>NC_060255.1:60731873-65574153 GCF_921293095.1 Ischnura elegans | reverse complement strand
AAGGTCGGAGTCATCTCTACTTCAGGAAATCTTTGCTTTCTCATGAATTCATAAGACATCCAATAGTGGACTAATCTTATTAAATGAATACGTCAACTATTTTTAAGTAGATTGGAAGGAGTCCGCCAATACTGAATTCGCATTTGAGTATGTAATTATGATTTTAATTATTGCATTAATTATTAATCATAGAATTACCGTCGTAGGACATTCAGTTGATCACACCATGATGCCTTTAAGTGATTATAAATACTTTAAAAAGGCCAAATTCGGAACTTTAGGTAATTTGCACCTATTATAAAATCATATAAGTAGAGTGGATTGGAGAGCAGCTTTAAGCCTATTTTCGAATTGTTCACTTATGATAATAATGATAATAACAAAACTATTAAATATTTAGACTAAGAAATGCTTGGATAAATACCCTATTCATAATTAAAGCAGCAGAAATTGAATATATTCCGGGTTATTAAAGAAAATACATGAAATAATTCACTCCTCATCATGTTAAAAATGTATCACAGCCATCCGAACATCGGTACGAACTAAAAATCAAGGTTAAATTTGTCATTTGCT
The DNA here is from genome assembly GCF_921293095.1 of Ischnura elegans. NCBI lineage: Eukaryota > Metazoa > Arthropoda > Insecta > Odonata > Coenagrionidae > Ischnura > Ischnura elegans. The sequence continues at coordinate 65,573,577 of NC_060255.1, read as the reverse complement.
CCTCAAAAAGCTTGGACATATCACTATTAAACTGAGAGGACGTGGGAAGACCCGCAATGTGCTGCATGGGAAAAGTTATTGTGGCTGAATAAGAGAAGACTTTCGTAAATAAGGTAGAGGTTAGCTGATAGGTCAGAGTAGTAGATAGCTGTGCAAAACCAATCTTCGGATTATTGACTTATAATAAAAACTGCTTTTTAAAAGGATAATTTAATTACTTATGGCAACAGTATGAATTGTTATTACAAAGTTTTAAGTATTTCATGTTTTTTCTGTCTTTTTTTCTGTCGAACGCATAGAAAAGAGAATGGTTGCATCAATAGGTATGATTCACGAGAAAAATTCATATCAAACATTTACTGTACAAATCTCAATTTAAAAATAGCTTAATGATGAATTGAGGAAAGAAATTTTATGTGGCTATTTATATTTACTCTCAAAAAGCATGAATGACTAAAAATAGTCAGATTTTATCCAATGAATTACAAGTAATACCCTAAGACGGAGATTTACATTACCTATCTCATGACTGGAATATAATGATATCTTGGGCATAGATACGCATACGTATATTAATTATAATACTCTATTTTATCACTCACGAAAATAAATTTGTTTAAACCGAGGTAAAATAAATGAAATATGGATTATTTATTTGTCTAATTTGCTAGCATGTATAAATATTTTGTCTACCAAACTTCATTCAAATATTTAATGACGCGAATTTATCGCTGCAATGTTATCACTTCAGCCATAGAAATAAGATATCATATACATTGAAATAGAACGCAAAATATGGAATATTATATCCAATTCAAATGTTGATGACGAGATTCCGTTTTTAGGTATACTACCATGATTTAATTTGAAAATTATGATGAAAAAGGCAAGTATCTATGGAAGAAGTCACATCAATAAGTAATTTAAGTTAATTTATACGCATAATTATAGTCCAGGTACAAAGAATTCCAGAAATTCGGTTTAATATAATCCATTCAGGAATATATTAAATGCATCACAACATGAAAGCCATGTTGTGGTGAAAAATTAGGGTACCTAGAAGAAGAGCATATTCTAATGAAGGTGGATATTACGAAAGTAAACTTAAATTGCGAGTAAGCATGTAAAGAAGACCCTAAATTATCCAGGTATTTATTTAAAACAGCATTAAATCAGTTATTTCTCAAGTTGAGTGCAAGGGAATCTCATTAACTTGGATAAAGCGCAATAATGTTGGTAAGACGTAGAGATTAGAAAAAAATTAAATTTTGTAAAAATTCTTGTTCGTTTAATCTACTCAGTTTTAGGTCTTTTTTGAAATATTTCTTTAATAAATGCTAGATGGAACTAAGTATGTGCATCTTTAACTTTTTTTTATTTCCCGTTTTTTATTTGTAAACAGAAGGTGCCTAAATACCCTTCCACACGTCTATCGAGGTGATTTGTGAGGTAGTATGTAGATGTAGAAATGTGGTTAGAGAACCTTGAAACTCATAAAAGTCATTGCATGATTACACTGAGGGGATTAAATATTCGTCACATGTTTAATTGTACAAATCTTAACATGGCTGGTGGTAACGAAATGACGAATGCTGTTTTAACAAGTCCCTTCTCCTAATCCTTCTCCCATTCTCTTGTCTAGTCCCATTTAAACCTAGGAAAAATTATTCCAGATACACAACTGTCCAGGGATTCTAGATTACGTTGAACCGCACCTTCTCCAGTTTTTCAACCAGACGCAATAACTTCTTTCTCTTCCAATGCATTATAAGTTTTTTTTTCGTCGAATACGCTTAGAGTCGGGCTATAATGCCTTTTGTCTCGTGTAGTGGCCCTTTGATGTTCAGCTAAATATGGCTTTTTAGACGAAAGAGCCCATCATAAAGACGCTAAAGCCTTTATTAATGTTAAAAAATTAATTAATTAAGTCTTTAGTACCAAAAACTTATTGGTGTTATACTCAGGAATTTATATATTTTAAATTATTAAAATGATTAAAATGCTACACAAAGGTGTTCGGATATTTCCAATTATAGTGAAAGAATATTTGCGAGTATCAACAACATTTTTTCCTATAAAGTATATGATATACAGTAATCAACTTATGTCAAAAGGAAGAAAAGTCGTACTCAGAAGGATATTCGGGTCTCTCATCGGCTTTCGGCGATGGTTGCATGCTTTTGAAAACTAGACCAATTTTCATCCACATTATTGACCATTATCATTATCATTACTAGCCTAGAGGATACATTCTAATATTTGTTATAAAGACCAAGAATGATGATGAATATCACACGGTGGAATACACGATGAGTCTTCAGTGTCGGACGTAATACGCTGACACCAGTTCATATGTCTTATGAGTGTCGTCTATAGAACGTTTTTTGATGCTCATTTGAATTGAAACATGCCCATTTTCGATTGGAATGAATGATAATACGATCATCTACATGGGGTGACCAAAGCTTTCCGGAAAATCTGTCCACAGTTACGACGAGTTTCCTCTCTTAACCGCATCTCTTCGCCTTTTTCAACTGTCATCCCTGAATCCGAAATACCTTGGCTACCTCGTCAACGGCACGTGGTGGAGGCTGCAAAGACACCAGAACTTATATGCCTAGTGATAAAATAGAGACTGTTTGATTTAATGAAAGTTGCTGTAATCGAAAAAAGCTGGCCAAAAAAGATTTTTTTCACTTTTAAATTTGGAAAGAAAGATTATATTTTCAAATTATAGAATAATTAGTAGCCACGATTCTGAAATAATTTTATTTCTAAGTAATTTTTCAAAGCAGGAGATGTCCGAGAACTTTTCATCCAACACCTACGCCGGGAAAACACCCGATTATATGACCGAAATAGTTTTGCTATGTTGCGTTAAACTTTTAAACGCATAAGTTTTAATCATTTTATAATAAAAATGAGCGATAATATTTATTAATTTTGTTTAAACAATTAAAATGTCCGATTTTTCACATGTTTTTGACATAGTCTACAGGAAAACTTTATGTTTTTTACTTTGCTTCACAAAGTGCTGTGTACCACACTATAAAATAAAGTGTCTACTTAAAATCACAAATGAAAAATCCTGCCACGAATTGCCACATCGTCTCTCCTATCAAGCTGTGTGCATGAATGTCCGACGACCGCCCGACGCGGAGGTACCTTCGCGCAGGTGGGTATTTTGGGGAGGTAAGCGACGGCAGAAGTCATTTGCACCAGAGGGAAGGACATGGAATATTGGGGGGAAACCCGGCGCCGGTGAAGTGTATGATACATAATTAACATGAGCATGAAGAAAGACAGAAGATCAAGATATTTCGATAAGATATTTGCATTTTGCGAGTGTTTTTTTCATGATTGTAAAACTAATTGTGTTTCGAAACTAATGTTTTATCTTCAAGACAAAACAATATCACAGTTTGCTCTGAGGATGAACTAAACTTTCGTTCGGAAGTTCGAAACATCTACAATCATGACGAAAGCTATTTAGCGGGAATTGCGACGCTGGTATCCGCTATAGACGTTTTGAAACTAAATTCAAGTTCAAATCTTCAAGACTTCAGCATCAAAACCTTAACAACAATCACCTGGTTTTAAAAGACGAATACCCTCCGTACTTTTCTCTCTTATTGTGCACATTTTACTATACATTAAAGAGTTTTTTATGGAACAATAAACACTATGAATAATTCAAAACAAATTGGTATAAGTATTCGAAAACTGACGTCGTTTTCGTTGATTTCAAAACTCAGCAACCATGACGTTAACCGCTGGTTGGGAAAATTTTTGATGCTCAGCAAACGATACCTGTGCTTTGAACAATTTTGTTACCTTTTTTATTTACAATTTTTTCAAGTACTTCTCAGAAGAAAAGAACATTTGGGTAAATACATAACGATTTTAATGGTTAAGGTTACGACACTTTGATTCAATATCAGAGTACCTCAATGATGACAGGTGTTGAAACTGGGTCGGCTAGCATTGAAATTGTCTAGAAATTTACTACTGTCTTAAAGTCTCATGCAATAAAGGCCAGTTGCATTAATAAAACCATATTTATGATTTTTATACAAGATTTTCAATACAAGGGAAACCCAAAAATTAATTATTTTTGATGGTCATTTGATGAAATCATGCCCATTTTCGATATCATCATTGAATGTATTTCCCGACTCTTATGGGGTGACCGAAGTCTTCCGGAAAACCCTCTGCAGTTACAACGAGCGGCCCGCTTCCTCTCTTAACCGCATCTCTTTGCCTTTTTCATCCTTCCTCTCCCTCCACGCTTCCTGCATCCGGGTTCTCTCTCTCTTAAAAACTTCCTGCCCCCGCCAACTCTGCACCTTCTCAGCCCCCGTGGAGAGGCGGCCGAGAGTAAACTGGCCGACTGGGAAATTTAATTATGGCGAGTGCCTGATAAGCTCTCCGCGTTTTAATTTACCGCCCAGCCCCTTTACTCCTCCAATTCCTACCTCACCCTCCCGCTGACATAATAGGATCTCCTAGCTACAGCATATATCCGCACTCACACAAACCTCGAATGCATTCTCCATAATCCGTCTGAGGTCTCATGTTACACTAATCTTACCACTCTAGGCTCAAGTAAATACGCATTTGCCAGTTAGTGAGGAAAATTGGACAACGAAATGTAGTTTTGACAAGAAATTCACAGAAAATTTGGCAAAGTATGACAATTGTTATTTGAGTCAGATCAGATTCCATGACGGACTTAATTTTTCCGAACGGACTTAACTTCCCATCCGACGGACGGAGTGCTGCACAGGTAGTGCCCCCCATAAGGCACTCAAGCAGGGATTGGGCAACCTATGAAAAATTTCTGCTACCTAATCCCTACTATTTTCCAATGAATTAGTGACACCGCACCATTCTTTTATGATAACGCAGTAGTTATGTAGAAATGGAAAAGTACTAACAATTATTCGTCAATAAGACGAATAATTGTTGACAAATGATTGTTTTTACTCACTCAAAGACTCCAGTAGAGAAAAAAAGACCTCAATATCCTGTGAAGGACGCTGAAATGCACTCACCTGAAAGCAGACAGAAAGAAAAATAATTAATGAAATACATTGTTCAAACAATTTAATAATGTGGGCCCTATCCAATATTCTAATGAATAAACAAGGGGAGTAAAGTATTTTAGTCTCGTTCTTAAGGAATTAAGTTACTAAATAAAAACATTAGTTAGCTACTAAGGACGTTCAATGATGCACACGGACATATGACCAATTTTACTTTCGTGAACTGTGAAATTGAATTTTTGCTGCAAATTGTCAGAATCTATAATAATTTTTATGTGAGCATGGGAATGTTTGATAATTATGATCTAGACCCAGAAGGAATATACTCTCTGTAAGAAATGGGTACTAATAATCGCCTTCAAGTGCTCATGTGCCTTATGGTTGGCTGGAATTTTATTTAAGGTAAGCAGGTTGAGTTAGAAATTGTGCAAGGAAAATCATACTATGATGAAAAATCAAAATCTGAACACAAAAATACCCTAACTGTAGTGTTCTAAGCACTTAGACTACGATGTTTTAGATATCACCATTCACTGCTTAGACATCACCAGGAATTAACAATATCAGCCATGGTGGTTAAAAACCTTAAGGAATGTATTGCCGCCATTCTGCTTGGTTGGAATCAACATTTTCCGACCGATATTGGTCCATTATGTGAGGGAATTTCTCACTCATGGTCGCATTTTAAGAGAAAATTCCAAATTTCACTGAAAAAGTGACCAGAATCGGTCTGGAAACGTTAGGGCTGCCCAGAAATTGACGCAGTGACATAAAAAAGTATATAATTAACATAATGAGCACGTACGGAATGTTTCACAGAGAAATACCTACGACTGAAATTTATCCAGATATCAACTGATTTTGTAACTACTCATCACCAGCAGCAATTTCAATAATTTCCGAGAATGAGAAAAGATCGCATCATAGTCCATTGCAATGGCCAATTTCCTGGATCAGGATTGACACCACAAAGCACGAATATACAGGGAGTGTATAATGAGAATAAAGCATTATAGTCTTGGCAGTTTGCAGAATTTTATGAATATTTCACTCGGCAAAGGGTAAAGATTAAGACACTATAAAATACTATTTAAATTATTGCGATGATTGGCCAGCCAAAGTTTAATGAAGGAGACGGGTACATTGAGGATGCTTCCACCCGTCCCATAGAAATTTGATTTGTGTAGCCATGTTCATATTTTTAAATGTCTGCCAAGTGGTGAGAGTGCAGAGAATATATCGTAACGATTATGGATTTCCATTTTTACTAGAATGACTGGGGTAAACTGCACTCCCAATATGAGACGGTCAATTGACCGTTCGCCCTATTCTTAATCTCTTCCGTACAGCCATTCCGTTTTCTATACGGGAGGATTTTCAAGCTTTAGCCACAAGGAAATACTATTTATATATTAATGAGAAAAATTCACGTAAATTTATAAAGATCTAAGAGGCTAAAATAGTATAATAGCCTTTTTTCATGTATTTTTGAATGAAATGCTATATTCATAAAGATCTAAGAGGCTAAAATAGTATAATACGAAAGCCTTTTTCTTATATATTTTTGAATGAAATGCTATGATCCGGGGCGGAACACTTAGGATAATAAAAATCTTATTTCGTAAGATATTATCATAATAATGTGAATTGATTTCATTTAACTAAATGAATCTTATACTAGTAACATTTAAGGAAATACATAATCTAAAACAGTATCATATGTTTTATTGTTCGGATGTAAAAAATAAAAGCACGAGAGAATAGTTGGTTCCGTACGGGATGTGCGCCAGCTGCGTGGGGGACACTTGTGACGCGAATCCCGAAAAGTATGCGATCTTTGCTTGAAACGTCCGTGCGGGGCACCTCAGAATAATTGATTTATGTATTTTCTTTAATAAATATTGCTATGATTAAGCTATCACATGGTGATGACGTGGGAATTAAAATAAATGAATGAAATACACATCTACCTAAGAGCAAAGTAAGGAACAGAAATTAAACCTATATGATACAATAAATGAAACCATACCATTTTCCGTGCGGGATATTTTGAATTGGAATTGCAAGCTAATCTAAAAGGAAGCAGTGGTGGATCCAGGATAGGAACAAGGGGGGTTAAACATTCCAGCAGTAGTGAGGATCGGAAAAAATTACCACTCTATCTAGTGTAAATTCGATACGGGGCTATATCGCCCTTAGATCCCCCCCATTGATCCGCCTCTGTAAGGAAGCACTATTAATATTTGTAATAAGGAAAATTGTTGTACATTATTTATTATTAAGAACTGAGAGTATGAATTAACAAAATATGGAAGCCACTTTTCAAGACAAAATCATGTCAAAGATGGGTTCTGGGGCGGGCAACTTTTAGGAAAATAAAAAGCGTGCCTCGTATTTATGGTTCCCAAAAGAAAGTATTCATTTCCAAACAAATGATTGTCCTCTATGGAAAGAATTTAAATTAAAAATTAATTGGTCACCATGAACTTCCCCCATGCATCGCTTGTTGTAAACGTAACCTGAAAACGACGTTTATTACCTGAAACGCCTCGCCCTGCGTGGGATGTCATCGTTTCGTTCAGTCCCGGTCTGAATACCACTCCATCCTACACACAAATGTATAGAGAGCGAGCCGGAGATCTTTGACTACCGATCTGAAACGAAGGACGTCGAGTTTCGAGATGAGGAAGGGAGAAAAGAAACCGAAAAGGCAAAAGAAGACAACCTTTCGTCGGGTCGGCCGTGGAACTTGGGTGTATCGCTGCATAAAGAGGTCGCCTCCTTCGCGTCGAGTTTAATAGATGAGAGAGGGCACGGTGGAGGTAAAGGTATTTGCGGCGAGTTTTGGGACGTAGCGGTACCGTCCTTGGGTAAGGGGAAACCCTTTAAAGGGAGTCCCCCTGCCCCCAGTGTGGACGCCGATGTAGCGACGAGGTAGTGAGCAAGTATTGGACCCTGGTAAGTTTCGGACCGAACTTGAGGCGAACGCGGAAGGGTATAAGGGGGAGGGGAAGGATATATTATGAAGTTCCGCAGTTCCACGACCAAGCTATGCAAGTGGGGGAGACCCAAGTTACCTTCTCCTAATATACGTAACCCTTCGTCCAACTAGGTTTCCCCCCTGATGCCTAACGTCCCCTGTGCCACCACAGGCCCTGCTTCTGCTAAAAGGGATAGCATGAAGATAGCTGTCCCGCTGCCTTCTTCGGAACGGAAGGGCTTGATGCGAGCCCGTCTATAGTTGGGAAGACGTCCTGTTACATGGAGAGGTGAGCAAGATGGCAGAAGATCGGAGACTCTATGGGATATTAAATCAGAAGTAAGCAGAAAGTTTACTAATTGATTGAAGTTTATTTCTAATTTAATTTCTCAGATAATGATACGCTATCAATGAATGCCCATAATTGAAACAATTACTTGCCATGTTCCACGATTATTAATTTTTTTACGACCTATCCTCCATTTTTACTTCGTCATATTCAAAGTACACCCAGGAGATGATTTAGTAAAATTAACTCAAGCGTGATGGAGTGGATTTTTCCATATTTAAATAAATACATGCAATTTTTCACTACTATGAAATTAGTTACGAGTTAGCTTTCAATGTTGCTACATCACCTTAAAGGTCTACCTTATAGTAACATCAAAACCTAGGTCTTAATAAATTTTTTAACTGTGGAAAATTGCAAGTATTTATTTCCATGTGGAGAGAATCCACTCCATCACACTCAAATCTTCAGATTTTAAGTGTCGATCAATCATAATGAAATTTTAAATGCTAGAGTTGAAAATTACCAATGAAAAAATTCGAAGAATCATGAATCAAACTTATCGGAGACCTGAAATCGATTTTCTTAAATGAGTTTTATTTTTTTTCCTCTATATTAAATATTGAATTTGAGTCTTGGAGTGTAAGCCTTAGAAAAATTAAAATTCAATTTTTTCTAACGTTTCTATTTAAATTATAACCTTCATCAGGGCTTGAAAAGAAAATGTATGTAATTATGATACATGTATGCAAAATAAAGAGTTATAACCAAGTTATTTACAATGATTTATTGTGTAATAAAACACACACAAATCCAGCCGTAAATTAATATAAAAGAAGAAACCAGAATTTTGACTCATTCTTTACCACAATGTTTATTATTTGAAGTTGCTGAGCTAATACAATGGCCGTTGATTTAAATGATAAAAAATTTTGCTTGAATTGTCTGCTTAATCTTGCCTTGATGGTTGGGAAATATGGGACTACCAATTCATGACGTACGTACGTTTTCCCATCTTAATATTTTTCAAGCGAGCATAAAAATACCTCGGTAAAATGTTGCGGATAGTCGTACTACAAGGAGAAAAGTATACACAATAAACGATATTAATTGCACTGCTAAAAATTTTACTATAAAATACAAATGTGTCCAATCAATACTGTATGGGTAAATAATCTGCGTCATGTGCTTTGAGACTAAAAAAATCGAAAATTTCTTTAGTTTAAAAAGGTTATAAATTTAATTGCCGTTTTTTGTGAAAAAAATAACTGAGATGAATGACATCAGATAACTCATTTTTCTATTGGAATTCGTATGATTTTGCCCACAGCGACGTGAGTAGAACTTTCTAACCGACTCAGATGCAACGTGGGCGGCAGTGCATCTAGACATCTATTGGTCAACTGGAAAGACCTCTTTTGTTCAAAAGAGGGCTAAGTTATCGATTTTTTTCTATAAAAGAGCCATTGCCCTGTTATTTTTTGCGTTCCTTTTGAAATAACCCTCGTCCAACACCGCACGAAGAAAAGTTTGACCTTCGTTTGGTGAGTGATTTCCCTTCGACGATGTCGGAACACTTCAGTGACGTTAGCTTGCATAAAATATCAGTTAAACGAATAGACCTCAGTTGTGAGGGCCGAGTTGAGACTCAAAAGACGAAGATATTGACCTAAAAGGGATTCCAAGTGCTCCCCGTTCCTACGCAAACTAGTATTCAAGTCTTCAGTTGCGTAAACACAGTGCAGGTTCACGGCTTAGTGCTTTGAGGGCCTCGCAAAATTTTCAAGGGGCGTATGCGGGGGTGACTTATAAAATACGTTGCGAAGTAACAGTTTTGGGCGAATTATTAATTTTCAGGAGCAAGTTTGCGGTTTGACGACCTCTGCGTGACGACCTCTGCGTGACGACACACTACTTCATATTGACACACGCGTCCGGTGGACGAGGACTGGTATGTTTAGTAAAGAAACTAGATTTCGGAGACTTTCACGGTCATCTTTATTAAGTAAATTTAAAAGCAAGCAAGAAGTTCTCAGCTTTTTAATTATATTTTACACAGGGCGATACGTGCGATTGGAATCTTGCTACCCTGGAATATAATAGCTTTGAGGTATTTATTTTGGCAAATTAATTAACAATAAAGAAAACATAAGCTTGAATATGTGAAAGACTTTTACCACTCAAGAGGGAAAATAACCATCAATGTACGAAGCATGAAGAAAAACGTAATTAGATGACACAGGCCACTAGGACATTCTGAAAGGAAATAATCTTCGTACAGATGGGTACACAAGTAGGTGTACAAGGAATGCATATGTAAGGAAACAATTCGTCAAATGCTATATGTGGAGCAAGTTTCTTTATTAAGCGAGACATTGACGTTGACGGAAGCAGAAAAGTAAGATTGGAAGTATTCAAAATATGGCGTTACAAAAGAATTATTAAGATAAATGGGTCGGAAAAGTAAGTGATGACGAAGTTCTAAGAAGAGTGGGTGAAAAGATTCGTCTTCTAAATACCTTAAGAAGGAGATGGGACAGCTAAGTTGACAACATGTTGAGGGATAATGGCCTACGAAACAATCGAAGGGCTAGTGGAAAGGAAAAAGGGCAGTGGCGTAGCCAGAAGGGGATCCGGGAACTCCTCCCCCGAAATATAAAAACACAATTATTATCCTTCATAAAAGAAGGCGTAATATTGAAAAATCATGAATTTACAAAATAATTCTTTGACAAATGAAGTTTTTTCGATTATGAATATTGTCAAAATTAGTTTAAAACCCATTACTTAGAACCCTGTTTCTCAAAAAAATTTCCCCCGGGGTTTTGAATCTCCCCCGAACGATATACCTGGGTACGCCACTGAGAAAGGACAAAGAACGGCCCCTGATGAGTTGCAAAGGACTGTTTATAAATAATGTAAAAGAGAATAAATACTTCGCTATAAAAAGGCTAGCGGATAGGAGAGAGGAATGGAGAGCTGCGTCAAACCAATCACCAGTGATTGTTGACTTATGATGACGTACATTTTAAGAGAATCGTTAGGACGGAAGTCCTAAGATGTGTGGGAGAAAAAAAGCCTCCTAAAAATCCTAAGAATAAGACAGAACACCATAGTCAGTAACATCAGGAAGACAAGACATCCGATGAAGAAATTCGTCAATGTACAAGTGGATGGAAGAAAGTTAAAAGAAGACTCAGAAAGAGTTTCATGGCACGGGATATTACGAGCGTAAAAGAGGAGAAATACATCGCTATAAAAAGAGTTGCAAATACGAAGATGGGAGGGCTGTGTCAAATCTTCACTTTTACTTTTGCTTAATAAAGATGACCGTAAAATGCTTCCAAATCGAGTTTACACATTAAATATGGAAGCTTTCGTTCTTGCCGTTTCGCCCTGTTGTCCTGCTTATCTTAATATCACTATACATATATATAATTAAATACCTGAAACAGGAAACTTCTTCAAATTTCTTCTCTCCAACTGTCAAATTCTTAGATGTTCACCTCCTCTTTGGGCAGTTTATATGTATGATTTTCCTTTCACTAACCATGGAATGAGTTCTACCCTCTCATATCCTAAGCAATCGTATGTAGCTGAGTAATTTATTCATTAAAAATTCTAAATTATTTGAGGCAATGCGAATAATACTTTTTGGCCATTTAACTAGCCATTGAAGAACAATTTTCTTCCTGTCTACCTTTTACCTAAAAGTCCATCAAAACTCCTTCTACCTGTATAAAATCCTCAATTTTATCATATTTGACCACCATCAGAAGACTTCCTCTCTAAAGCCTTCTTCCTTTTCCCTTACCTCCTTATTAAAGTACATAAAGAGCGGATGAGGTGGTCGTATAAGTGAACTGGTACGTAATATCAGCTGTTATTTAATTTGTGTATTTTGTCGCTGCTATTTATAACACTTTATCATTTAACTCTTTGCTTATAATACCAATTCAAAAGGCCTTCTTGGCTGTTTTTGGATTTGATGCAAATTAAGAGAAAAACAAATTTGGCATGTTATCTTTCTGCGCTATTATGGAGATGCATCCTTGCTTGGAAAAGGAAAATCGGCAGGAAGAGGAAATACTTAAAGGGGGTTCCATAATGCCTTTGCGGTCAGACAGCTCCCTTCTATCAGGCCTTTCTCCCTATATACGAGGCGAAACGACTCTCCAGGCCTTCCCATTTTTGAGATTGCTTCCGTCCGCCGCGCCGAGTTTCAATTGCACTCGCGTGCGTGGCGAAAAAGATGCCCTTTGAAGACAGCGGAGGCGAAGGCAATATGACTTTGTTTTTTTTTTTGATTCAATTTTCCAAAATTCTAAAGACGGGAAAACGATGCCGGTAATGGAACTCTAAAAGATGTCGATATGGCGTGCTTCATCATCGTTTGGTGAATAATGGCGATTTATTTTTAGACCGAAGCACGAAGAACCGATGCCGGCGAGCTGCAAAAATCGAATGTGCCGCAAAGTTACGTTTCCATGACTTCAATAGTTCCCGTAACCGAATGAAATTAGTTAGCTTATTTTTTTATTTCTCGGCTTGTTTGTGATTCACGGAATTCTTTGATTCTGTATGAGCTGTTTATGTAAAATTTTATCCTGTGCGATTTTAGCATTTGCCTTTTGCGTGTAACATTTATTTTTGCGCGAGAGATAAATGATTTACTGTCTCTGCATGATGTAATTAATGAGTGTAATTGCATACAATTGGTTGGGCATTTGAAATTTTTAGTATCAACAAAAAGGTAAGGCTAAACAGGACATTCTCTATAAGAAGTGTGAATACAAATTATTGTTTGAATGCGCCTATTAATAGAATATAGTTATCTAGAATAGCTATAGATTCTTATTTTTAAGTGCTAGGGATGTTGTTTTAATGCTAAGAATCCAATGATTTCAATTTTTATGAACCTACTCTTCCTCTCTCTGACCACTTTCCTGTTTTATTCATTTACTCCTTGTGATTCAAACATTTGTTCCTGTGTGTAACATTTATTCCTCTGTAAGCCATGTATGGTAAACTCTTTCTGCACGAAGTAATTAATAAAGGCAATTGTATAAAATGGGTTGAGAAATTGCACTTTTAAGTCCCTTCAAAAAAGGAAAGGGTAAAAAATACAAGGCATATTAGAAGTGTGAATACAACTTATTGTATGAATGCACCAAATTAATCGAACGTGTATTTCATTCATTACACTTTCAAGTGAATTAAATGTAAGCTTACATAAGGAAGTGTTTTGCGGACAGATATCGTCGATTTTAAGTGAACCACGGTGATAAAGTTACAGAGTCACCGGCAACGAGCAAATTGCGCGAAAAATCCCCAGGGAATGAAATTATTTGCTATCACCGAGATTCGGACCCGGATATCCTGATTTCCGGTCTATTGCTTCAGCCGGTTAAGCTACCGAGGCTTCATTCTCCTCGAGAACTGTACCGGACAAGGCGGTATGGAATGCTGAGCATACAATGAGACAAGCAGTCCCAATCGTGGGCACAGCCGGAGAACAAAGCCCGGACTTATAACACATAGAGGTGTTTGCTCTTGACTAATAGATGTATACCCGGACTGACCGCGGTGATAACTTTACGATGTCTCCCTCAATGCACAAATTGTGCGAAAAATCCAGTCATATATTTTGCCTGGGATTCGAGCCCAGGTCTCCCGATAAGCTTGAAGCCTCGGTGGCTTGACTGGCTGATGCACTCGACTAGAAATCGGGGGATCATCGTTCGAATCCCATACAAGACGAATAATTTTTTCTCAGTGGATTTTTCGCACAAGATACCGTCGATGTTGGTGACTTTATATCTTTGTACATAATTTTGTTTCAGGCATTCAGCCAGCCTTGACTCTTTTTGTAGGTAATTGTGCTATTTGTTTTTGAGTTCTTTTTTATTTTTTGATTGTAATAATTATTGATGGTGAAAATAGTTTACCCTATTGTTCTATTTCCATATTGACTTAAAAGTATTAAAGAAATAAATTTTGCAGTAAATAATGAGGGTAATTACTATTACGTAAACCACTCCGTAAAAAAGGCTATTTGCCATGGGAAATTTATTTTTTTACGTCTTGAATGCTATAAAATATGCAAAAGTTTTTGTTTTACCTGCATTTTATAAGCCTGACAGAATATTTACATGAGTAACATGCCAAAGGAAGTTTTCGAATAACCCCAGACAAAATCCTCCAAATTCCAGGTGGCTTGGAGAAAGCAAATGCGTGAAACTCACACGCCTGTGGCTTAGTTTGAGGTAAGCTCTACCCTCACCCATCCAAACCAATCTATGGGTTGAGTCATTGAGTGACAGACCCGCAAAGATAAATTTAGATTCAGAAAGATAATAAATGCTCTAGGACGTAAGTCCTCTAAGAACAAAAACAATTTACTTGTACAACATCACAGAGTAGATTTTAACATGGAATCAATTAAACATATAATCATGAAATCAACTCACTTAAAATCATGAATTTGTTGCGAGCGACAAAGTAACAGGACGATATAACAAATAAGTTCCATTATACAAAGTTAAAAAAAAATATCATACACAATGTTCCGGCGTCAAATCACAGAGAGCAGAGCCAATGAGGAAGAAGTTTGAGGAATAGCATTGAATTACATGATGAAAATGAACAAAAAAACAACAGAATCATAAGAGATATAAATTTTTCTTCATGTACCCAATTAATTAGCGGAGGGTTGCAGAAACTTCCGTCGTTATGATAATATAAGCCAATGGATAAATTAACATTTCAGTGAATTAAATTTAGTGAGCTGCGAAGCGAGTGTGCAGCCAATTTACATCTCCATGACTTGAACAGTTTTTGTAAGCAAATACAATAAATAAAATCAACAAAAAATGATAATCCTAAAATTGCAATGACGCTTGCTGACTGTAGTGACGATTCAGAACTGAAAACACTCTTTCCACAAAGGGTTTCCTATAATGGGAAGTAGACGGTTTGTGGAAATGGAGTGAATGGCAGATGATATAGATAGATGAAGAGCTGTCCCCAATCAATCCAGTAAAGGATTGAAAATATATCGACGAGGTGTAGGTTTATTTATTTCGAACACGAAAAGATCAGAAGAAGGTTAAGTAGTTGTAGAAATCGCCTCGGACCGAAACTACATTCATTCTGGGATCTCGAATCACGGATGTGGAAATTCCAATACCAGCAATAAATGAGCCTCTTATGAATCGGATTACCCTCGGCTTCTGATAAAAGCCGGGCATTTGAATATCTATTAAGGGAAGACGATTGAAACAGCCCACACAGACTCAAGGCACTCAACGTTTTAATTTATAAGCTCACGCTCCCGTGCGTCGTGAAAATTCAAGAGATATTCTTCTGTTCAAGATTGATTTCTGTTCATCTTCACGTTGGAAATGTTTGTATATGTTAATGGATCAGAAATCATTAAATCCATGAAATGGACAACAAGGGATATGCTAAAGATTGAAACTGTGTAAACGAAAAAAATAATAATTACGGCTTATATGTTCCTTTGAAACCTCAGGTAAAAGATATTTCATGATAAATGCCTAAAATTGGAAATGCGTAGCAACAACCTCTTAGAAATACCATATAAAAATGCCCGACAGCATAATTTGCAAATGAGATATTATATGAGATCCATTAACTTAGTCTGAGCATCATTCCAAGCCTCCCCAAGAGATGAATAGGGTAGTTTCCTTCATCAAAGAAAACGAAAGGCATTGGTTGCGATTCGTTACCCACCATTAGTGTATTCATAATATTAAAATTATTTCGTTTCAGAAATACCGGTTTAGACGAATGGCAATGGTCCATTTTTAACCTCATTTGAAAACGCCCAGATTGGCGCCCACGCGATGCCACTCCACGTGACGCCACAAGGACCTAGTTTCTACACGAGAGGATAGAAGTTATACATCGTCTGAGATTACCAATGCATGCATGAGGTGCAGAGCTCAGGGAAACATGTCTTAATAATCACTTATTAAAACTGGCTAAGGTCAGAAAGTTTTCTTCGTTTGATAAGGTATATATATTCTGGCTTCGTTTAATAATCTTTATTTAAGCCAAGCGCTACCAGCTAGCAGGGTACTCAGCTACCCGCTAGCAGCCTGCGTCGTATCAGCGCTCAAAGCCTCGCCTCAAGGCCACCTCACAGGGCGGCAGTGGGAACGAGAAATACGTCACACGGAGAGATTTCCCGGCATTCATACTTACCCGTCGCGTTTTCGCGCGCTTGAAATTTTTCACTTTTCATTTAATCGCGAAAAATAGATATCGTAATTTAAAAATCTAAATGCGAGAAATAGGTACTCCAGGAGTAATAATCTTTCGATTTAGGCAATAAAAATTTGATAGGAAACCACCCTATTGGGATTTTGATTCAATAGAGGCTAATGATTTGTTAAAGTCTGTGTACTTTTACTCGAATAATCTTTGCATGTATTTTTAATGCCGTGTTTGAGCTCCGGTTAATATAATTATGTATTTGTGCGGCGCAGTATGTATTTTAATAGTATTAGTTTGGGTACAAGCTCTATATAGGCGAGTTGTTTTTTGTAGTCAAGGGTAGAAAAAGTTTGATTTGAGAGGACGTTGTTGGTAGAAAAAATTATATTTATTCGATCAAAAAGGGATACATTTTTAATTAGTTGAGATAAATTTATGATATGAGGTTGATTTACATGGAATACAAGCTTTCTTCCATATCTGTTTAAGATATGTTTTTTTAGGAAAATGTAATTAATCAGTCAATACAACCAGTACCTCATCGAAAATTAGCAAGGTAATATTTCTAAACATTTAAGTGAAACACAAGGGCGATTGTTTAGCTGATCCAGTCTAACTTTATTGGGTAACCGAATGAAACTAATGCGTGCTAAAGGAAGAATGAATTCAATGCATTCCAAAGCGGGTGCTGCATGTGCTTCCAGAAAATTAATACGAGTAATTTGAGCTCCCGAGTCAATTATTTTCGGCAGGTGACTCGAACTTAGCTGATGAATCTCATTCTGAGGAATGCGTAAGGAGGTCAAATGCTTTTTTCATTGGAGCATTTTAGATATAGCATGGAGTTATTGGAGCTGTAGTCTCTCGAGGATAATGAAACGATGAATGAGAAGTGGAAATTGAGGATTTTTCCCTCCAACTGCTTCCTCCTCGGCTCAAGAAGGCTTTAAAGCTGGAAGGTGGAGCACATTGGAGTGCAGCAGCTCGTCAATTAATTTCACAAAGCCGCGTATCCCATATTTCTTCCTCACTGACCTCTCCGTTCCAAATTTAGCCCTCATTTGAATCATTACATTACATCCACATCAAGACCCCCATAAATGATAAGGTGAGGGAAATATAAGGAAGGAAGTCACTGCAGATGTTGGAAGAGCTTAATAGCAATATTTTTCGCTTAACCCAATTAGTGCCTTCCAAGAATCTTTATTCTCCTTCGCCCTCAAAATCGCTCGCTTCCTACAACATATATCTCACGTTTGCGTCTTTGGGAATCTTTTCCTCGTTTGAACAATGCTATCATATCCAGTGCTTTCATTGAAGAACGTTTTCCTCAACAGTAATCACAGTAGTTTTCCGAACAACATTTAGCCCGGTTTATCGCAGCGTAATTAGGTGTTTTCAGAGTCTATACGGTCGCAAAAGCTGGAACCTTTTTGGTGCAGTTGAAAGAACATTCTAGATATGCCTTATTATTACTACGAAGTAGAGTCGTCACAGCCCACCACAATTCCATAATTGCACGCATGAAGATTATAGGTCATTCAAAAAGACTTTTAATGTTTTTCGGAGCCTGTAAGAATTTAATCCTTTGTGGCGACACAACAATGTGAACTTCGGAAATATATTGTAGACCCTGAAACTCATTTATGGAGTTTTTAATAGCACAGTTATCTCAATTTTTATTTGGAAAATTGAAAATAAACTCCGTACGTCTCGACTTCCATGCTTCAACAAAGTCCGCCATTAGTTATTAGCCAGTGACATTGGTGGGCTGTGACGACTTCAATTCGTAGTTTTAGTAAGGTAATCTAGAGGGCTCTATCTAGCACCAAAAAGGTTCCCTTTGAGACTGTATAGACTGTGTTTACGCCTTTCTATTACTAACTAGTAATTTTACTAGCATAGAAGCATGTTCTTTTCCTTAGCAATCTCCCCGTTTCTTGTCTGACCGCGTGTCATTGCCTTATGTGATTGACCTTGTCCGGCAAGCGAGCGCATTTCTTATTAAGGCTAGGATGAATGCCGCTGGACCCCTATCCAGTAACTATGTCTATTATACGTCATTTCTGTGATTCTGTCGAAATTTATGTTTCCGTCACTCTAAAGCGCTTTTATGCTATCCAATATGCTAAATTTATCGTATTGTTGAAAAGCGTTAATGCCTTCATAGGAATTAACGCTTTCAACTGGCTTCGCCTGTGGCTTTATGTAATTCCTGACTCCATACATAATCATCCATTTCCCATAATTTTCAGTACACATACCGTGCCAGTATTGAAAATTACTTGTAACTTCTTACAAGCTTCTGCAGAGACACTTTTTGGTAAAAATATTCCATCACTTACCAGTTCGTACATTACTCTCCCATTCCGAGATTAGATAACAATGGCGGTGTGGAGAAAGACCCAAACATTTTACCTCAGGGAAAATACTCGTGCTAAAGTTTTTATAAAGAAAGTACAGGAGTTAAACGATAAAGTTGTATTTCATATATCATGATACTTCCAGAACGATACTATACTTGTAAGCAAATAATATTCCAGAAAATAGAGAAAGATGGTAGGTCGAGCGGGAGTGATGCATTCTTAATATATTGTTTAATATGTAGTTTGTTTAATAGTCTGTTTTTACTTTTCACGCCGTATTGGCACGTGGCGGGAGCTGATATTTCTTCAAGTAAAACGTAACGTAGAGGAGAGATTTTAGTGCACGCTGTGGGTGTTTTGAAGGTGACTTATTTTTTTATCCACTACTTTTTGTTCGCAGAAAATTGAATTCCTACAATCCGTTCGGCGAAGTATCTCTCTTATTGTATCGTCTCTGTCCGGCCTGAAAGCATAGTTCGGTTCTTAAATTTTGTCGTGTGCCACTCTTAATAGATCGATGAATCGAAAAAAATCCACTGATCTCTAAAAAAATATTTATACAGAAACATGTTTAAAGTCGAAATTTGAATCAAAAGATTAGTGAATATAATATCGACGGTTAATCAAAAAAATCAATCCTCAATGTTTAAAGTCTACAACTTAGTCGCTGAATCTCCATTGGCTTACAACCAAATTCAAAGTATGCCGGAACTAGCCGCGGTGATAACTTTTACGGGAGTCACCCGCAACAAGGCTTACAACCAAATTCGTACTAAAGCTTTGTAGCGCTATCTGTTCTCCCGTATTAATGTTTTACCGGATCCCTTCCCTTTTCTTTGATGTTTCATTTGTGCATTTCTGATTGAGATGCATAGGATATAGATATACCCGCGGCGACGGCTGGCATGGGCTAGAAGATGAACCTACGAGTGACCCACCATCGAACATACTTATGACGCACCGCAGGGTCCCAACGAAGTCTGAACCCGGGAACAGAGGAATTCGGCTTCGCTGCGAACGTGTTAAAAAGGAGAGTGAGGCACAAGAATGTTTTCAGGTTCTTCGAAAAGGGGGATGAAAAATAAAGAGGAAATCGACGCGCGATAAATCCGCCGTCCGTGCATCCCTTTGCATGCATGAGATAGGGCATGGGAAAGAGGGTGGTTTTGGAACGAAAAGAGAAGAGGAAGTTGGAGATATCGGAAACGGAAAGCGGTTAGTCGGAAGTGGGAAAAAGAGAGGAGAAAATAAAACGAGAGGCAATGCCGGGAAACTTTCTCTCGAGCCGAAGGGAATTGTGGGACGGTTTGCTTGATCTTACTCCCTTTTTGTGGACTGAGTGGTTGGGGTAACATAAAAAGGCGGGAAAAGAGCGCTTCCGGTGAGGATGTGTTTGCAAGGTTGTGCGATAAAAGGCGTTGGTAGCCTTTTTTCCTCTTTACCATTCCATTGGACGAAATCGGTAATAGATAGCTTTAAAGACGGCTTTTAAAACTATTCTTGTACTTCAATTCATATGGGAATCCGTTTTTCTCCCGAACAATAAATGACTTAACCTTTCGTCTGGCGCGATATTGGAATTGCTGAGTCCAGGCGCAATGTGCCTGACAGGCACAGACGTTACAAAACATTATTAACTCATAACATGGCTTGGTGGTACACCTTTAAAGTTTAGAGCACCATTATTAGTGTAAGTGGACACCAAAATAATGATTTATTTGCTATGTATATACCCATTTACAACCGAGTTGAAGAAGCAGGAGAAATTTCCACAATTTTATTTTTTATATTTTAAAATTGTGGAAATTGCTCCTGCTTCTTCATTATGTTCCGTTCCCACTCCATCTCGCCTGAAACCTCAGATTATACCCTTTACAACCGTCATATGGCCCTGCACCGATCCAACAAGGTGCGATTTAACTGCTTTTTAGGCTATTAAGTATTATTCGATGCAATGTATTTTAGCATGTGAGTAATATAAGATCAGTGTTTTTTATTCTCCTGTCTTCTTTATCTAATGACGCTTTTATTTTGCTTTGTTTTGCCATTAATTTGTTTAACTATGCTAAATAATCCGCCACTGATCTGTCGGCATAAATGCGAAAAGAGAAAGTCTGCATTGAGCATGCCAAAAAAAAAAAACCGCTGCTATAAGCGCCAAGGGTCTATGCCGCCTATTGACACGGAGAAATGAAAAAACACTCGCGCTGTGCCTTTCAGATCCATTGTGCCCGACAGAAGGATAAATAAATGCTATGCGTAATTTCGTTGCAGCATTGTCTTTTTATTTGTAAACGGCTGGTATCCAAACACTCCCCGCCACGCGTCTATGGTGACGGCTTGCGGGATAATATGTAGACGTGGATGAATTATTTCATGATTTAAATGTAGCTATTACACCAGCGTGAAACCCCTCATAGGAGAATCATTTTGCATAGCCTGGATTCGAATGCCTATCTATCTATTGCTGGTTACAAACCAACGCCACGATTTTCACCACCCAGCCATCTTCCTTGAAAGTAAAGAAATTTAAGACTGGGATTATCGAGCTAGATGTTTACGTCTCCACATTTAGGCACAGAAGGTGAAGATCTTACTTTCTGAGCCACTGTCGGAGAGAAAACCCATGTCGTCACTAAGCAATGGATGTTTTCAAATGAGTTGCATATTGTAATTGACTTTATACGTAGTCACGTGCACAGCTGCAAATTTGACACAGAGGTTGATTTAAGAGATTAAAAGATTATTTGCATTAGTTTGAATTGAAGTGGGATCACCTAATTTCCGGTCGGGTATGCTACCAGTTTCATCACCATCAGCCATCTGTCTACAAGACGAATTTATGCTCAAGTTTTATGTACAGAGTATACGCAAAACTGCGAGTATCCAGCGATACTATCCATGGGTTTTGAAAGGTCAATATAATGTGTTTCAAAAAAAGCAAACTGGGAAATTCGTATTAATTGTAGCATGCTGGCAGATGAACGGTCAAAATAGTTTAGTCTAGGATTTTATTCTTGTTCCCAGGAGAGCTCAATTGCCGTCAGGCATTAAAGTCTATTTCTTGAACGTTTGAATCACGATCGTTAATTGCAATTGCTCATATCTATGTCGCCATTTCAATTTGTGTAAAACAAATGTAAGGTCTATATCAAGCAAATCTACAAAAAAAACAAAGAAACTTTGTGAAAGTCAAGGTATCATGTAATTAGGAAAAGTAGAGTTTCAGTTTCGGCCCCAAATTTGCGAAATAAATTTAGTCTGCATTTTGCCCCACGCTCTTGTAAGGATTCCCATCCTAACTCACGTAATATATTGGAAACACTGAACTCCCTCTTTAAAGAAGAACTCTAAGGTATATACTAATAATTCTTTTTACAAATTCTATTTAAATGTAAAGGTGACTCCCAAGTATTTTACGACCTTTTCAGTCGTTATGTCCTTTTTTCCACTGACACACGAAAGTGAAAGGTTTTAGGCGTGGAAATAGAATGAGTTCGACAAACAAAATTTCATCAACAATATTTGCCTTAGCACGTACACAATTTAACATTTCCAAATGTTCCAAGGCAAGGTCATGTTTGAACCTTAATTTTTTAGATAAAGTATTTCGAAATTAAAACCATTATTCTCCATTGTTCAAAGAGATGTTTAGAAAAATATGACATTTTTTTAAGTTAAGATTTTGTTTTTGCAAAATTTGATCTTTATTTTGCACAAACAAACTGTTAAAAATATTAAGTTGAGTTTGTATGTATATGTATATTTTAACCTGGATACTAAAAAAAAAAACATCACTGGTTTGAAACAGGATTAAATATTTTTAAAGAGATGTCGTGTGGGCAATATTTACTTGGAAATCGAATAATCAAGTATCTGAAAATGTTAAGTACTTAATTACGAGGATTTTATTTATAGTCGTTTTTTCACATCGGGTGACTGAATTTTCAACCAGCGATTCTAGCATCTCATTAAGCAAACAATTATTAACACACCCTTCTCTTATAAATAATTTAATCACACATTAACCTTCAAAATACAATAACATTGCCGTGCTTTTACAAGAGAAATACAATCGATTTCCATAATAATTAGTTTGAATAATTTATATCTCCATCTGCACCCACTCATCCCACGACAAGCTTTAAGGAAAACCTTTGCAGAGATGGAAAATGCTATTTAATCCTTCTCACGAGAGCAAATAAACTTTATTCAGCAAGCTTTCCATGCATTTTTAACCGTTACCCTCATTAAAATTTCTAACTGCATACGAAAGTAACCATTTCAAAAATTAAAGAGGATGATTAGACCAGAATATTCGCAGCTTTGTTAGCACTGATGAGAGATTATCCAGAAAAATTTTGTTCTGGTTTTACATCTATATTCACGATGCTTCTCTTATGTAAAACACCGTGCCCTTACTAAATCTCTTATTTACTTATTCTACAAGGTCAGGCGCAAACTACTAAAGATACAGATATGAAGATTTCAGGTAAGTAATATTCTCTGTGTTATTTGTAGGCATACCAAGAATAGGCTTCTGAGAGGACTTTTACTTTTTATTTTATTTTTTCTCTAGGAGGTTTATGGACTTGGAAATGCATGTGTGCGAGATACACAGAAACTTGAAGTAACAAAGACGTATTTGATTAAAGGAATAAGAAGTCAGTATAATTGAAAGAAGTAGCATATTGACATATGTCGAAAATCTTGCGAAGATTGTTTTCAAAGAACAATTTTTGGGGTTATTTTTACCCCACTTACTTTAAAATTTTGACTCCTACAACAAAAGCATGTAAAAACAAGTCCAAGGAGATATTTTACCATCGGTTTTTTGTAAATTTTTACACTCAGAATATTAGGTTAAAATCGATATCATTGGGTGGGGAAGGTAATACTGTATTTAATTATCTCGTTCAAATTTTCTCGTTGTTGTTTTGTCTATAAAAATCTGTTAACTTTATGATAATTTTAACCTCGGCTGCTTAGTCATTTTTTTATGAGAAACAATAATTTTGTTGGTAACATTATAGATTTCGTCATGGTATACATGTTCATAGAACATTATTTCCAATGGAAGGCTGCGCGTTTTCATTCCAGAAAAGATATAGATAATTTTAAGATCATTTTTTGAGGCTGCTCAGTCTACTACCAGGTTAAACTCGTTGGCGTTTGAATATAGCTTTGGCAGATATTAATATTATAATGAAATTCGGTCCTAAGATAAGATTTATTTACACTGATAAACTTTGGATAAAAAAGAAGCAAAAATGAGTAAGCGCTTGACCACTTGATTTTATTGATGGTTATTTTCACTGAATAGAGTGTAAAACCCGAATGTGGACAATTCCTGGAAATGCATCATCGGTGGACGTGTATGTGAAGTTTATCAAAATGC
Source organism: Ischnura elegans (assembly GCF_921293095.1). Lineage (NCBI taxonomy): Eukaryota > Metazoa > Arthropoda > Insecta > Odonata > Coenagrionidae > Ischnura > Ischnura elegans. The sequence goes on along the minus strand of NC_060255.1, from coordinate 65,549,258 downwards.
ATGACATAAGCTAGGTACCACAATAAGCTATCTTAAAGTGTTTTTCTCCATCAATTTATGTTAATCTGGCGCCTCATGAGGAGAATGTTTTGCTTTTTACGATTGAGACGCGCTGAATATATTCGTAAACATAAGTTAAAGAGTAAGAATGCCTGCCAAAATGCAGATTTAGAATGTTCGATACTCAGCAGAGATTCTATGATCTTTAATAGGGAGCTATATTTTAGATACTGGTTTTTAAATGGAATTTAGTTTGCCTTCTTCAACTTCTTCATTTCATCGTGATATCGAAACCTGAACCTGTAAGAACCGTTAAATAAATTTATTGCTAATATAAGTTGTTAAAACTTACTCGGCGAATAACCGGAAACACTTGTTAGAGTCTTTTTTAAAGAGGATAATTTATTTCCGTGCGGTTTTAACAGGCAAAGCCGACTTGCGGCTCTTGCTGACTAATGCTTGTCTTCTTCCCGGTCCGCAGAGACCGCCTCCACCATAACACAATGCTAAATTATGATAAAAAATGACCAATGAATAGTAAAAAAATTTAATTTAATAGATATAGAGTACACAATGACGCTTCTCGAACTTATTTGTTGAATATGAAAATAATATCAATATAAACTTGGAAATACATGTGTGTTAGTTAGGCAGTGAGTTGAATTAGCAAAGATGTATCTGATTGGAGGAAAGAGAAGTGAGTAACATTAAAAGAAGACGTAAATTGACAAATGGCGAAAATCTTGCTAAGATTGTTTTCAATTGGGAAAAAATGTGCAACCACATAGTTAACTTCACTTAATTCACTACAGTGACCATATAAAACGTTTCAATATTTCCTGTCAGGAATATAAATTTGATGAGCTATTTTTTGTTGGTGGGGTAAATGCTACCGCAATACTTCTACCGCTACTAATGTGATTATCACCGGTAAGGTGTTGGAAAATTTTAGAATCTTGTAAATACGCACTGCTTGATAAGGGATTTATTTGTTTTAAGCTTGCGGGTTAGCTTTTTATAACCACGACAATGGAGAAAAGAATTTATTTCCTTAATTCCAATATGGAGAGGTTTCACAAAGTAAATCCTGAAGTTATTAGAAAAGAATTTAATTAGATATTAGTTAGTATGTTACTTAATTCATTTTTAACAACCATGGTTTCGACAATTATGTCTATATCATGGTATGATGAAAATTACACGAGTGTGGTCTACAAAGGAAAAAGATCCCTGGTGGGCTCTTCAACTCACAAGAAGGAAAGTTTACCAATCCTTAGAACACTCCAATGTTTCCTGTTTCCTTAAGAGCCTGGAGCATCAACCAATTTTGCCGTTAAATATCGACTCTTCTGACTTCAGCACACAAGCTTCTTAGTCGAAAAAATGAAACATTTGGAAAGCAAGGGATCCACTCCACTGCCGCTAACAGACACAGAAACAAGGAGAGAGCTCTGAAGGATAATTTTGAGAGGCTTTGACTACCGCAGGAAAGAAATAGCGGAGGCATATGAAAATAAACCTTGTGAAAGGCATCGCTAAATATTCACATACATTAAAATTTTTTGAAACGATTAGGAATTACCCCATGCATGCTTGGATCAAAGAGAATGAGAAATCCAATAACTTAATTTTTCTTTCAAAATAGGGCACTTTCACCGTTTATGTTTAAGAGTTTTGAAGTTAGTGGACATATCCTTCAGAAAAGCCTTTCGTCGATAATAGTCTAGGCTAAATACTCCGAAAAGGATTCTGTCATGAATCAAGAAGCATTTCGTATAACATCAAAACTCTTTAATATAAATTATTAGCTCTTACTTGGAAAATGAAAAAAAAAATATTTAAAATAGTCAGTAGTAGAAAAAAAAAACGATCATTTTATGGATTCTACATGAGCGACGCTTCTGGTCATACTGTCACTGTTAGAAGGGGTTAGTGTCGGAATATTCACAGAATAGGGGCATTTAAGGAAGATAAAATGCTGTTGGGTCGTTATAATAGATTTTTATATATTTTAATAGAACATTCACACCTGTATGTTGTTCATAGGTTCGTGTTTTTCCTGGTATAAAAACGCATTTTCTTATTATTTTAAAAGGAAATATTCCAGTATCCTTGGAGTAGTTTTCTAAATACCATTAGCCGATATATTGTTCAAACTAAACATTTATACCCTAAGGATCCATAATTCAGTTAGGGCAAAGTCTCACAGGGAGAAAATGCTCCAGTTTATAAAAGAGGAAAGAAAAATAGCTAAATTTCATCCATTTTACCGTTTTATTTTACGATTTTTGTTTATATTAGCTCCAATTGCTAAGAAAATGAATTATTCTCGTAGTGAAGTGAGTTTTCCTGGATATTAGTAAAATTTGGCAATTTTTAGCATTAATAAGTAGCATTTTAGAAAATTATACAAAATAAACAGTACCCTTCGGACAGCTTCAAATGAAAATTCTCAACGGTCGAGGTGGCCCTGGGTTAGAAACTTGCCATCCTAATTAGAAATTGTCAAATCCACACTCGTTAGGATTAGATCGCTGTGAGCGCTACCCTTTACCTATCTAAACCATTCTTGAATGAATTGAATCACTCACTGAGCATGGGATAAAGAATATGGGTGAAAATTGTTATATTTTTAAGGAGAAACTTATCGGCGACACGGTACACTTATTTAATGATAAATCGTGTGGGTTTAATGCTTTATCGGGATATTTTTACATACAGTGACTACCCCGGTAACCTTGCAAGGGTCTCAGTTGGATATTTTTGGGAGTAATACTAGCTCCATTGTTTTTTCCGTGCCCATAAACTCAGGAAATGATATTTTCACCAATATATTTCAGCCATTCTCTACCTTGAAATTTTTTAAGATTGAAATTCCATAAGCCTTGATCAAACCTACCCATTGGTCCCATATTATTCGGTCAAAAATATAAAATGTTTTAATTATTTGTTGTAATTTTACGAGTCATGTCGTTTTAGGTATTTTTGCCAAATTTTACCAAAATCGCTCCGCTTTAATTGCCTTGTAGTAGAGAAAAGTAGGGATAAAAAATGACACACGATTTATGGGACAATCTGTATTTGCATATCCTTAGTCACAACTGACCGAACAAGACTAGTGTGTGTCATTACCATGAACTATCTCCCGATAGCCTTCCTTGCAACAATGATTTATATTCCCCGGTAATTTTATCTAGTAACTCTCTCTGCAAATAAGGAGCAACCTGCGCAATGTCTTTATTCTTTCCACACGGTACCGTGTTTAATTAAGTTCTGAGAGTTCGAATATGACGCAAGAAAGTAACGAAAAAGCAAAAAGGGCCGTAAGGAAGTGGCCGTGGAACAGTGATTATTTATCACTCCTGGCGTACACGTCGTGGCTAAATATGGAATCTTCACGGCCCGAAAAATTGCGGTCATCACGTTATTTCCTTTCCTTTAGGAGGAAAAGGAAAAATGGACGCCGACAAGAAGATCATTAATATGTATGGCCACCGCATGGATCCCTATTTTATTTTCTCTTGATTTCTAGAGCCGATTTGTTATTCTTATATTCTATACCGCACCGCAAAGAAGTAGCAAATGCTTTTGTTATTTTTGCACTGAAACAGGGAAATTACTTTATCTGGAAATTGCTTGGAATAAATTCTTGATTTAATATTGATTGCTTTTAAGAATTAAATGATTTCTGAGAAATTCCATACGCTGCATACAAATGATCAGGATAGCAATACGAATTGTGTCACTCACTGGGCCAGAAGACCCGAAGATTTGCCTGAATTAACTTGAACTGAAGAAAGGCTGATGAATGTATGGCAGAAAGAATTTTATAGGAATATATTATTCATGCGCAACTTCCATTATTTTACCAAGTAGTCACCATGGAATGTATTCTTCTGCTTTCAGCGTTATTTATCTTGCTACAAAAGATGAAAATGCAGTTGACTCGTGCCATAAGAGTTTTTTTTTTTTTTTTGAAATAGTTAGCTAGCACATGTGTGTGGCCTTTCTGTAATATCTATCATATATGACATGTCCGGTCGGTTAGGCTGTCACAAGTATTATAATTATGGAAGGTAGAGCAAGAGTATTTATTCAATGACCATTACTATGATAAGCAAATTGAGAATAGAGATTCATCTAATGATGCTGAGTATGGATAGTGGTGAGGGAATATTGCTCATCATAGAGACTGTTTCCTGTTGTGACAAAAGTCTAATATTTTCTACGGCACCGCGATGCAGTAGAGAACGTTTTTCTTATTTTGGTACTTACAGAGGGAAATTATTTTAGCTAAAAATGCTTGGAGTAAAGTCTTGATTAAACTATTGATTGATTTTAAAAGGGCAGTTTCATTTCTGTGATATAAAACCCACTGAATACAAATGATAGGAATATAATTGCAAGTAACTCGAGAACCGACCCAAAGGTTTGCCTCGATAGGTAAAGGAAGAGCTCACAATGGACAAAGCCACAGGACAGTGAATTTCACATATTAATCGTAGTTAGTCCGCTTCGATTACATCATCTTTATAATACTTACCAAATCAAACGGGAGACATGCAGCGTTAATAGAGACAGAGAGAATATTTCGGCTGATGACCATAATTTTAATTATTTCGGTGCCTTAAAGAAAACTATAGTCTATATAAGGAGTGTTAGCTAAAATTATGAATAACTTGACATAAATAGGTATATCTTTAAAATATTGGTAAGGTGAAGGAAGTTATTCATCTCTATCTACTACACAAATCCCCTCAGTAAGCTTGTGGCGGGCGTGTCTCATCACCACTGTAATACCGCTGATGGAATACAATAAAGACAAAAAGTGTAAATGGTAATTACTGGATTCAGTTCAATCTATTATTTACCCTAGCCTTTTATTCTTTAAGGGTAAAACGCATTGATATCCATATTCGTTCGAAAAAAATTCTTCTTTTCCTTCGTTTCTTCTGAATGTGATGATATTGTCTCTGAATCTGTGGCGTTATCACTAAAGGAAAATAGATAAATTCACCCGCTGATATTATCGTAAATATTAGTGAAAGACAGACACTGAAATAACGAAATATATAATTTATAATGGGCTAATAATAAAAAAATCAGTTTGGACAACCTACAACTCCACCATAATAACATCTTTAAATATCCATAAAAAATGATTATACTGAGATATCGCTATGCACTAAGAGTTTGGAGTGATGATAGAAGCTACGGTTGATATCCCAACTGGCGAGATTAAAGGTGTAATGACTGGTATCACATAGGTATCAACTGTGTGACAGAGAGATCAATGGATGATGTATACAAGGTGATGAAAATGAATGGAAAGAAGAAAATAAGTTATACCTAATAGGTATAGTGATATAGGTCAATTTATAAAGCCCATATATCGGTATTCCACCATAATTATACCTAAAAATATCCTTAAAAATATATTTTTTGTTATGCAGTGGTGATAAAAATTTGGAAAAATGATGGAGGCTAAAATTATTACCCTATAATTAACCTTACTTTTTTTCATTATGTACGTCCCAGAAATTGGACAACGACCCACATCACATTTATCGCAGCCTTCCTGTCAAAGTTCAGTGGGCCTCAAACAGTCATTTCATATTAAATTTCCTTAGGCGGAAGCGTAAACGCTTGAATCTTAGAATGACTATCGAATAAAAATCCAAATTAAATAGAGTGCCAATAATTAGCCACAGAAATATTCGAAGAACCACTTTTATGTAGACGAATATCTTTTAATCCTAAAAATTAAAGATAATGCCAATTTGACTACCACCTGAAAAGGTTCAAGCTTCGCCTTTAGATATCTATATCCGGCTACGGATTTATTTATAAATAAACTATTTACTATCAAGAGCTTATATTTTTGCACGCTTTATCTTAATTTGTTTCGTTTGTTTATCTGCTTAATCCATAGTTTTTTGTTATTTATTTTCAACCCAAATTCCATTGTCGGATTGGCTTTAAATTTTACACATATGCTTCCTTCTGATGATAACACAATAATAAATAATAATACATTTGAAACTTTGTTCGATTGTGCGCCTAATCAATTAACTAAGGATAGTTTTAAATTATCTCAATACATGGCGTTAGTTATTTTTTTTTTGCTGAAATTTCTCTAAAAGTTCCAGCTTGATCGATTACACGATTCACCATCATAAAGTAAAAAACGAAAATAAAAAAACCTATTTTTACAAAAACAATATTATATCAACAAAGCAAAGTAAAAGCTTTCCATCAATCTGTGAATCAACGTGGGAGCTGATTAGGTTTTAATATAAAATTGGCTGGCAATCCTTACTTACCTATCAGGCTCTTCTACACTCATTTTGAATAATTTAAATCAGCATCCACACTTCATTGTCCCAGTAATGAAAAGATTATTTTGTATCCTTAATGAATAATATCCTGTTTTTTGAAAAAGCGAGTTTTTTAATTCTTCCTTTTTAATTTTTCAAGGGATTGTGAGAATACAAATATGGTGTATCATTAGTACTACAATACATTTATATTCCCAGCATTAACACGACGACCAGCTAAGATAAAAACTACGCTCTCCCCTCCCCTTTTCGGGTCAAGTAAATATTTTTAATCTCCTTATCTAGTATACGCATAAAAATTAACGCGAAGGTTTTATGAAAAGTGGAGGGATTAATTTTTCCCAGGAGTACAATTTAAAGGGAAAATTTACGCGGGGAACTTACTCGTGGGAGTTAATATTAAGATCGTTAAAACAGAATTTCCCCAATTTATTTCTCAAGAGGATGGAAATGGCCAAGTCCGCACCGATCTCCAATTTTCTCTCATAACTGCTCCTTTCCTACTTCTTAATTGGACCGTTTTCAGATTCAAAATCTCGGGTCATTAAATTTTTCCTCTTATTTTTCACTTCCTTTCATCACCTATTCTTTGACCAGTGTCCCAGGCAGAGGGTATTTATAGTGGCGCCGCAGTAGAGGCATCCAACGAACGCTGTTTGAAGGAAACAAATTCGGTAAATGGATTTTACCCGAGCGGAATATCTGGAATAAGGTTTTTTCGCGTTTTCAGCCGTATGAGAGTGTTTATTTTCTCCTATGTTTCTTGATCTGATACCTTTCACGTCATCAGGAATTAATGCTGGTGTCTGTGATGTGGCAACCTTTTTTAAACGCTTTTTTTTCTTCTCAATAATAGTCATCTATAATCTCTGGAGCTTAATTCTCTCTCTTGCATCCAATATGGCTCTCTTACTAACAATCTCTTATTTACTCCTCCATCACCATAGCGCCCTGAACACCCAAAACAGCAATGTATAAACATGCATACAAATAAAAATACAATTCAAACATCAATGCATAATACAAGGACCATGGCATAATTAATCACGCCGAATATCAAGGACACGACGTTACATGTCATGACCGTGGCCATCCACTATTTTCTGTCATATTTTAATGTTAGATTTGGCTTCATCCTTTCTGCTGCATAATATCATATTTTAGTTTTCCTAGTGCCAATTGCCAGTTGATGTCAATCCCTTTTCCTACTCATGCTTACGAGAGTATTCTTAAAGTATTCTCTGCTTGGATCGGTAAATTTTATTCACTTAATTCCTGGAATTCAGATTCAAAATCTAAGGTGGCGCCGCAGTAGTGGTCTCCAATTGAAGAACGCCGTTTGAAGAAAACAAGCTCGATAAATGATTTTTTTCCTTTTTATGAAATAAAAGCGGAATATCCAGGATAATATTTTATCCGGTTTTCAGCCTGGTGAGGGAGTTTATTTTCTCCCACGTTTCATGGTCCGACACGTTCCTCGTCGTCAGGAAGTGATACTGGTGATAGTTCTTCACATTAATTGTTAGAATTAGAAAATTAAGAATCAGAAATACAGTTACTTTTTCCATACATTCTAAAAACACATTTTTGCAGTGCATAATTTAATCAACTATTAATATTACTATTTATTATTTTTTTAATAAATTAATTTTTTTCCTTTGCCATTTTTCCAACATTTTTTTCAGTTGCTATCATTTTTATTTTATTTTTTGATTGCAAGTAGAAATTTTCATCATTATAGGTATTTTTTATCCTATTTGTTTTTTCATTTTGGAATTTTTTATATAAGATTGTGATGCTGGTGCCATGACCGAGGCCTATACTAATACTCGTATCGCATTTGTAGTCTCTTTCCATTGGTTGGCGCCGATTTTCGTTCTCCAATGACTTAACAGTTTTCAGCACTGGCCTCAAAGTATAGCTCAGTACGTACGCGGTGTCTCTAATGAAGAACCGGTTTTCCAATCGAATATCAATTGCCTCTCTCGATATCCTGTATCTGAAGAGGCACAATAAAGAGACAATACACAAGCCACCTTCCATAATTGTTTAGGCACCAATTCTTACAGTTGACTATGCCTATATTTTTAACTTAAAAGGGATCCTTCTTAGAAAAAATATTGTAATTTTTTGAATTTTCTTTTTTTTCGTCGCGTTTTCGATGAAAAGACATAGACTAGAGAAAACTTTAAAAAAAGAACATTTATGCTGTGTAGTTTACAGCTGTTTGTTTATTATCTGCATGCTTTGAAGTGCCATATTCTCTATGGATTGACTATTAAAATAGTATAAATAAAAAAATTAATTTTCTCGGGAAATTACCTTCTATAAAAATAATCTCCCCAATATTCTAAAACCATATATTTTTTTAATAGTTCGATCAGATAAACCTCTTAGTGTCTGTCGGTAGTATTTTCCAGGTGCGACAATTCATCCAGGGAAAATAATTGTCAAAATGAGGCAGCCTATTGGATATTCAAGGAGCCTTTTCGTTCACCTCTTATCTCACACGTAAATCCGCGATATAATCCCACGAAAGTCGCTCGCTCACCTCAACTCGTTTACCAAGCGCCGGACGTTGGCGCATTGCTTGCTTTGGCGCCGGCGTCAAAGAAAATAACGTCTCAACCCCCGAACACCTTGTTTCTCTTACAAGGGAGAGGAGGATGGATTATTCATGAGCTAGAAATCAAATTGGAGATTTCGGTACGCCAAAAAACGATGGCTGTGATGCGATGCGAAAATCCGATGGCGGCTTCATCGGTACACCTATCTGCATACCGCTGCCACGCCGAGCTAGTGCATGGCAGGATGTGTAGGAATACATCACGCTCAATAATGTAGATAAAAAACTCACTCAACGTAATTGAAGAAATTTTCCTGGAATTATGTGAATAAAATAAGCAAGAGACCATTTACCAATGACGCAGCTGCCATTAAAAGATACAGGGAAGGACTTGAAAAATACTCTGTTAAGTATGAGTAGGGTATTGATGGATATCATCTGAAAATTAGCTCAAAGAAAACTAAGATATGATATTATGTAGCAGATGAGAAGAAGTCAAGACAAAAATTATAATAATAGGAGAAAAACTTAATGAATTCTGATACGTAGGGAGTACAATAACTGGCGATGGAAGGAGTAAGAAAGAAATTATTATCAGAATTGCACAATCGCAGAGAGCAAATCACAAAAAAGTCTACCCATAGCAGAAAATTTTAAACATAGAAGTAAGGAAACAGCTTATTAGAATTTACGTATGCAGTATGCTTCTTTACCGGAATGAAGTATGGACAATGGCAGCAGTAGAGAAATCAAGGGTGTTGGCATTGGAAATGTTGTGCTAAAAAAGAATGATGAAAATCAAATGGATCGGATTTAAATCGATGGATTAAAGCCGCAATAAGTAGGCGCAATAACTTAATTGACCATCTCTTCAGCAAAAATGGTTTTATGAGGACAACAACCGAGGAACAAGTGATTGGCATGAATAGAAAAGGAAGATATGAAATGAAAAATATATGCAGATGGTACAGAAGAATGCGATAGACAAGAAATATGTAGGTGAGAAAAGGTTATCTGATATGTGAATTGAGTGCAGAACTACGTCAAACCAATCCCATAATTGTCGACCATTGACCATGAAAGTATTCTACCGATTAAGGTAGGTTTCTATTGAGTACTATAGGAAGCATTCTGGCAGCCTCTCCCTCCTTCATGTACTTCCGCCTTCAATTCACAGTAAAGAGCACTCCCTTTTATTCTATCTAAAAATCCTATTCTCTTCCTTACTATCCCCCTTCCAACATTCAACCCTCCAACACTGTTTTCAATATCCCCTCCCCGCCAAGTATTCGCTCCTTCCATACATTTTGCCTAATTTGCATCTGATCTAGAAGCTGTCTCTCCTTATCCACCATGTCCAGCACTTCTTCGTTCCACCTCCTCTCCTTCTACTTCAACTTCTCCAAATATCGAACGCTTCCAGTCTTCTCTCGTCCTCCTTCCTATGTTTCCAATTTTTTCGCACCACAATGAGCAATATCAGATTTGACTTTCAATTTCGATTCGTCGTCAGTTTCGATTGTAATAGAGTTTGAAAGAATGAAACGGTTTCCGCTTTTGGAACCTACGACTGCTTCTCGTCATTATTGCGAAAAAATGGACACCCCTTTTTTAAACTAGCTAAAGTTGTCAATTTGCATTTAATAAGACATTTTATTTTGCAAAAAATAATTTTTTATGTACCTCGGCAACAGATAATGAAATAACCTTCGGGATGAGTCACTGAGTCAGTGAGTGGCTTTATGGCTGGAAATAAACTATTCAGCAATTACGACAAATACAAATACCTATTCTCGCTCTTTGCGTCTCACAGATTAGTTCTTCACCATATGCATTCATGAGGATTCCTGTCTCATTCACTCTGCAGAAAATTAGTTAGATTTCAGCTCGTTCTTGAAACTAAAAAGGTAAAACATTTAGTTTACAAATATAATAACAGTCGTCGATTATTATGCGTTAATATTATTCGTATGTAATCAACCCACCACCAATGTTATTTCAAATCGCGGAACACTCGACTTTGGCACTTTTTCATTCACTTAATTCTTTTTGAACCTCTCCGTTATTGCAACTACTTCCTTAGTTTTGAGATTATAAATATATCGACCATAATTATTTGGGTAATGCCACTTTGTGTTACTTTGTACCAATTTTTGGATTTCTTTACAAAATATATACTCAAAAAACCTTAAATTTTATTAAATAAAATATATTTTTCCTTCAGAAAAGATTTAGCGCAACATCTTAAATTACTTATTATATTTCCATTCATTTCCTAAAGCCCTGTATGATTTGGGCGGGACAGCCTCACCTCGTCCTGGGGTGACTTTGTATCATTATACTCTACTAATGCATGATTTCTCAAGTGTTTTGAATTTATTATTTTACGCCATTTAAATTTTGATATTCAATAATTTAATATTTATTTTTATTTTTTTTTTCAATTGTAAGATTTTAATAAGATGACAGGTGTCCTGGTGTCAATTTATTAAATTACGTATACGTATCGAGTGTATCGTGATTTAAAAGAACATTGATGGTGGGTTGATTACTTACGAATAATATTAACGCATAATAATCGACGACTATTATTATATTTTTGTAAACTAAATTTTTTTACCTTTTTAGTTTCAAGAACGGTCTGTAATATAACTAATTTTCTGCAGTGTTAATTAACTGAGTTCTAACGATAAAATAGAAAAATAATTTTTATATAATGCTAATAATATCCTTAATCGTTAAATGTATGTTTACTTTTGCCAAATTGAGAAAATTAAAAGGTTAAGTATAGTATTTTAAATGAATTTTTATATTTCCATTCATTTTTGATGAGACACATGCTTCAAAAGGACTCAAAATGTAAAAATTAGCTGCATATAATTTCTGGGTTGGAATATTGGTAGATGAAATGAATGGAATGTTTATTATTAGAAATTTCAAGCAAGAGAATCAACTTAAATACTAACCTTGTCATAGATATGTAACCACTTTCATCTTTCTCATGCTGGTGGGACAAAGTCACCCCAAGGCACACTCATAACGGTAAACTGTATTTTAAAGTGCGTTTGAAGCAATCTGATAATATTTTATTTGGTTTTGAACCAAGAATAATAAAAAAACAAACAAATTAAAAAATGGTAAAATAAACTTTTCTCTGCCATTGAGATACTCATTTAAAAGGATGACCTATATATTCCCATTCCCCACCAACTTTATATCGAGAATACGAGGAAACCTTGGTCGTGTAAATAAAATAAATATTCGTCTAGGGCAGCCAAGCCACGAGTTTTTTCCATGCACTACTCCCACGATTCCAAATCATCGTACCGTAAAATTGTCAAGTAAAGCTAAAAACTTGTACCACAATCAATAGGTAAAAAAATACATGCTGCATCTATTACATCCGGAAGGAGTCGTATAAACAAATATTCCGGATATGTCTGAATTCTCGGGTAAATGTTTGTGGGGTAAACTAGAAAAGGGGACTGTTAAAAATAAATTTAAGGCAGTAAACAAACAATTAGCCTCATTTCAATTTACGAGACCCAAAAATGTCGTTCAATGACTGCCATAAAAATAGTAAAGGTTTCATATTATACTTCACAGAACTTTGTATAAACGCTATCTATTTAATAGTAATTACAGATTCATTTTAATACCTAGGTTGTACGAGAAAAACTTTTAAGATTTGAATTTATCTTTATAAGGAAATCACGGAAATATAATTCCATTGCAACAATAATAATGACAATTATATTTACAAATATGTAACCTACTTAGAAAAAGGCCTCTTTTTAGAGTATAAATGGTTTTTTTAACATTCATTTCTCAAATAAGATGAGGATATATGCATTATATACAGGTGTAGTTTTACAGTAAAAGAAACTATCTTTTAGACACTGTTTGACTCTGGAAAAAAAATTCGATAGTTAGATAGAGTTAGATAGATAGAGTTAGATAGAGTTAGATAGAGTTAGTTAGATAGAGTTAGAAAATAATGAGACCGGTATTTTAAAATTGTTTCCCCTCATATCAAATTTTTACTTAATAAGGTGTAATAATACGAATGCATGATAATACAAATATATTTAAAATTAATAAGATGTGAAAACATCTTCCCTTCTCAGTCATGTACTCGTAAGTAAAAAAAACATTAGAGTTTCAGCCCACTTACGTCATTTAAAGTACTGGCTTATTCTCTCTCTCTTAGAGGTAGCTTTTTACTACGGTGCGGAATCGCCGATATTTGAGTAGGCATGAAAACAGAGGCGGATCTATTGGGGCGGGGGTGGGGAGGGGGGGAGTGGGCGAAGGGGCCTATAGTCCCTCCCCTTGGACATCCATTTACACTTATAGAATGGCAATTTTTGTTCAGACCCCCAATACTTCTGGGTTTACCCCATACTTAGCCCCCCCTTGTCCCTATCCTGGATCAGGTACTGCATGTTACACAGGGCGTTTTAAGAGGAATCTGCGTTACTTTAGGAGATGATAGGGGAGAAAATTTTAAGCATTTTTGTCTACAAACATTTGGCCGCTACTCCTTGGTAGCTGAGTAGAAACGTAAACATTTTTTGATGCAAATTGCAGTTACCATGAAAACCGGTTCTCTGCGGGTACTTCTTTCGTACATTACTTTCCAACATATTTCAAGCAGTAAGATTTCAAATCAAAGTCGTGATAATTAAATTTTTACGCTAAACATCTTAGAAGCTATAAGTATAGTACAGATAAATTGTAAGAGTGATCTACCCAAGAAGAGATGAAAATAACTCATCAAGGAACAATGGTATAGAGATTGTAGGAAGGAAGAAAGATTATTTTCTGAGTGCGGGGAAATACTAATGTCTATAGAAATACATCAGTTTTGTATGGTCCAGTATTACATGGAGATGTAGAATTTGAAATTTTCAATTTATAAAGCAAGTGGCCGAATTCAAAGCCCCTGCAAATCATTACATAAATTCCCTTTGTGGGCAGAAAAATACAAAAAATAGGGATGATAAACTATATAAAACGTCAGTGCACATAAAAAAAATAACTTTTCAGCGGATTATAAGTGGATATTAACAGATAACTTTGAATTTCAGACTCTGCGTATTAAATTTCCGGCAAAATATGGGGCAACAATATTGACCTATTTCGAATTTCCCGCATGGAAACGCATGTTTTAAATGCGTTTAGTGGACAGTAGAACACAAAAATATCGCCTGATCAATTGTTTAGATCGCCTATACTTCATTAAAAATATGGGTGATTCCACCTCCATTTTAGCAAATCTTTGTACTTCAGGGTCCCAGTCATGATGGTAATTTCCGTAATTCACCTTCGTGCAAAAAATGCGCATTTTAAGCAAATTTATATTTTTTTCGCTTTTTTGCCAAAAAATGCCTTGAATAATTTAATTACTTCCATTTCCACACTTATTGTCGTAGAGACGTTTGACTTATTTTAAAGTCAAGACCGTGCGTAAGACATTAAATGCGTAAAAAGTGATGGAAAGCCATTTATTATTGTAACTTTTAAATATATTCAAACAAGTAGGGAATAAATTGTAATTTTTTCAATTGAAGAAAATATACAGCCGCAATTGTCCTATTTTAAGCACTTAAAAAAAATCAAGACTTCACTACTGACGTAGCTTATGTGAATGCTGCAGCCATTCAAATGTCAGCTATGTCCATACGTTTTCTAAAAGAGTTCCATATTTCACCCTTCAAATGATTAAATGAACGATGTATTGATACCAAAAACTTACATTGAAATGCTCCATGCTTACAATATGTGAAAAAATAAATAATCTTAACTTGTAATGTAGGCAATAAAGTAAAAAAATAGAATGTGTATCATCAATAGCGTAAATTTCATCCACATAATTTTTCTAAGAATAAACATAAGATATTCATCACAAACATAAATTTTTAAACATTCATTATGGTGATGATTTTGAATATGAGGCACTGAAATTCCAAGTTTCGTAGGAAGCTACGATATCCTCGGGTATCATGCACGGTGGAGCACAAATTAGAGCGCCGTACGCTGAGTAAAGCGTAAAGAATTAACTCAAAAGCATGATTCTGTTGTGTCTGAGAGAGGAAGGATAGTTTAAGCCGGAGAGAAAAGTGTAAATACCTACGCCAATGCATTCCTTCTCTATTCAACGAAGATATTTATTTTTAACTATTTCTACATGAAGAAAATTAGAGTCGCAATAATCTCACTTCGTTCATATTTTGTGTGCTGATGAAGACTTTCGCGGAGTGGTGGAGTAGGCTACTGGGCATATAAGCCTCAATAGAATAATGAAACCAATTATTTCTAAATCTGGCTTCTAAAATATCCGAGAATTTATTATCTAAAAATTCAATACTATAACTCAAAAACAGCTCTCCTACGCTCTAAAGGGAATATCATTTCGTCTTTAGTTACACTTCTAGAAGCTTTGCTTTAAATTTCAGTAGAATATTGCAAAATATATTGAAACCGTATGTGCCATAACACAAATTAGTGTTCTCTACTCAAGGAAAATATAGAGTGATAACTCAAAACAATGGAACTGTTGCATCAGTGTGAGGAAGGGAACATTTTCAACCGGCGCGAAAACGTAAATACCCGAGGCAATACAACCGTTTTGTGTCCTACTCCATTCCGCGAAGGAAGATACTAAATTTGCATTTTTCAAACTGCGGGCGCATCCGAGCTCACAATATCCTGCAAACACCGGAGGAGGAAAAATGTACGCGCCGTACGTTTTTCATTTGCACAAGGTGCGCATCCGAAAAAACAGTTGAAGAGCAAATATGTTCCGGCGCAAGCGAACGCGATGGGCCACCTGGCCAACCTGTATATATAGAAACCCCACCTTGCCCTCCCCTCCAAACCCATTTCCGGAGAAAAATAAAAGGAAATAAAAGGAGGGGAATTCGTATGTATGTATGTACAGCTACCGTGCTAAGAAAGTCCTCGACGTCCATAGCAAGAGCAAGGCAAGTTCTCTTGCCTATCGTTGCCGGAGAAAGAGATTTTATGTCTCCTCTTCGCCTTGGTAGCGGCAGCAGACGCCTCCGGTTTATTTCTCATTACCCTTTGTTGCCTTGATGACGCTGAAGGAAAGGAAGATTGTGTAATTCGCCCACGTGGTTTGGGGGAGAGGAGGGCTTGGAATAAGCTGCTCCGGAAAATTACAGCGACACTCCGCGAGCGGTGGCGAAACAGAGAACTAGAACACGAAAACAACCATCTGGCAGATTGAAGTTAATTTCCCAACCTTGAAAGGCAGACCCTTTCTTAGATTTCACGCGCGATGCGATGAATTGAATCGATTAATAGAGCGTTCACTTTAAGGCTTATTTTTGTTCATTTAAAATTGGAAAGTAAATCATGCTCAAATTACAGTGGTTTTTATTTGTAGGTTTAATTGATAAAAAGAGCAAAATTCAGCTCTCATGTGGAAAAGATTCATTACCCAAAACACCAGGCTTCATCATATGACATACTTTATATTCCCTCTCAATCTCAATATTCTTTTATCTTTGGCCGTGAACGTACAAATTGTACGCCTAATATGGGAAAAATGATAAATAGCATATTAAATTGTCGATATGAGCGATGAATTGATAGACTACTATGTATAGCTACAGGATGAATCTGACACTAAATGATGAATTTTCCCTTGATTTTATAAATTCTCGGCTGAAATGGAATGGGAGAAACAGCACCGTACTTAGACACTTGTGGTATGTATATCATAACGCTTTGCTGTGTTTGTAAGGCGGAAAGGAATGGTGATTGTACATATAATTTGTCCACGTGGTTTGGAGGGGCCTGGCTAATGCTGCACCAGAAAATAACCGCGACACTCCTCGAGCGGTGGCAGAAGAAGGAACTACAAGAAAAACGCAACCATCTGGCAAGTCAATTTTCTCAACCTCAAATGACATGCCCTTTCTAAAGGCCTGGTTACACGATACATTAACACGTACGGGTTAATGTCTAAATGTATGAATGCAAGAATGAACGCCAAAATGCACCGTGTAACCACACAACTTGTGCGAATGCATGAACGGAAAATAGAACCTGTTCTATTTTGGTTCATGCATTCGTACATGTTCCGTTCCGGTCCACCAAAATCATTCACGCAAACGTACATTAACTTGTACGTGTTAATGTACCGTGTAACCAGGCCTTTAGATTCCGCGCGATATGATGAAATACATCGATATTATACATACTGAAACTATTTAATATATAAAATTCATGCTGAAATAGACCTATTAATCGAGTGTTACCTTCGAAAAATTCAGTTTTGTTCATTTTAGATTGAAAAGTAATTCCACGTCCAATTTTTTCACATCTCAGAACAGACGAGTCAGATATATTTATATAAATTAAAATTCTGAAATAGAACATAATTCAACAAGTAATTGGCAAGCATCCAAACGCCAGGCCTCAGCAAATTATAGATTCCTTATTTCTTTACTTTACTATATCATGGACAATATGATCTTCGAAAGGAGATGCCTAATGTGATTAAAATCGAAAAATCATGTGTTGGTGATTACACATCAATACACCAGCCATGAAATTAATAAATCAATTTTTTGGAACAGGTTGGAGGTCTCGGAGATCTGAATTTATCAAAAGTGTATACTATAAAATTTCATTTATCACATACTATTCCTACTACCTAATCATTTATTATTCATCCCATTCCGTAGAAAATTCAATTTCTACCTCTACAATTCTAAATATTTTAACATTGGATACTGTTGTGGAGTAGTATGGTAGCGCTTTTGTAAGTAGCAACACCGCCATTTTTTTTCGACGATTCCTTTATCCCGATTTATTCCCGAATCTATTTCCAGATCCGCGGCGGCGGTGCTGACAATGGGCCCTAATTGGCGCACCCACCCGGTAGATTGCGCTCTTTTTTAGTCCTCATGCGAGCACGCCACTCAATAAACGTACGAAGCTTTGTCTGTGAAGGTAGCTCCTTTGAATACTTTAACCGAACCACCATGGCGAGAAAAACGCCGACAATTAGTACCACTGAAAACTGTGCTCATTTCCCTAGATCATTCGCGGGCAAATATCATCGTGCTATGCTTTCATGATTATTTCTAATTTATTTACTGCGCAAAAACGTCTGCTGGCACACCAAGCCTTCAGGGATTAGACGAAACTTGAGTTAGCGATACGCGCTAGAAATGTAAACCTGGAGATTCCTCAGTGTAAACCGGTAACTACTGGCTGCACTGGATCGACAAGGTTCTAGCCGACACCACGTTAGTTTTGAAGAAAAATATATTATTCGCCTCGAGAAATATGTTATTACCTTATTTCACAATCAGGTAAACTTTGGTATCATTATACGACTTGTTTCTAATAATATCCTCCAAAATACAGGGTTCTACTTATGCGAATGCCAGCTTTTTCATTTATATCTCACTATAAGTAAAAGAATGACTATGTGACGTCATGATCAGCCAACATGTTAGTAAAAACCCCGTCAAAGCCTTAAATGGCACAGAGGCTTAAATTTGGGTTATTTTTTTAAGCTCATCCACATATGACTTTCTCTTCCATAACGGAGCCAAATACTCACGAGTATAGGCGACTTCCATTAATGTATAAACTTGTGTCATTTCTCCTAAAAATAGTGGATCAGTGTGTACATTTTTAGAGTACTAAGTTTTTATATGGATAAAATTTTTCTCTGCTTTCCCGACAGTAAACTGAGTACCAAATCCATTATCTTAATCTCCTTTCCTACCATATTTATCTTTTACCGCATATATCTTTTCTTTAAACCGTAGACTGCATTAAAAAGAAAATGGCGTCAAAGGTTATTAAACCGGATAATGTGTCCGAATAAATGGATAATTCACAGTTTTTTTTCCTAAATGCAATTCATACTAAAAAAGTCAGCCAATGGAGTGGAACATATTTTCTCCCAATTTTTTTTTGCTATCAACTACACTCATAACGACAGATAGAATTTGCATTGCTTAGAACTTCTCTGTCAGCAGAAGCTGATTACATTTGAGTGGGTTGGAACCCAAGGGGTACAAGTGATTTCTTTTTTCTATATACAGGTACAGAAATTAGATACTTATAGAAAACAAACGAGATCAATTAGATACTTATTTAATAGTGCCTTCGATAATTCACTCGATGCCAGCACATAACTGAGACTCTATTGAATCCCTTGGCAGCCAATTTTTGTGTATTTCTTCTAACAATTAACCGTTGAGAAAAACATCGCTTGTATTCCTTGGCTTCTCACCCTCTCATTTAATGCTAGCGAATGCGTTGATAACAAAATAGCCCCACTTGTAAGGACTTAATGTGGGAAGATATTTAGGGAAAAAATTCTTACCTTATATGTTCCAAGGTCTTCAACGACGCACGTTAGGGTTGCATCCCTGCCAACGCTTATCGTAACGTTGGATATCGGCTGGGCAAATTTGGGTACATCTGTGGAGAAAGAAATACCAGGCGTTACTATCAATAAAGTTTGGTTTTTATGATATTTTTCGACGTGTATCCATTGGAAATATCTTTCCCATAAATTACTAGGGTACATTCCTATTTTTACTACACTATTTCTGTAATATATACTTTATCCATCAGACATTAGCATGTAAATCATTCAAATTTCTTATTCAAGTATATAATGCATCACCTATCTCCTTTATCAAATTTATTTTACCGTCATCATGCAATTATATGAGGGTTTCCATAGAGTAATATCTCCAAAATGATTAATATTTTAGCTACAGAGGTTTTAAAATATTTCCCCATTTGCGTTACTGTTTTTCTTTAATTAGGACAAAAATTAGAAAACTAAATGAGGAACGCTATAATACACTTTACGTAGAATCAAGTTCACATAATGTCAAAAGAAAATGCTTAAAATATTTTCAGAAGCCAATGTGCCTTTCTCACTATTGGATGGATAATAATTGTAGCAAGATAACAGATTCTGTGATGAGAAAGGTGAACTTTCCGTTAGAGTTCCATTGTGTATACGTATTCATCCATAAAATAATTTTTGTAATTCCATCCACAAGATGAGGAAAAGAACAAGTTTCTCTTATCTAGATTTTCTTCATATTTCATCTAGAATCTTCCCCTCTTCCCCCACCGTGCCCAGCACTTCGTCGTTCCTCCTCCTCTCCGTCCACTTCAACTTCTCCATTCTTCCCCATACCCACATCCCTACATCCTCCAGTCTTCTCTCGTCCTCATTCCTAAGTGTCCATGCTTCAGCACCGTAAAGCGCTTCACTCCAGAACAGAATCTTCATTAGGCTTTCCTTTGAATACTTGAATGAAGATCCTCTCATAAGCTCCTTCGTGTTCATGAACGCCTCCTCTACTGATCAATTCCCTTCCTGATTTCTTTACTTTTGTATCCGTTTTCTTTTAGCGTGCTTCTCAAACATTTGAATTGTTATTTTTTATGTTTCTTATTATTATAGATCTTAACTAGCTCCTCTGGTTCCCCATTAAAATTGATGCGATAGTAACATAAAGTTCTAGAAAATATCTTTTAAATTATTTTTTTTCCACCGGTTGAGGCTTTCCATGGCCTAAGAAATTAGGCCATGGAAAGCCTCAACCGGTGGAAAACCCGAGAAGAATTCCTTCAGCTTGTTCGCCGGGAAAAACTTTGATCCAATTTTTAAAATTTGTTTTTGACAGTATGTGAACTTGATATTAAGAAGAGAATATTAGTATTCCTAATTTTTTTTTAATTTACCCAAGTTACATAATATCTGTAGAAAAAAATAGGAAATGTTTTCAAAATACCTGATTAATTTTATATGGATCTACTTTTCACTTGAGCCTCACATCACACGCTGAGGATGACTTTCAAAACTGAATTGAAATTAATTTTTTCAAAATGCTTACCCCGATTGTCTTAAACGTAAAAAGCTGACAGCGGGTGTTAGTGCCATGATAAAGGTTGTAAAATGTCAGAAACGTAGAATGGCTGATCCAAATATATAGGTACGTTCTTTTAAGCTATTTTAAAATCAAACTATGGACAAGACGTTTTCATTCGTTCCAACGTTCAGGGAGACCCTCTCCGATAGCGGTGTCCATCTAACGCCTCCACACCTCACGGAAGCTGGCGGACGTTGACCGCTCCGACACTGGTACTATCTTCTGTTATCGGACGCGGACTCCATGGAGCGAGGCGAGGGCTCATTCTGATGCGAAAGGCTTTATCTCAATTCTCTCCGTGGGGAACAGTTCCGACTCAGTGGGCTTTAAACTCCCCTCCAACCGTCAGGGAGGAATCCACTGCGCTTCGACATATGCACTGAATTCATGAGATGATGATAGTAGCTTGCGCCATGTGATTCAATTCAGACTTTGTGATATCCTCAACGATTTAAAATATGCATGGAAACTGTCGTCCAAGTAAAACAAAAAAAAATTATCTTCATACCAGTGTTACATACTGTGATATCATGCGATGTGATAAGTTACAATTCACATATTGTAATGTAAAATACGAAATATGTAAAAAACTAGCAGACTGACGTCATAAAACAATGCGTAATTCATTGAGGGGTTTTCTAGTGGTTTTTCAGAGCATAGATGGCTTATTATCAGCTTAGATTCTTTCTTCTATGTTCTAACGGTATGTCCGTTAAGCCCCGGAATGTGTTGAGACGGTAAAAGTCATTAATTTTCCTTAATGGTTACAAAAGCTGGAGCAATAGTAAGCAGTATCGAGCAAAATAGCTGCTATTAGAGGAAAAGGCGGATGGATGTCATAATAGGAGATCTGCAACGAATGGGAGACTGGGATGATTGGAGGGAAGTGGCCAGAAGAAAGGAAGTATAGTAACTTAGTAGTATAGTAAATTAAATAATACTTATTACCATTAGGTGCGGATTCCAATTCCTAGCAATGCGATACATTTGCAAGTATTTGCTTGAGATATCGACGCATGATTCAACTGATACCCCAAAGCTCTTCGATGGTATGACATAGATTTCCATGAATCAGGGTTTTAATTTTGCCGATTTTTATGTTTTCAGGTCAAGTGGAAGGAAGTTCAGGACGCTCATTGTCTTCAATCATGTGAAGGCTAGCTTTTAAATGTCCATTCCACTTGAATGATATCGCATCTTCTATAGCAACGCCGCGCCGCCGTAAGCCATCATGAGCGTATTAAAAGTTCTGCCCGCGGAGATTCCCAGTTTTACACAAAATTTCATTGCAATACAGGTGACTCATTTAATAATCCGACAAAAAACGATAACCAATAACTACTATCAAAACCAATCCAACCAATAACTACTATCAAAAAACTGCACTGTAATCAGCTGACTCCAACAAACATGGAGACAAACTGTTTGATCCCGCACAATTCACAGTCTATGTTGTTTTGATTAGTCTCATTATATGGTCAGTAGTCCTAAGTCTGGTATAAGTATTTCTAAATTCAGTGCTAATGGATAAATTTTTTTAATGAGAATTCAATTGAGGAACCACTGCCGAGAAATCACCGTAGAAATATTTGGAAGCCAAAACTGAGCAATTAAGAAAAAAAAAATTGACCAGTATTTTTTGTTCCAAAGATGCCATTCAATGATGCTCCTGAGAAAATTAAGGTACATAGAAAGTGGAAAATAAAATACTTTGTATTGTATTTCCATTGAATCAATGCCTATTTAAGCCTTTAAAAATTAGTCTAGCACAATTTTTATGTAAGTAACGTAACTTGGTTATTTACAGCATTCATTTTTCTATGCACCCAAAAAGTTATACCTTGAAGTGCCTACATAATATTTTTCATCATTATTCTTGTGGAATAAATAAAAAAATATCAATTTTCCCCAAAGAACTTGCATTTTAACCGTGAAAAATTTTATCATATGCTCGGATCTATGTCACAAATAAGACTTAAGGCAAATATTTTGATATGCAGCTCTCCGACAAAAGTAGCATGTAAGGATAAATTCAATATTTTGTCCATCAGTAAAAAAATTAGGGGATACATTTAAAAATGAATTTTCTTCGCTTTTATTGGAGTCCTCGCACTTATGAGATAAAGGATTCAAAATGATTTACTCTCGTCGCAAATTTTATACGCCGACGTTTCGTTCGAACACACCGAAATGTTGCTTTTGATAGTCTCTGTTTAGTATTTATAAGTGACATACTTACTATAACTTTTTTCTCCCAATGTATTTATACCTTGCCTGCTTTCATTCAGAGACAGAATGATTTAGATCATATCATTGACTCGAAGTTGCCCTCCAGGTTAGGTTTAGGTTCTGGATGAAACCTAGTTCATGACAAATTCAGGAGAGGGCTTTTAAATTCACATAATTGAGAGCACAATCACGAATTCATTTGAAGGATTATCTTTCAACGTTTAGGTATATGTGGAGGTTCTGAACAGCCGATATCATAATTTTAAAGTTAAAAAAATGATAAAAAATAATTAAAACATTTTAATACCCACTTCCTATGCCAATTTATGCCTGCAGGCATTTCCTCGCTAAAGACAAATTGCGTCTTAAGTTCTGAAATATCATATTAATATCGACATGACACATCACGAGAAAAATGTTTACGTAAATGTTTTCAATTAAAAATAAATTTCAATTATTTTCAATTGAACGTTTGATCGGTTACTTCGCAAAGACCTCAGTGCAGACTAAGGAGAATTTAATGAAATAATAATAACAATAGTGAGAATAAACGATAGAATATATTACCAATGCAAGTGTTCAGCGGCAATGACGAGAGAAGACACACAATGGATAGAGTAAGGGATCAACGTATTTATCTCAATGCAGCCCCAATAAAGACGTTTATCCTTCCATCTGTCCCAGAGACTTGTCGTCGCCGCGACGGTATCTTTCGAGCTCCGACTCTCGCCCGCTTATCCTCCCGAAGCCAAGTGAGATGTATTGCGACCGAGTCGAAAGCGGTGACAGCCCCGTCTCCGTAGTGGAAGGAAAAGAAGAAAAGAAAAAACAAACACATCGCGTCGCGCTCCTTCCGTGCGTTTTATCAGCAGCGGGGATGGACTCTTGTGTTTTCGGCCATCGCTTTGCGTGCTCAGCGAGCGGAACACGCGACCACGACAGCCGTTAAAACTTTGCCTCGATGGAGTGTCCGAGGTGTCGACGCGGCCATTGGTCAAGAAAAACCTCACGGAGACCATTTAAATACTGGTTTAAAGTGAAAAAATTCAGCAATAAATTGTTCTTACGGAGTGCTTAGCATGAGAATCAATTACCCATGAGTCAATAGCAGCGTTCATAGAAAAATTATCATGAAATTTAGGGAAATTATCGTGGGAATTAGTGTGGGATTCGGTAGATATTGAATCGACGGGAAAAATAAAGATGAAACGTTGGGACGCGCAGTGTTAATTTATTTGTGTGCGCTTTGCAACCTTGTTTTGTTGTTCCATCCGTGGATTGTGAAAGAAGATATCTAATAAGAGAAGAATATAATTATGATTTACAAATCATAATTTGCGCCCGAAGATGTTGATAATTCATTGAAACCCGGGTCGCGCTCTGATAAAAAAGAAGTGGAATAAGTAATTGTCTGATATCCAGGAAACTTTTAATTTCATGTATACTGGAAGCCATTTTGAAACTGTCCTGCAGCTACGCTATCTATCGGGAGAGCCATTTTCCATTGCACCCATGAAAATTCAGATAATGCACTTGTCGAATTCGACCCATTTTTGTCAGCTGAGAAAAAAATTGTGGTGCATTACTTCCTCTCACTCAGCAACTCTCATGTATTTACCCCAAATAAGTAAATTCAACCTTTCTTTCAGATGCAATATCTAATAAATCTATGAGGTGGTATATTCTATTGTTTTACGGCCATATTTCTATAGAATTTGCACCCATTTCTTGAAGGGCAAGTATCGAGTGTGTTTTCACTCCATAGGGATATTGCTTTTTAACCGAAAAAAAACCCGGAGGACGTGTTATATAGGAGTGGAGCGTGTGCACCTAGTTGCGCACTGGAGTATATGTAGAGAAAACGGATGGAAAATATATATATTTACCTCCCCCGCCCCGATCACCGGGGCATTTCAAGGCCTGTAAATGGAGGGAATCTATTAAAAAACAACAAATTAGGACGATCACAAACACCCAGGCCCGAAAGGGGGGCAACCTACCAAGGCGGGTCTCGAGCACGCGACCTTAGGCACCCGAATGGGAGGAATCCCGCTACCGACGAGGAGGCAAAAATTTCATCCCTGGTGGGATTCGAACCCACGACTTCTGGAATAGAAGTCCAACACGCTATCCACTGCGCCACAGGGACAGATAAAAATTAAACACCGCGGGCAGAATAGGACACCCGAATTATAGAGCACAAAGTAAGTACGAGACATAGGGAGCGCAAATCATTTCTTACAGAATACCTTATTGAGACTGCTGATAGGAGTGTTTTTAATTCGAAAATATTTCATTCTCATCATAAAAGTTCTATTGAAACAAAAGGTAGTTGCACTTTTGCACTACTATATTAATGCCAGCAACGCGTTTCGGCTCACAGTGCCATCAACCTGTACCTGATGATGGATCGGACGTTTATTCTAGCAGGAAGTTAAGACTATCACAGAAGTTAAACTAATACACAAGTTAAAACTAATACAAAAGTAACTACAAATTTATTGAGAATTCTTGTTATACTGTAATAATAGTCTAAATATAGACTAATACAGAAGTTAAAAACATGTGTCCTTGTAATTATATGCACTGCGATTGTAATTTGTTGTTTTGCTGTTTGTTTTATGTTTTGTGCTTCATTCATCCGGATTGGAGCGGGAATAAAAAGCAAAGAAGGTTTGGCGACGTGAGGGCCCCATATTGCATCCCCTTAATTATCGTATTTTCTGTGTATTAAATACCGTATTTTTCTCTATTTATTATAACATTTGCTCTGATGATTGTATTTTTCTATATTTATTATGAAACTTGATGACTATGTCAGTATATTGAAAGTGGATCTGTATGAGTGTAATAATTCTCCATATGTTAATATATTGTTAACAACAATCAATAGCAATGTTCAATGCCCCATAAAAAATCCCACATGATTTACTCAAACTTATGTGTGTATTTACTTATGCTACAAAGGACAATCCTAGAGCAAATAAAATATCTATATATGTGTCTTGACACGGTGCCATCGGCCAGTGGTGGAGGCTACCCCGTCTGGAGAAGACTTAATGCTTCAGGAGGAAACGTCGCTTTATCCAGGAGCAAAAAAAGATGGGTTCGTTCACAGAGTAAGATTTAGATCTTAAGTGCTGTAAAATCGAATTCACGATTGATGGATAGTTTGTGCTGTACTGAAGGGATATAACAATAGCTATTCTGCAGGTTGAGTCACAGAGAGCGAATTACCCTCATGGGTAGAGCACTTGACCGCTTGCCGAAAGGGTCTCGAGTGCGAAATTCGTGTGAACCCTTAGGATTATGCAAGTGGCATTCCAAAGAAAGCAACTGGCCTTCCTTTCCCGAATGTTTAAACTTTTCACACCCGTGACCTAGTCCGGTGTGAGCTCTACCCTCACCTACCCAATCTAATCTTTGGGTTGAAACACAGAGTGAGTGACACATTTTTCTGCTCGAGCCTTCCGCTGCGCTATCTAAATGGAATGCTCCAGTTGAAGTTACAACTATCGTAAATAAACGCCGAATTGCCCAATAGGGGTATGACCAGATGATATCCCCATCTTTCAGGTTCTCGCCGCATTGTTTGTCTTAAGGTGACAACAATTTCGCCTGGAGTCCACCAGGAGTCTTCAGGTCGAAGTGATAAGTTTACGTCCAGTTCGAAATTTGCGGGAAGCCTTCGGACATCCCATCTGAGGTGGTCCGAGAAAGGAACTGACCTTTCTATCCTGAATATGTGAACTTCTCACACCCGTGACCTAGTCCGCGGTGAGCCCTACCCTCTGCCTTCACCTAACCGAACCAACCTTTGGGTCGAAACATTTGGGAGAAGTTTACGTCTAGACACCACGTTCCGTCTGGAATCCAGGCGAAGCTGTGGTCACAATGAAGGTGTGTTTACACTGTGTACACACCAAGTTTTTGGTTTCCCGCTTCGCGTATAACACGATATTTTGTTTTATAAGACAATGTTACATTTAACAGGGATTTGTGACTTTTCGTATAACATGTTATAAGTAACTTGCTTTATGTAACATTTTACACAGTGTAAACGCACCTTTAGACAAGTAATGCGGCTAGAACCCGAAAGATGGAGAGATTATCTAATCAAGATCGCCACGGATAACTACGAGATAACATGGGTATGGCCACTGATAATACAGACACACTATAACCTCTTCAGTCCCAGCGTATCACATATGATAATTCTGGATTTTTATCGTTTCCTGATCTAAGAGTTTTTCCAAGTGCTCAGCGCCGCTTGAATCGTATTCAATACCACCTGCGCTTGAGCATACTCAGCTGTTTTCCATCCCTCCCTTGAATCACAAACGTGGTCGATGACGAAACATTTCCGTTTTGGTGGTATTCTACTATGAGAGGAATTATGAAATGGGAATACTATTTATTAATACTAATTTAGAGTGTATTGATATTATTTCAATCAAAACATGACCTTATAAAACATCAATACTCTGCATGAATACAATTTTTTTATTTTTGCACAAAACCCTTTTCTTGTAATTGTTGCATTAGTTTTTATGTATTATGGATTACTGTCACTATGATTGCATTTTTTAAGTGGATTAAAAATTTTCAATTCTATTAATGTAGAAAAATTAGTCAAACGCAAATTTTCTTCAGAAAATGCTTTTTTCAGGTCTGATGAGGATTTGGGGTATTGAGGCCACTTCAAGTGCAACACTCCGTCCGTCGGATGGGACGTTAAGCCGTGGTCCCCTTGGCGTCTTTTGGTAGTAGTGGACTGATGTTGACGACGGGTTTCTTTCTTGTCGAGCGACTAAGGGCGCACCTAATGAAAATAATTAACTATGTGAATAATAAAAAAACATTAACTGTAAGTTATTCTGTTTTCATTCAAACCACGTTCACAACCGCACCATTCTTATATGATAACCCTATATTAACCCTTGAGAAAACTGAGGGAAAAACTCGAATAGGATAAAGGAGTTCATGATCATCACGATTTGAATATGGCTGGCCTAAGTAATGGCCACAGTAAGGCGTCGGAAACATAAACAGTTATCATGCGTACCCAAACAAAGGTAGTGAATTTATTCAGCAAAGAAACCTTTGCAAATTTTCTTTTCCATCGAAATAAATATTCAGCCAACGGAAGAGCATTTTAATCTGGAACAAGAAAGACCGCAATTTCGTGAAGTTTTATTGAAAAATTTAACCCACCCCCGTCCCTTCCTGGAGTCGTAAATTTTTCCGAAGCGGGCGGTAAAGATTTAATCGAGCTAAATAAATTTTCACCATCGATAATTTCCGTGCCCTCCTACATTCGTGTGGCTCCGCGCGAAAGCGTATTTTCGACTTATCGGATGGCCTTTTTCTTCTTCGCGACCTCTGACGTTCTTTTTTTATACATACATACACACATATATATATAGTCTGATTACAATTTTTTTTCTAGCGGCGAAGCAGTTCATTCGACTTGAAAGAAGAAATATATACGGAGAAGAAAGGGAATATTATTGCCGGATATGTTTTTTGAATAATTTTCGGGCAATAATTTCACGCAAATTTATGCGGAGACTTGCTTAGGATGGTTTGGAGATAGCTTGCAAAACAGTATTTGGCCACATTAACATGGAGTTGGGCTACCAAAGAGATCGGCTTTGTTAGGAAGCCATACCCATTCATAACGAACTAATTGACTACACAGCATGACATTCTTGTTGACGTTGGCCTATGTTCGCTTTACATCTCATTGGAATTAACGAAGAAACGAAGATACTGAAATTCATTTTTCTTTCATACCATCCGTAGCCCAATACTCAA
Source organism: Ischnura elegans (assembly GCF_921293095.1). NCBI lineage: Eukaryota > Metazoa > Arthropoda > Insecta > Odonata > Coenagrionidae > Ischnura > Ischnura elegans. Next base: position 65,520,357 of record NC_060255.1, on the reverse strand, counting down.
ACTTGGTGACATTAATCAGGAAGTGAATAAACACAAAATCGTCGGAAATTCATAAATTGTGCATATTACATATTGCCTAATGCCAAATTTGCCTGTTAATTTTTCAAAGTGGGAGTTCTACGAGCTTTCAAATATTGCTTAGACCATTTTTAATAATACTGAAGAATTTTTAAATAATTAATAATAATAAATAATAATTTAAAGGAAAATACAAGCAAAAGGTGAGACAATTACCTTTTTGGATCACTAAATATCACTAATAACTGATTTACACGCCAATTCTACTAACAAGGACACTAATACCTGAAATAATGTAATCATACTTGTATGCAAATTCATATAGTGGAACAAATTCAATACTCTCGCTTTCTACGTCAGATTCCTTTTCAAATTAGAGTGTGTAAACTCTTTATTGGCCAATGTATCCCGTGAGATAATCCATCCAATGCGACTTGCATGAGGGATCTCCAAGTATTTATTTACACTTCGGGCGATGTATATCGATAGAAACATGTGTTTTAAAGGCATTGTAAGCTGCCTTCATCTTTTGGAGTTTCCCCCATCTAAGATCAAGAATGTTAACATAGCAACATGTATATGTTGTACCTGTACCTGTACATGTACCTCGTTAATCATTGGCAAGTTTTGTTGACGTAATTCATCGTTTATGGACAAGCATGCTATTCTGTCTTATGTGTATTATGAAGTCTCTCTCGAATTACTGTTTCACTAATGTAAATATATTATTTAGCCAAAGTGGACAAGACATGAGATAAATTGCATTATTTAATAATCAATCGAAATTTAAGCAAGTAAACTTATATGTATTCCATTTTCCCTACTTACTATGCTCAAATCTAACAGCTTGTTTTCACTTCAAAATTTGAATTATAGGCCGATTAAGGTTTCAAATTTTCGCAATGGTTGATGAACGAAACGCTGTATCCGGGTGTGGGGATAATGGTTTTAATTACTCTATTTATTACGAATATCTTTGGGCAGTCTCAATTTTTTCACGCAGATATCGTCACTCAATTTTCTACATTGTGATAATAATGGAGACATGCTTCTACAACGAGCGTAATGATGGTACTTTTAGTAAGTTCCTGCTCTCTCCAAAGAGTCGAGTAAAAAAAAAACGATGTCAAGGGAAGCAACCGTAGGGAAATCAGAAGGGTTGGGAAATCGACCACCGTCCGAAAAAGGCGCCTGGGCGATAGGAAAGAAATGGCCATGAATGTATTTGGCGAGGGGAACCGGAAAACTGCTGCTATAAGAGAAGAGAGGGAATGATAAAGAAGTCCACTGGGCGCCAAGAACCTTCCCCTTACGTGTCGGCGGCTAGCTGTAAGACAGCGTCTTCGCGCATAGCAGAAACACTGCCAATGTTTGGGATCATCATGAAATAGGCTTAAAAATAAAGTGAGAACGCGTGCAAAGAAGAGCTGCCCTGAACGTGAAAAGTCATTACGATAGTCTTTTTAACATTACTGAACTCTTAGATTAACTCGGATGGGAACCTATGTCGGACTCTAGACTGGAAAATAGACTAAACCCATTAGATAAATTCAAGAGCAGTGTATTTGCTGACGAAGTTCTACGTACGTACTCTATGTCTTACGTGCGCCAACATACTACGGTAGATCGGATCATATAAATAAAATAAGAGACATAAACTGTAGAACAGACAGATTCAGAATCTTTTTTTTCCACGACCAATAAGGGACTATTACGGCAGTGACTCATAAATAAATTAGATGTTTTGTATATTAGCCTATTAACTAATGTATACCTTAATGCATGCTTCTGAATCTTCTTATTATTTCCAACAACATGTTTTGTATGCTATAGCTTTATTGGGAAAAAAGCTCAATGAGTAGTAGGCAAGTTTTGCCTTTCAATGAAAGTGGTTAAATAATTTGTTGGCATGCGTAACGTTTTTTGGACCGTGTAGTGTGCATTTGGGAATTCTATTGCAAATGCTGGTGATTGATCACCACCTGCCAAACCCTAGAGGTGGCTCGCACATATCCTCACTTAATCCCTAGAATCTACTGTGCCCATACATTGCGCATCTGTCCGCAATCAAGAAATGCCGAAAGCAAGGCGTGTGCGCTGTCTATCCCGTGTGCGGCGTCTGTCCCCAATTTACCCTATAGCTATTTCTATATTTTCTTCTTCATGTATCGATTGAGATTTTTCGTGATCCAATTTCTTCTTGCTTATAAATTGTGTTTTGCGATGATGAACAGAGCATAGAAAATAAATATTCCATTTTAAATTCCAAAAAATTGAGGTGATGAAGATTGAATCATTAGAACATTTCGAGAACTCGGAGTGGTCGAAATCGATCGAGAGGTCTAAGTTGTACGCGTTTATTTTGAACCGCACGGTCGCATGCGGAAACTACTTAAGACGCGCGTGGTGTGGTCGGAGGGGGAGGAGTGTGAATATCTCGGGGAAGAGTAAAAGTGATTTAGAGAAGGGATGATGAAGGAGGAGAATGGCCAAGATATCGAATGGGAAAGGAAGGGGCGGGGCCGGAAGGGAAGACAAAGGGGGAGAGAAAGATGAAGGGGATGAACCCACCCTCCAAAAAAGAAGAGGGAATCGAGGAATAACGAATGAGAGGAGGAACATGAATCAGGAGATGATACTGACACACGTGGCTGATATAAGGCTTTATTTGGATAGGGAGGATCTGCCGAAAGAAATGAGGTCTTCGAAAAGAGGTTGAAGGGGCGGGTCAATTTCTTTGAAAGATGATGTTGCATGGCTTTTCCACCCTCTTCACCAATGAGGCGCCGGCAAGAAGTAAAGCAAAATGAATTTTAATCAAGACTATTGAACATTATGTGTAATATTTCTAATCCTGCCGCGTGACCGGCGATGAAATATACAAGAATTGCCATGAGAAAAAAAATTATCGTTGACCGGGGATCGAACCACGGACCTTAGGCTCTCCGTAAAGCCAAAGTTCTGTGGCTTGAAAATTCTAGTTTCAAAATTAACTACTTCATCGACTGATGATTAATAAAATCGGTCTACGAAGGAACTTTATTTGCAATCGCATCAAAAAATAATAATTTTTACAAACAATGCATTTACGATCCCACATTGAAGCGTAAAAAATTAATTATTGCATCTGAATACAGCAGAAGACAAAAGACTATCATGAGGCTCATACTACCACCCTAACGTCGGAGAAAAGTATTACGTGGGAGCTTTACCATACCGTTTTTTGAATCATAAAGACGTAAGAGAGGAATCGAGGAATAACAAATGAGCCGAGGAATATGAATTTGGAGAAGATACTGGCACACGTGGCTGGTATACATTTTATTTGGATAGGATGGATCTGCCGAAACAAATGAGACCTTCGGAAAGAGGTTGAAGGGACGGGTCAATGCGGCCATCTTAGTTTGAAAGATGATTTTGCATGGATTTTCATCGCTCTTCATCGATGGGCATGATTTTCTGGGGGGGGGGGGGGGCGGGCAGGGGGAGCTTACCCCACAATTATAATGTTTATTTTTACAGAAAAGTACGAAACCTATACATTCAAGTACAAGGAAAATAAAAAAATCAAAAGTTTAAATACATTTTAGTTTTAGATAGTACTTAGGATGTTGTTTACAGAGGCTAATTTAAACAAATTCTACAAAAAACATAGAGGAAATGGAATAAACTCCCGGCGAGGTTTCTAAACCCTACCCGCCAACATAAAACTCCAAACCTCGTCCACGATCTTAACGAAAGACTCAGAGAGGTTCCGAAAAGAAGTAAAGCACATCCAATTTTAATGAGCACCACCACAGATTCTATTCATGATTACCTACTTCATCGACTGATGATTTATAAAATTTGGATACTAAGCTATTCTTTTGGTACTCAGGGCAAAGACTAATAATTTTTACACACGGTGAATTTAAGATTCCGGAAGAAAAATTTGAAAATTCGTTGTGGCATTTGAATATGAATTTCGGTGAGACAAATTAAAGACATAGGCTTCATTCTACCAACGGAATGTCGGAAAAAGTATTGTATGGAAACGTAACCATACAGCTTCCTTAATCGCTAAGACGTAAGCAAAGAATTAAGGAACTGAGAATGAAAATAGGAACAAGAATTAAGAGACGAGACAGAGATAATGGTACAGGCAGCTACATTTGAATAAGGAGGATCTGCATAAAGGAATGAGGTCTTTGGAAAGAGATTTAGAGGCGTGTCAACTTGTCCATATTGATAAAAAAAAGAATGTTTGCATGAATTGCCTCATTTTCCACTGCTACGATATCAAAATCACGTTTTAACGAGAAGTGAATAATGTACACATTTCAATTATCTCATAAACAGATTGGGCTTACAAGCCATTGTTTTGGCAGCCACATTAGAAAATAATAATTAATGGCGATGCAAAAATTAGAATCAAAAATTAAAATCGTAGCAAATCATCAAAAGAAAACTAACTCACTACTATTGGGTGATTATTTTTAGGACCTATCATAGAGTCAGAAAAGACGACGCATTGCAACGTTTTTACTTCAGAATGATCTTTCAAATTTGATGGAAAATAGATTCTAAGAAGATATATACTAAGCCCACTGTAAATAGTTACAGAGCTCAAAGTAGAAAATGCATGACTACGGACGATAATATGATGGATGGATGCAAATATTTGATCAGTGCTCGATTTGGTAAGCATGCCTAAGTCCTCAACCAAACCCGGAAAATGAGTGCGACAGTCATGTACTTTCTTGAGAAAAACACCATTTGTTGCATGTCAGTCTTAAAAATGATACCTCAATGAATATTAATGGACAGGATCTGTAAATAAAAATGTTCCAAGAATTAAAAAAAATTAAGTTTCGGTTTTAATAAAGGAAGAACATGCTTTTCTTACTCTATCCACATACTTGGATTGGGGATGTAAAACTGGTAATGCTTTTAGATTTGCAGGTATTTTAGGATATTCAAAAACAACTCTTCTATGCATAAATATAGATACAACAATTGGTGAATAAAAATTAACAAGCAGATACTTACCTTTCAAAGACAAACTATTTAAAATAACTCATAAATTTATTGAGGTGTTTCACAATAAATGTAGAGGTATTTTATGCAGAATTTATTTTCAAATTTCTGAATTATTTTAATTTTATTTTGGGAAGACTTTTAAATACCTTTTATACGCAAATTTTTTAAATCAATGTTTGATTTGTGCGTTTGGTTTAATCAATGTCTTCGTATTTTCCAAAAATTTCATTCGATTTTTTCATCGAATTTATCTTGAGAACACTATTTCCTTGCTAATGAGCTGCTGACCATAGCCATTGCAAAATATTATTTTACAACTCTTGATATACGTACCCGTTAATTAACGTGGTTATAATTCGAATGTTTTTTATAAAAAAAATTCTGATATGCGCAAAAAAGCATTTTATATATGATTTATGCTTGGGTAACAAGAAATTTGGTTTTGACCTTTAGCCCCAAAGACGGTTTTGACAAAGCGAGCGAAAAGAATAACTTTTAATTTTGGAACGAAACTAAGAGAAATACAAACGTACATCCGATTTCAGTGATCCATAGTGTACTTCTCCTATTTTTTCGCCTGGTCTCTCATTATTTCTTGCCCTAAGAGTCAATTTCATCTTCAGAAACCTTCCTGAGCACCAGGTCTAGAAGGACTCTGTTATTTTCTGATTACTCTTTCCAACAGTGATACATATAAAGTGATCCAGTAGGTGTACTGTATTATAACTGTAAGTATAACCTAGAAAATCATTCTTTAGCACATACATTTGGATTATATTGGATTGTGCAACTACCTAAATCTATTTTTATATAATGATACATTATAGCTTGATAACCTTGCTTTATCTTATGCCACCATAAGCTCCATTTACGTACTTGTTACAAAAATTGCCTTTATTGATGATATTTTACCCTCATAATGAATATCATAGGGAATCAAACGAGAAACCAAAAGTGAAATACGTCAATTATCGCGATTTCGCTTTGCGTTGCAGGGCCGGTAACCAAATTAACCCATCGACATCAATAACCTGAGGCTCATTGACACGGCTGCTAAACCAGCTTCTAATTTACCGGAAATGTTGTGACAGTTAATTGATACGTGGTCCATAAACACTAATTCGTGCGTGAAATATATGATTAAACATTTCGCATACCCGAATAAATGGCGCAACACACGACTGAGTCTTTTACTATGAAAATATGTCACCATGGTACCCTAACCAGATCAAACGGTGATAATCTGCCTGGGAATTTGAATTCGATTTTAAATTGCTGTAGTTTATTTAATAATCTAACTCATGCTAAAAAAACAATTTTTACATCAATCCTATTAAATGTTTTATGATTTGCCACAATTTATCAAAATTTTAGACATTGCCGACAACAAATTAACTATGAGATGAATAATAATATGCAAAATTGGAACAAAATCGAAGATTAGAACATGTGCTGCAATCCAAAATCAGAAAAATATGTAGTCAGATCTTTTATCGGTGCTCACCCTCTAATCATGGATAGTGGATTATCTGTACATTTAGTGAAGGCAACGTGTTTTCCCCTTTTAGAATTGGTTAATAACTTACATAATGATAATATGTTTCTTGAGGCATAATGTTTAGTTATTTTTCAATGTACCAACCACAAAAATTGAGAGATATTATTTTAAATTTCATTGTTACCCGAATTCCAGGACATACGTTTCCTCGGAAGAATTTGCCATCTATTTTGTCTGAACTGATATAATTTATTTATTCCTTTGCTAATAATTAGTCATCTTATCAGGAGTTTTTTTAAATCAACAGTGAATGAAATTCTAATGCTGTAAAACGTTAATGGAATGTATAGCATTTTACTTGCTGATTAGACTACCAACTCTACCGAAACGTCATAATTGACGTAATCTTCACCCCCAATCTATTATCCTGCCATTCCAGCTTTAAACTGTATGTATACTGGCAACTTCAAATAATGTTACCCAGTAGATGGAACTACGTGCTAACACCCGGCAATAAATTTCTGTGGACTGAAAACAGGTTACTTAGGTGATGAGTATCGTCTGATCCCTGGGTATTAGGAAGTGTTAATTAGTTGACTTCAAAAAACAATGAGGCTGTCGAAGGGTCGACAATTTGCGTTGACTAGTCACAGAAAAAATGTTGACCTCTAAATCCATTACATGCACCGGCGGACAAACGCTTTCAGCTCTTATTGAGGTTTATGGACAATAATTTCTATAGAGTTTCCTGCTCAAGAACGAACTACCTCCATTCAAAACTACATTGAATGGAAAGAAGGTATTATGAGGAAAATTTCAACATAATAACTTAAAGCTCGCATTAGGGGAGCGTGGTTGCCTAGTGAGTAGAGTCCTTGGCTGCCGATGGAGGGGACCCGGGTACAAATCCAGATCTCACAAAAATCCTCCAGTTGCAATGAGGCCCGGAAGAAGGAACTGGCCCTTCTATCTGAAATTATGAAGTTTACGTGTCTGTGGCTTAGTTCTAGGTGAGCTCCACCCTCACCTATCCACACCGACGGCTGGGTTGAACTATTGAGTGTGAATATTGTCTGAACAGATTTTTAGTGCTGCTCTAAATGTGACTTGGATCAAGGTGAGCTCTATCCTCACGTATGCAAACCAAATTCCGGATAAATCATTTAGTAAGTGTTTCGCCTGAATTGATTTTAGTACTAACTGTGGCTTGAATCATGATGATCTCTACCCTCATCTATCAAAACTAACATTCGGGTTGAATGAGTGTGTCGCGTGAACTTGTTTAAGTTATGATCTCGTTGTTGATATAAACTGGCAATTTTCCACGATTGCAAGTGCGTACTTCAATATTCAAAAATTCTACTCGATCACGCTTGGTTCTTCTGATTTTAAATTATCTCATTGGTTATATAGACATCGTTTAAGACGGCTTTAATTTATGTCTCCTTTCTTAGGAAGGAACAAAAAGCTCTAGCTGGAGAGCTCTAAGAGGGTCGCAGGTACAAGGGTCCGCCAATGCCCTCCAAACCGGGGATAATAGGGTGTAAGAACGGATAAGGTCCGCGCTTACCCCTTTAAAGGGTTGTTTTGAAGGCCACGACGACAAATAGTAACGTTGGAGGATCAATTTTACACCAAATACCACTAACGGCTCCTTCGATTTCACTTTTTTCCTCACGGAAACAAGGGCACCACTAAGATTGGTGGTATAGCGAACCCACACGAAAAAAATCGATGGAACAGAATCATAGTTATTACCGATTCCACTTATTTTTTAAATAAAAACTGTCCTCAGGACTTTTTCCCCTTATCATCACGAGAATCCGTGCGTGGCATTGGGCATAATGAGACTTTGAATTGAGTTGGAACACGAGACATTCAGGCGTAGCGTCTGATGATGGGGGTAGGCGGTAGGCCATATGGATTTTCTTCCTCTAATCACTCTGCAAGAAATGTATGGATATATTATTTTAGTTTAAATAGGATTTAAATTTACATAAATTTTTCCTTCAAATTATTCATCATGTATAAATATTATTTAATGGAAATTTTTATTTATATTTATTTATCATCGAAATATTACTTATATTTAAATAGACTTGATATTTAAATATATATTTTCCTTCGGTTAAGTCATCATGCATGCAAATCAGTCATAGAAATTTTAGAATTCATGATGAAAACTATCTTTTGTAGTTAAAACTTGTCTTCTTCGTCCACCCGGATTCAATAAATGAATTCAATGAGTTTTAACTAGGTAACTAACTTAAAAATATATAAAAAAACCTAAATATTATAAGAGAAACTTAAGTATTGAGACAAAGGCTCATTGGAAAAGTTCTTGGAGGACTGGAGGAAGAGAGATTCTTAAACTTCTTCCAATTTAAGACTCTGTTAGAAGAATCCATGCATATCAAAAACTTGAAATATAAATTACTTATTTATTATTTGCTATTATATTTGGCTGGAGTAATACACTTTTATTTGTGGATCGTCATAGGTAAAGGAATATTAAAGACAAAGAAAAAAATAGAATTTAATTACTCGATAACTGAACACCTATTTTAGGTTATATGAATTATTACTAATTCATTTTTTCTCAAATTTTAGAAGATAAATCGAAATCTGATGATGTGAGTGCGCGGGAGTTCGCGAAAGGAAAAACTTAGATTTTTAAACAAGGAGCGAATGTTAGAAATTTTGACTTTTATTTATAGCAGTGGTCAATATATGTTTTATCAAGTTTCTCGTCAGTGTTTCGCACCAGTATTACCAATCGAACATCATCCGTTATAACAAATACTCAAATACACACATACGATATTCTATGCACTGATGTATTATACTATATTGTATATTGTATGGTACTTCACAGAGTCTGGGTATAGACAAAATAAATGTGCATGACCCACAGTCTTACAGTTGATGAAATGAAAAAGATTAATATACCATAAACAGTCTCTTCGAAAGGGTGGGGTGGCAAATTGCTTTGGCAAATTTTACAATGAGGAAGATTACTTTCCTCAATGTAATTATTAAAAGAAGGGGAAATATGCTGAATCAAGAGTGAAACCAATGTTTGTATCCTGAAAACTTTTATTTTCTTATATTCTTTACTTATTTCTTTTATTTTATTTATTTTTACTTTCAAGTTATATCGTGGCCGAAAAACTTCCTTCATTAACAAAATTTAGTTTAAAAGGATTTTCTTTCATAGATGATATTCTTTTCTGTAGACAAGGAAACTTATAGCGGTGGAGAAGATGAAATTCAAACGTATTTCACCATTTGATACTGCGTTTTCATCTCATATTAGCGTTCCAAACGGAATACGGCACGTCGCTGCGGATATCTAAAGTGTGGCGAGGAAGGTAAAGGGAGTGTGGGAAAAGGGAGGTTTTGGTTCTGGTGTGAGCAAGCACAGGGTGCCCTGGGGTGTAACGTCGGAAGGACTGAGGAGGAGAGGGAGTGGGGTAAAGTTAGGGGATCGGTCGTCAAGGGTAGCATCTGTGTAAAGCCAGCTAACCATTTCAACAATGGCTGCTCCCTTGCCTTATCTCCACCCACAAAGCCTTGAAAATACGCTCGCTTCCCGAACCATGAGACCAGCGAAGCTCGAGAGGTTAGGGGTTTGGGGTCTGGCGACCATGGAGAGAAGGCGTGCTTTAGTGTGCAAGGGGTATTCCGCGCTAAAGGAAGAGAGACTAGATAGCTCTCTCCAGTCTCCACCGAACCCAAAAGGGAGAGGTTCCTCATCCCGTGCATCCTTCTAACCCACATCATCTATGCTAATGGAGCTGGTTGCGTGAATAAAATTATTTCATGTCTCTTCCTACAACAATCAAGTTTTTTCACAGCTATTTATCATTTTATTGAAATAATTATCACCATTTAACCGATTTATATGAGTGGAGAGAAATTCCTGAAGCATTTCCCACTTTACCCCAAATAGTATTTGTGTTTGAAAATATAACTCGAGAATTGATTGAATTTTTAATGAAAAGCATCACAATCACACTTTTAAACCACATGCTTTATGCTAATGAAGGTAGTTTGTGAATAAAATTATAAATTTATCCCTTGTTCCTCCCAAGAAATTTTTTTTCACAATTATATATCGAATGTCTTATTATTAAAATAATTATCACCATATAATCGATCGAGTGGAGTGAAATTCTTGACATTATTCGGAGTTTTTGGGGATCAGGGGGAGCCTTTCCCCCCAACTTGAATGCTAATTTTTCCGAAAATAGTACGAAACCTCTAAAATTAAGTGCAATCAAAACAAAAACATCAAATTTTTAAATGAATTTTAGTCTTATACAGTAGTTAAAATTCTGTATTCAGAAGCTAATTTAAACGAATTTTCCCAGCAACACTTAGTTTCACTGGGGATGTTCCTAAGTCTCTAGACCCACGGCATAATTGTTTGCCTCCCAACATAAAACGTCACCGATGTTTCTTACGCTTTGCAACGAATCGTTTTTTTTGGCAAAAATAAAAATATTTAACAAAATATGATGAGTAACTCACGAGCCTGGAATCCATTTTATCGCATAAAGAATAATGTGGTCTTCTATCGAATAGTTTAAATTATTTATTAACAAATATGATCGCCATGTATTCGGTATTTAAGACGGTATGCTTTGCTTCCTCATTCATTGCTCACTGATCCCAAAACCATTTTGTTGATGAGAATCAAACTCGAGAATAGATGTAATTTTAATGATAATTAATTTTTTTCGCTGGTTGGGGAGATCTTGTATTTTGAACACCGGCACAAAAGGAGTGCCTACATCATACGCCTATGCCTACGTCGCAAATGTGTGCTGTATTTTACTAATGGCGGTGAGTCTGTTTTCAAGAGGTTTAAATAAAAAAAGGTCATGTCACACCCATTGATTCGCAGCAAAATAAAGGAGAAACATCAGGTTATAACCTCAGACTAAATGTTAACAGGGAGCTCAAAGTGGCTAGCTAAACAATGGCCAATCTCACCCGTTAGGGATCATGTTATGTCGATGGCTAAATTCTGACAACACGCATCTCAAAAATAGCAAATTTTCAGGAGATCAAAAAACGATTTTGTTAATTGTATATAATTTTTATTGAAATTTAAAACCAAAGATAATTAAAACTGAAAAAGAAGCACACATTTGCAAACAAAGAGTTGTTTTTTACTTAAATTTTATTTTTTATTAACACTATTAGCAGTTTTAACTCTTACTGACCAAATTTTGAGATACGTGTTGTTAGAAATTAGCCATTGATATGGTACTTTTCCATTTCAATCTTCAACTATTTTCATCTTCAATCGATCGTGCAGACGTTGAAAATAGTCCTGGTTTATATTAACTACTCGCTTTCTGGGCGTTCCGCCACCGCAGATGACCCAGGAAAACTCTTCTTGTCACTCTGCCGGTTCTGGTAATTTTTATCTGCTGTTTCTTCCTTGAGAATCGTTTCTTACGTGTATCTAACGTATTAAAATCCAAGCGTAAGAATACGAAAAAGTCCTTGGCTTACAGGCTTTTTGATTCTAACAAGGTGTGAGCTAATGCCTGCCACAATGACAATGGTGCCATTAACAAGATTCTACGCGATGTTCAAATACCTCGTTAACACCGATTTTTTGACCCCAAAATGCTCCCAAAGTGTAGATGCATATAGGTAGTAGGCAACACTGTAATAGATAGTTAATTTAATATTTCGGCAACTTTTCACAAGGTTTCAGGCGATTTCGGAGAGGATAAAATAGGCCCGCAATATTATTTCATAGTTAATGACTGAAAAGAAACTTATAATTTATTGGCAGCCTACTTATTGGTATCTTGAGAGTCTAAAGGTTAAAATATACATTGGCATTTGAACATTGCAATGTATGAAACCTCCATAAAGTCTAATTAGCGCAAATAGAGCGTGCTATCATCAACATGGCCTTCTCAGTTTCCGATGTGCGTTGGGTGGTAGCCAGTATTAATGGGACAACAGGATGGGTCGTCAATAAGGAGAGGAAACCTCAGCGTCACCTCTGGGTCAAGCGAAATGATGCCCTGAGGAGAGACGTTTAAGTCAAGCCATTACCCTGAAAGATCTTCAACAGGCCAGCAATCATATGTCAGCCTTAACCTTTAACCAGTGACTTGCAATTCTTGTTACACTACCAGTGACGTGCGGTCTGGGAGACCGCAATAAAACAAAAATTCATAAAACGTCGCAACGGCATTTTTATTGCTTAGTTTCATGTTTCTTTGTCTTCTCAACTATTATAAAACTTATATTTAATATTATGTATTCCCAACGATAACCAACGTTTTCACTAAAAATTGTTATTTGAAACAGGATCAGAAAAACTGATAGCGAAAGCACTTGAGTAGTTATTATTATCGTACTTTTTTAATTAAGTACCTAATTATCCACGTTATGCAACTAAAATGCTTCCTTACAAATTATTCATTATTATTATGATTATTATTCTTGAAAAATGACTAGGAATTGTTTTTAACAACTTTTTGAATTATTTCCACCAGCGTTACGTCTATTGGATTTCCAATTCATTGACGTGAGGTCTCACAGACCGCTACTAAAATTCAGCGGCAAATTTTCAGAAATAAATAATAACAACGTTAAATTTTAGGAGTGCTATGTCCTTATTATACAAAATTAAGACGCTCACGAGGGTTATAGATATTTTGAAATAGGGATTTTGAAAATATTCATAATTTTAGAAACGCAGCGGTCTCTTAGACCGCGTCCACCGGTTAAGGGTTAAGATATACCATTTGGACATGGAACTCATAGAGCGCTCATACACTTGCAGGTGCTCTCAAGTATCTACGGATAAAGCCAACATTATGAACAGAAAAGATTTCATAGTCATAAAAATATCAAAATCAGTGCACAGTAACAACAAAATAGAAATATTTATTTCAAAAATTTTTAATGTAAGCATAAATTGTTTATCACGTCATTCCCGAGCTAAGAGTTTTAAAATCAATTTCAAAAGTAGTGTCAGTTTAGTATCGAGATTATGTAAATAAAATAGTGAATCACTTTTTCTATACAAACGTCCACGTATCTTCTTGTGCGCATGTTGAGGTTTATGACGAATTTTTCAATTTACTCCTTCGCTTTGCATTCATTAATTGGCCATTTCTGATAGAACTTTACCATAAGAACATGCAATACTAAATCTCTGACGATTCAAACTAAATGTCACAGTTATTAGCAACTTATACCCCACTGGTGCATACTTTAAGCATGTATTTTATAGTGTAAAGCAACTTTTTTCAGTTCGCGTATCCATTTTCCGGTTGTAATGATAAACATAACAGGAGAGACTATGACCTACTTCCCCCTTTGGCAGTCGTTCGACTTTTGAGAATGGACCGGCTAACTACAGCACTAGGGCGTCATGTTGCCCCCTCCTATTTCATGCGGTCTAGTTGACTAATAAAGTTACTATTGGAAAAGCGACTTTGGATAAGAGATTATGATTTAAAGTAAAGCCGCTTTAGTTAGCGCGCCCCGAAGTTATTTTCCAATATGAATATTACAGACAGCGGGCATATAAGGGTTACCGACCCTTACTTTAGAGGATAAATTTAATCCTACAATGCAATTACTTTTATTGTGCTTCATATGCAGCAGATAGTATATTAGTCTCAATATTCTCCTATCGTAGATATAACTATAATACTTCATGAATTTTCCTATCTATACCCTCTTCAACTTTTAACTTCTAGGTGACGCTTCCACAGAAGAGCTCTTAACGTATTAGTTCCACTGCCTACGATATGTTTATGATCTGTCTATTAGCCTTAGGATTATTCAAATAGTAGAGACATTCATTCACAGTTACCCACGCTTAATTATGATGCGTCCCTATAATTTTAATAAAGGAAAATTAATTGTAGCAAAGCAATCGGTTATGGGTTTGACAATTTACTCTTAAAAATGAGATTTCTCAGTAGTTTACTGATTACTCTATCAATTACTGTAATGTGCTCTATTTTGAAGCATTAAGTCTTAAATTCAAAATATTATTTACCTTCATACAACATGGGAGATATGAAAAATCTCAATACTTGGTAGTAATTTTAATATATTCTTCCAAAAAGCAAATAAATTCATACATTGTATTTATATACTTGTAAGTTAAGTTAGGTACACTAATAGGCAGCAGGTATGTTTTTAGGGTATTGCCAGGGTTATACACTTGCGTTGGTCAAGTAGATTACAAGATATGAGAGATGTGTAAAACACGAAGAAAACATAACTATAAATTTATTTATCATAAAAACAAATACATTTTATTTATCAGATTAAAAGAAAACGAAAATAAACCTTCTATTATAATCGCGGAGCGTTATAAATCGAGGAATCAAGGAATATGCGCTGAAAATTTATCGCAAAATAAATGCATTTCGCGTTGCTGACCCTAGAAAAAATTGGTGCACATACGTTACAAAAGAATTACGCGCTAAGAATCTGGCGTTTGCAAGGGAAGAGGCAATGGGAGGAAGAAGGGGAGTGAGCTCATGCATTGACTTTTCTCCGTTTTTGGCAACCCTCCAACATTTGGATGGAGTCCGCAGAAGCTGTGACAAAGAATGGGGAAAGAAAGTGCGACAGAAAATGAGGGGAGGGTAGTCATAGCATGCTAGAAAATGGGGTGTAGCAGATTCTAGTTTCACGATTCCCTCACACTTGTCGATGAGAGGTATTGTTATAGGGGGCATTCCATTTTCACGTAAAAAAAATTTGGAGGAGGAAAGCTAGTACGATGATGGAATTCATCGTCACAGTTTATCAGAACAATCATTTATTTGATCAAGCATTCAACGCCAAGGTTTATTATGACTGGTGAGGGCAGAGCTTTCTCCGGAAGAGAGCTACAGAGGAGTAAATATCATGCGCGAAAAAACCTATAAATTCGATTATTTATGTTTAGGGGAACTAAATTTAACCCGATACCACAGAGGACTTAAGTGGCTAGGTCAGAGCTCGCCGCATGCTAACCTGTAGACGTGTGAATATGATGCATTAAGGAAAAAGAGGAGTAACTTTCCCTTGAAAATGAAAATATTTAAATATTTATTTATGGGTGACCAACGTCATTGAAGCCGGTACCCAACGAGAATACTCAGAGGAGAACCCAATCCGTCCCGTAGAAGATTTATGTATGCTGCTAATTTGCTGACTCTTTAATGATTTTTCATAAATGTTCACAGCGCTGTGATGAAAGCAGATAAATTTTTATGCCTATTCCTTTCAATTCCCTATCCGGAGGAAGGACGTGTCATAAATTGGTCTGGTGTGGTATTTGGCGGAGGGAATCAACGGCTGAAGTCGTTGGCGCCATGGAGGGAGGGAAGGTTGAAAAAAACCTGGCATTGGTATTATATATATTGTATATGCTATAAATTACTTTGAAAAATCTACGATTATAATCAAAACCGCATTAGAGAAATCTTACTCCATTCTAATGAAAATTGTTTGATTAAATATTGTAAAAGTAAAGAAAGATTGTGGAAGATTTTCTTTTATGTCCATTAAAATATGGGAGTGAATAAAAAGTATATGAAATCTCTATCAAACCTTTCGATACGTGCATCTTATCATCGCAGATACGCATTCCAATAAATATATTTCACAATTTGAGAAAATCATTTTTATGTACCGTCAATCTAGTTCCGGCAATAGAGATTTTTTGTCACAGTAATATGTGTGCATTTTAGCAGGAATTATAAAACTTGGTTTACACAGAATATAACACACAATGGTTTGAGATAATTGTGAAAAATATTTTCAAAAATATGCAACATTAAGTGCCTAACATTAAAGGTAAAAAATTACACAATGATTAATGAGAAATAAATGTATTACTTTTGATTACGATTTATGATTTCATTTTGTAGATAGGTATTATTTTCCTTTTCTGAGTTACTTATAGCGAATAATGCCAGCATAGAAAACTAATAATTTATCTTTTACGGGCTTTCTGTTGAAAAATGCTTGAAAATGCAATTCACTTGGAAGACAAAATCATCTACCGTCTCCCGCTCTTGTGAACGTGCATCTGTGTGTGGCGGGTGGCCTGTAGCGAAGGAGAAGAGGCGCCGGGTGTGTTGCCTACCGCCAAAGGGGGAACTAAGGATGGGCGGGCGGTTGGCAGGAAGAGTCAATATTGGCTCGCCGTAGGTGAGATGTGTTTGTGAGGTGAGGGTCGGTGGTGATGCTACGACGGAGGTAATGGACCGCAGACGCGTGTCGAGAAGTCCTGGTGCTACGTTGGGACGCAAGGCTTATTTGCACGCTGTCGTTTATGGGAGCTGCTATTACGTAGTGGCAACCTACGAATGAGCGTTATGCAGAGAAAATTTCGGAAATTGCAGTATCGTGATGCAATAATTGTAAATAAATAGATGTTTGTCGTAATGTTATTACATTTCTGTAAAAGCGTATTGACACAAAGTTGTGGAGATAATGCGATGCACACACATGCTCAAAGTATGCACCAGTGGGGTGCACCATAAGTTTCTAATAATTGTGACATTTAGGTTGATTCGTCACAGATTTAGTATTGCATGTTCTTATGGTAAAGTTCTATCTGAAATGGCCAATTAATGAATGCAAAGCGAAAAGGCCTGTTTACACGATACATTAACACGTACGAGTTAATGTACGTTTGCGTGAATGATTTTTGTGGACCGGAACGGAACATGTACGAATGCATGAACCAAATTATAACAGGTTTTATTTTCTGTGCATGCATTCGCACAAGTTGGGTGGCTACACGGTGCATTTTGGCGTTCATTCTTGCGTTCATACATTAAGACATTAACCCGTACGTGTTAATGTACCGTGTAAACAGGCCTAAAGAGTAAATTGCAAAATTCGTCATAAACCTCGACATGCGCACTAAAAGATACGTGGATGTTTGTATAGAAAAAGTGATTCACTATTTTATGTATATAATCTCGATACTTATGTGACACTACTTTTGAAATTGATTTTAAAAATCTTAGTTCGGGAATGATGTGATATTTGCGCGATAAAATTAATTTTCAATACTTGAACAATTTTGAATATATTGCATGCATTATATTTTCGTGTAACAGGCCTTAAAATGGAATATGAATTTACGTAACAAAACGGTAGATATGTATTTTTTTATAAATGACTGAAACCTCAAGAGTTCATAGTGGAATATAAAATTATATTATCTCTCTGGAGTAAGATTTAAAGGATGGAGACTATTTAAAAATTTCCTCATTACGATAGGACTGTAGAATGGACGCGGACTATATGCCGAAGAGTCTTTCATGCGGAAACGGCAGGTATGCCGATGTGTCCTGGAAAATTGAGAGTGGAGGCAAATAAGAAGAGGGATGGGAAGGCACTGACGGTGACATTGGGAAGCAGTGGATTGGGATGGATGGCCGAGATATCATCTCGTGCGGAAGAGAAGAGAATTGGCAACAGTGGATTTGATTGGATCACAGTTATAATCCAAAAGCGCGGGCCAAACAATGGAGGAGAAGAAATTATAATCTCCACGGCAACGTGGCGTTTTACCTGCATGCGTCATCTTCCCTCGGAAATCCTTCCTTGGAATATTTCCCTCGATATAAACATCTGATTAAAGTTAACTGTTTGAAGCTAAAATATGTTGAATTTTATTTTTAGAAGTTCTTCAACTTGATCGAACAATTAAGAAATGGAATGCTTTCTCCAAATTTAATTGACCAAAAACATGAAAACCTGGTTTAAGGATATAATGTGATAATTCTAAAGCAATTTTTTTAACGATACCCTCCACAAATATCCCCTTTACCTATAAAACATTGCACAAATTGCCAAGCATAGCAGAGATCTATGAAAAAATTGTCAAATTTGATTACAATTTTGAATTTTTTGATTATGAATCTTTTTACCCGAAGACGCGAGCAGGATGGCTGGACACACTGTAGTCACCTATGGGTAATACAACGCGGATGGATGCCCGAAAGCTCTGAGTCATATTAACGATATTCTATTTTAAGATTTATTCACCATATTCCCCAAGGAACCTCAAATTAAAACCCTAGAACTCGGTCAAAACATATGAAATATCAACGGATTCCGACCTAATTTTTCACTACTAAGCCCTCCAATAGAGATTAACCTCTGATTTTTTTACGCTCTTCCAATAATTTCGGATTAATTCAAAACTTCCTTTACTTATAAATCCTGGAACACAATTTCCTTATCAAGAGAAACATCCTACGGATTCCTACTTTTGTACCAACTTAATTAATACAAATTATAAATAAGGACACAACAACTCTCATTTAAAGGACAATTTCAAGGACATGAAGAGGAAGGTCTTGTTTGTCTTGTAATGTAATAAACCAGAGCTTAAAGAGTGTGTCATACTTCACACAAGAAGTATAGGTAACATGGCAACTAAAAATATTTAAACAAATTTCTTATTGAATATATTTCAATAAAAAAATCGAATCATTGTTCCTCGTATCATGGATTTT
This sequence comes from Ischnura elegans, assembly GCF_921293095.1. Taxonomy (NCBI): domain Eukaryota; kingdom Metazoa; phylum Arthropoda; class Insecta; order Odonata; family Coenagrionidae; genus Ischnura; species Ischnura elegans. The sequence goes on along the minus strand of NC_060255.1, from coordinate 65,501,292 downwards.
AAATCTTATATGTTAAAATATTTTTATCCTGTGTGATATTTAAAATAATATTTAATAAATGTAGATAACCATTCAAGTATTGTATATTCTGTACATTTACGAGTACGTTAGTGATTATTTAAGTGTATATAATGGTGGTATGTACTGAAATTGTTTCTGTATTTAAGAACTGGCATTGGTGTTTATAATTGTATATATGTACCGAGATCCAGATGCTATGTTGCCACTTAATAATTGATGCCGTTTTCATGCTGTATACACTAACACATATAGGTGTCTTTTTTGATGGTTCCATGAGACATACTGTGTTAATTTTTTAATTTCATTTATTATATCTAGTCCAATCACGTTAACTGGAGGATTAATCCTAATATGAAGTAGCAATAATGATGCACCCATGTAACTAATTCTTACGAAAATATCCCTTTAATTTATCATTACTTAAAATCGTATCACTGAAGAAAGAATTCTTTCAATTCTGCAACGTGGACAAAAATAATTTATTTTATCGCCCACCTGGTCACCTACACTCGATATATTTAATGGATGGGGATATGGTTAGCGTGGTGGCTAGAGTGTTGGTTTACCACCCCGTGGGCTCGGGTTCATATCCCGGCGGTGGCAGAGAATTTTGAGAGACTGCGCGATCCCTGCTTGAATGTTACGTGGAGGAAATTTCAAGCGCAACATTCCGTCCGTCGGATGGGACGTCAATCCACCCTTCCCTAATGGCGCAAACGACCTCAACCGTCGGTCGTCTCCTCCTCTTACTAATCCATACCATACCTTTAATGGATATATATATTGATTTCACAAAGGTTTAAAATAAGAAAAATTCCCGTCACGCTGGAAGTATATTTTCCATTACAATTAAGACATAAATTAATAAATTAATTTAATAAAAAAAACAAATAGATGAATTCCATGTCACGGATTGGAAATCATGCATGTTAAGTTGTTTTTACATTTAAAAAAAAAGAGATTTATTTTTAAAATTTTACAATACCTATCACTTTCCGCACGTTACGGCTTCCGCTGGGGTAGTGTGCCTGCTTATGTAGTGAACGTGAGAAAAATGGCGCAGCTTGATGACGCTCGATCAATCGGAACAGATTCCGATTCACACGAGGTAATTAGAATCGCACCATCCTGAAGATCTTAAAGCGCACCCGATTCGGGCCGAAAACTGTCCTTGTACGAGAGCGACATCTCATGGCTTCTTTTTCAAATCTCGAAGCGATGCACGATATTCATTTTTTTCCTCTCTCGTCGATTCGAGCGACCGACTGCGAATTTAGTCTTCCGTCCCGCTGATAGGTGGCGGTGGTGAGGGTAAGGGAATTAAAGCGAAATCTCTTTTCTCATAAATTTTCTTATTTTTTTCTGCACCCGACGACGGAAGAGGACCTATAGTTAATGAAATTGGCTTCAAAAGTTTTTCTCCAAGTTAATTTTTTTCCATTATTTTCATCGCCATTTTCATCATTCAACATCGTTGTTCATTTTTTTCTTACCCCTCCCTTCACTATGCAACGAGCGTAACTCCACGTGAGACTCCGTACACATCCAGGCATGGGCTAACTCAATCCGTTTAATCACATTTCTCCGCCGAGTCCGCCATTTATGGATGCAGGTCGAAATTATTCCGCTAACAAAATTCTCGAATCAGTCTCAAGTAATCTCAACTCCTTGCTAATGTCTTTAAAAAATGACCACAAACCTTTTTTACAGTACTACTGGTACCAAGATTTTTAAATGCACTATATTTTCACTGACTTTTCCCTGATGAATTTACCAATGTATACTATGACCAAAATTTTATGACATGATTTACATTAATACCTCTTCCTCGAATAGCTCTCCATATATTTGTTCTACTGTCCACAATATATTTAACTGGCTGTTGTCTTCCGGCACTTCGATGCGTAGAGCGTTTAATTCGAACTTACCTGCGTTTGAATGTGATAAAAGTTTATATTTCTGGTGTTTGAGCAATTTTTGACTCTATTTCTCTGACATGTAACATATAATTTCTTTTAATAAGAGCATATGTAACATCATACGGCTTACATAATCAATTACACTGTCATGATTTACTAATTTGAAGTATAAAGGCTTTAATTAAAGATTTCTATCTTTTCTTGTTCAAATAGGGAAAGAGGTAGCCTTGAGGGTAGAAAATTTGACTGCTGAACGATGATAACTGGGTTCAAATCCCTCCCCTCCCGAATAATAAAAAATCCTCAGAATGTAAGGTGACGCATGGAAAGGTACTTATCCTGAATGTGTGATATTTATACCTCCGCAGCTTACTCCACGATGAACTGTACCGTTACCTATCAAGACCAAAGGTTTTTGTTCAGGAACCCTCACGGCATACCCATGAGTAACACACATACCCGTCATTGAAACTTGTGAAGTGGAAAACTTAAACACCAATGAGACCGAAATAAATAAATTAGGCACACATCTAAATTAAATACAGCATATTGTACGCATGAATGTAATTTTTATGCGCTTCCAAAAGCAAGTTAGTTACCATGTATATTAGTATTGTGTGCATGTAAATTACTGGAATATCATAATTTAATGCAAACGATAAAAAAATCTTTGAATTCAACGAAAGACATTTATTTATCATGTATTGATAGCACTACTCCTGCATAAACAGTGTATGATGGTAGCCCCAAAACGATTTCCTTTAAATTCTACCATTTTTAAAGGGTTTTCTGTTGTAATGTAATTGCATATGAGTGAAATAAAGTTATATTATTATTACATTAAAATATTTTTAACTTAACTGAAAATATGAGGTCAATGAGCTACCACAGAATGATATCTATTGGTGCCCAAATGCACAGAAACAATGTGCCATCAAGCTAATCATAAATAAGTCACGTGACAAAATACCACGATACCATAGAGACGGTTGAGGTATGTTGGGTCACCCACCATCCACAAATCTTTCTAAGGATGAAGCAAGTAATCAGCATTAATTCATGAAATATCCCAGACAAAGGGCAACTAACAGCTTGGGATAAAGGTATATACGTATAGAAAAACACAAGTGACATCATATTTTCACGATTCATAATTGGGATCTTAAACAGTTTTTTTCTATGATAATGAAGGACAATGGACAATGCCAGCAGCAAAGGCGCAATTGTTGCAAGAATTATGATAAAGCCACGTCAGAAAAAAGGTAAAAATCGATTGACCCAGCGTTCAATGAAAATGTGTTAAAAGGTTTTGAATTTATTAGGAAGGGGAAAGAAAAACTTGGATTAGTTGTGAAGATTTTTTGCCTATTTTGAAAAAAAGACAGTTGATCAGAGAAAACGATTAAAGTCAGATGAAAGCCAAACATGAACTATACAAAGTACGTGATAAAAAATAGGCCAGAAATGAACTATGAGCATATAAAGGAGAGAAAACATGAACTATGTAAAGGGGAGAAAAAATCGGCAGGCATTAAAATTGAGAAAAGATAGCCCATAAAAATGAGACTGATCGTCGACGAGTTGACTTTGTGGAGGTCCATCGATAATAATAATTGAGACAGCTGTAGTAATTTTCCACCCTTTTTTTAATCTTACTCAACCGGTTTAATTGCTTACGCATCATTCTCAAGAGCTGTCTCTTTGAAATGAAAATGTCTAAAAAGGAGAGGGATATAATAATTTTTTATAATTAGGGATATAATATTTTATATTGAAGGATATAATAGTTTTTAGTATAGGGAATAATAAACATTGAAACCGGTTAAGTAAGATTAAAAAAGTGTGGAAAATTACTTCAGCTGTCACAATTATTACTATTACCATAAATTATTGTTTTAGCTGAACCTCCAAGCCACCGGATTAATAAAAAAAGTTTCCCTTTTCTGTACCATCTTGTGAACTTAAGACCTATGCAGAGAAAATGGAGTAAGCTAACATGAAAAAATAAGCTCAATCAGAGAACTGAGTAAAAGGCTGTCACAATTATTACTGTTGCCATAAATTATTATTTTAGCAGAACCTCCGAGCCACCGGATTAATAAAAAAAGATTTCCTTTTCAGTACCACCATGTGAACTTTAGACGTATGCAGAGTAAGAGGAGTACGCTAACATGAAAAGATAAGCTCAATCAGAGAACTGAGTAAAAAGGCTGCGCGAAAACAATCTTCGGAAAGCCGAGCAATTACGATGATGGTAAATAAAATCAATAAATAATATTTCCTTTGAAACTAGGTCGAAATAAGTCCCTCTCCACCACTCTGAAACCGGTCTCCAACAGTCCCACTTCCCAGCCGCCAGAGCAATCAGCCGCAAAACCCTCTGCTAGTTGTACAAGTGTCCGCGGGGTGGCACGCAGTGTAACATCCCCCACTCCCCTCACAAACACTCTCGTTCGCTTGCTTGCTCTTGCACACCCCCCTGCCGCACACCCCTCCGGACCCCACTCCACCAAAACATCCAACCCAGTCGGGAATCATGGGAAACATGGGAATTCCCGGAAAAATCAGGAATTCCGGCCTCTAATTTTAAAGCTCTACTGAGAAATCCAACCATTTTTAATAAATTACGAATTTCTTTTTAATTATTAACATAAAAATATATTTATATCGATGTGTATTTCCATAAAAATGGACTTTGCTTTTCTACATGAATGAGTTGAATAACATTTATTGCTAATTTTTAAATATGTATTATAACAATGAAAACCTACTGTTTTTGAAAAATAAAAAAGTTGCAAAAAATGATGTACGCCCATAAAATGCATAACAGTTTTTATTACACTCAATTTGAACTATTAAAACCATGGGAATCACACAAAAGCAATCTTCCAAGCACATCATTCAAAATCCTGGATGACAAAAACGGTCACTGCACCCTCCACGAACGGTTCTTTCCTCCAAAGAATTTTCACACAAAGTGAGCTATGATAAGGGTGCCGGTAGCTACAGAGGACTTTTCCTCCTCAAGACATTAAAAGAACTTTTTCCATCGAGCACTTATTTTTGAAATAACAGAACAACTAAGCAGTAAACTGGGAAAGTACCATGGGCGAAATATTACAGTTTCACGCAAACAAAGTCGATAAAATAGATAGACGTAAAATTACGTCCATGGCAATCCTCGGAAGGATTAGCAGGACGTAACATTACGCCCATGGCACGCAAAGTGTTAAAAGCCGGAAAATTCCTGGAAAAGCCAAGAAGGAATAAGTTCTAAAATAATTAAAAATATGATTCAAACGCAATGAAAAGTCTAGCAGAAATAAACCATCATGCCATAAACCAAAAGTAGAGTTAGGGCCTTCGAGATAGGGATTGAAACTCCTTGAAACACTTGGTAGATTCATTTTTATGTACACACTCTTCCAAACGAATTCCCACCAATATTTAATCTCATAACGAAGGAAACTACTCGAAATGAATACCTCAACCGTCAAAGAGAATTTAGAAAACTAAAACTATTGCATTTGATATCAAGAGACTAATTCTCAGAATTTTTACTGGAACCAAACAGGCAAATAGTTATGACATTTAAAACTTTGAGGCAAACGAAATGTAATATCGATGGTGTTTCAATGCTTAATAAAAACGTTATCATCATTATTACTTAAAAAACCTGAGATTGGATTGATGTAACTATCCATTCCGCTCTCCTATACTTCCGTAGTCTTTTTATAGTAATGTATTTCTTCTCTTTTATATTCTTTACAGCCTGTCCTATGTAGCTCAGTCGGGGCCGTCCCTTACCCTTCTTCCCTCCCACCTGTCTTTTTACGATTGTTTTCATCAGGTCATCATTCCTCATAATGTGGCCAACTAAGCCGTTGTATTTTCTCCAAGATATTTTAGATGACTCTTCTCTCACTTTTCTTAGAACTTCCTTATCCTTTACTTGATTGACGTACTTCATCTTCCAGAAAATAAATCATATTACTGGATCGGAGAGAAGTAAATACACCAAAAAATATTCTGATCACGCCTTTTACTACCTGAAGGCAAGCCTTATAGATGTAATTTATGAAAACAGTAAATAAATGCGTGTTTAAAAAATTTTAAAATATTGATAGCATCTCATATTGTGTGTTTTCTTAAATTTGTAGAGAAATATTATGCCGGAGTGAAGTAAAAAAGGAAAAAAAAGCAACTCCAGAAATTTTTAAATCCTGAAAAACCCGAAATATACTGTAATCTTAACAGTATTAATATTTTCCCACGAAAACTAGTTGATTCGAATTGCAAATAAATATTTGACGGGAAATGTTGTGTGATCTCAATTTCCACCCTGAGTTGAGGTTAATTTTTCTATTTTCAGCCAAAATGTACTAAACTGAATTAGGTATCACTCCCATGTGCCCTTGATTTTCCATCCTTGATGGATCTCAAGGGCTTAAAACGTCGTAAGATTGAAAGTCGGTAAAATTGCAATTGCAAATGTACAAATTTGATAAAAGAGTATATTAAGCAATACGACAAGCTATTCGACACAAGCAACGTTATCTAACGTTCGAATACTTATCGAAATTTAGTATTAAACAAACTGGAAATAAATGAAACACTCGCGGTCTCATTAAAATAAAACGTCTCCCAAGGAAAGTTGAATGGAAGAGGCAGACACTTTGTAGAGATCCATTATGAGATCTATGATGAGTCTTGATAATGCTGCTGTGCAAAGAAACATGTCGACTCAAATGAAAAAAGTTTTACGTGGAAAATTGTAAAGTAGAATCATTTCATATCCTTAATGAGAGTTCTATTACTCCACTTTGTTAAGTACAAGCCGCGAAGGTAAGCAAGGAAAAAAGGTGCACCGTCGAGCGTCCTTATAAGTTAAGCTGTACTATTTCTGAAAGAGGAGAGAAAATTAGAAATGCTTTAATGCTGAATTTAAATGCTTATCCAGTACTTTCTGCAAGTACGTTGGTATGACCATCAAGTTAGCTAGTGAAATTGTCCAGCAACCTAAAAGAATTCCTCGTATCTTACATTCCAGAGAACATCTTGAAATTATATTGCTTTCAGTGACTACTAATAATAAAATCGTCGCTAATGTTTGTTAATTGACGTAATATTTACATTGTTTCACTATAACATGCAAAAATTCGTAAATTAATTGATTTAATTGACCAAAATTCACTAATCGTGGTTTTCTAAATCTCAAGTATCACGCTCGAGTTATGCATATTTTTACCAAATATTATAATCCATGTTACATTATAAGGTGAGAAAGCAAAGAAAGAAATACACGTTCAAGCATTTATTTAAGCTATTGATCTGGTTTTTCCTTTGCCTTAATAAAAAAATGGAAATTTTAGTGATTCCGAGATTGTGAATTTAAGTTGTCAAGGTTAAGTGTAAAACTTACGGTCATGTTTTATCTCTAAACATTAAGAACGCGTTATGCAGCTCCGAATTATGACATATTATAGAAATCATTTCAAGTATCATCGGAAAGTGATCAGGGAATAAAATAAAATGTATTCGGGAAAACTCGGGAATTAGGCAACTATACCCGAATGGTTACAATGCCTTGCACCCAAGTTCGTTTGCTTTATCAGCGCCGCTGCTCCTAACCATTCCCACCCTCGGATGTTCCCCCACATTCACCCTTTTTCCCCCACCCTTAATCCTCCACCCCATCACCTCAGTCATTCCGAGCCTTGTCACCTAACCCACAAATCAAGGCACTCTTGTCGAGTGGCCCCAGCGAGCTGTGGCGTAGCCTAGTGCTACTCTCTGGCGATGAGAGACTCGGAAGGACTCGACTACCTTGTCTGAAGGCTCCACGGGATTCGCCTTTCATGGTCGGAATGAAATGGGATCTTCGCCGCTTCTCTCTTGACAGACAGACATTGCAGATGGCTTCGTCTCGCTGTATACTGCGTAAGCATCACGGAAAAAAAACTAAATTTCATACTTTCTGTCTGCAAACGAAATATTACTTCCGAGTTTGGGGAGCCCTATCGTCCAACCAAATTCAGAAAACTCTTACGTACCTGAATTGCTAATGAGATACCGCACACATCAGTATTAATACATTTTCAATTGAGCCATTGGCATTGATGATTGCAGGAATTTGCGCCGATTAACATAATTTCTTTAATTTTAATATTGGAAAAATCATATTTCTACTAAAGGTTAAATATAAATCTTAGGTAACATTAAGAATAAGAGTACATAAAATGGGGATAGATTTCTTTGCTGAAAAATAGCAAGCTTTGGTAACAATGACTATGGAAACTCCAAGCCCGTTCAAAGTTGGGCAAAGTGTTTATAAGCCCAAAAAAGGCGTAGATTTCAAGAAAAAAATAAGTCTCAGAAATACTTGGTGGTAAGAGTGTTTTGTTATTATAAGCTACAACGCATAAATAAACATTCTATCTTATGATTTCTGTTCAAATGAAATGATTTGCTTCACATGGAAGAAAGAGCTCGTCATAGAGGAGTATCTCGCCTTTATTGCGGAAAATAAATGCATCAGCAATGCTAGAAGGCCAGTAACTTCAGCCTCCTCATTGATCCAAGTAGTCTTTGAAATAAACTTTCTTCATTATGGTAGAAAAATTTGGTAAAGCACGGTAAAATGCTGCACTCTGGAGTAAACGCTACTCTATCCATGCTATACTTCTAATCTATAACTGATTTCCTTGAGCGATAGGATTTTCGGAGTACATTTTACTTAATTACATTCAGTTGGTGATAGAAATATTAGCGCATTATAAAGTCTGTGTGTAAGAGATTATATCATGTTTAAAAACTTAAATAAATCATACAGACTCCACCATTCAAACACTTTAATGTTTACTTGGGAATTAAAGAGGCAACAATTAGAGTTTTAAATGGATACGCCAACCAGGTTAAAATTTAAAAGAAAAACTCATTATCACTTCATCACTCCAGCATTTGCAAAGGAAATATCCTATGAATCTTGCACTTAAGTTTCTCTTGCAGATTGATAAACAGACGGAGTATGTTCCTCTTAATTAAACTCAGGTGTTATTAGGAATATTAGCGAGATTAGAGTCCTTGAGGCAGAGAGAGTGCCCTGTTCTCAGAAACAGGCAATCATGTAACATGAGACGCACTAAAGGGTCGGCCAGTCGGGGAACTATTAGACCAGAGTGTTCTAACAGCTTCTCTAAATCAGTAGCTAGGGGTTAGGGAAGACTAATAATGTCGTTGAAGGACCCACAGCTCCGGACTAGAGAGGGCATAGACCATTAAAGGACTCATGTTTTATTGCAGATGCTGCCTTCGCCGTGGTTCATTAATCACGGATAAAGTATTGCCCATTTCTCCGGCCTAATTTTAACCCTTAAATTCATTCAATTAATCATCCGTAATTTGAAAAATTCTCCAGGCCAAATGATTTATCGCCAAATGACGGCCAGGGAAATAACTGCCGGCGAATTTTTTTTTGTCGATAAAGAATTGTTTTGGCGTTGCCTTGAGAATATACATACTTTGAATACTTCATTTGTCAAGGGTGAGTTTTCGTTGGTTTACCTCCTGCGGCTTGCGAAAACAGCGGGATATTGGATGCGTGGGAGAATCATGATTTCAATTCGAAAATCCCAGGAGTGAGGTTACCATTTGAGGGACTCAATTCGTAACAGAAGGAAATAAGGATTCCATTATCGATTGAAGATTTAAACCATGTAAAAAATTTAAAGACTTTGAGGATCTAATTGTTCCCAATGCAACTTCTGTTAAGAAATATTGGCTCAATTATTAAGTCATACTTGCAACTCACGGGATTTCGAAAACAGTCGACCAATTTTTACCAACTGAATAAAGTAATCATATAATTATAATTAAATTAAGAAAAGTCACATCCCTTGAATATTAATAATAATCTTGAATATTAATTGTAAATAATCTATTTAATCTCGAAAAAATTGAACAAATATCGTAAATTACATTACATATCGCACGGGGAGAAATATTTCTAGATGAATTGTCTAATGTAATGTACAATGTGATAATGGATTTCATTAAAACACAATCATTGCAAGTAATTTAATCAGTGGGTAAGGACTAATGAAGAGAAAATAGCTGGTAAGCAAAGATTTCAAAAATAAGAACACTATATTCATTTACGTATACTTTTCATACTACATTTTTTAAATAGAGCAATATACAATGCCGAAAACCGACCCAATAGGCGTGTAGCGGGGGTGTTAGGACAATAAGTGAAATTAAAAGGATATTAACATACTAAAAGCACCCCTGAATTTAATAAAGCCCCTTATTGCTCGAGGAAAAGCGAGTTCATGTGCCTATCCGTTCAGCAATATATCTCTCCTGATTGATCGATCCTGTCGGACCTCGGAGGTTTTAAGATGATGAAATCTGTCTGTCTGTTCTTAGCTGCTAAGGCAAATTTAGCGTAGCTTCCAGCAAGCGACTCCTAGACTAATTCGTGTAAAAGCTGGCTAATTCTTTCTATTCACCCGTGGCTGTTTTTAACGAATCGCGCAGCTCTACATAATATTTTATCGAGTTCACGGATAAGTTTTCCTGCGTCATCTGCGTCAACGTGGGACCCAACACAGGGATTATATTTTAAGTGGTAGGTTAAAGTCTTCGCCTGTCAATCCAAAGGTCGCGGGTTCAAGCCCCGCCTGGTTAGAATGCCTATATCGAAAGAGTGGGCGTTTGTGATGGCCCAACGTTGTTAATCTTTACATTCCCCCATTGTAAAGGCCTTAAATAAGCTGCTTTCGTGGCGGTAAAGATAAATCAATAAATGGTACACAATTAGTTATTATTTATGGTGTATACATACTAAAATTCATCTACATCTACATACTACCCAGCAGACCCCCTAAAAAGGCGTGTGGCAGGGGGTGTCAGGACACCAGCCGTCAAAAGCAAAAATCATTATTAGCAAATACTAAAAAAAAATTACGCCAAGCATTTATTTAAGTTCTTTATGGGTCGGTGGAAAAACGAATTCGCGTATCTATCCGTTCGGCAGAATGTCTCTCTTAATTTATCGCTTCCGTCGTAATTGGAAATATATTGGAGGTGTAGTATGATAGCCTCCGTGTCGCTACCTAAGTAAACCATTCCCAATTGTTCAAGCAACCTTAGCACTAATATTGATTACTATTATTATTTTTTATCTTGAATCTTCACATCATTACTGCAATTTAATCAAATTAATTCCCAGAAAACTGAGCAATTAAAACATCTTTTTAGCAGTAAACCTTAACTTAAAATCTTACAGTACATGCACTTTCAATAGTAAAGATAAAGAGGACCATTCCTCTAAAATAAGGCGATGAGCTCATTACCTAAAGAAAATGACAATATTAAATGTCTACCGATAAAATCTAAGAATTTAAGAGCTTAAATCTGCAATACATGAAACACTGGAGAGCATCGGGAGAGACGGTCATAAAAGACGCTAAGGGATGCGGGTAAAGGGATGTCGGAAATGGCGCAACCGGAAGGGGTGGTAGGCCTGGTTATGGTCTCATTCAGGGGTGGATATAAACCGGGAGCTCAGTGACTGGAGAGGGACTGGAGGGGCGAAGAATGGCGAAATGGGAGGGTAGCAGGGATTTAAGGGTCAAGAAAAGTATTGCTATTTCAAGGGTATGAGACAGTAAAAGCTGTTTTGCGGTTAGAGATGAGTAGAAATCATTCTAAGAACCCGATTGAGTTTGTATCATTCTGCAAAAAGAGTTAATCGTAGGATTCATTGTTTTTTTTTTAAATCTTTCCGAAGCATGCGATTCTCTTCAAGCCTGTACAAACTTTTGACCAATATTTGTTGCAATTTTTGGAGCATTTTAGCTGTATTAAATTGCTTCGTAAAGAATTAAGCAATAAATTACTGATACATATTTTTAGATATATGACGTACTTTGGGAAAACAATTCGAGTTAGTCATTTTCATTCATAACTTTACTCCCAACCTTTGAATGCAAACAAATATACTAGCATGATATACATTATTAAGTATTAAAAATTAAAAAGCATACAAATTTTTTTTTGTAGTTTTAAAATACTATATAGCTATAAAATATCCTCCTCCGAACTCCCTCATAATTCTTCCCTGACCCTTTCATGTAATTGAATTTGTTCATTGGATGCGTCACAGATAAACGAAGTTACTTCATTAAAATATGTAACATAGCTATATTTTAAGACTAAAATAAAAGAGGAATTTTCTTCATGCCTTAAAGCTTACCTTAATAAAAGTACGGGTGAGTAGGTGTGTGTGTGTGTAATCGAACAGTGAAACTTTTCCTTTTCAAACCACTACGCTTATCATTACGTCATTCAAGTTCTTTGATTCCTAGAGCAATTTAACCGAGGTTTCATTGTGATAAGTGTGTGTACGTACACAATGGAATATGGGCCTCTAAGAATCCACCTATTTCAGAACCAACGCTGCGCCTGGCAGTGTGGGAAATTCGGGCAGGATGACGAACTCTGTCTTTTCTTTCACGCAGTCATACATAGAAGCATTAGTACCAGCTCTTCCTGAGACTCAGACGATTGGTTACGAAGTTTCTCCCAAAGAACGGTGGGTCAGACTGTTTTGCGAGCAGCAACGATCAAAATGTATTTTATTCCCTCGCGATTTTAATTTTTTTTGCAGTTCTCAGAGTAAGGAATTATTCAACTACGGTAATTTGTTTTTACTCCTTCATTAAATAGTCTAAAAATATAACTCATCATGTAAAGAACTATGTCTGCAGTAGGTTTTTAAATGGCGACGTGGGGTAAGATGATAAGAATTTGAGAACACGAGATACTGCATGCTCTGATCGGTGTAAGAGTGAAGCGACACGACCTGGAAAATTTTACTTTTGTGAGTAAAGTGCATAGCCTATTTGCTGATGTTGTTATAATTTTTGCTCACGTCAAACTTTTAAATGTTATGTTATATTAATAGCAACCGGTTCTCAATTATTTTATGTTTAAACTTTGTATTTTTGAAAGTCATAACACAAGTTATTAAGCAAATTTTTTCCTGCATTTTCAAAATATAATTTTTCTATCTAATCGTTCTACTTTTATCTGATTATCTAACCAACTCTCTTAGTCATCTTAACTATCAAGTGGGGTAAGACAATGAAAATTACTGTTTTATTTTGGTAAAATATTATCATAATTCAACAGAGGAATACCTCGTATCTGTTTTTTTTGTTAAATATAAAGGTCGAAAGAAAATTTCTTTCAAATTTCGGGAATGTAAAAATCTTAATAAAAATGGGGGAAAATTTTGAAGCCTACGTACGTGACGTTACCTTCCCCTTTACTATTCACACTTTGGTACGCTAAGTTTCCGTGGTTCGATTTATGGTCCAGGGTTATATTTTTCCATGAAAAATAATGCGAATTTCACTTCCGTATCCGCTGCAGGCTTGAAATATACCACAGGCATATTCAGATGTCTTAGATTATCTAGGTAAATATTGAGTCAACTACATTTACTGATTTTACTTCGTGCAGAATAATGAATATACCTAGAAGAACTTTCCTCCAAAATATGGGTTGGCATACTCGTAGATTGAAAAGGAATATAAATATGAGTAGTAGTAAATTGCAGCGTAATTGAGGATGCTTTAATATTAAACATATTTAAATATTAATTATTTATCACAGATGAGATAAAACCGACTGAAATTACGTAAATTATACCGTCTGGTCTTATTCTTCAAAAAAGGCTGAGTGAGTGTACATATCAAAAGAAAAAAGCTAAAATTAGAAAGAAAAAAAATTGATATCTTCTAAGGCACTTGGTTTTTTATAGTAAGTTTTTACCAGAAGTAATCGAAATCCAGTGCCTTGTATCCGCCTAAAAGAACCCATATCTTGTGTGAAGAGTGGTATTGATTGAGGAGAAAGGTAGGAAGATAATAGAGTGTTTGGGAATGAGAGGACAAGGTAGCGTTGGTAGGGGTGCTATGGTATGAGAAGCCTCGGCGTAAAATTTATCAGCCTGGCGCATTGAATGGGGCGGTGCGGAACCGGAAAGGGAGTCAAATGGGAGTGGGTTGGATGGGGTTTGTTGAATGAGACAGCGTGTGTGGAGAGGATGGTATGGTTCTCGCCAAGGGTTCGTTAGGGAGGTAGAGTCGGAAAGGGGTTGATTCCGGTGCCTGGCGGGGACTAGAGGGTGCTAAAGAGGGAGAAAATCATGGGAGAGGTAGGGGAATATGGGTGGATATGGAGGGTATAACTTTAGCATTTCGTTCCTTTGTTTGAGAGACAAAGCAAAAGAAAACTCCAGTTTCACGCATTAACACTGGGAGATACATGCATCACGCAAGGCTCACAGTTTTAGAAAAATTGACAAAAAGTCTCTTTGGGTGTGATATGGCGTGGTATTTGGAAGTGGTATGATATATTGGAGACCAGACCTTAACGGAATGCGTCAAGGGAATAAGGGCACATCCTCCCATCCGACGGACGGAGTGTTGCGCTTTAAGTAGTATCCACATAACAATTAAATAGGGTCGGGCAGTCTCTCAAAAATTCTCTAGAAACATATAATATAGTGTTTTCAAGCAAAATCTTGCGGAAGTATAAATATCAGTAAGGGTTTTCTATAAATAGGCAATGTTTTATAAAAATATAACGATACAACTGGATTAAATAGATCTACACCCAACGACGATAGAAAACATATTCTAACTGGTTATGTGGAAAAACTTAATGAGAAAAATTCCTTTTCCCCACTTCCTATCGAGAGTGTCTTTCCCAGTTGTCCAAAATTTCCAGTCCTAACTGGTGTTCTTGAATCAGGATCGGCGTACTTGTATGTGGACGTCTCCATCGTGTGGATCCCGATATAAACGAGAATTCCTCGCACCACGCGAGCAGATGCAGAGGCTAAAGAATGCTTCATGGGATGAGACAGATAGTATATTTCCGCACAACTTGAACGTTGACCAACCTACTTTCGACACTATGCGTGATTATCAAGGTAACAGTTCCCTCTTCATACCATTAAGCATAGTGGAAGGTAGAAGGGAAGAAGGGGAAGAGAGTTTGACTGGGGTGGTTGGTAATGGGGGAGGTACCATACAGGATGGAGAAAAAATATGCAACGAAATTTTAACCCTGGCTAGCTGATGCCAATATAAACCAAAACTACCAGTAATATTTAGGTTAAAATGCAGAAATACAGAAATATTTAGCCAAGCTTTCTAATTGGCTACGAGTTTGCCCCATTGCTGGATGCCTCGGATATATATTACGATCTCCGGAAGAAAAAGCATTCAAACTCACGAAATGTACGATGCATCCGGCGACAGGGCAAACTTGCGGTCAATCGTATAGCTTGGCTAGAAATTTCTGTCATTTAAAAAACGAACGCGCATTTCCAAACTAAACATCATTGGTAATTTTGGTTCCCACTGGCATCAGCTATCCATGTTTAAACTTTCGTGACATAATTTTCCTCCACCCTGTATATCCGGTTGCCTGAATTTTTTTACACCCAAGTCTGTAGGTCGTGCGCAGAGGATTCAGGGCGACTTAAAGGCAGTAAGCAGTATGTAGGGTGAATAACCGGCAAAGTAAATAAAGAAAATGTTATAAATAGAGGTTTAAAAGAGGATGCTTGCACCTTGAAAATCAGACAAAATTTCGAGCCGGTCAGCATTAACTTTTGTGAAAATAACTACCGTTTTTCATATTCATCCCCATGATTTTAAGAATTCAAAATTTACGTCAGCTCCTCTCATATATATATTTATTTATTTACATTACCCCAAAAACAGCACGTTTACGGCCTTTACAATGGGGAATTAATGATTTACAAATGAAGGACATTCACACACGCCCACGCCCTGGATGAGGGTAACTTACCCCGGCGGGACTCGAACCCGCGACCTTCGCTTTGGCAGGCGAGGACGTTAACCCCCCGCCACCGAGGCCGACTATATATGTTGAATGCCTGACAGACAGCACCTTGAGACTTTCAGACTCACCTCAAATTGCGTGGGGGATTGGATGGAAGCTTAGGAGTACGCTGTTAAGAACAAACTCCGCCTCACGAAGCCTAATATTCGCCCTCGGCCAACAAGCAATAGAGATCGTCGAAGAGAGCCGGTAGTTGTGACGTCCTAAACTATCGGATACACCGCGCTAACGCAATCATTTCTCAATCACCATTATTATCATTAGGCAGCA
Source organism: Ischnura elegans (assembly GCF_921293095.1). NCBI lineage: Eukaryota > Metazoa > Arthropoda > Insecta > Odonata > Coenagrionidae > Ischnura > Ischnura elegans. The sequence continues at coordinate 65,485,135 of NC_060255.1, read as the reverse complement.
ATCCCAACATCGTGTTGTATGAAAGGGGAGACGGCTAGCACTCCCCAAGACAAGGATGGAATTTCAACACATGTTGTTTAAGGCACCAATGGTCTTCAAGCACTTAACCATATTTACGCCGGCCTCTGCGGCGGCGGGTAAAGTCCTCGCCTGCCAAATCAAAGATCGCGTGTTCAATTCCCGCCTGGATAAGTTACTTTTATCCTAGGCATGGATGTTTTATCACGTTCATTTGTTAAATAATATCAAAAACCCCGATGTAAAGTCCGAATAGTGCTGTTTTCTGAGGTGTTTAAATAGTTAAAATTAAAAATAAATAATTGGTTTGACGTAGCTCTCCATTCTACTCTCCTATCCGCTAGCCTTTTCATAGACACGCATTTCCTCTTTTTTACATTCATTGTACTACATAACTCATTCGGAGCCGTCTCTTACCACTCTTCCATTTCATCTTTCCTCCTACGATTATTTTCACCGGGCCATAAGGCCTCGTAATTTGGCCAACTGAACTGTCTCGTTTATTTGAAAGGTTTCCAGAAGAATCCTCTTTTTCCAATATCGTGGAATCATCTATTTAAAAGATTTATGAAAACAATCTATTCAAAATGGTTGGCTAAAAAATAGATAATAACTTTATCACTCAGTCCAAATTTGTGTATAAAAGCATCAATCCGAATCCCTTGAAATTCTAAGAAGAAATGCAATTAATTCAACACAATGCCAAGACTGTGATAACATTAATATATGACTGACATACTATATCAATTTAAAATGAGGCTCAGATCTGCGTATAAGAATATATTTCTATTGAAAACACTCATACTTTCCGATTTGAAAATGCCATAATTTTAAGTGTACAATATTATTTATCTATATAACGTTATTTAAAGGTTGTATTTTGGTTTATATTTCATAAAACTTGATTGGATGTGACAAAGGAACTAATATTATTGGTTGAATTAAAATTTGTTATAATCTGATACACCAGAATTTTACGATGGAAAATAGTAACAAACACTCTACAATATTTCAATTAAGGTAAGCGCGTTTTTGCACTGCTCAAAACGTTTTTTAATACTATTTATTATATGCATATCTGTTTTACCTATTGCTAATACCGACAGTTCGATTTTTCCTCAATTACATAATAATGAATTGAAGCCCTGAGGTAGAATTTTGCATTTTCGTAACGCTGGCGAACTGGAGTGTTTTATTTTAAAACCCATACCTCTAGCAATGTCTCAGCTAATTAATTAACCATAATAATTATAATTATTGTTTTTATCATTATCCTTGATGCTATCACTATTCTTCGTTCATAATATTTTTTTAAATTCTAATTGGCCCATAAATCTAATAAGGGTTCCTCGGAACACCACAAATGTCACCCGAAATAACTCATAACAGTCGCAAACAAATCCTGAGCGAGAGAATGGTGCATGATTTTGAATTCTTTTGTGGCCTATAATACTCTTTCGGCCCATTCTGAATCTCAACGCAGTATACATATACCCACATCTTCCTGTCATGCAAATCCAATTTCGCGGAATAATGGAGGTCTTCGCATAATAAGGCTCAGCACGGTTCCGCGGCGATGCAATTAGTTTTAACGCGGCGGTTTACGTGGCGTTTAATTTCTCTGTCGCACGGTCCGAATCGGGTGGTTTGGAGGGACACGCGTAGGTCAGTACATTCATAGTATGAGGGCATTAGAGCAGATTCAGTGGCCGAGTCGTCAGTTCCTGACCAGTTATATGTGAGGTTCCGCGCGAATAGTTTCTGATTTTTTTTTCAGTGTCAGTTATGTATTTTTAAATGTAAAGTCTTCTGTAGTCGCGGTTACTTGTAGAAACATCTCATTAATAGAGTATCGTATCAAAAAATAGAGAATAAAAAAAAACTGGTGGAGTTGAATTAATTCTGTTTATTCGGAAGCAGAGTAACTAGCGACGGGAGAAGAAGGAAAGAAATTAACAACAGAATACCCCCAAGCGAAGTGTGAATTCCAAGAAAAGAAAGATCTACTTACAGCGTGAAATTTAAACATAGAAGTAAGGAAGCAATATATCAGAATTTGCGTTTGGAGTATACTTCTCTAAGAAAGTGACAAATGGGCAATAGCAACTGCGGAGAAGCAAGGGCAGATGCTGTGATGTCGAAATGTGGTGCTACAGAAGAATGACGAGGATCAAATGGATCGACCGAGTTAGTAATTAGGAAGTCTTTAGAAGAGTTGGCGTAAAGATTGCCCCATGAAAACCTTGATAAGAGGACGAAACAATCTTATAGGCCATTAATTAAGACATAATGGCCTGAAGAAGACAATAATCGAGGGACAAATAGATGGCAATGGCGGAAAAGGAAGATCTCGAAAAAATATGAGGAACAGGTAAAGAAGGATGTGAAAGAAGAAAAATAGAGTGGAGAGCTGCGTCAAACAAATCTTAGGATTTTTGACGAGTGACGATCATGAAAGTCCTCTGCATTCGTGGTTACTTGTAGAAATAGCTAATTAATAGAGCTGTATAATCAGAGTATTTTTGTGTTAATATTTTGATTTTTCATTCCAGTTGGATCATCCTTGCATAGTTTAAAAATGAACCCCTTTGCCTTCACCAATATTACACCTTGCCATGAGATATATGAGGTCTTGAAGACGATTATTAGTTCCTATTCCTTTAGAAGAGTACATTGCTCCAGGAAAATATTTTTAGGATCGTAACTATCAATAATTTCCATTGGCACTTAAGGTGTTTAATAGATTTGGACAAATTCCAGCAAAAATTGAGTTTGTTCCTTTACCTAATTAAAATTGGTCCTGTGCCTGTACACCATTGAATATCCTGAGTAGTTGACTCCAGGTTTTATTTAATCACTCTTAATTGCTGTATCTTCTTGTATCTGTTGCCTCTTGTATTTTATTAGAATAATTACTGAATTATTAGTTGACCAATCCCTCTACGTGGGCTCACTCAATTTGACAGTTGCCAAATGTTAACCAAAGTTATATGCAACAAAAAGCTATTCAGGAGAAACGGGATGGGCTATTTGGGTGGAGCTAACTTGACTACTGATCTAAGGGATTAGGCACGTGGTGGCGCCCGAAACTCCGAAATGTTTGGAAAAAGTGAAAAGATGGTGATCTTTACGGTAGCTAGAGTGCCTCGGTAAAAGTAACAACAATTTGATAAACCTTTGGTAAAATATGTTTTGAAAGACGCACTTTCAATGATTCAAAGAAAGAGGGATTCCCATTTGACGTTTTGGAAATATTTGACGGTAAAATTAGGATTATTTTACATGGGCTCTTATAGATAAATACGGTTTTCTGAGCTAGCGAAGGTGTTCGTTAAAAGACGTCGACATGGCACTCATATGAAGAAAAATTTGCGACGAATCGAAATATTTACGGGAAAGTATAATTTTATGATAAAATAAGAAGATAGTTGCGAAAAACTGCCTGAATCTGGCAGGATCGCATGGTAACAACATAGCAAATCGAAAACCACTGAACCGACTTCGCCTAAATTACGCAAATATATATATTTTACTAGGTTTTACAAAAGTCTTACATATCTTTAGTTTATAAGAAAGAATATTTTTTTGCAACTTACCACTTATATTGTGAATAATTAGTTAAGGTGTGTCGTCAGTAGTTCAGTGTACAAAGGTTCGAAGTAATGTTGAAACTAATCAAGTTTACTATTGTAAATACCTTTTAACATCATTTTTGACGTTTGCATGGTGCTAAGATACAAAATTGCACTTGTATTTCATTCCTTGTTATGCTTTATTTTGTTTAAATTTTTTGGCCACTCTTTTGCGTAAATAACACATAGGTCGAGTACATCACTTGACTTCACCCGATGCCACTCTAACAACCTTTCAAGTAGAGTGAAATACCTAGACACTTAAAATTCTTTAAGAACATTAAAATATTTGCAACTCACCATTGCCAAAGGTTTAAAAATTCGTCGAGGAAATATAGTGAACTATTTAGTTGTAAACTTCCGCAACCTTTTTTAACTCTACTTATTTCCTTTCTATCTTTCTTTGGGCGGTAGGGAATTGGGTTTTCTAGTACTATGTTGGACACTTACGATGTTAAAAAAGATTATTTTAAACAATCCATTTAACTGGTTTTGCGTTTTTTCGGGTTAAATCGCGTCCAGCTTTACCGTTGAAAACAGTTTCACCAGGTATACCCCTGGCGTCTTTAGGTAAGAAGTGGAGCCCGGCATTTTTGTCGGTCTTAGATAGCAGAGAAGTCTGATCACCTTGAAGCACCTGCGTATAAGAAGGGTCATACCACTCTGGTCTATAAGAGCGAGAAACACACAAAGCTGTACCTACAACTTGAAGAGGCCAGGGGGAGCATCAGCGAATTTTTTTTTCAAACCTGGACACAGTGTGAAACGAGCTAATCATCATTCACTCCGCGAAAATATGTTGAAATCTAATAACAGTTTCATGAGGAAGAACTTGACTAGTGTTCTGAAATCGAGTTTAGGAGTTTCTTCCGTGAATATTATTTAAAAAAATATAACAGGTCATATCCTAACTGTTTTAGATATCACCTTCACTACTTGAATGGACTGTGACCTAATTTTTAACTACCATCATACTTATTTTAACTTTTCTTTTGACGAATAATTGTTTTTACTCACTCATTTCGCTGAGGCATCATTAGATAAAATAATCCTCAGCATTATGCAAAGGACGATGGATTGACTCACCTGAAAGTAGACAAAAAGAATATTAATGAATGAATCATATTTTAACTGAAATATGAAGTGGTTCACAAAGAGGAATTGGTTAAAGAATTATTCAGCAAATATTTTCATGAAAATACCAGAGGATTAAAATATTTCTCCAACAATTAAGAGCGATTAATGAAAACCTGTGGCTAGGTACTCAGGTCGATCAATGATGTACAGTGACATATGATCAATTTTACTTACGTGAACTAATAAATTTAATTTTTGTCGACAATTATCAGAATATTTGTTTTTAGAAAATGAAAGTTATTAAGGATTTCGATAATATCCATGAGAAGTACACACTATGAAAGAAAGGGAAGTTATTATTATCTTCAAGAGCTCATACATCCCATTGAAAATTGGTGGATTAATAAAGGTAAAGAGGTTCAGGAAAATTGTACCGGAATGAATAATCAGAATCTGAACACAAAAACACTCTAGCCATAGTCTTGTAATAACAACCTTTTCCGACAAGTGACCTTGACTACAGAGAAATTTATCAAAATAATATGGTAAAAATACAATGAAAAGTAATCGAATATTTTCCTTGATGCAATTGGCGAAAATGATGGATATATACGATAAAAAAAATTGATTGCATTTAAAAATTCGATATCACTCGAATACGTTAGCACATAGGCGTTGAAATCTAGGTTGGTATCCGAATAAACGACCTATTTCACCTCTGTCTATAGTTTCTGAGTAGTTCAAATACTAACATGGAATGAAATATAGCCAAGTTATTTTTATAATAATTTTGTCAGGAAAACAGAGTAAGTTTACGCCTGATTGAAATCCCCACATAGCATTCTAACTTTCTCAATCTTAAGGAAGCTAAAAATGAACAACTATGCTTTATCAAAAACGCGTCTCCTAATTGCGTCCAAACAATGTGTTGTTTGATAAAAAAACCACGGTACTTGGGATTTGAAAACTTAAAGTTAAGCATGAGAACAAAAAGGTAAGTGCATAATCAAAACTCTACTTTACATTTACGTTACCAGAGCAGGAAAGTCATTATTACCAGAGTAGAAAGTGGATATTGGATAAACAGAGAAGACAAAGACGTATCTCCTAATTGTGTCCTTACTATGTGTTGGATTACCAAAAGCAATAGAATATTGTAAACTTTATGTTGTGGCTAAGAATAAAAAAGTATGCGTATACACAATCAAAACCCCACATTGTATTTACGTCACCACAGCAAGAATGTCATTATTACTAGAGTAGAAAGTGGATATTGGATAAACAGAGAAGACAAAGATGTGTCTCCTAATTGTATCCTTACTATGTGTTGGATTACCAAAAGCAATAGAATATTGTAAACTTTATGTTGAGGCTAAGAATCAAAAAGTATGTGCATACACAATCAAAACCCCACATTGTATTTACGTCACCACAGCAAGAAAGTCATTATTACTAGAGTAGAAACAGGATATGTGATGTACAGAAACGGAAATCGTGTGCTGATACACGTGACGCATCCTAGACTTTTCTCTCTTCGCGGGCGACTGGATTCCCTTTCACAATGTTCCGCCTTTATTTGGGCACATGAGGATGGGAGCTTGCTTCATTGACGCTGATTGCGCCCGAAATCAGATTACTTGACCCTAATTGAAGTGGTATGAAGACGACGGGAAAGAACTCGCAAGTCAAACACCAAAGAGAGAGAGAGAGAGAGAGAAGGGGGATGAAACAGCAGTGGGGATTAGGTCCCGGCAAGCGAAAAGCAAACGCGAACGGGGGTTGGGGCTTGTTTACACGAGCTATGAGTTAGTGAAGCGATGCAGAGGAATGGGGTGTGCGAATGCGGAAGACTCATTTTGTAGAGGAAAGAAAATTTAGGCATTCCCGAGTGTAACGAAGATATTACGATTTAAAAGTACTTTTTTTATAAAAAGCTTCGTTTTCTCTCGGCAATTTTTCAATGGACCAATGAGCTTTGATGTGAACTAATTTGTTATTATGATTTCCCATCATTTTCTAAAGGAAAGAACATTTACACATTCTCGAGTGTAACGAAAATGTTACACATAAAAGCATGTTTTTTCAATAAAAATTTCAATCAAAAAATGTATAGAAATAATTTTTGAAATATGATTTTTAACATAAAATTTGATGTAAACAAATTTGTTATGATTTTGCATAATTTATCTTCTTTACAATGGTCGCAGCGCCGGCATCGGGTGGTGGTCGCAATTTTTTGAACTAATCTCCATATTTACTTTTTAATTCCGAACGAAAATCGTGATACCATTCCAATATCGCATTATCGATATCGCATCGATAAGAATATCGCATTGTCATCTGGTTCTTCTAGAAATTTCAGCTTGATAGATAATCGGAAACTGGGTTGATTTTGAGTCGCATGATTTGACCCAGACAAGAAACTATAAGCAAACGGGCGAGTTTATAAAAACGTAAAAATAGTGACAATCATATTTTCGACCGCGTTTATATCACTTATAGAGAAGTCAAGTTGTTACGATAGTCTTACTATCAGCTAATGATATGGTAATTAGTTGCAGGGTAGTAAAAAAGTAAAAGAATTCTGAATTTGCTGTTCTTTTAACTGCAGCACTTCAAATAAAATCGTAAAAAAATCGAGGCTTAGATGATTGAAATGTAAAAAATATGATTAATTTGAATAAACTTCTGAGTGATGTTTATCTATTTTGCATAATATACTTAACATGGCTTTGCCACTTGAGTAGACAAAGAATGCATTCGACGTTCGTCAAAGGAAATTAGCTATAAGCAACTTGCTATACGACAAAACACGTGTTCTCCTATTGCGTACTACCCACGCATTGACTCGACAAAAGCCATGGTAATAGGTCTCTCTGGATGTGCTAATGAGCCAAAACTGCAATGGCGTCAGTAACTCTTGCAAAGGAGTGGAAACTGTCACAGTGTTTCAATTTCAGAAAATAGCTGGCTAAGAAATTCTCGTTTTTGTCATAACTATCTTCCATCTACATCTTCTTCACATGCAGATATGAATGCACATAATGACTATGTTTTGACCGCTTAAATTGGAATATCAGGTTAAACGTGATAAAATTAAGTAGAATGTCCCATCAATGAATTTACAGATTCTTAAATGTTTCTTAAATGATTGACGCAATTGTTTTAATTGTATGCCACTGTACCATTTATGTCATATTTCTCTATTTATTCTCTCGAAATGAATGTGGTACATACAATAAAAATATTTTGTTTCAATGGCCACAATTCAATGAATTTTAAATTGATTTAATTTAAACGGATGCCAATTTTTTGAAACATTGTTCGCTCCTAAGAAACTGCGATCCTATGGCTATAAAAATATTATATTCCTTTAACTTTTGGCGTTTCCAGGCTTCAATGCTTTGAACTAAAAGCATCGGCTGAATATATAGCAAGACGAGGTGCGAACGAGTACATTTCCAGGCAACTTTGTTGGGAGGAAGGAAGGATTAGTACCACATTATGTAGGCAACTGGCGGTCCAGCGGGCCAAGGACATTCAGTTCAAAATTATACTCGCCCTAATTAGCCTCTAACGAGCAATTTGCGGAACTTCATCCGTGAGAATAAAGAAAAAAAGCAGCGTCCATATATGTCCGGCGCTATGTCCTTACCTTGTAATTAGGAAGCACACCACTCCATTAAGCCTGAGATGGAAGAGTTGGGGAAAGGCTTGATAAAAGGAAGCGAATCTCCACACACATTCACACACACACATGGACGAGATAACAGAATATAGAGAAAGACAAAGGAAGAACGCGAGGCGAGTGTGTATTAAGGCTGCAGAGGTGTGTTAAATAAAAGCCAGATAGGTGGGTATCAGGGAAAATTGGAACGAAAAACCTGCTATCGGCGGGAAGATAGGATCACTAAGAACATCAGAGAAACAAATAGTCCCTGTTTATTTGAGATAGGAGAGAATTAGAGCAAAATTAGATATTAGTATAGAAAGGAGAGTAAGATAGTGGGTTGGATTCATAATTAGGATATGAAAATAAGCACACATGTATTTCCTAGCAACGTATCTGCGAGATATAATTACAAGAGAGATAATAAAGCATAGAGGGAAATAGACATGGGATATTTGTATGGAAGGGTGGTTTTCTTGAAACAGAAATAAAATAGTTGTATCCAAAGGATAATTTTTATTGAGAATCAAAGCAGTAGAGCATGATAAAATCGCTACTGAGAAATTATCAGGTTCTATACGAAGGATAGATAAACACATAGGAAATATGTGCTTAACTAGAACAGAAAAAACTATTTTATGACCCAACTGTTGGGACAGATCTTCCCGGGATACCGCGCGGGTAAGATTATAATAGAGTGCCGACGTTTCGGGTACCGACTCGCTACCCATTCTCACGGCCGCATTCGCGCGGTATCCCGAGAAGATTTTTCAAAAGTTGTTCGCCGGGAAAGTGTTAAATCATATATGTTGGGACAGAGTTTACAAGTTTTTATTTTTAGAAAATAAATAGATATTACTATGTCCATTACTAGATCATTCTGACTTGAAGGTTAGACAAATTTAATTTACATCTCTTGTTAACATCAAGTCCTAAAAATGCAATTCAACCAGGCTAAAAAATAATAATATTTAGTTTAGCGTTTTTTCATGTATTTTATATTACTGTATCTAATACTAATGTATTGTATGCCAATACATTCTAGATTAAGCGACGTAACTTTTTAAAGACTAATAAGATTACATTTATTGTCTTTTTGCATCGTATTCCTGTTCATGATGGCCGAGTCAATGATCTGCAAAGAAAACTACCTTCTCTAAGGAGCACATAATTGTATTGAATAAATTGTTTAAATTCCAAGTGAATAGGAATAATTTATTAAATTAAGGTAAGATTTTATACAAATTTATCTTATTGCTATTTAAATGAGCAAAATACAGTTTATTCATTTATTCAGTTCTCAGACATTACAGCTTTTTTTAATGGTATGCTATTTTGAAGTGGGTATCGTCAGCTGAGGACATTTTCACCATAAGGGACGGAGCTAAGTAAGAAGAGGAAGTAAGAGTGAGAAAGAAACTCGTCGTCAGCATTAGCTTGCACATAAAGAAAGGCGCCAACGGCACCACGTCCAACATATGTAGAGCTGCATTGCTCTCCCAAAACACTAAAGCATTGTTCATGTAGTCTCTAGGAAAATTTCCGCCACCGCTGGAATTCGAACCCGGACCCACAGGGTTTGAAGCCAACATTGTAGCCACCACACCAATCCCAGACCCATTTCTGTTTGTTCATATCTATCTCCGGTAAAACATTTCATAGGAAAATGCAATTGAAGTCACAATGAGGAATAGTGAGTTGTAGCTATATAAATCATCGTACCCCTCTTTTTTCTACCTACAATTTATTCCTATGCAGGCTTTATTAATCCTCGAAGATGTGTGTATTTTGTCGCGAATAACTGCTATTCATTAATCTTGTGCTTCCATGTACTGGGATTCCCGGCCACTCATTCAGCTCAACGGGGTGAGACCGAGTTAACTAGCTGGAGAATATTAATGAAATTTTAGTTTCCACGGGCTTACAGTCACTTTGATTTTATCCCAAAAAGATTTTTACAAAATCCCGGCTATGACGACGAAATGACTAAATTCTGGCGAAACAAACATGGAAAAATTATTTCCCCCTTCCCCGGGACATCCTATTAATTTGCTTGGTCACCTCTTACAGTGACGATGGAATTTTTTTTACTGCTATGAATTATTGAAAACTTCCATTCAATTCCATAAAAATTAATCTCAGAGTCCTACATATTCAACGGTAAACGCTAATGGAAGAGACTGAATAAATAAATGACCTGAAAAGGGCCTAAGTATTTCGTCGCTTACGACCTTGATGATTTATTGAATAGGTAATTTTAAATATTTCATTTGGTCATCGAATGGATTAAGCTTTAGGAAAATTCATGGTTATTAATCGCGATGAAAATTAGCTACTGAATTACAGTGCTAAGGGAAATGAAATGTGTTGATAAATTTGACTTCAGTCTCCTGTAACACGAAATATCGTATGTTTTCGTACATTAAATATATATATTTTGTTTTCCTGTGCAGAGATAATGCTTAGAAAACTTTAGGTAACACTCCTCCTAGTTTTTATAATTAAATTATTTGTAAATTACAGACAAATCGGCAGGATATTAAAATATTGAAATGGGCAACACGAGGTAGAACACAAACCAATTCATGTTCATTTACTACTAATTTATGAACCCTAATGGACATGAGATGATTATAGAAATGACACTAAAGGTTTAGCTTAGTAGAAAATGTAGTAAAGCATGTCGCAAAGAAAATAAGAAAGGAAGGTGATTAGAGGGAAGATATATTTTTATGACGGACGAAGTTTTAAGTTGTTCGAGAAAATTGGGATTAAATTCGCCGTAAACGGAGGGCGATACAATAGATACAAGCTCAGATATAATCCTTATTTAGATATGCAATGGATGAAACTATGTCTCAATTAACAATGCAAATTATTATAACCACGGACTTAGATTTTTGAATGATTATAACATTATAATAATAATCATATAAGAATAATAATAAGGACATAAGTTCTTGAAAAATAGTTATGCATTCCACATAGATTCGGTTATTTTTGAGGAAAATATAATAGGAATCGATTAAAAATATATTAAATGAGAACTCCTTCAAACTGTGGAGTTTATTGTATTGCTTTCATCGTAAAGTTTTTGTGCAGCATTTAACTTAACTGGAATCTTATCTTTAAACCTTAGTAATCTCCGTTTCTTGTAAGCTATATCACATGGAATATTATGCCCTCTTTCGATATGAATTTTATAAGGACGGCATCGCATGAATGTTCACTGTTTCTGCTATGGTATATTTATAAATTTATTTCTCAAAAACTTAGTTTGGATTCTTATAGCTTTACAATACAGTTACCTATGTCAATTCAATTTGAATGATAGAGTGCATGAATCTTCGACAGAGGTGGCAGAATATTTGAAATACTTTGAAAAATATTTGTAAGGTAATCTCTAAGTTTATCCAAGTGTACTCTTTATAGAAAACTTTTATAGTAAAGAATGCGTTTCCTTAAGTTACATAGACATCCATTGCCAGAAAGGAAGCGAACCCAACTTTTCATTGCCCTTAGAAGCGAATACGATATTTAAAGTGGAAAGGTTTCCTGCAACTAGAGAGGGCGTTTAACATCTCTGATTAAACGAAATGAATACGGTATTTTTATGCATGGACTTTGTTTGCTATTTTTATCTATTCAACTTTTGTCAGATGACATGAAATAAGAATTACCAAAAGGAAGATGGTGTTGCTGAATTTTATACAACAGAATGTAATGAAACTAAAATGGTTATAAAATACCCAGGTTTGCGGCAATTTTAATTGGAATCGATTCAATTTCATGACGTGATGCAGAGTTTAAAAATATTTTTTGGCAGAATACTTATAATTCTCGGTAAAATATCTCCCCAGTATTCCGTCAATGAGATTTTCTGTACTTTCTAAACACTGATTTTAATATAATGAGGATGCTGCAAAAGTATATTTCAGATTTCTCTAGGATGGAGAAAAAATCTATGGCTAAAAATGTAACGAACACATCACATCTTCTTTCTTAGAGGTAATTAATTAATATTGAATGCGATATTTTATTGGAAAAGGTTTTCCCTGGCTGGATAGGTCGTTAAAAAGCCCTGACCTCTACGGTAATAACTAGGTATTTCAATCATATGGTACTTCTTTGTAGCAATTTGTACCTATTCCACTTCCGTCAGGTGATATGAAAAAATTAGAAAAGGGAAAATAAAATAAATTAGAATTCTCTAACTTTTAATGCGGCTGAATGTAACTGAACTGAATGGTTGTACAATTGCCAAGTTTACGGCAATTATGGTTGGATTTGATTCGATTATATACCTTAGATTTACGTATTTGAATCTCCGAAATGTAAAAAGTTAGAATACATTGCGGCAGATTATTGAAATTAACCAATAAAATATGCCCCAAGTATATCAGAAATGAGATTTCCTATGCTTTCCAAATTTTGCTTATTATTTTACGATTATATTTCAACAGAATATCTCAGGTTTCTTTATGATTGAGTAACATCTACGGCCAAAAAATGTAACGAACACACATCTCATCTTCGACCTTAGATGTAAAAAAATTAACGAATACGATATTTTATGGGAAAAGGTTTCCCATGGTTGGATAGGGCGTTTTAACATCCCTGACCCAACGGCGCTTCGTGGGTGCTCATTTTTGGGGCGACCTCATTGATGACGGGATGACGGATACGGGTGATTGCCCAACCATAACCCCGGCGGCGCTGCGGTCCCCTCTTAAATTCACGCCATCTTTCGGGAGGTGCCGAAAGCGAACGGGTCCCATCATTGCTCCCTTCCAAGTTATACCTTCTCCTTTCTGCCGCAGTCCATCCTGTCATCCAACTTCCTACACGTCCTTTTCCTACGTTCATTTCATTTAACTGTTTTACCGTTGGACATTCTGGGTCTTGAGGAACTATAATCACATTAATGTTAGTAAAATAATCGATAGTAATAAACATTCATGGCAGTGGCGTAACTAGGTATATGCTTTGGGGGTGTTGAGGGGACCTGGGGAAGCGACCCCCCTACCGCAGTGCGGGAATATTTTTCAAAAATGACATGATAAGAAATTATTTTTAGATCATTTTGGTACTTAAAATTCGGGTTTCATTAGAAGACTAGGTATAATTTTATTATATGTCAAAACTAGAAAGTAGTTTTAACACTAGAAATACCGTAATTGATATCCCTCCTACAACTACCGAATGGAGTCATACCGACTCCTACCTTATCATTGTATGTTTTTGCTGATTATTTCGGCTTTTATTGATATATTACTTAAGGTAATCATTTTTGTTTGATATGCGAAATTTGAAAGTATATCAGGCGATTGTGTGTATCGCGAGGAGTCAAAATGACTCCATTGGTAGTTCTCGTGTTAAATAATTGCTTTATCTCTCTAATACTTTGGGGGGGATCTATCCCCCTTACCTCCCCCCATAGCTGCGCCACTTATACAAGTACATGGTGCTTCTTTGCAATGGTCTCCGAATAATCGTAGAAATGTGCACTATCGAGGCGATTATTCACAACGACGGAAGCTTGTCACAGGTGAGGAACTGAAGATTAATAAATTCACTGCAATATTCGTGTTCATTGAATTGTAATAATAAGCTAACCCTCTCTTTGTGTATCGCACAAAAAGAACAAAACATATCTCTAGCACAATTAGCACAAGTTTCAGATCATTACCACCACTGCAAATTACGTTATTCAACGTTTACATGGTAACTGCAGAGTACATCCGACAAAATGTTTTCGTGGCCGTAGCTCAGTAACTAAGGAGTTGCGACCTTATGTTTATAGGACAAAAAATCCTAAAATTGTCTCCCCTACCACCTCCTGTAGTATTGCAGATTCCTCCTGCAACACCCTGCATATGCAGAAGTTCTTTCTCAAATTAAAAAAGACATTTGTTTAACCATTATTTTTATATCTGTATGCTGTTACTTTTCGTAAAATTATTTTAATTTACATTTGCAATTGTTACATCTACGTTTTACAACAGATAAGTACTAAATATTACACAACGAGTGACTTTACTTCTAAATGAGTAACGTAACTTCTCTCTTTATCTTATTATATTATGTCAGCGAAGAAAAAAGAAGGCAAGGAAAAAATATTTTTGTTAACAATTAGGACAATGAGAAAATGAAAATATGAAAATCATTGATAAGCAATTTGAAAAGAGTAGAAGATGAAGAAAAAATCATACGACAGCGAGAATAAATAATAGTAACAATTTCATTGAAACTATCAATTTTTGGAAAAAAATGACAAAAAGTAGCTTTTGAGTACATTGTTACATTTCAAAACACATCGCTAAAAATCTTCCTTCTCAATAATTACAGCGGGGGTATTTACACGGGGAACTGCCAGATATTTTAATGGAGTAGGTTGAGTGATTTCTTTTTTAAATTGATGCTGAGGAATTTTTTGAGACTTCCTTTTATTAGTGAATTTCAACTTTTCCATATCCTACATTAACCCAGAAAACTAGTCCATTTTTTCGTGTGATAACTTTAAGCCAGCTTGAAAAGCAAAATTTCGCTGAAGTCGAAACGAGTTACCCAGCAGTAAAAAAATGAGAAATGGAGCAAATATTTCCGTGAAACAAACCCGGAAGTGAAGTACTAATTGATTTTTCAAGAGAACCTCCGCGTACCTAGTTATGTAGTAGTTTTTACTTTTTACAGAGTTATTTAAAAGAATCTGCTGAGTCGTGGAAATTGAAATACATTTTGCAGAAACGGACGTAATATAAATAGATAAAGTTGTGAAATGTACATTGTACAACTCTCTAGAGATTCACTTTATAGCTCATTTTCTTCCACTTATTCTTCCAATTTTTTATGTTCACCTTTCAATGAGCCTACCTATATATATATACCACATCAATGTCACATTACCCCTTACAAGAACATTATCCTCTTCATTTCATTACATTTTCATCCAATAATTCTGTATGCCTTCTCTGTATGGCATACAGAATTATATTAAAGTAAACTACATCAGAAGTTTACATTACAGAAGTAAACTACATCCCCAAGTAAACTACATTACAGAAGTAAACCACATCCCCAATAATATAAAGAGGAGAAAGTTATGTTATATGAATTTCATGATATATTGACCATACTGCGTACTAAGGCAAGGAGATAGTGCTTATCGTTTTTCCAAGGTTATGTTTACATTAGTGTATTAGTACATTTAGTTTACATTTACAACTCCTCTATGCACTTCCATATATTTCTCCTCCCGTTTATTTCACATCTTCTTCCCTCTTTCTTTCCCGCCGTCCCAGCCTTGATTCACTTCTCCCTTCCAGCCAGCCTGGAGCACTAAAAAATGGCGAGTAGAAAGGAATGGACTAAAAATTTTCTTGTTCCCATTCTCCTTATTTTATTTCCACCGGCCTCCGCTTTCGGTCAGTGCCGTTGGGGAAGTCGGGAAGGGAGTTAAAGGGGTTAAAGCTAGAAACGAGTGCGAAATAGAGAAACCCTTTCAAAATTTTTCTGATGTGCTTAGAATTGTGCAGTCATCACTTTCCGCCATGCTGTCTCCCATACGTTTTCACTTGGATGTAATAAGTATCGCTCAAGTTAATTGCTGCGGAAATCTCTTTCTTTATTGTGTATTGCGGTATAATGATGGAAAATATTTTTCGGAATGATAGGAGCTATATTGGAATTTTAAAGAAATATATTGGAGATTGGGAATATGGAATTGCTCCCAAGAGTATAAGCTGCAATGAAACACATGAGAACGATGTTATTGAAGGCGGAGTAGTTAACACATTGGGATGGTAAGCGGAAGACGAACTTGGTGGAATTCCGTGACGTCATTAACTTACCTGCGAAAGGGTAAATGGCGTCGATGTGTTTTCGCAAATACCTCGAGGGGTAACGGTATATCGAAAAATGGAATACTCAGAAGTCTATTTAATGAATTTAAAGATAAATATATTCACCTTTAAAACTAAATACGAACGAATTTAAAGTAAAATTGGCGAATGTACCTTTTTTCGTGGGAAATGAAGGAGGAAGTTAAGCCGAAAAGACAATTGCACATCAGACAGCGTCGCGCGGGGGAGTTGGGTCGTGACGTGCGGTAGAGGAGGGGTGATGATTGCAAAGTAGGACAGCGAAGCAATGCGAAGAAAAAACGCACCGTCTAGCGAAATCCTCCGTCTCCGGTGTTCATTTGAAAACGACCATGTGAATCCCCCATGCTCAAGCGAGGAGTAGCAGGAGAATTTTAATTTTACTTATTCATTTTTTAATTTTTTTCATCCTCTTCCATAGAAATTGACGAGCGCAGAGTTTATAGATACTTTGATGTACAACATAGCTTGTGTGAAACACTTTAGAATTGCTTCCGTTTAAGAGTTACGAGAGAGTATTGACGCAGCAGAAATCCCTTACTGAATCGATAGAGTATGTTAAAAAGTTAAAAAAAAAGAATATAGCGGCATTGATGGCTGGCGAGTAGATACCGACAGAGCACTCTTGGATATATAACACGATAAAGGCGTCATTAAAACATGAGCAGAGAGATTATAACGTTTAATGCTCGAGTTTATTAAAACTAATTTCTGTTCCTCATCCTTCTAAAGTGCTCCTGCATTCAATTTTTGATCGTGAATTAAATGAAAATGAATAAAATATACAGAGGGAAAGCTTGAAATATCGCGCGAAAATTAAGTTTATATTATCATCAAAAGTTATTTAAATACGTTCAGAGGTTCATCAACAGCAGAAGAGCATTCCTCTAATTTTAACTAGTAATACAAAAAATAATGAAATGGTAAAAACGAAATAAATAAGTCTGCAAAACAATGTTAGGCATCAGACTGAAATGTTTTCTTAAGAAGGACTAAATATCGGTGTATAGGTAAAATATGAGCTGAATTTAGAGTCTGAAAGAATTTGGATCTCGAATTTTTAACGTTAATTACTATTTCTCACCTTTAACTCCCTTTTAAAGTTCTCCTGGATTTAATTTTCCACCGTCAGATTAATGGAAATATATATTATATGTTAAGGGAAAACCAAAAATGTAGCACGGAAATAAGGTTTATATCATCATCAGAAGTGCAGAGGCTTATTTATAGAAGAACTGAGATTTAACTATTACTTAACTTTAAGCAAAAAATGGTAACACGAAAAAATGTTTGAAATGAAATAAATTAGCCCGTAAAGCGAAGTTTTATCGGTAGGTATGGACATTTTAAGTGGTTGCACCTAAATGAAGAGAAAAAATGGCTATCTTCTGATGAAATTAGTTTGTATTGTATGTCAGAATCATGGTGCATCATTAGCTCCTGATTCTTATTACAATGAAACAATTGAAGTTATATATCAAGTGCGGAAGGTAAAACTCGTATGGATGAAGAAATAAGGTTTTTTAGCCGATTCCAGCTATAAAATTATGGCAAACAACTAAACAAAATACGCGTTATAATAATAATTTAATATATCTTAACAATATTTTTGAAAATAGATGAACGGCACGATATTAATCAAAATTTAACCAAAATAAACATGATATTGCTCTTTAATATAACCGTTTTGAGTGAAACTGGGTCTGCTCTGTTCACTTCGCTGAATTAAAGACAAGTCGATTTTTTAAAAAACATCAAGAATAATATTTTTTCGGCCCGAGTAGCGTTTGGATAAAGCCTTCTAAGCCTGGTGTTGCAGGTTCGCTTCCCGCCTGAGTGAGTTTTTCACCATTTGAGACAAGGATATTCGTACGCTGGTCCGCTGCCTGGATAAACCTTAACACAGGTACGCCTGAAAGGATTCTTGGGGTGACACGAAATTGTCGGATTAAATAAATGAAAACAAATGAATAGAGAGTATTATAAACAGGTAAACTTTTTATGCGCTGTCCGGGTTACGATGTGTGTTCATTAAATAACGGAGATATATAAGCTTCGCAGGTTGGGAGTTCGTAGATTCCCATTGTCATGTTTTTTTTAAATATATTGATAAACATGCCACTGAAGAATGATGAAAAATTCAGCTGTATTCATTGCTTACTTTTTGTGTGGCAGCCGCTAATGTAATACATGTTTTAATCAGCTCGGCGATTTTTATCTCACTCTTCATTGCTTGCTCCTGAATTTTTGGCATGAAACAGATGCATTAGCCTCCAAATTCGCCAGGTATGGCTCCGTGTGACTTATTTATATTTACAAAACTAAAGAAAAACTCAAAGGGTCGTCGTTTTTCATGCAAAGTTGACATTGAAAGCGAATCGTTGAAGTCGATAAAGGCTATCCCAAAGATCGAGTTTGTGAAGTGTTTAGAGGATTAGAAAAAGCGCTGGCATAAGTGTATGTGACCAAATGGGGACTATTTTGAATACGGCAATATTAATGCAGACAAATAAATGAATAAAAATATTTTTTTGAAGGACTACAATCACCCTTATTTTCTGAACACACCTCGTACCATCAAAGTTTAATTACAAGAGAAAATTAGATCCTATGTATATGTGTCGACAACATTTAAAAACTCAGCGGAATATACCTACAACGTTCAATTCATTACATCCGTGGCGCTGCAGGCTTGAGTTTGCAATGCAGCCAGTGGAGTGTGCAAAAACGCCTCCGAGAAGAACAGCAAAAGAGAGGTCCGAAAGACAAAACACACGCAAACATTTAGCGTTGCTAGGAGGAGGAGGATGAGAAGGTCAACAATGAGGGGACAAAAAATTTTCCAGGGCCCGGAGAACGCAAAGGATTTTCCACGGAACAACCACCTTGCTCTGCCGTGCCGTTTCAATCAGGAGGAAAACGGGGACTGGTGTAAAACACACAGCGCCCAAGCACCTTCATTTATTTCCCTCCGATATTTTCCCCCCCTCGGAGCAAGGAAACCGGGTCGTTAAGGTCTCCCTCGTCGAAATTTTTGGGCTATGCATCCTGCGTCGAGGTATCGTCGAAACGACCGATCTCACACTCGAAAACTCAGCATCAATGTCTTGTAGCACTCTCTGTCAAAGCAGGACTAAAATTAATTGCCACGCGGGGGAACCACGACTCATAGGGGAAGTCGTGAAAAGGGTGAGAATGGCGGATAACATATGTGTGATCAATCAGAGTTTTCATGACTCGAAAATAAAACAATATTTTTCACTGAGGTGTAGATAGAATTTTCGATTCAAAAAATAGTTAGATGGGGTCAATAATACTGAATGATGACAAAATGTTTGCCACATTAGTCATTATCGCTAATAAATTACCGTCATCGAAGGGCCTGAAGCCCACTGGGAGTATTCTAAGATGAAATTGGGTAACTTAAATACATACGAGTTCTGATCTTTAGCGCCTTATAAATAATTGATGCATTGCAGAAAATGCTCCTAAGTATGTGTTGTTTTTATGGACTTAATTGTCATCATTTATGGTGGTTATATGATGTGCTCAGCTTCAATTAAGTTTGGTGATGGGCAGATGTTATGCCCATGTTTTCGCTAGATGATGTCTAAATCTCATTTTAACATGAGAATAAAAATAGGAAATTATTAACATTATGCAAAATCCTTCTTTATTTCGTCTTATTTATAATGTGTCTTAAATTAATCAGGACATAGGAGACCTTCTCCATTAGCATATGACGATATTTTTGAGTTATATTTTCGATTTGCCTTTGATTTTTAGAAAATGATATCTTTTCCATTTTGATTTATGTGACGACACTATAGACTACGTCATTCTCGAGTGTCTGAACGAGAATCATATCATTGGTTTAAATAAATATTTTTCCTGCATGCTTTACGCAGTAAGAGAGGGGATTTATTAATCGTAACATCAACGATGTATTTTTCGTCTGAACCCCCGAAGAAGAAGCCTGCTTCCAGAAAGACTATTTGGAACAAGAGCGTTCGCAGAAATGAGGGTCCCACTCATGTAAAGGGGTTTGTTGATGTACAACATTTCTAAACCGTTATATGACGCTAAAGAGGGTTCCTTTCCTTTGCCATACCTAATCCAAATTTTTAATTAATGCAGATGCAGTGCTCCACTATGGGGATCATTTGATTAATATTAACTTTGCGAAGCTCTAATTGAAGAGATTATTTGAGAGGTTTATCCTTATAGGCTACAAAGAAATCTCTTACATAGAGTTTGGCCATTTAATATACTTGTTAATGACCCTACTGAAAAGGCCATGTCAAGAAGTGAACTAGTAACATTTGACTCTTTTACTATTTACTATAAATAAATATTACCTAAAGAAATTTCCACATTGAATCCACATCCACAATGAATAAATCATATTGAGCTATATAAAACCTAAATTCATAGAATGGAATAGTTTTCATCGAGTAAGAATGGAAAAATTAAACCGTGGCTTTATGCATTTTATTAAATATAATAATAATAAAAATACTTCACAAGATGGTGAAGTCAGGGCAACCTGGAAGGGAACTGCCTTCTGCGATTGGATTCCTGAATTATGGGGTTCTGAAAAACCTATGAGCGTAATTACATTTTGACGAAGACTACGGATACCCCTATGAAATTCGCTGGACGAATTAATGTAGTCGAACCCTCGTCAACTTTTTAGCATAGAATCTTGTTACTTTTACTATCGAAAATGCTTGCAACTACTTTCACGGGTTCCAAAAGTGAGTGCAATTTTGAAACTTAAATATTACTACCAAGCCTTTATCTTTATTACCCTATGCAAAAACCAAATTTGATTCTTACTTATTATGAGATATGAAATAACTAAGCGAAAATTGCATCATATTTGATTTTCGAAACACATATTGTTAAATTTCCGGACCTATCTGATTACAATCCCACCTCAGTTCGTGTTTTCATTTCATTTAACGATGATACAGTCAGGCAATTTATTTTATCATCTACAATTAACAAGATTTAGTATCAAATTTACCAGGATTTTTCTCATATATTCGTTTCCGTTCGCGCAAATTCGTTTCCGTTTTGTAATTATCAATTAAAATTGGCGGATAATTATCCAAATGCAAGTAAATTCCTCATTAATTTATCATGAGAAGAAGACAAAGATTCAAATTTATTCGTACTTTCTTCTCCTAATGACCTCCCACACACCTTTAGTGTTTATGCGTTACCACGTCGATGAGTGACGTCGTCTGCAGTTGGCGGTGTCGGTGGAAATCAACCCCACGGTAGATGATTGTATCCTTTAGGTACACACAGTTTTGCTAAAAAAAGAAAAAATGAACAATTTTCGTAACTGTTCAATTATGCAAATCAGGACGAATAGCGTTGCAGACGCGAACACAGTTTATATTAGCATCCATTTTATCTTCTTTATACCAAAAATATGTTCGTGTCAAAATTAGCATTTTTTGCGACACTTATTTTTTGAACGGGGTTCTGCGTTCTCAAAAAAAGATTGGTTGAATGAAGACTTTACATAATAAGATATTTAGTGGCGTGAAAGGTCCGATATTGTGAATTTAGAGCGAATGGCTGTTTCATAAAAAGCATTTTAGAACTCAATGAACGAAAACTAACCAGCATTTTTCGTTGATCTTTTAACCTTTCTAAATATGGTCGAAAATGAAGAGAGATGATGAGATCAATATCAATTAATCGCCATTTAAGTATTGAAGAAACCAATAACACAAGTATACCAAATATATAGCATTCCTAGCACTTATCATTAGGTGCATATTGAAGCACTTTTTTCTGTGAAAGATCTTTAGAGAAAAAAATCACAGATTTACCTAACACATTAGTTTGAATGCCTGATCGTAAGGTATTGGAGGTTATCTTATATTTCAGCGCCTAATGGGAAAGATAACAGAGCGAGGATTGTAGGAAAGGAGCTACCATCGTCTACAACAATGATCACCGCAATATAGAATAATGAAATTTTTATCTCTTGTACTCCATTTCTCTAGTTAACGTTACACTCATTATCCTAACACATTAGTTCAAATGCATGATCGTAAGGTATAGGTGGTTATCTTATGTTTCAGCGCCGAATGGGAAACAGAGGGACGATTGTTGGAAAGGAGCTACCATCGTCTACAACAATGATCATCACAATATAGAATAATGAAACTTATATCCTTCGTATTCCATTTCATTAGTTATCATCAAAAAATAACAATACTGCAGAGGATAAAAAGCAGATTAATTTCCTTTACGGGGATACATTCTAAAAAATTTTAAGCTGGGGATGATACAAGGATAACGAAGGTTGCACCCTTTTGTGGACGGAGCAAGTTGAGGGGGAAGAAAAGGATATATACCACTGGACACGTATCGTGTTTACTCGGACTAATTACAGCGAAAACACATACACACACAGCGCAAATACACACAGGGTCCGTGGCATTTCCTTTACTTCTCCTCTTACCCGCTCCGCGGCGCCACTCACTAAGTTCCTCATCCAATCTGACCCCACTCCCCAACACTCGGGTCTTCGTTAATTAATTCCCCGAAGCTGACGAACAAAGACGGCTCCTTGTTGGCTCCGGAAGAGAGAAAGGTAGCGAAGATATAGGGAGCAAGCAAGGGAACGAAACAAAACAAAATCATCCCCCCGCATTGCCTCGCAATCTTAATGACGCCTCCAATATGGTCTCTCCGCGTGTTCCTTGGGAAAATAAAACTAAAACAAATAATCATGACAAAAAAAAAAGAAAACGAAACGGAAAATGCCCGCCTGTGCGATCAGACATTTTTCGTCCTAACTACCTTTCCCCGTCTACCCTCTTATATTGCACGAGGTGAAAAAATAAGAAAGGGAGATATAGAAATGAGAGAGTGTAAGATCATTTTCTTATTCCTCAGAACCATTGCTGCCGAGTAAGAAAATTCCTCTCAATTCGTCGGATTAAAAAAAAAAAAACCACAAATAACTGAGTGATATCTTCTCGAGAAAAAATCTTCAGAATCAGGATATTTGGAGGGAGATATATATATATATATATATATATATACAATGTATTGGAAAATCCGAAATGCACGTGGCACGTAATATAAATAGTTTAAGTTAATGTCAATACACACAGAGACACAAAAAAGAAACACTCACATTGAATAAATAAACTTGTGAAGCTATCGAAGCACTTCCGGCTTCTTCGTCAGCTGAAGAATGAATGGTGAGGAAAGGAGAGGGTTGGAAAAGGGAAAAGAGGGGTAAGGGGAGAGGTGTATGGGGAGGGGGAGTTAGGAATAGGGGTACAAATAAATTCACAGGTAAGGAAAGAAAGGGATAGGAACATGGAATAGAAAAAGGACAAGGACAACGGTGCTGTGGTAGGTGGAAAAAAAGCCAGAAATCAGAGGGTAAAAATGCGGCCTGTATATATATATATATACAAATAAATTCACAGGTAAGGAAAGAAAGGGATAGGAACATGGAATAGAAAATGGACGAGGACAACGGTGCTGTGGTAGATGGAAAAAAGCCAGAAATCAGAGGGTAAAAATGCGGCCTGACTGGGACTCGAAACCAGAACCTTCTGGTTGCCGACCAGGTGCTCTACCAGTTGCGCTACCAGGACGCTTAGATTTACCACGATTTCGGCGGGGGTTTATACACAGAAAACTGCCTTTGCTATGGCCCACAAGAGTAACCAATAGATGGCACTGGGGCAGCTCACCACTCACCAACGGAAGGAATGGACGAGGACACAAGGATGAAAGGAAAGGTACACACTCACACGGTAGCAGGAAAGAGACAGGAACATGCGTTTCGGGGCACGCAGAGCCCAAGTGAAATAAGCCAATATGGCCGATACACTACTTCATTCATTCACACGGCGCCTTAAGCGCAAACATACAAATAAATTCACAGGTAAGGAAAGAAAGGGATAGGAACATGGAATAGAAAATGGACGAGGACAACGGTGCTGTGGTAGATGGAAAAAAGCCAGAAATCAGAGGGTAAAAATGCGGCCTGACTGGGACTCGAACCCAGAACCTCCTGGTTGCCGGCCAGGTGCTCTACCAGTTGCGCTACCAGGACGCTTTCGTCCGCAGACGTCCAGGAGGTTCTGGGTTCGAGTCCCAGTCAGGCCGCATTTTTACCCTCTGATTTCTGGCTTTTTTCCATCTACCACAGCACCGTTGTCCTCGTCCATTTTCTATTCCATGTTCCTATCCCTTTCTTTCCTTACCTGTGAATTTATTTGTATGTTTGCGCTTAAGGCGCCGTGTGAATGAATGAAGTAGTATATATATATATATATATATATATATATATATATATATATATATATATATATATATATATATATATATAAGCCACCAACAGACAGCAATACCTCCACTATGACAGTTGCCACCCACCACATACCAAACGTTCAATCCCTTTTTCTCTCTCCGTCCGTGGTCACAAAATCTGCAACAACCCCGAAGACCTCGAGAAGTTCCTTTCCAATCTACACACTTCTCTTCTACGCCGCGGGTATCCCGATAAACTGTTAATCAACAAAATTAGAAAAAAACCCTACAGGTCCAATAAACCCCGTACCGAAAAGAATTGCTTTCCATCTCTTCTCACCACTTACTTCCCCGGTGCTCATGCCTTACAGGACATCCTGAAGGACTTGTACCCCATTCTCTCCAACCACAAATCCACCTCACAAATTTTCCCCTCTCTTCCACGGATCACGTATAAGAGACCACCTAACCTCAGCACCATCTTCAAAGCCACCCGCCCCCTTCAAAAATTGAATTCAGTCCCCACTACCCCACCCTCACCGTGCAACCGTCCTAGATGTAAAACCTGTAAAATTCTCTCTCCACCCCCAGCCTCTTTCCTCTCCAAACTAAAATTCCTCCCGATATCTCCTTCCACCACCTGTACCTCCACCAACATCATATACCTCCTTCAATGCAACTTCTGCCCCGCTTTTTATATAGGCCTATGCACTACCCCTCTCAATCTCAGAATTAACAATCATCGCGCCTCCTGTTGTCCATCTTCCCCCCACTCCTCTCTACCAGTTCCCACACATTGTCTTTCACATGATTCCATTTTCAATCAATGCTACAAAGTATCCATTATTGCCTCCCTCCCCCCCACCGACTCCGCCCTCAACCTCCACACCCTCGAATTGGCGTGCATTTGGCACTTTCAAGCCAATAGCTTCCCGGGTCTCAACGTTGCATCCTAACCCCTATTCCTAACTCCCCCTCCCCATACACCTCTCCCCTTACCCCTCTTTTCCCTTTTCCAACCCTCTCCTTTCCTCACCATTCATTCTTCAGCTGACGAAGAAGCCGGAAGTGCTTCGATAGCTTCACAAGTTTATTTATTCAATGTGAGTGTTTCTTTTTTGTGTCTCTGTGTGTATTGACATTAACTTAAACTATTTATATATATATATATACAAATAAATTCACAGGTATGGAAAGAAAGGGATAGGAATATATATATATATATAGGGTTTTTTATGATATATATATATATATATATATATATATATATATATATATATATATATATATACATATATTTTTTTTAGCGGCAGGTAGGAATGGACATTGCAGAGACAGGCTAAAGCTGAAGACTTAACATAACTAGACTTAACAACAACTTAAATTGAAGTAAAATCTGATGCTTTCCCGGCGAATATATTCGAAAAAGGCTATTCGGACTTCCAGTCGGCAGAATGGAGGAAGATCACCCGGCTGGAAGCCCGAATAGCCTTATTCGAACTTAAATTGACTTAATTTGGCGTAACTATGGTTACGAGCTCTTAAAGTGAGTGGTCGCTGGTTCAAAATAAGATATGTAAAAAAAAAATTAATAATAATTACCAATAATAGTGATAACCAATTGAAATAATGCTTGTGAAGTAGGAACGTGTGATTGATGGAGTCAAAAGCTTTCGCAGAGTCGTTGCAGCAAACAAGAAGTTGAGAAAAGGCTTCGTTTTGTCTCAACAAGCCCCCTGTAGGAATATGAATGGTCCATCTTTCAGTTACACTGCCTCAATTGGTAAATACGAATCCTATGAAATACTCCCCTACTTTTTACTTCACACTCCACCCATATCTTTGGTAATAACCACCTACTACACCAACCTAATTTCCGTCACTTCTCCTCCCAGAGACCACTTACAGATTTCTTACCTTGTTCAACACCATTTTGTCTGTCTACCCTTTCCTGGATATCTCGATATCCTTCAGAACCTGCAAGTCAGCTATGTAAAGGTTTATTCCCCAAATATTCATTTCTCTACCTTTTAATAGTTTATATCTGTTAGAGCTGCAGATTTTATCTTCCATATTCAATGTAAAGGAAAAATAGGCTATTTTTGAATACTTTAGCAATAAATTAATAAACGATTATGTATTTTGGCCCAGGTTCCAGGAGCGAGATATTATACACATTTACTAATTAACCTAGGGGATTTTGATAAAAATTTGGGACTTGATAAGACTTTCAGCGGCCACGTCCATAATCTAGGATTTTCGTCTTCTTATTCATACTTCCACTTAAGCTTTGACAAAAAGATGTAAATACCACATACCATTACATGCCATTACTTTATGGCAGTTATGAGATACGTTCATAAGAACAAAGTAACTTGAGCTATTATCAACCAGGTCCAGGTCAATTAATGAAACTTTCCTTTAAACATAATTCAGGCAGTGTATTTCCGAAACCAATGTCCAGTGGGCGCATGATAATTTATGTCTCTCGGTTGACACAACTTTCCTTTGTAGTATGTAAATTTTTTAAACTATATGTGGACTAGGCAAAGTTATGTGAATTAGTCATAAGGGTCAAATCTTAGTCAATAAAGTTTCAAAGCCTTAGCCGGATAATTAATCAACTTCCGCTTATACCTCAAGATGCATTTTACAAGTTTTTGGAAGGCATCTGATAACATGCAAGAGGACACAGAAATATTTAGGTGCGCATTTTTAAAGATTTAGTTGCTAAAGAAGAGCTTGATCCCATAGAACTTAACTTTTATTGTGAAGTGAACTCCTAAACAATGAATTTAACAATATTTAATTAAAACCAGAGAAAAGTGCTTTACGTTAAATATATTACCTTGTATATTTCAAACAGCTGTACTTGGTACTTGCTCAGCCGGTTTCAACACTCCCGTGTGATTATAAAGAGGATATGCAACTATTTCCTTTACGCTAAATAGTTACAACATTATTGTTAAAGGTAGGGGTCAAGGTATATTTACCAATCCCCATGAGAGAAAATGTTGTATTTATTCTCTAAGATGACACAGGAATGTTGAAACCGGTTTAGGCTGCCCCTATAAGGCTGTGCCGAATAAAAATATGTTATCCTTCAATTTATTACACTATGAGTAAGTTCCACGAAGTTAGCTCGAAAAGACTTGAAGGTACAAAGTCTCTGCCTTGGACATGAATTGTCAATCTTATAGAGAGCGAAGAATCAACTAAAGAGACGGGGCCGAGGAAAAGAATGAGGATAGAGTTTCCGATATGTAAAGGATATGACCAATGCAACTTCCAATTTATCACCATCTATTATGCCTTTATCGCGGTAAAAGGTTTTATGAATACGTGACGGATAATTTGGCATTAAAATTGCATCAAATTACCTACGTCAGCTTTCATCGGCTTAGCATGAATTGTGCTGCCAAAGGCCGTAGCGCCACATTGCACTCCCGCTGGTAGGCGCTGCATTACGGTGAATGTCACAACCTATCACATTGGATGTCGGCTTATAACGAGACAGTGTGAGTTGGCGTGGGACGAAGCGTGATATTAAATTACATCGCAGATCGATTTCATGCGTTTCTCTTGATAATATTATCAGAATCCATGAATACCGTCTATGATTTTGGTCTTCGAAGTAACTACCATTTTTGTTTGAATTATTTGTAGAATGGGATCTTTTTCTAATATGCCATGAATGGATTCGGTGCACAAAAAGGTGACACATTTATATAACAGAGTAAAAGTAAGAGATAAGAGGACTTATTTGGCTGATGTATGATCATAATCACAAATTGAAGAAATGTCAAGGAAAATATTAGAGCATTTAAAGATATTATACAAACAATTTCAAGTAAAATGCATGATTTAGCTAGTACTAGCATTAAAATGTGCAGCAATACTCGCGGAGTGATTCATTCCAGCAAAACGGAACTCATACGCAGATTAAGTGTTAACACACTGATATTTATTAAAATAACGTTCATAGCGAGTGTTAAAAATTAAATTATGCACTACGAAAGTATTTGGCATATTCCATCAAATTATATAGGATTATTGAAGTAAAAATAAAAATCGATAATATAAAAACTGATATTTTTAATCTACGTAAGTTTTCCACCAGCATTACTCAATATTTATATGAAAAATGTCTTTTAGGCCTGAGATTGTTTTACTTCAGTCTTGGAAGCATTTTTGTCTATGAAACATTGTCTTCATTGAAACGCGACATCCTTTGAAAGAGTGCGCATTATTTTCAAAACGTTTTTTTATTCCCAATGGTGCCATCATTTGCAATTAGTGATAAAGTTAGAATTACACCCCTTGCATTTCGGATATATTGATATAATAAATTTAAATATGGACGAAATGCATTAACCCAAATTTAATATAAGATTTCTTGAACCAGTGGCGTAAATATGGAGGCAAGGGGAGAAATGATGCCTAGTTTTGCCTGACTATTGCCTAGTTTTGACAAATAATAACGGCATCTGATTCAAGTTAGAGATAATTTATCAATACCATGGCAGTATTGAGTCATTGAGTTGAGTCATTCTTCAAAAATTTTCCCGGACTCTCCGTTTCCTAAGGGGTAGTCCTCCTCCAAGACCTCTCCATCACCCCCAAAAGCATATTCATAGTTATGCCACTGACCTGAACCATAATTTGATTTTAGAATTAAACTCTGAACGCGATTTTCGCTAAAGAGTGTTTTCAATTTACGACCGCTTTCGTCAAACAGCGGACGCAATATTACAGATCATTTATTATTTAGATACATGTCGTCCAAATGCGTCCGCAAATGGCAATCGGAGGTAGAGGTAGGGGTAGATAAAATAGAAATTATCAATAAAAGCGTCGTCGTTGAAGGGTTTTGAATAAATTTTAAGTGAAAATAATTTCGATGCATAGACCTATATCATAAAAGTTTGTGCGAGCGGATTTTGTGGTATTTGCTCATTGCTAAATAAAGTATGTTGATAACTTTGTCCATTTCGCGAAATTTATAAAGTACGCCTCGACGGGTTTTAATACTCCCATGTCATTTTTTAGTAGAAATATGCTCGGTATGTCCTACAAAAATAGTTACGAAAGTACTGAAACAGCGCATGAAATTGGCCAAAAAATGTATTAATATGATAAACCTATCTTCGTCACAGGTGACTTGAGAGTTTAGTGTTACATGTAGTTACTCAATTGTTTATCAACAAGTTTAGCCATGGAGTAATCTGATATAAGATTGACAAGATAGTTAGGGGTATACGTCTACATGTGTGACTCAAGTTATTTCCAGTATCATTATCAGTGTTTTTTAAAAAGCTGAGCTAAACCAAAACATTATTTTGACTAAAGCATTCAATCTATGTGGAAATAGATAAAAATTGTAGTTTTTAAATCAATCATTGATTTTCACAAAGATGAGACAAAATTGGAGGATTTAGTAAAAAATTGGAACTTTGATAATGAGTGTTAAAAGTAGAAAGAGGCAAGTTGACATCTTTATCCGAAAATTTTAAATACCTACGGAAGGATGCTGAATAAGACGAAGGACAAGAGAAATTCGGGAATCGTTGGGAGTCGCTCCAATGACCCTGGAAAAGGTGAAGGGTGTAAATTCAGACTGCAGAAGAATCGGCTCGGAAGCGAGGAGACTGATTTTCGTGATTGGATAAATGTTTGCTGACGTAATGTTTGTCCAAGAACTTGGTAATTAGTTGACGGATGCGTCGAGAGAGGGAGTTAGTGAGGGGGGAGCTGATTGTTAAGGAAAAGGCCGGTGAAAGGATTGGAGACGCCGGGATGGAGAATCCAGGGATTAAAACCCCCACGCCCTAGTGACGAGTGATGCAATTTGAATGCTACGGAGAAACCTAAAAATTTCATAACAATAATACGGAAAAAAGATTCAATGCTTTATCGGCGAATTATGTCGGTAAACTTCCATCGGGATTGCAACCGGGTTAAAAACTCAAGGGCTGCTGAATGAGTAGATGAGCCCCGTGTCGGAGCTCGAAACGTCGCAGTTTCCAACGCGGTGGTAATCCCAAGAGAAGTTTACTCGCAGAACGATAATGAACGAATGAAAATTCATTATGACCTAATAACCAAAAGAGCATATAAAAGAAAATATATATCATTTTCTACTCTGAAAATATGTACATAATTTTAACAAAACATTCCATGTCAGCGGAGCAAAAAACATTTTTTTCGTCTTAAATGAAAACATAGCGAAGCTTCAAAAGAAAAAAATGCTTTGACAACAGCACAAAAAATCAACATCGGAATATAAATTTTAAGAAATAGTAACGAATACTAATACGAATGGAAAATCTGCGATAAAAAACAGCAAAAAGAAAAAAATATTAACAAACTTAAATTCTTGACTCTAAAGAACAGTACAATCTTTCTCTAAAGGAAGGAAAAACTTTTCAAGTACGTAAGGTAAGTCACTATAAAATAATAAATACTTACCAATAATGGAGAAGTTAACTCAACATTAACAATTATTAGATTTAGCAGCAGAAAAAATTACGGAAATAAAAGTTACGAACACCCTGGTAATTTATTAAAATATCGGACAGCTATATATACTTAAGAGCCCGTTTGATCAAGAATTTAGGATTGGGTTTAAACGTGGAACCCACGGTCAAAAAGCGCTTGACATTGGGTAATTGAACATCTCTTAGGGAGCACCAAGACCAATGATGAGGAAGCCTATAAAACCCCAGTGCGACCAACGTTAGAGTATGCATCTCTTTTTTGGGATCTAAACAGTAAAGGAGAGGGATGGGAGAGTTTAC
Source organism: Ischnura elegans (assembly GCF_921293095.1). Classification (NCBI taxonomy): domain Eukaryota; kingdom Metazoa; phylum Arthropoda; class Insecta; order Odonata; family Coenagrionidae; genus Ischnura; species Ischnura elegans. The sequence goes on along the minus strand of NC_060255.1, from coordinate 65,453,760 downwards.
AGGAGAGGTTGAAAACGAGCAGGCTATACAGGACGTACAAAATAGTGAACGAGGAAAAATCATGGGATGAATTTCGGAAGGGCATTGTAAACCCAAAATTGGTAGGAAAAAAATTATCAGGTTAAAGATAAAAGTGCCGATTACAAAGGAAAAATTTAAATCAGATCTCCTTGTTGAACAGGACTATAAGGGACTTAGACGATCTACCTGCAAACATATTTGAGCCCTTCCCGAAAGAGCTACGTGTGTTTGAAAATCGGTTGATGAAGCAGACCTAAAAGGTTTGTTTTAATGCCTCCAATTGATTTACTCGCATGTTACCACTATACGAACGGTGTAAAAATTTTATTAAAAAAATAGTACTAACACTAATGAAGCGCCCTTATTGTGGTGAGATTGTGGCTTAAGGTCCATATTTCCATCCCAATCCAATAGGCATACGAGAAAAATGAAATATTCTTTTCGAATGAATCGTCAAATCAAACTTTAAAAGCGAATGAATGAACGCTTGCCCCTCGCCTTACTGAAAAATGAAATCTTTTTCTTAAGTTCCATTTCTAGGTCAACATTTTGTGAAATATTTATTTGTCGTCATTTATTAACTTTTATTTGCTATTTTACAATAATTGCTATTGTTAATAAAGGTTGCGAAAGGGGTTGAATGCTTAATGCTATAGTATTATATTGAATACATCCATTTGGTAAATTCTTATGGTGTGAAAGAGTCGTGCAATGGGATCAAAATATTGTTTGTTCTTGTTTTTTTCAATGAAGAGACAAAGTATCAATGATATTCACCCTTCAATTTCGGGTTTAAATGTAGTCAAAATTTAGCAAAAATGTTGCATGTGGTGTTCTCTCATCAGCTTGAAATTGGAGAAGTTGGATTCATCCGGATGGGGCAAGCGACAGAAAAGAATATTTTTCATTACGAAACAAGCGGGCGCAACCATGAGAGAGGGACGTCTTTATTTGCTTTCTCGCAACGATAACAAAGGGAATCAATGGACAAAGGATTTAATTGAATGTCGAAGACAGGATTCAAGCAGCAGGTAAATTTAGCTCCATTGGAGGTAAATTGAAAACAGTTAATGCAAAATAAGAATCTCAAATTCGTTGGGAATTAAGTAAGATTACCATGTTGTCATTATTTTTCATGAATATGGATTATTTTAGTTCCAAATATCAGAGCCAATGGGATATTAACAAAATTCTTATAAATATGGCAATCAATGGCTGGGTATGGGCTGAACATGAGTGCGAAGAAAACCAAGATATGAGTTTAAAGCAGAAAAGAAGAACCAATTTGAAACTAGGCAACCAAAACCTCTGCCTGGCAAAAAGTCCGCTGCCTAGGTATAAGGTTGCAACAAATGATAGTGACCAATAATAGACGAAGTAAGAAGAAAATAGTAGATTATCACATGAAAAGAAAGAATTCCTCAAACGGTGATTTTCATGATAGCCAGGAATACAAGAATTGAAGTAACGTAGAAATTAATGAAGACTTACTTACGGAACATGCTTGAACGTTGTGAGGAATAGTGAGACTATTACTGCAGCATAGTAGTAAAGGAGAGGTGCTGTGGAAAGGAAACTTACAAGAGAGTGATTCAGATTAAATTTTAAGATCATGGGAAATGTGTGGAGGTTCTATGATGAATAGGAAATAAGGAATCTGTAAAAGAGACTAGACAATGTAGTGGGCTATGCCATAAGAAACCATTGCCTGGTCGAAAAGATCGTTGAAGGGGTAAAGAAAAAGAACAGCAGAAATACCTGAGATGAGATGGCTAATAATTAATTGGTAATAACTAAAGAAATATGAAAAAATTATAAGATTAGCCGACAGTAGAATTGTATAGAGAGACGCATAAAATCAATATTCTTATAATGTATACAATAGATTGCTGATCCATCATGATCATAAAATATTAGAAAAAGGTGGAAAAATTTAGGCTAACACCTTAAAAGCAGTACCTACCTCAACTGTTGATTGGTGAAGAGCATATTGTATCTAATAAAGGAATGGTACTCTGCCAAACAATTAACGGACTGCATTTTTTAAAAACAGAAAACCAAACTTATTACAGAAAAGCACTCCAGGAGGAACAAAAATGTACACTATACGCAAATTTGATCTATTTCAAAGAAATTGATTCTCATCAAGATTCAATTTAGCGATAACATAGCTGACAGTTACTATGGGGGTGAAAGAAATATCTTCGCCATTTTCATTGAATTTTCAATGATACCTGGTCATTTTTAGCTGTTTCTGATCGTCATCACTCTCGTCTATATCACAAAAAGTATCCCCAGACGACCGAGTATATTCGGATTTAAAAACACTTTTTTCAAACGAAACTAATATTAAATTATTTCACGATTATAATGGAAATTTTCAAAAGGCTCACAGAGAATGGAGAGTGACAATAATTTAAATTATGGTTGAAGCATTTGCAAAACAAAAAGGTAATGGCTAAATTAGCATTTTTAGGACTTATATCTGCAAAATAATTCAATTGGAGCGAAAAGTATGGCCAAATAAATGCTAGTATGTCTCGAAAGAAGGCTATATTGAACACCTATGTCTATAGATATCTCAAAAATTTAGTTTCACATCCATAAATAAATTGCGAGTACGATAAAATATTCGTGAGAAACAATTTATTTTAATAGCTGCATTTCTACCTGCACAGAGTTTTTTTTATCCCTCAAAGATGATACATGGCAGATTTCAGTTACTAGCAACGTATATAGAAAAAAAAGGATTTTCGAATACAAGAACATAAAATTGAGAATTTGCATTGAAACAGTCTACCCATTTGTTATAATGCATATAATGAGAATAAATAATTAATTCATATTTCGTTTGAAAACAGTAAATACAAACTGAGCAACGGAAAGGGCAACGAAAAACCGATGGTACAGCACGGACTAAATAATTTGTGAAATATCCAAGTGGAGCGAATTATTATAATGAAAAAGCAGAAGTTATATTAAGCATCGAATTCAGCAGTAGTGCATCACATACATAATCTATACAATATATTTGGAGGTTTTACTGGCAGACTGATTCACTCACTTATCACAGGCGAAACTGAAGATAAGACCGATGGAATTTTCAGAAGTATTTTTTGTGTCTTGCATAAAAATAGTGCGTATAGATATTCGAGGGAAACAATTTTAGGGTTGTTTATTCCCCTTTAATGTTAACTTTTTGACTACCATAGAAATAGCAATGAATTCCATACGTATCTTCTATTTTTTTCTTATTTAAGTAATATATTCACTTACAATATATCGTAACTTAAAAATAACTGTTTACAGTTTTTCAATAACTTTCGTTTTCATCTAGCTATTGCATTTTTAAATTCAAATTTTTCTTTTTTTTGTTTTCTCCACATAAAAATTGGAAACTAACCGCCACAACCAGGGTAAAGTTCTCATTCAAATCATCTACAATATCATAATTGATTCTACTTAAATATGCTGTGAATGGTAAAAATTTGATTCAAAAATATTAAGCCACACCTACTTTAGTTGTCACTACAGGTGTCTTTTATTGTTAATTATAAATTAATGACATTTAAATCAACGTTTTAATAGTTATTATAAATGCGGAATATTTGGCTTATTTTCAATTAAGCTAATTATATTGAGTTCATTGTTGTTTAAACTTGAAATATCTCTTATAATACCACGGGAGACTGGATTCCTAGTCATGTTCAACATATACTTGCTTTCTGTTTTATTTACTTATTTTTAAATGCATTTTTTGAGTCTAAATAATGCAGATTTTGAAATTTAGTGCTCAATCAGTGATATCCTCGGAATGTTTAATTTTCCCCGCTCTCTATAAGGCCTTCGAGATTCAATTCGCAATGGAATAATCACCACGAGTTATGGGAACCTATATACTTCGAAAATGACGGTTATTACGCTTGACGGAAATATCCTGCACGTTACGGGACATGATATCGGGCGGACGTCCCGCAGATCTGCAATCCTTATATCCACGTAGGAGAGGTAAGAGAACAGCTCGACAATGTGCCATCCTTCTTTCCAACATTCGATGCTCCAGAAAGAAAGGAATCTTCTTCCTTTCCTCTCGATTTTTTTATAACAGAGCTCCGTTTTATCATTTGAATAGCGGATCGTTTTCTCGAGAACGTGGAGAGAAGCTGGAAAGGGTTTACTCGCTCGTGGAGAAAAATACGGCACACTGGGGCATTTGGTTCACGACAATGACGGATTTAGCTTATCAAAGGAGGTAATAGTCTATTCCGGTTTCGTCCCGATGACTCGATTCGTCAATTTTATATATACGCAGCGACTACTGCGAAAACAGGATGGTGTGATCGCTCACCTGACAATTTCCGTTTCATTCCCGGGTGGAATTTCGTCATCGAAATGCATGAGAGTTTTACAGAATGGTTGGTAAACGCCACGCCTAATTCAGAGTTATTGATTCCTTCAAGAAAGGCAGTTAGTGAAAATTAGCGATTGCCAATATACAGGGTGTCCCATTTATCTTGACCACGCGAAATAACTTTTTGTCCAGATGTAAATTCAAAAATGTGTCAAGCAAATGTCCATTTGCCGTCAGGGGGAAATTAATTAGCATGATTTCCTTCCTTGTAGCTTTGTTATTTACAAAGATATGAACAGCGGTATTTATTTTTTAAATGGCACCCTATATTTTTTATTCGGCAATTCATTTCCTCCATTTAAAAAAGACATACCGCTGATCATATCTTTGTAAATAACAAAGCTAAAAGGAAGGCAGTCATGCTGATTAATGTCCCCCTGACGGCTAATGGACATTTGCTGGACACATATTTTTGAATTTGCATCTGGACATAAAGTTACTTCGGGTGGTCACGATAAATGGGACACCTTTTATACCTAATATTCTTCGAGGTAAAACACCATAATAACCTTTGCACATATGCCCAGCCAGATATTTTCTGCAGGCAGAACGTGATAGGTGTCCCGATTGCCTACATTGTTATTTTCATCCACATCCTCATCCTATCCCGTAAGTCGCCTCAATGTGTGCAGTTGATAGAAAAATCAATTTGAAGTAAATATATTTTATAATCAACTACAAAAAGGCGCCTGAAATGAAGATTTAAGTATTGCTCAACGTATTTATTAATGAAGTGACTTACTGCTAACAGTATTTTTAAGCAGAATCATTTACGCTTTTTCGCATGCTTTGAATGCGAATTTACGCCTGGATGCTACGGTAAGTTCCCATTGTAGTCCAGGAAATGAAGCGTTTTGGCTTGCAATTTTTTCAAACTGAATCGATTTTCTTGAAATTTTCACAATAAGTAGGGCATATACCAAGAATCAAAATCTATATCACGCCGACGGGCGCTTTTACCCTGGGGGTGGCTTCCACCCCATCTCGGGGGTGGAAAATTTTAATTATATTATGACCACAGGAATCAATAGAAAAATGAATTATAAGAATAAAATGTTTTTACCATTATTTGCGTAAAATTAATATTTTTCGAGTTATTTGCGATTGAAAGTAACAGTTTTTTGGCGAAAAAATCAACGATTTTAATCGATTATAGGCAGATAACTTGAAAAGTATTAATTTTATTAGGAACTTGTGAATTACAAAACTGTAGCTTGTAAAAAATTAAATAAAAATCTTGTTTTATATTTCCTTTATGACCAATTCGGACCGAGCTACAACTTGTTGATGGTTATCTATTGTATTCATACGCTAAATTTGAAAGATTCAATACCAAATAGCGGGAAAAATGTAATTTTAGAGGAAAAATTATGTAATCTGTTTAAAAGTGTTTTAAAAAAACTTTCTTATAAGGAGAAAAAATATTTTTTATCATGAAATTTGAGCGAGTTATGATTAAAAATGAGATCAGTCCCTACTTTTTTGTACGAAAAAATCAGTGAAAACAACTCCTTAATACCACACTAGACAAAATTAATCAATGCCCTTCAGTGTGTCTCTTTATTTAAGTATTGTTAATTGATCCTAGAAGTTTTTTAATTTACAACGCTAAATTTTGAAAAAAATGGAGGAAAAAGTGAAAAGTCATTTTCTACAATTTCGTTAAAAATGCTCTTTTTTTCAAAATAACTCCAAAAAAACTGGAGATATGTAAAACAATCAGGGGTAATAAATTGTAGCTTCTTTATTTTTAAATACTTTCGTGTGTTTTAATTTTCTATACAATAAATATTTGGTGAGATATTGATAATTAAAACCTCTATTTCCAAGGAAGCTCCACCTCATTTAAACCCTTAAATCCCTCCCCTTTCAAAATTAATGACTCGAAAAACATTTAATTCACATGAACTTGTAGTCAGTAAAAACCCTACAAAATACAATTTAAATGAACTTTCTATCATAAAAAATAAAGGATCTATGTTTGAAATACCAATCAAATTTATTTTCGAAAAATTCGAAATCCACAATTCAGAGCATAATATTCCTCATAATCTATAAAACAAAGCATATACTTTGTGTACTTTACGTTAGAAGCTAACGATACACTCAAATTTGCTACAAAATAAACACACATACCCATAAGATGTATATATAGATACACAATTGTATGTGTGCTCTCGCTCACAGTGACCTGTGAGCATGCATGTGGTGGGAAGACTGGAAGCCATACAGTCTCCGTTTGATTGTGTTTCATGTAATTTGTACACAAATGTGCATTTATTTGTTTATATCACCATGACGAAGTTTGTTCTGTTTATCCAATTGTTATATCTTTTCTGTGCTGTGATTAAAATCATGAGAGAAATATGTGAATACATAATAAAAGGAGTAAGAAAGTGAATAAGAAGATACAATGTGATAAATAATTTTTATTTTTAGGGTAAATATTTTTTTTACATTAACCCCCAATAAGGGTTGATTATTATGGGTTGAAACGCCTTAAAATTATTTTCCAAACAAAAAAATAATTACACAAATAATTTAAACTAAATTTTACTCGTATTTAGCTTTAAAAAATATTTTTTTAAGTTTCAGCTTTTAGGGGTAGTTTTCACCCCTTAAAAATAAAAGGCGCCCTTCGGTATATTAAAGATTTTGAAGAAGGGGGTATGATTAGTCTAATCCCAAATATTTATGCAAATCGATTCGGTTTGAAAAACATTTTTAAAGGAGGTATGATTAGTATAAACACAAATTTTTATGCAAATCGATTCAGTTTGAAAATTCTTTTTTACATAAACCCCCAATAAGGGTTGATTATTATGGGTTGAAACACCTTAAAATTATTTTCCAAACATAAAAAAATAATTGTACATATAATTTAAACTAAAGTTTACACTTATTTAGCTTTAAAAATAATTTTTTAAGTTCCAGCTTTTAGGGGTAGTTTTAACCCATAAAAAATAAAAAGCGCCCTTCGGCATAGTATAGATTTTGAAGTAGGGGGTATAATTAGTCTAATCCCAAATTTTGGTGCAAATCGATTCAGTTTGAAAAAATTGCAAGGTTTTTCACTTTTATGAGCTTCATGTCCTGGACTATTGCTGACCTGGAGAAAAATATGCATAAATATGGATTTAAAAACTCAATAATTAAAAGAAAATAAATTGCGTTTAAAAAATAAATAAAATTATTTTTTCGACTTTTCTTTTCTGACTTATTATACGAATTATCTTTAAGTAATTTCTTTATTAGTAATTTAAAAATGCGAAATAATAAAGGCGTGCGTTGAACTCCTATGCTTTTCGTGTGGGAGTCAAAAAGTTAATATTAGTGGCGAAGGAGTTAGGAGGTGTTAGGATACCAGTCATAAACAAATGAAAGGGAAATGCTCTAACGAAATTATGTCTAGCTTTTATCGAAGTCCTTAATTTTTCGGGGAAAAAATGAATTCTCATAACTATCCATTCGGCAAAACATCTCTCTTAATTTATAATTTATACAGGATCATCAATTATGATGGAGTTCTAATATCAGATATCAAGTTATTATACTCTGCCGAGATTACATTTGAAGTTGCAGAACCTGTATAATATGCACATCGGGCTTTGCCTTTGGTGATGATAAACATGATGTAAAGACAACAGGGATATTTCAATACCCAAAGATATTCGGACAATGTAGGGCTTTCTACGGCCTCTCTACACCAAATAAAAGGCAAGAGCTATAACTTTATTAATTAATTAACTTAGCACCGCCAAGGCCATCGGGACAGAGGAAACAAGGCGGTAATCTACAAAAGGTAGGAATGATAACTAACTCTCTCTCCTACTCTATTGTAAATACAGTCCATTTTTATCCGTTATTTCCTTTGGGGCTAATAATAATCAATTTTCTCTAAAAAATCGAAAATGCATTTATGTACCCATATACAACGACGGAATAAGGAGGATTCGAAGCAACAAAGGGCGGGCCATGAAACAAGAAGAGAAGGGGACACAATGATAAAAGCGTTATCAGATGGTCTTCCGTGGGGAAAGCGACCTCCGGGACCTACGCTGGAAAGACCAAATTGGGTGGTTTCCTATCATTTTTTTATTGCCTAAATCGAAAGATTATTACTCCTGGAGTACGTATTTCACGCTTTTAGATTTTTAAATGACGATACCTATTTTTCGTGATTAAATGAAAAGTGAAAATTTTCAAGTGCGCGAAAACGCGACGGCTAAGTATGAATGCCGGGAAAACTCCGTGTGACGTCGTTCTGGTTCCCGCTGCCGCAAGTGAGGTGACCTTGGCGCGAGGCTTAGCGCTGATACGACGCAGGCCGCTAGCGGGTAGCTGAGTACCCTGCTGGCTGGTAGCGCTTGGCTTAAATAAGGATTATTAATACCTTATCAAATGAAGAAAACTTTCCGACCTTAGCCAGTTTTAATAAGTGATTATTAAGACATGTTTTCCTGAGCTCTGCGCCTCATGCATGCATTGGTAACCTCAGACGATGTATAACTCCTATCTACTCGTATAGAAACTAGGTCCCTCTGACGTCACTTGGAGTGGCATCGCATGGGCGCCAATCTGGCCCTTTTCAAATGAGGATAAAAATGGACCATAGCCATTCGTCTAAACCGGTATTTCTAAAACGAAATAATTTGTATATTATGAATACAGTAATGGTGGGTAACGAATCGCAATCAATGCCTTTCGCTTTCTTTGATGAAGGAAACTACCCTATTAAGAAAGACATCGAAAAATGGAAATAGATGTTGGCTGGATACAAGACAGAGAGAGGTGGGGCATTGTTGGTGAAAGCCTCCTAAGGTTTGAGTGGTCTATTAGGTAAGGTAAGGTAATAATCAATTTTCATACAAGGAAATATATTGCCCACATAATTAGTATTTAAGAATAACATCTTTCTATTTTATTAAATTCTCTAAAACAGGTTGGAAATATTTTAAGGATTCATTCGCATTAATAAAACTACACAAGTGTAGAAGAAATTGGTGATTGTTAAATTTTCAATGCGTCTCTTTATTTAGGAAACATTATCACTATCAACAATATAAAATGGTGAGACAGCCAACTAATGACACGATTTTTAATCATTACTGAAGGGGATGATAATCAATGCTTTAGATGTGGCCTTGTTATGGCGCATGATGATATAAACCCAACATCTGCCTCACCGCTCACTTCCCCCCTATAAGCACCGCACCGTGATCGTGTTTCCGAGCGCAGATGCGCAAATGTATTCCGGATTCAGTTTTAACGTAAACACCCCGGCGGGGCATTGCTGAAATTGATATCCTGGAACGGCACTGCGGGCGAGAAAATACACGCATCATAACTATAGGTTCACCAGGGCGATCAACTCGCTGTTGATGAAATGAAATATAAGGAAACCACGTTCGATAGGATATTGTGATCTACTGCTATGGCTATCATTACCCATAAGCGGGGTTTACTTGCGGCAATTACTGTTATAGCATATTAAAGTAAAATGTGATCGTACTTTTCCACAATTATTTTAATGTATGCGATGCGCTAAGGCTCACGGAGCCATAATCTGGTACAAGGCATCATAGAAAATGAAAAAAATCACATTTATACATTTGAGGAAAAGGTGGGGGAGGATTTGAAATGTTTGAGGAAGGGATAGGAAGCAGAAATGTGAAACAGAGGTAGTGTGGAGGGACAGAAGCTTAGAGGGTTCTAGGTGAACCCTCTCGGGATACAACCACCGGGGCCCGGAACCAAGCCAGGGGCTTATACGCCAGGAATCCCGGGGAGGGGGCTGGAGAGGAAGGAAAAGGGAGAGAGGCGCCGTCGCGATCGGAGCCCGCTGACGCCTCCAGGGAAAGGAAAAGGGATGGAAGGGCGGGGAATAGGGTTAAAACACTCCAGCGCTATAGAAGCGGAGGAGGCTCTACCTAGCGAAACCAAGCGTACGCAATTTTTCTACCACCATCCCGGGGAGATTTTTCTATGAGGAAGAAAAATCCCAATATAGGGACAGTGGGAAAGTGTGGAGGGACAGTGAGAAAATAGTCAACCAAAATAAACTAGGGTTAGAAGGAGGACTCTAGCAATAGCTGCAGAAGAACGACGCTGGGAAAGAAGCCATTGAAACGGGAAGGCCAAGAGGAGAACGGAACGGTCAGAGAGAGGAAATGTAAGCATATCATTAGAAATGGAGAGGGTTTTTTTTTATTTATTTCAGTTACCCTCGAAAACAGCTCCATGAGGCCTTTGCATCATGGGGTATCAACTACTGACAAAGACTCACCCAAACCAGGGATCGGGGCAACCTACCCAGACGGGACTCGAACCCGCTACCTACGGGTTGGCAGACTGACCCCCACCGCCAACGAGGCCGGCAGCAAGTAGGTAGCAAGAAAATGAGGTTAGGGAAGAGAATGTCCCCGAAATGATATTTAAAAGTGGAAAAAGTGCAATTAAATTTATTTAAATTGGTCGAACATCCACTATAAGAAGCCTGATTCGATTGAATTAACTGTTACAGCAATCGACTGTCAGACTCAAGTCACACGTATTGACAGCTGCTGAGAAGATTTTAAGGCAGCAATAATTCATTGTCCTTGGATAGTGGACATATCGAATTGCCAATTTAACTTTACAGTCAAACGATAAAGCTATAAATATCTTGAAGATATGTGGCACTATGTGGTCGACGTTATTTATTTTAGTTGAATAAGATATAGCAAAATTAGCCTTATGATATAATTACAGATTGATTTCTATACATATATATTAATTATATAGGATCAAGAAAAAGCAAGAAATTGATTTTGTATACTCAGATGTTGTTGATAGTTTTATGCCAACTTACGCTGGGCAATATATCCGTGCACAAATCCATCGGCATACTTCCACATTAATAACATTATAAAAGTATAATTCGCTAAGTGGTATAAAATGTATTTTCTTTTCGTTGTTTTTCATAAGTAACCACAGAGATAAGGATCATTAATGTTCGAAAACATGTTTCATTAAAGCCTTTTAAATGATGGTGTCAAGTGTGACAAGAAAACCTTAGCATTAAAAATCGAAATCGTTAGCCTAGAACATATTATCATACTGGGGATTTTCAAATACGTGCTGTTTTACCGTCTTCCTACATGGAAGCTTTATAATGATGTTGACGTATCAGGTCAAAACCTAATGGAGTGAATACGAGGAAGCAAAAATAAAAATAAGGGGTTTCAAAACAATTCCTACATTTTATCGCTGATATTTGAGCAGATAGTGCATCACGATTAATTAAGTACTACTTTTTAAGCAGTTTTACTCCAGAGTCAACAAAATGTCTTCCAGTAACAATACGAATTTTACAGCGTAAATTAGAGGGCTTCTGTGTTATATACAGCGTTTTGATACCTGTTGGAATGAAAGACTTTAAAGAAATATTAAAATTTAATGGACCTCAAAGTTCGACGAATATAGTAATCGATATATAAGTGATTGTGATTTTTGCCGTTTTTCAATGCAGGAATCATTGAAATTCCATCACTTGTTTCATTTTATATTTTGATAAAATGATTCAAGTAGCGTCCTCCATCGCTTAGATTATAATGTCTATTTCTCATTGCATATTTATAAATATTTATATGTTATATTACAGTACATTGATATTTATAAATATGCATGGAAAAATAGAAAAATACATAGCTTAATGTAAGAGTTATGCCACGATTTATGCCATGATAGAGGAGAAAAACGGTAAAACAATCAGTTGAGCATTGGGAGAGAGTTCCCTATATTGTACCGGCTCCCGATTTCTACCATCTCGGTAAAAAGGAAGGACGTGGAATTGTGAGACTTCGGACACGATTATTGATTAAGGGTAGCTTAGTATCTGTTTTCATGTATTGGTTCTCTATCCTGCGGTGACATCTGAAAAAAGTAGGCTGTAAAATTATTTAGTAATTCATGAGGATATAATATGTCAATGCCTTTGATAATGAACGTTGTAACCTAACATTTTATTTCAAAATTCTATTAAACCTCTTCAGAAGTTAGTTTAGACAATTACTTCAAAATTTTTGGAAGAATCTTCCACTGTGAAGAGGATTGCTTGGAAATGGATAAAAAACAAATTCAAAACAATCGCGTGAAAATCATAAAATAGAGTTTCATTTAAACAATTTATTGCGAACAGTAATTCCATTATTCAGGGTGATTTATTTGCATTTTTTTTGCGACTGCTGAACCGCAAGAAAAATATCATTTGCTCATTGCTCGACTACGAATTAGTATATCCTCTTATTACGGCGCAAGTTTTATGGACAGTTAATTTTGACAGGGAGCTATAAATTGCGAAAAAATTATTCTCGAGAGAATTTGGAGGCAACTTAGCGTGAGTTATTGAATTGCAGCGTGAAAAATCTCAATATCAAATTTTTTGGCTATGAATTTTCAGCGAGCAATCATTTTTTTTATATAAGATTCACTTGGAAATTAATAAATTCTCACGCTATTGATGCAGTTTTTGGATTCGCATGTAAATAAAAAAGAATCACTCCTCCATTATAAAAGCATAAGGACCCGTAAATAACTAACAGTGCGATAATATACGACATTAAACGAGTAACTCCACTAAAGCCGAAAATGGCGATTTATGACTACTTGTAATACTTAGCAAAGATTTCTTTTTAAGTGCGATTTATCTTAAATACATTTCCCTATTAAAGACACAGTTATGATATGACTTTGGAATGGATTCAGAAGATGTTTTATCGCACTAATATTGATTTACGCCAACCAGGATGTTTCCTAATTTAAACGCGTATGGTTCACTTCAAAACTAATACCCGAGCAAATGTAAGAAATATGTCAGGAAGTTTGATAAATGACACTAGTACTGTATTAAATATTTCCTTAAAATTTCATAAAATAGTTGAAATGCCTAAATTAGCCTCTGAAAAGGTTTACGTTGGATTTTTTAATAAATATGAAGATTTGAATTGTAATTAGCTAAATTATAGAAATATAATGTCCTCATACACTATTTTACGACTGTAAATAATTTTTTTTCTAACTTATTTTGTTCTGATGTCAACGCAAGACAGGGCACCATTACATGATAACCGAGCAACTTCTTTCATCTTTCCAGCCGGGTCAAAATCTTCATGGCTTCCGAAGTTTCGGCTCTGGAATCGAGCATCGTCAACACTAATTTCTAGGGATGTGCGAGTACTCGAAAATTCCAGTCGATTCGATAAGTTGGTACTCATCTTGAGTGCTCCGAGTGCCATTACGAGTATCGAGTCGAGTCATATCGGTTACATAGCTATCTAGGCCAGCAGGTTCGGAAATCTGCCGACAGGAGGTCCTATAATCAAACTTACGTAAGAATATCGTCTGTAAAGTTCGTAAATCGTTCTATTCTTCGTTTGTAAATCGTTCTATTTCCTTGACCTGCTTCAACTTCTATAGCAGTCAACTTCTATAGCTGTCGACGTGGGCGCCGAATAGCTTTTCGTCAACGGTGGTGGCCGACCCTCTTCCGACCCGGCGCACAGTGGGCTGAAATCGAAAAAAGCTGGACAAAACCTCGAAAATGGTTTTTTTGAGTTTGGAAGTTGAAACTTTGCACAGTTGTTGCCAACACATTAGTGGATTTTTTGGCGCAAAATATTTTTCATAGGCTAATTTTTTATATAAAATACATAGCCTCAAAGTTGAACAAATTTGGCGCAAATTGCCCGCTTTGAATTTTTTTCGAAATTCAGCATGTTTAAACTAATTTCACACCTTTAGTAGTAATTCAATAGCAACAAAAATTTATAAAATTGTTAAACGGTTTGTTATCATCGATCACCATTAACTTTCACGACTTAGTTGTTGTATTTGTGACCAATACGATACAAAATGGCGGACCCTGTTTTTCGTCGAATTTTTGTGTTTATGTAGGATTTTAAAAAAAGGATCACCGAGTTACCTCGAGATATTTACACCACATATACAACAAAGTATATAGATTATGAAAATTGGAAGTACAGCTGCGACCACCTGCGACGCCGAAATTAATATCGATTTTTCGAACGTGCGGCACCGCCCGGAGCTGGCTGTTGGCCACGGGAATTGCCGTACCTACTCGACGGATGTTGGATAGTGAATCATTTTAAGCAAATTTATTGTATAAAGCTATGATATATTACTACTACATTTATTTTCCTTTTGTTGTAACCTGATTTCTTTACTGTCTTGTAATATTTATCGTCGATGCAGTACAAAATGGCGGACGCTAATTGCAGTAACATTTTTGCCCGTGTGTGGCTGTATAAAAAGGAGGACACCGAGTTGCTCTCAGATATTTACATCGTAATTGCATCAAGCCTTTTAGAGTCTTCATCCACACAAATAATCTGCGACCGTTTGCAAAAAACTAAATAAAATCGATGATTTTACCGTGCCGCGCAGTCCGCGGCTGCTCCCTGGGCTCATGGAATGTCGTCACGCAGTATACATCATAAAGCGCTATGAAGTCTTTGCTGTGGATATGTTTTATTCCAACCTAATTATTACTATTTCATTTCAAGTTGGTTTGTTGTCACTTTAGGTAAATGAATTCATTCCTCTATCCATTTTTACTGACTAGTGACTATTTACCAAATTCCCGAATGCAAAGTAGCTGACTTGAAACTCTGACAATTCCGCTCGTGCATATTACACCTTGGATGGGTAAAATGGCTCTGTTAGCCTGCTTCTAACCTCCAAGACAAAATAGATTTTACAACCAGCCGACCAGCCCTCAGCTGGTTTGTATTTGCCCGTCCACCCCATGCGGTAGTCGCGACAAGGGTCTTTTTATGACCCCACGTTGCTCGTTTGCGGTCCCTTTTACCTTTTTCGGAAATTCCGTTTCCAGAAAGAAATGCATATATGAATTTAGTTTTGAGTATACAGTGAAAGAGGTTAGTTTTGCTGTGGTGATTTTGGATGCACTCGGATACACGCTCTTTGCTTATTGAGAACTCCGGGGAATCTCATCGGTTTTCTGATTTAACTGCATTGGCCGTGTCAATCACTCATTCAACAGGCATCTATCATCCAAACTGGTAAGAGCTTTTCATTTGTATTTCTTTATATTGGCTCGTGCTATAAGAAATTTCCCTTTTTTTATTTGCCATTAACGCCTCAAGAATAGACCCTTTCTTTAATTTTCATGTATGTTACCTGTTATTGGTAACTCGTTCGACTGAAATAGAACCAGTGTTGAATTGAACAACAAATTTGGAGCAATTATAAAAATGTCTGGTCTCGAGGTAACTCGTCTATTTCTTCATAAAAAGTTGTCAAATCCGGATGTAAATTCTTTGCGGAGAGATATGAATTTTTAATGTAATATCTGACGAAAAAATTTCACGCGCAAGGTAATATTGAAGCTACGAAGGGCCTAAGTGACTCTCTTAAACGATATTCTTTGATTCGCTACCAAAGGAAATGGGAAGCCTGCAGTAGAAACAATGAAAGATTTTTGAGGAGAAATATTAAGTGGCTGAAAGCACCTGTATATGTACCAGAAAACGTTCTAGAATTGACAAGAGCTTCTAATTCTTCGGGTAAGTATATGCGATTAATAAGTAACCTGAGTTGTTGCATTATCTCAATGGATATAAGGGTGATTTTTTACTCATTTTGATCCCATTATAATCTGGTGGACGCCTGGAAAAAAAAATTGACACATTTAGCGAAAGAACTAAGAGGAGGAAGACTAAAAGTCTTAGATCTTCTCACTCGGCGGCAACTTTATCATTCACAGCATCGATGACATCAAGAGAGGAAGGAGATGAGGCGGCCTCCAAATTAGTGAAAGAAATTACAACGACCACTCCAACCAGAGCAAGGAGAGTCGTAGCTAAATGGAAGACACCCATCTCCGGTTCCTCCATGATGTCAGAAGACGAGGCTCTTTCTGTTATCATATCGATGCGACGGTTAAAGTGCGTTTGGTGGGGACATGAAGCAGGTAGTCCCAGGTTGGGCGTGGCCACCCTCGGAAGGGTCGCTAATCCTCGACCCTTTCCTCGACGAACTCACCTTCGCTGGCCCACGCCTTCCACCCTACCAGCGGGGGGCCTCCCTCCCTAAAAGTGACCGTTCCCACTGCAATTTGAAAATCAATCAATCGATCCAATAACCAAAAAATAAATGTTTTCATCGTACTCCTGTCAAGCGTGTGATCAAGTACGTCTTTGAACCGTGTTTCTGCGATGAAAAATAACGATTTTGTTAACTTTGCTGAAAACGTGGTTTCGGACCACCGGAAAATGGCAACAGCGGTTTGAAATGGGCAAGGTAGCGGGCTGTTTGAATGAGTTACGAGCGTGAGTTTGGCCATGTGGTACCGTTCAGTAGCACGCCAAGGCTTCAGTTAATTTACCAGAGTATTTTCTTACTCACCAGCTACTGATACTAAGTTCGCAGGCTTTCAAAATGTCAATCTTCCATCGTACTGCAAATGATAGCAACGGTATCTCAATAAGTAGATCATTACGTTACTCGCTATGATGACTACCCTAGAGGTGCCTAAGCTGTGTGAGTTTTAGACAGTGACTGCGAATATTTCGGAGTGCGTACATACCTCACGGTTCGTCTACGTCTACATAAAATCCCGCAAGCCGCCTAAAAGGCGTGTGGCAGGGGGCGTTAGGACACCCCCTTAAAGATATCCATTCTAAATTCTTTACGTTAGTCTTGTTAGTGCTAATACCTCATTGATGAACTCGAATGGAAATCTCTATCAGACCGCAGGCTGAAAAATAAACTGAACCAATTAGATAAATTCAAGAGGAGTGTATTTTCAGACGAAGGTAGACATATGTTACCAACCAACGCCATTGTACCACGGTAGATCAAATCATATAAATAATATCAGAGAGATAGACTGTAGAACAGACAGATTCATCGTCTTTTTTCCCACGATTTATGAGACTGTACCGACAGCATTTCCACGATAGATCATTATTGAGGTTTCGCATGATCTACTTTTCCTGAATACATATTGTGCTCTCATTAACAAGTTTTGCGCGTCTAGGTGTTCTACATCTACATTTTAACAATACCCCGCGAGCAACCTCTAGGGTGTTTGGCAGGGGGTGACAAATCACCAACATGCAGCATGCAAGAGGACCGCCACATGCACACCGCACGGTCATATAAATATTACGCATACTAGTAAAATATACATGCTTGTCCATAAAAAAACTTGCTAATGGTTATTTATTCGTAGAGCAAATACATACAAGGTTAGAACTATGAAAAAAACATGCAATGAGTGATCCTAGCGAGCGACGCTATTAATCCTATCAATTGAGACGACGTTGCTATCCTTAATAGAACGAGGGAAGAATGACATTTTAAATCTCTCTGTTCTGCAGTTTATTTATTTTATTTTATTCTCATGATCACGTCTACTATAGTACGATGGTAAACGAAGGATATGATTCTCGTCGTCTGAGAAAATATCTTTTTTTTCCTATCCCTTTTCTAAATCCGTGCTGTTCTTTTACTGAAAGATTTTGGCAATCTAAGTAGAGGTTCGAGGTTATCGTAACTCCCAGGTAGTTCACTTAGTATGTTGCCTTTATGTTAATACCATCCACAGATTAAATATGGCTATAATTGGACGAATTTCGCAAGAAATGTACCGACATGCATTTGCTCAGATAAGATCGAGTCCCCACTCTTGGCTCCACAAATGAACGTTGTTTAACGCCGATGATAGAATTTCATAGTCAGAGTGGTCCATAATTTCGCGATAGATGACAGCGTTGTGACCAAATAAACGAATTTTACTGGTATGCGGGAGCAGAGATCATTAATGTATACAATGAACAACAGGGGGCCGATTACCGAATTCAATGAATCAAACAAGAATTTGGCTTCTACTTTCCCCAAATTATTTGTTTGTAGTGTAATTACAAACAGTGGCGCCGACTCGCTGGGGCTTGAGGGGGCCCGACTCCCCTCAAAAATTCATTATGGGTGTGAGGAAAAAATGTCAGGCTTGTCGATTTTCCCCGGATTGTCTACATATCGACATTCGAGTTATCACGTTTCTAATGTTGATCATATGACTCTTCTAAAATGCTTATAAGCTTAAAACTCACTAATTATAAAATTTCCCAGTGCAAGATCCCCCCCCCAATATTTTTTTAAGTCGGCATCCCTGATTACACATCGGAGGGAAAGGACTTGGTACTCTTCTGGATGAAGTCAACGGAGGCCACCCCCTGCCAAACACCCAAGATGTGGCTCCCACGGTATTGTATAGTACGTACTTGGGGATAGACACAGGTAAAATGATGCTGCATGTGCCACTTTATTTCATCATTTCATAGCCAAGTTGTTAAGTTATAGAACGAATGATTCATTCTAGAATGTAGAGGAGACAGCAAAATATTGTTGATATCTATAATTTTCTCTACCCACCATCTCCATCGCGTTTGGTTGGCATCTAGCTGGGTGACACTGATGATTATTAACAAGTCTGCTACCACTATGAAATTGATTTGCCAAAAAATGCAAAGCAAAGCAAAAAAATATAGGTAGCAGCCCTGAAAAGAGCTTTGTTATGATGAATAGATGCAGCCATAAGCGTTGTCAGTTCCTTTACATACTACTTCTAAACATTTGTGTAAAAGCACTTGTGCGCTTTCACCAAATCACGAAATAGGTCCTCCGTCGTTGAGAGCCTGGATCGCCAAACAAATTCTGTGAGGAACGATTCCAGATTTCCCACACGTAATCTGCCGGTCCTCCTCCTCAAGTCCCGTTTCATTACTGACCACACGCTTTCGATGTTTTGCGTGTGGGTGCTTCTATCTCCGGGACGAACAAAATTCTGAGAGTGGTTGACGGTATCATGGATGTACCCCAAACTCTCCAGACCGGCGTACCCTCGCCACATATCTGTTTTAATCGTCGTTCCCATTCTTACGTATTTTGTTATTGCCTCGTTGAGAGTGGCGGCATCCCTTTTCTCCACGACGCAGAGAAAGGTCTCCCTGGTCTCCCGGTCAACACCACCAAGGACCCACTTCGTTTGGCAGAGACGACCGCGGTTATATTTTCGACGCCCGAATGCGCTCTCGTCGATCTCGACCACGTGCCCCGGACCGCCGATTTCTACACTCGTTTCCTGGAGCCAGGTGAAGACCATCTCTTGGAAGGCCCCGATGATGCTGGAAACCGTCCTCCGCTGGATGCCTATCTCCTTAGAAATTACACAGACTGGATAGCGATTAATCCAGCCTATGACTACGGCAAGGACGTCCTCCGGTCTAGTGGCAAACCATTGAAAAATGGTTCCCACTGTGATGGAGGAACATCTCCGGCATGTAGCCAACGGGCATCTAAATACAGGCAGCCTCCCCTTCCCCTTCGAGAGGGTAGTTCTCATGCTCCCACAGACGCACCAAGCCCCAAAGCACCAAGAATTGCACTATACCCACCACCCTAATATGGGCCTTAAACGCAGATATGCTCTTACAGAACTCCATGTCACTGGTTTGGCAGTTCAGTAGAGAGTAAAACTTTGCACGTAAAACCCTCTTTTTATAAGGAGCCATGCGAGTGTTGGAAAGTGAATGCGAGCACCTTAACGTATTTTCGCAAGAATATTTTCTTAAGAATTCGTCAATTGTCGTAATGACAAGTATTCTTTGAATTTCGCCAGACGTCAGTGACATATAAATGCATTTATCTACCACTCAGTCCTATTTCAGCCATTGCGGCGAAGTTCTTTGTAGATAAGGACTCTAGAACGCTAACAAAAATGCACCCCATGAAAGACCATCCAGATTAGTCGTGCAATTTGCATTGTACAGGGAGGGTCGTGGGAATGAAGTCGAGGACGGAAATTCCGATCTGGACTCTCAGCCTAATGACGGTCGGTCAGGACTAGCTTGGGTTTCGAACAGGTAACAAAAAATTAGCTGGTGCAAACGATAACTCAAAAGCTTTCATAATTTTTCCATGGGCATATGAGACAGCAATTTTTTGAAAATTTTAAAGAAGAACGTAGTTTTCATTTTTAAAAGAGCTGATTTAGATCGGTAAATTTCATGTCATCGATTCATATGTAAAATGCTTTACCCGCGTTTCAATAATCACGTAGTTTTCATTTTTAAAAGAGCTGATTTAGATCGGTTTAAGATTCATCTACATCTACATCCACATCTACATCTACATAATACCCTGCGAGCCACCTCTAGGGTGTTTGGCAGGGGGTGATCAATCACCAGCATGCAGCAGGCATTTGGACTCCCACATGCACACCACACCGTCCAAAAAACGTCCTGTATAATAACAAACTATACTACTATATGCTGTTAGAAATAGAATATAGAATAGAAATTCAGAAACATGCATTAAGTTTTACATAGGTTAGTAGGCTACACTACAAGTCATGCAATCTATTTACGAGTTCTCGTCAATCTATTTACAAGGCATCGCGTGCAAAGAAGAGCTGCCAGGTATGTGAAAGGTCGTTACGATAGTCTTGTTAGTGTAACTGACCTCTTAGATAAACTCGGATGGGAATCTCTGTCGGACCGTAGATTGAAAAACAGACTAAACCTTTTAGATAAATTCAAGAGCAGTGTCTTTTCTGACGAAGTTAACCATATCTTGCGGACGCCAACGTACTACGGAAGATCAGATCATATAAATAAAATAAGAGCGATAGATTGCAGAACAGACAGATTCCGAATGTCATTTTTTCCACGATCAATAAGAGATTATAACGGCAGCAATAGAACTCGTAAATAGCATGATCTACCTTTTCTGAATCCGTGCTGACAGTCATGGAGGAAGTTACGTCTGTCCAAGAAAGTCATGATATTGCTAACGACGATATGCTCAAGTATCTTGCCTATGATCGATGTTATTGAAATTGGACGGTAGTTGCCTGGGTCATGTTTGTTTCCCTTTTTAAATATGGGTGTAACGCTTGCAATGTTCCAGTCTAGCGATAACTTTCCTTCTGATAGTGACTTCTAGATATTATCTCTTAGTAAGGAGTGATCTGTGGAGCTAACTCCTTAGTTATTGAGCGTTGTGGAGCGTAATTTTCTTTAGCTTCAAGTTCCTTCAATTTATTACATGACGTAATGTACTTTCTGTACACGTTGTATAAATTGCTCTGCTTCCTAAGTTCCCTTCTGAAATCGTTGTTGAATTTATTATTTAATAAATGTATTTGTGATTTTGAATTTAGGTGTGCAATTAAAAATATGAATAGTTTCTTTTGCTCTCCCGAAAGGTTGCTATTTTTGAGATAATTGTTTGCTGGTAGCTCCTCTTTGCACGCGTTCTAACTCTTTTTTAAGCCTATTTCACGAGGATCCCAAACACTGACAGCGTATTCTACATGGAGTCTAATGAGGGAGAAGTAGCTAATTTCTCTCGCAAAAATGAAAAAGACACGTGTAGATCTTTTTTGTGTGAAAATAAAATAAATGCGGGACAATTATTAAAATCGAAAAATGATACAAAGGAAGCTCTTCTGGGGGCATCGAATGAATTCAAACGAAAAATAATGGGCAAATATGGCCATTATTTTAGCCCTAAGGCTTTTTGATTATTCGTAAGAGAGGTGCAGGTAAATAGCGCTGTAATAATAACGCTATAGCAAATAATTGTCACATGCCAAACACCCTAGAGGTGGTTAGGCCGCGTGAGTTTTAGACGGTGATTGCGAGGCCCTTTATATATTCTCCCCAGAGAAAGGAAAGAAAATTTTTTAAGAATACTTTAACTATCGCACTGACAGGTATTCTTTGAATTTATCACACATAAATGCTCACATATACTACTCACTACTCAGTCCTCTTTCAGCCATTGCAGCAAAGTTTTTTTTGTAGATATGGACTCTTAAAGCGCTAAAAAAATGCACCCCATTAATGACCATCCAAAATGTCGTGCAATTTGTATTATACAGGAAGGGTTGCAGGAATGAAGGCGATGTCGGAAATTCCGATCTGGACTCTCAGCCTAATGAAAGTCGGTCAAGACTAGCTTGGGTTTCGAGCAGGTAGCAAAAAATTAGCTAGTCTAAAGGATAACTCCAAAACAAACATATTTTTCCATGGGCATATGAGACAGCAATTCATACAATGAACTTAATCCGTCTTTGCCGAAATTCTGAGCATTAATCGGAACAGTACAATAGTATCAATACTGTACATTGATACTAACCAATGTTTCCCGGATCTTGGTAAGATTTCGATCGAATAAAAATCTAGCTGGAGGAATCGAGCTGGAGGTGGAGTATTTATAGCTGTAAAGAATTCAATCGTCAGCCAAGCGGTAACCGTAACAGAGACCAGGGTTGAATCTTGAATCGTTGAGTTAATAAATGAACAATATAGTTGTCCCAAGCCGCCACGAAGGAAGCGTTCAGGAATGCATTCACGAATTTTAAAAGAAAAACACTAGTAGAGCAGTTACGGAATAACTCAAGAGCATCATGGTCTTATGTCCGGGAAGTTGAAGGTAAAACGATCGATTTTTTCCACGGTCAATAAGAAATTATAACGGTAGCGATAGACGCATAAGTAGATTAAATGACTTTTAGTGTAACCTACTAACCTTTGTAAAACTTAATGCGTGCTGCATGCTGGTGATTTATCACCCCCTGCCAAACACCCTAGAGGGGGCTCGCAGGGTATTATGTAGATGTAGATGAACACACCGTATTCAGCTTATTAATTAAACACCTAGACGCGCAAAACTTTAATGAGAGGTCAACATGGATTCAGGAAGCGCAGATCATTTGAAACCTCAAAAATCATCTATCGTGGAATAAAATATATTCGGGAAATAACAGGTATTAAGTAAATTGGGTTTTGTAAAAAAATACTAGGAAAGGGCGACGACAAAGTGAGATACGACGGCCATTCAGTAAGTATTTAGAAAAGGTAATAAAATCAAATTTAACTGGGTCAATTGTTTTACATTGTTCATTATAGTCTTCTTTTATCAATACAAATTTGTCAAGCATTTTTTCAAGCATTATGAGCCGTCGTGAAAATTTAGAAACATGCATTAATGTTTAAGTAAGTTGTAAGCTACAATATAACTCATGTAATCTATTTGTGAGTTCTAATGCTGTCTGTACAGTCTCTTATAAATTGTGGAAAAAATTCTGAATCTGTCTGTTCCACAGTCTATCTCTCATATATTTTTTTTATGATTCGATCTACGTGGTATGCTGGCGTTGGTAAGATATGACTACCTTCGCCAGAAAATACATGTCTCTTGAATTTATCAATTAGGCTAAGTTTATTTTTCAGTCTGCGGTCTTATAGAGATTTCCATTCGAGTTTATCGATGAGGTATTAACACTAACAAGATTAACAAGAAGTAAAGAATTTTACCGTACCTGGCAGCGCCTCTTTGAATGAATGATCATTAATGGGGTGCATTTTTGTCAGCAGTTAAGATTCCTTGTATACAAAGAACTTTGCCGCAATTTTATTTCATTTCTCTGGAGAAAATACGTAAAGGGACTCGCAGTCACCGTCTAAAA
The DNA here is from genome assembly GCF_921293095.1 of Ischnura elegans. Lineage (NCBI taxonomy): Eukaryota > Metazoa > Arthropoda > Insecta > Odonata > Coenagrionidae > Ischnura > Ischnura elegans. Next base: position 65,429,770 of record NC_060255.1, on the reverse strand, counting down.
ATCACGCAACCTATCCACCTTTCGGGTGTTTTTTGACTTTTTGAAGTAGTTCGACTGCTTTAACCCTTCAATATCCGACTTAGGGAATAATTGACCCTTTATCTCGACGCAGGTTATCTAATCGGAGCCTATGTGGAACTGAAGGCAAATTAACTGAAGCCTTGGCGTGCAAATGAGCGGTACCAGATGGCAAAATCATGCTCGTAACTCATTCAAACAGCCCACTACTTTGCCCATTCCAAAGCGCTGTTGCCATTTTCCGGTGGTCCACAGCCACGTGTTTAGCAAAGTTAACAAAATCGTTATTTTTCATCGCAGAATCACGCTTCAAAGACGTACTTGATCGCATGATTGACAGGAGTACTATGCAAACAGTCATTTTTTGATTATTGGATTGATTGATTGATTTCCAAATTGCAGTCATAGGGTCACTTTTCGGGAGGGAAGCCCCCCCCCTGGGAGGGTCCAAGACACGGGCCAGCGAGGCCGAACGCGTCGAGGAAAGGGTTGAGGATTAAGGACCCTACGGAAGGTGTACCACGCCCATCTTCGGACTACCTGCTCCATGTCCCCACCAAACGCACCTTAACCGATGCGACTAACAAAAAACCAGTACAAGGGTCTTCGGAAAAATGGCTGAAAGCCATGGTCATAAATTATACCCGAACTATGAAAGAGTGAGGTTTGCTAAAAATGCTGCGTACCCGGATGGCATAGAGATTATAGAAATATCGTGCGAAGTCAATCAACAAACTCTCCTCTCGCACACTGCCTCACGGATTCTAGCTTGCGTGGCAACTGTTCCTGATGCCAGAAGTGAATTGAAGTGCACTCTGATTTGTAAATGTGGTTTCGACGGCAGTTCTGGGCATCCACAGTATAAGCAAGTTTGGCAACAAGAGCCTTGGTCAGAGGAATATTTGTTTATGAGTTCTATGGTGCCCCCGACCGTTCATAAGGTCCTAATACATGGAGCAGGTATAGCATCAGAGATGATTCTCCCTCAAGGGCAATTATCTGAAGAAGCAATTGAAGCACGCAATAAAGATAGAAGAAAATATCGAGAAAGCTTTAGCAGGAAGCACTCAAGAATATCTACCAACGATGACTTATTTCGCCGGCTCCTCCTGACCTCGGATACAGTAATATCCAACGCCGCACCCCTAATTACGAAGAAATCGCGAAGAATCCGATAGAAGTGAGGAATTTACTGTTACTAAATGACGATGACCCAGAAATCCTGGAGCCTGGAAGTGAAAGAGACAGTTCTTCAACCGACTCGGAGTGATGCTATTACATGTACATAGTGTAAGTTCAACAGTTATTTAGATATTCATTGATAACCTTTTATCAAAATGGAAGGACTGAGAAAGAAGCCTAAAAGCCTATACAGTTAATAATAACATTAATTACATCCTCAGCAAAGGCTTTGCATTCATAGGCCTTTATAATGTACGCTGCGTTACGACATTCCATGAGCCCAGGGAGCAGCCGCGGACTGCGCGGCACGGTAAAAACATCGATTTTATTTAGTTTTTTGCGAACGGTCGCAGATTATTTGTGTGGATGAAGACTCTAAAAGGCTTGATGCAATTACGATGTAAATATCTGAGAGCAACTCGGTGTCCTCCATTTTATACAGCCACACACGGGCAAAAATGTTACTGCAATTAGCGTCCGCCATTTTGTACTGCATCGACGATAAATATTACAAGACAGTAAAGAAATCAGGTTACAACAAAAGGAAAATAAATGTAGTAGTAATATATCATAGCTTTATACAATAAATTTGCTTAAAATGATTCACTATCCAACATCCGTCGAGTAGGTACGGCAATTCCCGTGGCCAACAGCCAGCTCCGGGCGGTGCCGCACGTTCGAAAAATCGATATTAATTTCGGCGTCGCAGGTGGTCGCAGCTGTACTTCCAATTTTCATAATCTATATACTTTGTTGTATATGTGGTGTAAATATCTCGAGGTAACTCGGTGATCCTTTTTTTAAAATCCTACATAAACACAAAAATTCGACGAAAAACAGGGTCCGCCATTTTGTATCGTATTGGTCACAAATACAACAACTAAGTCGTGAAAGTTAATGGTGATCGATGATAACAAACCGTTTAACAATTTTATAAATTTTTGTTGCTATTGAATTACTACTAAAGGTGTGAAATTAGTTTAAACATGCTGAATTTCGAAAAAAATTCAAAGCGGGCAATTTGCGCCAAATTTGTTCAACTTTGAGGCTATGTATTTTATATAAAAAATTAGCCTATGAAAAATATTTTGCGCCAAAAAATCCACTAATGTGTTGGCAACAACTTTGCAAAGTTTCAACTTCCAAACTCAAAAAAACCATTTTCGAGGTTTTGTCCAGCTTTTTTCGATTTCAGCCCACTGTGCGGCGGCGTATTCGGCCCTACCATGCTTTCTTTAATCAAACGCTCAGCTAATAAGTAAAAATTGTCAAGATTTCTAAGTAAATATGTTTAACCTATTGGTTTAGGTGGATGATGCCGATTTTTCCCATGTTTTACGGCACATGTTGTGCCGCATTCTAGTCTACTTACCAATTATCCCGATGTCAACTGTTGTTTCTTCCTTTTTCAGCGTATACTATTTTCTTTGAGCTTAAAAATAAGAGTTGCTAAAGTAAAATAAACGGAGAGAGAAAAAATAATGGCTTATTTTGGTTTACAAAGCTACGCCACTTAAATTCCGCGATGATTCAAGATCCAAAAAATAATCGCTGGTATAAATAACTTTTAATAAAAGCTCCCAAGATTCCAAAAATCTTGCAATTTTGGCGAGAAAGTAATTGTCCAATCCAGCTACAAAAATGTGTAACGACAGAAATTTTCTACCGACAGTAATACCGTTATACTGTAAAATGGATACGTCATCACCCGCCTGAACATGTAGGACAATCGTTTTTTTTTGCCTGCAAATTCGAAATTATAATGGCACTCTTTATGGCTCATGTACGTATATGATAAGAAAGTGGTCGAAATTTGATATTGCCTGGAAGAACAATGATACTAACTAGAAAGAAAGCAACTATAATAAAACTTGGCAAGGTATCATTGAGAAGGTTGGAAAAGAACTCGGGAATTTTACATCAGCGACTGGGAATATTTAGCCATACTTTTATTCTTCCCCATTCCCTGACACCAATTTATTAAAACACTTCTAATAACCATCCATTTCCAATTGAAATCATTCTCCCAATCAATGCTTGCCAACATCCTCGTTCATTCACCAATATCTCAAATAAACCTAACAATATACCTTCAAGAAAAAACAGAGGTAAAATTTTCAAATTTGAGGTGCCGTTAAACGTCGTAGGTCGTTATCTTTATACTCGCTTTTAAGTACTCTAAATATTTCACGATAGTAGTTAAGGCACTAAATGAAATATGCGTCTCGCAAAATGGCTGACTGAGCAAGATTATTATGTCATCTAAATTCCATAGAATTCTAAATATAAATTATTATGCGCTGAAATAAACATTTAAATGATTATAATCGTTTCAGATTAATTAATAATATTTTTGTCCTAAAGATTGCATTAAAAACTGATGGAACAACTGGAAAAATAACATATAAAATAAAATGAGAAAGCGGGGAAGAACTCGGGACTTTTATTTCTAAAACGGGGAATAGTCAGGCAGCCTCACATTCTTCCCTACTCACTCACACCAACTCGCCGACGCACTCCTAATGACCGTCCATTACTCTTGTCCATTTCCAAGCCATATCACTCTCCCTCTCAATGCCTGCCAACATTTAACACCTTGAAGGATCTCTTCCACACTTTTTTTTCAACTTCACTCTCGAGGAAATTTTTCACATGGGACCTTTTCTTCTTTCTTGCTCCCAACAAAGCTGCCGACACTCGGGAGAGTAATGCTGGGAATTAAACTCATTGTTTGTGGCGTGACGCTAGCATCTTGACGCAGCACATATATACTAGCCTGCTTTTCTCTTATACGCACTGTATAAGAAAAAGGCATGTAAAATATTTAAAAATTATTTTTGAACAGCCGGAAAATAACATGAAAAATATTCTTTTATTCCATGAAATATAATTCAGACCAAAAAACTATATTTAATTAAATAAAAAAATTTCATGCAATAAAAAATATATTTCATGTTATTTTTCCGGCTGTTGGATAGTAATCACTTTTTAAATGATATTTACACTGCTTAACAGTTCTTAATTATTATGGAATGCCTAAAAACCGTTTAATATACCAAGAAAAGCAGGGAAAATAGTTTTTTAATTATTAAAAAAATATATATTTCATGTCATAAAAACATTTTTCAAACAATAAAAAGAAGTGTTTTAACGCTTAAAAAGTCTTTATAACTATGGGATGCCTACATTTGAACATTTATCAATGAAATTAGTTATTCATGTTTTATTTATAGTTTTTCGGCATTTAGATGACGTTATTTTACTGCGCGATCAGTCATACAGGGCCAAACAGTCATGTAGGACGGACGTGGTGGATCATGGTATAGCAAAATGTTGAGCACAGTATAAGAAGAAGGTTTGAGATAAGGAAACAGTACAGAAAAGCAATCAATTTAAGAGGGAAAAAAGGAAATTTCACGATGAGAAAACTAGCGGAATGAGAATGGGAAAGCAGCAGATGAGATTGAGGGAGATATGAAGATAAAAAGCTTGGCCTCAATGATCAGAAGCTAAAGAATTGGGAGGAAGAGATTATGTATTGGATCAAGAGATGACTGGAGTTAGATAGGAGATAAGACACAAAGAGAGAAGTGTATACTTGTTTATTGTAAATTCCTAATATATCAAATAAACCCGTTATCCAAATCCGTTATCTGGGAGGGCATCAGTGAAAGATGATTTCCTCGTTCCATATGAGGGAAGAGGGGTACCTCGGCGTAATGCGGATTGAGTTGAAAGGAATAATGCGAGCAAAGAAGTGGGATACTGGGACGAATTAACTAGGAATAAAATGGAACATTAGAAATCACCATGTGGAAATGAAATAAAATTCATGAAAAATAAACCACGTTCAATATTTAAAAGTAATGAAGGTTTTTTCAGATGGGATGGACAGCAAAAGTTTTCTGAATTAAGTCAAAATTGACTGGCGCGTAAGAAAAGCAGGATTTTCTTCGGGCAGCTGTGATATTATGCACATAAAGGCATCTTACTTAATGAACTAAACTACTTCTATCACATTTAATTGTCCGACAGAAATGATTAAATTAAGAGAGTTATTTTGCCAATCGAATAGATGGGGGAATTTGCTTTTCCCCGAACAATAACTAACTTCAATAAATGGCGTGCGGTAACTCGTAAGATCACTTCCTTTTTATTCGCCAAGGGATCATACGCCATCCGCCACACGCTTATTGAGGGGTGGTTTGTAGATCTAGATATTTTATACAGTAAAGTCTTTAGCCTCTAATAATTCATTTCGCTAAATGGCACCGGCCACAAAATTTAAAAGCAACATAGACATATAAGAACGTATAACATTTGTGGGATAGAGTGTAGATGCACGTTATAACTATTTACTCCATTATTTTAATAATTTGTTCTGAGGTATACATCTTCTGACTGTGTAAAAAACTATAAAGAGGCGTGATAATTTCTCCAACCCGGTGGGTAACTCAAAAACTCTCCTTTTGATCAGTTCTCCCGGAAAACGTGAAGTCCTTCGTTGAAGCTTAGAGGGATGATTTCTCCGAGCTGTATGAGGAGAGTGGGGTTCATCGGAGTAATGCGGGGTGAGTTAAGGGATGAGCCATGGGAATATGATCAGGGGAGTGGAAAAAGAAAGGATTCTTCTGATGGGGGAGCGGAGTTTCCTCGAGGCGAAGGTACACTCGTGAGGCTTCGGTGCTCGATGAGTGAGAAGGACTTCATCTCGGCTCTGTCATTTCGTTAAGAGAGAGAAAGAGAGAATTAGAGAGAGAAGAAGAACAAGAAAAAATATTTCCTCGATAAAAGCTCAAGTCTCCATGAGTTCAAGAGCGAAGCTGGCAGTCTCTTAAAACGACCTCTCAGAAAAGATAAATACTGAAGCAAATGATATTTTGCCATTAAAAGCATCACGCATTAGTTTGAATTTGTAAATTTTAAAATGTACAATTTTTAACTTTTCACTCACGATTTTATTTGCGTGCGATAAAGACGCGATTGCAATTTCTGCCCCGCCCACATTTCACTCCCCAGCGACACTTTGCCTGTTGACATAAACAATGATTGTTTTCGAATTTGTTTGCGTTTTGGGGGTTAATTGTGGTTTCTTAAAAAAGGAAAGCTTCAATCTAATAACTTGGACATAGTGCAATAATACAATTACCTAAATTGTAGAAAAAATATAATTAGCAATTTAATAAATTTTAATGATATGGCATTTGATTATTTTTATAATTTGACCCTTTCATTTCACTCTCTTTTCAGATATTTTTTTACCATTACAAAATCTTCTTTCTTTTTTTTTCTTTTTGTAGCTGAGTTCACAAAGACGGAATTAATGACGTTTACGTATTTTTATTCACTGTTTTACTTTTATCCATCGTTAACAATTTTTCACAAAACTAAGATTATAAGGGGTGGATATTTTACTTTTCATCAATTGCTCTTGTTTTTAATTTTTACATGAAGCCTAAATTTGATATAAAAAGTGGTTGGTTTAAATTTTAGTTTCACAAAGCCTCGCCTAACTAGTGAATTGACTAAGGTGGACTTTTTGCATATTGCTTAAAGGTATGATATAAAAAGTCAGTATTTACTGGTTTTATCGGGAAAAAAAGGATTTTTTTTCCTCAGAAGTCCTACTCTTCTGATACACGTATGATACGGAGTGAGGCCATATAATCACAACAAGGGGATGGTATTATTGCTTGCATAGGAGCGGAAAATGAAATGGTTTCAGCAATTGACACGATATTTATTGTATTTTTCAAAGTATTAAAATATTTATTCAACGGGAGGTACGTTCCATTAAATGATATTGCGGCTATAGTTACTGAAAAGCTAAGTAAAACCAGTTTGCTGACATATATTTTGAGGGAGTGATAAGAACTAAATCACCATTAAAATTTTTGCGGAGACATCTATATTTTAATTTCACCTCATTTAAATGAAATTCAAACATTTTAACTGGTAAAGATCATTTTTCCAGTGTATTTTGAATATTAATAATGTCTGTGATTGGATATTAAAATTTACAACATTGGTATCACCATCATCTCGTACTTGTAGCCACCAATTGCATGCACGGAACACGATATCGTCCCCGTAAGATTGGGCACAGTTCTGAGCTACGCCAACGATGGAGCATCTGGGAGCACCTATCCTATTTTCAACCTTGGCTCCCACAGCTCGAGGCAGTTCGATGATCAGTCCCACAAGCGATTGGAAGCGACGCGCATAATTAGTGGGGCCCCGCCGTCGCGATGCTTTCATCGGCAGAAGGAAGACGTCCCAGCGCCCACGCACGGCGCCATTCCGAGCGAGAGGTGATGGAGCGGCCGGGAACGGTTCATAAAAATCACCTTCGAGGCAAGGTACGCTCGGAGTGATGAGGAAAGAGAATGGGGGCATTTTGGCGGAAGAAGTTTTGGAAAGGGTGGAAGTTGACGGAAAAGACGCAATATAAGAACGAAGGGAGGTGTGAAGACAGGGAAAGACAAGCTTGAGAAAGAGAGATCTGGAGGGCTGGAGCATACCGATCTTAATTCTGTTAATGAATTAATGAATATAAGGTTATTATTAGCACTTCAAACCAGTGGTATTTTCATGAGAAACCCAGGGCTTTTGTATTTTTCTATTTTTTCAGATTTCTCAATCTGAAAAAGTACATTTAGTAGCCATTAATGACACCAAATTCCATAAAAGAAGACCAAATAGCTAAGGAAAGAGACTAAATAGTTCGGGCCCGTGAGTAACGTACGGAATAGTTTCCACGTAATCAAATACGAATCGCTCAACTAGGGCTCGGGTCCCTGGCTGGATATATAAATCCCGCTATAATATACTCGGGCCTGGACTTCAAAGTGCTATGGATAAAGAGATATGGAGGGCTGGAGCATACCGATCTTAATTCTGTTAATGAATGAATAAAAATAAGGCTATTATTTGCACTTCAAACCTGTGGTATTTACCGTAAAAATACAATAAGAAGTTTTAAAAAGGCAACATTGAATCCAGTCAAATAGTTTTTTCCTAGAAATTCATTTTATACCGGACTACTTGAATAAATAATTGGACCGCAAAGGGTTAAAGTATTCTATTCATTACGCTAGGTTTCCATGGAGTATTTAAAAAGTATTCTGGCAGTCTCCCATCTTCAAATCACAATTACGCCTACACATTTTCATTCTATCTACAAATTCAATTCTCTTCCTTCCTCACCCTTATCTACCCAACATCCTACCCTCAATCCATACCTTCTATTTTCCTCCGATCACATCTGGAAGAATATGGGGTTTAAAGGAAACTCAACTTACACGGGAAATATGATAGGGTGAAAAGGTAATGAAAAGTTCCCTTTAGGAAAGAAGTTGAAGACCTAAATACTTGGGGAAAATACTGAAAGACACAACCAGGACGGCACAGAATCCTCCGTATCTAATTCGTATGCAGATAGTATCCATTGACTACCGCTCCGTCGCTTTTCATCAATGGATACTATCTGCATACGAATTAGATACGGAGGATACTGTGCCGTCTGGGAAGGAAGATGATTATATGAGTACCGAAAGAACTGGCATGGGAAAGGGAAAAATAGGGATTCGGTGAACCAATAAACAGAATTGGGAGGAGCTGCTAATTGGCTGAAATGGAATTGAAGATATTTAGAAGTTTATCTCCTAAAGCCAATTAAAATAGGGAAAAATATCTGAGAAACAGATTGTTTGGTTGGCTAGGTAACTATCAACCTACTTGACGCGCTTAAAAATATCCATGAACGTGGTAAGAGTGATTTAAACACGTTGCCCCCGGATCCCTCGAGTAACCAGTCCGCCTCTGCGATTGAGGGGCTGAAAGAAGAATGTAGGTAGGGTCGGAGGAAGTTAAGGGAAGGGCGAAAAGTTAGGATGACTGACAAAGAATTGAAAAATGAAGAAAGACAAGAAGAGAGAAGGATATAGCGTGGGTTTTAGGGACCGCGGGTGATGGAAAGAGATTTGAAGGAGGAAATAGAAGGTTGGGATTGTAAGGACTGTGAGGAAATGTATGAGTGTGTGTGTATCCAGTAATGTATAAAAAACTCAATGTTGAGTCCTCACTTAGTGATGAAAAATTGTCGGTTTTTCGAGAAATCGATTTTTAATCGAAATGAAATGTTCGAATTCACAGAAAATCGAAACTTGATCCAAAACATCGATTAATCGAAGTATTGATCGTTTAATCGATCAGCAAAATTTTGAATTGAATGCGCTAACACCGTATTTGTAAAAGGAACTTCAAGCTAGTGTAGTATTTTAAATCTATTAGGTTGTAGAATTGATAGCGCACCATTTAAGGCAAAAAAGCAAAAAAATAATAGGATAATAAATCAAGTAAAACCCCAAATAACTTTTTCAGTCCAAAGCTTATTTTAAAGTTAAAACAAACTTTAGAAAATTATTTCATTAAGATACAAAAGACCAAATCATTATGAAGCTCTGAATTACGAGTACTCCGTCCTCACACCTCATGGCTTTTCCTCCCCGTATTTTTTTACTAATTTCTACAACCATCTTATGATATTTTTTAATTAAACCATTTGGTTGAATATATTTTCTGCATATTTCATTGCACTGAATGTATTGTCAAATATATTCCCCAAGCTCTGCCATAAATGCTAATGTACTAATTTCAACCTTCAAAGGAAATTACTCCAAGAGCAAATAATATCACCTATGGCTCTATAAGGTGCTGTAATAAGAACTTGGCTTGGGTGGGGTATATCAGATTGGTATCGTAGCACGAAACTTAGCTTCACAATATGAATATATATTTGAAAGAACATCGGTGCATTTAATATTATTTACAGAGTGTTGCAAGTCTTTCAGTTTTTATGCTCAAATGACGTCGAACTACCATCACAACAGTTAGGCGAGATGCGTGTTATAATAGGGTTCTGGGGAGTTCTCTAGTCCTCATCTCCCTAAGCTATGCTTAAGGGAATTGTCTCGAGAGATATTGCAAGCAAAATACAGATGCAGGAAACTTCGCTTGGTTAAAATCAAATATATTAAAGATGCAGCAATAATTATTTGATCTAATAAAAGAATTACAGCCAACATTCTGCTTCAATTATTGCATCGGTCATTATCGCCTTAAATACGCTATAAAATACATGAGAAATACTATACAATAAATAAATAATGCATAAGAAAAACGCCACACATACAATTTATCAAACAACTTGCCTCATTTTCATGGGACAAGAAGTATAAACAATCAGAGGTGTTACATAAGAAAATTGATTCAAAATACAGTTAGCATGAGAGATAGGTCCTCTCAATGGTATATCGGCAGTTGTAAGGGATAGCTGTTGGAGGAAATGATACTGGATTCACAAGATGAGGGGGGAAGGTTCTATCGAGATGCGAGGGATTAGTGTCCAAACAAGGGGTGGCAGGTAGGGGTTGGAATTGAAGAGCGGCCAAGGAGGGCAAGAGGGTCCGAGGAAGAATGATAGATGGACCCCATTAACCCTGCCACTTGGGGAAGGACGCGTCACTCCCCTCGTTCCAACCCAGTTTCCTTAAAAGGACGGAAAACTGTTAATTTTACTGGCAGCTAGGACGAGTGTTTCGTGCATAAATTTTTTTTTATCAAACGACTGCGTCCCTGGCTCGTTCTGATCCATGAAGGTATAGTCTGCATTTAGGATTTCCAAGCATTTCTTCGAAAGTAAACCAATTGACTTAAAATATTGTATATGGAGAAATTGTAAAAAAAATTATTGATACAGACCTTCCACCCTAGGGAAGAAGTTTTTTCTCAAATACCCAGACATTGACATCTCCAAATTTTTGAGTAATAATATATAAGGTAGGTTATTCGGTAAATCGATACTTTTTTAGTTTAGCAACTACGTTTTTAAATATTTTTTCACAACACACTGAAATAAAACTGACAATGAGTAATATTAATAAATGAAATGCGCTGTACAAAAATGAAGGTCATTACATTGCAAAGAGAACCAATTTTTGATGCATGATCAATGAGGTGTATTAAGTGAGGAGGAAGGGAATTTTAAAATACTCGAATAGATGTTTTTTTACGTCAAATTATGGAAAGAAGGTGGGTTTACGGGAAGCTAGAACGTATTACGTACATTTTATTTTAATAATTTGCCAGTTTTTCCCCTTGAATCCTAAAATGCGTAGTCTTGGTTTTTAGGAATCGGTCCAGGAGAAAAGGCACGCACGTTCCGCTATTCTGGGGGATGAATCCATTCCGCTAATCAAATGTTTAAATAAGTTGCGTGAAAAAAAACCAATGCATTCAAATAGATAAAAACTCAGACTGGTTAAAGTGAAGTCGTCACATGTGTCCCACATGGGGCACGCATTTAAATCATGTATCATATTTTCCCGTCCAATATATTTGCAGTTAAGAGTGGGCGAGGACCTGTATCTGTTGTGTGTACCTTTGATTACGTGCATTTTATAGATTCATCTCATACACATTTTTTTGTTTATTTTTCATAACAATAATGGTCATTTATCCCTCATTAGTTCTTATTTCCCTTAGGTTAAGTATTTTTCTGTGCTATCTATTGTTTATTTTTGTTTTATGTGCCGCAATCATCCTAATGGTGTATTATAGCATTTTTCAGGTGTTGAATGTGTGTTTGGAGTAATAAACGCCAATTGCTTTTCGAAACAAAGGTCAAACAATCATTCGTAAGCTTCTCAATTTGCTATTTATCTCTCCAGCCCGGTGTCGTTTTTACGCAACCCGCCCCTTGATCAAGGATCACCCCCCCGAGACATTGGAACGTCCTTGTTCTAGTCGACTGAGGCTAGCACGCGAGCTGCGGTATTGAGTGGAGCCCTTAACTATAACGTGATTAAAAATCGTGTTTATTTTCATTTTATTTCTCAAAACCGATCCCCAATGGGATATTTTGCTCGCACGGCGTTTCGAGGAAATAAGGTAAGGAGGGGTTCAAATCTTAGCATCGTAAGGGCTGAGACGGGAGGTCGACCCGTGGTGAAACCCGAGGTCGAAGCGTCACAATATATATTATTGATATTGACTATAATGGGACAAGGGCTTGAAATGTATTGAAAATAAATTTTCGTCCGACGGAATGCGGGTGAAAAATGAGCCACGAAGAGCAAATATTTCTTTTAAAATGTGAGAATGCATGCTAAAAGTTAAAATGCAGAGCTAAAGCTGCGTCTATTCTTAAGTAACTTTAAAAAATTGGTTTCTCATACTAATTTAATGAATATTGAATTGAAAAATACATTGATTCCTTAATAAGCCTATATAAATCCGAAGCGGAAAATTGAAATTAGAATGGATACATTTAGCTCGCCATATCAAAATATTAATAGCATTTCCGAATTTGATCGAAATTTATATTTTTCGGTAACCGTTTTACTACTACGCTGTGTGATCTTTCTCATTTCAATGATATTCGCTGAATTGTTGTTGGAAATATTAAAAAAAGCAGCACAAAAATGTCGTGTTTAAGTTTGGAAAAATATTTAGCCACCTAATTGTATACTGCAATACTTGATTGGTCGTTGAAAGAGAAATTTTTGTCTTAAATAAGATATTTATAATCTTTCACAAAATTTATCCGTTCTTCGATTTTATCTGTCGGTTCATTTGTTATTCCTAACGCACGCTTCACGCTCTTTTCAACTTTCTTTCTGGTCGCTTCCCAATGTGGGCTGTATTCCTCTTCTTGTTTATCCCAACCACTTTTCTTTCACGAAACCGCACCAAGCAATTCTGTTCGTGCGCCAAGAGAATAAAACCGTCGTAGTAGTGTGTGTATATATATGTATATGTATAATGATCGTGCGAGTGGGGGTCTTAGCATCCGAGAACGCAGAGCTCCGGCCATAAAAGTTTTATGCCCCCTTCTAGATGTCACTGCAGGCCATATTTCTTTCTTCGCAGCCACTCGGTTATGTGTCAGAATAAAAGTCGATTTTGATGCTCTTGTTATAGCTGCGATTGAGTCTCTTCTCGTAGTTTGAGTTCCTTCATGGGATCCGTAGCCATCCACGTTATTTTGGTATTTTTTATGCTATTAAAGTGCCTCTTTTTAAAGCCAGAGTTCCGTCTCTACTCCATGCCATATGTTGTGCATAGATAACTTTAGGTGCAATGGTAGATGAAATAGAACATTACAAAATGTACTGGTTAAAGTAATGCCACTATATATTCTTTCAAAATCATTTGATATTTTTGAATTGAAAAACTTTTGTCTAAAATGGTGCGTGTGTATGCAACATTGATTCAATTGTCAAACGCTGAAATAAGGTCAGAGTTTTCCTTTTTCCGGACAAAATACCTATTATTAAACTTAATTTCGAGAATTGAGGAAAATTATATGAAAACTTATCGACACGCCTCAATATTACACACATTTTTTTTGGACAAATGCTGTTTCCTTCAGTTTTTATTTCCGTTTCAAATTTACATTTTTTCTGCTAGTGGACTATAACTTGGCGGATGAAGGAAGATAGAGATAGAAAATAGAGCAATGTACCATTCGAAATAGAGGAAGAAATATCAGAGCTAGAGAAGAAGATGTAGGTCGATATGTCAATGAAATTCCGAGAAAGAATCCGAAAATGAAAGCACATATTAGATGCCATTGTAAGTTATGCGTCACTGGGAAGACTAACATTCGCTCCAATTAAACCGAAGAACGACATTATAGCAGCTTCCTCATAGTGTTTCTGCATTCCTCATGCTCATTCAATGGGGCAGCCAATAATCCAAAGTAGACTCCTATAATCCATGATTCCGCATCGTTGCTTTATTGCCCTAGACTCCACCTCCAAGTTCATGTTAAGAAAGATATTATTCCTGAGGCTATAGCATTAAACTCGGAGTTTTATTCAAATAAAGAGCATCAGAGCAGTAGAAAAGGCATTTCGGTGGCCTAATATTTACGGCTCGGACGTATATCATGTGCCGACCCAACGATATGCGAGGAGAAAATACTACATCTGGTAAAAAACCAAACGGAAAGAAGACCACAAGATTTATTGTTGCTGCAAGTGCTGTTTTGGATGGTTAGGTGCACAAGTAGACGATAGATCTTGAGCATAAGCTGAAATTTGGAGATAGTAGAAGAATCTGAGCCAGTAAGCAACAAAAATATTGTATCAGAAAAATTATGTCCCCAATGTTCATGAGGCAAATATAACTTCTACATGCTATCCAGCAAGCCACCGCAAACGGCGCAGAGTGGTCTTAAACATAAAATAAGCAGACTAAAATAATGATGATGCTATTATTCCGGATATATATGATTCAAAACTTTATTTACATATCTACTAACGATCATTTTCAATAATTGCACAATCATTTGACCTGTCGTTAAAACATTTTTGTAAAACATCCTATTAGTATTGAAGATTATTCCTGCATTATAATATACGAATTGCGCATCATATGAGACGGAATTAAACATTTCAAAGCTTCAATAAAGAATTAGCTATTCTATTATGACAATCTTCGATATATACATTGAGAAAGAGTAATGATAACAGGCCGTGGTTTTTGGAAGGTAGTCATTAACAAGGCATTGAAAAAGAAAAGAATCATGTAGGAGAAATTGAACTAATGACTATTATAAAGATATTAATTAGATCTATTGTTTGAGGTTCCAAGATGAAGTACTTGCTCTCAAAGATATATCTAATGGGTCCCAATGTTATTCCTGTAAAGCTGCGTAACGCTCTCTGTTAGCTCGATGCAGTTTCGGACGAAACTGGGCTCTTTCCTTTGTATTTTTTAAAGTCTGCTTTTTTATCAAATCCCAGTGTTGTAATTCCTAGAAGCCTTAGCGGGATCAATTAGTTATTTTTTTGCTTAACTGATTAGATTTTGTCCTTTTAAATGTATTAAATCGTCGGCTATTGTCATCATCATTCTTATTTCCTAATTATCATTCTTTATGTGTTATCATTATAATTTCCTAACTATCTTATTCCTTTCCTAATTTATTTCGAATTGGGAAAGTGAGCTGATTATGGCGTTAGAATTTCAAATTATTTGCCTTCTATTGTATCATTTGGTTGATTAATTTAAAAGATTATCTAGCCCAATGCAAACGAATGTTATACTTTCTGATGTACCAAGAGTTAATAATTTTGTGATCGTTTCTTGCATCGTGGTAAGTTTTGCAGTTATTTTTGGAGGGAAATGCAACTCTACACAATGCATATATTCTCTCTCAGGCAATATTTAGTGGAAAATATGCATGATTATGAAAATGGGCATACACTTTTTTCTTTCGCAGGATTTTTAACCTAGGGTACAATCGATGTCACCCTTGATCAGGTTCATCACTCGATATATTAAATCCAGCGGAAGTTAGAGGTGTACACTGATTGTTACAACCAATACTATGCGTATATCAAGTATGTCGTGCACCGAGTTTTAATACGCGGAAAGTTTTCAGGCCAACTCTATTATTAACATGTTCAAACTTCTTTGAATCAATAAATACAGCAACGGAGAAAATTGAATTTTGCAAACCTATTTGAAGATAAAAATCAAGATTTTCCCCGACATATATGTATTTAAATGAAATAAAACCTTCCCAGCAGCACACTGAATGAATTCTAGCTTATTCTGAGCTCTAGCATTTATATTTTCTTAAATGTAAGTAACAGAGTATATTTTACCTAGGCACCTACCCGTAACGAGGTTTCTGACGAAAATAATTCACATGTAAGTTTTTAACTCGTTTTACTATTGACTAATTATAAAAAATGCTATTTGAATGATGTGAAAAGATAGTAACTGACAAAACTTACTAATTATGGACGCTGGGACGCGGTGGACGAAAATTCATTTTTTTAATACTTTTGTATTTACATGATTATGAAAATGTGAAATGCTTGTTTCCTTAGATGAAGTTTTGGAAAATATTCTATGAAATCAATATACTTAACATATTAAATTCATTGCATAAATTTATAATATTTATTATAGATAATAAAAACCTTACAATTTACAATAAGGTATTATTACTCATTAGTGTAAATTTTTAGAATAATTTGCAATAAATGCATTGATACCAAATACAGCAATTATGGACAACAGTTCATTCTGTACAACGAGAAATTATCAAGATTATAGTGGCACCTGGAATTAGCGCGCCTGGAAGATAATAATAAATAGATGCAGAAGTTCTAAAGCGATGTGTTCTCTGAGTATGCAGCGATTCCGCCGAGTAAGCGCATGGCTTCATTGATTTTTATTCAAAATATTTTCCATATCAAGGTCGCACTTTTTAACGATGATTTCTAAACGCGCACGTGGAACATGATTGCTGTTCCATAAAAAATAGGCACGGTGAGGGACTGAGCGTTAGGGTTGAATAAATAAAGGGATCTTAAAAAAACCGAATGTGTGCAAGAGCAGCTAATGAGGAGCTCAGAGGGGAAGGAGAGAACAAAAGAAGAGACGGAGAGAAAGGAGTCTGGGGAGGGTAATAGAGTAGTTATTGGGAAGAGAAAGAGTTGGAACAAGGGAAAATAGGCTTGGTAGGTTTACCTAACTATATATTGTAAAATATCACTAAATTATGAAATATTTATGCCACCGGTTCCCAACCTTGTTTTCCTCCCTTACCTCTCTATATGTGCATAACTAATATTTTACCCCAAAAATGTGACGTGTACATTTTATTACATAATTTCACAACGGTGGGTGACAATTTTGGTTATAAATAATTGTATAAACAAAAACTAATTCATTAAGAACCCATATGATATGTATACACATTTCTTGGTTAAGAGATACATAGTTCCTGGCATCCGGATTTTAGCGATTATTTTTGGCGTACCCCTGACTGGTTCGGCGCGTACCCCCAATAGGTTCACGTACCTACCACCGGTTGAGAACTGCTGTATGGTATTGTAATTCGAGTAGGCGACCGACAGACAAGGTCATTGATCTCTGCACTCTCATCGGATTTTCACCGCGTCCGTTGGCTTTAGGAGACAACAGTTTCGCTTCATTGACTTCGGAACCTTCGACCTGAAGACGCTGACTGCGATATCAAAAAACTGTCTTCGCCTAAAGCCAACGGACGCCGTGAAAACCCAAAGAGAATGCAAAGATCATCTGATCAAAGCTACGAAAATCTTCGAACATAGAAAAGGTAATTTACGTCATGAGGGAAAGGTAAAGAAACGGATGGTAGAGTGGCAGCGATGCCTTTACATCAATTAGTCTACTCACAGTTACCTACCGACAATTTAAGTAATATGCACCACAGGTAAAGGTGGAGAGAAACCCAGCGTCGAAATTGGCCTGCGAAAGACGCCAAGGAGATCAGGGCTAAACATCCAGTCCGACGTACGGGGAACTGTTCTAAGAGTGCCCTCCACAAATCAATACAGATGGGTTCGGGTATTCTGTGAGAAACCTCTGCCACCGCAGGGATTTGAATCCGGACCCAAAGGATGGGAAGTCAAAACGCTTGCCAGTACACCAGCCCCAGTCAAAAGTTATACACCAGAAGAAGAAGAGATTGTATTTTCAGATAATCGATATGCCAGTACTAAATTTGTAAACTTTAGGCGAGGCGACCGACAGTTAAGGCCATTTTGGCCCTGAGGGAAGGATAAGGAAGGAAGAGTGGAGAGACATCTGGACTCGGAGTTTGCCCGCTCTTGACGAAAGGCGCCAAGAGGACCACGGCTTAACGTCCCATCCGACGGACGGAGTGCTGTACACGATGTGCCCTCCACACGGCACACAAGAAGGAATCGGGTAGCCTCATATTATGTCATTAAGCTGGACAATCAATGAGTAAAAACTGGCGAATGCTGCGGTATGGCAATTGGACGAGGCCACCGACAGCTGAGGTCATTAGCGCCACGAAAGAAGGACTGGGAAGGATATATGAAGAGAAACCTGGCTTCGAAATTGGTGAGCTCATAACGAAATACGCCAAGGGAACCACTGCTTAACCTCATTAGATCTTCATCTGACTGGTGTTGAATTGAGTGACACCTTGATTATTATAAAGATGGGCCTAAATTTATATGAGGCTCTCCAGCGTCTGAAGAAGGATCTAGTGATTTCCGGGAAAACAAATTCCTTGAGATCTTATCTGGTCTCCCATCGGGTGAGTAACTACATCTTTGTCGTCGTTATAACAAGCGACATATCTTCAGGACTTCCGTATCGTGTATTTTTGTGCATGGAATTCCTGAGGATAATGTCCGAGTAGTTATTTGTAACTTTGGATAAGATGAAGTTAATCTACCGGTGGGAAGCCTGATAAAAGTTCACGCAATGTTCCAGGCATCATATTCTCAGTCAAATTTAGAACGCCTCTTTTTCACTCACTGTGGCATAAGGGAAGGAGCTGTTTCCTTTGGGAGTTGCTAAGATCGGACTGGAAGCGAGACTGGCAAAGTAAGTATTTTGCGAGATGGAAGTAAAGTGTGCCACGGGGAAAGTGGAAAGAGACTGGGAAGATGTGATGAAAGAAGGGGAAGTGGGTCGGGAGATAAACAGCAGGGGGGTTGGAGTGATAAATGACCGGACTGATAGATTGGTATACTGCTCCCCACCCACAAGGCGACACCGAACCGACGGGGACAAAGTTTCTCGATATCAGATGTTCCCAGTTTCTTGGCTACTTCTCAAGGGTTCCATCACATTTAGGCGATAGAAAATCCCCCCCTGCTAATATTCTTTAGATGTGCCGATGAGGACAAGAGGAGGGGACAACAATGCTGCATACGATGCGTTTTCAGAAAATAACACGAGAAATTTTAGTTTAAATATTTATTCATACGTCTACATTAATGTTGTTGCCTTCAAAATAATACCCACTACATGTCAGTATGCTCCTGTGCTAGCTTTTCTTAGCGAATTTTAAATTGAGAAATATTTTAGTATTTGTCGACATTAATGGGTGCTTTCCATTTATCGACATACGTCGACACAAGTTGACCTATTTCTCAGTTTTCGTGTTCCATTATATGTGTGTCGACGACTGTCAACAAACGATTACGCGCAGGAATAGGAGAGTTATGAACAGTTTCCGTGAGTCGACACTAGTCTACGCGTGAGTCGCATGAATGGAAAGCACCCAATGTTGCCACCTTCAAAATAGTTCCCATTAGAAATCGTGCACTTGTTCCTTCACTTCGTCCAATCCTCAAAACACTTCTCAAACTTTCTTTGGAATAGCCTTTAGCTCTATCAGCGATTCCTTTGAAGTAAATCTATGCTTGTAAAACGACGGCCCTGAATATTAAATTTATTTTTTGAAATAAGGAAAAGTAAACGGACCATATCTGGCGAATATGGTGGCTGGGAGTATCTATCTGGGAGGCTGGTGCGGTAGTATTGTTTTTGACCAAAAGTTAACAAAGAAGCAATGAAAGTAGCTGAAAATTGAATCATTATTCAGGGTCATGCATTCCAACATAGCAAAAAGAAAGAATGTCAACAAATCGGAATCTCCAAAATTGCGAGAAATTTTACATTATAGTTCTCATTTTTTTCTGAACACAGCTCGTAATAAAAACCTTAAGGCCCCTTCACAACAACTGAACTCTGCGTGATTTGACTTAGCATAACCCAAACGTAGAAAAGAAATATTCGGGTTGAAGTACATACTATCTCTATGCATTTTAGGGGTGGTTCTTTAACAATTTATCCAACATTAACAATCTATCTCCACTACATTTACTCTATCTGAAGACATTGCCTAATCACTGGATCAAATATCAATTTCATTTATTTTTCATACCTTGATGCATAAAATTATGAAAATATGAATGGGAAAAAAGAGGGGGCTTATTACGTGCCCCTCCCCTATACCCGCCTATGAATAGGGTAGTGACGTAACAAAGGAAAAAACATAACAAATGATGAATGGAGGTAGATACATTGCAGGGAGATGTAGAATTATTGATCCGAGGGTGATGTTGACTCAAGACGGTAGACAGGGTATGGCTTACAGAAGAAAATAAGAATAAGAGTATCTCTAGGATTGGGATGAAGGAGCATTGGAGGAGGAATGCCAATATGAATGAAGGCGTGGCGGAGAAAGAGGGCGAAAGAGCAAATGATGAAGAGTAGGCGTCAATGGCTCTTCATTTGGGGAGAAAATGGCGAAAGATTCGAGTTTTGATTGGATGACTCCGCATCGCATCGCCCTGATTTTCTTTCCCTCGACTTCTTGCGCGCCTTGTTACTTCCGACTACCTCCCAATCTCTCCCTTCTTTTCATTTGGATTACAGTTGTGCCCGGATAAATAAACCGAGGAATCTTCTTTTTCCTTTGATTGGGGGAGTGGGGAGGAGTGATCAGCGACCGTTTCTCTAATAAGCAGATATTTATGGAACTCTGGCCAATACCGGGAAAATATTCTCTCCTCGCTATTTCATCATTGTTAAGACGGAAGTCTGCTGCGAGCTTGAGAGGCACACTTATCAAGGATGTTTTTACTCTTCTGGGAATGGGAGATGTTATGAAAGATGTCAATCGTTAAATATGTACTCAACACGTCGATTTCTAGGTCGTTCTACAAATTACTAACAAAAAGAAATTCCATCAAATATACCGTTCAAAACTTCGTCATTAAAAGTCGAAAAAACTACATTTGATCAGCTTTTTTCGATTTGGGACCACTGTCGCCTAAAGATGTGGCAGTTTTTTCACCATACTATCGAAAGCAACACTATATTGAACTTTTACATAGTCAATTCCAAAGCTTTCATTAATTTTTTCGATTATTTGTAGGCTCAAAAATTTGCAGGTACCAGGATTTGAATCTGTGACCTTTGGTTCGGGTTTGGAGCTCGCTGATCTTAAAACCATACTTTTTATGAAATTATGGCGAGACACTGTATTTACTTGCGCGGGTAGTTTCGCAAACTCATTCAGCATCAAAATTGTACCGTTTAAACGCTCAAATGCATGAATGCATATAAAAGAAAAACCATTGTACTATTTTCGTGCAACTTTCTGAACGATTCTACTGCCAAGTGCTTGCACATGTAAACATGTAAACTTGTGCACCCGAAAAATATCCTGAAAATAAGCCTTGATTAAATATTAATTACTTAACGGACATCCCACGTCAATATTTGAATAGCCAACATTTCTTCTCATATGATGGAAACCTCATCAGGGCTAGTGACCGCGTCGCCTTAATTGAGCATTAACTCTTTTTAGCCTAGAGCCTCTTCTAGGAGAAATTACACATTAAGTTTCAAGACTTCTCATTTAAAAATTTTAAAAATTTCTACTCAATCATTATAATTGTTGCAGCCACATACTTTGCCATTAAACTTTACAGTACAAAAGAACACATAGTTAAAATCTTTCCTGAATACAGCTGAAAATTTATACGTTTTTGATGTTACTTAGAAGCAACATTGGGTTATAATTAGTGAATTCATAAGTGGTGGCTGTAATCCATAATAATTTGACGAATTCCTAATTTAATTTATAATAAGGTGTAACTTTTATAAATAATATTACCTCAATAACTTTTAGACAGAGAGGGGCAGTTAAGGAACAGCTTTGCATTAACTTAACTACTAAAAAAAGTCTATTCGCTGAATTTTTTTACTCAGAGGAATAAGAAAGCTTTCACTTTTTTCTCCGTCCCTTACGAAGGAGGAGTAAGAGCCCAAAGTGTTCCGGGCCATTCATCATTTAGTCACCGTGGAAGTGTTGTGGGCTCAACTCTCATCCTCACAAGTTTGAATCCTTCGGGAGAAGAGTGAGCTGGCAAGTTAGCGGAGAAAAGAAGGAAGATGAAACTGAGGCAGTAAGATAGAGGGGACTGAGAGAAGAAAACCCTCCAATGGACGAGAGACACTGAAAATCTGAAGATGTTAGCCCACCGGATAGTGAGACCCAATTCTTGACTGTGGCATCGATTATCCTTAAAACTCCTTCACATGGACTGTCGTTGCGCTATGGCCAAGTTAAAACAGTTTTTTTTATCGTCATTCCACGTTCACACAATCTCGGTCGTACCCGAGATACGTACCATGGTAGCCCTTAACCACCGTCTGAACGTGCGTTGGTTACCGAGATATCATTTCATTTACATCTACATACTACCCCGCAAGTCGCCTCACCAGGCGTAGATTAGGGTTATACGACAGAAGCCGTTGGCAAATAAGAAGTAAGGGCTGTAATGAAATTAAGGAAAGCATTTAATAAAGCACTCTTTGTTCGAGGGAAAACCAAATTCCCATACCTAGCCATTCGGAAAATCTCTCGTAATTTATCGTATCTTTCGTGCCTGGAAATATAGACATAGATAGACGAGTAACTATTGACGAAGTGGCAAATCGTTTACAAATTAGTCGCGGTTCCTCCTACGAATTTTGTTGGTGATATAAGACCATCTTACCTTAAAGCCACTCAAACATTACACCTTAGTTTAAGTACATCGCTTTATTTCAAACTTCACCAATTAATTTCAAAGTATCTCACATTACTTATCGGTGCAGTTGAATTAAAAGCAAATACGGTACTCTACTAAGCCCCAACGTACACGTCCCATCAAATGAATGTCCCGTTATTCCAGGTAAACAGGAAATATCCGTATCTGAAAATATTGTAATGGCGATTTGTTTTCAGAAAGTGGCAAGAATCAAGTTAAATTACGTCTGCTAATAATTATAACTCGCGGCTGAGCTTTAAGCCATCGAGTGCGTCCTCAGGATTGCGGATGGTAGGTCAACCTCTAGATGTAGAGGTTAGCTGATATATAAGAGTTCACCTGTCGAATAAGCAGTCGTTAACAAATAGCGGCGGCATTTCAAGGTGGTATGGTTCTATCCGGTGGGTAAGATCGAATAAGAGAATACATGGAAATTGGAGAAACTAAATGAGCAAAAAAACCAACAGTCTTTTCCGGAAGTAGTGTAGAGCAAGATAGGAATATATTAGACTGAGAAATCAGTGGAGAATAGCTGGAAAATGTCGAAAGTGGGCTTCAGAAGGCCGCTAGAGAATTTCGTGGGAGAATAAAATTTGTTAATAAATTTGTTACCTTAGTAAAAATTTAAAATGCATTTTGCTTAATCTTTGAACTGGTTACTCAACATTCGGCGAAGGTAATTAAAGACACTATAAGGTGACGGTTCATCCTTAAACAACCAACGAGCGAGTGAGATCAGTCGTAACAAATTCCAAAATTCAAAGAAGCAGAATTTTACGCAAAATTCTAGCCATACTGTCTTATCGCTCGAAAAAGCTTTTAAAGAACCGAACTTTGCCAGTCATCCATTTAGTCATCAACGTTTACTGACTGAGAAAGAACATGCATACTCCCGCCGGGCCTTGCTTAAAACACTATCATCCCATCTTCTTTCTTTATTGAGAAAAACCAAAGATATTCGACGGAGACAAAATCCCCAGACGAGTATATGACGATTGTCTTTTTTTAAACTGTTCCCTGCTTTGTTAAAGTGTTTAACTGCGAGAACGTCGCGAGATAGCTGAACTGCAGGGTATATCGTGCAAATAAATGTGTGTTTCCAAGACGGGAAGAAAGAGTTGTAATTTCGCAAATGGCAAACGATTAATTATGGAGTGTGGAACTGCTTGCAGACCCCCTTTTAAGCGTTCCACATCCACTTTGCTAGCGGAGACCATATCTTAACTGAGCCGCCTATTTTATCCGTGACTGAGACAGTGACTGTTACGTAACGTACCCCCGCCGGCAACGTGCAAGTAACGTGTGTGTTAGAGCATCGAACGGTGCGTACGAAGCAGGACTGCCAAATCTCCCGATATATATTGCAGTCAACTACACCATCTACTACCCTTTCAATTAAAGCGAAAAAAGTTGAAATAGCCCATTAAAGAAATGGCCAAGATTTAAAAAAATAAAACGAATCGTGTATAAAGTGTTTTTAAGTATGGCAATTAAATTTTGTTGTTTTCAAGTTAGGCAATCGTAGCGAAAAATTGCAGCATATAGTTCAAATTGCATTTCACATTACTTCCTTCATCTATAATTTTCCACCATAATTGAAAAGAAAATTGACACTAATTCAAAATATGCATTTAAAAAATCTAATATACGTCTTGTCTATCATATATGATGATGAGAAATATTCCGCGTTTCTACAAAAATATCTCCTTTAACGATTCACCTACGTTCTCCACCACAGGACTCTCCAATTATGTTACGTCCTATTCCTGAATTAATGGAGTTCGGGCCGAGAAAAAATTTCTATACCTACATTCGCAATGATTTCAAGGTTTTTGCATAATTTAAAAAGGCTATTCGCAGATTTTATTAGTGATGAAGGCCTAAACAGCCTGTATTTAGTCAATGAACCGCATTGTTTGCACAAAATAGTAAGGCTAATCTGCCATTTGTAATGCATGTGGAGAAATCATTAAAGAAACGTTCCGGCTCTGGTTAAGAAAAATTTTTTTTTGACGTAAAGTGACCATTGTGAAAGATAATGAAAAGTTTGGTCTAAATTTGACTTTACGTTACTTTCTCCATTTATAACGTCCCACCATTAGTAAAAAATATACATTTTAAACCTAAATCAATCATTAATATGATAGTGTAAGATACTTTTGTCTTTTATAAAAAAAAGATGACGAGATAATACTCCGTGAATCCTCATAAATACACATAAGTTACACGATGTAAATATAAGTTAAATGTTACATGATTCTCCAACAACATCACGTTCTCATCCTGTATAAGTGGCATTCGGAGAACTGGAAATAATTATAAATTCCCCTTAATATTTCTTGCTACACAGTATATCTCATTTATTATAGCCTTAAATGACACGATCGTTCAAGATAGTCACTAACTCATCCTGAAAACATGAAATGAGAACTAACTCTAAATGATCTGTAACTACATCGGCAACGGTATAAAAGGTATTTTGCACAACTGGTAACACCAACTCCGGCAGCGGGCATAATGGACTCTAAAGACGAACGGTAAAGTTTATACAAATTCTACACCAACATGAACAGTAAAATTTAGGGCTTTTGCGTCATTTTCAATGGCTGAACACGTTATGCTTATTTTGAAGGCTTAAAAAAATTAGTATAAAGTCATTGATGACTCGATTTTTTTGTTCAGAAAAATAAGTTTAAATGACCACTTTTCTTATTCATGTGAAAATTTTATTCGTGAATTAATGTATTTTAGTAAGTGAAAACACACAACTTTAGTCCGTGAAAATTTTCATTTTAAGATAAACGTCTCTGGTTGTGCCTACGTACTGGACAAGCAGGCAACCAATAAGCTGAGAAGGCTATTGCCACTGCCGATTCTAGGGTAGCATAACTCCCGCAGACCAGCTCCTCAGCAGTTGGTATCCCTGATTCGGGACTAGTTTTGAGAGCAGGCATATCGCCAAAGTGATTCGTCAGCCGAAAAGGAGGACGAGCCAAGGATTTGGGATATGAGAAATAGACGTAGGGGGTAGCAAGCGTGGATACGGAGGAAGACGTGACTGTCTCTATGCCCGCGAGGTAACACATTCTCTGCTGACTGTGCAAATTCTCAGCGAGCGGGCGTTTGCGTGAACACGCCACGAGATATATGGATTCTCTCACCCCCCGAAACTCGGGTCAGACAAGTTAGTTTTGAGTAAACTGTCCGACGAATCCTAAAGTTACTGCAGATACTAGGAGAGACTTAATATTAGGCTCTGGTAAAGTTGTCCTCAGCTGTTAAATCGCGAAAGAAAGCCACGAAACTGTATTTGAATACCCAAAAAAGCAAATTATCAGCGAAGATTTTTATTTTGTGAAAAATCGTCAGTAAAAATGTGCTTCATTAATGCCATTTTCTGCAAATGTCTTCCTATTGTGTCTATTTTCCAATAAATAGACATAAAATATAATTATTAAGCGTATACATCAACAAAAAAGTAAAAAAAAATCATGTCCACACTATTAGTCTTCTTCGTAAGCGTCAATTTCAATAATTCGTCATGGAAGCGGCTAAAATTTTCTAAAGGAAGAGGGTTCCATTGATGCAATTATTGAATAAACCTTAATGAAACAGTTTTCCGATATCGAAAGTTAAAATCTTAAATTATTATCTATCATATTCCACCTATAAATACACGATTTCCTCGAGCAATTAACATACAAAAACGTAATATGGCCTAAAAACGTCATTTTTTTTTAGAGACTTCGGGTTGCATTTTCGTCGAATACCTTAATCGAATACCGTCGAGCATTTAAACATTTTAACGGTATTCTTGACGTGCTTTCTTCAAGGGCATTCCTGAAGACGAGAAAAATATGTAAGATGCTTCCGCGGAGCAGAACAAAACTTCATTCATTGGGATGAATACGACGTTAACGCAGCCTTGAGTAATTCATAGCCCGATGCGTAAATTTAATAACTTTGGTATAGAATGAGGAACAATTCTATATGCAACAAATCTAACCACTTCTTTTGATAATTGTTAGCATAAAAGCTACGACAAAAATGTGTACGTCAAAATATATAAATAGACTAGCATACTTGCATTCAGAAGATCCTAGGAATTAATCAGCAGAATTAGACTCACCTGAAAAGAAAAAAAGAAGCTAATAATCACAAATTTAAAGATAGTTTGATTTGAAATCAATTCTTATATTCATTAAATTTCTCACTTTGTTTCATAATTTTAACTCTTGAAGGTTTTATTCATTTTTGTTTGAACAATTTATAAAAAGTATTCAATGTGTTTAATAAGGCGATTTTCAGATGACGAAATATTAGATATGACATTAAGGAAAAGCATTGCGGCTTTTTCATAGAAAGGATAATTTTTTTATGCCTGAAAAATAAATAAATAATATTAAAATGGTATGAATATTCATCACTATTTGTAAATAAATTTATATTAAAAATAAATTAATGTTAGAATTGCAGTTTTAAAAGTATATTTCATCAACAGCAAGTGTAAAGTGCTGATTATTACCATTATTAAAATGTTATTTGTTTTATATCAGTTTTAAGAAAATTTTCTAATAACATACGTAAGCGAGGAGGTTCATCAGCAGCATTTTAAAATCCAATATCTTTGAGAACAGAGGAAATCATCTTCCGAAACTGGAGAACTACGTTAAAAGTATGATATTTTATTAATTACTATTAACAAATTTATTTAAATTGTAGACATTTAAAATTCTCACGATTTTAATATGTAGCGTAGTTTATGGATTTCCTAATTTTTTTATGGATTTTACATTTTTCAAAGTTGAAAAAGTTTTAAGGAATTCAAGTGTATAATACGAAGTGAAAGTAAATTAAACGAAAAGTTTAAGTAAGAACTTTATTTGGGAGTTTTGGAAAGTTTGGAAATTTATCAATAAGTTTGGAAATAAATCAGATATGGGAGTTTGTGAAATGGTATAAGACTGATGATTTTGGAAGATTTAGAGTGACTAAAATAGCATTAATTTTACTTTCCAGAGGTAAAGTTAATTCAATATACGTGGAAAATCTTATAAATAAAATTTTGCCTTAAATTTATAATAGATATATTGACTTCAATATTTTTTTCATAAGGTATTTCTCTGCTGTGGAGGGAGTCATATTTTTTCCCTTATGGTCGAAATTTTATCCTCATTCCGCCACATAGAATTTCAATTTATTTCACTTGCCCTATGGCATTTGAAACCGTCGATAACTGAATTCCTGCGATTCATTCTCAACTTTTAGGGCAGGACATATACTATCGGAAGGTAGGAAAGCGGGGAGATCTAGTTTCTTGAAATCTATCCAATATCTCTCCCCAACGAAGGAGGATGACCCCTGTTATTGGAGACAAATGAATAAAAATGGGGTTGTAATTTATAAGTACAAACATATTCGTGAAAACTGCAAGCATAAAGTATTTCCGTGAGTTTCTATGTGCACAAATTCATAATTTCTTCCAAGATGTAGTGCCTTTTACACAAATCATGGTGCAAAGGACATACGCATTCAGCACGATTGTATTTCGATGTCATTCTACCTCAGGAATGTACTTGACCTAAAGGTCAACTATCGTCGAAAACTGCAATCTTACGATGGCCTTAAATGACTTTGAAGCCAGGGCATAGACGTTAACAAGAGAAGTGCGGGAGGAGGCCCAGCTTTATGAAATGTAACCTTTTCAGCTATATTATATCTTATAACATTGAAGAAAATTACTGTAAAAATGTGGCAGTATTTAATTCAAAATTGGATGAATATTTATTTAAAATTCAATTTATTGATATTTAGGATTCCTATCAAAAAAGTTTTCCAAACATATCTGTTTATTCATTAAATTTATCCATGTTGCACTATAAATATGTTATTTATTTTTCTTATAGAGAAAAGATGACGATTAATGAGGTAATGATGAAATGCTGCGTACTGTATAGAAATAAAATTAGCTAAAATAGCATAATATTGTATTTTTTTCCATTGGTCCTTATTGAAGAGGGAGTCACATTTTTCCTTTTTGGCCGAAAGTTCATCAGCCACACCAGGATACCGTTTCTTTCACTTACTCTGAAGTGAATACAACCGTCGATAACTGAAGCCATGTGAAGCACTTTCAACTTAGAAGGCAGGACATACTATGTATGAATATAGGAAAGCGTGGCAGAGAAACACCAGGTGACTTTAAGAAAAAAGTTTTAATAAACGCCAACAACAACAAGCACCAAAAAGAAATCGGTGTCCTTGCTAAATTTCACCTTCGTTCAGCTCAATGATATTTCAGTTTCTTTCACTTGACCTTAGTGCATACAACAGTCGATAACTGATATCTTACGAGGGTTTTTGTGACTACGAGGCAGTGCATACACTGTTTCAGGGTCCGGAAGCAAGCGAGAAGACTCAAGAACTCTTAACACCTCTCACGAGGGTGCGCAGGGAAATGTCTCCGTCACGAGAGGTTTTCCGCGGAATTTTAAGAGCTGCTAGCGAGAGATCGTGAAAGGGGAGAGCGGTTAAATGGAGAACTAAAGGGTGGAAAAAATAAGAGAATTCCGAATTCCTCAACCTCAGCGGGACACACCGCTATCATCTGCGCTCGCGGTCTCCACATTTCTTGCTGGTGGTGGTAGCGACGGCTAACTAAGTTGTACACCGCGCAGCGTGACGCAGAGTGGTATGGGGAGCGATTTTTTCCGTACTTAAGTTATTTTTCCCATAAATTGAGGTTGCTGTGGGTGTTTCAGCACTTAAAGTTGTCTTCCAATGTTTAATCATTCTTATCTAAATAGGTTTGTATTGATTCATTTCACGCTAAAGTTATTTTTCCCATAAATTGATGTAGTTGTGGGTGTTTCAGCACTTTATCTTCCAATATATAATATTTTTTTCCACAATAGCGTCATTACAAATAACAATATTTTCCATATTTTACGCCTAATTAAACTAGTTTCTGTGATGCAACAGTGGGATTGATAAGTCTGTCTCGAGTTCTATTGAGTCGGCATACTGTTCTGCCGTAGATGACTCTATCATTGAGGGATAAATGGCTGATTTATCACGTATATGCATTAGTTTTAGAGTAATTAAATTAAATTACAACACTTTATCATTAATTATTCTTTTAGAAAGAGGAAATCCTGTTTTGAATTTTTGTTAGAGCTTGGTGGTTTTAAGTAAATGGCTTCTCTTAAATTCACTCGGTGTTTGTCTGTTACGGTGAAATTCTGCAATCGATTTTAAACTTACTTCCTGGTAAGCTGGAACGCTGAAATATCAAACAAGTTAAATGTCAAATGATAATGCATGTTTTAAATATCTTACACTCAATCTGATCAATACTTCTATAAGTTTTAACCAAATTAAAAAAATGAGGATTAGTTCTCAAATTAGGAGTAGGCTTCAGTAAAATGGCCAGCGTAACAGAGTGACGCGTTGATCTTACGACTGTGATTAGTTTTTGTTATTGCGTTCCTATTTGGGATGAAAAAATATATGATTTCTGCAATCAATAAACGTGGCATTCAGAACATGAAAGAGGTATTGTATTCATCCATTGTGAAAATAAAGTTATGATTTTTTTTGAACGGTAGAATGCAATTTGAAACAAAAACATGACCTCGTAAATTTTTCAAGATGAAGCGAAGGTATGCAGATGCATTGTGGATAAAAGAGTTATTTTTTTGAATAAACACCTAAAAATATAATTTTGTCGGAAATTTTAGGTAAGTATTGCGTTTCAAAAGATAATTGTAGAAAAAAAGCGGCCAATGATTATTTAAGATGAAGATTATGAAGCAGATTAAGAGGGTAGAGATGAATTTTGAAGGCTTTTAAAGGGTATATTTGATGGGAAAAAAATTATTATTATTAATAGGTTATATTATTGGTATTATAATGAAAGAGGAAAAGAATAAAGGCTCCCTTAAAACCCTTGAAGAGGAAGTTATTACTATTTATAAAAACTTTACTTAGTTGATGTTATTACATGTCAACTTTCTACCCGCATGAAAAGGAAAAAATGAGGTCATGAATACCCTCGTTTATTGAAAATAACTTTGTCTCTCGTATACTTCCTTCCTTCCTTTCCGTCTATATTTAGCCATTAAGCACCATACAGTTATGTGTATTTATTTTTAAACGCGTTATATTTTATTTTTCATTAATAACTTTCGTTTGCCTCTCTTATTTTTAATACTTCCTTTTTTCCACGTCTTAAACCAGGAGTAATCACCTAATGCCGTGTAAATACACGGTTTCTTATAAGAAAAACTTTATTTTTGTTGTTCATTATATAGTAATATATAAGTTATTTAGATTAATATGGGTGGGAGTGGGGAATAATGAGTGTGGTGCGCTTAAGACGTTTCATTCTTCTTGCTTAAGCTATCTCTCAATCTCGACCTCAAGGACATTAAGGAGAGCATCAAAAGTCTTAAAGAATCCGTTTCGCGATTTTTTGCATGCATTTTTCATGCGGTGCTTACATGTCTTCTTAACGGCTTGCACCTTTTTTTTTTGTTGCCCTTGCATTATTTCGGCGTATTCTTGTTCCGTGCACACTCTTTTAATTCTCGAACTCCATTTATAAAACGCTTTTCCGTTACTCGACGAGAGGCGTTTTCTACACAGGGAAAAAATAGGAAGAGTACATTCTTTCTTTTCGCTTCTCCTCCCTTCTAGTTAATGATTTCCGTTTCCTTGGATAAAACCAGGTGTTCTTAGGACCGCACGAGAGATATCTACGTACTACGCCGCAAGCTCCCTAAAAAGGCGAGTGGCAGGGGGTGTTAGGTCACCACCCGTTTACAGATAAAAAGCAAATGCTCCAAAAAATAAGACTAGCATTTATTCAAGTCTTTAGTGGTTCGGGAAAAAACGAATTCCCATATTGTATTCGTTCGGCAAAATACTTCTCTCGTATTTTATCGCTTCTGTCGATCCTGGAAATATAGTGGGGCTCTAAGATGGCGTTCTCTGTTACGCTCTTAAAGATATCTATCATCAAGTTCTGAAGAAATCTTTAGACTTATATGACGATATTCCGATAAATATAAACTCTTGTGACAATATTTTGATAAATATAAACTTCTGAACGAATTACAGGATCCTGCTATGGGTTATTTTACGTAAATTATTGGGAGCGAAGAAAAACTCCAATGTCTAAAATAAATGAAAATGTTTATAATTGCTTTGAAAGCATTAAGAAACTCATAAACCATTTCAGCATTTAAGTTAGGTCAAATTATTGATTTAAAAAATACTTCGGAGTGTAAATAATGCTATAAGAAATATGAAAGGGCTTCAACCACAAAATTCCTCAAGCCTACTTCTAGGCATAGTAATACAGCAGGTATTGTTACAGGGAGATCATGATGCTCTCGAAACTCGAACAGTTGTCAGTACTAGCCGGTTGCAAGGGGAAAATAATTACTGCATTCGCTACTCCGGCGAGTTCATCTATACCCTTTTGCACCGCAGTGATAGTTTTATAATATACTAGATGACCCGGTGAACTTCATATCACGTTCATTTATCAATCTGTGAATACAGAAATCTATATCAAATCAAATATAAATAAGGATTTACCTCGTCAATAAACTTAGGATGAGATGTCAAACTTTATTAACAATACTACCGGTAATTAATGGGACAGTATTCCGAAAACGCCAAAATTTCGGTGGTTTTATTAAAGGTTTTTCAAAATTCCCCGTAAATCACGTGGAAAACGGTAATCGATTGCAAAAACAAGAATTTTAATCTCTTTTTCTTCCCATGTGTTTCAAATATATTTGACCATTATCACTAATTTAAATATCCAAAACAAAAAAGATCTGCGGGCATTTATAAGGAACTTAACATACATTTCCGATAGAAATGAGTCAAAGCCCATTCCAGGGCCTCATGGGCCCTACGTCATAATATTCTCACCGTTTAAAACTTCCCTGGACTTTAAGTAAAATTGTAAAACCAACATTTGCCAAATTCGTCCAGACATTCTCGAGTTATAGCGAGAATAACGCAGAGCGATTTATTTTTATTATACAGTTTTTAAGGAAAAATTCCGAGCTTTCCCGACTATTAGGCATTTTTGATCACTGTTCGGTGTGGCGGCGTAATATAAAAAGAAAAAATCACCACTACATGTACACTAGTTTTTTAGTGTTAACTTACATAGGCGCATCGCGGTTACATTCTACCAACGTTAAATTCTGCATTGTCAAATTAAAAATATCTTACCAATAACTTCAAATGCAGTTAGATTCACTTTTACCTTCGTGACAATTTCTTATCGCATGATTTTAATAAGGCAATAGTTTATTCCATCCGTTTTATGAACTTTTTATACCATTTTTATTTTATACCATTGACAGTTATCTATGTGAGCAAACTTTATTTTGGTGGGTAAATAACGACTTTACTTCCAAAACTCATCCATTAATTTTGTATTTATCCTACTTCGCGAATTCAAAAGGTCAAGTAAAAGGCTTAGTTTATTGGTTATTTCTGCACGGTATACAAAACAATTGCTACATCCATTGGGAATTTCAGCATTCGCTATATCGTGCTTCTTCCCTTTTTTCTTCGAGTTCAATGGGCTAAGGAGGCATTATGTTATTCGACCTCGTTGGAGTACGGCCGGGAAAAGCTCCAAGTGGGTTGAATCCCATTGTTGCCAAGATTCATCGCCCTATTTATATTGTACATCTACTTATAAACCAGAGGGTTGGCTCGGAGATATCGCGATGGGTGTTGCTACGCATTTTGATCAATACAAAAATCGAGTTGCTGCGGTGACTGCAGGACTTAATGTATTATTCTTTTTAATTTTAAGGCTTTGCCTTGCCACTGTAATACTGAAGTCCTGTTTTCTGCGGATATATTTCACTGCTAAGAGTTTTCAATCTCTACACAATCTTATGCCCTGTTCATGTAATCTATCCACTGTATTACATACGCTTTTTTCACAAACACCTACCTCACAAAAAACATTGGCAATAGATCAATTTTTCTAAGAATCTTCTCTTAAAATTGTATAGGTATATTCCTTCTTTTTATGAAGAGTTGAGTTTAGTTCTATTTTTAAGTTTTTTCAATAAAACTTCTTCATTACGTTTCCTGGCTCTATTACATAATTTAAGCATCCTTAACAGATTTTGTAATCGATCTCGAAGCTGTTCGTTTTCGGCGGGTCAAAGACCCGCTTCTATAGAGCAGCGAACTGAATGTGCATATTTTTGGCAACATTTTCCGTGTTTCGATAATTATTATATGTGATATCAAATCCATATATCTGCTATTGTGAATGATCTAATCATTTCCGATAGAATCTCGTGGGTCAGTGTGTCGCTTACGTAGAAAAAATCTTATTCTTGTCATTTATTGCATTCATAGTTTAATGCGAAGTGACGCGGGTTGTCTATCCCCACAGAATTGCCATGGGGGACACGATAAAAATGTCATTTTCTCCATAATTAAATTCAATGTAGTCGAAGAATTGGGCCAAAAATATCACCGTATGTCCAGAATTATAGCCCATTGCAAAAAAAGAGTGCTTGCTCCAGTAAAATTTAAATTATTTACAATTTTAACATTTTTCGTCAAAACTTTTAGAAATTTTAAGGCTAAGAAGTGAACAGAATATATAAACCTATTTGGAAAAAAATCATATTTGTAATACCCATCCGAGTACGCAACTTATCCCGGGTATTACGATTCGACCCTAAAAAAATGGCAAAACGAGGCACCCTAATGCGCAACAATGTGATCTGGCTTTCCCCAAACTGCAGTCATATGCTCCTGGAGTTTTCCTAGTAGTGTAACAATAATATGCAAGACACTGTAACAGTGTCTATTACCATGATGATCACACGGAGGTATAATTGTTAATTTAAAAACAATATTTCAGAGTGAAAATAAAGTTATAAACAAAGTTAAAGGGTCTTCAACCGCACAATTCTTCAAGCCTACCCCGAGGCATAGTAATAGAGTAGGTCATGTGACAGAGAGAACACGATGCAATCCTTGGCGTTCATTGCATGATGCACAAGGAAAAAAATACACTCAAGTCCCTAATTAAGTTTAATGAAGCTATACTCTTTTAATATGAAGCTGACTTGCCGCTCTTAAAACTTGTTTACACATTACAATAACCTGAACAAGATAATGCGTGCATGCGCAAACTAGTGAATGAATGTAAAAATGCACCTTAAAACCATCCAATAAATTTGAAAATGGAAGAACAGAAAATATATTTGTTTTTATTTAGGCAATGAATAACGAAGACTAAAAATTGACCAATTGATTTTCTCATTTCCGATGCGACCACGTGGGCCAGTGTCGCTCCGCAGAGAAGCCTACTAATATGCAAGTTATGGGAACACTTTCCGTGCATGAATATTCATGGGCTTATCTAATAGATGGTTCCTTAAGTTGAGTAAGGCTTGTTTTTCTGTATATATCCTTTACTTCTTGTTTACTCAATACCTGTCATATATCACGTACAGTATGTAAATATAATACCTTCAACACCGTTCCAAAATCAATTCCCAGGTCTGATGCCACAAAAAGAAATTTTCCTGTCAACAAGGTAAACTTCGGTTACTATTCCAAACCTGATTGGTATGGTATTTGGAGGAGACGGCCGACAGCTTAAATCATTTGCGCCAAGAGGGATGGGTGGAGATATATCCTGCATCGTCATTCGCCCGCTTTAACGAATGACGCCAAAAAGAGCACGGCTTGGCGTTCCACCTTGGTCGGAATGTTGCATTGACTTGAAAATCCTTCCACATGACTCTCAAGAGGAGATACAGCCTCCGAAAAGTCTCTGCTATCGCCGGGATTTGAACTGAGGCCGACTAGGTGTAAAACTAACACTCTAGTTACCATAACGACCCGATGTCAATCCATACCTTCTAACAATGTCTCTCATTAAATGACCATCCTTGTGATATACATTAGGTTGAAATTCGTCTGGAAAATACTCATTTGTCGTTTCTCAGCATCTCAACATTCGTCGTTTTGGTAGGGTGTATTGACGCGGGGCGATTTTCACTTTTCGGGTTAATTTAAGTAAGAGGAACAATATAAACATTTCCTTACACGAAAGGTTTGAAACATTTTTATCATACAGCATGCGTAACTTCGATATTCATGTACTTTTATGCACCTCGAAAATTGAAATATACCTAACAGCCGTTTAAAAACTCAAAGAATGGGTAAAATTATATTTTTAAAAGCTATTTATAATGCGAAGATGAAGTTCTCTCTAAAAAAATGCAATAAAATGTACCAATTGAATATATCTCCCGTGACGAGATCAATAAGACGATCGTTCCGCTGTTTTCATTGTTTTTCGCGTGTTCTTCTTCACTATTTTAATCATGGAAGCGTTTTTTTCACTCATTAATTCATTGTTTATGGTGTTCATTCATTGTTTCATTGTTTATTGCTTCGTTTATTGGGTATTGCTTCATTATTTACGTTAAACAATGTTAAATGATTCATTGTTGTAGTAAAATTAACAATGAGTGAAACGATATATGACCCGACTCTATGGAGCTTCGGCAGATTTTCATACGAATGTTTAACGTTTAGCGTTATTCCTTTTTTGCGCCGATAGTAGCGGCGTATCTTTTAGTATATCTGACTGGCAATAGGAAGACCCGGGTCCGAATCCCGGCAAAGCCAGAAGATTTTTTTTTCATGGTGCCTTTCATCATTGGTGTGTATAATAGGCCGGCCCTTATTTTTCAGAATTGCGAAAAGTTATGTTTTCCTGGTCTCAAAACGATCCAAATGGTGTTTATATTCACGTGTTAAAATTTGGTTACTTTAAAATAACGGCAACCCGTGCCCCAAGGGCCCTAAGTACTAAGAACCCTCAATTGAGTTTTTTGGGGCCGAAAAAGCGCCATTTCTATGTAAAACGTAAAAATAAAGCTCTTCAGGACCGATTTTCTCTTTGTTTCAACCTATCTCTAAGCGTTTAGGAGATATGTTGTTGTTGATACTGTTGGAGCACTGGAAGCCCTGCTCATTCCCTTCATTCCTTTATTATTCATAGACACATTTGTAACACATGCTTATAATATTTTGTACATAAAAAGCACTTTGGAACAAAGCCTGCTGGAATGGTTTGCGGCCGTATGGCGGCAAAAATCAAGGTTTAAGGGGTCGGTACCCAGTACATAGGACGGCGTTGAAGGTTTAAAATTGGCATTATAGGCTTTAACAACATTAATTATGACACAAGAGGAACAACCTATTCAATACTGTACCACTAGCATGTAAATCTTGTCATCAGGAGCCAAGTCTTTGCCGAGAGAGGGGAGGGGGTTGAGGGGAAGTCTCTAGTAAGTGGTGCGGGACATACCTCAGCGGTGCCGCGGTGCGGGGTGGCGCCCTAGGGGGGGGGGATCGCATTACGACGGACGATATCTCCTAAACGCTTAGAGATAGGTTAAAACAAACAGAAAATCGGCCCTGGAGGACTTTACTTTTACGTTTTACATAGAAATGGCGCTTTTTCAGCCCCAAAAAACTCAATTGAGGGTCCTTAGTACTTAGGGCCCTTGGGGCACGGGTTGCCGTTATTATAAAGTAACCAAATTTTAACACGCGAATATAAACATCATTTGGATCATTTTGAGACCAGGAAAACATAACTTTTCGCAATTATGAAAAATAAGGGCCGGCCTAGTGTATAAATTTGCATCCGTGTGCATGACTGCATGCAATTTTTCTTGTTTCATTCAGTGCTTTGAACTCTTTTTGATGTTGCTTCTAAGTACCCATTTTATCATTTTTTTCTCCTTCTTATACCACCCGGAAAGCCCCGCAGTAAATCGCAATGAGGCACTACTACTTGAGGCAGTGAGGTAGATTGACGTTAAGTTAATATACCGTAACCGCGTTCCAATATCGATTCTTCAAAGATTTTTCGAGGAAAATTTCTACCTTGTACGTGCAACATTTCGAATTCAAAATTTAGATGATATAAAAAATAATAAAAAAATCTTCAGTGACAACTAGTAAAGGGGTATATTTATTTCCCTTTGAAGTGATAAAAAATTTGATTGCACAGATGTTTTTGTTGAAACGTGACCAAAGCCAGCGAAACGAAGTACTTTTTAGATAGGCACAGATATGAACGTGGGCTGGCTGTGGAGTGGCAAAAAATACATTGAGAAAAAGTTTTTATATAAACTTTAACTGGATGCACAGGCACGTATTCCGGTGAAATTTTACTGGCAAGCATATTAAAAGGAAAACCTGCAAGATCCCGCAAATATTTGAACCTGTCTAATTGCGTTTAAATTTTTGAAGTATTTCATGCAGAGAAATTAGCCTAACGTATGTAATTCATACTTTAAGGTAAAAAAAAAAGGTTGACTAAAGAAAGATTGATGCCTGATGAAAAATGGCGGTATTTGGAATGGATGAATTATTAAAAATGGATAAAAAAGCTAATGCAATCATTATTCGACACCCTATTACAACATCTAATTACTTTCACACTCTTCCACGTAGGTCACTAGGATTTCACAATCTTTGGATGGCTGACTTGTGATGATGATTCATGAGATTTTATTTTATCATATCATGCCCATTCATTTTAAATAAAATCTAAATAACGCATTACTGGGTGAGAAGGCAAGGGGTACAAGTGATTTTTTTCTAACCCGCGTTAGGTAAAGAAATTAGGCAAATGAAACGAATGAGATCAACTGTATATTAGGCCGGCCCTTATTTTTCAGAATTGAGAAAAGTTATGTTTTCCTAGTCTCAAAATGATTCAAATGAGGTTCATATTCACGTGTTAAAATTTGGTTACTTTAAAATAACGGCAACCCGTGCCCCAAGGGCCCTAAGTACTGAGGACCCTCAATTGAGATTTTTGGGGCCGAAAAAGTGCTATTTCTATGTAAAACGTAAAAGTAAAGCCCTCTAGGGCCGATTTTTTGTTTGTTTTGACCTATCTCTAAGCGTTTACGAGATATTGACCGTCGTAATGCAATCCACCCCCAAGGGCTTTACTTTTACGTTTTACATAGAAATGGCACTTTTTCGGCCCAAAAAATCTCAATTGAGGGTCCTCAGTACTTAGGGCCCTTGGGGCACGGGTTGCCGTTATTTTAAAGTAACCAAATTTTAACACGTGAATATGAACCTCATTTGGATCATTTTGAGACTAGGAAAACATAACTTTTCTCAATTCTGAAAAATAAGGGCCGGCCTACTGTATATTTAATAGTGCATTTGATTTTCCTCTCGATGTCAGCATAGAACAGAGAGTCACTCGTTACCCTCGGATACCAAGTTTTTGTGTATTTCTCCTATCCATTTTTGTACCTGACTCTGCTCAGAAAAAATCACTTATATCGCAAAGCTTCTCACCCCCTATTATCACAGCCTCGTAAGATCGGCGCCTGGTGCGTAATTATGAAAATATTAAATGATAGGAAAACAAGGCGTATAACTTCGTCATTCGTCATTCCAATCTTATGATTGTTGTCGCATGGAAATGAAATTTTTTAAAAGGGGATTATTGGTAACAGAGAGGAAATAAAAACTCGAATTTGAAGTTTTAAGGGGGATACGCAAGGGGATATATTTTATGATGCAGAAAGTTGGCCGAATGATGATGTCTTGTATCAAAACCGGTATCATCAGTAAATCATTGTAGAAACAGCCATTACCTTTCCTTTCTGCACTATCGTGAAGGATTTCCATCATGCTTCGCCTGGCACTTTAGAATTTATGAAGCTAAATTTGATTCACGACAATTTTCCGCGTTTACTACAATCCACAGCACATCGTTAACCCGATGGATTTGGAACCTGATGTGGGAAATAGGGTGAGATATAAATTCAACACCCGCTCGACTACTCCCGTAAATGAATTTCCAAGAGCGATCATGAATTTCGAGATCAGTGACGCATCACGTCAACCGTGAAATTCACGGAGCAGGAATATAATATGAAGCCGAGGGAACACTCGCTAAGGCCACTTAAAAAAACTCAACGATCACGAAACGAGGAGTGACATCTAGGAGTCATATTACTCACTTCCATTCATATTCAATCCCTAACATGAGAGGTGAGCATTCCATTTCCTATACGAAGAGCCATAAGGTACAAGAGAGGTCGAGGAACTAGGAAAAAAATAGATGAAAAACACAACCTGCGTGACGTGCTGCAAAAACGGAACACGAAAATTTTGCCCCGAGATCCGAAGACGTTATTTCGCATTCTCCGACGACACTCCCGCGGGGAATTTATCCCTATTCTATTGGATTCATAACGTAGGAGTGCCATTCCTCCTGCCGACGGTTCATGCTTGAGTGGTGCTGCGCGCATCGATGACTCAACGGGTTAACTTCAACGTCGGCAGCTTCCTCTTATATTATCGAGTCGGGTATTCTTGGCTATATTCACGCATCGGACCAATTGAAAGAATACACACTCAAATCAAAAAGGGTCTAGTTAATGATAAAAGTGAAAAAATGTAATCAGCGTATCCGAGCTCAAGGAAACTGGCGAAGCTAAGACTTTTTAAGTAGGTATGACAAATCATAGATATCATAGAGAGGCTGCTTACCTCGGAGGGCATTGTGCTTTACCGTGCATAGTTACCCTATTCAGGAGCTAAACTGATACTTGAGTGTACTGAACGGGTAAGTAGTAGGTTTCGCATCCTGTTTTACACGATTGAATGCACTAATGAGGTCATGATGCGTTTTAATCGGAAAGATACCCACGGTAAAGGTGCTCACAACTAAATATGATGATAATGTGAACGTTTGATGCTATTAAAGTATATGAGCAATAAAATCCTTTCTTAAACAGAAAAACCGTTATTCTAAAAAAATAGCCTAAAAATCTATAATATGAATTAAATGTGAAATGGGTGTATGATTGATAGACAGGTTAACCAATAGGAGGAAAAAAAAATCTTGTAACATTTTCTTCTATCCTAACATTTTTTTGGTAAAAATATTTACCAACGACAGCAAGCCATTTTCCCTGTTATGAATTTGGGTTATTTAACGACTACATTATTTCCTATGATAAAAACGCAGCTTCTATGAATTTAGGCATTAATCTTGTAAATAGCTATGCTCATTTACGTACACGGAACTATACGTTATATAATATATATATTGTTAGTTTAATACAGGAAATTACTCCGTTGGAAAGCAAACTTATTTGGTAATGGAAAAGTCTACACAATCCAATTAACCTAAGAGAGACATCCTAATAATGAGATACATTTTCCTCACATCAATAATTATAGGTTGAGTTAATGAGCCTTTAACATTATTCGAATTATAGATGAAGGATCTAATATTTCCCTAAACCGAAGGCTAAAATTCTCAACTCATTAAAATTACTGGTGCTAGACTTATCCTAGAAAGTAAAATTAAATCCATTAATGAAACATTTATATTTGCGATGTAATGAGAACAAATCAGTTTGAAAAGTAAGATTATTGGCAGAATTGATCACACATTTCCAACTTTAATAGAATATGATTCAATTCACTAATTACAAAGTCATTATAACAAAGCCCTCCATTTAAAGGTCAAAGGCTGAAAGGTCACTTATGCTATAAACTATTTTATGCTGCTATGAGAGAGATACCGGGTAAAATAATCAGAGGACATTAAATTAGCCCCATTAAAGGGTACTTCATTAAAGTTAGTTTAGTCAGCAGTACATATGCCTACATACCTGTTATGTGAACGAGTAATTCACTTCATTAAGCTAAAATAAGCAAATCTACAACCTGAAGGTAGCCATTACGTTATAGAAGTAATATTAGTATTTAAAATTGAAAAATACATCCTCATACCGTACAACTCAAAATAAAATCAAAATACGGCATTTTTAGCCTCTAGGCTAACGTCAGGTGGCTTGCAAGCAAATTCCAACGGACTGAAGAATTATAAATGTGCAATTTAATAACGGGATAGACTAAGTAAAATGGATGGCAAAATATCAATTATATTACTATCGTCTGCAAAATCGTCGGCATAAATTGACCGTTTATCACGATGGCTATACTGACATTTTTGTGATTGAAATGATCAAAAAAACTATCCACTCATACATTTTTAATATATTCCGATGGGAAAAATTTGTAAAAGGATTAAAATAATTTTCTAGGTGAAAGCTCAACCATTCCTTATTATTGAGTCTTCACTGAAGGATAAAACATGTGGTTACTTTAAATCATGACCAGAAAATGTCACAATATTTATCATCAGTGTGATAGATGCTAACATTTATGCCCTAATAACCGAGAAATATATTTTTGTCAATATTCAAATTCATGTTGGCACCACTGTTATTTACATGTATAATAACATTCGTGTTAAAACTATGACAAGTCTTCTTCACAAAATTGAATAAAAAAAATAAGAAATTATGTTAGTCACATTTCGGCGGGCATTTGATGATTTAATCACTCCCAAAATAAAGAAGTAGATAGCTCTCAACTCTTCGACGCCTATTTGAAATATTCTTTTAAAAACAAATAGTATTTATGATGAAATTCAAGTTGAATTTAACTTTCTCATCATACCGAATAATGATGAAGGTAAAATGGATCAACCGAGTAAGTAGTGAGGAAATGCTAAGAAAAGTGGGAGAAGAGAGAAATCTTCTCAAAAATTTAAGGACATGACGAGGCAACTTAGTAGGCGTCATTATGTGGCACGTGACCCGGTGAAAACAATCGAAAAAGGACAGGTGGAAGAAGAAGGGCAAGTGAAGGCCCCGAAAGAGTTAAATGGGAAATATTATAAGGAATGTAATAGAAGTACCTACGTCACAATGAAAATTCTAGCAGATAGGAGAGAGGAATGCAGCGCTGCGTCAAATAAATCTTGCAAATTTATATCAAATGATGATCGAACTTTGAGATGGCAAAATAATTATGAATTTCACCAGAGGTAATTTGTACTACCTCAATCAATTTGCAATAGATTTCGTTACTTGAACAGGAAACTGGAGAATATAGTTACCTTATTCAGGGGTAGGGAATTCACTATTGAGTCTCACTGCAGATTTAATGTGATCAAAATATTCCTTTAAGACACAAAGGCGTCGCATGCTGTTAATAATCCATACTACCTACTATTGAGGCGACAATGTAGAAAATTTATTGCTAAGTATCATACCGTTTTTGAGTCCATTAACGCTTGAATTCTACAAGCAGGTTTCAGTTGGTATCCCTAATCGGATAAAGACATAAATGGTATCATATCATTTCTGAAACGCCATAGAAACGCAACTTACGAGTTGAATATCCATGTAACCAAGCCCTATTCCCCTGTAGAGTTGGGTAAGGCGTGTTTTTCAGTGGAAAATCATTATTTTTCAAAATTTGAAGCAGATACGTGACCTGTAAACGTAGTTCTATTGAACCCAAATTTTTATAACTGTTTTATAACTGATTTGAACCACTATTACAAAAAGCTTCATTATATTTTTTTGAAATTGCAATTTTTTAAGCTTCCTGGAGCTTTCACTTCATGCATTGACATATCTGTGAAGTATTTTTATCATTTTTATTACAAAATAGAGCGCACTGGGGGTTACTATCGCATGCTGTGTACTGGCGATTAGTCATCCTCTTCCAAACACAATGGAAATGACTGAAGGATATTTTATATATATCGGAGGCTACTGTGTAGATTTTGTATGGCACGTATTTATGTTTTTTTTAACCGCGTCAGATCGCAGGTAAATACATATCGCAATGCAATACACCTAAATTTAATAATAAGTGGAAATTGTTTTAACCTCGTACATCTACTTATGAAATAATGAAAAATTCAAAAAGATTCGCAAGCGTTAGAAAAGGAAACTCTAGCACCTACACCGGTAAATAATGACCAACTCGGACGAAATGGTTTTGGTGTGGCGCAGGCTAAAAAATTAAGTCTCCCCTGCTTAATATGGGTATTGGCAAAGGTATCACATCGTTGGGATGTCATACATGTATGTATGAATCATATAAATCCATTGATGTTTGCTTTGCGGTAACCGCAGACTCAAAATTTTACACAGAACAGCCGCAGCTTCTCGTTATCCTTTCATTTCAGCGGAGGTCAAATTTTAACTGATATAACTTGAATAATGGAGATAATCATGATTTTTTTGCTACATGACATCACATCAATTCACATCGGTAAGTCGATAAGCTTATATAGAGGTTGACACATCAAAAGTTCACCTATGACACTTAACTTAATCAAATATCAACCTCCATTATTTCCCAATCAATTATTCCTTTTCGAAACCGCGAACTGAATCGTTGGAACGACTATTGATTTTCCTAAGTCAGTAAATGTCTCCCGAACTTAATTATCAGGGGTAATAAAGAGGATATCAATGAAATTCGTCATTCATAAAGAGATTGATCGAGTGTGTGGTGTCACTATCGATTATAGTACCTACCTAAATATTGGAATAGAATCTATCCATTAAATCGGCTATTCTAATTATCAGAGTTAGGCATTAATTAAATTTACCCTCGCGATTAAAATTATGGCAATGAGAGTTGGCGGATACAAAAGTCATGAATCGCTGTGAAATACTGAGTCAATAGTGCTCATTGGGAGAATTCCCAAACGTGAAATATGTCGAATATGCGTGCTGCAATAGGAAAAAAATATTACCAGTGATAATAAACAGGCAGGTTGAACGTTAGACTTACAGAGATTGAGAAATTTAAAGCAGATATATTTTAGCGTGTCATAGAATACCTACATCAACCTCAATATAGTTCCAGCAAAGGATTCATTCAATTATCACG
Source organism: Ischnura elegans (assembly GCF_921293095.1). Taxonomy (NCBI): domain Eukaryota; kingdom Metazoa; phylum Arthropoda; class Insecta; order Odonata; family Coenagrionidae; genus Ischnura; species Ischnura elegans. Next base: position 65,385,293 of record NC_060255.1, on the reverse strand, counting down.
TACATATACACACACCATCCCACCAGCCGTAACGAGAGGGAAGATGCGGGTGTTGTAAAACAAAAGCAGCTCAGCTCAAAGTTCAATCAGTTATTCTAATCCTTAACTGTGCGAGAGAAAAAAAACACCAATATGTCCAGCAAATAATCTCTTTCATTTGATCGTTTCCGTCCGACCTGTAAAATCTGAAAGATGTCTATCGTTTATTTTTCAAGCATTGTTAAGTCTAGCACGCGGCATCCAGCGTATCTGTCTAACTAATCGGTCTTAAAGCTAAGAAACGCCGTATTGTTCTCTTAAAACCTTTCGTCGAAACTCGCCGCTTTTCTTTGTAATTTTAATTTTATAATTAGTTCACGGATAAAATTTTATCCACTTTCTCCTTCCATCACCCTTAGATCGATAGCTGAATAATTTTTACAATGTATTCCCAAATCGAAAATGACCAACAATCACGTTCATGAAAACTTCTTATATTAATTCAAATACCTAAGGAAACAATTATTAATTAAAAATATTTTCCCTCCCCTAATATTTTTTCCGGTGTTATTCCTGTTAGTTATTCCTGTGATGCTTGTTTTTATCCACTTTTGAGACTCTTCAGTGCAGAATGTTTTCACTGCTTATCTCTCGTATCCTAAGTTCGGCAAGAAAAGACTTTTTACTGCATATTTAGCGATCTATTATGGCAAAAAATCACATCTAAGATATGTAGCACGGTATGGTGGAAGTCATTAATATTATTCAAACATTGCAATATTCGCTCAGAATTTATTTTGCACGACGTGTTTAATTGACACATTCGAAATTTCAAGTTCACTCGACTAATCGTGCGAAAAAAAATTGCAAGGAAATTTTGCAATGTCTTCTTTAGCTAATCTTCTGCACCACGTCATTGGGTGGTTTATATGCCTGGTAAAACAACTATTAATATACTATAATTTTTCCTTATCCTATTATGTTCTCCTTATTGCATTGCCAGCGCCAACTAAGAATACCAGCGATGTTTTCATTATTTTTGAGTTTACATTACTTTTCAGCCCCGAATTTTCTACTGCATACATTCTATATTTCAAGCACCCTCCTCATTTCTTCTTCAACTTCGCTCTTTTTTCCCTTTTGCTTCTAATCCACCGACTCCTTCATGCTCTTGGCCTTCAGATTCAATTTCCCGCACAATTCACGATTCTTTCGACGCAAAACCCGACGACATATGCGCCTCACCGTTCACCGAGTGGAAACCGTTATTCATCCCAAGGAGGGGAATAAGAAAAAGCCGATGGCTGTTGCATTCTGTGTTTCCGAGGAGGCTGCAATCGGCAAACACTAACGAATTTCCTCCGAAGGAAAAAAGAAGTCCCACTCAAAATGTATAATTTCTTTTTTATTCCACATCGCTTTTGAATTTTTAGGAAACTCCTTTGTGTCGACATTTTTTTCTCTATGGATGCGATAATTTTTTCCAGTACTCTGCAACGATAGAATTAAACCTTGAGTCCTCAGCCGCAACTCTTGTGTTCAGATCTTGTCTAGTAGGACTGTATCGCTGCAAAGATCAAGGCTTTCAGAATGCTTGGTCGGAAGAGTAGTCGGTGTATTCAGGCAAACTTATCTGTATCAACAGTTACGGATTGAAATATATAGAGGGTTCATTAAAAGCTAAAAGAGATACCAGTAGTTCGGAAGACAGATTTTTAAAAATAAGTAAAATCACTGAAATTGGTAATTGTAACTTGTATAAAAGTAAGATGGGAGAATTTAAACTGGAAGGAGATTAATTCTGTGGTTTTAATTTTTTGAGTATTCATTTAACTAGTCACTTTCTCTTTGCCTTATTCCCATGTGAATTTTTTCCTTAAATTTTTATAAGGTAATAATTAAAATCATCTCTTGGAATAGCTTTCATGAAAAGAAATGATGTAAAATTATGACACTTGTTCTTAGCTATTTTATGCATAAAGTCCTGTACATGTACTCACTAAAACAAGGCAATGCCATAGAGACTTAATGCCTATTACCCTACATCATGAGAAAAATTTCAAGCATGTATCAATAGCGAGAAAAATTATTAACTTCACATTAAAAACTATTGATCAAATTTCACATTTTTGGGATGTTGAAGACAATTTTTTCCTTGCTCTTGCCACTAAACTTCAAGCATTACGTTTCTCACAGCAAAATATTGCCTTATAGTTATTCCGCCGGCAGAAAATGCAATTAAAATAGCTGCACTTTATCTTTACCATTGCGTCTAGCTAGAACTTAGGATAAAAAGATTTTTGAATGATTTTGACAGAATATAGGGTGCAATAGATTTTTAAATCAAGACCACTTTTGATACGATCGCCCTTTTGGCGCCTGGAGAGTCTTTAAAACAGAATGAATAGTGACACTAGAGCTACTATTACGAGGCCTCTGGCGTATTTCAATCTTATAAAGGTTTTATCTATTGATTACTATACTGCATTTCCTTTTCCGGTTCCTACCAACCCATTTGCACACAAAATAGCAATGTCCTTCGTAAATGACGTTTCAGCCCGCAGTTATTCACTTGTTTTCCTCCGTTCTCTGCTCAAAATATCCAAGAGAATGAAGAGAGGGAGCTTCCCTCTGCGATTCCTTTAGGATGTGCGGCCTTAAAGGAAGGAGCTGGATAAGAAGGAGAAAGCCGACAAATTCGTTCACATTCAACCCTCCCGAAAACACACAAAAATACGAATGAGGACCATATCTGTCCCCACTTGGGTAAAACCGTCTCAAATACAGATGCTCCCTCATGGCTCCACGGCCCCTATTCTTTATCCGGAATAAAATAAACAACGGCGCGAAAGCAAAAAAATGTATGTATGTATGTATTTCCTCCGCAGGAACAGAGAGAAAAAAGCACAGCATCGGACGCCGTTGTGAGTAATTCTCCCGAATTCTACGACTTTCCGGGGAAAATTTGTCGGAGCAATGGGGAGAGGAATTGGAAGGAGGGATCTCTTGCGGCCAGAGGGAGGGCTATCGCCTCTTCTAACCCCCTTAGAAATCGGATTGCGCGGTTTTGTGATGAAATAAGAACTGAGTGAGACAGTGAAACTTAAGGGGACGCATTGCTCAAGTTCAGCCGATCACGTTTCGTCTCCCGTCGCGAAGAATTATTCATTTTAAAATTATGAGAGATTAAAAATCTCCAAGTGGCTATTAAATTGATCCTGCCTTTTCAACATACAAGATATGTTAAAATAGTTCTTGGAGTGTAGGTCAACGTAAGTTATGAAAAAAAGTTGTGGCCAACGTTTCTGTTTGTTTTAAACTATCATCAGGGCTTAACGTCGTACATATTTATTGATATAAAATATATTGTTATTTATTTATTGTATATATCATTAAATATGTACAAAGTTAAGCCCTGATTATAATTTAAAATAAACAGAAACGTTGGGTATAACATGTTTGCATAACATACGTTGACCTACACTCCAAGAACTATTTTAACATGAATTAAACGAGGTCAAGATAAGGAAAAAAAATCATTATCACACAAGACATGGAATTAACACATTCAAAGTGGCAGTAGCTACGGTGTTTGATCAGATACGTAATTTGAGTAAAATTGCGGCAACAAACTATATTAAGGCAAAAATTAAATAAAATACACTACATTCACGCTAGTTTTGTTCCATTTTATGCAAATAGTAGAGCAAATTAGCGTCCACCACTTTATAATAAAAAAAAACCTATACAGAGTCCAAAAATATGAGACAAAGTTGCAATATAAAGGGGGTACAACATTAATAGATGATACCAATTCCATCCAATTGAAATATTTCAATAGCGTAAGCAGCGAAAAAAAAAAAACTGAAAAAATAGCGGTTCCCGAAAACATTGTCCCATTGTCTACAGGCAATGAAAAATTTACATGGCAATTGAATTCACGTTCGTTGACTGCTAACCATTTTTGAAAATTCTAGAAAAGTTTCAGAAAACGTAACTTAAAATTTTATCCGATTTTTTCAATTCCAGCCAAATGTACGACGGCTCAAAAAATGAAAACATGGCCTCTTTATTTTTGTACTATCACAATCGATGATAGAAAAAATGGCAAACGGGCACATAATCATTGTATTTATTTGTAAAATAAAATGTCACACATGTTGGTAATGGGAATTTGCCATTTGCCTATTCGCATAGGTTTCTTTATAAACAAATGGTGCATGCCCCTTAGCTTTTGCATTCTCTTGCTTGGCTTCGAGTAGTTGGACTTCCCCCAACCCAAAATCCTCTACTTAGGTTCGTTCTCTACAGATATAATTCCTCTCTTCCCCTTTCCAGATCTCCCCAAACAAGTGAACCACATTAAGAAACGGCTTTTCTTTCCCTTTAGGCGAATATATGTATTTACTTTCTACATTTCGCTTTATATTCCTTATTTTTATCTTATCCTCCTCCACAGAGTTTGAATTCACTCTTGCTTAAGTTACCATCTATCTGCTTGAAGAGCAAAACTAAGGAGAGGATTTTCTGTCAGTGCGTATTCCTCACGACAATGTGTCTAAAAATGTTTATCGAAAGAGGTACGTAAAATTACAATGTAAATGGTATTCAAACTCACAGTTTCTAAAAGTAGTTATGATTGCTATATGATTTAGATATTATCACTAGTTTTCAAGAAAATATATTGCGTAGAATCGCAGTGAAAAACATCTAAAAACATTATTACATGATGAAAACAGACGCAATACGTGAAATTCTAACTGAAATTGGTCAAAGGAAAAAGATGAATTGAATTGAAAATATCCAGCATGTTACATCGCTAGAACCTATTAACAGCGATCATTACTAAAAGCTTAAAAATTGAAAATTAGATCTGACTTATCCATCACCAAAAGGTTAAGTCTGGCCATGTCCTCAAAATATAAGCGTCACATTCGGCATTGACTTCAGATTTCAGATTTTTCTTCCGGAATGTGTTGCCTTCTGAGGCTTAGGATACTTATTGTATGCATACTTTTGAAGAATACGGTAATCAAATATCCCAAAAAATCATGAAAGGGCTTAAGGGAAGTCACGAAAATGTGTTAATTTTTTTAAAGTAAGGCTATATAATTAACCTCCATTAATATTGGAGTGCTATATTCGAAAATGTTATAAGTCTCAGTTATTCTGTTAATAAAAGAAGCCGTAAAGGCGAGGCAACAATGTACTATAGAATAAATAAATAGGAAATAAATGTACCATAGACGAATTTTTTGCGTTATGTTCAAATGCAGGGTCTTATCCTAATGGCTAATGAGTAACATTTACACGAATTTATATTTTTGTCTGGCTGAAATGAAATTTTACGTGTAGCTATTATAAAATCTAAGAAAGGTTGTTACAGACTACCACTTTAAAGAGTGCAGGTTTCGTCTTTTAAGTTAAAAAAAAAAAAACAGATTGCTCTGATGAATAGTAAAAATACTAATTCCTGACACAAAACTCCCCTAGGAAGTGCTACGTAACGATGGCTTCTTGCTCTTCTTTTTCCGATGTAGTCTTTCATATAAATAATGATAATTTAAATGCAAATATCATAAACATTTTATATTAAAATATATCATTCCAATACCGATGTGTATGTCCACATTTTTATGGATTCTTAAACGTACAAAGAGAAACTTCCGTAAAATATGGGGCTCCAACGCACTTAAACCTCATGGAAGCATTGAATGATTGCTTGCGATTTTCCCAGTCGTAAAATTCCTCCGCCACGCTATCATTTCAATGCATCAACCTCTAACACAATTCATCCCATTTTTCCGGTAAAAGTTGCGTTGCTGAGACCCGAAACTTGGTCCTGCGAAAAAAAGATTTCTCAGCCTTCTCCGAGCAACTTCCGAGAGAAAGAAACTTATTTCCGGCTTCCGAGCGCGACCAACGAGAATCCTCCAACAGCCATTTAGTCGAGAGAGCCGCCCGCACAAATCTCATTCGCAAGGATTCCGAGAACCATCGAGAGACGCGTCGCCGCTCGCCGCTCACTTGTTTCCCCGACGCGTTCGGATTTCCGTTTTGTCTCGCAAAAGGTGTCGACACCAGAATTTTTCCGACGTGACTCTTTCCCCGCGGAGCTCGATTCACGAGCAACCAATATGTTTCTCTTCATACCACCACCTGTTCCCCCTTGCCATCTGGCCTTACAACGCAAAATGTAGCTACCATATCTTGAGGCGGCTTACCGAGAAATATCGTCTGCTTTTCCACAAACTCGAGGACTATGAAAAAATGACATCACATTCTTGCGGCTGTGGTCCAGCCAAGATAAATATTTGTTTAAAATTTCGTTATACATTCAAATTTCTACTCAGAGCGATAATTCATAATTAAAATAAGTGATATATACCTAACGTAAAATTTAGTAGAATAACCTAACTAATAAATATTCATTTAAACCGCTTCTCATACGCGGATGTTTTCTTATCTACCCAATGAAAAAAATACATTTAAATTCTTAATGGGTAAAATATTTTTGGATTTTTATAGAAAAAGTTATTAACGTTCATTTTCCGGCACAAACTGTAGTTACCATATAGGATTTAGTTCTAGCCGTAGATCGGACCTAAGACATCATATTGATCGGGTGCAGGAAAAACTTGGACTCTGATAGTATTTCGAATTCCGAGTGAATGAAGGGGTGCTTACATAGGAGAAAGTGACCGAGAGAGTGAAAGAAAATAGACGACGGCACATTAGGCTATCATACCTCGAGTCATCAGCTATCGCCGAGCACAACCTAACACTAGATCACCGTATCTGTTTTGAAAAGACGGAATTGACCTGTAGAGCATGTGGATAATGGGATTGACTGACAGAAAAAACCTTTGCACTCAGCAAATCGTGGAGTTGTATCCCCGTTAATACAGTACGAGGTGTGCTTAGAAAGTCACCGAAAACTTAGCTTTTTGAAAATAATATTTATTTATTCGCTTTCATCAGTTGTCGTAAGTGAAATAGTCTCCATTATGTATTATACGCTTGTGACTGAGTTTCTTCTAATCCCAAAAATACATCTCAAAATCAAACGTTGGATATCCTTAATTCTGCCAGTGATTTCATATAATCTCACCTATGCTTGTAAAACGACGGCCCTTTAAGTTTCCTATTATTTTGTGGAAATAGAAAGAAGTCACATGGAGCAATGTCTGGCAAATATGGAGGCTGGCAAGTCGTTGCTGCATTGTTTTTTGCCAAAAATTCATGAGGAAGCAATGAAGTGTTAGCCGAAAATCGCCAATCTCATAAAAACACACCTAACCATGGTGGCTGCCACCGAAAAGTATGAAAACAGCTGAAGTTTTTCCATACTTCAATAAAAAACATAAAAAGATTAACGACAACCGGAGTCTCCAAACTAGCGAGAAATTAAAAAAAATTCGTTCCCGTTATCCCTGAATACATCTGGTAGTTGCAGAATTTTAGAATGCATTGATTTCATTAGAAGAGCCATTTATATTTTGCCCTCAGGAATAACTGAAATATATATTTCTATATTCTGCCATCAATTTTACTAAAAGCGTAATGAACAAAGAGCTTGCGAAAATACTGCGGGGCATTCCTGGATGAGGGAATAATAAATGGTCCATAAAATTTCCCGACTGCTCCTTTAGCTGCGTAAATTATGACCTAGCGGAAAGTACTCGTAACAAAATGAGAGAAAAATGTTTGATATTATTCATAGGTATTATTTTATATATAGGTATATGTATATATATTTATGTATTTTTTTCACTTAAATAAGAGAGCAAAAATGAGAACGACCACTCGACATAAGTGAGAAAACAGGAAAAATTCAGCATCATTATAACATAATGCTACTGATTTACCACTGATATTAGACACCTGACCCTTTAAGGCCTTATTCTGCCTTTAAGTAACATCAAATTTGAAGATTACTAATTGAAATAAATGTATGCTCCCATCTCTATCAAAGGCAGATCTGAACTAAATGCCATTTCATATTGGAGAATTTAATGGTCTACATGATGCTGCCATGATTATAATTAATTAAGTGGAAAGTTTACACATTTTTAAATAGAAAATACTGTACTTTTATTTTCCCAAAAACAATTTAGGGCTAAAAAGAGATGAAATTAAAAATAAGAATAAAAGTTCGGAAAGTTATAGGCAGTCTAATTTCCCACTACGCCGATGTTTTTACTTGTTTTTTTCTCTGCAATCAATTACTAATTTGCAAAAAATACTACTCATTTAAGATTTTATAATTCGAATCTCATCAACTCACATTAATCCAAACAAATTTCATTCAATATGCATAACAAATAAGGAAATATATTCCTAAGGTCATTAATTTCGGCAGTGACTATGCTCATTTGGACTCGTATGACGAATATACCTTTTCAAGAGCATTTCATTAGGAGTGGAAATTAGAAGCAACTGGGCTTATCGTGATGGGATTTGGAATCCCGGAATAATCTTTGAGTTGACAGAATAATTTCTGGTATCCCAATCATATAAAAAGGAAAGAAAAACAAAAAAGGCATTCGCGCTACATTCCTCGATTCGTTCATGCCAATGTGAATAAAAAATTTTGAAATCCAAGGCAATTTTACATAGGCACCATTAGCTATTTCAGTCACTTCGTAACCTCTATATCATTTCTGAACGCAATTTATTTAGGTCAAAAGAAACGGAAATTTGAAATTAAGCATTTTTTCTGAATTATTAAATGCGGCGACCTTAACTCAAATAATATTCCATGCAAGGAATAGAATATTCGAGCCAAATTTAAGAAGATATCCTGAAAATATACTACCCAGTATGCACGCGGTAGGATAGCTTGTAATTAACCATCTCGCTAAGCATCATCAGAAATTAGTTCTTATTGCACACCATAAATATTCATTGAACCAGATCATAAGGTAAACTCGGGTAAATTGTGATACCCAATATTTCTCAGGAACTCCATTGTAAGTCTCCATATAAAAATAAAACCGAATCGCATAAAAAGTCTGCGTTATGTAACAAGAAAAAAAGTATACTCCCAAAATTTTGCTAAGACCATGTATGTATTATTTCACTTTTTAGGTGGTTTCAACTGCACATATTTGATAACATGCAACGGAAATGGCGTCTTAAAAATCTAGATACATCACCTTTATTGATAACATGATTAAGACTTATCATGTTTGAATGGCAATATTTGTCAAATTGCCTAGTACCAGAGCCTCTGAAACTTAAAAAAAATCCATGAAAATTTTTCTCATATGTTACAATTATCATAATAATGAAACCAAATCTCCAAACCAAACTTCGGATTCAATCACCGAGTGATCTGAGTAATTATGAAATTGGATACACAATATCGAATTATATTAATTAAAATTGATTGAACAAATTACTTTGGATTTTTAACGCCGTTGGAGCGTTCAAAATTGATAATGTAATTAATATATAATATGACGTTGTAGGATTAACCTAATAATAAAAAAGTATATTTTTAGGCACGTAAATTTATGAATTACGACGTTTATTTCCGGCTTTTAACCATAGAAAAACGTCCGCCTTGATTGCATGAATACATTTCACGAGTACATACATATTTTAGAGCAGAGCAGACGTTGACGAAAAATATTTTGTTGTCATTATTTACCTTTTTTACCATCTTTGAAGGCATTTTTTTGCTCAACATAAATGAAAGTTTGACAAAGCAAAATTGATGTTAACTTGTAATCACGGCTGCGCCATACTTCATGCGTTCCTCAAAGATACGGAAATCAGGCTAACGCACCTCAGCAGAATTTTAGACATGAGAATAAAATAAAATGGTAAACTTCCACACAATTTTATTTACAAAGTACCGACCCGTTTCGACACGTAGTGTCATTATCAAGGTAATTATATAATATATGATGATAATGATTGATAATGACACTACGTGTCGAAACCGGGTCGGTACTTTGTAAATAAAATTGTGTGGAAGTTTACCATTTAATTTTATTCTCATTGATAACAAACATTTCCACCAGGTATCGCCGGACACTGTGGAGAATTTTAGATATTCAAGTTCAGAGCGTGAAGTTCCGAATCTCAATTTCCAACGCTGCCAAATGAACCGCAATGTTTACCAAGAATTGAGGAACACTTAAACTTAAAAATTACTATAATTGCGGGAGAGATCTTAAAAATATCTTCAGGTAGGTTGTTTTTCTCCTTCATTTTTCAATCCAGGAAGAATTTCTTCAAAACTTTCTATTTTTTCTTCTTGAACTCAAAAATTAATTTGTCCATTCCTATGAATTTATAACATTTCTGTCAAAACCTTCCATTGCGAAACCATTTTTCTCAACAAGCAAACACCGCGCCTCAGAGTTACCTCCCCTTAACTACAAACAATTTTAAAGGTGCCAAATTTTATTTCTAAATTAAAATGCTAAATTCCTCTATCCAGGGAGGATTTCTTTAAAATGTCCGTTTTGTGCTTTCTGAACTTAATTTTGAACTGGTCCATTTGTGTCCATTCTTGTGTATTTCTCACCATTTTTGTCCGTTTTCCATTTTGCAGGTATCTTAACCAAGTATACACCACATCTCAGAGTTTTGCCTACCATTCGCTTCCAACAAATTCAAAATATTCCCTCTCAAAGCGGTGGAACCCCTTTGAGCGAAAAGCTCCCTCGGAATCATTATCACAAACACCATCTAACACCACCCTCCTTTCGCCAAACCCCCCCCCCCCAATGTCCCCTCGCTGCCTCCGCAGTTCAAATACAGATAAGGGAACGCTTCGGCGCCTTCGGAGAATTTTTTCTTCTCAGGAAAAACCTCTCCAGATATTCCCACCAGACTCCTTGCTTCAATATTAGCCCGCAGCGGCGCGCGAGTCGCTCTTCTCCCTTTCTCATCAAATCAACCCAGAACCTATTTCCCTTCGCTTCACTCTCATTTTCCGTCGCGCGCAACATAATTTCCCCTCTCCATTCAAACGACTTTGTGTTTGATATCGGCCGCGAGATTAATTAAAACTCTTAGATGACACACTCGTCAACATCATGCAGTCGGGGTGTGAAATTTTTGATCCTGTTTCCTCAAATTGTGTATTGAAATATACTGGAGGTCGGGGATAATTTTGGTTTGTAGCTTTTCGATTTTCAAAGTCATGCACAGGTGTTACCCGTGTTATGTGTGACGAACGCCAACATACTACAGAAGATCAGATATTATAAATAAAATAAGAAAGATAGAATGTAGAACAGACAGATTCAGAATGTCTTTTTATCCCATGATCAATAAGTGATTATAACGGCAGCGTTGGAACTCACTAATAGATTAGATGACTTGTAGTGTAGCCTAATAACTTATGTATAGCTGAATGCTTGTCTCTGAATTTTATTATCATTATTACTAACTGCATGTGGTCGTATAATTTGCTAGTATGCGTAACGTTCTTTGGACCGTGTGGTGTGCATGTGGGAGTCCAATTGCATACTGCATGCTGGTGATTGATCACCCCCTGCCAAACACCCTAGAGGTGGCTCGTAGGGTATTGTGTGGATGTAGATGTACTTGGGAAATTCTTGGTATTAAAAATATATTCAGTTTTAAGAAACGAGCGCAGACGTGGAAAATGTTGTCGGAAAGCCCACCGATTTTGGAATATAACTAATGGCGAATTGTATTGAAACATAGCCTCGAGTCATGTGCAGTTTTATTTTTTTTTAATTTTTTAAATGAAAATTAAGTCAAATGGGCATTTCGTTAGTTGTAAACATTTCTTGTATCTCAATAGAATACTTTCAGGATTTTCGCTTCACTTCCGATTACTTTCATTGCTGCCATATTTTAAATGCTCGCAGTTTGGCTCTCACAGCTTCTGGAAATTATTTCCACTCATATTGAAAGTCCAACGATATTCATGCGTTCAATTCACTTAAAAAATACATGATATCTGCAGATTTCCCTGAGAATCTAGTATTAGAGGAATTTAGTATTATCATTTCATATATTTTACATATTCTGTCGTACAAAAAGAAACAAAGCAAATCCTTCGCCAGCACGTAACTTTTTCCCTTGAATAATATCAAAAATAGAAGATGAAACCTACTTTTTTAAATAAAAAATCTGGTGGAAATATTACGCGACATGTTCACTTATTTTTATTTCTCTACGGTTGCTATGGATGCCAAACCCCTTTCTCAAAGTGGAGGTGTATGCGATAAGTGGACTTGGTTAGGGAGTAATAGAGAAGACTCAAGCTTAACCTTGAGAGAGGCAATTATAAAATCACGAGGAATATCGAGATATTTGCATTCATATGAGACTACTTAAACACTCCCGTCTGGTCCACGCCTATTAAGGTGGCTTGCGGTGTAGAATGTAGATATACTGGGAGAAATGTAAATGTCTCCAATGGTAGAGGATACATAAAACACAGGAGTCCCATTGGGGTAAGGTAGGCCATAACAAATCAATTGTATAAGTGTTACTCTCCAGCCCAAAGCCCCCCTAAAAAGGACTATGGCCTTTTCTGGTCATTCTGCCGGTTCTTGCCATTTTATAGAGCCTTATGATGCAATACCGTGTCTCCCTCCGTCACTGAGAATAGTTCAAGAAAAAGTGAAATTTCTTGATTTGGCCAAAATCAAAAGTGCCTCCATCAGTCTGCTTTCTCGGCATATCACGTGGTCTACTTGCGAAAAATGGCATAAAAATTTTTTTACCCACCAAATGCCCCCAAAAAGTAGAGGAATTTAGGAAAATTTAGTGTTTCGACAATTTTTCCTACGCCTCGATTCGACGATTTTTGTCGTACCTCGCCTCGTTCCCCCTCAAAGCCGGCTAAAAAAATAAATGCAGACTGGCACGTGGTTTTTCTGTAGTAGAGAGAATATAGAAAGATTAATGCTTCGAATATTTTTCCTTAGATTTCAGACGATTTCAAAGGAGGTCCATTCTATGATTTTTTTGTCGTATCTCGTCTCGTTCACCCCAAAATTTGTGTGACTCAGTCAGTCTGTGGTCGGTAGTGGGTAAATTCGCTACCTTGGTTTGACAAGGTTCTAACTGACCATCAGCTGGTTTTGAGAAAAACCTTGTCAAAGTTTTAAACTGTTCTATTTATATTAATAATAGGAATTTATTTTTGATTTTTGGCGCATACACTAGTGATCCACTAGATACACTAGTAATTATTACTTTAAGAAAATATGTTATTTATTTTATTTTTTTTACATGTTTATATGAGTAATAAAATAAGTAAAATGCAATTAGAACCTTGTCACACCAAATATTAGTTTTTTCTCCTTGCAGTTGGAACTTTGTAACTGTTATTATTTTACATAGAGGAATAAAAACCGGTGCAACACATAGAGAAACATAAACTTAGTTATCTTGAGTGAAAACACCAAATTTTGCAAAAATGTCAGTTAGAACCTTGTCAAACCAAGGTAGCATATAGTATAGTGTTCTGAAGATAGTGATAGGTATAGTGACATCACTTACGAAAATTCTTGGTTTCAGTCAACAGAGGTGAGGTTGGAATACTGCATACTTCATGGAGGTATTTTTTTGTCAGAGAAGCCAGAAAGGACAATATAAAGGGAAGGGATAGCAGCAGGTAGGGAAAAGGTCGAGAAGGGCGCGCAGCTATTTCAGACGTATGGGAGCAGCTTGCGTCCAAATCTGATACTATTGAAAGATTTGGCAGACCTTTCATATGTGAGGGAAATATGCCGATGCACACTGGTTGACTTTCCAATGGAGATATGAAACAGAGTGTTCCCCTCACATTCCGATCCAATATTACAAACGGATCTCAGGTGTCAGGAGAGCCAAAGAAAATGGCGAACAATAATTGAATAATAAGAACTGTTTACATTTTAACATAAACGAGGGCTAATAAAACGGCCGTGAATCATTTGTGATGCACAGGAAGAGGCCAAATTCCAATAAAATTTGAGGTACTTTAGGCGTATTTAATTTTTTGCCCATAACTATTATAAATATATGACTTTATTGAATTATTTTAAATGATTAATACCATACAATAAGTATCAGTCATTATAGAATGAAATTAGGCAACCAATTTATTTTCATAAGGCATGCCTCCTAGTGCATATGGCAGCATAAAGGCAAATTTATATGCAGAAAAAGTATATTATTTGGAATAATTTATCTAAAAATTAATGTGCTAATATGATCACTAGCGATCATGGTTTCTCATGATAGCGGATACGTGTTACTTAAGCATTTATTGCAATATAAAGGACGATACCGCGGAGTTATACGAATGATAATAAAGAATATAAACGAGTGGAATACAAATAATGTATCGCTTATCTATTTAATCGCAAGAATGTAGCAATTGATAATTATCAATTGCTACATTCTTGCGATTGGATGGAAGGAAGCACAGTGATTATAATCACTGTTATTCCTTCCATCCTCCCGTAATGGGTTTTTCACGGCCCCTAAACGTGCAACCTCCCACAACAAAAAATTTGATGACTTCTACGTAACATTGTACCAGTGCTACAGTATATCAATTCTTACTCCATCCTCCTAGCCTTCAGTAATTGAACTAAAAACATTGGAACATGCTCCTATCTTGAAATATATTACCAACTTTTTTTTACAAGTATAGAGAAATATTGAGTCCCTTGCATGAACGATATACCCACTGACACCATTCTCACTTCTATCTCCATGCACCATATTCCTTTCCTAAGCCTTGAAAGCAATGGCGTTCCCAGGATCAAAACTAGAGGAGGGAAAGCCGTGGTCGTTCAAGTTATAATACAGAAAAGGTTAAGAAACCTAAATTTCAAGAAAATTATAACAGCTGTTTAAATTACATACATGATACTAATGTCACTTTCCTTGAATTTAAAGAACATTTTTCAAAAAATTCGTTTTGAACTAAATTTACTTTTGCTTCAAGGGGGGGCGACTGCCCCCCTCTCCCCCGCAGGGTACGCCCATGCTTGAAAGGGAACTTAAATTTATCTACGGCATCCTAAACTCTAATACACTGTCCCGAAATTCCTTTCTTCTTTTCAAAATTTCCGAGTGCTCTCCAACGTAGACCCACTCCTTATTCCACAACATCCATATCCCTCAGATTATCACTCATTCAACGCTCACTTTTGTTCCAACTCCCCTCTCTTCTCTGTTCCCTCCATCCGACCGTTGATCCCTTTTCTCCTTCCCCTTCCCAAACTTGGATCTGTTTCACCCCTCTGATATTCAATAGCATCAATTCTCGTAACATTCTTTTCATATTTTGTACGCTTCAGTTTAGGGCAAGAAATGTAAATAGGTAAGACAATTTTGTCCGTTCTCTGTAGAGGTATACGATATGGAATAAGTTAACAAAAGATAAATATCGTACACAAGAGTTACAAACTTAAAAATGGTGATTTTCAAAATTTTATGAACGACAAGATGAAAACATCATTTATGCTTTCAAGTAATTGGTTGTGAAAATTATTGCCTCATTGTTACCAAAATATTAAGTTTCCTTAATTCTGTAACAATGAGTTCTGTAACAATTCTGTAAGTTTCGACAATATTAAAAGAAATTATTTTTTTTGCTTACATTCGATTTGGGACAAACCACCCCGCGAAATCTACGGCGTTGTTTTGCTGGCAAATTAATTCACCTGCAATGAAAGCCACTTATTTTTTGACAAAACCAAGAATTGAGTTTTCTTTCCATTAGAGGGCAAATTTCATTTGCGACCGCCGCGACACAGAGCGACTGATTAAAGCAGCTAAGTTGCTCAAGAAGAACATCACGAAAACTTGTGATCCAGCTATGCAGCAAGCTGGCTTTCGCATATGGGGCAGCATTTTGCTGTTCTATACATTATTCTGCGCCACTGAATATATTGAGGAGAGTTTCCTAGTTGGAAGGCAGTGATGCCCTTGAGTTGGACATGATGGGTCACGCAAAGGGGAAAAAAACCTACGAAGTAGTCAAAACAATTACATGCCAAAATATTTCGATAACAATACTGGAAAGTGTTTTATTTTAGTATTAAGAGATTTTTAGGTGGAATTCTATCGCATAATTAATTTAAAACTTGCTGGTAATTTGAGAAATACTAAAAAATTTGCTTAGAAGACCGGTTTCAGTACATTTCGTAGAAATGTATCGATAATGTACTTAAACCTGTCTTGGAAGGATAGTTAAAGTATTTGTGGAAAATGTCCAGCTTTATTTTACTAACGGTTATTTTGGAGGCTTCTGTAAACGGTTTAAAATTTTAAATTTCCTGAGAAGCATAACATATGCAATGGAGGATTACAAATGGTGGAAACAATAAAATCAACCATTTTCAATTGAAAGTTTCCTCTGACAGCAATAAACTTTGGATTCTCTTACCGCAAAAAATATTTTGAAATATTCAATTATTAATAAACACAATCAATGCAGATTCTGTATTAATTTAAAGCCTAAATTGTTTCCGTAGATGGAAGATTAATGACATGTCATCATTAGGGAGATTAAAAAGAATGATTTAAGTAAATAAAAAAATTAGTTGAAATTTACAAAAATACTTTACATAGTTACCGTATTAGTAGATAATTGACAGTCTATATTAATTTCATAATACGTTACCATGACATTGAGCCTGAAATCTTGGTGCAAGAGGGAGGAAATTGTATTTATTCCATATAAGGCAGGATACAAATCAAATGGCAAAAACTCTCAATTTGTGCTTGAATCGAATGAGAAAAATTAATTAACATGATCGGAGGAGGCCTGGGATAGGAATACGCTGGCCCAAAAGGAAGTAATCAATAAAAATAAATTCTTACCTTTTTGTAGGTTGCGAGTCAATTGTTGTTATTTGGCGAAGGAGGAAAAGGCAATGGACCAGGAAACTCGGGAAATAACTCACCTAAAACGAGAAATAAAGAAATAAAGTTAGAAAAAATAAGGAAGACACATGAGAAATATGCATATGAATACACAACTACCATTTCAGCGCTTAATTCTTCAATTTTAATAAAATGTAGTTAAGATTTTATAATTATAAATTTTATTGATAACATTAAATATTTAGCAGCGTGACTTAGACCCAGAATTTAATATTTAATCAAAAACCTATCGGAAAAACTAACAAATATTAATAAATACATATATATATATATACTTGAACTTTTCTTCCAATACATGTATCTTCATGTACCAAATTTATCATAACCTTTATGTATATGAGTTACATTTCACAGCTCAAAGGAAACTCAAAATCCTATTGATAGTAATAATGGAAGTATATTCTTGGGTATAGCGTCAAATCATGAAGATAAGTGTCGAGGGACAAGGGGATGGTAAGAGCAAAAAATAATGAGAGCGTGTATAAAGTTATAGATTTAAATCCCAGATAGATATTTATTACAAATTAAAAGTTTTTAAAGCAATTTCCAAAAATACTTTTTTTTCATCTAAATACCTCAGGCCTGTACATAAAAAATAAGATGCATATGTATTGAAACCGGTCATGAAGTGATTTGAGGTAAATGTATGTAAAACTTCCATTAAAATTTCATTAAATTTCATTTTAGAAATAAGCCTTACTCTCTCTTGATTTGAAATTGTTTATTTACATTCCCATTAAAAAATAAGGAGAAGTTCAAAAGGGTTTTTTTACGACTGATGATGATGCTTCAATTACTAAAATGTAATAAATCTTGTTTGGGCATTCCAAAAACATTCAATTTCATGTAAACAAAATTTCATCTAGGTGTGAAAAATTAGAAAACTGAAATTTATTACCAGTTTTAAACAAACACGTTATTTATTCTAAATACTTACCTAGAATAAATATAAAATGTATTGAAATTGTGGTGAGGTGAAATTGAAGAATCAGTGAAAATATTCCAGTAACTTTTAAATAAATAATAACTTATAATTAATTCTGATTAGCTAAGCTCTTTATTGATTTGAGGATGTTTTCTTTACATTCCCTTTAAATATTAGGATAATATTCAATCAACATTTTTATGACTGGTGATGACGATTCAACTAATAAAACGGTATTATGTTCTCGTTTCGGTATTGCAGAAACCTATCCAAGCCAAATTTCATCTATATTTAAAAAAAAAACTAAAAGTTACAATTTATTCATTTTCCAGTTATTAACACGCCGTGTGCTATCTGTCGTTAAAAGTTGTACTGGCACTACTGCCAGTGACTTCAGGTTGAAGATGGAACTTCTTGTCACATAGCAACCTACGCGGCAGTAACCAATTGATAGAGGAATTTGTTCCTTAATCCCGCGGAAACCTTTTTAGTCAAATAAAAAATTACTGGCAATTCCCAACAAATACTTTATTTTCGTCAAAATACTTCAGATCACGACCTAAAATAATGTGAGATGTATTTTTAAAGTATTTGTGGAAAATTTTCAGTGACTTTGGATCAATTAAATATATAAAAAATGTACATTTTAGAAATAACCCTGAAAATTCTATTGATTTTAGGACGTTCTCTTTTAATTTCCATTGTATAATATGGAATTGGACCACTGTGGAATGAAAAAGATATGAGATAGATGGACGGAACGTGGATGGTAAAGCTAGTTGTTCACGGTACCCCGGTTACAAAGGGGACGGACTAAATAGGGAAATGCCCTCTTCCATCGAGACCGGGAGTTGACGCCTCCGTGGCCGGGGGAGACCGTCGCAGCCTGCCACTGGCATTTTTCAAATGAGTATTCCCCTGCTACCTCGCTTCCTATCCATTGCGCTGATCGCTTAATTGGCGCTCGTTTGAGACCGACGGGACAATGACGTTTATGAGCCAAGGCACTTGTTTTAACGGGCAATGGGTCGTCTACTATTTGCCCTTCTTTTTATTTTTGAAGCTTTTATATTTTGTGGGAAAACGTGGCCTATTCAAAAACAAAGGCAAAGAAAAAATAGATGGATAGGAGCAACTCTAATTGAGCTCTATCGTAGGAATGGATATCCAATTAACAACGAAGGATAGACTGTCTTTATTCCACATTAATAAATGAAACGAGATAATATTTATTATTTACAGAATGTAACAGTGGTCTTACCAGGGTATAAATACAAACCCAATTCAATTATTTTATCAGTCTGAGTACGACTAAATCTTACAGAACTTCTAGTTTCATAATTGGAAAGGCGAGTTTTAAATTCAATTCACATATTGATAACGCGCCTATTTTTTAAAAATGTGTAGCGGAAACTTTCCTAACTATCATGGCTGTATAGAAACCCTATTGTGAAAATAACTATCTGCATGAGGTTTACGATTCCAGCTACTCGTTTTAATGGGTAATGGGTCGCTGATATTTCACAAATTTTTAAACGCTCTTATTTTATAAAATATTTGGCCTACTGCAAAAGAGTTTAAAAATTTGAATGGATAATAAAACCTCAGATAACGGTTTATATTCACTAAATGGATATATAATTATAAGGATAGATGGTCTATAAATGTAAGTTAAGCATGAAAAAAATCAGTTGGACAAAGTCATAGGAGAAGCCTCGCTCATCGTTCACCCGAAATACTTGGAGGAATGTCTAAAGTTCAATTTGCAGGAATTCTAAATCAAATCCATTTTTTAAGTGTGTCTTGTGCGTTGTTGTAAATGATGATAATTATTTCGTGTTTTTCACGATACTTTTATTTAAAGAAAAATTGCCTATTATAAGAATGAATGCATTATTAATTGCTAAAAAAATAATAGACATCTTCGGGCACAAATACCACTAAAATCAGTTGGTAAAACGCGATACTTGTATGATAAAATTACATAGCAACTATAATATTTTAAAGTTTTCAGGAATGCTATTTTAATAGCTTCCATTAATACATAAAGATTAGTCAATTAAAATTCTTTCAAAACTAAAATGCATTACTGTTGGGCCGTGAAGAAAAAGAAAAAAAATGTAAAAATTGGGAGAGATAATGGGTATACTTCCAAAATGGGTTCTCATAGAGTGTAACCTGATAACGTAGGATAATTTGAAAGTGCATTTGCATGATGAATCATCGCACACTGTTACACGGCCTTCTCACGGACAAAGCTCATCAATACCAAAAGTCGTCCCTTCAAAACATCACAAACAGGCAAGATGATTGATCTTGTGTAGTCCGCTGCGAGCAGAGATTTTGTAGTGGATCAGGTTTATTGACGCAACAACATTTAAAAGACAATTAATATCATTTTAAATTCATTTAACATCTATTGCGTAAACATATGCCTGTCGCAATTAAATAATATTACGGGATATAAAAGTTAATATTCTTTTTCAAAACGCAGTAACCTTGAAGGATTCCCCTCCAATTAGAGCCCGTTTTTATACTTAGTAATGCAATTTACAAAAACTTCATGCCCTGAAAAGTCTCTTCCACCCATGCTGAGTTATGTTTCAATTCGAACCGAGTCTAAAGTCAATAAAAGGGCGTATTAAACGTTATAATGCATTAAATACTATTCCATAATTATTATTGGTCAATATTGAATTATAATTACAAGTTAAATTTTCTTTCTATATTAATAAATACTTATTCATTTTTACTTTATCGTTACAACGAAGGAGACTGTATCGAGTAGGCCCAATTCGATGCCTTAGAAGGCTGATTTCTGTTGCAACTTTGGTCATATTCCAATCGGTTTTCGAAAATGTCCTCGGCGCGGCGATATGTGCTATGCGATCCAATTTTTCCCCAATATTTAACATGATATTGTTTGGTTTCGCAAGGAATAGCATTGAGATTTAATGAATTTCATAGATCACACCATCATGTGCTTAAATTTCGTTTAACATCCCTAATTATAGGTATCTAATCCCCCGCGAAACTCGGATCACTTTTGGACTTCGGACTTTTGTAAACCCATTAAAATGCGCGGTCGTTGACAATGCAGTAGAGGGAAAAATAATAACTTTCTAAAGAAATCCTTGAGAGCATAGTCTCAACGTAGGATTCTTCGTAACTATATTTAAAAGATGTATCATCGCCAATTGGTACCCGGACTGATTACGGGTAGATACGCATCACCAACCGATAGTCGCACATTCCAAACATCACCAGCTTAATTAATTGATATTAAGTTGTCCACTGCAAGCAGCGTTTCAGAGGAGAGTAAGCTCAATTTGCGAACCATCAAAATCATAGCTCATATTATTTCAAATCTATTTACTCAACAATGACATCAAAATTTCAAATCTCTTTACTATGCAATTATATCAGCAGTAATAGATCACAATTTTTTCCAAAGAGAATATGCATGTACAATTACCACATCTAAGAGCAAAATATTATATCACTACACTTTTTATGTAATAGACGAAATAAATTATGCCTTAGAGCGTTTTTATTTTATATGTAAAATTGAATTGAAATTTGAGCCAACTCTATAGCCAACCAACACCCGTACAATTCATTATAAACCAATGAATAGTTAATATTTCAAAATTCACTCGCTCATTTTTGACTGTGTGGTTAAGTTTGTTTGGATTGGAACTTTTACTTGTACAAAATCTTTTTTCATGAAAGTGACCCGGGTTTCAATAAATACTAATCATCGTCATCATGTGTGAGTTATTATATTCATTAAATATGTATGTCCAATTTTGTGAAAGTATTTTAATTTTCACTCCCAAATCATTGGTATATTCGTCTCTACTACGCCGTTACCTCTATATGGAAGTTTTAGATGGGTTATAAAATATTATGCACCTGAAGATGATTATTCATGGAAACATGGGTCGCTTTATTAAAAGAAGTGGTAGAAGCAAAAGTTATCCAACCAATAAAATTCATATTTCCTTTTTATTCCTACCTCACAATAAATTTTTATACTCATAAAGGAGTGTTAATTATATTCCTTCGATACTATATGGTATATACCGGTCATGCTGTAAAGAACACTGAAGATAAGTGTGGAAATTGAGAACGATAATCAGTATCTTTCCGAAAACAGTTACTTAACCCTTTATAACCCCATTTTTTTGCTTCGAAGCAACATCAAAAACGGTTAAACTTTCAGCTCTATTTAGGAATATCTAAACTACCCATTATGTTGTCGTGTAAATTTAATTTTCAAGTTTTCAAAATAAAAAATCTTGAAAATCGATTTCTCCCAAAATAAGCTCTGGGTTAGAAAGGGTGAAGGATGTATTCTATATGTATGGTACGAAACTGCATTTGCAGGATGAATCATTGCACATTTGACGGCTCGCGGACAGAAGCTCATCATAACCAAAAGTCGTCCCTTGCAAACATCAAATCAGTCCAATTAATTGATCTTAAGTAGTCCGCCGCGTGGAGCGAATTTGAGGAGGGCAGTTTAGTTCTCTCCAATTTGCAGTCTGTTAGGAGGGGGGGGAGGCGTGAAATGTGATTTGTGGGCATTGGAATCGCGCCGACTCAGCGGCTGTGCCCACACCCTAACAGACGAATTGCATCGTACGGATAAACAGGAGATCTGAAGAGAAGCACGGAATAGCAAAGGCTTCATCGGGCAAGCAACGCACGCTCAGGGAAATCATTTAATGCGAGACAGACGATGGGTCATTTGAGAGATCTAATTGCGCACACCACAGAGGCGACCAATAAATTTCAACACTACTGATGGAATATTGTGTTTGCTGTAATATTGTTTTTGATTTATCTTACGCTGTTTAAAAAATGCGATTCCCAATAAACAAGGGTACGCAACTCTGGTTGTAAAAGATCATTCATACTGTATAAGGATGGATGCACTCTTTCAAACGCTATTAATTTCTAATCTAACTTCAGAAGGAAACTTCTGAGTCAATCTGAACCTCTCTTTACCTTGGGAAAAATAAAAAAATACAGGCTTATCTAACCTTAAAATTTATTTTTACATTTAAACTTTTTAAAGGAAATAATACAATAAAATAGTTTCGCGTAAAAAACGCATAAAATTACTTTACACTAGCATTGAAAAAAATAAGTTTCACATCACAATAGCCGAAGCAGAAGTCGTTAAATTCAATATAATTTTTACTAATCGCAATTTCATTTTTTGGTGTTCTCAAAACTCTAGTTATTTGTTTATGTATGGTGAAATAGATTAAAAAATCGCAATTTCGTGCCAATGTATTACTTTCTCACTAAAATTTAAAGTAATTTCCTAATGGTGATGACTTTGAAATTAATCGCTATTGTGGGAAAAATGAATAGAATAACCTTAGTGAATTGAAAGAATTTACATCCAATATCTGCCATTTACCATCCCATCATATAGGAATACCAATGAAAAATGAGGTCAATTAATAAAAAAAGAATCAATCCATATAAATACCGGAAATGGCAAATATTTATTGCGTAATGTTACAATTTCATCCTTATGTAACAAAAGAAGCACGATTTTATAATAAAAAACGACCGATTCATTATTATTAATTCATTTTATTGAATTTATTATTTATCCTTGATAAGCCCACTAACAGTGGTAGCAAGGTAAATTAACCCGATCCTCGAAACAGGTTATTGACAAGACACCTTTTCAAAACACATCCTCTCTGAGGATACACTTTTTGCACAAAAGAATGGAAGTGCAATACGCCCAAAGCTATATAAAGCTGAATATTGGTAGAGTAAATCTGCAAGCATATTCATGAATCTTACATTAAGCCACTCGGTATTTAAAAGTTAGAATATTTTAATCCCTGTATGGAATTTTTTTTCAAACGAATTGTTTTAGGGATTCTGTTTACGGAATGGGCATGAGGAGAGAAAAACTATTTCGCTTCAATGGTGAGAAAATTTCAAATTGATAAACTATTAAAAATGTGAAGTTAATTGTCAATGAGGCCAATTTATGGGATTTTGATGATTTACTGTCATCTGGATATCAAAAACATTCAATTTTTGCAATTTTTGCCTATCAATTTGGAGTCTCTATCATCGGTATTCCCCATTTCCTTATTGCATAGCCTTATTCGATGTGCATTTCACGCTGATTATCCTCAAATATATTCACAATGTAAAAATTGAGCCTTGAAAAATTTTCATCCCATCCTATTCTCTTCCAATGCACTGAATTTCATCTGACCTATATATCTAGGGATTATATCATTTTTCCCATAGATATATTGTAATTACTTACATGATTGATGTTGTCAAAATATTTTCATTAAAAATTAGAGGTAAGTTGAATGGCTCAATTCAAAGGCGGTAAAGTAGCTTATCTCAATATTTAATGAAGTTATCTCCAAAGGATAACCTGAAATGACGACATTTTCGCCGTAAGACACCATAAATTATCTTTGAAACATATATTTTCTGCAAGGTTTTATATAAAATGGAGTAGCAAAAAAGAAAGATGACGTAGTAACTAATAAGGCATGACAAGACAAAAAAATCTAGCCTGTCTAACTAAGTTCTCATGAAAAGGAATTCAAAAATAAATTATTAATTTTTTATCCTGGGGTAATTATAATATACAAAAAAGTCTGAGATTCAATGAGGAAAATTTTATAATATCGGATTACGGAGTAGAGATTACAAAATATTAATGCGACTAATCTGTTGCAGGATAGGTGATTAACTGGATAATTTTCGAAAAAGTAGGTTATCCCTCCTAAAGGCACATGTTACCTTTCCTTTTGATGAGTTTCTTGTGTCAGGAAAATGCAAAAAGAAGACGAAGTTTCAGCATGCCATTACTCAATTGACAATACAAAGGTGTTCACGGAATACTGAGACACGACTGATAACGCTGACACTTTTTTTTCTTTTCCGAAGAACACCGTGTACATCTCGCGGACGCATTCAATTGACATGCTAATTAGAAACTTGAAACGCTGTACGAAGCATCTTTTAGCTAGAATGCGCCAATTAATTTTTTTCCTCGAAGGAAGACTACGGAGAGACCTCGCAATGAAAATAGCCTTAGGCCCGGGATCCTGACTTCCTTTTACGCTTCCTTTAAAACGATAATTAAGGGCTGAAAAAGAAGGACACGCGACGCACAAAGGCATTGGATATACGACTACCTCTTTTTTAAAGGGACAGTTTCCTTATTGACGAAGCCAATTGAGCGGGAGACAAAGCGGTGTCATATTTTCTCCGCTTAAAAGAAAATGATTAGCCTGGAGGAGGAAGCTGAAAACAGATGAAACTGTTGAGCAAGTCATCTCCATCCCTGCTCCCAGCATGGACGCAAAAAAATTAATGCATGCAGGCCTCAACGTTGGAAGGGATACTAAGTAATCTTCGACGATGTAGCAGCAACGGATTTAGAACTTCCTTTGCCACTCATTCAGGGGATGAACTCAATGCAGATACATAATAAACTTTTATAAACAAGAAGATGAATATGGCATCGGAATCTCCAACTTTCAACGAAGTTTCGACATTGAATAAGTCTGAGCTGCGTTGAATTAGGAAAAAATGTAGGTTTTACCGATGAAAATATCGTTTTTTTTTATCAATTGTAATTTTGTTTCCACTAAAAGAGTAATCTTCAAGAAAAGGCTCATTTTCTGTTTTTTAATCATTAAAAAAACATCTCAAGAAATAGCTTCAGCGTGATATCCATTTAATTAATGATACATTGAAAGGATATCCAGTTCATACTAGGAAATATTCACTGAAAATATTCTAAGGACATAATTTTTCTGGATATTCAAAGCCAAGTAATAAATACCAATTGAATCAACACTTCAAATTCTAGGGACCTCATAACATTCAAGGAGCCTAGGAACAAGCCGAAATATAATTGGGAATAGTTTGATTGATGGATGAATGAATAGTTGGATGGATGGAAGGAAGGCAAGTTGATTAGGGCATATATTAAGAAGGAATTGTTTGGAACGGAGAATAATAGAAGGGAAGATAGAAGGAAAGAGAGGAAGAGGAAGAGGAAGAAGGAGGATGGGAATGTTGGATGATATAAGAAGAGGAAGAAAATACAAAGACCTAAAGGAGGATGCTCAGGATAGAGAAAGATGGAGAGAAGTCCAGTGGAAACCTGTCTAAGGACAGTAATCACTGATGATGATGAGTTTGATGGAATTAGGATTAGAAGGTTTGATAAAAGAACAAAAATATTATTTAAAAGAGCACTTTTGCGAATAAAGCAAGTATAAAGAGGTTCGGCTTGGTATTTAGGCTAGGGTTTGACCTCCCACCTCTCGTAGAACAGCGTCTTCCACGTAATGAGGAGAAAACATAAAGGTTATGTCGGAAAATGAAGTAATACAGAGAGGATAGCGTACGGCTATTTATCCACGAAGCAATTAAAAAAAAATAGTTATGAATACAATCCAATTTATGTGTTACAAGTAGCAACGAAAATAATGAAGCTTAAAATTACACCAGCAAACAATTTAGCCGAAAAAAGCATGCCTGCCACGTGACCAAATTCATCAATATAAATATGAGTAATACAAAATTATCAACTTTACAAGTTTATAGGGCTTTTAAGGGTTCTAACACTTCAAGAGTTTTCTAAGGGGGAGCAGGCCCCCTCGAACACCTTACGTTAATTATTAAAGATTTATTTATATTAAAGCATCCTGGGGGTAGCCTGGGGCCCGTTCATCCAGAAAAATTCTGGGGGGTGTGGGGCCCCCTAATTCTTTGTTACAGATTTTGTTGTTTCCAAGCACGGCTCTACCTGGAGGGGTCCTCCCCCTTCCGTAATGGTCGTAGTCCCCCATAACATTTCTGTAGGAGGGGGGGCCGGGTCCCCAACGTTTTTGTTTTGGATTTAGTTAAGATCAAGCACAGCCATAGTTTCGGGAGGGGGTCGAATCCCCCCCCCCAAGAAATTTTATGAGGGACTACGACCATGTGTGACGATCATTACTGCTCCGATGTCGCAGACATGCTAAAAATAACCTGATTTTGTACAAAAAGCTAGTTAATTAATCTGAGCCGATCTGAGCATAATGGACAACATTTCAAATATATGAGTATTGAATTTTGCATTGCCATCAGATACGAATAATTGGGCAAATTTTCAAGGCATTTCGACTGTAAAAAGTGCGTTTGAAATCAATTACAAGATTCCATCGAGGTAAAAGAAAAATAGACCAAGCAAGTTAAGAAAAAAGATACATCAATCAGGTGCATGTGATACTAGACCTGCCTGCTTGAAGACACATGATCGCACAATCCCCTGCTTCTACAAGGAGAAAAACGAGAGAGAAGTAGCAATGCGAGTGAGAAAATCCGAAAAACAAATTCCATAGGAATCTAACCCTCAGACGGAACAGATGAGATGACAGATCGCGCAGAACAGCGCCTCTCGCGTAGTGGGGAGGAACTACGAAGGTTCGTCGTCGGAAAAGGAAAGAACACAGGGAAAGGGGAGGTTCTCAGAGCCCTGGTGGAAGTGGGCGGAATTAATCAATTCAAATTACTCGGGCCCTAATTAGTGCCTGTCAACACTTTTGATATTATAGTGTGCGATAGGGCGCTTTGTAGCGGAGCAAAGGAGCACCCCTCCCCTAACGTTTGCCATGTGGAAGTAAGGTCTCGGAGAGGTGAAGTGGTGGGGACAATAGTGTAGCAGGCCTACGTAGCTGGTCCCCCAATAGTGATGGAAAAATGTCGGTCAAAATCGGGTTTTCTAGAAATCCATTTTTAATCGGCATGAAAAGTTCAACTTTTCAACAAAAATCGAAATTTGGAAGATCGATTAATCGAAAAAATGGAAGTTTAACAAAAATATAGTGTTTACAAAAACCTGTTTATTTTTCATTCGAAAAATACTCAAAATACAAATTTGAGATGTGAAGAAAAATCACCCACAATCTACTTTGAATGCACGCATGAATTTTTAGTAGTAAAAATGCACAAATACAGGCTTATTTGAGTTTTGAGATCACCGCTTGGAACCACTCGGTTTCACTAAAATTTTTAGGCTATGTCATCTGATTGCAATTGCGATTATTGAGGTCGCTCTTTCTAATTTTACTGGAGAAAAGTCTTTCACGTGGGACGGATGGCACTACTATAGGCCGAAGGTGACGCTGCTGATATTAAGGGAAATTGTCAAGATTGAAGTTTAGAAATCGATTTTGAATCGAAACCCGAAGATCATGCCTCGATCTCGATTTTCTCGATCCTCGACATTTAAAACCCGATTTTCGTTTTTTATTGAAATTGATTTCTCCATCACTATCCCGAAACTGCCGCGTTGGGAGGAGACTATGATGTGCTCCAAGATTCGCAACTGTGGACAGCATGGGCGTACCCAGCGAGGGGCAGGGGGGGCGGG
Source organism: Ischnura elegans (assembly GCF_921293095.1). Lineage (NCBI taxonomy): Eukaryota > Metazoa > Arthropoda > Insecta > Odonata > Coenagrionidae > Ischnura > Ischnura elegans. The sequence goes on along the minus strand of NC_060255.1, from coordinate 65,357,067 downwards.
GGGCAGCTAAAAGCAAATATAGGAAATAATTTTAAAAACTAATACAGAGCTGTTACAGTTTCCTTAAAATGTTGATTTCATTCGCCTTTTCCATGCTTAACTCTTACCCAAAACTTGAGCTGGTTGTTTGTCTGGCTTGCCCCCCCCACCCAAGTTTTGTACTCGGTACGCCCTTGGTGGGGAGGAGACAAACTTGCCCTCCCGCTGTATAGGGTCGGGGCAGTCAAATTGTTTGCGAAACAAGCAGATCCACGCGGGAAGGCATTCATATACACATATAGATATGCATACGCACGAGGTGCATGTATCCGAGGACTGTGTTTGCTCGCGTCTTGTCCGACCGAAACAAAGGAAGGGAGGTCTCCGCACGTTCACCAGATTCGGCTGTATTAGAGAGTTTATCAAGGTAACGCTTTCCTGAGTGGAAGCATTCGAAATGTGGTGTTACCGAAGAGTAATGGAAATAAGATGGATGGCCAAAGCTGATTTTCGTATCCTCTTGCCAGCATTTTATTCAACCTTAAACGTGGGAATTTTATATTTTAGATGTCCACCACAGTTTAAATTTGAGTGACGCTAGTGCTCAAGACATGTATTTTTATTGATTAATGAGTATTTATAAGAGAAAATGTTTCCCTATGGAAATGAGGCTTGGACGTTGACAGCAGCAGAGAAGTCAAAGGTTAGCATCCGAAATGTGGTGCTTCTGAAGAATAACGAAGATAAAATGGCTCGGCCGAACAAGTAATAAGGATGTGTTAAGAAGGTTGGGAAAAAAGAGAACTCTTATAAAAACCTTAAGGAAACAACGGGACAGCTGGTTGGCCACATAATAATGGCCTCATGAAAGCAATCATAAACGGACAGGAGGAAGTGAAGAAGGGCAAGGGACGGCCCCGAATGAGTTATATAGGACAGATTATAAAGGCTGTAAAAGAGAAGAAATACCTCGCTATGAAAATGCTAGCGAATAGGAGAGAGGAATGGAGAGCTGCGTAGAACCAATATTAGGATTGTTGAATGATGATTATGATGATGAACGTAGCCCTTCATACTCCAGGAAATAAAGTGGGATGTGGTATGGAATTTAGAGAAAGCGACCGGCAGTCAAGTTCATTTTCCCCATAGGGAAAAGTAGGGAAGTAAGTTCAGAGTGAAACTCGGTGTCGGCATCAGCCTGCTCTTAATGAAGGGTGCCAAGTGAACCACTGCTTAACGTCCCATCCGACGGACAGATTTAAGTACCTTTCACATAGCACTCGAGTGGGGATCGGGCGCTTTCTGAAAAATCTCTACCACCCCCGGACTTTGAACCCTGGACCACGGCGTGGAAGCCCAAGACTAAGGCCTCCACGCTGACGTCAACCCCCCAAAAATGTAGTACACAGAGAAATATCATGAGACGTGCAAAAATGTATTCCATAAATCAAGCATCCTCAATTAAGAAATAATTACGTCACCGCTTTCAATTATTATTTTACCTATGTCCACATGGCGGCACTGAAATTGAATCCTCCTTTAACTGCAGTCGGCTTCAACACCGACATTTATGGTTATTATAATTATTATAGTATTCTACCGAGTAAGGTAGGTTTCCGTGGAGAATTTAAAAATAATTCTGGGAGCCTCCCCTTCTTCAATCACTTCCCTCTTCGATTCACAATGAGGACTACTCCCTTTCATTCTATCTAAAAATCCTATCCTCTTCCTTCCTCTCCGTTGTTTACCTAACGTTCTATCCTCTAACACTGCCTTACACATCCCCTCCCCGCTAAGTTCCCCCTACATCCATACCTTCTGTCTGCCCCTCATCTCATCTGAAAGCTATCTCTCCTGACCCACCATGTCCAGCAGTTCCCCTTCCTCTCCGTCCACTTCACCTTCTTCATACCCACATCTCGAATGCCTCAAATCTTCATATTTATGTTTACTCGCCGAAATTCAATATTTTTTCCCACATTGGTTTGTGTTCACTACAAAAATTTCACGGTGAACACATATACTGCTCACTTGCTCTGGTTACATGTGATCTGCTCATGCTCATCGTCATGCGATCTGGTACACTTGCATTAAATCGCGAGAGCAAAGCTCTTTATTCTCGATTGCTCTGTCTTCAATGCAAATGTACCAGATGATGACGTGCCTCGTCGAAAGCTTATTCGTAAAGTTTTAAATGTTTGTGGGATTAATTTTCTTTTTACATTTCATCATAGCTGGAGATTTATAATGAAATTATTGTTTTCACCTGCCCGGACTGTACAAGGTTTTCTTTTGCCTAGGGCAGAGGCGGGAAAATTGTAGCCCGCGGGCCACATGCGGCCCGCCACAGAGTTTGTGATGGCCCGGCACAAAATTAAAAAAAAAGTTATGGGGCACACTGGTCTCATTAAATAGATTATATAATTAAATGTGCTAGTAGCTAGAAATCTAACCAATATAAAATCAACCCAATAAATAAGTAGAGTAGAACTACCACTTTTGTTTAATTTTTATTTTGCAATTTATGTTTTTTTCTGAAACTAAATATAATGTTGACTAATGAATACAATCATTGCACACGGTACGGTCCTCCGATGACCTACTCTCATACAAAGTGGCCCTCGAGCCCAAGCAATTGCCCACCCCTGCCCTACTGTCGGCGTCAAAATGATGTGCCGCTGTACTTTGCAAATTTATATCTGGACTTCAGTGCATGCCATAGTAATGACTAATACTCCATAATCTGTAAAAATATTTATATTTGTGAATGTTAATGGCTACTATTAATGTCATGTTGCCAAACAGGGCCGCGCCGGGCCAGTGCCTGTTTCCAGGAAGCAAAGTTCCGCAGGCAAGACGTGGCAACGCAGCATTCCTTCGCTCTGGCGTATTTTTTAATGCCCATATGTAATCTATACTGCATAAAAATAATGTATTTTCGGATCATAGAAAATTTTCAAATAAATTAAGAACTGTTTCTATTAATTTTATTTTCTTTCGGGGTAAACTGTAAGATTAGATAATTTTTAAGCATTTTCGTTATTTTAATACAAAATATGCGTTCTTAAATACTAAAAAGCAATTTTATAAATTTAAATTATTGTTTGCAACTAATTGTGGAAGATGGATGTTGTAGACGTAGTAGTTTTCCCTAGGTTGAGTTACAAAGTTCAAAAGTTATGGAGTTGACAAAACAGCTAAATTTATGGTGCGTGAAGTCCTTTATTGCACTCGTGTGTCTTGGTTTTTGAATTTTCATAAAACAAAAACAAATCTGAATTGAGAATAAAATTTCCTTTAAAATGACGTAATATTCATTATTATGGCACCAACTGAATTTCAAATACAAATTTGCAAAGTACGGCGGCACATCATTTTGACGCTAACATTAGGGGGGTATTCCAGGGGGGTAATTTGCCATGCGGGGCCCCATGATCACGTCTCCGTTGGAGCACTAGGGCAATCACTTCGCCCATGCCCCCGTTTGTCAAGAGTATCCGTTCAGAAGAACGAATGCGCCACATGAACGACTCTTCCCTTTCAGGTCCACCTACAGCTCTTTATCCCCGCTTCCTTTTTCGTCTTGATACGAACGGATTGGATTACCCGTTGGAATTCGATTTGCGCGTCAGCTGAGGCTGACCCTTACTCCCTTCATCTCTCTCCTTAAATCCTTTCCGGCGCCTAAACAGAATTCCTTTCCCCTAATGTTGGTCAGGAAACCTTTTCTTATTTCCCTCCCCAGGATCAAAAGCTATCACTTCTGCCCTGGGTGCATATACTCCTCGCTCTTACGAGAACCGTAGCAGGTCATTGCTCACCTGGCTGACACGTCCAATTTAATTGTAGGTACGCAGTACCTCCAAAACGATCACTGCCTCGCAACTACTAACAAAAATTAAGAGCAAATAGGATATGAGGTAACATACTTGAAAAAGCAAAAGAATTGGCGATGGCTGGAGAGAAATATTTCTATATAATCCTCTTTGTGAGAGTATTAAAATTCGGCTTTTCATTGATCCATCATAAGTAATACATTGAAAAAATCAAGCTGTAAAAACATTCTTCTCTGTCTTACATGAACCAACGTTTGCGGCTTGAGATATGCCATTAGCTATCGATTTCTGCTGCGTTCGAAGTTGAGATCCTTCAAATTCTCTAATTATCTAATCACGATGGACAATGTTCTAATTCGTTTCGTATTTGTTGTTTGTAATCCCTGCCCACTTGTATAAGTTGAGCGTAACAGCCAGCTGATATAACAGTCAACGATGACGCATAACAAGGCTTTTTGTTACAAATTGTATTTGAACCAAGAAATCGAAAATTTCAATCGTAATTTAGAAATGTTTGGTAAGTTTTTCGTCGTCCAAAAATTCGCTCCGAGAAATGATTTTCATATCCAGCACCATTATCATTCAATTGGTCGATCCTTTCAATATTAATCATTTCACTTACGTGCAACTTCTGTCGAATGCTTCCATCATTTATTTCCCTTCTGTAACCAACCGCTATGCAAATTACACTACCAAAACCAAGATCTATGTTAATATTTACGATGGATGACCCATTTTGCTATCTAGCCTGTACGTGCATTAATTGGATAGTTTTAAAATTCCTTCTACAGATGTTACAAGGAAATTTTATCATCCATGAAAGCCACCTTATTCTGCGCGATATGGTCCAGGGTGAATGTATTCTAAACTATTACTTCGTGTTGTATACATAGGTATACATGACTGGCAGGATACCTGGCCGAGAGTCAGGAAATACGGGCTTATATCCCGACCAAGGGAAATATCTTTTCATAGCAAATTTCACCCTTATTGCACATACTTAGTGAGTATTGTTGTCCTGGTCTCACCATACCTGTCATGCATATTGACCAGAACATATTTATTCATGCTTTATGGATGATATATCAAGACGAGATTCATAAAAAGGGTACATACAAAGGCATAAACAGCAGGTACTACTCTAATTGATCTCATCATTTTTTTCTACATAAAATATCATTTTTGCTTCGTAAACAGTATTATAAACAATAGAGTGACAAGTAAAACTAACAATGACGCAAAAAACATTAGAAGTCGGGATTTGCGAGTCTTTTCCTTCATATCGTTCAAATCTTAGAATGATAATGCACATCCCTCAGTGAATAAACTTATAGAGGATTCTTATGAAATGTCTAATTTATGCTACTTAAATCGAATTTCCAGTGAAAATTGTAAGTAATGTGTAGAAAACACAAGAAAAATATCTTAAAAATGATGTAACATATCAGGGATGAAGTTCGGCATGAAAAATATATGACTTAACCGGGATTGGAACCCGAATTTCTTAATAGGCTGGTTTCCTATTATTTTTATTACCTATTATTAGAGGAAAAATGTGGGGAATTTTGGTAAGAGATGGTCAAATGCAATGTTTCAACGGCATTAATTATGGATTATCTCATGCACCATCAAGAATAGGGTGGTTATATTTTTTTATTGCCTAAATCAAAAGATTATTACTCCTGGAGTACGTATTTCACGCTTTTAGATTTTTAAATGACGATCTGTATTTTTCACGGTTAAATGAAAAGTGAAAATTTTCAAGCGCGCGAAAACGCGACGGCTAAGGATGGATGCTGGGAAAAGCCCGTGTGACGTCATTCTGGCTCCAGCTGCCGCCGTGTGAGGCCTTCTTGGTGCGAGGCCATGAGAGCCGATATGATGCAGGCTGCTAGCAGGTAGCGCTTGGCTTAAATAAGGATTATAAATACCCTATCAAACGGATAAAATTTTGCGACCTAATCCATGATAAAAAGAAGAACACAACGGTAATTTCCACATTTTTAATGCTACAACTCAGCAACCGACCATAATTTCAACACGTAAGTGTCATTTTTAAGGTGAAAAATCCAGTACTCTCTCGGTATATATACTCAGGCCAAGGTAGGAGGTTGGGACTTATGGAATTAGGTGTGGGGGAGTGGGAGGGGAAACGGTTTTGGTGAACAAGTGAGTGAAGGACGAAAACATACATCTTGAAAATGACACGTGTTGAAACCATGGTCGGTTGCTGAGTTGTGACATTAAAAGTGTGGAAATTACCATTGTGTTCTTCTTTTTATCATGGATATAAAGAACTTCGTCAAATTCGAGCCGGATACGATTTTATACTTTCCGACCTTAGGCTATTTTAATAGGCGATTATTAAGAAATGTTTCCCTGAGCTCTGTTCGTAATGCATGCATTGGTAGTCTCATACGATGTAAAACTCTTGACTACTCGTACAGAATCTAGGTCCCTGTGTCGCCATGTGGAGTGGCATTGCATGGGCGCCAATCTGGCCTTTTCCAAAAATAGGTAAAAATTGACCATTAACATTCGTCTACACTGGGGTTTATAAAACCAAATAATTTGTATATTATGAATACACTAATGGTGGGTAACGAATCGCAATTAATGTCTTTCGCTTTCTTTCATGAAGGAAACTACCCTATTCTTAGTCAGGTATGTCAGCCTAAACACCACCAAGGCATATTACCAGAGCGTGCGTGACTGCGTGAAAGCCTCTTGCTTCATGCAGAGTTTTATAAATCTTTAGAAGTTGGGATTTGAGGGTCTTTTCCTTCTTTACGTACATATCTTGGAATAATAATAATATAATAATAATTTATAGATAAAATTTGAGAGGATTTAAAAATGTATGGGGCGTGCATGCTCCTCGGACCTTAAAGGGTAAAGAGATCTAACGGATTATCTGGCGACTCTGGAACTTAGAATAATAATCAAAATCTCGATAAAGTTTGAGAGGATTTAAAAAAAATTGAGACGCGTCCCTTGGACTTGAAAGGGTTGAATGTTCCAACGGAGAATCTGGTGTTAGAAAATAGGAAGAGGTTGAGGACAGAGATAGAGAGAAACAGAAGACGGGGAAGAAGACAGATTGTAAGCGGTTGAGAGCCCGAAGAAATAAAATGGGAAAAGAGCGTTAGAGGGAGAAGTGGGGTAACACCTCCCCATTTCAGCAGTAGCGATGGAGAGATGGAAGTGGCCGGGCAGTGATTTAATGTCCAAGGACGTGTAACACTCGCTCCCAAAACGTTTAAGTCGAGAGAGGTTTAAGCGTGGAGACTTTTTTAGGGGCAGTGTGTGGGAATAGGTTTTCTGTCCCAGGCAAAAGAAATGAAGGTCCGGCCGGAATCTAATTTTTTATTTTTCCTTTTTTCCCTTCTTCTCTCTCCAGCCACAATCCAATTCTTTCAACTGTCCCTCAAGCACCTCCGGCATCGAACTAGTAAACTCGATCTCTTCCCTCGTTCACGTGAGGATCATATGGAGATGTAAGTCATCGGAATAGTTGGGTCAATAAAACTGAGGTACAATACGCGACGGGTAATATGAATTGAAACAAAGTAAAACGGAGTAATTTTTAACGAATATTTGAACTAAGTTTTTTAATATATCATTAAATATTACGTATTACATTTCAATTAAGTTAATTGATCGATTCCCTCGTAGTTTTGATTATTTTTTCTGTAAAAATGTATTTAAATGGCCTTTTATGGAATGATTAATGTAGGTGTAAAATTGTATGTTAACGTTGGTGTCAAATTTTTGAGTTTAATGAGCACCATTTACTATGCTTTATCGATTCAAGCGAGTACCAAGGAGAACCTAGGGCCGACACTAATTTGTTTTTATTCCATGTTTTACCGCGGCGTGTCTCATGGTGGCGTAAACGTCAGGATGCCGGACGATGGGGTCAATGTTTGGATTAACTGTTCTCCATAAGGCCTGTGCTGTCAGCTGCATGTGGAACACACTATAGTAGGTGATGGATTATATCTCACAATCAGCCATTGGTACGTGAAAAAACTTCTAATTTTCTCGATTATGGTGGTTGGAGATAATGAGGTAATTTACTCAGACCTGAAACCTTAATTTACCACAATTTTACGGTGGATGGGCTACTAGGTGTGACGAGATTAGCTAATTTAAGAACTGAGTTCATAAATGCCTTAACCCAATTATATAATTACTGACCACTGATGATTTTGTGTGGCTTAATGCTGTTCGTTTTTTTTTAAAAAAGAAGTGAGTTGCATAGGCCCTCCGAATGCATTTTATTCAATTTCAGACGGGAATGAATATTCTTGCCGCTTCTGACTCCCATGCTGCTGCTTTAGAGGGACGGCAGAAGTTCATAGAAAAGTCTTTAAAACATTTTTATGGAATGAGAACTGGCTTTATCAGTACGGTCCACTTGAGTTAAAATCTTCTTGGTGTTTTTGCTGATTTGGACCAATAATTCGGTTCCCGCATCGCATGCGGATAACTAATTTCTAGATTATGACGAAAGAATAATTTATTCTTACCCATAACAAAAAACATACAGATCATATACGCATAACGTAACTCATGCCGGAAGAAGAAAATAAACAGGAGAGGAGGAAGAGTAGACTAATGCAAACGTTAGAAGGGGAGCAAAACACGATGTACAACATCATTTGACGTAAAATTTTAGCACGGTGTCAAAGCACTACATTTAATAAGTAACTTTGTACGAAATCTCGTGACTCCCTTTTTTATGTAAAAACGTCATTAGTATTCAAGCCATGTTAGCCATTAGTAACAATTAAGATTTTATAATCAAGTACCAGATAATATAGAATAAATAAACAAGAATATAAATAAATAAGAATGTCTTCTATGGCGTGTCGACCCAGTATGATTAAAAGAGTATAATTTCATGCAAAAGATATATCTCAAGTTTTTTTTACGAGCCTCTTCAATAGCTAGCGTTAAGAAGTTTACCCGTACATCAATAAGAAAATGGCCTCCTAGACGCTTCCGGAATTGCAGCCGTCGATAAAAATCCTAAAGCACCGATATTACATTTTACGAACGGCCGAAAATTAAGTTATAGACTTTCCCCCGGAGAGCATTCAGGAAGGAAGAAGAAGATATGTGAAATAAGTAAGGACCGACGGTGGTCGTTGTGGCAAGGAAAACTTGGCCTGATGCCACGGGAGATAAGTGACTCGTAAGGCCACCTGGGAAGACAGTCAAAAAAGGAAAGATACTATGAGGAGGAACGTGCGGTGAACCCAGAGGACGAACCGGTGGTAAGGAAGCATCAGGATATCCGGGAATGTGGGCTTTTAACTCATAAATGCCCACGGTTGCCATACGGCAACGCAGTGCATTGTTAAGGTCAATCTCCTAAAACCAGAATCTATTATCTTTCGAGGTTTATTTCCTGTTTTTCTGAATAATGAAAAGTAAAATTTGATGAGGAATTTAATCTGCATACAAATGAGAAAACGTAAGATAAACCTGTAAAATTAACTTCTGCTACATAAAATCATATTAAACCCTCCGTTTAATATCAGGAACAAGAAATTTGAAGTACTCGAAAATGAAAAGGAGACTTCGTTGACTTCAACTGATTTATTTCGTCCGTACGACATTTTTCGAACCATAGAGGTCATTAACTTGATAATGACCTCTACAATTCGAAACATGTCGTACGGATGAAATAAATCAGTTGAAGTCAACGAAGTCTCCTTTTCATTTTTGAATATTAACTTCCACATAGTTGAACCTAATACCATTTAGCGAAGTAGGGAGTAATTCTTTTCTTATAGGGTGGGCATTGATACTAGTATTTACATTAACACCCTTGGATTTTGACGCCAATTATGCGTATTATCTGCTGATAAAAAATGCTAAGGTGGTTTGAAATTAATTGCCGTAAAGGAATATCCCAAAAAATTGCTAAGATCCTTCCTTGAGATTCTTACAGATTCCTACCAAAACCGAAAAAAACGTCGGAATATCTAAAGATAAGCTAAGGACAAACAAGAAAATTTATAAAGACCAAGTGTTTGAAAATTGCAAGTCATTGAATATGGGCCACTTTGTGCTTGGCCAAACGGGAAGTACATTAAGGAAATGGACCAAATAGTATCGCCGAATGTTGCCTGTGCAAGGCCATAGGAGGAGACTGTTGTCTGCCAAAAACAGCAACACATCAGATTTTGAGCTCTACCGTAAAAAACACAATTTCATTGCAATTTGCATGTATACGTTGGATTATATACTTTAAACTATCCTCTGTTTCTGAGTATTTCTTAAAATTAACTCATTCTCAAAAAAGTACCCGTTTTTTGCACGTTAGGTGACTTTGAGCTCTTGGTATTTCCATAGTTTTACTTCCTATGAACTGAAAGCTTTGATATAAAGAATTTAATATACTCCTGTTTGTAGGAAATAGTTCTTTTATGTCACTAAAATTAACTAAGCTGCTGTCAACTCAAACATCTGGAAACAGAAAGCAATGGTTAATTTGAAAATGCATTGGCCTGCCGTGTGACGATACGTGTGAGTAATGCCAGTTAGGTCAGGCAAAAAATGAAGCCTTTAAAAGGCCTCATTTTTTAATGCACAAGAAGCACAGTGAATTACTTATTGACGGACTCCCTGCATTTCATCTATTGAATCCCAATGAATAGCGATTTCAATTTTTGCAAAATACGCCAAAAATTCCATCCGATTCCCGTGAAAATACTCATCGCCCAATCCCTCTTAATTCCCATCTTTAAATAGGGATATGTTAAGGTGTAAATTCTATAAACGTTTGAAGTGGGACAACGTGAATTATATGATATTGCAACAGTGAAACTGGTTGTGGAGTCGCAAAAAAATCATTTGGAAAAACAAAGTATATACTCTCATTGTATAATCAACCACAGCTTACTTGACAACTCACATATTTCCTACTTCTATATTCAATTATCGAGAAAATATCACAGTAATACAGAATTTAAGTTAAGTAAATTTTGCTAATAAATTCAAATTATGATTAAGTTGATTGAATAATTCACTCAGTTAATTTGAGGTAAGTAAATTAAATTTACAGTGTGGAATCAAATGACATGTCAACCGGCGTATCAGGATCTAAACGAGTTTTCACCTGCAATTTCATGACATTGTATGGGGCTGAATTTTATGTAACTATTTATATGATACTCTTCTGCTCTTATTCTGCCATTCTAAACATTTTTGTAATTCACTTTACTCGATCCAGTATCAATCTTTAAAAATGCGTGTGATTGCTGCATATTTCAGAGTTAACAATGATATCTTATTGTTTACCTGTTAATAACCTCCGAAAAAGATACCAAAGCAATGAAAGCCTCTAATTACAAAGACAACAACGCATAACTCAATTCATGAGCTTTTCATCGTGACAGGGAGGATGGAAGCGATGAGATAAGAAGCTTTTATGGGGTGAAAGTCTATATCCAAGGCTTATGATTAGAGCTTCCAAGACAGCATGACGTTGGAGACCTGCGAAAACATATAATTTTATGGGTCAGACGATACGACCCTCTTCCAGTATGATTTAGGTACTTGAAAGGAAGATATTTCCACATTGAGATTTCTGGTTGTATACGGCAATAGCGAGTCGAAATTGCAGTGAGACAAATGAAGAGCTGTGCAATCTTGTCAAGGAAGACGAAAGTTAATGGCTGACATAAAAAGGTAGTAACTTTGGCTTTAAGCCAGCACAGGCAAGAATTTAGAATGTCTTGGCAGCAAGAAATGAGAGCAGGTGACAACGCATGACAAACAAAAGTGAAGAATTCATTTCTCACAGGACGCAGAAGAAATTGTAGGTAATTTGTGATTAAATTGAAAGTAAGAATAAATAGTTGTTGCCTTTAGCTTTTTTATGATATACTCTAATCAACAAGGAATCAGAATTTTTAATTGAAAACAAATGCTGAAATATTCTTTGGGGTATTCGACATTTACCTAAATAGCATGGTGTTTTCGAATCTAAAGCTACATGAATCTTATTTATAACAGAGAAGTCCGCCCTCGACCAACTAAGGTAACTCGCAACAGACTCCAAATAAACATACCTTAACCAATAGAGTATTAATTAATCTATAATTCTACATTTGCCATATTCTCAGTTACCTTTTGCCACAAGGAATTTCCAGTATGACAAAAAATACTCTAAGTAAAATTATTTTAAGAAACATGTAACAATAATTGTCATTCTTCGATATATAAATATGAAATAAGGGTAAAAAAATATGCTGATAGTTCAATTCTATGATTTTAAAATTATTCTTTTTCAAGAGTTGTGCGACCACTGTAGAGCAACAACAGAAATATTTCGCATTCATTTACATCATGCTTTTCGTGACGCAAAAAATTAGTATAACGCAAAACATTCCTCGTTATCCTTGATAACGGTAAGGGTAAATATTAAATTTTTGAGTCACAATGAAATTTAATTTTGAATAGGAATAAATATTTTTCCGTAAACCTAGAGGATCAAAGTAATGAGGGCGTATGCAACGACAGTGACTATTTAACGGAATATCCACGAAACATGTCATGAAATGCTCATGTACCTATATTTAAAAAACATATTGGAGATTACTTAGATCAGGGGTTCCCAAACTGGGGGGCGCGCCCCCCTGGGGGGGCGTGACACCCAAATGAAAAAAAATTATAAAAATAATTTCCTCAGATCTTTGAAATAAAGTCTTCCTAAGTTTTCATAATTGTTTTTGTAAATAAACTTTATCAAAGAAGGTTACAGTACTGGTTAAAGTACTTAAAAGTTTACCCCAGTATTTCAGAGAAAGCTTTTCGGATGTACTTGCCTTTTTCAACAACATACATGTGCGAAAAAGCTTTTTCAACTCTTGTGGCGATCAAAACCAAGTACCGCAACCAACTTGATGTCGAAAGTGACCTACGCTGTGCTTTGTCTGAAACTCAACCCAGGATCTGTCAACTTATCAACATGCAAGCGCACCCATCTCACTAAATTACATTTTATGTTTTGTTTTTGTAAGTAGGTAGGCCTATTGTTTCACCTTCCTTAAATTGAAAATGTATCTGTGTTACAATGTTAAATTTTATATCAGTACTTATATTCGTTTTTCATGTAATACTTGTTTTAATTTTTATCATACGTACAATTATTGAATCTTTCCATTATGCGTTACTGCATTCAACAGTGAACAAAAAATCTACCTACTCACCTTATCGAGTAGGCACATACTTGTACGAGTACAAGTACTTGTAAAAGTAGGAGGTGATATGTACGGCACCGTGGAAATAGGGTATTGAAAAATGGAAAGCTGATCTGTGTAGCGGGGAAGGGGGGGGGGGGGGCGTGTTACAAAAAAGTTTGGGAACCCCTGACTTAGATGGAAACGATTCCTAATTTAAAAAAATCACACAATCTTTGCTTTGAGCGGTGACCCTTCACCACGATATGCCTATCTTTGCCTAACGCACAGATTCTATTCTAAATTCACATTTGCCTACCTTTCTCTTACTCCCAAAGTTTACCTTAACCCCATATCTAAGTCGTCCTGCAAAAGGCCTGCTACCCTTTCAGCTAAAAAAAAATTCCTTTCCCACCCGCCGGCTCACCTATTAATCTTGGAATAGTTGAGAACGCTCCCTACCTAGGGTCTCTTTAAGGAAGTTGTGATACGTGTTTCGTCACCGGGTGAGTATAGGTACCGGGAAATTCGCTTCTTTTACTTTTAATAATTTAAGCCGTTTTCCTGGAGATGTGGTTGGAAGTTGGTTAAAAAAAATATCGAGAAAAAAGAGACAGTTTTTTCCCTCATCGAGAGGAAGGGAGGAAAAAGAAAACAGAACACCATCGGTTGTGTTTCAATTCGCATATATGTACGTGCACAGCGTGTCGTCTCGGCGTGAATTATTTATCGGGGAAATCTTAAGGAGCTCCGCCTCTTCCTGAGGGAGAGGATGGGATGCCTCGCGTGGGCCCCACCGTATAAATACTTAAAATCCCACTGGAGGGACTGTTCGAGATAAGCGAGGCGGGCGGAAATTATGAATTTTCCACCCAGGAATTCGTTCGGCTCCTGTGTTTGACGAGGGTCTGGTTGGCGCGTGAGCCTAGCTACACACTGATACACTCCAATGGCTAGGATTCGAGTCGCGCATAAGTTGGTGATTTTTTTCACCATGACGGCATTTTTCTTCATGAAAATTAAGGTTCGTTCGTTCGAAAATTCATTCCAGTTAGACCGATTCTTTAGCTCTACCTACGTTTCGGTAGCTTTCATTGACCTCATTACGGGCTGCGATTTGTAAAGATGAAATAAGGTGTAAATGTACTCAATCGATTCAGGCGTGAGGTAGTGGAACTTTTACATAAAGAAATATAAGGTATTTGCAGTTTTACACAATTATGATAATTGTGGAAAATCATAATCGATTTCCACCATCATGATAATTTTGAAAATGAGTTAGTCCTGAAAAATTTCAAATTTACTCGTTTGCTGGTCAACTTCCGTATCAACTTTTTATTTGACTTGGTTTAACTCGCTTTTCCTTTTTTGGAGAAAAAATTATATTTTTAATGCTATTCGTATTAATTCTGCAAGTAAAATGAGCGAAAATCATATAGTTAGTTAGTCATATAGTCATCAAGTTAGAGAAAAAGTAGTATCGCCAATATTTCAGACATTAAAGTTTCTTAAATTTCTTTCTTAATAGTATGCAGTAGAAATAATACCATTGTCTAACGCACTTGTGGTTTCTGGCCTGATAACTTGGGTAAAAAACCGTGAAAGTATGCTCTTTCAAATTGGAATTCTTGCAAGACCAACTGTAAATCCAATTCAGCCCAAGGCTAAGTGATTTTTCTGGCAAGCAAATTTGATGTCATGGCATATATTTTCTCCCTAGTTCAACCAAGTATTGAGCTTCTGCGAGAAAATGAATTTCTTTATTCGCATGCTTAACGTATGTAGGAATTACAGTAATGAATATTCAATCATAAATAATTTCACACGAGAATCTCAGTAAATCCTCTTTAATATCATGGGATTATTAGATTAAGCTTGTCCGTTGGACAAGAATGGTCTCATATTATCCACGGGAGGCCTGGATTATTATATAATTCTCCTAAGATTATGCCACTAATCCCGGATTTCAGATATTCCATCGCTTAAAAATGCGTAAAAGCTCATTCCGCATTCAACTAATTAATTTTTCTCTAAATGGCCATCCTTAAACGTGCTATTTTATGTCAAAAATGGGTAGTACTCTTCTAGCTGTCAAGCTGATTAAAATCATATTACCTCTACAGTTCCTTAATAGTCTGTATATCTATGTAAATTTGAACGGTAAATAAAAAAAAATAATAGAACTTGTCCCTCAACTTTACCTACCTAGAGAGAAGCAAAATGCCCAGAAAACTAGGTATTAG
The DNA here is from genome assembly GCF_921293095.1 of Ischnura elegans. Taxonomy (NCBI): domain Eukaryota; kingdom Metazoa; phylum Arthropoda; class Insecta; order Odonata; family Coenagrionidae; genus Ischnura; species Ischnura elegans. Next base: position 65,341,812 of record NC_060255.1, on the reverse strand, counting down.
GTAACACTCTGCGTATAAAAGTTTGATTTGTTCATGTACCCTTGCTACGTGCATCAATCAGCCGCTTGATAATATTAATCACTGCATATTACATACAATTTTTATAATTCTCTGATTCAAGTAAATATAAGACTTCCTCTTTAAGTCCCAAATTTGCTATAAAAATGAGGTGATGGTAAGCCGCGTGCTTGTTTCGTTTACGCTCTTTTTTACTTAGTGGATACAAATTTATTCAAGATTCCCAATTTATCAAACACTCCTAGTGTATAATATGGCCCCCTTGAGCTGAGTGACTGAGAATATTGACCGTGTCAGTGTGTTTCTAGCAGTCTTTATGCTGAATATATGTGACAAATAGGACAAATTGGACACGATTCAAAGGAATTGTGAAACCAAAGCTAAATTTATGAGGACAAATATATTCATCCTATCAAGTCAACTGAAAGTTAATGTAGACTGAGTTTGAAGAAAGGAATAAACCTAAAAATCTAACGCAATAGGAATAAATCTATAACTTCAGTACACAAAATTTGCTTCCTATTTAAGAATATACATACTTAAACCAACTTATAGGTCGAGAACAAATTACATAAATTTTACAGAGACTTAGGACGTCAAGATATGGTTTAAATTTCAAACCAGAAGGTAACATCACATTACATTGATTGATCTCTGTGGTACCATTTTCTTTCTCTTCAAAAAATCTTAAAAGGTCTTATTAGGTCTAATTTTGAAATTTCACGTGACGCATTGCTTTCTTAATACTTGAAGCATCATGTTGAAAAATACAGAGTATAAAGAATAAAAAATGGCGAAAAATTACTATTTTGTTAACTATAAAAATTTACATCCAACAAAAATTTTGAAGAAAACCTGTTACATTTTAGGTACAGAAAATATTTTAAAATTCATAAACAGGCTATTCTTAACATTTTAAGACAATGACTGAAGTTTTAACGAGAATATGACAGTTAAGAAAAAAATTATCGCTTGAGTGACATTCAAGCGTCCTGTAAACTATTTGTTCCCAAATTTTCAGCTACATAAAAGAAAAAAACTAAAGACTTTTACGGAGGGCAAGAAGACAAACTGCATAGGATTTAGTAATTTCCGGCGTACAGGGGCGTCCTCCGCGTCCTGAGGATAATGGTGGAGTAATCCGTTGAAATTTCGACAGCAGGAGATCTGACCCGGTTGACAACCCGGGAAGAATCATTCTCAGAAGACAAATCGATTCATTGAGTTTTACATAATGGTTGAGACACTTAAGTGAATTATTCTCAATTTGCGCAAACGACAGAAAAATGTAAAGGAAATTATCTTTCGCCGAAAATGACATCATCTCATACAGCACCGTCCAATTCCTACACCAATAACAGAGCCACCTTTTTCTTTCTCTTCCACCTTTTTCATTCAGCCCATTAGTCTTTTCACCACTCTCTTTCCGATGCACTATTCATGCGGAGACTCTCCTTGAATTCAACATTCACAATCTCCGTCTCTCTCCCCGTCTCAATAAACCCTCTTTCCAATCCGAACTGTGCGTAACCCTTCATTGTTTCCTACTGGTCGCGGTGGTCTGGTTGCGGCACGTCTCTACCCTAATTCCATATTTTTCCATCCTTCTCCTTTCGCCCATCAACCGTAACCCTTCAACGAATTTCCTAAGAGGAACTTAGGGCTCCTAACGTGACTGAAAAACTCCAAGGAATATTAGTTAAATTAGATAGTAATATTCAATATATATACTACAAAATTAAAAACAAAGAATCAATTTACATACCATACTTAAAGAGGCACATGATACTCTTCTTGAAATTGTTGTAGCAACGTAACCCGCCGTGCGAAAATATATGCAGTGGATATATAGCTAAGTCTCACTTAAATCATGATAATAACTTCCTCTACGACTAGTAACTTATCGTACAAGAAACCCCAAAAAAATTTGTGACACTACAGAAATATTTCTGGAGGGGTAAAATAAATCACGCTTATTACTTTTTTGTATGTGAAAACTTGCTAATAATTCAAAATGAAGCATAAAAGAGCCCTATTTGATATTTTTATCTCAGTTCTGATGCTAAATTTAACTTATTAATATAATTTTTGTCACGATAAACTACGTTTAAGCATCAATAATCATTTCTCATAATTTCTCATTGGTATAAAAACATCAGTATTGAATGAAAATTTAAAAATAACCGGAATTGAAATCAATGAATTTGCCAAAAAATAATTGAGGGCGAGAAGAGAAATAAATATAATAAAGTGTAGGATAATTAACTTATACTGATATAAAAACAAATATTAAGTCCAAATATTTCCTGCAGAAGCAAACGTATGTTTTCACATTTTCTGGTGCATCAAATCCATTCTAGGGTTGTTGACCAATGACGACGATGATGATGAACGAATTATTATTGCGTAGTGTATTCATGTGAGGAAAAAATCCAGCAGATGCTATTTAGGGAGCATGTTTCAACATGTTGAAATGAGGAACATGTTAATCAGATGCTACATAAGGAGTACGTTTCTCCATGTTGGCGAGGCTTGGTCGTTGACTGTAGTATTCAAGAGTGGAAGCATTCGAAATGTGGTGCCAACGAAGAAAAGTGAAGATAAAATAGATTGACAGAGTAATTAATAAGGATATGCCAAGAAGAGTGGCAGAAAAGAGAAGACTCCTAAAAACCTCACAGAAAAGACGGAACACCTTGGTTGGTCACATCATGAGACATGATAGCCTGATGATAACAATCGTAGAGGGACAGGTATTACTGACACAAATGATAGAAAAGGGAAGAAATACGTCACTATGAAAAGGCTAGCATATAAAATATCGTGATGTAGAGCTGCGTCAAACCAATCTTAGGATTGTTGACTTATGATGGTCATGAACCAATAATAGCATTCGGCTTCAAAAAGGAAATATGTGAAGTGATGTCACAGGCAGCAGGCAATTAGAGTGGTATGCAGGCTGTCTAATCTCGAAATTCGTTGGAAATCAACTTCAGACAGTGTTTAATATTATGCAGTTATGAAAAAATTTCGGATCTGATAGTGTGAAAATATGAGTAGAGAACTTTTCGCACAGGGTAAATTTGATCCCGAAAAAAGTCATTTTCGGCCCACTCTAATATATATACTACCCCACAAGGCACCAAAATAGGGGTATGGCAGGGAGTATATGGAAACCACCCGTTTACAATAAAAACATATTCGCGCCGTGATAGATTTAACTGCCTGAGATCAGCCTAGTATCCATTGAAGTTGTTCGGGTCAAACCAACCTTATGGAAGCTGACTTATGATAATGAGTGTATACATACAATTATAATAAACAGATTGCTTTATTTTTAAAGCTACAACCTTTCCGTTGGGGTAGCAGGGTAGCCCTCCTAATGTTTTCTGATAAGCCTTCCCCGCCCAGCTTCAGAGGAAAGCAGCGGCCTAAGGGAGTGAGGAGAAGCCTCCCATCTTTCGTTATTTATGCTCGCGGCATGCATATTGCATACATTGGATCCGGTAAGGTGTGAAACTAAGACATCGTGTGTTACCCGGTGGCGAAGTAAAAAACGAAGGGATAATGGAAGGAATGAGTTGGTTAAGGGTTCCCTTCTCATCCATCCACATTCAAAACTGTATTTTCTTCACTTTCCGCCCCAAAGTAACTCCGCCATTCTTATTCATTTGAATGGGCTCCTTTCAATCAAAATTTTCTTCGTCAAAGTCGCACGGTTCATCCGTGGATGCGCGAGTTAAATTCCAGTCAGTATTCCAAAGCCTTGCCCTATTTTGAGTCCTCTCTCTCTCACTCGGAGGTTCATGTCTTAAAGCCATGTTTAATGTGAGTGAGATTTTTCTTAATTTTGAAACTAACTTACTTTAGCTTACTTACTGCTTAGCTTACCTGAGCTGGATTCACTGTGTTATCATGTACGTTGATTAGTGTCTTGAAGAGTAGGTCTTTCAGAATTAAATGCCAAATTTTTGGCTAACGCTTTGGTATATTTTTATACTTTTATCAGGACTTTATTTTTGCAATGAATATGAATTGTTAAACAAATTCTACTCATCGCAAAATAAACCTGATGAAAGTGTTAAAATAACCCGAAACGTTGGTCAATTATAAACTACATTCCGACTATTTTATTTAAAATTTATGCTAAACATAAAGTATATGTATTTATAACCTTTGGAATATGCGGCCAACATTTTTCTTTGTGCATGTAGCAAGATGTTTTGAGAGTCTCGCAGGCTTACAAATATTTTATTATTATTTTAGCTTCGCGAGAAAATCATCGTTTTATATAAAAAATATTTTTTAAGAGTAATAGTTTACGAGAAATTTTCAATTTAAAAAACGTGACGAGATGACGGCGGAAATCTTAGAAAACGGCAGATCAATTTGAATTGGAACTCAACTTATCAACCACGAATGAAAGCCTGAGCGAGCTTTGCGAATCCAATGAGATCTCGTATTATCAACTATGAAAGCAAGGCAAGTGCGAGTGAGGATCAAGGTATAAGGAAAGTTTTGGAATATGCTCGTTAATAAGGAACTTTTCTTGGGTTTCCAGCCACGTCAATGTCACAATTGCCTCCGACGTTTCGGCTCGAAACATTGAACCGGCTGTAAGCCCGAGACGAGTTCCTGTGCTGAATCATAGAACTTGATACCATTCGCCGGGAAAGCACCAAGGCAATGAAGGCGGCGGGCGGGCGGCCCGGAAGGGGGGTCGATGTACACGATGTGATTCAATAATTTTGTTTTCATCAGGGCAAGTACTCGAATGACACGATCGCTTTCCCATTCATGTATTTAGTTCACCCAATTGATAACATTTTACTTAGGACTTGAGAATCCGAAGTAGAATAATTATCGTATGTATTTTTCTTATCTGAAATAATAATAGTAGTGAATCGAATATCAATGGAGTCCAACGACCATGGTCATACATGGAAAATGCAAAAAATATCGAATATGAGTGTATTGCTTTTTGAACTTCTTCATTGCCGAAGGAACTAATTACATCCTGGGATCTTTCCTGTTATCCGTATTCCAAAACCAGACTCCGGCATACATGTACGAACTATTCATCCCCCGTAAGAAAGGTACTTACTGCAATTTCCACCCGTCATTATTCTGACTTTCAAATTCCTCATGCCCGTGCCCATATATATTTAAAATATTTTTTGCTGACAGCATCCTGATTCTTGAATTCTTTACCGCTAAATATAAAGACAACACAGTCAATTCAGACATTTAAAGAAATTTAAAGAAAAAGAAGCCTACTTGGAAAATTTAAAGAAAGGCTTTACTCCTATTTGAAGTCCAGGGCTTAGGTTATTTTATTATCCTTATTTTGTGTTCATTACGATCTGTGTTAAAACTTATATTTTTATTTTATTTTTTATAGAATACTTCACTGTTTTTATCTAAACATTTACTACTTGCTTTGCAATAGTCCTCAATTATCCTCGAGGCCGAGCACTTACTCTTAGTATCGCTGTTGTTTTTATTTTTGTCAAAATGCTATTTTGTTCGAGCGGAACGTTGTATGGTTGCGTTAATCTTTCTTCTATTCTTTTGCTCTCACAGGTTTTACCTAGAGCATAATAAATATTCATTCATTTATTCATAGTATTTACCTTATGCCCTTATAGAATTACATTACCAGGATTGCTTTAACTCAGTCTCCCCTTTTTTAATAAAGATCCTTCAGTTTCTTGCAATTATTCTCCCTAACATTCTTAACAATATCTATCCAAGTAATACCCTCGTCGTATTTTTCCGATGACCTGGCACCTGTAATGAACTGCGTTCTTCCTCAAATAATAGTGCATTTAAATTCTCTCAGTAAAAAGAAGTATAGATTATAATTTGGACTATAGGCTATATTACTTAGTCATGTAGGTTATAGGATTATATTACAAAAAAAGCCAAATATTCTCTTAACTTTTAAATAGAATAATTTTTATTAGAATTTTGCCATACAATCTCAGCAAATGAATAACGCTATTCATTAGCACATGAAATCGATATCAAATAGACTCCCCATGTGCCTTCCTTAAGCTTATTCTCTCCTCTGCGCTAAGCCATCAATTCCATCACCCAATCTGTCCAACCCACAATCTCCTTCTCATCTCTGCCTATCACCTACATCTACCTCCAACAACCCAGAGGGTGAGCAAAGTCTTACGGTTGGAAATTTTATCCCTTTTAATATTTTTTTGTTCAAAAAACCTCATATATTCATAGAATCACAATACCTTGATGCTACTGAGGGGGCGTCCCAAAAATAAAAATAAAACAATAAGATTCCCTGACATACACCCTATCTCTTCCTCAGGTTTCTTGGATGTAGGTGTAGATGAAAGGCAGGGATGGGAAGGTGATTGAGGCTGTCAGAGGGGAAATATTTCCTAATTCGCGAGGCAATTTTTGCAAAGATTATAAAATAAAATAACCGGACAACATTCCCTGCCATACGCCTCATACCCATCCTCAGGTTTTTTTGGATGAAGATGTAGATGAGATGGGAAGGCGATTGAGGGTGTAAAAGGGGGAATTGTTGCCTCAACTCGGGGGTGGGTGAAGGGAATAAGCTAAAGGAGGTATGGCTTAGGCCCGAAGGGAGGAGGTTAGGCCAGATGGCTGTGTGTGCATGCGACCGCAGATGAAAAGGCTTCAGGGGAGGCGGTCTGGAGATTGTGGGGGACCGTGGCAATTTCCAGATTCAGGGCCCCTTCCCAGAAGGCAGAGGGCTATAATGGGTCTAATCTCCATTACACGTCTGTGAGATTCGGGGCTACCAACTTCTCAGCCACTCACCGCCTCCCTTGTCGCGTCTCCTTCCTCTGTCTCCTCTTTGATTCTAACCAATGGGCCATTCCAAGAACGACAACCCCCGCCTAAACCTTAGTACCTACGTATATTTTACGCATGCGCATCTTACCCCAAAATTCTTCGGTCTATTTTCAAAGAAAAGTCGCTTAATAATTAACACGGTGATAATTTTTATTTATTCTTATTTATGTAAGTAGTTGCTCACATACAGAATTTCTGCCAATTTACAGTGACGCCGTAATAAATATGAAATTAAAACGTATACAAACAAAATAAAGAGTACAGGGAAAAGATTGTTACGTTTATTTTTATTTTTTGTATGTGTGCACGAGTTTTTCAGAGCTCAAATCTAAAAATAATACATGAAAAGCGATGAACTCCATGATATCAATTTCACATAAAATATGATAGGTAATAACAACAAATGCTCTGTTATTTCAATCTAATAGACCAGATAAAGTGTCCATTTTGCTTTCAAATCTGGAGTTCACTGTACGACGAAAATTGTTTAGTTCACTAGAGGCGTCAAATACCTCATGAGTGCTATCAGTCCTAGTCCGATCCTGGAATAGCGATGAGAGTGTTAACAAAAAAAACATTGGCCTATCATTGTAAGGTTTTTATAGGAAAAAGTTTTCCCGAGGTCTTCGTTTCACCGATAAATAGGCCTTCGTATTAAAGGAAATTTTCGGGTTACATGAGGTACGTTGAAATTTACAAAATAAAGGGTTCTCAACTTGACAAAATACGTCACAATAAAGATTTCTAGAAACAGGGATTGGTAATTTCCAAAAAATACATATAGCCAAGAGTGGCTATAATTGGCCTAATATCTTTTAAAACGTTCTCGAAATTCGAGTCTTCCAACTTCGCTGCCCCCTAATGTTTCCTTCCTCTTTGCTGAGTCTTCTTCGTCTGTCTCCTCTTTGATTCTAACCTTGGGCAATACCGCGAACGGGATCCCTTTGACCTAACCTTGGTGCCACTCCCCCGCTTAAAAACCTGATTTTCAAACAATAATTCAATGAAAAGTGCGAAAAGAATAATTTAATAACAAGGGAATATCCTGCCCACTAATATAACCAGAGGATCCTCAAGTTAGCCTAAACCCCGTAGTATTGGGTCCCGAAACAAAGACGTCGTATACCCGCGACCGTCATAAAAGGGGGACAGCTAAGAAAGGTATATATTCGGTATTCGTTCAATTATGTAAGAAAATCTTCGACGAAAATATACGGCTTTCGTCTCCCGGGTCAAGAGACGTCCACACGAATCTTTACGTCTTTAGTAGGGAAAAGGTTAACCCTTTCGAGACGGCGGAGTTTTCGTCTTAGCATGACTGCTGTACTGAGCCCCAAGAGACTCTTCTTTCTCGTGGTACGTGGAATTTTTGGAGGACATTCGTTAAGAAGGGTCTCGCGGATAATCACACGCTTTCAGCTATTGTGTTGTCACCCATTGCGAATTTAAATGGGCTTACAAAAGTTGCAACCCGCGTCGCTGTCGGACAAAGTGATCCGGGTTTCACGGGGAAAAAAGGTATAAATAGGGGTACGAAACAAAGTTTCCACTCCTGGCAATTAGATCAATCAAATTTACAGCTCTTCAATGCCATTCCTTGCAATAAAAAAACATTATTCTGCAAGCTATTGGAAGGAAGTGTACCGCGCCGCGGACATTTTTGAAAACCGATTAATATGAGACAGAAATCAGCCTTCTATGGGATATGGTTGAGACTCCTTTATGCTGTTCCTCAAGCCGCAATGCAAGTGGCGGGGATTGTTTAAACACGATGTTTCAAAAAACGAAACGATAAGTAGAAAGCGTAGGGGGTATATTTGACTAATGAGTCCTTCCAAGAATAAATCAATGTCCTTTTAATTCATTCTAACGCATATCAGCAAAACTTCAAATGATGAAGCGGCCCAAGAGCAAGGAAAAACGAACTTTAATGGTAAATGAGCACTCCATGCATTTTCACTGGCATAACGTGATATTAAGTGACAAATTCCGATCTCGCTTTAGTTGAGGCAGTATGTCTTTTTAGTAATATCTCTCTCAATATACGGTACCATCTTTTTCTGGAGAATTGAATGTGTTGCTATGCCATCAGCCATCACCAGATGAGAACAATTTAAATTGCTACAAAATTTTACAATCTGTTGAAATACTTTTATAATGATACAAGGTTGAAATCATAATACTCGTATTTTAAGAAATATCATAGTTCTTCAATATCTAAGTATTGTATTGGGTAGGTATTTCCAAAATTTATAAAACTGGCCGAAAATGATTGTCCGTAAGCTGTAGTTATATGAAAAATGAGGAACATTCATAATTTTTGTTTCCCATTTTCTTTAGATACTTGGAAGGCCAAAATATAAAAAAGATAAAAAAATTAACAAAATGGAAAGATGTCTACAATGTATGTATACCTATGATTAAATCAACTGGCAGGTGTGGAAGTATTTAAAAATCTCAATCTAGAGAAATGGTTACAGGTTCGCATAATCAACCAATATCATCACCGGCTCAGCCCATGAAACATAGGTATATAAAAACTACATCACCTGGAAAATGATTCAATGATTCTTACCTCCAGGCTGCGGGGAAAACTGCGTGGGTTGCGTAAATGTGGGAGAAGATTTCCCAGTTTTATGCACCCCACGTCGTTTTCCTTTAACGATTCCGAACGTGATGATTAAGCCGGAGGGAGCTTGGAGGAAGGATAGCTCGACGGCAAGATTGGATAACAAGGCGGGAGGGACAGACACGGCCGTGAGAAGCACCTTAGTGAGATAGGGTGGATGGAGGTACTTTGTGCGGGATTGGAAATTGACCGGTAAAGAAGATGAAGGAAGAAGGGCAAGGGAGATTGAACAATTGCCTCAGGATATGAGGTGAAAGGCAGAGTGGACATTAGGATTGACCGAATAAACTCATTTTTTTAATAGGGTGGTTTCCTATTATTTTTTATTGCCTAAATCGAAAGATAATTACTCCTGGAGTACGTATTTCACGCTTTTAGATTTTTTAATGACGATATCTATTTCTCGCGATTAAATGAAAGGTGAAAAATTCCAAGCGCCCGAAAACGCGACGGTTAAGTATGAATGCCGGGAAATCTCCGTGTGACGTCGTTCTGGTTCCTGCTGCCGCAAGTGAGGTGGCCTTGGGGCCAGGCTTTGAGCGCTGATACGACGCAGGATGCTAGCAGGTAGCAGAGTACCCTGCTGGCTGGTAGCGCTTGGCTTAAATAAGGATTATAAATACCTTATCAAGCGAAGAAAACTTTACGACCTTAGCCAGTTTTAATAAGTGATTATTAAGACATGTATCTCTGTGCCTCATGCTTGCGTTGGTAATCTCAGACGATGTAAAACTCCTATCTACTCGTATAGAAACTGGGTCCCTTTGACGTCACGTGGAGTGGCATCGCATGGGCGCCAATCTGGCCTTTTTCAAATGAGGATAAAATTTGACCATTGCCATTCGTCTAAACCGGTATTTCTAAAACCAAATAATTTGTATATTATGAATACACTAATGGTGGGTAACGAATCGCAATCAATGCCTTTCGTTTTCTTTGATGAAGGAAACTACCCTATTCCGAAGTTGTGATAGCGTGGAAAAGTTACGAATTATAAGGGTGTTAAATAAAGGATGTACGAATTACAAAGTATTATTTTTGTGAGTCACCGATAGCTGCGCCTCGCTTGTTTCCAAGGCTGCACTAAGAAAACTTCATTTTTCAACAAGACGGGGCTCTCCCTCCCTAGAGTTGACATGTGCGTGAATCTCATTGATGAACTACTCCTTACTTCCTCTATCTGTTTATTAAGGCTCATATGTAAATCAATCAGACTATTTTTAATTAGACTTCCTTGATCTAACTTGCCTTATTTTAGCATTGATATCCTATGTGAAATATACTTAATGAAACTCAACCGAACCGTTGTATTATTCGTCTAGGAACTGGTGACTTAGCATGTCTCATCTGGGGTCCATGGTCACCAGATTTGACACCCCATGACTGAGGATGACGCAGTACGTCGAAACCGCGGTCGTGATCAAATAGATATATATGTGGAAAAACAAAGTTCAATTTTCATTCATCATGAGTTAATTCCATAAAGTGAGGCCTTAAACCTCATCAACCCTATGACTTCTTTCGGTTGGGTTTCGTTACAGACAACGTTCATTTACCACCAATCACATAGAACCTGGATGATGCGAAGAACGGGATGTGTACGATTGCCTTTACCCACTGTCGCGCGGTGGAGAGTCAAATCCTAGTTATATATTAGTGCAAAATATTAAATCCGTGTTGGAAATTTCATTTGAATATTTTTTTACTAAGAAGGTAATGTCGAGGCTCTAAAACTAAAAACTACATTTGAGTTCTTTCAATTTTACGCTTGTAAATAGAAATTACAAAATCTTCTATGCTATTACAAAACAGTTTTCGAACTTTTCAGTTTCATTTCAAGTACAAATTCACATCACTATTATAATAAAAATGGTATAAAGATTTCGAGGTTGATGATTGAGTCGGAGGAAAAAGGAAGGAAGAGATGGTGGACGGTAAGATTGGATAACAAGGTGGGAGGAGATAGACGTCGACGTGCAAATGGTCTTAGCAAGAGGATATAGAGGCACTTATCACGTGGTTGGAAATTGACCGAAGAAGAAAAGGGGAGAAAGAAAATTAGGATTTAGTGATCATCTCCGGTCGCTCGGAAGAATCCTGTGACGAATGTAGAGACTTCGTAGGTATGTGAAGGTTTGGTTGCATTTGAAAGACCAATTTCATCATTTCCGCCTCATTTACTAGAGTACATATCTTTTCTAACTTTCCATCGAGGTGATTGGGTCTGTTAAAACATACCTCCTTTCCTTGCATCAATTTTAATTTGTTGTCTTTACGTTAAGAACGTCACAAAGAGAGACCAATGGCTTCTTTTGTAATAACTAACCCCTATAACCTTAATCCGTGGACTGAATAAAATACAAAGGAAGGCTGCGCGTTTCGTCAAAAACTGCTACGGGCGTACAGACAGTGTCACCCAGATGTAAAGCGAATTAGGCTGGGAGCCGTTGGAGACGCGGAGGCTGCGCGCTAGGCTTAGATTGCTTGAACAATGGAGAATGGATATCTTTAAGAGCGACACAGAGAACATAATATTAGAGCCACACTATATTTCCAGGTCCGATAGAAGTGATAAATTATGAGAGATGTTTTGCCGAACGGATAGATATGGGAATTCGTTTTTCCCCGAACCATAAAGGACTTAAATAAATGCTAGTCGTTTTTTTCCTTAGAGCATTCACTTTTTATGTGCAAACGGCTGGTTTCCTGACAGCCCCTGCCACACGCCTTTTAGGCGGCTTGCTGGGTAGTATGTAGATGTAATAAATATTTCATAGGATTAAAGAAAATCAAATTCTATGCACTATTAAACTCAGAATTACTTTAATGATACATTGCAATATTTCCTCTGCATTTATTTTCGCTCGGCGCGTTTCATTGCAACATTTTATGGAAGAACAAGGAAGAACTTATCTGCACACATTGCACTCGAAAATGTTTTTGTAACAACGAAATGTATTGTTCAAATACACATTTAGTTAAAATATTGCTATATCTGACTTAAGTAATATTTATTAATTCCACCTACATCGAGCCGCATATAGTGCGAATAAAACTCAGGATTGATTAAAAAATTGATTTTTAGTTTTTTGAAATTATTTTACTCTATTGAAAGACTATTTATTTTTAGAATACAGAAAACCCATAAAATAAAAGTCTTGCCAAAGTGAGACCTAACTTTACTATTGATTAGAAAAGTCTCCAAACAGAAGATCAATAATTATGGCCCTATTAGGGGTGATGGCCATTTTTTAAGCATAATTTGTTTTACGCTTTTATGGCGCAACACTCATAAGTATTGTGATTCGATGCTGAGATTTAAATAGCCCCCTCGCTGCCTCGAGGTCCACTCCAAGAGTTCTCTCATCTCCGCTTAAATCCCCTTTAACCTCTGACCTCGCCTTCCCCACAAGATAATCTCATTGCTCTTTCTGGCTGCTCTCAACGCAAGGGAAGAAAACCTCTCGAGGGACCCATTACGATGGGTTTTGCATCAGGACCCCTTACACAAGGAAAGGCATGGAAAAGGGAGATTGGATGAAAGACTAAGGATTGGAGATGAAAAGGCGATATGAGAATGTTCGGAAGCTACAGAGAAGGATGCAAGATATAAGAATAGGGAAACATGGAAGGAGTGAAAAGATCGGTGAAGACTATTTTAATATTAAGTTTTGGAATTGACTTCAAATACAGAGAGAGATTGCTATGAAATAATCTCTTGTAAATCCAGGGTTATCACAAAAGTGCCGTTTTGAATATAGTTTTAAATGAAAACAGTTTGACTTAAAGATTATGATTTTTTTATTATTAGAATTTATCGTCTCCAGCAACTTTTTTCACATAAATAATAACATTAAATATGTGCACCCTTAGTCATCGACAGGAGAGAACTCCAGCGTTAACAGTAGCCTACTACTAACGAAAGGCGCCAAGGGGACCAAGGGCTAAACGTACTATCCGACGGAGGGAGTGCTGCACGTGAAGTGCCCTCCACAAGGAACTCAAGTACGGAACCTCTGAAAAATCTCTACCACCCAATCATCTCTCAATGTATTACTGCAACCGCAATCTTCTTTAATTATAACCGAGTACTTTGAAATAGTAATAATATATAAAAATAGTTAATATACTGAGGAAAATGAAGGTGTTCTTGTTCATTCAAAACGATAAGCAAATACCATGAAGCCACGCCCTAAGCAATGGAATACCACTATTCAATATGCTATTATAAGAAAGATGACCAGGTAGAAGGTGAAAGCCACCAAATATAAAGTTATGGTGCTCTCATGCAGTGAACTAGAAAATGCAAAGACCTATGTTTAGCTAAGAGAGATAAGCTACGCTGATAAGCTCAGGCGAAGAGGATATTCCGACAAGATATGCGCTTACCTCTAAAAAAATTATTAGAAGGAACATCAATTCATCATATACTATGTCTGGGAGAAATATACATATATTGATATTGCTTGGAATTTAGTCAGGTCTCTACAGGGAATATCAATGGAATCTCTTCTGAATCAGATTAAATTTTTATGAGTGGTTTCGCATTAAAATTAATTATTCCAATTATATATAAGGCTATGGAATCTATAGGAATTGTACATATTTTCTATGAAACAAAATATTTTTATGAAAAAAAAATCCTCGGTATTATAAGGCATAAGTTGGTCGGCTATCACAGCAAGCATTTGAACTGCGGTTTGACACGATTAACCGAGTAGTGTGTGGGTGCCTTAAAGGAGAAGCGGGAGGGCAATGTATAGATGGCACTGAGGTCACGATTGAGGTCAGAGAGTGGTCAATAGACGCTGTGTGCATCCGGCAAGAAGCAAGATGCTTTTGGACGCGACCTAATTCCAGAAGAGCAGGGTTATGTTCAATAGAATCCTCTGTTTCCCTGGTGGGAAGTACCGATTTTCCCGGGAAGCTTCTCTCCACTTCTGGAGCCTTAACCAAGCTCACTAATCTACTCTGCAGCACTAATAGCAGTCGAGCATGAGACAATTAGTCGGGAAGTGGTCAGCAAGTGGCATTTGAAGCCTAAATTTTATATTCTGAACATTGAAATTCACGAACATTTACCGCATCTGTTATTATTGCTAAAACTTTAACGCCAGAATTGTTGGACTTCAAACAATAAGATTTTTAGCTGAAAAATATCTTTTTTCACGATGAATAGTGCAGACTCTTGTTTTAGGGTTACATTGGTGGAATACTTGTACATGTTGATAAATTAAAAGTTATGGATACTCATTTTTTCTACAAATACTTTAATTTTATTTAAATTCCAGTTTTAATAAATTTTATGTTATAGCCTGAAGGTAAACTATAATAATACTATATATTAATGAAGCCACATTTTAAGTTAACTATTGCTGTAGACCTGATTATCACCACTAGTTTGAAAAATCATTTTTCCAAATTTTAGGTAGGTGTAAACTTTTCCTCATTCTGTGTAACCTTATTTCTTTTGAATAATAAAAGCTATGAATTTTTTTAACAAGACACGTAAAAAGTATTAGTTTTGAGTAGTTTTCTCGCGTTGTGACCTCCAAAAGTTGTGCTACCTTGACACATTTGTCTCCGCAGTCTTTATATTAGCTATGTGGCTACCGCGCCAAGCACTTAACGCGGAAAGGTGAAAATGCGCTCCAGAAGCGGAGAAATAGGAGGCGGTTGGGAATGACCAAAAGGTCGTCGCCTGCAGACCCTATCTCATTCCGGGCGGGTCGTCTCGAAAGCAAATAAAATTCAGGGACGAGGAGAGAGACAAAAGGAATACTGCAATCCTCTCTTAGTTCAACTATCGGGGAAAACTTCAGCTGCAACGCCTGGAACAAAGACTACCTACCACCACTCATTGTATGCGGGTAATTCTTAAAAACCTTCAGGTCATACCATATAAATTTAATTGAAAGAAGTGAGCTATAATTTTCTCATGAAAATAAATTCTATCTGAGGAAAATTATTGGTAAAATTCTTTCCAATAAACCTTCATTTTACACAAATAAAATTTTTTGCTGTGAGGAAATTTTCAAATTGGCTAGAGAAAAAAGTTTTGGCAGTAAAAATATTGGTTACAGGAAATGGTAGTGCTCTTCATTCTTCATGCGGTACGGGGAAAGCTTTGACTTGATTGATGGATACAGTGTGGCCTATTTCGTATAAAATATATTCTCCATCATTCATTAATTTTTCAGGAGAGAAACATCCCCAGGACTAGGAATCAAACCGTAGACCTTAGGCTTTTCAGGCTACTGCGCCGACCACTACGCCATCCAGGTAACTTAATTGGCTCGTTCGTCAAACCATTTTGATGCCGTTATGATAGAGATTGAAAAATATTGCAATAATTTTATATTAATTTGATAACCGATTTTAATTTGAAATATAAAGAAGAAAATTAATCACCCTGCCTTGGCCCTAGGTTCTACGTTAAAATTTTACAGATATAAGACTACATGTTCAAAACCAGAAACGTCGGTCACATTTTTTTTTAAATTGCACACTATGAGTGATATGAATTTATCACCATATTTGAGATTTCAGTTGTAGTATTGCAAAGGATATTTATAGAGAAAGAACTTGATTTAAGATAATGAATTCATCGCTGTATAATTGGAAGCAGTGTTTGAAATATTGCACATCGTAAACATTTATTCTGCAGCTGAGTGATTAATAATAATTTTGACAGTCGAAAGAGGTGAATCAATAAAATGAACAAAAACAGTATTCTTACACCGCGGCGTGACATATTTCATGCGTGTTTTGTGACACGTAATACATATTATGGCAAAAATCAACATCCTAGAGAGTGACCAATCAACTCTGGCAAACCAATTACTCCAGCTTCCCCAGTGTGACCCTCCATAACATCTTTCTCCCAATCCTTTTGCTTTCTCCTTACACCTAATTCCAGCCCTTCCCTATGCTATGACTCGTAGCCTTTTCATGTGAACTCGGCTTCTATAGGCATCCTGGCGGCGCATATTTCTATTCACCAAGAAATAAGCCCATTTTTTACTGCTTTTTTGTTATATATTAGTCATTATCTCAGTATAAACTTAAAATTTTAAGGTGCTTAAGTATATGCATTACAAATAGGAGATCAAGGCAATGTCAATCTTCCTAATATTAATGCTTAATCAACCTTTATGCGACGACCAACTGTAAGGGAACCAGCGACATTTCAAGGAAAATACAGCAACTTCCATCCTAAGCTAAAATAATTACCACGATGATACGTCTATTTTTAATTAAACATGATCTTAGCAGCGATTGAAATAGTTGGTGAAGACACTGCGTACCATTTTTGAAGTCATTAAATACTTAATCAAAACTAACGTGAAGACCGATTTTAAGGGAAAAAAAGAGATCAAGTCAAGTAGAAGTCAAGTATAGAATAAACCTGCATTAGTAATGCTAATAATAGGGTGATCCCTCCATTTTTTAGTATAATGTAATTATTACGGTGCAACGCAAGAATTGGTATTCAATTGACGTTTCAATTTTGTACAAATTTTGCACGGTAAATGGAAGGAGTCGCAAAATAAATGACATAAATTTTTTCGATTTGAAACGAAAAAAAGATCGATGGTGATCCGCATACGGTTTAAAGTAATGATGATTCAATCGACTTGACGATTTTTTTGATGGTTTTTGGTCATGGTTTGGTCATTTGGACTGTGTTTACTTACTTACTGAATATATTTTTTAGCTGTAGTAATACCATAGTGCTACCAATCGTCAGCCAATTACCTCTGGCCAGTCTATCTCACCTTATTGACCGTTTGTCTTCACAGCCCATCTACCTACTCATTTCTCCTTACAATACCAATTCCAACAATCCCTGTCCGTAACTGCAACCCATAAGTTATTTAAAGCACCACCTTGGGCACTGTTTGCGTGTAGTTGATATAATCCATTATTATTAGTTCGTTTTAATGGTCATTTTTGCTAATACATACTCTTTAATTAGACCCTAACTTTTATGAAAATGATTAAATATTTTGTATGAAATATAGAAGATAAAGTCAACTGTAGGCTTTTTAAAATTAATCCGTGATTAACCTTTGTGCGACGACCAATTTTCGGGAGGCAACCATATAGAAGGGCAATGTTAGCATCGACCTGCTCCAACTAATAAAGATGGTAATGTTTTTTTAACAATAACTCTTATGGATTAACGACTTTCATTCATGGCTTATCGTACTGCCTACTAATTATATTTAACAGCTCACATTAAAATAAGTGGGCAATACGATATCTTTATCATTCGATATACTGTTCCACCGATATCTATACGGGTAAAGTTGACTTTACTTTCATAACATTGTTTTTTCACTCGGAATTTAAAGTCTAGTAATAGTGAACATCCTAGCTCACAATCGCCAACCAATTATCCCTGGCACGCCTTTTCTATTCTCTATATCACCTTCTCGACCGTTTCTCTTCCATATCCACTTATGCCTCCTCGAATCTCCTTACACTTCCAATTCTACCCGTCTCCGTCCGTCACTGCGACCCGCAAGCCATTTAAAGCGCCTCGTCTGAGCATCCGGGTCACGTCCGTCTTCCCAATCAGTCCGCCGACCGCCAGAACGATCTCCGAAGTCTGTGAAAGGAAGGGCGAAGGGGACGGACGCTAACGCAGGACGACAAACGGAAACACACTTGAGCAGTGGCGACTTCGTTTTGCGTTGACTCGAGAGAAGAATGGGCCACCAGGGAAAAAGAAGCATAGAAGTCGAGAGGGGAGTCGGAGACGTCGCTTCGGTCCAAGGGCACATCGCTACGGGACGCCGATTCTAGTCTCTAAGCACTAGGATTGCATCTTTTTCAGGTTGGTGCATTCATAACCTCCTAGGTTGATTAAATAATTATTTTTTTCTTCTTATCTTGACCTCGTTTAATACATGTTATAATAATTCCTGGGGTTTAGGTCAACGTATTTTATGAAAACAAGTTATAATCAACGTTTCTGTTTATTAAAAACCATCATCAGGGCTATGAAAGAAAAAAAAACATATGAACGATATAAAATACAAAGATAACAAAGATATACAATATTTTTACTTAAATAAATGTTACGATTGCATTTTTTATACAATAAAATAATTTTAAATTGTAAAATTTTTATTTAAAATTATATTATTGCATAAAAAATGCAATAGTAACATTTATTTGAGTAAAAATATTGTATATCTTTGTTATATTTGTATTTTTTATTGTTCATATGTTTTTTTTTCTTTCATAGCCCTGATGATGGTTTTAAATAAACAAAAACGTTGGCTATAACTTGCTTTCATAAAATATGTTGACCTAAACTCCAGGAAAATATTATGACATTCATACCCTCCTATATTTATAGAAAATGCAGAACTCTATCCCTAGAAGTATAAAAAAACCCCCTCAACAGCTGTTTCTAAATAAGAAAATTGAATTGGTACTTTAAACAAGTTACATAAATGAATTATAGAAAAAAAGTTAGTCTTCTGTATTTGATTTTATCTTACTGCCTGCTGTCGCAAAATATAAAAAAATAACACCCCCTCAATAACAATTTTTAAAAATGAAGTACACAAACTCCTTAGAGAGCTTGAAAATTATAGAAAAAATGGTTAAACTGCTTTATATGATTTTATTGTATCATACTGAACTGCATTTTCGATCGTCTACCAACGAAGATGTAAACCGCATGCATCAAACTGTATCCCACACAGCTTTATAATATATTCCCCGTACAAAAATTATTCAAGTGTTTAAAGAAAAGTGGATGGGAGAATTGAGTGGTGAGCTGCGTCAAACCAGTCTTCGGATTGTGAAGTGTAGATAATGAACCAGGTGGGATCATATAAGGCCCTTACGTCGCGGTAAAAGCGAAAAAATATGATTTCATTGCCTTACAAGGAGCCAACCCATCTTGAAAGACACTGAGAGAGTTCACGGAGGCAATAGGGAATTAAAAAAAATAAATACTCTCACGCGCTCATCTCAAAATGCCTGAGTACAATAAATGCATAAAAGCACCTAAAAAAAACTCGGAGTTACTACAAAGCATAAGGACGACAAGTTCACACGAAAGTTCACGAAACATTCATCCAGAAATTAAAAACAATTATTTCTCCATCCAAGGGATGGAAATTATTCCCCTATCAGCTATGAAACTATTAATCTTGATCACCAGTTCTCTTTTAAACTTCATTCTCATTTGTCTGTGAAAGGGGGTGGTTAAATGGAATTCCATATTTTTATTCAGACAGATCTCGATCATATTCCAGAGCAGGTGCGTCGATACTCTTAGTCCGGTCCACGACTGTGGTCCTGTCTATTCGAAACTCATGCAACCACTAGAGGCGCCGGTGTCGGTGATGTCCAATATGGCCGAAGAAAGCGGGATAAACAGTGCAACAGTACGTGGTTAGTCATAGTTGCGATCTAGGGCGGATTCAACATCATATTTGGGGAGAAGAGTGGTTCATGACCTGGATCCGGGGAGCATGGAATAACTCCAAGAGAGAGGGTTGTTCTCTCGAACAATTGTTTTTAAATATTACACCGAAGAACTATTGATTTTTTAAAATTTAAATATAAACTCCCTTAACCCCTTTACAAGGATAGAAAAATTGATTATTAAAAGTATTAAACTAACAAAAATGAAATATTTTTGATAAAATTTGGGGTAGTTATGACCCCTTCATCCCCCTCCCTAAAACCGCCACCCGTTGAATCGTGTTTCACAGAGCGTTTTTGAAAAATAAAAAGCTGAAAAAGAGATCTAGTGAGGTGAGAATAGAGTTTGAGGGAATAGTTAGGCATTAGGAAGGGAATGCAGGCTTACGGTGTGTTTTTGTAAGAGAATGTGTATATAATGCCGGGATAGTAATAGTAGTGGATACGCGGGAAGGGGAGAAGATAGTAAATTGTACATTTATTCGTTTGTTTCCCCAACCAGTGCTCTTTCAGAAGAGCCAGTACAAGTTTCCCGTTCGAATGACATCACCGAATACGGAGACGTGACAATGCGAACAATTTGTTGCTACTGCAAAGCAGGAAACTCACGATGTGTTAAAAAACCTTGTACGCTTTAATATCGTTTGTACGCTTGCAACGATCGTTCGCAAAATGATAGCAACGACAGTCGCCCGTGTAGAGCATTGATACACATACGGAATTCAGCCGGGAAATGAATATTTTTCCAATTCATTTTATTTTTTTACGAGTGAATCGAATACTACATACTTAATTCCGTACAAAAGAATGCCAAATACTCTTTAGTACAGCAGTAATTTCAACGACGACTTCCATACTCGAGTATGGTTGGGGTGGAGCATACTTGACCAATTTGAAACCACTCCTGGTGTCCCAGAAAAAGTTGACGAGGGTAATGCTGAGGGCATTAAATTTAACGCTTTCCCTCCTTTGAGGTATTTATTCGTTTACAAGGTCCTTAGGGTATTTTATGTTAGAGGTAGCGAAAAGAACTAACCCAGAATACATAATCTCCGTCATTGTAATACTGTTCACATACCGAGACCAAGAACAGAATTACTTAAACAAAGTTTCCTATTCTTGGAACTGAAAATTTACTGTGAGTTACCAAAATACATAACCTACGAAAAGAATGAATACAGATATTGCATAAGGGTAAAAATGTGGTTGTTCGCTCATAATCATGTTTCACATTGTCTTAAATGAATGAGGTATGGTGATGAATGGAATGAGATGCAATGATTGTCTTAGTTAATGATTTCATATTTTATATGTAATTCCAGCATGGTAACATTTCTTGTGTAATATGTACCATAGCACTCTACCTGAAGGACGAGTCGGTAACCACAAAACGGAGTATGAACTCCAAAGGGGTACCTATGTTCCTGCAGCCATGAATTACTTAAAATTTATATTTGTGGGGAACAATAAACATTATTATTACTAATATTTACACATTTCGTTACCCAGGTGGACATTTCGTACAATCCTATGCATTTTTCGTAATTCGCTCACATTGGAAGCGCATTATTAACAAAACATGTTAACTGCTGAGGAAAATTTAATTTCATAGCTCATGAACGTTATCAAATTTTAGTTAAAAATTCACTGAAAAACTGGTACACTCGTTGGCAGATATGTAAATTTGGACAACGTATTAAACCCACTGAAAAAATTGTAATTTTAAATCGATATTCACTATTCATTAAAATGTTGCGATACAGCAGCAATCCCCAACAACCAATTCTTGGCCCGATTCCCAAAAAGCAGACAGATTTTTCAATTTAAAATGCGTCTCATTAAGTGCGTGACCCTGTTTCGATCACAGTCAAGGCTTGAAGGAAAGGCTAAGGAAGGATTATGTGGTGGTAGAAATGTTTTTCCCGCTGAACAAGGCCCTCGATATGAAAGAGTACAAAAAAATAAGGGAAACACTCATCAACTATTTGTAGGACGGACGCGATGAAAAATTCGAGTAGCACTGAACGAGAGATCGAAGCCTCCACAGCTGTAGCTCTCTGTGTCCACATCGCGAGCCTTCCCAACACGAGATTCACATTACCATCAGGTACTTACGGGCCAGATTGATGCGCTACCCCGACACACTTTTATTTTTTCCTTTACTTGTTTTTTTAATCCCGTCATTCACTTGCGTCGCGGGAGGGAATTTTTTTTAACACGTGGATTTTACCTGCAGTGCGTAGTTTCAGCCACAACACGAGATAGACAGGCAAAGAGACGAGAATATTAAACGCACTTTTCTTGTTGCCCCTACGATATCACTTGTTTATTTTCAAAATCTCAAATGCAAGAGCTATAAAGGTGCTAGGTAATGGTAAAACGAGTGTTTAAAAGAAAAGGGTTACCTAAGGCCAGCTTCATGAACAGTTGTAAACTCATCAGAAAAAATATCGTTAGATTCCTTTACAAAACAAAAACAAGCTGATAAGGACAGATAAAACTAAAAAAAGTTATAAGATCTGATAAAAAAATTGCTACTCAAATATTATAAGTAACCTAATATGCTTAATGGTATATCTATTGGCCCAGGAAATCAAAGGTCCCTCGTTAAAATCCTGGAATAGGGCTAGTTTGTAGTACTATAGTGTGTCACTCTAATTTATGCGTATACTTTCTCAGTTTATACAAAAAATTAGTTATCTTTATTAAGCAAATGGAAGTTCAATATGACTATTGAATGAGGGCTAAATACTCAAGGCTAATCTACACGCGTTACTTCAACAACTGCTCACATACGATGCTTCGTTCATTACAAGTGCGACATAAAAAAGGATTAATAGGCTCACTCATTCACTGTAAAGGAAATATGTAAAATGCTATACATGAAATCATCATTACTTTTGTACATTTGATCAATATTTTTTAAATGAATTCAAACAATAATGAAAGACAAAAATGTGCAAAAATATTTACGAATTCCGGAATGGAAACCAGAGGCAACTAAGAGCTTAAGCGAATGTCAGTAATAACTTGAGAAATATTGTAAAGAAGCATGTTTTACCGTAATATAAAAGAGCGTCAATGGTGATAGGAATATAAAAACAGTTCGAATGTTACGTCTAAAAACAGAGTCAAAAGCAATGATTGTAATACAAATAAAATGCAATGGGAAATAGAGTTATTGAACAATGTGGAAAAATGAACTCATTCCTTTCAAACCAAGAACCATGTATAGAATATCATGTGCATCAGCTATCCGAGATTTTAGAATCATTATAAGCTTACATTGGTAACTACTGCATGGCTTTGACGGTTAGGAAATGGAAATTCAAAATTCAAAAGAGGGAGGAAAATAATTTTCAGCTTAGAAATTAGCTCAAAAAATAATAAATATCGAACGGTTATTATATAATTCGGCCAAAGAACAAAAAAAAATCCAACAAGCAAACTATTAAAACGATTATTATTTCTTAAAATATTATCTAGATGCTCATTTATTTTGTGTTTTTCACATTAAAACCTGTAATTTATAAAGACATATTCAGCCAAGGAACAATCATATTCATCAATCTAAAGTTTTAAACCGTCATTTCTTAACTGTCGAAGATATGCAACAGTTAACAACGTAAGATTTCATAATGATACTAAAATCTTGCGCAACCGATATTTGCATGATATTCTATATCTGGCTTTCGATTTGAATAGCAAAGCTCATTTTTCAATACTCAGCAATATTTTTTTTACTGTGTCTATCTATATCTCTATTGTTATTATGTGACAACCTTTAATTTAGAGAGCAACTTGACAATGTGCTAATTTACAAATATCCAATTTATGACGAAGGTTAGATGGAAGATGGGACTTTCTTTCCACAATCTCGCCCAATAAAGCCGAATTATTATTATTATTATTATTATCATAATTTTCTTTATTTTTTAGCTCGCTATCTTTCTAGGTTTTGTCCACGTTAACGAATCAAATCCAGTTCAATTCTGTTTTGTCCAGTTCTACTACAGACAGGAACCGTCGAGCAATATGACAGATGTCCAGGAAGACTTAGTTTTTCATTTTTCCTAATATACTTTCAAGGTTTAATTTTTTTAATTGATGAAGCACTTCACTTGGTGTGATTCCAGTTGTTGTTATGACAATTGGGCATACATTCACCGATTGCATAATCCAATCCAATGGATATACACACACATCTCTTCAGAAAGTTCGGCATTATTATCGTTATTGTTATTATAATATCGTTATTATTATTAGTGGAATTACGAAAAATATTTGATGTAACTTTGCATTCTTTTTTCCATACAAACTATCTTATTCACTGGTAAAATTTTCCGTTCACCTAATACTTGTTGTCTTTTTATGTAAAAAGTCCGATCTTTAGGTTAAAAGTGGCACCTGCTGACAAGCCTTGTATGGCTTAGCGGGACCCTATCATTTTTACCATGCATGTTAATCCGAATTTTGCATATATATACTTTTGTCTAGCGAAATATAATATTTATGATAATGTGTAAATAATAACATAACCTTTCCGAGCAGAGATGGTATTTCATTTATGATATGCTACGAATATGTACCTGATGTTTTTCTCAATAGGAGATAATGATGCATGGTCTGTGTTAACTAAATAAGTGATAAAAATACAAGAATGTTTATTATGTATACTTGTTATTAAACTTGTCATTATTTTGTATACTTGTTCTTAAACTTGTCATTAAAAAAAATTATTACTATAAAAAAATATTATTATTATTATTCTTTATTCCACAAGATTTACTTGGAGGTCTGCCAGCGTCGGGCCTTGCCAATACGCTGCCTCAAGTTACAATTCATTTAAAAACAATCTAACTGTTCTACATGTATCCAGTACTACAGATTTTTGAATGTTATATATTGTGTTTCTTTTAATTTTTAATTGTTCAATTCCAAAATTGAGTGATGAATGTATTATTCCTGTTGATTATTATTATTATTATTACTACTTATTTACTTATTATTATTTATTTACTTATTATTATCATTATTATTATTACTACTACTCACCTTCTTAGGTACTTAGTCGACTATATTAGTATTACTCAACTTTATGCTCCTTATTTTTCAATTTTATTAGAATATGTGCCACCTGAGTTAGGATATGCCTCTAAGAGCTGCAACATTTTACCCGAATCGCAATTTACTTCCGCCCAGTCTCCTCTCCCCGAATACAAAAT
This sequence comes from Ischnura elegans, assembly GCF_921293095.1. Lineage (NCBI taxonomy): Eukaryota > Metazoa > Arthropoda > Insecta > Odonata > Coenagrionidae > Ischnura > Ischnura elegans. The sequence continues at coordinate 65,316,636 of NC_060255.1, read as the reverse complement.
TCCAAATGCGCCTCATCTCTAAAGGCCTTGACGTTTCTTCGGCTCGCAAATGCCCGGCGTACCTTAATCCTAAAAACCCCTCTAGGGCCACACCTTTTCCCATACACACAGACATACACAAAGGTACCCTCCGAAAACCACCTGAGCACTTCAAAATCCACCATTGCCCATCGGATATATATCCGTCCCGTTATAGCGGATGGCCGTCAACGAGTTAAGGGTCCAACCGCGTCTCCCCACTTTCACCTCACTCCCTCCTAACACCCCATCTACTTTGCATCCTGGACCCTACACCCTCTTTTGTGTCCAAATTTCTCGATTCCTCTCAGTTCTCAGGTTCCCGTTTGGCTTCCCTTGGTCGTGTCGTTCGGTTCACAGCCTTATCGGAGCTCCCTCCTGGTGGTGGTGGGAAGCGTAACACTGGATAAGTGATGTCAGCAATGAGTCCTCCAATATTAAAATGGAGGAGAAAATTAAAACAGGTAAGTAACTCATATATAAGTAATATATAGTTAGGTAAAAAGTGATGTAAAAGTAATCGTCTTTAGTCAATAATTCATCATTAAAGCTAAAGATGGACACCTGGAAAAAACGAAACGTTTAAAACGTTTTTATTTTATTCGAACTCAAGAAAATTTAGAAAAACACCACGAAAATCTGCTTAAATAATATAAATGTACAATGTTTAATATACGAGAATATGTCTGGATTTTAGTTTCCTTGACTTCGAGAAAAAGTATATTATATACATTATATTTAGTACTGAGACTCATATTCACAATGTTAGGGTACCACTCGAGTCTTATTTCACTTACTTTGTGGAAAATTTTGTGAAAATTAGTGGACATTTTATTCATGCCTATATTCAACATTGAAATTCATATTCATTGAATTCGATTACAGTCGCTGGAGATTTGCAGCATTTTCTAGTTACCCTACAGTTTTTATGATGTTTGCTGAACCCCATGACGTAATACCACTATCCCTCCGTCATTGAGGTAATATTTTACGAAATAGTGAAGTATACGATTTTTCGAAAATAAAAAATGATCCGATCGGTCTGATAATTGGTGTCTGGACGTATCACGTGGTTTATTATATTTTGAAAATATTAATTTTTTAAAAAATCGTTTGAATATTTGATAAATGACATTTTTGCATAAGAGAGATTTTTTGACCCCCAAATGCCCCAAATATGTTGATGCATAGAGGCAGCTGGTGACACTGTAATGGATATAAAATGTAACTTTTCGTCAATTTATCCTAAGGTTTCAGATGATTTTGGAGGAGGTCGGTTCTATGACTAGTCTAGTCTATTCTAGGTTTTGTAGTTTAAGTAGGAAAGATAATTCAAAATTAGATATACTTGCTATATAGCGACCGAATATCATCAAATTAAGGGTTAATTTGCGTGCTTGCTTGCGCTTCCTATTATTATTCGTCTATGATAGGAGGTATGCGTCCCCTTAATGGTTCCAGCATTTCCTCATCCCAATACTTTCACCACCGAATATATCTCGATCCCCTGTTCCCACTTTCCCTTCCGTCTGTTCGTCCAGTCTACTCTCCCAGCATTGCCCTCCCTCCTCAGTCTCATTTGCCTTTCCCGACGCATTCCGCTCAGCCATAATACGGGTCTCCTATGGCCCACCATTCGACCACCGTCATTCATACGATGGATTCTAGCCATCGCACACGCATAAAAGCGACGACAATCGTGCCAACGCTCGTGTCTTTCCGCCGCGCTCACCTTTATGCGTGTAGGGCGAAAAAATACACTCCCATACATAGCGACCCGCCTTTGCGAAATGTGCACTTCCCTTTTCCTCTCCTATCATATACCTACCCCATTAATCCTTGCCTAGATAGCTGAATTTCCAGGTTATTTCTCGACGGTGATAGCACATCTACGTATACATGCTACCCTGCAAGCCGCCGCAGTAGGCGTGTGGCAAGGGGTGTTAGGACACCAGTCGTTTACAAATACAAATGAAATGCTCCAATGACATTAAACCTAGTATTTGTTAAATTTCTTAATTGTTCGGGGGAAAAGCAAATTCTCATTCCTGTCAGTTCGGCAAAATATCTCTCGTTATTTGTCGTATGTGCTGGACTTGTAAATATAGTGAGGATAGTCTAATATGATGTTCTCAGTGTCGCTTATAAAGATACCCAACTCCATTGATCAAGCAATCTAAACTTAGCGCGCAGCCTCTGAACGTCGAGCGGCACCCTGTCTAATACCAGTGTAACGCTTTCTGTGCGTTCGAGGCAGTTTTTGACCAATTGCGAAGCTTTCCTTTGCATTTTATTAAGGCCAAGAATTAAGTCTCATATATAAGTGTTTCAAGGTAGCAACGTGCTGTAGGTAGGACGTTGGTCACAAATGATAAAAGAGGCAATAAAATAGATATTTTCCGCATGTAAAGGTATAGGAAAGATTATTGCACCCCGCTCTAAAGGAAAATATGCGATGACCGTGATGCGTGGCGAGCTACAAATGTCACATTAAATTCAAACTTATCGGAGCATAAATTTGAAATGTAGTTGTGGTAGAGCCCTGAAAAAACTAGAATTTGTCAGTCATGTTGAGAGGTGGGTGGAGAAAAAAGAAAAACATAGGGGCTACAACAAAACCGGCGTGGCAATATCCGTAAAGTGATGAAATACAAAGGTAAGCTACGGGATGCAATAAGAATTTGCTACGAATGAGGAGAAGCTTTACTAACCTTTCACATGCATTAAAATTACAACCGTTAAATAGGCCGTAGGCTACGTTGAAGCCATAAGGTGCTTCCGTATTTAAAACAGATATCTTTAGCGAGCGATACAGAACAAATAATCTTAAAATCACACTAAATTTCCAGGTAGATAATAGAGATAAATAAAATGATAGAGATATTTTGACGAATGGATACTTAAAGCAATTCGTTCTTCCCGCGAGCAACTTCAATGAATTCTAGGTCGATCTCAGGCAGTTAAATCTATCACAACGCAAGCCTATTTTTTTGTAAACGGCAGCATTTGTTTTAACAATTCCTGCCTCCAACCTCCGGTAGTTTGTAGATGTACATCTCTATTGTATCACTTCTGAAGAAGTTGGAAATATAGTGCGGTGTCAAGATGATGATCTACGTGCCACTCTGAAAGATATCTGTTTCAACTGCGTAAGCAATCTATGACTATTACGTAGTCTAAGAGTATCTATGCCTTGCTGCCACAGAAAAACACGCTCGATATATCGCAAATGATGCATTGTTTCTTTTTTGTTACTTATTTCTTTCACATGAGAGTAAAGTCTTCTTATGTAAAATGCGCTCTAATCCTTAACTATTCTTTCTCCCCCCAGGCAATTCAATTAAGGCATTCAAATTAAGCATAAAGGCGGTTGCATGATGAACTGTATAGAAGGCGTGTGCTAATTTTGAAAAATCTGTGACATCGATTACCGTCTTCTATTCATAAACTGAATGCATACATCAAAAGAACTCTTCCTCTTTCGAGAAAACATCCAACTGCAGGCAATTAGGCATGACGTGCGGTTCGATATGTGAGCGTGTATAATGTTCTTCTGCATTAATCATCAAAGGTGTAATTCGGATAAAAGCCAATAAAATGTTTATTGCCCTTAATTTCACAAATTATGCCAACGGCAGTAGATGATGAAAGCAACAGGGGCGGAAAAGCATTCACCGAAAGGTCCTTCAGCTTTTGCAGCAAGTTAATTCAGCAATTTTAGCACACAATGGAACAATATATAAGCTTTTTTTACGGCATGAAACGTGGAAATGAGTAATGAAAGCAGAATATATTTAGGATGAAAGGATTTACGGCACTTTTATCAACACATTCTGAATGGGTAATATGCAGCATGTAAATGTCCATCGAGTGAGTTGTCAAGACAGTTAAAATCCCGGCTAAGTCGGATGAATTTTGCCACGAAGAAATAATTTTGCACTCCGTTATATCTCACGCAGATATTTTATAAGAACATATATTTGAATTTTAAAGAAAATTATATTTTCAGGAGGAAAACACTTAAGCCTTTCTAACCCAGAGCTACATCTGGGAGTAATCAAGACTTCTCATTTTACAAATGTGAACATTTTGTACTAATTCATAATTATTGTTACAGACACATATTTCACATTTAAACTTTACAGCACAAAAGAATATGTAGTTCAAATCTTTCCTGAATAGAGCTGAAAATGTTTAAATTTTCCTGTGACTTTGAAGCAGCATAGGATTATAATGGCATAATCTGCAACGGAAAGTCTTCGGATTTTGATGTGTCAATAATATTATTTTAATTAATAAATGCTTAGTTACGGGTTGAGGGTATGGCTATTTCTACAGCTTATTAACTAGTTATAGCTTATTCAAAACTATCATAAAATTAGAATTGGAAATTAAAATTAAAATTGGTGTAAATAAATTCGCATCTTGTGCTTGACTACTCACTAAGTAACGTATTTCATGCAGAACTATGTGACTATTAATGATTTTATCCATCAATTTTAGTCATAAATTTCATTAGTCAACCTTCCTCAATTTATGCACACTACATTTAGTATTTAAAAAAACATGAATATGATTAGTAAGTAACACTCTTAGCCCTTTCCGCTCAACGTGTTGCAATATTACGTCTTATGTTAAAGGTTTTCACCGAAAAATATAATTTTTCTGAAAAAATAAATCTTATCGTTACAATTAATCGGTCAAAAAACTTATTTATATCCTTAAAAGTTTTGGAAATTACAATTTCAAACCGGAATTGCTATAAAAATGAGACTGAAGTCATGCATTTACGTGATCAAAGCGAATGATTTTAAAGCTTAAAACGTAAAGAAACCATCCAATAATTTCATCGCGTAGTATTCCCATAAAGGTGTACCATTACATGGCGACAGAATATTCTGCTTTATACATCTAATTTTCTGGAAATTTCGTTTTAATATAGGAATTATCATACCAATGAGACTCCATTCACGCATTTCATTCATCGGAGTTCATAATTTTTTAAGTAAGGGGTAAATGCAACCACCCAACAAATTTGATTTCAGTAAAATTGCCTGTTTATAGTACCTTGCCAATCAAATATATTTATTGAAAAACCTAATTATTATTCACAAATAATATTCTGCTTTGCACCCCTGGTATTTTGGAAATTGAAAAATTTTCATGTAAGAGAAACTATAGTCACTTGTTCAAGCCAAATCATAATTTTAAACTGAGGCATTAAATGTACCATCCAATTCATTCCATTTTCCAATTCATTCCATTCACCTGAAAGGCGTGAAACGTCTTGCTAATTAAATATTGTGGTTTACATTCCTTAATCATACTAGCAATAATATAATCTGCCCTGCCTCTCTAATCTTCTGTATATCACATATTTAAATCATAAATTTCAAATATGAGGGGCTATAGTCACACATTCTCCTATAAAAATTCATAATTTTAAAAGCGAGGAGTTAATTATACCACCCAATTTATTCCACAACGTACTATTCCCTGAGATGGGTGAAATATCTCTATTTCCCCAACGATTTCTGTGACTGAGAGCAGCAACCGTTTCCTTTACTCTACTATTCGGTGCTTATGACAATGTTGAGCTTAAAGCGAGGCTGTATCCACAAATGCAAGTCATAAAAGTAAGAAGGGCAATTGCTCCGCGGTGGCATTTTGGACAGAGTGAATGGCCAGGGCAATATTCCGCATAGCACTTTGCCCTCCCGGTCGCACAAGAACCGGAGGAAGAAGACCCAAGAGGAGAGAGGGAAATGGGGAGTATAAAGAGAAGCAGTGTGGTAATTAGCACTTTCTTCCCACTCGCACATCGTTCCTCTTTCCGCCACTCCATTGGTCCCATAAAACCACCCTTCCTAGGCGCCGTACAAAATCATTGTTTCGCGGCGAGAGAGGCTGAAATGCAGTATCCGAGAGTGTTTGAATGGAGAAAGCTGTATTCATGAAGTGTGAGGGGGGGGGGGGGCATAAATGCAGACGACAAATGTAACTGCGGAGAGTTGGAAATGGAGCTAGTGAAAGAATTGAGCACAAGAGGGTAAAGGGGAATGGTAAAGCAGCAACATATATAGTATGTGCACTATTTATATATACAGGGTTATCTTGAAGGAATGGTGCTGTTTTGAACTTGGGTTAAATTAAAACACATTGAAAAAAATCATTTGCAATTTACCACGATTGCAAAATTTATCAAATGAAACTTCGGAGAGTTGGAAATGGAGCTAATGAAAGAGGTGAGCACAAGAGGAAAATTGGGGGTATAGGAAAATGGTAAAGCAGCAACATATATGTGCAGTATTTATGTATACAGGGTTATCATGAAAGAATGGTGCTGTTTTGAACATGGGTAAAATTCAAACATATTTTAAAAAATCATTTGCAATTTACCACGATTACAACATTTATGAAATGTAACTTCGGAGAGTTGGAAATGGAGCTAATGAAAGAGATGAGCCCAAGAGGAAAATTGGGGGTATAGGAAAATGGTAAAGCAGCAACATATATGTGCACTATTTATATATGCAGGGTTATCTTGAAGGAATGGTGCTGTTTTGAACTTGAGTTAAATTAAAACATATTAAAAAAAAACATTTGCAATTTAACACGATTACAAAATTTACCTCGACCTAGGTTTCGATGTTAATACATCATCATAGGAGAATAGCTGCAGCAAAATATATTTTTGTGCTTTTCATTGCACTCTGTACTTTGTGTACCCAACCTAGGTTATAGTTGTGTTAAATACCTTGTGTTGTATAGTTGTGTTAAATACCAATTTTATCAATGAAATACAATATTCGCAAGACGGTATAACACTTCCCAAAAGTATTTCGCAAATTTTGGTGTTTCCATAGCTCATAAAAGAGCACTATGTTAGCCTTTACATTGAAATTTAGTAGCAAAATAACAACTACATGTACACGAATATCTATGCCCTACATACGGAAACCTACAACTGGGAGTCAAATCCGCGACCTTCGCTTTGACAGGCGCGGAAATCATACAATAAATATTGATACTGCCTAACCTGGTACAGATTTTAACTATCCATCTTATCTACTTAAGGATGACAAAAATGGAACTAGAAAGAATGCATTTGGGCTAATAAATTATACTTCAGAGAGCATTTGGATTAATTGGAGAGTAGATAACACCCACCAATCTTTGTAGTTTAATTCATTGATATTGACCGGAGATAAAATAGGTAGTTAAAGGAAGAGAAGAGAACATCGCATTGCATCGTTGCTGGTGATAGAGATCAGTAGTCAATAAAATTTGGCTTCACGATCGGAAACGCAAGCATAAAAATATCTGGCCATTGAAGAATCCACCAGCTAAAGAAGAAAGGTACGTGCAGAGCCGATAAAACCGGCATTCAGAAACAAGAATAAGGTCAGCGGAAGGACCATTTATGCCATGGAAATAATGACCTCAGAACTATTCGGTGCAAGCTAAATCATAAAGGCATATCGCAGACAGTCTTAGATCGTATCCGGCAAAAGGTATCCTCGGGATATTTATGGAAATATATAGCGCTTTGCTTTGTTTCGGCGCTCCACATGGTGATATTAAGTGGGACCGTCACACAGAAAGCCAGTTACCCTGTTATCAATGGCCCATATTTTGGGTAAGCATTGGTTTAACATATATGCTCTTTGATTTTTTGAGAAGATGAATACTTGCTGTAGTAAAACAATTTTTGATTGAAAAGATATTTGTAGACATTATAATGACTGCAAAAATATAAGGTTGTGGAATAGTACTGTGTTTTTTATTTAACCATGATTATAATTTCTGCTTACTTTAATTTCAAAACTCTACAACACGTGTTTTAACTTTAATCTTCAAAAAGTAGAGGGAGGGAAAGGCTCAGAAGGAAGAATAGGGGTGAAGTCTCTGGCGAACCCTAAGGAAAAAATCAGATTCTGGTAATTTTGCAACCCAATTCATTATTGCTGGTCTCTTCGTCGGCATGCGATGAATCATGGAAAAATTATCGCGATAAAATTTTCTAGCAGTCCAAAAACTCAGTGGGGATAAAACGTTCCATTTTTCACTCAGGCCTCTATCTTTAATTTTGCGAATTTAACCCCATGCAAGACAGTGCGACTTACGTAATGATGTTGTACATAACTCATTACAAAATGAAATGGTAAATGAGTTGGATGAATTGTGAAACATTAGCATAGCTCACCGTGAGAAAAATAAAGAAAGAGTGAGGAGGAACATGAAATAAACGTAATGAGATCACGGTACAACTAAATCGAATAATTATGAAGCATGATGGCCCAGATTACGCAAGGTGATTCAGGAGGAATCTTCGATATTTCAGGAAAAGGTAGTGGAGACAATTTCAAGCATTTATGTCCATATACATGGCAAAAAACTCTTTAGTTACAGAGCTATGGCAACGCAACGTAATTTTAAATGCACTTTGCAGTTACCATGAAAACGGTTTTTCATTGGTTTTCAGCCATTTTGACATTATATTTAATACTCTGTTTTTTAAATATTTAAAGCTGAAGGAAAATATGCGATAATAACAGTCTGAGACGCAATTCATCTCGCAATCGGTGACATTGCGCAATTGAATTGTTGATACTCACTCAAAGCCCTCGTTTAATTGAACTCATAGATTAAATATCTAAATATCTAAGAGTAGGAATTCGAAATATGAATTAAAGTTGGTCAGAAAAATATAATTGGAAGCAGTTTTTCGATTGTCAATCAACAAAAGATTGGACAGCTTATGTTAACTCGCCGAGGGATAGGCTAAGGGTGCATAATACGAGAATTCAGAGACTATGCTACACTATATGACTGCAACTGCAATAACTCACTCATCATCATCAGCCAACAATCCTGAGATTGGTTTGACGCAGCTCTTCATTCAGCTCTTCTATCCCCTGGCCTTTTCATAGTGACGCAGATCTTTTCTTTTAGACCCTGCCCTCTCTGTCATATAATATTTGTTTTTTCCCGGCGAACAATTGCAGTAAAGTTTTCTCGGGTTTCGCTGCGGATCAGGTCCTGAGGAGATTGGATTCCTTGATCCCTGATGACGATGGGTCAGTTGTTCACCGAAACGTCGGAAGGGGATATGGAGGACCTGACCCGGTGCGAAACCCGAGAAAACTTTACTGCACCTGTCCTTTGTAACTCATTCGGGGGCGTCCCTTCCCCTTCTTCCATTCCACCTTTTCATTTTCCATTGTTTTTATAAGGGCATCATGCCTCATAATCTGGCCAACTAATGTTCCCATCTTTCCCTTAAGGTTTTTGGAAGTATTCCCTTTTTTCCCACTCTTATTAGCATTTCCTCGTTTCTTACTTGGTCGATCCATTTTATATTCATCATTCTTTGGCAGAATCACATTTCGAATTATTGTACTTTTGCATCTCTGCTGCTGCCAACATGCAAGCCTTGCATAAATAGAGAAACATTTTCCCTTATAAATACTCAATAGTTAATACAAATATATGTCTCGAGTATTAACTTCACTAAAATTAAATCTGTAGAGGGCCTCTTAAATATAAAATTTCTGCGTTTTCGGATGAATAAGATGTTTGCAAGCGGATACAAAAATTAGCTTTGGACACTTTGACCTAGACTGCAGTCAGGTGATGAGTAAGGAGAAAAAAGATAGCCCCTGGAAGAGAATTGAAAGGGCAGATTTAGGGGAGGAAGTTAATGGGGGTTATGTTAAAAAAAGCAACCCTCTTCAATGGTTGGGTGGTCTGGCTTCGGTGTGGTGAGACTGTCAGAAAGGGTGGGTGAAGTGCGACAGAGGGGTGAGGAATATTCGGAAGGGGTGGCTCATTCAGGGGTGGATGATTGATGAGTGGTTGGGGTGGAATGGGGTGTTAGAGGGATGTGTAACGAAAGAGAATCATTTAGAGGGGTTGAGAGGAGTTTTTTTCACCAACCACATTACCACTGCCATCACCCCTGTGAAGCCACCCTCTTTCGATCCCCCATTACGCCAGGAGGTAGTGTTTTCGAGAATCTTTTTCCGAGTGTTTTAATTATGACGTCATGAATTATCTCCTGATTTCAAACCCCCTTAACCTGACTCATCGTCAAAAATGCAAACAACGATGATATGCGCACTACTCGCGATACAATAAATGTACACCAGCCTAAATTCCGTCTATCAATTTCTATCAATAATATTTCAGAAATAGTAGCTTATGATAATAGACACCTAAAACTTGGATGACGAAAATTTACAATTTTTTCAGTGAATATAAGCCGAATAGGGCAAATATAAGCCAAAGTTTAGAGTCCTTCTGCTCGCAAATTGGAGTAGATTGATTTTTTACTTCATCTTTAATGTTTAATCACATTGATTTCCTAATATGAAACAGACTATGTGTATCTTTTATAGGATTATTTAAATCAAGCGCCAAAAAAACTTTGAGATGGTTTTCAGCGCAAAAAACTCTTCGACAACGTTTGGGTACAATAAATAATGCTGCTTAATTATTTATTGGGTTACATCAGCATACAAAACACATTAGGGTACAAATATAAGACTGGAGAACTAAATTTGGATGGCAATTCACATAACTACAAAATAACTTGTTTAGCTACACTAAAAATTATCGATATACGAACAGGGTCAGGGAAAGAAATAAACTACCTACACCTACCTGAATGCGCTAAATAATAAACCTGTAACTTAGAATGAATTCTACCCTCACCTATCTAAAACAACCTTCGGGTAAATCTCGAGCGAGTATGGCCAGTCGGGTATTATTGGGTAAAAATTCCCCTGATCTAATAAATGTACCTACCCTGAAAAGTAAATTTGCTTTAGATGAGTTTTAAATTGGATATATTTCATTTACATTTGTTCACACTTTAAATAGGGTTGTTACTTTTGAAGATTTTTAAAATAAAGTCAAGTAAGAGTTTGCAAAGAGATTGAAAATCCATTCATTTTAACCCTATGGCATACAACTTGCGAATATTCTTTGTGCCAATTTAAGGCATTTCTGTGTTTACATATACATCATCAAATTTCACAGAATGGCAGTGTTGAAACACTGCATCGAATCAGCTAAATGAACATGGTTTGTTTTGTTCACTCTGCGAGCGTAAAATATTCATATTAGCATTAAAATTTTCCATTATCATTCAACTGTATGTGAGTGGAGGATTTACTGAATTTTCCTATTGTCAACAACTTATTCAAGAATGATATCGGAAAATAGAGGTACCATTTTTATCTTTACATTGAATTTGGGACTCAAGTGAGTGTCCTTCGTATTAATAAATGATGCATAAACCAATTAATCTGGGTGATCTCCTTAATGTTATTGTTCCTCCACCTTTAATTAAATCGGGGGAGATCCCGAGAAGACTTGACGGAAAGAGTGTTTCTTTTTATTTCGTGAGCCCAAATTCTTTTTTCATCCGGCAATTGGCTTTTAACTTACAATGATTTGAGGTTTTGCTAAGTGCTACCATGATCAACACCGCATCCGAGCTAAATTTCGGAAAATATCACTATAAAACCTTTGCCGGCGGCGATGGCGGGGGAGAAAGGTCTTCTCCTCTCAATAACGAGGTCGCAGGGTCGGGTCCCGTTTGGGTAGGTTGCTCCCATTCAGGACATCCTTGGTTGTGCACGTGTAGTTGTTAAAGTTTTGTGTAAAAATGTCTGTAACGTCCTTCAAAGCCATCCACCTTCAATTGAACCGGTGAGAATTCCAAGAAGACTTCCATCAAAGTGTGCTTAGTTTATTCTCGGAGCTGACATTTTTTCGACCGGAATTTGTCTTCTAACTGTTAAAGAATGGAGATTTTGCTAAATCTAACCATGATCAACACCCTACCCGTGCTCAATTTCGGAAAAATATCAGGTTTGCCGACCTCGGTAGCGGCCGGGTAAAGTCCTCTCCTGCCCAACACAGGATCGCAGGTTCGAGTCCCGTCTGGGTAGGTTGCCCCTATTCAGGACATGGCTATTTGTACGCGTATAATATAAATGGCCAATATGCTGTTTTAGGTGGTTTGAGAATAAACATTAAAAAACGGTTACCAATACTTTTTACATGGAATTTGGATATCTAATGAGTGACCGACCTGTTAATAAATGCTGCATAAATCATTTTGGGTAAGAATCTCTTAAATTTTCTTCAAAATCATTCATCATCCTCTAATTAAACTGGTGGAAATACCAAGAAGACTACAATCAAATTCTTTCGTTTTATCCCATGAGCCCAAAATATTTTCAACCGGCATCTGTCTATTAACTGTTAACAACAAGGGGACTGCATAGAGGAGGCCCAATTCCATCTCATTGAAGGCTGATTTCCGTGGCCACTTTTGTCGCATTTTAATTGGCTTTCAAAAATGTCCGCGGCGCGGTGATGAGTTTAATGTGATTCACATTTTTCACCAAAAATATGTATGATATTGTTTTGTTTTGTAAGTAATAGCATTGAGCTTTAATGAATTAGATAGATCACATTATCACGTATATACATTTCGGTTAACACCTATAATTATACCTCATTTTCCCGTGAAACTCGGATCAATTATGTCCGTCAGCTTCGCAAGTGGTGCCTTTTGTGAACCCACTTAAATGCGCGGTGGATGACAATACATTTAAATACCAACTTGCGGATCTTCTATTTCAATATTCGTGGTTAAGGATATAGGTTGCTAATGTTATTCTGCTGGACACCGTATCTGAGCTCAGCTTCGGAAAATATCACTATATCACGTTTGCTAGCCTCGATTGCGGCGGGGATAAAGTCCTCTCTTGCCAAACACGAGGTCGCGGGGTGAAGTCCCGTCTGGACATGTTACCACTATCCTGTGTACGATTTTTCGTCCACGTGTATTTTTTTAATTGTTGAAAAAACTCGATATAATTGGCTAATGTGTTGTTTTTGATGGCATGGGAATAAAAAAAACGGTGACATCGTTTTCTTTAGGTTGAATTTGGACACTATATGAGTGACCTTCTCATTAATGAATGATGCATTAATCATTTAGGGTTAGAGATATCTTTAATGTTTTTCAAAGCCGTTCTCACCCTCTTCTCGGTCCACTCCGTATTTTTCTGTCTTCCTCTCCGCCGCGCCCTTAATACATTATTGCGGTGAGAGGGATACACGGAAAGACAATTTGAGTCCTCCCTCCTGATTTTATTTTTTTCTTCTTATTTTGCGTCTCTCTGTATGCCTCTCTCTTCTTTTCTCTCAGTATCTCTCTGATGCCCTCGATTTTGGCCTCCAAACCTTTTTACTCCTGCCCCCCAAAAATATGTCATATCTGTCCCCATCTGAGAGGAAAGTGAATGTGGGACTGCAGTAAATAATCCCCGAAAAGTAATGAATGACTCATCCTAGCTGATTCACAGTAAAGCCACCAGATGCCATTGTCTAATTTTCATGGCATGAGATTCGCTGTGACTTTAAAAGTGGAAGCAATGAAGTAGCTCAGGAGGTCGATTTTAACGATGTAGACATCTGTTCACTCATGATTAAAGTATACATTTAAAATTATTCATTGAAATTTTATCTTGAAAAAAAACGGCTTCATCGAAGATTTCGATTTCGGTCGGTTTTCACCACTGATTGAGGTAGTCATTCTCCTTTACTCACCAATGGATATGTGTTCAACTCCACTCCTTTGACACTTTTGTATTTGTAAATACGTACACTGTTTAATTTGTCATAGTAAATTTGGTGAAAATAGGAGTAGGGTTTCAGTTACTAATATTTTGTCAAGAACTTATTACGGGCTGAGTAGATAAAAGTATGTTTCAATTCAAGCAAGTTTCCGCTGAGTTTATAAGAATCAATTTTTTGACCAGTCGAGAATAAGATTTCTTATACGTCGCTTTTCATAAAATTTGAAAATCCAATTGGTAACCTCCAAAAATGATTAAAACATAAGTACAATAAATGGTAGCCCACGTTTCTGATGTAGCGATAAAAAACATAAATACTCACACCCTTCGTCATCATATCCCAGGAAAAGATGGGAACTTACCTGAAATGAAATAAAAAATATTTGTAGCATAAATATTATTTATATTATATTATCTACAGTGTATAGTTTATATTTATTTTATTATTTACGTATTATGTACAGTTAATTTTCAACATGTGCTAAAGAAGGAAAGATTTTTTTAAAATACACAGGATAGTTCTATAATTCTAACAAGTGAGATTTTTATCCTCAACATGTTATTCCACTGGAGATGAGTCGTTATCCGCGCGCCATAGGTGGTCTCTAAATCGAACAATGTCATTTTTGAGATTAATTTTTGACGTCTACCGAATTTGAACTCAAATTCTGAAATATAGAATAGCCTTCAGGTATTCCGCCAGTTATGTAGTCTCTGAACTATTTTTACGGTGGAAAATGACAATGAATATTTTTGGGTTTCACTTCGGGTAAAATTTTTCATGTCTCATTCCAACGTTTTCAAGAGCGACTCTTCAATAGTCCTTAGGGATTCATGAATCCAATACCAATCGAATTTGAATGGCGCAGTACTTAGTCACTAAGTGCAACCATTAACATTACAATATTGTAGGTATTGTACTAAAACCGCAAAAAAGCTAACAATATGTAAAGTGTACAAACCTCTAGAAATACAAATTCACATAAAATCAGCGCAAATAATAATAATAATAATGAGGGAATTAAAAAGGACGATTTTGATAAATTTCACACATGCACCGCACAGCTGCACAATTCTATGTCAGTGTATTTTTGTTACCAAATCCATTCGTAAATCGGGTTCATATGAAATTTTCCGAGGCTAAGTGCGGATTATATCTCAGCGTCTCCTGATTAGCTGCCAATTCCATCGGACCTTCGGCAGTTGGTCCCATATTCCTCTAATAGTTCAGCCTCTGTTTATCTTCCCCGCACGGGGGGAAGAGAGTAATCTCTTCCTTTGGGGAGTCGCGCCCCCACGGACCCGAGCCCACCGGGGAGACAACCTCGTCAAAAAACCCTTCGTACGCTAGGATAGCGTCCAGACAGCATGTGACTCTGCTGTGCTGAGTAGCCGAAACATCTGGCGTCCAGATTCACCCACGTGTTTGCCGTGCGTGGAGACCCGTACAAGGGGGAGAAGGGGATCCTGGTGGGTGAGTTCTCCGGCACCCAGCTGGGCGTCGGAAACCCGGTATGGGCCGGAGTTCAACACCCCACTTCGGCCCTGGATTCCCCGAAAAACGGGCGGCCGAGAAGAGCCCAGCTCGGTCAATCGGCTCCTGGCGGCTGGGGAGCTTGGCGGTTCCTTCCGAGCGTACGCCAGGACGGGTTAGTGCTGGAGATATGGGGGTCTCCGTAGGGCGGCCGAAGGTGCGTGGGTTCGGAGGGCCCCCGCGCTGGAGGTTCTAACCCAAAAGAGATCCCCTATCAAAGGTTCCTATATCCCTCGGGTAGCCCTGGCGACCACACCGGATCTCGGTGTGGCGTCCCGAATGTGTGGCTCCGTGGTGGGTGGGGAGCCCAGGGGATGAATTTCTGTTTTGAGTCCATGGATAACAACTTTCTTCCTCCAACGAAAAGATCCCGTCCGGAAGTGGGCGGGGGAGAAAGTAGGTCTACCGCATGTCGGAAATTCCTTGTTATGAGATGTGCTAATGATGGTGAGACCCTGACAAAGGTATCTCCCTTTCCAATAAGACGAGTTCTGTCGGCAGCGATACCCGGTGACTTAGAATCGGCCAAAAAATTAAGGGATGGATCACTGTTAATTAAAACCAGCAACGAAACACAAAGCGAAAAGTTATTGAAAATGACAAAATTTAACGAAATACCCGTTAAGGTCCAGGTGCACCAAACACTCAATACATGTCGGGGAGTCATTTCGCATTACGACCTACTCTACGTCTCTGAAGATGAGATAAAGAGTGAGATGGCGTCTCAGGGTGTAATAGACTGCCGCCGTCTAAAGACAAAGAGGAACGGTGAGCTGACCAACAGCACGTCCGTCATCCTCACTTTCTGTCGTGACAAACTTCCTGACAAGGTCTATGTGGGATACGAATCTGTTTCCGTAAGGCCATTCATTCCTAGCCCCATGCGGTGTTTTCAATGCCAGCGCTTCGGCCACATCGCTACCAGATGTGAGGGCAAGGCCACCTGCCCGCGCTGTGGCAAAGATAAACACGAAGGTGACGCGTGCACCTCTGCACCAACCTGTGTGAATTGCGAGGGATCACATCCGGTTTATTCTCGAGATTGCCCCAAGATGAGAGAAGAGAAAAAAATAATGGAGATAAAGACCGTGGAAAAGCTGCCATATCAAGAAGCACGAAAGAAATACAGAACACTCATCGCGCCTACGTTCTCCCGTTCGTATGCTGCCGTAGTAGATAGTGAGAAAAATAACAATACAGACTCGCAAGAGAAAAATAAGGAAGAACATACTATTAAGAATGCAAAGCAAGCCAAGCCGGATAAGGCTACCAAGCCGGCAACGAAGAAGGGCACACCGCCGGAAAAAAAAGATGCTAGTCAGGGCTCTTCAAAGAAGAACCCAACCACAACACCCACCGTGGCCACGCAAAGCAGGCGTGGAAAATCTCAGTCACCGGGTCCATCTGGTTCGCCTACGCGTAGCCAACCAGAGTCTATGGAAGAAGACGAATATATTTCCGAGTCAGAAATCATCCGGGCGAAGGCTAAGGAGAGAAGACGCATTAAGCGTTGACTCTCCCTCTGGCAGTTTTAAATTAATTTATCTATTTATTTATTTATTTAATTTTTATCAATTTATAATGGCTTTTATCATACAGTGGAACTGTAACGGTTTTTATCGGCATAAGGAGGAGCTAGACATTTTAATCAGAGATTTTAACCCGTCCTGTATATGTTTGCAGGAAACACATTTTAAGGACAAGGACAAGGGATATTTAAAACATTTTAACGCTTTTAGATTGGACGATACCAGCGGCCAACGAGCCCATGGTGGAGTGGCGGTTTTTGTTCGGGAGGCACTTTACACCTCCAGAATAAATCTTAACACACCGTTCCAAGCGGTAGCGGTGACGGTGCACGCTCCCGAGGCGATAACGGTGTGCAACGTTTACCTGCCGGAGGGTGCACCCGTCACACGTTTTAATCTAGAATCCCTTGTTCACCAGCTACCTCAGCCTTTTATTTTACTCGGAGATTTTAATGCTCACGATCGGCTATGGGGAAGCACCCCGGGACAGTGCAACCGCAGGGGACGTATTTTATCAAGTTTTATTAGTGATTTTAACCTATTTTTACTCAATAACGGCGAGAAAACCCGTTTTAACTCTTATAGCGGCGATTCTTCCTCCATTGACTTGGGTATTGTATCGACTAGTTTGGTCAATAAACTCAAACTCTCTGTGCATAAGGATCTTAGTGGGAGCGATCACTTTCCCCTTTTAATCAAAAGGGAGCAAATTGTAAACCCCGATTTTATTAGACCAGGCTGTTGGATTGTCCGGAAAGCTGATTGGCATCTTTTTAACTCAAATTTTAACTACGTGTGGGATAAAAACAAAGACTGTGTAACAAACGTAAATCTTTTGACATCCAGCATCATTCAAGCCGCCGAAATTAGCATACCACGATCTCGAAGCATCCTTCCAAGAAATGCTGTGCCATGGTGGAATGAAACCTGCGCAGAAGCCATTAAAAAACGTAAGAAAGCTCTCCGAATTTTCAACAAGTATCCTACAGCAAATAATCTCTCCGCTTTTCGGCGACTAAGAGCGAAAGCGCGTCAGGTAATAAAGGACGCAAAGAGGATTTCTTGGATGAATTTTGTCTCCGGTGTCAACCACAGGACTCCACTTGCACAGGTATGGCGTAAGGCGAGGAGCATATCGGGTAGCAGCCAGCATCTAGGTATATCCTTCCTAGAAGTCGAAGGAAAGGTTATCACTTCTCCAGCTGCGATAGGGAACGTATTCGCCCAATTACTCGCCAAAGTGAGCAGCGACGAATGCTATGAACCTTCTTTTGCGATCCTCAAGAAAAGGCTCGAGAACGTCCCTATATCCTTTATGGAGCCTAAAACAACGGTAGACTACAATATGCCATTTACCATTTGGGAGCTGAAATCTGCCATCCAAGACTCCCACGACACGTCCCCAGGACCCGACGAGATCCACAATGCCTTCCTCCGAAATCTATCGGAATCGGCGTTGCTGGAAATCCTTGAAACTTTTAATCAGCTCTGGGCCAATGGGGATTTTCCTCCGTCCTGGCGGGAGTCCGTCATTGTTCCCATCCCAAAACATGGAAAAGACCGAGCTGATCCGAATTCTTACCGGCCGATTTCTCTCACCAGCTGCCTGTGCAAGTTAATGGAGCGAATGGTAAATCGACGTCTCATTTGGTGGCTGGAGCGTCGAAAACTCCTCTCTAGGATACAATGCGGATTCAGACGGAACCGTTCCACAATGGACCACTTGGTTAGAATTGAAAATTTCATCCAAGAAGCCTTCCTTCTCCGCCAACACGTAGTCGGTGTATTTTTCGACTTAGAGAAGGCTTACGACCGGGTCTGGCGACGTAAGATTCTACGCGTATTACGCGAGTGGGGTTTTAGAGGCTGTTTGCCCATTTTTATACAAAATTTTTTAACCAACCGTGTTTTTAAAGTAAGGACGGGACAGTTGCTGTCAAATTTTTACCCTCTTGACAACGGAGTTCCCCAAGGCTCCGTTCTGAGCGTGACGTTGTTCGCTATTGCGATCAACGACATAGCTCACTGCATCAAGGAGCCAGTGTTAGGGTCACTGTTTGTGGATGATCTCGCGATTTTCTGCAGATCATCTAGGGTCGTGAATGCATCGCGTATGGCGCAACTCACCATCAATAAACTTCACAAATGGACCCAAAATAACGGCTTCCTTTTCTCTTTGGAGAAAACAAAGTGCGTTCACTTTTCTCGCACTCGGGGCGTCCATGTAAATCCCACGTTACACCTAGGTGGTAGAAACCTCCCATTTGTGGAATCAGTCCGTTTTCTGGGGATGACCCTCGACCACAAACTCAACTGGAAGGAGCACATTAATTCTGTCAAGGTAAACTGTTTGAAGTCTTTGAACATTTTAAAGTTTTTAAGCCACGCATCTTGGGGAGCAGACCGCACCACCTTAATTTTACTTTACCGCACACTGGTGCGGTCGAAATTAGACTACGGCTCATTCGTGTATGCGTCCGCTCGCGAGACGTATTTGAAAGCACTTAATTCAGTGCACAACGCAGGTCTGCGACTATGCACTGGGGCGTTTAGGACCAGCCCGATTCCCAGTATATATACCGACGCAGGCGAGCCTCCTCTATGCTACCGAAGGACCTGGCTTTTTTGTAGCTACGTTTCCAAAATTTTAGCAATGACGAGTCACCCATGTTATAGTTTACTTTTTAAACCCCGTTTTATTAATGTTTTTAACCGAAGGACTAAAGCAACCAGACCAGTAAGCGTTCGTTTTAACGATTTTATTCGCGGATGCGAATTCACGCTACCTGAAGTGTATCCTGTTTCATTCTCGGAACACCCCCCTTGGATCACTCCCACTCCGGTGGTGAATATTCTCTCACGTTCTCGACCGAAGTCTTCCACAACTCCCTCGGAGTACCAGCGTTTGTTTGCCATGTTCCGATGGAATCACCCCAACCTTACCCCCGTTTACACTGACGGTTCGAAAGATAACTCTGCTTGTGCATGTGCAGTGTTCTCCCCTATCCACGGGAACATCAGAGCAAAGCTTCACCCGATGTGCAGTGTGTACACGGCGGAGCTTTATGCCATACGGACAGCTCTAGAAGCCCTAGGTGACCACGGCGGCTCCTTTGTCATATGCACTGACTCCAGGAGCTCGCTACAAGCCATCTCTGGCTTCTCACCCGTGCACCCGATCGTGCAAGAAATACACTCTCTCCTGCTGACCCTTTCGAGAAAGGGTTTGAATATCCATTTTCTGCGGGTACCGGGACATGAGGGGATAGCCGGGAATGAGATAGCAGACGCTATGGCCAAGGAAGCTCTGAATAACGAAGTTCTTGTCTCAACGCTGGTTCCCCACGAGGACTTAAGGGCATCTCTAAGAAATGCGGTATTTGAAAAATGGAGGGAGTCGTGGAGGATTCTAAATAATAACAAGCTCCGTGGCATCAAGGACATGGTAGCAGCGTGGCCCTCCTCAGCTCGTAGTAATCGGAGAGAGGAAGTAGTACTTACACGATTGAGGATAGGGCACAGCCCCCTGACCCATGCGTATCTCTTTACTGAAGAGAAGGAACCTCCCCAATGTGAGGATTGTAAGTGTCCATTAAGTATTAGACACATCATGCTAGATTGTGTTAAGTACCGCGAAGCGCGAAGACGAAATAATCTAGGGGGAGACCTAAAAACCCTTTTAGGAGACCACCCTACCAACTTAATCTGTACATTTCGGTTTCTCAGAGAAATAAACATTTTTAATAAAGTCTAATTATGCACACTTTCAACGAAGACATCAGATGCAGTAGATTACTTTATACATAACTTTTGTAATTAAATAGCACAGTAGTGGTGCAAAATGACCTTGCCGTCGACGCACCCTAAATCCAAATACTACTACTACTCTGTTTATCTTAATCTCGTTGTCATGGTGACGGATATGAATTAGCAATCCAAATGCCCACAGGATAGCCACAGATGCTCGTTTGAGGATTATATGATTATATACTAAATTGTTTGCTTCACACCTACTAGATAAAGTGCTGATCACAAAGAACCAATGTTAAGAAGTATGCCTACATTACCAGTACGATACTTGATTGAAAAAATTTATTGGAAAAACTCTTCTAACCCAAATAATTGAAATAAAAAAAGGGCAAAGGAAGTTGACGGGAAAGAAGTGTATTTATATCGGATACAATGAATAAATCTTCTCAGATATTACAGATCAATGTGCCCACTTATAACTGTATTATAATATGAATAACGATTTCGAAATTATTACTTTAGAATTGGAATAGGGGTGTTAACCTCAAACGAAATTACCCATTTAAGTAGATGCTAACGGTGAGTTTTGGCTAATAATTCACATTGGTGAAAAAATTTCTGCAATAGGTGCATTGCATTTTCTTTTGTACTCCGTTGAAATTTGTGCGCTTTCGAAACGGCCAGTTTCGGCGGGAAGTCAGGCTCGAATGGCTCTGACGTCACACACAGCTACTTCGCTGACTGTACGCTTTTAGTGAACGCCGTTATCCGAGCCGTGCTTGAATTTGTGAATGCCGTGGTGAGACATGCCTTTGGATTGCGGTTTTGTGACGGCTAATTCTAATAATGTGCCTAATATGAGTGCTCTGATGCTCATTTTTCATTATTAATATATAGAGGACAAGGCAAAGAAAAAATACGCAAAAATAAATCTAATAATGACATTTTTAGCGCTCCGGAATTGCAAGGTTTCAAGCAGGCAAGTTAGGAGTCAATGCATATTAATTATGATAGCACTGTTAAATATGTTAATCGTACTTATGAGTATATTTTGCATCAAATATTTAATTTTGTTACGATTTACTCAGCCTAGGCTTCTATTTTTAATCGAATTATCCCCTAGTAAACGCTGAAATGATTCTGGAGGGGTACATTTCATATTATATCACAAATCCCTGTCACGCAATGCTCGTTTTTTTTAGTTTTAAAGGCTTTTGATAATTTATAGACTATAATAACTTAGGTGACATAAAGGAACTAATATCGTAAAATAATCACTTTTGTCCCTCTCAGATTTGTCTGAATCATAATATAGAATGGCGAATTATTGTCAATATTTATTCTTGTGAATGTTACCTACGGCCCAGAGCACACGCACCGATTTTGGACGGCCGGTAAAATATCGGCCGATATTTTACCGGTGAAGCGCTACTTGCACACACGCCGGATTTTTACAGGTCAAAAGATAAGTTGCTTGGTTGTTAAGCTGGCGCAGGGGATCCGCAGTGGCATTGGCCGGTAGCTAACCGACTTTTTACCAGTGCCGGTGCGCGGTCGGTCAGTGTGCAAGCTCCCATGCCCTTCCATTGTTCACTATCGGAATGTGGACGGCCGTCCAAAATCGGCGTGTGCTATGGGTCTAAGGGTTGAAAAATATTTTAGCGCTGCCAGAAAAGAATACGGCGATTCAGCAGTTTGCTATATCCAACTTAAAAGAGAATAATATGCGCACTATGAAAGGAAGAGTTTGTCCTGAGCACAAAATCAGAAGAAACCACAGGAAAATTTTTTTGTCACTTATTCTTCCGCCATACCCAGAGGAAAGAAAATTTACAAATTCATTTGGTTCATAAGGTACTAAATACTTGATGGCATTACATTTTTTATACTCACTCCATGTCAAAGCTTGATTTATTGAATCAGAGGGCTTTTGAATTTGAATTCAGAACATTCAATTATATACTGTACATTGCTGTAATTGGCTTGAAAAGACAAAGGTAGATCAAATTTGTTATGCTTCGGAAAAAATATAAAATTTTTTAAGAACTGCGAAATAAGAAGTAAAGTTGTGTAGATAGTAGAAGAAACTCTTATCTTACTGATTTGTGATTGGTCTCCTAATCTCTCCAAGTTGTCATTTAATTTAATTTTGATGATGGTCATGAAAATGTCTCTGGTGGCAATCTTAAATATTCCAGAGGGCAAATCAATGACGTACATTGGATCATTAGGTATTCCTAAGTACCCATTGGGGTAGCTTCATTATTAAGTCTGATGTATAATTGTTTTCACCAACTCCAAAACTCTCGGCTGAGAATGTGCTCGAGAATATTTCATCAATAAACATTATGTTTGGTGACTGTATGACAATCTCTGGTGTACTAAATCTAAGACTAAGTTAGCATCAATTAACTTCGGTGATCATTGAATAGTAGCATAAACATTGTTCTTAATCTTTTGTAAATTATTTCCCTTCAAATAACTTAAATTAAAATCGTTTTTGTCCGTTCGACATATTTTGGAAGACCGCAAGTAAAACAATAAATCACCGTAACTGACGTTGTGATGCTGGCATTTAGTATAAATTAAACACTAACATTAAAATAATCTTCACAGCAACAATAAGATGTCTTGCCGTTGATGTTTTTGGCCATCTCGCATTGCTGCAGTCAACCATTTCCTTCGCACACTAGAATTAAGAGGCCCAGCAATAAAACGTTTTCCCCGATTTCTTGTTGTGGTAGAATTACTTAGCGGTAGAAATCGATATATATATATACGCATTCTTCCTAATTTCCTCCATTTTCACAGGTTTTTCGACGGGGTTTACGGATTCCGCAAGAAGTTCGCTGTGTGTCACGTCAGCATGCCTTCGGCAAACATCGTGCGCTTTCGGAGCGTTTGAGCCGGCCCTCGGATTCCACACTTTTCGCTTAGCCTTTTTAGGGTTAATTTTTTGAATAGAAAAGCGCTGAAACTGCCGCCGGTATCCCCTCGGTGTGTACTTTCATTTAAGACAGTAAAAAAAAATTGGTGAACAACCCAAAATTAACAAAAAAATATGAACAATTCTACTTATTTCTCCCAGGTTATCATTAGAAAATTAAAACCAATTATATAAGATATATATAAAGTATTTTTTTTCATATATGGAAGTCATTGATGAAACCGTATTACATAGTACGCCTGCTAAATGTATAACCCAGGGGATGGGTTGGTGTGTGTGTCGGCTTCACATTCTGAGGGTCCGTGTACGAATTCCGGAACCTACAGAGATTTTCAGTGGTCTCCCGATCCTTTTCTGAATGTTGCTTGTGGAGAACTTCAAGTTCCACCATCGGGCGTTGACTGGGTCATTAATTCGTGGCCTCGTTTAGCGCTGACTAACGCCAGGTTTCTCCACTCTTCCTTTCCTACCATTCCCTTACGGTGAAAAAGACCTCAGCCATCGAAGCCTCCTCCAAAGGCGATACCAAGAGTGATCGACTACTGCTGATTATTCAGGCTTCCCGAGATGAGGTTTGAAGTTGAAGATGTCTGCGATGTTCATTCAATCTGGATTCTATCAATACTGCCAATATGCTACCACTAAACCTAAGATATATACTGAGTATACAAGAATTGCCATGAGAAAAACCCTTAACCGGGAATTTCCGGGCCAATGCGCAGATTACTACGCTTTCCAGGTTCTTTAATTCCCATGGCAATTATACCGAGGCACATGGTACTAAGTGTTAGGCCCTCGTGGTCTATCAAGGATGGCATCGCGAGGGAGAAAGGACTTCCATGAAGCCACAACCGGTTGAGAGCCTCAAACCTGCGCTAAAGCCGCGCAAAGCGGTATTTGTAATATTTCTAACCCCTGCCGCGTGAACGGCGGTGAAATATACAAGAATTGCCATAAGAAAAATTCCCCTGGACCGGGAACGAACCACGGACCTTTGATTTCCGGGCCAATGCGCAGATCACTACGCTATCCAGGTTCTTTAATTCCCATGGCAATTATACCGAGGCTCATGGTAATAGGTGTTAGGCCCTCGCGGTCCGTTCCCCTGTACCGGGACTTCCCGGTCCAGGGAAATTTTTTCTCATGGCAATTCTTATATATTTCACCGCCGTTCACGCGGCAGGGGTTAGAAATATTACTATAAACTGAGTATTAAAAAAGTTCACATCACTAACACACTCACTCAGAGTTTCAACCCGAAGGTTGGTTTAGTTGGATGAGAGTAGAGCTCACCCCAGAGTAGACCACATGTGTATGAATTTCACACATTAAGAATAGGGGGGTTTCTTTCCCTGGGCCACCTCGCTTTTCAAGATTTCGATTTGGGGTGTCCGATAAGGCTTCACCCGGGACTCGAACCCGGAACCCCTCGAACAGTGAGCATGTGATCTACCAGTGGACTATGTCGCCCGAATTCAGAGCCAATGGAGGAGTAAGAATACCGCAATAAGTGACTCTCCGCAAGAGGACTCCTTTTTTTTCGGAGGATTTTTCTCCCGCTCACGAGGGCCTCTCAAGGGATCAAGCCTCTCTCAAGTCGAACACTCCCGAGCCCTCCTGTACCCTGCGAACCGAATTCCACCCTCGCTTAAATTCCTCCCCCACTCCCTTGTACCCTATACCCACCCCATAACAATTCACTCTCACCCCCTTCCTGTAACTTAAACCGGCTGTGCGGCTTTTCTTTTCTCAGCTCTAGAAATAAATGGAAAATATGGCCAAATTTACTCAGTTTCCATTGAGGACTTCTTCAATAGTGATAGGTAAAAAAAGGAAAATGTGGCTAAAAATTATATATGAAATAATGCCACCTGATCAGAACCCCAAAATGATTTAGCGTTGAACTAAAGATTTATTTTGTATCAACTGTATGAATACTATAATTTATTTGTGTTAGTAAAGAAACATTATTCTAATTATCTATGACTTTAATGGACGCAAAATGTATTCCATGGCTTTCCACCATTATATCTATCGTAAAATGGAAACCGAGTATAAAATAGGACGAAATGTATCCATCATAATCATATCCCGATAGCAGCATAAACCGATTGAATAAGGAATCTGTGGCTCATCGCTATGCCATTTAGGACCTCCCAGTGGGTGAAATTATTTAAATATATTAATTTTAGCCATATTTTCTAATTTTCACACCATATTCCAATCCAATATTCATTACATAATAAAATGTAGAATTAAAAACCTAATATTCAATGAAATTTGCAATACCATTACCAGTGCACCATAAAATATTAAGGAAAGTATTTTATTCAATGTAAATATTTGTAAATTAATCGTATTTCAAGACAATACAATATTCAATTATTTTGAATGATATCATTCTTCAATCAACCATCGTTTAATTTTAACTTAATTTCGTATCTTGCCTTAAGTTTACTTAAATTGAGGGGAACCCGATTAGGCATTTTAGGGACTACCACTTTGATTGTGTTATTTCCATATCTTGTGCATAGCGAAGGAACGATGAATTTTCTAGGTTTACAGTAGGTGATCGAAGATTTTCAATTTATCTATCTCTCTTGTATTATAAACCATAAACATTGAATGGCAGAGTTGAGCCACTGCATTATCTCAACGAAATAAACACAGTGAAATTTGATTTATTACCTGAGCCCAATTTTGTCTCAATATTAAATTGATGACCTATACACTATTCGAGCTCTATTTCGAAAAATATAACTAATAACGGAGGCATTGTTGCATCCGCTTTGAATTTTGGACTTATATGTGTGATGAGCCTATGGATGCAGAGTGATGGACTCGGTGGCGGCGGGGCAAAGAAGACGTCGAGGGTTCGAGTCCCGCTTGGGTATGTCACCCTTACCTAGGACATGAATGTTCTTGTACGGTTAATTGTTAACTTGTTTAAAAATGATAATGTAAGAAGCCAATATTGATTAGTTTTCTATCATATGGTTAAATAAATATAGAAAATAAATGTATTAGTTTGTGTTAACGCTCTTTTTAATGTTCTTCAAACCTTTCCTTCTTTCCTTCTCTTACTACCCCACATTTTTTCTGTCTTCTTCTGTTGCCCTAATATTTAAAAATTCTAATGAAGACAAGATGTTACATACCTAACCCCGTGACAGTCAACATTCTTCAAGTCATTACGATTGATTTTTCGCAGGTCTTCACTCAATCTACCCATCAGCTAATCCCTTCATAAAACTTTTGCTATTTTCCAGATCTTTCCGTCCATGGGACAAATAATTCATAAAACTTTCAAGCAAAATAAAAGAGGAAAACGTAGTCTCACTATTCTTAAGTTGGTGAAAATATGGTTTATTCACGTAAAAACATTGAAATTGTGCTTATTTAGGATTTATTTTGCTATCAAAATAGCGTAGTTTTTGATTTTCACTTTGATTTGACTTCCATGATTTTTGTGTAAAAAAATACTTATATTATTATCATATTTTCATATGCCTCATAGCTTTTTGTTTACTTTAGTAATATATTATTCCATTTTATTTTTTACTACTTTATTATTTGATAATATTTAAAGGGTTATCATAAAATAATGGTGCGGTTTTAAACGTAATTGAAATAAAAACAGAATTACTTACAGCTTTTGTTTTTTTTTATTTTTGAAATTGGTCGTCTCATGCAGTTTTTAAAAACTGACTGATAAATTTCAATACGTAAGTCCTTAGTCACTTTCGAAACTCGGTTTCGACATTATTAGCCTACTCTTAAAGAAATGTGCCAAGGGGACCTCTACTTAACGTCTCATCCGACGAAAATAGTGCTGTACATCAATTGCCCTCCTCAAGGCACCAAAGCAGGGATCGGGTAGCCTCTGAAAAAACTCTGCTTGCCAATATTTACTTTCTTTCTATGAATAGCTGAAGCCGCACCATTCTTTTATTATAACCCAAAACAATAATGCTGTGTGGAATGCACAAAGTTTTTTTCATTTACCATGTTGATGAAATTAAAATTTGATATGTAAATTGGGTCAATAATATGTTATCTTCGTTTTCCTGTTCACCAAATGCATATTGAGTGTGTTATAAATTTTTATCCACTAAATTTAAAGTATGAGTGTCTATGTATTTATAAAGGCTCCAACGGAGTTTCCTTAATAAACTCTCTGCCACCCTATTCCTACTATCCTCCTATAGATTACTGAATCCGCCCCAGTCTTTCATAAATACCGTGTATAAGGTTGAGCAGTATTTGACCACATATAAAGTCCTTGGGGCCTATGTGGATGCTTAGAAAGGTTACTAACCAACAAATCTGTGCATAGTGATCAGACTTTCGAATAAATCCCTGTAAATTAGGTCAAAAATGATAAGGTGGCTGATTAAAAGATCCTATGTCTGATTGGCTTGTTCCCGTACTAACTGTTTTGCAAGACATTGTAACGTTCAAAATGAGTTCACTCCTAAAAATTAACGAATTAATTATCGTTATTATTATGAATTATGAATAATTTTTTTGATGAACAAACAATTATTATAAACCGGCACAAAATCTTCCCATCCGATCCCATTTTTCTGTGGAATCACTCCACGTGGAAATCCGCACTCTCCCCCGCGCTTCCATCCAGGGCAGTCAAAAGACTTCCTTCCCCTCTTCTCCCTAGACTCCTTCGGCTCCCCTCCAATTCCCTCCATCCCTACCACGGCGGCTGCATCCCCCGAGGAACCATTACGGTCTGCGCGCCGCAGCCTTCCTCCGCCACTCTGATCTCTTCCCCTCTTCTTTTTCCACATGGAATTCCCAAGGGAGCGGAGGGTTGGGTCTGTTGGAGGGAGGGCGCGACTTTTGCTGTTCCCATATGGGAACGAAGTGAGCTGAGAGGGAAATCTCGAAGTAACCCGAGAGTGAAAAGAAATTGGGAGATAAAAAAATGGAGAGGCGGAGGAAGAGAATTTGAGAATGGTTGAGAGTCCCGCATTTGCTTTCAAATATTCCTCCGGTCAGGCCTAAGTGATGCGTTGTATATTATTACTTATAAATTATAACCACACCGAATAGAAATCTTTTTAATGATAATGACTCCTGATTTTTATAATCCACTTCGCACCAAAATTAAAACAGATCGACATTGTAGAAGATACCGTTTCCGGTGTAATTCTGTGGTAAATATTTGACATTTAACGTTAGGATAGCACTTAGCTAGAATCCACTCTTCTTTATTTCCATTAACCCAGGTTTAGGCACATAACTCAGTTTTCAAGGTCATTATGAGACCTGGAAAGGAGTGCGGAAATAGACAAACTTCCACTATCTTAAAGATAGATATTCACCAAAATTTAGCGCATTAATATGATGGAAGTTTATTTTGATCCAGTTAGTTTAAAATTGTAACGATTGAAAATTCCATTTTTATAAAAATTAATGATTGAATTAAATTCTTATATAAATTTGAGCAAATAGTTTCGATCATTATTTTTTTCAATGGCAAATCGCAGTTACGGTTACTACGGTAGTGTTAATCTTGAGTCAAAATAAATTCCCTCAACCGTTATAACAGACGGTGTTTCATTAACTTTAACTTTCTTGCATTGGAATTGAAATAATATTTCCCATATCCAGAAAAGTGTTAAATTCAATATCTTTAACATACAAGCATAACGCTAATCAGTATTTCTCTCATAGTAGTAGTGCTAAAACTCAAAATACTGGAAGTAGTACTTTAAATAACGATCAATCCCAAGAATGGTTTGAAATATAATTAGTAATTTAATAGAATGATTGAACCTTTTAATGCGCACCCGAAAGCTATAAATTTACTAGGCTGAGTTTATATATAAATTTATAAATATTTCTTTTCTCGGCATAACCGAAGATGAAGAAAATAACAATTGAAAACTGTTATTGTTTAAAATCGATTTTTTGAAGAGCGTTCTGATACTTGATCCTAATTTGTTGATGGAAAATTTGTTTTTGTTTTTTTAATTAAACTAAAGAATGTTTTAAATAAAAGAAATCCTAATTTATTAAATTATAATCAATAATACTATGTATTTTGACTCTTCCAGACATTTGAAAATGACGTGAAAGCGTATGAACGCTTAGTGTTAGAAAATGTAATTTTGTTGATCTTGCAAGTTTTATTCCATTTATAATGAATCGTTTCTACCAAATCTCACTGGAAACAACCGTTTTTATAAAAAAAGTTCCCAATAAAGACTATAATTCCATCAAAATTATGTAATTCCTTCCAAACCTCTACGGTTACACACTTTATAGCAATATAAAGGCATCATTTGCAGCTGTACTAGGGTATAGTTGAATAAAAATGGAGGGATAAAAGAAATTGGTCCGGTAGATGGACGATCGTAAAGACTCGAGGGGTGTATAAGAGGAAATAAATTGTGAAAAACTCTTTGTCATAAGGAGAGAATATAGCAAAGTGAGGGTAATGATGCTGCAGATACTATTTTTTGAATATTTTATGCGGCCCACCATTCGCAAGAAAAACCTGTGCCGTATATTTAATTAAGGCAGTCAAATACTACATTATTTGAGGGCAAAAAGAAAAATTAGGATATTCAACATGCCAATAATCTTGTCCTTATATTTATGAAGTACCATTATCACTTCCATGCGTTTTTGTAATAAACCATGAGAAATAGTGGAGACATATTTTCATATAGCTTAAGTTCACTTAAATTACAAATTCATGCTCTAATTGATCAGTAATCATTAATTTGCCTAAATTTATTTTTATTATAACCGCAATGTTATGATGCAAATAATTCAGTTTTATTCAAAACAATACGCATTGACTGTCTTTAATCCATATTTTTACAATGTTAAGAAAGTAATCACTGAAACAGTGTCCTTAATAACATATTTTTCCAATGCACTTTGGATTGGGATCTATTTTGTATTATTGATTATATTTACATCCTGTTTTTTCAAAACGCCGTACATATCTTACCTCCACATCATTCCAATACTTCGGTTAGTATCAATGTGAGTCTTTATAAAAATTCGGTTAAAAAATGCAATTCGTAAAATATAACAATGTTAGAATGTATTCAAACCGTTATAAAATAGTATCTGGAAGGTAAGGATAATTATATCACCGTAACCATTGCCTCAATAATTATGGTGTGATCCTAAGTATTTACCAGAAAGTAAATAAATGTAATGAGAGCGGACATTTTAGCATGAGATAAATTGTAGAAGAAATGAAACAAAATATTGACTCAGTATTTTCTGGAAAATAAAAAAATAAAATGGCAGTCGCATGGGACAAATTGGGGAAGAAACAACAAAATATTGATGAACACGTTGGAGTTAAGAGTCCCTAGAGGTACTAGAAAGTAAACGAATTAAATGAGAGCCGATATATATTGGCATGAGAAAAATTGTAGAAAAATGAAACAAAATATTGATTGATATGGTGGAAGTATGAGTTTCTAGAGGTAATTATTAGGAACCAAAATTATGGGGAAGTATGCAGTACTTTTCCCCAAAAAATGTGCTGAGATGTTTTTGTATCCGGAGTCCCTGAAGAACTCTGAAGGATACAAGTAGGATAGGATGGGAATAGACCGAAGAGGAAAGGAAAGCTATGTGTCGCAGGGAGAGAGAAGATTGTGAACTTAGAAGTGAGTGGGAGGGCGGTTGGAGCGATTCGGATTGGTTTGCCCTTAAATGTCTCTTCCGTTTGCCCCTCTTCTTCGCTGTCGTGCGCCCGAGAAAAAGTCTCCTTCCCTCTCCTCGCTAATTGATTGATCTTTTTCGCAGACTCGCCTGGCAGGTAGCTCTCTTTCTCTCCCCCGTCTTGGATCTCAAGGAGAAGAAGAAAAAAAAGAAAAGCAAACGCCGCACGTCACTTCCATTTTATCTGCACGATTCAAGTCGGAGTGAGTGAGACCAGGTAGATTTTTCGTTTTCTAGATTCGCGCGAAATAAATTTGCTCACCAGGAAACAAGGCAAGGAGAGAGAAAGAGTACATGGTTGGGTCTGTGCTTAGACCTGAAGTTCAGTCGTATATAATCAAATAAAAAAATAGTTTTTCGGCAACTTTTTGTCAAAATGATATCACGTATGAGGGGGTGGGAAAATAAGGACTACAAGTGATATCTTTTTCTAAAAAGAGTTAGTTGTATAAAGAAGGTAAAGAAAACAAACGAGAATAACTAGATATTTAGTAGTGAATTTCATTTTCCACTAGATGTTAGCACAGAGCAAAGACTCACTTATATCCATCCCTTGGCCACCAAGATTTCGTGTATTATTTCTATCAATTTCTCCATTCAGCTCCGTATAGAAAAAAATCAGTGGTACCCTTTGAACTTTAGCACTGGTTAGGCAGAGGATGCCATAATGATGGCTGCCTAGTCAACCAAAAAACATGTTCCGAAGATTTTCATTGGCTTTTACGAGTTACATTTATGATCCAAGGCCTCCGATTTTTTTCTTACCGTCCGCCCGAAAACTATGTAACTGGTGCTACTTTGCGACTTAATCTTCCAGCAGACGTTCACGTTTTTCACAATATTGACGCTATGATTTGGCAAAGGCTTCATTAGGAGTCTGTTTCGACCACTGGAAAATCGCCTGGATTGCTTTGAATTGTTGCCACTCGATGTTCTGCCTTCATGAAACTGTCACACCCATGGACGCAATTTCGACAAACCAGTAACTCCATCACTTTATGTCTCCTTCAACTGCCAATGAATTTCAATTGGTGTCACACCGCATGAATTCAGTAAACGAATGATTTGATTATAAATAACACTAGCAGCAAAGTATCCCTACTGGTTTGAATGACCTAATTCTGTAAAAATGATCATATCCCTCCAGTGGCGT
Source organism: Ischnura elegans (assembly GCF_921293095.1). Taxonomy (NCBI): domain Eukaryota; kingdom Metazoa; phylum Arthropoda; class Insecta; order Odonata; family Coenagrionidae; genus Ischnura; species Ischnura elegans. The sequence goes on along the minus strand of NC_060255.1, from coordinate 65,284,331 downwards.
GCGAGAGTCGTTTCCAGGGGGTTGGACCACCCCCCCCCCCCGAAATATAAAAACACAATTACTAGGCTTCATAATAGAAAACAAAATATTGAAAAATCATGAAATTACAAAAGATTTCTTTTAAAAATGATTTTTTTTCGATTGTGAAAAGTTTTAAAATTAGTTTAAAACCCTTTCCTTAGTAGCTTGTTCTTAAAAGATTTTCCGCCATGGCTTTGGACCCCCCCCCGTACGAAATTAGTCCACTGGCTACTTCACTGCATCCCTCATTACTAGGAGAAATGCATAATTTGTATGATAAATTATGTCTCAATTTTCATACTAAGAAAGATTTTGGGCCTAAAAATCTACATTTCCTTAGCGCATGTAGGCTTTCCTTTTCCTTCTTATCTCCACTCTCCCATCTAGCGTATGCACATTCCCTCCAGGCACTTGGAATACCATTATTTTGCGGTTAGGGTACCACAAGGTGGCGCCCTAGGCCCTCGCCACTTTCCCCGCTTCGTCCCATTCCGAAATCTGCATCCTACTTACGTCCGCTCTCCTGCATCTTGATTTCCCAGCGGGTTCCCGGATGAAAGGAGCGAAATAAAAGACGGGAGAACCCATCCCACTGCGCCGCATTCCCCTCTTTTGTTTCCTCTCTCAAACACTCATTTTGACCTTTTTCTCGTCACTTCACCCCTGCACCCACACACTTCATCCCCGCAGCAGCCCCCTTCCATTTCTTCCCAGAATTTACAAAACCTACCCATTTTCACCCCACCTGCCATTATCCCTCACCGCTGGGGGTGGAGCCTTTCCAGTTGTTTTCGATGATTCGGTTCGTTTATTGATCGATTCATTAGCTGAGCCAGTCCATTAATGTATTTGGTTCATTTTATGAGTCGTTCACTTAATGAGTCGATTAATTTAATGATTTGGTAAATTTTTTGAGCAGTTTCTTGTGATTCGGTTCAGTTTCAATAATTTGTTTCTTCAAATTGTAAGCAAGGCATGAAAGATAAATACTTCTTACCCGTTTTCATATTAACCCCTTCCGCCTTAAATCATTTCCACTGCAAGCGCGAATCATTTTCAACATTTGGATCATCTGCACCAGTTCGTACGTTTGAATCATTGCTTTGATGCATGGTGATTATTTCGTCATTCAAATCGGTCAAAATGAACTAAAAATAATGAATGAAGAAACATTAAGCCTCTATTATTCATCCATATTTAATTTTTGGCGCATAAAGTTAATAAACAAAAGTATATTTATATCTCCCAGCGTTTGAGGAAGCTTTCTTGAAAACGAAGTATGTGTAAGTTATAAAAATTACAATATTTACCCTTTTAATTACACTAATTCAATCGGAGATAGCATTAAATCGAATTTTGCATATTATATTGCCTAATAATGCATTCGAATGGAATTAATTGGAACCATGACCACTATTAATTTTCCAAAAATATAAATTTACTGAAATACTTGAGGAAAAATTCGATAGAATTTCCTAAAAGAGACTATACCACGGGACCGTTCTATTGATTTGACCTATATAATTCGTCTTGAATTTGAACCGAAATAAAAGATTCAATCATCCTCTTAATGTGTTAACCCGTAAACGCCTAGCGGTACGAAATGGTACCAGCTGGTAGTGCAGTGCTAAACGTAACTTTTTTGTCATTAACCGTAATTTGTAAGGGTTTTTGAGTTTTAAATTGATAAGAATATTTTTAGTGACATCTTCCAAAAAGTTTGCTATTTTAAAGCTGTAATTAAGGCATTTGCAGCCGTTTGAAATTTGAGAATTATCAAGTAGACAAAAAAAAACGGAATTTTTAGAACAAGCATTTCGATTTTCTTTACTTACGCCTTATGTACTGTTAATACAAAGGTTTTATTATTGAATTATGCCTTTATAGATTTTTGCACCAAATGACTCAGAATTTCGTAGACATTTAGATGCATGATTACCACAAAAAGCTCAGAAACCTTTCAATTCAGGCGTTACCGGGTTAAGTCATTGAACCATTTGGCACTTTACCAACCCCTCCAGTTTCTCTTTGTGCCACAATCCCCCTAACCCTCTGGTTCCTACTCTCTTTCTCTCGTCACAATTCAGCATTTTCCACCCCCATGCCACATCAAACTACTCACCTCCCTCTTTAGAACACTCCTCTGTCGAGTGAGGAAAAAAAAACAGATGAACCCCATGAAGACCATTTTAAAAAGAACAATCCATCACTTTTGCTCATGACACCCTCTGGAGACCAGTGTCATGAAAAGGAAAAAGAGGGAGCTGCTTCAAGAGTTCTTTACATTCTTCTTCCTATATCTTCTGCTCCTCGAAATCTGATGCCCTTCAGCTCTCTCGGGACACTAGCAAAAAATCTCATCAGCAAACTCTACTCTGTTGCCGAAAATATTCTTCAGACCGTGCCGGGATGGGTATAAAGAAAATTAACCATAAGCTTTACCATTCTGCGATGCGTACTTTAGGGGTATCAACAGTTCTGAAGCCTAATTCTCATGTCCAGACCGGAATAAAAAAGAATGTTAAATAAGCAGCAGAGCCTACTTCAGAGCCTATTAAACAAAACACAAATTCCAACGGACTTGTGAATTCGACTTTCCCCATTCCGAAGCGGTAGTGGATAATGGAATGCCTTGCAAAAACAGTAGGCGAAGTAGTAAATTAAGTCCCTTAACCAGTAAGTAAATATTTAGGTTCATTAAAATAATGATAAAAAAATCGCTCTCTGAGAAAATGCTTCTGAAAACAGGGATACAGCTTCCAGGAGAATTAAAATACAAGTCAAATAATGGTAATCTGTCTTCCAAAGTTATTTAGCTGGCCCTTAGTTCTGGATGTATTCTTCCAATTTATTAAATCCGAAGCTAAAAAAAAATGGCAGAAATATTTATGCAAGATATGGTAAGGAAGTAGAGGAATATTTAACTAGTAATACATAAAACGCCGAAAATAACCCCTTATCACGCCAAAGTAATACAGAAGATCATTTGCTAACGTTCAATATAAGGATTAACATCTCAGTTACTTGGACTCTGGATGACTGCTGTTAGATTAAACACGAGGACTTTATACAGCCAATAGCGGTGACAGTCTTGATATGAAATTGGCGGTGGATTTAAATTATCCTGATACTTTCCTATAGCTAAGTTATCATACAGAGGAGGACTTAGGCATAGGTTATCATTACAGATGCATGATCCATAGGTAAAATAGAATAAAGTTTAATTTCAAGTCAAATTGCACATAGATAAATGAAACTGAAAATAATTCGTTCAAAAAATATCGCTGTGACTCATCAAAATAGAACGCATTCCGTCACTAATTACACAGAAATTAAATAAAGCTAACTTTTTCTGGTTATTAAATCCAACAGCATCAACATTTTAATCAAATTCAAACGCAGGAACGTTTTAAATTAAATGTATATCATACAGTGGCAGATAAAATGAGGAAATCATACGTTTTCTAATTGTATGCCCCTACTAATTACCAGCAATTATATAATGACATATTTATCCTTTTCTCCACGTGCAGTTGATATCATTGGAGAGACAAATCAACTTCGATAATTTTACGCACAAAATATTAAGAGTCTATGGTTCGTAGCAAGGTAATACAAGAATTAATTAATGAATTTTTAAATCTGATGATTACGAATTGCAACAGGAAATTAACCAACGCACATATTGATGATATAAAATTTTCCTCATATTTATCTCATTTCCAAGGAAATTTGCACCGTAACATCAATTTTAATTAACAAACGCAACGTTATCAACCTCGGTTTTTCAGTTTTTCTATAAAATATCTCGAAAACTCCAGCATTGGAAAAAATGAATATGAATCAAAGGTAGAGCTACTGAACCTAGGAGGCAAGTGGTTTCCTAGAACTCGGGCTGCGGAACATTCAAAGAGCCCCAAAAGGCAAATCCCTCCTAATAAATGGCAAAAAAATCATTATTTAGTGATTTAAAATAAGCAGTTTTATTTAAAATTAAAAAGAGCAGTGCTTTCAGTCCTTCTAAATCAAAGTAAACATGCTCATACTTGTATTCTTTTTTACCTTAAGAGATATTTTGTTAAGAAAAATTTATTGAAAGGACACTTTCCTCATACTCCTCTGGTCTTGTACTGTGACATATTTCTCCTTTTGGGACTAAAATATCCTCTTCGGATTTTAAGTGCATTAGTAGCATTGTAGCATAGCTATCTGTTACCAATATCTCAAACTGGAAAACTTATCTTCTGATTTTTCAGCTTCAGCTTCAGCTTTAGATCTGACTCAGATCTAAAGCTGCCATCGACGGCATAGTGGTGAAGGAGCCCCAGAGGAAAATTTCCATTTTGAAAACGTGAAAGAAAATATTAAGATGAGCATTTTTTAATAAATGAACAAAATATTTTACAAAATTCACTATCTCTTGGTTTACTTTGTGGTATTCTATTGTAATATTTCCTGGATATCAGACAATTACTTATACCACTTACTTTTTATCAGAGCGCGACCCGGGTTTCAATGAATTATCATCATCTTCAGGCGCTAATTAATTCAGTGGTACAAGTAATTATGTATATCCAGGAAAAACTTAAAAAATATTTTAATTCTAAGTAAAATTATGCTAAGTGTATCCCATAGGTTTATTTACCGTTTTTTAAGTTTGTTCTCGGTAGATAGGCCTTTCATTAATTTATTTTAATTATTATGCTTCCACCAGACAATATCCAACTTCTAGACATGTGTACGTAGCAAATGTAAAAATGTTTTTAACTTTACTCACCAATGAAAGATCACTAAGTTTCCCTTGATTAATTATTCTTGGTAACAAACTGCGGGGTCATAGTTTAAAATTTCCTAATAGTTTTGTAAATCACGTGACTCAATACCAAGTTACCGTTGTGAGACTCGAGGTATGCTCGAGGGACTAAACGATTGACGTCATTCGCCCACTTCAAATCCTTACTCTAAGGATTGTACCCTTAGCGTGAATGCAAACGTAAGCTTCCAATGCTTAATGAAGGGGGAGGAATGGGACAGTGGGAGTTGTGGGACATTTCAAATTTACCTCTCTTAATTTAAGTTTTTTAGCTCTTGTTTTTCTCACATTTATGACAAGCAGTAGCTGCATTTCCTCCTAAAATGGCTTCTGGCCTCACTTCCCTGAGTGTGAGTTAAGAATAAGATATTGGTTTTCACGCCAATTTTGGTAACTTTCGTGAGATGCTTTAACTTTAAATTTCTATTATTTTAATTATAACTTTCTCTCGCTGGAAGCACTGATGAAAATGCATTTCCTTCGGGTGTATCACTGGTAATTTTAACAACATCTAGTTGTTAATGCCTAATAATACATGTGAAATACAAAATGGCCCGTAAGGGAGGTCTGGGACATCAAGTATGTGGGAGGAGGAAATGTCATATGTTCAGAAAATGCTAATTTCCATTGTACTCACCCATTATAATTTCTCGAGAAATTTCCTCCGGAATTAAGAAGGGTCCAGACAACTAAAAATTGCAGATTGCAAAAAATTGAATTAGGACGCTAATATTTTCACAAAAATTTGTATTCCAAAATGCTTCCCAGTCCCCCCTAGTCTCCCCTAATGGTATTCGATCCATAAATCTGCACAATTACGGACTCAAGAATATTGGACAAATTACTTAAACTAACAACGATTAGATAGGTTTTTTAAGAGATTTTAGATTAAAAAGTACTCACCACTTTTACAACGCTAATACATCAGGGAATGTGAACTTACCTGAAATAAAATCAAAGTATAACATTAATATTTTATCAATCCAAAAAGAAATGTTTTTTGGATAAATGTAGTGGCATGACATGAAGTGAAATCAACTCTATTTGAATATAAAAGTTTTATTACTTCTTTTCAGATTATAATGAACAATACCAAGCACAGTTGGTTAATATGGATTTAATTTATGAAGCGAAAAAAATATTGTGAAAGAGGATAGAACCATTACCCTTTCTGGTGATTTTAGCTCACAAAATTTAAGCACGAGGGCAACCTTCGTCAATAATTATAAGCGAGTTTTTTATTCACCGAAATAACCGAAAAAATCAGGAACTCGTGAATTTAAAACACCGATTGGATATCAATGAACACAAACGAATGCTTATTATTGAATTGAATTGAAGGCTACTATAATGTCTTTTCAATAAATAAATTCTACCATTTTCGATTTTTTTCACATAAAAACAAATGCAATAATCTACCTTTGTGAATTTAGCTTATGCTAAATTATAACAATTTTAATTAAATATTTGAAACAGTAACTTCTACTTTACTAAAAACAGTTCTTCCCAGGATCGTAACCACAGGATTACACACCGTTTATCAATCCAATCTAAATAATTTAATAGTATTTTTATCAGATACTCAGCAAAACCGCCATTCATTGTCTTAAACATACAACTTGAGATTCAACTTGGAGTCAATGTAGATGGTATGCCGGGCGACACGATCAGCAAACAGCACAGCTCTTCGCCCTGGGACCATATATATCCTTCCCTACTCCGTCCTCAGCGTAGCATGGGAGGATTGTGGCATGGCCTAAGAGTCGGAGTGGGGAGCTCTGTCACTCAGCTTACTAAATTTCAACCATAACTGAAATGTTACGGTTTCTCTTACGAGATTTGGATGAGATTGCAAATAATTTTTTTTCAAATTGCCACAGATTTTAACGTTTAAAGTAATTTGGTTACATTTAGTTCCTTAAATCCTATCAGTGCAAATGTTCCTGCTACTATTAAGTCTGCTACGTGAGCAAAATTATCGTAAACTCACTTACGATGGAGGACAGAATCGCCCACTCCGATTCTGAAGACAGATCACAATCCACCCTGGGGGACGGAACAGGGAATTCATGATATAGTCCTTAATTCTAAAAGCTGTGATGTTGATTGTCATGCATGTCATCTCCATTTCTGCATTATGATGTATTTTTAAGCATAAAATCCGTGATGATAAAACCTTGCACCTGCCGACTAGCTCCTTTTGGGCTTAGCAGGACTACAATGTAACATTAATCTTTGTATCAAATAAATGGTTCGCTAGTTCACTTAGTAGAATGGAGAAATGATAGATTAAAATACAAAAATTGTCATATTTCACACAGTATTTATTGAAAACCTTACCGGTTTCGACTTTTTCAACAAATATTTTGTGGAATATTTATTGAACCTAATGTAAATTTGTTATGCAGTCGTTCCTTGTATTATCGTCGAAACATAATATTCTCGTTATTATAATAAAAATATTATTTCATGGAACGTTTGGAGGAAAAAAATGATAATGGAGATGGACTATTCCGACTGCCAACTCATGTGTTGCTCAATTATTGCCATGTATTATCTTTGAAATAATATATTTTCATTATTATGATATAAATACTGTTATTTCTCCGTAAATTCACGGAGCGTGGGCTTAAAGGAAAAAAAAACAAAAATAGAGATGGACTTTTCCGAAATCCAGCAGCACAACTTTTCTCCAAAAGGACTATAACCTGACTTCCCGGCGTAGCATGGGCGGCTTGTGGCCTGACCTTTAGAGCCCGTAGTGGGCGTTTCTGTCCTTCCATCATACGTGTATGGATAACTCCCCCGTTGGAGGCAAACGCTGAGCCATGCGCTCAGTTCAAACACACCATCGTCCCATCCCGGAGACCAGTTACAGTGGCTTCATCCACCAACTCATCGCTCTAATGCCTAAACCCGAAAAGCTCCCCCTTCCAGTCTGTGTGTCCCGCGGCCCGCTATCCCGGCATGCACCGCAGCGACCCAACCCCGTTCCCCGCAGTCATGTGCCTTCTCCTGGGTGCCGACCGCACCTCTAATCGAGTTGCGCGGTTAATGTGATCCATCTTTTAAATGCCGGCCGGGGCGATTAGATGGGATGGGAGGGGATGTACAGAAACCCCGTGCTCCGTGGTCGGAAGGCCAAAAATGAACTATTGAAGGGTTTTTGAGGGTGGAAAGGATAATGGAAGAAGATGGAAGGGACTCGAGTGCTGAAGAATAGACATAGCAGTCGTGGAAAGGCCTGGATCAATGAGTGCAGCAGGGATACGATGCATCTTTAACTATTGGGTTTTATTAAATGTATAAAGTTATTTAGTGTCTTGGAGTGTAAGTCTTTATAAATTGAAAGCAAAACTTTTACCCAACGTTTCGACTAACTTTTAAACCGTCATCAAGGCTATCAATGAATACGATTAAAGATACTAATCAACGATAAAAATTGAGAACAAGAGAAAGGAATGAACTCAAAAATGTATAACTCAAGAGCTTCCATACAAATGCTTCTCTTAAAATACTGTCTTATTTTTAGGAGAAAATTTATTCCAACCCTTTTGTGTCATTCCTGGAGTTAAAGGGATTTACCATATCATTAATTTCACTGTTAGCACCATCCCCAGAGCACTAATCTTCTACGTATATTAGACATCATAAAAATTCATTAGTTTTTCAAAGATATGTAATGAGTTAAAGTAGTATTAATGTAAGACATGGTCTCCGGCGTTACTTTGTGGAACTGTTTGTTAAAAAATAAAAATACTTTGTTATATTACTCACTTCATTTCCAATGGTACGACCCTTGCTTCTGCATATCATACTATCATCAGGCTTATCAGGGCGTGGTTCATCTTTTATATGGCGGCCGGAGATAGCATGACCTGATGATAGCATGGTATGCAGAAACCCGGGTCGTACCATCAGTAATAAAGTGTGGAATATAACAAAGTATTTTTATTTTTTAACGAGTCAAGGTAGTGTTAGTGTGAAGTTACGTATTTCATTGAGCGTAGTGTTATGCCTAAATGGAAATATAGGAATAACAACAGTTCTTTTCACACGATTATGGCGTCGAAATCAGAGTTTGATATCTACTTGGAGTAAGCTTCTAACTGGGAGATAAATGATAGCATTTCTTGCTGTTTTTTAAAACATCAAAAATGGTATATTCCACAAATAAATTAAAATTACATACAATATCATACACTTTTGCATAATAAATAATAACAACAATATACTGGCGTAGCTGCTTAGGCGTGCGCCTCTTCAGGATTACTGAGGTTGAGTCACTGGTATGGGAATGGTAGATAGATAAAATATGAATGTGAATAAAAGAAGATAGTGCGTCAGAATTGTTATCACAGGACATTTTAGTCGCTATCAGTGGGTGGGGGGTTAACGGGAACGGCAGCCTCCATCTTTTTCCTCCACTTCGGATGCCGAGGGCTTATAATTACCCGTGTGGTTAGGGTGGTTCATCTTTTATACGACGGCCACAGTGAAGGTCGGAGAATGGGAGGTCAGGGAAAAGACGGAAACCATTTTCGCGGTCACTCCGGATGGGTAAAATGACGTATTGATGGGTTTATGGGATGCTGAGGGTTCAAAAGGTAAGGCATAGTGGTGAGTGGTTAGTGATAAGCTTATCTATAATTCATGAAGATGAAGCCGTCTTAAATTCGATGATAATACTTGTAGCATTAACTTAATTAACACTTATCATTATTGAAATAGCCGGCCTCGGCGGCGTTAGGTCCCCGCCGGCCAGATCGAAGGTCATGGGATAGAATCCCGCCTGGATAAGTCGTCCCAGTCCAGGGTATGGGTTTTTAAAATCGTCTAATGTTTTAATTTGTTAGATTTCTCCGGTGAAAATCATTTAATACGCTGCTGTCAGGGCGGTGAAGATAAATAAATACTAAAATTGTCATCAGGTGGTATTGCACATGATGAAAAAATGTTAATATTAGTTAAATTCGGAAAATTATGGGATTATTGAATTATTGAAAAAATTAATAATTCACAAAATGAAAACTATTGTTGATTTAATTTTGAAAAGTGATAAAAAATTGATTACACAGGTGGTGTTAGAATTCAAAAGTCTCCTTTGGACAACGTTTAAACCAGTCGTGTAATCTTTGGTCTTTATCTAGGCTTATAACGGCGCTGAATGTTTCTCGGGTTTCAAACCGAATAAGATTTTTATACCTCCTTCCAAATTTTGATGAGCCCATAGCTCTCATCCTAAGGGATTCAAATCTAATTTGATTCCTGAATCTCTTCGGATGATGGGCGAGTTACTCACCTAAACGTTGGAAGGAGACATGGAGAAATCTTACCTGATGGAAAACCCGAGTAGTATTCGCAGCATTTAAAACGATCGTTTGTACAGTCCAAGAGAGATTCCTTGGTTTCCCTCCACGCATACCAAACCAGTAACCTTAATTTGTGCAAAGGACGACGTTACTGCTTTAGAGGTAATCTTATATATAAAAATGAATCGCAAAATGTGTTGGTAAGCGCATAACTCAACAACGCCTGGACCAATTTGGCCAATTCTTTTTTTAAAATGTTCGTTGAAGTCCAAGGATGGTTCTTACGGCGAGAAAAAAATCGAATAATTGCCGGGAAACCCTAAAAACAGCCCTTTTCTTTTTCGCACCTGGGACCTGGGACGACGAAGTCCAGAGTCGGGACCTGGGACGACGGAATTTCGGATCTCGAAAAAAGATCAACCCACGGCGGGATCAGACTACGGCACCAGTACGATCATACTACGGAATAGACCTACGAATCTGCAGGCGCTCGAAGGGAAGAAAATTTTTTTGACGATTTTCGAAGTGCCGAAAAATTTCAGTCCAGAGTCCGGACCTGGGACGACGGAATTCGGACGACATTTTTCAAAGTCCGAAGCCGGACCTGAGACGACGGAGGGACTTAGAAAAATTTTCGAAAGCGGGGGTCTCGCCGAGTAAAGCAAGACGAATCCCCCAAGCTAGGGCTGAGTCTCAAGAGATCGCAGCGTGGCAGCTGCTCTACCGAGTACAACACCCCGCTCGGTACCAAAGTCGTCTACAGACAATTCCGAGACCCGACGCCGTCCTCAGTCGGTCACCCATGTTCGACCGCTTGGGGGAGGCATCCCGTCGGCGCTGGATACGCCCCGGGAGCCCCGGTTTCCCCGATCGGCAAGTCGGCTCGGATGCCGACGCACCCCTAAGCAAGGCGCGTCGACTAAGAGCAAGAAAAGTGTCTCGAGCCTGCCGGCTCTCGGGCCTCCTCAAATCACCGTTGCCTCATCGGCTAGAGGGGATTCTGCCTTAGAGGCGTTCAGGCATAATCCCAATAATTCACACCGAATTATTACCAGGGTGACGGTTCTGTTCAGTATAATTTTTTGCAAAGAATATAAAAAAGGTAGGAACAAAACACTGCCAGATTACAAATTTTTTTGACAGGACGAAGTCTGTCGGGTCAGCTAGTTTTGTATTAAATCACAGAACAGGCCCTATAGCTCATATTCCCGATTTCAATGGTGGAATCGAATAATTATTTCCTACGACACATCATTTAAATTTATGGGTCATTATAATAAATACACCAACTTGCACTTCCACATTAATTTATTTTTACGTCAACTATGATGCTTGGTCTCTAGTTATTAGTGAGGTGCGCGCATTTGCGAGTTACGTTGAATTCCTTGTGATCCTAATACTATTTTCCCTCTTCTTCAATGGACACGTCAGCTCTCATTAATGTATATCCACATATTACAATAAGATAATTTACCTATGCATTATTGTTGGATATTGGAAGTTCGGTTTGATCCATTGACCTTTTCTTTCTCATTTTCCTTTTATGGAAGCGGGAATATGACACTAAAAATTTTTTTCACGCGTTACTTTACATCATTTTAGCAACACATTGTGCATTTTTTCCAAATATAGAAGGATACCATTGATATACATTGTAAATGTATATTAAGGCATCTATGAATGCTCATCAGTTACATTTACCAATTTCTATTTGGTATATAATTCATATGAATTAGTGGCGGGTCTATGGAGGGGGAGAACTAAGGGGGCTATACATTGGGTCGAAACACACACTAGATAAAATCGAAATTTTTGGAGGTTGCCACTTATACATAAAATGACCTAGCTATATTTTCCGATATATTTACCCATTTTAACGAATTGAAATAAAAATTAGCTCTAAACTTAGGGCGGATTTTACTAGCTATCAGTATGTTACAATCCTGTGGAAGTTCCAGATAGGGGCTAAAGGTGGCGACAGCCCCTCCCCTTGGGTATCCAATTTACACTAGATACAATTGTAATATCAGCCCCAACTTGTCCCTATCCTGGCTCCGCCACTGATATGAACCCATGATCAGGTTGGACTCTGACGTTACTTTAAGCGCTTCTACTCCTTTTTATATTGTATTATCAAGTATTTACATGGGGATGATATATATGCAACGTCCATTGGCCAACGTGTCTAAATCCAATATCCAGATACCCAATATGCAACACATCAATATATACATAAATGTACAGTAAAGATTATAATGATACATGTTTTGTGTGTTTGTAGATACAGCCAAATAAACCAGTATAAAAATCTCTGAATATTCATTAGCATTTAAAAAATATTGTTTTTTTATTCATAAATGAAGTGAATGAAGCTGTTTATGGTTATGACTATATTGAAGCGATTTTTGCCACTTTTATGTGATACCTATACTTCATTCAATGGGGCAAAACAACATGAATGTTATATGTTCCGTTGAAAAACGGAGAAAAAAAATCAGCCTGAAGCTTTTTTTTCCTTAAACTCAAGGCTAAAATTAACGAATCCAAAATAAGCAGTTTTATACATTTTTAAAATAAATAACTATACAATTTTATTCTTTTGTGAAATATATACGGGAAAAAATTTAAGTGTCATAGTGAAGTGGACAGTATGTTATCAGACAACAAAAATAGGAAAATCATGATGATGTGATTTCATAACTATAAGCTTAAAAATATGAATATAATTAACTAAATCGCTCTCTTGCCCAAAACTAAGGAAAAACAGCTGGAGGGAACCAGAAACTAAAACTACGTGGGCGACTAGGTTGAGCATGCAGGAAATTCACGCCACATTCGCTAACGATGTCGGTGCTCCATCTCCATTGTATACAAATTTGAGACGCGGCTAAGTCAAATGGAGAAAGGAAAAACATAGGTAAAGTACACTGAAATACAATGTACTATCAGGTTACTCACCCTTCAATGCGAAGCCTATTTAGTAGCTGACTGGCTTCAAATAAATTTATAGTGATTTATGTGTTAAAACTATTATATAAAGGTTTGTAATTACACTCTTTGAATCAATTTTTGTCAGACCAAAAATTGAAAAAGAAATTTAAACTTACGGAGAACCAGCGTGTTGCCAAATAAATATTTGCAATTCAAGAAAGAAGGCCAATAATATGGCATTTTTTAAAGTAATTTTTGCAGTAGGTGCACCCCGCTTCTGGCGCAAATGGTGATTGATACATGCGAAATTATGTCTTTTTGACTTAAATTTTGATTACATGCAGTGCCGTAGACAGTGCCAAATAGCAATTCAAAGTAATATTTTCGAGTATTAAAACAAACAAGTGTGGACAAGAATAATATTACTTCAAAGAAATATTTCTAGTATTAGATCGTACATGTGTGCTTTAGCCTAGATTAATCGTCTCCAAGCTTAAAAGGATTTTTTGGATGAATAGAGAGTCCTTGAAGGTGAACAATTTTTTATCTCGCCGCAATTTGCATGCCCAAGCTTTTTATGTAACAGAAGAGGAAGAGCTAGGTTGAATTACTCCAAGGAAAGAACCGGAGGAAAGGTACAAATTCGTCCAGTTGCTACCTTGTTCCGGGACCAAGGTCCCTTCAATCTCGTCCCCGGGACCTTATATATGCCTACTTTCCCTTTTTCCAACCCCGTCCACTTTCCAGTGTCCTTACTCATCTCCCAGAAGCACTTGCGACACACCTATCCTTCCCCCACACCATTTCTCCCTTTGGGAAAGGAATTTACGCAGCCTGGTCTTTCTACCTTCTTTCCCTTTGCCACACATTCTTTCCCAAAACTTTTTCTCAAGAAAGGGAAAAAGGAAGGAGGATGTGACGTGAAAAAAGTTTAATTTTCTTGCAACTCCGCCGAATTTTGCCTAATTTCCTCGAAGGGATTTTTTTGATGCGACTCCACTCGAGCTAAGAATACGTTGAGTTGGATGTTTCTTCTTCTTTTGAAAGATCGTAAAAAATACGTTTTACGAGTCTTGTGTGAGACGAGTAGTTAATTTCTTAAGGCTGGGAAAAGACCGGTGTATCATCAGTAGTTTTATCTCTGTTGAGTTGACACGAAGGGCTTAAAAAGAGTCAGAAAAATTTTATCTTTCTTGCATTAAAGACCAAGGCGAAAAGCATGCACTATGATTTACATTTATCACAAACCGTTTCCATATAAATTTATTAATAACATCACATGAAAAGATGAAATGAAACGGATTGATTCATATCCATAATGCCTTTAAATTAAAATACAGTTGAAGGGATAGACTCACTAAATCCTTTCACCGGGAGGCAGTTTTTGAGAGGTGGGGATAAAGTTCAGCCTGAAATAAGGCACGTTTATTTAAATTTTACACATTTAGGGTTTGTGGGTTCGAGAATTCTAATCATATATACCGAGACAAATCCAACGAAGGTAATTCATTCCACGACCGCAAAACATAAAAGGATTTTCCTCACACCACTACGCATCTCCAAAGATCCTGAAATAACTTTTAATCGGCTTATCATGACATTCCGCATTCATATGATACGTTTTTGGATGCTGAATAAAAGAGTGTTCTGGAAAACTTTTAAGCGAGGTCAGCATTTCCAGAATGATCTTTTACGCGAATTCTCATATCTTTGTCCTGTGATCACACAAAACATAATATTTAAAAACATCCATAGATTTATAATCAGCAGTTTAAGGATTCCTTGTGTATAAAGAGCAAATATTTACTTTAAAAACTTTGTATTATTCTACTGTATTTGGCAATTAAACTAATGAATTTCACCACCTTAATGCATCATCAGGGAATTTAGTCATATCAACAGCAGTTAGCTGTAGTCCACTGCGGCTGGCTGTTCCACAAGCAATATCGAAAAAACAAAATGGAACAGGACATATATATTAGACCAAAAAAAAAACAATTTTTCAAAATTGACAGTAAAAAATTAACAAAAAAGAAAATGAAGAAATAATTATTAAAATGCTCGCAGACCCCAAAATCATCAGGTATCATATTCTAAAAATCTTTATAACATCCAGGAAACTGCTTTGTGAGTATTCTTATATCCCTCACAAAATAGGCTAATAATGAACAAGGCTGGTGAAATTTCAGGAGGGAATTAATGTCGATTACTTAGGGAGGTTTTTATTTGTTAATTATTTACGGCGGTACCTTTTCGGTGAGCAATACATCTTAGCGATAATTTTTCTTAGGCCTGATGAGTGGTGTACCCGGGGGTGAGGGTCCGGGGGTCCGGACCCCCCCCCACAAAACATGTACACATTACAGCCAAAGTAATCACTACAAGTAATCCGATTACTTTTACTTGATTACATGCCAAATCTGATATCCATCAATTTATTTTTTAACATCATTTATTAAGTTGGCGAAAAAAAAACTTAAATTTTAGTGCCACATTAAAAAATAACTAATTTATCGATTTTTCTATAAATTATTGCCCTCAATACGTCACTGATGAAAATTCAACGCATATAAAATACAAATTCATTTAAAGATGATTTCGCCCCGCCAATATCATCATTTTCCAGTATGTTGACACCTCATGTGTTAGCACAACAATGCGTGCGACAGGGTTGCGTCTTAATTTCGGATACAAAGCAGCCTGCGGCTGCGAAGAGGGGAATAGATTAAAGGCGTGGAGACATGTGGGAGAGGTAAGGATAAAGGGAAGTTTGCGGCGGCAAATGAGCAAACAAAAGCCTATCGATAACAATCCGTGCAGCGGAATCAGCCGCTCATCAATCAAAGCTCAAGAAGAGGTCTCGGATGCCCCAGACAGCGCAAGGGAGTTGCACTCCAAGAGAAAGGAAGGCGTGTAAGGAAAAGACCAAGTGATGCATTCCAATCTTTCGCCCCCTTTTCATCCCTCGGGGAAAATACTTAATAATCACTCAATGCTACCCTCTTCCGTTCAGGGAATTCTAATTTCCGAAGCCAAGCCCATCGATATTGCAAAATAATTGTCTCTGAAATTGAAGCTGGGATATATTCTGATGAGGGATGAGAAAGCTACCCGTCCAATATACCGTCCCGGCATATTATTTACCCGTAATGGGCGTTAGCGTCATTCTACAGGGTGGAGTAAAATTTTGTTGTCACGTTGTTTTAACCCTGGATAGCTGATGCCAGTCGGAACCGAAATGGGTGTTTAGGTCAAAAACGCACAATTTTTAGGCTACAGAAACTTTGAACCAAGCGCTCCGATCAGTTTCGAGTTTGCCCTGTTGCCGGATACCTTGGATACATAGCGATCTACGACAGGATAAGCATTCCAAGTTATGAGTTGCCCACAGCATCTGGCAACATGGCAAGCTCTCGACCAATCGAATCACTTGCCTCAAAGTTTCTGTAGTTAAAAAATAGTGCGCTTTTGACCTAAACATAACTGATTATTTTGGTTCCTAAAAGCAATGGCTATCCAGGGTAAAAAATTCGTGACAAAATTATTCTGCAACCTTGTTTGTACGGCTGCGTGTATGTTTTCACAATCCTGCATATCGTGCGTAGAGAAAATGATTTTGCCGTCACTAATTATCTGTGTTGTAGCCATTGATTACTTTTTCCTTCACTAAGTTTTTAGGTATACATTATACGCATAAACGTGTAATCTTTACGTAAACTTTATGCATAATTTTTATTTAAAATATATTGGTTTTACTCATATTCACATTATTTCTCGAATTTATTTCATGTTAAGGGATGATGGCCCGAGGAAGACAATCGTCGAAGGACAAATGGACGGCTATATGGGAAACTGAAGACCAGGGGTAGAATATTTGGAAGTCATAATGAAGGATGCAAAACAGAAGAAATACTTCTAAGTGAAAAAATTGTATGCTATGAGACTGAGGAGAACAGCGTAGTAACTATTTTAGAATCGTTCATTATTATTCATTGTTTACTTTATGGATATTAGCTTTCTTCTACAATAACTGCAAGTAACTAGAGAACCTGGTCGTATCAATGTTAGCACATTTGACTGAAATCCATTGTTTACTTTATTAAACACAATTTTTTTCGACAATGATTGCCTTTAAGAAAATTTACCTAGGGTCGGGAATCGAATTACTGATGTATGCTTTTGCCGGTTCAGTGAGCACGCTATATACCTAGTTCTCTTGATTCTACAAAATACCTTTTCTGCATACTTTACTGGAACGTACTCCTCTCAAAAGATGAATTTTATCTTTGAAAAAAAAAAATTTGCTTGTATTTATTTGTTAATGTGAGTGCCTGAACGATTTTTTCGCGGGACTTAAGTGAGATTGGGACTACACAACTTACGCAACCTAATACCTTCATTGCAAAGTTATATCCTAGTTCCTTCCCCTTCCACTGTTACTGTCTCTTCCTTGGTAACGTAACGGAGTTACACACACCCTTAAGTCACTGAGGCGGACTGGCTTTGGGCTTTGGTTCATGATTAAGTGATGAGGTTAGCACACCAGGAACGTCTATGTCCCCGTAGGAAAAACTACCCCTCCCCAACCTCATACCCCTGGCCTAATGTCGTTCACTATGCTGCGGTAGATTTTTTTTTACATCCGCTTGCTCTGTTTAAGCTTTCAGCTGGAATGTGCATATTGGGGAAGCAGAGTCTGTGCTGCACTAGTGGGTGTTTCAAAGACTTTTCGCATCCCTTAGTCCTCTTGTGTCAACTCAACTGGACTGATTGTGCCTAATCGATTCGGCGATTTCTAACTCCTCAGTCTCGTCTCAAAGTGACTTTGGTCACGTACAAGGTCATTCGGTAGTCATCAAAGACTGTGATTCATTATCAACTGAAAAAATCGTTAGACGTTCTCCGCGAATATTATATTTCTTTACCACATACGTAAGTAAAATCACAATGTAGAAGAGGGGTATTTGATCTTGTAAACTTGGCTTGATTTTATTTTTATTCTGGGTCAGATGTGACGTGGAAGCCAGTTGATTTCACATTAAAAACTTTAATCAGTTACAATATAATACTAAGCAGAGCATTTATTTTAGGTACATTGATAGCTGTAATAGCGTAAGACAAGAACTAAAGTGACCGGTAGATAATGTAAACCGCCGGACCCATGGTTGTGTTTTTAATAAAAAATTCTGCGGAAAAACAAAGTTTAAGTTATTCATTCAAAATGTCTTGCTCCCTTAGCCTTTATTTTTGGGCTAAAGAACCAAATATGCCATAAATAACGACTATAGTTTTGCTGGCAATATTGATCATTAATTCATAAATTACAAGATCACCAATGAGAGAAAATTCCAATTCAAATAAAGTAGCGGGCGTGAATTGGTGGAAATACATAATCGTAGGAGTTGACGGAATTTAAACTTTGCAGTTTCTACATGGTGTTTTATTATTTACGACCATTTAATACCAGTTTTTAATGGGCAGGATAACATGAGTGACAAGAGATCAGATGAATGCGCTATTTTATAAATGTTAAGACTGAACATTACCACAATTCTCAAGCTCAAGCAAGTTGGGTTGAGGCAAGTTTTCAAAACACAAATGTAACTCGAGTCCGAGATCTTAACCTCCGAACTAGAGTGACTTATCATTAGAATCATTATTGAGTTAAGGTCCTAAAATATGATCCCAATTGTTGTAGTATGGCTTGAAATCGCGTAAAAATAGTAAAAACGTCACATATAGATAGAAATATATATCAAATATATGTATACGTAAATATTCATGTCTAAATAATATAAAATATTTAACTTACGACCTATGGCCATTTTTACAAGCGAAAGGAAAATTAAGGACCTCTACGTGATGAGTATGGTGGAGAATGTAGCATCGGCTTCTGGACCACGTAGGTATTTTTGGAATGTATGTAGGCGTGTTCAAGCTGGCGGAGAGATGCCATTTTATCCCATGGAAGAATTGAAAATTAGAATCGCGCCTATCGAAGCCGATTGGCGACGATCGATGACGTGGTTGATTATTTACACACGATATTCGAGCGATCCATACTCTCGTTGAAAACTGCAAGATTTAGTGAGTTGACTCACTAACCGTGAGAAACGATATCGCAAGGACAACTGCGATGAAACATTTACACCGACGAACGGTCGTATCCGTGGGAACCGGTACATCTGGATCTCATCATTACGTCACCCTATGAGATCATTGGTCGATGCGGCTAAATCATGCCGGAATCGGAAAACACACGAAACATTCCTACTGCTAATCCTATGTATTATAAGGCTAATGACGGTCTTCCGTTCTTTAAATGAGATCATATAAATAAAATCTTCAATATACTTTCAATGATGATAGTTTTCTAAAATTTGATGTTAAGTTTTGATGGTCGTATTGTTGAGATGCATTGGCAATAATTTAGTATTACGATGTATTATTAGGCTAATGACGGTTTTCCGTTCTTTAAATGGATATATGTAAATAATATCATATGCATACTTTCAATCATTATAATCGTGTTTTTATATTTCGGGGGGGCCGGTTCGGAACCCCCTCCCCAGGCTACGCCGCTGCTTCTAAAACTGATTTTATTTTTGGTTGTACTGTTGAGATTCATTAGGGGACAATTCAGTTCACTAGGGTACAAAATTATGTCATATTACGTCAATCTACCAGATAATTGGTGAATGCGAATAAATAATAAATTGCCTGCATTGGAAAACACGTGAAGGATTCAAAAATGGCCTGCTGGTAATCCGATATAGTATTAGCTTCAGGACCGTCAATTGAAATTTTATAGCATTTTAACTCTTGTCAATATCAGTGTTTATGGAGTTTACCAAAAATCTATTAAATCGTTTACTTTTTGTTAATTGCTCTGCTATAATTCTGTTGCTAATGGAAAATCGAGGTAAACATTTTCGTTATAATTTTGCATTAAAAATGATTCGAAAATCATGTATAGATTATCTATGTTTTAATATATAATTTGATGATTTGAGAAACCAAGGGGTACAAGTGATTATTTTTTCCACACAGAGTTAGGAACAGAAATTAGGTGTGAAAATTAACAAGATCAATAAGATATTTAGTATTCCATTTCATTTTCCACTCCATGCCAGCACAGAATGGAGACTCACTCGTATTCCTTTGCCTCCTAGTTTTAGCATATTTCCTTTATCAATTTTTGTATTTTACTCTGTTTAGTAAGAAAATCACTTGTACCCCTTGGCCTCTAACTCCCTCATTTGAGAGAAACCATGATGAAAATTTAGCATAGAGCTAAAAATGTGCATAACTGGCTCCATTAAGGGCGAAAAAAGGTGATGTTCCGTAAAAAATTGGGATATTAAAATACAAGAAGCGACTATGGAAGCGAACAATAATCCAGGGAAGATAACCAGAACCCCTACCATAACTGTGTGAAATCCGGAAGCCTGTGGTTTAGTCTGGGGTTAGCTTCTCCCTAATCTGTACTAACCAACCTTAAGATTGAATCACAGGATGAGTTAATGCATATGCGCACGCTCCTCATTAACCTTACGGTTTTTAACCTCAGATTAAAGATTGGAAGAGGTCGGGCCACGTTTCTACTTTTCTACTTTGGTCCAAACATACCTCGAGAAAGTGGCGTAGCCAGGTATCTTGTTCGGAGGGGAAGGGGTCCAAAGCAGGGGTGGAAAAGGCGGGGTTTATAAACAGGGTACTAAATAGAGGGTTTTAAGCTAATTCAGACACTTTTCATAATCGAAAAAACTTTATTTTATAAAGAAATTTTCTAATTCATTGCATTTTAATATTTTTTCTCTTATGAAGCAAAGTAATTATTTTCAAATATTTAGGGGGGTCCGGACCTACCCTCTCACCACGCCACAGCCTCGAGCGTTTGAACGGTAACGTGATCTTGAGTCACATGACTTGCATACGATTAATGATGTGAAAGCTATTGATGTTCATTTGGTTACCGAGAAAAATTCAAGGGAAGCTTAGCTGCCTTTCAACGGTAAGTAAAGTTTTCATCTAATAAATTTATTTTAAACATTTCAGTATATTTTATTTTATTTTGATATGAACTTATTTTTTCGTCTTTGTTTAATTGATGTGCACATATCCCACGTCACGTTATATACAGGGCGAAGAAAAATTATGTCACGAAATTTTAACCCTGGATAGCCGGTAGGGCAAAAAATTAACAAGGTTCTTTAGGTCGAAAACGCACCATTTATTAACCACAAGAACTTTCAACCATACGCTCTGATTAGACGCGAGTTTGCCCTATTGCCGGATACTCTGGACAACTCATTACTATGAATGCTTCACCTACCAGAGACCGCGATATATCCAAGGCATCCAATAATAGGGCAAACTCGTGGCCAATCGGAGCGCTTGGTTCATTTTCTGCGGTTTAAAGATGGTATGTTTTCGACCTAAACATCTTTAGTTATTTTGGCTCCTACTGGCATCAACTATTCAGGATTATAAATTCGTGGCAAAATTTTTCTCCTCCCTGTATTTTACGTGTATACGTGTTTACCAATGAGGGTACTTGCTCCATCCCTTATACCTACTCTTACTCTAAGGTTCAATCAAGACAATCAGGGTCGGAATGACCAAGGTGGGCGGGCGGGAATCTGTGCTGGGGCTCCTCACCCTTACACGACCCACGGCTTGTACCACTAGCCATCAAATTTTTCCCAGAAAGACATGAAATAATAAAACCAATTAACTCCACCCATTGATAATGAATAATTTAAACGATAAGTTACCAACATTACGAGTAAGTATTCCATACAATATGCATTCCGTGTAAGGTCTTACGTATGGCACATTGATGAGTACATTGTTGCGCTACTAACATTTTTTATTCTCAAATCAAACAACTTTTCTTTATTTTTTAAATTTGGTTTCTCGCAGGAATTACTAAGTAAAAAGAGCATACTTAATTAAATGCATTAGTTATGCATTTTTGGGCGAAATTACATTAAAAATCCACCGGCAATGACACTATGGTGCCATTATGCGGGTATTACATTGGTATCTCCAATGCGTCTATCACGATATTGTACGGATAGCTGTGCTAAAACATTTAAGCCGGTCGAATCCTTGGAAAGTAGTACATCTGCTTCCCTCCAACTCATTATTGCGTCACCCTATCATATTACTGGCCAATGAAGGGGACTCGGGGTCTAATCATCCCAGCATCGGAAAACACGTGAAAGCGGTGAAAATCGCTAAGCGTGCCGCTAATCCATTAGAATGAATTATTTAAATGGGAAAGCTTTTGATGACCACTGGTAAGGGTACCCTAGGGTCTGTGTGTATGTCGTCGTGTCTGTGACCGTAAGGGTACCAGGGTGAAGGGAGAGAGGGTATCACGGATGTAGGTGATCGAAAGTCAGGGTGTAGGGTACAGCAGGACAGTGTGCGTTAGGGTTTGGTGAGGTTTGGGCTTGCGGTGAGAGAAAATGCTATTTCCGAACGGCTATCACATATTGATGGGTCGCTCTCCGGTGTGGAAAAGCCGGCGGCTCGCCCAAAACTGGCCAAAGCCGGAGAGCTATTGGGTGGGGGTAAGAGCCGAGGTTAGAGTTGGGGTTGGGGACATGATTGTCGATTAACAAGGTCTCCCTAAAACCCGCTTTCCACACATCCTGTCCCCTGCACCCTCAAAAGCTACTAAACCCTTTGCTTCCTGATCTCTGGGTGACCGCTTCCTTTTTGCCCGTTCACCCAGGGAAATGCACCAATTGCCAATCAATATTTAGCTATTTTAACATAATGAAAAGTACTCGTCTTCTTCCACAGTTATTTATTCATTCCAACAAACCTAGATTTCGGAACATAATGCCATTTTTAAGGCATTGATGACACTCTGCTGCCGTTATGCGGGGCAAATTTTATTCCCAGTGCGTCCATGATGATATTTTACAGATTGTAACTGTGCTGAAACAATAAAACCGGTCAAATCCATAGGAAGTGGTACATAATGCATTATCAAAGTCAATTTCGATATACAATGCCATTTTCAAGAAAATATCATTGTTTTCATTGAAGATGGTATCATATGCCAAAACCTGAGCCTGTTAAATAGACAGTTTCCTTTCATTATGTTAATTATCAATTATTTCAACTGAATTATATCGGAAACTGTATTCTATTATATAAATATTGTGTAAACTATTTTCAAACATTTCCTCGCGTTGCAACATGTGTAAAAAGTCGTATAATATGTTACCTGTGGAAATAAAACAAATTATTAGAAAATGATATCAAATAAATAAATAAAACAGATAAATAGCAAATGATAAAGATAAAATGGATCGACCGAGTAAGTAATGAGCAAGTGCTAAAAAAAAAGAATACGAAAAAAGAGAATTATTCAAAAAACCTTACGGAAATGAAAACTTAGTTGGCCACATGAGACACGACGGGCCGTTGAAAAAAATCGCAGGAAAGATGGAAGGGAAGAAGGACACCCCCCGAATGAGTTACATAGGACAGGTTATAAAGGATGTAAAAGAGAAGACAAGCGTCTCTATGGAAATGCTAACGAATAGACTAGCGGAAATAGAGAGCTGCGCTAGAATTGTTGACTTATGATGCAGATGAACAAGTAAATAGAATCCTATAGCCATCACAAGAATTATGGATAGAAAGTGATACAAATTATAAGGAAATTACAATAATGTATTGTATTCGTTAGTAATGCCATCAAACTTAAATACTTATGCCTCAGGGCTGGCCAGGGGTGGTCTGGGGTAATTGAGGGCCCTCGGTTGGGACTCAGTATGCAGCCCTCCTCATCCCGTCCCCCAACCCCTGAAAATTGTTTGGAAATTGCGTGCCCGGAAATGGATTTTAATGATTTTCTGGCTCTTAAAAACCAGATAAAAGTACCAAAAAATACATACTATTTCAGAGCTTATAAACTGTAACAATGCATCATGGTTCTGTTAATTATTTAGTGAATTTGTTCCATGTAATCGCACTGTATTCTAATAAATCTCTAAATTACCTTTTCGAATAGCCGTTTCAAATCAGGTTCTTTTTATTCTTCTAACACCTTCATTTTATTTATTTTTGTAAGATATTTGCTTACTTAGTATGTTGTAAATGAATCTACTAAAGGAAACGTAGAAATTTATAATAACAAAAAAAAACTTTGGTTTTAGGAATCTAATTTTCATTTTGTAGCATCTTTTATATAGATAGAATTCACGATAGAAACGAGCGTTGTGGGGGCCCCATAAGATGGGGTCCTCGGTGATTGCCGACCAGTCGACCTGGCCAGACCGCCCTTAGGGCTGGCCAGGATGCCATCAATATGCAGCAAGCCAGGTTTCTTACTATTGAAAACATGGCTATTATCATAAATTATTTCGCTGAAAGAAATGGACTACTTGCTAACCATTGAGTGGGCTAAGAGGTCGAGGTTAGATGTGGGATTCGGTGTCTGACTGTCGATTAAAAACGTTCCCAAGAATCTTTGTCCCCAGCACCCTCAATTACCCTTCATAATCCGGTTTTGGTGGTAGTCCTCAGGAAGCGCATCGATCATAAACTACCACTTAACTATTGTAAAACATGTTCTTTTGTAATATATCCCATGAAATTATAAAATATTATCAAGGAAAAAAGAGGGAAATCTCGTAATATAATCCTAAGCTATGATATGACATTGGATAAATATCGATAGATTTCTAAATACATTCATGCATCATTTTAATTTTTTGTACTTTCAGAGAATAAACGACATAGGCCACTTTAGATTTTCGTGCAACAATAAGTATTTACGTTTAATTCTAATGGCACCATTCTTTGATACATCTTTATTAGACACTATGAAATAAAGATTGAAAAAAATTAGCAGTTCTGATACATGTAAGGGGATTGCCTCAGCGGAAGTCTTTTTCTAGGGGAAATAAAAGTAGAAAAAGTTGCTATGTTTTTATAAATTTTACTTGGAAAAGAAACAAGCTACTAGCTTTTTATCGTTGGGGTAAGAGGTCGAGGTTAGAGGTAAGGTTTGGGTGCATTATTGTCGGTTAAAAAAGCTCCCCTATAACCCATTTTTCATACATCTTATCCCCTATACCATGATAAGCTAACCCTTTGCATCACATGCCCTGAGTATTCCCCCTACTTTTCACTTTTGGCCCATCCAGTTAGGAAAATCTTCAATCAGCAAGCAAAAATACACCATTTTTTAATATTTACTTGGTCCTAATGAATAGGTACCTTACATCACCAAAGAAAAGCAATAAAGTTTTTGATTGTGAAGCTCTTCTCAACTTAACCAATACATATGTGTTAAATGGGAGATCATCATAGATTCTATAAATAATTTCTTGGTTTTTCAGATTTTCCACTTTCACTGTAAATTTCACACGCCTACACGATATTCGTACTCAATGTTGATACCGATCCTTTAATTACCGCTCCTGAAATTGAACTATTACTTGATGTACAATTACTTTCAACTAACAAATTAGTAAAACAATTTATTAATATAGTGAATCAAGACAATTCCTTGGTGTGGGTATCCAAATATTTTGCTCTGATGATAAAACAACATGTTTTGAAAATTGGTTTGAGAAAAGAACTAAATTACTTTCTCATTAACTATTGGCTGGGGGTTAGAAGCTAGTGGTGAGGTTGAATCGGCATGATTTTCGATTGTTTTTCCCCAAAACCCACTTTCCACACATTATGTGTTTCTTGTACCCCCAAAAGCTAACTCCTTTGTCTCCTGAGCTTTGAGTCTTCCCAATTGCCTGTTTACCGTTTAAACAGCATTTATCATTAAAGAACTACTCAACCACTAAAAACCTGTAGATTTTTTTTCGATATATTTTTAGCATTTTACCTGAGAGAAAAAGATTGCAAACTTAAAAATTTATTTTTCGACTAAGTTTAAGGTGTGTTATGAAGTAGAGTAAATATTGATGCATTTTCAATTATGCTATTATATTTCATGATATCATGCTATTATATTTTCAGATTCGGTATACTTTATCAGCGTAAATGATATCACTATATTTCTATTCAATTTAGTGATTACAATTATATTTCCACCATTTTGAATGCATATTTATGTTATATGCTATGAAATATATTTTCCAAAAATGAGCAGATGGAAATGAGAAACTTAAAGAGGGTTGCCCTAGTGCCGGTCTCTCCCAAAGGTCAATCCAGATATCTTGTACTATTAATCGTGCGTATATTTTTATGCATTTTGCTACTGTTAGAATTAAATTATGTACGTACTTAAGATGGATAGGATAAGAAGCGAGATTCGGGGGATGTGTCTAGCTTTCTAACAAGCTTTCTAACGCCCTCTTGCCACACCTACTGTCCCCTGCACCTTCAGAAGCTAACCATTTTGTATATTGAACACTTGGTTCCACTTGAACCCACGTATAGAAAACCTCCCCTTGCCGTCATTAAATCTAAGAAAATGCCCACAGTATAAATAAAATATTTATCTATTTAAAAACACCCGTTTCCGTACTTGTGTTCAAATATGTACGATATGTCACAGGAGAAAAATAATTACGTAAACATTCCTCAACCTAGGTAGGCCGTGGAATCTGAATAGGAAAAGTTTTGCTGGATAAAATAACCTTATTTTATTTCCCTTTCACTTCAGAAACGACTCTCACCTGTATACAATAATGATATCTAAAAATATTTGTAACTACTTCTGATTTCAATGACACAATTAGTTGATAATATTGTATTTTCCTCGCGTTTTGTGAAAAATCTTTCAATAATTTGCAATGCTGACTAACGAAAGGAAGGTTGCTGTACTGTACGTCATAGTTTTTTGGGGAAATCCTGATGTTTTTGCTCACAAACTAGCTAATATGAAGGTGAATTTTAATAGCAGTTATATTAAATATTTTTATTAAATTTATCCCCAACTAGAAGCAATTTAACTTAGGACAATTATGAAAAGTAGACGAGGCACATTTTAAACCACCCATGCCCTAAATACCAAGACCGGATCCGACCCTGGGACCTTCGTTTAGTAACTAGGAACTAATCACTGCCGCCATTGATATTACTTATAAACTTAGTAATCCAACATTTTGCGAGTATAAATGCTTGAAATGTATTTTCATCTATTTAATATGTTACGGTAATTGCTTAGTTAGACAACAAGAATCAAAATTTTTTTAACCATAATGTCATTACTAAAAGCAGACATTTTCTCTCAGATAGGTCCTAAGTTCTCTTTATATTCTATAAATGCGTTGCTGCAACTCATCAAAATATCATTTCACTACGTACTAATGTGAAGTTCGTGTGAATTGTTTTCACTCACGCCAAAATAGAAACGATCGTATATTACATTTAAACTTAGCCAAAATCCTAAAATATTCATTGATGATGGTACCACCCTTACCATGATCACTATCGTTGGTATTGATTCCATCGGTATTAAAATAACCACCCACATTAAAAACCGTATCAGCCTTAAAAGCCAACTCCTTTTGCCTCCCTTAGCTCCCCGGGTCGTCCCGTGCTGTTCTCCTTTTTGGCCCTAGCTTCACCCCCTCCCCTTAACCCGTACGAAGTTCGCCAGCATTCCATGTTTGATGCCCGGAAAGGTGTGTATGCGAAGCTAGTTCAAAGTTGGTTCGCTCGACCGGGCGGCAAATCGATGGATTTAGACCGGGCGTTTGAATAGTGGATGGGGTCCGCCCGCCCCACATGCTGGTCGGGCTTTGAAAGGTCCCGACCTTAGTGTTTGACGCGAGGGAAGAATTTTTATAGATTCGCGGTCTCCCGTGAAGCCCATCGGTTGATGTGCAGTGACCGAGAGAGAAGATCGGGGGGCAGGAGGGGGAAGAGAGTAATATTTTACGCCGATACGAGTTCCCTATCTCTCTCTCTCTCTCTGTCGAAGTGATACTAAATAAGGTCACGATACATTATTGGTATCCATTTGATTCCCTTGGCATTTCCGATACTTTCCATTGGTTGGCATATTAAGAAGCCTTACCCGTCTCGCTCAACTGGATGCATTTTATTGTAAGGACAAAATTTAATTGGTTAAATCATAATATTGTGTCTTCGTAATGTATAGTTCCACTTGACTTCATAAAAACTTAGTCACTTCTCCAATATTTCCAAGTAGGCTTCCGCGGAGATTATGATGAATTCTGCTGGTTTTTCCGGGTATTCTTCCGCGTTTATCCATTTGTAGGACGATATTTCGCCAACGTTCCAGTTGGCTTCCTCAGGTCCACTGAAGAGGATGTGTGGTGACGGGGTGTATCAAACGGGGTGTATATAAGATGAACAAATTTCTGCATCAACACTTCAGTGGACCTGAGGAAGCCAACTGGAACGTTGGCGAAATATCGTCCTACAAATGGATAAACGCGGAAGAATACCCGGAAAAACCAGCAGAATTCACTTCTCCAATATGTTTTATTTGAATAAAACATTGAATTATTCTCCAACATTGAATCCTCTCAATTTATTTTTATACGACACTTTTCGTCACTAAAATGTTACCTACAGCAATGTATTATTTAACTAATACAAATAACTTCAAAAACACTATGCCATACCTCGTACGAAAGTTACGATAGTTGTTTTTTACATGTATACGAGGGCAAAAAATGATTAATCTGGCTGGAAGTCTGGAGGGTTACTCTGTTGTTTATAAAATATGGTGTGCAAGGAAATAAATTACAATATGGCATGGTATTTGGAGGAGGCGACCAGCAGCTGAGGTCATTTGCGCCTTGAGGGTAGGTTAGATTAGGAAGTGTGGATATAACCCGGCGTCGGCATATGCCTGCTCTTAACGAAAGGTGCTTATCGTCCCGGCTTATCGTCCCATCCGATGAACGGATTGTTGCATTTGAAATGTCCCCCATACAACATTCAAGCAGAGATCGGGCAGTCTCTGAAAATTCTCAGCCACCACCGGGATTGTAAGCCGAGTCCACGGGGTGGGAAGCCATCACACTAACCCGATCCCCAAGTATGAAATTATGGTTATTATATAGTATTTGTATTCATGTTATACACCCTTTCAATCAAGAAAAAATAGGTACTATTCACACCGGCAATTTGACAGTGTAAGGAAACAGGCTAACACAAATAAATTTCCAGCATTCTTTAAATAGAAAAAACTAGAAGAACGGGAGTTTACTACTACATACCTTGAAAGACGGGAATGTCTCATTTTGTCCTATTACGTTTTCTAGCTTCACGCGCATTTCTGATTCATGCACAATGTGTCAAATTCTTTGGCCTATTTTCGTGATGCAGAAAGGATAAGGCAGTAAATTTAAATTAATTGCTATGACGTAATTTATTAACTGCGTTTTAATTGCTATGCTTAAAATTCCTGAGAAATCATCAATTTAGATCAGCCAAAGATATGTGGTAACCAAGGCAATCCCTAAGGAAATATTTTTTCATTTTTGACAGTTATATTGAAATAGACTAACAAGGTTTCAGATATATTTCTCTATGCATCCTGCCGTGCTATTTTATCCACAAATAAATACTCTCGGTGTGTAAAGGGAAATAAAAGGGAAACAAGCCTCAATGAAAGCTGATGGGGGATGACTAGCTACTGGTCACAATAACCTGCAGCCGTCTCTCTAGTTACAATATCCATTATAAAAATTTCTCCTAGTCTTTACGCAAGTATATAATCAGTTATTATACACAAATACGCTAAATTTCAATGGAATGGGATTTATAATGATAATTAAATTTTATTTTGAACATGGTATATGGGTCAAAATGACCCATCCCATTATCCCAGACTCAAATGTCGCTAGTATAAAAAAAAGGTAACCCATACTTAAATATTTCCAATGTGTATAATAGTTAACGCCACTTTGAGTTCTCTATCTCGGAAATAGGTATGAAATAGGGTTGCGATAAAGCATTTACATTAATTTGAACGAGGGGCGTTTCAGCTATACTATTGTCAAGTGACAAGTATTTAGAGGAACCTTCTAGGCGACTGGTCTAGTACTGTGACGTATTTTTCATTTAGGAACTATGGTATCAACTTGGAATTTTTAGCGCAAACGTCGGATGCCATTAACTCAAACTTGAAAAACTCAATTTCTGGCTTTTCTGACGATTGAAAAGAAAGAAATTTCATGTGTTCGAGTAACCAACTGTTTTAAAATTAAATATATTTTTTAATTTTAAAATTAAATACATTAATTCATTGTGCAAATAAGCAGTAATAGCACAAAAACGCGAAGAAGTAGCGTTAAATAATGCATTGCTCTAGTTTTTTCTGGGTCACGCGGTAACATAAATAGAAGTAAGGTATTCATTATACTTGAGTTTCGAAATGTTTCCCTATACCATATTTAGTAGTGTATTATTTTTAGCGATTAAAACTTAATAAGAAACTGAAATTAAGGAAAAAATATGAAGACGCGTCGGAGCTGAATTTTTAAGTCATTGTAGAGCCGTCCTTAGAGCTTCGGTCAGATATTGTATTAGCAACATTGAGCTGTTTTACCCGGCGAATGATCCAAAATACAGGATTAACAGAACTTCAAGCAATTGTTACAAATAGTTTTCCAACAAATCTTGCACGTCTTGAATAAAATGAAACGAAGAAGATTCTTCTCCTATCCTTTCAAATAACGCGTTGCTAAAACTGAACACTTTTATCTAGTGTGTCACCTGAAAGACAAGAGAATTATAGCATTTCCGCAATAAGATCGTCATTAATTTTTTTAAATAAAGCTACTGCTTTTCAGTCATTCTGCCTAAGGATTTTTCTCCAAATCGTGAGCAATATGAAGTGTGATATTTTGTCCGTATTTAAACGCTAGCAGTAAATAATAGCTTCCGATTTAATCTCCAATTAGTGATTCAGCTCGAAGGTTGGTTTAGATAGTTGAGGGTTGAACTCACCCAGACCTAATCCACGGCCGTCAGAGTTTCACACATTCAGAGTAGAGGGGCTAGCTCCTTTCTGGGGCCACTCTGCATTTCAATGGTTTTGTTTAGGGTTGTCCGGAATTTGAACCCGTGAACACTCGATCAGCAGGCAATAGGGTAGTTTCCTTCATCAAAGGAAACGAAAGGCATTGATTGCGATTCATTACCCACCATTAGTCTGTTCATAATATACAAATTATTTGGTTTTAGAAATACGGGTTTAGACGAATGGCAATGGTCAGTTTTATCCTAATTTGAAAAAGGCCAGATTGGCGCCCATGCGATGCCACTCTACGTGACGTCACAGGGACATAGTTTCTATACGAGTAGATAGGAGTTTTACATCGTCTGAGATTACCAATGCATGCATGAGGCACAAAGCTCAGGGAAATATGTCTCAATAATCACCTATTAAAACAGCCTAAGGTCGGAAAGTTTTCTTCGTTTGATAAGGTATTAATAATCCTTTTTTAAACCAAGCGCTACCAGCTAGCAAGGTACTCTGCTACCTGCTAGAATCCTGCGTCGTATCAGCGCTCAAAGCCTCAGGCCAAGGTCACCTCACTTGCGGCAGCGGGAACCAGAACGACGTCACACGGAGTTTTACCGGCATTCATACTTAGCCGTCGCGTTTTCGCGCGCTTGAACATTTTCACTTATCATTTAATCGCGAAAAATAGATATCGTTATTTAAAATCTAAAAGGGTGAAATACGTACTCCAGGAGTAATAATGTTTCGATTTAGGCAATAAAAAATAACAGGAAACCACCCTATTGTTCTACGCACTAGACTACCATGTTCACTATAAATTAAATCAAGCATAGCTATTGAGTTTTGCTTAGCTGAATCTTAATTGATCGCACTTACCCAGTGGTTCAAACTAAAGGCCAGTTGGAATGGGCGAGAGCAGAGTTTCCGCTCACTTCTCGTTCGATTCAATCGATTCTCCATGCGCTCTCACCTTCCTGTGCTTGTCCACTATCTCTCGAGGATCTAATCGATTTTCGTCGATACGATAATTTTAGAATTCTAAGCGCCGTTTAAGCCTCCCTCTTTGTCGGGTACCTTTCTGAATAGGTTTTCCGCGGAGGAAAGAAAGGATGACGTTTATGAGGGTGACGACGACGGAAGACATTTCCATTGATGGATGTGTTCAAAAGATGGAGACAAGGGCGTCTGATTGCGGCGGGGTCCCAAGGGACCATAAATGTCTACATCTGCGAGAATATATATATATATAAAATGGGGAGAAGGAAGAAGAGAGGCCGCGCTTTATCATGGAGATAAAGCTTCTTTATCGCTCGACGAAAGGCAGACCGAAATTAATTCAGATTTCTTTATTTTCATTGATATTTCAACAACATTTTTCTCTCCTTTTGATTCAAAGTCAGTTATTACGTAATGAGATTTATATATGGCCTAAATTCAACGTCTGCCTTTATAGAAGGAGATTTGAGCTACCGATGTAAATTTTGTTTGCTGGCCAATTAGTTGGAGACAAAGCGACGAGATTTGAAAAAAAAAATTAGACTCAGTCATCGTTAGAAAATCAATACACATATATTAGGTACGAAAGGATATACAGAGTATTATTTATAGCAGCAAGAGACGTTACGGTTTGGTTGTTTTGAATATTTACAAATGGATTTTAGAGAATCAATTATTTTTCAATATTATTTTAACCCCAAGATCAAACTAATAGCTCAAAAAAAAAAGTAAGTCGATGTCTTGATGACTAAAATGAAACTTTACGTTCTAGAACTGTGCAGATTCTCAAAATGGAAAAACAGTTAATCGGTAAGACAAAATTTATAAATTTAGGATAAATACGAAGGGAGCCAGTGGTGCCGGTTATATTTCCATTCCAAAATATTAGCCACGAATAAAAAACGGTGTGTTTCTGGTGACGGTCTTAAGAATTTCATCTGTAAGAAAAAATTATCTAAATACAATGTTTTTATACAAGTTTCAGTTGGAGATGCAACGAAATCAATAAGCATAATTCTAAAACATAATTTTGCTCTGACCTTTCGCGGAAGGGCTCCATTGGAATTTAAAATGAATTGCATCAAAAATGGTTCCATACGTTTATTTTTTACAGCACAACTTTGCTGAATCATGGGTAATTATCGTTGGAGATATAGTAAATCTGATGTTTGTAAACAGTTTGTTGTCACCATTGTTGTTCTAGTTTACGTGCCTTCCTAAAGTAAAGAAAAATAAAAGGCTGAGCTACCGAAAAGAATAAGCTGCATTCTTTCTGCGCAAAATCCAACTATTATTGCCAAACCACTACTGTCTATAAAAAAGCAAGATACCCAAGGTTTCAAAGTTAGCAGAGGTTGGCGTTAATTTTAGCGATGTAAACAGTTTGTTTTTGGCACACTGATAATAATAGATGTGGCTTCTT
The DNA here is from genome assembly GCF_921293095.1 of Ischnura elegans. Lineage (NCBI taxonomy): Eukaryota > Metazoa > Arthropoda > Insecta > Odonata > Coenagrionidae > Ischnura > Ischnura elegans. The sequence continues at coordinate 65,250,888 of NC_060255.1, read as the reverse complement.
TGTTTCAAAATTGCAAGTTACAGGAACGAGAACTACGGGAATACCAATCGCTCAAAGTTGGGCAACTTGATTTTACGCGCAAAAAACAAGTACTTTTTTGAGAAAAAATTAAGTACAGGAAATACTATTGAGCCGAAGATTTGTTAAAGTACATGATACAACGTAGAAATAAATTATATTTTGGATGATTTTTGTTGCATTGAAATTGATTCTTCGTTTAGACACTAGAGCTCCTCAAACTCGGGTATCTTACTTTTTTAACAGACAGTAGAGATTTTTTATTTTGATCGATTACCGAACCTGGTCTAAAATGATATAAAAAAGAGCAGGAAAAGTATCCAGAGAGGTTTCAAGTGAGACATAAAAAATAAAATTAAAAAGATTATTAGATTCGCTAATTGTAAGTGTTACACAGTTACAGTTACCTATGGAAACAGCATTGAAATTTGATAAGGAGTCTTACATTCAAAAGCACATCGTACAGTAGAGGAGAAGAAAACGTACGATAAAATTAATTATCTTTTTAAGCACCCTACCCCTAATTTATGCAAATATTTTTGCATCACATTTGATACGTACAGAATAGATTCCTGATTAAAAAAAAAACTTAATTGCATCGAAAAGAGCTAGATTTAATTTTTTCATCAAAATTAAATTCCTGTTTTCCGTAAAACCCCTAGCAATTTCACCAAAAGAGTGGGAAAACTGTTTTCCAATCGCTACTCTAATTTTTCGATCACGTAGCGCAGGTAATGAATTAATTGCATGCGTAACTCAAAATATTGTTTTTCCCCTAAAATTCAGTTGTAGCTTTTCCTAATACTCCTGGAAAATTTGGCAGAAGAACACAGGGAAAAAGGTGTCTCCAAACCGCTACAACACCTTCTAAGATCGCTAGACGGCTTAGGGCAATAGGATACTGGAAGGCCTGAACCGCTTTAAAATCAAGTTTCGGTCACGTACGAGGATAGCGGGGGCGGATTGAGATGAGAGTCTTAAGCGTATGAAAACTTGCAGTGGGAACGAGAATTACTTAGCGAGAGGACGGAGCGACGGTGTTCGTGGTTATTCACGCGGAAAAAGCGGCGGGAAAGGAGGGTTGAGAAGGCCTCGAAATCAAAAGTTTAGGGAATGCATGAGCGGAATATTAAAGACGGAGTAAGTGGGGAGGGATTTATAGAGAGGAGAAAAGGGGAGGAATCAGCTGAAGTGGTACCTCTACTAGGTTTAGCTGAGGACTTGGGTTGTGTATACGCAAGAGGATGGAAAGAGTGAGGGAAGAAGCGGACCACTTGGTTGTAAGGGCAAAAATTGGTCCAAAAGTGTGATGATGAGAATAGACTAGATTTATTTTCCTAGGACGCTGGATCTGAAAATAAAGATTATGACAAAATTGAAATTGACTTAATAATCCCTACTAAAATACACAAATAATATACCGACTACACTAACACATTCTAAGAGAGCGTAGTAGTGCAGAGTTTAGTAGATGGAGTCAGAAGGTGGATAGCTCGGCTGGAAGGGTACTAAGGTATGTTAGTGAGAATAGAAAAGAACTATTTTCTTACAACCGTTGGTTCTTTGGAAAATAAAATGTACGATAAAATTGGAAATGACTAAATAATACCTGCTATAATGCATAAATAATATACTACAATCAGGGTCGGATCCAGAATTTTTTCCTGGGGGGAGGGGCCAAGGGTCTGACAGGTTTTGTAATATTTGATATTAAAAACAAAATACAACAATAACTGTAGAAAGTATTTTCTTCATTTTCGTATAGAGGTTGTTTACATTAAATTAAATGTTTGAGACTCAGTGATACACAAAATTAAACGAACGTTATGATACCAGTATTAAAAATCTTGTCTGTTCTTTTAGCGTACGGGAAGGGGGCACGTACCCCCGTTCCCTCCCCTCCTAAATCCGCCTATGACTACAATAATGCATAATATAGAAGCTTGGTAGTTCAGTGGGTGGGGGCAGAAGGATAGCTTATATACACCAAGAATGAAGTTTGCTATCAACAAATATATTGGACTAAGCCGGGATTCGCACCTGGATCTCCCGACTGTTGGTAAGGTGTATTAATACATTACACCACTAAGTCATCTTCCCATTGCGAGATTGGGAGTGGTAGCCTAATTGTGGTAGCCTAGTGGATAGGCCTCCTGTCTGTTGATGGGGGTCCCCGGCTTCAAATACTAACCGATGTCTTTGGACACCCTCAAATAAAAAATTATTGAAGTGCAAGGTGGACCAGGGGAGGAAACTGGCCCCCTTACCGCAAAATGTCAAGTTCGCACGCTTACGGATTGGTTCAATTAGAGCTCTACCGTCACCTAACCAAACTAACCTTCAGGTTCAATCATAGAGAGGGTGAATACTATATAATAATAAAGCCAAATAAAGCTATAATTAAACTCATTAACTTAAAAAATACAACAAAGATAATAAAGAAATTATAGATAATAAAAAAGTTAAACAAATAACTATGTTTACGAGAAATTTTTCAATCGTTGCCAATGTATATATAATAAATCATTTGATTACTAAATGTAAATGACATAATAAAAAATAAGATCTACCACTACAGTAATTTCAAGACATTAAGACATTTAAGACAAGTACAGTAATTAAGGATGTACAATATGTGCGAAGGATCCAAGTTGCGTGACAATTATATTTTTAATTAAAACATGGTAATATATGTCTTTAAAATAATTTGATATTATAAGAGTTAACTGCTTCATCTGGGATATCATTCCTTAACGTAAAGACCGAGAATAGTAGTAGTGGGAAGGAAGATATGGGGGTTAGGGAGGGAAATAGAGCAATTTTTTTCTCTTTTATTTCTTCCATCGCGGTAGTTGGAAAAAGGGGTTGGTGTAGCAGAAAGGTGGAGAGAAAGCTGGAGAGCAAGGGGTGGGGGGGGGGAAAGGTAGGCCGGAAGCTGGGCACGGAATATAGGATGAAGCAGTGACGACGGTTAAGAAGCTAAAAGGATTAAAGTGGAGGTTTCCACAGAACCACTGAAGGAGGGCGGGGGAAGAGATGAGAGGGGTTATACTAGGAACGCAAGAGGGTTGAAACGAAAGCTTTTGTGGGAGGGGGAGAGGAGGGATTAGATTGGGGATGTCAGGGAAAATCCGAGGCATGCCTACGTGCTTATACCTTGAAACCTCCAAGCTTTAATCCAGTGCCAACAAATGCGACGAAGGAAGATACCTTTCTGGCGGAAAATTTGGTATGATATTTCTTCATTAAAACCCTGGGTAAGTCGGAAGAAAAATGCTTCGATTGGTCTTCTTTTTCTAAACGTAATACCTGTTTATAATTTACAGTCACCATCATCATAATTCAACAATTCTAAGAAACTATCCATTCGACGAAACTATCCATTCCAACTTCCTATTTGCCTTTACATAGTGATTTAGTTCTTCTCTTTTACATTCATATTAAACTTTCCCATGGAGGTCATTCGTGGCTGTTCCAACATTCATTCAATCTGTCCTTATACGATTATTTTCATCAGTTCTCTTCCTTCTTTTACTAATTTATCGGCATCACAAGTACTAAGATTGGTTTGAGACAGCTCTGCATTCCTCTCTCCTATCTAATAGCCTTTGTAGTGACAAATTTTCTTCTATTTTGCATCATTTATAACTTGTCCTATGTAACTCATTCGGGGCCGTTCCTTACCCCTCTTCCCTTCCACTAGTCCCTCCATGATTGTTTTCATCAGGCTATCATGGCTCATAATGTGTCTTCTTTTCAAGGTTTTAAGAAGAATTATCTTTTCTCCCACTCCTCTTAGCACCTCCTCATTACTGACCCTACTGATCCATTTTATCTTCATCATTATTCGGTCCGCGATTAAATTCAAGTACCAAAAAATGCGACGAAGGAAGATACCTTTCTGGCGGAAAATTTTTGCATGATAATTCTTCATTAAAACCCTGGGTAAGTCGGTAGAAAGATCTTTAGAGAATGCTTTGATTGGGCTTTTTTTTCTAAGCGTAATACTTGTTTATAATTTACGATCACCATCATCATAATTCAACTATCCTAAGATTAGTTTGACACTATAACCATTCCATCTTTCTATCTGCTAGCTTTTGTATAGTGTCGTGTTCCTTCTCTTTTGTATCCTTATAAAATTTTTCCATGGAAAACATTCGAGGCCGTCCCTTGCCCCTCTTCTACGATTGTTTTCATTAGGCCATCGTGCAAAATAGGTTTTTTCTGTCTTCTCAAAACGTTTTTTTACGGTACCTGTTATTTCTTCCACTATTCTTAGCACTTCTTCATAAGTGATTCGGATGATCCATTTAATCTTCATAATTATTCAGGAGTACCACATTTCAAATGCTTACACTCTTGAATTTTTTTGCTGCTGTCAACGTCTAAGCCTCTCTCCCGTTGATTTACGTGGTCCATAATTTGCGATATCATTTAGAAATTGGAAAAGCGTATATAATCTACCATTGTAAAGATTTGATTGTATTTATGGTATGTCATTTTGAGGAAGCGACCGAAGGCTGACAGTCCATGTTCACCACAAGGTGAGGGTGATCTTATTTTTTAGTATTCCCTCTCAGGTTAACGGCCAGTGTCTTAGCAACTGTCCCGTTACAACTTTTCAGACATGTATGGGCAAGTATGTAGATAAGGAAGTGGATGAAAACTTCAATGTGATAGTGAAAATTTAAAACAGGCGATACATGAGAAATTGAGACGGATATGGCTATGATATTTTGAGGAGAAAACTGACAACAATAGGGAGGGTTTGGGAGTGACGATTGTTGAAAAACCCGGTGTCCGCATAACTAAAGGTGCCAACGTAAGCACGACTTAACGTCCTATCCGACAGACGGAGAGCTGTGCTTGAAGTGCTCACAAAGCTATCAAGGTGGAATCGATTACAGAGGCCAACGATGAAAAAACATTTTTACTGAAAATACCTTATTCTTACGTTTTTTAAGTTGCTGAATTCAAATTTGATGCTTAAAAAGTTGCATCACCCACCATTTATTCACAATTTACGGTTAAATTTATGAAATCAAGCAATATATACCGAATTTAACAGTTTTTTTATAGTTAAAATAAAATTGAAAAAGTAGATCTAATGAACGAAGATAATGGGAGATTACTGTTGGTACATCAGCGAGAAGTTCAGCAAGCGATTCATCGCAGAAAAAGCTACACTAGATACTTCAAGGAAAATAAGGGAAAAAAATGTAGACCTATTCCAGTTGACAAGTGAACCCTGTATTATCACGCTACATTGCTATTGTAAGTAATTTAACAGTAAATACAAACAATTTTATGATGTAACACAGTGTTTCATTGATTTCCCATCATACCATATAGAGGTATTACACTAAAATTAGAAATTAGTTTTTAAATATAACAATACATATTGCTTGGAGACCATGGGTGATACAAAAAAAAACTAAGGCCAGGTTTGGATTCGGCACATAAAAATCTATAAAGATCAGCTATTAAAGTAAAAAAAGTTTTCAAACAAAATTTTTTTGTTGGCCTGTGCTATTCTATGATAAATATTCTCAACAATTAGGATTTAAATCCGGTCCCTCACAATGTTGGAAACACATTTTCTGAAAAATTGCCAATACTCTTCTGGGGTATGGTACGTTAATACTATGAGGCAACCGACAGCTGAGGTCATTTGCGCCATGGCAATTTCTCCAGATAAAAGACTATTAAGCCTGAATTGAACCAGAGTTTGAGCAATATCTTTACTTTGTCTTTCGAATTAATTAATAGAACAGATACTGAGATACAGTCGAATAAGCATACATGCCCAGCAGACTTTGACTCAAATCACTCTGGTGTAACCAGAGTACTCCGGAGTAATCACAATATGATGACCAAGGAAAACGTGCACAAATACAGTTTATTATACATTGAAATTATCTTTTTGAAGCTGTATTACTAATGCTACCTGAATTCCTGCTGAACATTCATCTCTACAATCCTATTGCTCCGTCAACTTATCCAGAGAAATTTCCTTTCCAAATAGAGGGTTAGGGCCTACCAGAAACGAAATTTGACTCTGATCATAACCGTTTCAAATCCCATGAAATATAAACGAGTCATTTATATCTTCATTATTATCTAATAAAATAATTTTGTCGAAAAAGGAATGATTCAGCGATCGTAGTTTTGACTTTCCCTGTAAAGGATTCTTCCAATGACAGAAATAATAGCCATGACTGCTATTTTGCATTCATTTAACATTGAGATGCTTGGGCATTTACTGTCACCAACGAATGTAAGCGATATTTAAATTTTAATGTGACTTGATGGGGAATAGAGATGACTCATCATTTTTTCCAATTTAAAAAATTGGACACATGAAAGGAAAAACAACAGGCCAAAATAACAGTCAAAATAATTTTTATCGACAAATAAAGGTCAGTCGATGTACAGAATCGCTATATCACCATAGGGAGTAAAAAACAAACATCAGCAAACGATATTTTCTCCCTTCAAAATTCCCCACAAATAGTCGTATCTCAATATCCCGATCACTTAGTCAATTTATACGGAGAACTTTCTCTTTCGAATGCGAGGTAAGCATCCAACGGATATGGTATGCAGCTCTTGTCATTACCGTTTTAAATTCTATGAACGATTATCACGAAATACATTTACATGTTTATGTAATTAAATTGTTTCATAAAATTAAGCGATCAAAATCGCAACTTTCAATGCAAAGGTTTCATCTGCTGACAAATATAATAGGCATTTTTTGGACCCACTTAACAATGAGATGCGTGAACTCATACTCTCTCAAACCAATGTCGGTAGCACTTAAATTTTCATCTGACATGAGGGAAATAGAGATGACTCATCGTTCTGTCAATTATAAACGATTGGACACATGAAAAGAGAAAAAAAACGGTCAATAATAACGGCGAAAAACATTTTGATCGAAAAATAGAGGCCCGTTGATAGACATTGGACCACTATATCACCATTGTGAGTTCAAAAAACCAGCGGCAAACGATATTTCCTTCCCTTCCTAATTGCCACCAAGAGTCGAGAGCCTACCTTTTTGTTAATTGGCGAATAAACGGTCTTGAAATCGAAAGGGAAACGATTGTCTTTGGAAGCGTTGTGACGATAGTGGGTGAAGAGGGATTTGGTTAATGGAAGGGTGGAACAGGATACAGGGACAAGGGGTATATAGGGAGGGAACAAACGGTTGAGGAAAGCGGCATTTGGTGGGATATAGAGAGGGAATTGATAGGGATCAGGGGAGGCTAAAAGGACTGAAAGAGAGCTTTATGGGATAGGATGGAAGGAAAGAGAGAAAAAAATGAACGCCCTTATAAAGTTGGGACACGATAATGAAAGTTATTTGGGTGTGCTGCGGTTTTATTTGAGCAGGAATGAGAATACAAAAGGTCGGTGAGGCAAGTAAGTATTATAGAGGAAATGCTATGAAGCATGGGAGACATCAGCTATATAATAGGATGTTAAGAGGACGAGAACAAAGGAAGGTAATGGGAGCGAAATCTTGAAAATGAGACAAATGACTGCTCCTAAATGAGCTGGAGGAAGACTTACGCCCAGATGAATCGGCTGATTGTATAACTATTTAAGATTTAATTCAATAAAACGTATAATTAATTGAGGAAGCATCTTTTAAATGTTATTGAAGCCGTCGCAGGTCGCAAGAGGGTTCAGTTTACATTATTCTCATCACGATTTCTTCTGTATTTTAAGTTGCACATAATAATTATTTACTCATAAAATTTTTAGCAAAATAATATTATTGAGAAAGTGCGAGGAAAATTTTAAATAAGGCGGTTATAACATTGAAATAACTACACCGTTTCAAAAGAGCAAAAAAAGACCCGAATCAATTCACAAATTTTCTTCGAATTCATTAATAGTTAATAAGTTGGCAGTAAAATATCCCATTATATAATACTTTGTTATATAGTAATCACTGAACTTGTTAAAAAAATATTATGAAGTTTTCATGAGTAACGCTAACAGTAACAGTAACAGCTAACACTAAAAGTCACTCACACTCACGTACATACCAGGATTTTGCACAGAAAATTTTGAGAAATACTGAGAATAAGTGAGCTCATAGTAATAAATAGCCATTAAACTATGTAAATATTTGAAAATAATAACAATAGGTAACTAAATGTTTAAAAAGAATGAAATGATATAAACCTTAGATATTTAAAAATGTCTGCAAGTGGCAGAACATTATAAGACTTTCCCTTATTCCTTCAAGGAAGAAACACATCTCAAGTAGAGTTTTAACTACAGCACCTAATTATATTTTATATTCATCACCCTCGGTTTAAACGTCGAGAATCTATGACAAGTAAAAAAACTTCGGGAAGCTTATTTAATTCCGGTTCAACTCCAAAAAGAAGTGAAAGGTCAAAGACCCTAGAAGCAAAATGAATGACCGCGTGGATACCTAAAAATAACCAAGAACAAGAAGACTGGGAATATATTTTGACCCTGAAATATGTGAAGCTCTGGTGCCACACCTGCAAATTTAGTTGGAATTGAGGACGAACAATTATTTTCTATGGATAATTAATATCACCGCCTCCCAAAGCATTGAGTTGATTTAATAGTTGATACATTTAAAAATAAACGTTGCTCTATTTCACTCAGTATTTATGTAAAAATTTACAGGCTTTTCAGGTCGACTGGAACTCTCTCGAACGGAGCAGGTTCTGCTATCTCTTCATAATGACCTGGATAGGTCAAAACCGGTAGATTTTTTAATAAACTCTGTGTGGAATATAACAACGTTTACTTTTTATTATATCATGTCACCATATCACTACGTGAACTCACGAATCATTGATTTGATTCATTCGATTCTTACCTAGTAACTCCTGGATGTAATATTTATTCGTGAGATATAATTTTACGATAGGAAAATGTACACTACAGAGTATTATTAAGAATTCAAATGTCACACAGAAACAAAAATGATACATAGGGAATAACGCAACTGTAGCATTGATATCATTCCATAAAAAGTATGTACTCGTATGTACTCGTATGTATAAAAAGTATGTACTCGTATGTATGTAAAAGTATGTACTCGTATTATTTTTTACTCTTTCGTTCTCTTTCATTCCATCCTTTTTTAATATCACATACACACATTTTTATTAGTAGTAAAATGAGTAAACATGCGATTGAAACGATTTTATCGGCAATATTCATAAGATCTACAATGTTCAGAAAAAGTCTTGTGTTGTTTTTTTTACGATTGCAAGTTTACATTGAGCCACATGCTGCGGCGAAGTTTTCCTTTTCACTCGGTAAAAATGCTTTTGAAACTATATTAATGTTGTAAACCACTTGCAAAGATGAATATATGGGGCAATTGATCAGACTGTCACAGATTAGTGGGGTGTCTTGGATCTCCGTGCAGCAAATTTGGAAATAAGATTTGGGAATGAAAAGAGTTCCTGCCAAGTTTGTTCCTCACAATTTGACTAACGATATATTAGAGCGTCGAGTTGAAACATGCCGTGCTTCGAAACAAGAGCAGAAAACTGATCCAGGTGTTTTCGAAGATAATGACTGATTGTGCCATGGTTACGACCCAGTTACTGTATCTCTGTTCATTTTATCTCTGCGGGTAAGCTGGTGTGGCCATAGCAAGTGGAGATGAGGGGAGGGAAAGTTTCTCAACATGTGACTTTGCCTTTGCCAATCAGCAAACAGTAGGCGTGGCCTCAGTGAGTCGCTCTCAGACCTCCGCCGAGTGAACATCGTGAATCTGCTCGTAGAGCAGTGTTGCCAAGCATCACGCGTTCTCCTTGTATTTGACTAAGTATGCCTTCCACCAACGGTGTATCATTCAGCGCGGTAGCTGACAATGTCATGGGATTCTGTGAAAGGATTATCCCCAAGGCCTTCCAAATGAGTAGGTATATTGTCTCGGCGCCGGGGCCTAATTATCTGTGGCCGCCTATGACTCACACGTTTTCATTGACGAAGTAGGGCGGCTACGTACATTTGGCAACGTTATGTTCGCTCCTCCTCTCTCTCTCGGTACTACCCCTCCCCTATCAGTGAGGCCATCCGAGAGTGTCCGAGCTCTCACGAGAGCTTACCCGCAGAAATGAAGTGAATAGTCGCAACAGCCAAGCCAATGAAAGAAATTATTGTCACCCCGCCAAAAAATATCAAGTCAAATCCATCACCATAGCAATGCTGATTTGCTTATCGATTCCAGGGGTGTGATTCATTAAGAGTTTGTTTCCCCAGGTCAGAGCGCTCATTCCACGATAGATTACACTAGCCTGAATCGAAGTGGTGAACAAAAGTATAGCTGAAAAGTAGTCTCCAATTGCCATAACGTTAGGTATTACGCCACAGGCACGAAATAAATTACTGCTTTGGTATGGTATGCGTTGGTAAACGGGGGACATTCGCAGCAGTGAGCCCCTCAACCGGAACTCTTTCACATGCACTCACTCAACTCGAAGGAAACTCTGTGAGATTGAAGGGGTCTCGCTAAGGTTGCCTCGGTTGAGATACAAGTCACTCAAACTCACGTACATACAACGATAACTCGTTGGAATCAACTGCGGGAGAAAATGCTCAGGCTCGAGCTCGGATACGAGTTATCTGAGCTGGATGAGCGGACCATTTTCAAAATCAAAGATTTCCTTCTTAGCAGAGGGTCGGCTCTTCTCGTCAAAAATTGTTGAGTGATGAGGGACTGCGGTCGAAGAGAGGCTGGGACTCTGTTGAGAATTGAGAGCGGAGTTGGTCACTGCTGCGGATTCTCGCGTTCCAACTAATTGTAAGTAACACAGCAATTGGCCTCGTATATGTGACATGATACCAAAAGTTACGGCCATCGGAAACTACTTCTCTAAGATATCTGGAGACTAATAGAACCTTCCTCAGTCTAATGTCGTAAATCACATTCTTTCATGAGGAAAAATAAATTAACTATTGCTTATCATCATCATCATCACTGGTCAACAATCCTAGGATCGGCTTGACGCAGCTCTCTACTCAGTTCTCCTATCAGCTAATCTTTTCACACCTACGTATTTCTTCTCTTTCACATCTCTCTTTACTTGTTCCATATATTTTGTTCGGGGTCTTCCTTTTCCATTCTTGCCTTCCACTTGTCCTTCGACGATTGTCTTCATCAGGCCATCATGTCTCAAGATGTGGCCTATAAGGTTGTTCCGTCTTCTTATTAAGGTTTTCATGAGGCTTCTCTTCTCTCCTGGCCTTCTTAGGACTTCCTCGTTACTAACTCAGTCGATCCATTTGATTTTCATCATTCTTCTGTAGCACCACATTTCAAAGGCTTCTATCCTTGCTTTCTCCGCTGCGGTCATTGTCCATGCCTCATTGCTTATCATATATTAAGGAAATCGTATTTTGAATACGATTACTGGACCCAATTGTCATCACTGGCTCAACTTGGTGCATTATTGTCGTATGAGTGAGGTAATATTTGCGTAAAATACATACATACATACTGTAGGTACTCATCGACATTACTCGAGAGTACATCTTAATTTTTCATTCTTCAGCGAGTTGTACCCTTGCTAATGGCAGAATAAATATCGAAAACCGTGGGACTCAACCATCGTTGAGTGGAGAATTATTAACTCATTATTATACCCACTAATACATTTAGCTCTCGTAGCAGAGGGTAAATAATTACACGGAATGCTGTGTCAGTCACAACAATTGGGCATTGAAGCAGATAGAACAAAAACACATAAGTAGTTACATATGCATGTTAGTACTTACTTGAAACCTTAGAAATATAAATAATTAATGCAATTTATTCAACTTAACTTATATTAGCAGTAAGGCAATGCCTAGGTGGAGTGTTTTCTTACACGATTCACATTTATCCAATTTTCAATTTATTTCGGATATTTTATCCCATCTAATTATAAGCCAATTTCTGGATATTATTTACGCAATCATTAATTTTTTTGGAGCTAAGCAATTTTTCCTTCGAATATTCCCCTCAAATGGATTCACAGTATGAGTCATCCCCGATCGGTTCAGAATAAATAAGATTGAATTGAACGTTGGCTCTAATTACTTCAGTGATTTGATTTCGTTCTCGATAATTTTCGAGAACTTTCATGAATATCCTCGGTCTATTAATAGGTCCATAGTACGCAGAAATAGCAGGTACGCTTTGGAGGAAAGGGTGATTTCATTATGTTCAGGGAGAGGATCAGAAAACTTCGGAGAGCACGGAGCGGGGTGTATATATATTAAGGGGAAATCTTGGAAGTAGAAGAAATGAATTGGCTATGGAAGAGGGAACTCGAGAACGTCTTCAAAATGGAGGCCCGAAAAGTTTGAAGAGCTTGGGGGAGGAAAAAACTTGAATCGAAATCCCTTTTTGTTCTGGTAATGAGAAATTAGACCACGTTCGAAACGGTCCCTTAAGTAGGCTCAACTTACTTGCTATGGAAACGTGCTCGTTTTTTAAAACAATCCCGCAGCCATTCTTTAAGTTTTTTCCCATTAAGAATAGCAAGGTATTCGAATTTTTTTTTGTACTCAGTTGGCAATTATTTTGCCGCAGGTTCAAAAGAAATACGATTTTATAAAGTTTTATGAAAAATGCAACAGTAAATGAGCATACATAAAAGTATTTTTCCATTTACTCGGGAGAAAAAAAAATGGCTAACCGATGCACAACAGCGACTAATACCGGTTACTTTATCTCAGGAAAAAGCACGTCGACTGCTGTAGGTAAGCAGTTAAAACCCTCCTATAAAAACTAGTTACATATATTGCCAACCATGTATTCATGACCTTAGATTTTGTCAATTTATGTCACTCATACATAAAAATTTAATCATAATATAGCAAGATGAAAAAATTACTAATAGGATGCCTCTAATTATTATTAATGTTATGGATGATATAAATTCACTTAACATAGGTCTTAGGTATTTTACTCTAGTCATCTATATTTACGACAATATTACTTATTCCTCCTATAAGAACGAATGATAAGATATATTCAAATCGGTTACGGTTTGACGTTCTTGCCTTGAAGCATATTTTTTTCCAATTTTACCATTCAAGATTATAAAGCCCGATACTAATAAAACAACGAAAGAAAGGGGTCTACAACAAATTACTTGAAAATAAATTATGTGTGGGACATATTTCTATCGAATATAACGGGGCTATTATATCATTCGATCATATTGCAAGGCATACGGAAAATACTCCATGACATCTCTTTAAGTGTGCAATTGGAAAACGTGTATTTATCAATAGACAAATTTTTCGGAACTATGTAAGGATAGCCATCACATTTGATTGGTAGAATGCCATAAAATAGAACGTGAATATGTTCTATATTATGGCACGCGTACCATCTCAGGTATGCAGGCAATTATTCAAATAATAATGCTGCATAACATCCCAGGTCTTCGCATAAACATTCCAGGGGATAACAATATTAGGTTTTATGCATCATTCCAATTCAAAATAATAAAAAATCAGAATTAGTCCCGCAGGTATTCAGAATAGCTCTTTCATTTTTGATATTTTTACATTACGACACTTTTAACACCCTATCGTCCAAGGCTAAACGATGATATGGTATTGCCAACAATTTGTGAGATATATCTTCGTTTACCTTATGTTCCTCCACGACATCTCTCATAAGAAAGATCACTATCGTCCAAGGTTTATACATTATCATAGTTTTTTTTAAGCCCTACAACTGTAAGCAATATTTAAGCTAAATGTCGTGGAAATAAATAATTCTTAAAAAATATAGAAACGCTGTCTACAACATAATAATGATGAAATGGTCGAAGTCATGCCACATTGCGGTGAATCAAGTACTTAAAAAAATCCGCAGATATTACAACTTTTCATCATGCAATAATGAATATCTAACATTTACACTAACTGTAAGTTACATATATTAAGCAATCACTTTTATTTTTGTTGGTGGTAGAAGTTGACGTATTATCATCTAAACCACAGTAACTTATCCTCATAATTTATTTCCACTACCTCGTTTCGCGGGGAGAGATAAATAGGTGAGATAGAGTCTCAGGTGATTTTAGGAAAATGGAACAAGACTTGGGAAGAAAAAAAACATGGTAGATGGCGGTGCAATACAGTCAGGATCTCTTAACCATCCTCTCCCACGCATCTCTCCGGCTCGTCGTCTACCGGTCTTCTCTCGCGAGAATTACAGGGACAGTGGGTCTCAGGTCGGCCCTTGGGGAACCCAAGACGAAGGAGGGTCCACTGGAAAGACGTAGGACTCGTAGTGGCTGTGGCAGTATGAGCTGAGTCCTTTTGTTTCGTCGGAGAGACAGGGGAAAAAAAGAGGAGGAAATACGAAGGAAAGGTTTGGTGCCAGCAAGGAAAACGAACGCGGATGAGAAAAAGAAATTGGAAGGAAGGAGAAATGTAAGGGCGAAACAGATAGAGAGAGGAATTGAGGAGGAGGAGGTGCTTTTTGGTACGTGAGCAGGATGGCGACTCATAATTACTCGGTCGGCGGAAAAACTCCAGCGGACATGTTTACACGGAAATGAGATTAGGACGGTGATATGGTGCTGGGATCGTGAAAATCTCCAGTAGTAACACAATAAATACAGGTATCCTTGGGGATACTGAACCGGGAGGAGTAGATGGGAGCGAATAAGGCGGGAAAAATATTGCGCGGTGCGATGCCCAGGGAATACTCTTTCCTTGCGAAGATAGTTTCAAGAAAAACACCTTTTAGGCGTACCATATTCCATGCTTTGGATGAGAAAAAAACAGTTTCCATTTGCAAGAAAAAAATTACCCGGTACGCTGTAAAAAAAAATTGATCGATACGAAATAAACCTTATCTTGATACACAAACGAAACTAAAGTGGTTACTAAGAAATCAGTGAAGGTATACCAATGATTTCCCGCGACCCAAACTACGGAAGTGTAAGAAATGTAAGTTTTTGATATTTCTCTTTCGTAGTGTGATTATAGGAACGTAATGAAAGCATATTTGAGGGATTAACATAGTATATAACAAGAAGAGTGAATTTAACCCAAGAGTGATAAAATTTTGCTCTTGTAAGAAAAGCATTGAATTTCTCGTCGATTTTTCTTCTTTGAGTTGTGATTTATTGTGATTTTGGCGCTGATCTTGTGCTAGGATAGTAAAATACTACAGTAGTAACGAAATAAACGCAGGTGTCCAAGGGGACACTTAGGGGGAAGTGTAGAGGGTTGAGAGGAGGAAAATAACTGCATACGACACCCTTTTAGGATAAGGAGAAGAAGAAAATTATAAAAGTAAAAAGGTAAAAAATCATGGGACTATAGCTTGTAAAAATAAATAGTATCACAACTACAAACAAAATCATTAAGTAGTACGCAAAAAATTTAAGTCAATGCGTAGAAAATGGTGCGAAAATTCCTCAGAGAGAGAGAAAATTCCAAAAATCATTCACCATGACCGGGATCCGAACCCGGTGTCTCACATTCAGGTCAATATCTTTAGCCAATTCATCTCCCGAGACCTTAATTCCTTAGTGGAATTTTCTCATCATTTTTGCCGGTTACTACATAAAGTTATCACCGTGACTATTTTTGGCATGCTAAAATTTACGTAGTAAATTCTTTACAAGATGCGCAGGGTAACTTTGTAGTCCTATGCGATGAAAACACAAAACGCTGTATTTCTCCGAACGCAAAATCTAAGAAATTCGTGGTAGTACCTAAGGAGAAATTTAAGAATATATCCTACCGTAATTTATTGGCAAAATCAGTTAATAATGATATAATCTCCTTGAGAAGACTCTGAATAACACATTTTTTGAGTAGTGCATTGGAGGTGAAGTTCCTCAATGCCTCTGCCTTATACCGGAAAATATCACGAGCAAAGCGATGAAACCAAGTTGGTCCAGTCTATGCACAAATCATGCGACCTTCGGAACATGCCGATAATGACAGACCAGCCAACCCTGGAAGCCGAAGCCCCTTCTCAACAGTGTCCACCCGAATACCAAATTACCCACCAGAGTTGGAACAAGGTGTTTCGAATGACGGAATAGGAACTTGCCGACGAAAACAGCAGCTTGCAGCCCAAGGATCAAAAGCACCGCGGATGCACTAAGTACAGGACGAGCAGTATGGGAGAGCCAACCCAAAGGCACGATGTCCTCTTTAAAACTTTCCAGGAGTTACTCGAGGTTAAAGTTACATGAAATTAGTCAGAAATCAAAGTGCAAAAGAGGCAAGTAGGAAAGGTGTGTACATCTACATACAACCCCGTAAGCAGGGATGGTAAGTGGAACGAAATGAAAGTAAAAACAAGTAAAATATCAAAAGTTTCGTTTCCGGGAGCAAATTGTAGGAAAGAAACGAAAAATAATTAAACTTGGGGAGCTAAACTCAGGGTCGAAACGTAATCGGAGTCAAAACTACTTCGGGTCGAAATTAAACTAAAACTCTGGGACGAAACGAAACACAGATAATGTTTCGCACCGGAGGGACCACGTGCTTCACCTTCATACAATTTAGTTTCGACCCAGACATCGAGTACGAAGTATGGTTGAATGAAATTCAGGTTTTCCCTACCGCCATTAGATGCATGGGGCACTCATATCTTTACCACTCACAGGTAAACGGTGAACACAAACTGGCCGTTCGATTTTTAAGCTCGATGTTTTAACCTCTCTACACGCATGTCAAACGTAATGGGTCGAAACTATTCCCTCTTTTCGCAACTTCTGGGATCGAATTTTAACTATGAGAAGAGGAGTTTCGAATAATTTAGTTTCGTTCCCAGGATTAAAGTTTCGTCCCAGGTCGAAACTAAACTCCTTGTTGAATTTAATTTGGTGCGGGAACGAAACTAAACCCAGGCATCGTATTTTCGTTTTGCTACGGGTCGTTGCAAATGGCAAGTGAAACGATGACAAGTGAAACGAAACATTTTCGTTTCCTTTCACTTGCCATCGCTGCCTGTAAGGCGCCTCAACACACGTTTTACTTTATTTTTTAGGTCACCGGCCGTTAGGACATGAAAAGATAATGCTAAATGAAGTTCCACCAAGCATTTATTAACGTCCTTTATTATTCGGGTGGGAAAATGGATTCCTATATCCATCTGCATACATCTCTCTTTCATTCATTTCATAATTCATAATCCTGTGAACATATCGTTTCTGTCAGACTAGGAAATAATGCGGGGTTCTAATATGGTGTAATATATTGTTCTCCGTGTCGCTCTGAAAGATATATATTCTCAATTGCTCAAACAATCTAACCATAGCGCGCAGCCTCCGAATCTGCAGCGGCTCCAAGCCTAACTCTTTCAGTATATATGTAATGCTTTATATGTGCCCCTAGTAGTTTTTGACGAATCCTTATTGCGTATTATGCGTATTTCCTTTGCACTTTATTAAGTTCATGGATTGAGTCTTACTACGCCGGATCTCATATGATCGCTGCATATTCAAGGTGTGGCCGGACGATTGCTAATAGCACCTATCTTTTGCTTTTCCATCTGAAAATCCTCCCACAACACGCTTGAGGGTTCTGCCACATATACTTATTTTAGACTTTTGTCATAAGATTCTATCAAAGTAATATTCTGACAGTTGTGTGCATTAGAAAGTAATTTCCCCCAGTCAAGCTGCATGACGTTCAGACAACAATTTTAAGTGTAAAAAAAAACAGAAAACACGTAAATTTTATTCATCAAATTCTGGAAAAAATGTTAATGACTTGGGAAGATTAATACAAATTACTATTTTTGGTTGCTCGTTGTGTTATTTAAATTTACATTCCTTCAAAATAAGCTTTATTTAAAATCATTTCTCATTGAAGTTATTAATAATTATGGCTATATTCGCTTGGTAAGTTTTACTCAGTGCTTGCTTTATTGACCTATGTCCCATATCATAATAGAAATTCGAAAAGAGTGAGGTAAGGGAGTAATGAAGAAGGTATTTAACGAACGTTGAAAAATAATTACTCACTCATATCCTTTCCAAGAACCATTTCTATTAACAGAGTCCAATTTTTGGAAAACGTCTCACAGTTTTCAAACTTAAACTTATTCCTTCCAAAGAATTCTTCAAATATTTTGGGATAAATTGCCAAGATAATGTTAAATTATACTTGCTCACCTGAAATTAAAAAAAGCTAATCTAGATGTGTCCCATCTTCAATAATTGTTCTAACAATACGGCACTGTAATAATCTGGAGCTTTTATTAGCCTCATGGGGTGTACACTAAATATTCTGGTTTTTCCTCTTCGGAAATATTGTCCAGTACTTAGAAGAGCCCATAATCGGAGAACTGGGATTAAACCATGTAGCAAGTTTTCCCTTAATAATGAAAGCATTATGTGAACGTTGAAATAAAAATTCTTTCCCACAAGGATTTCGCTAACATGCATGAAATCAAGTCGCTAGTTTTGGAAAAATTCGGCGGATTAGTCAAAACCTTTAGTTGAGAGCAATTACAGATAGATATTGTTATATCCGCATGGTGTATTCACGGCAGTAAACCCAGTGCTTGGCGGATCATTCGCTTTCCGACGTCATGAATATTCCACCGAGGGATACATTAAACCCTAAATACGCGTTACACGAGCAATTATAAATATTCCATCGATTTTCATAAAATTCTTTCTGGGAAACTCGGAATTTTAGTTCGATATAATGAATTTGGTGTAGTCACACTGTAATGTATCAATGTAATTTACTTTCCTCACATTAGAATAATTCTGAACAAATACTTCCAATCAAAAATATCTTTGCCCTTCAGTAAGAACACCTTCACAAAACAGGATTTTTATGAACTTCATTCAATAGTTATACCTCAATGGTGTGTTAAAAGTACTGATGTTCAGTACTTCATGCAACGACTATAATCGGAGATTAGGATTTAAACAGATACCGAATAAGCCCTCAATAATGGAGGCGTTATGCGGATGTTCAAAACACCTCTAACTATCAGTAAGGATTCCGATAACACTCGTGCAAACAGATCGCGTGTATTGGCAAAACTTGGCGTCGGTCGAGTAAAAGGGAAGAACAATAGGGAGAGCGTGAGGAGGGTTTATTTGTTCAAGGAAGTCAAAGGGAGGGTTTCCTCAAGGAAAAAGAGAGACAGAGGAAGAGCGTTGAAGGGATGGAGGATAGTGGAGCGAAGGAGAAATAAAAAGACACGATGTTGGGGAAGAGAAGGGTTGGACTGAGAATGCAGAGGGGGTAGAAATGGGGGTGGGGGAGCGTGTCGAACTGGATGGAATAGGGGTGGCAGGGGGGGATGTGGTCCCTCCGCCAGCAGTCGATCCTTTAGAATGTGCCCCTGGGGAAAGCGGAAGGGATAAAGTAAAATGGGTAAGACCCTGATGGTGACTCCAGGAAAGGAAGCATTGATGCTGTTGCGAGTAGAGAGATACGGAGATGGAGAATGCGACAAGGGTGAAGATATGGATATCAGCAGGATTGGGCGAGTTCCGGTCTCTCATCTAGGATTAATATGTGTGGCCAAGGAATGCGATGTCTGTAGGAAAAGTAACCTGTGATTGTTTCATAAATGAAAAGTTTTAGAAGGATATAAACAAATGGTGTATGAATTAGATCACATCTCAGACTCGAGTTCAGTTTATTGAGAAACTAACTTCCACTCAGCTCACTTGATATAGAGTAATTGCGGTAACGTTTGGTCGTAAAATTTGAAAAATAACACATTTACCTGAACTTGTCATTCCTAGCCTATTCCTAATAATAAACTTCTTGATGCCAGAGGACAATTTCACATGGAAAATTTTTTATGTGACATATGTAATTTGAAAAAATTGAGATGACGTTGGTGGACTTATTGAAATTTGGTGAATCAATTTCAGTTGAAGCTCAACTTATCAGCCACGGAATATATTCAAAGAGAGTTTTGGTACTCGAGTGGCGTTTCGTGAGACTCTTTTTAGAAGTTTACTCTGCCGTCAGAATTGAGTTTGAGTCAAAATCAAATGACTCAAACTCAAATCAAGACTTGAGTGAAATTCTGGAATATAGGCCATACCTATAATATCAAATTTACTTATGCCTATGAGCTGGTAAAAAGACCCTTGATGTGAACAGGATTAATAATACTAATAAGTAGGTGTAATTAAAGTGTAGTGGAAAAATGGAGCTTTGAATTTCAGTCATAATTTAGTTAGACCAAAAATTAACTGTTTGCTGATTAAAATTAACCCCACAAATCGTTTAGCACAACTCTAGGTTATTAGAATCCTCTTACATTAGAATTTAAGAAAAAATAAATCCAATTTTACGGGCTAAGTTTTCAAAACAAACTATATTTGTAGCAGTGGCTTTTTTAATATCTAAAATTGAAAGGAAAGGAAGAAGGTAGACTCAAAAGTACATAGAAATAGAGTTTAAAATCTAGTAACTATGGCTTGAAGTACTTTTCGGAAAATCACAAAAGTAGAGAAAATATTTACAACCTTCTGCGCCCATTAACCCACAGTATTTTATTTTGGTGCAGTATTTTTTTGGTCGATTCAGTAATGGGCTCCCGCACTCTGCGATATAGACTCCCTTTTAATATAGAATTTCATGCAAATAGTTTAAAATAATCGAACGAAAATTAAAAATTGTAAAGAAGCAGTATCGTTCTAGGAACAAGTTATCTAAATAGTCTCATGGCTGACATGGCATGGTAATGAACGGAAGGAATATATTTTCAGTTTCCGTGTCGTCATGATTTGACCTAGGTATGCTGGTGATCTTTCTTTGCGTTTTATTTCATTTCCAGTACAACAGAATTATGGAGGGTGTACCAAGTTAAACAGCATGGGGCAGTCAAGGAGCGCCGAACAATGGAGCTGGGACTTCGTCATCCGTCCTCCTCTGCAGGGGGAATCAGTAAAGAGGGATCTTAGAGGAAAGACGGTGTCTGAAGGGCAAGAGGAGTCGATGCTGTGGAACAGCTTTTACAAGAATTAGGCATCGAGCCGCTAGAGACTCGGGAGCTTTGAGCTCGGCATACATTGTTTGAGAAATTGCAAATAGATACCTTTAAGAGCGACACGGAGAGCAGATCTTAGAACCTTACTATATGTCTAGGCCCGACAGAAACGAACAATTAAGGGAGAAATTTTGTCGGATGTATATGTACAGGACTTTATCTCCGCGAGTAATGAAAGACTCTTATGAATTTTAGGTTGGATTCAGCGAAAAAAAAACACATCACCTTTTCTTCTTTCGCTTCCGGCTTGTGACCCAATGCTTCCCGTTATAAGACTTTTGAGACGGCTTATTTGTTGACGAATGTGAATAAACTCAACGCTAAGGGTTGCACGTGAAGGTTCTAAGTTATGTCGATGGAGGAGAGAGGGTTCTGGAAGGGTAATAACGGGGTCATTCCCTATTCATTACAGCCAATTCATTTAGAAAGTAATTCCTCACAGAGTCTTCGATTCCAAGTAAGTTGAAACCTCCAGTTTGCGAAAGCAAATGAAAGAGTTGAACTGAAAAAATGCGGAATATCAATAAATGGCATAGCTGAATAAGAGGGTGAAAAGTTCTCCCCCAGGATTTTTCATTCCCTTATGACGAAGACCGTGTGCCCAATGCCATGTTGCTTCTTTTTCTCAAACGACTAGAAAGACCTCTTAACGATTGACTTTATAATCCAAGCGGTAACATATTCTCATTCCCATTTTGATCTCTGATAGGTATAAAAAGTACTGGTGATTGTTTATATTTCTCATATTTTACCCAATAAATCAACGGAACATGCTTTAAGGAGTTTACATGCATGCTTCTCGAAATTTTAGAGAAAATGGACACCCTCATATTGGGTGAAGTTTAGAGTTTTGTTGTGGGGGGAAAGCAATCCTGCCGGGGCAATGGAACACGTTCAGAGGGATATTCCAAGGCCCCTAAGTATTCTTGTAAGGTTTGTGTTAATTATCCTCTGAAAACAATATTTTAGGTACTATGTAAGACTAAAATTTATTTAAACCTTTGTTTTCATTGCACTTGAACGTATAGGTTCCGCATTTTTTGGATAAACTACCATTTAAGTTGGGAGGCCAGGCTCCCCCTGGTCCCTCCAATACTCTGCCCTTGTCTCTGACCCGGCTGTAAACCAGAAAAAAACCTCGTTCAAGTTATAATATTTTGGGTACGAACGACGTTACACCAACGGTTGGCAACGAGGAGGAATAGAGGACTCAAGCTTGCGGTGCTCAACCTTCCATTCTCCCAGGGCAAATTGGGAGGGTGGGTTTTGTCTGGAAAAGGTTGGTACAAATGGCAGGGGGAGAAGATGTTTTGGAACAATAAATGCAACGGAGTGGGCGTGACTGGACTCATGTCAGAGGGGGTGATGTGAGGGTTGAAAAGGGGGAGCGTGGACAAGCTCAAGGAACGGGGGAGACATTTCCAAGGGGGTTGTAACAGCCTGGGGAGGGGGCACGGATGAGGGGGTGAAAAGAAGTTAGCGTGATCCGAATGCTTTGATCCCACATTGACCACGTTATCTTTTCCACAGCGGATACATTTTGTGATTCAAAGCAAACAAATACAAAGACCTCTTATCGATTGTCATTATAATCCGAGCGATAACATATCCACATTCCCATTTTGATCTCAGATAGCTGTTAAAGCAAATCATGGTTTTTGTTCATATTTCCCAGTTTTTTCCCAGTAAGTCATGTAGGACATGGACTCAGTGGTTCACGTGCTCAAATGAGGTACTCGTAGTAAGGTGTGTAGCTAAGGCTTTCGAATTCCATGGTTGTAAAAATAAAGTTTACTTTCTCTGGCCTTACGCCAGAGTGTGTTATCTCAGGAACCACAACGTTTCGTGGCACTAACTGACCGAATTTAACTGGGGAATTCCTGCGCATTACAACAAATTAACTATGTATTATTAATAATACCTAGTTATAATTATTAGTTAGGCATTATTTAATTCTACTCAAAATTTATCGATCCCATTGGTGGATTATGACTACTAAAATTTTCGAAACGGTAACAGGTAAAATATTTTGACCCATATTATTATTTAGCACATTAAATAAAAAATAAAAATACCTCAAATGGTGATATGCGACTAATTATATTTTTAAAATCATGAACGAGGAATGTTGTAACATCTCATTTAGCACGCGTGGCTTCAAACCAAAAGATTCTGCGTTCAAACCTTCTGACCACGCGTGGGTAGACTGCTTGTATGCTGATCGGGAGATGCCAGGTTCAAATCTCGAGTGAATCAGTCGGACACTTAAAGCCAACATTTTCGTAGTGTGAGGTGAGGTATTATCAGCGCAAAAGAGGTTGAATGCTGAAGTGTAAGCATTTGTATGAAATTCTGCCGAAGCTGCATCGGGTCGTGTCATATATAGTTTTACTCATTGTTTATTCGACTATAACAATGAATCTTTAAACACTGTTTAAACGTAAACGTTTAGCTTACCTAACGTAAACGTCACGAAAAACTTTTAACGTAAAACAGTGAAGAGGAACACGAGAAAAACTAAGAAAACGCCGAAACGGTCGTCTCCTTCATCTCGTCATGGACAATCTGTTTGATTGGTGCATTTTAATGTAACTTTTATATTAAATTTTAACTATTCGTTGATATTTCAAATGGCCGAAAGCTAGATTTAAATTTCCAAAGTGAAGAATAGTAATTGGATATCGAAGTAATGTATGCAATACCTATATAAAAAATATTTCTAAACTTTTTTCTAAGGAAATGTTTATATTATTTCTCTTACTTAAAATAAACAAAAAAGACGAAAATCGCCGTTTTGGTGGTGCCCATTGCCGCGAAGCTAAACGTTTACGTATAACTGATAACTTCAGGCTTTACTTTCATGAAACCTCTCCATAATGGAAATAAAGAAAAAAAAACTTTGTAAGGTTCACTATTATTTTAATATGGGCACGACCCGGGTTTCGTAACGTGGTTATAAATGTAGCCACGTTACGAAACCCGGGTCGTGACCAAATTAAAATAATAGTGAACCCTACAATGTTTTATTTATTTCCATTAAACGTTTACGTTCAAACTATGTTTAATGATTAATCATTGTAGTCGAATAAACAGTGGGTAAAAAGATATGGAGCCTATGGAGCTTTGGCAGGATTTCATACAAGTGATTAAAGCTCAGCGTTCTACCCTGTTTGCGCCGATAGTACGGAAACGAAATGGCCACTAATCTTGAATATGTGTAATTCACTCTCTCACGGCAAATCCTGGGATGGACTCTGTCATGTAAACCAGCCTTCGGGATGAATCAACGAATGAAAGTGATGACTAAATCCAAGATGAGCTATACCCTCCCATATCCTCAACATGCCACGGGATAAATCACTAAAGGCCGTTTTACGCGGGGCACGTCATTACGGAATCTGACCTATGCACTAAGACGCGGTTAAAATTGCGTTGGATAAAACGGTAAATTTCTAGAACGCATGCGAGAGGAAATAATAGCCCCAGGTCTAATTTCGATCTCGAATTTCCGCAATTTCAAAAATATTTTCTGTGATAACCTGCGCAATGACATGCCCAGTGTAAAACGGCCCCTAAAGTAGTTAACGCAAGAAAGAAAATAAGGAAACACTAACATTTTTTGTGAACCGTATTTTAAGTCAAGATTGGCTATCTTAAAAAACCTAAATACCTTGTAAGGAAATACATATTTCTTTTTCAATGCAATTACACCACTATAACCTTCTATAAATGAATAATTTCTTATATTTCTAGAGTGGTCGGAATGATAGTAGTGTTATATTCATTGCCATTATTGCATTGAATTGTACCACAGTAAAAACCATTCCATACCTCCAATGCATAAACGCTCAACCGAATTAAATCCGCTCATCTAGCACTATAAGGGCTATCTAGATGAGCGGATAGATCTAGATAGCCCTTATAGTACTAGATGACCGGATTTGATTCGGTGGGCGATTTTGGAGCGTTTATGCAGTGGAGGTATCGCATTGTACAGATTTAAAATTCATAAAGACTTTATCTTTTATTTTAATACTCTTGATACTTAAATTAACTTGAATAATTATAAGCCGTTACCGCTACAAAGAGCGTGAACGACTTGGAAATGATTCTTTGTTCAAGATTCACATAGTTATCAATTCTGTCACTCCGTTTCCAAGCCAAGACGCATACTTTCACTCATTTTCAGACCAGGCTATCTCTGCGTCAAAGGGCTCTCAAAAATGGAAGGTAAGGAGGAGGGTGTCTAAAGGATAAGCGATGAGAGGCTAGGGGACCACTGAACTGACTGAAGGAAATTGGTTTGAATGGCCTCGGCCGGACACTTCGGAGATGATGGGAAGATTGGAATGGCAGGCGATGGCATGGGGCAAGGGCTCGACAATCGGAATCAAAGGCATTCTCTACGAAGGGGCCGCTGGAGTTGCTTATGATGAAAGGTCGTGGACCACCAGGAGCTGGAGAATGAGATTCAGGAAGTAGAATACTTGGGGAAGCTGACTCGGAGAGATAATGAATTGTGTTTGATATCAACAACAATACTCGTAATAGTAATACTAGTACATTTTTGGTGCTGTACAGAAGTTATGGAAGAAAATTTCAGAATTTAGCGCAAGATTTAGCCACATATGGAATTGAAACTAAAAGAAATAAAGAAAATCTAATGGGAGACTTAGTAAAAGCAAGATATCATGGTCTTATTAAGAAAATATACTAATTTTATCTCCCAGGAGTTTCAGGTGACTCAAAAACTCTTTCGTCCTCTTTTCTGTTTGTAAAAAAGGCTCCTTGGAATATTCACAATTCTTTCATGTAATAATAAATTACTGTGAAAAGAAAAAAATAGAAGAATTTAGAAATTCGAGGAGCGTTCCTAGGAGAAATGGAATGGTATAACGATTAAGAACTACAAACACGGCCAAAAGTTTACTCTCTACTAAAGAGCATATGACGATGCTTTTCACGAAAGAACATGAACTTTTGATGGCAAGGATATTGAGATTTCTTTTTCAGGAAGGGCATTGCATTCTTCAATGTCTAAGTTCTTTAATAAATATTAACATATATCACTTCTTTATTTCTTTGGATTCACTTCGGCCCAATATCTGCTAATGACTTAAAAGTAGTATGGTGACATGACTAAGATAAATTTTTGTCACGATTAAAATGGCATAACTAACTACACATCAATCGGATACATTGGTAACAGATATATTTGTAGGGAATAATTTATATTCATATTACATAATGACCACTACATTTAAGGATAATACTTGGTCGTCATTTAACAAATCGTAGAAAATATATAAATGAGGAAAGGCCGGCATTCTTCAGTTCCACTCGATGTAGTACAACTGAATTCTGAACTGAAGCTGTAAATTCAATGCTTCATTCACCATTTTGAGCAATTTTCAGAAGATAAGGGATTCTGAAAAGCCCATTTTTTACTAATTCTCGATATATCGTGTTAAAGGAAGAGAAGTTACCTCTGCATTTCAGAAAACTTTTCGAAAAATGATAAAGAAAAAAATAGGATGAAGAAAAGACCACAGCTCTCCACGGCCACTCGAGTTAGTACTACTAGAATGGCTATTATCTCAAATTTCCCTGAAGTTAGCTAATATTTTTTGCTCGATCCTCAAGGGAAATATCTAGATAGCAATGCTGAGGATACAGTCCGAAAAAAATAACGTCTGTAAGAGATTTCGGTTCGTGTGGCACAAACCTGGAAACTCAGTTAGGGCGTTGCAGAATTCAGGAAGCCGACTAACGCAAGTGATTTAAGGGCTCTTGGAATGGTCGTCGGATGACCAGTGGTCACGTGAGGATCTCCCGAAGGAGGGCGAGCCGTGGTCGTCCACAGAATGCTCCCGAAATCGAATTAGTTTCTGCGACTCCTCGCTCATAAAGGGATTAGGGAGCACATTCATGTTCCCAGGGCGACGAGAAGACTCAAAGATTTCCTCAAGAGTGTATGGACCTCGAAAATTACCCAAGGAAATCATGAAGTGATAATGCAGCTTACTAAAACAACTCGTCTGTTTACACACTATTTTTTTTTCACCGACCATGGTTTCGGCAACTTGTGCCATTGTCAAGGAACTGTGCCATTGCCAAAGGCAAGTTGCCGAAACCATGGCCGGTGAAAATAAAATAGTGTGGAAACAGACAAGTTGTTTTAATAAGTTGAATATCAAAGATTTCCACCGCATCACGCCGGAAACTGTATCTTTTAAGTGATAATGCACTTAACATAAGCAAAAAACATCATAAATATTGATATAATGATTTTTAATTCACGTTCAACCATCAAGAAAAAAATCCTTAGGATGATTTTTATCTATATCACGTCCATGATTTTGCGAAATAGATCATTAGGTGTTAAATTTATAGAATATTTTCCTTAAAGTAATACAAATTTTCTTTGCCACAATAGTAAAAAATAGAATACCGCATTTACGCAACATGTCCACTAATGCTATTCTCTCCTCTTTCTTCATCCCTAATCTCACTATCCGTAGGCTCACAGCTGATTTAAAACTTATTTATAAGATTCTCAATTCCAACATCGACTGCCTTGCATTGCACTCTTTTATCAATTTTAAAGTTCCACCCCGCCCTACCAGTTCTCATCTCCTTTCCACATGCCCATTCCTAGACTTTCACTTACTAAACGTTCGTTTTTCTACCGCATTACTTCTGTGTTGAACTCCCTCCACACATCGACCCCTTTGCACTTCCATTGAAATCCTTCATGAACCTTTCCCTATCCTATCTGTCTTCGAAATAGTCTGTACCTGCAGATTCTTGTTGTCATTTTGTTTGTGAATGTAATTATTGTTTTCTAATTGCTATATTGCGTTCTCTAATTTATGTATTTTTACCGATAAAATGGCAACTAATGCTGTATGTGGTTCTCTTTCTTTGAAATAAAAAAATTAAAATGTAAGAATTTGAAAAAAGGGTAGTGATGAGTTTGATTTAGAGTGTAGCACTTTACGGTGCACAAATTTCTTTGAGGAAGGAATGTGAGAAGATTAGAAGCATGTGAAATGAGGCTGTGGAAGGGCATGTTGAAGTGGACGGAGAAGAAGAAGAATTAAGAAGTGCCGAGATACGGTGGGTGAGTAGCAAAAGATTTCAGACGAGATACGGAAAAGACAAAATCTGGTACAGATACTTCCAAGATCATCAGGTGACACACAGCAATATCCTCGATTGTCTGCGGGCCTAAAAAATTACTCGAGGAAAGCATCAAGTGGAGCATTAAAAGGTAACGAAAAACTTAAAAAGGAGCTATCCAATTAATTTTAGTTCTCTCATTATTAATTCACGTTTCGATTCTCCCCAAGCATATGCGGTAGATGGATTCAATATAAAAGAGACGTTGAATATCTGGGAGTTACGATAACTTCGAATCTATCGTGAGGAGCACACCGAAGAAATATTTGCGGTTGAACCCTGAAGAAGCTAGGATTCGTAGTGGGAAGATTTACGGATGAAAAAGTAAAAGAGAGATGTTACTTCACATTCTTTCAGCCACACCTCGAATACTCAGTGAGCATATGGGATCGGGCGCCAAAAGACTTAATCCATGAACTTAATGAAATACATAGTAAATATGCGCGATTCGTAAAAAAATACTGGGGGCACATAGAAAGCATTACGGATACGTTAAAAGATTTATGCCTCGAGCTGCTAGAGATTGGAAAATAAACTACCTACAAAGTAAATATGCGTGATACGACAAAAACTACAAAAGGTGAACAGAGAGCGTTACACGGATGTTAAACGAATTAGGCAGGGAGCCGCAAGAGACTCGGAAGCCTGCATGCAAGGCTTGGATTTCTTGAGCAATTGAAAATTGATATCTTGGAATACATCATACTTAAACCCCACTTTAATTCCAAGTCCAACACAACGAATACGCACAGAAATTCTTTTTCTCCCGAACTGCAAACGACTTAAGTAAATGCTAGGCTGAACTTCTTTAGGGGATATTTTTGTAACGACTGATGTCCTAAAAACCCCTGTCAAACGCCTATTGAGGAAGCGGTTATATAGAAAAATCTAATGTATTGTCACGCATACCTTCAAAGTTTTTTATTTCTCAAACGAAATGAGAGGGAAAGAAGATATATGTTAATTTGCGAACGCTTCATTTTTTTGTGAATATCCTAGCATAACGAACGAATTTGGTTTAAAAAAAAAGCATTCATTGTTCCATCTTCTGTCTTACTGAGCTTAGACAGGGTATTATTACTCCAGCATACCGTGTATTAATATGAATTAAATAAAAGAATAAAAATAAATAATAGGAATATCCAATGAGCATGAAATGCGTAAATTTTTAATTACATATTCATCTTAATAATCATGGTGGTACCATGAAGACTATGGAAGAATTCATATTTGGGTTTTCATGGAATGCGCAGTTAATTCGTTTCTCATGTGGACTTGAGAGAAGAAGTAGAAAATGAATTGGAAGCATGGAGAGAAACTGGAAGACTAATGCCGCGATGTGAAAAAGACACTATTATTTATTCCTCGGGGAGCTCAAAAGAAATACGATGGAGTTAAAGTAGATACCTGAAGCAGGTTAGCAATATGTTGAAGTATGCACTGTCCTTTTTATTCTGGATGTTGTAGCGTAACAAACTTATTATCAGCGTTTTTAGCAAAGGCATTAAAAAATAAGACGCTTAGGTAGAACTGTTTTATTTAGTGAAGATCGGTATCACTACTCTATCAGCCTATCTATACATTTGATTGAAATGAAAGTGAGCGAGCATAGTAGGGCGAGAAGAAATTCAAAGGGCACGAAATATTTCAATCTTCCACTCATTTAATTTCATGGTAATTACATTAAAACTATTGCATTTTGCAGCTTAAAATGAAAATTATCTCAGATTTATCTCCAATAGAGCCGAAAATGCACAAGTTTGTTAAAGGAGGGACCTTCAAATTTGATGTTTCTCAGATGCCGCACTGCGTTAGAAAGGGTTTATTTTGAAGAACATACGCTTATGGGGAAATTTAGCTTAAGTTGCCTTAATACTTAGTGCATTGTGAAAAAATGTTGTAGTTATAAAACCGAAAATTAATTTAAATACAATGGTAATAAAAGCTAAACAAAAAACCAATGTAACTAGCGTAAAATCAGAAGACTGCGATTTGGGATCTCGATGGCATTGATGTTTCTTACGCTTTGCAGCGGGATTATTTTTTGAAGAGAGGAAGGTTAGCATAAGCGGAAGTACTAAAAGAAAATGGAAGACGGACGTCGCGATGGGAAAAAGGCACAGTTATTTATTCCTCAGGGAGCTCAGAAGAAATACGAGGAAGTTAAACAAGATATCTAAACCTTGTTATTAATTCTTTACTTTTTTATTCCCAATCTTATTGGACATGGACACATTTATTTTTTTGGATAAAATTTTTAAAATGCAAGAACGTTTTACTTGGTTAAGATCGGTATCATTACTCTAGCAGCTCATGTATACATTTGATTTAGGTAAAAGTAGGCAAGCATATTATGGGAACCCCATAGTGGGTTTTATGGGAAAAATGCACGAAATCCGTAGATTTTCCACTTATGCAAAATTCATGTTATCATCATTAAGGCTATTTAATTTTGCAGCATAGAATGACAATGAGCTGATATTTGTCTTTAATAAAGCTGAAAATGCACGAGCTTATTAGCTAATTAGCCTTAAATCAGGCGCAATGTGCCTGATAGGCACAGATGAGAAAAAAATTATTAACTCTTACCATGGCTCAGTGTCTCCATGGTACCTTTAAAGTTTAAATCAACGTCATTAGTGTAGTTGAACACTTACATGATGTATTTCATGCTATGCATATGCCCCTTTACATGCCGTCATGTGGCCCTGGACCGATCCAGCAAGGTGCGATTTAACGTGCTCTTTAGGTTATTAAGGGCCGGTTTTATGATGTCTGGTTAAAATTTTGGGTAGCATAAAACTTGGAGTAAAGTAATCCTTACGTTTAAGATTAAGAGTTTTACGGAACGTTATTCTCAGCAAATTTTGCTTACTTATACTTACAAAAATTCTCCCGCTAAAATTCTGGCTCTAACACGTTGCGGTTAACGCCAACTAGGTATGATAAATCCGCCGCTAGGTTTTGTTGTATCTAATTTATTTTATCGTGTGAATTCTATATGATCAGTGTTTTTTTACATTCCTGTCTCCCTTATCTAATAATGCTTTAATTTAGCTTTATTTTACCACTATTTTGCTTAATTATGTTGAATAATCGGCCACTGATTTGTCGGCATAAATGCGAAAAGGGAAAGGCAGCATAGAGCGTATCAAAACTAAAGACTTCTATTGGCGCCAAAGGTCTATCCTGCCTAGTGGAGCGGAGAAATCAAAGAAAAAACTCGCGCTGTGCGTTTCAAATCCATTTCGCCACGACGGAAGGTAAGAAGATGGACATTTTTTCATGTTACTGAGAAGCCGCACTGTGATATAAATGGTTGATTACAAGAACTAAATGCTTATGAGGAAAATTAACTTAAATAGCCTCAAGATTTGGTATCTTGTGTATAATTACTGTAGCAAAAAAAAACTAAAATTAATACATATAGCGTAATTAATGCATCTAGCTTACAATCAGATACTGGTATTTTCATAACATCGATGTTTCTTACGCTTCGCAGTGAGATCTTTTTTTAAGAGAGGAAGGTTAGCATAAGCGGAAGTAGTAAGAGAAAATGGAAGACGGACGTCGCAATGGGAAGAAGACACTGTTATTTATTCCTCAGGAAGCTCGGAAGAAATACGAGGGAGTTAAACAAGATATTGAAGATTCTGCAGCACTCGGGGGCGGGGCGGCGAGGGGATGGAATGGCGGGAAAGGGTGACACGGTAAAGGACCACGCTGCCTTTCACTCCCCCCCGTTTCCATTCTTACCCTTATAAGAGGGGTCGTCTCTCACACAAAAAAGCAGATAAGACGGAAGCAAAAGCATAGCGTCTAGTAAAAGGAGGAGGAGTGTGGGGTACCCCGAGTGATTGGGGACAGAGCGGAAGGCATTGTTGGCAGTAGAGTGGATGGGAGAGGAAAACAGAATAAGAGGCCGCGGGGGATGATGGGAAGGGAGGATGGGCAGTTACTGAAAAGGAGATTGCTGCAGAGGAGGAAAGCCCAGGGACAATGTTAATGGATGCGAATATGGGACTGAGAACCTTCCTCTACTGGTACATCGCAAGATCCAAGAAAAATTGAGAATTTTAGGCTCAGTTATCTATTAGGCATTAGTGTTTAAAAAAATCAATAAATCATGTAAATTCACATTTATTCACTTCACAAGACGCATAAAAATAAAAGGAAATGGTTTGGATTACTAACCATCAAAATTGAATTCGCAACGAATTTCTTGACTGCTGAAACTGTTTTGAGGGTCTTATTGAGCGCCTCCGTGCACCATGAAATATTTGCTTAAATGAATAAAAAAGACTTCTTGTATTTAGCACGGTAGCAAATTAATAAAATAAAATAAATTTTAGAGTTATCCATCATAGTTGCTTAAAAAACGAAATTAATTGTACGTGAGATGAGATAGTCTAATCTCCGTTATAAACTGCCAATTCTTTGTGGAGTATCAACAGTTGATACCAGAATTAAAAATCACAACGCAATACCAGCACATGAGAGGGATTAGAAATCTTATGAAGAACGTTAATGGATTAAATAAATGGACTCGGAAGGTTACTATTCTTATTATGTCCAAAATTTTTTAACAGAAGGATTAAGAATGGCAGTAAGTAGAAGGAAAAACACATAAGTAATAGGAAAACAATAATTAATAGGTAAATCAGAAAAAAACAGGATAATTACTTTATGTCTGTCAATATCATTCGCCGGAATTCACTTATTTATTGGATTACATGTGTTGGACCAAACATCAAACTAAATTGATATAAAACTTATCTTAAAGATAGTTATTTCTTGAAGATATGTTGGAGAATTATTTCGGCATCGGATAGAAACATATCCGTCTTCCTCGTGATTTGGGACAAGACGGAAGACATTGTTGGAAGGAGAGTGGATGGTCGAGGAAAATAGAATAACGGGTGGCGGGGCATGATGGTAAGGGAGGAGGGAGTTGAAAGGAAGATTGTTACTGAAGAGAAACGCCCAAGGAGAATGTTAATGGATGCAAACGACCAGGCTGGAAATATTTCCTCTAATCAATGTCCAAGAAGATTTGAACGTTAGATTGCATTAGCGCTTTCGTTGGGACTAGCCATGGTGATAATTTTATGGAGTCATCCGCAATGGGCAATTCGCACGATTTTTTGCACAATTTGTGATGGACTATCCGCGGTGAGCTAGACACGGTGGACAGCCATTGGACTAGCCACGGTGATAACTTCACGGAGTCAACCACAATGCACAAATTGTTCAAAAAATCGTGCGAATTGTGCATTGCGGGTGACTCATTAAATTTATCTCCGTGGCTAGTTGAGGTTACTTAAATTGATAAAAATTATCGTGATTCAGGCTTTACGGGACAAGGATGATTTTTGTCAAACTCAAGGAAAACTCGCATTCCTTATCTCTTCCTCTCGCGTCCTAGTCTCCGATTCAGCCGTCATGTCCGCCCAATGTCCATTAATAAGCCCTAGTCCTAATGGATGTTGCCGCTCGAACCACCCTTCTATGCACCTACTCCGACACTCCTTTTCCTTCCGTTAAACCCCTTACACTGAGTCTAGAATCTTCATTCTCCTTCTCATCCAAACCCCTTCCGTGAATTTCCTATTGCTCAGGTCTGCACGCATTAGATGCACTTACCGAAATCATGGAGAAATGGAATGAATTTTACCATCCCTTACATTCCGCAGCCATTCGCAGTGGGTATTCCATATATGCAGAAACGCTAAATGCAGAAATCATAACGCTATACATGGTGATATTATGATTTAAAGTATTTAGCCAGCCGCGATGGCGGTGGGGTATATTCCATGCACATCCTCCTGCAATGTCACTCTTAGATACTGGTAGTTCACCAATCATTCAATAGTCAATATTAATTTTATTTTAACATTAACTATTTTCTTTAAATTATAAAAGTTAACTCATATTACCAAAAATTCGTCAAATAATACATTAAGAAGGTGAAACCACATATAATAAAGATTTCCTGAAGTTTTTGAATGTAAACTTTAAGTTGCTTTTGAGGCCTAAATTTTTTTCCTAACCTACTGCTGAATCAACAAAAATGCCTCCCGACCTTTAGCATAGTAGGTACCTAAAAATTCGGTTGTCATTCAAAGGGTTAAGGATTTATTTTACTTACTTTATTTTATGCGGAAGTACTAAATAATTTTCAATCTTTAGGTATAATTTTTTTCTTTTTACCTTGAAAATTTTATTTAATTTTTAATTTTTATTTTATTCTCAAACCACCGGTTACAGCTCTTCTTGGCCATTTTACACCGGGGTGTTCAACACATGTAACAAGTAAACGTACACAAACGACCATGCCCTGGACCGGGGAAACCTACCCAGGCGGGACTCGAACCCGCGACCTCTTGTTTGGCAGGCGAGAACGTTACCCCCCGCCACCAAGGCCGGCATGGTACAACTAAACTCTAGCTGGACAAAATAAATCACTGTGTGGGAAAACCAAAGTTTTTATTCCTTCAACTCCTACGATATATATGATTTCCACCAAGTAACGCCGGGTTATATTATTTACTTACATTTCTTATATACCCGGTATACAAAAGATATAGACATGACATTCGCACTTTTCCTCGAGTTTGACGAGCTGCGAACTCGCGCAACTACTCAACGATGGGTGGATGAGGAGGCGTTTTGCACAGCGAATCCGAAATTGCTACTTTGCGAGAAGGAAAGCGCTTATGCATCAACTTTGGACGGATGGCAATGTTCGAAATTTGCCGAGTGAGCTGTGCGTCAGAGAGAGTAATGCATACCTTGAATCTACCCCATTCATTGTCCGCTTCACGTATGCATAACAGCCCTATAATCTCTCTTCTCCCGATCTAACCCTCCTTGTGGCAAGCCTGTGCTGAAATGCTGGAGCTCTTCAAATCCCTTTGTCGGAAATAGAACAATGGCGGCGATATCAGGTTATCCACCGTAGCATAAATTCCACCCAACTGTCGATTTGAAGTTTCAATCTTATAGTGCTCAACTGTAGTAGTGTTCTGAAGTAGATTTTCCCTCTGAGAAACTGTTATTTTAGGCAACAAATTCCATTGAACGTTTAATACGAACAAAGACATGTTTTCCAGAACGGTGCCGAACATAAGCTATTAAAGTAAATAATTCGCACCATGTCCTTGCTCACTGAATGGTGTCTCTTTAACGTGCATCCAAAACTAACGATGGTGGTGCAGTGGAATTCTCTATACCCATATACTCTTTTTTGAGAAAGTATGAAATAAGTTTAGTTGAGAGCATTGTTTAGCTTGTTAATGCAACATTAAAATTCACTTTCAATTCAAGTAATTTAAACAAATTAATTTCTATAAAGAAGAGAACGCGAGAAATAAATTTTCTGGAAAACATAATCAAGTTTCTGTTTTTTTGCCCTTACTGATTATTTCGCTTTAGATGGCAAAAAATTGAACTATTGCGGTAATAATTGTTTGAAGCGCTGAAATAATTTCCAGAGTAATTTTTTTGGGATAAATAGTTATTCAATGATTTTCGATAGAGACCATTTTTTAATGTTCATAACTGCATAAAAAAATCAATTTTAATTTAATCAGGGAAAGAAGACTCCTCGTGCAACATAATGATCCCATTTCATGTCGTTTTTAAGCAATAGAAATTCGGTCATTTATTTATGTTTTAAACATATCGATACAAGCAACTACTTGAAAGAAAGAAGTAAGCCGAGTGACTCGCTAAATCAAGTATCTAACTTCGTGTTCACTATAATAAAATTTCGGAAGTAAAGCGGAACAAGTTTTATAGAGGAAAAAAGTGAACCATTTAGATAACTTAATAATTTGTACCTTGACAACATCAACGTTTGACGCCAAAGTTCAATACGGCTGGAACGTTTTGCTCTCGAAATAAGTTTTCAATTTATGTACAAGTTATATTTTCAAAAAAAGATTTCATCCAAACGTAGACGCGAAAGATTTCACACTAAAGGTACGCCATCTCTGAAGGCAGAGATGCCTTGCCTTTAGCGATGGCTCATTCCGTTCAAGTTTGTAAATATAATACTTTATCCTGCACCTTCATTTCATTTCGCTGATAAAGCAATGGATGCAAATATGAACGATAACTTCTCAAACCCAGTTCACGAAAGAGATTTAAGGGCTTGAAAGGAGGTGTGTTTGAGAATTATTTATCGCAAGCTAAGGATTCGCGAAGCGTGACCCATTTTGCCACATCTTTTCATCGTACAATTTTTAAAATCTTTTTAAAAAAAAGCACGGTTCATTCACGGTGCCACGCTTTTGCGATCTTTCCTTCTTCGGGGTTGAAAAACTTCGCGGCACAAAAGATAAAGTGTCGAAGGAAGTGGGTGCTCCTTCTCTCATGCCAGAAAGGCATACGTAAATAAGTTAGCAATCAAAACAGGGAAGAGGGGAGGGAGTTAAAATGGGGAAGGGGGTGGTTTGGGGAAAAGGGGATGAAAATTTGATACCACAGCCAGGGTCTTTCCCGGGGTTTTGGGCTCCGAGACGTAAGTCTTTGAGTGGGATCCGCTTCGAGAGCTAGGTTTAAACTACTTGAGATGAAAATCGATTACGTAGCGAAGCGAGAAACGAAATAAAAAGATAAAAATAACGCTGAAAAGAGAGAAAATACAGTGGAGGGAAGGTTAGAGTAGACGCAAAGGTAAGAGGGGATGGGAACAACCTTTATATATTTTTCACCCCACCCTTCCTCTTTCTTGGTGGAGGAAATGCAAAAAAAAACTCACTTATCGAGTCACATCAATTTCGCTCGAGCGGAAGACGCTTAAAAATTGACTTATTCATAAATTATGAGGAACATCAAAAACATCGGAGCGTGAGAGAGCCTTGTGTTTCGAGAATATTGAAATATAGTCAAGCGACGAGGGAGGTTGAGATATAGATAAATTGATGTAAAACAGGCGTGCAGAAGAAGGATTTGACTTTTTGTGGTGGAAAGATTGAGGCGGTGATGAACGGCGAGCTATTGGTTGATATTTATGGGACGCGGAGCCTTCACCATTGACACCGTATTTATGGCTTTCGTACCTCGAAGAGATTGCTCTCTTACTTTTTTTTTATAATCTTAATCGAGCTCTGTATCGTTCGACGCTCAGGTGTAAACCGTCGGCTTTGAAATCATTCATCAACCTTTCAGTGTAAACGATTTGTTGGGCAAATTTCAATAGGAGTTGAATCAATATATGAGATACCAGTATTTTTAGACTTTTCACAAAGCCACTTTAATAACATTGCTAAATGCCACAGAGCCCTAGGTTTTAGTGCAACAAACCTAGTACAACAAACACTTGAATCTTACATATTCAAAATAACGTAATTTTAATCTCCACAGGATTTTTGCCATATTAAAAAAGTTCATTGCCAACTTTATGCATTGAGGAAATTTTTACGAACTTATGTTTGCATTATACAAGGGAAAGCGTAGTTTTTTTGTGTGTACATTCTAATTCAAACCTTAATTATTTTATGTCCTACTAAATCAAGAATATTAAATAAAATAATGAAAATGCTGAATACTCAAGAAAAACCGCTTTCAAAGTGCAAAATACATCCAAAACTGTCTGTGCTGCCATTATCAGTAACTAAGGAATTGCGACCCCATGGCTATGGCAAAAAAAATGCTTGAAATTGTCTCCCCTATCATCTACTTAAGTATGACAGATTCCCTGTACATTGTACCTTCCAACTAGGCTACCATCCTCCCCATATCTCTTTGTACACTGTACAAAGAGATATGGTGAGGAGCGCTTGGCTGCAGATCAAGTCGTCCCAGGTGAAGTCTTCTGATACTCCTAAATAACAATATTAGAAGTGCGAGGTGGTCCATGGAAATGAACCTGAATGTGCGACGCTCACAGACCTGTGGCTGAATTCGAGGTGAGCTCTAACCTCACTCATCAAAACCAATCTTCTGGTATAATCACTGGGATAGGTATACGCAGGGGTAAATAAAATGATTCGATATATAATCTGTAACAATGGTAGAAAGTGAAAATGTTCTGAAGCCATTAAAAATAGTAAAAATTATTGTTAGAAAAGGGAGGGGATATTTGGAGGATAAATAAGACTGAACCATGAGGCGTGGAAGAGAAGCAAGCCAATTAAAGGATTCACTACAATTCTGCTTGAGTGGGAATTGGAAAAGGGTGGTATCTGTCCTTATAATGGAAATAATCTTATTAAACACGAAAGGAAGATGTTGTCGTGGGTTGATTTTCAGGCCACATGGAAAGTAATAAGTTACTTCAATCTTAAAAGAATATTTTTTCCCCGTTTTTAAAGATTCACCCACCAACTCTGATATTGTAAATCAACAAGCAACAATGCATATGGTATCACAGATAAATAAACATTGAAATTGCACAGACTAAAACGCCAACAGAGAAAATCGTAGGTCAGATGCATTAAAAGATTATGAAAAATTGTTTTATTAAAAATAATGCATATTCACAACAAATAAAATACAGTTAATTACTAGGAGTTGATTATTAACTGCATACATGTGGACTGTAGCCTCTCAAGAGTATGAAACATGGATAACAGGGAAGAGATAGCAGATGAGCTGGGAGCCTTCTAAACAATTAAAAGTTGTGTAAAATTTGTGAAAGAGGCTGATCAGAAGGGAAAAAAACTATTTAATTAATGCGGGAGGATTACGAAGAGGAATGGTGTGGTCCACTACAAGGCACGGGATTAAGATTCCGATGATGTTTTAATTTGGACAGGCTGAGGCAGTACTTCATAAAGTACAGACTGTATATAGAAAAGTATGAACTGTGCAATATTCCCAA
This sequence comes from Ischnura elegans, assembly GCF_921293095.1. Classification (NCBI taxonomy): domain Eukaryota; kingdom Metazoa; phylum Arthropoda; class Insecta; order Odonata; family Coenagrionidae; genus Ischnura; species Ischnura elegans. The sequence goes on along the minus strand of NC_060255.1, from coordinate 65,211,835 downwards.
ACCCGAATGGTTTCGATGAATTAGGTCATTATAAAAGGGAAAGAAGTGGTTAACAGAAGAACTAAAATTTAATTGCATTGTATAACGCCTTTGAATAATGGGTATTGTAATTAAAGGAGGCGACCAGTTACTTAGGTCATGAGCCATAGAAATTTAAAGGAAGGTAGGGTGGAGTAAAACCCGGCGTCGGTATTAGCTAACCAAAGGCGCCAAGGGGACCACGGCTCAACGTCCCATCCGACGGACGGAGTGCTGCAACTCGAGTCCACTCCATTCTGCAACAAAGCAGCAAATCTCTAACACCGCCGGAATTCGAACCCAGTCCCACGAAGTGAGAAGCCAGCACTCCTACTATCACATCAACTCGATTCTGATTTTAGAAATTTATCTTAAGTCATGCAAAGATGAAGATATATAAAGAGGAGACCTCAGATTATGTAGGGTAATTAGTGGAGGGCATAACATTTTTCAACTGTCTACGCTTGAAAATAAAACGACTGGTATAAACGTGAGCAATTCTATACAGCTCATACTAAGGGTTGAATGCCGGAGGGGAAGGAACCAACAGACGGAGGAATTGCAAGGGAAGGTAGAATCAAGTCATCCAGAAAAAGGATATTGGCGCATAAGTAAAGGATACCAATGGAAGAAAGAGATTGTTATAGAAACGGGGTGGGAAGTCCTAAAAAATACGACAACGGTCGAAAGATAAGCTCACTGGAAACGGTCTACGGCAAATATTACTTTGCGGAAGTTCGCCAGAATGTCTGCGATTTGCCGCTATATGGCGACACGAATTGTCCTGGAAATGGCAGAAAATTCTCCTACTTGGTTCAATGATAGTGATTTTCTTGCTTAAAGATATCGAATACCGCCACGGAATTGACTTCAATCCAAAATAAACCTATTTGACGCATACAAGCCCGCCGACTCTTTCAGTTCGCAATACGCCCACTAGTAAATGAGTTTCTTTGGGGTAATTATTGTTTTAAAACAATTAAAACACAAATTTTGGCGACGTTTCGGCAGTATATTTTCCTTATTCAGGTGATCATAAGAAAACATTGCAGAGAATCACTGAAGCAGGACGATAAATATTCGAAAAATAGGAAAAAATTGCATTTTTATGTTTCAACACACGACTTCTTCAAGAGTGTTATATGTTATTTAAAATGATAATAGGAAAAGGACGAAGATATTCAATTAAAATAGGCCTGGAGAGAGAAATTTAAATGGATACGATTGCTTCAAAATTGCTGTTTTGGATAAGTTTTCGCTGATATATACAGAGATTGATTTTAATTGAAATAGCCATAAGTACTTATTTTCAAGTTATATTTAAAGATATTTCTCACTTATCAGTTTTGATTAAAATGAATATGGAAATCATTACTACTCATAGTGTTTCATTTTGCCATTGCTTACATCTTACTCTTGAGCATTCGTTGAAATATCTAATCAATTTATGCATTAGCTGAAAAATGTTACTATTAAAATTTTGAAATTTCAACCCTTAGTTGCTTCGCACTATTTTTATTTTTAACCAGATTTACCTACCTCTAAAGGTATAAATAAATATGCGGATATTTTGGCGGTGAAATAAAATGGGTTAGTTGGAGCAGAAAGAGAAAATAGCTAGGGATGGTGCGGATGAGGAATGAAGGAATTATCAAAGGAGTGGAAAGCGTTCCAAACAACTCACATTCCTATCACAGCTGGAATTCAGAGCTAAAATATTGGGCAATTCTTTCATGAGTTGGAGCAATTCTTTCTTTCAAAATAAAATATTCCCGTAGAAATATGTCTTGAGGACAATTACATCCTCTTAAAAGAAATGATATCCAAAAGCGGTTTTTGGAGACCTCAGGATGACATAACCAGGTAAGAGAATCAGATGTTCAGCCAACGAGAGCCAAAATTGAACATCTCCGGGCAAAGACATTTAATTTACAAATGACTCTTGAGCTTTGATAAAAAAAAGTTCCACAGATTCAGGCTTCAATTGGTGGAAGTTATAGATATTTAAATAAATAAAATATCGTAGCACTTTTCCACAAAATTTTGTTAATTTGTTTTGTTTCCACGATATTTTACTTAATTAAATTTGATAAAAATATTTCTAAAGCAATTTATGACTAGTTAAAAAATTTGGTTTAGAATTTTTGAAAGTTAATTTCTTAGATTTTGGCTCTGTTCATTAATTTAGCTTCATTCATGAAACCATTCTAGAACATTTTCTCGGGCTTCTACTCGAGATAAAAATGCCATCGTCGCCTGTGTTTGAAAGAACGAGTTGCTCATCGTATTCAGGGCAGTCCTAGGGACGCACCTTGAAAAATCGGCGTCGATGGAGTTTTTAAACCAAGTGGAAGCCAAAAAAATATTCACTGCTAATATGCGCCAGGAAAGTGCGCCTTCATACACATTCAAGAAATGTATTTGATACTAAAATCACCTTTGGTGGCACTGAAGGCGCCGAAGTAATTTTCTAGTATGGCTAACATATCAAGGATATTGTTGTGATGTAAAAATTGGTGTAATTGGATGAATCGCCAAGCTACATCGACAAAGAAAGAATAATATGTCAATGAATATTTTTCTTACAATTAGTTTTTGATTCATTAGAGCAACGAAAAATAACAATAAATATTAAGAGGGTAAAAAATTTTAGCAGAATATACTAGTGGCTTACAACGGACACTCAAACGGTACTGATGATCCTGAATGCGTGACTCCGATAAAAAAAACGTCGGTTGCCTTACACGCCTTAAACCTGCAAGCCACCGTCATAATAATGAATTTTAGCAATTAATTGCATCTAAAACTCATTGTGCATAAATATGAATGCATAAAATACATTACTTACGACGTTATGACAGCTTTAGACCAACAAAATGAGAGAAATTAGAAAATACCCGAAAATCCCAAGGATATTTCCCCATGGTTTCCTAAGGTACCTGCTATGTATCCTCGGGACTATACCACTGAAATCGGCGGATTCTTTGGCGTCTCACTAGTGTGGATTTGCGAAGAGAGATATTAGCTAATCGTCATTAAAAATAATAAGTGAAAAAAATACATGCTATGTATTATGCAGTCAAGTACGTTTATATTGTAAAATAACAAAAGTTTAAAGCACTAGCTTTAGTATATGCATCTTATTCCTACGAATTTTTTATTGTAATCAATTTAACACCTGAATAATACTATTATATCGAAGAATTTACTATGGTTCTCAGTTGGTCAGTTGGTCAGTTTGGTATAATTTCAGTTGGTCGCATGGCGTCTACCCGACCCCTGGCCATTTTCTTTTCCTTGCCCACATCGAATTTTGTATAATTAGGAAGCTCATAATTGTATCTTATAATTTTATGATTTTGTCTTTTCATATCTCCAATATGATTATATCATTTGTCACATTTAAGGAATAAATTTTAATATTTTGTTGTTTTTGGAGTCTGGTAGACACCACGCGACAACTTCACACGCCACGTTACAATACGATTCGTGATAACAGCTTCTTGATATTCATCGCAAAGTTTTTAAATAAGTACGTTTATGTTGTAAAATAACAAAAGTTTAAAGCATTAACTTTAGTATATGCATCTTATTCCTACGAAGTTTTTATTGTAATCAATTTAACACCGGAATAATACTATTATATCGAAGAATTTACTATGGTTCTCACATAATTTCAGTGCGCTTTGGCGTAAAATACACCGTTTTCCCCTCTGCTACATACGTTTATGGTAGCTCATTACATTAATGTAGACGCATAAAATTAACCGTAAACATGAACTTAATAATTTTGTGGTTGTATCGAATAATAACTTTCCAATCTGATAGGAGATGTTTTGGTTCAAGTTCAACTGAACGCGCTATCAGTATAAAATATCTCCAAAATCAATAAATCCCCATGCAGTAAAAATTATTTATTGGGTTATCAGCGAAATTCGTACTGAGTAGCTGTGAACAACATTTTTGCTTTTTACTGTACAAATTACACATGTTGATTTAATTTAGATGAAAGAAAAACTAAGAAAATAAGTCTAAATAAGTCGTCTATAAATAAGAAAGTCTAAATAAGTAGTATTCAGTATTTTACTAATACAAATATCTCCATCATTAGAATGCCTAAATTTGTTATCCATTCATGAAATTAAGTGCACCGTTGAACAAATAGCTTTCTAAAATGGGACGTGACTGACGGAGGGTTAAGAATAGTGTAGCTTATAGCAATTGTTAAAGGTCCAATAGCATTGAATTTGAGAAGAATAACACGAGAGATAAGGAACCACAGGCAGGGATTGGTCAAAATGACTACAGGAAGGTGGAAAACGACGAATAGAATCCATCAGAAAATGGATAACTTGAGCCTTTGCGAAAAGAATGGGATTTGTTGGGGTAGAAAGTGAAAACAGCAAGGAGTGGAGGGGGTGAGAAAAGAAGGTTTTCATCAAAGGAGAGGGGACCGAAAAAAATGGAAACAACTTGCGACGCGGAAAAAAAGCGAAACAGGAGGGGCAACATTTGGGGGAGCAGTACAAGGAGAGCGAATGATTCGGAGCGGGGAAAAATAACAGCGGCTTGGGTGAGCTGTGTAGGAGCGCCTCTCCACCCAGCCAGAGAGAATCAATAATCTATTAGTTCACGTCTTGGGAGTTTTTGGGGGGAGGAATAGCTGTGGAGGAGGGGTTGGTGGCAAAATTGAAAGATTACTGCCTCTCCCACCCCCACCCTGGTCTCCATTAACAACCCCTACCCTTAGACCCTTACCCTCTTCCATCAGATTCTTCCCCCAAACAAAATCCTTCAGGTTTTTCCCCACAGAGGTACAAATTTCATTTTATAATTTTGAAACATTTTTCCTATTTCGTGCTACATCAGTTTTTTAAATTAAAGCAGTTTTTTAAACTAGCAATTCTCCACAGGCGATATTATTCCCATGATTAGTTTCACTACATTTCGTATTATCATCAGGTGACCATTTAGGTTCCAACTGACGTTAATAAAAAATGTATTGAAACTAGGTCGTGTGAAAAAGTATTCGTGAAAAATTGATAGTGCACTGCTATGTACACTAGATTGGAATTCCAACATATTATGCTAGAATCAACTCACTATGTCACTATATGTTCATGCATCTTCCGGTACCACCATGTTCTTTAACGCAATATATCGTTTTCACTTATTTGCATAAGTTTTAACAAAGCATTAGAATATGTCTATCAGTAATAAATAGAATATGTGATCAATGGAAAAATAAAATTCTCTCTTCTCTAATTAATTCATCCAGAGCACTGACAAATGAGCGTATTTACCGAAAAATAAACACACTTATAATTTAACGCATGTCCATATGGATTTTCTCAATATTTTTTAATCATAATTGAAATATTTTTCTTTTTTCCCTTATTCACTCATCCAGGTGCTGAGGAAGGTATGAGCGGATACATTCGAAAACTTGTTACAATAATATAGTGTTATCGTGAATTGAACATTTTTTCAGGTATAATTTAATTGACTATGTAAACCACTTTGCACATTTATTACAAGTTAAATTACGAAGAGTTAGATGGAAGAAGGTACTGCTCAGTTGGATAATAAAGCCGTTTCATTATTACTCATATAATTCCCATCCTCTTTACGTTTCTTTATCCAAGAATATCCCCTCCTCTCCAACCTTTCTCAACCTCCCAGACCCGCACGTCGGAACGCAGAAAAACAACCGTTTCAATCAAATTTTCCCCCTCCTCTCCCTTCCACCCCACGCTTCCTTACCGCCCAGAGCACGAACGCAAAACCTTGCCGAAGATTTAAGAGAGCTTTCCTCTCCCCCCTCTCTCTCGTATCTTCCTCCACCTTTTGGCTCTTCTCTTTCTCACTCACCAAACTTTCACACTCCAAACACTTTCCACAGGAGATATAATAGGGTGGTTTCCCATTTTTTTATTGCCTCAATCGAAAGATTATTACTCCTGGAGTAGGTACGTATTTCACGCTTTTAGCTTTATAAACGACGATATCTATATTTCGCGATTAAATTAAAAGTGCAAATTTTCAAACGCACGAAAACGCGATGGTTAAGGTGGAACGAAACCCTTAGAACGGGCTCGCGGGGTACACTCCTGGGGCAGGGACTGTAAGCGTTAGCTTTTCTCCTCTACCACCAGAAGGGGAAGGACGGGAAGGAGCAAGGAAAGGAGGCGCCGCCGCGATGAGAGCCCGACGACGCCTCCAGGGGAAGGACGGGGAAGGAAGGGAAAGGACGAGGAATCCTGCACCGTCATAAGGCGGGCAGGTCCTACTATTAGCGAAACCAAGCTTACGCAATTAATATGCTAACAATTTTAGCAGATTTTCCTATGAGGAAGGAAAATCTATCGATCAAATCGGTAGATACGCGATGGCTAAGTATGAATGGTGGGAAAACCCCGTGTGACGTCATTCTGGTTCCGGCTGCCGCTGTGCGAGGCCACATTGGTGAGAGGCTTTGATCGCCGCTACGATGAAGGCTGCCAGCAGGTAGTAGAGTACCCAGCTAGAAAGTAGCGCTTGGATTAAATTAGGGTTATTAATACCCTATCAAACGAATGAAACTCTCCGACCATAGGCAATTTTAATAAGTGATTATTAAGAGATGTTTCCCTGAGCTCTGTGCCTCATACATTGGTAATCTCGAACGATATAAAACTCCTGACTACTCGCATAGCATCTGGGCCCCTGTTACGTCACGCGGAGTGGCATCGCATGGCCGCCTATCTGGCCTTTATTAAATGAGGATAAAATTGACCATTAACATACATCAAAACTGGGGTTTCTAAAAACCAAATAATTTGTATATTATGAATACACTAATGGTGGGTAACGAATCACAATCAATGCCTTTCGTTTCCATTGATGAAGGAAACTACACTATTGTAAAATAATTAACGTGTGGATCAATCATTTGATCGACCAAGACCATAACTGATAACTTTAGGCTTAACTATGTGAAGCCCATCCATTATCGAAAGTAAAAAAACTTTGTCGGGTTCACTTGTGTAACTAAATAGGCACGACCCGTAATTCACAGTATAGTTATATATTCACGATGTATCTTCACGTATATTTAGCACATTAATTCAGGGTCACTTAAAGGCGTAACTACTTTATGGAATCTGGGTCACGCCTATGTAAATATAAAAGTAAACTTGAGAAATTTTAATCCTTTTAGTTTCCATGCCATCATTTATGGACAATAAAATTTTCACGGAAACGTACACATCCAATAAGAATGTCTATGCTATAGTTATTCACATTGCTTGAGAATTTAATGAAATCTTTGGAAGTCACAAACTTGTGGCTGAGAAATTTTTTAAACGCAAAAACTGATGAAGAGATTCCATATTTCTCACGAATCATCTTTTCATTCTATAAAGTCTTTACGTTCCCACAGAAAACACACTAACCTTCGAATATATCCGTAAATATTCTTTCACAGAGCTCTGTATACATAAATTAGTGAAGAAAAGAAAGCATTTCAAAGATATGCATCGATAAAATTAGTGTATGCTAAATAATAAGTTTAAAAGACTACAGTAATTACAAAAAAGCTAGTTTCAAGCATGCTATTAGCAGAATATGGTTTTTCTTTTGCCATTGCTATTTTTACGATTTTAAATACTCGTTAATGGTACTTCTGCATTCTTCCTAGCGCATCCAAAATATGCAAACTACTTTTCAAAATGCTCAGGCCTTATTCGCGCAACAGAAATAAAAGGTTTTGGAGAAAAAGGTTTTCTCGCTCCTATTAAATTAGGACGACAGTCAAGGACATATTTTATATTTTCGAACGTCTGCCTATCTAAACTAATGAGAGTTTGTCCAACTTTTAGAGAGTGACAGCCAAGTACATGGAAGCTATACCTACATTAATGTTATGAATTAGTGTTTAAAAACTGTAATAATAATGTTATTCCGGGTAATTAATCGGTAACACAATGTAATTCCGGGTTTATTGAGAATTGTGTAGCTTTCCAACCAATATTTTCTATACCAAAATCTATAACCAAGTTTGAGTGATGACCGAACTATAGCAACCCATAACTTGGAAAGACGTCATTCATTAAAACCAAATTGATATAAAAATAACGCAAAATAAAAAATAGAAACGTGCCGAAGCTGTTGCTTTTCCTTTCTTCTCTTCGTGAGAAATATTTTAGATAGCAACTGAAGCACTGGTTGTCTATCACGAGATACCCATATTCCATCTTATTTTAATACTATAATCGAAATTATTTGTAGTAATATGGGGCAATAAACCCAACTTCGGCAAATATTTTCGGAAAGAAGTATATTAGTCGGAAAGAAGTAATTTCATTATAACTAAACTGATAAAAAACAATGCTTATGTAAGAAAACAAGATACTGCAGTGGTATCTTAATATTCATTCCCCTCAAGAGAAATTAATAAGATGAAAAATGAAAGACTTATAGTCTACCATGCCTTTATTCCACCTTGCATTTATTTCATTATCAAAATTATTAGTAGTAATTTAGGGCATATATTATAAATCTATCTATATTTTACCCAATAGAAAATATAAACAAAAAACAGTAACATCAACTATTTAATATAAACCTCCACCAACGTCCATGGTTTCGACACTCTTTGTCATTTTAAAGCTGTCCTTGAAAAGGTTTCCAAGGTTCGTGAATATTAACAATCTGGTTTGTATTTTACCATGGATATATCTCATATCCATATCGTCAAAACTTGAAACAAAGTCATGCGTATCTATGTTTTATTTGCACCTAACCGTTACTTGGTAATTCGTTTCCAAATTTGTGTCCACATTAAGTCTGCGACATCAGTAGGTATGAATACTTCAATGACTCACTTTAGGACAAGTCCTACTCCATACCGCTGACTGGGGCTGCGTCGACTCGCAACCCCTTATTCTTGCGCCGTCCTTTCCCATTTCATTTCTTCTGCCCCGGCAGCCAGAGCACCCGCTAAGCCTCCTTCACCCCCCCCCCGACCCCTCTTTGGCCCTGGGAATCATCGTCAAATCCTCTTATACTCCTCAGTTCATTCTTCCCAGTAACTCTGCCATCTAATTTAAACCAAGTACCCAAAACGAAACGCAATGGGACCATTTTAGGGGATATCTTCAACTTCTTCGCCTAAATCTTTGAAAATATTCCCTCATTCATTTCGGCGTTTTTATACATTTACCCGGAATTTCTAAAAACAATTTTTTGGTCCTACTGTTACGTGCTCTAAATGGTAATTCACAGTGATGAGGCGATACCAGAAACGTCCGAAATAGATTCCATTTCCTCCCCCAATAACATTATCGATAGCAATGCTACTACGTTCTACATATTATACAGACAAAATCCTAGAAAAGCTTTGAGCAGTGGACGATTCTTGGATAAGAAGAGTCTATTTTCCTGATACCCTCAGTTATAGCGGGTGAGTAGCACGGGCTAACACATTCCAACCATTTCCCAAGCTAAATTGGATATATTGACAAAATTTCAAATGCGTTTGAATATTTCTAGATATTCACCACAGTGAGATATACAAGGCATATTCACAAAGGGACTTTTGGTCACAGGAAAAAGTATAATCTTATGAAACACATTTAATTGGAAATTTTAGTTAGCTAGAAACCTACTACACTTCTCTACATAATCACCGTTTAATTCTAAGCAAATTTCGTATCGCTGCACCAGCTTCTTTAACTCCTCTGCATAGAATCTCGCCACCTTTGAGTAGAACCAATTGACAACGCCGCTGAGTTCCCCTTTGGTTCGAAATGCTGTTCACCGAGCCACTGTTTCTAATACAAAAAGAGGAAGTAATCGCTAGGTGCAAGGTAAGGACTGTACGGTGGGTGGTCAAAGAGTTCCCAACGATAATCTTGAATTTTCATATTGGTTTTGACAGCAGTGTGAGCTTGTGGTTTAGTTCAATTGTCTGTCAATGTGCCCAATAAATCCAAAATTGGTTTCATCTCATGCAACGTGCTTCTATGCAGAGTTATTGAAGAAGCTGGTGCAGCGGTACGCAAAATTCTTAGAAGTGTACGGCGATTATGAATACTTTATTTTTTATTCTATTATAATTTTAAAGAAAGAAAACCACTTACAGCATATACTTGCCATTTTATAGTGACCAGATGACAAGCTATAAATAGGAATAGAAGTAAAGTAGGTTCGTAGCTAACTAAAACTGCCAATAAAATGCGTTTTCTATGAGTACATTTTTTCCTGAGACCAAACGATTCTCTTTATGAATATGCCTCGTATAACTACATGCTACCATGCAATTCACCTCAATAGGCATGCGGCGGGATGTGTCAGAACACCTGCCGTTTGCAAATAAGAAGGAACGCCATTATTATCCGGGGGAAAAAGAATCCCTACACCTATTTTTTCGGCAAAATATCTCTCTTAATTTATTGTTCCTGCAGCGGTGCGAAAAATCTCGGATCTTGAAATATAGTGATTATTTAATATGATGTTTTCCTTGTTATTTTAAAATGTATCTATTCTCAATTACTCAAGCACCTTATGCCTAGCATGTAGCCTTCCAGCCTCTAGCAGCTCCCAGCCTAATTATTAAAAAAGCCGTGTAATGTTCACTCGTTGCAGTTTTTGACGCATCGTGCAGCTTTCTTTCACATTTTATTTTAAGTTGACGGATTAAGTATTAATTCATTAGAACCCATATGCTCTCAGCAGGGCTAACAGTTATTAAAACGCAAGATAAAACCAGTGAAGATCAAAATAAGTGTGTGAAATAATAAAAGTGAGAAAAAAATTAAACTGAAGTTTTAAAAACTAGCTGTAGAGATGTTTGGTGAAATAAGGAGTGTAAAACCTCTTCTGTGGGTGGCAAAGAATGGAACAGGAACGCCGGAATCAAAGGGAGAGATCCCGTAAAAGAGGGAGGGATGGGCGATAGGAAGCAGGTGGGGAGGGTATAGAGGGGTTCATTTGAAACGTGGCTGCTTCTGGTGTGTGTTGTGGGTAAGCTATAAATATGAGCACCGAGTTATCTGTTACGTCTTAATTACATAAACTGCTTTGAAACTGCTGTCTAATATCATAAAATCCTTATAGAGCCTGGCGAGAGAGGAGTTAATGTCATCTAAATAGACATAAAAAATATTTACAGCCTATCATCAAATGCATTTTCTTCCTTAATTATTTTAAGTAAACAGGTGAGTTGTTACTGTAGGGCGATTTATTTGTAATAAAATAATTTGACTATTATCTCGTATTATTTTCAATAAACCCATAAGCACAGGAAGTATTAAATGCTTTGAGCCACATTGGCAAAACGAACTTAACTAAAATCTGTCACTGTCTTCAAGATGCTCCGTAATCGGCATAATAATTCAATTTTCAATAAATTCATCTGCATCTCCAGGGCTTAAAAATAGAACTCATCGTCATTTACAGCTATACATCCCGTAATGGGGCTTGGCTTCCACTTTCGGTCGATGAGCTTCAGAATCACAGTAACTTATATTAAAAGGCATTGGCGGCAGCATTCTGTAAAGAAGGCATTGTAAATTAGTATAGCTTGTATAGAGGTACCATCAATGTCACGATAATTGTGGTGATTAAGCCAGTGGCGTAGCCAGGAATTTCGTTCGGGGGGGGGGGGGGGGGAGGAGAGGGTCCAATCCCAGGGGGGGAAATGTTTGAAAAACAAGGTACTAAGTAGAGGTTTTAAAACTAATTTTTTAAACTTTTAATAACCGAAAAACTTCATTTGTTGAAGAAATATTTTTAAAATTCACGATTTTCTAATATTTTTTCTTTTATGAAAAAAATAATTGAGTTTTTATGTTTCTGGAGTTGAGGTGGGGGGGGGGGTTCGGAACTCCCCAGACCCCCTGGTTACGTCACTGGATTAACAAAAAGTAGCGGCAATTTTTGTTTTGGTGTGAAATAGTTTTAATCAATTAGTCCTCGGCTAATGACCCATCGGTGGTTGAGAATAAAACTACCCTCAGAAAATCTGCGAAAATATATGCATGTACCTTTGTGGAAAAAATTAAGAGTTGTGTTTTATAAATCCTTTTCAGAGAAAAAAACCCACCCCAGGAAAGCAAACACACAAGAGGGGTGAAGAGGAAGAGAGAAGGGTGATAGGAAGCAGGCGGAGAGGGAGGGTGAGGAGGGGTAAGGGCAGGGTTCGAAGCGTGTCTGTTTTTCGTGTGGAATGAGGGTGAGATGGCGGAGCGCGTGCTTCAGATGTGGATGCCTCGTGGGGAGAAATGAGAAGACTATATTTCCGAGAAGGGATGATGAGGAGGCTATGGCAGGGGATGTAGAGTGATGGGAAACAGCCAAGAGAAGGGAGGAACAAAAGGAGGAGCAAACGGAAGCTGCTCTGAGAACCAGATTCGTAGAAAATTGGAATAATTAACCCTTAATGGCATGAATTTGTAAATACGTGCCAACATTTTTTTCTACATAAAATATATTTAGAAATGCTACAATTACAACATTTCAATAACTTTTTCTGCTATTTTTTTTAATTTTAAGGGACATTTTTAAATGAATCACACATGATACATTATGGTTATAGACAACTTTTACATTAAATGAATATGTATCACATATGGGTATTTACTCAGAATGCTTTTATTTTACACCCTCATTGAAAACTTCTTATTGGCGCCCGTACATTTACTAATAGCATAATTAATAGATATCACTCTGGTAGATCTCTTATTCGACTCTCATGCGGAGTGCAGACTTACTTCAACATCATTAGAGCATGATCACCTTTGGTACCTACTGATTGCTTCGACCAAACGATATAACGAGGGGGAGTATCATATCTTATTCACCATACGTTAGTGAGGAAGAATTGTGCCCTTCCGAAACAACCAGCAATGAGTGTAGAGAGCCTTATAAATGATACAAAATGCAGTCATAGGCTGCGGCAATTTTCGAATAAAAATATTCATATTTACCTAGATTTAGGTGTTTCAACCCATTATAATATAATGTTGCTTCTAAAGAACATTAAAAGTGTATAAATTTTCTGTTCTATGATATAATTTATCTTTTTGCTCTAGGAAAGATTTTAACTACGCATCGTATTGTGGTGTGAATTGTAACAGCTAAATATTTAGCTTCCACGATAATTGTGATTGAATGTAAAATTTTTAAGTTTTCAAAATGAAATTTGGTTTCTACCAGAAACAGCTCTAGTTTAGAAAGGGTTAAGCCTTGCACTTATATGACGAGTGTAGTTCTTCATGAACTTCCGGTGCCAAATTGCGCAATGAAGAGTTTAGCTCGTTACTGGATTTTTATAATTTTAGCACTATTTAGGGGAGTAATGTATATATTTTGAGAGTTTAGCAATGTGAAAACATCGATAATGTACATAAATAATTAATATTTCATGAAGTACGATGCATTGGAAATAATAAAATAATGTTATACGAGTAGTTTTAGATATTGCATTTAACTAGATACTTTCCATTATGAGGAAATAATAACTTTTTATTTCCCTGTACTACGTTGATTACAGTCAACAAATATAATTTTATTACCTACCATTCTATTTAAACAGAACCTCAGGAAAAATAAATAGAGAATGGAAGCCCGGTATTCAGAAAAAAATTGAAGTGAAATGAGTTAATTAGGAACATGAGAGGAAGGCCACCACTTGTATAAGTCAATCAGATCTTGAGAGATATGGATAAAGCATCAAATGGTCAGCTGAAGAGGATGGTGGAGAAAATGAAACAATAGAGAGTTGCTGCAAACAAACGACTAACTGAAGAAAAAGGACGTGTTTTAATTACTGAATGTTTCTGGAAAAATATATTAATGATTTCCGCAACATGACAATCCATTAAAAATTACTCATCAGCTCCTCTCGGCCGGTCATATTTGGTATTTTTAAAGCGGTGAATCAGTCAACTTTAGCTTTACCTTGAAAATGCTAAGGTATATTTAGAAAAGACCGTGATTAACATTTGCCTTTTTTGTGAAAAAAGCATATTTCAGAAAACTGTGGGTTTAATTCAAGTAGCAAGCGAGAGCTGACCGAGGTCTACCATATTGACCATGAAAATTAAATATGATGGCATAAGTTTTAAGGGACAATTCCGTCACTTGAAAAAACCCATCTACAGGAAGGTATGCAGGTATATCATAAAATAATACGCACAATCATTGAGTTTTTGGCAAATATTGGTGGCCAATTAAGCCATCAACATGTCGGCAGGCATTATACGCATATGGTACGATCCATTTATTTCATATGACACATTTTATACGCACCAAATACTTTTGTTCTTCAAGCATGGGATCACAAAGTAATCCCTATTCTCACAGAAGGGGGCAGATCAAACTTTACAAACTTGCTACAGTTTTCATAAAATTTTCATGAAAAGATGGGAAATTAAAATCCACAACCTATAAATATTGCTCTAGTAACAAATATAGTAAGTAATTGGCATTAATTGCCACAAGAAAATTCCTCTTGACGTGGAACTAAGCCGCGGACCTTTGATTTTTCGCCGATTCATGTAAATTTAACCGCCATTCACGCGACACGCTCGGAATATTACAGGTTACCGCCCTTCCCAGTGGTTATGGCGTAAGTTTGAGGCTCTCAACCAGTTATGACATCATTTGAGTCTTTTCTTCCTCGCCTCGCCATCCTTGATGGACAGAGACGGCCTAATTTCCTGTACCATGAGTCTCTGAAGGAAGAGAAATGATACTAAATATTTCAAGGCATACTAAATATTTCAAACTCCAAGGTACTTATTTAATATTAAATAACTCATTTAAAAGTTTATTATACTTAAAACACTTTTGGTATAGTTAATTTTGAAATGAGATTTTAGTTTCGCCACAAAAAGTTACGTCAGATATTATTTTTCTTAATCAGCATAATCACGCTTCGCCAACTATCCTAAGATTGGTTTGACGCAGCTTTCCAATCAATTCTCCGGCCAGCTTTTCTATTCACACCTATTTATTTCTTCCATTTTGCATCTTTCTTTGCCCAATCCATATATTTCATTCGAGATTTCCCTTTACCATTCTTGCCTTCTACTCGTCCCTCGACGACTGTCTTCATCAGTCCATTATGTCTCAATAGTATCTTTGTGGTTAATATTTTTTAATATCATCAGTAGCAGCAAAGTACCCGCATGACTGCCTCCACAAAATTCCACCACACTACCATTTCACATTTTGGATATTCGGCAGTAAGGCTTTCCACCCCCAAACCAACCCTCTACACCTACCCCTGCTCTTCGAAGCACAATTCGGTCCCTTCGGAGAAAACCACCGCCCATTTCGCCATATCTTCCAGACGCAGGCGTCTTCCTCCTCTAACTCTCTACACTCCCCCCTTACACAGGCAACCAACCAGCTCCGCAATCTCTCTCCTTTATCTGCGTCGTCTTCTCGACTCTTAGCAATACAGCGACTTCCTCGCCCTTCTCTCAATCGACCACACTCCCACAACAGCACTATATCCATTCCAGTTTTTCCCTTTCGCTTTCGAAATCTCAATTCAACACGAGCAGGTGACACTTCTCCGCTTCCCCTCTTACTTTTGCTTCAGACGCCTTCGCTTCCAACGCATCTGCTGCCGATCCAGCGCACACAGGCAGACACCGACAGTGTTGCACAAGGAGAAAAAGAAGGCACGGCGAAAAGAAATCATAATCCGACACATTTTTATTTCTTTATCTACTCATATTTTCGGAAATCTTTTCCTTGTTAGTAAATGAATAATATACTTTTGTTAGAATACGAATAATATCCTTTTAGTTAATTTGTAAAGACTTTTTGTAAAAATCTACTGAATTATACACTAAATCCATCTGTCAACGGGAATAATCGCCCAGGGAAAATCAGGTAGAGGATTGTAGGCTTCGACAGCACCGTCTATGGACCAGATTAAATCATCTTCCAATTCTATTTTCCTGTTCTTGACTAACGCTTCAATCATATGGTACTCGTTGTAATTGCTACATTAACTACAAACTTTGCGACAGTTACGTTGTTCTACAGAGTCAAATTTAATAAGATAATCTAACAACGAATGTCCATTTTATTAATTTAAAAAGCAGTATAATAAAAATCTACGAAATTATTCACGAATTCCTGCTATTTAGAGGATCAATTCGACAGAAGACAATCCGAAGGGAGAATTGTAGACTTCAACAGCTCTATTAAATATTCCGGTTTCCCCTCTCACCTTCGGAATCTCAGTTCAACACAAGAAGGTGACTCTTCTCTGCTTTCTCTCTTTCTTTTCCTTCTGACGCCTTCGTTCCTAACGCATCTGCTGCCAACTCAACACACATAGGCTGACGCCGACAGTGATGCTGAAGGAAGAAAGGAAGACACGGGGAAAAGGAATCAAAATTTCACATGGCTATTTGTTACTTTATTAAGACCGGTTGCGCAGCATTACTGTCCCTGGGCCAGATTAAATCATCTCCCAATACTATTTCCCTTTTATTGACTGTCCTCGGTGGCGGCGCGGGCGTATATACGTCCTCGCCTGCTACACCGATAGTCGCAAGTTCGAATCCCGCCGGGGCATGGATGTTTTTGATTATGTCCAAATATATTTATATCATCGAAATTATGGGAACCTGTGATCATTACAGATATAAATGTTATTATTATTATAATGCTATACTCGTCATATTCGCCATTTTCTACAAACCGTACTACAATTATATTGCTCTGCTGAGTCACAATTAATGAGATAATCCAACAAAAACTATCATTTTTTATTAATTTACAATGCCAAGTTATCAAAATCTACCGAATAACACAAATTTCCGTAATAGGACAAAATCGGCAAAAAGACAATGAGCTGGGGGAATTTTAGGCTTCAAAAGCACAATATTCCCATTTGTCCCTCTCGCCTTTGGAAGGTCAATCCAATACGAGTAGGTGACCCTTCTCTGCATTACATTTTACTTTTCCTTCTGACGCCTTCGTTTCCAACACACCTACTGCCGATCCAACGCACATTGGCAGACGCCGACAGTACTGCAGAACGAGGAGAGTAAGACGCAGCGAATAGGAATCAAAACCACAGGTAATGTTATTTGTCACTTTATAAATAGTTCAAAATATCTTACTCTCTATGGGCTAGATGAAATCATCATCCAATACGATTTCCCCTTTCTTAACTAACGCCTCATTCAAAGAGAAACTTTCACAGTTCCTACATTTTCTACAAGCCTTGCTACAATTATATCGTTTGGAGTAATCAAATTTTATAAGATAATATAGTAATCAATATCCTTTTAATTAATTTATAATGCCTTGTTATCAAAATATATAAGATAATACAAAAATTCCAGATGTCAATAGGACCAAAGTGTCCAAAGGCAATCAGTTGGGGGCAACGAAGGCTTCAACACCTCTATGAACTATTCCGTAATACCCTCTCGCTAACGGAATCTCAATTGAACACGGGAAAGTAACACTTCTCTGCTATTATTCCTGATTTTCCTTCATCTGCCTTCGTTCCTAACGCATCTACTGCCGATCCAAAGCACACAGGCATTCAACGTTGCATAAAGAGGAGAGGAAGACGCAGAAAAGAAATCAAAACCCCACGAAGTGTAATTCATTAATCATTCATTCGTTGTACAGTTATCCTAATAGTCCATTGATTCAACTATTGCCAGAAAAAATTTACATTCCTTGACAAAAGTCCTTAATTTCCGCGATAGTTTTAACAATTTTTATAGTGTCTAAAATCTTGCTACAGTTATATTATACTGATGATCGACTTTTGATAACGTAAAAATGTAATTAATATGATTTTCATAAAGCTATAATAGAGCCGTTTTACCAGGTAGTACTTAATGTTATTAACGCTTAATCCTTCTAAAGAACCAAATTTACAACAATTTTGCGTATGGAGAAATTGTAGGCCCCATTACCGCAAGGAATATGAATCAAGCCCGAACAAAATGCTATCTTTTAATCCTTTAATTCACAACGCAGAAATAGGTAGGTACTTCTTTATCACAAGACAGCTTACATTTTCATTAAAAACAATTACCAGTTTCTTGACTAATAACACATTCACGCAATAATTTTAACAATTTAGCAATAAAAACGTCCGTACAATATTCTCCGTCCGTATTCTGCAGGGTCATTTTAAATAAGACAGTCAGGCATGCTTTTCATTAAGATATAGATCCGTTTTTGAGAACTTAAGCCATCAACTTATCATCCGCTGACAACGCTATCAACGCTTCCACTGACACCGAGAGTGTATCAGGAGGAGGAAAGGATGATAGGCGCAAAGGGACAAGAAACAAAAAATTCCACACAGTATTATTTGTTAATTCATTCATTCTTAGCAGAGTAATCCTTGTTGTTCATGACCCAGATTCAATTAAGATTCATTAAATTTGTTCTTTTCTTGACTAACTTCCTTAATGACACTATAGCTATAAATATAAATTCAATTTTATTCTACAGAGTTTATTTAAATAGAAAATCTAGTGATAGTAGAGCCGTCCTCGCTTAGTTATAAAGCTGTTTTAACAACAGTTATATAATTTTCTGAAAGCATCAGCTTGCGAAAGAGACAGAATTAGAATATTTTAATGCCAGAAAACAGTGTTTATGTTTTACATATATTCACCGAATGAAAGATAGATTTTATCCGATCGAATGATGTAAAATGCGATGGAGAATTAATTGTATTACTCATCAGTCAGTGACTGTAAGTGAGCGAAGGATTGGCAGCAGATGCGATGGAAACAAGGGCGTCTGAGGAAAACGTAAAAGGGAAGGCAGAGAAGTGCCACCTGCTTGTGTCGAAGTCATATACCGCTGGTGTGAGGAAAAGACGCGAGTTTATACATACTAGCAGTTTAAGACTACGGTTCTCCCATCTGAGATTGTCTTTTTCCAATGTCGTTCCTGTGATAGCTGAAATTTATTTATAATTCAGTAGATTTTGATAATACGGCTTCAGAAATTATTGAAAAGGATACTGACTGCTATTTTCATTTAATTTAAGTTGACTCTGCAGAATGAAACAATTGAAGCGCAGTTTGTAGTGTAGCAAAGGTAATAAGTATCGTATGTTTCGACAGTTAAAATATCGATTTCATACGACGCATGACTTTCATTTTTAGCCATCCATCCAATCATAATGAGTGATTTTGCCTAATGGAGACCCTCTCTCGAATAAATATCTCACGTTAATAATATCACATTATTATGTATTTTGTTTTTTTTTAATAAATAGAAAAAAAACTGATTATTATGAGTCTTCATTTTATTTTGAATGCAAAACTCTTGAACCTGGAGGTAACTATGAGGCTTCGAACAATCCAGTAATACTCTTAAGTCTGAATGAAGTTCCACCAAAAACCAAATCTTCTGTGATAAGTGATTGTCAAATACTACATGATTGCGTCGTTTTTTTCATAATTAATGATAAATGAGGAGAACAAAATTTTAAACCAGCCTATTATTTTATACGGCCAACTTTACCCAAGAATAACTAGCTGAAGAGAACTCAAATCATTTTTTATTTAACACATCATTAGTGGGTATACGATTAATTTCAAACTGTGAACGATACAATTTTTTTTCACGAAAATAAGATACACAATAACTTCAGGAGAGTGTTTCAAACTAGCTTAAGAAGGAAGGGGGTTTTTGAAAGAGTGAGAGGGAAAAATGCGGTTTATGATTGGGTTGGAGCAAAAACGGAATTGAAAGATAAATCATTACATTGCTTATCCAGTGGTATACCATTGTAACATCTGCATAAATCTTCAAGATAATAAATTAATGATAATTTTAGAGATAAATCTTCCATTTTAGTTCAAGATAAGAGAATATCAGGATTTATAGACTTTAAACATTGCAATGAATGTATACCTTAACTAATCGGCTAAAATTCAACATTTTTTTATGGTAAGAGTAATCGATTTCTATTTATATCTTTAAAATAAGTCGGCGTATTTCAGCGGAATTATCAGCGGAATTCCCAGAAATTTTGAATCAGTTCCCATAAACTAGAAAGAGTGAAAAAAAATGTAACTACATAAAGGAAAATCACAGAAAATATCTGTCTGGGGATACAAATATACCTTTTCCCATGTAGCATACTATCGGAAATGATATTGAATCCAATCCTGCTTGAATTCCCCTCTCAAATCTTCTAAATCGCCCTCCGTGTTAGAGCTTAGAGGTTAATCCCGTAATATAAATTCTCGTAAGCCTGGTCTCAAAAGAGATTGGGGTAATCTTTCCCTATCACCTTGATTTTTTTCCAGGCGTCATAGGATTATTGGCAACGAAATTTCCCGAAGATATCCATATCGAGCCATTACATTCAGCACGTCCATATCTTCTCCCCACATCAATATAATACACTCCTTGTGTTACTCCATCCCCGAAAGAGGTTCCATCTGAAAACGGAGGGAATATCATTTTCATGACAAGTATACTCTTTTTTATGGTGATTTGTCGGCTTAAGATAAGACGTTTGGCTTCCGTGCTGATTTATCTGGGAATTGAATCGGAAAGACAAGTGTTTTCATGGAGAATCGTGATATGAGTAAAATATTAATTCATGATGGGGCAAGATAACTTAATAATTTAGACTGACGTTTTATTTGACCGCGCACAACACATTTCACCACACTGCGGCATATTCATGTACCAAATACATTCTCATTCTCATCGATTAAAATTTCCATATACTAATTACGGAAGTAATGAATTAAAAAAATGGTTATTAAAACTAAGATATACTAATGTGAAAATACACTGATGTAAGTCTCGTCCTTATAATAATAAGATGAATGTGCGTCAGTGAACTGCTTGTTGAGTTATTAGAATTAGAATTGCTGTAATTGCAGTAAAATATTCGTTATATGAGGTAAAAATTGTTAAATTAATGGCTCATGAAGCATCAAAGAAAATATGCACAAGACCGAGTAGCAGTGTCTACCTATAAGACTGAAACGGAAAGAACGTTTATTATGAGATGGATTTGATGGGCCTGATTGGCTGCTAAAACGGTAGCGTGTTTTCTTGTTGTTTGGCTCGATTGGAATTGATACACGAGCTCAATTTAAAATTAAGGAAAGAAAAGGATCGGGATTTTTAAGGTCAGAGGTGAAGTGGTCATCCACAGGTCACGGTGATGACGTGGTCCACGGGCCCAAAAACGCAAACTCCCCCTTTTAAAGGAGATATGGAACGTTATGTGAGCATTTTTTCAATGACTTACGCAAAATGTTTCAATTTTAAATTTAAATAAACAACATTTTCAGTTTTTCAATTACTAATTTATATTTTATGGATACTTTTTCTGTTTTTTTTCTGGCCTTTAAAGGGGGTACGTGAAAGTAGATTTTTAGTTATCATTTATGCCACAGTATTGTTTATTTTGTTTTTGTGGTTGGTAGTCATTAATTTGTTCTATTAAAACAAAGAACTATTTGTCCGTTGGTTTACTGTTTGTTTACGAAAATCCGTCTTTATTGCCGAGATATTTCGATATTTAACGGCAGCATTTGTTTTGAGTTGCTCAGTTGCAATAAAACCTCCTTAAACTTAGCTATTTTGCGCGGAATAAACCCCTTAAAACCTTCTTCTCGCGACTTCACCTTCCACAAAGAGTTTTCAGAATCGGAGAGATGATGGTGGAAGAAGTTTAGTATAAGTGCAGCTCACCTCGCCTCGAGCTGCAATCACTGACTTTCATCCGATGTTGACTCAGAAAGAAACCCGAGCCCATAGCTTCCTATTGCTACACTATCGCATGAGTTGCTCTAGCAAAAAATAGGCAAACTCCTTCAAAACATGTCAGGAGTATAGAGACACGAATGCTCCATTGACAAATTTTTATTTCAATATTGGCTTTTCGCGATGCAGCAGAGCGCCGTTAAAGGGGGCACAAGAAAGATCTGTGGAGTTTTTTTTACTTCTTCTCGTGTCTTATCTCGCACAGTTCCTTCCTGCAACAATGAATTGGTTCAAAGGAGACATTTCAGTCCATAGACTCGGTTATGCCCATCAACTGAAGAGAGAAGTTTACTTTGGGCAAGCAATTTTTATTCATAGTTTATTTATGAAGTATTCATAATGTTTGCATAGTATGTTTAACTTTATTCAACGTCCAAGCCTCTTTCCCATTTAGAAACATGATCCATATGTAGTATCTGATGATTTGTGTCCTTACTTCTATGCTTGTACTCACAGATATAAGACGATTCTCATTTTTGTAGAAGTCTTTTTGACTTAGCTATTCTACTATTTTATTTATTTATGCTTAACCTTTTTATTTTATCATATCTATTGAAATACATGTAGGCTCAAGTAATTTTAACTGTCCCATTTGGTTGAAATAATATAATATAATATAATATAATATAATATAATATAATATAATATAATATAATATAATATAATATAATATAATATAATATAATATAATATAATATAATATAATATAATATAATATAATATAATATAATATAATATAATATAATATAATATAATATAATAATATGAGGTCCATCTTTCCAAGTGAATTATATTTGTGAATTCTCCTTGGTATTTCCACCGGTATAAATCGTATAATATCACAAAAATCGTACAATATCAAAAAAAGTTTCAACAGACGTCTCGTCCATCTTCATCTGAGTGAATGTATAAGTTTGAGTGAACCGTCCATTCAATTATCTAGATAAAAAGTTAAAGATCCGAAAATTAATACTCTGAATTTACCTGAAATATATATGATAAGTTACTATTATCTACCTTGGCCACATTTCACCAATAAGGAAAACAACGGAAGGCGATAAGCGGTAAAATTCGTCTCCTCCGAGACACACGAGGCAAGAATTGACGAGACGGCATCAAGGAAGAAGGTTTGCTGCTGAAGGATTTGGTCGCGTTAGTTCCGTAACATAGATGGGGGTCACGTCTTGGACGAAATACGACGCACTGATGGATAAAATGCGATTTGGGATCATCTAGAGAGAACAGCAGAGGGCGGAAGAATAAGATGGGGTTATCACGGCACGGCGTGCGGACGCAATCGAAAACCATGGCGCCACCGTAGCATTAAAAGGATCGTAAAGGCGTCGCCGGTAGTATCCGTGGAAACACAGCAAGAATAGCTGCGTGGAACAGAAGAAGCTTTTCATGAAAGTTTAAAGTTTTTTTCCCGTTCTTTATTCTTTTTTTGTTGGAATTGAAGGAGGAAAGCAATGATAACGGTAGGGATTGCCTTTTGTTGATGGCTCCTATACGACGAGTTTCCTCAACATCAGAGGTAGGGATTTTGAGGTCCTTACCACGCCCGGAAACATAAGACGAACGGAATTGGTTTTCGGAGACTTCTGGAAATGCCGTTATTTCGCGACACGTGAAAAGTTTTCCGATGCAATGGTCATCGAGATCCTCCAAAAGTTAAGACTAAATGTTAACATAACATTGATGCCATGTGATATATTTAGCGTTAGCCATTTAATTTGAACATGTACACCATTTCTGCTTGAAATAGACTGTTTTCATCTATGAGGTTATCGGTAACAAAAGTGTAAATGCTTTAACATATTAAGTCAACTATCATACTCCAGCCATATAATGCTAAATACACGTGTGACCATTATAATCAATGCTACTCTCACGGCAGCTAGCGCTTATCGAGATGGCTTGCGATTAAATATACGAGATGTGTCCGAAAAATATGCTCATCTATATGTTCATATTTTCGCCTCAGATCGCTCGAGTTGCCTATTAGGGGTATGAGCGTACCTAACCACTGGTTACGCTCACAACCAGTAACCCTTCACAACCTCCCTGAATGCCACAGTTATCAGTAGGACTAATGGATCACGCGCAGCGTGAGTTTATGCCTAATGTTTTTTTTTTCTATTCGTCGCATTTGTTTATTGCTGGAAATGGTTGAAAAAACAGATCGACGAATTTTCATCAAGTTTTGGTTCAATCTCGGCAAGAGTTGTGCGGAGACGACTGAAATGATAAAAAAGGCCTTTGGGGACGAAAATATGGACATAACACAGGTGAAAGAGTGATATAGATGGTTTACAAATGACCGAACATCTGTTGACAGTGACCCTCGTTCTGGCCGACCTTGACATGGCCGAGGTAGCCATGTAAATTCAATACTGATTATTTTTTCTTCTATTTAGAGGGTTTTGTGCTCTACGAATTTGCTCCAAGAGGTCAGACAACCAGCAGCAAACATTAAGTTGAAGTATAGAAAGAGCAGAAATGGTACTTTTCCACAGGTTTATTGTTGCAAGTACTACTCATTTCGACCGTAAGGTCATTGGGTCGTGCGCTTGTCTTTACTATCTTCCCCTTCCACCCATTAACCATCCGTTTTTTATCAATACAGCTCCGGATCCAAAAATCCTCATTGTACTTGATAATGACCTGACGATCGAAACGCGTTGTGCTTTAAATAAAAACCTGTGTAAAAGTGCCATCCCTCTATTATTTCAATACTTAAATGATGTCATTCCACTATATCTCGCCTGCTTTTAGGGATGGAAAAAAGATTATATTAATCGATTAATCAATCACATGATTAATCGGAAAGGTGCTCCCAGTTATTCGATTGATTGGCGGACAATTAATCGACTATTTTGTAGTCGATTGTAGACGATAAAATTGAGTTATGAAAAACACGCACGATTTTTAATTGAAAAAAATAAAAACCTTTGATATTTTACAGACAGTTACAAAGTAAGTTACATGAAATTATTTATATTATTACTAGGTGAAAAATACGAAGATCTCCACATAAAAACTCCTCCCCATATCCAAGAGTTCAGAAACAATATTTTTGACAGCATTTTTGTCGTAAGTCAGTTTCTTTTTTCATTAGCAGTCGCTCCAGCCTTTGAGAATGATCGTTCAGCTGGTACGGAAGTACCTATAAGGCGGCAATATTTTTGCTAAGTTCATTAAGCCACGGATAAATTAACTTCATTTCTTCCTGTGCTACAATTGTATTTTCCTTCAGTCCTATACCTGACGAATTAAGACAGAACGCTACCTCGTCTTTAGGATGAGCATTTGAATTGCTGTCCATATTCTTCTGTTTGTGAACGAGAGCCTTGTGTATTGCCCAAAAATCGAAATCCTCAGCACCAAATTCTGATGTATCACCTGAACTTTTTTCAACGGCATTTTCGGAATCCGCTATTTCAGGTCTGATCTTTTAGAGGACCGACGTTACAGCTTGAGGAGTGAAGAAATGTATCTTTTTATATCGGGGATCGGGAATAGTGACCACAGCCGATAGAAACATGTTTTCAGCCTGGCCAAATCGTCGATCAAATTCCGAAAGCGCTTTCTCCTTAAGGAATGTGGATACCGTTTCATTCTCATTTCTAGCAATTGAAGTACGTAATATGAAGCCACAGTTTAAATAAAAAATAATAATTCTTTACTCATTCAGATTATTGATTATTTCGATTAGTTTTATAAAAGTCGATTAACCAATCAATTAAGTGGTAACGATCGATTATTTCCCTAATACGATCAATCGTTCCATCCCTACCTGCTTCTGCTACTTTTATTATGTTGAAGTTCTATAGAAGCTCGCGAGATGTCGTTAAAAGAAAACTGCCGCGTTGTTGTTCAAGCGGTGGTAATTAGCTTCATCACCACGGTAACGTGCCAGTGCATTCATTGCACCTTATGCAGACATTTTTGCGAAAGATTGTAAACTGTATACCTTTTACCGCCTACGTACAATCCCGACATGGGCTCGCTGAAACTTTTGGATGTTTCCAAAATGGAAAATGGCGCTAAATGGAAACTAGTTTGATGGCATCCAGACATTTGAGTAATGGGACACGCACTACCTTGTATCCGTTTCTAGGTGTACGCTCTAGGACTATATTTTTTGCCCGGGATGGGCCAACGGTTAGGGTAACTGTGAGGTTCGGATCCTCACACCCCCCGTTGTTGGTGCGATCACGAGTAAGTGAGAGAGAGCGGTGTGCACTGCTAGCGACCGGAGCGGAATCCGGCAATACTAGCCACTGGAGCGTAATCCAGATTTTGATACTATTGTCAAAGTGCCAAACCCAAACAGGGTGCCGCAAAATCCACCAGCCCAGCCGCTGCCTCCACGTGGCCCCGGGCGGGCAACGGGCAAAGGCCCGGCTAAAAGCGGCTTAAACAACACTAAAGGGACAGTGGAGCTCGCATCCTCAAGCACGGCGACAAGGATGTCGACGAAATCCGAACTAAAAGACGACAGTCAGGAGGTGAATGAGAAAATGCTGCGTCTCAATGAGACCTTTGAGAAGAGCCTAACGGCCTGTTTCACCATTGCTTCTACTGAAAAATTATCGGTACCAAAGAAGACAGATTTAATAGAGGAGTTAACCAGAATGAAGTCCTGCTTCGAAAGCTTCGTTCACGACCATATTAGGAATTTAACACGTATGGAGGAGCATAACGGGAAAACCCAAATAGATGGAATTAAAGATTGTATAAGGGATGAGGTGAAGAGGTCTCTGGAAGCAGTCCAGCTGCAATCACAATCATACGCCAGAGCTGCAAAGTCGATGGCGTATCCAAAAGTAGCTGATGGAAAGAAAATAGTATTGGAAAGTAACAATACTGCAGTAATCATTGCACCAATAGAGGGTGGCAAAATGACAAGTGATGAAACCAAGACAGCGGTAATGAAAGCGGTAGATCCTAAAAAGCTTGGGATCAGAATTAGAAGACTTATAAAAACAAACAACGGAGCAATTAAAATTGAGTCCGACAGCCCGGATTTGGAGAGCAAACTAAAAAGCTGCGAAAAGTTAATAGGAGAATTTAAGGTACAAACCATGCCTAAAAATAAACCTCGCTTGTGCATATTTGGAATTAAAAACACTATGCCTGAGGAATTTATCTTGAATGGAATTAAGACTCAAAACAACTTGCTCAAGGAAGCACATGTCAAACCCCTATTTAAATTCGGAAGGAAAGAAGCTGTCACATGCAATTGGGTAGTAGAAGTTGATCCTCATTCGAGGAACATACTATTGAATAATAAAAGAGTCTTTATTGATTATGGATCTTTTAATGTAGCAGACCACTTGAAACTTAAACGCTGCTACAGGTGCCAAGCGTTTGGACACTTAGCTAAAGATTGTAAAGCAGCAGACAACATTTGTGAGCACTGTTCAGGGAATCATGATACCAGAAAATGCGATAACTTAGGAAACGACCCTATTTGCATAAATTGCAAAAAAGCGAATCTTCCAGACAACCATAAGGCCAGCGATCCCAATTGTGGGACCCATCGAAGACGAAGAAGGAAGTTAATGGAGTCCATCGATTATGACGGTACACCACCACAGGAATGAAAATGTAAGGATTGGGCAAATCAATCTTCACAAATCAAAGATTAGCACATCTGAAATTAAAAAGGTCGTGCTGGATCTTGGATTGGACGTTCTACTGGTCCAAGAACCATACACGTATCTTAACAAAACTGAAAATACATGGAAAATTCCCGGTATTGGAATCAAAACCAGAAGCAGTCCTACATTTGCCCACTCCACCTTTAAAGCAAGCATTATTTGTTTTAATGAAAATTTCGATTTTATTTCGATGGAGAGCTGTGCCGACGGAAACTTCGCTGTTGCGGAAATCAATACAGGTAGCCAAGTATTCACATTCATTTCTGGATACTTTCCACCTACGGATTGCATAAAAAACGGTATCGCTAGACTTTCAAGCATCTTGTCCAAATGCTGTAACAAGAGAGTGATAATTGGCATTGACTCAAATAGCAAAATGAGATATGGTTTTCAACCTTCACCGATCCAAGAGGGAAGGAGGTAGAGGAATTCATAAATTCAAATAATCTATTTTTGCTAAACGAACCTGGGTTCCCAACCACGTTCAGCTCTAGCATTGGAGAATCGAATATTGACTTAACGCTTTGTACTGCTAACGTAGTTCAAAACATCATAAACTGGGAGGTAAGGGAAAATGTAAGCATAAGCGACCACCGGCTTCTGGCATTCTATGTTACGTATAAGAGGAAACATACTCAAAACGTCAGTAGAAGACGCCTTAACTTTGGAGCAGCGAATTGGCCACTCTTTCAAGAAAACTTTGCCACATGCAGCTGGCGGAACTCAGAAAGAATCCCCTGGCAGCCTACTCGATTAAATATTGATGAACGAGTAGCGCAATTAACTTCAGACTATATGAATGCAACGACTAAGGCAATACCCTTCACCAGACCTAGAAAGAGCGTAGTCAAATGGTGGAATTCAAAACTCCAGCATTTGAAGATGAAATGCAGAAGGTTACGGAAATCTTATCAGAGAAGCAAAAACGACTCCCGTTTGGAAATGAAGAGGATTTACTACGATGCGGTTGGAGCCTATAAGGATGAAATAAAAAAGAGCAAAGAGAGAAGCTGGCGAAATTTTGTGCAAAACAACTTGGAGCAAAACCCATGGGGTTTTGTATACAAACTCTCCAGCCAGAAACTGAGAGTACCGACTACTTATATTTCAACTTTAAACCCGCAAGGAGAAATGGGAAGCCTAAATGCAACCCTGAGTAATATTTTGCAGACCCTCATCCCCAACGATCAAGAGGATAATGAGACAGGAATCCAAAAGGAGATCCGATTAATGGCAGAAGGAGATGGAGAAGCTGCAGAAGTGGAAATAACTGAGACGGACACCGCAAATGCAATATACGGGATAAAGAAAAAGAAGGCACCGGGGATTGACGAGGTCCCTGGCGAACTAATTTTACATTCAGAAACAATAGTAACTCCGCTACTCACAAGAATATTTCAGGATTGCCTCCGCCCAGGTTACTTCCCAAACGGCTGGAAGACAGGACTTCTTTGTACAATAATCAAATCCTCAGGAAGAGACCCTGCAGACCCTAAAACTTACCGTCCCCTTACCCTGCTCCCCGAGTTGGGTAAGGTATTCGAAAGAATTATCAAAGCAAAAATTGAAGAAAATATTTCAGATGAAAACTTATATCATCCGAGTCAATTTGGGTTTAGAAAGGGACTCAGTACGATCCACGCTGCGCGAAAACTCAAATCGGAAATCATGGATTACCAAGGGAAGTATGTGGTTGTAATCTTTGTGGACTTTGCTGCAGCCTTCGATTCAGTATGGTGGCCTAATTGTATACTGCAAATGAAAAACTTAAATATGCCCAAAAATATAATCAGGCTCATGAGAAGCTACTTCTCGAATCGGAAAACAATATTAAGAAGTAAACACGTCGAAGAAGGGAAAGCTGTAACGAAAGGAGCACCGCAAGGATCGATTCTCGGACCATTGATTTGGAATATTACGATGAATGAGGTGCTGAGGATGAATCTACCAGACGGCTGCACCATAACGGCGTACGCTGATGACTTGGCGGTGGCAGTGCCTGCTAACTCAAGAAGAGAACTAGAAAATAAAGCAAATGCATGCTTGGCAACCATAAACGCCTGGAGTTCCAAAGTAAAATTACAGATTTCCACTGCAAAAACTAAATACGTTTGCTTTGGCAACACCCGACTGTCTAGGAATCCAACTATAAAGTTAGAAGGGAAAAACATTCAACGAGTAAGCTCGTTTAAATATTTAGGAATATGGTTTGATGAGCGAATGACTTTTCAGACGCACGTTAATAATATGTCAGCAAAGATTAAAACCATTTTCTATGCGTTACATAGATTTTGCAAAATTAATTACAACATTAATCACTCACATCTCATAACAATTTATTCTACAGTGGCATTACCTGTTCTAGCCTACAGTTGTGAAATATGGGGTGAAAAGCTAACTCAATCCCGCATTGTAAGGAAGCTTAATGAAGCTCAACGAGCTTGCCTTCTAAGCATTGCCCGAGGATATAGCACTATGAGTGTCGACGCACTAACAGTGATCACTGGTATAATTCCGATAGTCCTAGCAGTGGCAAAAAGGAAAGCAAATTCCGAACTAAAACGCTTCGGAGCCACGAAATTCCTAAACACTGACATTAGCATAGAGCAACCTAGGTATGAATTAAAAAGGAGGATAAATCAACTAATAATCACCGAATGGCAGAAGAACTGGGATTCGAGCGAAAAAGGACGGCAAACGTACAAATTCTTCCCCAGCATCATGGAGCGCCAAAAAATGAACATAACAGCATCCAGACAAATAACAGAAATTCTAAGCGGACACGGAAATTTCAAAACGTATCTAAACCGTATAGGTAGAAGCAAGACCGATGAATGCGAGTGTAGCACAGGAGACGATTCTTTCGAACATAGAGTGACTTACTGTCCATTGTACCAGGCTGAAAGAGCTGAACTACGGAAAATCCTCGAAAATTGGCCACCAGAAATGACTGAAATTGGAAAACTTGTACCCAATAATGCAAAAATTATTACTGCGTTTAACCGCAAAATCATTCAAGGAGACGCTGATGATGAAGATGGAGACGAAGACCAATGGTAGGATGAAGGAAGAAGATAAGAAGAAGATAAGAAGAAGAAGAAAGAAGAAGACGTCAAATTGTTAAGCAAGCAAGAAGAGAAGACAGAAGATTCAGAAAATCATGTAAAGCAAAAACAGAAGACGAGCCAGATAGAAGACGCTGAAGATAATGGAAAATAAACGCTTACATTCTTAAGAATGAAAATGTCCAAAAATAATAATTTTGTAACTTAAAAGGAAAAAAAAAAATTATTTTGTTAATTTCTCTCTAACATACTATTTTTCTTTTGATTAAAGCAATTGTAACTTAATTTAATAGGGGGTTAAATGTTAAAGGAACCCCAATTTCTGTAAAAGTCTTACGGAATAAAGGCATAGAAAAGAGGAGAATGGAATAGACTGGAACTCAGACTTGACATCTGATAACATTCCATTCTCCTCTCTTTTTTTTTTTTTTTTTTTAGGACTATATTTAGGAACCGCATGGTGCATGTGGTGCAATCAAATTAAGACTACTTAGACGGATGACATGCCGCGGTTAGGAATGGGCGATTATGAGAAAAAACCGGTTACATTCAAGTTATATAACCTAAAGCATTGCATATCTTCGGTTCTTAAGAAAATACTGCATTTTTGGGCTTCGCCTGATTCTTGAATACCATTCTCCGAAAATCTGGTTGGGAGCATGAAGCACCTACATTCTCCGACAAAGGGCATTGATCCAATTATTTTCCCCAGGTTTTTTCGTGGTCGTCCAGGAAATAACCAATCACACGCGATGAGAAAAACCGAAATCGGTTATTTCGCAAGATTTTAAATCTGTTGCACAAGGAAATAACCGAAAGCCCAGTAGACTGTGTGGAAAGAGTATACCAGGTTATTTCACCTGCAGAAAAGAAGCGAACTCAGAAGGTTTATGCTAGGGGCATGTAATAATTAGGTTTAATAACCGGTTGTTTTTCATAACCGCACATCCATAATTTTCGCAGAAAATAACTGAGGTCCCTTATCACTCTTGAGCACAAAAAATTTCTGGGAAGGTTTAAGTCGGTCATGTGAGTGGACGTGAGTAGGACATCCTCGAGTCCTGCTTGTTTTTTTATAAGATAAGCCGATTAAAAACCGGTTATTATTAGGCGCCGGGTAATCAGAGTACTAGGTTATTTTTTTGCATAACCGAAAAATAACCTGAGAAAAATAATCCAACTACTAATTCCCTGAGGAGACACACGTTAGGAAAGCATGCTGCTCATCGCTGCGGCATAGGTTTTCTCAATGCATCATAGGGGGTTCGCGGTCCTCTTATGTAGGAGTCCCACCGTCACAAGAAGGATCGTAACTTACCTGAAAATTCGGGGGGGAGGGGGGCGCCGGGACCCCCCTAGCTGTGTGTACAAAATCAGGCTATGTTTAACTTGTCTGCGACATCGGAGTAACTGGAGGATTACGGGGGGCCTGGCCACCCAGAAAAATTCTTGGGGGGTGTCGGGCCCCCCTAATTCCCTGCTTTAGATTTTGTTGATTTCAAGCACGACTGTACCTAGAGGGGTCCTCCCCCGAAATGGTCGTAGACCCTCATAAAATTTCGGGGCAGGGGGGGTTCGCCCCCCGAAAACTATGGCAGAGCTTGAGCATAACTAACTCTAAAACAAAAACTTTGGGGGCCGACCCCCCCCCCCCCCCCCGAAAATTTTATGGGGACTACGACCATTTCCGGGGGGGGGGCAAAGCATTAGGTGGGCCCAACCCCTCCGCCCAGAATTTTTCTGGAGGACAAGACCGCAGCCCCCCCCAGAATTTTCAGGAAAGCTTTAATATGAATAACTCTTTAATAAATAACGTAAAGTTTTCGAGGGGGCCCGGTCCCCCTTAGAAAACTCTTGAAGTGACCGCGCCCTTAAGACCCCTGTAAACTTGTAAAGATGATAATTTTTTAGTACTCATATTTATATTAATGAATTTGGTCACATGGCAGGTATGCTTCAGAGTCTAATATAATATTTCCAAAACTTCATTTCTATTTCATTTCCGCAATAGCAACACCAACTATTTGGTTATTTAACTCAGGTTATTGTGCAATAACCGAAGAATAACCGAGTACTCGTTCCATTTCAACTTGAGACCCATTGAACAAAACCTTTTCACAGCGATAGGTTCCCCCGCGAGTATTCACTCATCCGGTTATTTCTCTCCCGCTTGTCATCGGTTATGCCAACGAGGACTCTTCGCTTAGGTTATAACCGGCCACTAGGCTTTTTGGTTATATCAGAAACCGGTTATAATGTGCGCTGTGGCCAGTAGAGGCGCAGGAAAACCTCAGCCGGTGGGGCGTGTTGCAGCGGCAAATATTGCTTGTAGTTCCAACGGTTCCCAAGAGAGTGCGGGAACCAGTGGCCAGGTTTTTTTTGGTTATGCCAAAAAATAACCTAATATTCAGGTTAACCGGCGCCTAAAATAACCGGTTTTTAATTGTTTAACCTTATAAAAACCGGTTATATACAAAACCGGTTATTTTTGCCCATCCCTCACCAAGGCCCAGATGATGACGAATAACTCAAACGCGGAGATATACATGCAGGTCGGATACTTTTCGGAAACACCTAGTATAGATGTAAGTAAATATGACACTATCGAGGATTTGAGCAAGCGTCAAGCGTCTTTATTGGCGTAGTACATATGCAGCTGTTCCTTTTGTTTTTTTAAATAAACATTCACTTCATTGTGACTAAAGCTGAGAACTCCAGCGTAGCGTCATTTGAGTAAATGTACGAATTTTAGTGTATGTTGTCAGTGGTGGTTCATTTCACAAAAAATAATATTCAACTACTAACTAAGATACTCTGCAGTACTCCAGCTTATGCTGATTTAGAACTTATGCATTCTATTACAGTCAATCTTATCAGGAAGTGAAATTTTATACTGTTATGTAAGATATTTTTTTAAATGATGAATTTTTGTATGGACTTTCAGGAAGTGTATGCTTAAACTATTATGTAGCTATATTACAAAAAGATATATTCGCTAACGATAGAGGTACACGTTCACTTTTCTTAAATATTCAATTGAGATTTCCCATTAATTCCTTCTTCATAGTTGTAAAACTCTGCTACTTTTCATGACTTGGGTCAAAGGCTCTCTACAAATATTAAATTTGAAAGGAATCGGAGAGGGCCCATAAGATAATGCTACTTTTTTCGTTGGGTTTGTGTGGAATAACCTCAAGGGAACTAAGGAACGTGCTTTCATTGTGCACCCACTGGAAACGAGGATATGGAAGTAATGATATTTATATAAAGAGGGATCTTCATCAAGTAATGGGAAGAAATGTTGTAGGAGATGGATGACTGGTCGTGGAAGCGACCATTTTTCATCGCTTCACCTTTTTGAAGGAAACGAGGTGGGTCGTATTACAGATATCAGACTGCATTAGCCGGTCAAAGGAATTCCGAAGGATCTCTCGGAGGAGAATGTTGCGGGAGAAGAGATTTTCCTCGCTCGCGGTTCTTACCTCACATCATCTCAACTTACCATACACGTCATTCCTCCCTTCTGCTGTCATGGATCCACAAAAATTGGATGGCGAATATATCTTGCAGGTCACCAAGGAGGATATCGAGGCAGGGTAAGGAGGGTGAAGAGATAAGCTGGGAACGAACGAGACTCCAGCTACTCTAAACCTTCCGTTCAAATTTATCCTAAATGCTTCCTTAAAAAAATGGAGAGTAAGTAAAAAATGATATATTTAGTACTTATGATTCCTTTAGTCAAATATGCTAGAGAAATATCGAGATATTTTTTTCTTTCTTCGTGGAGAATTGTCCATTTAAAACTAAAGCTAGCTAATTGAGGGTGCGTAACATTTGCTATATTTCTCGTTCCTTCATTCATACATTTATAAATTAAACGTAATATTACCTATTTATAGAAAGTATCGGTTCAGTGGCAATATTCAAAGCGATAAAAATGATCCAATCTTGTAATAGCTTATTCTCCCTGCTGCTGCATATAGTTGTGCATCAAACTCGGAAACATATTTGTTAATATGTATGTACCACCTGTCCTTAGCAAAGATGACCTTAATATGTTTCTAATATACTTGTGCTAGTACATAAAAGGGTGGAAGGCCATATACTCAATGTTTATTTCAATTCATTTTTCTCAAATAACATAAATAGCATAAACATCATTCAAACTCACCTAAAAATATGGCAAGAAAATTTAAAATTCATGAAAACATGATGAAAATAAGAATTTATTAAAACAGGAATAAGATAATGTTACAAGCCATCAACAGATCTTAGTATAGATGCATTAAAAATCCCTTCCCAATATCGTAAATTGATTTATGTAAAAAGGTACGGATTTAAAGCACTACCGCTTGATTTGGGAATTGATACAAACAAGCGAACGAGCAAAAGATGCAGGACTTATTGCAGTGAAAATAAAGCTCCAATACACAGCGTTAGATATCTGATATGCGTTCATCATTCATTAGATGACCATAATGGAAGCAATGAACGAAGACAATTGTAAAGTAGTGTTAAAAAATCTACGTAGTCGAGAGTTATAAATCCAACTTTTCTATAATAAAATATGAAACGAATGATAACTTCATTCACCTGAGATTGTAACTTTAATTGTTCATCGGCAGCCTAGTAAAACATAGGTGAGAGATTACTATCATGAATAATTTGAGACACGTTTAGGCGGAAGTTCTCAATATTGATTGAATTTAGACTTGGCACGATTGGTAAACATAAATTATTTATACACGACGCATTTTGTTGTTTCGAAAATATTCTTGAAAATCGTGTTGGTCTATAAATTTTGCTGAATTTCTGCATAAAATTATATTTTACTTGATCGTAAAAAACAAGGGTTGTGGTATGGAAAAGATAATATTATAGCAGCAATATTAACCGTAAACAATGGAGAAACAATTATGGTTTTGACAGTTTTTTCGCTAACTAGACCTTCAGACTAAGTGACAGGCTAGCAAACAAGCGGAGAGGTATAAAAATGGAGGATTCTTTGGTGGGGAAAACAGGTAACGTGTCTAGTCTCCTGAAGCTCTTTAACGGCGAGCACAGCGTGACATTCAAGATTGACGGGTTGCCCCACTCAACAGGATAACGTCGAGCGCATTCTCGGCAAATGCAGACTTCCAGGTCAGTCGCACACGCTGCTTTCACCACCCTCACCCGCTTTGCCTATCACTGTTTATCCTTCCTAACCGCACATTAAATTTCCACCATTTTACGCAAGCATATCACTGATTTACATCATTCACGAATACTGCCAAACTATTCCTTCTCACATTGTAACTTAACCAATGAGCTATGAAAAGACTTAAAGGCATGTTTACCTAATGCAAGAGAATGCAAGTATAGGAGTGAGGAAAAATTCATCAAATGCTACGCATGACAAATATTTCTCTATGGGAGCAAGGCTTGAACGTTGACAGGTGCAGAGTAGTTAAGGGTGTAAGCATTCGAAATTTGGTGCTGCCAAAGAATGCTGAAGATAAAATGGGTCGACCGAGTAAGCAGTAAGTATTTGCTGAAAAGAATGGAAGGAAAGAGAAGCCTCCCAAAAGCCCTAAGGAGAAGACGGGGCAACTTAGTTGGCCACATAATGAGGCATGATGGTCTAATGAAAATAGTCGTAGGAGGAGAAATGGAAGGGCAAGGAACGACCCTGAATGATTTTCACACCAAAGGTCGCAAACGATATATATGAGAAGAAATACGTTACTATGAAAAGGGTTGCGGATAGAAGAGCGGAATGGAGACCTCCGTCAAACCAACATAAGTATTGCTGACTTAAGAAGATGATACTAAATACAATAAGAAATAATACTAAAAATACCCACGTTATTACTCGAAAAAAAAGAAGAAATTAAACACCATGCCTTTGCCCAAGGCCTACTCCCTTTCATTATAATTAAAAATCCTATTAACTTCTTCCTCACCCTCATTTTCTCAACATTCTACCCTCCAGCAGTGTTTTGAACATTCCCTACCTGCTCTGTACTCGCTCCATTCATATGTTCCGTCCTCTCCTTATCTTATCTATTCTTATTCCATCTGAATTAAATAAAGATCAACGATTAATCACCATCGGAATTAGGCTAAAATAAATGAGCAACAAAATATTTTTTTGCATAAAAAATTATTTTAAAAATATGTTTCATCAGTGTGGACGAGTTTCATCAGCACAAGATGATGGACGGCCATGTGGCAACCCAACGTAGTGATTAAAATATCCTCATGATAAGGGATATTGTAAAAGCGATGGAGTATTTGCAATGGAACATAAAGGGAAATAAATGCAAATATCTGAAAGCGGTACTTACTGCAAAGAATTACAACTGCTTTCTGAATCACAATATCATTTGAAGAGTCCATCGAAAGGGCCAAGGACAGATAAAGCAGTTATCCAAACATGACTCACCTGGGAAGAGAGAGAGAATTCAAATTGAAATGAGAGGCATAATAAGAACATGCACTGGAGAACATTATTAATTTAAAGTAAAAAAACGCAATAAGATCGTCAGGAATTATATCTTAAATTTAGAAAGCGCGAAACACCGTAAGGAGACGCATTATAACAAGGTAAGGATACTTTATATTAACTGAAAAGATTTTTTTAACATATGGAGAGTTTTTTTCACCTAGTGAGAACAGCGTTTGGCTGCTGACCGAAGACGCACGGGATCCAACACCGGGTAATGCATTCATACACGCCAATCAAAAACTGGAAGTTTGAGGTGTCCCAGGTAAAGGTACTGGCCGTACTTCCAAGCCATGTAATTGATGATATCACGCGATGTTATGAGACTGTAGCTTAGTCTAGGGTGAACTCAAAGCCAATCTTTTCTAAGATTCACCGAGTTTTAATGCACGAAACAAGCAGAAACATAACTTTGATTAAAGTGAATTGAAATCTGAAATTGTGTGAAATTCCTTTTTCGAAAAACGTCCAAATGAAAGCCAATGGAATTATTCTCACTGAAGAATAAAAATATTTCGTTGTTGTATTGGTATTTACGTTTCCCAAATATCTACCTCCAGATTCAGGTGTTCGCGGTATTAATTTCCACGGCTTTATCCATGAAAGGTTATCAAAAATTAATACCTTTCGTGCGTGGAATTCATTTTCCTGATCGATTCAATTATTAATCGGCAGTGAATCCGTGGAAGCCTACATTTGTGAACGGCGGATGCATTTCAAACTGATGATTTGATTACATACTTTCGACTTTTGATCTGTTCCGCCACAACCACCGTCAGAATATTCACCCGATCCATATCATTTGAAGTACCTCCCGAAGATATAAGTGGTTTAAAATGTTGAAAAACGCTTTTGAGTTGGCAGATAACACGGATTAATTTTTTGACAAGTATTATAGAATGATAGCTTTAACGCTATCCTCTTCCTTAGATGCACTTAATGAAAGTAAGTGTTTACTTCTATTGACAACTGCAACTGAGATGAATATGTGGGCTTCTAGAATTTAAAATTTTGGTCGAAAGACTAAACAAAGACTTTAAATATATCAGCATATGATTCAACCGACCAGAGTTCATGTTTGAAATGATCTTTTGTTCAGTCTCCTTGTGTGAATTCTTTTTTCCTGGAATCTGTTCAATATTTATCAATACCCGTCTACTCCTTGTTGGAGAAGTTTTAGAGTATTGAACATAAAGTTAAAATGTTTTCGCATTTAGACGCATTTATTCGCTAAAATTTAAGAACAACTACCGCCGTCCCAGCGAAATTGTAAATGCATAAAAATTTTCATCATATATATATTAAAAATGTTACTGTATCTCATTTTGTTTGCTGTATTTAATTCGTAATTCTCGGAAATCCCTGATCCTTATGCCTAAATTAATTACGGTGAATGATATTCAAAGAATTATTTCTCATCAATTTTTCAACGTATTCCATTCATTTGATGGAATAATGAGTGTTTTTAAATTATAATTATTCTGTGAATGCTTATCAGTTTCTCAATCTCTGGCAACAAGTATATCATAAAAAATAGGTCTAATATTCAGCATGCATCATCATTTTGCATATTTTTCCTGACAATTTTGTTCTACTTATCCAATTATCGGGTGGTTCAAATCTGTATCTGCACATTTTTGCCTCTGTTGAAATTATGTCAAATTTCATTTCGAGAAATAATGTTTATATTAATGAAATTAATTTTTTTCTTAAAAGTTCTTAACATTTTTTTAATGTGTTCCATTCTCTTGATGGAAAAATGAGTATTTTTATGTTATCTTTTTGCGAATGTGCCATTCTCTCCATCGAAAAGTTCCTCATTTATTGAAATAATCACTTACAATTTTCGACAGTAACAAACTTTATTCCCGACCATGTTTTTGATGTGACTACATCATTTCCAAGATATGAAATGGTTCAAAATGACCTGTAGTTCAATTTATTATTAGAAATTGTATGAATTGAATGCACTTCGCACCATTTCGAACCATTTTGTTCAATTAATTAAATTCAAATAGTGTAGAGTGAATTCAATTTATCATTAAAATGGTACGAATTGAATGAATTACACACCATTTTGAATCATATGGTACCTTGAAGATGATGTAGTGAAATCAAAACCTAGGTCGGGTATAAATTTTATAATCGTTTAAGTCTTTCGTGGAGGGTTATTCGGGAATTCCACCGGGTCAGGTTTTCCAACTCCATCTTGGCCGACGTTTCGATGAACGAGTTGTTCATTGTCTTCAGGGCATCTATGGACAGCTCATACATTGAAACGTCGACCGAGATGGAATTGGAGAACCTAAGCCGGTGGAATTCCATAATAACCTTTCACGATTCGATACGCCGGGAAAGCCTGCGATCATTTTTAATTGCAAGTCTTTGCTTCAATATGCAAAAATTCCAATCCATCGCGCTTGGATATTTGGATTGTATTAAATGGGGAAATTTTTTATGGAGAAAATAACACATATTCGCAGAGTCCGTTAAACAACGAAAGACAATTTGAAAATAATCCTTTTTTCCATCAATGGATTGAAACTCATTGAACAATCAATGAAGATTCTATAAAAATTACTTTTTGTGATTAAATTGAACATAACAGGTGTGCGAGAAAAGTAATGAAACTGGCAATACTGCGGGCAACCTGGCAGCATTGTCTTAAATTCCTAAGAATTTGCTCCACCATACTGACAACAAAGTGTTTTAAATAAGTGCCCTGGAGAGGCTCAGGAAAAGAGTGATTCGTGTGAGACCAGGCATTGCAGCCAAGTGGATGCTTTATCATGACAATGCTCTGTGTCACGCAGCCATTTCCATTAGTTAATTCTTTTACCTCAAAATACATTTTTGTTGTTCCTCAACAACCCCCTTATTCAACTGTTTTGAGTATTTGTGACTTTTTCCTTTTCCAGAAATTGAAACCTGTCCTAAGAGGGCAACGTTTTGGAACTCTGGAGGTCATTCGAGAGACTGTGACCTAGGCCGGCCCTTATTTTTCAGAATTGAGAAAAGTTATGTTTTCCAAGTCTTAAAATGATCCAAATGAGGTTCATATTCACGTGTTAAAATTTGGTTACTTTAAAATAACGGCAACCCGTGCCCCAAGGGCCCTAAGTACTAAGGACCCTCAATTGAGATTTTTGGGGCCGAAAAAGTGCTAATTCTATGTAAAACGTAAAAGTAAAGTCCTTCAGGGCCGATTTTTTGTTTGTTTTGACCTATCTCTAAGCGTTTACGAGATATTGTCCGTCGTAATGCAATCCACCCCCAAGGGCGCTACCCCGCACCGCGGCGCCGCTGAGGTACGGCCCGCACCACTTACTAGAGACTTCCCCTCCACCCCCTCCCCTCCCTCGGCACAGACTTTGCTCCTGCTGGCAATATTTGCATGCTAGTGGTACAGAATTGAAAAGTTCTTCTTGTGTCATGATTTATGTTTTTAAAGCATACAATGTCAATCTTAACCCTTCAACGCCGTCCTATGTACTGTGCACCGACCCCTTAAACCTTAGTTTGTTGCCATCATACGACCGCGCACAGTTACCGCATGCTTTGTTCAAAAGTGCTCTTTATGTACAAAATTTTATAAGTATTTGATACAATTGTGTTTGTGAATTATAAAGGAATAAAGGAAATGAGCAGGGCTTCCAGGGCCATAACAGTTGATAGAAATATTCTATGAAGAAGAAACGAGGCAGTCAGTTCACATTTGTAGATCAATGTGGAGAGATAGTTAGTTCTTATTTATAGTGCGCAAAGGATAGAATGTGCTAAGTTTTTTTTAGGATATACGGAGAAAAGTGGTGAAAAAAACTAGTTTATCATAAACACACGTGGCGTTCATTTTAAGAATAGGCCAACAAGAAAAAGTATGAAATTAAGACTAAATTCGCACATTGAAGTGGTTGAAAAAGAAAGTGAAGAAATACTTGGCTCAAAGTTACTTACAGTGAGAGAAGTACTGTGTGTTTCTCTATAACCTGATGGGTTTGAAATGTATCAGACTTAGTGCGAGAAAAACAGAAAGAAATGCGTTTCATCCATGGAACAAAATGAGAATTCCTGTTATTACAGAAAATAAGGTGACTGAAATGTTAGAAACATTACACAATGAATGGATGAAGGTGCGACGACATAAAGAGAGAGTGGGAACTACCGTGGAGATTTAGAGAAGAGAATCTTTCGTAGCAAAACTTGATGATTTGTTTGATATTGCAAGGGGCGGTGCCATTGAATTTTTGACGCTCGCAGTTAATCTCTCAGATAAATGTGCGTGGGATGAAGAAGTAAAATTTTAATGCAGTCAAATAGGAGCAGGAAATGCAGTTATTGGTGGAATAGATTTCAATATGCTCAAGAAAAAAGAAAAAGTTGTGGTTTCCCGCTCCTTGTGTTGCATCTGCTCCCAACAGTGACTTTCAGATCCTAAAATTACGAAAGTGTTTACCTGGACAAAGCGAAAGGAGTACAAAAGAGGTTTTCAAACTACTTGTGGTATCTGAATGAGGAGTTCATAGGCCTGTCATTCTTTGACGGATTCTTTTCTGGGTGTGAAAAGGAAAATATGATACGCCATATGAGGACACGTGAGGGAAAATATGATCCACCAAAGATGGCATTCTATAAACGTAAAGACATGAAAACGGTATCTATATCAAATGTTGTCACTACTAATTCGAGAAGGCTATTTGATGCATTGGAAATATGAACTGCATTCTTTGATGTGTCCACGCAAGAATGGTATGAACATCCTGATTACAAGAACGATTTGCAAATTATTCGGGGCCTTCAAGCGGTAGATGATTGTGCAGAGAGAGGGGTGAAACTAATTCAAGATTTTAAGTCAGTCACGTAGAAGGAAGAGAGCTTTCAAAATAAATTACTAACAATAAATGTGAATTTTCATCGTGGCACAGCCCCTAACGTGCGCAAATACACTTTAAATGCCAAATATGGGGTGTCAGTGAAATATTAGAAACACGAAAATGTATTTTGTTTTGGTTAATATGTACTGAAATTCATGGACAAGTGAAAATACGAGTAAATTGATCATTTTGATTGGAAGCATTGTCAAGGCAATTAAATTCTTTTTAACGCAAGCACATTTCTTCAAAGACTACA
Source organism: Ischnura elegans (assembly GCF_921293095.1). Lineage (NCBI taxonomy): Eukaryota > Metazoa > Arthropoda > Insecta > Odonata > Coenagrionidae > Ischnura > Ischnura elegans. The sequence continues at coordinate 65,169,683 of NC_060255.1, read as the reverse complement.
TCTTGCCATCAGGAGCAAAGTCTGTGCCGAGGGAGGGGAGGGGGTGGAGGGGAAGTCTCTAGTAAGTGGTGCGGGCCGTACCTCAGCGGCGCCGCGGTGCGGGGTAGCGCCCTTGGGGGTGGATTGCATTACGACGGACAATATCTCGTAAACGCTTAGAGATAGGTCAAAACAAACAAAAAATCGGTCCTGAAGGACTTTACTTTTACGTTTTACATAGAATTAGCACTTTTTCGGCCCCAAAAATCTCAATTGAGGGTCCTTAGTACTTAGGGCCCTTGGGGCACGGGTTGCCGTTATTTTAAAGTAACCAAATTTTAACACGTGAATATGAACCACATTTGGATCATTTTAAGACTTGGAAAACATAACTTTTCTCAATTCTGCAAAATAAGGGCCGGCCTACTGTGACCGTCAAGTTAAAAGTCATACCATTTGAAGACTTTAAGCGCTTATACCTAGAGTAGGAACGACTCCGCCAGTGTACACCTGCCCAAGTGAACTGCTTTGAAAGGGATAACATTGTTGTTCAAAAAATATAAATATAAACTTGTGTTACCACAAAATCAGCCTCATTACTTTTCTAATTCACCTCGTAGTTTCAACCTTAATTGTTGATTTCATATATGAGGGTGAGAAGCCAAGAGGTACAAGTGATTTTTTTTCTCAACAGAGTAAGGTACACAAACCAGGTAAATAAAACAAATGATATCAACTAGAAATTTATAAGTGCGTTCGACTTTCCACTCGATGTCAGCACATAACAGGGACTCAATCCTAACCCTTGGCCATCGAGTTTTTGTATATTTCTTCTAACGATTTCTGCGCCTAACTCATTTTTTTTTAAATCACTTGTACCTACCGCTTGGCTTCCCGCGCCTCGCCGTTGGTCTAGGGCGAGCCCATAACCAACCTTCACGATGATTGACAGAGTGTCAATACACGAAAAATGTAGAAACATTACTCTGATGAGTGTTTCCTCATCTGTCCCAGTTCTCGCTAAACACGTCCGGGCATTTTTTATGGAGTGCTACTGTTGTTGCTGCGAACCCGGTTTCCAACCACCTCGCTTTCCTCTGGTGTCTGCTGCGTACGTACTGGGAGCCAAAACCTGCAACTCGCCTTGTCGCCTCGCCCATCGTGTGAACGAAACAGCGTCCGGTCGATTGCGGTCGTATTGTTGCGTTGACAATCTGCGAACCCCTCCCGTTGCGGTCAAGCCGGACGGCTTCGCGAGGCCGCTATTTTCCACACATTGCATCGACTTTGCGGTTTCGCTATTGAAAGCGATTCCGCGCGTATGTGTAGTACCTACATTTTATATATTTTTTACCTTCCGGTTTTTATCACATTAGGAGGGTTTTAGCGCGTGCATAGCTGTCCGGTTTTTTCTCTCTCTCTCTATATAGTATAGAGTCCGGAGTTTACGAACGTGTTTCGGTTCGCTTTTGCTTTCTATCTTCCTCTGTTCCACTCGTCTTTCAACATTTCCCTCCTCCCCGTATAGAGTATCCGTTTTGTCTCTTTTACCTCGCGATACGTTTGATAATGGCCGTTAATTGAAGCATTTTAATTGATTACGGCACTTTACCGGCGAATTTTTTTATTTTTAAAGTTCTCCCGCCGCGCGCTCTCGCTCTTTTGTTTTTCGGTACTCGTTGTCGTCGGTCTTTTTTTTCCTCTCTCTCTCTGGTCGGCCATTTTTTTATTTAGCAATTTCACGCCCCAATTTGCTACTTTTATGCCCCAACGCCGGTCAGTGGAAGAACCTCGTCGTTAAATGGGTCTGCGGAAATATCGCGAAATAATCCGAAATTGAATGCGCCCTGTGTCCAAGGGAAATTGTCGCCCGTTTAAAATTTTTAATACCTCCCCATAATTTAAGAACGGAATTTTTTTCGCAAATCGAGTACACGTTTTTTCTGCCGGATCGCTTTCACCTTTTGGCTTGAGCCCTTTTTGAAAGCTATTTGATTCATTAATTGGTAATCTCGGCGGAGAAAAAATGTATCAAATTAAGGATCACTGTTTATTAGGGTTACAACTCACGTGTTTTTTTCGCTTTCTTTTTTTGTAGACCCATACACAACCCTTAATGCTGGCATGAAGTTTAAGGGTTAATGCTAACCTCATGGAGATATTCCGAAATGGAGTACATTTCAAATTAAAAATCACGAGTTAGCATTTTTTTGGGTGAGATTTTTATGATTCGTCGCTCGGAGAGAAAGCAACGGTCATGATTGTTTTTAACCGCTGAGCGGTTCTTTTTTCTTTAATAGTAAAGCTTCTGGTCTGTATAAAATCCTTAAAACGAACAGGCTTATAGAAATATAAGTTTAGCTCGCACCAAAAACTTTCGTATTAATCTGCTGCAGACTAATTCTCTTACAATTAAACCTAATAAATTCCATAAACATTCACTGAGCAGGTTTTGTCCCAAAAGTATTTTATTTTTTTTGTAGAATCACTGGCACAGAAAAAAGTACTCAAATTCTACATCCGAGTGTAAACACGTTTCAATGCACAGGTGAAGCTAGAATGCGTTAATTTACCAAGATATTTTTAGTGGTGGAAACCGCAAGTATTGATTGCTTTGTTCTCTTGTATTTTTTCACTGTAATAAATGAGACAGTTTTACAGCGGTCGCTTAACGAGCTGAGCAAATTCCGATTCTCAATTGGCTCAACTATATTCCGCAGAAGTACCGCCTCGAAACTCATTTTTACGCAGTTATTTTTATGCCATGTATGATAGAGCTTAATATATTTTTCAGGGTAAATTTTCCAGCTAAATGGGAGATGTTATTAATGCTGTTCATTTGGAATCAGTAGCACTCCAAAATTATCCCCTCTATAGACAATGGTTTTTATGAATAACTTAAAGAGACACTAAGTGGTATTTATCCAAGTGATTACGGGTTATTACAGGCATACGCCATGTTTAATATACGTTTTACGTACAGAGTAATATTAATTCTGGAAGGTAAGTACTTAATTTATTTATGTTTACCCATGTCATTCGTTAAGTCCAGCGGCAAAAATTTGCATTATGTTGCTTGCATGTTTATTCCCTCCTTTTGGAAATTATTGAGATAAACGAGCTATAAAACAGGCTTTTCAAAGGCAAAACCATTGGTTTAATCGTTATTTCTAATCACAGTAATCTATTTTTAATTGTTAATAAGACTATGTTGCTAAGGGTAAGAAGGCAAATTAATGCCGTCCATATTTGATAGTGGGAAAGGATATTCTAAGTGTCGTGGAGGTTTTATGATTGATATGGACCTGTGCTATGTTAAGTATTTGTTGGACGTCATTTATTGAAACATAGGATTTCCTTGCATTCTACAAATCTATTTTTCCTAGAAATCTAAAATTATTGAAAGTAACATTTTCAATTCAGCCTAATTTTTAACAATGAAAGTTGCTATTACGCCATTTCGAATATTTTGTAGACGTTGATGAAGGTTAATATATGTTGTTCTCTCTAAATCAAGCAATTAATCATTATTGCCAATCATTAAAATTTATAAATAATATGGCTATTAACTATGTAATCTACATGGCTATACCGATCTCTATTTCGATATCTTCTCTAAATTTCTTCAAATTTAGAAAAACTTCTTTCACTGTGTTTTACATCTTCTGTAGGGGTACTTATGAGCAATATGATAAAACTCAAAAGAGATAATCACCTGATTTTCTACACGGCGAAAATTACAGTTCCTCATCTTAGTGATCGTCCATATATTCAATATGACATCGAGAAAGAGAATAAACGGAACATTTATCTTTTCCCTTTTTAGTTAAGTTAATCTGAACAACTTTTACTTGCATCATAGGTTTTCGAGTTAAAACTTTTCATTTTTTTAATAGTGCGTGTTTCTCAAAGTCTTTTTAATTTAATTTTCTTCCCTAATTTTTATTTCCTTATTTACACTTTAGTTTTACAAAAAAATAAACTTATTTTAATCGTTTCAGGAGTTCTGTGGAAACGTGATGGCTCTGTGGATAGAATGTAGGGCTACCTTTTGTAGGATTCTGGGTTCTAAACCCAACCAACCATCCAACCCAACCATCAACTATTCTAAACGAACTCCTTGAATTATTACTAGATGGCCTAGTGAAAGAAATTGGCACACCAACCGTATTATATATGTAATTCACAAGCCTGTAGCTTATACTAGGGTTATCTCTATCCTCACCAATCTATACCAATCTTCGAGTTGAATCTTATGTTGACATATGCTGTCAGTGTATGTAACTAAGCATTGCTACGGCTAATTGGAGTTCATCTATCATTATTTTCTTTTGGATCCCACACGGTATTGCAACTTACTTACGATAAATAGCACATTAAAAATGAATAATATTAACAATAGAATATCTCCTTAAAATATTTTTGCATATAAGAAACAGCTAAATTATCATTTAATAGCACTACGGTGTCCTAAATTGCACCGATACAATATAGGAAACTGCTGGTGGTATTATAGGCATCTACGAAATTTTGTCTTCGTTACTTCCTTCCAAACTAACCATAAGAGTTGCAGAATCATATTTTCGTGAAAACGATGGAAATCGGGAGTCAGTGCAAAATAGCAACTCTTCCTTATCTAACACTAGCGTTTCATTTCGTATCTAAAGCATCAACTAATTACGAACGATACTTCCAATATAAATGCACACGGATTACGCTTTGACCACGATTTCTTTATTTCCTTTTGAAGGAATATTGTGACCATTGCCCAGATATATAGGTTACTCCTGGGATTCATTCATTTTTTTAAATCTGACAATATAACCCTCAAAACCAATGCACAATGATTTGTAACGGCGAATGACTACCTCCTGCGAGGCATTAGCATTATTAAAATATAACAATAGGATTGTCTGACCGAGCGATATACCATCAAAAAGGTAGGATTATAACCGAAGCCAAATCCTGGCTAAGATTAAATTTAGCACATAAAAAATACGTGATCCGATACCACTCGTAAAACGAATCCTACCGTTGGGAATATTTTAAGCAAAAATGATTTCATTTCCCGTGCTGCAAAAATAATAACTGGAATACATTGGTATGCAAATGGATTCCATGACGACGTGCAGAGTAACGCTGGCAACGGAAATCAAAAGAATAGAGTACAAATAAAATAGATGTGTGAAATGGGATAGCGAAATAATAGGAGATGGCTTCGAAAGGTGAATGTGTTGATAATTAATGCATGAATATGGGTATGAAAATGAGTTTTACAGAATTATTATTTTTATTCTTCTTTGGTTTTCAGTAATTTTCAGGATCGGTTGGTTGGTTAACAGGACAGGTTGCTCCCTAATTTTCTCCATCTTTTGCCATTCTCATCATTTTACCCATATCCAACATCCTTCATTGCCTGCTTCCAATATTTCAGTCTAAGCCTTCCTCAATATCATACGCCTTCTACATCTCTTCAAAGATTGACTTAATCAAAAATTTATGCTAGTATTCTTTTTTAATACATTTGACAGGTTCCACTCTTTTTTAATCCTTCTATATATTTGTTTATAAGTCACTCTCTCAGGCCACCTTTTTTGCACATCCTCCAATTGCATCACATCTCAAAACCATTCGTCACTACTTCTTTTTTTCTCGTTGGTTTGTCTTTTGCTTCCATACTGCAACACAATCTACCCAACATGCTAAACCAAATTTTTTCTCTGCGATACTTTGACTGTAACGGAAGAAAAGACTTTCCTTATACTGTTGAAATCTATCTTTGCTATGAGTATTCTATTCCTTATTCCTTTTGTATTCTCTCCATCAGGTATAACGCTCAATAATCGAACTCTCTTACTTGTAGAAGTAACTCTCCCAACGTACAACATTTATCGCCTTTTTATTTCCGCCTCTGTAAGTAACTAGGACTTACGTCTTATATACATTTAGCCCGATATTGTAAGATTAGAAAAATTATAAGCGTTAAAATACGGCTTGGAATTAATAAGTCTCAGAGCAGCCTCATTTTCATAGCATTCATTACAACTGGCTAAAAAACACGTCGAGACATCACATAATAGAATTGAGAATACACCAAGGCTGCTAAAATGAGACTTATACACTGAAGTAGGTTTATTTAAATATATATAATATCGTGGCACTTTTCCACAAAATTCATTATGTGGAAATTTGCTACGATCTTTAATTAATTTATATATTTTTAACTTCCATCAATTGAAGCCTGAATCTGCTGAAATTATGAAGTAGGCTTATTTGCACATACTAATAGTTATTTTAAATTTTGTGCTGGTGCGTGGAGTATAAAATCTTGTGTACCCTAAAATATCTCGATGGGGCAGATTTACCCAGTGCAAACAGGAAACGCTGACCATGTGGGCTAGCATGTCTCGTGAATCATTTGATATAAATATTGGGTCATTAAGATTTTCTGAGTAACAATAAACGCCTTTATTGGACATATTTATGTTTTAGTTCGATACCATATTCCTTCATCCAGTTCATCCCATGAATTGTTTTGTGGATCAACCTGCCTAAATCCATGCGCCAACATACCTTGATTACATGGCACATTTTCCCGAGTAAAATTGAGTTTTGAAGCATGGTAAAGCAATTCTGAACATTAAGCTGGGAGCCTTAAATGACATAAAATTAGGTTAAATACAGCACGAACAACGTATCTCCGTATAGAAAACCATGTTAAATTAAAATATAAAGCGTAAATTTAAAAGAAAATTAAATAATATAAAAAATATTCTAGAATTTTGGCCAACGTCCACTGGTCTACCCTATGTAGAGTGTTCGAAGTTTTCCAGGCTATTGGAACTCTTACCCTGTGAACTCAAAATATTTATTATGATGGCAAATTAGGCTCGAAAATTAGCTAAATTCATGTACAACTTAACACTTAAGAGAATATCCCTTATTACAGTTATAGCTAAGTTAATTTCTCCATTTTCTCCCAGTTTTAATTCCATAAATTCCATATGGGCCAACATGCCCCGATGGACAGCGTGCCCCGGTCTACTCTACTTTGATAATTCCTTTTATTCTGGACAAACTCAGGGATTACTCAATGATTTCCATGAGTATCCTGGAAAATTCGAAGTTTAAGTCCTACAGCGTCCAGCGGAGAATTGACCAATACGAAGAATTCTCATGATGCAGTCTTAGAAAGACGTAATTCCACTTTATTCCTTTTATTGAGAAATTTCCAGTTTCAAAATCAGTACCAATGCATTTCAAACTCCGGTAGTAATTTTTGTGATTTGATGAAATATATACAGTAGATTACGTTTAATGGGTCCACCTGTTACTTGGGGCAGCCACTTAATTGGGGCAGATCTTGAAGAACAGAACCCGATAGAGGAATATCCCAGAGTATTCTCCGCTTAATTGGGACAGCATGCCGCTTTATTGGGCCATGAGTCGGCGACATAGACTCTGTACTCGCGACGGAATTAAATTTTTTTTGTTTCCAGAATACTATTTTTTAATATTCTCCTCCTTTGATTTACTCTTATTTTTCACAAATGTTCCTATTCTTGCCCTATTTTGAAAGCTCTTATTGTTATAGTATCCGCAGGAGGATAGCACTTTTATTAAATAGGACTTAGTAAAAGACATTCATTCAGCATCGCCCGAGGCTGTGAAAAATATTTTCAGCTAAATTGTTATAATTATTAAAAATGATAATAAATTAACTAAACTCGCTGATTTATTCATCAAATCAATATTCAATAAACTTATGTTCCATTATAAACATTCTTTAGTCTTCTTTCTATCAATTCAACGTTTGTTTATGCCCATATACAATAGAGTTCACCTAATTGGGGCAGCCGCTTATTTGGGGCAAAGTGTGCAAGTCCCGATACGTCCCAATTAACCGGAATCTACTGTATTTATAATTTAAATTTTCACGTTTTTTTCCACCTGGGAGCTCATAGTTGATAAATTGATGTTTACATTGCAGTAAAAGAAGATAGTACTGGAGGGGAAATTTTTACGATAGTGGTGACATGATAATTAAATTAATTAATTTAGTCAACGTCAGCATGGTTATAATTACCTTGTATGGATTTAAAAATATGATCTCTAGCTATGAGTTTCACTTAAAAATAGATACACAAAATATTTACCCCGTCAAATGCAGGGAATTTAGGAAGTAGGTATATAATTGAATGAAATGATTTCAGCAGGATGAGTTGTTATAAAAAAGAAAATTATGGACAGAGCTCTTCACAAATTATCTGGAATACAGAAATTTCAAATTTGTAATTTAATTCCTAATTGATATTCATTCCATCTCGCATCAAAAATATATTTCACTCAAATGTTTAGTCTCAACTGAGGTCATTATAGATATAAAAATTATTAAATGCAGGTATAATTTGAATATTATCCTAAAAAACTGTTATTGATTTAAAATAAAGATAAATATTTGCATGCCATTCATTGTGAAAAATAATCAAATTCTTGTGTGGGAAGCGATACGATCGTCGAAAACCAAACTTATAAATGACTAAAGGCTAAAGACAAGAAGACAAAAGCTACTTATGGTACAATTTCAATCACTGGGTAATGATCATGATAAAGCCATCAAATACAACGATGCACCTTAGGCAGGGAAATGGATTCAAAACGGGAGAAATAATTAAATATGAAAAGGAAAGCTGATACAACAGTGGCGTGGAGTGCTGCGCCAACAATCTTTAGACTGTAGAATTATGAAAATGATCTATGCTGGATCAGGAATTTCTATAAATCATTGAATAAACTACTAGCGTGAGTCAGTTTTTCCCATTACATTTATTGCACTATGGGTTAGAACAGGTGTCCATCACAATTCCCAGATTATTTTTAGCCTAGTTAATTTTTATTATAGCCTTTAATATGCATTATTTTCTCATCTTTAATGATTATTTCTAAATGTCCAGCCATTTCATCTTCACATCGTGACGCCAAATTGCATATACTCCTCAGGTCACCCTGGGCATCATGAAATAGACTGTAGCTATATAGATAAAATGCTGTACTTACGTTGAAGCGAACTTTCTTGCAGTGTATGCTCAAAATTCATTGAAAAGTCCAAAGAGAAGTGAGAATCGCTATTAAAGAAAGACTGAAAAAAAAACCAAATCCCTAAGTGTAAACTCCTGGTCATGTCTGCAAGACGACGACACATATCGATGGATTTCGTGCTCTTCATGGTAGTTCTTTTTAGTGAAAAATAAATTAGCGATTTTTCTGGTGGACGTAATATTTGAAACTCAGTGCATTTTGTTGGCACGGCTTTATATTTGTCGCAGTTTACCAAAAGTTAGAAAATGCTATGTTGAGCAAAGTGAAAACTCTTGAAACCTAGTAGACCTTAGCTATTAATGATAAATTAGCGATATCTCCGATGGAAGCAAAGTTAGAAACTTCGCATACATTGTTGTTGGCATAGATTTTTTGACACATTTTTCCAAAAGAGAGCAAATGCTCTACAGTCGGGGACTGGTCGAAAATTTTCGATAGCGAGGCTTTTTTTTTTAAATATCGTGTGCTTTGCCTCTGACTACCACCCAAGTCAATCTGTGAACCGATTCATCTGTCTGTCTCATCGCAGCGGGTGCAGCTGCGATCACGCCCCACCAAACAGGCCATTGCATCGCTCGCCTCCCCCTTCCTCCCGCGAATAATCACTCAGTTATTGCCCCTGAATATGTGTGGGCGAGCAATTCGTTCCGTGATATTTCGAGAGCTAAAATCTCCCGCATTTGCGGTCCGCTTGCTGATGGGATTCATGCTTCCATGAATCAATATTCCCGTCCGCCACGGGGAACCAATTGGGCTGCGATCGAATAGTAGACTGATTTCGGACGCTAATGCACCGACGAAACTTGAACCCCATATCACCCCCCTACATGTGCGCCCCCGAAAGAAAGACTGTGGATGGACATTGGACAGACAACACTCGGGTTTAAAGGTCAATATAAAAATGAACAACCTTTTTCATGCAGGAAATTTTAATCAATAGAGGCCTGGTTTATTTTTAGATGAATTAATTGAAGTTCAATTTTTTAAGAAAATAATTTTGTTAGAAAAAACTAGTTGGACACCAGAGACAAAAGCACTCGATAAAATAAACTTTAACGTGAAAGTAATGTTTTTATTTTCAAATTTTATTTTTGATATAATTTGCAATTAATTAAGCCTGACATACTGTGATTGTAGTAACCATAAGTTGATGAAATATCTGAGACCTTCCTGTTAATTCACTATGGATAACCCAAGTCGGTAGGTAACCCGTGAAGATTACACCCGAACTTGGAATATTTTTATTTTTCCAGTGCAAAAGGGCGAACTATTTCGTTGTTTCGGTATCTTGATGATCAAGGATTCCCGGGTTTAAACCCAGGATGAAGTGAACCTACTGATGAAAATATTAACGTAGAACGTAGGACGCAATTTATTTGGAATTATATTTGGAGTATGAATCTTCAAGGTAGAAAGACATGAGAAATGACATCAGCGGAGAATACGCAGTTATTTACAATATTCTGAAATGTGGCGTGGTAGAAGATGGAGATCAAATGGATATATATTGTGAGAAATGCAGAAGTTCTAAGTTGAGTTGGAGAGGAGAGACGTCTTTTGAATCCATCGGATAGAAAAGTTGGAAACTTATTGAGCACGTCTTGAGACGCGAGGGTGAGATGAAAAACATTGTTGAAGGACAGGTGGAAGGTAAGAATGATAGGGTTAAACCACGGATGAGATAGATGGAGTAGCTCATGTAAAAATACATGCTCATGTTTAAAGCAGATGAATTATGTAGGTGTTAAAATATTGGCCGATAGAAATGAGTGGAGAGCAGCGTCAAAGGAATTTTAAAATATATGACTGTTGATGATAATGATGAAATGTATAATTTTTGGAAACTCTTAGCGTGATGCAGGATCCGAAGTTTTCGTGGAATGTACTGGGGATCGCCAGTGGGTCAGAAACTGCATAACTGCCAAGTCACCCTTAGGACGATGGCCGAGTCGGGCATCGAAACGTCGGCATTCATGCAATTCCTGACCCGGTGCGGATCCGGACAACATTTCACGAATCTTATTCACCGAGAGAGCACTAAGTCTTTACTCAGGATCCAAAGGTTTCCTATCGATCCATTGTGCAAACCCCAAAATGGTATTGCAACGCGAACTGTTGGCAGCCTAAGTGTTCACCCAAGCTGACGACCTTTTATGTATCCAGTTCAATAGCGTAAATCCGGTTTATTAATACGTTATTTTTCATGAAGGTGTCACATTTTTTCTCAGCTCTCACCGAGAATCTATTTTAAGTTTGTTATATTATTTAAGTTGATGAATGACCATAAAAAAATGAAAGTGAATCAACCAGAACTGAATTATGCATAAGAAAAATATAGTATTAATACCTACTAGAGATCGAGATCAACCCAGTTATACTAAGGTTTTATACATTGAGATATACACTATGCACATTTTTATTTCATTATTTATTACATATAAATATTTAAATATATTTAATATATATATTTTAACTTCATTTTCAGATATTTATAGGACGCGACATGGCTTTTTAGGAGAGTTTCCAAATTACGGGTAATTGAAATGAAAATATAGAGAGTTGTTTAATTTTTCTACTCCCTGCCTCAAAAGGATAACTTCTGATCTTTTTTCGTGACGGCCTACTCGCTCAAAACGTATGCTGTCATATGAAATTTTCACGTTATACATAAGACGCTCTGGTCAAAATTTAAATTTGTTTCACATTCGAAGACTTGGCCGGAATATTTTCCCGGTTGCAATATTTTTATACTGTAAAGAATACGAGCAATATTTCATTCAGCATATATACATATTATGCAAATTTCAAGAAGACAGCTCACGCATAAATTAACTAATACGCCATCAAGAAAGAGGCCACACCAACGGTCGAGTGGAGGAATGTGACTTATTAATATTGAAGCCAAATATTCCGAAGGCAAAATTTTTATTATAATACGATTAACTTCATCGTCCGAAGATCTTGATATTTGTTTTACTACATTTTTTTATAATAAACTTTTAATAAAAATATTCCTGTTTGAAATTTTGCGAAAAACCGCGGCTAGTACCGGCATAGTAAATATGCTAAATATTCCTGTTTGATATGGACGAAATATTTAGCATTAGACCTTTAGAAACTACGTACCTCACCTCAGCAGTTTCTGGTCAATGTGGATAGAGTTATAATCCATACACCCTAAGGATATGAAGATGGCATATCCACTGTAAAGCGAATAAAGCGGCACAGATTGGGTTTTTGGGGTTTTACGAATCGACTTGCGAAAGTTATGTGCCCGTAATATAGCTATTCTAAAATATTTTAAAAATTCTGAACGAAAAGAAATGGATATAGGTATAATGTTTATGTGCTGGAAAAAGTATTTGATTCTAACCCTGTGGGTCCTGGTGCAAATACCGAAAGTGGCATTTACTTTTCGCGGAATGGCCTGCTTCAGTGCTTTGTGGAGGGTACTTCAAGTGCAGCACTCCGTCCGTCGGATAGGACATTAAGCTGTGATCCCCTTTCCGCCTTTCATTGAGAGCAAGTGTTTCTCTCCACTCTCCCCTTCCCTACCCTCACAACCCGGCGCAAGTGGACTCAGATGTCTGTCTCTTCCTCCGGTGCCGTGACAACAAATAAATAAAAAAATCCATGGAAAAACATAGAAAGTGAAAGTTATGTGTCTCGTTGAAACTATACTGAATTTATACATTATTTTTAATTTTCCGTAATCCAATCATAAAACAATGAGGTTTTGTAAAAAACAAATCAGAAGAAAAAAAACATGTTCCTTTCATTTAACCCGTGATACTCCCTTACAACTTTCCCATATTTTTACATCATAAAATTTACATTCAAAAACGTTCCTGTTGAAATCAACGGAATATATAGGGATCACCTTTTCCCTCACTTTATGTTATCGTCATCACCGAGAACTGGTTCACAATTCCTTTCACAACATAAACCTAAAACCTATGCGCTTTGGTCATACGACAAAAAGAGGTACAAGCAGCATTTTCTTGTTTTAAACCTTCTATCCCAGCAGAAATGATGAGCAGATCAAAACACAAATCAGGGCTGCATATTTTGAGTGTGATGAAACAGCTAGGATTGTCAACGTCATCAAGGTAATGACCCAAACAGGGCGGCACAGATGGCCCAATCATTTCCGCTAAACTGAGCACAGTAATGGGGTCACTTCAATGTTTTGGCAGTGACGAGGGAATGGAACGAGTAGCGAACATATTTCGAGTGGAACAAGAAACCATAGTATTGGTGTGATTCGAAAACGGATGGCGCGGAACGCAATTTTGAGTTGCGGTCGGTACAGTCGTCGTAATAATCGTAGTTAAAAACTCCTTCTAAGGGCGATTGCACGCTTTAACCTGACTGCCCAGAATAACAGACCAACAAGGCGTACAGCTGCTCTATTTGACGCGCATTTAGAATGATGATAGCATTCAAAAATGAGGGGAAGTATTGCTGAGAAAATAAACCAAAGGGAAATGTACGAAGTTTATCAGGTTCGTTTAAGACTAAATGATGATCAGCGTAGTTTATGATCGACATGATTTGGCAGGTGATCGGCGGATTTATTCAAATCTTAACGTCTGAAATACTGAACTGGATACAAAGGAAAGCAAATTTATGCAGAAAGTTTGCATCTGCGAGAAAACAAAGAGAAATTCCGGGAAAAATTTATGGCAGCGTAAAGCAGAATAATACAAGCGATGATTTAAGATATTATACCATGGATTAAAAAGTTTTCCAATGAAACTGAGTGTATTTTTTTATTCACAACCCGACTGTGAAAACATAGCAAGGGTAAATGGAAATTAAAACTAGTATCCTTTCCATAATACGTCAGTTACATGCTCCAGGGGTACCAACAAAAACTAGTATGAATAAAAACAGATGGGCCCTGCCTGAGATACAGGGTGATATGGAGATACACATAACTTTCAACGGCGTTGAAAGAATTGTAAAAGCTTTTTTTACCAGCAAAAGTTTGAAATACATATTTTTATTTCGAAAAATCCACAGATGAAAAAATCATTCGCCTTGCCCTGGATTCGAACCCGGATCCCCCGATTACCGTTCGAGTACTTCAACCAGTTATGCTACAGAGGTGTAACATTGGGAAGGATGACGCCTCAGTGGATTCACTGGCTAAGCACCTTGACCGGATATCGGGGGATTCGGGTTCGAATTCCAGTCAAGGCGAATAATTTTTCCCCGTGGATTTTTCGCACGATTTATGTATTTCGGGTGACTCTGTAAAGATATCACCGTGGCAAGTCCCGATATACTTACAATATATTTATTTCGTTAATAATGGGGTCCCGTAATTTTAATGAATAAAATAATTTCCTATTCTATAAAACAAGATTTTTAAAAAGAAATGAGCTACTTCACGGAAATTCAAAGCTGTCATCTGAATCCTCGAACATCTTTGTTTCCCGGAGCTGAAAGTTTAAAATAATCATTATTTTCGAAAATCAATTACAATTTAGTCCTCATTTTCCCCCCTATTCCTGCTGCATGCGGATAAAAAACGCGCACGAAAAGGAAGCGGTAGTTATCTTCCGATCCGTCGATGGCGCTAGCGTGCGTCCCGTGGTGGCTAATTTACTTGCTGAGGTTGAGACCATAATGGTTCCGACTGTGGCCTTCAAGTCCATATTGCCGCTGTCATCTTAGTGAGATAAAGCCCTAAAGGAGGAATTGGGCGTTTCCCTCCGCCGATATCTGTAATTTTTCGTTCCAAAAAGAGAGAGAGCTCTTATTGATCATTGGGAGTTTCCCATTGTGTATATTGTCGTAGTCAGGTTACAGAAATCCTCTTCGTTCAAGCTTCAGACATTCAATCCGTTTGTTTCTTATTCATTTTGTAGGTGCAATTTATTGGTGAAGCTTCCACTATTGCAAAATTAGATAAAAAGGAAAAAAGTTATTTCTCTGTGTTACACTTGGCATTAATTATCTCCAACGTTGAACATTTACCAAAGCCCTGCATGTAATTTCCTTTAGCTTGAAACCCGATGATTTTCACAGCATTATGCTTCTTCTGCATTACTAATATTTAGAGATTGTTCCCGCGAGTTGTCTGCGTAAATAAATTTTCCATGAGAAGTTTTGCCATCATAGAGTGAATTCTGATGCATTGATTCCTTCATAAATTATTATTAATGAACCAGGAATTTAACAGTCATTTCAAACTCCCTCTACACGAATGCTCTGAATACATTTTTGAGTATATTTCCTCCATAGAACGGGTAAAATTTGCCATGAAAAAATTATTGCGCCCGCACGTCACTTCTAGAAGTTCTTTGGTAAATGTTTTTTTTAATAATTCATTCCAAGGGTAGCACATTGAAATGACTTTTTTATAACTAACCCTTGAACTAATTCCGCAATGGCAGTTTTATCAACAAATGCACATATTTTAGTGGTTAATTACTGTATATAAATGGTCATATGTATTTCCCTTGGTGGACACCTAATGTCCTTTAAATACATCAGAGCTATTTCCGTCAAGAACTACATTTTATTTACGATCGTTAAAAAAATTGAGCATCGAGTTCACTATTGCTTTGTTCAACTCGCACGACTGTAATTTGTCCAAAAGATCTTAATGTCAAATGCTTTCTTAAAATATATAAATATTGACTCAACTTGTCTTTTCAACTCCCCGAATTTGAGAAAATCGTGAAGAGAGATTTAAAGCTGGGTTTTGTATAACCTATCTATTTGAAAGACGTGCTGACAGACAAGTTGGAAGTTTTAAGTGTCCAAGGAACTCATAGTATCGTTAACAAGAATATATTCGAGAATCTTGTCTATAATCGATCTTACATTATATTATATACATATATAATTGGTCGACAGTACCCTAAGTCATATCTGTTTCCCTTTTATAACATCAGTTTGTCTTGTCAATGTCACTTCGGCGATTTTCCAGTCCATAGGTGTCTTGCCTTAAGACAATGACTTCATGGATATTATATCTTGGAGCTGTGCAATCTTTGGTGATGACTCCTTAACGACGCGTGCGGGTATTCCCTCCGGACCGGAGAGCTTTTTGCTTTTTATCCATTTTACCTATTCGATTATCCTATCGCGCTAAATAGTGCCTTCTTTGATGGGTTCCTTTGAGAATGGAACGTCTAAAATACAGGCAGTGCTGTCTCTGTATTTGGTTCTCTCGACTGAGCTCTAAATTAATTATGCATTCTGGGATTTACCCCGAGTTTACTTCAAAAATCTAATTAATAAAAGCTACCAGTATGGTGTAAAATCAATTACGACATCTAAATATTAAAAAGATACATATTATTTAAGGTAACGTCATTTCTCCCCATTGCATAGTTACAGAAATATTGTAGCAAGAATATTAGAATAAAGAAAGCACAAAGAATCCAAATGAAAAAATATGGGACCGACAATAAGCTGCATTGACTTCAAAGCACACATTTTACTTTGCCGAACAGTGAATATTTACCGTGTTTACGATGTACCCAGAATTTGACTGGCACCGCAACTTGTCATACTTTATGGCTGCTGACTGCATGTTAACTGAGGTTGGCATTTTGACTGTCAGAGTGCTTCGTGAGTTGAGCGCATATCTTTCATAATGGTCACTCACTCGACTGCCTCACATGACCAGGAAAACGTGACTAATGCCACAAAAATGCATCAAAAATGTCCGCAGAGACATTTTAATACTACTGCAGCACACAACCAAATCCTCCTTTACCCAAATTTCGGCTTATAAAGACGCATCGCTTTCACTCTACCGGTCGTGTTCAGTCTTTTTTCATGAAATATGACCTTTAAATATTATCAGAAAAATGGAATGCTGGTCGCTATGGATAAGGGGGAAGTTATAGCCATGCTGATGATCGTCCGGGTACTAATTACATGGACGACTTCCATTTATTTCAAATAGGAAAACTTACATATTTGATCGAAATAATAGTCAACTTTGAGGTTAAAAAAATCAGTCGCACGGGATCAAAGAAGTTAATCTCACAAAATCGGCATCTTATCTAAATGGCATGAGTGGTGTAAAAATTAAATCCGCATTTCCCACGCATTTAAATGGGGCGCAATTTAAGGCACCCTTCTCAAGATGGCCATGTGCGCCATTTATTGGTTTATTCCGGGGAAGGGGTCCTCCTTATTCAATAGCATTTATTATAGTGCAACAACTTAACAACCGAGGATGCAAGATTTGAAATTGAGATTTGTCAAGGTCTCCACCGCGACGTCGGTGACCGGCTGACCGAAAATTTTAGTTCCCGGGTATTCCGCGATCGACATAACGCACTTCAAACAGATTTGGGCGTTCAACTTCTCTCCTCTTCCTCCTCTTCCCCCCTCCCTGGAATTTCCCGGATAGCCGACCTGCGCGAGGCTTGCGTGGCCACCAGTCTCTTTGCAGTCAGCCGTTGCCTAAGAAGGTCCTCTCCGACGAACCACCCGATCCACCCGTATCGGGTTCCCTCTTGGGCTGAGAATTTTATTTCTCACTCGTTACTTTCCACCATGCGGCAGTAGAGAGGAAATCCCCCTCTCCTAATATATGGTTCCCGCTGCAGTTTTTTGTGTGTTATGGGAGTCATATTTTGTTTTATTTGTTTCACAATCTTACAAGTGTTGTGAGGTAATAATGTTTGGAGAGTGTGACCTTTGCGGGAGATTCTAGAGGAAGCCAGCCTAAAAGACTGCAAAGTTTTGAATAGTGCCAATAATTTTATTTATTTCCCATTTCCCGTAAACAACGCATTGCAGCCTTTACAACGGGTTTTTTTGACATCAACAGCTCACAACACAAACATCCATGCCCTAGTTAGGGATCACCAATTCAGGCGGGGTTCGAACCCGCGACCTACGGATTGACACCGAGGCCGGCAAAAATTTTGCTAATCTCCTAATGACTCTGAAGTGTTATTAAATCTATAAGTAAATAATTTCTGTGTCTGTTTAAATCCAACTTGCTGAAAGTCAGTGTGACGTACCTTAACTTGGTGGTGCATCCTGTGAATGCTCCTGGCACCCTATTCAAAAAAATACCCTTCAACCAAAGTTATGGGAACCACATCCATCTTTACCAACTTGCCGAAAGTCAGTGTGACGTACCTTAACTTGGTGGTGCATCCTGTGAATGCTCCTGGCACCCTATTCAAAAAAATACCCTTCAACCAAAGTTATGGGAACCACATCCATCTTTACCATCGGTGCGTTCACCTGTGCTGAGTAATGCCTGCGCAACAGACCGCCAAAGTAGATAATTGGCGTTTCCTATATTGTGGGGAGCAATAGATGTTGGGGTCGCAGATTCCGAAGAAATATAGAAATGCCAAAATATTTAATTTCGAGTCACTAAGGAAATTTGCAGATAAATCATGACGTAAAAAGTCTTCTTTTCTCAGCTTAACTTAAAAGAAAATAAAAAAATAAAAATTCAAAACCTGCCGCCCTGTTTTCATGAGCTAGTCAGTGAGCTATAGAGACCCTAACGGAAAGAATCTCTCATTAGAGTGTTAGTGACGGCGAACCACAAGAGACGGATGTGCAAAGCCGAAAAGTAGCGGGGAAATGGTGACTTGCTCTCAAAGAGCCAGTGATGTCATGAACTCATCAGCGAAAGGAGTAAACTCGTTCAATTTTCGTCGCAAATAGCTCTACGCGGATCAAGAAACGGAAAAATACAAGTCAAGAAACTGATGGCGTCACCAACTCATGAAAACTGGGTGGAAAATTTCGTGTTTTCTTTTTTAATTTTCCGCTTAGTTTCATTTTTCGTTTTCAGGGAGATATTTTGTCTAACCTTATGCAGTACTTCCGCATACCGAATTTTTTCCTATATTGCTAATAGGCCTTCGAAGAATGATGAAGATCAGTGTCAGGAATAATGAAGTTCTAAGAAAAGTGGGAGAAGAGAGAATAGGTACTCCTAAACGGCGTAAAACGAAAAACCTAATTACATGGCGTGTTAATATCGAAAATGCGTTACATGACGACTTATCCGTTCAAATGATGGGGATTGCAGCTGGATAAAGATAATCGCGGAAGCGCAAGTGGATGAGAAGGAAGGTAAAGGTATTTCCGGAATAAATTACATGGCGAAGTTTATTTAAGAGAGACAACCTTGTTACAATGTTATAAACTCACATCTGGATCTATAGGATTAACGCTGGTTTGGGGAAACAGATCAATGTCCCTGGTGAAGAGGTTACGAGGAAGAGCGTTGCGGTAACTGAAGTTTCACTTCGGGACTTATGTCACTCAAACATCTAACTAAAGCTCATGGAAACAAATGACACGCCAGTTGGCGCAAATGAAGAGCCTCCATGAAAAAGACAAACGGTTGTAATTGATCTTTGCCTGTTGCACCGATAAATTTCCATGTATTCTACTGTATCAGCAAGGAAGTTCAAGTTTTGACTAAAAATCGAATACTGCGAGTGAAAGTACATGGCTGTAATAAGTGCATAATCATTTTAATTTAATATTAGTGAACCTAGATTGTGATAAAAATAATAAGCTCCAAATCAATGCCAAACATCTTAATAATTTTTAATGAAGATAAAAGGTCCACATCATCTCCACACTAAGACGGTCGAGCTTACTATTTGTAAGCAATATTGGAGAATTGGAGCCTACATTGTCGCTATTCCAAGACGAATGTTTTCTTACTTCATGAAACAAGTTTGTTGAAACGGATTTATTCGGTAAAACTCATCCTAAGGAAGAGGTGGCATGGGGAAGTGTTACTGCCATCATTCTCAACCGGAGATCGGGAAATCCAGGTTCGAATGGCATCAAAACTCCAGTAGAAATTAGCTACAAGAAGAGCGTATTCGATGGTGGCAGTAGTAGAAATAGTTGACGGATCGAAATACCACTGAACCAAAAACATTGGAGTAATAATACCCCTTCACTAAATTAAGGTAATAATTTAAATTAAAGGTAATTGGTTTTTCCACTATTATTATTTAATGACGATTTAATTTAGCTCGACGCGTCATCTGATCACTATCTGTCTTATGATGATGACCTCTCTTGATGGTTTCGGATGATGGCTCTGTGAGCCGAGACTCGTCGTACGCATTAAATAATTTTAAAACAGTGCAATTACCTTTTAATGCAATGTGTCGAACTTTCACTGTATCTCACCTGAATTGGTTGAACATATAAGGTAAGAAATTGCGCATTTGGCCATCTTAAGAGAGTTCTATAGAATTGAGCTCCATGCTTAAATAAATGGGATATGACGCTGCATGCTATTTTTCATATTTTACTAGTGAAATTGTGACTCAGGTTATAAATTTCTTGGACAATTTCTTCACCTCAAAATGAGCAATTCTTTCCTTCAATTTTTTTATTTAAAATACATGGGAGTATACCGTGTTTGACGGTCTTCTTCGATTGCTTCAGCTGCAATATTTCCCGTTTTGCGATGCACAGCGACCCATTTCATTGTTTTGATGTAATAGTGTAGACATAGACTAGTCTATGCTCTTAAAAACTCGATCATAATTGGCAATGTAAAAAGTGGCGAACGATACCATAAAGCACTCTTCACTCTTTTAAGCTCACAACATGGAGAATATTTTCGGATGAAAAAGCAAAAGAAATGTGCTATTTCTCACTCGTCCGGCCACACCCTGTACTTGCGGCAAGCATATGGGATACGGCGAAGAAAGATTAAATCCGTGAACAATACATAGGAAATCTTCAATACCTATTCGTCAAAAACTACTGCGGGCGTACAGATAGCTTGCAACAGTTAACCGAATTAGGAAAGGAACCGCTAGACTTAGACTGCGTGCTAGGTTTAGATAGTTTGAGAAATTAAGAATAGATGTCTTGCAGAGCGACACGGGGCCGCACTCTTTTTAGAACTCCGTATTAGAACCCCACTATATTTTCAGATCCGGCGAAAACGATAAATTAAGATATATGCCTCGTTGAACGGACAGGTAAAAGAATTTGTGTTTCCCCTGAATAATAAACGGCTGTACTAAATGCTAGGCAAAACTTCTTTTCACACATTTCCTTCTCATTTGTGATCGGATAGTTTCCTAACTTCCACCACCACACACCTATTGAGAGGTCTTGCGGAGTTGCTCGTGGATATCGAATTGACTTTCAACGCAAGAACCTAATCAGTTTTGTGCTCATCAGTGATTATAACATAATCTGATGATGACTGAATAAGGCTAGTATTAATTTGTAACGTAAATAACAATAATAAATCTTTATTTGCCCGGAGAACTGATACACCTACATTGATTTACATGCATAGATATAAGGCACGTCATAAACACATCAAATACATAGACATATATTATATACAATTGAGTATTTTAACATTAAGATTCAATGAGATATTCATCAATTGAATACAATAGCTTTTTTTGTAAGTACCTTTTTAGATAAGATTTAAAAGCATTGATGATTTTATTTCTTTTAAACAAAATGGCAAATTATTATACAGTTTAGTGCCCATTTCTCTGGGCCCCATTTTGGCTGCCCTTGTTCGTACGTAAATACGATAAAGACTAATTAAACGATGCTATTTTTGGGATATAAATTGAAGTACTGTTACTAAGCTTTGCTTTACCTCTACGAAATTTGTTTAGATCATGATGTGGGTACAAATTGTGCGTAGTCTCAAGAACAAAATTTAAGATAAGAAAAAAAAATAATCAAGATTATTGATCTTCATTTACTTATCGAGCTATGATGATAGGATAAGCGAAGTAATCTGGAGCACATGTCGACACACCGAATGAAGCGAAGCACTGGAAGATTCGTGAGGAGAGTAGGAAGAAGAGAATTGAGAATCTAGGACTCAAGTTGCGAGGCTGGAGCCGCACATGCCGCACAATTACGGTGAAACATTCTGAGAAAATGGAGTACACGGGGGTAAAAAGCATTGCCAATCAACTCGGAGCAACCGTAGAAAACCTGCAGGCGCACTTAGGTTTGTTTTCCTGCGCAGAGGTGCGTCTGCATGGGTTGGCTGAATGTCTGCTGCGAAAGACAATGGGGATGACCAACTGTAGCAGATGCACCTCCCTCCATTTTCCTGGGCTCGCAACACATGTTAAGGTGATATAAATTTTTAACTAATGAAATTCTTGAATTGGTAAACTCGTATGAAAGAAAATTACTAGTTCCTTGCGATCATGAAATCTACAAAGTTCGTACAAAACGTTTATATCTCGATTTACATTTTAATCCTGTGTAATTTTATTTTTCTGCGCCTTTATTTATTCATATCCTTGCCTTAATTTGTTTTCTGTGCATAAATTGTTTAATACCCGTGAATGAAGAATGAAGTGATTCAAAATCGCCCAATGCGTGAAGGATCAGGGTAAATTATTGTCAATATATGTTAATTAATTTTTCGCTCCAATACCCTCTTTGATATTGCCTGCATCAAGCATATACGTAATCACGCTGTATTACTTTCCTGATTCAAGCACCACTTATTAATTGATATTCCATGTTATTGTTCCCCTTGTGTGATGTACACAAAAACCACTGATATAATATTCACATCATTGATCTAAACTTTGCACTTCACTTAACACGTTTAGAGAATAATATCACCAAAATGCTACGGCTAAGATTTATACGTTAAGGAAGATAATAATATTTTTGGCTAGAAATATTTTCGCAGCTTATTTTTTACCTGTTGGTGTTTCTTCCGGGAATTTCTAAGTCCGATTCATTTGCAATATATATCCTGGGTGGCCTTTAATGTCAACATCTGTAGTAATGCTTCAGTAATACAGATTTTGTGTAAGTATGTGAATCATGAAGGGACGCATTGTAAAAGTGCATGTATTTTAAGGGAATCCCAGATCCTACCCGCTGTAAAATTGTCTCATAAGATTGGTTTCTGTTGAATTTTAGTCTCTGTTATACTTTCATAATGTACTCAGTCCAGTTTAAGTTGTGTTGGGATGAAAAGGATAGCTATTCTCAAAAAGTTCACATATATGGTCCAAGCACAATAACTAGACTGGATCAATTCAACTCAGCATCAATTTTATATTATTTTGTATAATATTATAG
The DNA here is from genome assembly GCF_921293095.1 of Ischnura elegans. Taxonomy (NCBI): domain Eukaryota; kingdom Metazoa; phylum Arthropoda; class Insecta; order Odonata; family Coenagrionidae; genus Ischnura; species Ischnura elegans. Next base: position 65,146,529 of record NC_060255.1, on the reverse strand, counting down.
AATACAATTACACCATGTAATGCATATTCACCGAGATGTTTTATGAAGAACTTTATACTAAAAAATGCATTGAGGATTGGAAAAAGGACGTATAGTGACCAAAAAGAACAAAAAACCGCAGTGATACCTCAGTTGAAATAAAAAAAACTCAGTGTAAATTAAATTACAAATTATTAAATGTACTACTGTTATAACGGAATAAACCGGTATAGAACATTTTAAGGGATTGAATATATAATTAAAAGAGTATGAGAGATACAGAATGCATGTATAGTACAGAAGAACCGCCAGTTTTGGGGGCATTGAGTGTTCAAGGATACGCCTTGCTGGATGGAGAGATTAAGAGGGATATCAGGGGTAGAAAGGGTTAGGGAGAAAGGGTACAAAGTAGGGAGATGGAGGCGGAGGGAAGGGGTTTGGTAATTTCGGGTAAAAGCATGCTGCTCCCGCCGTCCGGACCTTCCAACGGCCCACTGTGCACGCGGCCTTGATGAGTGGGCAAACGGAGAGTGAATGGGTTTCAGGTGAGCGGCTGTACCAATGTGGAGAGGGCAGGGAGGGAGGGTGGGTTGAAACGGCAATTCAAGATGATCTCAATGAGCGAGAGTGGATGTTTCCTAAATAAAAGATTGCCAAGCGCCAGTTATACCCAACCGTCAAGCTAATCACATAATGTTTAGGTAAAATAAAAGACAATAGACAAAATAAAAGGTTCCCAATGGGTTTATAAGAATAAAATTTGTTGGTACAATGTAATAAATATTCACAGAGGTGGCATCTGGAAGCCAGCGTCAATATATCAGTCAGGTAAATCAATAAATCAGATGTGCTAACCAGTAAAATAGGTGATTCAGTAATAGACCTTGAAAGGAAGGATGGCAAGTGAAACGAAACGAAAATGTTTCGTTTCGACCCGGAGGGAAACGAAAATACAAGGCCTAGGTTTAGTTTAGTTCCCGCACGAAATTAAAATCAACAAGGAGTTTAGTTTAGACCCGGGACGAAGCCTGGGAAGGAAACTAAATTAAACTAAACTCCGCTACTCATAGTTAAGTTGCGATCCCAAAAGTTGAGTGTAGGGGGACAGAGAATAGTTTCGACCCGTAGCAAAACGAAAATACGATACCTGGGTTTAGTTTCGTTCCCGCTTTTAAATTAAATTCAACGAGGAGTTTAGTTTCGACCTGGGACGAAACTTTACTCTCGGGAACGAAACTAAATTATTCGAAACTCCTCTTCTCATAGTTAAAATTCGATCCCAGAAGTTGCGAAAAGAGGGAATAGTTTCGACCCATTACGTTTGACATGCGTGTAGAGAGGTTTAAACAGCGAGCTTGAAAATCGAATGGCCAGTTTGCGTTCACCGTTCTCCTGTTAGTGGTAAAAATATGAGTGCCCCATGCATCTAATGGCGGTATGCCGGACCTCTACTTCATTCAACCATACTTCGCACTCAGTGCGTGGATCGAAACTAAACTGTTCGACGGTGAAGCACGTCGTCCCTTTGCTGCGAAACATTGTCTGCGTTTCGTTTCGTACTAGAATTTTACGTTAGTTTTGACCCGAAGTAGTTTTGACTCCTATTTCGTTTCGACCCTGAGTTAAGCTCTCTTGGTTTAAATCTATTTCGTTTCGTTTCCACAATTAACTCCCGGGAACAAAACTATTGAAATTTTACCGGTTTTGACTTTTGTTTGGTTTCTGTTGCCATTCCTGCTTGAAATTGATGTAACGGTTGTTAAACCATACCGTGTTAATGAGTTTCACAGTTAAATGTAAAGAGTGAATTTTACTTCACTTTCATATAACTTGCAAATAAATAATATGCAAGTACGATAATATATCTGTACACGAAAACCTAGTTAAGAGACCAAGCGCAGGGTAAATCATGTTTAGGAGGGTGACTCAATTCAAGATGATCTCATTCAGCGAGTGTGGATATTTGTTAAACACAAATTGACCAAGGTTCTGTACCGTTCAAATTCAGGCACTAGGCTGTTCATATAACTTTCATTTGCACTAGCGGAAAATTTCAATGCCACATATAAAAAACGTTTCTCAATGCTTCAAAAGGGTTCCGTAATATGTACTAGTCCAATCGTCACCATATAATACAAATTAACCGATATGTAATATGAAAGTAGGTGTTGAGAGGTCACTCAGATAAATCAATAAATTATACGAAGAGATATGTTATTCGGTGTAATTAACCATTTCAATTAATAAATCGTCAACATAATTGAGCCACTTGATAATTAACATAAGTAAAGCTATAACAGTTCTAGTTAATCCAAAAAATAATACTTTCAATTAAATGCAATATTTATCCGCCAAAAATGAAACCACTTTTGATTTGTAACATAAGGATGTCCACAGAACGTGTGATATTTTAAGTATGAGGGTGAATCTGCACACGCGGGTGCACATGCCCTGATGAGAGGGCAAACGGAAACTGGATGGTTTCCAGATGGGCGATTGTATCTACTGGATGCAGAGAGAGCTTGGAAGGTGAAGTGAAATGGCAAAACAATCTCAATGAGTGAGAGTGGATACTTCCTCAATACAAGAGGGCCAATGTTCTTTTCTGGTCTAATTCAGGCTTAAGCTGTTAATATAATGGCTATTGCCGTAAACAATGGTTCTTAACGCGTTTATGAGTAATTCTAAAAGGAACCACCTAATACATATTTGCCGAGGTACATGGAGGTAGGATTTGATAAATCAGTCAGGCAAATCAATAAATAATTTTAAGAGTTTGCGTTATTATTTATCTTACTTACTGTATTACTTATAAAATCATCAATTTCACAGTCTTGGGCGTTATCTCTAGGAATTTGATTTGAATTTTAAAATAATAAGTTTACATTTCCATTTCCACGTAGTACATAAGGGAAAATAAACTATTCTTATACTTATAAAATCAGATATTTTATTCCTTAATCAGCCTCGTAAACTACAAAATTAAAGAAGAAAATAGTTAAATTATCTCCGGCTACCATATTTTTTTAAAACTAAGTCCATCAGCAGCTCAAGAAAATCTTGGTAGCAATGTGGTGTATCCTAGCTGTCCTAAATGACTATATTAGGTATTCTACAACTGTTTAAGTCAATGCCAATTGAAAATTTGAGGATTAAAAGCAGTTTTTTACACCTTGGATAAGTACTAATTTATTGATGCGGGACATAAGAAATGAAAAACGTGTAATTATTTGTTTGAAGAAATATCTGAGTAGGTCAACAGTACTCAATTAAAAATTGAAAACCCATACATTACATCCAAGAGTATAAGAATTATGGATTCAGTTGATTTTAAGGAATTTCATTATTTTATTTACATCGTTCTCATGTCATAAATATTTGAAAATATTTATAAACAGCTATTCACCTATTACAGTGTTTAACCGCAAAATATATTCCAATGCATACATGTAGATTAATATATATATATGCATCCAAATAAGGCTTAAACCTACCCTCTGTTAATACATTTTCTTAAATTAATCTTTACGCAGGTTTTATGCTCTCAAAGCAGTGAAAATTTTTCTTAACACATTAACTTACGGTAACTTTGCCGGTAAAAATAAAGATGATCTTACTAGCTTAATAAATACTTGAGGTTTTCATTAATTCCAAAGAACGACCACATTAGTAAACGGTAAATTTGTTGGTAAATATAAAGTTTTTCTTTCTATCATAACAAACGCTTGAGGTTTTCTCTAATTCCCAGACTGTATTTCACTAATATTTTCTTAAACCACGTAAGATAAAGAAGGTTTAATCAGAATCTACCCATCACAATAAACTGAAGTAGAAAAGAATATTGAATGCTTTTCTTCTGGTCACTTGTCTCATTGAAAAATTAGATCGTAAATCACTTTTTAATTTATAGGGAAGTGAGTACTCAGAAATCCGGCTGCGGAACTAAAGCCGCAGAGAAGAAAAGATTATATGAATGTGCTTCAATGTCGTAACTTTCCCATTAAACTCAATACCAAAATATTCAAGAATTTGGAAGTCTATCACAAGCTAATGCGACGCTTAATTTAAAAAATATGCTCTTATAGCAATATTTTATCGGATGACGCAAAAAATGGTGGTCTTAAATCAGAATTGCGCTCACAGATTAATAATTTTACAAACAGGTTCTCATATCTATAGTGTTTAAATCAAGTAATGAGCGTCGATTACACTATAAGATGCATATATTGGGACTAAAAACTAGTAAAAAAACAAAATACATTGAGAATCATGACAAGAATAAAACTCTGGGAGCGTCACCAAATTAAACACGATAAAAAACGAATTTTTAAATAGATAAATGTTGAAAACACTTCGGCCAGTGATGCAAACTGAAAAATTTCCCTCATTTTTAAATATTATGTCTCTTGTTTTAGGGACGATTTAAATAACAAAATGATGGCCGCATAAATGCTAAAGATCATTTTTAATCAAGGGCCATTACAGAAATTTTGTGAGTAGAATAATGAAATAAAATATATGAAACGTATTTATTTACTGCGCAATTATAATATAAAATACGATTCCTTAAATACGCTTTTCGATATAAAATATTGTGAACATAGAAAAAAAATGAAAATGCTGGTAATAAGGCAAAATGGTTTTTTTTTAAAATCTATTTCGGAAACTTTGAGTATTAAATGGTCACATGGCACAAAATCATAGTGTGCATGCACTAATAGCCACTCACTTCTCCTCAACGTGTTACGCTTAGCTATTAAATTAACTCTATTTGCATATTATTATCAAATTTATAACTAGCTACACAATTTAAGTTATTGCACAAAATATTAGCTTCTTCCAGAGCTATGCATTAGGGTACGCTAATATACGTGTATCCTAGCAGCGTGAATTCTCGCCATATACCCAATTCCCTTCTCAATGTCCTCATTCCCAGCTTCCATCTCTCAATTTCAATCAGCTCCTAACTGCCTGCCTTCCTTACTTTGCATCTAACCCCTGAAGGGTTCCATTCACCTCTACCAATCCACGCAGAGGGGATTTCCCCATCCCTGGCTACAACCTTTCTAGCTAAATAGGCATACCTATGCATAACTTTTCATGTGTCTCTCTCTGCGTCATATTTATTCTGAAACCTTTATAATTATTTTTAATGTTGGCAAAGATAAGATGTGTCCCCATAAATTATAGAGATGAGGTTTTATTTCTTCCGAATTCTTGCATTGCACTAAACATAATTTAGTAAATATAGGAGAAACCACAGAAAAAAATTAAATTTGCTTAAATAATAGCAAAAAAGATAAATTTTTAAATAAGTTGTGCTTAGAGAATGATCTGTCTTTCAATTGATAACTTTCAATTAAAAAATGGTTTTAGAGTAAAGCATAGTGATACAGTAGTTTGCCAATTCCTGATAGTTTAAAGATTAAGAAGAATGGTATCAAGTAGCACTAAACATCGTAATACGACGTTTATACATCACGGTAGTCATATTTCCCACCACGTAACATAATTCCGTTTCGATTTCCTCGTTTCAAGCTTTCACTTCTCGATTTCAACCACCAACTACCCGCCTGCCTGCCTTACTTTGCTTCTACCCCCTAAAGGGTTCCAGGGTCACCCCAACCATTTGCCGCGGAAGGGATATTCGCTCCATCCCCCTGCGCTCATAGTTCTGATATACATATATAATACATATATAAACGTTTCCAACTCTCTCCCCACTTCACCTCCAACGCGGTGTGCTTTATACAACTGCCTTCCCTATCCGGCTCTTTTTCAATTAGCAACAATTTCCGTAATGGATTTGAGCGCTCGTATTCCGGGAAAATCCGTATCCCACACCGCCTTTATATACCCCCACTCACAAACTTCCCCTACCCTTCCCCCCAACCCCTCTCTCCCCTGCTTTCAGAGGGAAATTCAATGCAGATTAAATAAAATAGTCTGTCTCGCCCCAGAATAGAATTTACCCTCCCTTACAATACGAATGCATTCCGCCCTACATATGCAGCAGTGAACAGCACGCAGTTATTAATTGGGTGTTGTAAACGAGCTCTGAACGATTATATACCGATGCTTATTAGCTTTATTGGATGGAGGTCTCAATTGCAACGTCTTAAGATAGCAAAATAACAAGCGCGAAGCAAGCGCCAGGACTGTCAAGAGATAGCAGTGAGTTTTGATTTATCTATGTGTGCAAAAGTGGAATGGTGCATTCGTTTTGTAGCATAAAGCTTGTTCATGTTATTGATATAAACTTGTAGTATGGAATACACAGATGGAAGCATATAGATCGGATACTATAGGACAGACAATTGATAAGATAGAAAATGATATTGATGCATAAGAAAGAAGTATTATGTTTATTATTAGTAGAATAGCAGTATTTTTGACCCCGAATAGGGGAATCTGGGTCCGAATTCAGGCGATGCCAAATGATTTTTTAACGATGGTTGTCATCCTTGGTGTCGTACAAAGTTAGTTGTTTCATGAAGCCCTTTGTAAAACATCCGTCGCAGAAAGCAACTAAGTAGGAATTATTCCTCCGGTAGTGGCTTAGAAAGTATCATCTCTGTTTCCTGTACCACAGATTAGACTTGTTACGTGAACACCTTGTTCGATAAACCCAATCTCAGGACCGCCTTGAAAGAAGACGACTGGTATACCAAACGAGCAATTGGAATTTTGATTTTTCATAGCGCATTTCCTCCTTAGTGTATATAAAATGGTGGTTTAAGCTATCACCATAGAGACATCAGAAAAATAACTTACGCCCCATGTCCCTTTATGTTACTGAAATACCTACAGTCTACCTTACATCGCTTTACTACATGGCTTATATTATTATTATATTAATATTAAAGCCAAGTCTATACTTCAACTACTTTTTCCATTGTTTTTGGGATTGGAAAGGATACAAAAAATGGTTAAAGCCAAGATATACGTTGGTTATAGGTCTTATGATCTCAAAACCAATCCAGGAATGAGCAACTAATATTAACTGAAACTTTACGTTTTTAAAAATGTACAAAAAATCCAAAATGGCACCCTCGCCAATATTAAGCTACAAGAGCAAAAGTACTAAACGGTCATTAAAGACTATTTCCACCGGAACAAAGCTCATTCAGTTAAGATGTTATGACGTGACTCATGATACATAATTTTCCTATATGTAATCCGTCAAAAGTTTCACCACAATGGACGACATCCAAAGAGATGATAAGCATGATTTGAAGAAAGACCTACTCCCGAGAAAGACCAAGACATTAATGCGTATGGGTGTTTTCAGTGAAAATTTCTACGAAATATGCACTGCGCGTGTCCATCTTTGTTGACAACAGATACGCCGGCATTGCAGAGCTTCTTCAGGTCGATGAAGCGCTGAGAGGTGGTATCTACCGTCATTAATACACGTCCATCGGAGTGAGGCTTATTCCTATTGGTCCGTCGATGGCAAATGAGTTAGTCAAAAATGGAGGCATGGTTTTGGCTTCGTTGAAAAAGTAATTGAGCTTCAAAATTAATTTAAAACGGAAAAATTTTCTTTTTTCCTGGATCATAACTCTAAGATGCACGGTTTATGTTATTGCTAGTATAACAATAATAAAGGGACAAAACAATGGAAGCAGCTGTATCACTGATGGAATAAGGATTTGGCAAGCTAAAAAGAAATCCTAGGGGGAAGTAATTAGTCAGGTCTAACTCCTCCCATGCTGTTTCACAATGTTTGATACCAAGAAAGATTCCATTTCATACTAGTAGAAATTACTTCAAAAAGAATTTAAAAAATACGGATTGTATGAGATGCAAACACTCTTAATTGGAAAATTTACCATTCCCGTATCATAACGCATACATCAGTCACATGCGGGTCAATAAACTCGTTAAAAACTATTAGAATTAATAAAATGTAAGGCCTAATGGCTAATAAAAAAACTACGGCTTCAAAAAATGGATGGTTTAAGTCCATTTACATTAAAATTAGTATTTCTCCCATTTTATTTTCCTCTGCGTTTGAAGTTTTTATCCCTCTAGCCCTAAGGGCTATGCATAAAATCTTCATTCTCTGCTAACGAGTTTTTAATTAATCTCCAAAGCCCTGCCAAACTCTAAAGGTAGAGCCATAATTTTTTTAATCTCCCTACTGCTGAGTAACTCAAAGGTGCGCGGATAGTATTCACTTAGGAATTCGTTATTTTTTTTGATGGAGTGTGTTAAAATATAAACGCTGGATGAATTCAAAAGAGAGCCTTCTGTACCTGAGAGGTGGAATATCGCTTATAATGCGCGCATACCGAGAATTAATTGCATTCAACATGCTATAGTCAACAAGTGGAAACGTAAATTGATTCACTTAGTTTCAGTGTCCCACATGTCCCTTATCCTTCCCATTCTTAAATATTTAAGCACAAAAGCAAGGGCTTATATTAACTTGTACGGTGACCACCCATTTGCAGAAATACAATTTTTTCGATATTATATAGAACATTTACATTCTTTTTTATTTCCAGCAAGGTTTTTAGCATTTTCTGAAGTATATTAAAATTTTCAATTGTTATGAAATGCTTCCAAAAGCATGGGAATTAATTATACATCAGCCGACCAACGAATACATTCTATATTTTTTTTAATTTCCAGGCAAGCAAAAGAAGAATATCAAGACAACCTAAAAGTTATTAAGAGTCAAGAAATTTGAACGGTTTATTTCTAATATGCAATCCCTCAAGCCGCCTCGTGTGGCGGGGGATGTTATTACACCAATCGTTAAGATATAAAAAGGAAATGCTCTCACAAAATTCCTTCCAGCATTTATTCCTTTATAGTTTGGGTGAAAATGAGATTCCCAAACCTATCCGTTCGGCAAAATATTCCTTCTTTTTGCCGGACCTGAGAATATAATGGGGGTGTATTATGATTTTTTCCTTGCCGCTCTAAAGGATATTTATTCTCAATAGCTCAACGAATCTAAGAATAACGAGCTGCCTCTAGTCACTGCTGAGGTAATGGCAGAAGGGGTAAGTTTTTTTTCTATCGTAACATATTATTCCATCCACCAAATACTGCTAATAAATCTCGCCTTCGGGCCAACATACCGAGTCGACCATTTATTGGTATTTGAGTCTTCGGAACTATTTTTTGTCGGAAACTTCAGCCAAATACTTATTCATATTAATTCCAAGAGCCTCAATTCAAAAGCTATAAACACAATATAATTATACTTATGATGGAAGACCAAAACTGTCGATATACAGCTGGTCACCAAATAAAATCAAGGTGAAAAGATACTGCCGACATAGGCAACACATGAGGCATGAATGTAGAGTTTGAATAGCGTCAAAACTTTGAAGCGAAGGTATTCAGCACGAGCCAACGGCAGTCAGAATGTTGATTAAACCTGCTCAAACCGTTGTTTCTCAGCCAATTCACGCCCAACCTAGAACAGAAAGCTACGTAGACTAGAAAGTAACATGCCATGTCATGAATGGGGTCCTCAGTTGCAAAGATAAACAGCGTGACATCAGTGGTCTGGAATGATGTTGGGACAAACAGTCTGACTAGGAAAGTGCGTAGGCGTATCTGTTTACGTAAATGATAGAAGGCTAAAATGTTCAACGCACATGTGAAGCCTAAGTATCGAGTATCATTGAGTTGACCAAGCAGTACAGAGACAACGAAGTGGAAACAGTTACATGTGAAATAAAACAAGATTTTCCGAGGGTTAGAAGTGATTTTAACCTTGTCTGAAAATCCTTTTCGCCACCCAGTGATCCATAACCGTACGCTGCCTCTAAGTAAAACGCCTAAAATTTGAAATGCCGGCGTTGAGTACGTGTCACGAGGATAAAAGCAGAGTTGCCTAAAAACATCGCAATAAAGGATTCAACGCGAGCCTTAAAGTGAGAAAGATAATTCTAAAGATAATCTGTTCAGATTGGTATCTATTAACCCATTTGCGCTCGACCCAGAACATCAAGTGAATTAACTAGCAATAAGCAAACCATGTCATCAATGGAGTCCTCTGTTGCCAACACAAACGGCATGACGTCAATGGCCGAAATTGGAACAAACGCTCCCAGATGCTAATAGTGCACCTATTGATGTACATTCTCAGAGACTAAAACGCTGAATGCACGTTTGAAGCATGAGTATCATACATTACCAAGACGGAAAAATACATTCAATGTGAAGCCGTAAAATCAGTTGAATTTCTCCATACTTTCGGTACACGACTTGAGCTCCGCCTTCAGGAAAATGATGAAATTCAGTTTTTTTTGTGCCAATTGGGGGAAAAATTGTAGCAAATGCGTTGAAGAATGAAGCCAAAACGAGGAGAAACTAGCACAGATGAAAATTTGAGAGCATCATTCGCCAAGAAACCACCAATAAATACTCGCATTTCTTCTTCAGAATCAATAATAGAATGTGATGGTAGGCAGCTTGGGAATGATGTTACCCTTGCCTTCCATCTAATAAATCATGTAATGCCAAATGAACAATTATCACTTCGCACGCAACCTAATAATGAGCAGGTAATCGGATCAACATACGATAAAAATAAAATTTAATCATTACCTAATTCGAGTGGATGTTAAGGATAAGGTAAGTGACAAATAAAAATGTCTAATGCGGCTTTACGGTGAACAAAACATGATTACAACACTAAAATTACCATTTTCGGGTATTATTATGGGATGTTTACATAACTAGGAGCATGCTAGTTTTACGTCAATAAGAAGAAAACTCAGTGGAAACAGTTAAACACCGCCTACTCCTAATAATGATTATATTGTATCTTAATGAAGTTTTGGTTAAATTTCTGGTTTATTGTTTTTGTGTTGGTGTTGTTTAGTGTTGTTATCAGGTTTTAAATATTCATGAACATTGCCTATTGCTATTTCATACTTTTGAATTGTGCATATTGAAATTCATTCCATTATATACTGAAATATATTACATTTTGGTTTTTAATCTGCTAGTCTTGATGATTACAAAACAAATAGCTAGGTAAAAAGTCATAATTAATGGTATCACTCAAAATTTTGTTCCCGAATCATAACTATATAACACACTCTAAGGAGGCACAAAAATAAGGTAACATAAATGAATCAGTTGAAAATAGCAGAGGAAATGGGAGGCTTGGGAGTAATATTATCTATCCCAGAAAAAAAATCATTTGCAAACATCCCACAAAACCATATCCCACGGTTTCCTTACGGAAGATGGGTACCATGGCTCCGAGTCGTCATAAAAGTATCACAGTAGAGGTGAGAGAATTGGAGATCTGGGGGTTATGTCAACAATCCCAGAAAAACTTTTCAATATCCAACATTCCAGAACACCATACACCATTACATTACATGAAACGGCTAAAATGGCTTCGAGTTCATAATTAATATGTTTATTTGCTCTGCCAATCGCCCTTTTTGCAGTAAGAGAGGATAAAAGCCCTTGAATTGATAAGACATTGCATTTCAAAACTTGTTAGCAGATGTGAGAAGTTCTTTTTCAAAGAATTTGTTCAGTCCGGTTTGAAGTGGCAATTGGGGCTACTTCGAGTAGGAGCGAAAGAATTCAGCGCGAGCCGTTAAGTGAGAATGATGATTAAACCTGTTCAAATCGGTCTCGCTCAGCCCTTGATCCCAGATTAGCCCGGATTTGCGAGGAGGCCACGGAGGCGATGGATCGGAGGCGTGCAACCTCGACGACCTCATTCTCGAGGGAATAAATGGACGTAGGAAAACGATCGCTCGCACCGACCGGAGTGAATTGCAGCGTGCGGTAAAAATGCGAATCTCCGCCGAGGTGCGAGGAGGGAGAGAGGGTAAGTAACAAGCCCTTGGACACACGGCTAATGATTCAATGAACGAACCTAGCTGTTGCCGCGCGGTTTTGTTTACGTTCATGTCTCGCGCGCGATTATTTTCGAAAGCTCTAACCTTTGGAGGATTTAGTGCATACAAGCAGTGGCGCAGCGAGGGGGTTTTGGGGGATAAACCCCCCCCCAGAGCTCACAGAAATTTTTAAGTCAAATCTATTTTACTTAATTGGATTAATATTGCTTATAGAATAGTGTGAGGATTAATAAAATATCCCTCAGAAGACCGTAAAAATCACCATTTTGAACCATTTATCTTATTTTTTTCCGGCGGACGGCCTCGGCATCTCCCGCTTACCCTGGCGGGTATGCAATACCCTCAAGCCCCCAAGTATTAGTTGCGCCTGAAACCCCCCCTAGCCTTAATTCCTTGCTGCGCCCCTGCATACAAGGAGGTTGTAAATATCTGGAGGAGCTGTTTCCGAGTTTTTAGCGTGGTCAAATTTCCGCCATCTTGGTTTTATAATTTTTGGGCTCCGTCTCCGACTAATATTTTGAGGTGGCTAAGTTTTGTTCTGAAAATGAACTGCATTAAATGAAAAATTCTACCATTATCATAAGTATTTCGCCGGTGATAGTCATCAGATTTTTCCCTTTCATTTACGATACTTCTATTAATCTATGAACTCTGTGTCTATTAGCTACTTTACTGGTGGGGATATCCTTGAAAATATACTTTATTACTGGAATTGTTGGATTTACGTTGGCTGTAATAAAATTAAATACCAGTATAAGTGCAGGTAGTTGACTAGTTTACTCTCGTGAAACCTTATTTTCAGCTGAGCTGGTTGTATAACGTAACCGTGGTGATTGATAATAATTTTTCTCTGGGAAAAGATGTATGAATTATAACTTCGCGTAGCCTACCAATGAAGTAAGAAAAAAAGGTTTACTTTGTGTGTTACATAGTTTATTTTAATGTATTAACGAGTTATGACCAAAATTTTCACCAAATAGTAAACATGGAACCTTATGGGATTATCAATGTTTTGGTCAAGGTGGGCGTAGCTAGTCCTACCCAAGCACCCCTATTCCGGCCACACTTCGCTCCACGTCCGAAACCAGTGGTGCCCCCTCCAGATTATATAACCTCCTTGAGAGCATCCCATTACCTCATTCCATCGGTGATCTTCGACTGTTTCACTTCAATGTCTCATCAGAGCAAATTAAGGATGTTTCAGAATCTTTGTATCTGCATTGTTGCTGGAGGTGAGTTTTCACTAGTGTCCCATCATAATAAATACAGGATATTTTAGGAAGAATATGCTATACTTCAGGAGCTTGTAGGGGAGATAATTTTAACCATCTTTTTGTCTATAAACATGGGGTTGTAACTCCTTAATTGTCTAATGCTCTAAGTCTTATCTAAGCGGTGTAACCTTTGGAGTTAATTAAACCAGAGCTTTGAGCGAGTATCGAAAATAAGATTGCACAATGCCACACATTTTGAGATGTTTCAGACAGTTGTTATAGCACATTTTCGTCCAACCTTAATTATTTAACATCTATAAAGATCCAGAGTATAAAATAACATGCATACAAATCACAGGAGGAATAGACATTCTTCATTTGCTCCAACCACCTAAGTCATCAGCGTTAATGTAAACTTTTTGATTTTCAAATATGGCTTCCAGAAATTCCATCTAGTGCTGAAGTGCTGGTTCAAATGGCTTTAATTTACGCTCAATTTTCCCATTCAGGTCACTTCAGCTGCCTGATCTTCTTCTTCTTCTTTGTGTCATTTATCCGTCCAAAGGATTCATCTCTTCCTTGGAGAAATATTTCTTTATTCTTCCTTTATACGCCTTTTATGATCGCTGTTTTATGACATAGCATATCAACTTTCCTGTGTCATTATCTAGCGAATTCTGATACACAATTCCTTATCTCCTCCTCTTCATAAGAAAACTCACATACTTGTCACCCAATCTACCCATTTGATTCTCTAATAATAAGGAAAAGAGCCTATTTTCCATAAATACAAGTTGATGAACAATCGAAAAATACGAGTCTCCATATTATCCAAACCCTTTAACAATCGGCAAAAAACTGTTTGACGAGCACACAAATATGTAGCAAGGTAGGAAATATGCACACAAAGAAAATTCACTTGGTCAGCAACCATCTTTCGTTTCTCACATATACCGGCTCAAGAAGTAACAAAATGGCACCATGAATTTCGCCAAACTGAAACTAAAATAACATAAACATATATTTATTACCATAAAAAAGAAATAACAACAGTGCTCATCATTGCTTTACAAAACTATTAACAAAGAAAACAGCTTTGTAGCTATTAAATCAGCATACATGAATTAGTGGATACATTGACCACGAATATGATACTTAAATGAGTGTTTTAAACGAGTATCTTATTTCTTAATGGAATCATAGTACGACATTCAGCCAGTTACTTCACCATTAAAGTGACACTCTAAGTAACTGCTAGTTCAGTGCGCTAAGCTAATCAGACGAGCTACTAAACTAGCACACTATAGAGGTAATGAGAAAACGGACTAGGTCTGCCTTCGGATATACTGCTCAGTACCAACGAAAATACGGAAGTATTTTTTCACCACCAAAATACGGTTGTGATATCGGACAATAAAACGCCAAATTCAGTTCGACTGCACAACTGACCATAACAACAATGAGCCTTGGCCTCAAAGTGAACTGCCCAGCAGCGCTCATGGATTAGCCGTATAGAAATTCCGTTTTAATAACCATGGGTTTGTGGGTCAAAAAATATTAAACCGTTAATTAAGGGTCCGAATTAAAATATCCTTCGGGTTTTGCTTAATTAATATCTAGAGCAAAACACAAAAATTTCGGCGGCTGAGGGAAAGTACTCGAGTGAGAACACTTGGTGGGATTTTGAATATAAGACTGCGTGATATTTGGTCGGTCGAAAGAGCAGTCGGAAGGTGGGATAAATTGGATCGTTAGCTTTGTCCGAGGGACGTGGACCCTTTCACGTTGATTTTTTCTCATGTCCAGCTCGAGAGAGAGTACTCCAGCGTCCGTGCACTTTTTGAAGCTTTGCCTTAAAAGACTAATTAGTAATTAATTAGCGAGAGCTAATCTAATGTCTGACCCATATGTAGTGGATTTTTATTTTTTTTAATTTCAACACGGGATATTTCGTTTGCTTCCGCAAAGGTTCTTAAAACGGTGGAAATGAAAAATGGTCTCTCTTGACAGGATGAATAAAATTGAGGCCGCCCAATTACTATCCTGCGATATGGCATATATTTCGGCGAAGAGAGGTGGGAAGAAAAAAAAGCTCACTATCGGAATGGCTTACCGAGACTTTTTCTACGCATGGTACGTGTTTTTATAATCTTTGTTTGCACGTTTCAGCATTGACCTCTAGTACAAGGAATTAAATCAGAAAATATGTTCATTTTATATCCTTAACTTATTAATATTTCACTACTAATTGTAAGAGAAGGTTAAAGCACCACCAGGAAGGGTTTGGACGTAAATGGTACAATAAACCAGCACTGAGTCCAAAGGAAAGGTAGGCCGTTTGGACGGAGTTTCGAATAAAATAAAATACCTTTCATGACATTTCAGACCGCAGCAAAATAAATGATTGATCACTCTCATATGTATGGTAAGTACTTTTATAATCCTTGTTAGCACGTTTCGGCATGAACCTCTACCTATAGGCATAAAAGTAGGTGATTTGTTCATTTTATATCCTCAACTTATTAATATTTCACTACTCACAGAAGGTAAGGGTATCGACAGGAATATATTCACAGACATAGAATTTAAACGCAAACAGTATAATAGGCCTATGCTGGATCCAAAGTAAAGGTAGGGTGTTTTGAATGAATTTTAAATCCAGCAAAACACTCTCGTGACATTTAAATACACAGCAAAAATATATCACCGATCACTTTTATGTTCATAATACGTTTTTTTAGAATACTTGACCGCATGTTTTGGTACGAACCAACACAAAAACGCATTACGGCAAGGAATTTCCTCAAATTGTGTTTTCGCCCAATGAATATATAATTAGTAATGGTTAAGGTACCAAGAGAAAGAATTTAATCTCAAAGAGTGCAGCAAACCTTAGCTGAGTTTAAAGTAAATGTGAGGTGTTTATGACGAAATTTTGAATCCAACGAAACAGCTATGAAAATTAGGAACGTGGAAATATATTGTCACACAACACGTCGTTAGCGGCAATCTTCAGCAGTGGTCATATAAGAACGTAAAGCTTGTAGAAAAAACGGGAAATTTCCAGCCTAAAAGGAATGAATTAATTACGAATCGAAAGGCAAAGGGTCTGCTTTTGTCATTACAATTCTAAAGGGAATGCTAATGCCAGATTTAAAAAAATATCCTCATCGCAATACAAAGCTTGCACCCGATTACAAAGGGCTTTGATTTTTGTTCGATTTGTTTTTAGCTCTGGGAGAGTAAAATGAAAAAAAAAACTTTAAACAAATAAATCATTTCAGAGTTGAATACTTAGGAGCTAGCAATCAGGATCTATCAACATAAAAAGGACGGCCACCCAGGATAAAAAATGTCGAAATAGATTTAAGATGAACTGATACACTATAAATAAAAATAGTACTGCTCTATTTTTCCCTGGAGTTTATTTCATCATAAATTACGATGAGGTGTTCTAACCTCACTAGTGGAATAAGAAATATTTTCTAATATCATGAGCAAAAATTAAGCCATTATCAGAAAGTACAGAAAAAATGACTTGCTTTGAAGCGCAAATGGCGAAAAATTAGAGCATGATAAGATGACATTTAATTCAATGGAAGTAATGGATTGAGTACAATTGAGGTGAGTTCTAATTTGGCAAGAGTCGTAGTGTAACTAGTAGTTAGAGATGACTAAACATTCGTCAGAAATTCGTCTGGTAAAACGAATAGGTCAATATAAATGATTTAAATGTAAAAAAAATTATCCCACTCAAAGCGTTTCTTGACAATTTCTTTAAATCTACCAAAAATTCTGGAAACAAATTTCACTATAAAAAAGAATGTTTCACGATAAAACATAAACTCACATTATGTACCCAAATAATGCCATCCATCGTAACATGTCCCTGATTATTCCTAGATTTACAAAATGGCTACAGAGAAAATAAAATATGATAATCACCTCTTTTAATAATAAATAAAAAAATGCAATTTACGATATTTTCTACGGAATTCATTCAAAGTTTCAATTCACTTCGTTATGGCAGAAAACAAATTTGACGAATCAGATGAAAGGGAGCATGAAAAGTATTTCTCAACTATAAAAACCATCATTCTATTCTGCAAATGCTCTCAGAAAGTGGTTATGTACTCAGTTTCTCGATCTATGAATTCGTAAAGTAGTAGAGTATCTTTCACGAGAATGCTCAGCATTTGCGTGAAAGTCTGAGCATGACTGAGCACCAGGGTACGATAAGCTTCTCCTTTTGGAACTCCAAGAATCCCGGCCTTGGCGTCATCTTGATCTTACCCTCATGCCATAACCACACACCACTTCAATAATAACGTATCCGCATGGTCCTTCCTACTTAAAAAATAATAATAATGTAGTACATATATTTATTAACCTTCAATATTTCAAGGTATATTCATATAAAAATAAAATGCAATACGAAATATATATATGCAAGAAAATCAATCAAAATCCAGCCAAGACTTGCTGATCATCAGGAAGACGCTTGACTATCAGGAATAAATAAGGACTATCCTTTAGGTCATGATACGCTTTTTTGTAAAATTGTTTTAATATTTGATTTAAAATTGGTTTTATTCAAGGTTTTAAATATTTCTGGGAGTTTATTTTTATTTTTAATCCCCACATACAGCGGACCTTTGCATAGGATGAAATATGATGTGGAATCAGAATGAGTGAGTTTGCCTGCCCGGTGTGGTGACCATAGGCTACAAGATAATGTTTGATGTATTTTGATGTGTATGTATAGTGAATATTTTCCACAATAAAAGTTAGAATGTTCAAAATGTGTATACATAGTATAGTTGGTATTTGTCCTTTATGAAATAAGGCCTACAAGAATCAGATGGCTTCAGATTTTTAATTATCCTCACTGCTCTCTTGTGTAATCTGAAAATTCGGTTTCAAAGAAGACTGGAAACCAGACCCCTGAATATTAAGATTACTATTGTTACTATTGCTAAGGTTACTGTAGGTAAAACCATAGTATAGTATTAGTGCTGCAGCTTCAGAGCAGTTTTAATGAATGGTTCTAAGGGTAAAAACTGCCCTTCTTAATTTTTTTGTCAGGGCATCTATGTGAGATCTCCACTTCAAATTGTAGTCCAGAATTGTAGTCTCAGGAAATTTAAAAGGTAAAGAGTTCTTTAGGGCTAAGATGTTGCTGCAATATTTGGCCGACCTTGATGGTGCACAATGAAAAAGTCTTATTTTGTCTTCATTTATGATTAAGCCATTTGAAGAAAGCCACTCAGTTGCTTGTTCAATGGCTTCAAGTACTATGGTTATAGCATTGTGTGTATTAGTGGAACAGATTTGCATTGATGTATCATCTGCATACATAGTGAAATCATTAGTATGTAAGAGATATAATGCTGCACACAATAGTAATTAATGACGTGAGTATTTTAGATAATGCTATATCCCAAGTTGCTGTACGTAAAACGACTGCATTTCAAATCCATAAGGAAGTATTGGTTTGACGATTATTTGATTTTGAATCCACTTAAATGACAATACATACATAATAGTAAAAGTAAAATCAGTACAATGGATTTGAATATTTAAAATTTAATTTTACTTCAGTTTTTCTCCGAGAAAGATCAATGGTTTACGTAGTACACATCAGTATACATCTTAAATATAACGCCAACCTCATTGTGAAGATCATGTCTTCCCAGCAAACCTAGTGTAGCTTATAGAGCAATAATCTATCCTGACCTATCCATCAGAAATGAACAACATAAAATAAGTGATCTGTTATGTTTGATCTCTTGCTTCGTCAGATATCAAAAGTGAAATATGGTGCAAAAATTCCGATTATTCTCCTTAAAATTCTAACAAAACGCTGAAATTGAAATGGGGACAATCCAATCACAAATTCATCTCATTAAAAAAATGCAATACATTAAATCGTTAGTGCTCTCAGCTCAGGGAGCAGAATATTCTTTGTCAATCAAATTTTAAATTTTGTAAGTTTTCCCTTCCTATTTTGTAAAACGGGGATCAGTTCTATAAAATTCATCTTGAACTATTCTGCAGAACTTTGGAGATAGGTCACTATCGAATATGTTATATAACTAATTTGATATAAAATAACTGAAGAAGAAGATTATATTAAAAAAATTCTAAATAGTGCATGTAGAATTCTTTACTTTCAGTTAGTTACAATACAATCGAAAGATTCAATCGTTATGAAGTTGATTTTTTTTAATATCGAAGTAAATACTTTCCAAGTATTCGTTTAAAAAAGATAACAACTATTCTCATTTGCAACAAAATATTTTTTTTAACTCGCTAATTCGGGAATCCTCTCAGATAATGACGCTTCACTGAACCCCTCTCGAGCTATGAATTCGCAATCATCATCTTTCGCAGCGAGAGTCGGCATTCGCGTGAATCGTGTGACTGAACACCGTAGTTCGATAAGCTTCTCCTTTTGCCAACGCCACGAGTCCCTACCTAGGCGTCATCTTGATTTCTCCTTCCGTCCTTACACCACACCGTCTCCGTTGCACACCCGCCTCTAATCCCGGATGACAAACTTGCCTCGGAATCGGATAAGACCAGCGAGCGAGTAAGGGGGCCAGCGCAGAGAGTGCTCGGTGTCACCTGGGTTACTGATCTCCACAGGCACGCTCGTGCAGTTGCCTAGCAAGACCACCGCCGACCGGTGCAACAATGCAACTTCATTAGAGCGAGCGGATGCACGACAAAAGGGGTTCAAACGCCCCGTGAAGGGACTTGCAAGTCGGTGACTGTCTTCCTACACCACCAATCAACTCTTTAAAGACCATTGGACGAAGGAGCTCGTCTAAACATAGCTACCCCCAAACGATTCAAATGCGGATGGGAGACTCCTTGGTATACATCACGCGAATACAAGCTACCCTTAGCCTGCACCCACGTGCAAGAGGAGGAAATGGTATAATAGGTTATTGATCATGTTAGGTCATCATCATAAGTCAACTATCCGTAAGATTGGTTTGATGTAGCTCCTTCCTCCTATATACTAGTCTTTCCGTAGTGATGTATTTATTCACTTTTACATCCTTAATAACCTGTCGTACGTAACTCATTCATGTCAATAATTTCATCTAAGATATCTTAAGAATTAGATTGTACTAAAAGAATTGCTTAATGATGCCGAGATGCTTCTTAAAATTCAATTACATCTAAAATTTGTAAACTAAAGGGAAGAAAACCAATGAAAATTATCCAGTAATAACTAATAAAATCCAAAGATACAATAGTGGAGTTGAAATTAAAAAAAAGATAGAAATACTCTTAATTTTCTAAGTATTCGTTTAAAAAATGACTATTTCTCAATTGTAATAAAATAATATATTTTTTAAAATCGCTAATTCGCTTCACTGAGCCCCTCTCGAGCTATGAATTCGCAATCATCATTTTTCGCAGCGAGAGTCGACGTTCTTTGCCATTCTTTTCTTCCACCCGTTCTTCTATTGCTTTCATGGAGCCATCATGCCACATGATGTAGCTAACTAAGCTGTGCCGTCTTCTCCATCAGGTTTCAGAAGATTTCGCTTTTTTACCAATTTTCTAAGCAATTTCTCTTCATTTACTTGGTCGATCTATTTTATCTTCACCATTCTTCCACAGGACCACATTTCGAATGTTTTTCTACTTTTGACATCTCTGCACCTGTCATCGTCCAACTCTCTCTCCCATAGAGCAAAATGCTCCATAATTGGTATCTTTTTACATGTACTTGTATTTTCAGGTAGAAAAAGATTATTCCTTTTATAAAAAGGCCTCCTCGTCTGTGCTATTATTAGATATTATTATCATGATAATAAGTAAAATTTTCGTAGTGTCCCCGCTATTACAAGAATTCACAACGGGTAGTGGACGCGCAGTGGCATTATAAGTTAGTTAATCAAAATACTTAATAAACCAATATTTAATCTAACTCATATTGACGCTATTGTAATGGTCAGCGTTTGAAAAAAAGAGGAAAAGACCAACCTGAAAATAGGAATCCATAGCCTTAAGGAAACAAAAAAGTTCCGTTTCTTGGGTAGTGGAGTGACCAAGGATGGAAAAAAGCAAGGAAATAGTTAGAAGAATAACCGAAGGGAAGAGGGCTTTCTTTAAATAGAGGAGTATTTTTACAGCTGAAAATATAAGCATTAAAATTTGAAAGCATTTCATAAGGAATTATATTTGGAGCATGCGTCATTATAATAGGGAGATATTGACGGAGACAACAATGGATAAACTATGGTTGAAAGTTTCGATAAGTGGCGTCATAGAAAAATAATATAATCAAATAGGTAGATACGCATTACTACGTTAATTATTCCGGAAAGAAAATACAAGCAGTGAAATTTAATGACTTTATACTCACTAATGAAGGATGGATTATTTCATATGCCTCAAGTATCATACAAGTAGGAAAAATGCTGATGATTATTGATAAAAATAAGTTCAATCAATAACAAAGACCTTAATCTGAGACGATGAAAAAATTCGTTTCTAGCATTTCGCTGGGTCAAGTTGGCGGACCAAATTTATCACTCACTGATATACCAAAAATCAGAAGTGATAATATAATTTAGTTAACTACGCAGCAGAACCACAAATAACAAATAGTATCCAATGACAGATTATCACAAACTCTGATACTGAATATTGAGCCAAAAATATCTATTTTAGAAATAGAAAAAGGCTCCACGATGATAATGCATATTTTTTTAAATAAAAATCACATTCACTAACAAGATTCTAAAAATATCTGCCACCATAAAATATTCCCTGACAAAATGAAGACGAGACAAAGTGACAATATGAAAACCTACCCCAAGGAAGTAATAAAAATAAACCTGTACAATACGAAGACAACAATTAATCAAGCAAACACTCAAGCACATTCATTCCATTATCAGTTATTGAATACGGAAATCTTTTTGTGGTTATCATAATTGAATACATATTCCATCGCTCCTTTCATATTTTTTCGTTTTGTTTTATGTTTCGTAAGGTAGATGCATGATTTACGAGAATAGGTCGGCAAAAATTTATAAAAGTGGTTCTCATAATTTTTCACCGTCATTCCAACTCACCACCCAATTTCAATTATCAAGCAGAATGGACGCTTTCCAGAAAAACATTCCGGACTTATAATTTGTTTTTCCTCCCGGCTATTATTATCCCATCATGCACAATGAAGGCCAGATGCAAATCCTATAACTCGGCATTACGGGCATTAATAATATGCGATACGTAATATGATTTTAAAATGACTACAATTCATGGAAAGAAATAATTTTCATCGCCGAATATACTTGACTGAATTTTTAATTTTGATTAGTAATTTCAAAATGTGAATTGATAGATAAATGGATTCATGGATAAGCTTAAAATATTATTAAAAGATTTGTGACGGGATCGTTATCATACGGAACTGACTTTGGCATATTAAATTTGAGTTTATGATCGACATTTTCAATGAGACTATCCAAACAATATTATATGAATTCCTTATAATCAATTTTTGAATTGACAAACTCGAAAATAAAAACAGACCTTAATTTCTAGATATGTACAATCAGCACAGATGCCAAACTAAAAATGCCTATTTTACACGTCATTTACAATGCGAAGGAGTCCATCCATGAATGAATATCATCGGTAATTGATTAGAGTCTATATAAAACTAACTTCGATAAAGGTAAATGAAAGTCCATCTTTTCATTTGTTAGGGTAGTCATTATTCAGTCCAATTTTCTATTTACCAGTGATCACAAATGATATTTGTTGTGATTGTGGTAGTCTCAGATTGGTAAAACTACGTTACTATGCGAGTCACAGATGTTAGTTCCCCAAAAATTTGTTTTTGATTGCTCGACGAAGCTTCTATCCCAATTCCGTCACACATAGACGCAAAATATGATAAAAATCACCTTCTTCCTTATTCTTTCTACTTCCTTAGAGACCTCAGAAAAATACTAAATGCCTTATATTCCATTCTGTAACTGCAATAACTACAGCATATCCTTAATTTCTGTGAATCATTGTTTTGGCACAAATATTTAAGTCCAGTTCATGCTCTTTCGATTTCTTTGTGTTTGGCTTTAGAAACTATATTAATATTGTTCCTGACCTTTTTATTAAATTTTTATACGCATTAAATCTTGATGT
Organism: Ischnura elegans; assembly: GCF_921293095.1. Classification (NCBI taxonomy): domain Eukaryota; kingdom Metazoa; phylum Arthropoda; class Insecta; order Odonata; family Coenagrionidae; genus Ischnura; species Ischnura elegans. Next base: position 65,123,302 of record NC_060255.1, on the reverse strand, counting down.
ATGGGTGCTTTTAAATATAAAACATATATTTGCAGACGTTCCAGATACCATTTCCCGTCACGACGTTTCAGAAAATAACTATCCATTTTCAAGGCTCAATATGAGAATATGAAAATACGAGGAGTGCATTAAAAACAAAAGCTGGTCAACTATTTAAAATTAATTTTACCGTGAAAAAATATCCAAGTAACATTTTAACTAATAGATTTAAAATTTACTGAATAAACTAAGATAATTAATTACGAGTATTTTTGTTGCTACGTTCAAATATTATATTTGAATTTACACAAATTTTACAAAATTAGATTAAATTACTATGTATTTTGCTTAAACCATATATGCCAGTTTTATAATAACAACATTTGTTTGAACACATAAATAATTTATTAAAAATAACCGAGTTGAAAAATTTTGCATATATTTGTTGCGCAGTTAAATTTGGAATGATGAGAATTCGGCAAGGTGGCCATTCTGGTGGTTCGTGGCCAGCCTGCTCCCGATGCGGCACGAGCGGGAAAACAAGGGCGGGTTTGAGGGGATGTAGCCCCTTCCTGGGGGTCTGACAGAAACACTCCTCGCCCCTCTCCCCCAAACGAAACAAGTGGTCAGAATACACGAAAGCGATCGTGCAACTCTTAAATGGCGCTCCGTTCCGTTAACTTCTCTTCTCGTCATCTGCATACTCACCGACGCCAGAGACCCCCCTTCTACTCCCTCTAATGCGCAACTGAAAAATAATTTTTTTTTCTGGGCTCCTTATATATATTTTGATCCCTCCAGTCAGGTTTCAGTGGTAAAATGATGCAATCTGATTAATTGAACATTCTTGCCGATCCATTCTCTCTAAATAAAGATATTTACTTAAAAATAAAAAAATACTTTGTTATATTCGACACTTTATTTCAAATAGGTGACCTGCTAATAGCATGATATGCAGAAACCCGGGTCGTACTATTTGAAATAAATGATGGAATATAATAAAGTGTCTTTTTATTTTTAACATGAAACAGTTCCAAAAAGTAACGCCGGATATCGTGTCTTATATTCATTTATTTATTGTACTCTCGTTAAACTTCACCACCCCAAAAACAGCGCATTTAAGGCCTTTATATAGTTGGAACATCTAACGAGCAACAAGGTAGGATGATCACAAACACCCGCTCAGGGTGTTAATAGGGGAAACCTATCCCGGCGAGACTTGGACGCGCAACCTATGGTTGGGCTGGCGAGGACTTCATCCCGCCCCTACCGTGGCCGGCGTTAAGTTAGTAAGTTATCAGCCGGCATTAAGTGAGATCTACTAGTCTACGAGCAGATTTAGAAGAATACTGGAGAACTTAAATGACCCTAAACGATTGAAATTATTTTCTGACGATGTTTACTCATCGTAAATGAGCAATAAAATTTTATGTAGATAGAATAGCAGAGGCCTCAGGTGATTTTGCAAAGACCTTTTCAGCGCAGTTTTTCGCGAGGTACCCGGGAGCCCTAAGATTTTTTATGCAAAGTGCCCATGCTCCACCAGAATGGTCACCTTTCATCACTCAAAGGATGACATAGGAAATAAAAAAATTAATGGACTTAGCCAGGATATTACACTGGATATCACAGTTACCGTTCATTAATGACACCAGTTATACCACCTGGCCGTTTACGTGTAAGACTGTCTCGTGTAACGGAGAGGAAGTCTGTTACGAGCACAAAAATGTCTTTGCATTGACTTTCTACATAAATGTAAGCAATTTAGAATTCTTCTCCTTCTTCACTATCTGCAGCCATTCCCGTTAGGGGTCACACTTCCCACTTAGTCGCCTCAAAGTCACTTGATCCCGGGTATCCCTTTCAGTCAAACCCTTCTCCCTCAAATCATTCTCGAAAAGTCCCTCTATTTTCTCTTTGGTTTTCCTTTATTTTTTATATATTTTATACAAATATATTCTTAGGTTATGAATGAAATGGATAGGAACATATTATAGAAAAAGGAAGAGGACAACGGTGTTGTGGTAGATGGTAAAAGCCAGAAATCAGAGGGTAAAAAGAGGGATGCGGCCTGACTGGGACACGAACCTCCCGGTTGCCGGCCGGGCACTACACCAGTGGCACTACCAGGACGCTTAGATTTACCGTGATTTTGGTTGGAGTTTATGCACAGAAAGCTTCCTTTGGCCCACTAGAGTAACGAATAGATGGCACTGAAGAAGCTCGCCACTCACCAATAGAAGAAATGGACAAGGACACAAGGATAAGGAAAGATATATTTTAACTGAACGTGAAGGAATGAAGGAGTGTGGTATCCACGATTCATCTCGGAGTATATGTGAAAATTCACTTCATTTATACAATTGGATGTCTTAGATTCTCTGAAATCTTCGGGCTGCTTGCTCTTAAGCATAAGAACTTTTTTGCGATGCAGGTTTTTCTTTGTTTCTCCTTCGCTGGGCGACAAAGTAGGCTAAAAAAACTTGGAAATAACGAACGTATATATTAGGATTTTAGCATATTTAACCTTTGCATACAGTTTTCAAGCCCTTCTGGCGGAATTTATCGTCAGATCTCATTCTTAACAAAAATCTTTACTTCCGGCAGAATTGGCACGAAAACACGATGGTGCACATTAGAACAGGACGATAAAATAAATGGTAACAGCTGAATGAGAAGAATAAAAGGAAATGATATATCCTGGAAATTGGAAAATAATATTGAAACGACATGACTAGAATTTGACGCACTGGAAAACTGAATAGAACCCCAATTATTAAAATTATTTACAGACTTGTGGTAACAACTACAAAGATCCCGATTATTAAACTTTCGTATCTGAATCAGAGGAAGTCTGCCATAAGCAAATAATTGAGTTTCCATTGACTTAGCAGACGAATAAGAACAATGTAGACTCAAAGTTTGATTATGGGGCAACACTATCATTACTAGTGAATATTGAAATGGAAAATACGAAAGCAACTTCACAGGAATACAGGATGTTTTCCCCTGTACACTAATTTGAAGCCCTTCCGGTAAAATTGAGCATCAGAGTTTCTTGTTGAAATCCAATATTAGATTTAAAGCCCTTCCGGTAACATAAAACATCAGATTTCGTTTTTAAGTACGCAACGTTTCTCTTGCGGCCGTCAAATCAGAACGATAACAAGATAAGTTGCTTTATTATAGGATAATACGAAACAATGTAATAACTACATGGATATTCATGGTTTCAACCAGCTATTTGGATGCAAGTAGTCAATGTAAGGAAGAAAAGAAAAATAAATAAAAGGCTCTGGAAAACGAGACATACGATCAGAATTCCATTGTGCTTAAAGTCCATCCCCTAATATTTTGTAAAGTATTTCACTTTACGGAAATGAGGAATATTTAAATCATCACTTTATCCAATTTGTGTTTGAGCTGAATATAGATGTAGAAGAATATTTATTCCATATACCCTGAAAATTTAGCCACATTGGGGTAAGGTTTTATATTAAAAAAACGACAAGAAAGAGGAAATGATTTGGAGTACGATGATTATCAAGTAGCAGATTGAAACATCTCCAGCGATATGAAGAGGACAGAAAATGGTGCTGAGATTTGGAGAGCTTTTTAAAGCCAATTCTACTTACGTGACTCGTGAGAAAATTTCATACTTTCACGCATTTAGGGAATAATTATGTAAAGGAAACGGTGTTATTGGGTTTTAACGAGAGAAGAAGCTGTATCATCTAGTACTTTCTTTGTACTTGAGGTTTTAACGCAGGGCAAACTTAGTCGTTACAGACAGTATGAGACGAAATGAGACGAAAATGAATAGGCATGAAGGACAAATTATACCGTAAAACGGCCTGACTTTACCCCAAGCGGCCTGACTTTTCCCCACCCCGTAAACAATGTTTCATTTCATAGAAATGGAAACTATGCTGTCGATTGGGAGGGGTTTTTTATTTTTCTTGGATTCTTTGGCAACACTGCAAGACATAAAAAGGTTTTTCCAGTAGTCTTGCATGTTATAGTGAAGGGTGCTGTTGATTTTGTGAGGAGGGTGTTTTTGTGGTACCAAAGTTTTTATGTAAAAAGTTGCTGATTGTCGGCCTCCTAGACGCTTCCAGAAGGTGATTTTTGTATATTTTACTCAAAATTTACCATAGATCCGCTGCATAAATCATATTTTTGTTCACATCGATCACGAAGAATTATATTAGCAAGTTTCTGGGACAAGGTACCTTTTCAGAGAAATCCGGAATGACTTTACCCCAGACATATTCTTGGGGAAAAGTCACATAGTTTCTCTTTACATGGGAATGTTCAATGTTTTATCGTAAAATTACTGTTGAATTTGAGTTTTCTGTTTTCCTTTCCCTTCCCATGTCCTTACACTTTATTTTCGTTCATTTTTGGTGTAAGTAGTAAAATTCCCTCTAAATATAAAAGAAAGCCAGGAGCCTAGTCTTAAAGTTGATACTTTCTAACATATAAACTCTTTAAAATACTCCTATGATGTTTCATTTCTCTAAAAATCTTTTCTTGAGTGTATTACAATAGGAATAAAATGTTTGGGAAAAGTCACCCGATTCCCGCCTGACTTTGCTCCAACGGCATTAAAAAACAAAAAAGAATATTTTTAATACTTTACTGATCTAAAAAGGTGATTTTCAGTTACTGTAAAATATCAACAATCTAACCTGAAAGAAATAAAAAATTTAAAAAAATATTTCAAGCAATTTAAACAAAAAATAAACTGAGGAGTCAAAATATTTGGGGCAAAGTCAGGCCGTTTTACGGTACTTTTTATCCACAATTTCTATTGGCGAGTCTATAAACATTCATTTCGCCCATAAAAGTTGACACCTCAGCTTCCCTGAAATCCTTTAAATACTTTTTCTCAAACATAAATAACTTTTTGCGATGCAGGTTTTGACTCGTACCACCTTCGCACGAGGACTACACGAGATGTATTCAGAAAATAACGAGAAATTTTAAATTACGCGGGTTTAGGGAGTCCAACTGCCAAATTTTTAATTGCTATGTTGGCATAAATGCATCTGAGGTATGATACAATTTTCAGCTGTATTAATGGTTTTCTTTGCCGGTGGCACCGCTAAGACTCGAAGTGTTTTTATGTGCGCGGCCATTTTCGTTTGTTAAAAGAAATTAATGAAATTATGACCGCAAAGCCAATGATGAATTTCAAATTAGGTGTGTGAATCGTTAACAAAGGCTATTGAGAGTCGTGCTATGGGTAAAAAAAGAATTTAAGAATGATATAAGCGTTTCCAAGATGGCCGTAAGAACGTTGAAGATGACGAACACCCCAGCACATCAACAAGCGATGAAAACGCGGAAAAAGGGAAATAAATATCAATGTACATCAAATCTAATGAAAATCTAATAGAAACTATTTTGAAGGCAACAAAATTAATGTAGACAAATAAATATTTTTTTCAAAAACTAAAATTCCCGTTGTACCAATGAAAAACCTTTAAACACAGAAGTCATCACTTGTAATGCAACGGTTAAATTTTCCTCAAGCTCCCTCTCTGCAATCTTCAACCGTTTTTCTCCCTTACTCACAAAACCACTTCATCTTATGCGCCAACCCTGACGGCTTTGATGTCTCATAGTACGGACTTGACCTTTCGCGAGATCAATGCAAGATTGTATGACAGTAAGAAAAGACTACCGAAACCTGAAATACCCTAATTTCATTTACTCCCTCAAGATTTTCTCACCATTCTTCTTTCGTTTCCTTTATGCCTTACATCGGATGAACAGCTCTTGACGAATACCTTATGCACATTCTCCTTAAAAGAATATTTTTACTTTGATTGTTGCCATCGACCAATCATATAACCACCAGTAATATCATTAAAATCCTACATATAAAGAAGGGAAAAAATTTGAAAGGGAAATGAATTCTTTCGCTTGGTGTGCAGAATGTAGCAAAGGGATAATCAAGAAAGAAAACATCATTATAATAGCCCAGGCAATGAGAGGATTCGAGAAAAAATATCTACTTAAATAAATAAAAGATCGTAGCACTTTTCCACAAGTTTTTTTAAAGGGTACAACGCGTTTCGGCTCTCTGAGCCATCATCTGGTCTTGTACCGCGTTGAGAGCCGAAACGCGTTGTACGCATTAAAAAATCTTGTGGAAAAGTGCTACGATCTTTTATTTAAGTATGTCTAAATTCCACCAATTGAAGCCCGAATCTATTGAACTTAAAAAAATATCTACTTGAACGGAAAATCTACAAAGGATTGAGGAAACATTTTATTAGAACTCACACCTGGAGTATACTTCTTTACGAAAGTGAGTTATGTCCAATGGCAGGAGCGGAGGGATCAAGACTGGAGGCTTTCTATATGTAGTAATGATTGAAATGATGAGGATCAAATGAAATAGTAGGTGATGAGGAAGTCCTGAGAGGTATAGGAGTGAAAAGATGCCTCGGGAAATCCTAAATTAGAGGGCGCAATTACCTAATTGGCCATATATTGAGGCCTAATGAACTATAGATGGGTCTAAAAGAACTGACCTTATGCCTCGACGATTGTCTACATCATAGAGGTGGGTTAAACCTTCCATTTTTATGAGCCGTTCCCTTTAATCTGGTTCAGCAAAAAGAAATGTTCCAATTATATGTTCTTGGCGAAAATACAGGGCACATAACGTTTAATAAATATTTTGCATATTACACTTTGCAATGTAGCCCCTGCTTGAACGAACGATATCCGATAAATTAATCCACCTCATAAAAAGTTTCCGTCTTCATTGCTGGCAAAAAGAAGGTCCAGTTCTCATCGCTCTTAGTAGGATAAATGAACAAGATTCGTGGATCTTACATCTTACACAGCTTTGTATGTTACGATTTCAAAAATACATAAATTTTGCAAAGAAAAGGGTCATTCATTACTTCCTGACGCGTCATATGATTTGCTCTATAACACATTGCGAAGGTTGAAATAACTCGATACGGTAAAATAGTGCATACTGAACATTATATTAGATACAAATCAATTTTTAATTGATACATAATATCATCCTACTTTTATGCTCTCCAAGATGTAAAAACCTCCTGGATAGGAGGAACATCCTAAAACTATTCATCCCTAAGCGATTAGGCGTACTGAAAAATAAATGTATACATAGGATGGTAGCATGCATAGAAATAAATTCAAACCGTTCTGAAGAATAGCATACAATGGCTGCCATTTGAAGACGAAAGAATGGGTAGTGGTCCAGGCTCCAATATAACTCACCTGAAACGAAAAAGAAGTCGTCCAATTTAAAATAAGATAAGAGACAATATAAGGAAGATGAACTTAAAAATATGAAGCATAATCTCAAAATATCTACCACCATGATAAATCAATAAAAACGCATAAAATCATTTGATGGTAGAAGATGCGAAGTATTCGACAGGCTGTTAATGCACTTATTAATTAATGCCTGGCTCATTTCAGCGCTAGTGAAACTTTTTTTTTTAGCGAAAAACTAGCTGTTCATCCTTTATGTAAAGTTTAAGCTTTATCTAAGTAATTGAGAAACATATAGAAAAATCTGAACCAGAGATATTTCATTTCCACATTTGCATCGGGGATGTATTTTAAGCTCGTTTTCAACATAAACTAAACAATTTGAAATTATAATTTGACACAATATGCCGTTGAATTCCCAGAGGCGAGCAGACTATGTATCAGAAAACCCCTTCATAGATAAAGTATGACATTGATGACACTATTTACGCCTTAGTTCCAGTCATATATGGCTAATTTCTCCTCAAATCTTCGATAATGATCACTTATGGACACCGAAATTCCCACGGGAAACGACATTACTTGTTGGAATTGTTGGGATGAAGATTGCAGATGAAGTATGGAATCAACTTTTACGTGCCATTATAAAAATACGAAGCTATACATTGATACTTCACCCAGATCTTATATTTTAAAACTCAAAATCGGCTAGGTGATAAAATAGCCACAATATATTTGTATGAATATATTGTAGGCATCACTTAATGTTGGTCAATTAACCTGTAGCTATTTATGAGAACACCGAGAAAAGCTATATGTTTCATCATGCCCTCTAAACTTGATAAATATATTCACTCTTTAGCATTGCAGGAGAGGGTAAAACTTATTTTTTAGCACCTGAAATACTTCAGTTTGAACTACTGAGAAAATTTCCATATTTGAACCCTTATAAGTAGGAAATACTCCTCCCAATTTTCCACAATAAGATACTCGTTTGTAAAACTTGCTACATATATAAGCAATGTGCGGCATTGGCGATGTTTTCTAAGCGTTGCATTCCGTAATGTAAACGACCGGCTTCTACTCGGCTCTTCAATAATGACCTCTAACGTACACGGAAGTTTCCACGGGTAACGAAAACACTTGTTGGGCAAATAATTGGGAAATCCACGCGCTGCGCTAAATGGGCTCCAAAGCAGCGCTTAGAGGAAACTCTGAATGGTAGCCATGTTTTTCAAAAGTACATTCATGTTATAGGGAAAATTTTTGTTCATCATTACCTGATGCAATGCGGTGTAAAAAGTAACCAAACCCGCCTGAAGCTAACTCTTTATTACGCCACTGACTTCTTCGCAATTCATAATTATAAGTTGATAATTTTCCAGCACTCTTCAGAAAAATAAATAATCGAAGATATTGAGTTTTACCAATAATCTATGAGGAAATCATTACTTGTTCTCCAATACTTGATATTTGATGTCGAATGAAGCAAATAGTTGAGAAAAACTAAATTCGAAGCTTTTTTGTGGTAAAATGGCTAAATATCATATCCAGTTTCTTCACTATGCACTAATCCGTCACCTAATGATTAAGCTCAGCTATACTTCACATGAGATGAAGCTGATTTCCTCACTTGTACTCAATAAATATCCATAACCTGAAACTAAAGTTTCCACAAATAAGTAGCCGACTTATCCACGACGAAAATCCACGCGCCCGGCTCAAATAGGCTATTAAGGCGCGCTGAAAGATTTGTTAGGGTGAAAAGTGTAGATACAGTTGCGGTTCATATTTTAAAGGTCAGTAATAAAATATAACACCATTTTTTGAATCTCCTTCTGCATCTGACGTATTGGACTCAAAATGAATTAGACGTCAATGGTCGATATTTACGAGAACACCACGGAAAGAGATAGTTTGTCACACCGCCTCAAATTGATGAATATGCTATATATTCTTTAGCATAGACCTTTTTCAATAACACTAAGTTTAACATTCAACATCAGTAACATTTCAGATTGAACTATTAAGAAGATAGCTATGCGAATATCCCCATTTTTTGGAAATATTTATAACAACTTTCATACCAGTTTGTTCATCAACAGAACTAACTACTTAAAAATATAGTTGAAAATGCTGACTACCTATGTTAACTAAGCTTTTTCATAAGGTGAAAGATATATTCTTGATACATCAGTAAAAGTGAATGTAATAATGTGTGCAAAGAGCCTAAGCTTTAGTTCTAGTGAGAAAAAAACTGATTTACTAAGACGACGTCAGTAACGATCGATTTTCCCTTGACCAAAGTTTCCATGGGCAACGAGGCCACTTGCCGGACAAATAATTGGGAAATCCACGCGCCCGACTAAATGGGCTCCTCAAACGGAGCTTCGATAAAGTGACGAATAAACTTTTAAGGGGATGAAAGACCTCCAGGCCGAAAAGGGAAATCAAAAGACACTTTGGTGGCGAAGGAGGTCTGCGAAGCGTCGAGGAGGAGCAAAAGGGGAAAAAGAGAAAGGAGAGGATGACAGGAGGAGAGATTCCTGAGTTGGGCGAAAGTGGACGGGGAGGTGGAATTAAGCCGAAAGAAGAAGAGGGGAGAGGGAAGCACGCTGAAGAGCTTGAAGAGGGGGGAAGATGGAGAGTTTGGGGAAAGGTTTAGATGACGCTTAAGAGGAGCGGCAGATTAACTCTTTGATGAAATCGTTCGAAAGTGTTCAGGAAGAAGAAGGGTGGACTTGAAGACCAAATAAGATTAATGCAAAAATATGGAACCAACCATACATAAAGATATCATGAACTTGTTTTTCGTAAATGTTGGCGCCAAGATGTTTGTATTGCACTACTTTGAATGTCATTGTTTTGAGAAAACTTTTCGTTTGTGTTTTGTTTTATCTATTGTTGGTGGTGACCAGCGAGTCCAGATGGTTTCCGACGGCCATGTGCTTTTGTTGAGTGAACTGGTCAATTTAATTTACATTTACAATACAGTCCACTAATTATCTTTGAAGCAGTTTTTTCTTAGTTTATATTTAATAAGGCTGTGATTGGTAATGGGAAAAGTTAAACAGTAAAACGATGGACCATTTCAATTGTTTTTTTACGTACTCTCTCTCTCAGAGATGCAACCCGATGATCGATTTGTATAGGTGAAGAAACACTCAGCCTTATAATTATGCACATAGGCGAACAATAATTACACATGAGATTAAGGAGAACAGTTCCTTTGGCTGGACTGAGGAGCCGCTTTTCGGTTGTCCCAAGGTTTCGCCAGGGATTTGAACCGGAACCCTTCGATAGCCAAGTACCCTACCCTCTAGGCGTTCTCGCTCCCTAATCAGAACCCTGCTGTCCGTTAAATTATAAATTTACTCTACAGTATTTTTCGTATGTTTTCTATTGACTTAGGTACTTTAACCACAGCTTCCGATGCGGGGGGGGCATGGTATTTGGTAGTTAATGAAATATTATTCGATGGAATTCAGTGCTCGCGAAGAAGAGTGGACTTACAGATGGGGGAGCACCAAATAAATTCCATGTGAAAATCTATAGCAAAACTTCGTAAAGAAATCATCAACTTGTTTCCGTAAAGTTATACAATTATTCAATAGTTTACGTGAAGCCTTCTCGGGATTTCCTTATACGTTCTCTTTCACTTCCGTCATTACACGTCCCATGTATTTTATCCGAGTTATTTATTATAGTTATTATTCCATGGTAACGGAATAACTCTACATAAGATTAGTCTCTTGACTATTGATGAATATTATTTGCATATGCATCTCATCAAATTAATTAAATTGGATGTCTACATCTTCTACGTTTTGCTGATGGCATAGTAAAAAGAGAAATATGGTGCTTCAGAATAAAGATGAAGATAAAATGGATCGACCGAGCGACTAATAAGCCCCAAGAATGGCGAGAGGAAAGATCAGTCTTCTAAATACCGTAAGGAAAATACAGGACCACTCAGTTGACCACATTAGGAGGCATTATGGCCAGATGAAAACAACCGTAGGACAGGTGGAAGGGAGTAAGAGCAAGCCTTCTGCATCGGGGCTTTTAGCAATCAAACATGCACAAACATCCTTGCCTTGGTTAGAGAAACTTACCCACGCGGGACTCGAACCCGCGACCTTTGGTTTGATAGGAGAGGACTTTACCCCACTGCCACCGAGGCCGGCGAAGAGAGTGAAAGAATTAATACATCAATATGAAAGAGGCTCGTGGATAGAAGAGTGGAATGGAGAGCTGAACCAATCATATGGTAAATGATATCGAACAACCAAGCCAATCGTAAAATTTTTCACTCATAATGACCATAATGGTTAAAATAGCGTAAACACTATACATTAACATCCATGTTCCCCTGGATTGAAGGCAGTGGCGCCATGGGGGCTGAGGGGGCCCGAGCCCCCTCAAAAGTTCGTTACGGGTGTGAGAAAAAAATGGGTCAGGCTTTTCGATTTTCCCCGGAGTGTCCAGACATCGAGATTCGAGTTACCAGGGTTCTAATGTTCATCATACGACTCTTCTAAAATGCTTAAAAAACTTAAAATTCACTATTTATAAAATTTCTCGGGGCAAGATCCCCGGTTTGGGCCCCCCTAAAAATTTTTTGTAGGTCGGCATCCTTGATTGAAGGGTTAAAGGAGGACAATTTGTGAATCAAAGGAGCGAGGAGTCTATCGAGGCGCAGGCAAAGGGGATGTGGGTGAAGAAAGGTTTAGAGTAGCTGTGAGGGTAGCGGCCTCTGGCTCAGGAAGGAAGGAAGCAGTAAAAGTCCGCTTAGAGGTCAGATAAGGGCCGTGATGCGAGGAGGAGTTAAGAGGGCAAGGTGGCTCAGGGGGAAAAGGGTCAGATGGGAAGCAGACCGAACTAAGACAAGGGAAAGGGTTAGGAAGGGTTTGGGGTGGATATGAATAAAACGCGGAGAGGTAAAGGAAGCGGTGTTCTTCTGGAGATTTTCACCGCGGGAGTTTTATGCGAGTCTAAACGGGGAGGGAAAGTTTTGGGCTTTTAAAAAATGCAGCGCGATGTATTCATGCATTGGGAAAATTATACTCGATCGATGTTGAGCGATTTCAGTGTAATTTTTCGTTAGGTTACATATCTGAAGATACTCACTTCAAATTATTAATACACCGTTTAAAGCATACTAAATAATATCTTTAAACATTTTTACAACAAGTTTTCATGTTAATAAAGGAAAAAATATTTTTATAAAGTTATAACGTACCTTCACACACTATTATTGAGGCTTAAAATGGCCAAAATGAGATTTTACAACCTGATACTCCTATAGGGTTGTGAAACTGTGGCCTCGTTTTTAAATCATGTTTTTTGGCATTATTTTAATCTATATCGTTATTATAAATCTGTGTTTTGGAAAAATCTCTAATTTGAATTTAAGCCGTTCTTTTGTTGCATTATAATTCATTTGAATGTAGAATTTTCATTTAGTCAGTGATTATACGCCGGATATTGGTGTGTTTACGAGAGAAACGTGAGAATAGAGCTAACCACAGACTAAGGCATAGTCGTGTGAGATTCAATATTAAGGAAAATGGGAGGGGGTGCAATTCCTTTCCCTAGGCTACCTCTCTCTTGTTTTGAGTGTTCGAAGGATTCCGGGTCTACCAAAACTTCCGTCTAATAATGATAACAATTATGTATTGATTAGGATCCAGGGTTACATTCACTAATTATTGTTATCAGTATTAGATGGTCAATGACAAAAAATAAAAAAATTATTTACAAATGAAGTTAAAAAAAGATTTTAACCTCAAGTAATACGTAAATATTGTTATAAGTTTCGGTATTAAACTTTTCATGCACTTCTCATGCCCAAAAACGTTTTTTAACACATTTTGCTGTAAATATGAGGAAAAATGCCATTTGAATTTCGTTACGAAGCAACAGCGGACAAGTCAATAATAGAGGCTTAGCTCTTAGCTGGCCAAGTTGATTTTTTCCTCTCGTAATTACATAGTTGTGAAGTTGTGAAATGTTTTCTCATGTGTAGAGAATAAGCAAATTTGTAATTGAATTAGTCTAAATGCCTTTAAAATGTAAAGTCACCGCTCGATTAAGTAAAACAAATCATTATTTACCGTTGAAAACACAGGGAGGCAAGCAGTCCGTCTGCCATGAGCTATTTGACTCGTCAGGAGATTAAAATTTTGTATCAGGTAATAGGTAATTTTTTTTAAATTAAATTATCCTATGAAAATTTAAGTATAAAATGCACATTAAACGTTATAAGATAAAGAATAACTAAAAAAATAAAATCCCAAAATAACACAATTGATAAATCACGTAAAAATAAGTCCAAATAACTATTCCGGATTCCACCTAACCACTTTAATCTGTGGTATCAACACTATAACAAGGAATAAAAATATGTCCTGTATTACTACCTATTAGTTAATCCGTCATTCAACCTGTGGACTGATTTGAATAAGCAAAGGTTGAGCCCGAAACGTATTTTTCTATTCATTTTGAAAATGCAAGAGTTATTTTGTCAAACGGGAAGGTATAGTGACTAAGCCTTCCCTCAAACAATGAGAAACTTCATAAACGCTAGATGGATCTGAGTGCGAGCATTTTCTATTTATTGACGGATAGTTCTCTAAAAAACCCGCCATACGCATATCGAGGTGGTTTGCGGGGAAGTATTGTAGTATAGATGAAGTAGATGTGGAAAAAGACAAATTAGGACCGGTAGAGGGGGATTTTAGCGTCCTCTTCAGAAGCAGTATGGTAAAGCGCATTTCAATTCGATACACATATCATCATAAGACAACAAAACTAATTATAAGATTGGTTGCATGCAGAATATCCACCCCGCTCGTCGGTCAACTAACCTTTTCAATTTTTGCCAATTTCTTCTCTTTTACATCCTGCACTATCTACGTAGCTCCATTTACATATCCATCATCGGAATTGCACTTAAATGATGATCATTTACGTGACGTAAGTTTGGTATTACGGAAACATTTATTACCCAAACAAAAAACATCTGTCTTACGACGACTTTTTGGCAATCGTAATGTTTACAAGTTGAAATCAAGGTTCGCAGAAACAAAGGCTGGGTTATGAATATTGAAGGCGTGAATAAAATGCTAATTTAAAGTTAAAATAAAATCAACTAGTCTAAAAAAGATGTGGATATTTTAAAAGGACTTCATCAAACCACATGCCAGCCACTGCAACGAGCTTTATGGAAATACCTCTCAGACACAATTAGTCAGTTTTATAACATTCCTGATATATAAATTCCTGATCCACTACAGATCGCTTTAATAAGCCGAAAGTGGAAAGATAGGTTTGACAAAGCTCTCTATGTCCCTCATCCCTCAGCTAAAATTTTCATATTAACTTATTCATTCCCGTTTACATACTTCTAAATCGTCCTCTATAAGTCATTCTATGCCTTCATTAGCGATTATTTCAACCTACTTGTCTTTCGGCGGCATCATTCCTCGCCAAGTAAACATTTCAGTACACCAACTGAGTTTTTAAAATACCTCTTGACCTAAATTTTTACGTTTATTGATGTCTTGGAGTGTAGGTATTTAAGAATAAATCAATAAAAAAGCCATATTGGATTCAAAAAAGCTCTGAGGGAGGTAAAAAAAGATGCCGAAACGTTGGTAAAAAAATTCACGATCAATTATTAAAGACCTACACTCCAAAACACTAATTAATAGTAATATCAATGTTAGTACTTGGAAAATTGTTCACTTGTTAATAATTACTATCCAAAAATGATATTTTCAAAATGATGCGGTCGCGACCGAATCTTAAGAAGACGTGAACGGATGAACTGAAAATATATTATTTGAGTTATTTCAGAGTGATGAGGGCCAAGAAAGAAGGCGGAAGGGAAGCGGAATAGATAGAGGCATAGCCGATGAAAAACGTCAGCTCCTAAAAAAGTTCCGAACTTTGGAGGAAAATTTAATTTCCACCCTGTAAAGGCTTTAATAACAGAATTCGCACATGTTTTTTCATCAGATTTTCGCAGGGTGTCGACTTTACTAAATAACGCGTAGAGGAACAAACTTCCGCTCCCTGCTTAATCTGAATAAGACAGGGAGAGGGAGGGGGCCTCTTCCCCGGCAAACAAACGATGAAAATCATTTGTGTATCGCATTAATCACGTGAGTTAAACTTGCGGAAACAAGGGCCAGAGGGTGCTAAACTGAATTACGGCGTTCAAGCGAAGAAAACGGTACCGTTCTAAGAAAACAATATCGTGTCTAAGATAATACGCAAATTATTAAAGCCTAGAACTGCGGTAGATTCTTGAAATTTATTTCGTTTCATTGCCGAGAATACGTTCTCTCTGCGCTGTCTAAAATACTCTTGCATCTTTTAATGGGCAAGCATTTTTTACGCGATAGCTTAAAGACAGCCCTATGGCTCAAGTTGATGATACAAACATAATTTTCAATACAGTCAACGAAGTTTATGATAGAAATAGGAATTTCAATGAAAATATATTATTTTATTGGAGAGCATAAAAGCAATACATATAAAATATAAATGAAAAAAGAATGCTTTCCTACGCAAAAGGTCGTGAGCCTGTGATTTCTACCCATGGAGTTCTTTTATAGCAGTTGAAAATGTAAATAGAATTTTACACTAAAATCACGGCATTTTCATATTAATTAATATTTATATATTCGCTATTATGATGGAATGAAGAAGAAATGGGAATTTTTCCGTCACCTACAATACATTCGATTTCCCCTACTATTTGTGCCTGTTTTCGTAAGTGTGAAGCCCTTTGGCGTTCAATTTATATACTAATGCCTGATACGCTATAATACCTATTTTGTGAACGTTGACTAAATATTATTATTGCTTTCCCTGCAAACACAACTTACAACATTTTGGTGGCAAATATATACCTGAGGAAAAAATATGGTAATAGTATAATAATGGTAATACTTAAGAAAATATTTCCTTGAAAAGGATGAAGAATCTCACTAATTCATTCATAAGATTTCTCGCATGAGAATGAATTACCCAAGTTGTCCTAAATCTATGCAGTTAAAACCTAGAACGCTGTGGAATGGTAATCACGTCGATATGATTCTCCATTTGGTACGCAGTAAAATCGATCGACAGAAACAGTATCCTGCATGATTTGCAACGCTAATGTACCAATGCTGCGCTAAGCAAATAATAGTTTCGCCGCATTTTTGTGGAGCTGCGTGAAAAAATCCTACAAAAATGTTTGATTTCATCATCATACCTCCAAGAAAGGTATCATGAAATACCATTTTCAAGCGTTTTGGAATTAAAAACCTTGTAGATTTCACATAGATAAATTTAATCTCGACCAGTTTCGTCGCTATGCAACATTGTCAGGACCAGGTTGCAGAGATGAAAGTTATCTATGTAAAATGTACAAGGGCTTATTTATTCAACATGAAGCCATTTCACGAAGTCACACCTCAATCTATCTAGTCTATTATCAAGCATGATAATTATCAACCATTACATTCTAAAAAAATAAAATTTTGCTGCAAAACACGAAACACAAACAAACAAATGCTCTTTGGTATTTGTTTGTTTATGTTTCTTGTTTACTAACTAGCGTTTCTTAGTTCCATTTGGAATTCCCAAAGAATTATCGATTTAGACTACTAGTTGAACTTTATTAGGGAAAGGGAATAGTAATTTCAATAAATTCTAAAAAGAAAGTACTCTAGCGTTGGAGATTCCACGCAAGAAGACCATTAGCGAGTACTGTTTTGTTTCGCGTAGTTTTATTACGAGTACTTCAACGCCAAGGAAGGTTTTCGTAAGCAATCAACTCAACCAAGTATTGATAGAAAAGTGGATTATTGCCGCTCGAAGGTATGCGGGTATGACGTCATATTCATCATAGCAACAAAGTGTAGTATTTTAAATTCTCATTTCAGTTTTGTGCAAGTTGACGCCGAGACGTGGAACTACAGTACATGGAATTTCAGGAATGATTTTAGAACATAACAGTGACGATAATAATGCAAATTAGTGGATCAGCTGATAAAAATTCAGTAGGCTTATTAAGACCTAGATATTTTCATGGAGACCTTTAGAAACCACATAACACCCGCTTCAATAAATGGTATGAAAATACTCCTCGCCGGAAAATGATCTATTCATTTTCTCAGCATTTTTAAAATGCCAGAAACTTTATCACCGAAAGCCGATGATAAGAAAGTCATGATAAATCATATTGTGAGAATTGAAATCTAATTACATCAATGAGGCTTTTATCTAATATTCTCACAATTTGAATTGGTTTACAGGTATACTTGTGGCCACAAATAATTATCGTACACAGAGACACTGAAATAGTTCTCTATAATGTTATTTCGTAAATTTTTGTTTTTTTTTACCGCTAATTTCATGGTTTTAATTTAGCTCTGAGGGGCCTTCAGACAACTGCCTCATACATTGGCTAATAGCAGGATATTAATTTCGCACCCGTGTTTAGAGAAGCGTCAGATGAGAAAACATTGATCCCTTGCGAACCAAAGCATATGTTTAGTGGACCGGATGGAGCTCGAGGAATAGCAAATTTAATCGAAGGGGTTAAATTTGATTATGATCGTCAACTCAACTGCCAAACAAAACGAAAATATTTGATTTTATACACAGTAGCAATTTTAACTGGTAGACAACAGGGAGATAATTTGGCATTCAAGAAATTTTTGATCAAAAAGGTTAATGCTTTTCCAAATAAACTTAAAGTGAGTAATTTAAAAAAAATTGACGCCCATGTGTAGAGAGGACTTGAGGTGAAAAAATATTTAATAACTTGAGAATCCTTCCATTTATAAATATTGACCCGGATGAAGTTACAGAATTAGCAAATATAGAAGAAGAGACTTTAATTCGATTCTGATCACCAACTCAGCTGCAAAACGAGAAGCAAACACTTGTTTTTTTATCAGTCAAGGATAATTTACTATTGTTATACGGTAAAGGGATTTGATGCTTGGTTTTTTATTTGCTAAATAAAGTTTCATGCATGTTGTTTCCATCACGGTTTGTAGACACAAGTAACTGATAATATTACCAGAAAATATTATAAGATAATCTTTTAAATTATGGTCGCATAATCCGGAGCTTCACATGGGCCAGTATATTGTTGACAAGTTGAGTTGATGATCATAAGAAACGGGAATAAATTTTCAAACAGATAAATATCTTCTCACCTGAGACTTTTCTAAACATGAGTGTTAAATAGAGTCACAGGAATATCTTAATTATCTCACCCTTTCTTTATTTTGCCAAATATTTTGTATAAAATATTTTTATCGCACATACAAATGCTTATATGCATTAAAAGAAACAAACTTTTTGCTCATTTGGATGCATACACGCTCTGAGAATTGAATAATTGATAACATGGACGTATGGTCTAATTAATGAATAAATTAAGAAGTATATCAATCCACCACCATGGCATAGGATAGCTGGACAACTTGAGAATCAAATTCTTCAATGGAATTAATTTATTGATGAGAAATAAGCCTCTAAGAAATAAGAGACAATTACATTGTTAATACATTAAGCTTATGACACCATTTAACATCCGTATTTAGCCGTATTTTCTTATTTTTCATGTTTATCCGTGTTGAGAAAAGACTCAGATGAGAAAATATTGATTAATTTTAAAATTTGTTCATGCATGAACATGTCCGGATGACGCTCCAGAATCAGCTAATATAATGTAATAATAACATAAGGGGCTTTTCTTGAATCATCACCTCACCTTTCGTTCACATCACCTCACTTTTCGCCAAAGCTTGAACAGGAAAGGTTTTTGGTTAATGCAATGCTGAGAAGTTTTGTTATTTATGCAATGATGTAATGTGTAATATTTTTTCTTTGACAAATAATCATTTCGTTCCTGTGGTATTATCTGCGCTTTACGTATTCAATACCTGATAGCATATACTCTAATTAAGGAATGAAACCAGATGTATATTTACCCACTGCTATTGCGCTTAGTGATTCAACGCCTTGGAAAGAAAATTCTCTGATGGACGTCTTAGTTTGCGAAGAAATAATGAGAAATGAGTGTAAAGAAACGGAAAGGAATAGGATATCATCCACAGAAGAGGGGAAAGTCGAGATGGAACAAGAAAATGGAACCCATAACGAGCAAAAACTCCCAAACTTTGGTTCCATTTCCCTCGCAATTAGACGTGTTTTTTTGTATATATCTACATCTCAGTGCCTGTCCGAGCAAAGCGAAACTTCACGAGAAACCGAGTGTTCGTACGGTTTGTGATAAATAGGCACATCGAAAAGGGATGAATCTTCAACGAATATCCATTTAATTTTTTCATCAGCGTTAAATGGATAAGGAGGTCAACTGTCTGCCTACACTCTCAAAACTTCGTTGAGATCTTTAATTCCGTTTCAGATTGGTCTCCGCGATTCCCTTCCAGGAAGTTAGGGCTAAAGATGGGACGGAGGAGGAGTGCTCTGTTTGCTCAGATGCTGGTGAAATGGAAAGTGTTTGCATTTTTAATGCAAACAGGGAGTCATCGCGATCATTCAGAAACATGATGTTTCTTCATTTGTTTTCCGAGCGGAGGTTTATAATTGAAAAACTTTGTAATTATTTGAGCCCCGTTCTTTCCTTGAGTCCATGATTTGACATTAAGGAAAACCACATTATATTCTAAAAATAAATTTTGCAAATTTAGACGCTGAATACGCTTAACGATAATAAAAATAAAGTAAATATATCCTTTTAATTTAGCTACCCTTACATAGTACTTCAAGAGTAGTATTTCCATAAAATCAAGAAAAATACTTAAAAATATAAATATAGGGATGTATTGCTCAATTATTGCTGAAAGTTATACTAAGCTAAAAATATCAATAGTCAACGCATCTTTTTTTTAATGCATGATGACTGATTTAAATTACATTTATAAATCAAATGCAACTATTCGGTGTTATTGTTGCTAGCATGGAGAGCAGCGCAGTAAAGCAAGCATCGGTTGTGTGACAAAGCCGGCAGAAGGGTCAATTTTTGATGCAGGGCACCTACGCCGGAGAAAGCCCATCTCACGCAGCATATTACTGTTTTTATCGCAATTTGAGGATGAAATATTGCTTCCAAGCCCTTCCAAAATATTTTCAAGCGCGGTGTATTTTGGCGAAGATTGACCGTTTTAAGAGAAATTTAGATCGCAAAAAACTGAGGGCGCTGAGAATCAAATTGACATTCAATGTTGGCAAGTTTTCCTATTTTCTTGGAATGGAGTTATTGGATCTTATAGACATAGAAGCGATAAATTTTGAAAGATGTTTTGCCGAACGGATAGATATGGGAATTCGTTTTTTCCCCGAACCATAAAGGACTTTAATAAACGCTAGTCCCAACTTCGTTAGAGCACTTAATTTTTATGTGTATATGGCTGGTGTCCTAACACCCCCTGCCACACGTCTTTTAGGTGGCTTGCGGGGTTTTATATCGATACAGATAGATGTAGACCCTTCGTAAAACTTAAATAAAAGCATGCTTAATAACAAAAACTGATTTCTTAATGGCCTAGTAGGTGATAAATGCTATTTAAAAATTGGAGTAGTTACGATAAAAGTGTAACGATCATACGTTTACAACACTAAAAATTTTTTTATGTGACTTCATATGAAATGCATTAATTAAAAGTTTAACGCATTCTTATTACAACACAGACGTAAGAACTGTTCTGAATTGCATGGAAAAGCTACGAATTTAGAATAAGTCGAATAATGTCAGGCAATTTTAACCAAATTAAGTTGTTCGTTGATATAAAAAAGTTATATTACGTTTGCGGCTCGAGAGAGGTAAGTGACTCCTAAGCAGGGCATAGTTGTTTGTTGACTTCCATTGTTACCTGTGGTTACCTGCTCATATAAAGGCTAAATAGTTTTCGAGATGATTAATATAAATAATGGCGGTTAAAAACGTTTAGGGCTCTGTTGCTGTGTCAATTTTCGGGCTCTTCAGAATTACGAATTGCCAAGTACGATCTATTCCCTGTTAATATTGTAGTCCTCTTTTTTTATTCCAATGGCTACTCTGACGAGTGTCTGTTTAAAATCGGATTTAATTTGATGACGACTTTCGTCCTTTTAACCCTTCATAACCCAATGTTGCTTCTAAGCAACATCAAAAATGTTTCAAATTTGAGCTCTTTTCAGGAAATATCTAAACTACCCATTATTTTGCAGTGTAAATTTTAATGGTGAAATGGTTAGCTGCCACGATAATTCATTATCATGGAGTGTAAAATTTTCAAGTTTTCAAAATGAAACATCTTGAAATTTGATTTCTCCCAGAATCAGTTCTGGGTTATAAAAGGTTAAGGCCGATTGATTGGCCCAGTGTTGCTAGTTTGGCTACCGCGGACTTAGTTGACTGCCCCAGTCGAATAGTTCTCAGGTGTTCCTCTAACCGCGTTTAAACTACCATAAAGAAAACCTGCGAAAGTTTTAAGGACGAATTTAAAGAAATAAATAAATATGAAGTTACCCCGTCGATTAACCCGTAAATTCATGGAAATATCTCGCGAACGCAAATAGTCGGTTCGGCGTAACAATTCCCGTATCGGAGAGGAGAAAAAAATGAAGTCCCGCGAGAGCAGTTGGAATTCCAAGTGTGCGATTCGGGCGGCCATCCCCCGCACCCAGACCTCTCTCGCCGAGATTCCATTAAGATGGGCATTCTTCGCCGCAAGAGTGGTTCCGCTTCCGGCCGCTGGGACTCTCAAGCGCTGCCGCCGAGGGTGTGACGCGTGAAGATCGGACAGCGCAGATAGCACACCCCCACATTGCGCCCTAGCTGTGCGGGTGAATCTCCAATATCTGGTACGGTCTACGTTAGCCACTCCATGTTAGGAACGAATTTTAATGCCACGAAAAAGTATCAAATAAAATATACATATATATAAAATAAAAAATATCCAATTAGTGATGTTCTGTAAACTCTTTTTAAAAATTAATGATATCCAATATAGTTGTTGTGTAAACAAGTCAAATACTGGCATTGGCATATTGAGGTTTTAGTGTGCACTTTTACATAAAAAATAAAATTTACGCAAATTTCATACACGATTTTCCTGGATAATAACTCGCGACGAAAAAACGGGATCAACAACACGTGCCATCGCTTCACAAATCAAATTACCTCGAATTATAGACACCGTTTTCCTGTATAATTACCAATGAAAAAAATCAAATGATACCATTCACCATTATGAATCTCTTCTCCTTATTTTCGTGCATTCGAAGAGAATTATTTTCCACCATTTTTTGTCTCCCAGTTTTTTCCCGTTGTCAAGGAGAATTAATAGCCATTGATGACCTCTGCTCCCGCATTAGCGGTAAAATACGTTTATTTGCTGTCGACGCTGTCATCTATCGTGAAAATGGTGATCGCTCTGGATATGAAGTTCTATCATTGACATTAAACAATGTTCAACTGTGGAGCCAAGAGCGGGGACTTGAACTTAATCTGAAAAAAAGCACGGCGGTAAATTTTTTGCAGAGCTCGTGCGACTAAAGCCATGCTTATGCTATAGATGGTATTAAAATAAAGGCAACAGACGAAGTGAAGTACCGGGGAATTATGATAACCTCGAACCTATCGTGAGGAACAATCATAAGGAATAGTTACGGCACAACCTTGAAGAAATTAGGACTCCTCAAGCGGATTGTGGAAAGATTTTCGGATGAGAAAGTAAAAGAAAAGTGATATTCCGCACTCGTCCAACCGCGCCTAAAATATGCAGCGAGCATATGGGATCCGGTGCAGAAAGAATGTATCCGCGAACTGAATAAAATACAAAGGAAGACTTCGCGGTTCGTCAACAACTGCAATGGGCTTACAAACAGCGTTGCCCAGATTTTAAGCAAATTAGGCTGGGATCCGCTGGAGACTCGGAGGCTGCGCGCTAAGCTTAGATTGCTTGAACAATTGAGAATGGATATCTTTAACAGCGACGCGGAGAATATAATATTAGAGCCACACTATATTTAGGAATTAATCCCAATAACGATAGTTACTGATTTGTTGTTGAGACTCGAATATTACGTGCTGCGCTTAGATTGTGTGGATAATTAAAAACAGAATATTTTCTGATTGATACTGTGAACATCATTTTAGAACATGGTTATGCATCGATGTCCGGCGGAAATGATTATATATGACCGATATTTTACCGAACGGATGAGTAGGCAGTGAAATTTGTTATTCCATTTATCAACGTAGGCATTGAATAAATGCGAAGTGAGACTCTCAATGCAGATTGCCATTTTTTCGGGTTAGTGAATTTTCTCCAAGAATTCCTAATACTTTCTAGAATTTCAAATTAATAAACTTACATAAAATGCTCTCTTTACTCCCTACAGGTTCAACAAATTTCATTTTCTACGTGAAATTTAATTTGGCTCTTCACGATATTGGCGAAAAGATCTTTTTCTCGTTAACAATGCCGGGATATCGAATGATAGACATATTCACTGCATCATATTCTTGAATCAACTCACGAGACTGTGTCGAAAGTTCTCGAATTAAAATAAATTGCTATTTAGTTGATGTTCACTTGACTGGATCAAAAATTTCTATTTTAGCGAAGTTTCCTTCCAACCTCTCCTTATTTCTTCTTCCAATAATACCTGCTCGCAGAAGTGTGTCAACCTGGCCCTATCTCCAGCGAATGGGAGCTCACAAGAATGCACGTCTATCTCTTCCGTCTTCCTTAGGTCTCTTTATTTCGATTTCTTTTCCCCTCTCCTTGGTCTTCCCACACAGGAAATAAGAAAGGAGCGAAATGTCTCCTGGCCACCTTTTGCCAGCCTCCCTCCTCTAAACCGGTAAAGTTTGAAAGCTAAGGAAACCTCAACCTCCTCTTCCTTTGAATCAGTTATTTATTTTTAAAACTGATGGAAGGTTAAAAGAAGAACCATAATGAATGCATACTTCAGTATTGTAGTAGAAATTAAAAGCTTCGATCGATCCATATTCCTTTTTTTAAATTTTTTATAGATTTAATTTCAATTCCATTATTTTTCTTAATATATCTTTCTGTATATAACTTACATATTGAAAGTCCATCTTGAAGAATTGTTTTTTAAAATTCGATAATACAAACGGTATTATGATTGTTTTCTTTAGTGATTCCACCAACAGGCAATATTCTATGGAGTCACCTGAAGCTCCAATTTGGTTTATATCTTAGTTATTTTAAAATGATAAAAGAACAACAAATATAATAACTATTATTATCTCATATTTATTTTTGTATAGAGGGCGTGGTAGCCTAGCGAGTATTCTAGATTTCCAGCAAACCTTTTTGAAGATGGGAGAATCTAAAGGTAGGAAAACGAAGACGACATCTGGACGCTAATGAATCAGCGACATTATGTGGCAGAAAGAGGGCGGTAATTGAAGTGGATCCTACAGCTAAGCGGGAGTAGGTGTAGTGCTTATTAAGAGCTTCCTGAAGTGTAGTGAAAGGAAAACCATGGTTAAAAATGAGGCCAAGCCGGCACATAATATTGAGGTACAGGTTTGCATACCAACGACGGAGCATGAAGATGAAGCGGGCATGAAAATACCGCGGACAATCTCCTCAACAAAGATAACCGCAAAGTCACACGTGTCGCACATCTAAGAATCTCTTCGTTAGATTTGTAGTGAAAAACATCTCGATATTTATTTACAACTGCCTCCCATTATAGTCTACCCATTAAATCAATTGATACGATGTTAAGGATGAACTAAAGGTTGCTTTAAAATGATCTAAAAACCATAATTTTCTAAAAATCAACAATAATAAAAGATTGTGTAGTCCATATTCTCCTCATGGCTCTTCAGACACGATTACAAAAATGAAAAAAATAGGCAATGCTTCGTAAAAACTGCTTATATAGGCTCATATTTACAATAATGTGTAATAGTTTCTCTATTTCATTGCATGGTAATTTTAAAGGATCGATAATGCACTTCATGGGTAAAAGAAAATATTCTATGGCGAGAATACTCTCAGCAATCCTTATCGTTCTGGCCTATTTATTAAGGCAAGAATGAATTAATCACGTTATCCTTAATAAGGTAGAGAATTTACTCACTATATCACGCAATGAAATCACTCGTGCTCTGGATAGAGGAAAAAATGTACGATGAAATTCACGTCATGAAATGCACGACCACGCTTTCCCGTCGCTTATGTGTGTATTCTGGTTGGCTCAAGCCCCGCATGGCCCTCCCTGCTCGGTCTTCAATTTTCTCCCTTCGATTCCTCACGTCATGCGTGGCTGAATTATTGCCAGGCTCAATAGGATTCAAGATTTCTCTTCGGAGTGAAACAAATCCTTGCCAACTCCGTTTTATAAATAATAATTCCCAGAGCTATATGTTTTTGTGACCTCAATGGCTAGAAACGTACTCCATCAGAGATGAAACATTCAAACTTTGAAGCTATGTTAGATCCATATAATACACATATTTTGTCTGAGTGAAAGATTGATTACAAGGAAGCATAAGCAGTGCATGTTGTAGGATATTAAACCCGTTTTAAAGTAAAATTAAATATTGTAAATTTATTTCTTTTTTTTGGACGATCTCCACGTATTTTCGTGTCACTTCCTTTGATGTTTCACCTAAGAAGACACCCAAAAAGAGTTTATTTATAATCAATGGTCCACAAATGTTTTAAAAAACTATATAATTAACCATTTATGTAACGTTTAATATTAAAATATGCTCATATGGTTATGTATTACACGGATCTGCAGACGACATGATTGGTCCGTAAAAAAATACAAACTTGCCAATACTGTGTATAAATTCATTTTTACCATTGCTAAAGAATTTTAAAGAAAGAACTTATGAGAATTGAAAAACGCTTTATTATAACAAAAAAATAAGCACTCAGAATGTAAAGCAACTCCACGAATGTTCCTGGACCAATTCCAAAATTCCTGCGAATCAGGAATTTATTTTTCTCTGTTCAGTGTGCGTTGTGAGTATTAATCGTAGCCTTCGTTACCGATCATACGTTAAAAAAAGTGAAGACATTTCTTCTCAGCGAAGTGAAATGCTTATGCAATAAAAAAATTGGTTCAGGAGGCATATTTTTCCCACTCAATTAGACATTCGTATTTTCCTCTCAGAGAAAGTTATCAGAAATTAGGTGAAATCCACGTAACATGTCATAAAATTGCAACATTTAAAACCAAGTCCTTTAAATAGTCAACTAGCCAAATTAGGGCTAATGTACATCAATTTAGCATCCATGAAAAGTACTCCGATAATTAATGAGGATTGCAAAATTTATTATTTATTTATTCATATAATGCAGTCCAAAAACTGTTCAAGGCCATATGGAAAGGGCTCATAGTAACAAATAAATAAATATTTTTGAAATGAAAAAGTTAGGAAATAGTATTGCCATAGACTATACACATAAGTATACCATAAAGTAGATTAGAGATAATACTAAGCTTTTATTCCCACAATTGCCAATTGAATTTCTCTGTAGTAATTAGGATAGCGTAGCCATGGAGTGTTTACATACAGGTATTGGATACGTTTTCAACCAATGAGGCCCCTTAGTTATTGTTTCCATTCTTGCAACTTATTCAGGAAAAATATTTCATTGAGCGGAGGAACCAGTCATAGTGAAGGGAGCCACAACTAACTACACGAGGCCCATGCACGAGGACGTGGAGCATCTGAGAAGGTTTGATGAACCAAATAGCATCAGTTCGTGGCGTCATCAACTTATCTGAATGGATCTGATGGATGGGTAAAAACGGAAAATTACGGTCACTTTATATTCTCTTACAAATTCGGCAGTGATAAAACGATGTGACTCAGCCCATTATACGTTATCTGATAGAGACCCTATAGCCATCGCACTATCTTCCAAGATATGCAGCGACGTAAATAAGAAATATTCCCGATTCCGCGGTTCTCTTGGAAGTTTATAATGAGAAAATACGAAAGTTACCACCGAATTTTCCAAGTGGGTGACCTCATTAGAGTTCTTTTTTAGGGAAATAATCGGCCATAAGAAGGTGAAGAATAAGGGACCACGCGAGGCCGAAGAATAGCTGAGAAGCGGTAAACCGAACGGAAAGAGTTATTGACGTCATTAAAACACCTGAATAAGTCATGTTATCGTCCTCAATTTTTCTGTGTGAATAGCTCGATAAGTAGGCGACGGAGCGTAAACTGGGAAAATTGCCGTCTCAGTTTTTAGAAAAACTCAATACGACGGGAAAAAATAAGTGGTGTGTGAGTCCAATATGTGTGTTCTTGGTGTTCGATACACAGTGGATTTCATGACTAGCAATAAGAGTAATTTACCACTGTTTTAATATCGGATCAACATGAGAAGAAATGAAAAGTGATCACACAGGATTGTGCAGCAGTGTTTGTATTCGCTCCAATACCAAGCCGCACATGACCGCGTCTTTAGCCTCCCGAGCATGTCGCGTTACGCTTAGGAGCTAGAATGGGATTATAAGGCATCGTACCCACTGTGCAGAAGTACTTAAAGGAATTACGCTTAACGAGAGCATCTGGCTCCTGAATGGTTCAAATTGAATCCACAGGGGTAGACGACACGAACGAGGCTTAGCGAGGTAAGCTCTCGCATATTATGGAAATTTGGTTTTGTTTCCCTAATCTGATTCAATGAAAACTATCTCGCAGAGTTGCACGTGTTAGGATTTCCAGGGAGGCAGAGTATACAAGGTGTCTCATCAATGATCTGCTCTATTCTACTTGCCTCCATCAAAAATGTATCCTAGTATCACAACCTATAAATTACCTATAAATAAACACTATTGACGGCGTGTCACCTATAAGCTGAGAATTGTGGTATATAGACAGTTATTTTATTTAAAAATGCATTATGAGGTAAACTATTATAAAATTATTCTATCAGCTGAGATAGGTTTCCATGGTTTTTTTTCAGATTACCTGAACCAGTATTCCCTCTCTAACGAGACTACCTTACTCCATTACTAACCCGGGCTACTCCCTTTCAATGTATCCAAAACAAATATTCTTTCCTATCCCTTGCTTACCTGTCATTATCCCTCCAGCATAGTTTTTGACCTATTCCCCCCGCTGAGAATTTACGCCATTCCAACCGTGTCTCCTCTGCATCACTTCTAGACGTTACCTCTCCTCACCTAACAAGTCCAGCACATTTTCGTTCCTCCTCCTCTCTGTCCACTTCACGTCCTTCATTCTCATCCACATACCTAGAGCCTCCAGTCTTTCTTCTTTTACTTTTCCCAGTGGAGCTTAACCATATTTAATTAATTTTAAGTTATGACACTACTGCAGAACGTAGTAATCCTGCATCCTGCCTATATTTTTCCACATTGCTTAATTTGGTACTTGCAAGATGTTTCAATGTTTCTATTCTAATCAATATTTTAAGGGATGTAATCGATAAATATTGTTAAAAAATGAACCTTAAAATATATACCATCGATGGGGCGTCAGTTACATTGATGTCGCTTCTCTTAGCCATTTCTTGGTAATTGTTGCTGCCACGTCGTCATGCCTAACGGTGTAGTCTTCAGCGGCTAGTGCCGCTCAGCTCCCCATTAGGTGTTCTATTGCTTTTGTTGTCATTAATATTATTTTTAAGCTTAGCACTTTCTCAGCTGGTCTAAATCAGCTGGAAATATTCACCAATCCTAAGGCTACATTTGGATTAGGCTGGGATGTAATGGAAGAGAATTAACGCTATCCAACAGTATCCGATCATACCCGGCCCAGGAATCTTCTCACAATCTGGCAAGTATATTATAAAACAGCTTTTTTTCCGTTGTTAACATGGTATTTTTTTATTTCTAGGTCTTCAATTCCTTTTTTGAACCATTTTGATAAGACTCCATTCGTAGAGATTATTAGTGGATGAATGCTGACTTCTTTCAACTTTGGTATTTGGCAAATTTTTATATTTTTCTATATACTCTCTTTCCGTAGACTCAACGTTGTAATTCAATGGCACATCAATTATATTTTCTCTTTTCTTTTTCTATATTATTATTAATATTTTTATAATCAACTGTGACGTAATGAATTCCTTTAAGGCTGGATAAATATAATCGGAGAATCAGGATACTCCAATCTCCCGGTCGCGACCCTCTTGCTCTATTTGAGGGCTTCTAAAGGTGTACCTGCGAATTCGTAGCAGTATCTTAGAGCGTAGACAATAGATTTATCAAATGGAGGTCTTCGCCTTCCATTTCCCCTTGCCACTCCACAATGTCTTCTCAACGCACGCTCCTCTCGCAGAGGGTCTAGAGTTTGATAAAGTTAAAATCGTCGCAGGATAAGCGTTGAGACTAAGTAGCAGTGAATTATTTACGCGGCGTCCTCTTCCTCAAGGTGGATGGATGACAATCGATTGCTACCAGCTTGTCTTCTTCGATAAGATGGTCATCCATTATGAAACGCACATCTGCGTTACAGAGATAGGAAATTTTTATGCTGATGCAGGCACTTAAGAATAGTTGTAATGATTTTTGGGATGGGATCCCAAATTACTGGAATACTATAAAATAAAGTTACTGGAATGCAATTTATTCAAGAAAAAGGAAGTTTTCTATTGAAGTCAATAAAAACGACAATATTCAAATTATGTCCCAGCCAACAATCATTCTGTAAGAAGTAATAATATCGATAAATTTATAAACCATTTAGCTCTTTTCAATTTATTATGAAATACACTCTTTAACGTCACACAAATGCCTTCAACGTCACAAAAATCAGTCAAAAATAAAAATCAACATCAAGCGATTCAAGGTTCGAGTCCTAGTCAGGGTAATTCTCCATGATTTCTCGCCTCTACCGCCTTCAACGTCACAATTGTCCTTTTACGTTGTGTGCTTGAGTATTTTCTTAACCCATTAGTGCATAGCGTCCGATATACCGGATGTGTGTGATTTATTTTGTTACGGGCTCCAGTTGACTTGCGCTACATTTTAATACTGTATTGAGTTCAAATGGATGTCTGTCTTCACCCCCTGTTAATATTTTTGGTGACTCATTGAATTTATCGACTAGAGAAGTATTTATGAGAGACATGGCACACGTCCGATATATCGGACGCTATGCACTAATGGGTTATGATTTCTTTCGCCTAATATACACGTTTATTGGAGCGCCTAAGGCAATGAATGATTGGATGTGATTGTATTAATAATTGCAATTCATATGTCATACTCGAGTGCAACAAGGAGATATTTTATTGTTATAACGTATTTCTTTATAGCGTATATATCTTTATAACGTATTTACCAAAAACAAGAGTGTGCATTTGCGTTTATAGCAACGATAAATACACAACACAAAGCAGGGAATGAGGGTTACATAGCAAGTCAGGAATCGAACCCACAATCTTCGCCTAAGAATGAGAGGACTCAACTTCGCCACCCCACTGCTATACTCTTAAGTAGCACCAAGATTTCGATTTTTTTATTCGGATATTCTATAATTATCCTGATATTACCTTAAGAGAGTGATGAAAAGAAATAATTTGGATAAAATGCGTAAACTGCGCGTCAAAATAGAGTAGGTCAGACGCTATGAAGGAATTTCTCCCATTGGATGCAAGTTTCTCCCTAAAAGTAATTTACAATATTAAAATTACTAATAGAAAAAATATAATTTCTCCATTTCATTTAATTTCCTAAGGGTATCAAATAGCAGCGTAGGTAGGCCAAGAATTGGTGGCGTACAGCAATGAGAGATAATTATGTCAATTTAATAATCGCTTTAAAAGAGGAAATTAAGCCAGGAGATAAGTAATCCAAAACTGAGTTCCTTTTCCTGCGGTTGATGCAATTAACCTAATTGAAACAATTCTCATCAAATTAGGGGAAAAAAGCGTGGGAGATTCGAACGACAAAATTTTAACCACCTGAAAATTGAAATCGGAAAAAGTCCGCGGAAGAAATACTCCTTGCAAAATTGAATAGTCACGAAATGATCATGAGAATCTATGAATGAATTTTATTGAAACACTGGAAACATCTGACTATTTTTTATCTAACTCTGTAATTGAAAACTTATTGAAATCTTAACTAATGAATTAAATCAAATAAGGTCCAAATCAAATAAATGTAATGAATTTATTTAACTGATTACTTTGATATAAATTAATTTCTCATTTGATTTTCCAGGAAAATCGCTGTCAATAAATTAATAATGGCATAGTTAAATTAATATTTTGCAGCAATTTTGCTAGCATAGAGACTTATAACTATGATGTCGATAGTAGGGACAATTTTTAAAGCAGGCGACAACTTTTTATTTTCTTTTTTCATCCTCAGCAGGCATTAAACTTTTTTTATCCTGATGATAAATCTATGGAAAATGTTTGTTTGATAATGTAAGTCTAAATTAAATGCTTTATTTTGCTAATGATAAATCAAAATGAAATGTTTTTCTACTGAAAATTAATCGAAATTGAACGATGATACACCGATGATAGTTTCAATTGCTGGGATACAGGGGCTGAGAGTAAAATATTGACGTGGAAAATTACATTTTTTTTCTATTTTCAGTGCTTTAGGCACACTGGTCGCACGCAGGAATTAATTCAAATTCCAAAAGTCCAATTTCTCATGCATTCTCGCTCTCAAGCGTATGAATTAGTCGATTGAACGTAAATAAAACAATGGGTTTGAGCCAGAGTCACTGAACTAGTTCATCACAAAGTTCAAAAATACACGAGAGTCACGATAGCGTCGTCCTTGATTGCGAGAGGAGAGAAATGGTACATCGCTGATCAATATAAACGGCACAGCGCTAACTCTCCCGCTTAATTAATGCAATGCCGTTAAAGGGATTGACGATGATTAAAAGGCAGCATTGAACACAGGAGGGGGTCGCACCAAACTGACAGATTCAGGCAGCACGTTTAGCTGATAAGATCTCGAATAGTTTCAAAGCCGACATAATTCGCCTGCTCGAGACCAATCTGTTCGCGTTGCTCACGGACCAAATGGTACAGCAATGGAAAGCGGATAATTCGGTGGAGAGATTATCATTTCCAAAAAACATAGTTCTCCGTTGTTATTTGCTGTATATGTGGACTTATTATAATCGATTGGTTTTGATGGGAGGGAGAAAAATCCAAATAAAACGCTAATAATCGAATCTCCCCCGAACCCTTGGCTTTTTCATCACGATCATTAGGCTGGCTACATCTTTGAAGAATAAAGTTCCAGTTCTTTCCCGTTAACGACTTCACTTTCTCTCACTGTTATGCCAAAATTAGTTTCATAACATTTTCTGCTAGTCACACAACGTAAAATTTAAATGATACGGATTTTCAATTTTGCAATCGTAGTCGATTTTAAAGACGTTTGCACCAAGAAAGCCATTAATTAAATCAAAGAAAAAGTGACATGTTATTATAAATATGACTACATATATTTAATGGCTGCGCCTAATCTCAACGCTTTGAAATCTGAAAATAACACTTTGTTAGACGTAAAAACTCCGTTGAACGTAGCAAAAGCTAATAATTTGCTTCACAATTTTTCTCAAAGCCAAGAATAAAAATTCGTATCGAAAGACAAAGGCGTCACAGACCCCTTAGTTCGCCCTTAAGACTTGAATTGAGATTGTGAGGCTTCAATTCAGAATCCTGACAAAGATTTTTGCCGTAGAAAACTGCTGGAAAAGACCTTTCCATCAAAGAAGGATCCGGATACTCCGGAAAATCTTTTACATTTAAACTTTGTCACAACACTGAGACTAA
Source organism: Ischnura elegans (assembly GCF_921293095.1). Taxonomy (NCBI): domain Eukaryota; kingdom Metazoa; phylum Arthropoda; class Insecta; order Odonata; family Coenagrionidae; genus Ischnura; species Ischnura elegans. The sequence continues at coordinate 65,090,240 of NC_060255.1, read as the reverse complement.
TTCTATCAATGCTACAATGGTTGCGTCGCAAAAAGTCTATTCTTGGCAGCAATAATCTCCCTTTTGTTTAAATGTGAGGAATTTAGCGGCAAGTTCCCAATAAGGTTTTAAAATTAAATGACATATCTTGATGCAATTTAGATTTCCTTTTACTTAAATTTATGCTATAAATTCGGTTGTACTGGTTGAGCGTATTGAGCGGTTTTAGATACGTGCACAGATCGCAAAAAGTCTATTCTTGGCAGCATGAATCTCCCTTTTGTTTTAATGTGAGGAATTTAGCGACAAGTTCCCAATAAGGTTTTAAAATTAAATGACATAGCTTGATTCAATTTAGATATCTATTTACTTAAATTTATGCTATTAATTCGGCTGTATCGGTTGAGCGTACTGAGCGGTTGTAGATACATGCACAGATGGCCTTTTCCAACTAACAACACTTGGAAACATAGAAAACAAGAAAAGGTATAAAACAGAACAACAGAGATACATCTCTACATATATCTATGAGAAATTGCTATGCCCAAAGCAAAAGAATTATTGCCTTTATAAAAAATATTGATACCAGTGCATCGTTTTTTTCTCATTTCAGCTTTAAACCAAAGAATATCGATTTAGTAAAAAGGAATGAAAATATTCCTGTATCCTTTCGTCTTCCCACTTAAATTCAACTGATTTTGAAAAGTCCAACAAAAGGTTTTACCAAAAGTAACTGATTGGAAATACCGTTGCTTCAGAGAAATATTCGGGGTATCTAGGAGATCTTTTAAATTTTTTAAAAACTTTATTCGCACAATATACCAAGGCTACTGCTATGCATGGCAATATTGCTGTGCAAAGTATCCATCCTTGTTAAACTGAAGATTTCCCTTGGGTGTTTAAATATATATTAATTAATTAACGACATACTCTTTAGTTGCTGGTGTCCCATGACGCTTTCAACCAAAGGTAAAAAATTAGTACGGGAGGTCACAGGCGTCGCAAATCTTTCCATTCGCCTGCAAGACCTCTATTGAGGCTGAAAAACCCGGCAAAAACATTTACTGCAAGAAACTGCTTGAAAATGACGTTGCGGCAGAAAAAAATGCGAGTAGTCTAGAAAGAAAAACAAATTTTATTTTAACACAATGCTAATCCAAGTCTAAAACTATGAATGCTACAATGCCTAAAAAAATATCCGGTCAAAGTAACCTGAAGACGCCCCTTGGGCATTTAAACGTGCAGTTATAATATAACTAAATACACTGAACTCACTGGTGTCCCATGATGCTTAAAACCAAAGATCAAAAATTAGTAAAGGGAAGTCGCAGGCGTCGCAAATCTTTTCATCCGCCCACAAGACTTCAATTGAGGTTGAGAAGCCTGACAAAGATATTTCCCGCAGCGGGTACCTGTTTGAAAGAGCCTTGGGGGAGGGTGAGAGCCTCTTCAATAGACCGGAGTGTTGAAGGGGGGGGGGTGCGTAATGCCTTCTTGCCGAGGGAGACAGGGAAGCCAGATAAAGTCGCAGGCACGTCGTCGCATGCGGTGGAAACAGGCGATTGGAGCGGAGACGACGGAAGTGAGCGAAGGAGAGGATATGGGGCGTGCGTGGGTGTGAGGCTTTCTCCCCTTCTACTTCGCAGGAGGCTTAAACTACTTACTAATGCTATTTGCACTACAGTGGCAAAGTACTGCGATCATGATTGATATATAGCGCAGTTTGGTGGAAATTCTTAGTATTGATGAACAATAGAACGGACAGGTCACTCTAGGCTTCGATACCTTGAGAAATTGAGAATAGATATCTTTAAGAGCGACACGAAGAACATCACACAAGGGCCCCACTATATTTTCAGATCCAACTGAAGCGAAAAATTAAAAGAGATATTTTGCCGAACGGATGTATGTGTGGATCCTTTTTTCCCATTTTGGAAACAGAGAAAATACTTAGAAAATTCATTATAGCTCAATAAGTTGATTTTATAAACTATTAAAAACTATTATTTTTTCATTCTAGGTGTCATCTGTTACTTTAGGGGAGCTCCTAAAATAATCCGATATTTCATTTTGGCGCCGTCAACCAAATGAAACCATCATAAACATAATGTTTTGACATTTGGGGACAAAGTGAGACACGCTGTTGATCGGAAATAGCCATTTACTGGGTCGCGTTTTAAGAAGTTTTAACTGTACTAAGGTGTAACATGTTCTGCCAGTCAACACGGTCGTATTTTCATTGAATCAAAAATCCTATACAAGACGATATAGGTCTCTTATTTCGCTGATTTTGTGTTTCTTTTTGTTTTTGGTGTATATATTTGTTTTTTTTTTGCATCTAGTACTAAAAGGTATGCTTTCATATCTATGCATTGAAGTCTTTTGAGGTTGTAACATAACGCTGGCCTCGCCATTATGCTTTTACCACCTCACGGCTTACAATAACACAAAGGGGCCCACCATACTGTGGATTTTGAAAATAAAAAAATAGACCTAAGGAGTGGAAGTGCTTTAACTACGCACTGTTGTATAGATTTCGCAGTGAAGCAAATAATCTTGGTCGTCATCAAGCTTTTTTTTAATATAAAATAAAACAAGAGAATTAATTGCCAATAGAATAGAAAGGAATGGAGAAAGAAATGACCAGAAACAGTAAAAGTGTGATTCTGCAAAGGCTATTCGAGATTAAATGGATACACAAAAGGGCCGGAGGTGAATCCTTAGGAACGGTGAAGGAAACGTGTACTCAGAAAACCTTAAAAGAGCTCCAAGGAAATATCCTTCACAGATCTCAAAGAGGACCTTTTGCTATAGCGGCAATGCTAAAATTGACACAGGACAATGTTACAATAGAAGTCAGTGTCTTCGCATTTGTGATAAAGGATATACGTGCTTCCATTTGTTCCCGATTGAAAACTACCTTCGAAAATCACCAATAAAGATAACCACATTCGTGAGTTGATCATTAATAAATCGACAAGTACCATCGATATTTGTTTTTATATTATCGCGGCCATATGAAGAGGCAATAGGCCATTTTTGTGTGTAATGCAGCGTGGAATGAACTTTTAATGCTCAACGATTCGATACTCCTGCTTGGAACTTATTCTCTCATTTGAGTAATGATGACATAGACAATGGTCCTCTTTCAAATTCTTATACCTATAGTTCAAATAGCAGAGGTAACATAGATGCCATGGGGATTAAGAATAGGTTGTGAGTTAAAATATTTTAAGATTTATGTTCGAGGAAAAATAGTTTTTATTGTTCTCAATAGGTAGCGGTAGTTATAAAATTTTTGGCCACACCTTCTTTAACAGATCTGGTTTAATTCATTACAAGATTCAACATTAAAAGTAGAAAATTAAAAATAAATAAAGGTTTGGGTATCACTATTGCGTGACGATCCTAACTCACCTATCAGGCTCTACTCTCGCAATCAACCCATAGTTACAATTACATTCTCTTAGCTACAATCTAAAACCTAGTCGGCACCCCCGCTATATTCTGAGGGTGACGAAAAACTGAATTTTTACTATAATATGGACGATATAGTTTATTTAAATAGCCCTTTATAAGATTTTGATTAAAAATATTTTTAATCTAATTTTTATTTCAAGTGATTGCATGCGCGTATCTGCCAGCAGTGAAGGTATCACGTGGCAGGAGTTTAACAAAGATGAGTGACGTTTGAGAGGTGAGAGAGAGAGGGAGATAGTCACAGAAAATACAGAGGAAAGATGGAGGGTCTATTGTAGTCTGACCGCCTAAACGGAATGCGGAGAAGGATAAAGATCTCCAAGACGGTCAACCTCCAGAGAAGATGGGGTCAAGAGGAAGGCTAAGGTGGGACCCAAGAGAGCGGTGAAGTGGAAAAGGAGATAAGGCAGAAAGAAGCGTTCAGGGACAATGCAATGGAGAAAAGCGGCCGAGATGGTTTTGAAGAAAGATATTTCTCTGCTCCGGATAACCCGTCAGCGGTGACAAGGCAGAAACATCTTTGTTAGACCCGTAGTGGTGTTTAAAGTAAAATGAAAATGGTTTAGGAAGTGGTCGCACATCCTCAGACGAAGAAAAATGAAATATATGAAAAATATCTTTGAAAAAAGGATGAAAGTCCACAATTTCCTGTTATATTAAGCAGCGCGTCCTGACTGACGAACTGGCAAACGTATGGGCATCTGGTAACATTTAATTCAGAATTCTCCTTCAACTGATACTTCGTGCAACAACGAATTAATCCTACGACACATTCACTGCAGAAATTCAACAGTCGATTATTAAAGAGTCTTTCCGTCTTATTTTGCTTGAAAGTATGAAAAAAATATAAAAGCATTAAAATATGAAAAAATGAATCTAAATACTGCCGAAAAATACAAAAGACAGCATTGATTGAAAAAATGTGTGTGTGTTATTGAATTCTTCTATTTGTCTTAAGAGGTAGTTACACACATTTCATGTTTTCTGACAAAGAATTTTAGTTTTATATTTACAGAAATAACGTCATGATAAAATTTTTGGTATCCAGCTATTAGTGGACTTAAAATATTTTAATATAATTTAGGAGGCGATTACATGTCTCGAGACGAGACAAATTATCAAATAGAAAAATATTTTGCAAAAACCAAGGAAATCGTAATGCTATAAAATAAACCATCACTCAGCCAGAACAATGGTCTTCATAGAAGAGGGCAGACATAAATACTGGTTATAGCCTTAATGATCTTAATCCACAGTAATTGAAAGGGATTTTGCAGGTTCCTTTCAAAACAACTGCTCACTACATTGCGCGTTTTGACGCTTTTCCGCTATTTTCAAGTGAGATTCTTGTGAGTGTGTCACACTTGAAAATGATAAAATGTTCGAATCGCGTCATGCTGTGTATTGAATTCAGTTTTTAACTAGAACCAGAAAAATTGGCCGTAGCGGAACACAGCCTCAAACTTAGCAGTTTTTTTTTACTTTTGAAAGACCCAATCGCTCCAAAAGACACATAGATATTGGGATAAACTCTCCAAAGATGCTTTGGAGTATAAATTAGAGAGTGACAACGTTTACGGTGGCACCGATTTTTCCTCGATTCCCACCTTCAATTTTAACCAAGAAAATGAGGCACCTAGTTACAGTCTACGTAAAAAACTAGTTTAAAAATGAAAAATGTTGTTTTTACCTTAAAAGCTGTTTCTTTGGGTTAACTCGACAGCGAGAGGAGAGTTTGTTTTATTTTGTAGAATGGAATGGAAAATTTGTATAGATGATTAATCATTGCAATTGCGGTATTTAGTAAAATACGCGGTAGTTCCCGAAAAAAATGATCAAAATAAAATTTGCTTCGATTAAAATAATTGACGATCATATTGAAAGCTTTTGAACGAACATACAGATAAGTGAATGACTATGATATTCAATGAAATCAAGATAAAGAGCTGTTTGGCAACAGGCTCAGTAAAAAAACAACAGCTAATTTAACAATTTTAAAAATATCGTTTTTGTTCCTGAAGACGATGGCAGATTAAATCACGGAAAAGTTGGAAGTTACATTCCCAATTTTCTATTGTAAAGCCCGAGAAAACTTCCACACACTATGTAATTTTTTAAATGTCTTTTAAAACGTTTGAAACATTTTAATATTTTTTGAAACATGAAAAAAATATTTTCAAACTTAACTAGTTTTACAACGCTATCGGAGATAGCATAGCAACAAACCCAAACAAACTTTGCGCAAGTCCTAGTGTCTCTTCCTTCAGGCTTGAGAAAGATGATCGTTCAACGGAGATGGAGAGGAAGAAGTGTGGACTCTGAGGCATGTATACTGGAGGAGGGGATGGTGCCCAGCAAAGCCCAAAGATCCAATAAGAGGATTTCTCGCGACGGCCTTGCGGAAATGTGCAAGGGACTAGACTGGAGGAAATAAAAGGAAGAAAAAAGAATTGGAGATCTCGCTAAATGGGAAAAAAGGAACCTTCATAAAAAGAGGAACATAAAAAGAAAACGAGAGAAGATCTCCAGAAAATAGCAATGCGATTGATTTTCCCACCGACAAGCCAGCGGAAGATGTAGATCTCTTATAATTGCCGCGATTTTCCAGCTATCTAACGTACTTCCGCCCAGAAAACTTTCTGCTTGCAATTGCGAAGATATTGAAGTACCTGTTAATAGACATTGTCATTGTTGCTGACCTCAGAGCGGGAAAACGTCCCATAGAGGCACCTAATTCCTGAGTATTATTTGTTTAATATTTGCAAGTGTGTAACAATTGATTAAAACTGGAATTAATACATATAGCATTCTTTACACAGTCCTTTTTATGTATCCCGAGCCAAGGAAATCATCAGAAGAGTTTAACTAATGTTTGTATACTATAATGCTGTTGCATCATGTTTTATTCTCCATACCACTCTCCCCGTATTTCCTGGCTATTATTACATCGTTTTACGACGATGTTTAATTAGAGCCGTAGGCTAGGGGTTGGGGGTTTAATAGAATAAAAGATACACTTTATTTTAGCAAACATACGTAAAAAATTACGATTTTTGAGTCCTAAAATTAACGTTTTTAACTTGAAAAATCCCAAAAATCCCTGAACTCCCATTATCCTTGGGGTGTTTTCCACCATATACCACTTGGGGTGACACACCGGAAGGCCCAAACTCTCTGGTAAATCCCCCCATTTCAAAATCCTGACTACGCTACTGTGTGTAATGGGTATTTTATAAGTGCTACGTTGCTAAGCTAAATAAATGAAGGTTTTTTAATCGCAATTTGTTTTCTAAAAAGAGGCTCGTTCGCCATTTATTTTTTATTGTCGCTCTGGAGGGTTTAGATACTTATGACACCCGTATTTTTCCATTTCTTGATTAGTTGCCTACTTTGCGGCTAAAAAGGTAGGCAGTATTACCCACTCTGTCGATGAGTTGCTGACGTCACGAAATCCTGGTAAGAGGGTTATCCCTCCTTAACAATGAAGAGACTCGTATTTTTGTCCCTGTCGATTTGCCGCCTACAATGCCGGTATAAAAAATCTGCGGCCCTCTAAGATAATTTGATGACGTCATGAACTCATGGTGAGAGGGTCACCGGTTCTCTACAACTCATCGGCTTCATGTATCATCTCTCATGGTTTATTACATCCTGAATTTTATGAAATTTATCAACTCTTGCAATGTCAACGAAAGGTAGAAAAAGCTAAATTGTAAGTTTGTGTATATTTTTTCCAAACTTATCAAAAAGTGGCTAACTGAGGATAAGCCTTTTTTCACCCTCTCATAAACATACTTTTGATTGAAAAATTGATGACAGCCACACGTACATACGTGCTACTGGGATTATTTTCAGCAAATACTTTTTAATTTCAAACAAATATATAGTTATAGACGACAAGATTTGTCGCGGTGAGGCATTATAATAATAATAATGTTGAATTGACATTTTGTGAAAGATTTGTGATCTAAAATGGAGCTATGTCTAGCTCGTGACGTCTCAAGCCACTACCGGAAAATTTTTAAACTTTAATTCCATGCGCTAAATAATCGACAGATCAGACAGAAGTATAATACATACTTTTGGTAAACTCATCATGGAGCATGTTTCCTTCAGAAGCTTCAAAAATCTCAAATTTATTTAACCTGATCCTGATACCATATTTCATGTTACTTACTTTTCTCTTCCATCAACCAAATTATTTCAATGATTTTCAATAATTGGTTTGAATAAGTGGCCAAAAAAAACAAAAAAAAACATATTTCTCCTCTGCTTCAATCGGTTTCCTCTTTGTTCCCACTACTCTTGCAAAGAAAACACGTACCTATAATATCTATACCATTTCAAAATTATCTTCCACAAAAACAAAACAACAGTTCATATTTCTTTCGGATGAGAAAAATGTATTTTTCGATTTGAACTGGGTGATTGATTGAAATCGATTTTGAACAAGCTGCGTTAAAAACGGCTGATAAAAATAACAAAGGCCCTTCCGTATCACTTTGAAATGTGTTATTAGTTCATCAAATCCATAACCCAAGAACGCGTACGAAATATAAACCTAATGGAATGACAATATGGATTAGGGAAGCTTGATAAAAGCATGAATTGGTCTCGTTAAAGTGAAAAATTTGAATGCATGAAATTTAAGAATACCTGGACTAGCCACGGTGATATCTTTACGGAGTCACCCACAGTGAAAAGTTTAGCAAAAAACCCACAGAGAAAAAATCACTTACCTTGACCAGGATTTGAACACAATTTCCACAGGGAAGAATGACGCCTTGGTAGCTTATCCAGCTACAACACTCGACCGGAAGTCGGAGGATCCGGGTTCGAATCCTAGTCAAGGCGAACGACTTTTTTCTTTGTGGACTCTTCGCAGAATGAATACATGAAGTAGAACTACGACTTCATTAACACCTGGTTGAATGTGTTTTTGATTTATTAATTATAAAAAAAACTATCTATGTTCTACGACATTACACAACTATCTTAGCAGGTTAGATAAAACGAGGATAGAGTGAAGATGACAATAATGGTAAAATGTTGTATTATAGGCAATAAAATGTAGCAAGCTACGCAAGAATGGTCCCCACGAGAAAACATTGGATATATATTTAACAATACCGCATCTGTCTAGATAGGTATGAAAAATATTACTGCATAACCCAGAACCTAACAGCATAATACTATTTCCTGAGGTTCACTGTTCAATCTTACAAGGTTTGAAAATCAAATTATGGTACACTTAATGTGGATAATTCCAACGAAATGTTATTTTAAAAGTCACTTCATTACATCGTAGCGCCATTTTTCAGGCACATAACAAGAAATGAGTTAAGCATTAGATCATTAATTAGCTAATAACTTTAAAAAATATTTGTCTAATTTGGATAATTTTCTCTTCGACCCCATTAAATATTCATTGATACACTATATTCGTTTTTTAATTACATAAATATTCTTGCATTGACCAACATTTTTATTTTTAGCAAATTCACTATTTATTTGTAGCAAATCTCGCCGCAAAAATTCTTAGTTATCTTCTCTCAATAGTGGAATAACCCATTCTTGTTTGTCAAGTGGTATAAATGATTGTTAAAATAAGTTAACCATGAAAATAAAAAAATAACTTAGAATGCGCCTACGCTACTTTCCATCGTTGTCAAGACAAGCTAGGATTGATAAGATTACAATTAACCTGCAATATTTAGATAATATTGTTGGAAATTATATGTTTCCATCGTTTCTCGGCTATATTTCTTTATTGGAACGCATCGGTTTCGCAATACCTATCATTTTATCCTGATTTATCAGTTATTTTAAACTTAAACTATCATCTAATAACTTCCGGGTAGTTAAGAGCTAACCATTTTGAACACGTACCTGCGGGTCAAATAAGAAAAGTAATCCGCATTTTCTCAAAGGTCATATTTTTTTATATTAAAGGTAGAGGTGAATTTTGAAAAGGCCCCTTTGAATATATCATAATGACTGTGAAAGTTTTAAACGAGCTTTGCGTCAGAAAAAAGAAAAATACGACACAGGTATTTTATGGGAGAACCCACCAGTCACCCTATAGATTCGTAGCCACTCCCCTTACATTTAAATGGGTTGTTTTCAAAAGTCGCCACTCACGTCACCGATGGGCAGAGCGAATTAGGGCTGTTAACCGAAATTCCTACTCGTAATAATGTGATCTATAATTGATAACTTTCACCAATGCTATTCGCCATGCTTGGAATGCTGTACAGCAAGCAATGGGAATAAATGGATAGTTCTCACCTCATCACCGCACTGCGGACATTAGTTAAACTGAATGAAATGGGCCACATAAATCAAGCTTCGATTGGACGGACTGACTCTATGTAGTTCCCTTGCTCCAGGACACCAAATCACGATGTTCACCTTTTATCGTTCATTCAATTCCAGCGTAACTCGCCAGTGTCAGAACTCGAAGGCTTCCTTCCTTATGCGAACACTATATATGTTACTTACATATGATACATGTCATTCTAATGATACCTTTTTCAAACCTATAAGAGTAGTGGGTTTGGGTTTACGGGTGCGTCGACGGCTAAGGTCATCAGTACCACGCGCAACCTAATTGCATCATTATAATATATTATATTCTCCACCTAATAGGCCAAAAGTAGAATATTATGAAAATAATATAAATAAAGTAAAAATAAATGTTTTACACATTAATTTGAGTTTGAAATGCACGTTTCTCCATTGAAGGATGGTAAAATGGCTTAGGCGATTAGGGTCATCGTCTAGAATAATGTTACCGATCGCGTTAAGTACGAGTAAATGAATATTTTGCGCACAGTGTTAGGAAATTGTATTTTGTTGAAGCATTCCAATGAAGCATGTCGGTTGATAATGAGGTTATTTTCTTTCTCTTGGAGGCAAGGACACATAATAACTACGGTTTTACAGTGTATTAGTGGGGTTTAACCCAATTTTGCTTCTAAGGAACATTTAAAATGCTTAAATTTTCAGCTATATTTAGGAAACATTCATACTACACGTACTTTTGTACTGTAAAGTGTAATAGCAAACCATGCAGCTCCCACAATAGTTATGATTGGTTAGAAAATTTGCACCTTTTTGAAATGAGAAGTCTTGAAATTTAATTTATCCCAGAAGCAGCTTTGAGTTAGAAAGGGTTAAGTTGAGTTGTCACCCATAGTGCATTTAAGACGTATTACTAAATCCCCATACACGTCGCTGACGGGCAGAGTGATACAAAGTACAAACTTATAAGGCATAACTAGGGAAAATACCTGTCATTTTATTCGCGATGATATACAACATCGAATTCATGACTTTAAAAAATGCTATTACTCACTATTTCAAGCTTAAATCGGTGTTCCGTGAGGAATCTACAATTCTCCATGATGTAGCAAGGTGTGCAATTCATTCACAAAAGTGGAGTCGGGTCGTAAGAGATACGGAGCTATGGCAACATAAATATGTTTGTGTATGTGCATTGTAGATGCTATATAAACGGTTTATCTTGGATGCCCTGCCTTTTAGACATTTTACTTAATACTATTGATTTTTAAGGACATTAAATAATTATATTTGGATATAAATTTATGATTGTAATAACCTGAAACAATTAATCTTTGACGTAAATTAAACGAGAGCTCTGAGTGAGTGTCAGAAAAGCGATTGCGCCATCTACATTTTGAAAACAGTTGTTTCTGACATTATAATGGCACATTTGTATCCACCCTTAAAATATTTTACGGCCTTAAAAATATTGAGTATTAAATAAAATGTTGAAAAGTTTGGATACCCAAGGAAAACCGTTTTCATTGTAACTGCAATGGGTATCGAAAACAATCTTTGCACTGCCATAGATCGGTAAATGGTTCCCCTACTACTGATGAAGTCTTGCAGGTTCCTCCAGAAACAGCCTGTATAAGATCGGTAAATGGTTCCCCTACAACCTGATGAAGTCTTGCAGGTTCCTCCAGAAACAGCCGGTATAATAAATATTGCGAATAATGGATCAGTCTGAACTCATTGACGGGGCTGGTATTTTTCGGAAACCGGTTAAAATTTGCCCATAGTGTCTAAATAAGTGAAGCTTCAGCGGGAGTGACTAGGGCCTCCTGTATGTATGTCCCTTTGATTCGTCAGGTCAAGCGGAAATGAAGCATCCCCGTAAGTCTAGAGGCACATCTAAACTTAAAATAAGCCCTAAACGAAAATCGTGCACTGATTTTGAGTGCATTTCCTCCTTTTAATCACAGTCACAAACGTAAGTCTTCCTTTTGTCAAGGCCGTATATGCAAGTTGAGATTACGCGAAGGTAAGTAAGAAATTGATTGACTTATGCGTGCCGACGTTACTAATTTTAGGGCTCAGGCGTCCGCCTCCCTTATACGTTACCTTCCTTCCACATACCTCCCATTCGACTCTAGGGAAAGCCTCGAATGCCTACGTTAAAATTCAATGCCGGCACCATTTGATTCGCTTCCCTTTGAAATATTCTTCTTTTTAAGCAAAAGAGGGGGAAAAAACTTAATCTAATCAAAGGGCTTGACTTCCAACCAGCGCTTGTGAATCGACATGTCCTTTAATCTGATAAGTAGTACGGTCTTTTGCCGCGTCACCAGAATTAAATTCAAAAGTGGCAGCACCGGCGGCCGAATTTGCATAGGGACCCCTTTAAAAGCGGAAGGGAGCGGGGAACGTTTCTTGGACCATTAATCAAAATGCACTAAAATCCCTTCCCGGGGCCGTTCAAAGGTATTTGTCGGCATCGTTCCTATTTCTGCCTGTTAGCTGCCATAAAACGAGAATTTTGGGTCAGCGAGCCTGCGTATCAATTTTTGAGGAATTAATTAGACAAGACTAGTTTCACTCGAGAAGATTTTATCCGGTGAAAAAATAATGGATGATGATTAATGTTATTCTTTCTCAAGCGTGATATTGTGATATATTTTTAAAACAAACCTTGTAGTAAATTATTCCAGACACCGGAATTAAAAAAAAATGATATAGAATGCATAAATTACGATGAATAAATGCACACCACTATGAAGTTATTTTAATGCCAAGATATTTTAATAAAAGTGGCTGTACCCAAAATATTCAATCAATTAATAATGAACCCATTAAAACGCAAACTTTGATTTTAAGTAACATTAAACATGTACACATTTTCAGCTCTATTTGAGATAGGTTCAAAGTACGAGTTTTTTGCTGAAAAGTTTGATGGCGACGCATGCAGCGGCCACAATAATTGTGATTGGGTACAAATTGTTCAGATTTTTAAAATGAGAAGTATTAATATTTAATTTCTCCAGGAGGCAGCTCTGGGTTTGCAAGGGTTAAAGGCATTGCATCACTCCGGGACATTTAATGAGCCAATATAAAGAAAGGAAAACATGTATAAGAAATTTTCGTAAAAGATCTTGTAAACCATTGAAAATATTTTTGCCCAAAAATTGCATGTATATACATGAAAATACATTACATTTTTGCAGAAGCATAATTTTCCAAGCATTAGGAATTTATAACTTTATGTCCTAAACTACCATGAAGTTACAAGATGTTTAAAAAAATGGTGGAAATAGAATAAAAGTGTCTTCACCCAAAATATTCAATGAACCACCAGAGATATTGCATGGCATTCGATTATTTAATAAGGTCAAAATACAGCAAAGGAAACATTTATTAGAAATTTACACTGAAAATTAGGTATTTAAAATATTTTTATATAACTAATAATTCCACGTTAATATAGCCTACATCGTAATAACGCCATTAGTCTGGTGCATTATTTCCCAAGTAATGTGAATTTATAATTTTATGTAAATTAAGTATTAGTATTATATCATCATTATCATTTGTGAACAACATTGGTTTGACGCAAATCTCCATTTCTCTCTTCTATCCGCTAATATTATTATGTTATGTGTTTTATAAAATAAAATTATTATTTAAATAATCATAACACAGGAAGTTGTATGAGGAATCTGCGTTACTTCAGGATATGGTAATGAAGTCAATGTTAAGCATTTATTGTCCATACGCACGGGGTCGCAACTCCTTGGTTAATGAGCTATGGCTACGCAAACATTTTTTTGACTGCAGTTACCATGTAAACAGTTTTTCTTGTGCATCCAGACTTTTCGGCATATTATGAAATGCAATGGTATTTCAAGGAAATTAAATAATGAAGGATGGACGAAAATGTACCATTTCAATCGTCTGAGATAATCTCAAATGGGGGAGATTGCGTCAACATATAATTGATTCTCGCGCAAAGCTCTCGTTCAAATAATCTCAACATTAACTGTATCAGACACTGAATTTGAATGAAAAGGAAATTTTGAATCTATTGCTTTTTCTAAAATCTAGCGTCCTTTAAGCAGTTTTTGTGCTCTCACGTGATGGATTATCAATTCTAACGCCATCTTAATTTGGACTCAGACTCAAAACAACACGTCGCGATGCCTAGTTTCGACGTCAAATGAGATGGGCAATATGTTGACCAATTCATGACATTTAATAAATCATCTTCCTATTTTTATAGCAAGAAACAATTATTAAAGTTTTATGTATATTTTCTAGAAGGCTACAATTTTTAACATTAAAAAAAAATGTCTATGTAGCTCAGCGGCGTATACAAAAAATACTAAAGGGGGGCGGGGCAATAAAGATATATTGAGATACATGCACAAGAAAATGCCCTCTAATGATATAAAATGGTTACATCGTGATTCCTTTCCTTAAATAATAATAATAATATAACTTTATTCCATTTACATTCAAATATTACATTAGAAAACACTTAAATAATTATGGAATATATAGGTACCCCATATTGAATAGTTATGGGGCTACCATCTTAAACTTTTTACATAGGTCTGGTGCTAGCACACATGAGAAGTAAATTTATTTCTTTGCATTCAGTTATTTGTTCTCTTGCCGATTGCATTCATTATTACAATATGATATTTCAAATATTTACACAAGGATAACTATTTTTCTTATATAAACGCTTAAAATATAACTATTTTTTAATAAGGATAACTATTTTTCTTACATAAACGCATAAATCGTGATTTCTCTGCGCCTATTCTTCCTGGCTTACAGTGAAAGTCAGTAGGAAAGAGCTGCCATGCTGCCCAATTTTTCACTAGCTCCCGAATATAATGTCTTAAATGTTATACTTAAATTTTTAACTTTGTACATCATGCATTGCATTTTCCTGGCTTGCGGGAACTATCGCTGCACGACGCCAATTCCTTTAAGCAAAAGAGCGCAGGACGAGGCGATGTTTTCCACCGGGGTCACCGACGTGGATTAGAAAAATCATGACTCGTGTTTTCAAAGATACGTCCCGAAAACTTTTTTATTCATGCACATACGTAGTGCTCACCAATCTAGGGTAATACGAATCAATTTTCAGCACAAAAATAAAAACAGGAAGGAGAAGGGTAGGTAAGGTATCTACGGAACTTTGCGTTTTCCTTCTTTCAAGTTTTCTCCGAAGCGAAGTAATCGCGTGGAGGAGGTGGCGTTAGTTCGCCTGTTCTACGTCTAGAGGGAGCCCCGCTCTCCGCCTAAACTCTCTCCCGTGACATTTGAAACGCTCGGCCTTCCTTCCCTCTCCTCCTCTCGTAAAACTGCCATCGATTTACCCGACATAACAACTTGCAGGATCCGTAATGAACGGTTCTGAGGGCTCACGGGGACGGAGATAAAAATCCGACGTCCCCTGAATTTTCCACGCGGGGTGCCCCGCTCACTTTTTTTTCTTCATTTCTTTCCGGGTCCCTAGCACTGCACCTTTTCTCCACCACTTTTTATTCATAACCGAAAGAAGATGAACCACAATTTCATCATTGTGAAATACTATAACAACAAATGCATATGGTACTTTAATTATAGGATCAAGATTCAAAGGCTACATAGAACGACCATTACCTGTCACTTTGGTGGTATAAAATTATTTTTAATATTTTACGTTTTTGTTAAAGTTAATGTATAATAATTAAATATAACCTTTCAATTTATTTATCAATACAATCGAGTATTTTTTTTCAAATCATTTCGTGGCAAAAATTTTCACATGAACAGCGGTCACGTCGCTCCTGCCTCCCTGTCCTGAACTACCACCAGCCACTCGGTATAAAAGATATGCTGCTTATTTCCATTCAAAATTTAATAAAGGATGCTATATTAAAAAATATGGTAACTAAAACATGAAAATATTGGGTAGTGATTTTCTGAATAAAACTCGGGTATCTGTTACAAATAAAATAGAATATGTTAGATCATTTTCTTTAAATATGTAAGCGGCTGGTGCCCTAATACCCCCCAAAATACGTATTCTTAAGTGGCTTGAGGGGCGCAATGTAGATGTAAATGAATGCATTCTGTAAATTATGGAATTCTCTTCCTAAGGACTTACAACAGAGGGTTTCCATTCATGCAATCAAATATTAATTCTATATGGCTCTACTCAATGCAGGGAAAAATTAAACTTACTGTTTTAAATGAATCGCAGCCTTTAATACCAAATTTCCATCATTATTATCATAAGTCAACAATCCTAAGATTGGTTTTACGCAGCTCTAGCTACGCTAGGTTTTACGCTAGCTTTTTGATAGCTACGTATTTATTCTCTTTTACATCCTTTATAACCTGTCATATGTCCTTCTTCCCCATAACCCAAGAAATATGAACCACCATTTCACCGTTGTGAAATACTATAGCAACGAATACATAAGGGACTTTAGTAAATTCTCGTGGTAATTTTGCTTGGTCATTCGATTTTCATATGGGTGGTGCCGTAGTACCCCCTGCAATACTCCTCACGAAGCGGCTTGCGGGGTAGTATATAAATGTAGACGATTGCATTCCGTAAATTTCGGAATTCTCTCCCTGATGACTTTCAGCAGAGGAGAAAGTCATTTTTATTCATACACAAATGAATTATAAATGGCTCGACTCAATGCGAAGCAAATTTGAACTTATTGTAAATTAATCGCATCCGGCTTCAACCAAATATTGTATAATTTATTTATTTGTTATCCTGTAATTGTACGTGTTTTTTATATTAAAAATTATATATAACACGGTTATACGTATTTTTTATATTATTTTACAGCTTTTTTATTTTTCATTCGCCTAATGAGATTTTTGTAGAGCCCTTAATTGTCAATTGTCTCTGCTCCAAGGGTGATGCTCAGGGCATTTTAAGTATATATATATTCTATTTTATTATTAATATTGTTAATACATTGCGGAAACAAATTCATTCGCATATTCCCACTCTTTTTTTTTTAATGGTCAGAAAAGATGTGTGAGCGACAAATGTGAGGAACAGCGAACCTTGAACCGATTATCTCATGCCTTCAAAATCCTTACTCGTGTAATAGAAAAAAGGATCGAGAGCAGGATCGAAAAAAAATCTGTCAGAAAACCAATTTGGATTTACGAAGAATGGAGACAGAGAGAGGCAATACCATGAATGAAATATTAATTCCTGAGACTACTGTTTGAGAAAACGATCCATGTAAACCAGCCCTTGGATGTAGCCGTCGTGGACTTGGAAATGGCATTCAATAATGTCGAATTGAATAAGATGTTTAATACCATGAAGAAACGTGGAGTAGAACACGAGTACAGATAAATCAACAACTAGCACTTCGGGGACCAGGTGGCCTATACACACACGCAAGAAGAAAAAAATATAAATGCAAAAATGAACAAAGGGGTCCGGGAAGGATATATCTTATCACCATTCTTTTCAACATGAACATATAATAAGCGATAAAAGACATAGAAGAATAAGAAATCGATGAAATTAAGTCAACGTATGTAATGCAAAAAAGTTTTACCCAACGTTTCTGTTTATTTTAAACTATTATCAGGGCTTAACTTTGTACATATTTAAACGATTTTACGTATTTATTGACATTATGTTACTAAATAAAAAATACAAAATCGTTTAAATATGTAGAAAGTTAAGCCCTGATGATAGTTTAAAATAAACAGAGAGGTTGGCTTAAACATATTTTGCATAACACACGTTGACCTAAACTCCAAGAACTATTTTAACATGAATTAAACGAGGTCAAGATAAAGAAAAAAATGATGAAATTAAGATGAATGGCAAAGGAATAAACATGCAACGAAGCGGAGATGACATTGCAATCATCGCAGGAAATTAGGAAGACCTATGGATATTAATGCTCAATATTAAAAAAGTGTTTCAGGAATAGAATATGAAAATAAACAAGATGATTGTAAAAGGAAGAGAGGAAAATGGCCGATAGTCGTCTCGAAGGAGAGAGATTGGAGCAAGTGGAGTTATTCACCCACCGAGGGAGCACCATTACTTGGGACGGTAAAAGCACGACAGACATGAAGCCTCGAATAGCCCAAGCTAAGAAAGCATTTACGACAAAGAGACAAGTGCTATCGTATGCCCGAAGAGCATAAGAATTTAGACGAGGAAACAGTACCTACGTGAAAACAATCGCTTGTAAACACTCGATTCAACACTATGATTCTGAAGGTCGTATCATCAGAAATAGTGGCCAAAAAAGAATAGAGGTTTTGGAGGCGCTGGACAATTGTGCTGAAGATAAAATTATAGGGGGGAAATGTGGAGGTTTACAGAATAATAAGAAAAGAAAGGACAATACGGATCTATGCACGCGAAAAAGAATATGGAGGATTGCCCGCCTAGTGGCAATTAGCACTTACGTGGGAAGTGTTGATGAGTAGTTACCGACACCGACAATGACGGATACGTCTCCAGAAGAAGTCCTGAGGGCAAGTAGCTCAACAAGAAAACGAAGAATGCGGGAATGAAGGGATTCAGGATGGTGAAATATCAATCCTGAAAGAAATTCTGGAATATACCAATTTTGGAATTGCAATATGTAAGCAATGGGAGTCATTGACCGCAGTTTAAAGCATATGGCATTACGATACTCAAATTTCGATGTTCTGATGGGATTGATCTTGTAATAACACACATTAATAGAGAGTATTCAAATATCCTCCACAAGCGTACGGGGCGCCACACTATTTCTAAGGAAAGATTTTTTTACCCTTAGTAAATTATCTTTAGAATATATATACATGCGCGTGTTCAGCTCCATTTCCCTTCTCGTGTGCGCAGTGGGAGCACTGATAAAAAAAGAGAAATACTGCCATAACTCTATAATCATCCTATTTTTATGCCTTTCTCAGCCATCTACCCCCACTCTCACCCCCCCATCATCTTTCTCTCTTTCTCCGAAATCCCTAATTTCTCTCTTTTTTATTTCCGTTGCTGCTTCGCTCGCGGCTGACCAAATTACAGTGTCTGCATCATTTCGTTTCTCTCTCCCGGAGAGTTAGCGTGCCGACTTGCGTTTCGTAGGGCGGGGATTAGAGGGACCAGGGGTGAGGTTGGAGGAAAGGAGGGGGAGACGAGGAGTGGTGCATTATGGGAAAGAAACGCGTTAAGGTGGGAGTGTGCTATATCCTGGGTCACGTGGGGAGGACATAAAGAAATGGGGAAAAATAGGTGAGAGCAGACTAGGAGTGTGACAACTATACTCGAGTATTGGTATTCTACTGTCCAATAACGATCGAGTACAGAAAGAGTTTGAAATTGAGAACTAAAGGGTTATCATCAAAATAGAGGAATTTAGAAGATAATTTAAATGAAAATAGAGTCACTTAAAGTTTATGTTTTTTTTATTTCACGGATTTGTTTTCTCAAACAGTTTTTTAGATAACTTATATATTTCAATATATGCTCTTTGATTGAGCAATGATTTTCACGCAAAACCTTTACTGTTTCGGTCAATGGCTGGCTGCTTAAAAAATCCCATATGGTAATAAATACTTAGTGCTCAAGCAATTTAACAGATTATTCAATACCACCCATAAATATTCCTCACTACCATACCTTTGGTATTAGTCGGTATTCTAAGCTAGGTGTGTGACAAATGTAATCGAGTGTGCGCACTCTGGCAACAAGATTCATATCGACTATTCAGCCGATTAAGTGGTACCAAGACGAATACATGAAATGAAAAACGGGTAAATAAATGCCTTGTGACCAAAGGCGTGTACTTTAATGTCTTCGTATGGAAATTGATTAAAATATCATTACAATGGAAGGTTGTAAACAAAGAGTGTAATTAAATTAATGTATCCAGAAATAATGGCTACCATAACCTCATACCAATTTCTACAAATGCAATACCTCATACATGACATCTCCAAAACACTGCGCAAATTAAACAAAAATAATGGTACATTGAAATTTTAAACACAAAGAAACCCTGTAATACGTGGATAAATGTTGATAGTGCATGTGATTTATAAGCATGCCCCATTTTTTACCATGATTTAACGGTTTCACATACCTGGCATACTGTAAGCGAGTGGAAAAGAAACGTTTAAATCTTGAAATATCGAAAATCCCTAAAGAAATAAACTTCGTGTCTTACCATTGGAAAGGTTCCATGTACTATCAAGACTATTTTTTAACACCATATTATTTATAAGTGGGATATGGACGCTGTAGGCCCAAAGACTTGCGCTTAAGGAACGATGGAAATGTAAGATAAAGAGCTTAGGACAGAAGGCAGTGTTTAATTCCGCATTCTTAGAGGTAAAAAATGGATCGTTCCATGGGATGGACGACGATGGCGTTTGGAAGGAGAGCCACAGCTGAGAAAACGCCTATCGAGCCAATAAATTTTACACCAGCAGGTAGGGAGGGCTCCAGTTGCTTTTCGCCGACCTAATTTTTCCTTCAAATATTCATGCTTCAGCCGTTCTTAATAGCGGGATTATAAGTAGGCATACTTCATGTGACGAATAAAGGGTTTCAGTATTGCTTCCATCCAGGAACTCAAGCAAGGTTTTCTCATCATAATTTTTCCCTAAGGAATAAATCCATGAATTATACTTCTCTGCCCTAATAAAACCTACTGCAAATGTACTTATTTTAAGAGTTAAAAAAAATAAAGATGGAGAAAAAAAATTCACTTCAAATTTCCAAATATTAATATTGAGAAAAAAATTGGATGCAAATTAGGTAAACCCTGCAAAATATAGT
The DNA here is from genome assembly GCF_921293095.1 of Ischnura elegans. Taxonomy (NCBI): domain Eukaryota; kingdom Metazoa; phylum Arthropoda; class Insecta; order Odonata; family Coenagrionidae; genus Ischnura; species Ischnura elegans. The sequence goes on along the minus strand of NC_060255.1, from coordinate 65,069,674 downwards.
GATAATTCTCAAGCTGATTAAGAAGATAAAAAAAGGAATGAAAAGTTAAATCACTAAAATATTAATATATAATAAAATAGCCGAAAAAACAATACAACTGTATGTAATAAGCTAGCGTAATTGTGCATAGATGTACAACTTGTCGCACGATACTGCTTACTATTACGTTGGCCATAAATAACAAATCTTAGTCGTGATGAAGGATCTGCACAGAGTTTGCCAATTCTCGTTTCGTTAACTGCTAAAAAAATATTCTATACATTTCTTGCTAATTTAAGGCATGTCACATAAGATATGATTTTTCATATTTTTGCTATCACATCACTTCGGAATCAATGCAATAGATTCAAAATTTTCATATCCTTAGCTGAAATAATGTATAATGCTGCTGGATTGCTACTCGGGTGACACCAACAGAGTATTCCAGAATCGCTATCCCTTTCTGCTTTGTCGAGAAAAGTCTACATGTATGTCATAGAATAATGTGGATTTTTACAAGCATCATTAAATGTGATAGGAATTGTCCAACAGCCATAATGACCTATTTCATTAAACATGCACCCTTTCATGATAATATCGAATATTATGAAAGTGAATATATATTATTATCATATACTATAAATCGCTATTACCGGGTATCATTCCATGATTATTGTACCATTCTGTTTACCCGAGTAGACTTCACAAGAATGTTTCTCCCGAAAAGAATTGAACCATATTTTATCATCGTCCTTTCTCCGATATCCGGAAAGATTTAACCGAAGAGAAATTATATGTGTTGATTAGTTTCTTGAAGTTTAGGTCTTTAGCACTTACAGTGCAGACCTTAGCTCTGTAGATCTTTACCCAGGAGCGGGTATTTTCAATACTTTTCTTGTTCTTTTTCTTAGCAGCCGAATTTTGGTGTTTGATATAATTTTATTATCTTTAAACCATGTTGAACAAAGTTAACACTACATTTTTTACGTGCTAAATTACTAAAATATCTCTTTTACCGAATAAGTGACATGAAATGTTAGACGTGAATGTCAGGAACAAAATTAAACGAAAATTACAGCTTCCAAATTATTGTTGCACTTACAATTTGTTGTTTACTTTCGGAAGAATTATGATAAATTATGGATGGCAAAGGAAGAAAACAGGTGCAGAAACTTAATTTTACACGACCGGGGGACAGCTCAGAGCCTCCAAATTTCCGGTCACGTGCTAATACCTTTCGTTGGCTTGAGCCCCAAGCCATTATTAATCGAGGTGACTTTAAAAAAACCTCTAATTATTTATTTATTGAGTTTTTGTTTTGGTGGCACAACGTCAACTGTTTATGCACTACTAAAATCACCTAGTGATTAGAACCAAATGTTGATAAGGATAGGTGAGGGTAGAGCTCACCCGAAACTTAGCCTCGGGGTATGAATATCGCACATTAAGGGTAAGAGAGCCAATTCCCTCCACCTTGAACTTCGAGCCTTTTAACTGGTGTAGTCCGAAGGCTTCACTCAGGGTTCGAGCCAGGACTCATCAGCAGCCAAGCACTGGACTACCACGCTCTCCTTGCAGCAGTTAAAGAAATTATTTATCAAAAATGTTTTAATTTCTTCATATTAAAATGGTCATTAGAAAAAAACTAACGTCTAGCAGTTTCAAATTTGCGTTTTAAACTCACTTTGGTACCCGGAGGAGTAGCGTTTATTTCAAATGTGATCCCATTCGATAAGGTGTGATTGCGCTACGAAGTAAATTGAAGTTGTGGCCTAAAAGGAGAGATCCAATTAACAGAATACAATAATGCATTGTAGAATAATTAAGATCCTTTGATACCTTCACTTACATGCAGAAATAAATAGAAAAACGGAAAAATCGCTTTTTTCCACAGATCAAAAAGGGGGAGAATAGTTCCAGTTCACAAAGCTTATCAGAGCTGTACTGCACCTAATCTAAAGTGGGAGCATCGAAGCTTATATTATTTTTCTCCAATTGGAACTGAAACTTTTTCGTCCCTCCTACAGCCAACACCCCAAAAAGGAGAAAAAAAACAAAAAAAACCGCGACAGCAGTAGTACTACCTGGAAAATCGGTTTCCATTGACTTTGAACATCAGAGGGAGAGAGATAGGTAGGTTAGCAGCAAACAAAGAAAGTCGCTTGCCATCCCACGTATCGTTCATTTGAGCCAACAATGAGATGCTACGGATGCGGAAATTAACCCGCGAAATTCGGTCTTTTGGTTGCTATCCACATACGTGCCGTGCCCTTTGACTACGGCGGAACACTGAAGGCCACCGCATCGCAAGCCGAGAGCAGAGAAGTATCAACGTATTCAGTGAAGTGGTGATGCAACGCCAGCCGTTGGAAATGCTGTAGGATCTAAAACATGCACTCATCTTAACTAAAACCTTAACATATGACTGCAACATTATCTTGATATTTCTTTCGCTTTACATCTGTTCTTTATTATTTACACGCAATAATTCAGTTCTGTAAACTCTTTATATAGAACATAATGCTGCAGAAAAATCGCCCCAATTCGAGGTAGTTATCAAAATTTTGACATTTAGTGTGCAATGAAATGTACGTTTTTAGCTATTATTATCAGAAGAATACATTTTGTAAGCCAACGAATACGATATCATAAAATTAATTCGAAGACAACAGAACCGCTATAGGCATGTTCTATGGCAATAGACGGAAAAAATGTCGAGCTAAGGTTTTCAATGCAATCAGGCGACTTAAACTAATGTCAAGGAAGGTCTTAATTTTTTAAAGCGCCGAGAAAACATCGAGATAGAAATATTTTCATATCTATCATGGATAACACAGTTGCTTGAATCCATTTTATGCGAAAATTCTATAAAAATCAACCTCTGCTATTTATTAATATTAGGGCCCTCAAACTAAGATTACAATATATAGGGAAAGGATACTGACAATACAATTACATCGTATATTTCCAAAAGAGGTGATTTTATCACATTGGTATGGTCTAAAATCAAGTTTAATTAAGTATGAATTGTAAACTCAAAATCGAAAACTGACCATTTGATTATCAGATGATGAGATCTGACTCGGTGATTCAAGAGATTTCATAGTGCATGAAAACAAATCTCATGCAATAATATCGTTGAAAATATTTCTCTCTTGGTCGAAAAAAATTGTAACGGTTTGAATAAACCAAATAAATGTGGTAAAAAGCTTTAATGCTTCCGATAAGTTTTCCATTTGTACCATTAATGCGTAGAGTAACCCGCTAAGTACGCTTTTGAGCACTCTCCATGTCCTTTGATATCATGGAACACCGTTGGCCGAGGGATCCCAGGTAACGAGAAGGGAGGTACGTACACAGTGAAGTGGTGATGCAACGCCACCCATTCGAAGTACTCCCTAATGCTAGACGCCATTAGCTCCAACTCAGTCAGATAAGAGATTCTCAAATATCAAGAAAAGTCTCTAAGATGCTACAGTTCGTAATTATTATATTTTCCTTCGTGAAAATTATAGTTTCGGTCAACAGAAACCAGAAAAAATGATAAAATGCTTTAACTATGTTATGCCTATATGTTTATCAAGAAGTAATGGTGCTGTTTTGAAAATATTTGAAATGGAAATAGAAGTATTCATAGTTGATGTTGTTACATATCAAATTTTTCGTCTCTAGCAGTTTGTTTACATAATTATTACATTTCATTATGTGCGCCTTTAGTCACTCGACAAGAAAGAAACCCGTCGTCGACATTTGCCTACTCCTATCGAAAGGCACCAACGGCTTAACGACGGACGGAGTGCTGCGCTTGAAGTACCCTCAAGGCTCTCAAGGAGGTATCGGGCAGCGTCTGAAAAATCTCATCCACCCTTTCAGCATTGAAAAAGTGCCATTCTCTAATGGTAAACCTGCAGATCATTTGACATAAAAATGAGATGCTACATTAATACAATATACACATTCTATGACTCCGGTGGTACATACGAATTCAGAGAAATGGTCAATTAACGCCATCTGGTAGAATTTGTATAAGACATTCAATCTTTTAGACTCAAATATAAGTAATTAGTTAAGGCTTAACTTTGCGTAATATTTCGATATTACTTAATTAAAATAACTGTAGTTTTCCTTATAAAGTTAACGCAATCATCAAATTTAGGTGATTGTGCTAAATTTCTTTCGACTAAAAACCAAGCTACTTTAATTATGAAGTGTAGGCTCTAATTTGGAAACTGATAAACAAGGTCAAAGTGTTGAAATTTTAATTAGCTAGATCAAACTCATATTAGTTTTATTTTTTTTAAGTGTGGGTTTTGTAATTTTAACGGAGCACATTGGAATTTTTCTTCATAAATAAAGAGAAACCACTACGTCGTGTCATTTTAGTACATAGAATCCTTTCATCAATTCCGCTAATTCTATCGGTAATGGTAGATGGAATTAACTTTGACTTAGTCAATAATAAGATCTTTTGACATCTGATAATAGATAGATATTAGAAATAATTATATTTCCTTCTTATTTTAAGAGGAATTTGGTGACGATGTACTGGTACCAGAAAAATCCTCCTGTAGAATATTATAGAATATGAAATATATTAGATTCGAATTTTGTCAAAGGTATCCAATGCCGAAAAAGAAAAATCAAAATTTAATTACCTGAATTATCTTTTCCATGCTTAATTTTGAGTGCAAATGACAAGTTTAGTTGAATTAAGAGTGTTCAAAAAAAGTATCTTGCAAGAATAGCCGGGAAATTAATTAGCATTCAAAATAAAATAGTTATTTAATGACAGACTTCATATGACTGCCGGAAAATTTTTGCATTTCCGGGGACTCCGTAAAGTTATCATCGTCGCTATTCCCGGTATACTTAAATGAATATGAGTTAATTAAGATGGAATCTTTGATGCTATAAAAAAATATTTTATCCGGAGGGCGTCCCGAGAACTCTTCACCAGAATTATTTCCCGGAAATTAATTAAATCATATTTTATCATCGTAACTCCTTTCTCAAATATTCGCAAAGAGTAAACCGATATACACATGTGTATATAAAATATTATCTTGGTTTATTAGTGACTTGGATAGAGAGAGAGAGATTTGTATCTTGGTTTATTTGTAATATATTTGAATTATATGATATATTTTGAATATTTATTTATTATTAATACATAATATTAATATATTATGATTATTGTATTTGAATTCAAAGAATTAAAAAATCATATGTATAGCAAAAAATATGTGGAAGGTATAAAAATATACCAAAACATTTGCCATTTTTTAATTAGATATAATCCTTAATGACCTACACTCCAAGGCACTGATCAAGGCTAAAATTTGAGGACTAGAGGATAAACTCAATTTATCTAATTTATCTTCGAAAAAAGCTCTATTGAGCACACTTGAGCAATAAATTTATTAATTAGGAAATAAAACGGTCACCTAAATATACAAATATCAAGAGTTAACTGGACTTGACTGAGCAAAGAAACGAGTAAAAATGTTAACGTACTTCACGAGTCTAATCTCACCTCTCCCGCGGCGGTGGAGGAATAATTATGCGATATAAAAGGTGCCTTGATGCGAGCGAGAAATCGCCCACGAGCCGAGTCGGAGTCATTATCTGAGATCTGAAGAGAGAAATAGGTGAGTACTCCTCTCCTTCTGGACGGCATTTAAAACGGACCGTTTCCTCCTATTTAAACGCATGATTGACGCCTCCTTGACACGTAATCCGGCCGCAGCAGAGTGAGATCAGGAGACGATAAGGCGAGCGGGAAATCTTCACCTTGCGGTCCTTTTCGCGTAAGAAAAACGACCCTCTCCAGCAAACACATTATGCATACACAGCTATATATACATATATACATGTACGTAGGGATGCGTGCAAGCTAACTGTGGCAGGAAAGTTTTGAGGAGAAGAAGAACCTAAGAACCGGAAAAGGAATTATTCAAAGGGGAAGAATAAAAAAGGATGGAAGACACTCACTTTCGGGTGTGAGGACTTGATATAAAAAGATGAAGGATATGATTTGGTAATTCATTTGTTATGAAATACAGCTAACATCACACAGTAGATTTTCTGAATAGAAATGTAAAATCCCAATTCATTATTAAATGTGTTATTAATGGAGCTATTTATTAAAGTTGGTATTCGATGGACAAAAAACAAAAGAGTAACACTATAAATGTTATACGCTGGATTTAAACACAGTCTGCCCTGGGTCCTACGATATTTTATAGGAATCAAGGCAATGATGATGTACAGGGAAAGCGAGGGTAAATATTTCACACAAAAACTGCGCGCAATGAATTGTATTCTTGATAAAATATGCATACGGGATATATAAGAGGCATATGAGATGAATAAAAATTATCTTAGACAACTATTACAGATATGCTAAAGCAAAACGTGAAATCTTAACAATTATTAATTATCAGTTTTCCATATCCATAAAACTCGCTCCTTCTATTCTCCAGATCCTATCCAAATATGTTTAATCTGTCGCATGAACTGCGGTAAAATTTACGTGTCTGATATCCCCGGTTTAGGGAAATGTTTCGTCATGGAAAATCATGTAAACATTCCCCACCGTTCACGCGACAGATTCGCAATGGTACACATTACCGCCATGCGCGGCTTTAGAGCAGGTTTGAGGCTCTTGCCTGGCTGTGGCTTCATTGAAGTCCTTCCTCCCTCGACTTGCTATCCTTGATGGACCGCAGGGGAGCAATATCTAGTACCATGAGCATCGGTACGACTGCCATGGGAATTCAAGAACCTGGATATCGTAGTGGACTGCGCAGTGGCCAAGAAAACAAAAAAAACCGTGGTTAGATGCCCCGTTTAAGGTAACTATTTCTCCTGGAAATTCATGTGAACTATGAAAATACGTTTTTTTACAACTTAGGCTACCTTGCAGTACTCATAACTAAGTAATTTCTCCTCAAGATACTTTAAAAAAAGTGCTAATTACCTACCGGCAGTTAGAGCACAACAGGAATTCAAGAAAATAATATTTATTTGTTGGTTTGAGTTGTATCAGCTTAGTAATATGGAAGAGGCAACAGCTAGAGATAAAACTAAAAGTGCTATTTTAGCGAGGTAGGGGAAAATAAATTAGCTTATCATAAAATAGCAAAATGCTAATGAATGAGATACGATATGTGCTAAATGTTGTTGTAGCAACGAAACTTGTCGTGAAATCAATTCAGTGGTAATACTGTAATGTTTAATTTAACTAATATTTATGACTTTCACCACATCGTGCCACATATCATACATACAAAATGAACGAATACTGGTAAGAATTTCCAATGGGGATCTGATGGGCAGGGAATTTAGGCAAATATATTTATGGAGCCCCGAGCGGAGAGAAGAAAGTTGAGTGGTGGCAGGGAAGGAATTTTGGGAGCGGAGACAGCGAGAAAGCGAATGAAAAATTGAATGCAGCGAGGTACGGGAGAAAAGAGAGTGGGCTGCGTGGTTCTTATAAGGGGAAGCGAGCAGTCATGACGACGAGGTAGGGTTGGTTCCAAGTTGAAGGGAGATTATGCGACGAAGGGTGGAGACGGGTGAATATGATGCGGATTTGGGCACGCTGATGGAGAAAGTGTTTCTGAAGACGGTAGTAAGGAATGCTCCCGAGACGAGGGGAGGGGGTTATTTTTTGGCATAGAGGGGGTGAAAATCTGGGGGTATGGGGGATAGGAGATGAGTGAGACGAGGTTTAAGGCGAGGGAAAGGTGCTTGGATAAGGATCTTCTCGGATCACAAAGGGGAGAGGATTTCCTCGCGAAAGGTCGCAAAGAGCTTCAGTCACACCCATGAAATCTACTCTTGAAATGTGGATGTACGTCATGAACCGCGTTTAAGTGGAACGCTTCATCTATATATGAACCGCTAACTTCAGAAAGCATCATGTCCAATTTGACTAACTTTACGGGAGGGAAAGAAATTTAAGTAAACAGACACACATACAGTTCTTTTAAATAATTTTGTTTTGCATGAATGTACATTTAGAACTTGTATGTGCTAATAACGCTTGCACCTAGCAGCAATTTAAAGAAAAAAAAGAAAAATCGTTCAACTTGGACACGATGCCTTTCCGCAGTTCGAAATTCATATGTAAAAAGAGGATGCCTGTTTGTTTGTCCGCTATGCATTTCCATATGGCAGCACAGATTTCAACCAATCTTAGTAAGTAGGCACATCTTGTACTCCCAAAGCCCGAAAATTTACGCTTTTATTAAAATTTGTGACGTCACGTCATAAAACTTCTGTGGTTGGACATCCTGCTGGGTACGCACACATCTTCACTCGCTCTAAGGGAAAGCATAACACAAAAGATCTACAATAATCTATTCATCCTCTCGGTGCACACCTTTTTGCTGGGGTATGAGCTCACAAGACGTTTTTGGTCTGCACACGTACATACACATAGCGGTCTATATTGCTGAGTGGGGTATAAGCTGATCCCGTGCGCGTTACACGAAATGCCATTATTCACCATCGTCATACCTGATTTGTTCCTATACCTAAAAATCCTGCCATGTGACCATGATTTCCAAGTTCCAAGTTTTCCACTTCTGTGGCTACTATCCTTCCCGAGCAACGTCTGGAGGCCTGCTAATCCCTTAATCTGGCAAGTACATCATCATGAGATGGAAACAGTGCTAATTTAACTCTAAAAGAACCAGATCATTTAGATGGGTAACTTCTACTTACTACTTAATGATATTGCCTAGAATGTTTTTCAACGCTCTTAATTATTCCTGGCATTCATTTACTTTTTATGGTCCGTATTCTGTTAAAATACAATTTGATATACTCACATTGAAATGGAGTTGTGCCACCTGCCAACCTTAAATTACATCGCCAGTCAAAATGGCGGGTTAAGCATTCATTTTTTATTTTTAGCGGTAACGCGTGTTATATTTAGCAATTCACTGCTCTACATTATGTTTTAATGTATTAGCTAGCGAATGTGTACACATAAAAATCCGTATTGCATTTTGAATGGAAATAAGCAGCATTTTTGCCATACCGAGTGGCGTGCGGAAGGCCAGGGAGAGAGAAGCGAAGCGACGTGACTGCTTTTTATTTTAAGTTTTTTATTGGACAATTATTATTAAAAATACTCAGTCATATTGATAAAGATACATGTGATATTTCATGAAATTTTCAACTAATTTTAGCATAAAAAAGAGATATTTAAAATAATTGCTACCCATCAAAATAGCGGGCAATGATCCTTCTAGACAGCCATACAACCTCGGTCCTTCTAGAGTTAAGTGCAATGTTTTATCCCTTATAAGCTGGCAAGTACATGATCCCGATATTCAGATGATAAGCCAATTAAGCTGGGAGCCTTTAGAGTCTCGGAGGCAGAGCTCGAGGTTCAGATTGCTTGAACAATTGAGAATAGATATCTTCAAGAGCGACACGGAGAACATCACCTCAGAGCCCTAATATATTTTCAGGTCTAATAGAAGAAATATGTGAAGACAAATATTTTGCCGAAATGGATAGATATGGGAATTCGTTTTTCCCCAGAACCATAAAGCAATAATAAATGCCATTCGTAATATTGTTTGAGCATTTGCTTTTTATACGTTTTGCCTTTTAGGTGGCTAGCGGGGTAGTATTTAGATGAAGATGTACCCCGTTCAACTTCCGAGGGGATTAAAGTCCTCCCCTCTAAGTAAGCAGAACATATATGTTGTAACTACGTATTAAGTAGCAATTCTTATCCTACGATGCAATTCCACCAACGAGAGTCAAGAGCTTCAATTTGTATCAGAAATGACGTCGTCTGACAACCTTCCAAACTGATAAATACAACCTTTGCTATTAGATCAATTTTATCTCCGCGACAGTTTGGGGTAAATTTTTTTATTACTATACCAAGAAGCGAGAATTGAAGGTCCTACTTTTGGACTCTTGTACGGAACAAAACACGAAGAAACGTTACTACGTAAAATGACTCAAACACCCAGCATTTTCAAGTGGGAATCATATAAATATCGATCACTTACGAGTACCGTAATACGAGTTACGTAATACGATAAGTTATGAGGCAGTTAATCTGGACGCAAAATCGTATTACACTACATTAATACGTTAGATGGAAGGAAAATAAACAATAGAAGGCCATACCTTACAGTTAAAAAGTACTTTCAGTTATGGACCCTTCCTTTAAATGTATATTCGGACTTCTACTGTGATTAAACATTTAGGCACCCTATTAAAATTAATACGAGTTGTCATGGAATGCGTTTATACGAATTTATAAACTTTAACTTTCCATACGCTTTAGCACTTCCTGGTTTCACCATATTGCCCATACATAATAATTACTGTTTCTCTCAATCATTCACTGTTCATTTTTTTTCTTTTACAGTATCAAACATTAGAAATCTTAAAAAAAACTTTAAAAATTCTGAAACTATAAAAAGTAGTCGTTGACATACAGCTACGGAGAATCATGCATTTAAAAGTACATTAAAATACGGTTGTAACGATCAAGCACGTAACGAAATCCCGCCCATAACGAGCTGATTTTCTGATTCCTTGGACTTCGATACTAGGACATATGTCTATTTCCCTCTTGCAACGAATTCGATGTTACGAAATCCTCGGTAATACGAACTATTCTTTGGTCCCTGGGGGAATTAATTTCCTCTTTTATAAAGACATTACCTTTCCTTACCTTATCATAAGTTGTTATCAAGTGTGGCCATCACCACATACTCATAGCTCTGCTCTCGATATTAAAATACTTCTACAGCTGTTTTATGGAAAGGATGGGACGATAGTTGAATGTTGGGGGTCATAGCTTAAATGAAGACGATATACGGAATATTATCCCGCAATCCTAGGATGTGTAGGGAAAAATCCTCCGTTTGTGACAAAATATAGCTATGGTCACCTGAAATTCGTTATAAGCGAGTTTTACCCTATATTTTTTGCTGTCATAATCATGGGATTCCACAGCGTGTCGGCTACTTCCACCTATAAATAGGTCGTCACATCTTAATTACTGCGCTCCTAAATCGGTGAGCCATTCGTGATTCAAGCATGATTCTTCCATTCTTATTTTTTCCCTTGTTCGTTTTAGTCTTCATTTTTTTCCTTTTGCTCTTATCTCAATTCTTCCTTGCCTCTTCCGTTTTCTCCTCACAATGCGTCCCACTAAAATTCTTTTCGCCCCATTCTCTTATCCCTTACCTTTCCACGGCCGTATCTGCCTTTCTGACCGGTCATCGCTCAACTCTTTACGACTCCCATATCGCTCAGGTTTCTCTTCCACCAATTCAGGCAATTCCTCATCTTAGCACTTGAAAATGGGGTTCTGACGCCAAAGAGCACGGGTTTCTCGTTTTTTCCACTCCTTCTCCTTCTCGCTGTAGTTCGAATACCCTACCTTTAGATAAAGTGTCAACCGATATTAAAGATTACATAGTTCTTAGCATACTGTTTTCTTATTTAAAAATATCTTTCCTCTGAAATTTTGCCTTGAATTTAAAAAAATTGACAAGATTTGATCTAATTTTTACATTTGGTTAGTGTCAAATTTTTTGTTGAGATAAAATGGCATCAGTTGCGATGAATATTGGCATTAAAATGTTTAAATCCTTGTTAGAATCCCATTTTTACCATTTAGGTATACTCTAATACACTCATATAAAATTGCAGTGACATTGGCAATCGTCAGCCTCAATCATATTTAGCAATTTTTAACCGTAGCGTCAGCAAATCCCCAAAATAAGGGCAGGTTATTTTCAAGTGCTGGTTACTGCAACCAACTGCAGCGAAAATTTACTTGGGAGTTTGGAGGATATCCAATTTGAGCAATATGCATATAATTTTATGCCAGCAATCTGAAACTTTAAAAAGTAACATTAATTCAACATAAATTTTTACAAAGTTGAAGTCGAATCTATAGATTAATTCTAGAAGCTTCCTATTGTATTTAATTAAGTTCAAGGTTTTCGTCTTTCTGCGCCAGATACTATATGCTCACTGCATACCCAAGGTATGGCCCGACGACTGCAAAATACTCTCTTTTATTATTTTTACTATACATCTTTCGATTACACATTTGACGAATCCTTGGTTCTTTAGGGCTCTGCCATAAATATTTATATTGTGTTCTTCACGATAGGTTCCATAAGTTATTGTAACTTCCAGAAACTTAACTTCTTCTTCGCCCGCTATCTTTCACTCTTAACTTCCCTACATCTGTCGGCATCAAAGACTCGCTCTCATAAAGAAACACGCTACATATTTAGCATCTAATGAATTGTTTTATTCTCAGCTATAAGTAGATTTTTTTTCTTAGAAAGCCCACTTCCCCTCTACTACTTCCCGACTACTTATTTCATTCTTCTTCCATCATTATTGATTATTCGGTGCAATATCTTAGAGAAAATCGAAAACGATTAATTTTACCCAGTGAAAGCACAAAATTTCTTATTTTCGTTTTATTGTCCGCAAAAGCAAATTCCCCCAACTGTCGCCTTTTCGCTGACACAACCCACAAACATATACATGGGGATAATTGGATGACATACGCAAGAAATTTACCACCGTGCATTTGCTCCGATAAGGTTCTTACCCCCTTTTCACTCATAATAGTAAGGCAGCGGAGGAATGGCTTTGGGAGAGGGGGGTAGATTATGCATTTAAAGGGTCGTTAAAGGGGAACTGCCCCGGCCGAGTATATCGTGTCGCACGCAGAGCGGGGAACTGTGTCAGAGAGTCGCGGGGGTGGGTGGGCAGCGTAAGGGGGAGAAGGTAAGGAGGTGAGGGGTCACGCGTGGCCCTGATGAGCACAAGAAACGGCGACGACGACGCTATCGGGGGAATTATTCTCGGAGAAGGGCGCACGGCAAGGACCTTTCGTCAAATCGTTTTAAACGCTGTAATGGGGGGTGGCTGCGGCGTGTAGGGTTTGCCAATTCACCAGTTTTCTTCACCTTGGAGAAAATATCATCAAGGGGCGAACAAAGTGGTTGGCAGTAGCCAAAAGAATTTAAGTATACCGGGACTAGCCACGGTGATAACTTTTACGGGAGTCACCCGCAATGCACAATTGTGCGAAAAATCCACAGAGAAAAAATCATTCGCCTTGACCGGGATTCGAACCCGGATCCCTCGATTTCCGGCCGAGTGCTTTAGCCAGTTAAGCTACCGAGGCGTCATTCTTCCCTGTGGAAATTTGTGGACTATACCGGACAAGGTGGTATGCACTGCTGAGCATGTTATGCGACGAGCAATCCAAATCGTGCGCACGGCGCCACAGCCGGAGAGTAAAGTCCGAACTTGAACACATATAGGTGTTCTCTCTTTTGACGAATTTAAGTATACCGGGACTAGCCACGGTGATAACTTTTACGGGAGCCACCCGCAATGCACAATTGTGCGAAAAATCCACAGAGAAAAAATCATTCGCCTTGACCGGGATTCGAACCCGGATCCCTCGATTTCCGGCCGAGTGCTTTAGCCAGTTAAGCTACCGAGGCGTCATTCTTCCCTGTGGAAATTTGTGGACTATACCGGACAAGGTGGTATGCACTGCTGAGCATGTTATGCGACGAGCAATCCAAATCGTGCGCACGGCGCCACAGCCGGAGAGTCGAGGGATCCGGTTTCGAATCCCGGTCAAGGCGAATGATTTTTTCTCTGTGGATTTTTCGCACAGTAGCCAAAAGATAATGGCAACATTTAAGAGCCCATCTTTAATACTATCATCAAAATTGGTACATTATCATAGGTAAACAATCGTAGGATAGGCTTGATGCAGCTCTCCATTCCACTCCCTTGTCTCCCAGACTTTAAATAGTGACGTATTTCTTCTCTTGTATATATTTAATTACTTGAGGTATATAGTACATTCGGGGTCGTTCCTTGCCCTTCTTCCCTTCCACCTGTCCTTCTACGATTATTTTCATCAGGCCATCATGCCTAATGATGTGGTCAAAATGTTGTCCCGTCTTCTCCTTTAGGTTTTTCGAAGACTTCTCTTTTCTCACACCCTTAAAAGCACACTTCCTCATTATTTGTACACTCAGTGGATCAGAGGTGCAGCTAGGAATTAAGGCTGGAGGGGATTTAGGTGCAACTAATACCGGGGTGTTTGGAGGTGTGGAATACACACCAGGATAAGCGGTAGGTGCGAGATTAATAAATTGCGAAATTTTAAGATACACGGTTCAAAATGGTGAGTTTTACGGCCTTCTGAGGGATATTTTATTAATTATTACACTATTATATTAGTAATATCAATCCAATTAAGTAAAATGGAATAAACTTAAAAATTTCTCTGAGGTCTGGGGGGGTTTTAACCCCCAAAACCTCCCCCTCGCTGCGCCACTGCAGTGGGTCAATTTTATCATCTTCGGTAGCACCAAATTTCGAATATTTCTTGACCGCTCTGCTGCTGTCAACGTGCAAGTCTCGCTCCCATAGGGAAACATGATCCACATGTAGCATATGATGTCATTTTTTCTTACCTACATTATTGTATTCCCAGCTTTAGGCAGATTCATCTTTTTGTAAAAAGCCCTCTTCACGTGCGCTTTTCTACTGACTATTTTTTTCGCGGAAGGTACGTACTAGGTTCAGTTTTCTCAGTTAATAAAAATATGAAATATTTAACAGCGACACTTAGAGCGTTATCATAGAATCTGACTGTCTTTATAGGCAATACAGAAACGATATAGCAATTGGGGTATTTGCCAAACTGACTGCTTTAGAACTTCGTTCTTCCACCACATAAGATGAGATTTGAAAAATGCGGTGAGATCTTCAACGCTGATACGCTTTTCTTGAAAACAGTTACCTATTGAACATGTTGCAGTTCAACTACCATAAGCTTCTATTGAATTAATCATGTTATTACTGTGATGTAAAATGACTTTTGGTAACTCTCCCTCTAACCTCCACTAAAACTTTCGAAAAGTCATGAAACCTTAAAATTACCTTCAGGTTCTTTCTTATCGCCCATAGGGGGCTTTAAAACCAGCTTCCCGGCGTTTTGTACGACTTTTTATGTGCATGCGCGATTCCCACAGCCATGGATTAGGATAAATGTAGTGCGAACTGAACCGTTGCGGACCGGAAGCAAGGTTCGGGGTCGTTCCCTCCAGACTTTATTTTACCGCCAAAAAGATTCATCGAGCGAGAATTGAAATATGATGTCAACTCGCGTTCTTCGTTTGTTTCTTTCCTCTTTTTTTTCTAAAATAGAGCGTGCGCAGAGCCCATGAGGATAAAGAGTTTGCTCTCTGATCATAGGGTGGATGACTCCGAGCTTTATCGAATATTTTCTTAAAAGATTTCAACAAAAAAGGAAAAAAGTATCATTTAAATTAAAATCCAAAACTAGATTAATGCCGCCGTACTGCATTGGGTGGAATGACGCACTGAGCTTTCATAACTATTTTATTTCAGGTATTCGTAATTGAAATGAGAATTTTTGTATTGTGTCTCATTGTATCACTGAGCAGGATAAATATTTTGATTATTTATAGATCACGAATTAATGAATATTTATAAATTCTTTAGGGCATCATGTTAGATAACAGAAAAAAATACACATCGTATTCTGCTCAGAAACAAAAACATATGATTCCAACAAAATATTCAAAATCAGTGAAAAAAAATTATTTTTTAGATTTTAAAGAAATCATAACGAACCCTCACACGAATAAAATGCTTTGACAACACGAAAAAATGAAAATGTAAAAAAAAAAATTACCTGCGGATCCCAAATAACAGTATAATCTTTCTTCAAAAGATTGAAGGGATTATGATGATTTGATGTTTACTGGTGGGGAATCACAGAAACTAGAAGAGGTAAGCTGAGAAGCGTTGAAATATATATTGGTGCCGGCTTGATGGAGGTCAAAATTAGATCAAGTGGAAATTACAGTAACTCCCTTGAATAGTTCGCACAGGTATACCAGAGTCTGGTGTTGGAATGTATGGAGAAAATAAGATATGATCGGATAAAATGGTCTAATAAGAATAAGCGAGTTCGAAACCTGGTACAGGAAGTGGGTGAGAAAGGGTGACAAGCCAGGATGCTCAATGAGCATCCTGGTATTGCTCATGGAACGATAGGAGAGGAAAGGTCGCTATGAATCACTGTGCACCAGTGGAGGTCGCGGAATGCTGGCAATCTCATAAGGAACATTGTTAAGTGGAAAAGTAAAGGCAAAAATCCTCCGAGGGAGGGCGAAAGATGATTGAATTTCGAAAGCTTACAAACTTTACCTCTCCCGTTCTGTCATCGTCCATGGCTCCCAACAAAAAATAAGCATGCTCCAATTGCAACTCCTAATGAATTTCTTCCTCACGTCAACACTATATTTGTTTAACTATACGGGATCTAACCATGGTCATAACTTTTACGGAGTCACCCGCAATGAACAAATTGTGCGAAAAATTCACTGAGGAAAAATCATTCGCCTTGACCGGGATCCGGGTTCGAACCCCGGTCAAAGAGAATGATTTTTCATCTGTGGATTTTTCGCACAATTTATGCATTGCGGGTTACTCCGTAAAAGTCATCACCGTGGTTAGTTCGGGTATACTTAAACAAGTCTGGAGCGAACACCTCTTCGTGTTCAAAGGTCGGGCATTGCTCTCCGGCTGTGGCGCCGTGCGCTCGACTTGGACTGCCATTCGCATAATATGCTCAGCAGTCCATTCCACCTTGTCCGGTAAACCCCAAAAATTTCCACAGGGGAGAATGATGCCTCGGTGGCTTAACTGGCTAAAGCACTCGGCGGAAATCGAGGGATCCGGTTTCGAATCCCGGCCAAGGTGAATGATTTTTCCTCTGTGGATTTTTCGAACACTAAAATTCCCTACTATAAGGGGAGTCCTCTTGTCGAGGAATGACCTCTTCCATTGGGCTTTTCTAAGGAATATTTCCTTCTTGCTCCTGTTATCGCTGGTCACTCTGCTACCCAAGTAGCATAATTCCAACTCTTCATGTTTATAGTTCACTGACATTCATACTGTATCATATGCCAGACATTTACATGAATTAGCTTAGGTTTGAATTTTAACCCTCAATAACCTTAATTCACTCAAATTGAAAAGCGGAGAGAGTGGTTGAATTATAATTCCAGTGATTCACAATAAAACTTAAAATCTATTTCCAATCAATGTGGGAAATAATTCGCATCAGCAACTAAGTAATATGACAAGGATAGTTGATAGATAAGGCCAAATATGGCATCTTTCAAATATTTCTGAAATTATATTTGAGTGATTTGTCGTGGTCTTAAGATACTGTGCAAACGGTAACGGTTAAAAGTAACTGCGATCGACCATTTTTAAGAATAATTTAGGTAAGTAGTTGAAGATATAATATTAATTTATCATACAAATTATTTAAACATCTTTTGCATTACTTGTTGTATCAGCTGATTTTAAATAAAACTCTTTCGATGCATCTTTAATTCTTACCAATTCTTAAGTGCTATGGATAAAAACATATGATATTCTTTTTATAATGATTCCTTCATTCAAACGATTTCGAAAAAAAGTTCAATATTTTTACTTACATAATAATATAGTCGTGGATATTGAGTACCCTATAGTTCCAGTATAATTCTATATACCACTACAGTCGAACCAAGTATACTGCATTGGGCTACGGAATTGGAATGGAAAGGATGTGTACAATTATCGGAATACTATTTCTTTGTTGAATCAAAAATGGAAAGCAAATTATTGATGACAATATTCTGAATATATTACTTCGGAGTCAGATAATCTGGTCAAACAACTGACGATAATCTAGCGGTCGATAGTCAATTATTCTATTGACCGAAAATATGGAACTATCCTCGATAAACAGGTTTTATCATAATGTGTCATTAATAGACAACCTAAAATAGTGCATATTAGGACTGATTTCCATTAATGAAAATTACTTTATCGCCTGTTTGCACTCCACAATGGAGTTAGACCCTTCTGAATTCGTTTCGATGTTTGACTAATTAACTGTTGAAGCAAACATTGACTTACGCGGTATTATATGAAATAGGAGTACGTTCACATAAGTGGGTCAACCTCATTAATTTATCCCGAATAAATATAGCACGCTTGCATGAATTAACTAGGATGCCCATCGTCAATATTTGGCTAATCAACTAGTTTACAAAATTAAGTGTTGGATAATGTCCCTTCCCTTGCAAAAAAGAGGATTTTTTTAGGTCATACCATTATATCGAGCGTAATTTTACAGATAAATCGCCAAAGATGATAAACTAAAGTTGCCTAAAAATTAAAAACTGATGCTGATGAATATCTGAGGACATTAAGTTAAGTACTTTTAAATGGATATGAAGTAGATTCTTAGTCTTAATGTGCATGAATGAAAAAAACTACCAAACACCACGAAAATAAACGAATAAAAGGAGGCTAAAATTGCTGCTGAATTTCATTTTTCTTTCCCACAAAACCCTTTCTTACCATCAACAATGGTTTGACGCAGAGTTTGGGTTGACTCAATTCTACAAACTCTTCTTCACTCAATTCTACAAACGTCTAACCTTTTGACAACTGTATAATCGTCCTGATTTACGTCCTTATCATATACGCTATTCAGTGACGTAGCCAGGCACTTTTTTCGGGGGGGGTCCAAAACCAGAGGGGAAATTTTTTGAGAAAAAGAGTACTTAGTAATGGGTTTTAAACTATTTTTAACACTTTTCATAATCGAAAAAACTTCATTTGTTAAAGAAATACTGTGTAATTTCATGATTTTTCAATATTTTCTTTTCTTTTATGAAGGAAAATAATCGCGTTTTAATATTTCGGGGGGAGTCCGGATACCCCGGGCCCCCCACTAGCTACGCCACTGACGCTATTCCGTGATTTATCTCTGAAGTTATTCTTCTCCTCCCGTTCTTCAAAGAAAATTTTCATTAAACCGGCGTTTCTGATAATTTATCCGATTAAAATGCCACCTACCAGCAATCATTAGAGTGAATAATAAAAACGAACAAACTCTGTATTAATCCACCAAATTATTTTCGTGGTACGACTAGTTTCGACGAAGCAGCGTCATCCTCAGGTATCTAAGGATGTGGATGAGGATTACCTGAGGATGACGCCGCTGTGTCGAAACTAGTCGCAAATAAGGTAAGATTATAAGATTGGCTGCCTCCCGGCCAATCACGTTAGACCTTCCAACCGATGAAGACTACATAAGCTGGCAAAATTCAACGCTGTAGAGGCGCAAGCCTATAGCAGCTAACGAGCTTTTGTTACTGTTGTTGTTATTTCAAATTCTATGTATCTGTTTTGCTCTTGAATAAACGTATTTTGAACTGAAATTGATCCACTCACCATCATCCCTGAGGATGGAACCCGACTCGTGTTCCGAAACGTCGGTGGAATGGAGAGAGATCACCCGGCTGGAAGCCCGAATAGCCTTTTTCGAAGGGAAAAGTTGTTTGCTTTTCGAAAGTTTAGAAAAAGAGGTTCATATTGTGATGTGGTTGAAACAGAGTTGAAAAAACTTTTACTGCCGCCATTGTCTCAGAAACAATGACGCACGATTCTTACTGGTGACTGATGTAAAACCATTTAAATTAGAACTGTAAAGTGACGGGATATTGAATGGTATACATGCATTAAGTACTAATTTATTTAACATACCTCAAGACCAATCTATGGCGCAGTCTCGCAATAACATCGTCAAGCTAAGATCAAGGATAATCTAATTTGTAGAAGTCCTTACCTGAAAGATAATGAAAACAAGGTTAGATAGAAAAATGAAAGATTAAAAGAAACCAATTTTTCAATAATTTATTAGAAAATAACTTCAATTTTTAAGGAGAAGTTGACAAAATTATGTAAGAAACCTTATAATTTCAGGTTAAAATTTCCTGCTTTTTTGTATTTACTCATGTAAAATTCAGGAAATAAGTCTCGTATTTCGAAGATAGTTCTTTCAATAATAATTAGGCCATTCACCGAGCTAATTGTTGAATTATTAACGAATATATGCAAAAGCTGAAATAAAATTACTTTAGCATCATTTAGATGGTGCTATAGTGTGATATAAATGCTAACTTATAAATTCATCACGTCACATTAAGGTTCTACGATGTTCACTATGACATAAGAATCATGATAACAATACAACTGTGGTTCGTCGCAGTACTATGTCTTGTGTAATAAGCGGGTATATGAATTAACGTAAATTAAATTACGATGGCTACATTAAGATATCTCTACGGTCAGCTCAAATCACTAAAAAAAATACCAACTTACATATATGAGTAATTCAATTTACGCATTCAATGTGTATTTGTCTTGCTTTTAATCTCGACATACCTACGTAGTGCGTGATGGAAAAATGCATAAAAATCTTTCGTGAAAAGTATATGCTTTGAATCGCGCAGTCCTAGCCCATCTACTTAATCCACGTAAAATTAGAGTTTGGTCTGAAAGGCTAATCGGTAGAAGCCAACAAAGGATTTGAAGAAATCTTCCCAAAGAGAACCGAAAAAAGATAACGTTGGATCGACACATAATTCCAAGTACTTAAAAGAGACTTACTTACCATTGCATGAACTACCTACTGCAGTGCTCTTCAATACTTCGCGGGATGCGCTATAGGTAGACGCGAAGGGAGGCACAAAATCCCGAGGGTTTTTGAAACATTTGGCGAAGTAGGCCAAAAACTTAATGGGAGTGTGGAGGAGGAATGGGGAAAGGGTATGGGCAGCAAAAATCCCCAGCCTAGCCGTGGGCTTTATTTAATTTTGACCAGCGACGGCTAACTTTATCTGCTCCCGTTCCGAGGATTATGAGGACCCAAGGGAGGCAGGAGAGAAACAGGAATAAGAAAAAAAACACTGCAATTTCGGACTCAACTCGAAACTAGAAACTGTAACAGTCTCACAAACACGGGAGTACACCGATTAAATGCGTTGTAAGCTGGGGAGAGAGGATTATACTTCTTGCTAAAAGTGACAAAATACAGCTGAACAAAATGGAAACGAATATACCGGCTGCGTCTCGAGAAAATAAGTGACCGGCAATGTGTTGTGCAATATAGGTGTTGCAAGAAATGAAAAAAATTTCAAGAGTATTTTGAGGTTAAGAAAGATGGGAAATAGAAGTAAGTAGGTATGAAAAGATTAGCTTATAGAAAAATGGAGAGGAGAACTGCGCGTCAAACCAATCCTTGGACTGTTGACCAGTGATCATGACGATGATAATTTCCTAGTACCTTCACCTTTCTATAAATATGGTAAAGTAAAAAAAACAGGTATTTTTATGTAACACTTCCATAAATGCACGCCAAAAATGATATAATATAGTATGCTAAATTTGTTAACGGTGATGCACTTAAAAGTGACAGAAATGTTTCCAAAACAGTATCATCCCTTTCGACCTCTAAGACTTAATGAGTTCTAAAATACCAAATTTTTGGTTGCATCAAATGTTTTCCAGCCTCCCAAAGAAATTACCAACGCGTTCACGGCTACAAATAGAATACAGAACCACGCGTAACGAAATCACATGTTCATACATCAATTTTCTATGCAAATGAATTGAAATTTTATCGCATAGCATATCTCTTCGAGGCAGGTGGTAGTCCAGAACTTTAGGATACCAAACGAAGGGTGGTGGGTTTGAAAGCTGGACAAAGCAAACGAACACCCCCAAGAAAAAATCCGTGAGGTGACCCAGGGGAAAAATAATACTGGGCGTCCTTAACTTGATTTGTGTAGCTCAGAAACCTGTGACTTATTCCGAGACCATCTGTATCCTCATACATCTAAACCAATCTTATGGTTGAATCTGTAGCATTATTGTGTACTAGATGGCGGCACTGATGCCATGTCTCCCACTAGATGGCAGCACCTGGTATTGGGAGCCCTCTGGTGGGAGAATTAAAAGTTACGGTAGAGGGAGAGAGGGTTATGGTACCGTTATGGTGGACGCGTGAGAGTATGGCGCGGTCCATTATGTATTATTCTTTGTGCGATGCTAAATAAAGACAGTTTCGTTCAATTTGTGAAAAAGTATTCTTTATAGGCCGCCCGATAACCCCCACAAATCATGAAGTGATTCGGTGAGATAATATACTCATGCCAAATTTTTGTTTGCGATGACGCCATTGGTGATTTTTCCCCTGAGCATAATTGCGTTAAAGGGGATGGTTACGAAGAGCTTTAGTATTGGGAAGGTCAAATACTTTTATAATTGGACCAATCGAATTTTATTGCCTAGTTTGGTAGAAGGAAACTTTTCACCTAATTTGAGATAACAATAAGCTCACACGTCTAAGTAAAATGGCTTTACGGAGGATGCTGATTTTATCTTCAGCCAATCATAAAATTTCAACTGAAGCGAAAGACTAACCTTCATGAGAGCGTGGAAGGACATTGTCTTGAAAAATGTTTTAAGGCTATCATACTCTTTCTACAACCTCTACATGTGCTAATGACCTTGGTTGCCGACGCACTATATTACCAAAATCCGCTATTTCTGCGACTTCGCCACCGGTTCTTTATGCGTACATTCATTTAAGCTGGATTAGCCTCGGCAGAATAACACTTGCAGTGCTTCTTGTCATTATTTTCCCGACTGGCTTACCTCCTCTTTGCAATCTATTATTTTTTTATTTTTATATTCTGTAAAGAATCAAGTATGTTATCATCACTTTTGGGTCGATTATTTCTGGCCCGATCCCTCGTATGCTAGAAGGAAAATGCTCGCCTGATTTTGACTAAGGTTTTACCTAGTACCCAACCATCATAATCCATTTGAAATTACGTATGGCAAATATATTCTACACTATTGTTTGGTAAGCGAGGACAGGGAAGGTAAATAATAGGATTTATGGCTAGAATAAAAGGGATTCGAGCCTTAATGGAATGTTCTTCCTGTTAATTTCTTAACTTTTTGTGTTCACTTTAAAGCCTAAATTAAATACAGCTATGATACTTAGTGATATGCATGCAATTAAATAATTTAAGTTAGCCACTAAAATTACTACAATATAAAGAAATAAAAATTATGAACTATGATCACTGTTTCTATAGAATTCAACAAAAAGATATGTGGTTCTAGTAACAATTTCCGTTATAGTCAGTCAGGTGTAGGCTGAGGCGTTAAATATTCCGTGGAAATTTACATGTTCCTCAAATTTGGGCAGGGCCATTGACATAGAGTCAATGTCTTGGTCAATGTCATGTCATGGTCTTCTGTCATGGTCTGAACCTCTGTTTTTCAGGAGGTATAGTAATACGTTTGCCAGAATTTCACGCGAATAATTGGGGAAAAAGATAAAGCAAACATATCCGATGGTTCTGAGGCTCTTTTCTTGGCTTTTTTTAGAAATAAGCCAGGTACCTTCACGATATTGTCCAACTCCCAAGCATTCTGAATACGTCGCCAATTTTGAGATATAAAGCTCCGCTGGGATATACCTGGGCATTGCTTGGAAAGTTAAACTCACCGGCGAAGTATCCAACCAATATTGGCCGTTTCGAAAGAGGTACTAACTTTGCAAGCCTGGCGTTTGCTCCTAAGTTTTGTCTCCAATATTTCCATAATGTCCACAGGCAATATTAAAAAACCTAATGTTTCGATAGGTAGGCTCGATGAGATCGAGGAAATATTTTTCGAGAAATATTCGAGTCTTTCGAATCGGAGAAAATTCGGTGGAAGAAGTCTTTATCTTTGAAGGAATCCCCATGTTCTACCTAGAAAGAAGAGCGAAAGTATGAAGAATCCTTATTTCTGCCGCATTTTATTTTCTCTTAAAGTGCGGAGGATTAGTGCCAAAAATCCGGGTGATAAAGGTCAGTTCATAGAAAAAAATAAGCATGGAGTTAGGTCTTTTTTAAATTAACGGGAAAAGTTTCTCAAAACTTACAAGCGAGTTTTTTATTATTTCTTTTCATGAATCGTGGAAAAATACTCCTCGGAATAAAAAATAATGTGGGTACTATATTAAATAAACGACGTTAACCGAAATGGATGTGCGAATAAGGCAAAGCAGTCGAGTAGAAAAAATTGGTCAGTTCTTTTTAATGTAATCCAAGAAGGAGTAAGAACTTAAATGTTTGGAAAAATTTCCTCTAACTAATGGACTTTGAAGTGAATTTTGAGATTGGCAAACCTAAATTAAGTTACGCCATTTTATGTAGTTGCCAACCAACAGACGCTTACTTTGAATGTAAAAAATAATAAATCATCTTTCATTGTAATGCCTCTTACGTAAAAATGAAGTCGTGAATAAGGCAAATGTGTGGAGTAAGTACCATTGTTTAACTCTTTAAAATTTAACCAAGGAAGGAGTAAAATTTAAATTTGAAAAACTCTTTAAAGTATTCTTTCAGTTGCAACGGAGGCCCACAACTGGAGGTTTAGCACTTCGGGTCAAAGGAAATCTTTCAAAGAGACGTGGACGGGAATGGAGCGTTTCCAATACGTCCCATTGGACAGATTTCGGTGAGAGTTAAATGCAGAGGAGGGACGAAAGGAGGGGGGACACTGGACGAAGAAAAACGATCCTTCTCAGGGACAAAAAAGGGAATCGGAGGGAGAGGAATGTGGGGAGAGAGAGGTAAAAAATAGTCAGGACAGCGGTGAACAGGGCACAGAAATTGAAGAATCGTGTCTCAGGTGTAGCCGTCGCATGGAATGGCCGCCCATGAAGTCGAGAGTGGGAAGAATTCTGGTTTTTTGAACATTAAAACAAAGAAAATTTAAGCATTGGTCTGCAGTGAACGAAAAAAAGCGAAGATCAAAGGCGAAGAAGGAGAAAAATGAAGGAAATCCTTCATGATAGTTCAGAAAGGAAAGACAATGGCAGTTTCCGAAATTAATTTTTGGTGGATTTACTTAACTATGCATTTATTTGTTAATTGATTAGTTGTTAAGTTCTGCATTCTGTTCTACTACTTGGGCAGCCGACTGACCAACGATTGACAACGCAAGGAGGAAATAGTATGTCGAATAACTCCAGGAAAGAGGATGTTCATAAAAAAGGTCTACTTACAGCTGTGAATATAAGCGTTGAGGCTAGGAAGAAATTAATAATGGATTTCATTTAGACCATGATTCCTTAGCTACGATGGTAGCAGCTGTGAAAACAAAGTTGGGTGATTTAAAAATGTGGTGTTCCAGAAGAATGAGGAAGATAAAATGGATAGATCGTATAACTTATGTAAGAGTTCTAAAAAGAGAAGAAGAGAAATCTATTGACAACCGTGGGTAATGGACAGTACAACCAAATTGGACACATCATGACACGCAATGGTGTATTGAAAATTATCGTAGAAAGATAGGTGGGAAGGAGAAACAGCACAGGTAGGCCAAAGGTGGGATACATAGAGTAGGTGATGAAGAACTTAAAGCAGGATAATTGCTATTAAAACTTATGCAGATAGGAGAATAGAGTCGAAATTCGCGCTGAAACAATCATAGGGTTGATGACTCTTGATGATGATTTCTATTATATAAAAACACAAAAGTTGCTTCGGAATGATCGATGAAATAAGGTGTAAGTATAATTAAAATTGGATGTAATGGAAAACTACCCCTAAGCAGCCGGAAGAAACTGTATATTTTCTAATCTAACATCAATGAGGCACTCACTGTTTCATTCAGGTTTTTTCCGCACATAGTACCGATTACGTTTTGTCGATTGAGTTTCATCAATGATTCATTTAACGATAGTACTCCTCATCAGGGTGCATTATCGTTAAATGAATCGTGATCGGACCTGTACAGATGATTCCGGCACTTCTGTTTTTATTTCACTCCCTATTTTTTCATACAATAAACATTCAAAATGGAAAAAAAATCCAAAACTTCGTAAAAAATATTTTTATGCATAACCTCATGAGTACATTTTCAAATACAAACTTGTGTCTGAAGATTTGTATTTACCGTTGACCAAGGAAGATCAGTACTACAGTGATCACTGGGGTGTTGACAAAGAACCTTAGGAAAGAAAGCAGGGGAGACAGAAGGTAGATTTTCTAGAAAAAACGAAGCACAGTGAGCGGAAATATGAAAGTGGGAGATTTTATTGCAAGTTTTTCATTATTTAAATGTTGATGTTATTACGACAAAAATTTATTCCTAACTGTTGGCATCTATATTAACATTTATCTATTGTCCAGCTTAGAGTATTGGTAAGGTCAGAGGAATAGCCAAAAGAGCGTACCTAGATCAGCTAAATCAAAGGATACGAAAGCTCAGATTTCAAACCCCCAGACGAATTTTGGGACTGAGACTATCCCGTAACGAAGGTGCTGAGCCTTAACTAAGGATAACGGCCAAGAAAAGGAAGTAGGAGAGACACAAGGTAGATTCGCAAGGAAAAGTAAAGAATATCAAGAGTAGAGATGGAGGTGGAAGATTTTATAGCAGATTTTGTGACTTGACAGAACATATTATTAAAATGTTGGTGTATGTTCCTCAAATTTATTTCTGCCTGTTGACATCTGTATTTACCTATAACTATAGTTTACTTCAAAATATAGGTTAGGTCAGAGGTGCAGTCTATCCATATGTGTGTGCCTAGAGTAGCCAAATCGGAGAATGCGAATGCTTAGATTTGAATTCTCAAAGCGAAGACTGGAAATACCTCGTCATTGAGGTGTTTAGCCGAGACAGAGAATGATAACTGACACAGGCGGGATACAGTGGAAGGATATGGCACTTTTCCACATATTTATTGCATGCCTTACAACGCGTTTCGATCTTAAGGTCATTCTGAGTGACTCAGGATATCCTCCCACTGCATCTCTCCTGCAACAGTTAATTTCTTTGTGTACTTGACACTGACGGTGTGAAAATGTACTTGAGAATTACCAAACGTTAGAAACGCTTCGTACTAAACGAAATAAACTTGTGGAAAAGTTCCATATCTTTTTCGTTAACTCACTAAGGATAACTGCCAAGAAGAGGAATCAGGAGGAATAGAAGGTAGATTCGCACAGTCAAGGGAAAAATATTGAGTGGAAAAATGATGGAGGGATGTTTTATAGAAGATTTTGTGTTGAAATGATTTCTTTTTTTTTCACAATGATTTCACTTTTCCACAATAATTTAATGCGTGCGACGCGTTTCGGATCGTAAAGCCATCATTTGGTACAAGACGTTGTAGTATGATATCATCACATTTATACATTTCAGGAAGTGATAGGGGAAGGATTTTACAACTTAAGGAAAGGGAATGGAAACTGGCGAACAGTAGGGAGCAGTGAGAAAACATACAAGTGAATAGGTACGGGAAAACCCAGTAGTTGAGGGAGGACTCTAGTCCTAACAATAGAAGAACGACAATGGTGAAAGAACCACAGAAACGGGAGGGCCCAGGGGATGGAGAAGACTAGAAATGACAGGGTGAAAGTGTGACACTAAAATTGGAGGCAAGGAGAGGTGGCGAAGATTTAACGATTTGGCAGAACATATAATTTAAATTTTGGTGTACGTCCCACAAATTTATTTCAGCTTCTTGATATCTGTATATGGGTGTAACCATAGTCTGGTTTAGAATATAGTTAGGTTAGTGGTATAGCCCAAAGTATCTACCTATATCAGCCAAATGTGAGGATGGGAGAGCTTAGATTTCAAATCCCAAAATGAAGATCAAGACTAAGACTATCCCGTAACTGAGGTGTTGACCCGAGACTAAGAACAGCAATAACTGAGGCAGGTGAGAAATAGTGGAAGGACATCCTGATTAAATGAAAAAGAGTTTTTTTTCCAAAATATTATGGCGTGTCGTACCACGCGTTTTGACTGCAAGGTTTTTTCCCAGTAACTCAGGATTTTCTTCCAGTACATCTCATTTACAAAAGTTATTTTCTTTATATACTCGATAGTGACAGTGTGGCAATGTACTTGAGAATAACTACTGTACGAAATAAACTTGCGGAAAAGTTCCATTTCTTTTTCGCTAACTCACTAAGGATAACGGCCAAGAAAAGGTAGCAGAAGGTAGAGTCAAGCAGTAAAACGAAGAATATTGAAGAAATGGTGGGTGTTATAGCGGGGAGCCTTAGGCGGGAAGAGATGACAAAAAGAGCCAAGGACACAGGAAGAAGGTAGCAAGGCGTCCGATTCGCATCAATCTTAACGGCTGAACACTTCGCGACCCCGCGCACTGCCTTTGCACCGCCCGCCGACCTCAATCACTTCTCCATCGGCATCGAATCACGGAGCAGCGGAGATTTTTCAGCCGAGGATTCCCCTTATCTCCTCTCCAGCGATTGATCTCCAAACATCTGGAATAAGATTGCCCTTCCCTCCGAGTAATACTGCGAGCGATTCATTTTTACTCTTTTTTCCTCAATGTTTTTCTCCTCCTACTGGGAGCTTTATCAAGAAAATGAGGGCTTATACTTCTTCTTGTGCCCGTGGAAGAGAATTCCCAGCTAATTACTGAGTGGTCCTCAAATCATTGCTTTGATAAGGCAAGAAGTAGAATTTTGGGGCTCAGTGCAATACTGTGCATTATGAGGAAAAGTTTTATATACATTCCCGGAAAAAGCAAAAAAAAGAAATTGTAAATCACTACCCTTAAGGAATTTAAGAGAAGGTTCTGGTAGAGGGATGTTCTAACTCGCTCATCTTCCAACTTTTACGCCACTATAATGGTAAATGAACAGAAAAAATAATCAAAAAGCCCACACAAAGTTTTTCTACTATCTTAACAATACTAGCCTCGTTTCATAGTTATCTTGCTTTTTCTAATTGGAAGACGAGAAATAACTGATACTTTACTGCGTTTAAAGGCAGTCATATTGGCCCAGGCGATAGTCCAAATTATGCCGAAGCATCTGCTAGGGAATTTTCAAATAGTTTAATGTTATGGACAGATAATTTCTCCATTGAATGGTGGATTTTTTCTTTAGTAAATCTCAAGCCAAATTTGTGGACACTGAGGGAAATGTAAACTTTTTATGTACTCGCACAAGCACAGGAAAATTGTAAAAACTTATAGTTTTTCATTAATTTTAAATGATAACCAACTGGCGAATGAGAAATCAAATATGTTTACACTCAATTCCTTTCCATTAGATTTCCTCGTCCATGTGTCCTTTTTGCGGAATGTATCGAATGAATGGGGGAGACACTGAGTTAGGGCTTACTTCACCGTTATTTGAGTCCCATTTAACCGACATGAATTGTTTCTGAGAATAGATTAGTTTAAACCAAACGATATTAAATGCACGTAAGTATATGATAAGCATTTTCTACTGAGCTCGAAGAAAGGAAATACATAAGTAAATGAACGTTGGCTGTAAAAAATAGCTCCAAACTCGGTTATCCGAGTTCCTCAGGCAATTATCATCGCGAAGGAGAAGAGATGTTAGCCCGCTGAGGGATTGGCTTAGTGTGAGTAAGATGGGGAAAAAATAGAGTAAAAGTGTAGCCTAGCAACCAGCGTGTCAGAATTTATCTCCTCCCTGTCATTGATTGCCTATGTAAATCGAAAATCAGTTCCAGAGATGAAATATTCCCGGGATTTCCACCGGTTACTGATATCACCAAAGCTGATCAATTCATTACTACCCCATTCTAATTCACTCATCCTTGTCATAATGGACGGGTCGTGTGTGGCAATGTTTTCATATACATCACGATTAAAAAAATCTAGGGAAGACCTCACCTTTATAATTCGCCGGGAAAGAATTTAATCATATTTTATATTTTCAGAGACACATTTCTTTCAACTTCGACTATCAATAGAATTTCTTGTCCTCTGATTTATTCACTTTAGTCAATTTTTACCTGATATATTATTATTTCTAATCATACTACCACACATATCCTCTACCTCTCACATCACACACATTAATATCGCCGTTTCCACTTCCTCTTCAAAAGAAAGAGAGAGAGAGAGGTTATGGGGTCGGATTGTGCGAGGGTGGATGTCACCGCCTCTCTGATGGGTCACAAAGCCTATGCGGGGTAAGCCGTGGAAACGGTTGCGCGGATCTTTTTCGTTCCCTCAGAGTCTCAGGCGAAGAGTCATTTGTCATGGGGAGCGCCCCATCCCCCTATATCCACACCCCTCTGTCTTCAACCCCTTCCGAAAAGGCCTATCCGTTCCTCTCTCGCTCACTCTCTCATTCAAACCTTCATTCAAGGCTCGTCAGAATAACCTCGCCCCCTCTTCATCACGGATCTGTTCTTTTCTATTACTATCTTTTTCGTCCACCAAATAACCTATGACACCCTTTATAACCCAATAGAATTTGCGGCGGTTTTTCTCTTTCTTTTCTTAAATATTTTCTGGTTTATTATTCATTAAATGTTATAAAATGATAAAACAATATCAAGTGTCAAATTTTTGATTTATTATTATGTTAAAAAAACTTATTATATGACATACTTACGTTTTCATGCTTCCATTAAATTCAACTTGATAGCCGAAAGTGTAGTATCTACTGTACAATGCAATTTATCTATGTTTATATGTAATTCTCTTATAATGAATACGTTATCAACTGTATTATGTCTGTAATCTGCTCACCACTTATGTACAATTGTGCTCTTAGGGGTATTGTACCTAGAGTAAATAAATGTTGTTATTATTATTATTATAACCCAGCGTTATTCCAGGAATATCAAACTTTAAGAAATGCCATTTAGAAAATGTGTACCTACATCTTTAGGTGAATCACAATTATGATAACAGCTTTAAGTTTCGCCATTTCATTCTGCGACATAAAATGATCGATAGTTCATATTATGTCTTCAGTACAGTTGATGATACAGTCCACATATTTTAAATGATGTTTCATCATGCTGCTTAGCAGCACAACTGGGTTAAAAAAGGTTAAAGTGAAACTCCATCATCTCCTTGCCAATAATCCTTGCAAGAATATGAACAGTGAATAGATAGCGTAAAATCTACCTTAATACCTATAAAACCGACTAAAAGTAAATACGAAATGCTGGATATAGTGGAAGGACATCATGAATTAACAAAAAAAAAATAGATAGCACTTTTCATTAGTTTACTGCACGCCGTCCGACGCGTTTCGACCGTTAGGTCATTCGCAGTTAACCTAAAAGTCCACTGGATTATTCTATGTTCGCGATAATTTGTTTAACATACATACAGTCCTCTTAAAACTTTTAAGGTATGTAGGGTTGACCATTTACAATATTCTTCGGAAACTAGCACTTGAAATTTTTGACTCGAGTTCTTCAAGAGGCATAAAACGTGCATAATTGAGGCAAAGTCTACCCTTGGCAATACCTGACTCAACATATCCATAAAATCTGTGGATATTATTGTAAGACTTGAATTATGTAAGTATGACTTCAGGCTTAACTCTGAGAAATCTTCCCGTTGTGAAAAATGTATGAATAAACTTTGTTCAGTTCACTAATATATTTCAATAATCACGACCCGGTTTCCATAGCATAGTTTCATCGTCAGGTTTGTTCTGACGCTATAACTATGAAACCCAGGTCGTGCTTTTTCAATTACGTTAGTGAACATAACAAAATTCATTCTTTAATTTTCCATAGTAACGTAATTTTATTAGGGAGTAATTTGTCTCATGGATATCCTACGCTCTTCACATAACCCCCTCCTTTTAATCCAAAAACCCTTCAACGAGAGCTCACCCACTCCTTCCCAAATTCTCTCACTCACTCATTCAAACGTTCATCCAAGACTCGTCAGAGTCGTCTCTCCCCCTCTCCATCACCGATCCATTCTTTCCTAGTTCCCGCTTTTTTTGTCCCCCTTTCTTTCACACCTTCCTCCACACACCCACACTCCGTCTTACCTCCAACAATGCTCCCGAGACTGTGAACGATGAATAACCAAGCGCATATGTCGCCAAGTCGAAAATAATGTCTTTCAAGGGATACTTTTTCATTCACGCCCACAGCGTCTTCCATCAAAGACGTTACGCCGCTTGCGGAAGAGGAGGTTTGGGACAACTCATACAGTGATCAATAGTTTGAGGCATTGTTTGTTGAAATTTCTTCATTTTAAATTTAAAAAATTGCTACCATATCCAATAATCCATCTTTGTACATTCAATTCGTCCCCACAGCCTCCCAACTCAGCATCCTCAACTAAGAAAGTACGTGAACATATAATGAGAAATTAAAACACTATTACGCTTACTTTCGTAGCGATATTTTTTCTCAAAAACTTAATTAATTCAGATTTAGGCAATTACTTTTAACAGAAACAACAATTCACAAAAATGTTAATTAATTACCATTTAATTGGATAGAAATTAGATGCATACTACAAACTAAAATTTCAATACTATTTAATCTGTAAAGAGATTTCCTCGTCAGATGGATTTATATCAGTATATTTTTTATTAAGGAATGGAGGAAGGTAGGGAGGCAAATGATTTGAAAAGTCGGCATTTTTCAGAAGGACCCTGCCATTAGTTTTTAATGGCAAACAGAACAGTGGCTAAAAAGCTAGGAATATGCTCCTCATCCAGGGGATATACGTAAAAGGCAGGCGATCTAGCGAAAATATCGGATTGTTCCAGGAATGCGAAAAACTGCGGCGTTAAAATGACTTTGATTGAAATGTTTAGAGAAGAAAAGTTAACTGGGCTTGTTTGAAGTTCTCTTTTTGTGCTCTTCCTATCTCTCTTAAATGTTCCTTCCGGTTTGCTCAACGTAAACACTGTATCAATCGTAAATGTGCGAACAATGTATGCGTTAGACAAACCGGAAGGATATTTGAAGTGCGATGAGAAGAGAAAAATAGCAGAAAAACTGTGGTCCACAGAGGTTGAAAATCATTCTCTGCCAAACAAATCATTTGAGGCGATAGCAAAAAATATTTTAAAAAAGCTTATGCCAACGCTTAAAATTTATTTTATACGTTATTAAAAACAATAAAGTGTATTTCAAGAAATGCTTAAAATTATTGGATATATACCTTGAATTAATCTGCATAACCTTTCTGGTGCTTTAAAAAACCAAAGGTTTAGAAATGTTTTTCTCCGTAAATAAATCGTAAAAAAGGATATTGGTGCTGCAGAAAAAATCAAAAAATTTTCTCTTTTGATAGATCAGTATCGCATGACCTTACATCGCATTGTATGAGCCCTTATAAAGGCTCGAAGTAAACCTTATAAGTATTTTTTTACAACTAAACAAACGCGCACCAGCCAGCTTAACTGGAATTCATATAATTTGTCGATGATTATCTAACTAAAAATTTATTTGAAAATTAGGGTGCCATGAAATTGACTCTGGCCTAAAGTTAAAACTAAAAGGCATTATTACAACTATAAAAAAATGCGTGCAGTAAATAGCGTATGCTGGTAGTCACACTACGAAATTAAATTATGATAATGAAGTGAAGTAGCCGGGGCAAAAAGGGGAAAGGTTATCTTTGTGCGAACTGTTGTAATATATATACATCTAGTTACCGATACCCGTTTTGCTATGCAATATATTAACAGAAAAACATTAGTTTGTAGAAAGTTAGCTTTAATCTTAAGAGAGCAACTAAAACTCTAAAGGAATGCTCTATTAACATCACATCATTCCAAAACTCAAAACAATCAATGCATTTTAACAGCATACTTAAATATTGAATCGGAAGAATATAAAGAGAATTCTAAGTAAGAATCTTTTATTATGCAATAAATACCATTGAAACTAATGCAATACAAAAAACAATCGTCATGGAGATAAAAATTACTCCTGACTAAAATATTTATGAATAAATTAGTAATTGCATTATAATCGAAAAAAAAACGATTTCTCTTTAATTTTCCCAGTATTTTCCGAATCAGAAAAATTGATTTTAACAAAAGAAGTTGTCACTGATGTCTTAATATCTATGTATATGCAGGGTGGCTAGATACCTATATTGTAAATAACATCGTACCAAAAACAAACTGCGTATTTTCCAATTCATCGTAATGAAATTTATGGCGAAAAAAAACCCAGCACGTAGATAACGAAAAATTGGTTAAATTCCTCTCTTGATAAAGGAAAAAAAAACAAGTTGTAAATAATCAGATAATTAAATCAATGAATAAGAATTATATGTGAAAGGAATACTTTTATGACAACTTTTTAAAGTAAAAATTCATTATTACATACATTTACTTGCCATTACAATTCAAACTGAAGCAGACAAAGAGTAAATAGTAAGCAAGTGTTCTCAAATACAATGACATTAACATCAACTTTAATGATAGACTAAAAATAACCATGAACGGAATATCAATTACACCATTCATGCTTATCTAAGAATAAATTTCGTAGGAATCGAAAATATCCGCTTTCAATTCCTCTTAAAGGCCTTTAATCTTCCAAATATATTTTTGAACTGATAGGTAATACCATTTAGAGTATAAAACCGACATTAAATATCGATAACGGGCGAAATGGTCATTATATTAATCATGCCATCCGAAAAAACTTGCGGGTGTCCCTAAATTGAGAGAACATAATATTAAAAAGCGAAGCCAGCACAACTACGCATAACAAATTCCATCGAAAGTATTTTCATTCATATCACAGAGAACGATACTCCAAAGTAGATTGATCACGTGACAGATTTTTCAAATAAGCCATTTCTGATTGAAAAAGTTTGCACGAATCCCATTTTGTTTTGATTCAACGCGGCAATAATATGGCCGAAATAACGAGATACGAAGATCAAAGAAGGCGGACCGCACCGAGAAAGTAATTGACTTACGGCGAGCGATCGCTGAGAATTCGATGGATGAATATGTCACGCATACGGGAGGGCCGCGGTGCCCGAAGACATGGAAAAAGAGTGTAAGGGTCTAGGCTTTGAATAAAGATTGAATAGAGATGTTGGGATTGAGGCCCAACCTCTTGAATACCGTGCTTAGGGTTGAAGTAAGAAAGAAGTGTGTGGAGATTAGTCTCGAGAGTTAGCCTCAACCAGCATGCTAAGGAGAAAATCCCGGATTGAAAAAAGCCTAGAGTAGTATTGGTAGAATAAAAATTACAGAGATAATGATAAATATTGCCACGTCCCTACGTGTTGCCAGGGGCTTATTCCCCGTATGCTAGTCATTTGCAACCTTCGCCCATCAAAGTCCACAGTCCTTCGCGACCTCCGGCCACTATCGAAGTCGAGTAAGCCAAGCCTTATTCAATGTGTATTTCCAATAATTGTCATTTAATGGGCTTTACTTAAGAATGAGTGTGTATTTCTTTATGATGACTGCCTCTGCGGTATGAGATTCCCATCCATTTGAGCTACGTATCGATTACCTTAATTATCGTCGCCACTCAGGTACGCGACAATATTGAGACGTGATTCTGAATGGGTTTGGATGAAAAAAATTATTCGTATTTCCAAGGGAGGTTCTCCCGCAAGAAATGCTCACAATACTTCGAACTTTTTTATTTACCGTGCCCTTTGAAAACATCGCGACATTGGCCTTTTATATCAGTGTTTTCCTTAAAAGTTAAAAAAAGGCTTTCGTACAAGAACATCCATGCCCTGGATAGGTGGCAAGCAACCCAGGCGGGGCGCTAATCTGCGACCTCTAGTTTGGCAGGCGGAGGCTTAACCCCAGTTCTCTCGTGGCCAGCACTGAGATCATAACCGGCAAATGCCCTTCTTTTGCTCATGCGACAATAACAACGCCTTCCAAGTTTCCTTGACCAATGGAATTGAACCTTAAATCTTCCTGTGAACTGACAAAAATGATTATGGAATATTATAAAACGAGCATATAATTTCTAGTAATACTCATATTACTGAGGTCATCAATGCAACAATGACCGCTAGATGTATCTTCCGTTGTCGATAGTTTGTAAATTTTCGTATAAAAGTGCTGTCATTTGTCATCAAATGAACGTGAAAACATTTAATGAAAAAACAAGTTAACTGTTGATTATTGACGTTTAGAAAGACACCCAAAAAACAAACTTTTATACATAGCACCCGCAGTTAAAATTATTCGCAGGCAATGGTCAAATGGACAAATTTTTAGACATGATTTAAGTACCCCATATAAATATTTAATGAAAGTTTCCTGCAGTAAATCGGATAATATATTAGTTTAAAATGTATTTGGAAAATTGAAGGCCTTCCAAAGAAACTTTTTTTCAATTGCAAAGCAATTTGTCCTTATTTAAGCATTACAGGTGCAATTGGTATTTCAACAATCGTTAGTTTTTTATGTAGGCAGAGAACAATGTCACTGTATTTAAGTATTGTGTCACTGTGAGTATATTCTAAAAAGGAGTAGAATCCTTAATTTTTATCACACTGAGAATATATTTTAATCAAGTAGAGCTGAAATAATCTCAAAAGGCAGTGAGTGACAGATATCATATCTCAAATCTATTTTTGATGATTCAGTTTTAACGTCACAAATCTCCGTATCTTATTATTCCTCGATACCATGGATCCTTCTCTCAAATACATCATAAGGATTTTCCCGACCCACGCTCCTTCTTCGCAACTTATTTCTCACTTCTGCCTTTCTTTGTCTCTGGAACGTGTCTCCAATTCCACATCTCCCATCCCTCAACACATGGGTAAAAAATAAAACCGCATAAATCCTTTGCCTGATGTAACATTCATGAGGTACGGATGGCGGTACGGCCAATTTTTACATATATATTTAAATCGCATTATCCAACTCCGCAGCATTCCTGATCTCCGACTGAGCTCATCCATTCCTTTCACTTTCTTTCTCCTGTTCGCCAAACTCTTTCGTTCAAGAAAAACTCCCACCCTAACATCGTCTACACGCTAAGACGTCAAAATGGTTGATCTCGCAAATATGATTTACTAAGAGCCTATTGTTATTATTATGGTTTACTTGCGTTACGTACTTTAGAACGAGATCCTTGCGCAGGTTACCACGGGAGGTTGTTTGCGAAGATATTCCGGGATTTACTCCACGTTTGTCCATTTCTTCGAGCAATTACAGTTTTGCCGGGATAACACATGAATATTATAGGCAACTTAGTTGATGATGCATCACATCCCTCATTATTTGTCACGCCGTAGGCAGGATCATAAGCTGTCCAAGTAAAAAATGAATCAAAATATTTTTTAACGATTGCATAGAAAGTTGTTTACAAAGGTAGATACAATATTTTTTCTATTTTTTATTACTTTTTGCTATTTCATGATTTTCTTGTGAGAAGTAGTATTTTTTCTATTCTAAGTTCTTCTAACATTATTAATATTTTTTTAAATTTCAAACATAATAAGCATATTCAACAGATGACATTACTAAAACTAGAAACTTAGTATATATTAGGGAAAGATGTCGCAGCAGTAGTAGAGTGTTGGTCGGACATAACATTCCTCGACGTTACAATTTCCCTAGAAAATAAAAATTTCAACACGCCAGTCCACATTAAACCTACTAACAAACAACAATTCCTTAACTTCAACAGCTGTCACAACTCACATACTAAACAATCCCTTCCTTCCTCTCTTTTAGTAAGAGGACACAGAATTTGCAATAACCCCGAATCCTTGGACATTTTTCTTAATTATCTTCACCAATCTCTTCTTCGTAGAGATATCCTGAGAACCTTCGTCGTAAGAAAATCCTGTACAATATCTATAAACCCAAAATTCATACTAATAAACAACCCCCATGTCTCTCCCTTTCCACCGCATACTTCCCTGGCGTGCAGGCTTTGAACAAAATCATCAAAAGCCTCTTTCCGATTATTTCTCACAATGTCACTACTGGAAAAATCTTCTCTAGCTGTCCATCCTTAGCCTTCCGTAGGCCACCAAATCTGTCTTCCATTCTCAAAACGACGAAACCACTCTCAAGGTTCAATACCCGAACTAGCACTTCACCTATCCCATGCCAACGACCCCGGTGCAAAACGTGTGCGATCCTTATCACCCAGTCACTTCCTAACTTTCTTACTTTTCCGCTTCCTTCCTCTCCGTCCCCCACCGGTACAACTAGTAATATAATTTATATCCTTTTATGCAATTCTTGCCCCAACTTCTGCATTGGTCTAACCACCACTACACTCAACCTCCGGGTTAATATCCATCGAGCTTCTTGCAATCCTACTTCCCCATCTGCTTCGCTTCCTGTCCCTATGCACGCCTTTTCCCACAATTTGGATTTTGATGATTATTTCCACATAGGAATACTTGCCTCCCTCCCACCCTCAGCCTTCCCACTAGAATTAAAAACTTTGGAACAATCATGCATTTCGCTGCACCAAGCTTTGCACACCACCAAACGAAGATCTTCAAAGTGCCAAGTGGCCCAGGAAACGGACTCATTCCCCCTACTCGGAATATGTGCTTTTCATACGCCTGTGGCTTAGCAACGGGTGAGCTCTAGCCTCACCTATTTTCAAAAACCTTCGGGTAGAATTACTCAGTGAGACAAGTGCTTTGAATTAGACGAAAAAGATGCATAAAACATTGATTAGAGAATTATTACCGTAATTTGACGATTTCAAAGGACTATATAAAAGTATTACTTTAAAAAATTAGGCCATTCAGTAAACCAAGTAATGGATGCCGTCCTGCTATGGTGAAATACTAAGTGCATATGTTAGTTATCATATATAAGGCATGAAGTTATCCAGCTTCCGAATGCATAAAAAAGCAAAATAGGAAGTTGTGCGTGAGTACTGTATAGAAAGTCCATCTTTACCCACCTCTCAGGGTATTATTGAATCGAGCTTTGGATTTTTCGTACCACATTCCCTCAATGCGAGTTATTTAAAATGAGGGTGAGATTGATGAAAATTGAATCAACTTAAATTGTTGGCAACTAATATTTGCCAAATATAAATGTGTTCATACTACCAACAATGCGTTCCAGGGAATAACGCCGAACGAAATAAAATAACGAGAGACTTTACAATAAATACATTCACCGTACGCACGAGGAAAAAGCAAATAGAATGTCTGATTGGGAGAACAAATGCGAAATCCGGCAGATTCCGAGAACAAAGACAGAAACAATTTCCATTATCTCTGAAACATGGCAAGAGATTCTGAAAGAATAATAGGACCTCAATACAACTCTTGTATTGTAAAAAAAAACATCCTTGCTTCGTTGTATCTTGGATTTAAATAAATAGCCACCAACTTCATTCGGAATTCCTAAATATTTGTAGAAATGTTCGAAATATCTTTTTCCTACTTAACTACACATATTATTATTTTATTAGGAGTTCTCGGACCTCAACTCATCAAAATTTCTCATATCTGAACATAGTTCAAACATATTCCCTTGTTGATTCGATCGTCTGCTGTCGTCTGTTATGGAAGCCGATTTATGATTCCCTCATTAAGATCCTTACATCTCCTTGTATTTTCAGGAAATCGGAATAAGTGAAAAATCCTAAATTTAGTGAAAATTGGACAAAAATTTACAATTTGATTAAAATAGATTGTAAACAACTATGTTTGACATCACAGCAGATATTTATGCACGGCTCTTTGATTTTTGCAAAGGCAAATTTTATGGATAATCTTCGTTTTCACGCGATATTTTCCGTTTTTGTCTTCATTTAAGACTTTGTTTTAGTATTCAGAAAGTGTTTTTTGTTGTTAAGGTAATCTTTAACCAAAGCACTAACTTGCATCGTTTTCACCGGATCCACGATTGCTCAAATCGTGATTACGAAACATACCTCGACGCTGCTGAATTATCTCCTTTTGAAACTATCTGATTAAATGGCGTGAACGTCGCTATCGCTACCCGCTTATTATTGGTTATTCAAATGGCCCCTAAAGATACAGCCATTTGATTTGTTGGAAAAAATTAGTCACACAAAACATAGCAATGTTTCATCCGAAATTATTTTAGCACGACGTTTTTCGTCGTTATTTCGTTTTCGTCGCAACATTTTCAAGTGTACCATCTGCAGCAAAGTTCTTAAACATGTCCTGCTGCTAAGGAAGAAAGCGTCAATTTTTAAGTGTCTCATGGGTGGTTAAAAAACGACTCTCACAAACCTCAATATCTCCACTTTCCGATCCCTAAAACCCTTCCTGTTACCCC
Organism: Ischnura elegans; assembly: GCF_921293095.1. Lineage (NCBI taxonomy): Eukaryota > Metazoa > Arthropoda > Insecta > Odonata > Coenagrionidae > Ischnura > Ischnura elegans. The sequence goes on along the minus strand of NC_060255.1, from coordinate 65,029,664 downwards.
ATCCTCTAAAATCCTTCCTCTTACCCCATTATTTTCTTTAGCAGTAGCTCGTATTCATGGAAGAACCTGGTTGCATACTTATGATGCACTTGATAATGTTGCTGTAGCAATGAAATGCGTAGCAGATAAATTAACTCAGCGGAAATATTGCTATGTCTAATTTAACTAATAGCAATGTCTTACCCACATTGTGCCACGTATCATACAAGACACTGAGACTACTTTTCTGTTTCATCCGAACCAATGCTAATTATTCCAATGCAGGATAAATGTAGGCACGTCAATGGGTACAAGTAGCTTTGTTATAGGCGGGCCGTAAACGTGATAATTTATTTGTTTTATTACTTCCAAATTTCTGGTAAAATATAACGGCCTTTACAACGGTTGTTTTTAAAATTAACAATGCACAATGCAAACATCAATGCGCTGAATAAGGACAACGTATCCAGGCATGACTTGACCCACGGCCCTCGGTTTGGAAGCCGTTTACACCACTCCCACCGAGGCCGGCAAATACAGATTCAGGATAGAAAGATAAAGAGCAGGAGGTGAAGAAGATGCGTGGGTAAGAAGCGATGACGCTATTGAATAGAAGCAGTGCAAGAAACCTAAAAAATGCGCACCGCCAACCCTATCCTCTCTGAGGCGCCATTACGTGCGGGCAATTTCCACTCATCTCCCCAAGGATCAATTGCTCCGCTGCCGTCTCACGTTCCATCGGTAATTTGTCGGATAAGACCGCCAGCCAGCCAGGTTCCACGTGTACTAGGCCTTCAAGATTCCTCCACATCTTATTTTTCTCACTATCCGTTCGATTTTTGAGTCTAGATCACATCATTTTTTTTACATTCATGCCTTCCTCTCAACCTCTCTGAGGGCAATTTAAAAACCAAACGCCGTTACATGCATGGATAATATCCAATTATCCGCGGAAAATGGGTCAATATTACGAGAATCATTGTATCTCAATGAATATCGTAATATTGACCTGGCCTGATACGTCGCTTTTCCTGGCCTGATACGTCGGGTCGATATTAAGAGATTCATCGTATCCCAATGAATCTCGTAATATTGACCCGAAATATGTATTTCCAATTATAAGATGTTTTGCATGAACAAAGTCGGAGCAATTCGATGTTCAATAAATATATAAATAGGTCAACTTCTTTCTTGCATCTTTGTCCCGGGTTCTCAGAGTAGAAAAATAATATTCAGCAATTAATGTTGAATGAAATAAAATATGGAGAGGTTATTTTGTAAATTATAAAATCTTAGAGCATTATTCAATGAACAACCACGGTATTGCCCTTTCCTGAAATATATAGAGTCAATCCCAAGTAAAATTTGCTTTTCCTGGGATTCGAACTAGGACATCTCGCATCGGCACCAAGCTCTCGGCCGATTGAATCTACGAGCCATCTTCTTCTAATGACTAAACTCCGTAGAGGAAGAAGATTCCTGGTAGTTGGATCGATGCAAGACCTAGCGTGAAGGCCTGAGGTCGGTGTTCTATTCCCGAGAAAGGAAAACGAGTTATTCCATGTGGAATGTTCTCGCTATTGGAATATTGGTAGCTATAAATCGTAAAATTATTTAAGTAAAGGCAAGTTTCATTCATTTGTAACTCCCGGTAGGGTCAATATCCTGCAGGGGCAGCTAGATTTCCGGGTTCTCCTCCGAGTATATTAATTTTCTTGATGACAGTTGCATCAGCGTCGCAATAGGGATCTTAACGTTTGAAGAGGCCTCATTTCAAATCTGAAGACTATCATCTGCAAAAATGACGCGAAGGACAACCCGGAAACCTATGTGCGCCTAGTAAGCGATTCCACGCAAGCCTCATTATATCATTAATATCCTGCAATTTTTTCGACAGAATTTTATTAAAAACTATTTATGAATTGATGTTATGTTTTCATCCATTTCAATTTAAATTTTACTGTCCATTTCTAATTATTAACCCTTACAAACGTAGAGCTGCTTATGAGTGAAATTAAATTTCCAAACTTCTCATTTTAAAATTTGAACATTTTATACCCAATCATAATTATTGTGGCAGCTACATTCTTAGCCATTAAACTTTACAGCACAAAAGAGCACGTAGTTTAAACCTTTCCTGATTGTAGATGATTTTATAGATACTGACTTAGAAGCAGCATTGGGTTGTAATAGATTAAGTGAGATTAGTGCATTAATGAATTGATGGAATGGCAGAAATCATTGATTTTTGCGCCTCAACTTTATTCCAACACCTTGTTTTCCATTTTTTCCAAAAATCTACAGAAATTTGTGATAAATCCGCAGCTTTAAACTTATTCGTGATAGATTCAACTTATTTTTCCCACAAAAAACGCATCACCTGCCCTTTCGCTCCCGTCTGAATCGGGGATAAGTCCCTCCTCCACGCACCTATCTAGCCTCCGTGCCCATCCCGAAAAAAAGGCCGTTCTTCGCGGGCCGAAGAGACGTGAGATCACTGACGGATACCGTCGAAGCCTTTTCTCAGGTAGTTGATCTTCTCAGAGAGAGAGAGAGAGAGAAATAGGATTTTGGTTTGTGGAAAGGATGCTTTCACCTCCCGCACAAAATGGGTTCGGAGGGTATAAGGCTGAAAGATTCCACCGCGAAGAGCGGAAGAAGAAATATTCACATGAAAGAAGATAAAATATGGGAATGGTATCTCCAAATGTGGGAGATATTAAATTTCGATGAATAATTTTAGATTTGGATTCCGTGATAGTTCTGCAAAGCTCTATGCATACAAGTCTCAATGGCCGTGTCCATTAGAACACATCCATAAGGACTGTTTGCTAATGACAATTCAAAAGCTATCGCCAATGATGCTAATTTTCGCCCCAGTGGGTTATGTGCAGTACAAGCTAGGACAAGAGAAATGTCCTTGATATAAATAGGAGAATACTTGCATTTCAACAAGGAAAAATGTGATCATATCCGGCGTATATGCTTCTTCATAGCCAGAATCACCATTAGATTCGTCACGTCACTATTATAATGTGAATCGTTACTCGTTCATAATTTTTCTGCTTTTCCAGATTCCAAATGGTTACTGGTTTTCCATACGTTTGATTTAGCAGCAGATTAACTTAGTCACAAATATATATATATATGCTTCTCATTCAGCGTATGAGGCATGGAGAAAACAATTTTTTCTTAATCGAGGTTGATGGTATCGTGAGATGGTATCGTTGAATAGGAAGGATAATTTTTCAAAAAACATTTTCACTTCTCTCCCTGCATATAATTATTAATCATTATAGAGAAATTTACAATGTTCTATATTATTTCTACTGTATAGAAACCTTTTTCTCAACTTTTACACAACCAAACTCTACAAGTGAGGTACCAAAATGCACAGAATTTATCAGAGAACGTGCGACGGCATACCTTACTTCCTAAATATTGCTATTGTTTCCTAAAATTGGTTTTTAAATAATAAAAAAAAACAAAAAAAAACAAATCCGGTAAATATTCCTGACGTCAACGGCGCACAAACTCATAAATTTGTTCATTTGCAACAATATCTCGCATTCTTTAAATAACTTTTATAAAGATGCGGCAGATTCCACATTCAAGTCTCCTGTTGATACGTAAGTATGAGTCATCATGTGCGTTTAACAGAGGTTAGTGTAATTACTTCCAATGTTGTGTTTAAAGAGGTCCTCTGACCTCAATTTGTATATGAATATTCCAATTAAATTTGTACATAAGACCCTGACTTTTTTCTACATTTTAAAATTAGAAACGCGCCTATCCCTCTGTGGACCTGCATTGAAAAGAGCGGGGGAAGGCCGCTGGGAGCGGGCGCATCACGCTCGTACTTATTAATACTAGCGGTCCAAAGAACGCCACTCGAGAGACAAATTTATAGCATCCCCATAAGAACGCACAAAAAAGCAGGACTATGAAAACCTTAATAAGAAGACGGAACAACCTTATAGGTCACACCTTGAGACATGATGGCCTGATGAAGACAATCGTCGAAGGACAAGTGGAAGGCAAGAATGGAAAAGGAAGACCTCGAACAAAATATATGGAACAAGTAAAGAGAGATATGAAAGAGAAGAAATACGTAGGTTTGAAAAGATTAGCTGATAGGAGAACTGAGTGGAGAGCTGCGTCAAACCAATCCTAGGATTGTTGACCAGTGATGATGACTAATTTTAAACAGATGTTAATATATTAATCATATATTATGGCCTATACATCTCGGTGTCTACGTACGAAGTTTAAGACGCTTGATTTTCGATCCATATGTGTTTGATTTTGGAATAACAAATACGAATGGAGGAAAGCAAATATCGTCTTGGATTTACTCTGCTGCCCCTAATAAGCAGGAAACCTTACTGGCCCAAAGCAAAAGGCATGGAAATTTTTAGCTTTCATGCAAGGGAGCAAGTCAAACCTGAACCATCATTAAACTTGCTGGACCACCATTCAAAAATTGATGATTCGCAGCTCTTATTTTTTTTCTTTTCTACCTTCAGCTCAAAGTTTCATTCCAACCCAATTAGTTAATTCCGGGAAAACGTATCATACCAGGGGTTTCCCCGGCTTTGTTCATAGTGTATATGGAGGCGGTCTTGGAATGAGGGCACGTGGACAGGTAGTATTGATTTCCGCGAACTATCGAGGATGATGCATGATTTGCAAACGGTCAACGATATGAATGAACAGGGGTGAAAACTGAGTTCGCCCAACAACGATATAGCGTTCAACCGAGATTTGGCGTTCCGACCTATAGCTTCATCATCTGGCTATATTTAGAATAGATTCTTCTGCAGTTATGTAGCCGCTATAAAGGAATTTAAAAAATATAAGTAGACTGTTCAATTTACAGGTCTAGTTTGTAACGTTTTTATTTTTCCACTTCAAACTTCGCAAATATTACACTTTATAAACAAAGTCGGGAGCAAGAACACATCCGCACGCCACAACTATTACAATCGAACAACCCCCCCCCCCCTACTCTCCGTCCCGCGCCATCAACAACAATTACCTCACTCCACCTTTGCTGCTTATTATTGCCCACTTCATTGTCCTCCTCCTCCATCGTCACACCAAAATCCAACTTAAAACAACTCAAAATTAGGTGTTACAAGTTTATTTCAGCCAAATCTGCTTTGCCTTCATTATGATAGTAGAGGTCAATTGGTTACAATTCAATTTTGTGATTGCAATTACCATTATTGGTTACCAAGCAACGCGGTTGCTTGTGAGGTGGACCTTTTCATTTGGTGGTTTCAAATTGAAGGACTTGAACGAGCTAAGTGCTGCTGTGAAGTTTGAGTGAGACAATTAAAAATCTGCGTGAGAAACTTAAAATATGCTTTAGAATGCTGACGGCATGGCTGCTTCCTACATTTGATGATATGTATTAGTTTACAGACGATCAGCGTCCTGGACATTCTTCCAGGTCAACTGAAGACGATTTAAGCTACACCTAGGTTAGAGTAATTCCACGTGTGATCACCAGAGTGTGTGCTGAAGGCTGTGTGATATCAGTTATATCATATCACTAGGCATCGAACGAAAAATGGAAATTTTCCGTGATTTTTTTCCAAACTAAATTAGGTACTGTTATTTTCCTCCTGACCCACCCTTATCACCTTACTTTACTCCAAGCAACATATTCATATTATCCCAACTCTGAAAATTTTTGAAGGGACAGAATATTTGAGAAGATTATTCTGAAGGAAGCCAAGATATGTAACTCATAAAAAAGTACGTCTAGTTTCATGTCTAGTATTCGGGTCCCGCCAGTATTTCATCTCCTTTCGAGGAAATGAAGTGGCATTTTTTAAGACTTTAGACACGCACTTTTCTTTTTTTCGTAGAGAGATGACATACTAGCTTTATATTTGAGGTAAGGCAAAAAATTAAAATAATTCATCATAACCCCATAATTTTAGTTATTTAATGTACTGCTATCTGTATGAAAATGGTGCTAAGTTCCATGATCATGATCGTTAACTCCGAGTCGTCACATATTTACCAACTCCTCAAGGTTTAAAGAAAAACACTAATAGCGGAGAGATAAAGATAACGTAATAGCTTTGTAAAACAGATAAAATAACTATAATAATAATAGTAATAATAATAATAATATTAACAACAACAAAAATATTAATACTATAATAATGCAATAGGCAAGGCACATAGGCTTTCAAAAAAATTCACTATAAGTCCATGATCATAATAATTGCTGATAGTAATTTAATGCACTGGTCTCCTTTATTGAAGGAAAAGGTACGGCTTACTTTACTCAAACAATGAAAATGGTGTTAAGTTCCATGACCATGATCGTAAACATCGAGTTCCATGCCGCCTCTAAGGTTAAAGGAAAAACATTACCAACGAAGAGATGACTTAATAGCTTTGTACAATAGGTACGGTGCAGAAATTTTCAAAATAATCCATCATTACTTCAGAAATGTAGTGATTTAATGCCTTACTACCCCTTTATAAAGGAAAATGCACGGCTTATGGTCTTTATAGAATGGATATGGTACTTCGTTCGATGGGCATGATCGTTAACTTCGAGTCGTACATAATTACCAACCTCTCGAAGTTAAAAAGGAAAAACATTCCTAGCAGGGAGGATCTCGCAATCATCGACTCTCTAACAAACGATATGGTTCTTGTTGTTGGGGCGCTGTTCCCCTGCCCACCAGTATTTCTCCCGCTTTCGTAGGCGGCGTTTTTCAAGACTTCGAACACCTATTTCCCCACGGTCCGAGGCTTTTCGGCGAATCCCAGCCGTGCAAACCCGAGCTACCACCTAATCCCCTCCCTGGCACACAATTCTCGTCTTTCTCTCCGCGCGGCCAACTTTTCCTACGGGTTCAGTACCTACCTTCTCGTAAAAACCCCAACTTGGCCCACAAAACATTATTCCCTTCTGTCCCTGAGCCTTAGACGAGGGTTTGAAAATTTTGTAGCTCCAGTCTTGACCCGCTTGGACGAGGCCGAGAATACTGAGATGATCAAACTGAGAGACATTTTTAACCCATTTTTTTAATTTATGTATGAGTTTACTACAGCCACAAGAAGATTATGCTTTATTTTGAGTAAAGAGATCATTTTCTTTAAGTAGTTACCCACAGAAACAAATACAGGGAATTTTAGGCATTAATTGTATAAAAATACTTTCGGGTTCACTATGAACAATTTATAGAACCACTGAAACATTTAGCAAAATACAAAGATATATATTTTTTTAAATAGAATGAGTATATGACGACAGATTCACATCAATGTTCTCCTTGGATAATTTTCTCATTGGGCAACTTTATCTTGGATTCGGGTGCACCTAGTTCTCCGACATCTTCCTAAAAACCCTAAATTCTCCCATAATACATCACTATCGCTCCCCCTGCACCTGAGAATTAGTTTTTTTTTTAACATTCCCGCTGCATCCGCTTCTTAAACCGCTCTATGTACGCGGAGGTGGATCTTCCGTCAATGAAGACTATCTTTTACATGCCTAGCAATTTATAAGCATTAAAATTTAAAAGTTTTTAAAATTTATGGAATCACATACCACATTTTAACGAAACTTAAGCTTTGCAATGAGTAAAGAGATCGTTTTCCTTCGGTGGTTACGAATACAAACAAAATTGGGAAAGTTTTGTTAAGGCCAAATTTATTCATAAAAAATATTTGTCCTTTTACTAATATTTGTAAAGCCCGTCACATTTTTTTTAACAAAATATAAGGGTTAACAAAGATAGAGTCACAGGTTAATAGTGCAAGATAGAATTGTCCTAGGACAATTTTTGCTTTGAATCGCGTGCACCTCGTCCTACTACGCCTTCCTGAAAACCTTAAATTTTACCACAATGCATTATTCCCGCTCCCCATGCACCTGAGAAGTTTTTTTTAGTGTTCCTTCTGCATCCGCGTCTTAAACCGCTCCTCCGGCGGCGAAAATTCCCCTTCCGCAGTCGCGAGTCTTTAGCTGACCGCACGGTCTCCGTCTCTCAGGGGTGGCATCGCGGTCCCTACAAACGGTTCACTCGACGTGGAAGCTGTGATGGCTGCAATGGGGCCTCCCAACCGACCACATGCACATCCCGGCAAACGCAGGCGACCCTTGGCTTCAACGCAGGCGGATTTAGCACGTTAGGGGGAGCAGTATGGTTCAATGGTCGCTGAGAATGCTTGGCATTTGACCCTGTATATTAAATTGCAGTGCATTCCATTGCTCGAAAATTTCCGTGGCCTTCAAAACTTTTCAGCTTATTTAATGAAGGTTACTCTTACAGCAATCTATTAATATAAATTATGTGAGAAATAGATGATAAAATACGTAGGTTCAGAATGATGCCCCATTATAAATAATTAAAAAGTCTATCGTTATTTTGCATTCAAAGACCACTAACGACATATGTTTCACAGCCTCAGGCTTCATTTTGCGGATTTTATTAATATTCATAGTTGTGTTTGCACTTTTCATTCAAGTTTTTATAGCTGTAAAACATGTTTCACTATATAAGGAGATCATACATTGGGTGTATTTTGGTACAAAAAATATACGTGTATGTACATTTGAAAATGAAGGGACAGGGATGATGACGCTAAGCGGTGAATTTTGTCAAACAAACATTAAGTTTAGTGAAAAGTACAACCATAATTATGAATACGATCATAAATGAAGCTGAAATACATAAAAATAATTGAGTGCTTTGGTAAACCATATTTCATGCCATACACAAATAACTATAGCATTTATTCGTAATTAATACTGTTAAAAAAGGTTTTACAAATGAATTTTTAAAAAGATTTTAATTTCGGTGTGAACTAATTCACTCACAGGAAATCGTGGAGTAAGTTGCCTCGTTAGGAAGAAATAACCCGGATGATAGACCTCATCCACCTCAAGGGGCTAAAAATAAATTACTAGATAGATTGTATTCGACTCACACATTATTTCCACAAATCCTAGTTTTTCTCCTATTTTAAACACCGTTTCCCTAAGATTTGCCATTACGGCAAGTTTTCAAGATTTCCGAACAACCTATAGAATACTCAAATCTATTCTACCATTCCATTGTTTGAGAACTTTGCAAGGTATTCTTTAAACACTTTAAACGGGAAATAATCAGATATATTAACTACACGATGGCTCTGCGGTTGTTTTATGCTAAGAATGAAGTATTTGAAAATTTAAAACGCCAATTGGGCTACAATTGGTCGAATACTTATTCCGCAAACGTTGACGGCGATTTTTTTTCAGCCACCGGAAGTTTAGAACATAAATGGATGCGACGTATGATTCCAAATGATTGCGCTGAAGCATTCAATTTCGGGGCATGTAATAACTGAAATTTTGCTTCTTCTTCGATACTTTCAAGCCGTGAATGTTGCGCTCAAAGGAACAATTATAGATGATTAATGAAGGTATAGTGAGCTATGAAATGAATGCTTCAATTTGCATTTTAAGATTTTCAAAGATGCTTTATTAATAAATAAAAAAAAAATATTTCTTTGAAGAAAATTTGTCTCTCCAGCTCAATGAGTTGTCGAGCATGCTATTAGTCACATTTTCCAGCGATATTTTTTTGTTTTAAGTTAGCGACTATAAAAAAAATTGCAACGATGGAAGGACGTCATCGAAAGACCCAAAGAATGCTGCAGTCTAAGCAGCATTTATGTAACGTTCTTGAAAGCTTATCAGTTAAATAGACATATTAGTCATACATTGAAGAATTAATCCCACAGTTGCAATGCAGGTCATTCGACGGCTAGAAACTTTGACTGAACTCCGCTTCCTCCGAGTAGGGATAGACTCACTTTATTAAATAATTCACCCACTTTCATCGAAACTCGATAGTATAACATCACTTATAAAAAGATACCTTCCGAATCCGGCTGGACTTGGGGAAATGGAATAAAAACGCGGTCATTGCTATTCATGCGAATTACTCTTAAGACCGTACCACTTCAAATTCTTGCCAAGGCATTACATAGATAGTAATAATAATGGCAATTTGTACTTTCCACACTTATTTTAATACCCGGCCACCGGTTTCGACGCATTCCACGTCATTCTCAAGCGTAACTACAATCTCCAAATAGGCCAGTGTTCTTTTTATATACTACTAAGGGGAAGGGGAAATAGGTAATGTGGATAAGGGGATAGGGTGAAGGCTGGTGGTGGGGTCAGGGTGTGGGTGTGATCTTGTCACAAGTAAGTAAAATACATGGATCAAAATTTGCCTCGTGTAACTTGTCGCGTAAATGTATAGCAAAAACAGATTCACAACCACAGTTTAAAAAAAGAATTTAAATGTTCACGGACCCTAGTTTTTATTTTGCTGACAGTCTGGCCAACTAATAGTGGCCATTAGGAGCGTTACATCTAAGAGGGTAGACACCACTTTTCTCTATATACTTCACCTTGTCTATAAAATTAAAAATCGCTTTAATGAGGGTCACATTTGCACAAAAACACACTTTAAAATTATCCCTAGCTAGTAGCTATGGCACGGGCAATTTATGTGATAGACTTTGCATGCACGGTACCTTCCTCCATCTGACTTGGGAAATAGGCATCCGTAACTGAGACGATGTGGTCGATTTTGCTTGGCTTTCCTTTTTTCGGTCAATTAGTTAATCTGCAAGCGTTGCACCCGTTGTTAGTGGAAAACTGTTTAACAAAGGTAACTTCCTTTTGAAAGTCCGGTAACGTAGGTGTAACCTACACCTGTCCCTCGGTATTTAAGAAATGTGTTCCAGCAGGGAACAGTTTTAAAAAAGCACGGAGATAGCACAGGTTAATGAACCTAGTACCTAATTCTGATTTTTATATTGAAATGTATATTTAGGACGGAGAGTAATAGGATGCTCGGGAGAGAAATGAGAATTTTTATTCAATGTTACCGTAGTAACCAAGGTATATCTAAGTAGCTGTACCTCAATATTCATATAGCGAAAACATGTGAAAATTATATCGTTTCAGTACTGCCTTTCTTATCCAGGTAACCAATAATAAGCAGCAAGGGGATTGGGTTGGTGTGATGGCAAGAGTTTTGAATTCCCACCCATGGGATCGGATTCAAATCCCCGCGGTGGCATAAAGTTTTCATAGATTGCCCGATCCCTCCTTGAATTTTATTTGGAGGACATTTAAAGTGCAACACTTTGTCCGTCGGATGGGACGTTAAGCCGTGGCCCCTTTTGCGCCTTTCGTTGAGAACAGGCAAATATCGACGTCGGTTTCCTCTCAACACTACCTTCCATACCTTTCCTTCATGGCGCAAATGACATCAGATATCGGTCGCCTGCTGCAAATACGATACCAAAAAGCAGTAAGCTCTTAAACAGATTATCCTCTAGGCACTAATAAGTACAAAATTAACTTGGGTACTTGGGTTGAAATTTGAAGGGCGAATTTCCAACTTTATAAAAAAACACATTACAAATCCCACCGGGCATTGGAAATCTTTATTAAAGTAGGTATAAAGGTACCTCACTCATGAAAAATCCACTCAAAATCGTTCCGTAAAAAAATCCTTGTACATTAAGTACCACTGGGGGCAACCTACACATGTTCCGCGGTGAGTAAGAAGTGTGTTCCGGCGCAGAACAGTTTCAACGAAGCGCGGAGATCGCACACATTAATGAACCCAGTGATGCTGGTAATTACATCTGCGAACGGGATGCTTTATGCGCCGGCCGCGAAACGGCCTCCCTCTCTCCGCGGCAACGATCCAGGGGGGTCAACCTAAAATGGCAATTAAGTTTGCGGGACGCGTATCCACGACCTGATCCCGTAAACTCCAAATGCATCGCCAACACTCGAATCTCCCTCATACCTTCCACCATTTTCTCCTGCTACTTATCCCCCGACAGTCATGCACTTCAACTCCCTAACCCTCCTCACTATCCTCCCCTCTTGACACCACGTGACTCCAGGATGGCCACACGCTTAAGGAAAAAATATCCCGAATTTTTCACGGAGTATATTAAACAAATTTTGCTTTCCACCTGGGTATTCCACAATGAGTTAATTGGCATTTTTTGTGACTCAATCAAAGTTAAATCCAAAAATGAGCTAAATCTCTGATCTTTATTCGGGATTTTCTTTCAAGTGATTGCAAAGTGGGCAAAGGAATTATCTTTCCGAATTTTTACCCGAATATTAATAATATATTTTCATTTCCTTTCAAGGTTATTCCACAGTGAGTCATTACTTAATTTCTGTGACTCAATCAACGTTAGCTCCAAGCAAAATTCTAACATTCAAATCTTCATTATAGCCTTGGCCTATTCCTTCACGTGATTACAGGCTGGCCACACAGCTGGAAAAAAGTTTTCCGACTCTCTCCCCGAATGTTCTGAATACATTTTTATATTCTCCCATAGTTCTTATACAGTTTGTTATCACACATTATCTCTGACTCAATCGATGATAACTCCAATAACAATGCAAACACTCGAATCTCCCCTGCATCCTTAGTCTTATCGTTCACGTTATTACGGGCTTGTAATATAACTGGAGAAACAGTTTCCCAACTTTATTCCAAATAAATTATAATGAAATAAATTACCCATTGTGGTTCTCCAACAAAGAGCTATAGAGCATTTTCTGTGACTCTATCAACTTATACTCCCAAATACAACGCTAATGCACGAATCTTCCATGCATCATGGGCTTTTTCTTCCAAAGGAAAATTTTTCCGAACATTTGGGATAAATTTCATTTCTTCACATGGGTATTTCAGTGTGTTAGTTGGTTTTTGTGACTTAACAAATGAAATTAAATTACAATGAATTGTAAAATTCTAAATTTTGAATCTCCCCTATACCTTTGGCCTTTTGCTTCAAGTTATGTTTTCGGTTAGTATGACCACATTTTCATTTTCCCTTATTCCACAGTTAGTTTCAATTCGTATTTTGATAACCAAATAATGATAATACTGATATAGAAATAATTTCAAGGTAATGTATTTTTTCCAAATATCCCGAGTAAAAATATATTTCTGCTCCGATTAAAACGCATTTAGTTCACATACATTTTTTGTGTTTCTTTCATTCCTGATTCTTCTACAAAATAATGCATAGCTGTGATAGTATATAGATATAATAGTATATAGATATAGCTCAGTTACGAGAAGTGTAGGCAAAAAGACCAAATAAGGGAAAGAAAGAACATTCTTCTCATTATACAACTACCTTCTACACGGCCACTTGGCTGCTGATCGAAGGTTCCCTTTTTCAAATCCTAGGTGAAACCTTTGGTCACCCAAAATCAAAACTCTCGAACTGCGAGTTGGTCCAGAACAAGAAAATGACCCCTTCACCGCGAATGCATGAATTTCACACGCCTGACGCCAAGTCCGAGGTGAGCTCTGCTATCACCTAACCGACCTTCGGGTTGCATCATTAACTGACAGCAGCGCCGGATCCAGAATAGGGACAAGGGGGGAAGTTAGATGTGGGCCTGGGAAGTAACCTCCCCGCAGAAGTGGGGATCCGATTAATATTACCATTTTATCTGTTGTAAATTGGATGCCTCAAAATATTGGATTGGAGCCATTGAGTGAGACTGATATGACCGCGGAAGCCGCCTCAATAGGCGGGAGGCGGGGGGTGTTAGGGCATCAGTCGTAAGGAAAAAAACGGAGGGAAATGCGCGGACAGAACATTTATTAAAGTTCCTTATTGTTCAGTGGTCTAGGATTCCAGGATATTTTGTTGTCAGAATGGATACGGCTAATGCTCATAATGAAAAGCTCATTCAATTGTTTTCTTCGCTATCTCATAGTTTAACCCTGAAAATTTGTTTGAATAGGTGAGGGTAGAGCTCACCCCAAAATGAACTTAAACAAACTAAAATAAAACTTACCGAGGGAAAGATGGAGATTTTGGGAGTACGGAATCTAGTTTCTCTCTCCGGGTCACCTAACGCAGGTTTTATTTAAGAGGTGCTCAAAGGCACCATCCAACAACTTTGAAAATGCCGGACCCAAGGTCTACTTTGAAAATGACGCCTACTCGTTGATTCATATTTTAATACATGTTTCATTTAAGAGTGGAAAATTACTAAAGAGTGCTTAAGTTTCATAATCATGATTGAAATTTCTGCTATTAAAAATCATGAGTCAATCGCTTTCAAGCATGGCTTGTTTAAACCTCGACGCTCGTCAAACTAGGCTACGACGCCTAAGCGCTCTACAAACTAGACTCACCAACAGTTGCTGTGGTACGGTGAAATTTTGAGTTTATTTGTAATATCGAAAATGTATACGGATAAATTTACAAATCTCAGTTATACTAACGAAGAATCAAAGCATTCTGAAAAAGAGAATTTTTTTCGCGGTCCAATGTCGAGTTCAGGTCAGCATGACAAGCCGCTGCGAATTAATGAGGGCATTGTTTTAAGAAATCACGCATTAAAAAATTCAAAGAATTAACTCCTTCATTGAAAATGCATATTACCATACCCAGTTGATTTAAAAAAAAAAGAACATTTAAATGGGCAACTATTTATCCTTTCAATTATTTCATAAAAATTTTCCGAACCAGACTACTTGAATGTATAAAACACTGGACCGCAGAGGTTTCATAACCCGAAAAATCACATTTATTTCGACAAAATCATTGTTTAACTCAAATAATTCTCATGGTCAAAAGAAAAATATCCAGAATTTTCCGGATTTGTACTATTCATCTTTGGATTTGGGAATTTTTCCCCGATTTCCACTAGAGGTTGGCTGCACCGTGATTCCCACCGCTTGCTCCTAACTCGCATTCCTCCCTAACCCAACTTCTAGCCTTTCTTCCCTACTCCAGCCACTATCTATCCCCCTCCACCCCCACCTCCCGACCTGGTCTAGGAAGCGTGTCGAGCCGTACGCAAGCCCTGAGCACTGACCCATATACACTACGCGCGCGGTTTAAGGGCGAGGAAGGGAGGGATGGATAGAAGCACTCTTGCAGCAGAGCTCTGGCCGGAAACAAACGGTCACAGAAATTGAGCAAACATGTTAACGTAGATCCACTTAAGCCGCGGAACGACATGACGGCGAAATTACTTTAACCTCTATAACTCACCCTCTATGCCGTCTACAAACTCCGTAGTAGAGTAAAAAAAGCTTCGGAAAGAGCAGGCACACGATAAAAGTAGGTACTTACACGGTATTATGACCTTCATCATCATCGTAACAGGTCAGTAATCGAAAGATTGGTTTCTCTAAACTCACCATTAAGTTCTCTTGCCCTGGGACAAAACAATTGATTTTGCGCTTTCAATTCATGCGTAATAGCCATAAATAGACAGCACTTGCCGCGCCTTAGATCATGTTTTCTATGTAGAGGTATATAGGTCGATCGACGGTTGTAAATGGTTCTTCACTCTGAGGAGGATAACCTGTTCACATTAAGGTTCTTTATTACCTATCACTTATACACTTTATCCAAGACCTACATCAACCAATTTTGTCATATATTCGTTCCTTACCTATACCATCATGCCACTTGATGTGGCCAATTATGTACTCTTCTTAAACTCCACGTGGTTGCTATACAACAGTCCTCAAATTCCCACTTATTTATTTTTATTTCCTATGGTTCTATTTCCCGTAGAGTCACTGACTTGTTCGAAGGACTTATTCCTTAGTCGAAAACGTGCCGGCATATTGGCGTAGATCCACTAAGGCCGCGGATTTTTTTCAACCTGATAATCCTTCCTTTGTTGCCATCGAAATCCGGAGTAGAGTAAAAAGCTTTGAAGGGATTGGGTATATAAAAGTAGGTGCCCATACATTTCGACCCTTATCAACATCAAGCGATCTGTTCATGGTAAGGTTCTTCATTACCTACTATTGTTTCTAATCCAAGACCCACCTTAAGCATTCTCTCCCTATAACAGTCTACTTCGTTTATGTACACTAGGAAATAATGTCCAATTACGTAGCCGCATGTACATCACGACATTTAATGTAGGTTGTTCAGCACTCCATTTATATCAGCTTACTTCTATTTATCTAATTTCCATGTTATTTTTCTTACGCTTATTATAACTGTCCTGCCGTAAGTATTAATTTCATGGAGTTAGTCTGTAATTTTAGTACACCTTCTTTCAATTTTATCGCTCATTTTTATCACGCCATTGTATCCACCAGAAAAAAAAACTTCTGAGAAGTAGATCCACGTAGGCTGCGGAACGAAATGACAGCAAAATTACTTTAAGGAGCGTCTATACTCGTTAAAAATGTTCAACGCAACAGTTGTTGATTTTTAATAACGAAGGTAGCCGTTTCATCAATTGGGAAGCCTAATTAGGTGAATAGGGTAATCAGCTGTGACGCAAGGCGATGGATGGAGACTTAGCTGGTCGGTCGAAAAAAGTAAACATGTCAATAATAAGTGGTGTCATATTTCAGGGGGAAAAGAAAAAGTCTGTAGAGAGATGCCCTCAGGCAGCATTCGTTCCTCGGTCTTTTCCAACCCATCAGACGATGCTCCACAAAATTAATATCGCATATGATCGAGGATGCAAATTTCGCGAACGGTATCACAAGTAAATTGCACTAGCAAAGGAGGCGTTCATGAACAGGAAGGAGCTTCTGAGAGGATCGTTATGTAAGAGTTTTAAGAAAAGGTTAGTGAAGAGTTTTATTTGGAGTGTAGCTTTCTACGGTGGGGAAACGTGGACACTGAGGAAAGAAGGCGAGAGAAGATTGGAGGCATTCGAGATGTGGGTATGGAGAAGAATAGAGAGGGTGGAATGGACGGAGAGGAAAAGGAACGACGAAGTGCTGGACATGGTGGGTGAGGAGAGGCAGCTTTTAGATGAGATACGGAGGATAAGAAGGCATGGATGGAGTTAGTGCTTAGCGGAGAGGGGATGTTGAAAATGGTGTTCGAGGGTAGAATGTTAGGGAAACGAGGGAGGTGAAGGAAAAGAATAGGATTTTTAGATATATTGAAAGGGAGCAGGCCTTACAGTGAATTGAAGAAGCAGTGCTGGAAGGAAAGGGAGGCTCCCAGATCACTTCTTGAATACTCCATGGAAATCTACCTTAATCGGTAGAATACAATAATAATAATCCTAAGAGAGCACAAATATTTATTTAACCCTCGAGCGGGCGCGCTGGCGTATGAAGTACACCAATCTTCGAAAACCAATGATTTCAAAATTGTAAGTACATTCTGGTCTAGATTGGTCTCGTGTATTTCTGACTGTCTACAGTGCGAGTTTTCAAATCTCGAAGTTTTGTAAGTAGCTAATTTATTTTAAGATCAGCAAGAGAAACCGACACCTATAAATGTACAAGCTGAAACTAATATCTAAAAATGAAGATAAATTTTTGCAAAAATCTAGAGTCACCA
This sequence comes from Ischnura elegans, assembly GCF_921293095.1. Taxonomy (NCBI): domain Eukaryota; kingdom Metazoa; phylum Arthropoda; class Insecta; order Odonata; family Coenagrionidae; genus Ischnura; species Ischnura elegans. The sequence goes on along the minus strand of NC_060255.1, from coordinate 65,012,306 downwards.
TGTAAATACGTATATCGTGGACAAAGTACGCTACTCGCCCGGTCGTGTAAAAATATCAGGCGCGCCCGCTCGAGGGCTAAATCGAAAGAGTGCGAAGTAGCGGTACTTATATGAACCGCAATTTCATTTTTCTTCGTTTGCTCGATTCTCCTCAGAAGTGTGCAGCGGAGAAACATTTACAACCGTCCGTCAAACTATAAACCTCTACATCAAAAACATGATTTAAGACGTGAAAAGTGATGTCTATTTATGGCTATTACCATGAATTGAAAGCGCAAAATCAATTGTTTTGTCCCAGGGCAAGATTCCTATGGCAACCACATATCGCAAAACATGTGACTCGTGTCTATTTGTATGAGAACCAAATTCCGAGTTAAAAATCAAGTATTTTTTGTTAAAGTTTACTCTGAGTTTATTACAAATATACTTATTTCATATTTTTTATTAATCTTTCTCTAATTCTCACTGGCCTGACCCAAAACTCATTCCTTGTTCGTCAAAAGGAAACACTACCGGAAAACGTTTATTTTAAGGCATCTAGTCGTAATCATGTCTATAGTCCTTTGTGAAGAAGATGTAAAAATTTTCAAGCTGTTTTGAGAATAGGTAAGTCATGCAGAAATTATTGCGTTCATGCAGAGGTAAAAAAGGAGAAAGATCCTAGTTTTCCATAGAAAATAAGATAAATTTGCAGCCATTAAACGTCATGGGGAAACTGTACCCAGGACTATGCCATAGAAAGTTTCATACATATCGCAGCAGACTGTATTGCATTGCATTTCACCAACCGTAAAATCATTGCGGATTAAGATAAAATTATCATACCCATAATTTCACAGGACACCTAGTAGAAACAAACGAGGCATCACAGACAAAGGCCGAGGAATATCATTTCACACAGTCCAACATAAATCAGCTGTTCTAACAAGCCTTAATGGGATATAAACAATGAAAACAACGTATGTGCGCCCTGCGATAGCGCGGATTAGAGTTCTATAAATATTCAATTTGGAAGAATTTCCGCTTTTCATAATCCTTCCAGAGATTTCCGACGTAAGATTCATGCAGCGAGCACTGCAGACATTCATACAAATTCCACATTTGCATCGCCAACGAGGCACATTCTCGGGGGAATTTTTCTCCAACGCCGCGCGACCATCGACCTAAAAATTGTTTTAAAGACCATTGGGCCGTAAGAGTGAATTTTTATGAGTCGGAAGCGAAGGCGCGGGAGATAAAGATGATGAAAAAAATGGAAGAGAGGAAAAAAAAACAAATGAAAAGACCTAAAAAAAGTACGTACTATAAGGAATCGCGCGAGAAGAAGAAGCTATGGGTCAGGGGACACGACCATTAATACAGTCAAGTTCGAGGAATTTTGGCCAAGGAGCATATGTTTAAGGAGGTCGGATAAGATTTTTCAAGCAAAAGCCTCTTGGCAGCGGACCTTGACTTCCGCTCTGGATTCTTAACAGTGGTAGTACCACGCCACGAACCGCGTCGAAGATTTCCACCGTTGCATTGCGGTACGATTGGTTATGGGGTCGGAAAAAATTCCTTCCTCATTCTTGGGCACAAATCACCTCCCCTCTTTGGGCACTTCTTTAACCAAATGTTTACGGTCAACAAACGTCTGGGAAAAGCTTCCGAACACTCATTACCCACTTTATTTGCTGCCTGTCCGTATTTTTCGTAGTTCGGGTTCAAAAATTACGAGTTATCGGAGCTATAAAATCAGAGTTTTAGTGTGCTCTCGTTGATGAAATACGTTGCAGAACGTTAAATTTTACTCCATAGGTTTCGGAGCCTCTTAAATATATCTATAGGTAGTACACATTCATCCAATTTGGTCATTCATCATTATGTTTCCGCGAGATTGCTTGTATGAATAGATTTTGTTTGAAATTATAGCAAAAAAATCTCAATTCTTTGAAATATGCACGATCTTAGAGCAAAAATTTATATTTGAGCAGCAAGATAATTAGCTTTTATGCTTTCAATGCATATTTACCTGCTTTAGATGTGATCTCGCTTATACTTGGAAAAATTTGTCCGTAAATTTCTATTTTAGGAGAAATATTGCATGCCGAAATATGAGATATTGTATAATATTTGCGGTAAATAAAGGGAAAATGCAATCACAGAATGAAAACAATAATTTAACTAGCCAGGGAATAAGTTAAATTACTTACCGAGACTGAAAAGTTTTTTGCTACTAAAAATATATATCAGTGAACCACGTGGATAAATAAAAAAGAAAGGAGCATTTTGACTTTCTCAAAACCTCTTATTTTCTCGCAACTCTTAAATTAATTTTCAATGATGTCTACAGATCAGAACAGACAAAAAGATTTCAGGTAGATGGCTGTCAAAAAATAAAAAATTAATTACTAGAGTTTATGCCTGAGAGGACGAACTATATTTAAAAAGTGGTCAAAAGTTTACAATTATAATAATTATTAGCAATTTTATAAATTTTTGAAAATAGAACTATTACTTGAAAAACAGTCTAGATTTTGATGTGAACAACTCACTTATAATAACCTCTTTCCCCGTAACTTGTATCGGAATATAATCTTCTTGGGAAAATAAATGAATTTTAGTACTAGAGCTTTTGTGAGAGGGGAAAAATAGTTAATAAGAGCTGGAAAGTGTATTAGTATTACAACTACCAGCGATTATATCAATCTCTGAAATGAAACAGCTATTTTAAAAAGCAGTTTAAGGTTTGTTACGAGCAGTGAACTCGTTTTAACCTCGCTCCTGCTAACTGGTACCGTAACATAATCTTCTGAGCAAAATAAAAGAATTTTAGCAAAGAGTTCGCGCCCTGGAAGACCACAGAAAAATAACTCCCAAAGCTCATATACACTCCGCAAGGAAAAATCAGAAGGCTCTCTTAGGAGGAGTTGACGACATTTTCCGGGGCCGTGATGGCTTTTATTTTGCGCAGCCGGTCAGCGGAGTGACGAGGAAATTTTTTTCGTTTGGGATTGAACGAAAAAGAAGAAGACTAGAAATGGAATGGGCGTTAATAGACGACGCGATGGAATTAGGATTGTCCAGTGCAACCGACTGCATTCTTGCGGGAAATAGGGCGGTAATAATAGCGACAGCGGCCAACGTTGGTTTCCTCACTCACGCCCTCAATACTAAGCCAGCTCATGGAGCCACTTTTGGCTACTCACGCATTTTTGAGAGCTGTATCTTTATTTTTTTCAATACCAATCCCTATATTTTTTTGCTTTTTATTATTTTCGAAGATACTTCCTCTTCGAAGATCTGCCTCTTCAACTCTAGGTCAGCTTATTATGCCATGTTTGACTTCTTTCACAGTTGTGAGGGCTGTATGCTTTGCTGAGATATTTAATTCGCAAGCACATACTTATTTCTGATTATTTAGTTGTTTAAAAGATACTTCGCCTGGTAATTTAAAATTAGGTCGGCCACTGAATACATTTTGATTACTTTCAGAAACTTTGAAGATGATTTTTAGTAATTTAACTTGGGCATATGTATTTTAATTTTTGAAATAAAAAAAGTATTCATCAGGCACAATGCAAATACAGGATTGGCTAACTTGGAAGTTTGATTTATGACCGAAAAATGGCATTAAATTACCCTCTCAAAGATTACGTTTCTTGTAAAAAAACATGACATAAACATAAGTTAAAAAATAAGTTAAAAATAACATAAACAAAAGTTAGGTTCATCATAACCTTATGTTTGTTGTATGAAATGTTTGTCTCAATTTATATCGCACTAAAAAACGGATACGGTGGAACCGGTGAGTTGTATGACTTTTCAATACAGCCAAAAGGGAATTCATAGACATTGCACGTAGCTAAGGAGGAGGTATCATTCCCGTTCAACCTGAATTTTACTTGAATTACTCGTTCAAAACTTGCGCCATCAGCTTTAAATGTTCAGGGTTTAGAGAATGGAGCAGTTTCAAAAATTCTACCGTATCTTAAATTCTAATACCGTCTAGGTATTTTTATCTAGAAAATTTATATTGAGAAAACAAACAAATGCTGGCATAGGTTTGCTCTACATATAAAAAATTAGTGGATTATACTTCAATCTATTAACGAGTCATTTCATCCAGAAAAAAATACAAGTTATGGAGGACGAATACATGCGTTTTGATGATTATATTCATGCATGTTGCGACTGAATTTGAAAATTAGACCGGTGATTTACCCTAAAATTACGGACGGATCCAATGGAATTATGTTGTTTAAACAATAAAAGTAATGGAAAAAACTTGGAGAAGATATATCATTGGAAAGGATTCTCATTGATTACTTTATGAGAAATCGTTTTTTTGTCAATTCAAAGGGACTGGGTGAGCTCTACCCGCTACTTTTCTCCCAGGTGGACCACTTTGGCATCTGTAATAAGTGACGTTGATGGAGGTCGTCTATTTGCACTCACGGATGCAAGGAACAATTACGTCTATTTCCCGCGGTGCGTATCGGAGAGTGGTACAATGGGAACTATCAATTACTATGAGACCACCGCCGTTGAAATCCGCCGGCCTACCGAGGACCAACACTGAAGCGCCAAAATGAAAGCCGTGGTAACTGCCGTGGTTAAACGTCCCTTAATTCAATATACTTAGTGCTCTTACCGATCCTCACTATGCGTTCAACATAGGTAGGGATAGATTGCTGGATAATACCCGTCACTGCTGAAACTCGAGCCTCTATTCTGAGCTCAGGCGGCTTAATTTAGATCAGAAGAAGGAATGTACCTGTGATATACATCTTGCCTGACACGTTAACGGTGGAAAAATCTGAATACGATGTATAAATAGAATGTCTGTTTGTCATTCCATTATACATTTCCATACGGCTACAGGGAATACGACCAAAGTTAGTATATAAAGGTAAATGTTTATTGTTCATGGACCCTAGGTCCACTAAGAACATAAAAAGGTATACATTAGTATTAGAGCTCGAGTACACAGAAAAATTAGATGAATTCTATAATTGATATAATAACGGTAACAGAAAATACAGTAATATTGGTAAAATCAATTTTTTCTTGTAATAGCATTTTATTGAACAGTATATTTTTGAAAGACATCAGTGATTTCGAGTTTTTCATTAGTTTTGGAGTACCTACTATTCCAAATCCTTGCACCAGCAGCAGAATAGGATTAATTAAATGTAGTGGTTCGATGTTGAGGGAGAATGATAAAATCTGGTGACTTTCGAGGTGCAATATTTCGATTTTTCTCTTTAGACTGAAAATATTGCATGATATATTCTGGCTGTTCATTATTGAAAAGTTTATATAAAAAGGAAGCAGGCATGTATTACCTCCTTGTTTAAGCTATAAGCCATTCTAACTCAGAGAAATAAGGGGATATATGTTCATCTATTTTGAACCTTACATGAACTTTACACAAATCTGTTGAATTAGGATGTTAGTCTCTTTAGTTAGGTCACAGTAAACAAGAGAATATAGGTGTATCTCATGCTCCCAAACCCCTTATCGCTACTTTCGGTTGTATACGACGCGTCCATTGCGTCGCTATCTCATAACCGTTTGTTGCGTCACGCCATACAACTTCTTCTGTTGTAAATCCTAACGGATAGTCAATTCTCTTGACACTCTCACAGGGAAAAAAGTCAAAGGATATTGATAAAAAATAATCCTCTCGGCGCAAACCTTTTCATTGCGGTATGCGTTCACACGACACTTTTGGCCCACGCACGAATATACACACAATAATCAATTTTGTGGAGCGGGATATAAGCTGATCTCATGCGCGGTATAGAGAAATCGATACCTTTAGAACGTCACCATATCTGTTTAGTTCCTTTACCTAAAAATCCTGATAATGACCATGAATTACAAGTTAACCACTTGTATGGGTAGTATACTCCTCGAGCAACGCCGGATGTCCTGCTAGCTAACAATAATTGCCATTCGAAAATCGATTTCCGGTCCAAGGAAATTTTTCCAACGGATATTGTTATGGAGACCGAACCTACTTATTAGGTGGTCACAGTAATTAGATTTAATGCTATCCATATATTTTCCAACCTGCGCCGGCGAAATAAAAAAATAGAGAGCTTTAATGAAAATACACAAACCTGTTAACCTTTTCCAGTGAAAAGTTACCAGGGTGGTGTATTTTCATTTCAACTTGGATTTTCACAAAGTAAAAGCCGAATCGATTGAATTCTACAAATAGACAGCTTTTCAGCTATTTTAAGTTAAATTTAGCAGCAGTTTTAATTTAAATATTATAAAATTTAAAAAATGAGGTCTATGGTAAGCATGAAATTTAAGTAACTATGATATTTAGTACCTGCTTTTGAGGGCCGGAACCTCTTTGACTGCGCGGAAGGTGCCGAAAAATAATTGTCTCTTATTGGTTAAAAATATATGCATTTAAACCACTATAAAAATTCTCAAAATTCAATAAAGAATAAAATAACCTTTATTCTAGTGTAAATTTCACTACAATTTGACCATCTGTCAGAGGCGTAGCAAGGATATGAAATAGGGGGGTTAACTGTAAATTCGGGGCCCTTTCGGGGTGTATAGAAAGCAACTCAGGGCGAAGGGCGTATGTCCTCCCCCGAAATTTTTGATATTTTTAATGTTGAAAACGTTATTTTTCAAACACTCAAAAACATTCTTTTTTTGCGTGTATTTACTAAAATGAAGTATCTAAATTGGAAATTGGATGTAATGAAAGCTTTTAAAGGCTAAGGATGAAGGGAGGTTGTAACACGGAGACCCCCCCCCCTCGCTACCCCGCTGCTATCCGTTACTTCACTGCAGTGCTTCAAACTCGGGTATCTTCACTATCGACATGGACAGTAATCGACGATATCGCCTTTCTTTGGGTTAGCGAGATGGTGAAAAAACTGGAAGATCTCTCCCTTCCAACGCACGCATTTCACTACAACACCATTCTATTGAAGGGTGCATCTCACCAATTCCTACTTCCCAACTATCCCATTTCCTCAAGGTCTTTAACCGGCGTCCCAATTCCAACACGCGATGACCCGACGCACGACTTTTCTTCCTCTTGCGCATTTTTTCCCCTCCCTGAGAAGACCTTCCTTCCTCGCCTACCGATCCATTATTCGGAATTCCAGAGAAATTAAGCTGGCGAGCAGCGATGGAGCCAGAAGAGTGCTCATCGACGAGGACAACAGTGCTGTGGTAGAAGGAAAGAGCCAGAAATCAGACGGTAAAAATCCGACTCCGGCAAAACCGCCTGGGACTCGAACCTAGTACCTTCAAGTTGCCTTTCGGGTGCTCTGTTACCTACTTGTATTGGAGTTATTAGAGTAGAAAGCAGACAACTGTAAATATAATATCTGAGGCACCTGACTGTAGGAATTATTTTTTAAATATTTAAGATCCCAATTTTTCAGTGTATTATGTTAATTCCCTTTTTCCATGCCTTTTATACTGCTATTATAAATCTACAATTTCCGAAGACCTTATTTTTATAGTATTTTTTAATATTTAAATTAAAACTGCAGCTAAATTGAATTTACACAGCTGAAAAACTATGATATTTTTTGTTTCACCGGTGCAGCTTGGATTAATATCTAGCTTAAGTAACACCTTCAAGTAGGATCATCCTTCACAATAATTGTCAATGGACATATATTTTCGCTGGACCGGGTATCGACCCCCGGTTTTTTCCGAGCGGCTATTATTTCTAATTTCTCAGCGGTGGACGCGGTAGTTGAGAAGTATATCACATGACGGAAAGAGACAAAAGAGACGATGTGATTGGCGAAAGCATATAGAAAAATTTCACCTCTACCAGGAAGCGAACCATGGACCTTCTACTTTCCGCCCAGATGTCCAGATCACCGAGCTACCGAAGTCACTCTTATCACCACTGTTTTCGGCGGGAGATAATTGCGACCAATTCCCTCTGATATAGATCAATGTGTTGGCCAAGAGAAGGCTCTGAGCACGGATTGAGACACAAATAATTTATATGAATTATGTAGTATGTCAGCCAGTCATTTTGTATCTATTTTGTAGATTCGATGCCAAATGCAACTAGCCGAAGACATAATTTACGTTACCTATAGATAACAATCTTCATAAATTTACTGTTCATAAGTACGATAGAACTACATTTAGGGGGTTTTAATAGTGGTAGAGGGTTGAGTCAGCGGAAAGAGACCTAAATTGGCTTGAGCCGGGCCTAGGGAATGTTTTGAAACTAGAGAAGAACCAGCCTAGGGACTGGTTTGAAACTAGAGAAGTAGGAATGTTGAAGGGATTTTCCGATGGCTAATTGGTTCGGCAGGGTAATGCGCATCGTGTTTCTCAGTACTTAGGTCTAATCATTAGACTTTAATGGGACATAAAATGGGGATCTATTGCGCCTTTAAATTGCAGTGTACTATTATCTCCGTAAAATACCTAGCCCCGTGCCATTATCAGCCAAACCCATTATCTTTAATTGATCTATTTACATCCTATAAAGTTCGTCTTACTTCCAAAAAAAGAGCATACTAATAAAAAACAAAACCCTTCCGCGATCCGAAACAACCTAAGCACTAGAAACTTTTGACATATGTTCCTCTAAAATGGTATTTTTTTACCACGCTATATAATAGTAGCAGACAAGATCTTTAAGCATGGTAGTGTAGGCGGTTTCAGTTATATTTGTTCCAAGCGTGTGAGATCGCAACTCATAAGGCACCCACCCATTGCTACTTTCTAACATATATATTCTATATCAATTATTAAAACCCCAAAAATATTAAAAATTCAGAAATATAAAAGATAGAAAACTTTTCTGCGACTATCGTAGGTTTAATTCCGTTAATTTTATTTTATATCTCTAACATAATTTATCTCGATTTTGGGGCATTCGTAAGTAAATGACAAAAACGGCAACATCAGCAATTTTTTATATGATACAATCTTTTACTCAATTGAAATAAGGACATTAACAGAGGAAATTACCATGTGCGTTGTTATGGATGCATAAACAACAAAATTAAATGCCAATGGAAATATAATTTTCTTAAATTTTTATGGATAAAAATTTTTATTTTTATTGTATACAACTTAAACTCGAGAAACTTGAAGTGATATTGATATCACAGATCGAGTATTATAATGCTGCAATACGTGATATTTAATTCAGCATTTAAAATGAAATTAGTGGCTTGAGCGTCTGGTGTGGACGTGTCAAGAATAACATGCGACCCGTAGGTACGAAAGCGTTGCGTCCCCCTAGCTTTCGCAAACACTAATTGGAAGTGCAGAAAAAAAGCTTTTCTTAGCCGGACACAACTCCATTTCTCGGATATCCTTTGACACAGCACACTCACGCTTATTTTTTTTTTGAAAATTTCACGTGACAAACATCGTAACGAATGAGTTAACCCAGCCAATATGGGAGTCCATATCGTTCTCATGCTCTAATATCCGCCTACGCCTCTCGAGGCAAAGTACGAAGCTCATGTTTGAGCGAGGTTCAACGAAACTGTGAAATGAGTGGGTGAATTTTACTTATAACAGAAGGGTGGGGAACGCTAAAGAATATAAAGAAGGACGGGAGGAAAAAAGGATATATAAGATATAGAGAAAGGAAGGAGGGGAACATTTTTTTCCAGCGCAGCCCGACGAAAAAAAAATAGTGGGCCGAGTTTCGCACGGAATCCATTTCGTTCTTCTTTTGTTCCTTTTTTTGTCCTTTTTTATAATCCGGCAGTGCCATTCCTTTCCGCACCGATTGATTCCGCTCCGCTTTTTCCTCACACTCCCTTGCTCCCCCTTTCCCCTCGAACATTTCTCCTTGGCCCACGCGTTCTCTCACTCCTACTTGCTTCCTTCCCCTTATATCCACGCCTCCTGAACGCCCACGATCTCTTGAATATATTTATATCCTCCGTAAGAATCATCACGGTGATTTAATTTTTTATTAGTTTCAAAGGCGAAAAGCGTTCCAAGTTTTCCTCTTACAAAATATTATTTTTTTTAAAGAAATGTATTAATGTATTCCTGGTTGTTATTCCGGGTAATTTTTTTGGTACTTAGTTTGCATTAAAAAAAGGAAATTTACTAATTTATGCAAAAACTACGCTTATAGCAATGCATAATTAACTTATAGAAAATGAGTTATCTTTCTCGTAGATAACTTTTGCTTCTGAAAGTAAGAACTGGAAAAATTTGTCTGGAATGGCAAAATTTAATTATATCTTTTTAGTAAATAAATATTAACTGTTTCTTTTGAATATCGCAATTCAGTTTTTGACTCCACGCGTAGTGCAATGTCGAATTGTCACAAAAAATGGCAAATAATTTAAGAATATATCATTTTTAACCAAAATTGTACCTGTTGCAACTCGACTTATCAAGGACCAGACCGACTGAAGATATATTCATACGAATACAGGAAAAACCGTGCTTCAATAGTGAAATATATATTTGAGAACTTACGATTGTTTTCACGCTTTCTGCTAAACAAAACTGTATACCTTTCATTGCTTGTCTACAGGAATTTGGGATTTTCTCTACGATTTACATGTCTTAGTCGATTTAAGCCATTTTTAGTTGTTGTGAGCCAGCAAGGTGTGTAAAATATTCTAATTAATATGGGTAGGGTAATGGATAAATACATATAGAAAATAAACACAAAGAAAACCAAGAAATTAGTACGCAGCAGAAAAGAGGAAGTTAAGACTGCCATTAATATAGGGAAGCAAGCAATAGAACAGGTGGGTGATTTCTGTTATTTGAGAAGCAGGATCACTAGCGATGGGGGAAGCAAGAAAGAAACTATCAGCAGAATAGCCCAAGTGCAGAGAGCATTCCACCAAAAGAGAGACCTGCTTACAGGGGAAACTTAAATGTAGAAGTAAAGAAACAATTCATAAGAACCTACATTAGGAGTATGCTCCTACGGAAGTGAGGCAAGGACAATGACAGCAGCGGAGAAAGGAAAGATAGAGGCCATCGAAATGTGGTGTTACAGTCAGATGATGAGGATCAAATGGATCCACCGAGTTAGTAATGAGGAAGTCCTAAGAAGAGTAGGAGAGAAGAGGAGCCTCATGAAAACCTGAAGAAGAAGACGGAACAACCTCATAAGCCACGTCTTGAGACCTGATGGCCTGATGAAGACAATCGTCGAGAGACCAGTGGATGGCAAGAACGGAAAAGGAAGACCTCGAACAATATATATGAAAAAGAAGACATACATAGGTGGGAAAAGATTAGCTGATAGGAGAATTGAATGGAGAGCTACGTCAAAAAAATCTTAGGATTGCTGAACAGTGACGATGATGTCGCCCAGGATTCACTCTTGTTTTGATATCCATAGTTACGCCAGGTTCATTCAAGATAAGTTGCTATGAATATGGCCAATGGAGACATGAAATGGAAGCTTATTTATCTTCACTAATAGGATTCTATGTCGATTAGCGCTAATATTTTATTTTTAATATCTATTGTGATTTTATATTTATATTTGGATTAGCGCTCCTCGCTGGGTTCATATAGTTTCTTTTTAGTCTAATAATTGATCTTAGTACAGGCTTTACATTTTAGCTGATATTTAAATTCCACATGGGCATTGGCGCATTTGAAATACGTCGTTATATAAATAAATAAATTAATTAACTCACTCGCTCATAACCAATTTTTGGTACTGAGATATTTTATGCCAGCGTCCTGCATTGAATAAAAAATGAAGCAATGATATGATTCGGACTCGCTGGAATTGGGCTGGTTAAACAACTCCTGATGCATAAGATTGATCTCTTGTTTTGTGGGAGAGCAAATATAAAAATGTCTGATCACATGTGAAATGGAATTTCCGGTATTAGAGAGCTTCTTTTAATGAAGTACAACCCTTGATCCGGGGCTTTCTTGTTTATCCCCTTAGCCGGCACGATGAAACGTATATTAGATGCAGGCGCTGGTTTGTCCCACTTTCATACGCATCGCTACTCCGCGATGTTATAGAAGATGGTTGCGTTACCTTCGCTAATTCTCCGATTTCCGTCGGGTTGACTTTGTCATGGAAATGATTACACACTCAGTGATCAATGCTCGAGTTAACCTCGTATATTCTCTTTGTATTTGAGAGTTGTATGCACCGAGGTGGAATCATGTAATTAATACTGGATTTGCTCGCTTCGCTGAACAAAGAATAATGTTAAACCCGTGGGACATCATAATGTTATGCAGTAATCTAATCCGAAATAATAAATTCCATTGCTGGAAAGTGGCACGTTAAATTTAATTTTATGAGTCTATACTCACTCAGTAAATTTGAGATCCTTGCTTAACCTTTCCTTGCCCTATGTATTTTGCACCTTCAGTTTCCCACGAGATTAGGTCAAGTATCCCAACGTGTTTCCCCGAATAACAAACGACAATAAAAAATAATTTTCCGGGCATAATTTATATTTCATACCTATTTGTGTTCAATTACAATGCATTATTTAAGTACACAATTACAGGTATTACTAATTGAGAGCGGTCGGGATCTGCTATAATACATGCTGAAATATTGTTTCAGGTGAATTCATTAAAGCTCAAAAAACATTTTGAACATAAAGGTACAAGACGTAGTTTTTCTATGACTGACTATCAATATAGGTAAGTTTCCAAATCATATGCAACGACGCTAACTTATTCCTCACGAGTCACCAAGGAAACTCATAGTTTGCACTTCTCTTTTCCGGAACATATAGCAGGACTTTATTTTAGGGTGAGATTAAACTATTGCCTAATAAACTACATGATTAATAAGACTCCATAATGATAAGACAAAATATTATTTCTTCGAGGATTATTGCATGAAAACTTTTCCATAATAAGGCTTTTGGCGCAAAATAAGAGAGACAAGGAGTAAAACTTGTCAGCAAATAGAAAATTAACGGTATTTTTGTACTCTTGTCCATTTATTGTGGTTAAAATGATAGTAAGTGTGTTACTACTTCTTGCCTATGGAAAGACCCATCAGATAGGCATTTTGTAAAAAAAACATGAAAGTGACGTTATCACTATGTTAGCTCGAGTGGGATGGTCTAGTTTCACGTAGTAGCTTACACTCATAATTTCGAGAAGATTCATTGATATTCCATAAAAATCATATTCTTACGAGAGTAGCAGCTACCTAGGACTACATTCGTAAAGAACGCCAATGTGCTGAATCGCATTCAGATAACACGTCCCAGCCCATTTGAAATACCCTATGGAGCAACTGAGGGAAATTTTGCTAATGTATTCTCGGGTATTTTTCACCTCAAAATATGTATGATGATTCAATAATTTCTGCGAAGTGTTAAAATAATTTCCGCAAAACGATAATTTTACGGTTAAAAGTGATTGAGTCATGAAGGGAAACGAAAAATAATAGAATATTCCTTCAGTACAAAGTATTGTGCTTCTAATTTGAGAAAAAAATTACGTATATTGAAATTTATTTATGCATGCGGACCAATGAAATGCATGTCCTCAAAGCATTCATCCATGTCTTGGTTTCAAGGCAACCGTAGAGGGAAAAACGAAGTATGGAAATAGTTCAGAAAAAGCACAGGCGGTCTTTCTTAAGAGGAACATTTCTTCACAATGGGCAAATAGATTGGATGGATTTGTAATGCATATTTGCCCATTTATATATAGACTGCTTATAGAGGAAACCCTTCATGCCCAACATAATCAATATCTGTGCAGGAATTCTTTGTTCCCTGCGCCAACCACCATATCTCTATATGACATGGAACTCTTTATTTGCAAGGCATAGACACATCGATTTTCCTCATGATGACTAGTCAACTCGGAGAAAATCCTTCATTGCAAAGTTGAGCGGAAATATTCATACTCTGCGAAGGGATTTTCATGCTTCACAATTCTCTTCACCCATCTTTCCTTCACCCTTTGCACTCGGGCACTTCACCTTCCGCTGTTTAGAAACCTCCTGGTTCATCAGGGAACACTCTTACCCGGAAATAATGTGTCATCAGAAGTACACAAAACAGTAGAATTATTAATCTGATTGTCAAAAGGAATACGATTCATTTTAGGTAAACATGAGGTGAATCTCAATATGTATTTACACCGCAGAAGATTATAAAAAGGAAACTCAAAATTGTCCCTGAAATACATAGAGGCTAGCTGAATAGAAACTCTTCTACAGGGGGCAGATTGATGTCTCGGGCTGGTTTTCAAACTGAATGGGAATATATTAGTAACTTGAATCTTAAAAGAACGTGTATTCTCTGTTATAAGATTCACAAACTGAAATTTATATGAGTGGGTGAGAAGCCAAGGGATACAGGTGATTTCCTTTTTCTACACTGAGTTAGGTGCAGAAATTAGGTATAGCAAACAAACGAGATCAATTATATGTTTAGTAGTGCTTTTAAGTTTCCATAAAATGTTAGATAAGAACAGAGACTCACTCGAATCCCCTGGCAACCAAGGTTTTGAGTATTTCTTCTAACAATTAACTTTAATGCTGTTCCATTGATTCGTTCAGAGAGACCCGATCATGGCGGAAAGAATCGCTCCCTAGAGTACTAGTGACAACGAATCCCGTGAGATGGATGTGCGAGGCCGAGAAGCAACGGGGAATGGGTGAGCCACTGCAAGAGTCAGTGACGTCATGAACTTTAGAGAGTCACTGACGTCACGAAATATTTCGCAGCGAATAGCTCGAGAAGTAGACGACGGATTAAAAAACGGAAAAATGCGTGTTTTTTTTATTTATCTAACTCTTATTTATTTATCTAGCTCTATCAAACTTAAAATAATAATAAACAAGTAGTGAGCGAACCCAAAAATTAAACGCATAACTACACATCCATGAACATTTTTTAATCAAAATTCGGCGCGTTTTACTGTACTGTAGTACCTACCATCGGTCTTTTAAGGTATTTTTCGATGAATGTATAGGAAAGGAAAGAATGCTATTTCGTATAATAGCTCGCTGGCCTAACTGAACAGGTGGAATCGTGCATTAATTCACCTGCGCGTTAAGACAAAATGGAATTCTCAAAATTACGCCACTAATTTTCAAAATTATGGGAATTCTTCTGGGATGCAAGTTTGGGGAAAAATTACTGCTCGATCTTTATGTCCACCAATAACCTCCATTCCCCATTTTCCCTTCGCATTTCACGCGCTCAATATTTCGTATTCTCTTCAATTCTGTGTGTTCTATATTTCCGTGCCTTCCACCTCTTCAGTCTGCTTTTATATTTCTCGGCCCGTTCATTTTTTTCTCCTCTAGCGGATGATTTGCCTCCTTCCCCGGCTATTTATAACTCGAACGCGACCATTTCGTGCGTGATGGATGTTTTGCCATCTTCATAGCACATAGAAGATATTCCCAAATCTATATATCTCGGCCTCCCATTCAATAACCTCATAGAATCACTTCGTAGCCGGCTTCCGGCCTTGTACGGTGGCCAAGATTTTTCAAGTTACGCGTACGCAATACCAGCTTTTTGCGGAGAATTAATTTTTATTCCCTCCCTGAACTGCGCTAATGGATATCCAACTTCTACGAAGAACATGTCATTTAATCTATTGCGGCTGAACTTATTCTGAAGAATAAAATAACGTCTTATGAGATTGAGCTTTTATTTTGGTTGGCATGCGTTCCACTGACCTACTTACTATTTTGATAAATCTTTTTGTTCTATTTTACGTTCCTCATATTCCAAGTCATTTATTTCACTCTTATAAAAGTTTACTTTATTACAGTAAAAAATAATGCACCAACAAAGAATTAATGGTGAAAAAACAATAGAAAGGTGTATATCATGAATATTTTTCATATAATATAAACGGTCAGTATTGTAAACTGCTTATAATACCCCAAGAAATAATATTTTCTTTCACATAAATTTTTTTGCACATCCGTGCATTGTTAAATGAATTGAATTAGGCTCAATCTGGGAATGAATTTAGGCTCTATCATATCAAATTTACGTTTTTCATTTTTTGCTTATTTTTTCTCATTTCAATATCAAAATTTGATTTTCGCCTCCAAAATATATGTGAACATTAGATTAGGATTACTTTGCTACAAAAAACCTTCCGTTATCGATAAAATCATTAGCAAAAGGGAGCTTATGGAAAAATTGATTTACATGATGATATAATGTACATCGTTGATGTCAATTTGATAGGCTGTGAGTCTCTACCAAATATTCACACCACATCTTGTTGAAATTATTAAATTTAATTGGTGGTTGTACGCCATTATTTTTAAGTGTTTATTACCTTCAAATTGAATTTTGACTAATTCGCGGTGAAGGAGTGATGTTTACACGTAAAATGAATCGAGTGATTCCTGTTTTCCAGCAAATTTTCTTCCGATTTCCCTTATATTTTTTGATCACATTTTTCCTTCGAAAATCTGTTTTAGAGCTCAGTAATCACCCTGGTTCTCCGGCACAAGTAGCGTTCGGTCGAAAGCGGGAGATAAAAGACCGCTGCACGTCGTACGTTCGGATTCGAGAAGTTTTTCCGGGAAGGCGAGGGACGAAAGATCGGGCCTTCGAGAGAGGTGGTTGGGAGTTGTTTGAAAAAAAAGAAGAATACGGAGGAAAAGAAAAACAAATGAAAATCGTCGGTGAAGTAGTATGTCGACGCTCTTTTCTCCGCTTGCAATAATTTTTGCTTTGCATCGCTCACGGTTCACGAGTTCAAGCTTTTTCGGACGCGACGTGGCTCGAAAATAAAGCTGAGGAAAAAATAAGTGAATTTACCATCGCTTAAAAAAAAAGAAAAATCAAGCAATCCCATTTCGCATTTTAAAAAATCGGCTCAGATCCATGCAGAATCGGTGTGCGAATTAATATCTAACTGATCTCTTGAGCCGCCAATTTGATGTACATGCTTTTTTATTATTTTCTTGGCTGTTCCACACCCGAGTATGATTTGCATATCAGTCCCCAATTTACCCCGTTTACTATCGTTTGCAAGCACATGTCTCGTTATCTTTGCCTCTAGAGAATCTCTTATCAAGCATGTACTTCCACATTTACTTCGAGCATCTCATCACAATTGGTGAATTCTACGGAGCTATGGATAGCTTAATTTTTCCTCTGTCAACTTGATCTTCGCACGAAGAAAATATTCGTCAGCCACTAGTCTGTATTTTAGAAGGCTAATTTGAAGAAAAACATTTTTAGCTTTGATTTAGTTATAAAAAATGAAGTCATGTACTAGCTGAAAAATAATAGAAAGACTACTCAGAATTGGTGGATTTTATTCTGTTTTCGAAATTGTCCACCCCATGTATAGATTTGTATTCAGCTAGTTGCATTTGAGGCATTTAAGGTAAATTTTTGAGTTACCTTTTCATAATCTCCTGCGGTGTTAATGCATAATGAGAGAAGAGAGATGAGTTGTATGAAAACTCCAGCAACTTAAAAAGGTGGGACACGACTCCGCGACCTTCGGATTAGATGGCGAGAACTTTACTGCCACTATGGCCTACGAGCACATTTCCGCGGAATCCTGATCTGATATTAATGGAAACAACAATGTAAAAAAACGGAACGTAGAATGAATTTGGTATGACATTAGCTTGAAAAATAAAGATAATTTAAGTTTGGTACATTTTCAATTTGAATTTCACATTTATTGTTTCATGGTTTAGTTTGTTATTTAAAACTTACTCTCTGTATGAGCTTAAAGTGACTTTGCAGAATTCCAATGAACCGTAATGAGGAATTTAGAGAAATACCCTTTGCCTTAAACGACCAAATCGGTTCATTTTCAAAGTGAAATAAAAAATCAATAGAATGTGGAAGAAATTCTGCTAGAAAATTATGACCACTTTCCTAATATTCTACCAAAAAGACAGCATAAATAAAGAATTAATCTCAATGAACAGCTTTTTATTCAATGTTAAGATCAATTAAAATTAGGGAGCTCATTTCTGGCGTTGAAGTCCTGCATATACTAGCATTCAACTTCATTCATTGCTTCACAAATGCATTAGGTATATGATATCAAAGAAGATCTACTGGCAAAAAGAAGAGTGAAGAGGGACTTCTCTACGCGGCACCTGAGCCTCGATGTGTCACCCACCCCTCTCTACATAAACGAGGCCCTTTTTCCTGGGAGGAGAAAAGTGCTGCATGCTGCAAGAGCTGCTAAAAATGAGAAAGGCTATAAATACTTGTGGATACGTGGAGGTAAAGTTCTAATGCGAAAAGCTGAGAAAGAACCAGTGTTTGTTTTGACGAGTTTGGACGATATAAATTTTTTATAAAATTAAGAATGTCAGATTGTACTAATAGTAAGACGTTCCACAGTAGTGCATTAAGTATAATACACCAAAATATCCGTAGTCTCAGAGCAAACTTTGATTTATTTGAAACGTATCTACACAGCCTTTCTTATTCACCGACTATAATCATATTAAGTGAAATATGGGTTTGTGAACATGAACTCAACTATTGCAAATTAAATGGTTATAAATACTTTGCCCAATGTAGTAATAGTAGTCGAGCTAGAGGTATTATTGTTTATGTGCAGACTAAAATAGATTGCTACTCTACTGTTGTTCAAGCTGTCACTGCTGATTTTGTTCAGGTGGCCCTCAAACTTGAAAATTTTGAGTTACAGTTAATTGCTCTTTATAAAGATCAAAAGTTTCCGGTCTCACAATTTTTAACTGAATTTGAACCGCTAATGTATAGTTTAAAAGGTAATATTATTGTCATTGGTGACGTGAACATAAATATTATGGTACCTTCTAATGATTCTGATCATTATTTAAACTTAATGAGCTCCATGGGATTAGCGTGTCTAATTGACTCGCCAACCAGGGTAACAGAAAGCTCCGCTACCTGTATTGATCACTTGTTTGCTAGGTTATATAAAATGTGCTCTCATAACCTCCAAACAGAAGTGCTTCATGAAGCAATAACCGATCACTCCTTGATTAGCTGTTGTATGAGCGTGAAAGAGCCATTATGCAAAGAAAAATTAATGACTGCGCCTATCAAAACTAAGAGAGATTATGAATATTTTAAAATCAAAGTAGCCGAAGTAGATTGGGGTCCAGTTGTTAATGAAGTAGACGCATCAAAGGCTTTTTCGTTATTTCATGATTTTCTAATAGGTGCGCTATCTGCATCAAGAATTAAATCCAATACTTATGACACACGCAAAAAATTAAAACCATGGATAACTAGTCATCTACTAAACCTTATTGAAAGGAAAAATTATTTACTTAAAAAATATAGACGCCATCCACTAAACGAAAGTTTAGCAAAGGAATTTACTAACTGTAGAAATAATTTAAAAAAGGAACTCAGGATTGCCTCCAATAACTACTATTTAAAAAGATTCCAAGGAGCAAATGGGAACTCTAAAATGCAATGGAAAATATTTAAAGAAATAACCGGTCGCATACCACTCAGCCCAATTGAAATCTGTCTGGAAATAGACGGTAGTATCAATTCTACTCCGTCTAAAATAGCTACAGCATTTAACGACTATTTTGTTTCTTGCTTTGATGGCAATAATAATAGTGGTATTGATGAATTTGTCGCTGAGTGTTGCGGTTATTCACATAGCTCCGAATCAATGTATCTGGAACCAGTTGACCCCGCAGAAATAGCTAAACTAGTGAGATCCTTTCCTTCCAGCAAAGCCCCGGTTACGACAACATAAACAGTGAAAGTTTGAAACTAGTAATTGATGACTTAGCTCCCATTCTTTCACATATATTTAACCTAAGTTTTACCAGTGGTGTTTTTCCAGACGAGTTGAAAAAGGCGGTGGTCACGCCCTTATATAAAAAAGGGGATCGTTCAAGTATACTCAACTATCGTCCAATTTCATTGTTATCGATATTTTCCAAAATGATAGAGAAGCTAGTCAAGTCGAGATTAATTAAATTTCTAGACAAAAAAGGCTTCTTCAGCAAAAACCAGTTCGGGTTTTTAAGTGGAAAGGGCACAGAAGATGCTCTTGAAAATTATTACACTCATGTTTACAGTGCCTTAAACTCAAATCGACGCACTGGCAGCTTATTCATTGACATTAGCAAGGCTTTTGATTCCATCGATCACAAGATTCTGCTCTTTAAGCTTCAGAGGACCGGAATTCGTGGAATACCACTGAAATGGTTTAACAGTTACCTGTCATCGAGAATGCAGTGTGTGAAAATTGGTGATGTTTATAGTAATTATAGTATGATAACTTCTGGAGTGCCTCAAGGCTCTGTCTTGGGTCCAATCTTATTTCTTGTTTATATAAACGATCTGTGTAATTTCAATTTTAGAGGTCATGTGACAGCATTTGCTGATGATGTCGCCTTAAATTATTCAGGTTTAAACTGGATAGATGTAAAATATGATATACAGTCAGATCTGATCAATTTGCGACGTTGGTTTACCTCCAACAAATTGAATATGAGCGTAGCTAAAACGAAGTATATATGTTATAACTTATGTAACAGGTACACATTTGATTGGGTTTTACATTATCATGAAGAAAATTGTCCTATAACTTTATGCAATAGCTGTTTACCCATTGAACGGGTTTCTAGTATTAAGTACTTAGGAGTAACAATTGACGATTCCTTAAAGTGGAATCAACATATAAACAGTCTCACAAATGTTATGCGTCACACACTGGCAAATTTTTATTTCATTAGAAATAAATGTCCTGAAAGCTTTCTAAAGACAATTTATAACGCCTTAGTAAATACCAGGCTAAGCAATGGCATTAGAAATGTTCATCCGAAAATTCGTTTAATTTAAATATATAAAATGTGGCCAGGTTTATTTGGAGCTGAAATTTTTGCTATAATTTTGGATCTTCGATAATTTTATTTTATAATTACCTCTTGGGGCGAAAAACATTGGTCATCCATAAAAACATTCCTCATTACGATTCGGTGGAATGCCGTATCGTCAATAAAGGGCTCACATTGAGGACAATGTTTTACCATTAAAATTAAACATGAAATAATTTCTTTGATTAAAATGAGTGGGCAGTTAGATGGAATTAAAGTTTCTTGGAAATCTTGCCGCATATGCTTTAATTTTCGCTGTTGGCTTTTCATTGACAAAAAAAGCGTTCAAACTCAGTTATTCTCATGAAAATTCAGAATTACCGTTTACGTCACATTCTTGAAGACAGAACTCTAATATAAATATAAAAGAAATTCTTTTGCGGCCAAAAGTAAATGACAAAATAGCTGAATTCCATTAGACAACCAATTATTTACCATTCTATACATTTTAATGCCAAAAATAAACTTTAAATGTTTTTCAACCATTTATAACTAACTTTCGAAAGTGAGGGTGCGAAATTTATTCTACTAGCAGGTAAAAATTTTCCGGGAGTAAAAAAACATGCCGAGGGAAGAAAAATGCTCGAGGAATAGCGCTTACGGCTGATGGGTGGATATTTCTTTGCACAAAATTTCAAACAAATTTCCAAAGAGCAATATCAATTCGTGCCTGGTACGCCAATGTGCTTTACGAGAATGATAAAAAAGTATTGGATGCAAAAAAGCCACATTTTGAAAAATAGCAGCAGTTCATCAAGTGGCAGGGTCATACAGAATGCTACTATTAAACGCTAGGGTGAAAAAAATACTTTTTACCTCAGAGTAAGTTAATTCATTTTATGAAGAAAACAAGCAATTTTCATTGTTGAATATTTATGTAAATTATTTACAAACAAATCCCTTGCCTCTGTTGGAATTTTTCATTTTCACATGTTTTTCGACAATTTTAGGTCAGAACAGTCAGCTCATCTCGTACTTTCATTATTCTGATGGGATTCTAATTCTGAATCAGACTCTAACAGGACTCTAAATGTCCATACACAGGGGGAAAAACGAATCCAACTAATTGACTGTCCACTGGTGGTATCTTCACTTCGACTTCTACCGGCTAAAATCCTTGTTGGACTCATATGGGAAGGATACATTTCAGTCCAATTTAAGAAACGGTCCTATTTCAGCAATCTTTCCCCATTAATAAATTGATGTATCAATGTGCACCATGAAAATAACTCTAATATAAATATTAGCTTAAATTTCAACACCCTTGCATGGCGTACCTCTACCTCATCACCGGTCATATTATGTCTTTAAAGCCTGATGTATAATATGAAATTTTCAGCCTTTGTAGAGAAAATCATCTGGTTTACACAAAAAAAACTTAACTCCATGAAAATATTTTATAGTCTATAAACAATATTAAACACAAGTAAACGTTTACACAAAGAAAAACTTAACTCCAGAAAATATTTTACAGAATATAAATAATATTAAACACAAGTGAACATTACTATGGATATCGATGCATAAAAGCATATTGCACTACACTATATTAAATTCAATATCGATATAATTGAAACAGTTAACACGAGAAATAGAGTAATGAGCCCCCAAATGGCTCATATATTCAATGATAGCGAATACATTAATGATTGTCCGGATGTCAACTAAATTAACGAATAAGAGCACAGTAAAGAGTAAAAATGTTTGCTTAAGTAGTTTAAGTTCGATTCAGTACAGCTAGGCAAGGCGATTGAACACGGGTATGGCGATGAAAATTTTGTGCCAATTACGCATCGTGGTCCTCAGAATATTAATTGAACAATGAGCATCGCCTTGGGACCGTTGTTAGATAGATGGTTTCCCACCGCATGAGTCACAGTTCAAACCCTTGGAGCGCCGAAGATATTTCATAGAATTTCCGGTCTATGCCTGAATTCTTTTTGGATTGCACTAAATTGATTGACTGAATGTAAATGCAGCACAAGTTTTGGTCCTAAATAGTGAATAAAATAGGTACGTTTTAATCCGGAAAATGAAGATTTTATCAACCATCAAGAGTGTTGTTAGCAGGGGCGTGGCCAGAACGATGTGTTGGGGGTGAGCACCACCAGAAGGGCATAGGGGTGGGTGGAACCCCCATCTGGAAGAAATGATAAAGTTTTAACCTCTGGAAATCATATTTTATGCAATTTTGGCACTTAAAATTCCTAGTACTTGTGAAATAAAATCCATTTGTTGTATGGGTTAATGTTTTTCTGCAAAAACTAATTGGTTTGTGGGGGCACATGACCCGTGTGCCCCCTGGTTACCCTCCTGGCTACGCCACTGGTTTTGAGGAGTACATTTGAGGAAGTTTAACGGTGGTACCCTTTAAACCTTTTGTTAAGAGCAGACTGCCACCGACGCCGGGTTTCTTTCCACCCAACCCTTCCCTCATGGCGGAGTTGATCTCAGTTGCCGGTTGCCTCCTCCAATCACCATACCATAACGAAAATATAAAATATAACTTAATTTTTTGTTCCACAGAAGCCCGCGTGAAATTTAGTTCAAATTTATTTACAACCCAGCGCCGGAAACAATAAATCGCTCACACCCAAATCGCACACAGGAAAAAAGGGGGATGGAGAATTGAGTTAAGGGCGCTCAGGAATACCGCAGTTGATGAAATTATAAGCGTCTCGTCACTGGAGTGACGCACCTCCTTTCATGCGGGACAAGCGAACGGATTTTGTTTAAAAACGAGGCGGAGGAGAAGTGTGGGACAAACAAACTGGAATCAGCATTGATTTCCGCGGATGAGTCGGTGTTTTGGGGACTCGGAAAGGTGGATGGGTGGGTTGGGCGGGAAAATAAAAACGGAAAAGCGGATAAGGGAGGGGGTTGAAACCAAATCAAGGAGAAAGAGAATAAAAAAATATATCAGGGGAATGGCTGAATATTTTCCCTTCTAAAACCGGTGAGGAATTTTCCAGCCCCCGTCACTAAATATTCCGGACTAACATTTCCGGCGATTGGAATGGGAATGAGTTGGTTACCTAGGATACGACTAGAGCCATCTCAGAATATTCTACATATCAATATGGGAGTTTTTGTGCATAAAATTGGAGCCAAAAGAAGTCTGCTCATAGTTCTTCCTCCATAGTGATCTACTTCGGTTGTTACGTCTGTCAAATAAACACTTGTGTAGACGGCTTATTTAGAGTTGCCTTTGTGAACCTATAAAAAATATAACAATTAAAGTTCACTCGTTCTTCTACAGACAAAAATCAAATTGTGTCAGCTACGATATGTTATCCGGTAAATTATTCCTTCAAAATCGTTAAATACTAAAGAAAACGCGACATTCTTAAGTCGATGTTGTCTGTGATGAGCAGGTAGAAGAGTTTCTTGAAGAAATACAACCTAAGTAGCATAAAAAACAAAACCACATGGGTTCCTCAGCGATGCAAATGCTGTTTGAATGCGAGAAATGGACTCTTCACAGCGAAAAAATGAAATAATCAATATATCAATTCATAATTATAGTCGTCTAGGATAATATTCTAAGCGGATGGGGCCTTTAAAACAATAATGTATAAATTAATGAGACAAATGAAATAAATTTTTGAAGTTTATCCTTTCTTTCGGATCATTCTTTTCCTTGATTATGTTGTATTCAAAAGATATTGATCTTTTTGGTGAGCAGCAGGACTCCTGAGCGAAAAGGAAGATTGGACCAAATTTTATATGAAGGAGGGAAACCAATTTTGAAGGCTTCTAACATACTCGATCAATGTATACAATGAGTACTTTATGCTGATTATTTTTCAGACCAAGCAATACGGATCAGGTATTTTCTTCAAAGTTGACTTTAATGTCACACATAATGCCTATTCAGTATTCCCTATGTGCAATGTTCCTAATGTGTGAGTTAATTTCCTCATGAATTACCTGTGGTGGCATACATTACCCCACAAGATTTCGAATCCAATGCAAAATAATGTTCCTATTTTAATCTTTCAATAGAAAAAATATGAACAATGAGTACTTGAAAAAATAAAATGCAGTGTTTATAAGCACACATATTATGACCTAATGTTAAGCATCTTATGGAGATATTTTAACATTTAAATTCAAGTAAGCCCTTATGACGATGTCCCATTTGGAATGAAAAAAAAGTATTCGAGGAGATGTAGAAACGAGCTGAGACTCAAAAGAGCAAAAAAAAAGGAATTTCACTGTGATTTTGGGGTGGAATGTGGGAGGCGTTCGAGTTGGAGAGGGTTTATCGGCATCGGGGGTGTTGGGGTTGAAAACATTATGCATTTCTCTCCCTCTGGTGATTGGATTTAGAACCAGCCGATTGATCGTGGGAATCGGGAATTATTTTTGAACCCCTGAGACATGGCTTAGAGTTGGATGCTCTGCGACGACCAACTACGCAATTCGCAAAAGGATGGAAAGAACGTAGGAAATCTGACTTTGCATTGCTGGTAGGTTGTAAATGCAACGATAAAACAAAAATTAGCTATTAAAAATACCTAAATGAATATGAAAGATCGGTAATCAGAGGGATGCCTCCTGGATTGTTAGCAAATATAAATCACAGTATCACTTCGTGAATCAATCCGAAGATTATTATGGAAAGGGGAGGGTAGAGCTCGCCCCAACAGCCACAAGTGCATGATTGTAAAATGTTTATAGTAGGGAAAGCAGATTCTTTCACTAGGCCAACTTTCGGCAACTTTATTTGGCGAAGGCTTTACTCGAGATTCGATCACTGGACCTTCCGGTCAGCTGCCGAGTGCTGTACCCGCTAGGCTACCACGCTTCCCTATGAATACTAGCAAAAACCGGTATATTTTGTCTTGCCTGTATCTATTTCGTTACTGCACGGTGCTTTTAGATACGCCAAAAAAACAGAAAAAGTCTCCCTGAGAAATGCAGCAATTAACGCAATTCGAATGGAAATCGTATAAATTGTAAAGCCTCTTTCATCAATTACAAACCAATTTCCAGTGTTTCACGTTTTTTGGCAGAAGAAATATATTTTAGCCCACCTACATTCTTATTTCATGAACTCTTCATCCCAGAAGAGTATAATAGAATACCTTATGCCTATGAAAAAGAGAAAGAGCCATTCATGAAATGGGTCATTACTCGCTCCAACTGAAAGTGGTGTAACGATTAATTACTACCATTTTCACCGGTTGTGAACGATATCTCTATATCATTCATTTCGGAGAAAAATATGATAAGTACATCAATAAAAAGTACAAAATAAATCGATCAAATCAAAGAAAATTTTCATTTACGTATGTCTCACGAAAAAAAACATTCCAGCCCCCTATCATGAATGAAGATAGTTTTGCAAACCAAAACAAAGCCCATTGAACTGCACGAAATGATGTTCATATTGGTGAAGGAGTTATATATTTTTTCATTTTTATTTGTGTCGAGGGGTTAGTCTCCGTTGAAATAATACGATTACTATTGCTTTGCAATCGAGTATTCATGCGTCTTTGTCAGGATCCAATCAATCATAAAAAGGAAGCTGAAAAAATATAGAGTTAAAATCTTTTGACCCGATAAAAATTATATACTATTTACAAAAATATAGAAAATCAATACACAGGTGATTTAAAATAATCAGAAATAGAAATATGATTACAGACTTTTATGCAATGGAAAATTTCATTGAATTGAGTAAATTGGAATCATTTATACCAATTCAATTCGAAAAATGAGTTTTTTATTGCAAGAAAAGGGATACTTACACAAATAATTTCTTTTAATACCCTTCTGTCTAATTGCTTTCAATATCTAAAATTCGGTGTCATAAAAATAAAAATGTAAATCAACACTGAATTGTCATACTATTTTAATGGAGACGAAAGCCAAATAAGTAATTAATTATATTTTTCAAGAAAAATTCATTTAAAATTGGATTCATAAGCCGGTGATTAATATGGCATGAAAATACTCAATATTATATCCACAAAAAAACTGTGTTCACCGTTGAATGTAGAAGTGTGGCCAAAAAACACCATTTTCTCTTGTCCAAAACTTGATACGAAAAAGTTATCTGTGGCACATCATTCTAGAT
Source organism: Ischnura elegans (assembly GCF_921293095.1). Lineage (NCBI taxonomy): Eukaryota > Metazoa > Arthropoda > Insecta > Odonata > Coenagrionidae > Ischnura > Ischnura elegans. The sequence continues at coordinate 64,985,427 of NC_060255.1, read as the reverse complement.
GTTAAATGAAGTTGTTAAAGTGGAATACGCATGAGAACAATCGGCACAGATAACGCCGAATAGCAATGATTTTGTAATCTTTACCACCAAATGTGGGAGCCTACGTTAACACTCACAGTGCTTATTACCGAGTAATCATTTTGGAATGATAAATGGTTTTTCATTACATTTGCAGCAAGCAACAGTATTAGTGGTAGTTAAAATTTCATGGTACGATAAGCGTGTGCAATTACCCTGGATTATAGCTCACATCATTACATTAACAGTTCCGCCGCTAACACATCGCAATGTAATGGTGGAAATCTTATCAGATGGAATAACTTTTTGATAAAGTCGAATAACGCAAGCGTTGATTATTTTAACCATATTCATGGGTGATACCCGTGTTCCTCATGGCTATTTATATAAATATGACAGATTTTTAAAAAATTGTGTACGGGAAAATTTAAGCCAATTTAATGGTATTTTTAACTAACTTTTTTCAGTATAACGCTTTCAGGGTGTAATTTGCAGAACCTAGACTACGAGAACAGTGATGAAAAAACGTAACCATAAATATATGATGCAGTTTTTGAAGGGTATTACATGGAACTCAAGAAATAACAGATGCTAGTACTTAAAGGTAGTTATTAATTTTACACTCAAGTGGTCGGCAATGTGTTTCTTTACTTATGGACAACACTCGAAACTGAAGAATTGGTTTTTGTTGTGGGGAAAAGAGGTCCATGGAACAATAATGTCGGTAAAATATTTTTTTTTAATCCAAAGAACATAATGCCGAGTGTTAAAATGTGGACGTCAGTGGATATTTCATCAAAACCTTGGGATCTAACATATGAAGGACTTCTAGTCATAAATAAACTCACAGAATACTCCCTCCTAATGCCTCCTAAAAAGCGGCAGGCCTTTGAAACGCTACCTAGTTAAGTGTCATATTCTTTGCATAATTTTTCTGATATTTCTGGAAACCCCTACGGATATATCCTAAGAAATGAAGTTATTTTGCCTAAAAAAACGTACGGTATTTGATTTTACTTGTCAGTGGCGAAGATAACTCCTCATAGACTTAATTAAGAGACTTTACAGTGTTTTTTTCGCAAGTATGATTTTTGTGATAGCGCCAATATTTAAGCATTACTAAAACATACCATGAAAATCACTTTGATCAACAAAATCAATCAAAATACTGATAAACTAACGTCGGGGCCAAAAATAAGTCCATCGAAATTAAGATTTTTATCGATTGCACAATCGCTCAAGGCTCAAATGATAAATGCCTGTCCTATTAAACAACGTGGGAACCGTATCGATCGCTTTCATTCCATTCATCGCCGATATAGAGTTCACCAGGTACGTTTGATGGGACGCACTTCAACCGCAACGGAGCGGTGGGCATTTGGAAACGGACAAACAATACTGCGCGTTAGAATGAAGTGAAAACAACGAGCAGAAGAGGGAGAAGAAGCGAGGGAGACAGGAGATGGCGTCATTGGCGGTGGGGATACAACGGATCCACCCGACGGGGCTTTTGAGAGTTTGGGAAGGGAGAGACACGCTGATAAAGGGGCGCGAATACAAAGGCAGACGAAAAATAAACATTGCGTAGGGTCACCGCATGCGGCGGAGATCTCAATCCCACCACCAACACGAGGGAAGGAAAGAGGAGTTTAGATGGAATACCGAACGGCCATTATGACTATTGAAAATGGAAGGGGCAGGGGAGGAAACGGTCCGAGGAAGTGCATCATGGCGGTGGACTCGAGGTTTTGAAGCGATGAGGATATGTATGCATGGATATGCGGTCCCGCCGTTGTTGTGTTTGGATTCGTCGTGCATTCCCGGCGTCAACCGGAAAGCTGCAAGCATATCCTTCCGCACAGCCTCAGTTTTGACCTCGTATCATCACCACCACGATCCACCAGTGTTTTCGACCCCCCAAAGTCCACGTTCTCCCGTCACGATCATCCGAACGTATCTTTGTCATGCCTTCCTCTAGATGCGTCTCACCTTGCTGAAATTGTGGCGTGGGACTATGCTTCCTTTTTTTTACTTTTCTAGTGCCGCAGAAAAGCCTAAAAATTATGAGCTAAAATACATTTTATTCATGAAAAGTGTATTGGAAATTATATTGAAATCGTGATGCAAAATTTATCATACTTTGATTTTTTCTTGAGCATATTTTTTATCCTTACTTCCCCGAAAACAGAACAATTAGGACTTCACGTCGTGGTGGAGGGGGGGGTCTCGACAACAAGTAGGAAAGGAAGATCTCCTATGCAATGCAAAGGGGCAGCCTGCCCAGACGATGGCCACCGTATTGAAGTATTGAAATATTTCCCCAAAATTTAGGATGATAGAATTAAGTTTTCCTGAATATCAGGCAATTACTTAAACCACTTATTTTTTATCAGAGCGCGACCCGTGTTTCAATGAATTATCATCATCTTCAGGCGCCAATTGATGACAATTCATTGAAACCCGGGTCGCGCTCTGATAAAAAATAAGTGGTATAAGTAATTTTCTGATATCCAGGAAAACTTATAATGGAATACCACAAAGTAAATCAAGAACTAGTGAATTTTGATGATAGAATTATTTTCTTGAATAAATTTTATGAGAGGTTTTTCATGAGGACTCTAGTAATAGCTGTATAAGAACGAGTCAAGGAAAGCCATTACTAGAATATACTGATTGATCTTGATTCATCGTTCCACCCCTGGTTTTCTGCACATCCTTGGCTGTCTCTTTTCTATTTCCCCGAGGAACGCATGCTCCCACCCCTCCCTAAAACTTATCAATTCCTCTACCATACTCTCTCAAATGTATACATGTGATTTTCTCATGCACTATCATGTCTTGTACCAGATGATGGCTCTCTGAGCCGAAACTCGTCGTGCGCATTAAAATAACCGCGGAAAATTGCAACTACATTTGTTTAATATGCTGAATTTCCAATATATTGCGCCTGAAACGGCCTAATTCGATTTCCTATTTTTTCTTCCGCTTTACTTTTGTTCGTTTCATTCGATGCAATTCCCATTATTTTCCTCCCATAATTGTATTTGTCTCCCTTCTCCTATCCTGCATTTGCATTTCTGTCTCCCTCTCACGAGGTAGCTTACTCTCTTGCTTAGTATAAGTTGGTCCATATCTCCTTGCTATTCTGCTCACTTCACTGTTTCCCAACGATAAATCTATTTTCCACCTCTTCCTCAATCATAAAAATGAGATGTTCTCACGTACTGTGATGTCTTACTCCAGATAATGGTTATGAGAGCCTAAACTCGTCCTATTAACATAACTGTGAAATAGAGCTATTATATCTTTTCAATACGTCCAACTTCTAATATTTCACGCCTGAATCGGTTGAATTATTAATAATTTAATAATAACGTTTGTTTATTGCACACATAATTACAAAATTTAGCTGTAGGTACATATATAATTTGGAGCATAGGTACTTAATTGAAGTAATGATTCCGTTTAAGGGATTCCGACTCCTTTAACATCCACGAGTTGAACAAAGAAATTGAATTTTCACATGAATTTTAAAACATGAAAGCACTAGCCTAATACACTGACATTACACTGATCTACCTCATTCTATGAATTATCGTATCAAATTCGATACATCATTTAAAGCAAATAACCAATTTCTTACACTTATACAATACCTATATTCATTCTTTGCACCATTTCTAAATTTAGGCAACGCACAATAATTTTCGGGTGCCAGTTATTGGAAACTTTGCTTGAACATTTCTGTACTACGTAATTTGCTTATTCTATCATTCTCGTTTCGTTCGCTGCAATTCGCATCATTTTCCTTTAGGAGTTCTCTTAGGTATGTCTTCTTTCTACTCTCCCGCTAAACCCTCCCTGTCTCTCTCGAATTCTATTCTATGCTTACTCCATCCTCATCCTCAATTCTCCTGCCGTTGCAGTGGCAGTGGCAAAACCGACATTATACCCGCAATCCTCCACCGCGATTGTTGAATATGGAGAAAGGAAGCGTCATCCCGCCCTGCCTCTCTCCGCTACAACTCCCTACGGCTTCGCAAGCGGTGCGCGTATATTAGTTTCTCTCCGTCGACGGCTATTTACGAATTCACCGGCAATTTCGCCATACACTTCCGCCCCCGATTCAGGACTTCTCTCCCTCTCTCTCTCTCTCCACCACACTCTAACACTTCCCAGCATGCTGTGTGTTTTTATTCATCCCGCCCACACTAGCCGAAAGCATTTCATTCCCAAGAACAATTGTTTATGACCGTTTTCTCCACCGAGACTTGGCCTTTGTCAACGCACAATTTGCGCCTAAGAGAATGGTGGCGAAAAATTCAACCTCCAACGGCCGATGATCTGGAAATGAAGGTTGTTTTCATGAGCTGTCATGCATAAATCGGTTTAAAAGCGTTGCTTACGGAATGAAAAAAAATGGTTCCCAATTCGACATGAAATTTCAAATGAAAATTAATTACACAGCTGGAATGGCAAAAAATACCTCTCTTGTACAGATAGTAGAGAAAGTGCAACAGAATTGCCGCGTGGAAGATAAAATGTTAGATGGCGTGACAGCTGTGTGGGGATATACGTCCATGGAATCTTTGGATGTTAGACTGGTGATTAAAGAATTTAATTTCTCTCAATATACTTAGCACTGCCGACTAGACGTAAGGCAAATGAATAGTAAGCTTATTCCGCAGTAATTTGACTTTTAATAAGGCGAAGAGCAACCCCTATATTTCATAAATGGCGCGACAGCTGTGTGGGGATATATGTCAATGTAATCTTTGGATATTTGACCGGTGTTTTAAGAATTTCATTTCTCTCAATATACTTAGCACTGCCGACTAGACGTAATGCAAATTAATAGTAAGCTTATTCCGCAGTCATTTGACTTTTAATAAGGCGAATGAATAGCAACCCCTTCATTTCACGAAAACGCTTCGCTATCCACTTCCAACCTCGATTCAAGGCTTTTCTCTCTCCTCCTCCATCTATCACTTACCTCCTCGTACACGTTTTCATTCATCCCACCCGCACAAACCATAAACATTTCATTCCCAAGAATAATTGTTTTTGACCGTTTCCTCCATACAGAATTGCCCTTTGAAAACTCTCAATTTGCGTGCAAGAGGAGGGCGGCGAAAAATTCAATCTTTAACGACCAATGATGTGGAAATGAAGGGTGTTTTCACGAAATATCATGCAAAAATCGGAATTTAAGGGCTTTCGCATTTTTTGTTTGGAATTGGGCTTGAAATATCAAAAGAAAACCAATTTGTCGACTAGAACGGCAAAAAACGTCTACCATGTAATACTAAGTATAGTTAATGAAGAATATGTAAACAAAATAACCACGTAAAAGATAAAATTTAAATAACGATAGAGCTGACTGGAGATAGCCCTAGAAGGAATTTCCGGGTTCTTGACCGGTGATTAAAGAAATTAATTTCTCGTATTATCTTTAGCACTGTCAACTGGATGTAACCTAAATGAATAGTAAACATATTCCACAGCCGTTCGACTTCAATGGTGGTGAAAAGCAACCCTTATATTTCAAGAAAACGTTTCGATATCCATTTCCAACTTCGATTCAAGGCACTCCTATCCCCACCTCCATATCTTACTCCCTCTAACACGTCAGAGCATTTTCTGCTGAGCATTTGCTGAGCGTTTTAATCCATCCCGCCCACGTTAGCCAAAACATTTCACTCCCAAGAATAATTGTTTATGACAGCTTTCTTCACCAATATTTTCCCATTGCCATCACTTCATTTGCGTTTAAGACAGGGGAGACGCCCAATTGAAGCGTAACGTAATTGAAGCGATGGTCTGGAATTGAAGGATTATTTCACGGGGTGTTATATAAAAATATGTTCAAGAGCGGTAGCCAAGCATTTCCTCTAAATGTTTCCAAAATCAAATAAATGTAATCAACATAAACCAAATCGGTAAGCAAGAACGGTACAGATGGTATTCGCATGAAAGGTTAGGAACAGGTAATGACGAAAGTGCAACAGAGGAATTGAGTTGACATGAAAATATAAACTGATCCGGGAGCCGTCATCTGCGTCTGCGTCAAGAGTATGCATATACTATAATAACCGCTTCCGACCACTCAATAATTCATAGAAGTGCTTGCAGTTTGCATTTAAAAAATGCGGCAAAAAGTCATAGAATTTCCCATCTCTAAAATCGTCTGATACCCAAGGAAAATTTGCGGAAAAACTAAATTTTCTATGTATTGCAGCGTTATCAATTGCATCTATCCCTCTACTTTATAGGGGGATTTAAAAAAATCGATGGTAATTAGGAATTTGAAAATTGCGGATAAGCTCCCAATTAATGGTCCCAAGTTATTGTGGCAATCGACGATTACACCGGCTGAAAGTTGGACCGGGCGGTAAACCAAATTGGGGCAAAGGGTCTAAGACAATGACTACTTCACACTGTGAGAAGATAAAGGGCGAGAAAGGAATATAATGGAAGATTACACAGGTTAAAATGTATAGGGGAGGCGATAAACCAAATCGGAGCAAAGAGCCTAAGACCAGGGATGGCAATAGATACTATACGAAATTCCAAACCAGTAAAAACGTTCCTAGGAGAAAATATAGAAACGAAACGAACACAAACTGGCCATTCCATTTTTTAGCTCGATGTTTTAACCTGTATACAGGTATGTCAAACGTAATGAGTCGAAACTATCTTCGATCCTCTTCTTAAAGTCTTCTCCCCCTCCACTCAACTTCTTGGATCGAAACTTAACTATGAGCAGCGGAGTCTCGATTAATTTAGTATAGTTCCTGGGCATTAAGCTTCGTCCCGGGTTGAAACTAAACTCCTTGGTGATTTTACGTAATTTCGTGCGAGAACGAAACTAAACCTTGGCCTCGAATTTTAGATTCCATCCGGGTCAAAACAAAACATTTTCGTTTTGTTTCACTTGCCATCCCTGCCTAAGACAACAACTTATTCAGAGTTAAAGTTGACCAGGGTAAGCGATATAGATTTAAAGGGCATAAAACCGTAAATAAGGCTCATACCGCATATTTGAGTTCATGATGATGTATTTCATAACTTTTGAATGCTATTCGTCTTGAAAGAAAACACCTCATTGGAAACAAATGAATCGCTTCCGCCAATCGAAACGATGCGAAAATGTTAGAAAACTGATTAAAAAACGTATGGATTAATTAGAATTATTAAATAATATCCTTGGGAATAGCAAAAAATATTACAGTTACTACACACTCAAGTGAGCAATGAGCAAGTCTTGACGTTCCCACTGACAAACCAAGCGGTAATAACTGGTGAGGAGCATGTTTCACCTCAAAAGTGAGGATTCCCTGGGGAATTTTATAGCTATTTTCATTGTCCTAGATATCAAATTATCGTTACACAAAATTACTCTATTTTAAGGCACACATTATGCAAATTGTTCACTTACGTCGATGCTTCATGGATAACTGGTCACTGTACATTCTACGTTTAGACGTATTTTGAATCCTTACCTGAAAAAGAATGAAAAAATTTATTACTATCAAAAGAATTATTTTCTATTAAAAATAATTACACCAAAACTTTATACAAATCATAACCATGTTTTCTAGCCCAGTTTATGTACCGATGCAAGCAAATAAAAACACAGAAATAAACCATTGGAATATTGTAAAATGCAATTTCCCTTGCGTTGCCTCCTGAGATTTTATACGGTACAATAATTTTAATTCTAAGACGCCGGTTTTTGTGAATAGAAATATTCATGGCTGACAATTTGATTTGTAAAAGACACTAGAGCATCAAATATTTATTGGGAACGTAATGAGAGAAACAATTTAAGAGGTAACAAGGTCACTAGGTAAAAGCTCACTAAGGAGAAATCCATTGCATTTTAAGACACATCAATACTATTGAATCTGTATTCAGTGTACTCACAGTAAATTATTAAAGCTTGATTTTCAAAAAAAAAATGTTTTCTTCCCCCTAAGTTAAAAGGGTTTAGGTTTTAAAGCCTGTTTTTCAACATTTTATACTCGCGAATAAAATTGGTGTTAAGTTGAGAATAGAAGAAGAAACTATCTCAAACAATATCTGAAGTTAAGATTGCGTAAACATATGCAAATCTACAATTAGTCATTTTTAAAAGGGAATTTCCACGGGCTCCAGAATTTACTTTGTTCTTTAATGCTCATTTAATATGAATCAGACTTTAAGGAATAGGTTTCAGGAACTTTAAATTTCATTTCATTTATTTTCATCTGTTTTCTTAAACGTGCCAGTAAGAGCTCAATCCGTTTTACCTTTTTATGCGTATTTCAAATAACTTCCAAAGAAAATAAAAGGGAAGGGGGAATAATGTTGTAAACGAAGCAGCTGAACCTGAAATTCTAACTTTTTAAATGCCCTCAATTCAATGATATCACAAAAAAGTAGATTAAAAGACTTGAATGAAACTCACACAGTTTTAATTAATGTGAATATAAATAAAAAGAAAAGCTTTGTTCAAGCAATGCGCAGGATGAACGTATTGAATGTTTGCCGTTCAAAAACTCTTTTCCACAAAGTCCCATCCAGTTCATCTAATCATGCATATTTTTCCTCAACCTCCCGCCAAAATACCTGCCTTTAACATGCTAAATAAATTATGGATGATATACAATTAGGGGATAACAATCTTTTAAAAAATTCTGTACTTAAAACCTCGAATATGTTTGAAGATTGATCAGCATGTGCATGTGTGGATACAGACATTTAAAAACCTTTTTAATGTTATCATTTGAAGACAACAAATTCACAGGAGGTATTTCCTCCTGGATGTTTCAAATGTCGTCAAAAATTCACACCTTATAGTACATTAAACATCAAGTGTCTGGGGCCGTAAAATTTCACTCCATTGGCAACCAATCTGCTTCGCTCCGCGATGTGAACAAGAGGAAGGAATTTTTGCTTCGGAAAAACTGGGTAAAGACAATGGAGGAAGGAAACAGGGTCACAGAGTAGAATAAAAATAAGGCTCACTTTCGAGGCAAAAATCATTCCTCCCACCCCGTTCAATTCGTCGCTTTATCTTTTTGAGACGCACATCTCACCCCTAACCTCCATCCAAAATAGCTGCCCTCAGAAAGCAAAAAAAAAAGTGAAGCACGCGGAAGCTATAGGGGAAGAGACAGAATCTTAAAAAAAAGGGTAAACTGGAGAGGGACAACACGGAGATGGGATGACGGAGAGCGGCTTGAAAAAGTTTTAAAGGGAATGAGATAGGGGTGGAGGTTGTAAAGGTGGGGTAGGCAAGAAGCTATGCATTGAAGTCTGAAGGGAGTAATCCTCCCCACCCTTGTGCGTTGGTTTCCCGGGCACTTGAGCTTTGGAAGAGCAGGTAGGGCGACATTACCATGGTAACGGCACGGCTCCAAGCCATTACCATCTCAACGCCGCCACGGCACTGCTAAGTCGCCCCGCGGGCAGCATCTCTGTTCCCGCGCCAATCTTCTTCCGACCTCCACCCTACCCTCCCCCTTTACCAGTTCTCATACCCCACACTGGCGTTGTCCCCCGCGGAACCCTCTGTTATGACTCCATCCTACGTTCCTTCATAACGCTGCGAAGCAATATATGAACGTATAAAATCGTTTCTGGCTAAATTTGATGGAAGTTCGATATATCCATGATGATAGAACACAAATGGTTATTTCCACACTTTTAAATTCCAAAACTCAACAACCAACCTATGCTTTTTTTCCTCGAAAATGACACTATGTGTTGAAACCACGGTCGGTTATTGAGTTTTGGAACTGAAAATTGCGAAAATAACCTTTTGTGTTCTTTCATCAGGAATATATGAACGAATTTTGTTTGCGCAGTTTGATAATATTCATTTTGAGATGGAGATTACCTATGAACTTAATTATTCAATCGTCGCTGGCTAAAATTTACGGAACATCGTCATCTCAGTGATAGTAGTAAATATTTAGTTATTTTCCACACAAATTTTACCTGACCAATTTAGCTTCGACACTTGATGTGTTGAATGAGGAACCGTTGTAAAATTTCACAGAATGTCTTGTTTGGTACGACGCGTCATTTCTGTGAAAATTTACAATGGTTTTGTTTTGTTTTTGGCATGGATTTGTCTCGGCATGTATTTCTGCCAAGTGAAAGCCTTTTATAATGGTTTCACATGCTGTGTGATTTGCAAATGTACAATCAGTTGTACCCTTAATAATGTCATGGGAGTTTAACCCTGTAAAATGACGCTGTGGATGAATGAAAAAAGAGTTGTGTGGAAAATTACTAAGTCGTCATTACTTTCTTTGATGCACTCAAATAAAATATGTTCAAGAAAATTTGGGCATCAACTGAAAATCGTGATTCACCATTCATAATTCAACGAGGGAGGCCAACTCCAATGAAGGGGTGGTGCCCTTGAAAAATACACAGTAGGTACATATCGGAAAGTAAACGTTTTGAGGAAAATTGCTGAGTCATTATATCTGCCAATAATATCTATCATCAGGCTCCATTTGGCGGAAGTTAAATATGTATTTTTATTATTTATATTTATATTTAATAAGCCCTTTTTATTATGATGTGGTGTACAAGTCCTTTACAAAACAGCGTGGTTGAAGGAAATAGGTCTAAAGCTGGACTCACCCTGCTACATAGGAAGGACAGATCATAAATTCAAAATTAACTTTAAAAAATAGAAAACAGACATTTTGAAAACATCCTTCCTACATAGAGGAATAAAGTAGTGGAACGATATACCTGGAGTTATTTTTAAGGTCATCCGCGCAAATGCCAAAATTTTTAGGAGTGAGTGTTCATCATTTCTTAGTTGATGACATAGTGGTTTATCATGAAGTGTTTGAAATTGGGTTAATTGGATTTTGACTACATTTGATCAAATTACTGTGAATGCAAACTTTAAATTCAAATAAAACTAGTAACTTGAATTAAAAGGCATTACTCTCAAATTACTTCTCATAAATATTCAAATTATAATTTTTTTCTTTCCTTTTCTTGACCTTGTTTAATATATAATATAGTATTTATTGGAGTTTAGGTCATTTATAAAATAAGTTTCAGCCAACGTTTCGATTTATTTTTTAAATCATCTTCAGGGCTATTTTATTTAATACATCAAAATTTTATGTATATATACATATTTCTTTAAATTATATTGTATAAAAAACCCGATTTTACCTTTTTTATGTATAAATATTGTGTATATTTTTATTCTCTGTATTTTAAATTGTTCACACTTTTTATTACATAGCCCTGAAGATGATTTAAAAAATAAATCGAAACGTTGGCTGAAACTTATTTTATAAATGACCTAAACTCCAAGAAATACTATATAATATATTCAAATTATAAATTTATTTCGATAACGTAAATGAAAATTGAGAACTGAGTGAGCAAACCGAGCATTAATGAAAATTCAAAAATAGCCACGTCATCTGCAAATGAATACAATTTCCTTCAATTATATTTTCGATCGAAAATAACTTCAATACTCAAGGTATTTGCTTGAATTCAAATATTTTAAAGACATATACGTTTTATTCCCTACCATCGTATAAGGAATAGGTAATAAATGATGATGATAGGCTACAATGTGAAATTAGAGAAAAAAAATGGCATTCATAGTATGTTCACATAGTTATCGGGCGAATAACATAATCAGAAAACTCTTTTCAGTAAGGAAGTATTCTACATGCGCCATCTCCGCAATTTCTCAGCTACCCGCTAATCCAATTTCCTATGACCTCCGCAGTCTCTAGATATTATTCAGCCCTCGTCCCATTTTAATCATCACAATCCTCATGGAAAATTCAAATCAATGCTGTGAAGACTCGGAAACATAACGCGGATCCAGTATCCATTTTTGCTAAGTTTCTTCTTCGTCTACTTTCCCATTGAGGGCTTCCCTCAAGGATTCTCGCGAAACGCTTACGGATTATAGAAGGCGATAAAACCAAATATTATTCCTCAATTTCAGATTCATGCGATTATCCCATTGCTGCAGTAAAGCTCGTCGAGAATCAAATCTGTGAACGTGAGAGGTAAAGGAGAGACTATGGTCTTTGGGGTGGATAGCTTAATTCAAGTTATACATTAAAAGATGCATCTATAGTGATTGTCAATGAGTATGAGACGCAATGTAAAAATATATTGGTGAGAATCATTTTCCGAAGCAATTGAATTATACCTACCACGAACATATAAAAACTAGAATATTATGCGTAGACAGAATTTACAATTGATGTAGACAAGCACATTCTGATCAATTTTTAATGGTTTTTAAACACTCAATGCGATTTTATTTTCTACACAAACTTACTGTATCTTCAATTTATGTGGTGAGGGGTTGATCAATTTCATTTATCAGGTATCTAATAATTTCCCCCTGCTTTAATCATTTATTTTAATTCGTGCTCCTACTCTACAAAGCACTTTGATGCCTAAGAGTAATAATTTCATGGGATGTTATATGCTTAAAAGACTGCAAGGGTAGTAGAAATTCAATTCTTGCAGTAGTAAACTCTATTAACCACTGAAACAATATGCAATTTCACGGATTTTCTCTTATAGGAATTCAAAAAATTAATTTTCTGGAGGTTTGAAATATGGCTAATAGTATTCAAAAGAGAAGATGGTGATTGCTTTTTACAATAATTATTGGGAGCATAGTAATCAAGAAGGAGAAATATACGTGCAGCCGTTGAAATCAATCTAACCCAAACGGCTGAAACCTATCGCCTAAAATGACATGTTAAGGGTTTTATTCCTGGTTTAATTTATTCAATGAGTTCCCCAAAATGGAATTACTAGCTTCAAATATGAGTCCAAGACCATATATTTTTATCGCTTTAGTTAACAAAATTATCCTTTAAATTATAAAAATTATTTTGAATGTACATTCATATTGGTATCAAAACTCACGGAAAAATTAGCACTTATAAATATTCATAACAATCAGGCTCACGAGGGTAAACACGCCGTTAGATTTATTTTAATACAGGGATATTGAAGCCCAAATATTTCAAAATTAAATTATGATTTCTCTTATCCTCACGTAATGTACCTACATAATATTTCTTTCCAATATAAATGGCTGGTTTTTCTTCTTTCTGATCAAATGCTTAATAAAAGCAAGCGACTCAATAATTCACTAATAATTTGAGATAATTTACAGTTAATAGAGAGAGATGGATTCTATCGTAATAATGAAATAATTGAGAGATTGAAATATGACATTAAAAATGTCGTGAAAATTCTGTAGGTAAGCGATTATTACAGCATATAGTGAACAAATTTACTGAGGAAACCATCTCTCCCCATGCAGCTGGATGTAGAAATTCTGCGTCGCAAAATTTAATATATGTACAGACAACGCATGGCATCACAAGAGGTAAAGGTTGAAGCACATCCTTCGAAATTATAGTTTAGGATGCCGTGATGATTCCAGGGCTATATTTGGAATTGAAATGGAGCACATGGGATGGTAAAAGTATCCTTTCCCAACGCACCAGACTCCCGCACACTCCGGGAGTGGCAGCATATCGGCATTCATTTGTCGGATATCCATTTTACATGCTCCCCTTAAGCGACACTGGTTCCACCTAACGTCTTCTCGCTTCCCTTAACAGCCCACGCATCGTCCTTACTCAAGCACAGCCCTTACCCCCTCCTACCTACCTCTCATCGGGCCACTCTAGCAACTCAATACGCTCCCGAGTCTCCGAAAACCTTGACTCCCGACTCCATTCTCGTTCCGATGCATGCGGCTGACACTGATGCTGTTATACCTCTTTCGCTCTCCCAAGTTGCCACTTGAGAATCTTGCCGACGCACTCGTCTCTCAAGGAGATACCGCCAACACTACGATGTTCAAAATACATACGTATTGAAGAAATTCTTTCCCGGTGAGATATTTGCGTGAATTTTTTTCTGGATTTCTACCTGTTTAATTCGAAGTGTAAATCAAATGTTTCTTTCATCCTGTAGACGATGGAAGACGAGGACGTTGGTGATTTACAAAAAAATGAAATTTTAAAGCAGATTTTAAAAATAGTAAAAGAAAACGCATGAATATTATCTCTAATTAAAGGCAAGCACATTTCGTGACGTTATATTTTTATTTATAATGCGATGATTGCACCTTTCAAATTAGATGAAATTACTGTGGAAAAGGTAAGAAAACAAACAAGACGACTACATTTCAGGAACGTGGAACTGCATAAAACTACAAAATTGTAAATAAATGGTTCAAAAATGGTAACGTATTAAACATTAGTTTTACAGCGCAAAAATATCCAATAAAAATTTTAGCAAATTTAAAAAAAATTAAATCTTTTTAAATTTTTATAATTTCAACTCTTTTAACTTGACCGCTTTTTATGTGTTACACCTCTCATATCTCCATGTGAAAGCCTGTAAATGGAAAATAAATTTTAAAAATGTCGTAAATATGTAGTTTAAAAAAAAAAAAGACCTAAACCTCAAAAGTTCATGTTTAAATGTAAACACGACGTGAGGAATAAAATAATTAATTTTTTATTAATAATATAAATAATAAAATAATAATTTTTTAAATTGACTTGATTCTTTCTTCCTATTAAATTGATATACTTAGGCAAAAATGGAGTCAGATAAATTATCCAGCATATTATAACAGTTTGTTACTCAGGCGGAGTGGAATTAAATTGATATTACTATAGCCAAAAGTGAGAAAGCGTAAGATATATGTCGCCACGAAAATTTGCTATCCGCTAACCAAGATAGCCGGTCGATATGAGGGTTTTGTGCTTCCTTTTCGTGCATTGGAGAGGATTTCACTGACCTCTGATACCATTAACTTCCCTAACGTTTCATTCAACTCGATGACAATGGAAGTATCTTGCGTCGAAACGTTGATGATATTCATCGGTTGAAACCGGTGGAAACACCGAGAAGGACTCATATAAGACCCCGCAAATAATTCACCGGGAAAAAAATTACTTCGTATTTTACGTTTTACTCTAATTGCCCAGAAGATTTCAAGACTTTGCCGAGTTAACTTACGAGAACGTATACGTTCGTCTTCACCGGCCTTTTTAGTTTTGGATTTCTTGAGTAAAACCTACGTTGTCATTTTGAAAATGTCAGGGTAGATAGAGTACACCTTTCTCAATATTTGTATGTACATCAAAGATATATACATATATATTACATCAGGGAATATAGTTTAAAAGTTAATTATAAAATTTTCGGATTTCAAATGCAGGCAAATGCTAAATAGGGTCTTTTTTAAAGGCCCTCAAAATTTCAAGGCAATACCATAAATTTTACGCGAGGAATCCGTCACCAAAAAGGACCCATAGAAGATTAAGAATACGATCTTTTAATATGCCTTGGTCATAACAAGTTGACCTATCATGGAGCAACATTTAGATTGAAAAATGAGCGTCTTTTGATTAGCAAAAGCTTTCAATGGCGTGATTTTGCTGGTGAATTTCCCGAAAGACTAGCACTAAATAATAATTAACAGACCAAGCTTCAGAAATATGAATAGAAGATTGTGCACGTAAAGATTTTGAATTCGCGTTCTTGGAATCGTAGAACTTAATTGAGCCTTGATACATGCGTCTATTAACAAAGCGACTATTCTTGGCTGCATTGTATACTTTGATTTTCATTTAATATCTACTCAAATTCGCTTCTAGCAGATTTAAGCACTATTAAACCAAAGCGCATACCATTACACTTACCGAGCTGACTTTTGTACCGTAGATCTATACCATAGTGATGACAATTTTCAGTACTTTTATGTTATATCTTAGATGCCAACCCTTGATGCGGACAATAGGAGTTTGATATCGTTTTAGAGAATGAATTTAAAATTTTTTATTTATTTATTTGTATTACCACTTCAAAAATGTTACACCTGAATATTTTTCTTTGAATGAATTGTGATACTGTTTCAAATGTATTTCATATATCTTAAATGTTGTGTGGCTAGATACCCAGGTATCTGTATTCATGATATAATTTTCGATTGGTCATACGATTTTCTGCTACACCTGAATATTTTTCTTTGAATAAATTGTGATACTGTTTCAAATGTATTTCAGATGTCTGAAAATGTTGTGTGGCTATATACCCGGGTATCCGTATTCGGGATTTAATTGTATGTATATGCATGTATAGGTTAATATTTAGTTTTTGTTTTTAGTTTTATTTTTTTTCTATTTTTTGCATTTACTGAGTCTTGATGTAGCGTTTTTTTTCCTTTTGAACTTTTGTCAAATTATTTTTACTGAATTGTTGTAAACCTGTAAATTATCTTGTGGGCCAAATGGCCCACGATAATAAATTAATTGAATTGAATTGAAAAATAAAAAGGCAAACTACGATTTTTCAAAAGTCGGACGGCGTAATATTACGTCCGTAGCAAAAATCGAAGTATTTCACATGACGTAATATTACGCATATAGCACGCCAAGTGTTAACAATAACGTCTCGTCGTTAATCTCGTCATACGTAGGAAGAAACTGGAGTGAGGAAGCAAGATCATTCCACTGCGGGATATCAGAGCGCTATCATATGCGTGTGCCGAAATGCATTCATCGTTTCCGTTTGACTCGATTGCACCGTGAATCATTAATGCGACGAATGGGCCAACGGAGCAATCCCTCCAAGTCTGCAGCGGAAACGGAACGTAGCGTCTCTCAGGCCAAGGTCGTACACACCACCACATATCCTTAATCCGTCCGAAGGAATGCATTTGGCTCACAATATCCTTTGCGGAACACATGAACAGCACTAGGGGGTCGCATCCACTGAAACCGCGGCATTATTGCATGGGGAAATATGCGGCATGTGACCCATCCTAATACATCACCTCCGATAGAGCTAAGAGGACATTCAGAATGAAAAATATGATGAAGTGCAGTGGCGTAGTAAGGGGGAGGGTGCGCAGGGTCCGGACCCCCCAGAAATTTAAAAACACAATTACCCTAATTTTAATCTACAAAAGATTTCTTTGAAAAGTTTTTCCATTCAGAGAAGTGTCAAAATTAGTTAAAAACTCTTTACTTGGTAACCTGTTTTTCAAAAATTTTACCACCTGATTTTGGACCTCCCACCGAACAAAATTCCTCGCTACCCATCCGATGGGGTGCATTTACTTACTATACCGGGAACTCAGAAACTGTAATCATTCAAATGACGCAATGACTATGCAATAGTTTCTTACATCTAGCGGGAAAATAAATAGGTCTTATGCTACAGATGGATAATAGGGCGGATCGATTATTTTCAAATCCATCAGGCTCAATGAAAAAAAAGTTGTGGGACTGATCAAAAATTGGGTCTGAAAATTTTGAGACTTCTAGCTGAACCCCTAACCCTCACTCAAATGCCATTTAGGGGGGATGGGGGATCAAAAATTGAAAAAAAAGGGGATCGGGTTGGTGTGGTGGCTAGAGTGTTGGCTTCCCACCCGGCGGGCTCGGGTTCAAATCCCGGCAGGCAGAGAATTTTCAGAGGCTGCCCGATCCCTGCTTTAGTGTTGTGTGGAGGACATTTCTAGCGTAACACTCCGTCCGTCGGATGGGACGTTAAGCCGTGGTCCCCTTGGCGCCTTTCGTTAAGAGCAGGCTAATGCCGACGCCGGGTTTCTCTCCACCCTTCCTTCCATACCCTACCTTCATGGCGCAAATGACCTCAGCTGTCCGACGCCTCTTCCAAATACCATACGATACCAAATTGAAAAAATAATATTTTATAGTCATTTCCTAAATATTTAGCCGAGTTACTGCTCTACTTGAGCAAAACATTCGTGAATTTTGACGTATCTTTCCCCGTTAAGCCGCAAAATACCAAATTTGAGTGCTCGTCCGCTAAGAGAACGCCCAACCAGCGTGGCGGATAAAAGAGCGGCAGGCCACTCGCCGCTCTCCCCTCATCGCTCACCTCTCCACCTCCCACGCCACGAATGCAGCAAAATGTATCCTGCGTGTGCTGCTAGAAGGGCGCTCATCTTTGATAATATAAATTGGCAGATGGTAGAAGGTAAAAAAGAATGCGTGGTGAGGCGACCTGTCTCTTTTTAATGCGTCTCCTCGGCGTTAAACGAATCGATGTCACCACCTTTTAGGGAAGTGATGAAGAATTTTTGTATTGTTTGCGATATTTTTAAATCCGAGAACGTAGGCAAGGAGCCTACTATCCATGAAGTGGCCTATGTGAGTCTATGTAGTGGGGTATGAAATGTTTAGGCCCTATTTTTGATCAGTCCGGCAACTTTTTTTCACTGGGCCAAATGGATTTGAAAATAATTAATTTTTCCGATCCGATGGCCCTTAGCGTCGCATCGTCAAAATACGAGATGAAATTTTGGGATGAAAGTCGCAAATTACGTAAATTGGCTAAAAAGAAAACTTTTGTTGCATTTAAAAAGAGAGAAACTTACCTAGAATAATCCTTGTGGCTAAGTCACGGATCAAACCGATTAATATCCTAATCCTGACCGGGTAAGCTACGAGTTACACCATTAAGCCATCTTTCTCCGACTCGAATTTCAACCTTGGTCTACAGAATTATTTTCATTCAGAACCCTCGAAATTTAACTCAGAGGACTACGCTTGGTAAACAACACGCTGGACCGGTAAATGGGATATTGGTTCATATGTAGGCTATGCTAAACGATTTTTACATGGAATAGTTCAAACTTTGGTGAAAATAATTTAGTGGCAATGCTCTTGAGTGCGTTATTAAAAAGTTCCGTTTCAAGTATATTTATAAATAACACCGGAGTTAGTCAAATAAAATTTCTCTAAGAAAAAAGTTACTGTCATAGAAAAATCCTAGGTGATGAAATATTACCGATAGGTTGCACTATGCATTGCGCACGATGGAAGATGGGACTTCTTAGTCCCAATCTCGCCCAATAAAGACGTATTATTATTATTATTTCCAACAAGGCCACCAAACCTGTCCCTTTTTAATCTTTTAACGCATAGCTCTAAATTTTAAGTCTTAAAATACGAAATCTTAAAATTGCATTAATTATAATATTGACAAGTAGTGATAAATATTTTTTCATAGCGGTGCTATAATAAAAAAATCTCAGTATCCTTCTTAAACACTGTGGAATGCAATCATTTTTTACCCTAACCTGCGAATATTTCTAATTTATCTTCATAGAATTTATCTTCATAAAAACCACTGGATTTTCTAGGCAACACGTTACATATATATTAAGAATGGTCATCCAGTGATATCTCGGAAATTAATGGTGATGAGAAACTGGCAACCGTAAAAATGGAAAAGGATGACATTTAAAAGTGTTTCCACAATTTTCACGGCACGATAAAAGAATGAAAACACTCTCAAACATAACAAGAGGAAATCACTCTGTAAAACGACTATAAATACATGCATAAAAACGCGAGAGAGAACACTTCAAGAGAATTGGAAAGAGAAATGAAGAACGAGGGGACAGGCGAGTACAACGCATTCACTTGGGGAAGGATAAAATGAAAAAAAAAAACAAAAATGAAAAAATGAATAAAAAATAACAAGGGTGAAAAATAAAGGACACTGGTGTGAAAAGATGGTGTGCATGAAGAGTAGTATGAGTGGTTTTTGGGATGAAGAGTGAGAAACTAAAAGAATACATGATGAACGAAGTGAGGGACGTAAATGAAGGAACAAATGAATGTTGGGCTCTAGAAAAAAAAGAAGATACCGTGGCGAGAAAAATTCACGGGGATGGTGCGCAGTAGTGTAGGAAGAAGGGAAAAAAGGATAAAACGATGCTCAACGTTAACCTCCTCGATAGTAAGAGAGCGATAGGTGGTGGGGTGAGAGAATAAATGATGCAGGATTCAGTTCTCACCCGGTACGCTAATGAAGTTATATCCTCACGGGTTTCCATCCTGATCAGGTCTCCTGTTGCCGCCGTTTCAACGGTTAATTCCGCAAACGTCAATAACCAAAAGGATGAAGGTGGAATAAGCCATTGAAAAGATGGTAAAAAAGGGCCTGACCCGGTTGGAAACCCGAAAAGAATTCATCTTGGGGGATAAAATTTAAATCACGTACGAAACTAATACCGTGAAGAAATAAATTCTTTCCCGGATAAATAATGACGTGAATTCTTCCCGGGATAGCAACCAGGTCAGGACTTTTGTCGCCGACGTTTCACTACGCTGCCACTAACTTCACCACCGTCAATGCCCTGAGTGCGATGGTGGAGCTTATCATTGAAACGACAGCAGCAAAAGCATTGCCTGGTTGGAAACACGAGAAGAAACATATAGAGTGAAAAAATGTAGCAAAACAAAAGGTACTAATGCCAGCGAATTAATGAGATGAATTCTAAGGTTTCTACCAGATCAGGTCCGCTGCCGACGTTTTAATGGCTAGCTCCGCAACCGTAAACGCCCCAAGGGAAATGGTGGAGTTCGCTATTGAATCGTCTGCCGAAAAGACCTGACCCGGTTGGAGACCTAAGAAGAATTCATAAGAATTCATCTTGAGAGAAAAAAATGTAAAACACTGCGAAGTGCTTCCCGCAAAGCCGTACAGGGTCGTAACAATACAAGCGATCGAGACTCATCGCTAGAAACGCCGTTCTGTGCCAAAGTGCGGCCCGCTTGCCCATCTCCGTCGTTTGCACGGCCCGCTGCTAATTCTGGATAAGACGGGCAAATAAACTGCATTACTACTTGAAAAGCAAAAAAAGTTAAATTCCGTCAGCAGAAAAATTTAACCTAATTTTCTCGAGTACTTCATAATTTCCGAAAAATTTCGAGCTTTGGCAAAAAAGAATTTTATTGATTTCAAAAAATATGGTTTCATTTATCATTCTTATATACTTAAAAATTTTAAATACGTTTATTCGTATACCGCATTTCTTGTCCAGAGGTCAAGTTCCAGACCAAAGTTCTGTTCCATCGTAGGTGCGGGTCGCATTAATTTTAGGACAAATTTTGGAACTGATCTCCACATTTGATGTTATTTTGTTTAAAACCGAGTTATATAGATCAGAGCTTTCTTAGGTTATGTAAAACATGAATTGTCATCGAGAATATAGATTTTTTTCTTTTCAGAGATCAAGTTTGCCAGGAAGTTAGTTTTAAATCGATTGAAAAATTCCCCCGTAACAGATAGAAATTACAGAATAGATAAAGTTAAGAAAAAAATTGTCATAAAAATCATTCCTCCCGTACTAATTTTAAGGAATTATTAGTAAAATAAGAAATCGCAATATTTCCACTGAAATTATCCCAGCACGTTGTTGCAACAGCATTTTCATAATGTGCTTCACTTTTTTCATTTTATTATTAATTTTCGCCAGGCGCGTTTCGTTGTCACAACAGCGTTTTCAAGTAACAACGACAATTATCATTGGAGGCAGGGTATGTAATAGAATTAGTGATAATAATTTTTTCGAGATTTCTCTAGACCAGGGGTTCCCAAACTGGGGGGCGCTCCCCCCTGGGGGGGGCGTGGAGAAAGTCCAGGGGGGGCGTGACACCCAAATGAAATGAAACAATTATTGAATCTTTCCATTCTGCGTTACCGCTTTCAACAGTGAACAAAAAAATCTACTTACTCACCGTATCAAGTAGGCACATAATTGTACGAGTGCAAGTACTTGTACAAGTAGGAGTTGGTATGTACGGCACCGTGGAAATAGGGTATTGCAAAATGGAAAGCTGATATGTGTAGCGGGGGGGGGGGGGCGTGGTACAAAAAAGTTTGGGAACCCCTGCTCTAGACAGTTCTCCTGTCGCTTTGAATACGTTGTTTATATACGTCATTTGTGTACAACAATGTAATTCCGAGCCTCTGTGAAATACTCACAATAAATATTGAGGTCAAATGTTAATTTGTCCTCAATATTTATTGTGAAATTTGGAGATATTTCAACAAAATTTCAATAAAATGGCAACGTTGCTATAAATACGAAAAACCGCCGTGCGAAAATTAATTAATTGGAAATGTTGCAAAATCATATTTAACTAACATTAATAACTTCCGAATCGTCGTGCCTCATATCGTACAAGATAATCAAAAGGAAGATGGAAAGGAAAATAATTTTTTCACTCAAAAACTTTTCCCCCGCTTGTGTGTGTATAGTCCTCCGCTCGTGGTTTTGTTCCGCCGTCGTCGGCGGGCGTGAGAAAGGGTTGAATCGGCGTGAATACAAACAGCATCCCCCGACACACCACCGAAGGCTTTCACGCCCGTGAATCAACTCAACGCGAGTGAGAGGGGATGTGAGCCGGGAGGAGATAAAAGAAGCGCGCTGCGCGGAAAATGGTGGAAAGCAGCGAATCTCGATTTGCTGAATGTGCCGGCAAAGATAGGATGAACGAGCGGTGGGAGGGAAGGGACTTACACGGGACGGAAGCAAAAATAAAACAAATAGAATCTGCAGTAACAAAACGATTTATTGTTCATCTACATCTACATATAGATACTACCCAGCATACCGCCTCGAAAGGTGTGTGGCAGGGGATGTTTGGGCAATAGCTGTTAACAAATTAATCGGAATTTCTATGACAAAGTTCCGCTTAGCATTGATTATGCCTTTTACTGCTTGGGAGAAAAACTAATTCTCTTACCTATCCGTTGGATAAAATAACCCACTTGATTTAAAGTTTCCGTTAAACTTGGAAATTTAGTGGATTTTGAATTTGATTTTCACGCGTCGCTCAGAAAGATATCTTCACTCCAATACTCAAGAGATCTAAGCCTAGCGCGCAGCCGCCGAGTCCTTAAGGGCTCCCAGCTTAATTATTTTAACATCTGTGCAACGCTTTTTATAAACCAGGAGCAGTTTTTGACGATCTCGTATCCTTCCTTTGTATTTTATTAAGTTCATGGATTAAGTCTTTCTGGAAATGAAAATGCCCAACCTTGGTAACTTTTCACTGGAAAATTGTTTATTGGTACGACGCGTTTCGACGATAAGGGGTCATTATCAAGTTGAAGTCTTTCTGGACCGGATACCGAAAAATGTTTCTCTGGGGACGCTTTGCACTGTTGGAACTGCACCATGAAAAAAAAATTGTAACTGACATCTACCCCGAAGTAACAACTACAAGGCTCTGAGTTCTTGTAGATTATTACTGTAGGGTAAACAATTAAAGATATATATACCATCTATTGATACATTTGCAAAATATTGATTCTTTTATTCAATTCTATTGCTATTAATGCTCAATTTATATTGCCAGTCAATGTTGATATCGTACTGAACTCGTAAGTAAATCTATTTGATATATTTATGACAAGATCGAAAAAGCAATTTAACATTAGCAACCTCAATCTGAAAAAAGTATAGCACCGACTGCAACCTGATATAGTATACTTGCGAATTACTATATATCTAACCTATAACATTATTTTCTGGTGAACATCGCCTACCTCCGAGAGAAAAGATAACGATTACGTCTACTATTATAAAGGTTACGGACAGAAGCGGTTTCCTGAGAGCGGCAAGGCGGCAAGATTGCAATCCACTTGTAAAATCGCGAATGCGATAAAGATGAGAAGAGCGTGTATCGTCTGCAACGCGCTAGAAACCCGATCGGAAGTTTGTGAAAAGAGATTTTCCGGCGCCGTGGCGTTAAAAACCCTTTCCATTTCATGCCACTCTGAAAACCCTCGCGTTCAATGAATGAATGGTTCTTGAATCCTCTGGGGCTGGGGAATGGAACGGGGTTGTGTCTGTGTTCGGGGGACTCGCATTAGCAAAGTGCTTCGTGCAAAGCCCCGTCGTGTCGTCGCAATGCAAGTGGTCCAGACTTCATCTCGAGAAACGCCGTTCTGCGTCAAAGTGCGGCCCGCTTGCCCGTCTCCATGGTTTGCGCGGCCCGCCGTTTATTCCGAATAAGAGAGACAATTAAACGGCATCGCTACTTGGCAGATAAATGCTAAAAATTAAACGGAGTTCCGTCTGCAGAAGACTTTCTCAGACTAGGTTAAACGTGTTCATTTCTATTCTCACAGCATTTAAATTTTTTTTTAATTTCTAAGCAGCATAAAATGGGTGCCTGGTTTTGCCTCTGTCCTTCTTTCTTTGATATTATGATTATAATCTCTTTGTTTTAGTCGGTTTAACGGGTATTTTAATTTTTAAAAATATTTTCCCCAAAAATGCAAAAATTTTTTCAAAGAAATCTTGCAATCCACATGTTGACATGAATACAAGTAACCATTAATGAATTTCTGCTGACGTTGTCGCACTTATTGGGGACAAAATGCTAAATGCAATGTAAACTTGAATTAAAACATAAAGAAGCCATTTGAATTTCTCAACTTCACAGTGAGACTTTGATAACCACTGTTATTTTTGCATAGGATAGCTACCATCATAATTACACCGGAGGTAATTAAAACCCACGTTTCTTCAATACCCACGAAATTTTATCCAGAAGCATGCGTTTTAACTCTTTAGTACCTCTTCCATCTTTGAATTTCGGCTTCTGTACGTCAGGATGTTTAGCTTTGGTAAATAACTTCATAAATACGAGTACTTGCACATTTTTGGAGCCAAGCATTATTCAATTTCAGATTTTTCATTAAAGTTGCCAACAAGTCACTGCAATTCGGCGGGACCAATTTCTTACGATACTTTTTATTAATAAATTACAGAGATAATGGATATTTCATTTGAAAATGATAATCTCACGAAATAATTTTTTATTTTTACGACCCCAGTATGTCCTTATCCAGTCCTCTTTTAGTTCATTAAAAGTTATCAGATATTTTCTCAAATGCCTGTAATAAAGGCTTACATTGAAGGTAACTGAGAACTGAAATAAAAGTATTTGTGGAAAATTTCCAGTAACTCGTAACTCACTAACACGTTAGGATTTCACCATATTAATCCTGAAACAACTCTCTGTGTCTATAGTGCTGCCAGGATGGATCGCTTTGCCTTTAAAAAAGGAAAGGAAACAGCCAATCCAAGAGGGGGAAGATATTCGATTCTGGTTGGATAAAGTGGGATGAGACCATCAGACTCGGTTATAATATTCCTGAAGAAAAAATACGAACTATCTTTTAGTAAATCATGAAATCTTTCATCATGGCGGCTGACCTTAAACATTCCCATGACCTTCGTCCATAAACGTACGTCGTAGGTCATTTGCTTTCAATACAATGCAGAAATGAATATTTTTGGTACAACGGTGAAATTAGAGAAATAAAAACGAGTTACTGTTCCATTGAAGTACAGGTGTTCCAGAAAAATGTAAAAAAAAAATTAAAATTGAAAAATCACTTCGTAGCTACACATCCCTCTCTGCCTCAACCGAAGGAACTGCGCCAGCGCTTGCCATTGATCGTAGATTTAAATGCACAGATGATCTAATTTGCTGTCATAATTTTTATCACTCATTTCCCACCAAACCTTTTCGCATGACTCCTATTTCATTCCAAAACGCCCGTAAAAATATAATCCACGCAATCATACCCTGAATCTTCCCCGTTTCCGTTGCATGGCATGTATCTCTTTCCATCTCCGTCGTCATTAGCACTCAATCTGACACAGTCACTCACACATAAACCTCGGCTCGACGCTTCGCACAGTCTCAACACACACATCATCTCGGCTGGGGAAGCTCCAATGAGAACCAAAGACAAAAGCGGTACCCATCCCTTTGTGCATTCACCCGCCACTCCCAACCCCCTTGCTTCGCCTCTCATCGTGCAACCAGGGACTTCACTCCCCTTCTGTTTCATTACTCCGCTTAGCTTCGCGTTTTTTTTCCGGCGCTTACCAGCCGGGGTCCTTTTGTTTAAGGGTTTTGCTAGGGTTCTAAACGCGCGCCCCGTTTTATCCGAGCCGCTCCGTCGTTTCATTCAGCTCCAATCACGAAACAAGAGCACTGGGACATCATCATCATCTTTCTCTTCGAGAAGGGTTTGAAATGGTTTGTCACTTGCCGTGCGATGGCAGCTATTTACGTGCTGGAGTGCAATGCAATTTGCTAATTAAAACGCTCGTTCCGATTCACTCAGTCCGAAGACGTAACCTCGAGTAGTGAGAAAATCGAATTCCAGCGGCAGTAAGTGAATTTGCGAATCAACAGCGGGGTCATATCGGTCACAAATATTCAGGAAGAGAAATATGGGTTATTTGAATGGACTAAGAGTTCGAGTGAAAATGCCCTTGCCGGAGTTTGAGTGAAATGGCCATAGACATCAAAGAATCTGGAACCTTCGGAGGTCAAAAAATCAACAATACGGATCTACGAACAGCCTAACCGACTTTGGCACCCTTCAAAACCTATGGTTTGACCCCTTGGTTTTTATGATTGCCCGACTTTTAACTCTATGACCTTTGACCCCCGTGGTGACCCTCGGAGGTCAATTAGTGAATAATACGGGTATTTGGACAATACCAATGACTTGGGCACCTTACAAAACCTATGGATCGACACCTTTGTTGGTATGCTATTCCTTTTGCCACCCTTATGACCTTGACGGTGACCTTACTGGGTCAACGGTTGAATATTCGTAAATAAAAGTGTTATTTTCGGGTTTCTCGTGCCCGAAAACCTAAGAATTGACATATTGGTCAGTGAAATTCACACTTTAGTCTATCTCGATTTTTTTAACATTGAAACCCCATAAGGCAAATTCAAATTTTTGGTTTGGACCCACTTTGTGAGGTCAAAAGGTCAAAATTGTAAAATTTTGCTTACACTCGACAAAACTTAGGATTTTTCCCCATAATTGTGCCAATTTTCATGAATATTGCTCCATGCAAAGTTACTAAAATTACAGGTCAAAAATGACACACGACCCTTGGGACAGTCTGTATAAGCTATATCGAGCAATCTTATTAATCAAAAGGTGTCCCGTGTACGTGTACCCAACAGTATGTCATTTTGGCATTTTGCATCGTACAGACTGTCCCACAGATCGTGTCATTTTTTACCTCTAATTTTAATAACTTCGCCTCAAGCCATTTCCATGAAAGTTGGCTTACTAATGGGGAAAGGTCGTAAGTTAAGTGTAAGTATGTTAAGTGTAAGCAAAATTTGACAATTCTGACATTTTGACCTCGCAATGTGGGTCCAAACTAAATTTTTGAATTTAATTTATGGGGTTTCTATGTTAAAATAGCCGAGATAGAAAAGTGTCTGCAGAAAGTCTGAATACAGCTTAATGTCCCATTCGACTGCTGCACTTAAAATTCCCCTTACTGAGCACTCAAGGAGAGATCGAGCCTCTGCCACCGCTGAGATTTGAACTCGGGTGGATTGGGTGGGAGGCAAACAATCTAGCCACCACACCAACACTATGCCCTGTTGTGTTTTACTATACAGAATAAAAAAAATCAATTATATATTGCAAATGTCGTGCAGGAACATTGGAGGGGATAATACGCTGTAAATAACTTTTACGATCTATAGGAACAACATTTTTACTAAGAGAATCGGGAAGTAAGAGCGAATGAAAGCATACGGTACGGAAATAATGGAAAATTCGAAGGTGAATAAACGGATGCTGAGCAGATGGAAGGGGATATACCCAATGGAAGGAAAAAAAGAAGCAGAAGTAAACATGCAAATAGCTTTCAATATTCATAGCGTCACAGACATTGCACAGATTTTTAATCTAGACGTGACCAGAATACCAATTCCATTATCTAATTCGCACATTTTTACGGGAAATCCGACTTCCCTTTTCATTCCATTTACTTCGGCATAAAAGAAGCCTTTCCAGTCGGCTAACCTGCGTTCGTGATACACGCGGCACATTTCTGTTTTCGAAAACTTTTCGAGGACGTTTTGAAAGTTTTAGAACGCCATTGCCATACATTTTGAGTGGTAGTTGTGCCTAGTAGGCCAGCAGCGTTTGAAACAATGTCTTGCCGAAAGTAGGCTTGCGGTCTGCTTGGTATTCCGCCGGTTTTTTCCGATCGCGGCGTGCTCATGCGGATCAAAAAATAAATAAAAAAAGATTCATTCGGTACGTGAGAGCAATATTTACTCCGGAGCACTGGGAACTTGGAGGTCGCATACTTTCCGAATTCTTTGGTCAACTACGAAACGGAAAGGATATCCCTTACAATAATGGTATTGCTTCGTATCAGAGTGAAAAAGATGGGAAAAAACTGACAACAACCTAACGAAAAAATTCATAAGCAAACACTTTTCGTAATGGTTATTCCAAGAAATACCGAAGTTTGGCCAGAAGCGAACCTTTACGGAATCAACCGCATATACATCCAGTGCATAAATTCCAAAAAAGTTTTTGTCTTGACCGGTATTCGAACCGGTATCTCCCGAATTCGCACCAAAATCTAAGAGTCCTGTGGAGTTGAATAGGTAAAACACTCAACTCAAATAATATGGGGCCGAATTCCAGTGAAGGAAAATAACACAAACCAACAATGAAAAAACTTTTTTACTGAAAATACCTTATTCTTATGTTTTTTAATTTGCTGAATCCAAATATGATCGTTTTAAAGTAGTATCACCCACCATTTATTCACATTTTACAGTTAAATTTATGAAATCAAGCAATATTTAAGATAATGGGGATTACTGTTGGTACTTCACCGAGGAGTTCAGCAAGCGATTCATCGCAGAAAAAGCTACACATGAAGCTTCAAGGGAAAAAGGGAAAGAAAATGTAGACCAATTCATGTTGACAAGTGAACCCTGTATTATAACGCTATAATAAATACAAAAAAATGTATCGCGATGTAGTGAATAGTAAAAACAAACAATTTTATGATGTAGCACAGTGTTTCATTGATTTCCCTGTATACCGTATAGGGGTATTAGACTAAATATTAAATACATATTGCTTGGAGACTATGGGTGATACAAAAAAAATAAGGCCAGGTTTGGATTCGGCACATCAAAATCTATAAAGATCATCATATTAAAACAAAAAAAGTTTTCAAGCAAAATTTTTTGTTGGCCTGTGTAATTTGTCATCTGGGAAATTTTCAAAATTTCGCCAGGAGTTCAAAACGTAACTCATCCAACTTTAAATTTTAAAGTAATATTTCTCCTTCCCTAAATAATATATTACACTGGACCGTAGTTACTTTTCAATAATCTAAGACAAGAGGAAAAATATAGGCGATTGATCGGTTATTTTTTGAAAATATATACAGTATACTTAAACCGCGGGTAGAAACTTGTGGTTCCAAACAGCGAATTTCCATAACAATATTTCGGCTCTTTCAACAACTGGAATAAATGACGGAAGCACTTAAAAGCTAACACCCGACAGGAATTAATGGTAGCAAAAGGAGGATATATTCTATCGTTTACTTCCTCAAATTTTCGGAAAAAATTGTGGTGAAGTGTGGAGTGAAGACAAGAAGGAAAAGCAATGGAAAATGACGGTGAAGATTATGAAAAAAGAAACTTTTAAAGTAGCGGCGTCCACAGTGGAACATTTGAATAAAAACTGTCCTTGCCTGAAATATCAACTAATAATTCGACCATCTATTTCAAATATTTCCACCCTGTCCATACTGGCAACATTGTAAGTATCACTTCTTTTATATTATTGTTTTGCGTGGAATATTATGGGTTAATAAAATATTCCGTCGTCAAAGGTAAAACAAAAAAGGTCATTTTTCAGAGTTTCACGCGGGCTTAATTATTTATTCGGGTTGGAAGAATTATTCATTTAAATTCAAAGACATACTGTCTACTGTCTCCGTTGTCTCCACGTGGTATGTGCTATATTTAAGGGGGCCATAGATCCAGGAGGCAAGGACGGGGTGGGGGCAAGATATTCTCCTTGGTCTAAGCAATCTCAACGCAGTCATCTTCATCTTAATCAGCAGCCCACCACCTACAATGCAACGGGTATGCGGACTTCTGGTGTGGGGAGTAGTATGGTAGGTGCAACTAGGCTTCCAGGTTTTCCTCCGCGTCGAAAAGTCTTCGTTACGACAGTTTCGCCGCCGTTGCAGCAGGCGTATTCAGATTTGAAGTATCGGATGCAGGTTTTTTATATTTTTTATATAGGCCTTGAATATGTCAGGTGCGTCCTCATTGGTCGGTTTGTGTAGGAATTTATTCCCGGCGTTGGAAAGCGAATAGCTGATACTAAGACACCACATCACTCCTCGGAAGCCTGCATCAACATAGGGACTAGTATGCTGCAAGTGGGCGTGGTCGGTTGCCTTCCCGTCGTCTCTGCGATCGTCCTCGTACGGATCTGAGAACACCGTAGACCAAGAAGCATCGTCTCCAAATCTGAAGCCACATCAGTCTCCGAGGTAGGGGGATGGAATGCCGCGGCCTTTTCCTTCCTCTTTGCCAATTTGGCTGGGGAATGGGAAGACGATTTCTGAGGACGTAGCTCAGGGCCAGTTTAAACGATAAGCAAAGTACGCGGCCGCTTAGGGCGCAAAGCGAAAGAAGGCACCTAAGCCCTCAGTCCAATGTTAAGGACAAATCAAGCAAGGAGAGTCAAGGTTGAGGGTTGATTATTATTATTAAAGTATTCTACCGATTAAGGTAGGTTTCCATGGAGTGCTTGAGAAGCATTCCGGAAGCCTCCCCTTACACCATGCACTTCCCAACTTCAGTGCACAATAAGACCTACTACCTTTCATTTTATCTAAAAGTCCTATTCTTTTCCCTCCCCTCCCTCGTTAACCTAACATTCTACCCTCTAGCACTGTTTTAAACATCTCATCCCCGCTAAGTACTCGCTCCATTCATACCTTCTGTCTCCTCCGTATCTCATCTAAAAGCTGCCTCTGCTCACCCACTATTTCCAGCAATTCGTCGTTCCTCCTCTTCTATGTCCACTTCATTTTCTCCATTCTTCGCCAGCTCCACAATATTATTGTAGACGTAAGGAAATATCATGGGTAGAGATACGGGAAAATAGCACTTTCAAATACAGTTTATAGCATTTTGAGGCATCAATTTTTTTAACTTTCATAATGTATCACCAGTAGTTGACGACTCAGTGTAATGAAATACAGTTGTTTGAGAAAATACGGAATATTTAGAGTAATTTTAGGGTAAAACAATAGTAAATTAAGGAATAAGATATAAAGTAAATAATTAAAAATAATAGTAGTAGCCTGAATATCAAATACACTTGTTGAATATCAGTTGAGCGTCTGTCAGTCACAACTAGATTGTACTGGCTGAAATACCTCTCCGTATCCACGTTGTTAACTGGTGTCCAGATTGTGTGGAGTGCAGAATTACCAAGCTCAGTTTTTTCTCGGCAGATGGCAAGAGATATTTGCTTAGCATCGCAGAATCTACCAGGTTTCTCTCCCAACCTCTTTCGTAGCTGCCGATGAAAATACATGCAACCATGTATGAAGAAGTAAGGCCCAACGTCCAGTGGCGCAGTGAGGGGTGGGCTCGGCACTAAATTAACAAATTTTGCCATCGAAAAGGCAAATTTGCGGTTTAAATATCATAAAAGTCCTGTAATCGCGCCTATGTCGCATTTATTCACGTGTATCACATCAATTTCGCATCTATCCCATATGCGATTTTCACGTATCACTAATCATGGGGTTCGGGATGGAGGGGTGGTTAGAGTGCTGGCTTCCCACTCCGTGGAATCGGGTTCAAATCCCGGCGGTGGCAGAGAATTTTCAGAGAATGCCCGATCCTTGCTTGAATGCTATGTGGAGGACATTTCAAGCGCAACACTCCGCCCGTCGGATGGGACGTTAAGCCGCAGTCCCCTTGGCGCCTTTCGATAAGAGCAGGCTAATGCTGACGCCGGGTTTCTCTCCACCCTTCCTTACCTACCCTTCCCACATGGCGCAAATGACCTAAGCTATCGGTCGTCTCCTCCAAATACCATACCAGGATATATCGTAAAATACTCAGTTAGTTGTTATTCCCAAATGGACTCCTTCAGCCGTCCGTCGTTCCGTCACCTACTGACTCAATCGTAACGGTACTCTTAATTTTTATATAAAATTGGTTTATAAGCTCTAAAAATATGACACATTCGATATAAAAGACCAATAGCTGTGTACGATCACGCTGATATTTAATTATCGATCATTATGCCATAAAGAATTTTTACATATATTTTAAGATATGTTCAGGGAGAATCCCTTGTACCCTGTTTGGTAATAACTAAGAGAGAGGCCGCTAGATGTCAACCTAGCATATAACTGCTCCCATGGATGACATAATAGCTCCCATGGATGACATAATAGCTCCCAGGGTTGAGACGAGCGAGGGAGTTGAACTGACTCGAGAGTTAGTATGGTCGTGTGGGCATAGCAGTACGGTGCATTACGTGGTTTGACGAGGACCGCGAGTCGATTCATCGGGGGAGAGGAGAGATGGCATTCAGCGAAAGGTAAGTGGACATCGGGACTCTCTCTTTCTCCTATTTCTATTCAGAATACAGTCCATTATTTATCTGTTTTTTTTTTGTGGGGCGAATCTTTAAATTTCACATTTTCGTGAAATTATATTGGCCCACACATATACCTCAGGTTATTTTTGGAGGGGGAAGCGGAATTTTGCTGGCTTGCAAAAGAAAAATGTCTGGAATCGAGCCTGATATCGCTCTACTCACCACGAGCAATCTCGGACGTCCCCGTCTTTTGTCGCCCTGTACTGCGTTCGCGAACTCTTCTTCTGTATTTCTCACACTTCGCGGTCTTTTGTGCACAACGGCCGTTGTAAAATGCAACTCCAAGCGTAGATTTGATAAAATTACTACTCCAAGGATATTATAGGGCCCTGAATATCTCATCAGCTGTAGTGGTGGAACAAAAAAATGGGTAAATTCGATATCTCGAGCTATCGATTTAAAATCGATATGAAAAGCTCCGCTTTTCAACAAAAATAAATATTTGAACCAAAAGATCGATTAATCAAAGAAAATCTACGGTTCTTTCAGTATACCATTTGTGCAAAAACAAGTTCATTATTCAATCAAAAAATATAAAAAATACACATTGAGTAGTAGAACATCTATTTAGAATATAAAATATATTTGATTGATTTATTATTAGTAATAAAAATTTACAAATTCAATTAAATTTATATTTCGGTATCATTGTGACGACTAGGCTTCACTAAAATTTTTAAGAAAGATCAACTTCATGGGTTGCTCTTTCGTAAAAATTTTGAGAAGAAAGTCTCTCACAGGGTTGGATGACGTCATAATATGCCGGTGGTGACGCTACTGACGAAACGAAACGATAAAGATCGAAGTTGGAAAATCGATTTTGGATAAAAACTGGAAGATCTTGATTTCCTCTATTATAAGCTATTAAAAGATAATTGTATCGATCGATTAAATCGATTTTAGATTTCAATAGAAGTCGATTTTTCCATCACCAATTGACAGCTACGCAGCCCTGTGTAGGCCTCGGCTTCCTCTGTTCTTATAAGCCCCCATTTAGTTCTTCTTGCTTTGTTCCATCGTATCGTAATTCCCATAGCCTTCAAATCTGTAGCAATCTCTTAAAGAAAAGGAGCAAAAAAACTGCTTTGGTCGTGACCTACCTGAATGGAAAACGAAGTGGGTGCACATCATTATCAAATATCTCATCATCGCCATCATCATTGCAGTTCTACAGTATGAGTGTAAAAGCAGGGTCATCTATTTTTAGTTCTTTGCGTGGATAAAAAATTTACCCTAAACGGCCGCGAGGATCAAATCGATTCTTCTACAAGAAAGACTGTATTTCGAAGAATTTAAGGATCTTATATCAGGTAGTTTTTATTAAAAATTAAATTTATTGTATCCCCTCTTTATACAGAAAGAAAAGCATCGCTACATATTTCGTTGATACAGCACATATATGAAGCTAACTTAGAGGGGCTAAATTTGATTCCCTTGGCTGTTGAAAGGGGAAGGCCTAGTCCAGCCGTACTAGAGCTAAAGCAACACAGAATTGAACAAGAAAAATTATGTTTTAATTCGTTTTTCTGTGTTCATTGTTGGTGTGTTGTTCTTTGATTTAAAACTTTGGATTCGGTATCATACAAGATACCCAGAAAAAATTCGTTTGTATTGCATTGTCAGTTAAAATTCATAAATTTACGTGAATTTCAGCTATTATGAACAAGGTCTGGCACTTTTAAAGGTGGCTGAATGGAGAATACTATACCGTAGGAGTGTTTTGTCTAGTCATTTCAGTCATGTCTGCAGTTGAGTGGTACTCTGTAAAATAATTTCATTTCCCTTGCAGCGAAGATGAGGCAGCCTTGATATGCTTTCTCCTTCGCAATCGCTGTGCAATAAAACGCCTCCGCGCATTTTGGACAGTTAGATTGTGCAAGAAGCTGCCATCTATGTGTCTCGGCAGTAAATATCCATGGCAGTGATATATGAAGGGGATATGGCAAAGAGGAGGAGGAACGGCTTTTCCTGAGGGCGCAATTTATATTTTGTCGTGAAAGAAAAGGCGGTTCTGGCAGGACATGGGAGGCAAACATCAGACAGAACGGAGGAGGGGAAAAGAAATGTAATCGAAATATATAGTACGGTGGTGGAGGACCTTCAAGAAGAAGGAAGCTATGTTTCATTCTTTTTCAGAAATAGACGTCATTTCCGCGTTTTCCTTCGTACTGCCTGCACCAAATCTTGTAGACAGGAATTTAGATGCATGTAACCATTATTAATCGAATTTATCACTATTGTCATTCAAATTCTTTTTCAAAAACTGTAAAATTTGAGCAGTATGTGACTTGGGTGTCGTAAAGTTACTCTATTACCAAACTCCATAACCTCATCACCTCAGTATGCTACGGTCTACATATGTGGATATGTACAGGTACTTTTTGGTTTGCTAAATTTTGCATTATTTTCAGGTACAATATATATTGAAAGCGGTCGTGATAGAAAGCTCTTAGCACTTACGGAAAATGGCTTGCAATACGCTAAGTTTACGCCAGATTAAGCCTGAAATAAAAAAGCTGTAAAATGCGAGCAGTATATAACGTGTATTTCTGAAATATTTTTAAGAAGTAATCTTTAACTACAAAAGTCCTTTGAACTTGAAATAAATTTATCATAAATATTTTGCATATTTATTCGAGTTATATGAACTTGTATTGTATTAATGTTTTAATTTATATTGATCTGTATTGAAGTATAAATGTATATTGTAATTAATCTGATTATTGAATAAATTCACGTAACGTTCGTAAATCAAAACGTGAATAATTTTTTTACGATGTTAACTCGATATTGTTGATTTTTCCATCTTTGTTGCTCAAAAGCGTATTTGTTTCTTAAGGTGCATAGCTTCATGGAATTTGATAAATTTCTTTTCAATTTAATTTTTTTCAACTTAAAGCAACTATCTGAAAAAATTTGATCAATTTTGTTTTTACAGTTATCTGTTTCGATACAGGGACGCTCTTTACGTTATAAATGATCAGTGCTGGGGAATACAGGAGTAAATCGTGCGGTAACCTGAAGAAATATTTTCCCCGAGAAAGTTTAATGGGTAAAATAAAAAAATGAGATGGTGAGGGAAAACACAAATGTACGGCAATGGTGGTTGGTCCACCGCATCGGTATGATGGCGGTCTTGAGGATAAAGGCTTTCGGTGATGACAGAAGGGGAAGTTTTCGAATGCTTTCTGAGAGTTTTCCCGAGTGGACTTCCTGGAAAGATGGAGGACCAAAAGATTTATAGTCGAAATCTCATAGTTGACGCTGCACACAAGAATAGGACCGAGGTATAAGAGTAATGGTGGAGGTTTAGAGGAAGTAAGGGAGGGCTTCGTGGTCAGAAAATGTGGAATGAAAGGATTAACATTGTTGGAGATTGTAGTCAAGGCAAACCCGGGTGTGAACTGCGAGGGATATAGTAAAGTAGTTTATAGTGAGGTATAATTAGTATCTAGGTAAATAATACGATTTTTCTAGGGAAATGTGGTGAAATTATGAAATGAGCATAGGTGATTAGCATTTTAACCCTTTCTAACCCACAGCCGTTTCTGGGAGAAATCAAATTTCTAGATTATTCATTTTGAGAGCTTGAAATTTTACACTCAATGATAATTATCCTATCAGCTAAATATTTCGTCATTAAAATTTACACTACAAAATAATATTTAATTTAGATATCTCCCAAATAGAGCTGAAAGTTTAAACATTTTTGGTGTTGCTTAGAAGCAACATTGGGTTACAAAGGGTTAATGATGATGGTTATGGGTGATGACATGAATAGCTATGGTAAAGGATACTTTTAATAAGAAGAGAAAAGTGTTATGTAGCAGCATTGACGTGGAGCTGAGGAAGAGACTGATGTAATGCTATGAGTGGAGTTTTGTGTTGTTCGGATGCGAAACGTTGACCATGGGAAGAAGAGATAGGGATTGAAACAACGATTTTGAGATGTGGGTATGAAGGAGGCTCGAGAAAGTGAAGTGGGTGGATAAAGTGAGGAATGAGGAGGCGCTGTAAAAAGTTGTGGAGGAAAGAAAAAATTGAGAACTATAGTAAAGAGAAAGGTTAATTG
The DNA here is from genome assembly GCF_921293095.1 of Ischnura elegans. Classification (NCBI taxonomy): domain Eukaryota; kingdom Metazoa; phylum Arthropoda; class Insecta; order Odonata; family Coenagrionidae; genus Ischnura; species Ischnura elegans. Next base: position 64,948,943 of record NC_060255.1, on the reverse strand, counting down.
GATCGGGGATATTTTAAGAGGGAAGGTGATTTTAAATACACCAGTCGAGGTATCAGTGGAATGAGAAAAGAGAAGAGGAAGTATAAAGCTGAAGATGATAGACGCATTAATGTAAAAAAAGGTATAAGGAACACAAAGACGATGCCTTGGACAGAAGACGGAGAAGACAACTTTAGTGTTTGGCACCTGGGCTAATGGGTAGAAAACTAGCTGATGATGTGGATACACCTGTGGAGCATTAAGGATTTATTTTGGTGTTGAGGTCAGCTCGTTACTAACCGCGGTGCCGTGGTGCTCTGCAACTCCTCTCATGCGTCTGAAACATGATATGCCGAGACAAATAGCTCTTATTTATTCATTAATTTTATTAAGCCTTTTTTGTTTATTGAAGACATACAAACTTTAAATGTAGAACCACGTTAAAGGTTACCACCTGTTAAATTTTTCCAGAAATTGCGGTGGCTTTGGGATTCGACTCCTTAGCCCGCTTATGCATGAAAGGGGATGGTTGCTACTGATGTAAAAAAAATATTCTCCTTGCAGACATATGCAGAATAATCCTAGTTAAGATGGAAAATTTAGTTGGACGGGGTCCTTATATACGTTAGTAAATATTTGTATGCGGGCATCAAACTCTTCGATAAATTCACGGCTTACCATTCTTTCCGAGTTATTATCGGCATAATGTCTTCACTGATGTAAAAATAAGATACGACATTTTCCTTAAAATGTCAAAATGTAGCGTATTATCAATCACAGGTAATAAATAAATGAACTGTTTATTATTTATTTCACAATCAAATTAAAGTAATTTCTTTAGCAGACTAAATATCTATATTTTTTCCTCATGCCTTAATTTCCTCATAGGCATAATTCCAACCACATTTTGCTGTATTGAATTCCGCGAATGGTATTTTAGACTTCAGAATGGTCCCATTATAGGATAAATGCTGGCTTGTGTGTAGGTTCATGAGGATCAATATGGTCTAGCTCTTCATGAGGGCACCTTGAATTCTCCGAGAAATTCATAGAACCACAACTTTTCAAGGAATGGTCTCATCAAGTCCTTTTTGCCTGGAACGTCATACTGCCCTCCTCTGTTTTCATTGAGTTCCAACCATCATCCCTGGCTTTTTAATTATTCCAGAAGCCTCTAAATCTCTTTTGCCATTTTACCCCGACGTATATTTTATTTCTCTAACTCAATGCCCTACTTTTCCACTCCATGTCAATTGAGAGTTTTCCTCAAAACCTGGAAAAAATTTGTACTGAATTTTAATTTCATTCCATCCATCCCACATCTTCTCAAACGCATAAAATTCGATGCTTATATTCCTGTTTGCCTTTCATAAGAATCTATTTTTTTCCTGGTTCATGTGAATATTATTGGCTAAATAGCATGAGGGAAATAATCCGTATAAATAAAATTCCCCGGGAAAGCGTCCTATATTTCTTTCCAATTCCTATTTTTTTATTTGCGAATTGAAAAATCCACTCAACCTAACGCTGTAGAAGCCTTATGAATCTGTTTCTAATAGTGACCCAAACTGTAAATAAAATAATGACAATTTTACTCTTAATTGGTCGGATCGGGTCATAATGAACCGACTGGATTTCCTTAGATTTTTCAAATTAAATAACTTCGTTCGAAATTGAATTTCTTTTCTACTCTATTATTTCTTGTAATTCTACCGCTGAGTAAAGTTTGATTTTCAAAGTATTGCTTTGCTTCGCTGCAACCGATATTTTGACCCGACGCGGCCGTGAACATCTCAGAGTTTTTCCGCCTCCGGCCCGACGCGACCAGATTCGTAAGTTTTGGTGTGCGACCAATTAAGAATTAACCCTTAATTGGTTTCCAACTTTGCCAAAAATAAAAAAATGCAAAAATTTATCAATAACTTTGAAAAAATGTATATAAAAGTTAAAAAAAAAATTATTTAAGAGTTTGTAAAAATGCATAAAAATTTTTGCAACAAAAATCAATATGGTTGGGAGGTTTTGTAAAATTTTAGCGCGCCAGTATATAAATCAACGATTTTAAAAGTAATTTGTATAAAATATACTCATGCAATTGCGCGCAGCAGGAAAAAATACGCTCCTTCTAACGTTTGTTTATTAGATAATGAAATTTCTTCAAAATTTGCAAATATGTACTTCACGTATGAAAATTTTACCTCATGAATTTCCTGGTGACGGAGATTATTTAAGATGCGTAAATGGCTTTGAAAACTTCCGAATGGACGTAGCTGGGGAGAAGTGTTTACAGGAAAGTGGGTTTTTTTAACACGTTCGTAAGCTTTCACGCTCCTGTACGCCACACAAAATACTTATGCCTTACCTATAATTATTTCACAAAAAGGCAAAAATATTACAAATTGAGCGTAATTTATGCAGCGTGTGAATTATGAGGAGTTCTGTTTGAGATGTAGTAGTGGAATAAACCTTCACAAAGTTTGTAATTCGCCATGATTATATCATTTGGCTTAGCCGGGGTTCAAACCCAGATCTCCGTATTTCCGGTGAGATATGCTACCTGTTACTATACTACCTTTAGGCACATTGCATGCTCAAGCGAACTTCGGACAAGGGTTATCGAACAAGGCATGCCGGAATACCGATAAAATGCTACATAAATTTGAGTAAATTTCTCATAACAGAATGAATACATTGATAACATATTCTATTTCACACATATCTATTTGTTACAACTTCGAGAGGTATCAAGTCTCCCGTGTCATAATCGAGAAGAAATAATTCCTAACATTTCCTCTGCTGTATATAATAGGTGTTTGGAAGAAAAAAATATCAAATTTTTATTTGAAGCTTATTATTCTCTCCGATAGTCTTCATAACCACGACCACCATCTTATGTGCCACTTTGTTAACTGCGCTCCTTCAACACCTTGAGTACGTAAACGATGTTTGTGACTTATTCTAAGGATATGATGGCTTGTTGGTGTAGCTAAAAGCGTACCTGATCGGCAATTGATAGATACGGATTCGAATTCCGAATGAGTCAAACTGAGTCAAATGATTTTTCGTGGAAAATTTTTCCAAGAGTTCAACACGTATTTCCTATGCCAAATTCTGCACTTAAAACGCCAAAATTTTGTTTTTGTGAACCAAGTCGGTAACTTCGTCTAAGAAGATTATGGCTATCAAATGTTGATGGGGACTTTCGCGGGGTGGTGCAGCATGTGAAGCAAGGTTTTCGGGTTGGCTGCAACGCCGGCGAAACTGTCGTCTTGAAGATGAATCGACGCGGGGGTCAACCCGAAAACCTTGCTTCACAAGATTATGGCTAGTTAAAGTAACTAGGTAGTATTACCTGTCCGGCAATCGGGAGACCCGAGATTGAATACCGGCCGAGGAAAATGATTTGCGTGGCAATTTCATCCTTGACGTATGTTTACACGTGTGGGCGTGAATGCGTACAAAGTTACTTGTATTCTGGAATAAGCATGCTGTGAAACTACCTTAAAGCAGTTTCCACTTCAGAAATAAAACTGTAGCGGAAAGGGACAGCCCTGCGGGCATCTAATTTATATGTCCTACTCCATCTACTCCCCTTGCCGCCAGAGCGTTTTATAACCCGGGGCGCAAAGGCTGTGGACAGCGGTGTTGTCACCGGGCGACAGGCGCATAGCCTCAAACCGTATCCCATATGGAGTCGGAAGCATTCGGGGCGCCGCCGTGGGCGCGCGGTGGCTTACAAAGGATGCCTCCAAGAGTAAAGCTGTGTCATTCATGAATGATTCGTGATGAACGATTCATTTGAACGACTCAAAAGAAATGAATCAATCTTTGATGAATTCGTTCAAAATGAAATGATTATCCCATCGTTCATCGATTTTTTCAATTCATTGAAATGAAAATAAACTCTGTTGTTTATAGTGAACGATGAATTTAATTCAGGTGTGTGGTGTGGATAGTTACGCTCCCATTATTTGTCAGGTTATCGATTTGATGGAGCTGTTAGACGAAACCGCAGAATATAAATAGGTAGCTTTTTAATGAACGATTCAAATACAACAGAGGCAGAATTTTGATAAATTGTGATCTCGTGATAACCTGTTACCTTAGCTAAATATCTTTGAAAGGCGGGTTAAATGTTGGTAATATAGGTTGTATGCCGAAAGAAATTAATCGCGTAGAATACATTTTGATATTATCGGTTTAAATGTGTCACCAATCTAATTAAAATGTACTGAAGTCCTTGAAATTTCGCTTGTGATGAAATAAAAATTCACTGGAATCCACTACGCATGCGTAATGGATTAGTGGATTTAAGTTCAATCCAAATAATCGTACATATCTATGATGTCGCTCATATACGGTTTTAAAAATTGAAACATTATAATACATCAAACTCGCGTACTCAATCCTCAAAATGAACCTTAAAATCCACCCTTATTCGGATATACCTACTTCTCAGTGTGCGGATGGGTTCGAAAGAAAAGGGCACAAAGCAAAATCCGTGTAATGACTTGCACGTGGAACTGGAGAAAGCCAGTAGGCACGTGAGATACTTTTGGCGTCAAACGCATAAAGATTTACGCTCTTTACTTAATGAATGACGCCAACTTCACGGAATAAGCAAACATACATTTACTCTAATTTTTTTCTTAATAGTATCTTTATTCGGTATTTTAGCACGCTAAAAACCAATTTCAACAGCTGTGAAAAATTCTAAGATGCAACTACAAAAATATCGGCCAATATGAATTTCCCTTAAATAGACTTGTATTTTCAAAGTTTTTCTCTTCATAAATAATATAGCAGCACAAAACTAAGATAGAATCGTGAGTATTATAAGTTAAATTATAAAATTAAATACTTTAAACGAATTTTTTCAGTTTGTGGAGACGGTTAAATGAATACATCTCCCCGTTCATTGCACACATTTCTTGGAGCCTTATGTTTATACCCTCCACATTACAAATCTTATTCCTGGTTAACTAAATATAAATGAGTAAGACCGACTTGACAACAACATTATGGATGTTAGAACGTAGGTTTCCGCGGCGATGGTTTGATCTCTGCATTTCTTCAGGGTTTCCTTCCGCGTCAGCTTGTTTGAGTTGCAAGAGAGCAGATGCAAGAGAAAACAAGGAAAAGAAACTTTTAGTTAAGGAGTGCCGATACTTCCCAAGATAAATCAGAGAAGAAATAAAAATTCAAAAATTACCATTGAATTTCAATAGAGAAGATGGATACTTCCTTCACAGCGCGTGGAAAAGAGTCATCAAAGAGAAAAGCCAATCAGAGAGAAGCGCCCAGTCTGACAGTCAATCACAGTGCAGCTCCCATCCAGCCTACAGTATATAAGCGAGGCAGAAACCAACAGCCGACACCTTCGACCTGAAGACGCTGGCAGGATAGCCAGCGAAACTGTTGTCCACAAACAAGCTGACGCGAAGAAAACCCTGAGCATTATGGATGATTATGGCGCCATTTACGCCGCACGATTAATTCTTCAATTCACCATCATTTGGAAAGGGTGAGAAAAGCATTTAAACCAGGTTTCACAAAGAGAAGGAGAGGCCGCGATTGCCACTTATTTCTCGCAAGGAATTCAAGTAATCTAAAAACCTCGGCGACCCATATCAATACAAGGGAGGCGAAAGACCATGTTACCAATAATAATTACCAGACCATGGTACCAATAATAAAAGCTAGGTCATTCCCGTAACCAGACCATGGCGTCCCTGGAGGACAAAAATCAACGAAGATACGTGGACGACTTGGGCACACGCAGAAGGTACGGTTTTACGATGTACATTTCATTAGTTATAGTGGAATTATGCGCGCTTTGAGAAATAAATCCTACTCACCCACCCACAGCAGCATATTTTATAAGCCCACAACCTTAGCACCCGGCAACAATCAGTCCTGAGGTCGATGAAAAAGAATTCCATTGAAAACTCATTGCAAATAGAGAACCTGACCCGATTGGAAATTCGAGAAATATATTTATCTTATTAGTTCACCGGGTAAACAAAACCCTCGAAAAAAAAACTGGTGATTCTCCGGTGAATGGACTGAATATGGCTTTCTCGGTTTTCCAGCCGGGTGAGAATATCCATTTTCTCCAACGTTTCGAGGTCCGACAGGTCCTTCATTATGTGGTAATCAAATCCCTATGATTCCACATCAGTATTGATGTTTTCACAAGGCTTTTCTTCTCTCCTACTCTCCTCCGGCTTCCTCATCACTCACTCGGTTGATCAGCTTAATTTGGTCAAGAGTTAAAAAAATAACAGTCGCGAAAATATATAGATCGAGCAAGAGTGATGCGTCTCCTTAACACTCTCTTGGAGCCGTTGGTTGAACATCGCCCGAAGCAGCTTGTCCCTCCTCTTTCGGGGGGACAAGTGAAAACCGCGTCTTACCCTAACCTCACCCCCAAGGGCTTTCCCGCTCTTCGTCATCCGACCGCAAACTCGTCGAGTCGCTAGAAGCACCGTCCCCCATCCTATGCCCCGCCACTACACTATCCTCATCATTTATCACTATCTCCCTCTTAAGACTCCCTCTCTCATTCCACGTACCTGTTTCATTATGGTTCTTTCCACACGTTCCTCCACACTTTGCCGCTGTTACACAGCCAGTAGCTTGAACCCACCATCCTATTTTTATCCAACCTATAGTTATCACGATCTTGCGCACTATAATAATATATTTTTAGCATTAAAAACAATTTATTTCATACGTTGAATTGGTAAGGCCTTAAATTTATAGAAGGCCTTAAATATTTCGGAGGGGTCTAGATTCCCCGGACTTCCCTTCTTGCTTCGTCACTGAAAATAGGTTTTATAAGTTACACAATGATTTTTGTGAAGTATAGGTGCATCATTGAACATTTCTTCGTTTTGACGTCAGCGACTCGACTATTTCAGATGAATTATATAAATAAGAATGTAGAATAAGTGTGTTGCAGCTACAATCACATAGGTGTTATAATTGTTGCTGAATAAATTAGTAATTAATCCATGGTTTTAAGTATAAAGTAAAAGCAGAGTACTTAAGATACACTTGATTAAGATTTATATTTTTAGCAAACGGAGAATCTGAAGCATTTTTTTTAACATAAACGCCTTTGTCCGAAATCTATGGCAGCATTTTTTATTACATTTCTACGTTAATTATCACTGCAAACAGAATGCAATTTAATATATAAATAAAAGTGGAAAAACTTTGCCGAAATCAGTTTTTTGCAAAGTTGTCGAAATTATGAAATATATGCTACACCTAAGGTGAACGAGCAAAAAGAGCATCTTTAAGTATTACCTTTCATAATTGCTTTTAATTTTCCTCAACCTTATAGGGAAAAGAGACAAAAATCAATGGTACTGAGAATATGATTTAATGTTATCAAGGTTTTGCGTTTTTCCTACGCGTAACACTTGAAAGAAACGTGGATAAAAGCCTTACACTTAATAGCCATGGGAATGAAAAAAATGAATCTTACTTTGAAACTTTAGTGACATAATTCGTTTTTCGTATTGGTTACAAGGACATCATCCTAAATTCCAATATGATAGAAGGATCATTGCTATTGCATCAAGTGTGAAATTATGACAGTAAAAGGTCAGAATAGAAATTTAACAGGTTCGCGCAATCATTATTTAATTCTATTTTAAGAAAAAATGCTCTTTATAGTATTAAAAAATTATTACGGCAATGAGATATTAAATATAAAATTATAGCTTTTTTTGATGCCTAATATATTTTTTTGTGCTTCAAATCATTTTGCGGTAGCTTCAAATTTTAAGATAACACATTTTTTATAGGGGAAAAGTGAAAGTTCCATGGAACTAAAATGCGAAACACGCACTTAAATCTTTATTGACATCAATCCATTATGTCTTCATATCAGTAATCGCCTTACGACTGCCATAAAAGGTTTTCATATTTAGATTTTTAAAGCACGATTTGCAAGCTAATGACCCACTTCAAATACGGATGTGAAACATAAATCTGAATTATTATACTGCCGCTGAAAGAGCTAATCACACCTTAAGTGCGGATACAAGTGTGCATTACTCTCACTTTCAGTAGAAAGTAAATCACATGAACTACGTCAAAGACATTCAATTCCAAGATAAAAAAAAATCTTAGAAAATTGAATTCAGATCGACATCCTGAGGTGCCCCTTTTATAATTTTTGCTTTATAGCGCAGCAAATAGCCTGATGTTATTTTCATTTCAACATCATCATAATAATTTCTTTCTTGGAAAAGCGCCATATTTCTCCGGAGATGAAGATGTTTATCAGACATGAGAATGTTTCACGAGCTCCTCCTCTCAGTCTTGTACCCTTTATATCAATTTATGGGGCACAAACAACATGCTTCTTATAATATATGGCCGACTTAATGCGAAAAATTTATTCAAAAGAAATATTTTTGGCTTATTGATCTCAATTTACCTTCCATTCAACCGCGGAGATGCTTAACTGTGGCCTCAGATTAGTCAATAGGCTAGTGGTTCCAAGTTGATGTCATACTTATCGTAGAGGAAGTGATGAAAATACATCATCAAAAGATCTCGATTCCATTCTTTAACTTGACGCTCAAGTTGATGATCCATTACTGGTTGACGCAAGACTCGAACACTTAAGGTGAATCATATGTATTTTCTCTCTAGGATAAGAATAAGATATACAACATCATGTGTCTTCTGGCGCAACGGTACGCTGTTAACAAGTTGACTTCAATAGTCTGGTACCATTATGATATTTGGTTTTTCGCACTTTACGTGAGGAAGATTTTTGTAGCCATATATGACTCGCTCTTTAAAATAAAATTATTCAAATAATATTAAAACTGATTCAAAAAATATTTAAAATTCACATGTATATTCTCACTAAAAAGAACACTATAAAAGATAACAGTAGAACAAGCTTTATTCAAAAACAGTATAGAGTGCAATAAATAGTAAAAAAAACAATCTTTTCATCGCTATTAGAATAAAGCATGAGTGCCAAACCTAACTCACCAATTAGACTCTTCTAAACTCATAAACTTAATCAGCACCCACACTTTATTCTTCGAGTAACGTAAAGCTTATTTCTCTTACTTTTTAGTGCATTTTATTCTGATATTTTTTATTATTAGGCACCTTCTTTACCTTTTTATTTTATATTTTTCTTATTCTGCACACTAATAGAATTAGGTTAGAATAGAATGGTCACTTTTCGGTCAATTAATCTAGATAATCATCTCTGCTGATTTATATTTCCACAGTTCATTTTTCGCTGTGCTTCCTCTCAATGGCTTTAATCGTCGATGCGACAATCGCAATTACGTCTCTCTCTCCCCTCTCAGACCTTGAATTTCTCCGCTGCTAGGCGACAGATTAGGACCTGGGGACCCATATCTACCGCCTGCGAAATTTCGTTACCACCAAATTCATTTCTTCTCCTTCCTCCATTTCCACTCTTGGACGTCCTTCTCTTAATCTTCCCCCGAGACCCAAATCATACACACATAAAGGGATAAACACGCACCAGGGAGCCTCATTTTTCCGAAATACGGGAGACGTTAAGCGATTTTATTTTTTTTCGGCTGAGAGAGGGAGGCAAGGTAAAGTGACAGAACCATATCCTGGCATATAAAGAAGGTGGGCCTGAAAGAATTTCGGCGATGAATCGATGCTTGAAGCTGTTTCGATATTTAAATCGTAAGAAGAAATACGTCACAATAAAACGGTTAGCGGAAAGGACAGGGAAAAGGAGAGCTGCGTCAAACCAATCTTTGTTGACTAATAATAATGAAGATGAAATCGTAAGAAGAAAATGCTGACTTATGATACTACATGTCACATGAAATAGTATTATCGAGATAGTTGCTAAGTACTAGTAAAATGACAATTACATACGTTGAGGGTGAAACTCGATATGAAAAATTTAGCCGAGGCGGGATTCTCACCCGATGTCCCGATTTTTGGATATCCGATCCGGGAATTCCGATGTAGTATTATCCCATATACATATTTCTTGTTTCATGCAGTGTTTTGAAAACACTCGTCGCTGAATAGGGAAAAAGTAGGGATTTTCTCTGAGATAGCAGCCGAGTGAACGCGACCTTCGTCTCCCGCACCACTGTGTGAACTTTGAAAGCGGAAACATATTGTTCGGTTAAACCCCGTGAGAGAATCGCCAAGGAGGAAGATGGATTCGTATAGTAACTAGTAGCACACCTGACCGAAATTCGTGAGATCCGAATTCGAATTCCGGCCAAGCCAACATATTTTTCATGGCTTATTTCATTTTTGGGTCCATATACAGTGATTTGGGTTTGATATGTACGTTTAAGTACGACTCAAGGAGCGTGTGACGAAAGTGTCGAGAGAAAGCTCGTCATTAATCCACGTAAAAAATAGTTGACGTTGGAACTACTATCAATGCCTGATTCAAACCAGGTGCGTATCAACAATTCTCGTTTTTACACGTTCTCTAGTTGCCATGGTAAGTCAGTGCTGCCCTCAGGGTAGGAAGGAATCAGTAATTAAGTGATAGTTGTAAGGCCCTTTTTATATATAATTATTAATTTTTGTAATATAAGTAATTTAACAGGTTTCCGGGAGAATGTACAACAAATAAAACACTTTGCGTTATATCCTCCTATTTTACTGTGCGAAGGAATAAGTCCGAGGACCGATGTATAATATATCTCGATATATAATATAGGTATAGCATATTATACTTCCCTCGTACCTACTACTTAGGTTCGTAGGTTCCTAGAAATACGTATTGGCAATAAAGTATAATTAATACGTAAAAATACTTAATTCACTGCACTGCACTGCTTGCCTACATACTGCATATCCCTTGTAGGATCAAGCATCCTTTATTGTGAATACTACATCTTCTTATCCCTGGCATCAGTTTCGCTTCTTTAGCTAACCGCTTGATCCTTACATGTCTTTACCATTGTAATTAATTACTGTTTAAATTTCAGCATGGAAATTATTTTAGCGTGAAGTGTCAAGCAGAAATTGACAGAGGAATAATATTTGAAAAAAAATTGAACTATGGCTTAAGACTACTCAATTTACAACAGTGACGATAAAAAAATAAATGTGGAAAAACATATAAATATTATATTCTTAGAAATCGGCGCATGACCTCAGTAGGATTACATACCGTTTATTATGAATACACGTTCTTTTCCTTGGCATCGGTTTCGCTTCCCCAGCTGACCCGTCTGATCCCGACATGTCTTTCCCATTCTTCTACCTCTCTCTGTCTCACAAGGATAAGAATGTTTCGTGGGAGGAGTGTAAAGCCTCTTTTCTTATACGCTCCGGAAGTCATCTTCGGAAGATTCCTTTCATTTAGACCCTCGCCTCTCTTTTGGGGTGGGTTGGAGAAGATGATGATAGCGACGATGTTTTCAACGCAAAAGAGAAAGGACCCCGGTGGGGGGCCAGTGAATTATTTTTTCTCCCCCTTGCGGTGCGGACCAAAAGAGAACTCTTTGTCTTTCGACTCAATCTGTACCAAGTGTTTTGAGGTGGTTTCTCGGCCATTTAAGGAGAAATTTATTTAATGTTGGGTTTTGGAAGCGATGAAGATGCTGAGATTGATGATGGAAAAAAACAAGAAGAGATACGATTATGAACAAGATGATAAGGGAGATAGCAGGAGTGGATGAGATATCAAGGAAGGTGTTAGAAGGAAGTATGCATGGTTTCGGTTATATTTGAAGGAGGGATGAGGAGTATGTGGGGAATAGAATTAAAAATTTCGAATGTAGAAGGCAAGAGCACGAGATGAAGACCAAAGAAGATGGAGGGACTGTGTCGAAAATGATTTAAAGGATAAGGGTTTGACTGAAAGAGATTCCCAGGATCGAATGATTTGGCGGCGACTAGTTAGTAACAGCGACCCCTAACGGGAATAGGTCCAGAGAATGAAGAGTCGGGGTATGGAACGACTTATGAAAAATACAGTTTATGACACATTGAATAAGGCACAGTACATAGTATTTACCGTATATGTATAGCGAATACTACAATGTGTGAAAGGTCATTAATGTATCTAGAACCCAAAATGTATAAATTGATACCATGCCATACAATTCATTTACATAGTTCCCATGAATTTATAAAAAGATTAACGAATTGATAGCTGGAAAAACAGAAAGTTAAAAAAGTAAAGTAAAAAGTAAAGTGCGTACCGATATAATCCTTGTGTGTGTATTATTTTCAAAATTATCATTTTCATTATCATGTCAATTCGTTTATTACAACAATCAAATTTATCTTGACCATATCAATGAGGGTTATAAAGTTTTACTTCGCTATTTACGAAATGCTTCGTTATTTTTTTTTGAGTTCACTAATCACCATACCAGTAATTAAAGCAATCAATATTTTTCACCAAAACTATTTGCTGCCTATGTTCAGATCGAGGCGCTAACTGGTTGCCTCAGGCAAAATCTCGCCACAATTTCTATCGCGAACATTTCAAAAACAGGAGATTTAATAATTATTCTACCTCTGACTTATCCAATTACCTGTAAAATTATCATGCAATTACTTTAATTTAGCATTTAACTTGAATATAATGACATCTCATGGCTTAAAACACTTTTATATTCCAAATGGACTGACTTCAAATGCCACTTCTGGTTACATTAATTATCACTAAATAAATGCTGGACTATCAGAATACAGGAGACAGGAGAGATTGTAAATTAACCACTACAGAAGGGAGAAATATCGACGGATGTTACCATGACAGCTAGTTCGCACCGTTTGTCTAGGTTAATTAACAAGCAGTGAAAGGGAACAGTTGCTTAATTGGACGGAAATGTTCGATTAACATCAACTAAATCTATGCTTCTCGCTTGCATCATGCAATACCCATACCTTCACGAAGCATGTAACATAATTATACAATTATTTCTCATTATGAGATCGTGCCTGTTAGTGGCCAGTACTTTAATTGCTGGGGGAAAAAATAGAAGTTGAACGTGATCACATGGGTGGTTGTACCTTGACATGATTTAAGATGCGAGGCAGGCACGAATGCGCCTTCCCTCTGATTTCATAAGCGGCCGAGAGAGAAAAGCGTGACACGTGAAAGGCATTGCAGAACACACGTGCAACCACGGGGCGCGGCGCTACACTTGGAAGGAGTCCCGGTTCATTTACCCTACGTCAAGCCGGCAGTCATGGCATGTTAGGAGGAAAGCGATGACGTCCTGAACAAGACGGTCACATCAGATATTGCGCCGTTATTCATACCCTCCATAACTATCATGACGTTGATCATGGAGCTAAATAAAAGGGAAGTAGTACAGAAGACAACGACCGTTGAGCAATTTCTCAGCACACGAACACTTTTTATGAACTATTTTTACCTCCCTACGATAGTTTACTACAGTAAAGTCCTTAAGGGTTATATTACCTTACCTCAGAAAATTACTATGGAGTTATATTGGATAAAATCGGATGTAGTAACCGGAACATCACTAACTAAATTACGAAGGAAAGAACTATCATATAATCTCTAAATAAAATGGGAAAAACGCATTGGAAGAAAAACGAATGAAAGAATAAAGCAAGGAATGGTAAAAAATATGATAACATGTGAGGCAAACACAAGGGGAAATTAAATTAAAAAAGAAACATGAATAGGTTATTGAAGAATGAGAGAGATTACACGAGAAAGATTTGCAGCAAGAGTAGATTTGATAATGCTGGAAATAATACAATGATGAAGATGGTGAAAAAATAAGATAAAGTCGATGACATTGAAAGAGGAAAATTCTATAATACATCGACACCTACAAATATTGGATTGGAGACCTTCAGTAAAACTCAAAAGAGTATGAAAAAGAGTAAATTGGAGACTGTTAATCGATAAATAAAATAAATAAATAAAAAAACAAAAAAGGTGGTATAAGTAACTGTGTGTATCCAGGAAAACTAAAAATGCGCGTAAAAGTTTCAATGCTGTATTGATGATATAAAAATAAAAGTACTTATTTAATGTGAAAAAGTGATTTTAATGGTGATAATAGAGAGTGAAATAGTCATTTGGGATGATGTTTGGAAGAAACGGCCAACAGCTAAGGTCATTTGAGTCATTGCAAAGTTTTGGGAAGGAAGGGTGAGGAGAAACCTTGTGTCAACAGCAGCCTGTTATCAAAGGAAGTGGGCCAAGAGGACCACGGCTTAACGTCCTATTCGACGGACGGAGTGCCATACTTGAAGTGCACTCTGACAAACACAATAACCCGATCCCCTCTTCATGGCAATAGGCATAATTGCAGCGTTACTAAGGTTTCTTAGTAATCACGTAAAATATTAAAGATTTAACATAAAATTACCCTTTTTTTGGGGAAAAAGCATTACTATCACGGCAGATACTGAAGCAAAAGTAAGCAAACCTAGCGAAAGACTACGTGAGATAGCAAAACTTCCAACGAAATAAACGCGGAGACAATGGAATGGGTTTTGGAGGAGCTAGAGGAACATTCCGGGAAGAAAGGGGCAAAAAGCTTCAAGAAAGGCTATCCTCTTAAGAAGATACGACTAGTGCGAGACGCTTAAGGAAGCACACCACAGGATACGTTTCTTCCAGAGTTGAAATATCCACATAATTTACTCGTTTCTCTTTATTGTCACTCCAATCGAATCGTTGATATTAAAACAGTTCTATTTCGAATGCATGCTCTACCCTACTTTATCGGATGTTAAAGATAACGCATGGAAAACGAAAATAGCCAATAGAGTTTTTTGAGGATATAAAAGGGCTTTCCAAGAATTAAAAAGGATATCTTCGCCTGTAAATAAAATTAAAATAAACGTTCATTATTGCAGAAGGTTTTAGTTTTGAATGCAGCATGATTTTTAAATTTTAAGATTAACATACCCTCTAATAACATACCTGTCCCTGATATTATTGAATGAACTGGGTTGTTGTGTTTTTGGAAGTAAATCAGTAAGAGCAACATATGAGAGCTTCCTCTTACCTTTTCATTGAAAAATGAAAAAGTAATTAAATGCAAAATCATCGGAGGGTTTCCATATTCGCTGCTTGAAGAGCCTAACATTTTTTTTCAATAATATATGATATCATTCTTGGCCTGGAATTATGTAGCCTGCGTTACGCAATATTGAGCTCCTGAACTTATATTCCTGCTGTGAATTTAGAGTCTAAATCACCAAATTCTACTTTTAGGGTTTATAAGATAAAACCCTAGGAAATATTTTAACATCCTGATGTTAAACTATGTTATTTATCCTGGAAAATCGATTTATATAATGGTTGGCTGCCAAGGGTAACACCTTCTGCTACACGCCCATAAGGGTAGCTGGCGAAGCAGTGGATAGATTAAGATACATTTGCAATTTCTACCGCTCGCATGGTTTTTTAGCCTTCTAAGTATACAGAATATCAATTACTATATGCCTCTACGCTCTAGTATTTTTACTGTCCACAATGAATTTTGACTATACATTATTAGAAACTAATCGCGGGTATCATAAGGTGAAAAATTTCAATTCTAAGGGAACTTTCAATCATTCTGAATCTTAGTCATTAAGAGAGGATAAAGCTCTGCAAATATATTATAATTTCCGCAATATTTATTTATTCTTTGATCTGAGTCACCCTATGAGTGTATTAAAAACGAAACTATTGAATCTTATACAAATTTATCAAACAAACTGATATAGCTGTGGCAATGAGTACTATACCTAGGTTCTCATGATAAAATTACATTTATTAATTAATTAAATTTTTTAATTACATTCCACCCAACGTAACTTCGGAAAAATGAAAATTGTACAGAATATCTGGACACCAAGAAAAACCTGTGTATCCAGTCCTACTCGGTATAAAATTTTGCGTAAATATTTCATTGGATACTAGATAAGCAGGGCAAAATATCAAGTATTCGGGCATTGTATGGAAATTTCTTAAAATTTACTTGAAATAAAACTAAATGCATACAAAAATTGCGAAATTTACCAGACGATAAATGAAAAATAATTTGAAGATAAATGGCAAAAATCTATTATCTTATTTTTTTTAACTAAACGCTCACGTAGATGTTAATAGGGGGTGGCAACAAAGAAATAATTCAGGCAGAATATTCACGTTAAGAAACTGGTTTTCGAAGACGGAAAAGGAAGAAAAACGATAATTTCGACATAATACTTCACTCCAAAATACGCAGCAACGGGAAGATGATGATAGAGTACCTACCAGGGGCTTATTCGCAATCCTCCTCCTCTTAAAAGTCACGCGCAACCCAACACGTCACAAAGAGCCGCGCCATAGAAACACGAATTTTTTTGTTTCCGTAAAAACCGTGTGATTGGCAATATCCAGAAAAGTCCGTCAAAAAACCTCCCTAAGGAGAGAGGAGGACTTTCTTTTCTTTTACTTTTCAACCCCATAACATTTACTTCACTTTTTATTCCACTCTTTTTTTTCAGTAAATATTTTTCTCCCCATTTTATTCCTGTTTTACGGGGCACGATAATCGTCCTGAGGAGCCTTACGTGCTTTACCTTCCCTCCCGACTCAACTCCAATCCCGACATGCAATGCGTCAAGATGGGTGACCTGGACGTGGGCGGGGAGGCCCCATATACCAATTATTAAATAAAAAAATAATATGTGAAACCGCCACGGCAGAAGAATAATAGGAAGTGGAGGGAAAGGTTTGGGTACCATAGCATTCGAATATATACGATCCCTTTTTGTGTTTTTTATTTTTCTTGGAGAAGGAAGTAGGGGTTATAAACCCGTCTCAAAATGGGCCACTCAAATAAAAAAAACACAAGATTATACGTATGGATACAAATAAAGGAACACATGGGGAAAATCCCATCCCTTCAGAATTTCGTGTGAATTCGTGTCAGTCTCACGTCCGTGTAATGGAATATGCGTGTCTGTCCAGCTCATGGCCAAACCTCCCCCGTGAGGAAAACATCCGAAATCTTTTCTGCTCAACGTGAGCCAGCATTATACTTCCTCTCAGTATATGAGTCTCAAGGACCTCTGCCACAAAACCTGCAATTTATCAATAGGCAGAAAAATGACAAAAATATTTTATGAATTAGGGAGGCGTGTCCGAACTCTCAGTTCTGATTTTAATACAGCTGCTATCACGTTGCCTGCAAGGCTTGTTAGCTCCTCCTGTTTCTTCCCTTTACCTCCGCTTACAAATATTTTATGATACAATATTACGACACTATAAAATTTTACCTGCTCCATTGTCTCAATTTTATGGTGTTAATGATAGTGATGATAACAGACAAAATATTATCGATTCTTGTAATATTACTTAGATATCATCTACTTAATTGTCCCCTTGAAGGAATGAACAGTTAAAAGAGCCGGATTACTTCACGTTATTATGTATTCTATTTTATGGTACAGTAATGTAACGTAATTTATGCATGCTTGCTATCGTATGATGCAAGCAAGATGCATAGTTTCGGTTGATGTTGAAGTGCATTTAAAAAATGTTTGCGTTGCCATAGCTCGGTAACTATGGAGTTGCGACCCCTGGTTTATGCCAAAAAAATGCTTATAATCGTCTTTTCTACCACTTCCTGATGTATTACAGAAGTAGTAGTGCTTGTAGTGCTACTGAAGAATGATGAAGATCTTAATGGATCGAACGTGTAAGTAACGAGGAAGTGCTATGAAGAATGGAAGAAAAGAGGTATTCTAAAAATATTAATGATAAGCCAGGCAACTTAGTTGCTCACATAATGATGCAGAATGATCTGATTCTTAGAAGGACCAATGAAAAGGGCCAGGGACTATGGAGGGCCGCGAATAGGACAGGTTAATAGTAGTTAATGATAGGGTGATATAAAAGAGAATAAAAACGTTACTATGAAAAGGATAGCTGATAACTGAGTGGATTCGAGATCCGCGTCAAACCAATCCTAGAATTGTTTACCTACGATGATGATACAAGACGGATTTTTAAAAACGTTAAAATCATCTGGGAAGACTTCAATTTCATTTAGTCATTTAAAATGTTCAAGTTTGGTGAAATCAAATTTCTTAAAATTTCCATTTAATTTACAACTTCTATCGTTGTTAGTATGTTTCGTTTTTCTATGTTAGTAAGACTTTCGGGTTATAATCACTATTGTGACCAGTCTCAATACTGTGTTTAAAAAATACTGTACTTACAATAAAATTCTGTCATTGATAATGTTAATCGGACAATAAATTCCATAAGGCACTGCGTTTATTCCGTTATTTAAGTAGCAATCGTCATGTCTTGCCTGGCATAGATCGTTATGAGTGCAAAAATACTTTTTACCTCTTACTTAGCAAAGGATAGTAAACGGACTTTATTATGTCCTAATAGTTTTTCCACTCATTCTCCATAGGCGGATTTTAAGGGAGCACGGGGGTACGTACACCCACCAGACGATTAACATATCGACAAAATTTTTAATACGGTTATAATGACGTTCGTTTTGTTTTGTATATTACGGAGCTTCAATCATTTAATTTCATATTTATTACTTTCGTAGTAAAATTAAGATGATATTTCGTGCATTAAATATTGTACCTTGCTTTTAATCTCAAGCATGAGAAGATTATTTGCTTGTAAGACCCTTGCACCCTCCCCCCCCCAGAAAAAACTTGGATCCGCCCTTGTCCTTCTCGATGTAAATTATATTTTATAGTGACTTGTACTTGTGGCCATAAAAGTACTGATTTATTAATTATATTTGCTACTCCTTTTTGGCATTTTTTCATCGAATCAACTTGAAGCAATAAATATCCCTTTACATCATTGCAGAAGTTATTTGCTGAATCATGTTATTTTAAAATATTTTTCTCGGGTAACAACGACGGATTACGTTATGGATATAAACTCTCGAAAATGCTCAATATTAATTAAATTGGACAAGAGGCTTAATTTAGATGTAGCTTAAGGTCTTCATGCAGAAATAACGAATATATACAACAGGTTTTAGAGGATAAAAAATGAGTCGTGCATAACCCATTTACGGCCAAAGTTGCACATAATTAAGAAATACAAAAAAAATTCAAATGAATTTCATTTATATACAATTCTATTTTTCTATAAAAATAGGTTTAACCTGATTTTTAGCGAGATAATACTGAAGCCATAAGTATTTTGTTATTTTTAAACTGTGAAATACATGCTCTTCCGAGAAAATATTTACTTTGACTCATTTCTTTCAAACCGTAATGCATCTCAATTTTATAATTGATGTTAAAATATTTGTTGTAGTGTAGGTCAACGTATGTTATGCAAAAATGTCATATCAATAAATATGTACAAAGTTAAGCCCTGATGATGGTTTGAATAAACAGAAACATTGGTTATTAAACTTTATGAACAACGTAGTTATTACAATTAGCCCGAAGTAACGACTTCCCATACGAAAACGCTAATGGGAAACATAGACTAATGAAAGATTCACCTGACGGATCTATTTACGGAATGTTTCCCTTGAGGATTCCATACCCACACAAAAAAGCCAACAACTCTCCTTCATGAATGGCCAAGAGATCCGAAATGCTTTTGAGGCTGGAAAAAATGGCACCCATTTAAAAAATCCGGGTCTGCTAAAAAAAAAAAGGCATTGAAGAGAGGTTGGAGAAACAGCAAACCGTCTTCTCCACTCTGCCTCCTTCGGCAAACTTCACATTCTGAGGAGGCAAAGATGAAAAAAAAGGAACGCGAAATTGAACACGCGCATCCGCGACGGTAGTGGCCTCTGCCGACGGGGATCTGAACGAACACGACCCCATTATTTCAATTTAGTCTCCCTCTCTCATTGGGAATATGGGCAAGCAGTTACCATTTGGGTTCAAGCTCTCTGGATACCTCTTCTATTCCGCCTTGCGCCTCTTCCTCCGAGGGTGCCGCTATGTGAAAAGCATGAAGCCCCGATCACAAAAACTCAACTTTGCTAAACTTGGCTTTAAATCACCCAATTCAATTCAATAAGTAAAATATTATTTCATTGCAAATACAAATGAGAGTTTTAGCTGTGAAAATGTGATAAAGAGATGGTTTTTGGTGCCTTTTTGTACTCTTTGCTGAGTAATACTAATCCGTGGATTTTGTAAACAAATTTTTAGACGGAGAAACGGTATTTTAATGAAATTATCGTCGTAAATTGATATTTCGTACAAGACTTGATAATGACGGTATAAACGTCGAAACTAGTACACTGTTAAAATAAAAGTTTGTGGATTAGTACTGAGTTTTATTTCACCATGAACATTACTTACAAAGTATCCTTTAGACCAGTTATACAGAAAAAAATTACAAGTTACTAAAAATCAGGATTAACGATTAAAATTAGCATAAAAGAAAAAGACAATAGCAAGGACTGGATGCCATCTATCATTCTCTTGGAAAAGTATGATAGAAAACTGCCCCCATGTACGGTATTGAAATGACCTGCTTCATATCCGCATCGATTGTATTCCTATCTTTCACACTATATCTACTTCATTTTTCATTATAGATACCTCTTTTTACAGTTTTCGGGGTGAACTAACAAAACACGTATGTTTACACGGAACATCCATCAGCCCTGTATGTGAATGGACTCAATTTCCGAAACGTCAACAGTCATGTCAACATTAACCCGGCGGGACACCTGAGTAGCCCTACAAGACGCTATATGACTAGAGAGACATCAAAGAATATTTAGAACTCTCGCATATCCTCCAAAGCGCATTAACTTAATTTCCCTGTGGATCACTTATTAATAATTGTTTCCATGAATGACCTCAATACCGAAGTCATTTAATTTCCAGTAATCCAACACAAAATTCAAAACGCGGTTCTGCAAGTGGGTTGGTGAAAATTTGTGCACACATATCTTTACCTGGGAACTATTCAACTACCATACAAATATTATCCGCCAAGTCCCTTCATACATTAAATCTAATTGTTTTATCATTCTTTTATAAATTGCATTATTGAAAGAAACACTGACGGAATTTAACCAAAAAATGTCACAGTAAAACATTTTTACAGTTTCTTTCAACGAGTTTCCCTGGCTTATTGAAGACGTGACTTAGAACATTAGGGTTTCTATGGCAACTGAAATAACAAAACACGGTGTGACTAAGTAAAAAGTGACTACGACACTGCACGTTTCTTAAGATTCAGGATAAGTTTCCTGATGGTTGTAAATTGACCGAATTTCACATTTACTTTGCGCTATTTTCACATTATGTTACGAAATAAGTTTTCCTACGACTGCCTTCATTGACGTATTTGTACTGGAGCCTCACGCTAAGTACTCCGTATGCTTAATTAAGAGCCAATTTTTTAATACAAATTAGCCTTTAAGTTAGAATGTATTGAAAAGTTAGCGTCCCATGACCAAGGTAAAGTAAGAGAAATCGTTGGGATCTGCAGCGACAATTTCTGATGAGGAAGTAAGTTCCCTTTACATCAGGCGCAAAGAGCTTTAGAGAAGCTATTTACCCTCCTCCTACAGGACCAAGCAATATCCTTTTGCTCCCCTCCTCTAGCCTTCCATTTGGTCTTGCCGGTTCATCCCAATGGCTTCAGGGACCTTAACGCTCATAGGGTTATCCACTGAGTGGCATCTCATCCTCCAGTATTGCCAACGACCGCAATGCACTGATTGAAAAGAGAAGAAATGTAGAGGTCACAGTGGTGACCCAGAGACGGGAAGACCATAGGTAGGTTCCACCTACAGAGAAACGAATGCAATGTGATAGCAATAACAATTTACTAATATGCTCTCCAAGTAATGCTCTTTTACAGCTGATGGTGGAAAAATTTGGCTTGGCTTGTTATCTTTTATGACGTTGCACCGAAAAGTCAGAAGTATATCACAGGAGATTACTATCTTCCTGGTCTCATTATAAGAAAAATTTTCAAAACAATATTCTTGCCGGTCTCGATGGAGGTGGGGTAAATTCCTCGCCTGCCAAACCAAAGGTCGTGGGTTCGAGTAGTGTCTGGGAACATCGGCCCTTTGGTGGTATTAGTGATTATCCAACGTTTTTACCCGTTAAATTTCCTTAGTTGTAAAGCCTTCAAATGCGCTGTTTACGGAATAGTCAAGATACGTTACTAATTAAAAACACTTCCTGGAAAAAGTGACTATGTATGAAGTTACATTTAGGTGTGGAAATATTCGCCAAAGGTTGTATTTTCCATAGAAAATAAATCATTCGGATTATACGATATTCGATACAGGATCTTCTGGTTGAAGAGCGGGATATCCAGATTCGAATCCCAGCTAAGATAAATAATTTCTCCACGAAAATGGCATCCTTGGAGGATAAATGATTCCAACTACAATACATAAATATTGCTGAGAATATATACTGAAGTGAACTCTATGAGATAAATTACCACATTTTGAGGTATTATTCAAGGAGTGAAGCAAAAATAAAATCGGTAAAATCATATAAAACTGGCGTAAATATCTTCTAGAGGTAAAATCTGAAAATTTTGACGCATTTTTTAAACTATAAGCCATAAATAGCCAGCAGCGTCCAATTAATACACTGGAGCAATCTCATTTAATACTAATTGTTAATTGTTTTAATACCAATTGTTGCTGTGAAGTTATTCCATCGCTAAGACCCCTCTTAAAAGCAGAATAATATCTGATAATTTAATTTTTTTTATAATAATTAAAAAGTAGCTGTGACTCCTCGGGATGGTTTCCCCTTGCCTTCCTCATCGCAGTACTACAGCCGTTAAAGCAAATATTACCGCGCCTGAAGTTAAATGAGCGTCGCCGTACTGACCACCGTGGTCTCTACCTTGACTCATATCAAGAAAAGCTGCAGCCCTCTCCCCCGGGTGATGTGAGGCATAATTGTTGGCGGCCTCCCATCGCCAAGTCGCGGCATTCTCACAGGTTTAATGTATCATTTAGATGGCCCATCATACCCAGGGATAGAACCATACCACCTCGGAATGCCACCACCTTTTGTCCACGACTGCTTACTCGACAGGTAAACTCGCTTATATCGCAGCTTACCTCTATATCTAAAGGTTGACCCACCATCCGCAACCCGGTGGACACACTTGGTGGCTTAAAGCTTAGCTGCGAGCTTAAAGGCAGGTCATCGCTTAAATGTGTTTGAAAAATTGTTGACACTCACAAAGGAAATAAGGAGAACGATAAGAGTAAGGGTTTTGGCAAGTGCAATATGGACATTGTATCGCAGCCAACCTCTATATCTAGACGTTGACCCACCAACCGCAACCTGGTGGACGCACTCGGTGGCTTAAAGCTCAGACGCGAGCTTAAAGGCAGGTCATTGCTTGAATGGGTTTGATAAATTGTTGACAATCACGGAGAAGAAAAGGAGAACGGTATGGACATTGTGGTCATGACAAAATGGTTTATTTTAAAAATCCTTTCCAGGTTCATTTTTATTTCATACTGGTAACATATATAAAATATTCAGGGGTTTGTAACCAATGCTTCCATAACGTGGACGAATCTTGGGTGTAGGTAAAGCACAACGGTTTTTTTACGAGTGAATGGCTGGCGTTTGCGCCACATCGAAGAACGGTTTGGCGCCGCTTAAGAAGCTTTGACTTAAAAGAAAAAACTTCTGTAAGAAAGAAAGGAATTAGGGCGAGCATTGGGTACGGGGTAGGTGGGAAAGCAAGGAGCAATTCCAAACCATTTTCCCCTTAACGGTAGGCGTCCAGCCACGCCTCCACCTCCCCCACAAAACTCATGAATACGAAATCTTCCCACGGCTGGGAATTAGTTTCGGACACTTCGAATAGGTGGAACGTGTGGTGGATCCAAATGACGCAGTCTAGTGAAGTACTTTAAGCTGCCTTGGAAATGGCGGAGGTAGATACGGCATGGAATAGCCCTAGTGAGTAAAGGGAAAAAGAGTTGCAAGAAAAGAAAACATATCAAAGAAGGGAACTTACTTCAACCCAGTGCACATTAGCGATTTCAACTCAGACTCCCATCCTTCGATTATTTTATTTAAGTTCTCTGGAGCGTGATAGCGTAGTGGATGGAGCGCTTGCTAGCTGATCGAACGGTTTTGAATTCAAATCACCGTAGTTGCTTTCGAAACACTTGCAAATACGATTCCTCTAAAATATAATATAATTCTGTCCCAGCATATTATTTGCGTGAGGACTTATCGATGTTTAAACCGGTTGAAGTCATTGCGTTGCAATTAAACCTTCCACATATCAGAATACAGTTTAGAATATAAGTTTTCATAAAGTGGTTTATTCGCTCATTTCTTTTAGCAGCCGATTCATATTTTCGATTTAAGCCGAAAATAGATTTAAGTGGACTTGCTTGCTTGCTGTGGAGTGGAATCGCAGCTTGAAAAGTAGAAATTCCAGTATTTTTCCTTTTTACCATAGACCGCCTTTTCCCGAGTCATCCGCTATGAGCATCAATTAACCCTTTCGACGATAAGTCTATGACGTCACTCGTGCCGACCATGTCACCGCTTCTCCGCTGCTCCTCGGCCTCCTGAACAGGTCACGTATGATTCGTAGCTGTGTACACTCGTGTGAGCAATTATTTCCTTCTAATGAAGATTCCCTCCGAGGGAGTAAATGTGTCGGAAAATCTTAATGACGTCTCCAAATCGGCGGCAATTTTCGCGTTTCCCATTTTTTTTTATCTTAAATGAGAATGATTGAATGAGGAAGGGTTATTGATTTCGATAGAGATTGTGAAATATCGATACCGGAATTGTTTCGTTTTACGATCCGTCTCCTACTCATATCGCTATTCCGGAAGAAAAATAAACGTCCTTAACACTTACGCGGACAAGTTAATGATCTCACCGACTCTTGCTGAGCGGCTCATGGCTTATCCACCACTCCTCAACCTCGCGCATCAGTCTAACGTGGTTATCATTCATATATACGCCTCTGGTTAAGAATAGAGCGAGCTCTACCCTCACCTATTGTAACCAACCTTTGTGTAGAGTCAGAGTTGTTCGCTACTATTACCGCTATAATTTGTGACTCTTTAAGTCATAGATAGTGTCTCTCAAAACGAATTAATGAGTCATAACTCCAATGGCGTCAATAAATCATGAAGAGTGGACAGGAAATTTCCGATATTATTATGTAAAATTTCCGAGAAAATTACCGAGTAATAACTTTTTTAAATTTAAACATACCGAAACTAGCGGTGGTGATAACTTTTACGGAGTCACCTGCAATGCACAAATTTTATGAGAAATCCTCGGATAAAAAAATCAATCGCCTTGACTGGGATACGAAACCATATCTTCCTATATCCGCTCTAGTGCTTCAGACAGCTAAACTATTTAGGCGCCATTTTCCCCGTGGAAATTTGTGGAATTTACCGGACAAGGTCGTATTGACTGCTTAGCATATGATGGGGCAAGTGGTCCAAATCGTACTTCCAGCGCAGCAACCAGAGATTAAGGCCCGAAAATCCCTGTCAAGGCGAATGTTTTTTTTTCTCTGGATTTTTCGCATAATGACTTTTATTTTCCTCATCACATATCTTTCCCTGGCATATACTAAACTCTTTCAGCTAATTGCAATTAGGAGTGAATTACCCAATTCACGAGTAGAAGCAACGAAAAGGTCATTCAGGTGGAACGTGAGTAAAGTACCACCGGAAGAAGTTTTTTTTTCCGGGATAGAATGGAATTTAACGGAGGGTAAAATTGAGTCACGCTTCATACCTCTTATTATCTCCAAATTGGCTCTATGTAGTCGTGATCTTATCTGAAAGGATAAATCACGTAATGATGCCACGCTGAAGCTGAAAGAAAAATGTACGTATCTTCAGAGAGTACTCAAAATGTGAAATGTCTACTATTTATGGTATACATTGTGCCCTAGCCTATTTATGCCATAACCTGAAATTTATACAAAATACTCACACGTGAATGATAAACGGAAAATGGAGAAACTAGAATCTACTCTACCCTTATATGAGACAAGGGGGAAAGTGAATGGTTGAGGATAAGTGAGAGGAACTCAAGACTGCGATGAAATAAAACTTCAAAATGTCACGCGAGTAATTAACATTATCATCAAATAGTACAGCTGAAGGAAATATAGATCACAGCTACGCATAATAAATACCAAATTTTTATGATGTAAAGGCTCTGATAAACGTGAATATAATTTTCCGATGTACGTATTTCATGCGAAACAGGTATATCAGTAAAAACACGCGTAGAGGAGCACGAGAGAGCGATTCGACTGGGGCAGTCAACAAAGTCCGCGGTAGCCAAACACGCAGCGCTGGGCTACACAATCGACCTTAAGGAAGCAAAAATCGTTGCCAAAGTACCAGGTTTTAAACAGAGAATCCTCAGAGAAGCCATTGAAATATCCAAAGAAGAGAAAAACAATTTCAACAGGGAAACCGGCACAAACATTAGTCGTACTTGGCCACCCGTAGTAAGAAAAAACAATCAACAACCCACTTCCCCAACCTCCCGCTCCCCTCCCCCAACCACCTGACACAGATACCTATATATAAGAATTTAAATTCACAACTCTTCGGAATCTCTTGAGAAAGCGACCAGCATCGGTCGGGCAACGTTGGGGCCACCCAAGCATTGACGCGGCGACATAGCCCATAGGTTTTTATTCAACTTGACTAGTACCCACGAAAGTTTTAACGAATAATTATTTCATGCTTATTTGTTGTAGTATTAAAATTGAAGAAATCATTGTGGTATCTGGTAATATTCCAATCCGCTAAAAATCCAAGTCTTGTATATGCGTGACGCAATACGCATTCAGGGATCTGTGGATAGTTTCAAACACAACGATTATTCAAGCACGCCAAAAAATTTGCCTGAATGAATATAGAAGGCAAATCACATAAAAATAGCAGTAGTTTTTATCCTAGCGATGATTGAATGTCTATGTAAGACTTGGAGAAGCCCGGAAAAATGTCCCGAGAGCCCTAAATTAAGAACCGACAAAGTAAGAAGTAGCTTTGTAAATGATTGAGGCAAGTTAAAATTGACGAAAACGAAGCACGGTAACTCAACCGCTAGTTCAGCAACAGCTTTAAGCTCCAAGACTTTGTGTCCAGTTGCGTGGTACATTCTCTTAAACGTTTATTTGTGTGAGTAAATGAAATATTATAATGAACAATCTCAGCCAAATTCATACAAATGAGAGAACTTTTTTCTGTCCAATTAACCAATGCATAGCTTTATTTAATTACAGTTATTGAATATTTACTCACATCATTACTATCAAAATTTAGTTCAAACATGAGCTTATGAATAATTACAAAAAATTTTAAATGTTTCAAAAGTTTTAACAACTTATAACACTGTTACCCAAAATCAACGATCTCTGCTGATGAAAATCAGAGTTTCACAAAGCTAAAATTCCCTCTTTCAGCCCAATTAATTTTTTTAAAGCATACGATCCAAATAGGCACCTATTGGCAGCAATGTTTTATTAAATGTACCTAAATGCACTGTTATTAATAAAAAACAATTGCATAGTGATGCCTCGAGGACCATTGTTTGCCACGACAATTGAAACTACAGTCCTATATTAAAACGATTATTATGTGGAATTTAAGAGTAATATAAAATTATTTCAGCCCTCATATTCACCAATAAAATTATAAATATGAGTAATCCAACAAAATTAAATTTAACTTAAGTATTTAGGATATAATATTCAACGTTTACTGTGAATAGTTCGATCACTTTAACTAAGGAAGACTTCTTGAAGAATCTCGTTTCCTCATCCAGGAAGCAATAGACATAAGGATGGCGAAATAACAGAGCATTCTTGAGAAGACATGACTGGAGAGATAGGCATGCGGTACATTAGAAATCCCTGCACGCCCAGCAGAAGACTTAACACGTGTATCTCATCTTTTTACTCCAGTGCTGATGCTACGTACGCCGCTACGAGAATAGTTGTGTTCGTGGAGAAGAAGGAGGGGAAAAAAGGTGAGATTGCTATACTTTTTACTCCGACTTTCTTCGGTCTTAACGAACGCTTCTGCGAGCCAGAGAGAGAACTCGCCATGCACCGACTCCACGAGTGGAAACAGGGTGGATTTCCCATGGTGATAAGGGACGTGTTGCCATGCCGGCCGGGCCGGGATGAAATTTAATTTTCCCGTATTGCATTTCGCGCCATTTTCTCACCGTTTTGCTCCCGCACGCGAGACAAGAAAACAACGCCGGCGCTCAAAATACGCTTCGTGAGATCTGAGACGGGATTCTTCTTGCGAGTACTTCTGAGTGAAATGCATTCGAAACGTGTGATGCCTTTTTTCTCCGGAAAATGATTTAAAAGAGGTCTCCACATAACCGGAATGAATAAAAATACTTCAGAACAACTTAACATGACTTAACGTGGCGTTAATACGGAGTTCAACTAGCAGGAAAAAGCTTTGAATGATTGACAACATTTAAAAAAATGGCATATATTGCCGGCCTCGGTGGCGGCGGGATAGTCTTCACCTGCCGAACATGAGGTCGCGGGTTCGAGTCCCGCCTGGGTAAGTTTCCCTTATCCAGGGCATGGTTGTTCGTGTACGTTTCATAGTTGACTTTGTTGAATACCCCGATTTAAAATGGCCTATGAGAGCTGTATTCGGAGGTTTGGGAATAAAATAAAATTAAAAAAGTTGAGAAGGTCAAATTCTTTTTCAAAATAGCAGATAGCAAAGAAAATGTTGCATCTATCAAGAGTAATTACTTCTACCTCCCTCCGCATTAATTGATTTCACAGTTAATATGTGGTTTGCTTTACATTGAAGGAATTTGCTCTAAGTTGGCTCGCTTATTCGTGTTACATCAATAACTGTAGACAAAGTTTTCTATTAATAATAAAAGCCATTCGTATCACATATTTGTGATATACCGTCAAGAAGTCCTGCGTTTTTCCACGTATCTACTATCCATTTGAATCCTTGTTTTTATTTAAAAGTTTCGAAGAATGACCGGAAGTTACTAGTTGCCTTGAAATAATATTCTTTATAGGTAGCTATATAACTAGGCATGACGTCTGTGCTTAGCACTAGCTATTCATGGGTCTTGCTCAAATGACATGTTAGTCGAAGCGTGTTATCCATTCGGCAAACTCCTCACCATGTCGACGAAGTTAGCGTCAGGCAAGACGCGCAGAGAAACTCATCCTGCATGGTAGATAATTTAATAAACTCCTTAGCCAAGATGTTGCATATCGTCACGGGTGACATGGCCGCTACGCTGGTAACTAGTACCTACTCCAGCTCACAGTCTGACAAGCGAAGAAAAATACCGACATGCCGTGAGCATCGACGTAGAATTTTTTGATCGTTTATTGATAAAAAATAGTTATAAATTATACTTATGGAGCAGCGCGAGATTTTGATATCCGGAGGTCAATGAGGTCTACCATAGAAATGATCAGTGTTGAAAATGGGTTGAATACGATCATAGACATTTATGGCGAACTAGTTGCGGGAAGTCTTCTCATTTTTTTCACCATGTCTTCAATAGTCAACATTCCGAGGCTCAACTCGCGCCTCGAAACATCGACAATGATAAATCTGATCCGGTGGAGAACCTTAGATGAAATACTGGAAAAATGGGTAAATAAACGATTATCTAATACTGCTAATATCTTATTTAACTGATTCAGCCAATGTGTGGGACAAAATTAAATAAAAAATACTGAAAAATATAGATCACCAGTGAATTTATTTTTACAAAATGCTGTTACAAAACATGTATGCATCATAGATGACCGCACCATAGTTTGAAAAGATTATACTAACGTTTTATCTAACTTAAATCAAAAAAGGCTAGTACAGTACTGTGTAACACTTACTGTAGAATTTAATTCCAGCGTTTGAGTAAATTTTATTCAAAATATTAAACTAATATTCGAGTAAATTTTCTCTTCCAAAATAAATTCCTTTAAGAGTTATGGATATAATCTCCCACAGGCCTATTCCATTTTGCACTACCACCTTTCCTTGCAACACATTGAAAACAAATACGGGCCTTTTTAGTCAAAACGTGGCGTGATGAGATAAAATTTGAGGCTAACGTGTAATCTCTTGGGAAATTTTTGGTGAAATACTTACCATAACAGCATTAGAATTCATTCGATAATCATTGCCATGGGTTTTCATTTGTTAATTTCTAAGATAACATCCACAAGTACCATTGTACAGAATGAAATTGTGATATTTAAGTGTTAACTAAAACCTATTATGAACTGTAAAATAAAACGATAAACATAAGGGTGTAGGTGCTGAGTATAAGAAAATTGGTGAAGTTTAACTGCTCACAAATTTTAGGAAGGCAAGTGGAGAAACTAAGGAGAGACTTTATTTACTAAGGGTACATTTTATTCCGCGCTCAAGTACGTCTCTCATGTTTTTCTTATAGAATAACTTTTCATGCAATGCAGGCCTGTTGCCTATAGAGCGTCTGAGAGATCAAATTGCTT
Organism: Ischnura elegans; assembly: GCF_921293095.1. Lineage (NCBI taxonomy): Eukaryota > Metazoa > Arthropoda > Insecta > Odonata > Coenagrionidae > Ischnura > Ischnura elegans. The sequence continues at coordinate 64,918,480 of NC_060255.1, read as the reverse complement.
CTTTAAACAATGACCATTACGCTTTGGTCACATTTAAGACAGTATACGAAAATAACTGGCAAAACTATGGAGGAACCAAAAAGATATAGGCAATTATGATGACTGGACCAAGAAACTATTGGTACGATACATTATGAGTGGTCCAAAAAACTGTTTACGGTGAATAATGGTGTCTTTATTCTAGTGTACAATGTGCTGTACATCCGAGTTGATATCATTTTTCCAAATGAACCTAAAATATTTTTAAAATTCTATAACAATTTTTCCGATTCAAAATGAATGATTTTCAGTGGCTAACAAAAGAAAATTTGCACACGTGCGCTTGACTGCGTACAAATAAACTTTTTAATGCAGTTTTTCCAAGGTTACGTTTCACTGTAATGTAATCAAAGAAAGCCCCTGCATTCATTAAGCATGAATAATGAACAGATAATTGAGTAAAAAAGTAACTGCAGTTCTGCATCGCATGCCAAGGAAGCCATTAAAGTAAATACTAGCACACATTAATCAAACGGAACCCACACAAGCTATCATCCTCAACTAAGAATCTCAGATCATATCTCCAGGTTTGAAATAAACAAAAAAATTAGAGAGAACTTTGTTGAACGGATATGTGGAGTTGATAGTTTTTTCCATGAAGATAAGAGAACATTTATAAATGCTGCGTCATTCAATGGCAGTCAAATTTCACACCAAACTAACACCTCACACCAAATTTCTGAATGTTTAGAGCGTTTTCGTCAGAGCCAATAATAATGTTCACTCCATTTTGATTGCCTTCGATGACGCAGGACAGCGATCTCGTAAGAGGAAAAAGAATCCAGCGGTCATCACCGGGTTTAAAAAAATGAGCATCGAGTCTTCAGTAGTGCCTATTCTGAATATTACAATGGAGAATCCTCCCTCCTCTAAATGTGCAGTCACCCAGCGCGCATTTAAATGGTTTTGCAAAAGCAGCCACTCGCGTCACTGGTGGACAAAGTTATCCTAGTTTCACGGGGAAATAAGGTATGATTAGGTGTGTCAACCAAAATTGATATGCCTGATGATGTGAACTATCAAATTCATAACTTTTCAATACTATTCCTCAAAAGGACAAACATTATATTGCAAAATACTGGAGACATAATGGATCGCATTGCACTCATCACCGCGCCGCGAATATTTTGGAAAACCGATTAAAATGCGACCGAAGTGGCAACAAAAATCAGCTTCCTATGTGATGGAATTCGGCCTCCTCTATGCAGTCCCCCTGAGTGCCTATACCACCTAAGTCATTGACATGGCTATGACCGTTAGATATCCCCTCCAATGGAGGTAGTATATATATTGTCATAAGAGACATAGTCCTACGTCGACAAGTGAACTCGATATCGACTGCCCTTGCAAAAAGTATAGATATCCGAGTTTGAAGTGCTGAACCTCGGCAAATATTCAATGTGTGATACTGGAATTAACTAGGCATAAAGAGAATGTATATTAAAGTTTCCTTAATGTCATAAAAAAATCATGCTTTTACATACAATTTTCATCCGGCTTTGCATTTGAAAGATACGGATTTAAACGCTTGAAATAGGAATATCCCTTTTTAACGCTATTTTCTCAAATAATTGAGTTGTTCTGACGTGAATTTTCATACAATGAAGGAGATAACTCTTACGAATGCATTCCACAGAGGAGAGCTTATTAATAAATGTTTTAGCGCTAAACATTTTTACTAAATTAGGCTACGCTATTTTTGCTATTTCAAGACTTACAGTAAATTTAAATTTAAAATTACAGTAAAGCGCTGGCGGTAGAGCATACATGCAGGGCAAATAAAAATAAACCTATCTGTTTCCATGGTGAGCAGCCCGAACATGAAATAGTCATTTTTTTTGTCTCAGTCCCTCCCCCTCTAACAGTTTCCTCGCTCAAACTATGCCACACTCCACTCCATATCCCCAAAGCATTCACTCCAACCAACAACTTTTGATGCGATTACCGTCTCTGAGGAAATTCCCCCGTAAGCATTCAATGCTCACTGGGTACGGAAACTTTTGGACAAAGTTGTGGTACACTCAATTCTATCTCTAACAGTTCATTTCACTTTCGACCGTGTTTCAGCTAACCGCTTCCCTTTATCACAATTTAAACTAATATCATCACATGGCTTTATTTCTAAGACGAAAAATGTTACTATCCTCTCAAAAACATGATAATATTTTATTCAGTCACAGCGAATCATGTGGGTAAACCACGATAAAAACTAAAAATGATATTTTTCGCACTTGAATTCAGAACTCAACAACCAACCATGGATCCATCATATTACTCTATTTTCAAAGAAAATGACATTTAATGGAGTTACTCACCGGTGAGAGACAATACGAAATTTTACCTGTAAGATTCACTAGGAAAGCACTAGATCTATATTCATTTTAATATTGCAGTATCACAAAAACATCCAAACCCACAACTGCGGATATTATTTTTTATATATTATCTTTTTTATCTAGGATGGTCGTTAGTTGAGTTTTTTATTTAGGTGTGGAAATTAACAATTTGCATTTTTTAAATGGATATATCAAACTTCCACTAATTCAGGTCCTAAACGATATTATGAAAGGATAAACTTTTATCGGGATTCCCACCGGGTTAAAGACTCCATTTACGCCGAAGTTTATTTTTTGACAAAAAAAATAAACAATACGACATTTAGCAGCACTGAGAATGATCTCCGAGCTTAAAGCGTCGTGAGAAAAAAAATTTAACCCGGTGGAAACCCTTAGAAAAGTTTACTTAATGAAAATGCTGTACCCAAAAAATTTCTAAAAATTGAGCAGTAGATAATTTTTGCTCTCCAGCGGTACATTTGAAAAATGATGATGTCTTTAAAAAGGCAATGGTCCGCAGTAGGATTTGAATGTTTTTGCAATACTTTGATAAGAAAATGAATACAGATCTAATGCTTTCTAAGCTAATCTCGCGCGTCAAATAATTTCTTGTCTCCCATCGGGTGAGTAACTCCATGTATCGAGCATCGCATTTTTGCCTATATTTTCTAAGTTTACTTTCATATAACTATAGTAAGTATAAGTGTATCAAACTTTCTTCTTACCTAAACGTTTCTACTCACAAATTAAGCACTTCACCATCAGATGATTCCTTTCACCACAACTAAATTTAATGGATAACACTCACCTGAAAATAGGAAAAAATTGTATTAATAACTAATCTGTAGCGAAATTACCAATTTCAAAGCATAATTTACTCATACTCTAGTATCACATTAAAGTAGTGGTTTTCTCTGAATAATTACGACTGAATCTATGAAACTGCTTAGTGAATATCCTTATAAAAAGCTCTATTTAATTAAAACAATTAAAGTAATTTTACCAAAGCGGGCTCTTCACTAAAACTTATCGTAACCAAAGCTTTTATATTATTTTTAATTTGGCAGATTCCATGATATAGAGAACGATAAAACTAATTTTTGCTATTTTGAAAATTATATTATTTTGAAAATTTAAACTTTAAAAAGTTTAAACTTTAATCATCCCAGATATTCTACAAGCGTTTTGTCCGTTTACAAGCTGATATTTCAGTAAATTTCCATAGCAGAGGAGAAAGATATAATAAAATTATTTTTAAAATTATTCACTTGGCACGCATTTTTTTCCAAAACCCCTCAGGAGTCCGCAAACCGACCCTCCGTCCTGGTGAGGTACACGGGAAAAAACACGCAGAAGTCCTCGCAAATTCGCATGTATCCCCGCGGCAAATCTCTCTTCCCCTTCCTTCTTTCTTCCCTTTCACTCCCATTACGAAAATTTCAAGGCCCGGAGACATTTCCACCTCAGTTGGGTCTTGGACGGACCTTCCTCATTCTCTCATTCTATCCCAGAAATACCAGAGCTTTCGGAGTGCCCACCCAGTTACAGAAATGATTCCCTGAGTTATCCCCGGTTTTCCCGAGTAGAAATTCATTCATTCCGAACGGTTACGCCCGTTTTCCGAGTTTCATATGCTTTACCTTTATTCATCATACCCACTACAATCTTAATTTTTGTTTGCTGTTAATAAATTGACTGTTTTATCTCTGTAAATAATGACAGTGAAAAGTTTTCGGTTTCCACAGCCGTTTTTAATTTTTCTACATATCTCAGCCTTCTAACGCTTTGGTGAGGAACTCGTCTATTTTCATCAGAGATCCAGGATTCCAATAAATCCTAATAATTGTATTCTTGTACCAATAATAGTACGATTGGTGAGTCGCTAATAGAAACGTCTGAAAGACATATCGACAATAACCTTGGCTTTTGCAGCACCTTCCAATTTCCTTAGATCTTTGATCTTCGAGTACGAGAGCAGCGAAATGAAAGAAATGTGAAACTACTACGAAACCTCTTTTTTCTTCCAACATACCCCGAGAACGGCTCGCAATGGCCTCACATCAAGGATCTCAAAAATAAACAACAGTACAAGCGCGAACACCATAGATCTCAATATAGATATCTAACATAAGTGGGACTAGAACTTTCGACCTTTTGATTTGCATAGGAGGACTTTATCTCGCCACCATTAAGGTCGGCGACTGACACTGACTTTCTCTTTGCACTCGTCAATGCTCTAGCATCGTAAATATCAATACATATCGGGGAAGGGAACTCCATCCCGAAATCTTCTCAGACGACGTAAAGCATATGCTTCACTTACCGTCGTACTATGGTATACATGACCTAAAGAAGAAAATACAGAGATTTAAAAAACCTTTCTTTCCCCAAACTATTAGGGGTGGCAAAGGTGTCTCTATATACAAAACTGATGGCGTCACTGATAGGTTGACATCATTGCATACTTTTATCTTTTCATTATTGCATGCCATTATCTTTCCAACCGTGGATCGAATTGCTTTAGGAATTAATAACACTTGGCAAGTTTTGCTTTTGCATAAATGAGGACGGATAATATTTTTATAACAGTAGCGCGTGGTGTGGTGCGGTGCATGTGGGCGTCCTTTGGCATGGTAGTGATTGCTTAGCCCCTGCAAAACACCCAAGAGGTGGCTCGCAGGGTATAATGATATTTATTCCACGCATAAATACAATGATTAGTAGTGCATGCATAATTTGGAACATAGGTGCACCATTGGAATTAAGATTCCGTTTTGGGTTACCGACCGATTATATAGATGAAAATCCTTTTTTGGTTTAGTTTTCATATTTTAGCACCATAATTTCAACAACATAAAACTTTGAACGATAAACCGAGACCGCTACGCCATACTCCGCGCTGCACCCTCCGAACAATGTATGGATCGAGACACATGCAGTTTAATGGAATGAGCACTTTTTATGCAGCAATAATTTGTCCTATACTAATTTTTATGAGAATAAAAATGTATAAATATGATCCTTACTCAAAGCAATGTATATCACGCTCTTTGAGTTAACAATTTCTATTAATAAGATAATGCTAGCGCAGCATAAAATCACATTCTGCCTGTAAAATAGAAGATAATGAGATCAATTGGTTGTATGCTCATGACGATCCATTTACGTACCCCTGATAGACAAGTGCTGATGAGAGATAAACTCTGAGTAATTGAGGCGCCAGTTCAATGTACCATTTCCTACCAGAGCACTACTTGTGTTGGAACTTAATCAAATTCTTCTTGCGTGTGCTAACGATATCGCGCAGATATTAGAGCAGATATTTTCGGGGTGATCCAAAAACATAAGTCCTATTTAGGCCCCAATTCAAACGGGTGGTTTGTTTCAATTCATGCTCACCTGAATTTTTCCATTCACTTTTTTGATGGGGAGGGTATTTGCCGTTTGACCATGTTGCCTCCCCTGTCCTTCATACCTAAGTTCTCATCTCTTTGTCTTCTGTGGGCGTCTTCATCTTCGCTTTTTCCCTGTATTTTAATTCTTCCTCGCGTTCTAGCGTTGAGTGCCTCATAGCATGGCCAATGAACTTTCTTCTCTGGTTTATAATAGTCCACGATTCCCTGTCGATTTCTATAATCCTGCATGCATCTTCGTTCCTCACACAATGCGCCCATTTTATATTCAGCGAACATCTCATATACCAAGTCTTGAATTTTTCAATGTTTTCCTAATCAAATTATCGAATGGTCCAGGTTTCCGTTCCAAAGAGTGCCACATCCCACTCTAGTTTTACCACTAACTATTTTATCTACTATATCCTTTTGTATGCAATCGTATAAAGTATTCTTTATTTCTTTTACATTTTTGATTAACAAGACATGACCGCACGTGAGGAATGTGAGTCCATGATTAATATCAAATAAGAAATAACTCAAAATTTATAAATTTTTCACCTAATTTGAATCATCGTAATTATGCATTGCTATCAGATTATTTGTAAGGAGTGGAGTACCTCTTCTAGAAAGCAGTAAAGTTTCATAGTTTATTTGCTGTATGAAAAGATACGGTCTAGTTGGAATTTGTATGATAAGTTCCTGAGATTTTGTACGCTAATCTAAACTAACCTATGCATAGGTCACGATTAGTTGAATGATGTTAAAATACAAGTTACGCTTCTGCTTTTTTCACTACAAGATCTCCAGCAATTACTTCATATCTTGCCTTGGGAAATATTTCACGGTGTATCCGAAAGTAGGCCTTTAAGAATTATCCACCACGGCACAGAAGTTGTAAATATATCATGAATGAAAAATTGCCTAGAATGAATTGGTTTTGACAAACCTGCTCCATACACCTCATGTTAATTTCCCTTCGCCATTTTACCCGTCTAAACTACGCTATCATGCCTGTCTTTACGTTTCCCGTCCTCTTCTCCATCATCAGCAATGCTTAGATTATTTTGGTTTCTATATTTAAATTATTATTTCCCACTTTTTAGGTTGACTTCAATTTTCGGTGCATTTTCTCGGATACCCCGACAGCGATTTTCCATATTCCTACCTTTATACTCCTTTCTCTTTCGTTCCGTGAACTTTTTCTTCATGAATGCCTTTTCAGCACCCTTTCTTTTCATCTCCATCTCCTAATCCTTGCCTAAGGTTCCAGCCCTTCATCCTGTTTCACAATTCCCCATTTTCCTCCTCGGCGCTAGAAAAATTTTTAGATTACGCCTCGCTCCAAGTGGCCCAAGGGTGGCTTAAAAAAACCAAACACGTCTCCCTAATCATCAAATTCTCACCATTCATTCCACCCTCCAAGGCACTGTTTGATCACCTCATTCATCTCGCAATCGATTTCTAAAAGTTCTTCTTCATCTAACATACAACAGCCACCTTATCAGGTACTACTACTACTATTCCTGTAAAAATCAAATCAAATTTCGAGGTGAATCACTGTCTGAGTGAATACCTAAAAGACAGTCCCGAAACGTTGAAGGCCATGGAGGGACTGATCCAGTTGGAAACCCGAGAACTGTTTCTGAATAACATTCAAAAGGTAAGAAAAAGTTATTGTTCAATTTAATTGCGTTCCCTTTGTTACGATCTTGCTCACAAATCGCATATTTTCCGTGCTGGTTTGACTCGGAAGTAAAGATTCGAACCTCTAATAAAATGGTCCTCGTGTTTACAATAGAAGGCATCAAATCATGCATTCAAAAATGAGTCATACATGGCTCGACTCAATGCAGATGAAAATTAAACTGACTGTGCTAAATAATTCACAGCCCTCATATTACAAATGTTTTAAAATTTAAGTCCTTTTTGCATGGCGAACTTTCTTCTTGGTGCCTTGTTTTTATGGTGTTATTATTTTTGCATCATACTGCAAGAGTCATTTGTTTTGTATGAAGGGCTAATTTTGTTTCATATTTCATGTACCTAATGAGTATTTTGGTGAGTAAATTATTGTAATTTGCGTTTTACTCTTAGGGTGATTCTAAGGGCATAATTCTTATTTTTCTCCCAATTATAGCTTTCCTGCACTATTACAACTCGTAAATAAATTTTCGAACCTTTTTTGCACCACGCAAGTTCGCACTTGACATATTTTATCAAATAACAAGCACTAATTCAAGTAAACCAGCTCTAAGAGTCAAAATGTTTCTACTGTAGATCTTTGAGTGTAGGCCAAGCGCTCGAAAACTCACTTGTTTGTAGCTCACTTCGGGACAAATCATTTCTCAAAGAATGCTGGGATTGCACGTGGAATAACTTTCCTAAAACCGGCTCCCTTTCCTCCCAGCGCCGTAGTTCCTCTGGCGTCTGTATTGAAAACTTACATGGCGTCGTTCATACATACATACCCCTCCTGTCGACCTCCGGGAAAGAGAGTTGAGACCCCTTTGTACACTCCCTCTTTGATATCGAAATATTAGGGCGCGTTTACAAATTGGCTCATTGGCCCAACCAAGCGAACATACACTCACACACGCGGGTACGCTCATAAAGGCTGGCTGGCTCGAAACTTTCAGGCAGCGTTTAAACCACCTCAACACGACGTTACCATCCCTCCAATGATGATGCTTTCAAACAATGCTAACCATAAACGCCGCGCAGAGAGGCGGCGTGGCTCGCTTCGCTCTCATTCCCATATATGAAGGATGATAATCCGTTTCACAAATTAACTATAATGCGCCGAGCAATACGCGACCGCAATGGGCCTCTCGTGCATATATGGTTGGATTAAAGAGAGACTTCCAGCAGACGGGGTTAAAAGCATGCGGGGGAGACAGACTAAATGGCACGGGTCAATGGGCGATTGATCTCACTTTTCGGATGGTAGCAAATCCCTCTTCCGATTCCGGGCTCACTTAAATGAGGCGAAGTTTGGTCTGTGTCCTCGCCGGGCCGGCCGCATCGAAGGGAATGAACCTCTAGGGGTGGAGTCAGCTTTTTGCGGAGATATGTCGAGGAACAACAAATCGAATGACAAACAAAGATATCGTTTTGTCCACTTATTTTATTATAATATCTAACAACACGTTTTTCGATTGGTACTCGATCAGTTATTACCTGATAATGATTGTATAGCAATAGAAAGATGTGATGTAATAATATGAGTTGTTATAATAATTTTGGTGGGCAATACGATATCTTTGCTTATCATTCTCTAAAAGTGGATACATGGACTACCGTGAAGAAAGTGTCAGCACTTCACTCTGGATATGAATGACTACACATCGGAATAAAAGAAAGAAATTAAACAGAAAAAAAATTTGTATGATATTCTAACTTTTACGCCTAGTGATATCTTCAGCCTCCGAGTCTCTAGCGGCTCCCAGCCTTATTTGTTTAACACCTTTGTAACGCTATCTGGGCGCCCGATAATTAAATGACCAATTAAGTTCATGAAAATGCATTTGGCATAGCCTCCGGTCGTCTAATTGACCGTGCTTTTATTATGATCTCCGTACGCCTAGTAATAACTTTACGTCTAGTTAAGCCCAGTGATTTCTTTATAGAAGAATGGGAATAAAATTCAGGATTAATGTTCACTTCAGGGAAAAGGCTGCTCGGACGCACATTTTCCTTTGCATTACCATCCTGGATGGGATGCAGTGGATCACAAGGCCGTAATAACTCACACCATGAATTTCGATAAAATAGTAATGGAAATTGAAGAACCTGGAGAGCGCATTGTTTTTCGCAGTGGTTCAAAAATGCATTGGTCCGTGATTCGATTCCCGATCCACGGGATTTTTTCCCGAGGCAATTAATGTGAATTACACCACCGCTCACGTGGCGGTATGGAAATATTCCGCAGTAACAGAAGAGGTTATTGTGGAATCCATACCGCTATGGCATTAAATGTCATTCGGCAATCACTACCATGGGCTTTGGTAATTTTAATTTTGTTAAAAAGATAACATCAACCAGCAGCGAATTTTTCACGGGTCTCCAACCGAGTTAAGGTCTGCATGTTGTTGGCCGGCGTTCAGTTGGGAGTCTTCCCCAAAATATTTAGGGCTGATTACCTTAGGCTGATGATGAACATGCTGAGAAAGATTCCCTACAAAACGTCGGCCAACAATATGCAGACCCTAACGCGGTTGGAAACCCGAGAAGCAATCATTCCAGTAATTCTGCGGGAAAAAATTCAGAAATCATTTTCTACCGGTGAAAATAAAATGGCAAATACTGTTCCAAAAAATCGTATCAACTTTGGATTATTTCAAAATTATTTAGAGTAACTATAACCTCACCTTAACCGCTAAGCCCATAGTTAGGACATTTAAAAATGACTGAGTCCCAGTAAATCACATCTGTCCTTCACGTTCATAATTACTATGCATCATCTTCGGCATAAAGTACATGATAGGATTAATTCCCTTTTAGACAGTTTATGGGCAATCTATTGGAGTTTTATAATAGTAGTAAACTTACAGATTAGTCTTGCCTTCCCTAGTGAGACGAGGGTCTTGAAACAAAATGCTTTGCAGGTGCCCTCAATATCGAGGAATTATCGACAGTTACTTATCAAAAGTCGATTAAGAGGGAGACCACTCTACTTTTGATTGTAACCATAATGGTGTAGCGGGCATCGCTCATGAATCTGCATATGTGCGCGTGTGCTCATATAAATTAAGTTTGCTAACGCAACTACAACCTATTCAATGGAGCAGGTTTCTCCATAGCGACATCTAAATCTACATACTACTCTACAAACTCTCTTAATAAGCTTAAGACTGGGGGTATTAGGGCACTAGCCGTTATAAGATAAAAAGAAAATGCTCTAACGAGTTCCACCAAGCATTCAATGAAGTTTTCCGGGGGAAAAACGATATGCCATATCTTTCCGAGCGGCAAAATATCTCTCTTAATTCATCATTTCTATCTACTAACATCTATTCAATCGTTTCCGCAGCTAGTATTCGATAAAAACCGTTCAAAAGGCAGCAATCAGCCAGAAATTAATTCACCAATACATTCATACTGCCAACTCGAATCGTGTGAAGACAGTTTTACGGTTGTCAAACAGTGACGGTGATGACGAAGAGGATGATATGAACTCTTCCAAAATCGTCCGAGTGTTTCAGAACTCTATCACGCACGTGTTGAGTATGCTAAAAAGTGATTACATCCTCTGTTCGACATAACATCTGCCTCGCGCGGTTGCAGTCTGTGGGTAACCGACGACCGAAAATTAAACTTCGGGTCCAAAAGTCGCTGATGGCAATAGGATTGGCTCGCAGTGAACGAGAATGAAGTCATTAGTCTACATCCTTCCTCCCCTTACCCAAGTATCCATCCGTATTTATCCGCCAGTCTCAATTTCCAACGTCCACGAATGCACCCGAGCGCCATATTTAAAGCTTTACACGAGTTCAGTACGTTTGGCCACGTGGAGGATTGCGGGCATTAACAAGCTCCGGGGTCGAATTGAGATTCAAATGTGGTTCCTCTCCGGCATGAGCGTCGAATGACAACATTAAGGACGATCATAGAGCCATTAGACTGCGAGGCTAAAACTTCCTCAACGATCAACAACTAGCGATCGGTACGCTGCCTCGCGGAATAAAGTGGAACCACTTTTGTACACATCCTTAACACTGCTGTTGTTGTAACCATATCAATAAGTGGTGTGAAAGAGTCTATATATGAGCGCGTATTCTCTAGCTTAATTTAGGCTGGGCTGAATGATTAAAGAGAAAGGCATCCTTTCATTGGCAGTGTATTATAAAATATTGTATGTAATTATGCTTGCCTATCTTTCATCGCATTACCTAATTACATGGACCCTTATTGAAACCGAGATCGTGTGTAAATACACGGAATTTTATTGATTGAAATAATTTATTTGCCATTTCCTATCAAATATTGACTCGGAAATTACCACTATGTGCTTCGCAATGAACTGCAATATGATTCAGGTTATGAGCAGTGAAATCCAACTTATACCATTCTTACACTAGTATTTATGGAGGCAGAGGTCTAAATTTACACATCCTGTAAGCTATGAAAACTGTTTTCAAATGGGTACATACTTGACGTTATTCTCGCAAAATGTGTGACACGCACTGTCGAAATGTAAAGGTATGAAAACTTGTGCACCAAGCATTTCGTTCATTTAGGCAAAGGAAAAAAATGTTCATCTTCAAAAGGCAATATACCTACTTTTGATTAGAAAATCAAACTTTTCGGTTTTATGCATCTAAAAATGCCTCATGATAAAAGCTTCTCATAAACTCTAAGAAATATCAATAAATTCCGTAAAATTGAAGTCCAAGATTACGCTACCAGGTGGCATAATATGGTCTTACTTTGCGTTTAAACATTAAGTGGAGCATAATGAACCCCTTGCTAAGGAATTTTGGAAAAATATAGCTACTCTGATTAAAATTTGGCCTTTTAACTGTTACTTTCCCGATCGATAAAAATATGCAAAAATATCCTAGGATCGTATTATGTTCGGCATACTGACTGAAGTAATTATTATTTAACATGCACCTTTACTTGTGAGTGAACAAAATTCTAACTCTTGCATGCCTAGAAAAAAGTAATTTCCAAATATCATCATTTCTCTATCCGATAAACGGTTGATAAATATTCTATAGTGCGAAATTCGGTAAATATCAGGTAAATTCACTGCAATTTTCATATATGCACTCTTTATGCATAATATATTTTACGCATTACACCGATAGTAACACCTGAAATTAGATGAATAATGAACCAATAAACGCAAATAAAACAGAATAGCTTAACCCTTAGAGTGCCGGGGAGCGCTAGTACCTAGAAAATCGATTGGCCCTCAAAGGGTTAAGAAATCAAATATTTCCAATCTCTTTAGTAATGCAAAATTTGCCCCTTCAGCTTCGGTTCGGTATCTCAGCTTATAATCGCTCACTTTCTGCGACACTTAAATTCGATAACCTCCATATAAGGAACTAAATAAATTAAAGATACTTAATATCCTCAGTAACTGGGGCACCTATGTCCGGAAAAAGTTTGTGATAGAATTTTTTGAAGAGGTGAAATGGGTAATCTGAAACTCTGATGACGTGTGCGACACTTTTATACATAGTGAGGTATTCAGGCATGTATCGTTTAGTGCCACGAAAACCCACTTTTCAATGTCGCAGTTTTTCTACCGTGTGGGCCTTCGTCACTATAAGTTTGAGGAACCTTCACAAGTTTCTGCGGTCAGTATCTGCAAACACTGGGTTCGTGACCTTATGGACTGAAAGTTTAACCAGCATTCGGTGGTGAAGAGGTCAAATGACGGATTGGATAACTGGAGCTAAAGTTTTCTCGCGTGACAAAGGAGCAGTGGAACCTGCCAAATAAATCCCTGAGGTAAATTACCCTTATAAGCCTCCACTGCTGGTAGCTTGGTAGGTATAGGATTAAGACTTTTCTAATGGGCAAATATGAATTTTTTCATCAAGGATAATTTTTTCACTTTTAGCTTGGATGAAAAAATATTTGGATCAAATAAGTTAACAACCTTTTGATATGCAATGCAATGATAAATTATTTTCCCGTTACTTTTTATATTAAACGAAATATTTGTATGATTAAGATTCAATTGTGAATGTAAATGAGCAATAAGTTGCCCATGGCTCTGCTAGCGTTTTCAATATCTCTTTTTGCGACTGAAAACTCGAAATAAACGTTTTTGCTTTTTTCCATTCCCGTATATTTCGTGAAAAACTAATGAAAATAAAATTTGTTTTAAATTTAGCCGTGGTATTATCGCGTTTGTGCAATATTTTACGTAATATTGTGGGTCATTCTCAAGCATCGACACATACTCTAATTAAATTTACATAGAAAAACATAAAATAATCCGTCCATCATAATGTCCCCAATTGGAGCTTCTCATACAATGATTTATAGCTAATTATTTTTTTCACTTGAAGCGGCGAAGTTTTCTAAAATATTGAAAAGCATCCCAACAAGAATGAAAAGCACTGGGTACATAAAAATCATAAAAAGAATTAACCGCGACAATGCTTTACACACGAGTGAACTCTCCAAAATGAAAAATATTTGCACAGCACGTCAAGGAATGCTTCAGAAGTTCCTCAAACCACGTTCATAACCGACAGCAGTAGAGGACTCACACTGCATCGTGAATGCTCGGCCAATTGTGCTCAACTCTCCCTCTTCCGTCGAACTTTGTGACGTTGGTGTTCCAATTTGAGCTCTTTGAAAACGTCGCCGGTGGGAATGCAACTATTGACGATTGAGGGTACCAGCGTCCACGATAGTTCGGCGAGTCGCCGCCGAGGACGCTTGTCTAGGGTGCGATCAAAGAGGAGGTCAGGAATGCAGGAGTGGGTCTGAGGAGGAGCAGGAGAAAACACCCAAATCACTCTCATTCTGTTCCGGGAATGAATTTTATTTCCGAAAAATCTGTGACTCCTCGAAATCTGGTGACCTGGCTCTAAAAAGAGGGCATTTAAAACTCCAGAAGTGTCTTGCACAATAGACACAACAACAGTACTTCGATAAAGAGGCTTCCAACAGTGCTTGGCGGTTTCCTTAGCTTCCTCAGCGTCCTATATTTTTGGCATCTTTCGCCACGAATTTCAAACAAAGCTGTCACTGCTGAACCAATCTGATTGTCATTCAATATTTTCAAATATCTCACTCATTTTATTATCCTGTTCCAAGAATTTATTTTGTCCTAAAATCAATCATAAGCAGTGTATGCCGACTTTCTTCTCACTTAGCACAGTCTGCTTATTTGATCGCTTCAATATTGGTTTGCAATGACGAACTGAGTCTTGTGCTTTCTTATTTTCACCTTTCTATTTTTTAAGCAGGCGTTCCATCTTCCAATATCCCTTTCTATCGATATGATTTATCCACGTGGATAATATCGATATTATTTATACACGTCTTTAATAGTATTTGTTGGCCTTATATAAATGAAGGCAGTGTGTAATATTGTTATGCAAGAATGAGGGATTATTCTTTATGCCTCTTTCGTTTTATTTTCCTATTTCAATGATTTATAATGTCCTTAATCAATCTTTGGTAGTATTTTCCGGACTCCTCCCTACTAACACGGCCTGGACATTTTACTACTTAAATCCCGGGTTAAAATGAGGAACTCACTCCCGTGCTGTCTGATTTTTACCTATACACTTTTAAATATGTGTTTTTTCTTTAAATACGCCTTTCTGCCGATGTTATTTATTCACAAAATTCAGTAAAATAGCGCAGGTGAAGAG
Organism: Ischnura elegans; assembly: GCF_921293095.1. NCBI lineage: Eukaryota > Metazoa > Arthropoda > Insecta > Odonata > Coenagrionidae > Ischnura > Ischnura elegans. The sequence continues at coordinate 64,903,363 of NC_060255.1, read as the reverse complement.
AACTTTCTACGCAAACGAGAATCTTTTTACAGATGAGATGCAAGCATGGAAGTTTAGGAAATGATTCATCAGATGCTGTATATGGAGCATGTTTTTCAATATAAGTGAGACCTAGACGTTGAAACCAGCAGAGAAGTACAGAGTGGAAGCATTCCAAATGTGGTGCGAACGAAGAATGTTGAAGATAAAATGAATCGAGCGTGTAAGCAATAAGGATGCGCGCAGAAGTGTGGAAAAAATAGAAGCCTGTTAATAACCATAAGGAGAGGATGGGATAACTTAGTTAGCCACATTATGACGCATCATGGCCTGATGCAAACAATCGTAGAAGGTCAGGAGGAAGGGAAGAAGGGCAAGGGATGGCTCCAAATGAATTACAAAGGACAGGTTATAAAGGATGTAAAAGTGAATAAAAACGTCGCTTTGAGAAGGATAGCAGATAGCAGCGTTACTCCAACCTTAGGATGTTTTACAAATAATGATGATATGTCTTTAATAGTATTTTTTCTCCTTCTATCATTATCTAGCATGTTTTCAAACGTAAGTCAGGCTTAGACGTTGAAACCAGCAGAGAAGTCAACAGTGGAAGAATTCGAAATGTGGTGCAAACGAAGAATGATGATTATAAAATGGATCGAGTGCGTAAGTAAAAACGCTAAACGCTAAAGTAAATGTGCTAAGAAGTGTGGGAGAAAAGAGAAGTCTTTTAAAAACCTTAAGCAGAAGACGGGACAACTTAGTTGGCCACATTATAGTACATTATGGCTCGGTGAAAACAATCGTTGAAGAACAGATGGAAAGGTAAAAGGGCAATGCACGGACCCGAATGAATTACATAGGACATTAGTTTATAATTACATAGGTTAATTAGGACAATTACATAGGTTATAGAGGATATAAAAGAGAAGAAATAAGTCGCTTTGAAAAGGCTAGCAGATAGAAGAGCGCAGCGTCAAGCCAATCTTATGCTTTTTACTAATAATGATGGTCATATGTCTTTAATAGTATTTTTTCACCTTCTATCATTATAGACATAGTATGATATTGCCATGTGATAATACTTGATTATTTTAGAATTTACATGAAAATATCGTCTTTCGCTTCTCGATAAAGATTACTTAACCTTCCAGGCCGTCTTTCTCTCTGCCATCAATGGCCTTCTCTCCGAGCCATCAACCTTGTTGTAAATCCCCAGAATTCAAACTGCTCCTTTCCTAAACTTACCCCTTCCCCTATTCCCGAACGCCCGAGAGAGCAGTCGATAAAAAAGGTAGTAATAAAAAAGTATATGTGTGGGCTCGTGGTCCAGGGGAGGCCATCGCCACCCAGTGTGAGAAAAAAGGAAATAACCGAGGTGTTCGACTCTCTTAACTCCTGGCTGCGTCGTCAACTGCACTCGGGAAGCATCCAAGGGCCAACCCCTATTTCGCCCCTATTTTAACGGTCTCCGGAAAAATGTAGCGCCTTTCGTATTCCGTGCTCGTCTCCAAAAGGATTACGGGCGAGGGAATTATATGCCGTCGCGGATGGAATGTCAAACCGACTTTGAAGGCAGGACAGGAAGGAATGGCAGTAAGATGCGGGAGTTGTGAAAGGACATCGCGACTTGAGGATGACGTCATGGGAGAGTCCATCTGAAAATTAACTCAAAAGAAAATATGGGGTCATATAATGCAATGCAGTAAAGGCTTGCGCGTGATTGTGTACAAAGTTACTTATTTCAAGTAGTGCTTTGAAAAACATCCGTCGTGGAATAGTGACAAGGTAGAATACATCTCGGGTTTTCAGCCAGGTTAATGCTTTTATACAAGCCGACGTTTCGGGAGACGACTTGTCTGCCATCCTCAAGGCTGTGTTCCTTTATGCAAGTCCAATTTCACACTTTTCCATAAAGTAACACAGCCTTTCATCTGATTTGTGAATGAAAAACTTTGCTGTTTCTACAATTTGGAACTTTATTTTCCTGACTAGTTTCGATACACTGTATCATATTCATAGGACTAGCCCTATACTAGAATATGATACAGTGTATCGAAACTAGCCAGGAAAATAAAGTTCCAAATTGTAGAAACAGCAAAGTTTTTCATTCACAAATCAGTAAGATGGGTTTCTACAACTTGAAGGCCTCTACATTCAGTGCACAGCCTTTCATATTTCCATATGGTAACACAGCCTTGACAATGGGTGACAAGTCGTCTCCCGAAACGTCGGCTTGTATAAAAGCACATGCCTGGCTGAAAACCCGAGAAATATTTGTCAGAAGTATTCACCAGGAAAAATTTAAATCGTTTATTAGCGACAAGGTAGGTTTTTTTCCGACAGTGGCTTAGTAAGCACCACCTCAATCCCATATACCACAAAGTGGACTAGATGCGTCAACAAATTGTTCGGTTAACCCCGTCTGAGATTAGCCTTGGCGGGAGAACTGTTAGTATACCTGACCAGCAATCTGGAGACTCAGGTTCGAATCCAGCTAAGTTAAATGACTTTTTCGCGGCAAATTTCATGCTTGGTGTAAGCATATGAGTTTGAATCCGTGCGCGTGACTGCGAACAAAATTCACATGATCTTTACGCTACTTTGAAAAATATCCGTCGCGGAAAGGCGACAAAGAGGCGCGTATTTTCCGTAATTAAATCGAAACTTGCAGCTTGTACGTAGTGAAAGTTCTCCATATCATCAATAACTTTTTATTTTTTTCAAATTTTATATCTTTATAGTGGTGTAACAGTCGAAACCGGTCATAAAATAGAAATTTTTGTGGAAGTAACCAAGTGTCTGTTATTGATAGTATTTTCCGTAAGTGGCCTAGTAACATGACCGTCTACTATACCGCAGGGTGGATTTGAGACGTCAAAACCTTTTCCGGTTTATCTAGTCTGAGACTCGCCAGGGAAAAGATGATTTGTTATGAGTGGTAGCATACCTGACCGGTAATCGAGAGATTCACGTTAGCTCTTCCGGCTAAGCTAAACCTTTTCTTCGCTTATTTCATCCTTGGAGTACAAAGCTTTGCGCCCGTGCGCGTGACTGCGAAAAAAGTTGCTTCATGCATTAGTTTGGGAGACGTCGGTCGTGGAATAACGACAAAAAGGGGGTTTATTTCCCTGACACTGGCTTAGTGAGAACGACCTGTATCCAGTGCCACAGCGTGGATTTAAGATTTTATTTTTTTCATTTTGAAATAATGAGTGATAGCTGAATATAGAAGAAAAACTTTCGCCTTAATATACCTTTTCATAAATTAAGAGAGGTATTTGGCTAAACAGATGTGCATGCGGATTCATTTTTCTCCCGAACCTGAAAGGACATTTATAAATGCCTTGCCGAACTTTGTTTGACCAATGCCTTTTTAATTTTTGACGGCTTGAGTCCTAACACCCCCACCACACACCTGTTAATGTAGCTTGCGAGGTAGTTTGTTGATTTAGAAGTCCACCAACTTAATTTACAAAAGTAAATTGCCATTTCGGGTCTGAGTGAAATACCCCACAGTCCAGCGCTCATTTGAAAATTTTATCCATTTGAGTTTAAAATTGAGAAGGAAACTGCCCTGATGCATACGAGACTCAAGATAGCAAACGATTTACACTGGAAGATTCATTTTTTTTTATGTGATGGATTCATTTTGATTCTACAAGAATAAAAACTTGAGAGGAAAATCCACGTCAAGAACGATACATCGTCGGTTTTGGGCTAAATATAACAACATTGAAATTTACAATTAAAAATCAAATGGCTTAGCCGTGATTTGAACACGGATCTCACAGTTAACTACCAGGTAAAATATATATTTCACCACCACCAAGCAATAATATGGAAGAGGCTTTGTGGTGTATTTGGTAACATACTCAAACAGCGATTGGGAGATCCGGGTTCATACCCAGGCTAAGCCAAATGGTTTTTTGACATGGTGAATTCCATCATTGGAGTATTTACCTGAGCATGACAGCATACTTAACTTCTATAATTGAGTCAGTTTGAAAATTCATGCTGCTATGCAAAAGAATAACGTTCAATGAACAATCGGGTATATTTTATGCGGCATCCAAAACCGTCTGTAAGGGTATTCTTTGACCTTCTAGAAAGGAGAAATTCGATTTCTTCATAATTCATCTCTGGCATCCTCACCAACGCATCCCAGTTCTCATGCTTTCTAACACTAAAGGAGAGCAGGTCAGCCGACCAAATGTAAGATAAGAAATTGTAATTTCAAGAGGTTTAATTAGCTATGTTCCTCGAGTTTCCATTTCCATTTTCGCCATTTAAGAGGAGTCATAGGAGGTGAAATTCTTCCGGTGAGACTTACTCAAGGCCTCGGAAGACCGCGTTAATCTTCACCTTTTGAGCTCATGCCTCAATTTCATAGGATTGGGCAAAAACTTCATCGGGAGAGTGCAGATAAAACCTCCTCTTCTCCTCAAATGACGATTTAACTTAAAACTTAGTTCGTTTCCTGAAATTCCTCTCATTAGCCGTCAGAAGAAAGAAGAAAAAAACGGTAAAAAGTTTTAATTACGCCAGAATTTTAAGTCATATTCGATGAGCAGCCAACTCTTCTTCAACCCGCATAATTTTTTGTACTAGGAAATTATACTATGTGAAATTAAAATGGCTAATTAAGTGCAATGTGATATTCGCTTTTATCGCTGAAAGTACCACCAATGTTTTTTTCCATAATTGTGAAATGAAAACAGCGTAATACTATCAATTTAATTTCAAACAAAGAAAGGATTAAATGGCCACAGGATGCCTTTTCTCCGGCCCCCATTAAATAGTAACACGCGCGAATGTTTATTAAAAATAACAAATAATATGTAAGATTAAAAATAGCAAATATTGCTCATGGTGATATTGTGCTGAGTTGTAAAAATGTAAAATATACAGCAGAACATATATATTTCCGTCAACAAGATTTTGATAGAATAACTTTCATTTCAAGTTTTGCAGATTCAACAATCCCTTTGGAGGTGCGGGTTTTATGAAAATCCGCTTTAACCCAACACCTTTTTCAACATATTCCACAACGATAGTTAAATGGATGTTTTCATGTTCTAGAATTGGTTTTTATTGGTTCTGATCAGAATGGAGATAAGGGGTGGCTATAACTCCCTTCCCCCCCAAAGATCCGCCACTGGTTCTGATATTTATATTTCCATAACGTGATTTTCAATATCTTGCCTGGTCTCAAATATAAAAAAAGTTTGGTTGTTCGGCGATGACTGTCCAGACGGTTCTCATCTCACAAAAAAATATCCTCATTAAAATAATTAATAAAAAATGTGCTTCCAAACTTATAATTGCAATTAATGCGTTATAATTTGTACTCAAGATAAATTCATTTCGCAACCAAGCAAATGATTATGAAACTACTTTTTAGAGATGCATTTCAGCCTAAAAGAGGTAACTTGATGGCTCGTGAGTTTTAGATTGGTTATTGGAACAGAGTTTTCAGCATAAGTTGAACAGAGTGTTTTGACTAAGAATTATACGAGACAAGCAAGGAGACTATTGGGATGAGACACTAGTCCATCCCGTGTAACCAAATTTATGCTACCATATTGATCGTATTTTAATTAGCTTTCAAATGTGGCCGCAATACGGCAATGACTGTCCACCTATCCATTTATTACAAATATTTGTAATACAGTTTTTGTGATCACGAGGAATAGCATTGTAAATATGCATATTTGAAAGATCAGGATCAGGATCATTGCATATTTTCATTAAAATCACAAACTATTTTTTATATTATATAAAAATTTGGATCACTTGGTCAGTCGGTGTCACTCACGCAAGTGGCGACTTTGGTAAACGTATTTACATGGGTGATGGGTAACAGCGTATCTAGAGGTAGACTGTGGAGTTCCCAGTTGGAATAATCGTGAGTGTAAGGATGGATTACGACCGGATATGGACAGACGGACAAAAGAAACACGTGGAAGCATCGAGTAAAAAGCAATCGTTCAGCAAACTTCCACAATACAATGAATATGGTGGGAAGTAGCCCGAAAAAGGTTTCAGATATCACGAGGTGATGAAATAAATAGCGAGCAATGAGGACGTTTAATGGATCGAATCGGGGAACGGGGGCCAAATAGCGAAAAATTTCCGCTGTTTCGAAGGGAGGCTTTGCTTGGAGGAAGTTGGACCGGGATGAAATGTATTTCCAGAATGCGGAATATGGGTCCTCGGGAGCCCTTGAGATATTCCACAGCACTGGCTTTGACAGGAGACGGATTCCAGAGAGAATGGGGACCGCTTCCGTAGCCTCAGCCTCAGAGGACCTATCGAAAATATTTTCCGTTCTTCTTTCCACTCCTATAAATCCTTTCATCGAGGTAGTATCCCGTTGCATACTCAACCTATTCTCTCCGCCATTAGCATAACGCATACCGCCCGCTCCATCGGGTATTTTTGGTTGGGGAAAAAGGCAGGTTCTCAGTAAAAAAATTAGCAATGCATTTAAATTATGAAAAAATTAAAATTATAAAAATATTAATAATAAATAGAAAAATAATTTTAAAAATCAAAAAATACCATAGAAAAATAAGAAATTAATATAAATCAAGAAATTACCGAAGAAAATCTCCAAATCATGAAGATGTTCATGGAAAAAATAAGCAAAGAATTACAACGAAAAACTTAACGAAAAATTATCTCCAAAGCTCGAAGGCTTTCATAAAAAAATAGCAAAAAAAATTACTGAAGAATTTAAAAAAAAATAGCTTGAAAGCTTCTAGACATTTATGTAAAATATCAGCAATAACTTTAAATTACGAACTTAACGAGAAGTAATCTTCACAGATTCGTGGCGTTAATAGAGAATAATTAGCAAAAAATGTTTTAAGAGTTTAACAAAAAATGCAAATCAATAAGGTGTTCATAGAGAAAAATTAGCAATAAATTTTATTTAAGAGAATGGGGACCGCTTCCATCGCCTCGGACTTAAGAGGACCTATCAAAAATATTTTCCATTCTTCTTTCCACTCCCATAAATCATTTCATCAAGAAACCTTCCCATTGCATTCAACCTATTCACTTAAGCATTAATCTGATGCATACCGCCCGCTTCGTCGGACATTTTCGGTGAGTGAAAAAGGTAGGTTCATAGAAAAATTAGCAATTAATAAAAATTAAGCTTAAAAGGTTTGAGGCATTCATAGTAAAAAATGCAATTAATTTAAATTCAGAACTTGAAAATATATCTCCTAATTATAAACGTGATACGTTAACATAAAAATTAGCAATAAATTTTAATTAAGAGCTGAACGGAAAATAAGATTCAAAGCATCAAGGCGAAGATGGAAAAGTTATCAGCACATTTTAATTAAGAACTTAACGAAAAATTAGCTTCATATAATTAAGGCTATCATGGAGAAAAATTAGCAGTAATTTATTAAGTGAGTAATAAATAAGCTTTGCAAAATACGAGCAGTTTTGGAAGAGTGATGCGTCCTATTAATATCATTCACTTCACCCTCGTCTTAGACCATTACGAGTCGTTTTTTTCCCAATTCTTCTTCTACTTCTTATATGTACACGTTTATACGGCATGCTTTAATGCGTACATAACGAGCGACCTATATATTTCCTATAAATATATCTACTCAACGAACACTCCGAGCCATACTTCTGATATGATTTTTTTTCTGTTTACCTTTTCCTGGTCAGGGAAATGAAAAACATGCCCTATTTCTTGACTTCGCTTGTTTTTCTCAATTCCCCTCACATTTATTCCGCCTATGCCTCGCTCATAAATCGAGTTTTTTATTCATTCCGCTGGAAGCGATCAAGTGTGAGCAAATGGTTTGAATGACCTTCTCTCCACGTCTTGTCCCTTCCAGAGCTCCAGTTCGCTCCAATTCCCAGGCAATATGGCCCTGCCGCTGATGCGGTTGTCTAATGTCTGATGGAATATAAAGCAGACTTTTACCTAACGGGCACGTCCTTGCTCGCTTATATCGCCAGTCCACTTATTCCTTCACAGAATGAGCTGATAACTTATGCTCAAACGCCAATGGATTGGGAGTATTATGCAATTAACATAAGAGTAAGCCAAATAATTATAAGTCATGCGTAGTTTTCCGCGGCGTTGTCTAGATGATGTCTCCATGTTTCTGGGTTTCACCGCGTGGATTTTTTTTTCTTTGTGACGACAGTTTCTCCGGTATTCCGGTATTCCTGAAGACGCCGGTTGGAATACCGGAGAAACTGTCGTCACAAAGAAAAATCCACGCGGTGAAACCCAGAAACATCAGATATAAGTCATTTAAGCAGGGACTGACGCATATCGAGAGGAAAGGTTTTAGAAAACTTGATGGCATTACAAAGTATAAAAAACGCAGATTAAGGGAAACATGCAACAACATTTTAGCTGTAATTTTCTTTATATAAAATACACAATGATGCGGACAACTGATGCATGTAAAACATAATATTGATGGTTCAAAATCGAGTCATTGTCGCTAACACACAAGCGTATAAAAAGAAAACTCACACGGGAAAAATATATTCGGATATTTCGAAGCAGTAGCTTCGTTCTCAACCTCTGAGGAACAAATGAAAAATATACAGGGTGTCCCATTTATCTTGACCACCCGAAATAACTTTTTGTCCAGATGTAAATTCAAAAATGTGTCAACGAAATGCAAATTAGCCGCCAGGGGGACATTAATTAGCATGATTGCCTTCCTTGTATCTTTGTTAATTACAAAGATATGAACAGCGGTGTCTTTTAAATGGCACCCTATATTTTTTATTCGGCAATTCATTTCCTCTCCTAAAGACTTATACAAAAATGTAGCACAGTGGACCATTAACATAAACACAGTGTTATGAAAAATGACTGACTCACTAGCGCTTAGTGCAGGTACACGGGTATTGTAAATACTCCACTTGCTGACGTTGACAGAGACTATGAGGGTTCTAGGTGAACCCTCTTAGGGATACAACACACCGGGGCCGGGACCCAAGCCCGTGGCTTATACGCCCGATCACCCGGGGAGGGGCTGGAGAGGTAGGAAAAAAGGAAAGAGGCGCCGCCGCGATTGGAGCCCGCCGACGCCTCTGGGAAAGGATAGGAGCGGAAGGGACGGGACGAGGGAAAAACACCCTAACGCTATAGAAGCGAAGGAGGCCCTACTAATTAGCGAAACCAAGCGTGAGCTATTAATGTTCTACCAATCCTACTGGATTTTCCTATGAGGAAGAATGCTGACGTTGATAGTGAACAAATGAAAACATAGTAAAATGCACACTAGTCATTCAGTCAAACATCGTCCGTAGAATTGCCGAATAAAAAATATAGGGTGCCATTTAAAAATGACATACCGCTGTTCACATCTTTGTAACTAATAAAGCTACAAGGAAGGCAGTCATGCTGATTAATGTCCCCCTGAGGGCTAATAAACATTTGCTTGACATATTTTTGAATTTGCATCTGGACAAAAAGTTATTTCGGGTGGTCAAGATAAACCCTGTATGTGCATAACTTATTGATAATATGACTCGTGACTATGAATTTTCTGGTTACTGCGTCAGTTCTTACAATTGCAGTAGAATCCTATGAAGAAACACCGTATGTCCCACCGTTGTTGAGATAACGATTCACAAAAAATTGAAATGGCACGATTTGGCGAAAATTAAAAGTGCTCCTATCGGTCTGAAAATTGGTTTCTCGACGTATCAGATGTTTTTATGATGCTTCTCGATGTTTTATAGATTAGAAATAATGCTTTTTTTTAGAAAATCGATTGCTTGGCCGCCAAAAAGTTGGCAACATAATAATGCGTAGATTTTAATGTTAACTAGTCATGCGTAGAGAACTTGGTGTTCGACAATATTTCCTAAGGTTTCAGGCAATTTTAAATAGGGTCGGTTCTATGACCTTTTGTGGTATCTAGAGCCGTTGATTGCAAAAATTTTCAGCAATACGTCAGTTATTCAGCAGACGAAAGCGGGTTTAATAGTATATATATAATGTTCATTTTTGAGTGAAAAGAAGCAATTTAGTCCTTTTTTCATATTTTTGAATGGTAATGTTCTTACCTTTATGTGAATTGCCAAAACTTTCGATGACAATTTTCCTTATTTTTTCCTTGCTATCTTATTGGCTTATTCCCGCATTAACTGTCTTACGAACTGTTGCAAATCGATATATGTTCCTAAGGAGTTCAATCCTAGAACAAATAATAAATTTATTTTCACTTATTTTTAAATTGTGAATAAATAGATAGGTGCCACAGCATCGATACACTGTGGAACTTTTTGAAGACCGATATAAATATGCCCGATTTGGTGACAGAAATCAAGCTTCTAAGGGACGGAATGGGATCTCCTATATGCAGTACCCATGCTTTTTTGAGTCCAACTTGCACCAACGCCTCGTGAGCGAATTGTCGCGGCTTTCCGTGAGAGGACGCATTGTCGTTGTCCGCATATTGCACTGTGCCTCGCGGTCCAAGCCCTCTTGGGAGTTCCGTCACAGCTTGGCTCGAGGGGTGAAGTAGACAAGTCCCGATACCAACCACTAGCATGTATCATGCCATTCCCCGGGAGTCCTCCGAAAATTCCGCGCCGGAAACTAGCAATGAACCCCAGAAACGGCTTCTTCGGTGGGCTATCTCGTCGGAAACGTTGATTGAACCATGGTACGTTCTTTCCTAAGTTTTGAAAATTCATTCATACCAATAATGAAAGTTTTGGAATTATAGAGTTCAAATACTCCAGCGTGATGGAGAAATGGATGGATATTGAAGAAAATACTTGCAATACTTCCACGATTATAAAATTTGTTACGACCTATGTTTCAATTTTAATACATGATCTTCAAGGTGATGTAGTAAAATTTAATCCTACGTGGTAGTAAATTTATCATCGTGGGAAATTGCAAGTATTTATTGCAATTTTGGCATTATATTACAAATATTCAAAAACTTTTTAGCATCGTGTTTTTATACCTAAACTTATTGAGGGAAATTCCACGCCAGTTCATATCAATTAGCTGTTGAACTCACAAGGTTGGAAAAAAATTCATATACATAGTTGCCTCCTCAAATTATAAATGCCATTTTGACTATTTAAGGTATTAAATCGGTTCTTCTGCGATGTGAATGCCTTCATTCATTCAGATCTGCTTATTTATAATGCACATTTCACGACTCGTAAACATCTCTAACATAAATAGCATAAATTTAACGGCGGATCTGTCTCCCTTGCAGTCCAAAACATCTTAACAATGTTGTTAAAAGAGATGAAGTTACAGTTTTTTGCGTCTTACATTTGGGGAAAAACTGCTTCAACACTAATATAATATAAAAAATAAAGTATAACATATGCATAAAATTATTAGTCGCGAGAAATATGAAACTCCAAGAAAAATAATTCGGCTGGTTTATAGCCAAAGATCTTTTTGGATGAGTGTAAGACATTCAACATTACCCCGGTAATTGTTCCAATCTTTTTAAAGGTGGTGTTTGAGTTACAAACTACTTGCTGAAGACAATTAAGATTTATTCCCGGATACGAGAAAATTTCAGAGACAATGACAAAATGTATTCCTATTGAGTGCCTAGCGTTTTGCACAAATAAAATCCAGGCAGCCTGGAGTAATGAACCAATCGAATAGAAACGAGCCTTAACTTGGATAGGTAATCTCGCCCATCAGCTCCTCTGGAGAACTCTTTGGGAAGTTAAAAAAAGAGACTTCTCTATTAAACCAGATAAATACACCCTGGGGGGATAAACTCAATCTTAGTCAAGTTTTCCAACACAGAAGACGGTACCAAACTCTTTCTTAACTGATGAGCTCATCCAGGTTTTGAAACGCTTTGTCTTCTAGAATAGAAAGAAGACAGTATAAGATGCAGCAAAGTAATAACTCGCAAGCAAAACTTTAAACAATCCTTCTTATGCGATCAAGTAGACTAAGAAATTCAAACATGTTTGGTTTTCTCTCGAAAAGTAACTGCACCCCCAGCGAGGCAAGAGATTTCAATGTGCAAATTTTCTGGACGAACCGATTTGGAAAATAAAGAAAGAAGTATCCATCCACTAGATCAATCAGAAAGACGGGGATGGCTCAGTGGAATTTAAAATGATTATTATGGAAACAGATCAGGAGACTTTGGCTGATTCAATTAACGGGGTAGAAATAAGAAAATGATTTTGGCTCGACCCACGAAAAGTTTCGGGGGAAACTAAGACACTTTTGCAAACAACGGTATCCGTGGAGGATAAAATTTCCGTGGAGCTGATTGGCTAGAAGTTAGTTACACATGCGTTGCTTCTTTACCCCTTTTGTAAACAGAAACTTGAGAAAATTTCAGTGTCCCTTAAGAGTTTTCCAAACTACTAACTACGGTAATCAAAATTCAATCGGTTTCCATCGCTCACCAAACTAGGCTTTAGGGAAACTATTCTTTATTGATGGTTTTCATCCTAGAATAAAGCAAGTGCATTGACCTACATAAACCTCTGAATTTGAATCTTATTACAAAGTATCTTAGTATAATTTTATAACACCAAGTTAACCAATAAAATAAATGAAAAATTTTAGCCATAAGATGTAACATCGATATGCTTATTGAGAAGGGTGCATTTTATTGTCTTTGGCCTGAATTAATTGGATGAAAGAAGACTTGTGGTGGCCTAATATTCGTTGCTGAGGTTTAATCATGCATTACAAATATATGTGAGGCAGTAACCTTGTGCATAGTTTTATCCAATATCCCAATTTTGCTTTCTTGGTGTAATAAAGAACAAGTGGATGGAGATGGTATAGGGAATTCTGGAAGGATATGCCGTAAGGGTGTCGGTAATGCCAGTATCGCAGGAAACAAATATTTACGACATCCCTTCAGGCATTGTCTCAGATGAACTTGCAGTCACCATAAAACACCTATAAGGATCGATGTCTAGGCGATCATAGTCTCCGCAGGCATAGTTAATGACTTACTATGTATGTTAATATTAACTTCAGTTTGCAAATGAAAAGGAAATACTCAATTAATGTTTTGCTTATTATTTTTAAAGTCCTTCATTGCCATGAGGAAAAATGTATTCCCACACCCATCCGTTCGGCAAATTACCTCTCTTAATATATCTTTTCTCTCAGACCTAGAAATTTATCGGGCCTCTAATATGATGTTTTCTCCGTCTCTTTGGAATATTCAGCCGATTCAGGCGCGATATAGTGGAAGTCCAACATGTTGAAATGAAAGGGAGTTGCAAATTATATATGTGGAAAGGTGCAACTACCTTTCCTTCCCATTTCTCTGAAAGGTTCAATTGCTCATGAAATCTAAGTCTATTGTACAGCCTCCGAGTCTCTAGCAGCTCCTAGCCTAATTTGTTTAAAATCCGTTACTTAAACGCTTTATGCACGTCCGTAGCAGTTTTTCGACGAATCGCATATCTTTCCTTCCTATTTATTCAGTTCGCGAATTCTTTTTCGCGAGTCTTTTTTCGCCGAAATTATATCTCTAAGAAAGTTGTCAGTGGTAACGAACCCAAAAAATCAAGATCTTATCCTGGTAGCGGTGACGAACTCTAAAAAATCAACCCTCAAAACAATCTCTTATCACAGCATGTTTTTCGTCACCAAGAAATACGACTTGGCGTGATACGTATGAGTATTTTTTAGATAACTACAAGTACATGAGCTCATTTTCACTTAATTTACATCTACATACTAACCTTTAAGTCACCTTAACACTAGAAGGACGGCAGGGGTCATTTGACCCATTTTCAGAATTCAAATATATTTTTCTCTTATTTAAATATTTTTTTAAATTTGAAACTTTTTGACTTTGTTCATTTTGGTCTATATTTTGATAAATTAGTGAAAATTCAACAATAATGTTTTGTTTTAAATTTTTATGACGTGTTATACCTAGAAGGACGGCTAGGGGTCATTTGACCCACAACTGGTTTTCGCGCTATTTTCTTGCCCGTGGGCACTTTAGAGCCATGTTTATCATATAATCAGCAAGAGGCTAGTGTGGTAGATGATTTGCTTCATTTTGAATATGGAAGTACCCGGTTCAATGCCAGTTTCGTCCCAAAGGCTCCTATCTATATTCGAAAATCTAGGCATAGCGACTTGTTGTGCACAATCTTTCGATATTTTGTGGGCAGCAAAGGGAAATAAAACCTTTTCAATCCTTGATTTGCGTAAATTCATGTAATTATGATATTTTAATTTTGTTTTATTTATTGGTCGATGATTATTGTATTACCCACACCGGAAAATCGTCACGTATCCCAAGAATTGTTTTCCGTCGTCCAAGATTCAGAGCTCTTAGAGACATTATTTTCAATATCGACTCATCAGGATTACAAATAACTCTCTATTTTCTGGCCTGACGGCACTGTCAATTGACCTAGCCCCTTTGCCGTGTGTCCAGCATTAGTGCCGCCTGACCCCGTCAGGGTTTCGGGCGAGTTGACTGCACGCTGCGTCCTGGGGAAAAATCCTGTCTCTTTTTGAGAGAGCGGAGGAATTGGGTGGACTGTAAAATTCTAAAGTAAATCCTACCCTTGGAATCCGTATGTAGGTCGGAGAAGAAGCATTACTGCAAGTTCCTGGAAGATACGGATCGGGATACGGTTGGCGGTTGAGTCCCTGCCTTTCGAACGGCAATTAGCGTTACTTCTGAATATTTTGTCATTTTGTATGAATTTCTAATGCTCTCCAGCTCTCTCTACCTCCAATGCAACTAAAAAAGATTCCACCATAATGCGCTTTCGTTTGTAGATTTTTTTGCATGCATATCAGTAGCGAGTCGAGGAAGAAAGTAAGAAGTCGAGAAATATATCAAGAGAAGAGAATCGTCGCGATTCAAATAGCTGCAGGGAATATTGAAGATCAGTCTGGAAGTGAATCGTAAACATCAGTTCAAGGACATTCTGACCAATTATCAACATCTGCAAGTGATGGAAGCGACGAAGTCCTAGATAGTGAATCCGATGGCGACTTTGGCGTGATAGCAAATGCACAGCTCTATCCAACAAAATGCAGCTGTCCTTTTATGAGGTAAATTCCAAATAAACCAGACAAATTTGGAATCGAGTACTGGGTTTTTACAGATGTGAAATGAAAATACAGCCTTTATGAATTTCCATATTGTGGCAAAGATGATTATTGGCCATCAAATCAAGCGTTGGGGAAATAAATAGTTACTAAAGTGACCGTAACATACTAGAATTCAGGAATAAATGTAACTTGTAACAATTATTTTCCATCCATCCAGCTGGCAGGCAGTCATAAAAAATGGAAAACTTCTCTTGCATGGACGATCGGAAAAAACAGGCGTGACGCACAAATATCCATGACCCCTAAAATAGCCATGAAATCCATTCAACGCGAGTGTTCAAAAATACCTTAGGCCATACTCTTACGTAGAATCAGGCAAACTAGAAAAATAATGTACTTTCACTCAGCAGCATGATCTCAGACGACACTATTTCCGAAACGAATAAAAGAATACCAGAGACCATCCTAATTTATAATAAAACAAAGCGGGAGTAGATATCATGGATACCATGTATCAATTTATTTACATGTCTCCAAATGCAACAGCCATATCTCCACGGGCACAAAAAAGAAAAAGGTGCCAACTACCATCAAATTGAATCATTGCACCAAATTCCTTTTCATTTTCCGAATTCCTTTTCATGTGCAAATGGCTGGTGTCCTAACACCCGCTGCCACACGCTTTTAAGTGTTGCGGCTTAGTGTGTAGATTTAGTTGTAGATGGATAAATCGTCCCATGGACGCATTCAGCGCAAAAGAATATTTTGTGGAAACAGCGCTGAAAAAATACTGTCTGTGTGAGATTTACAACAAAGTAATAAGTTTTAAAAATTTTAATGCAAATTTTGTAAACCCAGTACCCCTATTGTTTAAACATGTAACACTACTTTTGTATTGAGTGCATGTATTTTCATTATTTGATTTGCAATCGACTACTATATACGGTATAATTCATGATTCTTTAAAATAATTGTTATTAACTTTTGACGATGGAAATAATATTTAATAATGTTAAATAGTGTTTTTAATGAACTGATTCAACAATTAATACGATTAAACTGAATATTGGTTGAAAATTAGGCGTTTTATTCCAAAATACATTTTAGGGGTCAAATGACCCCTAGCCGTCCTTCTAGGTAGCGCGAAACTCCCGTCCTCCTAGTGTTAATGGGCTTATGGTGAAGGATGTAAGGACACCAGCTGTAGCGTAAGGACTGAAATTTTCAGGCGCGGAAGGTTCTCAAAATTACATTATTAACTCTGCGGAGTACATTACTCTAATGATGAATGACTAATCTGTGATTCCAAATGTTCATATTCCTCGGTCCAATTTAAGATGGAATAATATATCCTTTAGTCTAGTCATATTGTATCATTCAATCAGTCGCTACCAATGAAGTAAAGTCGGCTGCTACCCGAAGTAGATCATAATTTTCGTCTTTAGATTTCATTTCTGAGCATTTTTATTCAAGTGGTACAGATATACCAGGAATTGTGAATACGTTTTCCTTCAGGGATTACATTCTAAAACTGAATCTTTAATTTATCATAGCAAATCATAAAATATTATGCGTTGAATTTCCCAAATAATTTTTCTCAAGAGCAGACAACATAATTATCCACCAATAAAATTTTTTGCAATCGAAGTAATGAAATCCACAAGGAAGTGAGGGCTGCCATCTGGGGAAAATAGTACTTTGGAACTGAAGTTTTGATAAAATTACAGAAACATTACGTGGGATTAGCTCACCAAATTCTGGAGTTAGTATTATTGTGAAAAATATGCACTTAAATTTTGTTTTAATATTTTGCCGAACAGGTTATGGAGAAATTATCAGGATTCTGCCGGGAAAATGATTTGCAGACGGGATAGCAGAGAGGTTTATAACGATTCTGAGAATTTTACGCCTCCGAGGAAGACTAAATTACCTCGTTATCTGTCTTGAAATATATAATTATAAATACCCTATCCTAAAGAACCCGGTAAGAGGTTCAAAATCGGAATAAATTAATGCCATAGGAACATATATCTTCTAACTCTAACAAATATAATGGGGTTTTCAGGAGGAATCTGCAATACTTCAGGAGGTGGTAGGGGAGAGAATTTTAAACATTTTTTTCCTATTAGCATAGGATCGCAACTCCTTAGTTACTGGACTATGGCAAAGCAAACATTTTCTTGAATGTACTTTGAAGTTACCATAAAAACGATGAATAACGTAATGTGCGTTGGAGGAAGGAATCTGAAACTGGTGCTGATGGTGCTTGAGGTATGTTTGGCTCATTTTATGCATTTTAAGCATATAACAAAGAGAATGGCGGCTTATTTTAAAATGAAATCCGAATAATCTTAGAAGTTTTATCTTTCAAAGACGTGTTTTTGACGATAAAAGCTTTGTTTTCAGAGCTAAAATAAATATTCTTACTACCAATTTTTAGGGAAAAATTTTTTTTTTAATGCTGTAAACATTATTACTCTATCGTCATTGGTATGTAATCTTGAGTGATGTCATGACTGTTATGCAGCATTCCTCGGATGGGGAGGGAATTTTAATTTTCCCCAGTTTCCTAGGCGATTAGAAACAACAATGAGGTGATGAACTGAAAATGAATATATTCACCGCATTTTCGATTTTCGTTCAAAGAAAATGTATTATAAGAGACCTCGGCAGAGCTAAGGCGACTGATAAAATACTTGCTTCCATCAAATTACATGAAATCTCTTTACACGCAGCCAAAAAAACTCGCGACGATCTAACGGTCATAAGAGCTCTAAGTAAAACACAAGTTTTAAGCGCTTGATTAAAATTCTCAAGAAAACTAAGGTGACATATATTCGCATTTACGCAACCAAATACGTGATGATGGAAAGCTTTTATGCTTAAAGTCTGTCTCTTTGAAAGAGAATATATAAGAAATTTTACCTCAATTTCAGTAAATAAATGTATTTTTGCTATTCCAATTACTCTCGAGAAAAGTAATAAATTAAAACTAAGACAGGAAACTCTAACAGCGCAAATATTTACTCAGATGACGACAAAAGAGAAGCAAAAATGCGATAGACTTTGAAGACGGAAATACAGTGCTTACATAAAATTAGCTGGGATTCATTTTTACGCTGAGCAAAGTCAACTTCAGAGGACCTGATGGTCATGAGAACTCCTTAAAAAGTCTACGCCGCTGGCAGTTAACGAGGCACGCCGAGATATCACACGAAAACAAAAATACGAAGTAGGAAAGTTTGTAAATTTCTGAGTCTACTAGCCACAAGCGTCAGGGAGGGCGGAAAATATTCTCACACAGACAAAACACGCACGACTCGCGTCGTCGGCTCACCAACGTGACGTCAGCCGCAAGAAAACAGGCGATCAAGAAATCGTGATCGCTAAAGGATTGCAGTCACGCTATCGAGGAAGATGAGGTTTAATATTCTTCTTCTTCTTCGGGCTCCGGGGAAGTCTGAGTGTACGAGAATAAGACCGCTGGGGAAAGAGAGAACAAGACTTCCCCATTACGAAAATTTATGAGAAGAAAATATGGAAATAAAGATGCAAAATAAACAGCATGCTCCGTATTCACGAATGCGTATCCAGAATGAAAGTACAGCGGTGATTTATTTCGCCATGAAACGGTTAAGCGACGATGGAAAACTTTTTTTATTCATTTTCGAAAATTACTCCCATTGGCTTTGGAATTCGCGCAGCAATTAAAATGAGTCCATAATTCTAAATTTATCTTCGGTTCTAGTGAATGAAATTCATAAATTAATCAAGCTCATGTTAGTAAAAACGAAAAAATTAGATAGCGGCACACGATTTTTATAAATTTAGGGAAAAATATATTCATTCACAGTAGCGGATCCAGGATAGGGACAAGGGGGGGGGGGGCTCAGTAGAGGGTAACCTCCCAGCAGTAGTGGGGGTCCGAACAACATTTCCATTTCACAGCCCCTTTTGCCCCCCTCCACACAGATCCACCACTGCTCATTCAAATAGACAGAACATAAGAAAAAATCACCAAATTCGAAGTTATGAAGGTCAAACCAATGTGATAACATTCCAACATCAATTTTTCTGATATTTCAAAAATAAGCATTGATTAGAAACACATGCGACAAATGATATTATCAATTTTGCAGGTATCCCGATCAATACATTAAAATATTTCATCAAAAAATATATAATCAATTTTAAATACATTTCCTAAGCTATGCACACCTCGTCACGGTTCAAAGTAGTACAATTTACAACTACTGATGGTTACGCTTGAGATTCACACAGAAGAAAATAAATGGGTGCTATTTTCAATGGCTAACGTCGGATGGATTGCTTGATTACGTAAGTGAAATTTATGCTAAAACTAAATTTTTGATTAAATCATGGATGACTTCTGCCCAGCATAACCGAAAACTGGTATTTTTTAGCATGGTTTTTGATGACTTTTAACCCATTTTTACAGCTAACTCATATCAGAAAATTTAAATCTGCAACATCATTCAAAAATAAATTATTCTACCTACTCCATAAAATTATATGGCGGTTTCCCAGGTTAGATTTAGTATTTTCAAAATATTTTCAATCAAATTGGAACAGTTAATTTTTTTTACCTATCTTATATTCAATTTTCTTTTTTATACTGCGATCCAAATGTTCTAATGTTCACAAAAACCTTTGCAATTTTATTGCTTTTTCTTCGCATCAGTAACTATTATATCATGCTGTAACTGTACCATTTTTTCGAAATTATTTTTTCCATAAATAACATCAATTTGGTTATAATCCCTTTAGGGCCACCATATCTAAGTTAACTGTATTTGACATAAAAAGATATGTCGGTTACCCGGGATAGATCATGAACTACCTAGCTGTTAATATTTTGATCAAATTACCATACTTATAAATTTATACTATTTCAATTCATTTTTTACGTAGTTTTTACATTAACACAGTTTTTATATTTTCTTCTCCGATCCAAATGTTTTTATGTTCACGAATGATCTTCATATTTTTCATTCCAATATACCAAAATATTTAAGCTATTTCGCCAACTGCGCTTCGCGAGGTACCCAATCTTTCTGAAAGACACATTATTATAGCTTCCCCTCCTAGTATACGTCACATCTACTTCAACAGACTTACCATAAACTGCACACACCTTCACACCGTTCAAAGTAGTCTGAGGTACTCTAGTTACACCCCCGTTCTAACCCACCCTCCCTCACTGCACCGACTTCATTTTTACTCTGCGCACCTTCGTCGAGGAAACGTTAAGGAGCAGTCGTCTAAGGGGGCGCCCCTCTAATGGCTTTGCCTTCGCGAACGTGACGGCGTTCAGAGGTAGTTCAAGCGTTCGGCGCTGTCCCGAAGTGTGAGGAAGTAGTTACACATTACGAATATCTCAAGACACAACCTAATGCCACTTTTCACGTCCTTTCCACACCTTTCGCAAAGAATAATGTGGGCTGGGAAGGCTGGAAAAAATAATTCAATCATAAAAATAGGTGTATATCATGTTGAAGATACATAAACAAAAGTGTTTACGTAGTTTTACCACCAAGACATTACAAATTTGTTTTAAGACATAACGAATGAACAATTTTCAGTCATATGCTAAGGAGCATTGTACTACTGTTTCTTCGCATGTGTTAACATCTAAGAGGTGTATGAATTTTAAACCAGAAGATCGTTTAATTATTTTTTGTAAAAGCAATTTGCCTTCTAATTTTGCCGTTGGGTTATTTGGTGATGTAAAATTTATGTTAAAGGTTAATAAAAAGTGTATCACATCCACTGAATCATTTTATTTCTATGCGCGTAGTGCGTTGTTTTTTGTCATTACGCTCAGCGCCATCTTGTATTCTCTGGACTTTTTTACTTCCGCAGCACACTAGAATAACACATGTCCGAGAAATTCACTTTCTCTCAGAGTTTACGTCTAGAAAAATTTTAGAGCCCAGAACTCCATGTAAATGCCCTATGGTGACGTCAGCTTCCTGTCCCCATCCCACTGCCTCACTTCCAAAATGCTTAAGTTAATCGATAAAAGATGCAGTGTCCGTAGTAATTATGTGGAAATCCTTGATTGATAACATAATGAAAGTGCTTGCGCATTTCCACACTTCCTTATTTCTACTGACCCAGGTTTTGAGACAAGATTCAATTTTCAAGCTTGATATGCCAAGGATCAGCGTATCACCGGAACTAATGCAGGACGAGACGGTTAGCAATAATAAATAATAGGGTTGTTCAAGCCTATCAAAACGGTCTAAAAAAACGAATGTATATCACTTCTGATGTAATTTTATTTTGATTGGGATGAATGACAGATGCGTTGAAAAAGTAATGATGGAATTATTAGCAATCAAAATTCGATCAATTTTAAACGCCGCCAAAAACGGTCGGCCATCTTGAAATAGAGGTGATGACGAAACAAGCCTGTACGGCTGGCCTGTACTCTCGATCGCTCGATGCCAAGCTGAGCACTCTGCATGCCGACTGGACATTTGCCAAGGTTATTCCTTATTTTGAAATGGCCTATGTTGTGCATGAAGCTTCCGGATGGATCAAGGCGACATAAAATCCATTCTTCAAGTTAGGCAGGCAACGTATGTAGTGTAATTGTTGACAGGAATTGAAAGTTTTGTATAGCTGCATTTGCAAGGAAACTACCTACGTGCAGTGAACTTTCATTTTGCCGCTAGTGAAAGTGAACAAAATTTGTGCCCTTAATGTACCCCTGAGTGAATTGATTGCATATAGACGATGAAGTAAAGAGTGAAGCGACAAGTGAAGTGAGTTGTGAATGTAACATCTTCGACGAAATTATTTATTTCTTCCATGCTGGTTCAATCAACCCTATACATTTCGATCTAAGGTATCTAACTATTGCGAAGGATATGTTTCATATTTGAGCTATTTGTACTTAGAGGATACATCGAAAGTATATTAATTTTCATTCGTTTGTTCGCTTTTAAGTTCTGTTTGATTTTATTACCTATTGTCAATTCAGTTGGAGCATTCGTCAGTGTTTACATTTCACGAATTTCGTTGCGCTATTGTTTGTTTTGGTCATATTTGGTTACGGTAATAGTGAAAGTGAAATTCGAAGTTTTTTGATGTTACAATAACTGGTTTAACTAGTTTAATAATTTGTTTCAGCCTATTCATTTCATTGTCTTCGTAATGTCAATGTAAAATAACGTAAACTGATTCTAAGTCGTTAGTGATGAGTGGTAAGTGAGGTGTGGAGAATCCTTTCGAACTTCAAGGAGTGCAAATTCTTTTGTGTGTGCGGAGTGATTGGAAAACCGATTGTCATGTTTTATTAGTGTTACATAATAGTGTTTTATATTTATTGTGAGCCAAGTTTTTTATTGAATCAGTTGATTTGGAATATACTTATTATACGTATCAAAAAGACAGCTCGTGAAATGTGTGCGTTGTAGTGCTATTTGTGATATGATGAGCAATAAATATGTACAAGTAAGGGTAATTTTGCTTATTATTACTCTTATTAAAGGATAAATTTGGATTTTCTTTAAACACTGATCTGGCGGCAGACGCTGGAGGTCTTAAAAAAAAGGGGAATAACCCTGCTGAGCCACTTAAACAACACTGCAGCAGGGCATCTACAGGCTTGTGACGTCACACATCAATTCAAGATGGAAGTAGGGCTTTTTGGCGTAACGTAAAATTTGTCACTGTTTAAAGCCTTCTCTAAACATGTACAATGAAGAAAATAGCGTAATATAATTGTCATTGCTCCTTCTGAAGCACGATCTTTCAATTTCTTAAATAAAAAAAATATGGTGAACAACCCTATTTCATGGAAATTAGGCATCAAAAATAGATATAAATAAGTATATCTGGGCATAAACAAACATTACCTAAAACGGGTGAAGACGTTGCAGTCAAGGCAGGATAAACAACGTGACTCACCTGGAATGAAAAAAAAATTAATTTTGCAACACCATTCACGATAAGGACAATGTTTACTATATGATGAATGCAATTAGAATCGATAAATTCAATCTCTTGATTATAATTTCTAGATACTTTAAGGTATTTACGCAATTAAAAAATTTAAAGGAGGAAATAAAAGGGAAAGCACATAAACAAAAATTCGAGTCCCGCGTGATCCCATTGAACACACAAACACCCCCAAATAAAATTGCCGAATTACGATGTGGCTCAGAGAAGAAACTGACCACCTGAATTTGCGATATTCACTCGCCTGGGGTTAAGCTTGGGATGGGATTAGCCTATACTGTGCGGCAGAAGGATTACGGCATATTCGGTACATGATTCGAATTGATAGCCTCTGTGTCGCCTTAATACGCAGTACCAATCGATGCGACAGACTAATATGAAGATAATAGACACATGAGACATAGAGAACACACAAAACTTTGACGACAAGTAACATTGTAACCATGTACTTTCCGTCTCTTGCCAACTTCAATTTCACCATTGCTGTAGTCTATTTCCCATTGTTTGCATTTCTACCAAGGTTCCTTTTTCTGTCAAAATGTATTTATTTAAACAATTCGAGGCTCGTGAAAGTATATAAATAATATTCACAGTAATTTAACCCGAAGGTTGGTTCACATAGGTGAGGGTAAAGCACTCCCTTAAAAACTTAACTCTGGCGCCTGCATTTTACAGACTCAGGGTGGGGGTAGTCGCAAATGATCCATGTAAACCTACCTTATCCGGTAGAGAACCTTAAAATGTAATAATATCTTTGGTAACAGTATCCGTAAACGCTCTTTGCAAATCTGCCCTAAACGATAGGATGCCTTGATAAATAATACTATCATTTCGAAAAATTTTGAAAAATTCTCCATGCATGCCCACATTAACCGGTGGAGTACTTTAAGGAATAATAATATCTTTGGTAAAAGAGCTCGCAAATCATCCATGCAAACCTACCTTAAGCAGTAGAATACTTAAATAATTACTTGCCATTTGTACATGGAAATAAATCGTTATAAGTCACCCTAGGGATACATAGAGAATATTTCATTACTGCTAGATACACTTGATAGACGATCTTAATATTAAATATAAATTTAAGTGGAATTTATACTGTTTTTATCCGTGATCAAAGGCTTCGCCCGAGATTTGAACCACAGACCCTTCTATCTGAAGCCAAGTGCTCTACTCACTTCACTACCACACTTCTTAATAAATTCTGATAAATGATAACTGATTTTTATACATATCAGTATAATTATACGAAAACCAACGAGTGAAAAAGCATCGAACTTTAATGAATTAAACAGCTGCATAATTTAAGTAAACGGGATCAAGTAATATCTTTATGTTCATACTTTTCAGGGCAGCCTGTGGAATAAGATTTTCACAAAATTTGCGCTTTATGCTGATGTTTTGCGTTTGCGATATAATGAAATGATTAGTAACCTGTGAAAAATTACCAATTTGATAAGTGAGATCAATCCACGTTCTAGAAGATGGAGTGTTAAAAGTTCGTTCAATCGTCAAATATGCGGCTTCAAATGAAGGCAATTAGACTTCTTGAGGAAGAGTCTTCGGGCTAAGTTCCCGATGGCCTTAAGCAAGGAAGAGGCGAGATAGTAGACAGCCCTTAAGAATGGCAGAAGGAATGAAATGAATTTTGCGGCCCAACAGAACTGCAGCCTTGCACTGTGACTGCAGTAGGCATTCAGCCAAATTGTTTCCACGCGACCAAGATTTGTTGCCAGGCAAATGGTGCGGAGTACTATATCACCGCTAGCCACTCAAGTCAGCAATGCACTCTCGTTCCCACTACTCTTGGTGTACCTTACTGAAATATACCTTCGTAACTAATTCTAAGTTACCAGTGGTACATAATACCTAGGATTAAAAAGAAAATTGCTCAGTACTTAATTGATAGAAGTACTAAAATACTAATATTAAAATAAGTGGCATTTATAGTATTAAGTTTAGCTTTAAAAAGTTTTAATTCTTAGATGATGATACCTAAAAGCAAAGTTTTTTTATGGTTACTAGGCTGCGGTAAGCCTTGGCCTGGGGAGGCAAGTAAGAGTAAGAAATATGGTGAACTTAAAACATTCCTATGGCTATTTCTGCTGTTAAAAAGGGAATTAAGTGGTTTCTGAAGCTGAACATAAGCAATAGTAAAAACCTCAGCAGTATTCAAATTATAATTTATGTAAAATATAAAAACTAATATATTCAAAAACTTATTGGTTAAAGAAAATAAAATTGCTTTGAAGGATTTCGCAAATGAGGAGCCGTAGAAATATGGAAAAATAAATATCTCTACAGAGATTATTGGGACGCATTCCTTACCTTCAACTGGAATTTTTGATGACGTGTCACTCGCTTACCATTTATCTCATCTTGAAACTTTCAGGGCACATAGAATACACCTTCAGTATCATTCCCTGTGCCTGAAATCTGAAACTTTGGTCTCAGTAATTTTTCGAGCGAAGTTGAGTTCAAGTAATGGTGGAGATCAAGGACTCAAAAACTACAATACAATCAGAGAAAATTAGCCAGCCAGTGGTTATGCATCCAATAATTTCCCCAACTACGAAAGTACTCGCAAATTCTCAATGTAAAACTGCCTCAACCGGTAGAGTACCTCAATAAATAAAAATCGCCGGATAAAAATACCCGTCATTGCTCCTTGAAAACCTACCCTAAACGATAGAATGCCTTAAAGAATACTGATCTCGTATGTAAAATTATTCGAATGTTCTTAGACGATAGAATGTATAAAAAATACTCTCGTAGGTAATAATATTTTTAAATCCATGTAAACCAAACTTAATAGTAAGAATACTTTGAAATATAGTAATATAACAAGCATTAACTGTAATACACTATATACGCTGATATACCTTGATAATGAACCGACATTATATTTGATAATGGCAGTGTATGTTGTCGAAACATAGGTCGTTTGAGAAATAAAACAACTGTTTCATCTATATCATGATATCTAGTCATTTGTACTTGGAAATATATATTTTTATTCGTAATAATGAGACTACCACATAGAGGTTGAACTCCACGGAGAAGCAGAATGCAGGTGAGGCTACCTCATATAAAGGCGACAGAGAGAGAAGGGAGGAGGATATACGTAGCTACTCCGAAACAGGGAATGCTGAGTGTGAGCGTGGGTTGAGCTGGTTAAATCAAGAAGAATGGCCTTTGCAGAGAGAGGAAAGAATATAGCCGGGGATGAAGGAAGTGTGATGGGAGGGACGGGAGACAGATATTTCGTCTGCATGACACTCCTCCCCCCTCTACCCCCCACCACTCCTCAAAGAGGACTTCCAGGGTAGGCAACCTCTCGAGAAATAAATGGGAGAGTATGGAAAAAGCCTGGAGTAAGAATTTTAAATGCACTTTCACTTACTCGGCGATTCTTCTACGAATAAGACGAACCGCTATCGCCCCACTCAACTTTTTCTGAAGCGTTAATCATTTCAAACTTGTGCTACCACTTTATCTCGAGGCTTGTTAATGAAGCACTTGTAAAATTTCCCCGT
This sequence comes from Ischnura elegans, assembly GCF_921293095.1. Taxonomy (NCBI): domain Eukaryota; kingdom Metazoa; phylum Arthropoda; class Insecta; order Odonata; family Coenagrionidae; genus Ischnura; species Ischnura elegans. The sequence continues at coordinate 64,876,801 of NC_060255.1, read as the reverse complement.
ACACTAAATACTCATTTTTTTATTTTAGCATTTTCACGGAGGTATCAATAGATAATTAAACAGACACATGCATAGTAGCGAAATCTTATGACTGGTATCCTGCAGTCCTCCCATTCCCTACATCTCAATTTTAATTCTGTGACCTCCCTAAGGCTATTATTCCTCATACCCTGCCACATTGGCCCTAGGTACTTGTCCTTCATCTTCCAATGGGGACTTTCCAATCATTTTCTTCATCCATTACGTTTCCTACGTAACTGCTGCGTCTCATCATAAGGCCAACTTTCATGAGGCACCGTCTTCCTCTCTGGCGTACTATCCATAGTGTCCCTTTTTCTCCTTTTCTTCTACATATTTCCTCATTTCTCACTCTGTCCGTCCATTTGACCTTCAGCATTTTCCATCAGCACCAGTACCGAAGGCATCTACTTGATCTACATCTACATTCAGTGGTTATAACGCTTCCCATTGTGTACGAAATAATAAGCTGGTGACAAAATAATCTTGAAATTATTTAAAACATACTCCAACCTTTCAATCTGCTCAATTGTTTTCTTAATTCTGTGCAACAGTTATCATGGCAATTTTCCATTATTGTGTATACATTAGCAATTAAATATAGCGGAGGCAGAGTTAAATAGTCCAATATACTTTGTTATAGTGAATAAAATTTAACATTTTAACCGTGAATTTTTCTCAATTACTGGCGATTTCGGCATGAATTGATTTTGGCGTAAAATTACAGAGGCGATTTTGCTTTCTGATCAGCACGATTTTATGCCTGCAAAGTTTTCTTCGCAATTGAATTTTTTGATTGGCTAAAAATGAAAATAAACGATATAAAAATTTTATGAAACGATTACTGCACAAACATGAAAGGTGTAAAAAACGTATATAACTATTTGCATTCGAAAAAAGTAAGTTCGGAGTTTTTACCAATTGATTATCTACAAAGTTGTACGCCACAGCTTTCTCATCAATCGTCAATAAAACTACCTTGTAAGAATTTGTAATCAATTCCTACAATACCATCCCTTTCATTTTCCAAGTAATCTAAACATATTTTTTTCCTTTAACTTATAATTTCTGCATTTGGAACCACAGAGTTGGAAATAACTTATTTGTTTCTAATTAAAAAATAATAATATTTCTTTATCATCGAATCGGTGGTTCTCGAGTTCACTTCGTAGAACGTGTATATGATGAATTCAAAAATAAACTTTGTTATATTCCACAAAATATTGTTTGAAAATTTCACGGGTTTGAACCTTTGCATGTCTTAATCAAGAGGGAAAGAACTAGCATTACAACATTATAAAGTTGGCCCTTAATATGTTTAAATTCAAGGGGATTCAGCGTGACACAACTCTATCTACACATATTCAGATCATTATCAATAAATAACAGAATTCTGTTAGAGGTAAAGTTTTCAATAAATATTGTGTGGAATATAACAAAGTTTATTTATTTTTGAATCTATCATCACTATATTAACTAAAAAAATACGAAATATTCCCATGTATTAAGTAGAGTGAATCTTTAGTCCATCGCTAAGTCATTGAAGACTAGTAATAGGCAACATAAACTAACCCCTTCGACCTCAATTTATTTTCTGTATAACGTACTCCTTTATGTACCCTATTTATTTTTCTGTGGTTCTTTTTAAATGTAATGGAAGGTAATGAAATGATATTTATGTAGTTTGTAATCAACGTACAGCAATGAAATAAAAAGATAATATTAAACATCGAGAACACAGCTATCACTAGTGGTATGAAATAATTTTATCCCTTAAAATACATCGTATTTCATGAAAAGCTCTTCATATGTAATATGGATGTTTTAACCTTGTTAAACTTTCAAAATATTCATGTTGTTCCCCTAAATAATGCTGAAATCATGGAATGACGAGCTACACTAGCCATTGGTAGATTTGGCATCGGAAGTCTATGACTACCTAAGCTCGTCATTTTAGGTTAAAAAAATGTATACATCTTTTTTTAAGCAACATTTAGTCACATAATTTTTTCCGTTAACCCAAAAAAAATACCTAAATTACCCAAATTTCTCCCGATAGCCCAGGATCCCCGGATTTTTTCCTGAGCGGGTGGCTACCCTGCATCGCGAGAGACATCCTCACTGAGACAGGCAGGGCCCACTCCATTTCCCAAAACCGTTGTTCCTCCCACTTCGCCTCACCAACTCTATTCCGCCCATTCCTGCTCAGTCTCCTCTTTAACTCACACGGCACTCGCTCCCTCTAGATTCCCCACTCTCTCTCTCGTAACTCCTGTTAATTAAGCCCCTTTTAATCCAACTGAGTAATGACGGCAATCTAGCTCAAAGCCTTAAGCGACATTCTTGAAGTTTTGAGCGGTCATATCATCCCTCCCCTCCGCCGCGTCACCCTAGCAACCACCTCCCCCCTCTCCTTCTCCTCCTTCCCCTCGTACCGCTGCATCACACCCTCAGTTCTCGGCCCTCCGTCTTTTCTCGCACAATGGCACCGAATTTCGGCGAATTTTTTTTTCATCCGAGTACATCACCTTTTATTTCTCCCTTTCAGAGCATCACCAATATGAAGACTTCTTCAACTCAATGGATAGACAATTTTAGGAATCATTCGGCTCATCTTCCGAATATGAATCGAGATAATCGGCCATATTTATATGTTTCGCTACGATAAAATAGCAATAAAAGTGATTAAAAATACTGTACCTTTTCTCATTAGTAGCAAAGTATTCAAAATTTGACTATAGAGGTAAGTTTCAGATTTAAAATGAATATAGCGCTGTTTCATTTGATTTTTCACGCACAAAACGAATCCAAAACAAATAATTTAATAATCCCAACATTATAAAATACAATAAAAACAATTTCGAGGCAGTGTTTATATGGTTTTTCACAATATTGCATACATAAAATAGCCGAATCCTTAACCTCTAATTACTTCTTCCTTGTTTCAGCTTTTAGAGATTCTCCGGACTGCAAGGTGGGTTGCTCTCTAAAACACGGAAGTCGATTTGATATGATTCAGGATTGAACAGAGGTAAAAATTAATTCAAATGTTTATATATGCTAAACTTATTGAGCATACTTCCTGTTTATACTTTAAATGCCAATGCAATAAATCACTGCAACAGTATTTATGGATTGACTACTTCCCGTTATTGAGGTTTTGCTATTTGTAGTTACGGATAAGGATATGCGAGTAGTACTTTTTGACCTCGAGTCGAGTATCGAGTCGAGTTGAAAACTACTTGCGAGTATTGAGTCGAGTCTAGTATGGCAATTCTTGAACCAGGCAATACAGCAATGCATGCTCCAATATATTCTCATTTTTTTCATTTCCCTTGGGAATTTTCTATTTTAAATGCTTCGATTGATGGAAATTATTACTCTATTTTCTGTTAGTTCAAAAATACAAAGGAACAGATAACGAGGACCGTTGATGGTAATTGAGTCTTAATAGGGAGATGGATGAAAGTTAATGTGTCTTAAACCGTTCCATATGCACTATTGAAATTGAATTAACCTCTAGTAATATGTCGTCAATGTATATGTCCAAACTGCTCAGAAGAACACTCAATAAAGATATTTGTACAACTTCAATTAAGATTGTATCTATACGTAAATGTATCATGTAATATTTGATCCTTTCAACTGCTAATGCAGAAACAGCAATTGTTCTACATGCTCGTGCAGCAGGTTTTGATGTCTCAATGTTACAGTATTAGTGCATACAGAAAAATGTCCTTCGCAACACACTTTTGTAGCAAGACAGGTACATTCTTTCCAAATTTTCCAGGTTTGGGAACCTTGGGAAGTTATATTTTAAGTTATGCCAACGATTTATATGGATCTTGAATATTCATGGAATTTTAGTGGGCAAAGCGACTACAGAACTACAGAACTTAGCTTTTTTAGATCAAAAATACAAGTTTTCTTTATTTTCCACTTTTTTAATCAACCATATACTCTATTTTCTGTTAGTTCAAGAGGGAAACTAAGCGCAACAAAGGAATGAACGAAAATTAACATCGGACGTATATAGTGCTTAAAAAGGCTAAGAGATGGCACCATGTGCGACGGAAAAAACCGGCATTTACAAGACTTACCTCATCATTGGGTTGGAAGACAATGAGATAGACCTTACGTTGAAATTCAATACTAGAGCTTTCACCGTTACATATGCTCACAGTTAAAATTACACAAGAAAATTTAAACGATTGAAACAATTTTATGTCGGCATAAAAAATAGAATATTGATAACAATATCTCGCAAATCACTATTGAGACCTGAAATTTCATATCAAAACTTCCTTCGCAAAAAAGAAGTAAAGCAATATTTACAACTAACGGACTAAGCACTTTGGAGGAATTTTATGATAGTCATAATGAATTGCTGATAAGCGTAGGGGAAACTATTTCCCTTTTTAATGCATCCGCGCACCTAAGAGAAAATGAAGAATACTTTTCCATGAAGTAGAACAATAGCCACTAGCCAAAAAGAACATTTTAGAAATGGACAGCCCGATAAGTCTGCTGTAGCTGAACATAGCATCAATAGGGGCCATATGATAAAATGGGATAGTGCCGTGACAACAACAGGTTTCAAATGGAGGCCATTGAGGTAAGCCTAAGTAACAATAATTTTAATTGAGACAAGGGATCTAAACTTAGAAATGCGTGGAATCCCATTTTTAATCAAAGAGAAAAATGGTAGAACTCCTTCGTTTAACCCAATTACCTGTAATCAAGAGTAACCTGATAGTTGCACCTGTTTTTAGTTACAACTCAACGGTTTTTGTTCAGCCAAACCCATTTTTTCACCCTGATAACAATAAAAGAGTCGTTCTTAGAAACATTACTGATATGCAAACCTGCAGAAATCCCGAGAAAACTTCACGAGAAAATTGATGAATTCTTCTCGGGTTCCTGAATTAACCTGGCTGAGAACCCGAGAAGATATTCATCGATAGTATTCCACAGGAGAAATTAAAATCGTTAACTATTCACGAGAATACTTTTGCGGGGAAAGATTTACTTCATTTTTCACGTACTTTAAGACTTTGACCATTCGTTGGAGCATTCCTACTCCCGGAGGAAAAACTCAATATCTGGTAAAGAGCACCCTCCGCCAGTCACCTATATAAGCTCCAATTTCATTCCTGCATTAGGACACTTGAAACACTCCGTCACGTCCTGCGAGCAAGCACGATTTTCATAAGGGGCCGAGAGGTTTCGACGCTATATCACCCGAATATTAGCCTCAGAGACGCTTTATGCCCTAGTGAGGTCCTTGGGCTTTTTTTGCCTTGTTATCCGGAAATTGCCCTTCTGACTATGATGAAGCAACGGCCCCCGGTTTTTTACTTAAGACCCAACGAGAGCATAATTAATCCCAGTTTGACTCATGTCGGCAGTTTCTTCTGGTGCAATCAACTATGGTTTAATTAAAAAAAAAACAAGATCTATGATTAAACGAATAAAAAATGTGGTATCTTAAGGAAAATCGATTATTCTTATTGATTGTATTGGGTGATACAAAAATAGGCATTGCTAATTAAAAGTATAAATATAATCCCATAAAATGGGTTCAGGTTTAATTTTCTGGAATATTTCAATAATAGTTGTACAAGAATAGACAATGGAAATCATAAAAGTTTGTGAGTTCTCATATTGACATATATGGCTAAAAAATTTAAAAAACCCAACGAGAGCATAATTAATTCCACATTGATCCATGTCGGCCGTTTCTTCTGGTGCAATTAACAATTGTTTAGTTAAAAAATAAACAAGGTATGTGATTTAAATAAATAAAAAACGTGGTATCTTGATAAAAATTGATTATTTCCTTTTCTTCGTGATAATTGAGTGATACAAATATAAGCCTTACAAAATATAAGTAAAAATAAATCTTTACGATGGGTTCAGGTTTAATTAGCTCGAATATTTCAGTAAGGATAACACAGGAGCACGCAAATAAAATAATTAAAGAATGTCTCTTCTCATATCATCATGTATGCCTTACATCAAATTTCCTTTAATCTCTATTCAATTAAAGGTTAAACCTAGCGTCTCCATATTTCAAGTGTTAAAAACTAGTTGGTGATCAATACCCCAAACGGGTAATTTTATTGAAGTAAAAATGCGTGATAAGCAGTTTCAATCGCAAAAAAATGGATTGCAACAATACAATTAAAATTTTCTTCGTTGGGTACAAGTGAGTGGATGATAGACAAAAAAGTTTCATCTTCCACAAATAACTTGAGTCTATTCCCAGTGATGAATAACATTCTCTTCGAAGTACACCACGCACTTCATTCAAGCTTTCGCACCTGCACGATAATTTCATGATAATACATTCCAGATAAAAATTGGCATTCTTATAACAGGGTAAAAGTTTCATGGCATTACTTTACACCTTAAGTTCAAAGCATTTCATCTCAAAAACACTGATAAGACGTCAAGAAATCTCAGTTATAAACAAATATTTCATGAAATACTAAATCTTCCAATTAGTAATAAAACTATCTGTAAATTTCTGCTTTTTATCCAAGGAACGTAACGACTTTTATGCAGACAAGAATATAAAACATTAATCCAACAAAATAAATGTCACAAAAAAACTGAGACTTTAGTACCTCAATAAGTGGCTAGAAAGGGCAGGCTAACTCCTTTTATGAGATATCCACTGGAAGGTTTAAGAGTCAAACCGACCTCAAAGAAGAGTGGTGCTGCTGGAAGATATTCAGAAAAAAAATATTCTTTTTAATGGGCATTTACGCTGTCTCGACCTTCGTGTGTTAGGAATACGTAAGAAAAATGGCCAATTCGTCCTTTTTTCTTACCTCGCCTACGACACAAATTGGTACTCCTCTCTTAATGCAAGACTTTGTATGCAAAGCTGTTGTGTTGGTAGGATTTCGGCGCAGAGCGGGGAAATATGAAGCCATGAAGATGCAGGAGAGGGAGGATGAGCCTTTTTGGACTATTTGACATGCTGAGTGGAACATGCCTCCTCCTCCCAAGCCATCGCCATGGTTTTAAACTTCTCTGCAAAGTGGAGCGAAGAGATTGCCTAGGATTTGCAGGAGAGTCCTTTGGTGTAGCGAGATGAGGGAAAATAGATTAAGTAGGGCGACGATTTGAGTATCGTGGACTCGCAAAAAAAGGCAAAAAACAATAGCATTTGCAGAAAAATGAGGTGCCGCTTGGAATCAAAAGAAATGTTTCAATGATAAGCGGAATATAGTGAAATCATAGTTATCCACGATGTAGAGATGATTTGGGATTTATCAGATATAATTACTTTCTCGGACTGAAAACTTAACATTTCTATGCTTTATAGAGCATAAAACAAAAAAAATTAATAATAATAATATTAAATATGCTTATAAAAAGGGCGTAGTTGAAAGCGTCAATTCGTTGATTTCGCTCATCACTATACTCTTTGACGATACCGTGTTTGGTTTTATTTACCTCATGAATAGTTTTTTATTTAACTCTTTTATCCATGCATTTTCATGCATGGTAAGCATAGATATAAACGCTATCACTTATCCAAATCATAAATGCCACGATTAAATTGTATTAGAGGTGCAAACGATGAAGAAATATCTTGTGATTGCAGATATATATGAGAATATGATCAATAAATTTATTTGACACCAAGCGATGAGAAAATCCTCTCATGACAAATAAGAAACTCTCTTAGTAACCAAAATAATATAATCCTTCTCTGACATATTTTAAAAATTAGTGCAGGGCAATCGTCACAATCATAATAAATTTTCATAATTACTTTCCATATTATCACCACCTTAAATTTTTCAATGCAACACGTGATTACAGTTAAGTTTTCATGGCCGCAACATTAAATCTACCGATGTATTTCCAAAAAACGAAACGATTCCTTGCACACAAATGATCATTGTTGGAAAATATGTACAGCTTTGTTTTCAGATGAAGCAAATGTTAGGAATGCTTTCATATGGAAAACTAGTTGGTATAATTTAACTTCATATTTAATGGCATAAATTTCGCAACTGATGTACCATTTGTACCATTCCGCATTTGTTGAAGTACTGCCCATAACATATGCATATTTGGGGATTGGCGTTTTAATGTAAATACTAATTCAAACATTAACAGATAATATCGTAAGGCCAAATTGAATAAAAAATAATTTTGCATGCTACAAAATATGTTACCGAAATGTAATTAAAAACAAGTTTTTAAAAGAGGGATCGTAGACATACTCTTCAATTCAATGACTGGAATAATTAGTTAAGCCACTATTCGGCAAATTGGATGAGCCCGATGACAGGAAATACTAATATAAATCTGATATATATGTACTGGACGGATGGAATCATCTAAGGATTATCAAAGTGCCTGTTCTCCGTTGATAATGTGGAAAATTATATTTCAATCAAATAATTAGTTTAATTTTAGGCACGCTTATATGGTCGTTTAATCATATCCTAATCGTAATTAATGTAAAGAAGTTAATGGAAGTGAAAGATTGGTGACTACTTACGACGCAAAAAAACTTCTGCATTCAGCTTTTCTCGCGTACTAATTAAATATGAACTACTAATTGGATAAAATGAATTAGTACGAAAATAGGGAGTGCCATAGTTATAGTTGATAGTAAATACTACATAATGTGTCTGCATAAAATTGTCAGTACCTACGTTTTAATTTATCATGGCCAGTTTTATAAGGTCTGTTTAGCGTTAACTGGGACCTGACTTAGCCCTAACCTTAAATCGAGAAAATTCGTAAGTATCTGTAAAGCAAAGGAGATAAGAATAACGTTTATCTAAGATAATTATTTATGGGGTTAAGTCCGACACAACTCTCTTTATACATATTTTAATTTCATTTCGCCGAATTTAATTTCGAAATATCAATTCTTCGCACACACGTCCCGTTTCAAGTTAACATCTACTTAAAAGTGAAACATGCTGGGAAAGGTGAAGTTTACGAGACGGGGCACAAGAAAAAAATGCACATGCCGTGTGATTGACGGAGGAGTGGGGAGAGAAAGGTATTGGTGTTAGGGAGAGATCAGGCACCAGGCGAGAAAAACAGTTGAAGAAGAGATAGCGGAAGAGAGAATGAGAGACAGCGTGGGAAGCGAAAGAGAAGCAAGTGGGAAGGGAAAACGAAAGGTTGAAGCAAGAGAGGGAGCATAAAAAAATAGAAGCTCTGATGGGTGGCGGCTCGTCGGAGGTGCAGGTCTCCTACATTTTTCCGTATCCCGGGCAGCGGGAGCCGTACGAGGGGGGTGCAGTGGTAATAGCATAGTTTTCCAGGGAGATGACGGGATTCGTTCATTTCATGGGACTCGTTTGTTTGACCAGATTCGTTCATTCGTCCAATTCGTTCATAAAAAGAAGCAAGTATGTTCATTCGTTCTTTATCAAGATTGGGATCTGTGGTGATAGATCAGCTTACTAGCGTGATGATGGGTTTCGTTTATTTGTCCACCTCGTTCATCAAAATAAGACAGTGCATTGATTCGTTCATTTTTCAGATGACATGTTTCCTTAAATTTGAAATTTTCCTTTATCCCGAATAGCGGGAACTACGGGACATGAATGAATTGGCAATTTGGTTTGATTCCAGCGTGATGGGTACATTTGTCCGACTCGTTCATCAAAAGAAGCTAGTATGTTGATTTGTTCATTATCCAGGTTACATACTTACATCAATTTGAAGGTTTCTCCTTATCCCGGGCATCGGTACTACGCGGCAGGAATGGATTGATATGTGAGAGCCTTTCAGTGTGGTAACGCATTCGTTCATTCGCCCTATTTTTTCATCAAAAGAAGCAGGTGCATCGATTGGCTCTTTTCCCAGATGACACGTGTCCATCAATTCAAAGGTTTACCTTTATTCCGGGCAGCGGGAACCACGGGAAGGGGGTGGAGTGGTAGAAGGATAGATAGCCTTACAGTGTGATAACGGTATTCGTTCATTTTTCCAATTCGTTTGTCACAAGAAGCGAGTGCATTGATCCGTTCTTTTTCCAGATGACACGTTTCTATCATTCTAAGGTTCGACAGCTTTTCTGTTTTTTTAAAAGTTGTTGAGTATAAAAAAAATACTTAAGTGATACTTATTTATAGAGAAAATACAAAAGGTTATTACTAAAAGAATTGCAGTTGACTATTTTCAGAAGCATCCATTTTGACTCGTAACACACAATACACGACGATGTTGTTGACTCAGAAACTTGGACTCAAGGCAGTATGATCTCTGTATGTAATATGTATCGCAACCATCTAAACACAAATTGTTTTACTGGACTCTGAGATTTAGCCATATCCGGAGGTGTGGTATCTCTGACAAGTAGGTAGAAACCTTAGAAAATCCTCGAAATGAATTAGAAGCTTCTAATCCACCTCTTTCCAACTCTCCTTACAATTAAAACGGCAATTTTATTTCCTTTTTCTCCTCCCACGAGTCAGGCCAATTCCGGCAACCAGCCTTTTCTCTCCAATTTTTATCCCTTTAATGCGCTCCATAGCCCATTGATTTCTTTTGGCACTCCATATATCTATTACTCTGACTGACGCTCCCATACTATAATATTTTTTTATCTCTCGCAATAAGGGAAACCGAAATAGAAATGCCTTTAATTTCAAATGCAATTTGTCGTTTTAAGCAAGTTTCCAAGTCAAATTTCCTTATTATTGGCTATTTTGCATCCCTTTAATCACAAACCAAAAATTCCCAGGAACGACGAATACTTATGCATAAAAGGCAGATCAACCTTATCGCCGATTATCCGCATGTCTCCAAAATCGAAGTATGAATCTTAGTCATATATTACGTGCAGGACACATACTGAAAGTTGACTAATAACATTGATGTACTCAGAACCAATGGGAATCGCCATCAATATCATTATTTCACTGATTTTATATTTTAATGCTTAAAGGTAACTTATCTACCTTAGCAACCAAGTGATTTTAATTCGTAACGCTCGCTAGTTCACCAGATGCGTTTATGTAAAAACTCATCAAATAATTACGGAAATAAAAAACAAAATACCTAACACATTGTAACGGAGAATCAATGGTACATTTCATTTTCAGAGTACATGAGTCTGCCGGTAGACTGACTGAAAATCAAAAAATGCCACATTAACAGATATGCTTCAATGCAGTAATCAATGGCATATAATTCTCAGCGCCAAGGGATCCATACTACCCCGCAAGCGGTCTAAAAAGGAAACATAATGAAATACACTTTTGTATGTTCCACAAGAGTTTTTTAATCCCGACCTAGGTTTCGGCAGTACACACTGTCATTATCAAGGTGAATATACAAACATTTTGCGAGCTTATATAGCTTAGGGAGAGGGGGGTTAAGGCAGGGAGGAGGTGGTGATGGTGGGAGGGGAAAGCTAACGAGGAATAGTTTCCTCAAGGTCAGTAGGTTTACTTGCCGAGTCCAGCAGAACTGATAATAAAGGGGAGGAGTTGGAGGGGTACAAAAGGTCGTTAACCACCCTTACATTTTTGTTTCGACATGCTCTTAAAATTTCCAACTGCTCAAGAAAATCCATCTTTTTACCTTTACACACATTGTGGAGAACCTTGACATTGAAATCACTGCTATGGTTGCAGTCTAACAGATGTTTGGCAAAATTAGAGGTTGAATCGCCTCTTACCCAACACTTCATATGTTCATTTGTCCTAGTTTTTATGGCACGTCCGGTCTGACCAATATACACAGAATTACAATTAGGCTTATTGCAATACAATTTATACACACCGCTTTGGTCCTTGTCAATAAATTTTGGTTTTGAGTTAAATAAAAAATTGCCAACAGTTGTCATACTATAAAATGTTAATCTTAATTTATCTTTCGGGAACATACTAGTCACTCGATAAGATAGGGGGCCAAGGAATGGTATTTTCCCCCAAGATGTTTCAGGTCTATCACTGTTATGGGATGTTGAGGGTAACGTTGTGACGGTCTTCATTGCGTGCTTTTTAAGTTTCTTATTAAGGATTTTGTCAATGGTAACAGATTTATACCCGTTTTGAACAGCAATTAACTTAATAGTGGATAGTTCTTTTTTAAAATTTTCATTTGACATGGGAATAGCGACCAAGCGGTGTATTAAGGAGTGAAATGCCGACATTTTATGCGTGTGATGATGGCACGAATCGTTGGGTATGACAACATCACTGTAAGTAGGCTTCCTAAAAATTGAAAAATCATGTGTACCGGAGTTAATATCTATGGTCAAGTCTAAAAAATTCAGCGTATTGCCCCCAATTTCCATAGAGAAATGAATGGAATCGTGAAGGCTATTCAAGAGGTCTAAAAATCTGTCTAGTTGTCGGAAACTACCAGTCCACAAGCATAAAATGTCGTCAACATAACGATACCAGTAACAAACATTTTTTATTAACACGTCATTGGATTTAAAAAGATTATCTTCCAAGAAGTCCATAAAAATCTCTGCTAATACAGGTGAAATTGGTGATCCCATAGCCAAACCATGATTTGATTTATAGAATTTGTTGTCAAAAATAAAATAGTTTTGTGAAATACATAGATTTAAAAGCATGTTCAGTTCAACAGATAATCTGGTATCACCGGAGCGGGCTTTAACCAAATCCACTGCAATGCGAGTGGCTTCTTTAGCGGGTACAGAGGTAAACAGATTGGAGACATCGAAGGATATCAGTTTGCCATTGGGCGGAACAGTCAAATGAGATAATTTCTCGGTAAGGTCAACAGAATTGATGATACTCCTTTTAGATTTAAAACCAGATAAATCTCTTAAGATAATATTTAATTTTGTGGCAAGTTTGTGTGTAGGGGCAGTGACATGTGATACTATTGGTCGCACAGGAACATTTTCTTTATGGGTTTTCGGTAGTCCATAGAGTCTGGGGGGTAACGGATTTATAAATATGAATCCGTTACCCCCCAGACTCTATGGACTACCGAAAACCCATAAAGAAAATGTTCCTGTGCGACCAATAGTATCACATGTCACTGCCCCTACACACAAACTTGCCACAAAATTAAATATTATCTTAAGAGATTTATCTGGTTTTAAATCTAAAAGGAGTATCATCAATTCTGTTGACCTTACCGAGAAATTATCTCATTTGACTGTTCCGCCCAATGGCAAACTGATATCCTTCGATGTCTCCAATCTGTTTACCTCTGTACCCGCTAAAGAAGCCACTCGCATTGCAGTGGATTTGGTTAAAGCCCGCTCCGGTGATACCAGATTATCTGTTGAACTGAACATGCTTTTAAATCTATGTATTTCACAAAACTATTTTATTTTTGACAACAAATTCTATAAATCAAATCATGGTTTGGCTATGGGATCACCAATTTCACCTGTATTAGCAGAGATTTTTATGGACTTCTTGGAAGATAATCTTTTTAAATCCAATGACGTGTTAATAAAAAATGTTTGTTACTGGTATCGTTATGTTGACGACATTTTATGCTTGTGGACTGGTAGTTTCCGACAACTAGACAGATTTTTAGACCTCTTGAATAGCCTTCACGATTCCATTCATTTCTCTATGGAAATTGGGGGCAATACGCTGAATTTTTTAGACTTGACCATAGATATTAACTCCGGTACACATGATTTTTCAATTTTTAGGAAGCCTACTTACAGTGATGTTGTCATACCCAACGATTCGTGCCATCATCACACGCATAAAATGTCGGCATTTCACTCCTTAATACACCGCTTGGTCGCTATTCCCATGTCAAATGAAAATTTTAAAAAAGAACTATCCACTATTAAGTTAATTGCTGTTCAAAACGGGTATAAATCTGTTACCATTGACAAAATCCTTAATAAGAAACTTAAAAAGCACGCAATGAAGACCGTCACAACGTTACCCTCAACATCCCATAACAGTGATAGACCTGAAACATCTTGGGGGAAAATACCATTCCTTGGCCCCCTATCTTATCGAGTGACTAGTATGTTCCCGAAAGATAAATTAAGATTAACATTTTATAGTATGACAACTGTTGGCAATTTTTTATTTAACTCAAAACCAAAATTTATTGACAAGGACCAAAGCGGTGTGTATAAATTGTATTGCAATAAGCCTAATTGTAATTCTGTGTATATTGGTCAGACCGGACGTGCCATAAAAACTAGGACAAATGAACATATGAAGTGTTGGGTAAGAGGCGATTCAACCTCTAATTTTGCCAAACATCTGTTAGACTGCAACCATAGCAGTGATTTCAATGTCAAGGTTCTCCACAATGTGTGTAAAGGTAAAAAGATGGATTTTCTTGAGCAGTTGGAAATTTTAAGAGCATGTCGAAACAAAAATGTAAGGGTGGTTAACGACCTTTTGTACCCCTCCAACTCCTCCCCTTTATTATCAGTTCTGCTGGACTCGGCAAGTAAACCTACTGACCTTGAGGAAACTATTCCTCGTTAGCTTTCCCCTCCCACCATCACCACCTCCTCCCTGCCTTAACCCCCCTCTCCCTAAGCTATATAAGCTCGCAAAATGTTTGTATATTCACCTTGATAATGACAGTGTGTACTGCCGAAACCTAGGTCGGGATTAAAAAACTCTTGTGGAACATACAAAAGTGTATTTCATTATGTTTCCTGCGAACAAGTTCCACCAAATATCGCCATCCAACCTTAAGCTGGTCTAAAAAGGATAGATATGGGAATTCGTTTTTCCCCCGAACCATAAAGGACTTTAATAAATCGTAGTCATATTCTTGTTTGAGCATTTGCTCTTTATACGCAGAGGCTGGTGTCCTAACACCCCCAGCACAGGCCTTTTTAGGTGGCTTGCGAGGTAGTATGTAAATGTAGATGTAGCTTTCCTATTGATGGTGATGTTACGTTAGCGTACGGGAGGTTTGCGAATCTAAATTCACCATAATAAAAAGATATCGATCGCATGGGTCATGCGGAAGCTTTAATAAGAGTAAGGGAAAAGGAAAGTCTTTTGAAAACCCTGGATAGAAGACGTAACTATTTTATTGGCCACATCATGAGACAATATGATTTGATTACACTTTTTATTGAAGGAAAAGTGGAAAGAATAATTGGTAGATGTAGGCCACGAGTGGGATGTATAGAGCAGGTAATTAATAATAGTGAAAATTATAATCTATTTACTCCGACATTTTTTTACGGCTGAACGCAAGATAGCGAAGAGAAGGAGCTTTAGGTGGTCTCCAAGGTCATAGGACCAGAATTGAGCCACCATCAAATGACAAAAATATATGCCAGTTAAAGAAAATAATAATGCAGTAATTAATACATGAGTGTTTTAAAGAAATGGCATCAAAGTAAATGTCTAATTATTTATTGTGAGAAAAGCAAGTCTTTGGCAAGTCTTGACATTTTATTTGGTAATTTAATTTTTTTTATTTTTGCGGGCAGTAAATGAAATAACTTTTCCTCCAAGTAAAGAAAACAACGTTTATAGCCTTGGTCTATTTGTTACTGCACATGACTCACTTCTTAAATTCTATTTATATTTATCATCTCCACTCGGCATACACTTCTGGCATAAAACAATTTGTAAAGCAGAAGAATACATATCGGAGATGAAAGGAGAATCGAGGTAACAGCTGCATCGAAATAATGAAAGGATTAATGACTTATCATGATTTCCATTGAAACGCAAGATATAGTTCAAAATTATAGATGTGTATAGATACGGAGTGTTAATTATAACTAAATATCTGATTGAAATTCATTAACAATTCATTTCATCTCTTTCTATACCAAAGTTGCTTCTTAACAAAATGAAGATACGTTACATACAAATATGTGCCCTGTGCATCATTAACTGTGCGATAGATATATATGAACTACTAGTCATTATATGTTGCAAAATGAAATGGCCAAGTATAAATCTGCTGTGATAGTTATGATTGACCTGAAAATGTATCAAATGACAAAACTTCAAATTTGATGTTGCCAGAAATAACGCTGGGTTATAAAAGGTTAAGGATTTTATATTTCATTAGGGTGTTATACTATCCATGCATGATGAAGATGATGATAATCCATCAGAAAACATGGTGAGCTGAATCAAAATCATCTTAAGATCGATGACTGCTCATTATAATTTCAATCAAAACACAAGATATACCGGGTGTTTCTAAATGAATATCGGAGTTTTAACGTTTTCTAACATTTATGACACTTAACTTACGGCTATAAATCATACAGCAAATGAAAGAGCTACTCAAACAGTTTTGTATGATAGCCTACAAATGTTCAAAGTGTGCTCTATTGGTCATATGGCACACATGAAGACGAAATGCGGGTTCCTCCCAAAAGTCTCTCGAGTAATTCTTGCAATAGCTGCTTCAATCATTTTTCATTAATTCGGAAAAGTCAGCTTACAGTGGAGGCACGGATTTTATTATCACATGGAGAAACACAACCGAACTTAGTATGGAACGCACGTTGCACAATAACTACAGATTCCATTTTTGCAAACTGTAAAAGACAAAAATGTTACTGTTCATTGGTCGCCATCTTCGCTGTTAGCGCTTTCTAACGAATGGTAGCAGAAAAAGTGAGTGCACATGCTCATTGTTGCCAACAAACAAAACTGTTTGAGTTGCTCTTTTATTTTATGCATTATTTATAGCTGTAAGTTTATTGTTATAAATATTATAAAGCGTGAAAACTCCGATATTCAGTTATAAACACCCTGTACTTCGAAAATATTGACATAATAAGACGTATTTACTACTATGTTTTGATTGAAATTCATCAAAAATTCATTTCAATGACTCGATGTCTCATTATGGTGTTTAATTATTCCTATATGATGATGACTAAGATATTGTGGCCTCAAATGCGAACAAGATCATCAAATTTTAAAGGAATATTATTTCGCTCCTTCCGAAAATAGTATTTCTCTCTTGTCCATCAGTAACTAGGAAATTCCAGCTAGGCGTGGGTGGGAAAAAAATTCTCAGCGAAAAACCCTGTTTGAGACCTTCCCTTCCATCTTCTCATTGCCCGGCTCGGTTTCTCTCCCCAAACCCTCGGACTGTTCCCTCCCTCGCAAGCAAACTCCCCCCCCTCTTTGGCCCACCCTATTTTAACACCCTAGTCTTGTTTCACTCTCCATTACCGACCATTCTTTTCCCTTCCCAGAGCAGCGAACCGTCTCCCGAACTCCCTCCTGCCTTCAAACGTCCACGGGCAGAGTGGGGTGTTTGAAGTATGCCTCCCGCGCACCTCAACGAAACTCCCACGACACTTCTTCTCTTCTCTCCGCGCGCTCCTTATTTCGATGCTCTTTTTTTTCTGCCGTACCACTGCGTACAAGGCGTATCCTACATGATGTACGGACCGGAATATCCGATTTTCGAATTAATAATTAAGATACGGCACTTTTCCACAAAGTCAACTTTTTGTGGAAAGATATCGTAGAACAATATATAGAAATATAAAAAAAGATATCGTGCTAGAGACTAATTTTATTTTAACTGCTTACAACTGGTGTTTCGATTGCTACATAATCATCACCAGGTAGCATTTTTGTTTATTAATATTTTTTCTCCACAAATTTATTCAGTAACGCACGAAGTGTTTCTACCGTTAGGTCATTCTCAAGTACTCTGTGAAAATGTCAAATTCTGGAACAGTATTAATAATAACATTTGGATGACTGGGGGTGGAAATTGGAAAAGAAAGGGGGAAATGATTCATTGGGTGGTGCATTGGGTGGCATTTTCACAGTGTACTTGAGAATGTTCTCACCTCTAATATAATATGTCTATGAAGAAAAAGGAAATATTTTTTAATTCCGCTTTTGCGAGCTTTCTTTCTTCCCGATGAGAAATGCCATGGTAACGCTGTGCTTTGGAAAGGAGTATGCTTAGGTGGGCGCCTTAAGATAGAAGGTTACTTGCCCAGAAACACAGCTGATGGACTGTATTAAACCCTGTCCTCTACACCCTTAGACGGAATTTAAAACCTGTTAGAAAACCAACCTCACTCTCAGTACATATTTGCGCCTTAAAATTTACATTAAAACGGAAGCTGAAAGCCTAAAATATTTATTAAAACTTAAAGCATGCTATCAGGATAATGGGTAACTGTACCAACATTCATAACATATTAAAGAACTGAACCTTAATATCCCTTGTTATGGGAAAGGATGGAGTTGCATACCTTTTTACAAAATTTATTTTTACATTATTTCTATGCAAAACGCATAATGGGAAATACTGACAAACGAGAAGTTTAGTAAAATAGGGGACATTTTGTAATGGAAGTTTTAGGAAACCGAAGTCAACCTATCAATTCTTGAAACTTTACTTTAACATTACATAAAATGTTACAACCGCGTTGTAGTGGCGTAAAGGATCAAACTAATTACATTATGCTTTGGAATGTTTTCTTATTGTTACTCAAAAATACTTTAAATACTTACGTTGTAGGAATAACCTCTTCATTTTCAAGAAAGCATTCAATATGAAGGTAACCAAGAGGACCAAACAATGGTGCTTGATAATTTTAAGATCAACGATTGACAGCGGCATCAAAATACTTGTTTTCACAAATTTAGCAGCGCCATCTCTCACAAAATGTTTAACCTGAAATGCGCAAATGATTTTCGTTTCTTATTCTCAGGAAAACTTTAAAAAACTACATTATTGACATCAGAATGAGGGATGGGAATAATACATGAAGTTAGGCTGCATCTCAAAAATAAACAAGTTATAATAAGTAAACGATAGCAGCTGAAGTGGAAGAGTAAACAGGGATGAGGTATAGCCCAACAAACGGAAGTAATTCTATGTAACGAAGTCTGGTGCCAAGAGGGGAAACGGAAAAGCATGGGTTCCACTTCAACGCTACCGAGTACGAGAATAAACTTGACTTTAGCTCGACGATGGAGGCCTTGAGTAATCAAACGATGAAAAATACACACTTCGAGAAGACATGGAATAAGTTAGCGCGGCTCGCGACTGGAGATGAGAACTGCGATGAAACAAGACATTCACATCCTTGGAGGGAAAAAAAAGGTCTAGAATTTTGGTGAGAGGATTGTAGACAGTGATTCAAGGGAAATGAAGCATGAGCAAAGAGTTTGAACGTTTGTAAAAGGAGAAGGGAAGTCGAGGATGAGGAAAACCAACACGGCGTACACTTGGTGTCAATTATCAAAATTAAAGGGCAGTCTACGCCTCTTCAATCAAGTTTCTAATTAATACATTGACTTTCAAGTCTCCCAAGAAGTTTTATTTACAAGTCTGGATGGAATTCTACAAAAATATGATAATTATAAGGTTTATAGTGCCTGGCAATTCTGATAACTATTTCAATCAGCGTGACATTATATTTTAAGTAAGCGCAAGTGATAAGAGATAAAACAGTTCTAACTTAAGAGAAAAATTAATGTAGCTATACTAAGAAGAGGGGCAACTAAAGTAAAAGCGGCAATGCTGAGTTGTTTGATGTAAAAGGTCATGGATAATAAAAGACTAATATGGAGCGTAAATAATACTTAGCAGGGATTGAAGTACATAATTGTCGTCTTCATTCTAAGCATCTCACGCTAAAAAATCTGTACGGTTTATTTTACTTCGAAACTATGTCTTGTGTAATAATTTTTTGAGTTCAACCTGAATAACAAATATACCTTCACGAATAGAAAATTCCGCGTTACTGATTGTAGTGTCTTGGCTTTATAGGAGCAAAGCAGCTCGTTCACCAATTTGTTCTCTTGACGATCGAGGTAGTGCTTTAAAAATATAGTCGCCCTGGTTGTTATACTTTACGATCCATTTCCTTTTTTTTCGAATTATCCATGGAAAAAAATCAACGACCTTAACCTTTTCCTAAATGAGTTGATGATGTCAAGCGCTCCCGCCCAACGGGTAACCACTCCTCATTAACTTTTTGTCTCCGCGAATCGGCCTCACGTGGTTTATTGCTTAGCGCGCCCTTGCGATCCATCCCATCCCTCAATAAGCGCTCCTTCCTCGGCAACGCAACAAAATAAAATTATAAATACGTCATCAACTCGTGCAAATAGAGTATTAATATTCACAAATTTTTTAGTCATAATGGAACGGCTGGAAGAAGAAACTTTTTCTGCCGTAACTTATTTTCCCTTCCCTAATTTGCTTAGACATCATCTCTGGTTAACAATCCTAATATTGGTTTAATTCAACTCTCCACTTAATTCTCCATCAGCTTACTTTTTCACACGTACATATTTCTTCTCTTTCACATCCTTCTTCACCTCTCCCATATATTTTGTTCAAGGCCTCCCTTTTTCATCACTGCCATCCACTTTATCCTCGACGATTGCCTTCATCAGGCCATCATGTCCCAAGGAATGACCTATAAGATTGATCCATCTTCTTATCGAGGTGGTTTTTATGCGGCTCCTCTTTTATCCTCTTCCCGCCGTTAAAAGCGACTACTCTTCTAGGGACATCCTCATTATTTACTTGCATGATCCATTTGGCCACTATCATTCTTTTACAAATTTTTAAAGCCTCCTGTCTTAATTTCTCCGCTATTTGGATTCCGAATTCCGAAACCTAATTTGGATCATTTTGAGACTAGAAAAACATAACTTTTCGCAATTCTGAAAAATAAGGGCCGGACTAGTGTACAGGCATGATTGAGCAAAGTTTCCACTATTCGAATTTGACACTTGTTCAGTTAACATAAGCTTGATATTCACTTTTTATTTGCTGAATTATATGAACTTTGGTAACCAAATAAAGAGTAACTTTTGATGCTCATTTTTTAATACTGTGATCGACAATAAAAAACTATACTAAGGTAAAATGTCCAAAATATTTTCAGTAAAAATAGAATGTTGGAACGTAAAACCCTCTTAATGCTTGGTTATTTGTATTTCTTTATAAAATATTTCTCCATGTAGGGTATTCCTGCAACATCGTGTGGTCGGTTTAAAAAAGTATTTTCATTTGAAATGGAAGAGATTGGTGACTTACCTTAAGGACATGGACGAATGGTTTTAAGGATTAACATTTAAGGAAATTCAGAGTCTAGCATATGAATGTGCCATGAGAAATAAATTGAGTCAACCCTTTGACAACAAATCCAAACTGGCTGGTAGAGATTGGGTTTATTCATTCTTGCCCGGGCACCCGGAAATGATTTTAGGGAAGCCTGAACCAACTAGCTCGGGTAGAGCGATACGGTTTAATAGGATTCCAGTAGATAGATATTTTCTTAACTTAAAGAGCATATGCAATAAATTTCATTTCAAGCCCACTCGAATCTTCAACATGGATGAAAGTGAATAAAATACCGTGCAAAACAGACTCCCCAAAGTAATTAGTTCCAAAGGCAAAAAATGTTTTATAAGGTTGTGACTGGCGAAAGAGGTCAGACAATTACTGCATTTTGCCTTATGTATGCCTCGGGAAATTACATACCCCCAGCCCTGATTTTTCCGAGGAGGCGTTTGAAAAATAAGCTTGCAGATGGAGCACCTCCAGGAACTCTTCTGCTAGCAAGTGATTCGAGATTTATCAATTCGAGCATTTACATTGACTGGCTGAAACATTTTAAGGAAAATTCAAGACCCACCGTTGATGATCCAGTGTTACTGATTGTAGACAACCATGCCTCCCACGTTTCCCTTCCTGCAATAAAGTTTTGTAAAACTCACTTCATTAACGTAATTTCTTTGCCTCCCCATAGCTCACACAAAGCTCAGCCACTAGATAAAACATTCTTTGGCCCACTGAAATGTCTTTACACATCTGACTGTGATAAATGGATGATATATAACTCCAGAAGAGGAATCACCCAGTTCCAAGTAGCAATGTTGTTTGGGAGGGCTTACGGGAAAGCAGCAACAATCGGGAATGCAACAAAGGGACCCACTTATTCCAGACATGTTCAGTAAGGTTGATTTCCTACCTTCATTGGATACGGACATGTTGGACCCGAATGGAGGAAGAGATGAAATAGAGAGCAAATGGACATAGAAGGCGAGGAAGCTTTTTAACCCTCAAATATTTCTCCCTTAACTCCTTTACCGTCATCATTTCCGTTCAATCCTCCTCAACCATCCATCTCAGAAAATATTTTGCCTTTCACATCTTGGGAGGCACATGTCTCTCCTAAGAGAATCAGACCATATCCAAAAGCATCACATACGCAAAAGCGCCGTAAAAACTCAAGGCGGTCTGAAATTCTTATCATTTCCCCCTACATCAAGAAAATAAAAGTGAAGAAGCCTAACAACAAGGTAAAAGGTTGTAGTGCTAAAGCCTGAATCACACGATCATTTTTTTCGTCGCGAAAGTGATCACTATCGCGAGCACTGCGCAAAATGATCGTCGGCGGCAATTGTTTTTCGCGATGGCGATCGCGATGTGGATTCCCATCGCTATTTTTCATCACTCGTCCGGTCACTTTTTCCGTCGCTAAAACCGTCACTAAAACCCCATATCAGCCAATCAGATAGCATGACCGTATGGTGTGATTGCAGCGCCACGTTTGACAAATGTGGGAACGGCATAAATAAACAAACACGCTATATAATTTCGTAATGAGGGTCCTATGACAACGAGCTGTGATATTGGAAATGATGCGAAAAGCGACGGCGGGAGTGACCGTGTGATTCAGAAAAATGACCACAAGAGCGATTGCTTTTCGCGACGGGAAAAGTGATCTCGATAGTGATTACTTTCGCGACGAAAAAAAATGATCGTGTGATTCAGGCTTAAGCAGCGGCTTGTGGACGGCAAACGGTGTATTCATTTTACCGGAATTTTGTTTCATGATTGAAGAACATGGTGGGAAGAACCTTGCACCGCATATTCCGGAAAGGGAATGTTCATATGTGAAAACTGTGATTAAGACTCTTGCCGCATAGTGGGAGAAAACTTGCGCCACGTAAGGGGCAAGTTTCCTTTTTTTCTCGCATATTTTGACGAATAACGGCAGTTGCTTTTTTTCCTGCAGAAATGGATGAAAATTTTGTTGCACATATAACAGTGAATAAATTGTGTGAAAATAAAAGTTATAGTTTGAACCTGAAAGCATAATTTTGGAAATTGTTTGTTAGAAGCGTGTTCTTGCCCCTCTTTCGCCTAAGATATTCGTACAGCTCATGAGTTTCTCGCAGCGGAGATGCTGGAATTGTTCTCGCTTGTTTTTCTGAGCTTGCGGCGGTATGCCCACCATGTGTAACCATCAAATTATTACAGCTTATAACGCCCATTTAACGAATCCGTGGACCAGTCGCCAGTGTTGGTGTTGCTCCCTAAGTGCCATGAAAGCTTAAAAAAGTAATCCTTGGCAACGGACATCTGCTAGGCAACACGTTCTTCGGGCATCAACTTGCACAATCAATCAACTTCTTCTCGTCCCCGTGGAACTTGGGGCAAAAAATAAGGGGGTGAAACCACCTAAGTCCGACGCCTCTGGCCCATGATGCATCGCTCCCTCAGTCCCTATTTCTCCCTCGCACTTAACCGTTTACTCTCGCAGCACCCCTACCTCTCTCTTGACCACTCCAACTTCTGTCTAGCCTCCGAGATGGCCACTGAATTACTGCTAAATAAGATTTCTGAATCTTTCCCGAATTTCCCGATCACATGCAAATATATATATATATATATATTTCGTAGTCATTGTTATTATTCTTTTGCTCCATAAATACTTATAGACACAGTATTAATGCAAAAAATGATCTTATTAATATCAAATTGTCTATGTGTTAACACTTAATAAATGTTTTGTAAAAGTAAAGATATTAATGGAACCTGCTGATAAGCTTAATGCTTAGCGGGACCATTAAAATGCAAATAATGTAGCTTTCATTCAAGTGTAAATATTTAAAGAACCTGAATGTTTAATTGGAATATATACTTAATTGAATTGAATTATATAATGACAATATCTTTTTTTAGATAATATTTTATATATTGTAACTTTTTTTTTTAAATTTTGTAATATGTTAAGCAATATGACTACTTATTTGAATGGCTGTTAGAGAATGGTTAATATTTTATAGGTATGGAACTATTGTATGAAAATATTTTTAACTATCAAATGTATTATTGTAAACAATTTTTTTATCCTGTAACAATAAAATATTATATTAATAATAATAATAAAAAAATGATACACGTCGTTGTTGTCTCTTAGACTGATTGATCTCATCCTGCAACTAATCAACCATTCTTGGCCCTTGGCAACCCTTTTGCTTGTTTCTTTTAATTGAAATTATAAATTGGTTAATTCATTATTCATAATAATTCATACTTCGATATGGTGGAATAAATAATAATATTAATATATTTTATTGATGGACGCTCCACAAGGCCTGTCAGAACGAAGGACTCTGATTACATATGAGAAGACATTGGGCCAATTGATGATAAATTTGTGGACAATTGAGTTCGGTGCTATTATCTTAGCAGTTAAATAAGAGTAGATGATAAGTTTACAACTTTCAGAGATGAATACTCTCCCAACGTTTACATAAAATTGAAATCCGTAACCCCAAGTCCCGTAATATCCGTATATCCCACATCTCGATCACATATTAATTTTTTTCCTAGTTACTATTATGTCGAATTGGTGTTAAAAGTTACAACATATCCTTTCCTTTTTACAATTTGAAGTCAAGGTATCAGCTTGAATTTTAAAAAGCACAATTGTTACACAGTTGTGAAAATGCTCATTTACAATCCAGTAAAACTTAAGAGGTTAATTTCTCACCTTTTTTGAATGAAATGAGTGCAAAAACTATGTTAATGTTGCTTTTTATTGTTTTATTCCTTTTTATATAAAAGTTACGGGCTATCCGGTGAAATAAGTTTGATTGAATTAATTTTTTACATTTCGCGTAGGTATGCGAAGGAGCCAGAATGATTTGAAAACTGATAAAACAACCTGAAAGACTTTATGCTTACCCGGTTAGCAAATTAAACTAACTTTTCTTGGGCGTCAAACAGCCCATTCGGCGATGAAAGAGTATGATCAAAACGTCGGCGGAGAATCGAACAGGATCAGTCCCAAAAAATTCATTCAAATTCATCGCTGATTAGACTACCCCTGAACAAAATTTCTCGTTTTATAGTAAAACATTCGGGGTTTTTGCTTCATTAACTAAGATTATCATCCAATTTTTTATTCGGCCAGAGAAATGTCAGAATAACCACATAAATTACGCAAACTTATTATAATTCACGCTAAAAACTCATTTTCTGGGATCGTACTTCATTCTAAAGTTTTTAATTTATATTCGTAACACTGCTTATTTCACAAGTAGAGAAGGAGTTAAATGCAGATTTCCTCCCAAGTTTAGAGCAGAAAAAGAGAAGTCTTCCAAGAATTACCGGAACACTCTTATAAAAGAAATAATTAGAGGCTTATATAACCTAAAATGTGAATCATTCAACCTCTGCAATAGCTGAAGGGGTTGGAATGACATTTCCTATCGTTTCTCTAAGAAAAAAGGACAATATATCATGGATATAATATTGAATTTTACTAAATTTTCGCGCACGTAAATGATCCATGGCTTGTTGGAAACCAATATAGCTACGCCTGAACTAATATTCCCTTGCACATATTCATATAAATTGCAAGTTTTCCAGCGTTTCACCATAATTGGTTGACATTGAGATAACTTGCGCCAAACAATAAGTCGGACAGAGAGACAGCACAATTAGTGAAAAGGCACGACGTATTTACAAGCCAAATTAAAAAGTTTGTGAATTGGGAACCTCTTTCAAGTTATTTCTATATATACTAACACACTGTTTATGTGACAAACAGTGAGACTGAGGAATTGGATGCCGATGTTCTCGCCTAGTTTAGGGCATAGTAAACCAGTCACTGTGATGTTCACGTGGCGAATCGTCGGAACCGAATGATGTTTCGTTAGACGTGACGGACTATAGCTATAACCGAGTCCAAGGAAAGGCGGCAGTTGTTACGAGAAGAACGACATCTAAACTTGTTTGTGGGGCTACAAAGGTATTCTATGCCACAAACGGACATCAAACTACCTCAACATCCCAAGTGAACTAGTTTACAGCTGGAAATTACCTCGCGCGGTTTTCAAACAAGGGTCACAGGGCCACCGTACGACGCTCTCATCGTCTAAGGGTTTTCCTCGCTTTATTTTCGGCTGCATCGTTTCCCGTTGAAGGTATTGCGGCAGATCTATTACGGAGATCGCTCAGACAGAAAGCACATTATCTTCAAACGGGGGAAGCAGACTTTGTGGCCAAAGGTTTATGCGAGATAGGGAGCATCTTTAGCTAAAATTTCAATGGTGCACCAACGATCTGTCGACGAATAGGTTAATCTTTGAAGAGTTTATCAAACAAGATATTCAGAGGTAGATGTTTTGAACCTTCGAAAATTCTAAACATCTTCCTTGAAATAGAAAATGGAAATGTTTCGAAGCGTAGTGATTAGATGAAATAAATCATCATTTCTGCAAATTAAATAAACACTCTCGACGGAGGAAATATGAACGCTGCTGATATGTTATCAGCAATGAAAATCAATTTTTTCTCCAGCACGTTCGTGCTTCAATGAATGACAGCCCAGATAAAACAGTTCAAATAAATGATAGTTAAGAAAAGTCAAAACTTCATAAAAGGTATTTTGTATGGAAATCCAAGCCGTGAAAAGGAAAAGCCATCAAACTATTCGTAGGAAAACATGAACTGAAAACCAATTATGGAGCGCACAACATTACTGTTTTATTACTGAAATTAGTACCAAATTACCTTGAGCTAATATAAATATGCATCTGTATCGTATATTGGAAATAAAATCACTGGCATAATGGAAATCGTGGGTAACGCATGAAGCATTGGCTTTTGAATTAGCATTGAAAACGTATGAACTCTTATTCTTGAGTGGCAAAGGAACCCCGTTTTCAAAATCGTTTTTTATCTGCGTGTACGTCAAAAATATGTCAAAATATCTAATAAACATGCAATAGACGAAGAAATTTTAGGACTTCCTCAATTAAGACATTTTGACAATATCTTATGAGTACTGTCTTATACTGCTACAACGCCGGACGACTGAGAAGAAGTTCTGCAACACTATTATCGATAAGGCCTGAACCACCAACCAAATATGGAAAGAATTATAAGAGGTACTTCATTCGTCAAACTAAAGAAAATGCGCTTGATCTGGTTTATGTGTATGTATGCTCATTGCCTGTTTAAATATAAATCACCAAAAATTCTAACTCATACGCTATACTTGAAGAATAGTCTTTTTGATTTGCATTGGGAAGATAGTCACTCGTATTCGCAAGCGGCTTGAGTACCTTATATATATATATATATATACACTTTGAAATGTTCCTCGGCGAGGTAAATAACGTAAAAAACCCTAGGAAGGGCAGTATCACAGAACACACTAGATAAAGATTAAAAACTCACATTAATAACTGAATTTTCGGTTATTAATGTGATATTCGGTAATTTTCGGAGTTAGGTAAAAGACTCAACTGAGTTGGGACGCAGCCCATCTTTCTTAAGTGACTTGAGAAAAATGGGAGATTTCTTTTGTCTGATGAAAAGTAAATCAACAGAAAATTCTAACTCCTATTTAATGCATAAAGCATTGCCTTTGTAATTTAAATTGGGATCGCAGTCACTTTTTTCCAAAGTGGTCAGAGTACTCGGTTTTTCAACATTTCATTTTTTCTCAGCGTGCAGTTTTCAAATCCATGGCTAAATTACTAAAGCTTGCAGTGAGAGGGATTTATGTGACTCATTAGCTATAACCCTGGAGATACGTCGACGAACGACGGTAAGGAAGTGTGGAAACACTGTTTTCAACAAAGCCTGTCTCTCTACCGAATTTGGAATACACTATGGTATTGATTCATTGCAGAAATTTTGACGAAATGAGCTTCAGATGGTTAATTTATGTATTTCCTTTGTCTAGTGGAAAGAAAATAATCTGAAAATTCTAACTCCCACTTAATGCATAAAGCATTGCCTTTTGAATTGTGAACGTAGTCACTCTTTTCCAAAGTGGTCAGAGTACCCCGTTTTTCAACATTTCATTATTTTCTCGGCGTGCAGTTTTCAAATCCATGCCTAAATTACTAGAGCTTGCAATGAGAGGAGTTTATGTGACTCCGCAGTTAAACTCCCACAATTCTCGCTCAGTATTAAAAAAATGGAGGGAGCAAACCGGAGCAGTCTGAAGCATTGCCCGAGGGGAAAACGGCTTCCCACATAATTTCAGCGTTGCTCTGCGTGCATGGCATGCACTCCAAATCACGCAAACTCCGCGTGATTGCAACTCTCTCGCGGGTACACCGCTTTGTAATTCGAATGCTTTGAAAACCTTTGTCTCCGCTAACAACACTTGACTAGCTGAAAATTTCGTGGGCGCCGGTGTACGCGCGTGTGTGTGTGTGCAAGTAGAAATCCTATTTCCAGCGCAGAAAATGTTTCCAGCGAATTATTTTGTTATTCTGCTTTATGGAAATATACGTCACTGGGACGCTTTCACTTCAAAAATAAAATTCAGTGCGAAGCAACTGAGTAAAATCACGTGACTGAAGGAAAATAGCCTATTATGAGGAGACAGAAACTGAGAATAACGTAAAGTAGTAGAAATCAACATTTAAAAAAATAAAGGTCGAAAATTCACGTCGAAAGAGTATGCATCTCGCATTTTCATCTTAATATCTATCTTGACAATGCGCATTTTTATGTGAGTACTATGCAGTGGGGTAGCCAGGTATTTCTTTCGGGGGGTAAGGGGGGATTCCAAAACCAGGAGGGAAAATTTTTGAAAAACGGGGTACTAAGTAGAGAGTGTTAAACTAATTTTAAAACTTTTCATAATCGAAAAACTCCATTTGTCAAATAAATGTTTTGAAAATTCAAGTTGTTTCTATATTTTCTTTTCATTTATGATATTCTTATACTTCGGGAAGGGGGAATTCTGGACCACCAGAACCTCCCCCTCGCTTCGCCACTGTGAGTAGGTATCATTTGAATACCATTTGAACATTACGAGGACAATATTTTAGCCCTCCATAGGAAGATGAGTGCAAAACGTTTAATCCCTACTTTGTTTCGTTCAAATAAGCAAATTTTCCTCTAATGAAACACTGTTATGGCTATACTGTTTGTATGTTTTTTTTGTAAATTCATCATAGCATTCATGACAATATATGGGAAGTATAATTGTAAATAATACCAATTAAAATATGGTATAGTTGATTTTTAAAGATTATAAAATAATCACAACAAACCACCTCAGATTTATAGCAGATAATCATAACCAAGAAATTCATCACTATTAATTATTTCATACATTAAAACATGAAAAATGAGGTACTCTGGTCATTTAGGACTGAGCAACTATGCTCCCAATGCAAATTAAAAATACAATGCTTCATAGATAGCGTAGAAGCTAGCAAGTTTTGGTAATTTAATTTTCGATAGAATATGAAGATAAATACATAGAAACCAGCTCAAGCCCAATTTTCTTTAATTTTACAAATGAATCACTAAAATAGTGAGTTCCGCATTTGGTTGACAGTGCAAGCCTTGTTGAGAACAGTGCTGTAACAAAGTTTTTAAGGAATTGACAGCCAAGATCCTGCCTCCTCGTATAGGTTCAACCCTAAGAGTACTTATGTTAATATGCACCAAGAAATAAGTGCTATATAATAACAAGTTAAAATTCATAGACGTTGTTATAGGCCTATCATACAAAATAATAGGGAAGACACTTCCACACAATCAGGGCCCTCAGGACGTAAGCTTAAATTTAAGAAGAGCAACGCTCAAGGAGAGTCGTAGACTATAAACATTGACTGATCCACACCATCATCAAATTTTATTTTGCTTTTTGCGTTTCAATTGGCGCCCTATTTACGATGGCAAAACATTCTTTTCATTAAATGAGCGGAAAGTATTACTCGTAAATGGTAAAGAGGTTAAAATCACGACCCTACCTCAGTATATTCACTTACTTTGATGGCATCAAGATTAGCCATAAGAGAAAAATGGCAAAAGAAACTAATACAATATTCCTCTTTAAAGTTTTTTCAGGGTAAAGATAAAACTTCCAAAAAGAGGACACATAATTTGCCTCGACCACGAATCAGACCCGAATTTTCCGAATTCATGCGAATTTTCCTTCTATGAAAATTTTGTTGCTCCTACAAATAATTCTTGTGGGAAATGATTTTACCTCTTTGGATTTTCGTTTTGCTTTCTGATATTTTTTTTCTACTAATTCTATACTTAAATTTTCCTTTTATTTTAGTGCAGTAATCGGTCCACTACGCTGCCGACGTAAATCAAAAGTAAGGAAACAGGATTTAGAAGAAGCAAGGTCAAAGTCTGGAGCGGGCAGAAGAAAAACAGATGGATAGGAGATAGAATCATGTTTGCACTTGTAGGTCTCCTGAGTCTGCCAAGCAGGGAATCGAAGACATGAATATTTCACCGTCGCCTGAAAGCGTGCAGCGGACTTCGGAGAAGAGAAGTTTGCACACCTTTCATTAAAAGCGGACCTGTCTTTTAATGATTGAATGCACACTTGCAAGGTAGAGAAAGAAAAGTGGTGGTTGAGGATATGGGCCAAAAGGTCGGTGCTTGCCAAGTTAACTCCGGGATAGCAAAAGTATGGATTGCAAGAAGTCAATCGATGGAAAAAAAGGCAAGGAGACTAGATAAAAGATGCCCTAGACCATCTAGTAGAATCTTCATGCACACTGCCACTATGCACGGTTTTTATAGTTTCAAAAAATATCCGTAAAGCGCGATTAGAGCAGAAAAATCCATTTATTCTTGAAGTTTGCAAATATAGAATGTTGACTACTATTATTAAATGGAAATTGCATAAACAATTATTTTAGTTTTATAACTACTGACAAGCGAGAGCAAGATTCAACACACATGAACTAAGAAAAACTCGCGTTTACGACTGGCCTGATTTTTATGGCAAATAACTATAAAAATACCATAATCATTTTTATATTACGTAATATATCTTAATTATATCATTTTTATGTTATATATTTATTAATTTATTTTACATTAATGCTTATATAATTATATATTAATGTAAGTACCTATATCACAATCAATGGTCAGCAATCCTAAGATATTTTTGACTAAGGTCTCCACTCAAACCTCCTATCAGCTAATCTTTCCAAACCCACGTATTTCTTCTCGTTGTCATCCTTATTTACTTGTTCCATATATTACATTTGAGGTTTTCCTCTCCCGCTATTATCTCCTCCTATTATTATTCTACGTGTCATTCGACGTTTGTCTTCATCAGGCCATAATGTCTCAAGATATATCCAATAAGGTTTTTCCGTCTTCTTTTCCAAGTTTTTTTTAAGTACCAAAGGTTTTTGAAAGGATCACAATTTTAGTATTACAAGCCGGACAGCATATGTATTGAAGATTCTGACAAGGATTGTCCATAAGAGAATAGAGCTAAGAGCAATT
This sequence comes from Ischnura elegans, assembly GCF_921293095.1. Classification (NCBI taxonomy): domain Eukaryota; kingdom Metazoa; phylum Arthropoda; class Insecta; order Odonata; family Coenagrionidae; genus Ischnura; species Ischnura elegans. The sequence continues at coordinate 64,845,289 of NC_060255.1, read as the reverse complement.
TTTCTATAATTACATATAAGTAGAAAAAGTATTGAAACGTTATATGCTCGAAAAATTCTATCATCATGATTATAAATTCCGTCAAACAACCCTGATTATAGCTATTATCGATACGTTATTCGGATTGCTCTTCGATCAGTGACGCAAGTGGCAACTTAATAACTAAATTATATGCATGGTTGATGGCATCAGATCAAATAGCAGCCTGGTGATTCCTCAATCTAAATAATCGTGTGAAAAGCCATACGAATGAAACAGAAACAAAGTCCTCTACGAAAAATGAAAAAAAATGAGCAAGATGTTTTTGGAAAACGACTTGTCTTCCATCCTCAAGGCGTATGACTCTCTGAATATCCACAGTATTATTATGAGCTATGTATTATTTTTATACACAGTATTATTAGTATGAACTATATATCAGTACATTATAACTATTATTATGTACATTATTCACTAGGAAAAATTTAAATCGTTCATTTAAAAAAAATATTCTCAAAGCGCAAGGAGCGCAGAGAGATCAATTTATTTTTGCATCCTGCAATATAGGATGTTAGCTCACGAAAAATTATCATTAAAATGGAAATAAGATACACAATTATTATTTATTCAAAACTGAATCTGGAAATCGATTGAAAATAAATATCGATGTTCACGCCCCTTAGGCCTGGAGTCGATTTTACTAGGAGAGACATCGTCACGACACCGATTCAATTACCGCGTCCAAGCTCTAAATAAGAGCTCGAAAATCCTTCCGTCAGCTGACGCGAAAAAAATATGTGACAGAGGTAAAAAAAATCGAAACTTGAACATAACCACTAAAGCACCCGCGCCATGCGACACCCGGAAAGAAGGACGTTGAACGTGGGGTGCGCAGCACTCCAGAAGTGGACAAATATTTGCCGTGTGTCACGAGAACGGAGTGTTGAGGGGTACTCTTTGGGAAAAAAAGGGGCATCGAAAAGGCTGTGGGGATAAGCGAAAGAGGCCGTCGGAGGTTGTCGAAGGTCTTGTACACATGACTACATCTTTCGCCAGCCTACGTAGTGGTTGGGCAAAATTCTCGCCAGTCGAATCGATGGTCGCGGGTTCGAGTCCCGCCACGACAGGTTGCCCCTATTTTGCGAGAATTCCGTAGAGAAAAAAAATCATTCGCCTTGACTGAGATTTCCCCCGATTATCCGGTCTAGTGCTTCTGCCAGTTAAGCTTCTAAGGCATCAATCCTCTTTATGGAAAGTTTTGGTCTATTCCGCACGAGATGGATTTTTATTCCTCAGTGGAAATTTCGCGCAATTTGCACATATTGTGTGACACCGTAAAAATTATCACAATAGGTAGTCCCGGTATACTGAAGTTATATTTAAAGCCCCTTTTGCGTGGTTGTAATGGGTGTTGATGATTGTCCAACGCTTTTAATTATTAAAATACTCTGACATAAAGGCCTCGAATGTGATGTTTTCGGGGAGGTGAAGGTAAATAAAAAATATATCTCTTTCAGATTATAGCGGTGCTCCCTTGAATGTATATCACACATTCCCAAATATCGCGTGCCTTCCTGTAAGACGGACACCATATTGTTTGGACAATTAATTTTGGAATATAATTATTATGAAAGTATTCCACCAATTAATATAGATCTACATGGAGTATTTAAGAGGTACTGTGGGAGTCTCCTCCCCTTCATGGACTTCCCTCTTAAAATAACAATAAGGTCTACTCCCTTTCATTCTATTTAAAAGAAAACTCATTCTCTCCCTTCCTCTCCCTCGTGTACCAAGCATTCTATCCTCTAAAACTGTTTACAACATTACCTCTCCACTCAAAATTTGCTTCATCCAAACATTACGTCTACTCCGTATCTCATATAGAAACTGCGTCTTTTCACCCCTCATGCCCATAACTTCGCTGTTTCTCCTCATCTCCGTCCACTTCACCTTCTCCATTCTTCTCACGCACTCCTTCCTAAAAGATCACCTGTCGGCACCGGAAAGATGTACACTCCATATCAGACTCTTCACTAGCGTTTTATGTAAATTTTTGCATGAAAATCCTCTCATAAGCTTAAATATTAGCATAAATTCGGAAAATACCGCACGAAACAATGGATTTTATCAAACGGAAAATCAAGAGCATTTTAATGGAACAGTATTCTACTTTTTTTCTTGATTGAAGCTTTCGCGTCTCATGGTGATTAATAGAGAGTGGCATATGGTTGTATGCCGCGTGACGTAGCGAAGATTGCCCCGACGTTTCGTGGCCGACTGCTGGTCACTTCTTCAAGGGAATGATGCTGGGATTTGGTTTTGGCTGCCTTTTTATTTCAGGTGGGAGGGGTGGGCGGAGGGTGTGAGGAGTGAGGACTGGAGGGGGAAGAAAACGGAATATTGCGGGTGACTGGGTTCCATGTAGCCACTGCTGATTCTCAGTCCGTTATCTCGGTAATAGTTATTCTTTTCCTTCTTTCTTTCTATGGCCTCGCGGATGAGTCGGGCTTTAAAATGTTTTACTCTCGCGATGACTCTTGATTTTTCTAAGTCGATCGCGTGTCCTTTTAGTATTCTACTGTTTCCCAAGAAACAACGAACTTGCTTTTACAAACATTGGCCACGGACCTCTTAGCCTTCCTTGAACAAATTTCTCAGATAGAGCTTTCCGAATGAATTCACCGTTATCATGCGGCCTTATTGTCGATAGGTACTGACGATCAAAAACAAAATTACTCAATTGACCCGCGAAATCTCGTGGATGACATTCTTAATTTATAATGTGGATAAATGGTCATTTGGAATTTAAAACAATAGTTATCATACCGCAACAGTCACAAAATAAGTTTAACGCATTTCAAGCTCACCATACTTTGAAAGACAATCCTCCGTGATAGAAATTTTAGTAAAAATTTAATATTTTTAAATTTTATTTTTAATAAGCGAACACATTAATTTTTGATGCAGGGACAATGTTTTCGTTCATTTTTTTAATAATCGCTCTATTTTCATAAACTTGAAATTATATTGTTGCACGCATACTGCCTAATTGGTGATACTTTCCCGCAATACACGTCTTTATTTCCTCCGGTTACTAGCTCTTCGTCAGTATTTTGGAGAAAACCCAATATAGCCTCGTAAATTAAAAAGCAAATTCCAAGTAACATCGCGGTACATCTAAAATTAATTTTTTAGTCAGGAAATAATATTAGCTGATACCTTATTATAATTTTTATTGCATAAATTAATATCACTGCATATATTAATGTTACTGATGTATCGATGATAAAATATGAACTACAAATGGTATTTCCACCCTTTAATATAAAACTATTACACTTTCGACCATGGTTTCGATATTCTAGACGCATTCGATATTTCGATATTATGTCATTTTTAAGGACATGGAGATATAATGACAAAACCATGGCCGGTAGTGTAGTAGTTTTATATTTAAGGGTGGAAAATACCATTTGCAATTTATATATTATCGCATTTCCACCAATTGATGCCTGAAACGATTTCATGCGTTACTGATATTTTTACAAAGGTGTTTATCCCAGTTTTGGTGAATACGCTTACGTACTCAGTGGCTCGCTGGTGGCTCCCTTAGACGTAGATGTTACGTCATGAGCATGCTATGTGTTAAATGCATATTCCGTCCTACAGCAGGGAAATGACGATCTTTCAATAGTTTATAGCGTCAACGCCAGGTTGCGTCTTCTTTGACTGGAATCGCGAGAATTTCCCGAGAGTTGTTCCACCCCAAGCATAACGGGCGACTGTGGGAAAGAATGGCGGCGTTGAGCAGCAGTGTGGACTTAATATGATGGGACGAAGGAGAGACGGGCCGAGGGAGGGACTCAAAAATAAGAGTGAGGTCTCCCGAAGGCAAACCGTCCTTAGGCACGACCCCGCGAAAGCCGATACCTTTAATGCGTATTGCTCCTGAGTGAAAAATATATATGTGGACCGCACCCCTCATCCAACCTCTCCTGCCATCATACACAAAGACCCCTCAGATCACCCTATCACCTCTTCACATCAGGGAATTCTTAGGACGGATTCGTTCCTTTTATGTCTCGTTCACGAAAAAGAAAGACTTTGAAGAATCATTCTTTTTATTTCTCTGTTTTCCAGGCTCTGTACTTATCTCAAGGTCCATTCCATTCAAATGGTGCATGCAGACTCCTGTGAGAAGTCCGGGGTCACATTGGAATACTAGTCTCCCCCCTACTCTCCGCCTCTCACCATGTATTTAATCCTCCTGGTCTCAGCAATACCACCTAATTTTTACGATCCTCCTCTACCTCTTCCCACCACTCCTACCTTATCAACTCCCCTTTCTAATCCTAGTCCTCTCTGCCTCCAGTCATCATTTTAGTACCCACATGTCTACATCCTGAAAAAGACTGAGAAATTGTCGTTAAATTGAGTCTACGCTTCCAAGTATTTGTCTTATTTTTGCCTCCATATCTGTTGCCTCTCTTGGAATTTTAGATAGATAGGCTATAAAAATGAGTTCTAAGTTAAATTTTCAGGAAGCTACATAAAATTTAAAAAATGACCATCTTTTCAAGCTGGCTGAAATAAAAGTCAATTTCCAAATGCCTAAATCTGAGCTGGTATTCTGAAAATTTCTTTATTTTGAAGCAATTTGTTATGATTTTTACTAATAAGCAGATATGAACAGAGTTTCAAGGTGAGCAGGAATCGTATTGTCAATTTCAGAGTGGTTAAAAATATCATAAAATTGTATCAATTTTGGCGTTTTTTACAGTCATGAAAAGTGCTCCCAGAAGAATATTCAGCCTGAAATTCACAATAAAAATAGTTAACTTTAGTTCTTTCTTTTGCCGGAATCATTCTTAAAGGTCTCGATCATAGATGCGAAAGATTTTAAAGGCTACTTCATTTTTTTTCAATTTTCTTTAGCAGAGCTTTGTATTGACTGGAAATTGCTTTCAAATAAAATAAGGAAATAAATTGCTTTCTTCAAATTAACCTTTGACGCCAAATAGTTTCAACACACTGTATCATTTTCAATAATAGTGACGAAAATAATAATGATGATCTTGTAAATGATAGTGTATCAGAACTAGTCGACGACTTGAGGTTTAATTGAAGAAAGGAAAGATTGTTATTTTTCCTAACTTAAAATGAAATTATAAAAGATAAAGGCCTCAAAAATTCAGCGCATCAACTTTATGTCATTATTCTTGCCCTTACGGCCGGAATTTCGTCGGTTAAAGAGGCTGTAAACACAGTCAGATTCGTTCTTCATCGTGACTCCATATGACCCGTTCATCGAAATTTTATCTTCCACGAGCTGTACCTCTTATATCTTCACTTGCCTTTCCCCTCTCCTATCGAATACAAGACCTCAAAGCGGAGTTGAAGTGGAGGATTTAGCGTAGAGAGTCACTTGAAGGTAAATCGATTGTTTGCCTTCCCTGATAGGCAACCGTCCTCCTACTCTTTGCCTCGCTTTCGTCCTGCTGCTAGGGTGAATAAAAACGTCAATATTGTAAAGAATGTGGGCAGTCTTCTTTCCACACAGTAGTGTGTCAGTGAGCTGCCTGAGTACCTGAAGTCCCTCCTGAGACGACACTTGCACTCCAGTTTATCAAAGTGTTTTCAATGAGCTTGCCGCATTGATGTCTTTGTTCAATTGACTATGGAATTACTGAGAAGACTTTATTTGTCGTAACGTACTACTGGCTCAAAACTCAAAGCCTATTATATAAAAAAAATAATAATTAATTATCCGTACGGAGCAAATAGCGTTAGAGTCCAGTACCATTACTTAAATATTCGTGGGAAAGGAAATAGCGCGGAACTTATAAAATTAACCTGGGTATTGGTTGATTATGAATTTAAGGGAAAATTTTCGCGAAACTTCGGAACGCGTAGTGTCGCAGTCATTTGTTTTCTTGCGCTTTTCATCATTGTTTTGTTAGTTCTAACCGTGCATTGTGGGAGAAGACAACTCGAAATGAAAACAGACAAATAATATGGCCATGAGGAATAAACACCAGAAAAAACATCGATGGGGTTAAGAAACAACCTGACGGTCTCAGTGGCGGTGAGGTCTTCATCTGCCATATAAGAGGTCGCGGGTACGAGCCCGCTGGTTGTGCTATCCCTATCGACGGCATGGTTGCTCGTGCCTGTGTAGTTGCTAAATGTTTTAAAACACCCGATGTAGTAGGCCAAAATGTTCTGTTTTCGGTGGTAAAGCAATAAAAAATAAATAATTCAATTTAAATTCTGTTTCTTTGGCAGTTTTATCTTATAACGCTGCTGAATAATGATAAATGTCGCCGTGTACACGATATATTTTGCAATAAATGCCCCATATATGTCCACCTAGTTATTAGAAAAATTCTGGATTTACATTGATAGATAATTTATTCTATTTAATTGCCTTTAGTTTAAAATACCGCAAAAATGTTCGCCCTATTTTCACGAGTTGGTTACGTCATAAGTGGTTCAGTTCATTTCACACCCAGGAATGGGTGCTCATTGAGGGAAGGAATCGTTCATAGGAGCGTGAAAAACAACAATTTTGTGAGGATAATGCCCGAGAACAAGAGGTAGCAGAGGTGACCCGAACGATAAGAGCGCGTGACGTCATCACCTCATCTGCGGAAGGGTAAATGCAGCCAATTTTTTTAATAGCGTGAGCAGATTGTAAGACTGGAAAATGTTTTTATTCAATCCTATCACACATTCATTGCTGATTTCCTCGCATAAGTCGGCCTTTATGGATATCAACTCCATATTTCAAGGTCATGGAGAAAAAATCATGCCCATATTTTACCTGAATCTCCATAATGAAACTTTAACCTCCAAAAAAATACTTCATGCATAAGACAAAGGAAAAATGTTGACCATGATGTTGGTTGAATGCAAAATATCGGTCTACATATCTCGAGCATATCTAGAAGATAACATAAGTTGTAATGAGAGATGCGTCACGATAAAGAACCATTCTAGAGGGAGTGATGCGTCCCCTTAGTCCCCAATAGATTTTAAAGACGGTTCCAGCGACAAACGAATAAAATGACGCAACACCTTACTGATAATCGCAAACATAATCTCTAGTGCTCTATCGATTAGCAATACCAAATCGGCAGGAAAGATTTTCGAGTGTCCCACCGGGTCTGTTTGGGTATATAGTCCTAAAATTCCTACCATTAGTTAGCCATTGTCTTCAAGCGTACAAATTTTTAAAAACATTAATCTAAAACATTTCACAATCGTCGGTATCCCCAATTGCCTCAATTTAAGTGAAGGTCAATTAGAGCGTAATATGAGTTTCAATCAAATTAAAACGACAAATTTGAAGTCTTAAAAGCTTGATAGCTTTTGAATTAGAGTAAGGCGGATTTTTGCTGAGAAATGAGTGACAGAGTTTGGATTTTTATAGGGAAACATGCATCTTTTTAATTGAAATTCCAAAATGACATAAATTAAGAGATTCAGGAAGTACAGCTAATTTTTGCAGCGGAGAAATGATACGAGTTGCTCTCAGTGGCGCCGACTCCATGGGGCCTGAGGGGGCCCGAGCCCCCTCAAAAATAAGTTATGGGGGTGAGGTATAAATGTGTCAGGCTTGTCAATTGTACTCGGGGTTCCCACTGTCCCTATCTGGGATTTTTCTTCCTCATAGGAAAATCTCCCCGGGATGGTGGTAGAGAAATTGCGTATGCTTGGTTTCGCTAGTTAGGGCCCCCTTCGCTTCTATAGCGCTGGGGTGTTTTTCCCTCGTCCTCTCCCTTCCATTCCTATCCTTTTCCCGGAGGCGTCGGCGGGCTCCGATCGCGACGGCGCCTCTATCCTTTTTCCTTCCCATCCAGCCCCTCCCCGGGTGTCCGGGCGTATAAGCCTCGGACTTGGTACCTGGCCCCGGTGCGTTGTACCCTTAAGAGGGTTCGCCTTGAACCCTCAGGATTCTTGTACTCGGGGTGTCCAGATGTCGAGATTCGAGTTATCAGGGTTCTAATGTTGATCATATGACTCTTCTAAAATGCGTAAAAAAACTTAAAACTCACTACCTATAAAATTTCCGGGGGCGAGATCCCCGGCTTGGGCCCCCCATTATTTTTTGTAAGCCGGCATCGCTGGTTGCTCTACACCGGAAGCAAACAGATACAATTACATCAAAACGGTAAAAACGAAAAATATCACTCGAGTAAATACAATATTCGTCAGAATTGAGCATCCACGAAAAAGATTAAATTTACCAACATGAAATGAGGAACACCTTATTTAAGCACCTACGCTCTAAAACATTGATTTAGTGGCAATAGAGGGTAAAAATAGGTAGTTATGCCCCGTAATTCGCAAGAAATTATTCAGATAAGCGAAAAATAGCATACATTTCCACATAAAAAAGTTTATAATTCGTTTCAAAATCCGTTTTACAAATGCTATACAACTTGGCGCAATGAGCCCTTTTTTTGTAGTTAAAATGATTTGAAAACCGCCATAGATTTATCCAATCCCATTAGCTTTATTGAAGTAGGCAGGATATTGACAAAATGTGAGGCAGGGAAAACATTTTGATGGATTTCATTCATGGCATTACGTCGAGAGTATGGGAACGAGCAAACAAGGGCCAACTGACCTAGTTTTATTCCTTTGCTGAGCAGCCATCTCTCCCGGTTCAGCTTTATAAATCTACGAGTTCAACTTAGCCACGGCTTATTACCTAACCCGTTATATGGAAAACAATTCACATTTCATCAAAAATTATGTTCCAACAGCTAATTCACCAATAGATGTATTGTTTTTTCTTTTTTGCTGATTTGGTGCTATGTATATGGGGACATGTATTGTGTAAAAAATGGTATTTTGAGGGCTTTTTAAAATTTTTTTGGTACTTAGTATTTTGTTATGTACTTTGATTTATGTATATTATTCCTAACTTTGTGTTACCACCCGACTTCATGGTCGACTTGTAAGTAATTATTTAATGATACTAATAATTTAAAAAATAGCGTTATAACTATCATAAACCATTGAAATACGTTTTTACTAACAGTTCAATAAAATGTATTTTTAATGAGGACAATTTATCTGAAAAACCTTATGTATTGTTCTAAATATCATTAAATAATGCCAATTCTTAAAAGTTTACCAGAACTATATATCTGCAGTCAAAAACGATATATTTCAACGAGAAGCATATTTCTATCGACCCTATAAATGATAAGGAAAACCGCACGAAAATATTTATACTAACTTTTTGCTAACGTAGTAACTTCATTGGTGAATTACATCGTATGAGTTAACAATGCAGGACAAAGGAAAAGGGTAGACTATAAAAAGGCACTAATAATACACATTTTGTCAAATTATTCCGTGCATTAATGGTACCTCTAGGTGAGTGGTAAAAAATCAATAAATTTCTATGCAATGACTTAAATTCACTTTCAAACATTATTCTTTGCTATTTTTTCGCTAATCAGCAGCCTGATGACAGTTATATAATAAAAATAGCTTACTGTATGACATTATATTGTAAAGGTTAGCGGAATAGATTGAATTTATAACCATTGTATCAACAACGTAGAAACCATTTCAAGAAGATTTTGAGCATGCGAATAGTACTAGGATCTGCAAAACTTACTACGTTCGCAGGAATAACTTGAGGAGTATGCAGCAATAAGTAGGAAATTACCTGGAAAGAGAAAAAGCAAATATGAGTACAGGCTGATCGAGAATTAAGAAAGTTCATTTTGCAATTGATTTAATTTTAGTTATTAAAATCATTGAACATCTTAGAGAAAAAGTGAAATTGTTGTTCTTCGTCAAAGCATAGAGAACATATATCTACATCTATAAGGTATGCAAGAGCCAATTCTAGGGTATATCGCAGGTTGGGAGATTTTTCGTGACACACATTGCGATAAATGATGAATTATTTTTTTTACAAAACGATAGGAAATTACATTCAATAGTTAACCCTTCATTATATGAATATGTGAAATATACGTGTGTAGAAGCAGCTGCGGGAAAAACGTACTGGGACGTTGGAATCTGTCATCACGCCTGTTTTCTCAGCCCCTTCCTATAGTAACGGTTATACTATTTCAATTATTGAGAGTGATACGGATAATTCTCCTTGCTAAACCAAAATAGTTGCTCTACCACTCACTAGGGTTCATATTCTATGACTATGCCACAACGATACCTCTCTTGTCCTTGTATTCATTGCTATTCCTTTGATTCTACGATTATCATTGAACAGGCGCATTAGAGTCAAGTCCTTCTCTCCTTGCTAAGTAGTTTCCTTGCTTAGTAAAAAGTATTTGTTCAAAACCAAGCAGTTGAGGTTCTGTCCTCATAAGCTTTCGGGGGAGAAAACTCTGCATTGCGTACGTATTGAAATGCCTCTTCATTTTGCCAGCCATATCGGCGCCATTTTTGGGTCAATGTTCTAAAAAATAACATGAAATTCAAAGCTTAATCATTGAATAATGAATTGAAAGAATACTTTGAACGTTGATTTGTATATTTGAATTTGATGGATGTCATCTATGGATATTAAATATTTTTTCAAGGCTTTAGCAAAAGGTGTTTGCTTTAAACCAGGCAGTTGAGGATCTGTCCTCATAAGTTATCGGGGAAGAAGTCTTGGTATTGCGGAGATCTCGAAATGCCTCTTCATTTTGCCAGTCGTATCACTTTCACCTTTTCCACTCCATTTTCTTCCTCTATACTTTTAATTCTGCCTACTGCCGATCGTTTCTACCCAATGACTACCTCCAACCCTCTCCTCCTCCCAGCTATTTCACCAAGCGTCCATCTCTCCTCCCGCCCGCTGGTAGTCCGCTTTGCGAACCACGCCACGCTCCCGACCAGAAGGACCCTATATAAATATATACCAATCCACCCACTTGTATGCGATGGATATTGCCGTCATCCAGGGGCAATAAAAATCGCAATTGGAACGAAGTAGCAGCTCGGAAAGCCCGTTCAACCCCCTCTCCCTTCCTGCTCGTTAAGAAACATTGCATGACCCTTACTTCCTCTCCTCCATGACTATTTTTTATATATATATCCTACGTATATATATATGTACATACTATATATTTAAGGGCGACGGCGAGGAAACGAAGGGGCGATAGCTTTGAAAGAGGTTGGGAAAGGGCCGTATTGAGGATTGAGTCTTTTACGGTAAGGATGACTGCGGAAAGGTAAAAAAAAGCAGTGGAGGAGGAGGTTTTTGGAGGAAAAAGCAGGGTTCCCTTTAGCGCGAGGACGGCGTAAACGAGAAGGCGTGGAGCTGGAGAAGACGGTGGAATGGTAGATTGGCAGATTCGTTCGTTTGCCCTTCATCGGTCTCGGTCACCAAAATGAGCGAACTCGAAGAGTCGGCGATAGGAAATTCTCAAGGTGCAAATTGATTGGGTGAAACGACCAGGCAAGACTTCAAATGAGTTTAATAGTACGAGTAATTAAGCATGTAAACAGAAAAGGCGCACGTAAATTTGAAAAAAACAGCTGATATCAAGATGAGTTAAGAACTGAATAAAACCAGTTTCAGCAATCATAACTGCTGATGAATGCATGGGAACATACATTTGAAGGATGCTTTACTATGGAAGAGAGGCATGAGCAATGACAGCAGCGGATAATTCAAGGATAGTGGCCTTCAAAATGTGGTGCTACAGAGGAATGATGAAAATCAAATGGATCGACCGAGTTAGTAACGAGGAAGTCCTAAGAAGAGTAGGAGAGAAGAGAAGCATCATGAAAACATAGATAAGAAGATGGAACAACCTTATAAACCATATATCAAGGCATAACGGCCTGATGAAGACAATCATCGAGAGAAAAGTAGATAGAAAGAACGGAAATGGAGGTCTCGAATGAAATATGTGGAACAGGTAAGGAGAATGTGGAAGAGAAGTACATAGGTGTGAAAAGATAAGCTGACAGGAGATTTGAGTGGAGAGCTGCGTCACACAAATCTTAGGATTGCTCACCAGTGGTGATGGAGATGACTGATAATGATGATATAAATCTGGAAATGAAAATCAATGAAATATATGATCAATTTTGCGTTTGAGAGTTGTTTTTGTAAGCGATTAATGAAATCTGATCAATAATTTACGAAGATGATTGGTGTTTATCATTCTTTCTCTCGTTTATTACGTGCGATCTAAATGCCGGAAACAAATGACATCGATTTCAAAAAAAAAACTTTTTATATTATATATTTATATTTATGATATTTGCTGTTAAACAACGACCATAATGGGTAAGGTTTACAAAGAGTTACGATAGTTCGATCTTTTTCGAACCTCTGTGTTGAAATGAAATATTATCGTATGAAGAGGCCTTGATTATCAATTATATTTCTTTTATTACATCATGTTTACCAAAAAAATATTATAATCATATTTTTATTATTATTATTATTATCTTTATTTCCCTTAAATTTTATTCAGTTCTCACTGAGTTGTATTACTGTAAAGAGTACGGGATCTCACCTAGATAACTCTTTACTGTTCTATTGCGTTGAGAAATTGTCTCGTGATATGGCAGGTGGACATGGCAGGATACAGTCTTCTGCAAATTAATGAATGTATTTGGATGAAGGCTGAGTATTTTGAAACTATTTTATATATGTTTTGGGATGATACTGGAAGCAGAAATGACAATTGAAGCTATGAAAACCTGTTCCATGTTCCATATTTTTTTATTTCCATTGCCAATTCTTGGTACTTATTTATTTTTCCAGCCATTGTCCTTTCGATGTTATGCGAAACTAGCACAGGAATATCAACTATGTAATAAGTTCTATATTTCTTGTAAATCAACATTACATCTGGTCAATTATCGAAAATAGTTTTAACGTTTTGGATAGGCAAATCGTATTTAAGTTAAAATGAACTGTTGTGAAGCTCTATTTCGGGGTGGGATTCATAGTATGGGGTCTTGGTATCTATTGACTTGTGTTAGTAGGTCAGTTTTTGGTGGATAATTTTTTCAACTTGACTATGCCTATTTAAATATTCTATATTCTATTCTGATATATTGGCTAACATCTTACAGCCAGATATAATGTGCTGGATTGTTTCTGTCACTTGAAAACATCTTCTACCTTTGTCATCTGTTATGCTTTTATCACCCAGGTTGTACTTTGCATAATTTTAGTGCGGACAACCTGGTCTTATATTGCAAGCATGAAACCCTCGGTTTATTATTATTATTCTTTGGTTTCACAGCATTTTTGTTAGTTTTAGGCGAGGTACGGAATCACCAAGCACTCTCGTCTTTTTACTCTGTGTTGAAAATTTTTTTGACATTCCGACATATTTAAAATTGCTGCTTTTGTATTGTAATGAACAATTTTTTCGGCCGTTCAATAGTTTTAAGACGTTGATGGATTGAATGAGGCACTATTCCTGTGGCAGAGATAATGATTGGTATTATGTGTACTTTATCTGATTTCCATAATCTCTTAATTTTATCTCTCAGTTCTTCATTCTTTTCCATTTTGTTTGTGTAGGCTGCCGTGGTGTAATGGGAATTAGGTACGGCAATGTCTATCAAGTATGTTTCACTGTGAATTTTATCTTGCACCACTAGATCAGGTCTATTGCAATGGACTGTTTTATCGGTAGTAATTGAACGGTCATAATAAATCTTACAGTGGTCGTTTTCAAGGATGGTTTTAGGTGTGTACTTATAATAAGGAACTCCATTTTCTATGAGTTTATACTTTAGAGCTAACTTCTGGTGGATGATGTAGCATATTTGATCGTGACGGTGCAGATAGTCTTTTTGGGATAAGTTAGTGCATCCACTTGTGATGTGGTGTATAATCTCAGAGGCATTATCACATTTTCTGCATCTGTCATCCGATAAATTTGGGTTTTTAATTATATATTTTTCATGATTTTTTTTCATCACCTGGTCTTGTATTGCGATCATATATCCTTCTGTTTCTGGGAAGAGTTGCCCGTGCCTGAGCCATGCGTGCAAATCATTATTATTATTATTATTGTAAAATTATAAAAATTATTCGTTCTATCGAAACGATTCCTACCGGTGAACGAATCTTCTCAATCGTGAGCGTGTGGAATTGGAGACGACCGTGAAAGAGGGGGGGTAAAGGCGTAAGAGTTTTTTCTTTGAGAAGGAGGGAGACTAAGGAGAGGTAGGAAGAGGTCATAAGGCTGAGACCCTGACGGTGATGGGGCTGGAAGGGTACGGGATTCCTGGGTGGAGGAGGGGGGGGGGGGGAGTTTGATTCCTCCATTTTTTCTTCCAACCTCCCCCCCCTCCTTTCCTGGGATCTTTTTAGATTGCCCTCTTATTTGAAGGAGTCGAATTGGGAGGGGCGGGAAAGGTGAAAGGTAAAATGGGGCGAATAGGATCGCATTGAGCTGCATTGAATGCCGAGGAAAAGATGGAGTGGAAGGGGAAAGAGGCCTCACCTAAAGAGAGGAGGGACAGGATCCGTCAATGCAAGGAGAAAGTAAGGGAGAAGGTAAATAAATTACCAGCCAATTGAAGGGAATGAGATGAATTATCAGTAATTTTTATTTATTTTATTTTATTTTCAAACCACCGAATACAGCTCATATTGGCCATTTTATATCGGGGTATTCAACAAATTTAACAATTGAACGTACACGAACAACCGTGCCCTGGACAGGGGAAATTTACCCAGGCGGGACTCGAACCCTCGACCTCTTGTTTGGCAGGCGAGGACGTTACACCGCCGCCGGCGAGGCCGGCAAATTATTAATTAGTATTAATAATAACCACCGGCCGGTAATATTAAACAATTAAGTACAGAATGTACTTATTCAGTGATTCAATCCGAAGGTCGGTTTGGATAGGCGAGGGTAGAGCTCACCCCAGTTTTTTACTCAAGCCTCAGTGTCATTTTGTATCTATTATACGTAGCTCACATCAGCAGTGCCGTTTAAGTTCGTTACATGTTTACCGATAGCGATGTAAACGCGCAGAAGCTCATTAAGGGATTTATTAATCTATGAAAGCATAAATTGAAATACATTAACATTATTTACACGCTAATTACAAGCACTAAGATTTTCCTTGAACATGCCAAACGAACAGAAAGCTCCCTGAACTTATGGGCGCTTAAAGTTGCTAAATTTGATCGTTCCTCTTTAGCAAGTAGCCTGACTATGGTAATACGTAATAAAGTGCGCTTTGAGCGCTGAGCGCAATGTCAAACAATAGATTACTCTAATGATGTGATTCTGGCCGTTTACCATACGATTATGCTTTTACACTAAAATATTGTTTGCCGGTAGAGATCTAGCTGTCCAATAGCTGATTTTTTTAAGTCTTGCTAATCAAATCAATACCTGAGGGGCAAAGAAAGTTGACACAGAAATTAAAACTAAATTAAAGATAAAATAAAGGAAACGGATGGTATTAAAACCAATTTATTAGCCAAAAACGTAATATCTAGAGTCCCAGAAGTAATTCAGAATATCCATCTTCCTAAATCAATCCCGTCATGTAAGTAGCGACAAAATTTACAACCTATGAAACAATTATAATCTGAATGTTTTATGCTCAAAATAAAATACTTTTTTCAACCTATAATGAGATCAAAGTAGAAAATTTCAAATCGATCGATCGTTTTCGATTGATTTCCTCTCTTCTCTCGCCTTTAAAAATAAGATAAAGATTTTGATAATGATGACAAAGCCATCACCATTGTATAAACCTTCCTCAGGACCTATTTTTGGCGAAGGAAAGAGGAAGCGTGAGCGGAAAGGCGGAGGAGCGGAACATAAGGAGCCAATGAAGTGGAAGAGATGGACAAAGGAGGAATAAGAAGCCAAGCAAACGACACCCAAGAGGAGGAATTTGAGAGCTTCCCTCCAATCCCATCTTAAATTCCTTTCCAAAACGGATGGAAAACAATGAAGACACGGAGAGAACCCAAAGATAAGGGATAGAAAGAAGAATATAAAAAAGTAAGATGAAAGAAAGAAAGTTGATGCAGGAAATTCCAGAAATATGGAACGAAACATAACACATTTAAACTTCATTAGTGAGCTAAAATTATTGCTACATCACAGCTCTTTAATCAATAAGATACTGGAAGTGTTATCATAAGTATTCGCAGAATAAATTTACAATGTAAAAATATTATAAAACTACATTTTATTGAAAAGAGGATGATGCGGAAGAGGAGGAGATACGGAAAATTATAGAAATTACGGAGAATTAAAGAAATATTGAAGAGGAGATGATACGGAAAAAGATGAAAGAAAGGCTGAAAGGTGAATCAAATGGAGAGCTGCGTCAAATAAATCTTAGATCCACCACAGTTCAAGTAGATGAATATATTGTCATAGATACAATGAGGTTAAATATGCCTATATCAAATAAAATTCCATGAGAGATGAAACTACCTAAACTTCATATCCTAAGCGTAAGCTAAAGGTACTGAAAGGGATGCAGTAAATGGTGTGTGCCCTTCCATCAAGTTAGATACTCACACTCCCATGCAAAAAACCCAAAACATTTTACGGGATAAAGTTACTCTGTTTTAGCGACATAAAGATAGCATGCATTAAAAAATGGTAATAGAAAGCCGTGAGTCCTGAAACCAGCCCAGAACTTCAAATAATATAGGATAGAAATAATTTGAGTACTGAAAAATAATTTAACTGGTAAAAAATCTCTTTTAATTATCACAATCGTAACATTGAGGGATCAAAATATGTTTTAATGATAAAGAACCGGTTTCATCCCTTCATTCACTCGTAAGTGTTATTGATAGGCATGTGGAGAGTTTTAAGAGCCAAGTAAATTTTTAATGTTGAACGGCAACTCCATGATGGAGAAAGTGTGATTCTTCTTTATATTTTAGAAGCGTAAAACAAATTTATTTTTTCCGAAGGTGGTATAAATATTTGATATGCCAAACCAATTCATTAGCCAAAAATGTAATATCTAGAGTCCCAGAAGTAATTCAGAATATCCATCTTCTATTTTATTCTTCGATAAATTGATCTTGCGACCCACGAATGAAAAAATGTAAGAGATGAAAATCAACGTCCTTCGACACATGTGTCTGAAGTTATGATCTCGTTAGCTAAGGGCACGCTCTGTAAGGAGACCAAGTAGACGTGGCTAGCTACGGTAGCAATAACGAATTGAAAGAGGTACTACTAGAATAAAATCAAGTGGATAAGATAAGAGTCCATAGGTTAAAAAGAGGGGCAAGGATACTCGTCAAGTGGATGAGGCATAAAGTATGAACGACCTTTTTGAGGAGCAAAACTGAGCGGTTCGGGAAAATCGATTTTCCTCGGACCTATTTTTATATTTTATTTGAATTTATTTTTTTGTAAGAAAATATAATGTTTTAATAAATATAAATACAGAAAGAATTACATGCGGCTAATCTTTGCAAAATTCCATTTAATGTATCAATAATTTATTCCAGTCAACACGTTTCATGGCACTGCAGCAAAATAGTGGCCTAATGCATAGCGTGCAACTAATACATGACCTTGGATAAAAATCATTTCGAGGAAAGCAAGTAGAATTATAAAAAATAAATGAATAGATAGTGGTAAAAATGTAGTATAGTCAACATTTTTTAGATTAGCTTTTAATTTAACTATGTACAGCTCTGGATTCAGGTCTGATGATGTTGCAAAGTAGAGACACATATCGACAAAAATGATTATTAATATATGCTCAGAGGAATTTTGCAAATACTACTTTAAAATTGCTTGTTTGAGGCGTAACTTGGTGAAAGCGATTCATTATTAAAATTAAAAAGAAGAACTTTGTGCTTTCACATTAATACTACTTTGTTTCCGTTGCAATTGATTTCAACATTTATCGTCCGCTACAATTTCTTTTATTTTATATAAAATTCAATTTCAGACTATTTAGAGACGCAAAATATAAATTTCTTATATTTAACAATCCATATGGTGATTTGCAGTGAAAATAAATCCTTGAGTAGGCATTCGCGGTGTGGTGTACTTCCAGCTGAAATGTTCAAGGGAGATACACCAGATGTTGTCATCTTTGCTGACTACAGTCTCGTCAGCACTGCATCTGGCTTTTAAGATTTTTGAAGTGCATATAACTGGTTTCGACCCTGTTTTGTACATTATCGTTGGAGTCAGGCGTCGAGACGCAGTCAACTTGTACGAAAAGCATGTGGCTATTTGGCGAAAGATTGTTTTACTCGTATTTCAAATGAAATAACGTTCAGAAGCATGGTATTTGGAGGCAGCGACCGATCGCTGAGGTCATTTGCCCCAAGATGGAGGGATGGAGGGAAACCCGACGACGAAGTTTCCCTGCTTCTCATGAAATGTGCCAAGGGAACCACGGTGAATAAGTAGGCGCAGTTCAAATTGGTTGAAGTAGTTAGTTGTAAAGCTATGATAAGAGGATAAATTGATTTGTTAACCTAACGTATCCCGAACTGTAGAAGGCAATTTAATTGAAAAGTACCATATTGGAATATCTTGTTTGGAAACTGAATTAATACGGATTCCATTTCCGTTTTTTTCTGAAAAAGCACTGTACAATGCGAAATAAACGGAGGTCTGTTTTTATTCTTCTCCATTGATGTATTATTAGAAAACCTCCGAAGGTATTTACTGATTTCGGAAGGTTTAGTTGTTATAAGATGATTCGTGGCCATAGTTTCTCAAGGATTGTTTGGAAGGAGTTATCTCGGCATATATGATGAAACTCCAACTCTAGGTTAAATGAATACGATGATGCTTACAGCTTTCTGCAGCACCAAATAATAATATTTTTCATGTATTGGTTTAGTTTACGAAATGACATAATTCTAAATAGATGCACCAATCCAGATAAAAAAATAAGAAAAACGTCTTAAATGAGGAAACTGGCTAGAAAAAAGATGACTCAGAGGAATGATGTATACCAATTTACGGAATGAAGTACTATGAATACATGTGATAGCATCATTAATAACGGCATACAGAGAATACCATGCATGGTATTTCAGGAAGACTATGCAATACTTTAGTTGCTGATAGGGGAGACAGTAGGAACGAAACCCTTGGGTCGGGTTCTCGGGATACACTCCTGGAGCAGGGACTATAAGCGATCAGCTTTTTTCCTCTGCCACCAGAAGGGGAAGGACGGGAAGGAACAAGGAAAGGAGGCGCCGCCGCGATGGGAGCCCGACGACGCCTCCAGGGGTAGGACGGGGAAGAAGGGGAGGGGACGAGGAATCCTGCACCGTCACAAAGGCGGGCAGGTCCTACTACTAACGAAACCAAGCTTACGCAATTAATATGCTACCAATTTTAGTAGATTTTCCTATGAGGAAGAAAAATCTATCGATCAAATCGGTAGGATAGGGGAGACAATTTAAAGGATTTTTCTGTTCATAAACATGGGGTCTTTAAGCGTAATTAAAATTGAGCCTTTAGCAAGTCTCACAAGGAGACATCGCCAAAGTGATGTTCGGGATCTGCATGCGGATATTATTAACTGAAACTATATAGGTAAGGTAGAAAAATTGTCTCGGCTTTCTTCCACATAGGCCCGGGTTCGAGAGATATTCGCTTGTAAAGATTTCGCGCAGCATGACATCCCTTGAGTAATCGCTACCTCTTAACTACGGCCGTGTTTTTCTCTCTTCTAATTTTTGAAATCACTGTTACATTTTATCCCCATTCGTTTTATTTAGTTACTTCGCGATTTTTTAAATTTAATATCAATTTATGGATTTTAAACGAAACTCCGAATTGTTCCTTACCAGGGCGATTACTCAAGGGATGTCATGTTGCGCGAAGTCTTTACAAGCGAATATCTATCGAACCTGGGCCTATGTGGAAGAAAGCCGCGACACTTTTTCTACCTTACCTATATAGTTTGAGAAAATAACATCCGTATCCAGACCCTGAACATCACTTTGGCGACGTCTCCTTGTCAGCAATGTGATAGCAAACTTTATACTATATAAGTATTTACCAATTTTGAGATTGCTTTAGACAGTTATTATCGCTCATTTTCATCCAACCTTACTTATTTGATGTCCATAAAAATGGAGAGCATTGAATAAAATTTCATAAATGCTGGATATCCAAGAAAAAGCGTAACTGCAAAGTTAATCCAAAACAATGTTTGGGTAGCTCAGTAGTTAAGGTTGCTACCCTATGTTTTTGGACCAAAAATGTTAATAATTGTTTCTCTTACAACTCCCTGAAGTAATGTAGATTCATCCTGAAGCACCCTGTATATCTTACTGAGAGACGGTTTTTATGAAAAATATCAAGTGGACGTGATGGGAGCCGATTGGATATAAGGGAACATGTGGATGGCACATGACACGAACGACCAATACAGATGATCGCGCTGAACCCAATTGAGATGATGGTCTGGAATTAGTGAGCGTAGTTCGGGAACGGGGGTTGTAAGTGGCAGGATATAGAGAAGGGTTGAAGTGGAGGAGGAATAGGTTATACGACTGCTGGGACATTCTGAGCGCCCTCCTATAAGGATTGGAGTCTTCAGATAGAGCCCTACGGTCGCCTCCTCTTAAACGCCTTCGATGAATAACGTAGCAGGAGGGACATCCTAGCCCGCGAGAAAGATTCGAGTCACGCAATTGAACGCCCGGGCCCGGTTTTTTTCTCGTCGTGGAGATGACGGGGGTTGTCATGGTAACGGAGGCTTCGAGAGAGAGAGACTGGAGCTAAAGGTTATACTTTGACGACATGAAAAAAATAGAAAAAAATAATTCGAACAGGAATGTGAGATAGAGAGGAAAATCACGTAGGTATTTGACACGCCCGAACTTACTAGCCAGTTACCTCGAAAATTTCCTCCGTTACATGTAAAATTATAGGTCATACGCTACAGACAACTTACGTATACTATAGACGTGCGGATTATTACGCTACCAAGAGAGGAACTCTGCAAAGCAAAAGGTCTCTTATGTCTAATTTTTCAAAACAGATTGTCACACCTTCGGCTTGCCTACATAAATAAAACGTTTTAGTTTGAAATGGACCGCATTTTAGTCTTCTACAAATCGTTATTACAGCTGTTTAAGAATATTTCCTACAAAAATATGCGCCGGTCACCGGCCGTAGATCTGTTGTGATTGCTGCTTCTGTCTTCCAGTCCCTTCACTCTTTATTGTCTCTTCTCCCTTCCCCTTCCGAGGTACTCTATACATTAGAAACCCCTAGATGGTCCATCTTCCTACTGGGCACCACTCAGTCATTCACGTTTCATGTCTATCCAGGCATCTGTATGCCATATATTGCCCCAAAGAGCAACTGTATTGCCGTAACAGAGAAATCATTCCTTTATCGATAAAAAGACTCGTTAAGTGAGCCTACGTAATTCATAGCAAAGACTCAAAGCTAAAAATTACATTTTGTACCAATAGCATGACGTATTTCCCAGAAACAATACCCTAAATTTGACTCTTCACACGAAAACGTTGAAATAAAGGTACACTTTTCGGTTGAAAAAAAGCATTTGGAATAAATAACAAAACATTATACAAGAGAAATCAAAGGATGGTGCGTTGAGTCGCATCAAAAGGCGAGTTCATATTACTTCGGTTCCGTCAGTATTTATGTTTCCACGTGTTAGCATCACTACACGTGTAAGGTATATTCTGGGTGCTTAAAATTTTATTTCATAATATTTCACCGATATATCACATATTTTCAACAAGCTTTATGCAATGGTAGAAGTAAGGAAACTGCGCAAATTCCACTAAAAATACAACTTTTTTTGGAGACAACATGTTTCACTGCTCTGCAGGATCATCATGACATCGCATTTTGTAATGATAATTCAGCAGTGCAGTGAGACATCTAGTCTCCAAAAAAGTTTCATTTTTAAAATTTGAATTTGAAAATGTTTTTTGTTCCTGCTAAATTGGAGTTCCGCAATGTATCGGCCGCTACCTTTACTTCCATCAGGCTTCATCTCATACTCACTCGTTTTTTTATCTTTATCACTTGTCAATTGGCATGCATGTGGCACCACAGTGATGATGTGAATAGACATGGCCTGATAAAGTTGTGTTCCAGTCCAGTGTATCGAAAAGAAATAAAACCTTTTATTTATAGCAGGAGCGTGTCTTTTTCATTACAAAATATATTTAATATAATCACATCAAGAATATGATTAAGTTATGACAAGAAACCAATACATCTACATGGTATCGTGTAAGCCATCACTGGGGTGTCTGGCAAGGACTGATTCCACAACAGGCAATACTCGTCCTAGCCTAAATAATAAACTCACTCGCTTGCCGGGCACAGACCAAACAAACAGGAAAATGACATGCGGCCAGACAAGAAACTAGGAGAGTGCTAAGGACACCGACATGCTACCGTGCAAATAAAATCCTAATTAGTAATAGAAAAACGAAAAGTTAGTTAAGTATTTGATTCACATATGAGTTATAGATTGTCAAAAATTCTTACAGAGAGTAAGTGTTTACAAATATGATAAGTTATTAACTGCCGGCCTCTGTGTCGGCCGGGTAAAGTCCTCGGCTGCCAAACAAGAGGTCGAGGATTCGAGTCCCGCCAGGGTAGGTTGCCCCTATCTTAGGCATGGTTGTTTGTGAACGTGTAGTTGTATTTGTTGCACGCCCCGATGTAAAATGGCCAATATTTTTATTTATTTTATTTTTTATTTTATTCGCAGACCTCCGAATACAGCTCTCATAGGCCATTTTAAATCGGGGTATTCAACACATTCAACAATGAAACGTGCACGAACAACCATGCCCTGGATAAGTGAAACTTACCCAGGCGGGACTCAAACCCGCGACCTCATGTTTGGCAGGCGAGGACTTTACCTCGCCGCCACCGAGGCTGGCAATATGTGCTGTATTTGCTGGTATGGGAAAAAATAAAATAAATTAATAAATGCAGAGACTATTTTACCTAGTCCGTGTCAAGCAATCATTGAGATTAGCTAAGGACAAACAAAATATAGAAAATTTCCCTGAGTTTTGAGACTATTTCAGCTTACTGTGAGTTGGTAAACGTTGGTGGGAAAGAGGAACACGAACGTAGACGGAACGTTCTCATCCATGCTGCGAGAAAAAGGCCAGCAGCGTTGGCATGAAAACGGTGACCAGCGTTGGAGCAACACCAACAAATTAGCGGGTGGTAGCAAGGGGGTGCACACAGAGATCAAATCGCAACGGCACGAAAAGTTTGATTGCACGTGGAAATTAGTGCCGTCAGACGGCGAGGGGAGGCGCACAGGTCGGCCCCAGTGTGATTAACATCCAGGGCAACCCCACACCCCGAGCTACCTCCCTCTAGGGCCTTTGAAATCCTTCGCGTCTTCCACCTCATTTGTTTCGTATTCCATCCCTCGGCATGGGTTTTTCTCGATCCTCCTTCCCTTACTGCTAGCTGCACTCTTTTTGTGAGCCGAGATCCGCTAAGTTTTTGTCGCAGCGAATAGAGTTTAGTGCACGATATATTCATAACATTTTGTGAAGTGGTTTGTATGCGGTTTCAAAAAGGTCTCCATTAAAATTTCGATACATTTTCAGCTTATTTTCCTTTTACCTTATGATTTTCATTGTTTTCGCATCGTTAACACTGCTGACCAACTGGTCCCTTGCATCCTAAAGTTAACTGGCACATAGCTTAGTTAAGTAAAGTTAAGTTTAAATACTGTTCTTGTATTGAAGTGAATCCCACAGCAGTACGTTTTTGTCTGGTTAACTTTTCATTTTTATTTTTATTTACATTGTTTTCGCAACACCAACAATGATGTCAAAAGGTCCAGCCATCCTTTTATTGTTTCGTGACGTCAACTTGCACACAATGCCCTCAGCAGCATATTCATCGTAAAACAAAGACTTTCTATGCATATAATATACTGCTAAAGCGTTTAAATAGCTTTCTAGCAGCGTAAACGCGATGATGGAGATGGGTACGTCTTCAAAACTCTTCTAGCGACAATCAACCTCATTCTTCTCAAAAAAATATTGATTGGCACGCTTACGAACACCTTTACCTAGGCAGAAATGCTCGAATTAGAATATCGCGTAAAATAACATTATTTATTTTAGGTCTTTTACAGTGGATTCCTGTTATGAAGAAATTTCCTCAATCATAAAATTTTTCGCTCCAAGAATTTTCTCTCCCCCAAGAAGATTTAATCTAATAGTCTAACTTAATAGTCCACACCTGCGTAACACCATGGCAGTCACCTCTAGGTTGCATCTATTTACAGTCTTTATATCAACTCACCAACCTGTCTGTTTGTTTGTCTGTTTGTCTGGTACAAATCTTGTAACTGAAATTTGACTCACTTCCTGTGAAGCAAAAACGCTGAAATTTTGCACACTTCTTCATTTCCGATGACAATACATGAAAATATAACTTTTTCTCTCCAACCCCCCTTTAACCACCCCCCAGTCAACCTATAGCCCCCCAAAACATGTTTTTGATCAAAGAAGTTCCAAATGGTCGATTTTCGTGTTTTGCGACCACAGTAAAAGTTATCCACCATAAAATTTCCCATCGACTCAGCCCTAGCTTGGGGGATTCGTCTTGCTTTACTCGGCGAGACCCCCGCTTTCGAAAATTTTTCAAAGTCCCTCCGTCGTCTCGGGTCCGGCTTCGGACTTTGAAAAATTTCGTCCGAATTCCGTCGTCCCAGGTCCGGACTCTGGACTTAGAAATTTTTCGGCCTTAGATTTTTTTCGAAAATCGTCAAAAAAATTTTCTTCCCTTCGAGCGCCTGCAGATTCGTAGTAATAAATATAGTGACTTTTTTAATACGTCACTTTTGGTTTTTCGGGGTCACTGAGTTTTTTTTTCTTTGTGTCATATATAAACGTTGCTCATCCCCTGTAATCTAAATATAAAGGCTGGTTTTTAAAAAAAATTTTTTTATAAGAGCTTATTTACATCTAAAACACATGCGGCCTAGCAAGTACAGTGATACAGACATTAATGGCACATCTTTTACTATCCCTGATTGTCATCGGAAAGAATTCACCATGAATCGTTACAGAAAATTCTATATATAGCAATAAAATATTCTTGTGCTAAAAATTTTACGTCAAAGTAGTGATTTAAAAAAATTGTATGAATGTTTGGCACTCATATTTTGTTTCATAAGTATGGATAAAGGCATGTTTCGGTTTTATTTTTACTTAAGGTTAACTCTCTGACCCTCAAATTATGCAATGAGAACAATATGGTATTGGCTGCTACTCGTGCTTTTACCCTCGTCTACTGTTCGAGACGACAGAAAAGTTGACGAGCACTGAGTTGAGGACGCGGCTTCGCTGGCATCATTATTTCCGCAAAAGCAGACATCCGGCGACAAAGAAAACCCGAGCTATATGAGTGGGTAGGTAGGATAAAAAATATATTGTTAATGTAATAACAACAATAAACAAAGTTCATCTTCGTCAACACGATCTATGGAAGTGTGCGCAAGGCAACACATGCCTGTTATTTGAGGGAGGGGGAATAATTTTTTTGAGATTATTGAACGCAACACAAATATTTAATCTTTTTGTTGGAAAAACTAGTCCAATAAATTTCGGATTCTCCAATAAATCGCGGAGTCCAATACATTGTGGAATTTAGTGTGTATGATGCTTCCCAAAAATAATTATTGTGATAAGAAGAAATATATCTACGTCTGATAAAAAAGTTTTTAGCCAAATTGCGCTCATTAATTTTCAACTTGGTACTCATCCGAGGATCATCATAGCCTTGAATAAAATTCTAGGAAAAATATTTAGAGTCATTAAAATCTGGCGACTTATGAATTGATTGACTGATTAATATGAATTTATAATAATTTCATACTACTAGAACGGTAATAAAAGATAAGCATAATGCTTAATATCTTGCTCGCCTGTAATGTGAGACTAAAAGCATTTGATTACTATTAAGCATGTGGGCTTAAAAATAGTATGGCAATAACATAGCTAATAAAACACGGTATGTTTATTTTACAATGACAATACCCGATAAAATTCATATGATATATTTTAGTAGTTTTTTATGTATGCATAAGCCTATACTCCGGAGAAAAACTTATCTCAATTCTTTTCTCACATCTAGAAATCTATGGGATCATCTTCGGAATGCTCTGTCGGAATTTGAAAAATATTTCTCGTCTTTATCCATTTTCATAGAAAAGCTTTTTAGTTACCTTAGAGAGATCTAACGACAGTAAATTTTATCTATTTTAATGGTGTACAATAACAATTTGTCAGAAGTTTTTCTTCTAATTTCTCCCTTCCTCACGCTCTATTCCGTATGCATTCATTGTTTACTTGGGATAATTTTTGCTTCGGTGATTGTTTAGCTTTTCTTGGAAATGAAATGGTGCCAGGCGTAGTTTTTTTGTTTAAGCAGAAATTGTTTCTTGCGTTTTTATTTGCTCTTATGTGGATACTCAGCGTATTAATACATTCATTCATTAAAAGTGCAATATTTATCCGATACACGAAGATTGTTTCACGTTCTATTTTGGTACTGCGTTCGAGAAAAATTTGAGTCATAGCACATGACGGAAAATATCGGTGCTTATCATCTCACGCTTAAGTTAATCAATGAGAACGAACATATGAGAACGAGAACGGATATACAGTTACGTGATAATTAGTAGTATATTTATTTATATAAAACATCATTCGTCCAAATTACGCTGGTTACATGACTGTGTTACTAGGTGACTAAATTTTTGTAGTTTTACCAGTATAAAAGGAGGGGATATCATCAGTTTTCTTCCTTGAAGGTTTCCTTCTTTAAATTGGTTTAAAATATGAGTCATATATTGAGTAATGCGAGCCATTTACAATACGATTAGAAAAGGATAACCAATTATAAGAACAAGTGATCGG
Organism: Ischnura elegans; assembly: GCF_921293095.1. NCBI lineage: Eukaryota > Metazoa > Arthropoda > Insecta > Odonata > Coenagrionidae > Ischnura > Ischnura elegans. Next base: position 64,818,414 of record NC_060255.1, on the reverse strand, counting down.
ATAGGTAGCTACGTGATAAACATAAACAATTTTTACATATGAAAACACCTTTCATCCGAATTACATTGGTTAAATTATTGTGTTACTGAGTACTTATCTGACGATAGTGGTTGTACCAGAATACAATACTCATCTCACTAAATTTTAGTGGTTGCACCTGAATTCAAGGAGGGGATATTATCAATTTTCCTCGTTCGAACTTTGCAATCTGATCCTGACATTAATGTAATGCGAACAATTTACAATTCTACATCAAGAGAATAACCAATGAGAGAGAGAAAGCCATAAGTAGACGTGCTTGATTTGATCTTATCGAACGAAATCGGAGGCAAAAAAATTGACAATCATTGAGCGAGGCCACGTGTACACGCTCGCATCATCATTTATGCTGACCTGACAGCCGACGATAAAGGAAATCGGACGTGAGTTTTGTGGGGGGGTGTAGTGTATGAAGGTCGGGCGAGCGATCGGTTTTAACGGATTGTCGTGATCATCAGTCTGGCATGGACGTTGTTTTCGCTTCATCATACCGCTTGATTCCCGCGGCGGACGTATGTAGTGGCAGCGGTATTGGTAATGGCAGTCGTACACCCTCCGTCGTTTTGCCTAATTGTGTTTTACGACTCGGAGCAGGCTGAGAGAGGTAACTCAAAACTAAAAGAGGGAAACTCAACTCGTGAGCTCCAATCAAACGTGGCTGACTGAGCTGGAGGAGGAAAAGGATTTCACAAAAAAACACTTAAAAAATAAATAATGAAAAATAAAGAACGACTAACAGTTGAGTGAGTGAGTTTGAATTGGAGTTTGCAGTGGGCTGTACACAGATGTCTCTCCCTCCCTTCTTCTCCGCTTCCTCTACCACCAGCACAGAACTTGATTTGTGTTTATATCATCCTATCCCCGTTTCCCAGACCTCCCGCTTTTGCCAGCCGCTTTCCGTTCTGCTTCAATCAAGTGGCTTTTTCGAACTACGATAGCGTTTTCTGGGCTGCCAGCTTTATTTGCCTCACTTGACCTCGAGTCGCATATATGCCTTTCCTAATCAAACTGATGAAGGTGTACATTTTGTTTTTCTGACGAGAGGATCATCATGTAAGATTCTAAAGAAAAGGCTTATGTGGAGTCTGTTCTGAGGTATGCTATACGGCTCGAAAAAGTGGACACTGACTTGCCTCGATTTTCTTCATTCTGGGTTAGTTGTGGCGAGAACTTTTCCTCCAACCAAGTTTCTCTCATACACTAATTTAATGTTATCACACTAGAAATTACTAATGGGTATACATTTGTAGTTGATAAAAGGAAATTAATAGAATATGTATTCAAAATATCTGCTCCTAAATTCGTTACTTTAAGGGTACAAAACTCAAGAGTTTGCCGTAAATATAATTTAAACAAATAAAAGATCGTAGCGCTTTTCCACAAGAATTCTTGTGGAAAAGTGCAACGATATTCTATTTATTAAAATATGTCTAACTTCCACCAATTGAAGCCTGAATCTGTTGAACTTAACCGAAAATATACTATAAATACGACGATTGAAATGTTATAAGCTGTATTGAGCGTAAATAAAAATTAATAGAATGTATAAAATTCGAGGAATCAAGCGAGATGGAGTGGAATTGATTCATAATGAAACACTGACTTGCAATTTTCCACAAAAATAAAATCGAATTTTTGTTTGTTAACCCTGGAAAAAACCCTTCAATTTCCAACCTTTTTACCTCCTCTGGTTTTTCCACTCTCCCCTCCCCCCCACGCCTTGCACTTCTACCCATTCCAGCCACCTCCTTGAGGACCTTCCATCCCATTTCTCCTCTCTCAGTTGTACCTTGAAAATGATGTGGTAACATCGAAACTCGAGTCGAATTAAATTTTATTTTTGTGGAAAATTGCAAGTCAGTGTTTCATAATTAATAGAATTTTTACAAGACGAAATTCATATCCTGAATTTCCTATTATGAAAAAGGACACTAGGATAAAGCAAATACGTAGCAAGTATAATATCAAGAAAAATAAGAATCAGTAAGAATAATAATAATACGCTTTTATTGGGCGAGATTGGAACAATAAATTTCAAACTTCCATCTAACCCCTCGTCAAACATAAAATGAGATAAGTACATAGCCAAGTTGCTCATGAAATTACATGCAGATAAAGTACATAAAGATACATAGAAGTTCCATTTTCAATCAGCAAACAAAATTATAAGTGAACAAAGTTACCATTCACGAAGTGTAAAAAGATGTAACCAAACGTGGGAAAAGCCTATGGATATTGTCTGTCGTCCTCATTGGAAAAAACCCACTGCAGGAAAACGCCCACACAAGAAGGAGGGCGTGAAAAACCTGCGAAAACCTACTGAGAAAGAACTAATGTAAACCTGGGCATCTACAAATACAAGATATTACAAGGAAATATCACCCAGTACTCGGAAAGAAAAAGAAAGTTAGATGAAGCCGGAGAAGATAAGAGTTGAATCTTTCCTACTGTTCCCATGATGTCACATGCCTCGTTGTTGTTCACGAAGAATAATATTTATTATAATCTCGAATAAAGAAGTAGGGTTCCGATTTACGAACATGAACATAACAGAAGTCGATTAGGTAGATGTTGTTATATTAGGGGTTATCCAAATCGTACTCACTTTCCTGATGCCATTCAAGGAAGTTAATCGCGTACATTTGGTCTTAAGAGCTGAAGAAAAAGTACAAGTGAAGTATTTGGGCCTTCGAGATGTGGGCGTGGAAAATTATAAAGGTGAAGTGGACGGGGAAGAAAAGGAACGAGGAAATGCTGACTTTCTTGTTTGCGGCTCTTCATCTGAATGAAATTTTCAGAATTTATGACGTGTAGAAATAATATTAGCATTTAAGGTAGACAGGAAAACAATTGTGTACTGCACATGTTTACTTACTGGCATCAGAGGAGCTTATGATACAGTCGTTTCAGCGTGTAAATTATAGCCATTGGAGTGAATCATAAAATAACGCTCACAAAAGTGTTTTCTTTCAATTTTCAAGGGGAGAATAGGCCTTTAGGACCCCTTGACCGCGTCACTACCATCGCCAGTGGGTAACCCATTTCACTCCTGCATAGTGAGCAATGAAATGCAGCTTTTAGAGGACATTCGAATATCTTTCATTGTTCAGGAAATCCAATGTGGCAGAAGGCACAGACCTTAAAATTATCGCTTTCACAAAGCTGGGAATAAATTCGAGAAAGGACACATCCTCTAAGAAGCACAGCAGGAACCTTGCGGTCATCTTCTTCTACCTTGGCTTCCGGTAATGTCGTAATATTATCTGCTTTTTTCGATTGTACTGCTTCTGTATAACGGTCCCGGAGGATCAGTTTCACTTAAATACCCTCCTGTGTTTTCTTCCTGTATGAATATTATCTCCAGACTCGCCTATAACTGCGATACCGCTTATTATCCACTATGGCGGAAAATATTGGAGACCGTAAGATGGAGAGAGGCAGAATGGGTTAATAATTAATAGGGTATTACTATTAAGTATGATATAAATACTCTATTATCCCCCATCCGAGCCATGTTTTCAAATTCAACTGCGGATGCTCAGACCGTTAGGTGACGGGTTATGGAAACTTATTTACACGAAGCCTTATGGTTTATCATGCGCAAAAGTATAAAATAACTAATACCGCCGTTTGTATTTATTTTAGTACTATCATAATTATAATCGGAGAATTCCGCCGTTAGGTATTTATTAGAGTACTATCATAATTTTCCGTTTTTCTTTCGATTGCAAACGCCAAGGATACCTATTAATATTTTCTCCCTAGGTGATTGGAATTCATGGCGAAGAAGTCCAAGAGTATAAGGATAAATTCATGGAAAAAGAATGTGAAAACAATCGTGTCAACACGGAACTTTATGGATCGTAAAATCGGACAATTAGATAAGGCGACTGAAAAAGGCTGCTCGAGTGCCAAAGGTTGTAGGATACTCGATTCAGACGCAAATTTCTGTAGAGATGGCGTATGAGCACAAGGAACAATGCCGGGAAAATGGCGGCAAAGTGGCAATGATAAAGATGTATCATTTCGTATGTTGTTGTGTGGTTGCACTTTCTGAAAGCAAAAAAAAAACTTATTGGAACACAAAACTATATCACAAATTAGAAGGTACGAGTATAACAATGAAATTGGACAAAGAGATATTAGTGACTTGTGAGTTATGATAACAATAGTCATTTTTAAGTATCTGCCTTTCTCCAAGCTGATTGAATATTATTATAATTAGTTCGATGTAGAAAAATTGGATACCATGATCTAATGCCAGGGAAGGAAACTCGGAGTGTAGGAAATTAGTCTCTGAAAGCATGATGGAGATATGCAAAGGGGAAAGAAAGTAAGGGTGAAATATTATCCATTTTAACATGAATCGAGCGGTTGTCAACCAGTACAGTGGTCGAAAATTTGCGTACCATAATGCCCAGCCGAACACCAGATTATTTCCTACATTTAAAGGGATAACTATAATATTTTTCGCACGGATACAGATAGACATTTTCAGTTATATACCGCTCTATTCCAAATTGGTTCGAAAGCATTATGGTTCGCGAAAATAGCCGCTAAAATTACACATTAATATTCAATATTTGTGAGAAATCGGGGAAGACAAAAATGGCTTCAGAGTGTTGGCTTTAGAGCTGCGGTCGAAAATTTTCATAGCAAAATACCCGGGTGAAAATAACAATTAAAGCGCCTTTAGTCGCGTGGCATGAAATAGACGCCGGGCAGTTTTCTTTTCTTTATCCACGTCATGCTTTTATAGTGAGCTAAATTTCAGTCCTAGTATCTTAGTATTTTGTGCTTCAAAAATGGTCCCAGATGCGTTTTTACATTTTCTATACTGCAACATGATTTTAAAACCCGTTTTCTCATTTCTAGCGCTTGACGTCACCTGACAACTTGTGTTGCACTAAGTTATGAGTTTGATATCCTTTGCCAAGGTTATTGCAAAGACTTGCTTCTGGGTAAATTTCACTCAGGTAATCAACCGAGTGAGGTTTTCCTATGGAAATCGACCACTTAAGGTCCTCCCCCGTAAATTTATGCTTTTTCAATTCACCTGGTTATATCACCAAGTCATCAAAACCAACGTCTTGCTCATGCTGCTTGCTGGAAGTGTTCTCTTATCCATTTTCCATCCCACCAAACGGATTGACCCAAACAAATTTCTCCTTCAACACCATTTCTCCTCCCACAACAACTTTCTTCTGCTACAACAAAATTTCCTGTATCGGATCTATTCACGCACCTAAAAAAATAGCTTCGGGAACGTAGATCTAGGTATAGGTTCTGAAGCAGAAGAAAGCGTTATACAGATTGCAAGTGAATTAGGAAGGAAGCCGCTTGAGAATTGAAGGCTGCGCGAAAGGCTTAGATTGCTTGAGCAACAGGGCAGTTTCCTTCAGTAAAGAAAACGAAAGGCATAGATTGCGATTCGTTACCCACCATTAGTGCATTTATATTATAAAAACTATTTGGTTTTAGAAATCACAGTTTAGACGAATGTTAATGGTTAATTTTAACCTCATTTGAAAAAGGCCAGATTGGCGGCCATGTGATGCCGCTCCACTTGACATCACAGGGACCCAGATGCCAGCAATCAGGAGTTTTACATCGTCTGAGATTACCAATGTATGCATGAGGCACTGAGCTCAGAGAAACATTTCTTAATAATCACCTATTAAAACTGCCAGTGCTCGAAAAGTTTTCTTCGTTTGATAGGGTACTAACTATCCTTATTTATGCCAAGCGCTACCTGCTATCAGCCTTCATCGTAGTGGCGCTAATAGCCTCGCACTACGATAGCCGGAACCAGAATGACGTCACACGGGATTTTATCAGCATTCATACTTAGCCGTCGCGTTTTCACTCGCTTGAAAATTTTCACTTTTCATTTGATCGCGAAAAATAGATATCGTCATCTAAAAGATCTAAAAGAATCTAAGAGCGTGAAATATGTACTCCAGGAGTAATAATCTTTCGATTTAGGCAACAAAAAAATAGGAAACTACCATATAGAGAATATATATCTCTCAGAGCGACAGTGATGACATCATATAAGAACCCCACCATATTTCCAGGTGTGGCAGTAACAATACATGAAGAGAGATAATTAGCCTAACGGATTTTTGTTTATTTTTGTTTTAAACTTAGAGTTATTCGTTTTTTTCCGACCAAAAGAGGAATTAATTACGCGGAACTTGGTGAGAGCATTTCCTTTATATTTGTAAACGACATTTGTCCAAAAACCCCCGCGTCATGCGTAAAGAGACGGCCGGCTGGGTGGTGTGAAATTGTTGATGAAATTTTCTCTAATTTTCCTGCAAAGCCTTTGAAATCCTAGCCTTGCTGGTTCTCCATAGTGGCCATTTATGCATTGAAGTTCTCAGAAAAATTATTGGGAAAATTTTTTAGCTGCTGATATCACCAATCTTTCTTTCCTACTCTGCATCCACGTAGCCCTGAGACTCATCATATCATCACCGGAAAATACCGAACGAACATACCGCTGCCCTTTTCCGTCTCTCCATCCTTCTTCCTTTCACTCGGGTGCACACCTAGTATATTGGTACATGTGCTTATTGAAATACCAAGGATAAGATTCTCCACAAATTTATCAATCTTACTACGTGTTTCAGCAGCTATACCATCATCAAGAACATCGCAGAGTACCAAAGAAGTCATTGTAAAGTTTTTTTCTATTTATATACTTTAATTTTTTTAATAAATAGTTATTACTTAAGTTACTTAGCATACGAACTTCAAATATGTATGATAATTTTTCTCCATACTATCTTTCACTTTCAAATAGATGAAACCAATGGGGTAGCCAGGAATTACGTTCGGGGGGGGGATCCGAAACCAGGGGGGAAAATGTTTGAAAAACAGGGTACTAAGTTGAGGGTTTTAAACTAATTTTAACTTTTCAAAAAACTTCATTTCTCAAAGAAATCTTTTGTAAATTCATTATTTTTAATATTTTATTTTCTTTTAAGAAGGAAAATAAATGTATCTTAAAATTTCGGTGGGGGGGGGGGTCCGGACCCCCCGGACCTTCCCCCTTACTAAGTCACTGGATTCGATCTTCGAATTCCACAGTCCTAAAGTCGGATGAAATGTGGTTCAGCTCCACCGTAAGATTCGCATGACATGGTGCAATATCAGGGTAGGAAACTCGGGAAGGACGAAAATGGTTTCAGAGAAGACGGATGTGCGAGGGGGAAATGATGAAAGAAGGAAAAGGGAAGGATGGAGGTGGTAGCAGGCGGGGAAAATGACTGGAGGTGCAGGGTGAACTTTGTCGGATCGACCGGGCGGGCATGTATGTGAAGGGGGGTCGCGGAATTGCAACGAATAAAACCCAATGATGGTCATCGGCCGGGCAGCGACCAGAAATGGATTGGCCGGCCAAGGGTGGGAGGAAGGGAGGTTGGCGGAGAAGGGGGAGTAATGGGAGCAGGGCATTATGGGATAGGGCGGGGAAAAGGATCAGAGCTCGCCCGGACGGCATGGAAAAGGGACGTTAAAGTCGGGAGGACAAATTCCTCGGGCGCATTATGACTTTCCGAACTTATCCGAGTCAACTATACACACGTAGAGCAGTAGGCTACTATTTGAAAATCTCGTTGATACTCTGAAAGAGGAAACGTAAGCAATAATATGGTTTTAGTTCGTAACGGGAGAGAGTCGTATTGGGTGGGCTATAATCCTGCAAAGCAAATAGGTAGTATTTATTGCTGCTTGATACTATTTATTTCTTCTCGGCCTCTAGTACATAAGTTGTTTCATTTACCTGCAGCCAGGCTACGTTACTAATTCATCTGCCCGCAAATTGTGTTAGCTTATCAACCAGTAATAAATAATGAATATAACAGAAACGGTTTGCGTCCAAATTCTACTTTCTTATTTTTTGGTAGCTATTACAAAATTTTTTCTTGTTTCACTATGCTGTAAATTATTGCTAATTACATTGCTATAACCTTTTATTTGTTTACATATAAAATTATATAGAATGAGGAAATTTAAGCATTGATATGGCTTCAGTTATTAACGGGGGAGAGTCGTATTGGTTAAGTCATTATCCTGCAAGCAAATAAGTAGTATTAATTGCTGCTTCATGGTATTTAATGCTTCCCGGTCTTTGTGACATGATTCCTCTTTGTTCTAGAGCCAGTCTACGTTAATAATTTACCTTCCATAATTTTATTTATATTTTTTTAATTTAATCAAAATTGATAGGTAACCATCATTTGCATTAGCTCGGCAACCAATAGCAATAAACATAGCAGAAAAGAAATACGTCAAAATTCTAGTTTCTTATTATTTTTTTAGTTGTAAATGAATTTTTATTCTTTTATTTTACCATAAATATATTCTAAAAATGTTTTAACCCTATAGTTTTTATACTTTAATTGATGAACCTATTTCCATTTTAAGTTTGATGCAGGCTTTAAAATTACCTGAAACGTAGGCAAAAATTGCATTCAAATTTTGCTAGGCAACATTCAAAGATGCTGATTTTGTATTCAATATAGACTTGAAGAAAAGGAAAAAAAACATTATATTTCAATGCTCAAGAGGGCTACAAGAAGCAATTTCAGTGACCATAAAATACTTTTGCTTGATAATTTCTCGTTTTCTGTTATTGTGAACTGATTCTGATATTTTTGTAATTATGAGCACTTTCCCGTGCATAACCTTGCCTTGATGCAGAGATATTTTTGTATGTTTGCGCTCCCATTCTACCTGAGGTAGAGGCTCCTGGATTCGCGGCTTTAGCACAGGTTGGAAGCTCTCGACCGGTTGTGGCTTCATTGAAGTCCTCTCTTCCTTGCGCTGCCATGCTTGATGGACTTCCAGGGCCTAACATCTAGTACCATGAGCCTCGGTATAAATGATATGGGTATTTAGGAAGCTAGATAGCGCAGTGTTAGCCAAAAGATTCACAGTTCGATTCCCGGTACAGGGGACTTTTTTCTCATTTTTCTCAACCACCGTTCACGCGGCAGGCTTCAAAATATTACTTAATTATAGGGTGGGGCAGAATGGGCTCCCTGATATGACAATGGATACCAATTTTGAATCCGCTCATCTAGTACTAATAGGGCTCCTAGATTAGCGGATTGATTCAGTTGGCCATTGCCGAGCGTTTGTGAAGTGGAGGTATCGATTTTTATGGAGGTATGGATTTTATCGGGGCATGTTTAGAAAAGAATATTTCTTTAGCCATGAGTGCGTAGAGAGTCCATTCTTCTCCACCCTGGATGCCATACAGATTTTCTTTGCATTGCACATAATTTTACTAACCCAAGTTCCTTATTCGCGAGTAAACTAGAGTAATTTCCTCCGCCATCACTGGAGATTGACCCCTGAATCAACCTCAATGGCCAATTTTCCTTACCTCTCTCTCCCTTCTTGTTTATTCCTTCGCATTTTTTGACGTGCTCCCGTCTCGTTAGTCACGAGGGATCCGGTCGGAGAATAATTTTGTGTGTGAGCGACTGGATAATTTCCACTCGTTTGGAAATTTCGTTGATTTTTTTTCTTGTAGTTTCCCTTGACCTCCACCAGCGTTTCGATTTCATTCTCATTTTCTCATAGTGGGAGATTTTTTCCCAGAGATAGGAAATAATGGATTTCGGGCGAAATGGAAGCCAATTGCATCGCTGAACTAGAATTTATAGCGTTAGCGGTGGGTATGATTTCAAAGGAGCTGCTTTGGAACGGGACGTAAAATTCATAACTTGTAGTACCCACGCAAAAATGATTGCTTGAGTGCATACCTGAATTTTTGTTTTCTCTTCATATAAATCCAGTATTTGTCCCGGTAAAGTTGACATTTTGTGGACAGATAGTTCAAAACATGAGAAAAGTCAAAGTCTACGTTTTTTTCGTTAAAGAGGCCTAGGGATCCACGTAAACCTCATTTTTTATCCCCGAAAGATAAGCACTGGAACCGTAACAAAGTTACAAAAAATCGGTCCCGTAACTCATCGTATTTAATAAGATGTGCTTTGTTTACACTAAGAAGGTTGGCAGAGGAAAAACTTTGTAAAATGTTATTTATATTCATCAACCGTTACCATGGCATAGATATTAAAGGAGTTTAAGAGCAAAAATAACTAGTATTTTTAAATATATAGAAATAAAACTTTCCTTTATTAACCACGGCTCTACCAACAATAATATTAGCGCATATATAATAAATACTTATTTGCGATACCTCAACTCCACTAAACTTGGCTTTACTTAGATAAATACTTTCACTGGAGAAATTAAAAATGAGCTTTTGGATGCAACATAACATCCTATCTAACCATAGCAATTCCTGGGTAGGTGGAACGATCATGTTGCCACTAATTATTCCATTCATTGACACTCGGTTCTCTCGACCCATCTTCCGATCTATCTTTCGGATTAAGCCATTTTTCAAAAGAAGCCTTCCTGCAACAATATACCTTGCGTTATATAATATTATAGTAATTAAATGCCTATAAATCGCAAATGACCATCATAAAGATGAGTAGCAAATTCAAGGCGTACTTAAACTGAACGCACGTAGTGCTTTGATGATGATCCAAATCTCCGAAAAGTTCATGATAAATAGTTTTTTCAAGCTTGACAGGGGAGCGATATCACGGAAAATGCGAATCCATGCAATTTTACACGGTAACCAACATTCACGAGTCATTAATCGTAAAAATGATTTCTTGCTGACGTTTTCTGGTCATTAAAAACGCGATATAACATGCGTATCTGATATTGAGGCCTCCAATTTATCTTCCCAAGGAAGTCCATGAAGGGAATAATGGCAATATCTGATTTGATAATTCTCGGGTAAGAGGGATTATATCATGAAAATATTATCTGCGTTCTGCTCTGAAACTTCACGCAACTTTATTGCTAAAGGCTGACCAACATTAATGAAAATTAGGAAAATATAAACTGAAAAAATTATGATCAACATGAAGTGATTTTAAGAAAACTTTTTATTAATTAAATTTTTTTAAATCCCATTCCACGAAAAGTGATTACTAAATACTCATAAAGGTTTTTCCCATGACTTCAGAAAGCTTATTTGCTGAACTCTATTCAAAGCAACATTTATTTCTGGCATTCCACATTATAAGCTGGTGTTTTAACCTCAAAATCAACATTTGATTGCATAAACTAACACAAATAAGCCATCACCATTGATTGTGCAAAATCTTACCATTGGGTAAACGAAGCTATCCATTTAATCCGTTCTTCTATCAACAGAATGTGAATTGTGAATTAACAAATTCTTACTTTTGTTCTGCCTTATTATTTACTTAGCATATATATTTCATTACATAACCTTTGAGCTATATCAAAATGTACTTATCACATTAAGTTTACAATATATTTGATAAAATTAAATCAAATATGAGTATGAATTTCATCAACTGTCGAATATATGACAAACTCGTAGTTCCATTCATACTTTTACCCAGCTTCTAAAAGTTCATAACAGGCGCTAAATGTGTTTTCATGTGATTTTATGCTTCAAAAATAGATATTGAAATTCTTTAACTATTGCTTCAATCGCCAACCGACCTTAACTTCAGGCGTGCCAATCTCAATCATTCAAAAAGACGGTTGCAGTTTCCTTCGGCAAACCTTGGCAATTTCAAATATTTTTGGGCCCGAAGGCTTGGGCCAGGATGTGAATCTGGGACCGTTCGATCTTCAACCAAGTACTCTAACCGACTACGCTATCAAGTCTCCCAAAAATATGCTCCCCAAAATATCGTAAAGGCTTAAGACGGTTTCGCTCGGCAAACTTTGCTAGTTTCATGATGTTGCCCTTAGTAACGAAGAAACCGAATAATTTTTCTGACCCCGTGTATGAAATTTTAACCCTCGTGCTTACTCTGGGGTGAGCTCAACCCTCACTTAACTAAATAAAACTCTTTGTGCTGAGGAATTGAAGACTTTGGGTTGAAGAGTGATCATTTTGCGTCATTATTTTACTGTTGGGAGTTGTATATTGCTGTGAGTAGTTCACGAATGAAATTAGAAAGCCTTTTGCTTAGTTTTGGGTGATCTATACACACACCCAATCGAATACACATTTGGGTTGAAGAACGGGTTCTCTGAAACAGAAGAATTTGCTAGCATTATCAAATGGAATACTTTGTTGTACTTGACCAATTTATTTTGATTTACGGCTAGTTTGAACGCAGTGGCGTCATCCACTTCCGTCACCTGGATCAACAGCATCATCCTCCCACATAACCTACTTCAAAATTAAAGAATCATGCTTTTGATTGAACTCTTTTTACCTGATTTTGACGATGTGGGGTCGAAACTAGCCGTACATTAAAATAAATTGGCGGAATACGACAAAGTTTTTCATTTCATTGACGTTAAAATTAACTTATAAAAAGGCGAGACAGAGACAATAGGAATAAGAAGACCTGGCGTTACAATTTTGGATATTTATTTAAATGCTGGGAATAAGGTGGTTTCCTATTATTTTTTATTGCCTAAATCGAAAGATTACTCCTGGAGTACGTATTTCACGCTTTTAGATTTTTAAATGCCGATATCAATTTTTTGCGATTAAATGAAAAATTAAAAAAAAAAAAACGTGACGGGTTTCCGTGAAAACGCGACGGCTAAGTATAAATGCTGGAAGAGCCCGCAAGACGTCAATCCGGTTCCAGCTTCTGTCGTGTGAGGCTATGATCGCCAATGCGATTCAGGCTGCTAGCAGGTAGCGCTTGGCTTAAATAAGGATTATTAATACCCTATCAAACGAAGAAAACTTTAATGGGTGATTATTAAGAGATGTTTCCCTGAGCTCAGTGCCTCATATATGCATTGGTGACCTCATACGATTTAAAAGTCCTGACTACTCGTATATGCATCTGGGTCTCTGTGACGCCACGTGGAGTTGCATCACACGGCCGCTAATCTGGCTTTTTTCAAGTGAGGTTATAACTCACCATTTAACATTCATCTAAAGTGGGATAAAGTGGGACACTGATGATGGGTAACGAATCGCAATCGATGAAATTCGTTTTCTTTGATGAAGGAAACTACCCTATTACCGTATGTTTTTTTAGAATGGGATATTTATTTTACTGCTACGAATCTCATAGCAGGTGCATTATGTAGATGAGGGATGAAATCTTGTGGGGCCCAATCATATATGGCGGCCGCGTATTCGACCTGTAGCCTCGTGCATGTTTCGTGTATCGAAGAGTCCTTCCATTTTAACCTCGCCTCTGCTAAACTCCCTACATTCCCCCCAGCCCCCCCCCCCCTACCTGCCTCCTTTCTGCCCTCAAATGACCCTGGTTCCCGAATCGTAACCCTGCGCCATAACGATCCCTTCCCTCAACCATCCCGAAGCCCTTAAGGGTTGCACGGCATGAAATCATCCGGAAAAAGGCAATTCGGAGGCGTGAGCTAATTCGCGAAATAGAAGGGAGGGTAGTACACAACCTCCCCCTCCCACCTCCCCTAGGCCGACAGGGTGGGAAAAAGAGGGGTTGGGGGACTCACAAACATTCGATTCCCTTCGATTCGATAACGGTCGTTCGAGAAATCTCGCGAGAATGTGCGAGCATGCTTGGAATCCGTACGGGAGCACGATTTTCCGCTTTCCTTCGTAGTGCAAGATTTTGGAAAGGAAAATCCCTGATTATTCCGGTAAAGATTCAGAGGATCAGGTCTTCAGGGTACTTGCTTGAGTCCGGGTGCCAAAATTCGAAATTTTTAAATAATTCTTTCACTCCTGAGAGGTTATTCTGTATTTCTGTACAAATTTGGAAGACGTCACAGATTTTGCCGAATACGGCCATTGTTGGAAAGTGCACAAATAGACCGATGACGGCACGCGAGTAACGGCTCAATTAATGGTCTACCTATGAGTGATTTGAGTGAGGTTAAAGCTCAAAATGCCATTCAAGTGACTCTTAAGCTCTAGATAAAGCTTCAGGTTCACTTAAAGAGCTCACATCAATGGGAACGGTACATTCCCGTCGCGTCATCGTTGTTACATCGACGAATGAACGAATTATTGAACGATTCAATCGAGGATCCAAGAGCACAGCAGAAATGCTCTAGATGAACAGTGAAAATTTTGTACGAATTTGAAAGAACATGCAAATTTTAGTTTTATCCGAAACATTGACAGATTCATCAAACGTTAACAATATGACCAGAATTATATCCTTGCTCAACATAGAAAAATCGAATTTTGCATTGAATAATTGAATTATATGCCACATAAAATCATCCGCCTTCACTCTCATCCAACTTTTTCTTCACAAATCATTTTTTTCTGACACCTCCTCAACATTTTTTTAAAGTTATAAAATCCCTGACCTTTTCTACCAAAGTTGCTATATGGACGCAAAATTGTTTGCCAGAGTTGTCAAGATAACCTATTAAAAATTCGTCCCGTTTTTGCAAATTTTCAGGATCCAACTTGATCTAATCATATCGTGAGTTAATAAATTATGAAGCGTGTACATCAATTCTGATCCGCGACGTATCTTATCTGATCCAAATCAGATCTTGGAATCCTTGCAGGAGATATGTTTGACTCGCCTATAAGCTTAATTAAGCCCTCGCAACCTATAATACCTTTTTATACAAAGTTAATAGGACAACTTAACATAATTTGGACACATTTTTAGAAACCCATGTATAATAGACGATGCATTAGTAAGAGGCATTATCATCGTAATAAGTCAGCAACCCTAAGACTGGTTTGACGCAGCTCTCCATTCCGCTCTCCTATCTGCTATCCTTTTCAAAGTGCGTTTGTATCTTATATTTTACATTATTTATAACCTGTCCTATGTAACTCATTCGGGGCCACCCCTCACCCTTCTTCTCTTCGATCCGTGCTTCTACGATCGTTTTCATCAGGCCAACATGCCTCATAGGAAGGAAAGATAATAAATTCAAAATTAAGTTTAAAAAAAAACAGAAAACAGACATTTTGAAAAAATCCTTCCTACATAGAGGAATAAAGGAGTGGAACGACCTACCTCAAGTTATTTTTAAGACCTTCCCTGCAAATGCGAAAATTTTTAGGGAGAAGTGCTCATCACTCATTGGTTAATTGCATAGTGGTTTAAAAGAGAGAGTGTGAATTTTGGTTAATTGGGTAAAGATTCATTTTTTAGTTGTATTATATTAGCATTAATGTATTTTAATGGATTTTTTGAAATTGGTTTATTGGGACAATGTTAAATTCTTAGTGGTATGAGATTTGAATAATGCATTCTTTTTACCATGGGTTTCTTTTCTGTTTCTAAACTGTGTATTAGATAGGTACATTTGTTATTCATGTGAATACATCTAATGCTGCCACCAGGCAATAGTCTACTTGCAGCAACGTGTAATAATAATAATAATAAGGTGAACAAATAAATTGTTCTGTTTTGTCCTTAAGATTTTTAGAGGACTTATATATTCTCCCACACTACCTGGCATTTCCTCATTTCTTATTCGGCAGATCCACATTATCCTCATTATTCTTCGGTAGCACCACATGTTGAACGTTTCCACTTTTGAATTCTCTGCACCTGTCAACGTCCTAGCCTCATTTTCAGGGGCAAATGCTTCACATGTAGAATACGATGATTTGTTTTATCAGAAATAAGCATAAATTATGTAAATGGAGCGACAAAACGAAATAAATATTATTTGCAATACGTAATTACTCACTTAAATGACCTAATCCACGACATTTTAGATAACAGAGGAAAGAAGTGGATGTAAATAGCATTTGAAATGTGTATCGTTAAAAACTCGTTTGCCCCTGGTCAGGCCTCCGTAACTAGGACAAGAAGATCAACAACAAGGGTAGAGCCTTAGCGGAAACGTTGAAACATGCAGACCACCGTCTCATCCATTCACATTCGCAACTGCAGTGCATTAGGAGGAATCCAGGGTGATATTTATCACGAAGGCTCCTTCGCTTTTAATGACCAAGAGAATAAGAGGACCAGTGGGACTGCGTTCGAGGCTAGGGTGTTCCGTGTACTTAGTTACGAAAGTACACCGAAAAGAGAAGGCGTTGGTTACTATCAAACCACATAATATTAATTAATTTAAGAAGGCTTCAGAAGACCAAGAAACAACAAGCAATGCGAAATAAAATTAACGTAAATGCGAATAATAATACAATGAAATCTCGCTTATCGAACAAATAACACGATAACTTGATTTCTTGGAATAGCCAAAATAATAGTAAACAACCAGTCTGAAACGGGAAAAAAATCGTAAGCATAAGCTGTGCATAGAACCGCGTATCTTAAAATAATACGCTGCATATTTCATTAATACAATTATTATATGAAAAGGCGACAACCATTATGGTTAAAAAGCAAAGCACGGGTTCACAGAGTTTAGATAATCTATCTCTGTGACTGTGATGCATTTGTAACCGGCCGGGTTAATGGCGGTTAATTTCATAATGATTGCCATGTGAAAATTCTTCACGACCAGAAATGGAACCACTGGCAAAAAACTGTTGTAGAAACTATCAAATAATGACTTGAAAATCGGAAGATCCGCGGTTCAATACCCGGTCAATAGAAAATTTCCCATGAAAATTATTATGAGTCAATCTTCACACGGTGAACCTCATTTTATTCAAGCATTTAGGCAAAAAAGCATTTTTTTTAATTAAACAGTATTTGGTCTTAAATATAGCAAAGAGGAGAACTTATTTTATTATATATTTTTAGACACTTAAGTAGTTTTCTTGTTCCGCCATAGACCTGTCCTTCACTTACTAAGGAGTATAGAGTAGAATATTGCGTAAAAATTACGAAATAATTAACTAAAATAATGAGTAGGATTTACAGCGAACACATCATTTTCTCGCAAAATTAATTTTGAAAAACGGCTTCATTATCTGCTAACCACTCGCGAAATGCGATAACTACAATAGTTTCAATTTGAACAATTGGATTACCTATTTGAACTTACCAATACAATACTATTATTTTCACTGCGTATAATGAGGCACTGCAGACAAGACCCTGAACTTGCTAGGTACTTATATCAGATCCTGCAATTGGCATGATAACTTCTCCAAATTGTCACACAATAGATGCCATTATATTTATCATTATTAAATTATAGGGGTAATGGTTTTTTTTTCATTGAGTATCTTGCTCGGATTGGCTCTCTTTTCAGTTCAAAATGAGGTCAACTCCCATCCATTCTATCAAAAAACCCTTGTCCCTACCTTCCTCGTCCCTGGCTCACCTAATATTCCACCTTCTCTTACAGTTTTTTTATCTCCTCCCCGTTCAGTATTCCTGTTAACCAAATTTTCTGTCCCCTCCGATTTTATTGTTGAATTTTCCTCTCCTCGCCCGCCATTTCCAGCACTCTGCCGTTCCTCATCTCACTCATCCACTCCACATTCTCCGTTCACCTTTCCTCCAAAATTCCGAATGGTAATGGTCTCTTCTTGTCCTCCTCGTATCTCAAGTTTCCGTACCACAAAGCGCTATATCCAGATCATAGGGCCGTATTCCAGGACTTGACTCAATCTTGTGTCTTAATTCTAACGCTGAGGTTCAGATCTCAGACTCGAGTTGAGTTCGAGTTTAAGTTCGTATTTTAGAAACAAACTTCAACGCAGGCCACTGGAGCTGGATTAATTTTAGTAACAATTTACAGAATAATGTATTTACCCAAACTATTTTCATTAATGGTCTCCTGCTGACCAAAAATTAGAATTACCGAAGCACAATATCGCACGCGGAAGTATTTTTCTGAGAAATTTTCATTTGAAAAACAGAAAGGTGGACAGATGGCAGCGGACATCTTGGAACTGGGATACTGATTTTGAGTTGGGACTATAGCGCGGTCTCGTTATACCAACGTGGCCACTGAGTTGAGTTTGAGGCAGGATCAAGACTAGAGTATCTTTTTAGAATACGGCCAAAAGTCTTCACTAGCCTTTTCTTTAAACTCTCATATAAAGATCTCTCTCATCAGCTCATACCTGTTCATGGATGCCAACGAAATTCTCTTCTGATGTTCAAACTACTCCGTTTATCTACAAGGAAGTATTACAACAAAATAATCATCGATTCCTCTCGAGAACAATTTGACAAAACAAGAGTTTTTCCCACTCTCTTTATCGATTGTATGGAGGGGAAATGGCAATGAAACTACAAGGGTTTGGGAGTGAAGAAAGGGAAAAAATCGCATGGCCGGAATCTAACGCGACCGGCTCCCGAAGAAATAAAGAAAATTATGCATCTCCGGACTCCCTCTGCTTTTTCCTCCACTTGCTTACTAAAAAAAACCAAGCACACAGCAGCGCACCGCCACTGTGCCTTTCCTACCCCCTAATTTTCTCCGACTGGCCCCCTTATTTTTTTCCCACGTTTTTTCCTCCCTCACTAATCCGCACACTCAATTTTTTCTCCAACTTCCCTCACCCCTTCAGTCATATATGTTTTCTCCCTCTAGTCAGGCCAAGGGCTGGGAGAGGAGCATTGGAGAGAAAATTCGTTTTCCGAGAATTTACCCATTTTCGAGAGACGAAAGGCCTACTATAGTCACAGAGACGGTTTGGGAGTGAATCAAAGATGGGAGCTTCAGGCGGCGAAATAAAAGTGGTCACGTGACTGCATGGCAAAGAGAGCATTCGTCATAGAAATTAGAGCTTCCTTACAGCTGACAATATTTGCGCTGAATTTAGCAATCAATTTATCATTGATTACATTTGAAGTACTCCTCTTTATGGTAGTGAGGTTGCGAAGAAATGAAGGCAGGAAGTTTTAGAAATTTAGTATTGTAGAAGAATGATGAAGATCAAACGGATAGTACGTGTGAGTAATGCTGAGGTTCCTAGAGGGGAAAGAATACGTGGAAATAAATGTCCTTTGAAAACCTGTGGTTATGACGAGGCATGAGCAGTTCGTTTCAGTCATGTCTTTTTGGTAGCCTGGAGAAATAAATAGCTCATTCAACGCTTCATTTAAAGATCCATCTCTCTCTATATAGCACTCCTAACGGTGCCATTTTCGATAAATGCGATGGTGGGTGTCGTAACTCCTTCATGAGGCACAAAGGATAAGAAAAAAAGACTTTGCTGTTATACAAAATAAAAAATATATCATGTATATGATACCACTTTCATTCAGAAATACCAAATGACCCCCATGAAGTATGAAAATTTTCGGAATTATATCTGGTTACGCTTTATTTAAGGCTAGTTGCGGACGCGTACGCCAGGTTTCTCTCCATCCTTCCTTTCCTACCCTTCTCTTAAGGTGAAAATAACATAACTATCGGACACCTCCTCCAAATAACATGACATGCCATGCTTGCATACGCATTACCCGTTTATGTGCAGAAAAAAATAGTTTCGCATATTTTTGGCCCCCTCTTGCTCTACATATATATACTACCCCGTATGCAGCTTTAATAGCCAGGTGGCGAGGGGTGCACATCAGCCGTTAACAAATAAAATAATAAATGCTCTAACAAAGTTCCACCCAGTATTTACTAAAGTCTTTTATTATTCGGAGGAAAAAGATTTCCTATACCTGGGGTTCTAATATGATGTTCTCAGTGCCGCTCTAAAATCATACCTATTCTCAACTGCTCAAACAATCTAAGCCTTGCGCGCAGCCTCTGAGTCTCTAGGGGCATCTAGCCGAATTTGTATAACATCTATGTAACGCTTTAAGCACGCCCGTAGAAGTTATTGATGAATCACGCAGCTTTACATTGTATTTTATTACGCTCGCGGTTTAAGTCCTAATCCTAAACTCAAGGAGTGGCCGTAAGAGTGCGAAATAGCACTTTCCTTTCACAATTTAATCTTAATATTCATTGTTAAATAAAAACACAGTACTATTCCACAACCTTATATTTGGGCAGTCTACTAGTTTCAACGTTACAACGTCATTATCAAGACTAACTGAGAAAAGCATACAACACCCAGCCTTATTTATCCAACAATAGTGTGAGGGAAGGAGGAGGGGGGGGGGAACTAAATGAGGAGGAGCATTGAGCATTGTTGGTTGGGCATTGTTGGTTGGATAGGAGGTTCAAAACAAAAAGTATAAAAGTTTGGGGAGGTGGGGTGGGGGCAGGCAGATAAAAGTCAGGTGGTAACGAGGTTAATGAGAAGGGGAGGAGGAAGGATTGTCAAGGAAGAAGTCAGATTTTAACAGTAGATAAAAAGAACATTTGAATACAGTCATATCATTAAAAATTTCGATGTTACGTGCAAGAGTGCATTTGGTGATTTCTAAAATTTCTAAAATATCCAGTTTTACACTTTTGTCATGTACATGTAAAATTTTAATATTAAAATCACTGTTGTGGCCGGATTCGGACAGGTGTTTAGAAAAGTGGGAAATGGAGTCTTTCAAACGAGCACTTCTTTTGTGTTCATCGACACGAGTTTTAAACTTGCGGCCCGTTAATATATTCCCACAAGACATTGGCCGAATCCTAGCTTCTTCAGGGCTCTCTGCCACAAATATTATTTACATTTGTACCCCGGTAAAGGCTTGAAAAAGGTTGAGAAAGTTCTTTTTAGGGCTATTTGGAATATATATATATCTACAAGGGTTTGCAAGGAGTAACCCTGACCGAGTGGGGAAAAAGACACCCTCACGAGGATTGGCTTCAGCGAGTGGAGGAGGGCGGTGGTGAGGGAGGGCTGGTGAGGTAGTGGAAGGAGTTACGAGTTGGTCGGGTGGCCGAGGTTATTCTGGGGGTGAGAGAGAGAACTTTGTGTCGGGAAATAAACGGGTGGAAAGTAGCAATTACTGATCGATTTGCCGCGGGGGAAATGCACGAGAGAACGCGATGTAGAGGGATAAAAAAAGGATAAAAGGAGACTTGGAGAGGGAAAGAGAGACTTAGACGATACACTCAATTCGTACCTACTGCCTCCACTGAACTGAAAACAATGGATTGCCAGTCGCTATGCACCGCGCAAAGTTTCAGTAAATTTACAGGAGCATTTTGCAAATTATTCTGGCCTGTTTTGCAGATTATCTTGCAATTGAAGACAGGCTGAATCCGTCCGGACTCTTAAACCTGTGAATTGCAAATTCCCATACAATGTAAAAATAACTAAGTATTAATAGTTGATTCGACCTTTTAATGTTTTACTCTATATATCAAAGCTATCAGATATTCAAATAAGCTTTCTTTCTTTCTATTTTGCTTGTTCGGCGTTCTTGCTTAACACCGCCTTTAAAATTTCATTGCTTTCTAACTCTTTTTGCTCCTCGATTATCACATTTACCCTAAGGACTCGTATTATTCGACATGTGATTGCATTCCGGACTATCTCGGCCTGTTTTGTCGATTGTAGAAAGTTGAAGAAAGACGGAAGCTAGTTGGAAACCTACAGACATTGGTGACTCCCATTTATTAGTATAAGTTTCTAATTATTTAGTTAATTTTACCATTCAAGGCAATTTTACATGGAGCATTATCCAGATTATTCCGGCCTGTAATGTATATTATCCGGCAGAAGAAGTCAGATTGAAGCCAGCTTGGATCCTACAATCATAGCGACTACTATAAATTGTAATAGGACTAATTATCATAAGGTAATTTTACTGTAAAAGGTATTTTTACATGGAGCATTTAGCAGATAATTTAGCAGTTGAATCCAGGGTAAGATCATCTTGTTCCTCTAACAATGGCCGAATCATTTCTTTTAATAGGATTATTTATCATAATGTATTTTACCGTAAGGTAAAGTAAGCTTAGTTAAGGTTAGGTAAGTTTTTTTGAGAATTTTTCATGTTATTCTGAAATATATTGCAGATTATATTAATTATATATTGAATATATAAAGCTAATTAATCTGCATATAAATATATATAGCTAGAAATATGTTGCAGATTAAGTTATAAATATTAGATTGCAGATTGAATCCAGGGTGCAGCTCGTCCGTACCCTGCAAACAAGGACGACATTTTAATGTAAAAAGATTAATTGCCATAAAAGTAATTTAGCGTTAAGGTAGGTTTATAGGGAGCATTTCACTGATTATTCCAGCCTTTTTTGCAGATTATACCGCAGTTGAAGCTATGCTGTAGCATTCTTTTAAACAGTGTATTTAAAATTGAAAAAGCTGTCTTCTGGGATACAAGTAATATATCTCCAAAGTCGCATTCCTATGCGAAACGTATGAGTTGAGAAAAAAATAAAATCGCGTAATTTTCCCATACATTAATTGGAATGCAAGTCTGGTAATGCAAAATCTTGGCTTACCTTGGGAAGAGGGTATCAGCATTCCACTGCTTACATGCGCCTTACTTATGCGTATGGTAAACACGGTATATCGCACGATCGATAGTGAAACAACTTACATCAGAGCATAATTATTGAAAATTTATGGAAAATTATCATTGAAGTATTTTTACCTAATAAGGTAAGTTTACATAGCTTATTTTGCAGACCTCCTTAGGCCAGACCAGACCTTATTTTGCAGATGTCTACCCTCCTTTCTGGAGATCCTTCTTAATTTCAAATAAGCTTTACACCCTTCCATTTTATCATAAATTCTAATCCATTCATTCGCTTACCTCATTTATCAATAATTATTCCTTCTAACACTGCCTTTGATATCCAATCCCTACTCAGTACTCGCTCCTTCTATACCTTCTGTATCTCTGTCTCACTTCTCCCGTCTTCAGTCATGACGCTTCCTAAATATCTATTCCTTCTAACTTGCTCCATATTTTCCCCAATGATCATAGAATTC
The DNA here is from genome assembly GCF_921293095.1 of Ischnura elegans. NCBI lineage: Eukaryota > Metazoa > Arthropoda > Insecta > Odonata > Coenagrionidae > Ischnura > Ischnura elegans. The sequence continues at coordinate 64,795,619 of NC_060255.1, read as the reverse complement.
ACATTCTCTCACTGGACTATGGAATAAAAAGTAAATATCCCATAGTCTTTCATTCCTTTCTCTTAACTTTTCAATATTCTTTGAAGTGCCCGGTTGTAATCGGCAAGAATCACCGTGTCATCGGCAAAATTGATGCATTTATCTCGCGTCGTCCAATCTCTAACCCCTTTTCACCCTCGCGTTGCCATCCTTGATGGACCGCGAGGGCCCAACACTAGTACCATGAGTCTTGGTATAATTGCCATGGGAATTTAAGAACCTGGATAGCGTAGTGGTAGTCCATGGTTCGATTCCTGGTCCAGGGGAATTTTTTCTCAACGCAATTCCTGTATATTTCCCCGCCGTTCACGCGGCAGGATTAGAAATATTACACAACCCTTTTTCGTTTTTTATGGCTTTACTGACCATCTCCTCTGCGCATATATTAAATACGGTGGGTGAGAGGCAACAGTAATGATATCTTGATGAAATTTTTGATTGCAGTATTGACAATATAACTTGTTTGATAGAACTTTACATGTAGGGCACGGGATTCAGTTCGAGGGTCAAATGTGAGTAGTGAACAAAAGGGTGCAACGAATGCAGGAGTCAAGATGCCCACTCCAGGAAGAAAAAAGAACGCACGATACTGAAAAAATCATTCTCTTCCTTGCTCCTCCAATCCTTTGTAGCGCCCCCTCTTTCGCGGCGTATTGCACAGCGCTGCACTCCACTTTTGGGAGGCAAATAACCCCGGTTCATCCGCTGGATACACTAGGACCAAGGGAAAAAAAGAGATATCAGATGGGGAGAAACCACTCTTCCCTTTCACAAAAAAAGGTAGCGGTAGTTTTTTTTCTTCTTCAATGAGCTCTTTTGACGCACCCAGGAGACCAAAGAAACTCAAACGATCCCGTAAAAAACGATGTGAGGCCTTTGTTTTCACAAAAGTCACGAGCCAATTGTAGTAAGTAGGTAATACTCCTTGAAATACTCTTTCAAAGCGATACGTTTTGGGTTCGAGCCTCCGTATTACTCAACATAACCTTAGATGTTTAAACAACAGGAAGTTAACTTATGTCTCAAGCTGACATATTATTCAACGCTCGTATAGAGAGCATAGATGAAGTGACAGACAGAATGATATTTTAGAAATTTTCAGGTTCTGAATGGCATTTTTCTCAGACAGAAAGAAATAAACGAAATTTTTTTAGGGCTACCTATATTGTCTCTACCGTATTGAAGTGTAAAATAATTGAAACAGCTCCTCATTGGAACTTGCACTAAACTTAATAGGAAGTTGTTCAATGCTCGTATAATAATGCCTATATTGGCTCTAGCGTATTGAAATGCAAAATAATTGAAACAGCTATTCATTGGAACTTGCATTTAACTTTATAGGAAGTCTCAACGAAACCAAGTTCCTATATGCGAGAACTTTTAGCATATCTTTCTTACTTAAATATACGAAGTTGTTGGTTCAAACGATAAGAACGACATTAAGAGGTAAAAATAATTTCGCAGGTTAATTTGGAGAATTCATTGCTTGTATTTTACAGCTAATGTTTTTTATATTCCCTGAATTCACCAACTTATGTGATAGGTAATACTAAAATTCAGTATTTACTTTAAAATTTGAGATACTGCAACAGCATTTTACTTTACTCACATTCTTACTTTATAACAAATTTTATGCCTATATTTTTCGTCAAAACCACATTTACACTCTGAAAACCACTTTTATCTACACAAACACAAGCATCATCATTAGAACATACTGAATGCCAAATTCACATGTTTTTATGCATATTATAACTACTATAGCACTGAAACCCAATCTTTTATAGAAAGTGACGATATAAGATTGCTATTGCATGGACATTTCCATCAACTCTTTGTCTATTAGTTATTTCCTACGTCAATTCCGCTCAACTAACTTCAGCGGCTCTGATGACCTTCCTTTTCGGTTGTTTTCACGAACAACCAATGACTCATTGGCGGTTTAAAAACGGATTTATTAACAAGTGATGGAGCAAAAACTGTTCTCCCGTGAGCAGTTATTCACTGGAAATAAATTAGCTGTTTTTCGATTGCTACTTCCATTGAGTTAGTATTTTTGGATCTATATGAAGTCACGGCACGGCTTCCAAGAAAATCCACTCCTGTAATAATAAGAAGAAAGAATTTTTCACTTTTGTCCACTTCCATTTCAAAAAAATAACTGTTTCCCTTATCCTTAAAATACATATACACGGGTCCAGTCAGCAATCAAGAATTCCAGGTAAACCCTAAGAGGTAATAACCAAGCAGGAATTTGAAATCTTTGGAATAAATCAGAATAGATTCAATAACAGGTTTTCGCTTTCCATGTCATCGTTATTATTATCCCATGAGAAGTTTTCACTCAGAAATAATAAGGTCTCTTGATTCTTTAGCATTTTGTGTATCGTAGATTTTCATTTCTTTTCCTTTACGTGGAGAATTCATCGAACCATAATCATTTTCGGATGGACTTTTCTAGGAAATAGGGCAGGAAAGGTATCCATTGCGAGAATAACAGAGAGCTGTGGGTGGTAGGGAAAAAAAAGAACGAAAGAAAACCGTATCAGTCGTTATTTCGCCTCGGAAGGAAAAGAAACATATTTTTACTGATAAAAATCTTGAGCGGCAAGGCGGAGTTGATGAAGGGGAGGAAGACGAAGAGAATGTGGTTGTTAGAAGAATGAGTGGTTATAACAGAGGCATAGAGAACGAAAGATATTGCTTCTTTACGAACTTTTCTCTTTCTTTCTTTTCTTCTTTCTACTTCCAAGAAAGAATCAACCTAAGTTACTGCAACTAAAAAAATTTTTAAGCATCTCTCTGTATGGCCAATACAGTCATTGCTTATTTTTAGCTCAATTATAGGGATCATTTTACTACTTATGTCTTCATTATGGTATTTGTGGGAGGCGTTCGACAGCATAGATCATTTCCGCTATGAGGGAAGAGTAGGAGAATAAAGGTGGAGAGAACCTAGGTGAAAGAAAAATAGGCGCCTAGGGGACCACGTATTAACATCCTATCCGACGGACGGAGCGCTGTACTTGAAATGCCTAAATTGACTGGAATAATTTGAAAGTACGCTTTGTCAAGTAAGAGATTGACTTTTATAGAAAAAAGTGAAACTACCGTTTGCATCATCATTTTCCTCCCGTCACAAATGTCATAGAAGTTAAAAAAAAAACTGTTATTGGCATAAAAATAGAGGGGCAAATAAAGAAAAAGTGAGTTGACAATGCTCTTAATGGGGATAAGAGGGAATGGTTTAAACTTATTTCATGCCGGAACATAGAGAGGTTAAATATATTGAGCTCAAAAATCGTATGGCCAGTTTGCGTTCACCGTTGCGCTAGCCTATCGGAAAAATGCCTATTTGTTAATATGATGCAATTCTTTCCCGGCGAACTATTTGCGTGAGGTCTTTTCGGGATCTTAACGGTTTTTTCTGCAATTAAACGTTCATGCGTCCATTGAAACGTTCATGATATACAATGGTTTTTGTTGGCAGGTGAAACAAAAGGAAAATATTTCATTTCGATCCGAAGAGAAACGAAAATACGAGGCATAGGTTTAGTTTCGTTTCCGCACGAAATTGAAATCACCAAAGAGTTTAGTTTCGACCCGGGGCGAAACTTTACTCCCGGGAACAAAACTAAAGTAATCCAAACTCCGCTGTTCATAGTTAACCCTAGAAGTGCACACTTCTTTTTTCAATCATAAAGTGCACACTGGGGTCCAGCGGACCCCATAACTTTAAAAATTTTTAATTTCAACCCCCTGATATTTCTTTATTAGTAATATAGTAAATATCAATAATAGAAGTGTTTCTTACACAAATATGTAAATATGCGTTATTTAAACATATTAAAATGAAAGTAAAACAATATTTTTCATTCCTAAGACATAAAAATTCTTTAAGAAAGTCACCAATCCTACTTTTATTTACTCTTACGATCCTTTTCGATGTACAGACAAATAGTTTTAACAGCTTAAGTGTTACATTGTGTAGTTTATGTAAAAAAATGTTTCATATTTTTTTTCCATAAAACGTATTAATTTTAACAATTGAAAACAACGAAATTTTCCTGTGTATTTTTTTTAAATTTTTTTCACAAATTTCATTAGGACTTCCTATTGATCCAAAATGTACATTACTATAATTTATTTTACAGGTAAAATATAAATTTTTAGAAAAAAATGCTTTGTTGTTGATTTCTCACTCCAGTACAGGTAGTACACAGATAACTTCGGTGCTCGTCACACATCGGAGCGCGGCACGATGAGCATATAATTTTTGTTTTTCTGTCTCTATTCCTTGGGCAGAAGCTGCATCGTATTCATTTGAAGGATTTCAGGTTTATTAATTGCTGATATTTCAATTTTTAAAATTTCCGTAATGGTATTCCTAATTGAAGAACTCAGGTTTTTTTTTCAAAATCCGTTGATGCAAATGAGGTTTGATGAGTGACAAAGCCAAGTTTTTCAAAAATGTTCTCCGGTTTATTTTTTCATTACTATCAATATGAGAGTAAAGAACCATTGCGTTTATACCAGCTTGGTCTAGCATGCCATAGAAAATCTGCATTGGCCATCGAAGGGTTTTTCTGGCTGTTGTATATTCATGACACAGTTGATCAAATGTGTCTGTTCCTCCTTTAGTGGCATTATACATGCAAATAATCTCGGGCTTTCCATTGCCTTCCTTTATAGCTCCATCCAAATGAAAAGATGACAACAAAAGCACTATTTTATTTCTTTTCGGTTTGAAAGACACCTGGGTCATGTCAGGGTCAAAGGCAAATCGTGAAGATTGAACAACAGCACTTCTTGTAAAATCCACTGGAATTTGACGCTTGTTTTTACGAATTTTCACCATCGTTATTGAATAATCTTTTAGCATCTTCTTTACAAGCTCAACAGAAGTGAACCAATTGTCGCACGTAATATTTCTATTCGTGCCATGAATTGGTGTTGACAATGTCCGTACATAATATGTCGGAACAGTTTCATCTGGATTGGTAACTACTTTTCCTATGTAAGGACAGGCATTTACCATGTAAAACGTTTTTGCATCATTCATCATTACAATTTTTATGCCATACTTATCTGGCTATCCTTTCATATATATCCGAAAGGGGCAACGGCCTCGAAAACCGAGAAGTTGTTCATCTACAGTACAATACTCATGAGGAGTGTAATGTTTTTTGCAATTATCTACGAACCCTTCCCAAATTTCACAAATTGACGCAAAATTATCGATCGTTCTACGGTGCATTCTGGTGTTTTTATCATCAAAACGCCAGGTTGACAGCAAAAACAGGAATCGGTGCAGAGAGACATGGTGCAACGTAGATCCAAACTCAGTTGACCACAGTTCATACAAATTTGTGTTGCACGTCTTCTCCACCCCAGAAAAATATAGTCCAAAAAAAGCCTCAATCTCCTCAACATCTACATCACCGTGGTACGATTGGGGAATTGTGACATTTTGACGCTGCCGTTGTATTTCCTCATTTGTGTGCGTCATTATTTTATTTCGTAAAGCGCTATTCAACAGTAATTCCCAAGCTTGCCGGGGAGTTTTGACGTCGCGCGCTGCTCCTTTTGGTCCAGGCAGATCCGAAACCAAATTTCGCTCTCTCTTTCGATCTCCATATGATTTCAAACGTTTGATGAATAGTTTACTATTATGAGTAATATATGTTCAAAAATATTACTCTACAATCCATTCCATTGAAGTTTGTTCGTACGTCTTTCACTCCGAAATTCTTAAATTATTTGCAAAAGAGGAAACCAAGATATTTCACAAAAAAAGTTGATGCCCTCAAAAATCCCAAAGTGATATAAAATGATAAATGGCATTTTAATTACTTTAAACGTATAAATACGATTATAACAAATGTATTTGCAGCAAAAAAGGCAATAAACAAATGTGTTAATTTTTTTTCGCAATTTCAAAAAGATTTTGAAGTGCACACTGGGGTCCAATGGACCCCAGGCCGTTTTCAATATTAAATTATAAAGCAATAAGCGCGTTGAAAAAATCACCACACACTAGAAACTTTTACTAAGATATAAAAGGAAATTTACATTGTTATGAGCTTTCAATATTTTGTGCATTACAAAAGTTACAGCAAAAAAAAAAACTCCTGGGGTCCACCGGACCCCAGTGTGCCCTTCTAGGGTTAAGTTTCGATCCCAGAAAATGAGTGGAGGGGAAGAGATGGAATAGTTTCGACCCATTTAGTATGAGATACGTGTAGAGAGGTCAAAAAATTGAGCTTAAAAATCGATTGGCCAGTTTTCGTTCACCATTCTCTTATTAGTGGTAAAAATATGAGTTCTCAATGCATCTAATGGCGGTAGGCCGAGCCTCTACTTCATACAACCATACTTCGTATTCGGTGTGTGGGTCAAAACTAAACTTTTAGAAGGTTCACATCTTTATCACGTGTGGAATCGACTCAAAGTGTCGTGTCTCAAGTGTTAAGGGGCATGTGAAAAGAATCTTTCATTCATGATGGACGGTACCACCTCATGTAAACCCAAAGAATAAGTTCTTTTGACGGCATTAGAATCTATTTGCCATGAATACACAGGTTTTATGAGGCTAAGAAAGCATTATTGGAGGGGTAATAAATATTTAGCATATCTAATGGCCGTTATAAATAAATCTACAGATATTCTTGAAAGAAAAAAACGCATGAAAAGAGCAGTTCATTTATGGTGGAATTGAAGACTGTTACTAAAATGTGGAGCGTTGGAGTACTGCAAATCGCTTACAAGGATATTAACCGACAAAATCATTCGTATGAAGAGAAAATGTAATCTGACAATAGCACTCACGAACCAATCAATTCAAAGTGGATACATGGCTAACTCTGTTTTCAGAAAGCGTTTCGCGTGCCTATGACAATGCGGACGTGAAGGTCATAAAGAAGAAAAAATGAAGGAGAAAATTAAAATGACGGGACGGTTAGAAAAATCACGGAAAACGGCTAGGGAGGAACAGGTACACGACAGAACGAGAATTAAAGTGTTCAAATTCTAATTATGACGGTATGTGAGACTAAGAAATAGAGACAGAGAGGTTCTAAAATTGCACGCGAAACGCCCATGCAACGAAATGGGAGTAAAACGGCGCACAAAAATAATTTCAAACACGACATCGCTTACCAAATGGCTCTTTTGGAAAGTAACTATCAAAAGTAACAAAATAAAAATAAAACTTGACCGTGCAAAATCGAGTACTGGCCATTCCTACGAGCGTAATCTGAAACCGAGAGGCGTTTTTTTTCCTAGAATTATGGAAACAGAAAGGGGAGGGTTTGGTTGGCATGAGGGGAAAGAATGGAAAATATTGTACCCGGATTTTTTCATTATATCTCCAACTCAATGCGGTGGTATGGCTGGAAAGTTACCCCGCAGGTGAGAAAAAAATACATGTTTGAAAATTCAAAATACGTTGACTCCTACCCAAAGGGGTGCATTAGGAATAAGCTCGTATGGTCATTGCCTCCGATAACAATACCGACTGCTACCCTATCTCGACTCTCCGTTAAAAAAAATTCGAATTTACATTTGGAATTTTTTTTACCATGGGGACACAAAAAAAGTCACCAAAAAAGAACGTGAATCCTTCGATTAAAAAAAAGGAAAAAAGATAAGATTAGCACGTAAAGAAGCATTGCATCCATTTTTAATGCGATTCATCTTCATCTTTGATAGCGGTAGTTTTTCGCAAGAACTACTGAGATTACTTAAAATAATTGCAGAAATAATTTTCTATGAATCCACCGAAATCTAGAAATAGATTCAACGGAAATGAAAAATCGATAGCAACTATTCCATACAGTGTGCATTCGAAAAATTTGTCTAAAGAAGCCAAATTGGTGCCACGTAAAAGAAAATGTGAACATTTTATTTAAAAGAAAAAACAGCAAATGGATGAGCCCTAAAATAAGCCCGAAGTTTTCCGCCCTCTATTGCAACATCCATTTGAAAAAAACTTAGCCGGGACCATACTAATTTTTCATCTTTTTCACTAGAAAATGAATGCTAGATTGTCTTACTAGGGCTAGATTGATTTCAGCTTTAATTGCAGGTTGTACCCCGCGTTCCTTACAATTTGTCAACAGTTGCAGAAGAGAAATGGAAAAATCTTGAAACGTGCTTTATATTTTAACACAAAGCTGGAAAAAAATTGAAATATGACCAAAAATTTTCATACTAAATCTGAACTTCAAGTTTTCAAAACTTTTTTAGTCCCATGAAAAAAGAGTGTAGTTGGGTCATAATGATTGGAAAAGCATTAGTAACGCAATAAAATAATGCAATTTTCCCCGTATCTGATCTCGTAATTTGATTTTGAAAGACACTAGGTATCATACATAAAAGGAAAAGTTTTACAAGCGAATCATACGAATAATATTTGGATTGACTTGTGCATTGGCGGCTACAAGACATTGAAATTTTCTTGAAAATATTCAAGACCTATTATTTTCTGCGAATTGAGCAACTTTTTTTCAGCAAAGGAATCAATGTAGTAGCCTCGTTGCATCAAAGACGGCGTGGAAAAAAATTTCATCGCTTCCGTCCTTGAGTATGTTAAAAAAAGTCCCCACTGGTCACGCCAAAGTCCTCGAGGCTTGACCTGCTTATGCAAATACACTTAAATCACAAAAGCGACTCAAAGAAGGAAAAATCAATTTCAGGACGTAATCTCAGGGCTATTAAGGTGGGAAAGTGGCCCTTATGAATGTATCAGGGGGCGAACGCTAGTAAGTTTGATTTGCCTCTCCAAACAAGTGATTTTTCCATCTCCTTTGGTTTTTATTTATTCTATCGGCTTTATTAGGATCCCCTTCCTCACGTTTTTTTACAGGGTTTCGGAAGATAGGAGAGGGGTCGGGTTGGTGTGGTAGCTAGTTTTTTGGCTCCACAACAAAAGGAGCCCGAGTTCAAATCCCGGCGGTGGCAGAGATTCATCGCAGGTCACCCGAGAAATGCTAACTGAATTAGCCGGGGCTGCATGGCTGTCATGAATACTAGCACAATACATGCATGAAAAAAATGTTGAGATGTAATATTATGTAAATTTTGATAGAACGCAAGCCAAAATCTGAAAGAAGACCTTACATTAGCTAATTAAAGCTTTATTTGAAGTTAAATCATTTTAATTCCATGAAAAATGAGCTCAAGAGGGTCACAATGATTGACAAGGCATTGGATATGTGAATATAGTGTAGGTGTATGTCCAAAAGAGAAAGATTTTTTTTTCGTTTTACTCCTAGAAATTATATTATTATCAATGATCAAAAGAGGTGCGAGGAGAATCCTTCAAGCGCAACACTACGTCCGTCCTATAGGACGTTGAACCGTGGACCCCTTGGTACCTTCCGGCAAATGCCAACGCCGGGTTTCTCTCAACCCTTCCTTCCCAATACTCCCCTTAATATCGCAATTGACCTCAGCAGGACTTCGGTTATTATACAAGACAAGAGGACATAAAATGGCCTGAGCTAAAAATATACATATATATGCCGAAAATATTCAATCCATACAGGTAAACTCTGCGACCGAGGTATCTACAGCTATAATTGTTAGCCAAGGAGTTAATATTTTATGTTTTACCCATTCCAAAAGTTTCCATATCACACTAAGGCTGCGCTTACTAAATTAAAGTACATAGCCATATCTTCAATATTAAACAGTGCAAAACATAAGATTTTGGCAGCCCATTTTTTTCTCTTTGTATTTGAAAAACAAATATGATCAGGTCCTAATATATCACGTCCTAATACATCAGGTCCTAATACCTAAAGGGAATTTAAAGATTTAAAGGTTTCATTCCTATTTAGGTATTTGCCTGACGGATTTTTCATAGCAATGATTTTATTTTCTGTTAATCATTGTTTTACAGACCACATTTATAACCCAGAAACTCAAAAAAGTTATCAGATTTGCTCATTTTGCACAAAAACATCTCAAGAAAGAAGTAAAAGCTGAGCAGTAGATCTGAGTCAAAAGGTAATGGCCAATATGAATAAGCATACATTCTCTTACCAGTGAATTGAATAGGAGTCTAGCGTAATGAATGGCTTCATCGTGGCTTCAGCCTGCCCCTGAGCAGGAATGCACAGCCGCAGAAGAAGTTCTTCAAAGGTCACGCCCATTAAAAATTCTAAAACCGCAATATCATGTACTGTAAGCCGTGATCAACGACTTATCCACTACTAATGGAAAACTTAACAATTAAATTTTAATAAAAAAAGAAAAAAGCATTCTCATTTTTCTACTGTTATGCTGAAAATTATACAAATATACGAGTTACAAGTATGTTAATTCGCTACGTAAACAAACTTACTACGTATAAACTACATAAACCCGTCGTGGATTGATAATTAGTGAGCTAGTGCGAGTTTTTGGCGGCTGAAAATTTTGTTCATATTTTTCAAAAAGTCTATCGTTAACAATTCATGCTTTGGACTATTTTAACCCTCACTAATTTCAACGAGACCTGGGATTGAAATGCCACCGGAGAGAAAACTGAATTTTCATTTATGGCGAATGTGATGCCACTCTCTAGGGTTTGTCGGGAAACGTTTTTTATCCAACGTACGTACATAAACTCTGTTGAAACTCAAAAAATTATGTATGTTACAACGATAGAGAATAAAGTACAATATTTCTAAAACAAAAGAAGTCAACCTGGCAGGATTTTGCCATTAGCGTTTTTTGCATATTTATGTAGCCTCTTGGTTTATTGCTTTGATCGATTTTCATAAGTGGTTATGAAGTTTGTCAAAACATCTAAAAAAAAAATAAGAAAATTTTAAGTGGTGACTTTGATTGCTTCGAGGATGAACTGAAAAACTGGTTGGTTTCAATAATTCGATGAATAGACTTGTACCATTCTAGAATTCGTGGCTTCAAATTCATTTTCATCAAACCAAGGTACCTTTGTGCATACAAGTGTGATAATCTGTGCTATTTTTTAAATGAATCCAATAACAGTCTAATAGAATATTTAATTTATTTTAAGGGTTTTTTCAGCAAGAAATTTCAATACTTTAGGAGAAGATAGAGGAGATAGCTCTTAGTCTTTTTTATCCATAAACATGGTGTCGTACTCCTTAGTGACTGAGCTGTGGTAATGCAAACGTTTTATTGGATGCACATTGCAGTTACCATGTAAACGGTTTTTCATATACATCCATCCTATACCCTTGGGTATCCATCCATACCTTAGATTTGTAAGGAAATAAAATAATTGGGTTCAGAAGAAATTTGCGATTATAATTACCTGAAACGGTAAACCTTTGAGCATAATTAAATGAGATATTTGAGCGACTTTCATCAATGGGACAGCGCAATCTCACCCATTTTGAGTTTAAGAATATAAACTCAGAGGAAAAAAATAAACTGCACCCCGAGGACCATGAATTGCCAAGTTTAGACTATTCTCATCGCTATATCGCAATGCTGAAAGGTTTTGCGAGGGATATACCACGCTTATTCGCATTTCCTCGCCTCGCTGCCCTCGTTATCATAAGAATCAGATGCCACCTTTGTCTCCCGTGTCTTCCCAGATGCCCCGTCTCCTTCGCTTCTGTTTCGCGGCATCTTGAGTGAAAGGTGCTCTGAAGGCTGAAGGGGAGGTAACACACTACAGCCAAGAGGCGCGGAGATCCAACAGTTAGTTTCCAAAGATGGGCGGATGGGCGCGGCTACCTATGCATACGTAGGCGCGGCACGGCACCTCCGCGCCCTAAAACCACTGCTCCTCCCGCATCAATTTGCATACGATTAAATCGAAGAGATGTACTGTAAAGGAACATTGAAGACAGGTGCGGCAGACCTTGGTGGCTGGAGGTTGGATATCTCAAACTTGATATTGTGATGTGATTTTTTGAAAGTTCGCTATAAACGTACGTGAGCCATTTCATAGTTGACGAACTAGAAAAAACGAGAGTTTTTCAAGTATCCAGAATTCATCACATTTTATTCTAAGCATAAATAAGGGATGAAGGAAATTGGCACAGCGAGGGCCAACGAATCCAATGCTTGGCCTACACCTAGTTTGAATGGGAGACCGGTCATATGTTAATAGTGACCCTCTTGTCTGCAAATGGCAGGCAGGAAAAACGTTAGATTGGCACTATGGACCAAGAAATATCAATGTACCGGTGCACCTGATGAAGCCCCTAAAACCGCATACTCAATCAGTCATTAAAATAAATATAAATTTTAATAACACAGGTAAACGGAAACAATTAGTTTCTCCTTAATCCAAAGCATATATTAGGCAGTCCAGGGTGTAACGAAATTATATACCTGATGTAATTGAATACTACAAAAAGGCTTAAGCTGGCTCTTTATTGATTGAATTACCCTCTGCCTATGCATTTTAGAGTATTTTCTCACTTTGGAGAAACTGGGTCAAAATCTGTGTTCCAACCGAAGATACTAGATTTCAATCAATCAAAGGAAGATCAATAGAAGATACCGTTTACTTAATGCAAATTAATGCCTGTACGAATTTGAGACTACTTTGAAAAACACGTCCTCAACGATGTTTTTCAATGTCTGACGTCAGTTGCATGAGTTTGCTCTTTGATATCTGATTATTTAAATTATCATTTAAGTTTTCTTCCCGTTGATATCACAATGCGAAGAAACAATGGTTGAAAGTTCGTCATCAATGTTATCGATGGATAAAAAATGCAAGTTAAAAGATTAAACATAAATAAATTAAATATTATATAGACATTTTCATGGAGATTGAAACCAAATAGGTACCTCCCACTGCAAAGCATTTCATGGAAATACTTCTCGTGCGTAAATTATCATTTGGTTCCAGTTCACAGTGGTACCGACTCCATGAGGCCTGAGTGGGTTTTCGTTATGAGTGAGAGGAAAAAATGTGTCAGGCTTGCCGATTTTCCCCGGAGTGTCCAGATATCGATAGTCGAATTATCAAGGCTCTAATGTTTATCATATGTCTCTTCTAAAATGCTTAAAAAACTAAAAACTCGCTACTTATCAAATTTTTCCGGGGCATGATCCCCGGTTTGGGCCCCCCCAATATTTTTTATACGTCGGCGTCCCTGCCAGTTCATGCCATAAAAGACACAGTGAAGAATAAAGGAAAATACACTACTCCCTCCGTGCAGATTGTCTTCCAAAGAGCTTGAAAGCAGGAGCACTTTGCAAACGGAGAAAGTTGGCACGAGGCCCAAGAGTGTGCTAAGAGGAGTCTCTCACGTCACTCAAAGCCACTTGTGTCAAGAAAATGACACCTGGAGTGCGATGTCGCGAGAAAAAGCGTACACCTTCAGAGGAGAGGATCCAGCGGACGAGGGGGTTTGGAAAAATCTCCGAATTTCAATTCCTCCGCACCCCCCTTCTCCCAAAAAACCATCCCCATCTGCTGCGACGGATAAGTCTCAAGTTTTGAACGGGCTTCCCAGATTCAACTTCTTCTTTTCCACTGCTTACAAAGTTCGAGGGCGTGAAACCGGAAGTCAAAAGTCCCCTCGTATATCTCTCCAACTTGGAGATAGATTTTCGACGTATCCGTGGCCAGATTTCAGCGATACTTTCCGCTTGATGGGGGGCGAGAAAATTACTCTCGTCATCTCCATCCCAGCGTCAATCCCCTCTCATAAATCTCAATAAATCCTTAGACTTACCAATGACACCTGCGAGTCTATCTCGCATCTGATCTCGTTCGATAAATATATATAAAAACTATAACCTTATTCTCACAAGAGAGTATTGCAACGTAAATAACAACACTTGAGAGCATATTGAACCACAACAGAGGTATATTTTGTGTACAACCACGCTAATTATAGCTGTGGTAGAAATGATAACACGTCATAGCCAGTACTATTATCAGAACTAAAAAAAACCATAACCTCAATAGCTTCAAAGCTATTTTATTTGGGAAATTTCATGGATAAATAAATATATTGAAACTTTGGTAATTCCACACAAGTTTTTACCCTTTTAGAAAGGTACACGTGTGCTGAAAACGGAATGTATGAAGTTTCGCACAAGTCAACCACCTGAATCACAATTCGACCTATTTATCGGATAAGAAATGAGTAGAGTTTATAATTTTTGTTTAATAACCTAAAACGTCCATACTGGATCTCGAAAATTTTTATCAACTATTTCTCTGAGAAAAAAATTTGTAATTACGTCTAAATCATTATAAACATGATATATTAAAAATAAAGTTCTGGAAAATTTGTGAAGCTACAGTTTAAATATCCCTAAATGATAAAATATTTAACGTCGATAGTGAAGAAAATATTTTGATGCTCAAAAAAATGGGATATGCTCTCGCAAATAAATTCGAACGAGAAAATATCATTCACAAACCAATTCAAATTCTTAGGAGAGCGTATATTTTCAATACTCAAACTTAGAATAAACTTGGAATACAGAAGCATCAAAATATTTTTTCCGTAAATGTTACAGTGGGGACTAATGGTATGTTATGACGTAATGCACATAGAAATTTCAATATAAGTATTATAGCGATAAGCAGAAAGCCATACGTTATATCTAGTATCCGTGTCATAATAAAAATATGTCATAAAAATAAAGACAAATGTATTTTCGTGGAAAATGTGCTAACGGCCTGAAAAAACTCAATAGGATGGTGAAAATCAATTCCAACAACAGGAAATTATGAGAAGATATATAAATTAAATTTTACGACCTCATAATACTATAGAGCACACCAGTCACACGCCAGGCATCTGGTGACCATTTATTACACAGGTAGGTAACGTCTTTTTAGCATTGAAATTATCATATCTTTCCCTGTTAGGCATCGGTGCGTATGACATTTTTGAATTAACACAGCCCTTTGAACTAAAAAAAACTCTAAGTAGAAAATACTCTCCGCTTTATGAATTTTAAAATACGCTCCGTTTTAAATTATCGTTTAGGAATCACCACAATAGACATAAACATGAGACCAAGAATCATGACATAAAAAATTATATTTATGGCTGTTGCTGATGGCAACGGCTTCTCACAACGATCTCGAAAAGATGCTTCAGAAACACGATGGATTTAAGGATCAAAGGAATAACCCCAAGGGTAAATAAATAAATATGATTCTAATGGGTTAAGTAACATCGCATTTGAAAAAAATCCAGCTCTAAAAAACCTGTATCCCAGTTAAAATTAATAAATTGCTGAAAATCTTGAGATATTCATGCGAGGAATATTGCTCAAAACTTTTTATACTTTCCGTTGAAACTCACAACCCTCGAAATATGATATACATTACGCTCAATGGCATCAGGCTTACCTACGTGGAAGTTGATGCTCACAAATGAAAAGATGACTTTGTTGACTTCCACTGATTTATTTTCTTGGTACGACATGTTTCGATCCATAGAGGTCATTTTCAAGTACCTCTTACTTACTAGTACCTCTTCCTGAGTATCTTACAGTTTTACTTATAAGGTACTTGTAAATGACCTCTATGGATTGAAACATGTCGTACCAATACCATACTTCCCATTCCGTAATAAATCAATGGAAGTCAACGAAGTCTTCTTCTAATTTATAATATATAGTATACTTTCAGAAAACTTTTAGAAAGTCCTGCATGGTACAGGATGCGTTACGAAAATAATGCAATTGAATTATCTGCGCCACTTCTATCATTTGGAGTGAGATCAAACTACTTGAAGTAGGTGTGGTTAACGGTAAGGTTTACAACGAAACCAGTTTAAATTTTCTCCAAGCTGTGGAAATGGCAGGACGTCAGTTATTATAAATCTCTGCTCACCAACCATGTCACGAAAAAATGGAATCGACAATCGAGCAAATTTTAAGGTTTGTGCTAAACTGATAAAATCTCTTGATGAGACAAACAAATAATTCATGTGGCTTACGAGGGCTCTACTCTGTTACGTTTACAATTTTTAAAGTGGTTGAAGGCCTTTAATTAAGAAGGGCCGAGAAGAAGTAAATTTCCAAAATGTCAAGCATGAGCAAATAAGTGAAATGAGTGTTCATTGTCTTTTTAAACAGCAAAGGAGTGGTCAGTGAGTAATTTTTACTCGAGAATAAACGATAAATGCTGCCTATTATATATACGTGCTGAAAATACTCCAAAAATGGGCCATCTGGACGAGAAAAGACATCTGCACTTAATGTTAAATACATCTTAACAAAGTGCCTCGCCACAGCGCTCTATGATTCCGCGATTTCCTGACGAAACACGAGGTTCAATTCACCCAAGAAGACTTCTTTGTGTTACCTAAGATTAAGGTATCCTTGAAATTAACCCATTTTTTGTCTTTAGAAAGGAGACAATCAGCCGTGACAAGAACCTAGAGAGAGGTTCGCGAAGAAGCCTTCCTAAAGAACCAGTAATGGCAGAGTCACTTTAAAAAATATGTTGTTACCTAAGGGCAGTATTTTGAATGATTTAAAGTGTCTGAGGGTTTGTGCAAATATGCTTAGTATATTTATTTTTTTTATAATTGTATCACTTTCGGAACGGACCCTTTAGCTTGACATGTGATTAAATCTTTATTAATTAATTCTTATTAAATGCAGTAAGCCGCAAATATTACATACGTAGCGGAAACCTAATCAATGGGTTACAAAAGTGATGGCATAACATGACAAAAGATAATTAATAGTTGCGGGCGTAACTTGGAGGAAATCCATAATCGTAAGAATAGAGGGAATATAAACTTTGCTATTTCCACATGGTTACCAAAGTTACTATTCCTTATATTCCTATCACAAAATATATTAGGGTTTAAATCAATTTGTAATGATCACTCTCATGCGTTTAAAATTTCATCATATGTGGATACGACGCAGTGCTACATGGAGTGTGTCTTGGAATGCTACAGAGTAATGTCACCGAAATCTTCAACAAATGATTTGAGGGTAAACTTGAAAATATTCTTAGAGTTTGTCTGAGACCATTCTGACCAAATTAACCATTAAATGCGGGTTTTTGAGACGTTAGCACTAGCGTGGGGACATACAACATCCCCAAATTATTCACTTAATATCTTTATAACTTCTGATATTTCGTCAAAACCTCCATACCGTTTAGATATGTAGGATAGATACTTTCGTACGCTCGCGGAGGTGATAGTAACACGCAGGCACGATTTACTATATTTTATTTGGTCGGTTAAACTGTACAGATAGGCAAGCGCTTCGATGTGGCATCGACGGGCGTAACATGCGGCGTCGGTGACTCGGCCAGACTGACTGGTGCACAACTCCTTCACGAGCAACTCCCTCGGGAACTTGCGCGCGTCGCTTCGCCGCTGTTTTCCGGGGAGTTCCATGGACGTCCGCAGAGGGCGCACGGTGCGCCGTTGCGAGTCGGAACATCTCCGTTATATTGCCGTGCAATCGCCACAGATAGTTTAAATTGTTCTCAACAGATGTAGATTATTATATTTTGATATTTACAATATGTAATATTTATTCATATTGTTAGAAAAAAACCTTGATTTTTTTGTGAAAACGTAAAATCATATTTAATTTTCTCCTCAGTCAGGTCGTGGGAACTCATAATTCAATTATTATAACAAAATTCCAGGTAAAGTAATATACACAACTTCACTTCACTATAGTAAAAAAAACGAGGTATCTATAACGCAACTAGTGACGCGGGGACATATCGAGTCCCCAGATCACTTTGCACAATGTTTACACTTCACAGGGCTGAGATAAACTGACAAAAACCATGCGTAGCAAGGTTTCCGGGTTGACCTCCGCGTCGATTCATCTTCAAGACGACAGTTTCGCCGGCGTTGCAGCTAGCGTCTTCAGGTACGCAGGTTTTTGCCCGTCTTATATAGGCCTTGGTTTGGGCTAGGTGCATTCTGATTGGTCCGTGGGTAAGAGTCTCTTCCATGTGTTTGAGAGCGAATAGCTGTCCTCCCTGTTGAAAGTGGATGTTTTCGCGATTTCTATTGCCTCTCGTATGAGTCGTGGAAAGTAATGTTTTTCTCTAGCGATGATTCTTGCGCTTTCAACAGGGAGGACAGCTATTCGCTCTCAAACACATGGAAGAAACTCTTACCCACGGACCAATCAGAATGCACCTAGCCCAAAACCACGGCCTATATAAGACGGGCAAAAACCTTCATCCAATACTTCGTACCTGAAGACGCTAGCTGCAACGCCGGCGAAACTGTCGTCTTGAAGATGAATCGACGCGGAGGTCAACCCGGAAACCTTGCTACGCATGCTGCACCACCCCGCGAAAGTCTCCATCAACATGACAAAAACCAGTTTGGCGGGAGGGGGTTGTACACTTGAGGCTACTTAGTAGCTAAGCGATGTTGCTGAATCATCCTGGAAGTAAAAACAAATTTATCAGCCTGGGGATCTACCATCACCACGGGCCAGTAATTAAGGGTTAAGATTGGGAAAAATTTTACCTCCGATGTTCCATATGCCTGGAGGTCTATCGTTATTCCACTTACCCTCATGACGATGGACGAGTCGTCAGTAGAATCTGTATTGTATTATTTGTATGTTTCCTCACCTTGTTGATCGCTTTCTCATAAGAATCCGCTAAGGCAGGGACTCTTCTCCGTATCTTTCAGGAAAAAAATATCCTAACCGTTTCCTCTTCTCACTTTCCTAACCCTCATATCTGGTAGAATGCTGGTGATCTACAATGATTCAAATCGGAAGCTCCGAAAGGAACTCACGAATATGATTCGCCGGGCAAGGATTTAATCATATTTTGATATGAACAAATAGTTTTTCCCTCGTAACTTAGAAAGGTTGCTCGATAATATGACTCCGTTCTTTCACGGCGCATGAAACTGGAAAAATCTTTTCGGGTATTTCACCGGGTGAGTTGATGCAAGGCCCGGGATAGGCTTACGAGAGTAAGGTTGAGTCCAAGAAATGAGAAAAATAAATTATTTTGGGCCTAAAAGCAACTCACTCGGTGTAAAACCCGGTAAGATTTCACCATTGCTCAATAAAATTTTCCTTCCACTGAGAATCCCGGAGTTTCTGCATTAAAATCGATCGGCAGGCAATTTCTTCGAAAAATAACGCCATTCCGCTGTGCCTTTGGACGAGCGTGCTGCGTTCGTTTGGGATTATCCGTGCCGGTGACACTCTTCAGGCCGTAAAACAAGGCCTGGGAAGGCCTTCCGCACGCGATCGGGAATCGCCCGAGCCATAAGTGCTCGCACAGAAGAGACTTGAAGCGCGCGGCGAAGGAATAGCAGTGCCACACGGCTAAAAACATACCATCATACCATTCCTTCTTCTTCCCTTTCCCATCAACACACCGTCGTAAATTACGAGCAACCTTTGGAATGAAAAGAGTCCGAATGCCTACGAAGAACTCGTTAAATAATATGGGCGCTGCGGAATCCGTAAAGAGAGTACGAAAGGTATATCGAGTCTAGGAGAAGAAAAAAAATTATTTCTTTCTTCACCTATTACTACTTCGGTTTTTATGTCGATGGCATTCTCTCCTATAGTCTGGTCATCGTTTGTGTTTACTTATAATTCGGTATAATTATTTGTCTCGGGTGTGAACTCATGGAATCGACTGAACATAATGGAATGTTAAAATATTTTTTATTCCACATATATTCAATGCTGTACGACCTATACTTCAACGTTGCACGTCATAAACTGGTTCATTAGAAGACGCAACACGCTTTGATGCAAGTGTTTCAGATGATGACTTGCCACGTAGAAATCTAAGTACGCCTTACAGTATTAAAATTTATGTGGAATTCCAAAGGATTTTAGATTTTATTATTCGGGGTCAAGGTCAGTATTTTTAAGGCATTGGAGTACTGGCCGTTAAAACCTCATTTTCTTTGCCGGTTTGCATATGCCAAAATCTTAAGTCGCGAAATATTTTTTTTATTGCGAATGGGATTTAAAAATGTGATTCGCTTGGATATTTCCTCGTCATGGTTATCTCTTTCTCAGGGTAATCTGGTGAGGAAGGAATAGTTCTTCGTATCTTTCAGGGAAATGGAGCTTCAAACCATACTCTGTTCTCTAGTTCCTCACAACTCCCTTTAACCAAATACCGCACACATTTATAGTTATGAGGAAGAATCCTGCCCTCACCAGATTTCCTTGAGAAGGCGATGCCTTCACCTGGTCCATGTACCGCTGTACGATCCTACTATTCATCCTCCGCCCCGCGCATATTCAGGAGGCTTGTGGGTATGTTGATGTCCTACTATCACACTCAGTGATTCATCAAAAAGGTTGGTTTGCATAGATGAGGGTAAAGCTCACCCCTGACTAAGGCACAGGGAATGTGCCAAATTCAGTGTCAGGGGGCCAGATTCTTTTCCAGGGCCACAATATGACGCTTCGGCCCAGCTGACAGAATTTCCGGAGTGTTTATACAATGTACTTTTTTTGAACCTTGTTCACCAATATTTCCACCAGACTTTTCCTCTTCTCCGTCACATTGGTGCACTATTACCTCCACTCACCTCCATCTCCTTCTTCCACCTTCCTCTTTCCATTTTCGTCTCCCTCCTGATTGCCTCCCCTCCAGGGTACTAAAAGGAAATGTTTTGAGAAGAATTCACCAGAAGATAGTTCAGCATGCATTGAAATCGGTCCTCCTCATCATCACCCCTTGATTGAGATTAATCAATTCAGTCATGATACAGTGGGATTTCGACATGCTGAAATGAAGAGTAGTTGCTCTTTTCCACAATAAATTTGGAAAAAAGAAACTACTTTTCATTTCAAAATGACTAGAATCCTCGATTGGTTTGATGCTGCTTTCTCTTCCGCTCTCCTATCCGCTTTACTTTTCATTCTGGCATTTTAAATCTCCTTTCCATCCTTCATAACTTGCTCTATCTAACTCATTCGAGTCCGTCCCTTGCCCTTCTTGCCTTCCACCTCTTTTACGGTCGTTTTCATCAGTCCATCGTGTCTCATAATCTGGCCAACTAAATTGTTGCGTCTTCTCCTTAAGGTTTTCAGTAGGCTTCTCTTTTCTTCCACTCTTCTTAGCGTTTTCTCATTGCTTACTCGGCCGATCCATTTTATCCTCATGATTCTTCGGTAGCAACACATATGGAATGTTTCCACTCTTGACTTATCTGCAGCTGTCAACTTCCAAGCCTCGCTCCCATGGAGAAGCATTATGAAATGTGTGTCATAATCAAAACTATGTGGTAAGAAATTGATTAATGACATTGTACGAACCCACTTGTCACCCCTCCTCAGCGTTAACCTTCCCCCTTCATCAATACCCTCCAATTACACACCCCAATAGTATGTGACCTTCACAACTAAAACCACCAACATTCACCCTACCTCCTTATCTACCTTATCTACTTCCCCTACCCGGCCTTGCAGTATAAAATGGCTGGCTTGTTTGGAGAAGGCAGTCTAGCTAGAAAATGACGTAGAACACGTCGAAACCGGTTGCAGAATATTAAAATTGTGTGGAAAGTACAATGTGCTTTTACTTTATTCTATCATGAATAACTTCCACAAGTTTAATTCACCCACATAAAATTCATGGACACCAGTCATGAAGTTGAACAAAATCACTTGTAAAAGAAATGGCCATTACCTAACTAATAATTCACGAGATATGTAAATATGAAGACACGAATGTGAGCCTTTTTAAACAGCAGGATCAACATAAAATCAACCATTTCTACCAAGGCTTGACGCAATGATGACACGAAGTAAAATTTATTTGATATCGAAAACTCATTCTACTATTAATCAGCCACATAAATTCTGACGTAATATATATATTTTTTACGTTATATAACGAAAAATGCCGCATAAATAATTTCCGTGGTCTTTCTCAAGTTGGAAATTCTATTTACGAACGAGCCAATTATTTTCAGATTGATTTCCACGAACGGCGGTGAGAAATTAGAAATTGGATGGATGGAAAATGAATCCCATTCAAGTCACGCAAACTCGTTATCCACCACATTGTGTGAGACATAACGCCCTCCTAAGGATTTTTTTATTTGACACAAGCCAGGCGCAAAATGCTGAAAAATCTGGCCTTTCGCGTTTCATACGATCTGGGAAAAAACTCCCATCTTAGGAGCCGTAAGAGCAAAGATTACAGACAGTAGCAATTCTATTTTGAAGAATTGAAGTTCCTCAATTCATAAAAATATACAAGGAGCACGAGAGTAGTTTCCTCTAAATAATGCAGAGAATCATTTACGGAGAAAGTTTAATGCAAAATTTTTCATGTATCAATACATTTCAATGCAAGATTTTCAAAATGGGTGTAATGGCTCACCTCATACCGGAATCAAGCACCCTCATTTCCATAGCCGGATTTACGGGGGAAACGGGGGCACGTGTCCCCCCCCCCCCCCCCAGATGCTTATAAACTAGATAAAAATTTTAATACGGTTATCATTACGTTCGTTTCGTTCTGTGTATAACGGAGTCTCACTCATATAAGTTCATATAAATGACCTCAATATTGAAATAAAGAAAATATTTTCTACAGTTATTATTGCACATATCTTGTTTTTAACATAAAGTATGAGAAGATCCTTTGCCTATCAGATCCTTGGTCCCCCCCCCCCCCCAAAAAAAAATCCTGAATCCGCCCTTGCTTATTTGCAGTACCATTATCATAATACATAAAATTCATAAAATCAAATCATATAATACAAGCATACTCGTTCTAAAGACCTTCTTCTGGTGAAAGTGAAATACACAGTTTACAAAGTAATAAGGGTAATATTCAATGACGAATATAGCTATGAAAAAAAGACAACCGATTCAGGCGTGATATAAAAGAAGTTTGACTCATTATCATTCATTACCAACATTTTGCCAAGTTTAGCTTTCTTTGAGAGTTCACAAGCCTAGGGTTTGAATGGAGTGGTGCACGTTTGGTCGGATTTCACAGGCTGTACGTATTATTTATATTATTGCATATTTTTAAAGATCATTTTTGGTTCATTAGGGTAATGCATTTCGCAATGTGTGCATTTCTGCATTCTGATGATTGGCCACTCCTTGCCAAAAATCCTTTTGTCGGCTAGCTTGGTACTACGCACTCGTACATTTGGCTAGATGTCGCTCATTCTCAGGGGTCTAGAGCATGAAACAAGATTTTATCAGTAATAAGTTTTAGCTAATTTGGTATAAGTATAATTTTTAAGAGCATAAAAAGCTGGATACCTTTATTTTACTAAGACGAAAAAGGTAACTTTGATGTAAAATATTTCCAGATAATGGCACTTCTCTTGCAGCCTTTGTCTGGAAGATAATACATTTTTATAAATAATTATATGCCTTTGAAGTATGGGCAATTTATTCCCGCACCAGGATCTCCCTACCGAAAATTTGCTTCTAAATATTTTTAAACCGCCTTCATGGAGTCGTCGTTGAGTCTTTTGGGCATCATCAAATTGAACCTGGCACTCGTAAAATTTCCTGAGATTGCGAACGAGGAGAGAACGAGGTTTTCGCACAGTAAAAGGGGATGGCGGAAATGCCTTCCCATGATCCTCCAGTTCCTGCAAACACCAGGGGAGAGGTTGGAAGAGAGGGGGTGAAAGTTGTTAAAAGGCTCCGTTTCCGACGCGCGCCTTCAAATGGCGAAATCAATTTCGGAGCGAAAACATAACAAGGATGGACTTCCGTTCGAAACTACCCTCATTTCCACCCTCACGTTTTCTCATTTCCATTTTCGTAAACACACCCATCTATTTTGTTTTACTCACGGGCAGAATATCAAATCAAGATTAATAACGTTATGGAAACCCGTACAGGAGGGCCACTCAAACGTCAAGCTGAAATTATCTGGAAATCAGTGCCTCTGTTATTCCAGAGTACTTTCTTCATTTTCACAAATTTGATAAAATGTTCTCAAGATTCTTATGGCGTTAAAAAAGAGAGTGTACAATGCACGAGCGATGTTTTTTTTTCAACCTACGATAGGTTATGAACAGAGGAGGAAGTGATCGATTAAAAAATATTTCATTGCTAAATATTGAGCACAATAGGGTGGTTTCCTATTATTTTTTTATTGCCTAAATCGAAAGATTATTACTCCTGGAGTACGTATTTCACGCTTTAGATTTTTTAATGACGATATCTATTTTTCGCGATAAAATGAAATGTGAAAAATTTCAAGCGCGCGAAAACGCGACGCGTAAGTAGGAATGATGGGACAAAGTCCGTGCGACGCATTTCTGGTTCCCCCACCCGCCTTGTGAGGTGACCTTGATCGAGGCTCTGAGCACTGATAGGACGCAGGATGCTATCAGGTAGCAGAGTACCCTGCTAGCAGTTAGCGCTTGGCTTAAATAAGGATTATTAATACCTTATCAAACGAAGAAAACTTTCCGAACTTAGCCAGTTTTAATAGGTGATTATTAAGACATGTTTTCCTGAGCTCTGTGCCTCATGCATGCATTGGTAACCTCAGACAATGTATAACTCCTATCCTCTCGTGTAGAAACTAGGTCCCTGTGACGTCACGTGGAGTGGAATCGCATGGGCGCCAATCTGGCCTTTTTCAAATGAGGATAAAATTTGACCCTAGCCATTCGTCTAAACCGGTATTTCAAAAACCAAATAATTTGTGTATTATGAATAAACTAATGGTGGGTAACGAATCGCAATCAATGCCTTTCGTTTTCTTTGATGAAGGAAACTACCCTATTGTGATGTCCTTTCGATATAATCGCTTCGGCGGTTGAGGCATTGGTCGTGTCAGTGGACAAGCTTCACTATTACTTCTTCATAGGTTGTTACCCCCAATGACTTTCAATGAATTTTGCCTTTGTCCTGAAGCTCATCGCCCGTTTTATAACCCTTTCCCCCTTACCAAATCCTCATTTCAGCATAAAGGTGGAAGTTACACAGTGCTAGGCAGGAATTGCACGGCGATTGATGGTAAATGCCCCATCGAAATTGGTCAATTGGTAGTCTATGCAATAACCCTGTATAATTGCATAGCGTCAAAAATAAATTCTATACAAACATGCAGAAAATCAGTTTTACATTCAACCTGCTAAAGTGACTGCTGCTCATAATTCTAGAAAAAGTGATTTTAAAGTACACTAATAAAAAGCAGAACATTAAGAGTACAGTAAAAAATTGCCTTTCGCGGATTTAGGTCTATCAGCAAAGATTTTATAATCATGCAGCCGATAATAACATTTTTGGCGAGTGGTTGGAAGACGAAATTCATCCAAGAAAAAAAAAAGTCACGAAATATCAACAATTTTTAACCATTGTGAAGGAAGAGGAGGCCATTAAAAATTTAAAATCGGTCAAAATGATCGCTACAGCGCTATTAAAGTCAACGTACCATCCAAAGGACGGATATGCACTATATGTACCCATTCTCCAAGACATTGAATGAACATTGAACATAGCGGTCAAGAGAAAAAAACTCAATTTATATTTATATACATATAAAATCTTAGAATTCTTGCTTGACGTTTGATAAGGGTATCGCTTCTATGCATCCTTTTTCCCCCACCTCCGTCTCACGCTGCCGATTTCTTCCGCTTGGCGAGCCGAGAGACTCCACTGCCGCCTCCCCCTTCCGATAGAGCGGCTCTCGCAACTGGGAAAAACAAAAACAGTCGGCCGCGCGCGGCGGCGTAAAAACCAGTCCCATCGATTTGCTGGAGAATCGAGGAGAAATTTAACGCCGAAGAAAAGGGATCTCACGGCGGGAGGGAAAAGACGGAAGACCTCTCAACGGAGTTTTCCGAAGGCGCGGTGGTTTATTAATCCCTTCTTTCCCCTCATGTTTTCGTTCGCTCGTTCACTCTACGGCTTTCGCTCCTCTTCTTTTTTTTTAATCCCCCGCTCTACTTGACTTACGTTTCGATTATCCCTCCCGCGCAAGTTGTGGGCGTTCGTAAGTAATGCACAAGGGTAAAGGCTTGCTTAATCCGCTGCGTCATCCATCACGTGGCTTGCGCCTGAAGTTTAACTTTGAAAGCATAAGGTGATATGTTTTTGTTCGCGAACGGTGTAATCTCATCGGTTATGTTAAAAAATGAAGAGGCTCAAGATCAAGCTGTTGGTGAGTGACAATGCCTCAATAGTGAAAATAAATATTCCATGCCATAAGCTTCCGTGTTCACTGATTCGTACTGTAATAACATGTTTATACTATAATAATATGCTCAATATCAAGCTCTTGGTGAGTGGTAATGCCCCAATCATGATAATAAACTTTCCATGCCATTAGCTTTTCTTAGCATTAGATTCGTACTAAATTAATGTTTTTTTAAATGCAAAAAGTGTGAGCATAATTACCTTACTGTTATCTTACTGAGAGAGAGAGTTTTTAGAGACTGTTCGATTCCTACTTAAGTAGTTTGTGAAGGGAACTTAAAGTATAGCACTTGGTCCGTCGTGTGAGACGCTAAACCGTGGTTCCCTTGGCACCTTTCGTTAGGAGCAGAATGATGCTCTACCCTTCCCTATGGTGCGAATACCTCCCCCTAGTACTTACCTGATACCTATCGTACGTAATGATGGAATTTCTTTCAATCGATTTTTATTATTTTATCGAGTCCACTATTCTCTTTTTCCCCTCGGCAGGCACGTGGGCCAAATGGTCCATAGGGTTTCATTCTTCTACATCTGCATACTACCTCGTAAGCCGCCTAAATAAAGGGTGTGGCAGGAGATTTTAGGACATCAGCCGTTTACATGTAAAAAGCAAATGCTCAAACTAAATTATGACCACCATTTATTAAAATCCTTTATGCTTCAGGGAAAAAGAATTCCAATATCTATCCGTTCGGCAAAATATCTCTCTTAATTTATCGCTTCTGTCGGACTTGGAAATATAGTCGGTCTCTAATGATATGTTCTCCGTATCGCTCTTAAAGGAATTCATTCTCAATTGTGCAAGCAATCTAAGCCTAGGGCGCAGCCCCCGAGTCTCCAGCGGCTCCCAGCCGAATTCGCTTAATATCTGGGTAATGCTTTCTATACATCCGTAGCTGCTTTAGTCGGATGGCGCAGCTTTCATTTGTATTATATTCATTTCGCAGATTAAGGTTTTCTGCATTGGATCCCATATGTTCACTGTATATTTGAGGTGGGTTCGGACCAGTGCGAAATAGGGCCTTTTACTTTCTCATCCGAAAATCTTCCCACAATATATACATAATGTATAAATATTCGTTGGCCATTTTTCATATGGTGCCATTATATGCATGTGATTTCCAGTAGCTGTACATAATTAAGTCCTTGAAAGCCTCACACTGTTGTTTGTTAGTAATCGGCACATTATTAGTATTCGGAAAGGAAACGGGCGTGGCTGGACCACATGCGCAACCTACGCGCCGAACTGTGTAACATTTTTCTATCAGCACCACTTATAGTTGTACTGCAAATTTTGTGCGATAATTGCGTACATTGGCGAGCAAACAATTTTCAGCACGTTTATATTGCTTTTACGGGTACCCCGGCAAGGGGCCAGCTTTCTTCCCTCTTTCGCATGGGAGAGGGAAATCAGGCCATTTTATATTTCCATCTTCGCAAGGCCTGCAAATTTTCTTAACTTCTAGTTCCATGAATCTTCTAGACATGACTATGAACTTAATAAAACAGGCATGTCTAGGTAACAAAAATTGGATATAATCGTAAATTATTCCTCACATAATAAATCGTGCTATTCAATAGCTCCCGAGTTTTTCTTAAAGGAATATAGGACATCCTGAGGTAAGTGAAGACGACTTTAGACCACGCCCTCAAAAAATTCTGAAAAATTCAACCTTTAGAGCCGGTAGGTTACCCGATAGCCTATACTACTAATTAATCAGTAGGTTACGCATTTATTTAAAATAAAAGTATACCAACTGTAAGATGAAAACTACAAATTTTTAATCATTAAAACATTTTAATCATCATGCTCCAGGTTTTATCATACCGTGGAGTCCTACCAATCTAATCGGGACCGTAACTTGTTCGGATTACTTGATGGTTCGGATTACTCGAAATAATAGAAAAAAATCGGTTTTAAAAGAAAAAATGAATCAAAATCGTACGCATAGCATAGTACCGCTTTACTGGACAAGACTCTACTCCCTTACCCCTTCTTCGACACAACACACTCACGCTGACTAATAGGGGACGTTCTGTTGTCATCGCCACCATTACTGTAATTTACTTTAAATGCAGCATTGATTATTTTGCGCATTTAATGCTCTATATTCTGCGTTAAATTTTAAAATCTGTGCATAAAGTAATTATTGTTTTGAGTTTGCGGCCTAAATATTGAAGAAACGAATTATTTTGTATACGACAACATAAAGGTTAATTTTTTTATATTCGCCTCAGAGCTGTTCGGGTTAAACGTTCTGCGATGTAAACCTAATAATATCAGTAACACTCTTTCGTTTATTGTACGTATTTCATAATGCTAGTAAATCTAAATATTTTTCTTCCCTTCTTAGTGCGTACCTAGGTTTATAACACGTTTACACCATATGGAGCGAGTCATCGCCGATCTTGCCATATTTCTTTAGTAGGAAGCCACCTTGATGGTAACTATGTGACTCTCTACGGTCCATTGGAGAAATTTCGCTAGTGTAAGCCGTGCAATTGCTTTTCCAATTAGTTAAATCCATAAATCCTTTTAGAAAAAAATTTAATTATTTCGTTTTATTATAGTATCATACTTAATCAATCGTATCACAACTAGGTTATTTCCAAAGTTAGAGATCAGTAAGTAAACTCGATAAATGGGACGGTCTGCGTACGCGACGGGACATCCCACGTACATTTAGGTCAAAAACGTGTTAAAGGAACGCCGGACTGAAAGCCGACCAATCCACACTACGTCAATGACGAAGCTACTTCAACGCGCCTTCTCCTACATCCTCCTCCAAAGTTATCTAATTTTGCAGCGCTCGCATTACCATTAGAATGTCGACCCATCAAGTCAATTTGCGAATCAGTTCGCTCAGACTCTCAGTTCCCAAGACTTCTTTTTTTTAATAGAGAGGACCTCGTAGAGGGAAATCACGATGGTTACGGAGAAAGCGAAACTAGAGCTTTCGGCAGTGTTTGTGTGTCCGGTTGATTTTGTCTTGCCTTCATCAAAGTCCCTCTCCGCCAGCCGGCCCTCATCAGCCTAATGAAGGCTTAAACAGGACCGGGAAAGGGGGGGCTGCTAACGGGGGTTCAAGGGGTGGTTACGCAGAGAAAGGGAACCGCCAGATGGTTTTGAAAGGGAACGCGAGGCCGTGGGTTTTCAGTCGGTGCGTAGAGAGTTGGACAGCCCATGGAACGTGAGATACGAAGTTGGCAGGTCATCCTGAGGAGTTTTGCGATGGGCAGGATGTGTTGGGCATATTTAATCTTCAACCCACCGTCTCTCTCTCCAGATTCATCGCAATTTAATCGCTCCATGGCAAGTGCCATTCCTTCGATCATGCCACGCCCCTTTATACACTCTAACATTGAGGCCAGGCACATACCCTGAGAGAAGGGGAGAAGGCTCCTATTTTTTCCCATGGGGTGATTACTCGCTATATATCTGCGGGGGAGACTACTAACCCAAGGGGTAAATGGAAATCTTTAAGGTGGTTCTTGGACGAAAGTTTCTTTTAACTGACGAATATCTTAAAGCAACTTTTCCACGCGTATCAGACTCCTCCTAATTATGAATATCATAAGGCTTTTCTTCTATTCAACTCCTCTTAGGAATTTCTCATCGATAACTTGGTTCATTCATTTTATTTTTATCAGTCTTCTATATCAGGGGTTCCCCACCTTTTGCCCTCCGTATCCCTCTATATGTATATAACTAATTGTACCCCAAAATTGTAGCGTGCACATTTTATTACCTAATATCCCCACCGTTAGGTGACAATTTTAGCTATAAATAATAGCATAAATAGAAACCTTGTTTGAAATAACCCATGTAATATGCATGCATATTTCCTGGTCATGTGTTCCTGGCGTTCTTCTCTACTGATGGCATTGCCCATGCCTCACATCCGTAGAGAATCATTCTCCAAATGTTATTTCTGATAAATTGTTTCCTTGCTTCTATGTTAAAATTTCGTGAAGGTAGCGAATCTTTCTTTATGAGGAATGCTATCTCCGTCTGGTGTATTTTATTGATAATTTACTTCTTGCTTCTGCAATCCTAATTGTTCTACTTCCCAAGTAAAAGAATTCGTATGATTGAATACTTACAATCTTCGTCACAATTTCCTATCAGCGAACATCTCATACCCAAGATTTTGAGTTATACTTTGTAACACCTAATTTTGAGTTGTTTTGTTTTGGGTTGGATGTGACGATTGATGGGAGGAGGACAATGATGCGGGCAATAATGAGCAGCGGAGGTGGAGTGGGGATTGTTGTTGACGGCGGGATGGTGTGTATGGAGAGTTGAATTGTAATAGTGGTGGCGTGCGGATGTATTTTTGCTCCCGAGTATAGCATTGACACGCCATAGTCTTAAGTACCTTAATAGCTACATTCCCAACTTAAGTTATTCCATTGTTTGACTCACCCAAGAAGACTGTGAGTGAATATTTTGGCACTTATCGTGAGCAGGTAAGGTGTTCTAAACCTTTATCAATTGCATGAATATTTTCGTTCTGACATGCATCATATAATGCCAAATTACAAAAAGACACCGAAAAAATGTATTATTTTCTATATCTCATCATCAGCATTAGCAATCAATTAAAAGATTGGTTTGATGCAGACCTCTAATCTATTCTTATATCGGCTAACCTTTTCATGCATACATAATTCATCTGCTTTACATTCCAAATCACCTGCTGTTTTATATCCCACCCTATGCCTTTCTTTGCCGCTATTCCCTTCCATTATTCATGCAACGATAGTTTTCATAGGATCATCGTATCTCATTACTTGTAACACAATTCATTCAATCCAACTTTTCCAATGTATGTTTCCGTATTATATTATTAGCCTTGACTTCTCCTCTTTCCCTGCATACTATTATCTTACATTTTTTGTCCAAGTTTTCAGCTGGTTATCTGAGTTTGGCAAAGAGACTGAGTTTTCTCCCACCGCCTCTTCAAGTGCCATTCCATTTGAAGATCATCCTCATGCCGAAAGGGTTGTTATAACCACTGCACTTAATGTATGAATTATGACGAGAGTAAAAGCCGTTCGCTCTTCTGGGATACGCATTTCATAGCCCTCTTCTGTTTTAACACAATATAACCTTTCGAGGAAAAACGACTGATGAAAAGGAAATATATCGAGTTCATAAACCGGCGGGCGCACATAAGGTTTATCGCCCGTGTTTGCGTTCGGAATACCGGAGCATCTTTTAAAGTGACGACGTTAAAAGTCTCTCCTCTCTCGATAAAATATGGGGGTGGGAGTGAGAGGTACGGGAAGACACTAGGGGTGGGGAAAAAAAGGAAGCGTTTTAGGTTATGAAAAGAAAATGGCGAGGCGGGGAAGAAGGGTGGACCTCTGGAGGAGGGAAGGAAAGAGATAGATTGTCCCGGGATGATTCGTTCCTTTGAACGAATCGGCTGGAGAAGGTCAATGAACGAGTTCGTCAGCGGTGGCAATTCGACTCATTCGAAAATCCAAACGAAGAGTCTGACACTTGGTGGGCAATAATAGAAGTTCCTCATTCCTTTGCGTTTGTGCTTTTTTGAATACAGTCTTTTTGAGCGATTCTTCCGGAATTTGTGCCCTACTGATGGGTGTGGGTGAGTGCATTTTTTTTAGTGCTTGTAAGTGTGATTGTGTGAATGCTTGCCATCCTTGGCGGGGTCCCATTAGATCTGCGAAGGATCATAGGTGGCGTGTTTGTGGCGATAAACCGGCATCCTTAGTGGGGTCCAATCAGCCCCACGAAGGCTCCCAGGTTACAACCCAAGGTTACCTTAGTGAGGTATCTACAGCCTTGCAAAGGTTTCATTTTGGTGGTGCGAATGTTTTTATTCCGTGTGAGTGTCATTGTGTGATTACCTGCCATCCTTAGCAGAGTCCCATTAGCTCTGCGAAGGAACAGGTAGTGTGATTGTGGTAATAGCCCGGCATCCCACGAAGGCTCCCAGGTGACAACCCAAGGTTACCTTAGTGAGGTCACTACAGCGTTGCAATGGTTTCATCTACATGTACATAATACCCTGCGAGCCACCTATAGGGTGTTTGGCAGGGGGTAATCCATCACCAGCATGCAGCATGCAATTGGACTCCCGCATGCACATCACACAGTCCAAAAAACGCCGCGCATATTAACAAATTATACTACCATAGGCTGTTAGAAATAATAATACAAATAAGAAACATGCATTTTGTTTTACATTGGTTAGTAGGGTACAACTCCGTACAACGTAGCTTTATAATTCGGGGAACCCAATTAAAGGCAGTTGAATCCGAGAAATATCTAAGAGTTAGACTCAATAATGATCTATCGTGGGATTAATATATTCGAGAGATAACCGGTCAAGCTAATCGTCAAATGGGTTTCATTCGGTTTCATTTGGATGGTGTGCCTGCGGCTGTGGAAGTCCCTTGCGAGGACACAAAAATCCCGTAAACTGCCACAGGAAGGCTATCCAGGTAGAGTAGTCGTTTGATTTGACGAGTGGTGCCAAATTTTATGGCTAGTGGAGACTCTCTTTTTATTTTGTATGGTATGGTATTTGGAGGAGGCGACCGACCGCTGAGGTCATTTGCACCATGAGGGAAGGGTATGAAAGGAAGGGTAGAGAGAAACCCGGCGTCAGCATTAGACTGCTCTTAACGAAAGGCGCCAAGGGGACCACGGCTTAACGTCCCATCCGACGGACAGAGTGATGCGCTTGAAATGTCCTCCACACAACACTCAAGCAGGGATCGGGCAGTTTCTGAAAATTCTCTGCCACTGCCGGGATTTGAATCCGAGCCCACCGGGTGGGAAGCAACCACTCTAGCCACCACACCAACCCGATCCCCTTTTATTTTGTGTTGATCGAAGCTTTGATAAGGGAATCGCAGGAATAATCCTAACTTCAAGTTCAATTGAAAGTTTCATCGTGACTCGAATGGCTCAAAAACTAATTCTTCATGCTTGTTCAAGTTAAAAATTACTTTCATTGAGCACAGATCCCCACCACGAGGAACTGTAGCGGATCCTTGTCATTTCGGCGGGCTACGTTTCAGAACCTTGGACCAGGGATGCTGACTTACAAAAAATATTGGGGGGGCCAAACCGGGGATGTTGTCCCGGGAAATTTTATAAGTAGTGAGTTTTAAGTTTTTTAAGCATTTTAGAAGAGTCATATGATCATCATTAGAACCCTGATAACTTTAATCTCAAAATCTGGACACTCCGGGGAAAATCGACAAGCCTGACACATTTTTTCCTCACACCCATAACAAATTTTTGACGGGGTTCGGGCCCCATGGAGTCGGTACCACTGCCTTGCGCCATCGGAAAAAGTGACCGGAATATAAAAGAAAAATTCAATACCTGGTGCTCGAGGAATATGATAAAGATGAAAAGAACGGATTGGGTGAGAAATGAGGAGGTGTATAGATGAATACGATGAGAAAAGACCCTATGGATAAGTTTACGCCAAAGCAGAACGCGATGTATTGAACACGCAATGAGAATGGAGTTACGAGAGAAACTTAATATATGGACAAATAGATTTAAAATTCCCAAAGGAAAACAAAAACGCGAGTACGCAGGACAGATCAGGACGGATACGGGGTATTAGAGCTAAAGGTAGGTATAAGAGCTACCATGGGATAGGGAGAAATGGAGGAATTCAGAATACCAATTTTAGAATTGCAATGCCATACATGTAGGTACTCAAATATGTAATTATATCTTTGAGAAAACGTTTAAATAAAAATGCAGTGTACGGGTAAATTTTACAAGTGCATACCTTGAGATTTTCGAGTTGGTCGCACGAATTTAAGACGGACAGGCGATTAGGAGCCTAAGGAAGGTAAAATAACTGGGTTTAAGAGAATTTGAGGCTTGCGGTATAATAATCTGCAGGCCGTTTTACACAGGGCACGTAATTGCGCAGGATATAACAATATTAGATTCCCTCAATGACGGGAAATTGCGCGAATGCACGAACGAAATTAGAATAGGGACAATTGCGTCAACTCACGTCAATGCATTCTCGCTACGTTTCATGCGATTCGCCGATTTACACGACGCAATTTTGAGTGCACCTTCGTAAACACGTCAAATTGTGCAGTCAAGTGCTACGTCTAAAACGGCCTTTATGGATATGCAATACCATGACTTTAGTCGTGATCGGTGAACGAAACTGAAATGAACGACTCGTTCGAATGAGCAATTCATTCAAATGAACGAAAGGACACATCAAAAGGGAGGAGCAAGAAGGATCTCCAAGGCATCTGGTTAAGAGGGAAAGCAAGATGAAGATGGTGAGGGAATGTATGGGAGTGGGGGGTAGCTCAGGAGCCCCCTTACCGTCTTACTCACTGCTCAGACTCATCACTCAACGTTCCCCCTCCCTACAACTTCCGTCGAGACAAGAAACCTCTCGCTTCTATCATTCGATACTCCTCCCCCCACATCCTTCCCTCACACCCCAAGTAGTCCCCATTCTCCCCTTCCGAAACGTTCGTTACATGCACCACCACAACCACCTTATACATGCCAGCTCCTCTCCATCTAGGGGCCGTCAGGTTCTCTTAGCGCCGTCATCCATACGCGGGATGTATCGCAACTACCTACGCATCGTATCATCCCTCGATCGGAGACTGGAACGCGTATTAAAGCATCATCAGGATATGGCCACTCGAGAGTGGCAATTGCTCACTATACGTATCTCAGTGATTTACGTGCTGCTTGATCCGGAAGCTGTATTACGTACGGCGCGTCTGTACTTATAGCATATCGATGGCCAACTTAGCTTGAATACATTCTACTTTAGGGTATTAAAAAGAGGATGAAGAAAAAAAAATGTGAGACAAATCATAGGCACTCTTTGGTTCGTGCATCGCAACCGCAACATACGTATTGAGGGTCTGAAAATATGTATCTGAAATATGCACAACCAATATCTTCAAAATCATTTGCTGTCACCAATAACCCTCTCCTGAGTCATCTATGGGAATAGGAACCACCAACAAAACCCAAATATTGATACCCTAAATTTACACCCTACCCACATCCTTAAACCTGATTAATTCCTATATGCCATGACTCTTACATAAATTTATAACAAGTGAATTTAAAGATGTCTATGGAACCATTTATCCAGAGAAACACGCAAGAGACAGCTGGCATTTTATCTATCTAACTGCTACACTATAAATCAAGAGAAATCATACTTGGTCTTGGAAAATGAGTAATAACGATTTAAGTATACCGGGATTAGCCACGGTGATAACTTTACCTAGTCACCCACAGAGCATAAATTGTGCGAAAATTCAACAGAGAAAAAAATTATTCGCTTGATCGGGATTCAAACCCGTATCAAACGAATTCTGGTCGAATGGTATAGCATGCTAAGTCACCGAGGCGTCATTCTCCTCTGTATAATCCACAAATTTCCACAAAGGGGAATTTTAATGAAAGGGATCGACTTTGCAAGCAATGAGCAAGTCTAAGTGTGATTGTGGTAATAACCCGGCATCCCACGAAGGCTCCCAGGTTACAACCCAAGGTTACCTTGGTGAGGCCTCTACATCCTTGCAAAGGTTACATCTACATCTACATAATACCTTACGAGCCATCTTTAGGGTGTTTGGCAGGGGGTGGCAAATCATCAACATGCAGCGTGCAAGCGGACCGCCACATGCATTGCACACCGCACGGCCATAGAAATATTACGCACACTAGCAAAATATACATGCGCATTCATAAAAAAAATTCTAATGTTTGTCTTATGAAAACATTAATAAGAAGGCGGAAAAACTAAATCGGCCAAATTTTAAAAATGATGGTTTG
The DNA here is from genome assembly GCF_921293095.1 of Ischnura elegans. NCBI lineage: Eukaryota > Metazoa > Arthropoda > Insecta > Odonata > Coenagrionidae > Ischnura > Ischnura elegans. The sequence continues at coordinate 64,759,651 of NC_060255.1, read as the reverse complement.
ATGAGGGCAATCGTTAAGGGACTGGTAGATAGCGAGAACGGAAAAAGTAAGACCTCGAAAGAAATATACGACACAGATAATGAAGGATACGAAATCGAAGACGACCACAGGTGTAAAATTAGCTGATAGGAGAATCGAATAGAGGTGCAACAAACCAATCTTAGGGTTACTTATAAATGGAGATAAAAAATGTTATTTTTTTAAGGAGAGGATTCATCCGCCATGAGGATAATATTTCTGTAAACGCTTTCCCAAGCATTTTTCTTTCCTTAATTAGAAGTGATTTAAACTACAATCAGGCAGTAATTTTCGCAATTCCGGAAAATTATTCCAAATTTTGCCCGAACTAGCGGGGGAAAATTAATTGCGCACATTTATACCAATGGGTATTATTTTGATTTAACCGGTACATATTTGCTTCAATCGGCACAATCGGTAATAAATCAGAGGAATGCCTATTCACTCTTCATAGGAGATACGTACCTACGTCGGCTAATCCATAAAAATCCACGGGTTATTTTCATCACTCTTCTATAAGGCTTACGGAGCAATTTTTTTGCTTCCATCACTGAAAAGCACGAGAGACTTTTTTTATCCCCGATTGTCGATTTTTTTTCTTTTATTCGCGTATCAAGCCCCGGTTCACTGTGCTACCCAATTATTGAATAATGTATTACGCAAGGAATGCTCTCTTCCCTTCTGACGGATACCTTCACCCGACTTCATAACGATAATACAGGCCAAAGTAGCCAGATGGCTGGCTCACTCCACTCCATTCAGTATCCGTGCCTTTTCATGCATTTTTTTGCTCGCACTTTCCTCCCATCTCATATCTTCGATTTTTTTTCTCCTTCCATATCCCTTTCCATGAACACTAGGGTTTGCTTTTTCTTTAAGGGCCTTGTTCATCCCGGAGATTTGGAGCTTTTATCACCACTAACGAAAGCATCTTCCTTTCGGGGAGAGACTTTGACCGATCACTGTGATTTGGAACGAGGATGTTCCGAGAGATAAAGAAAAGGAAGCAAAGAGTAACTGCTGTTCTTTTAGTCTCTTTCGTCCTCCCGACATACCCTTTGCTTTGTTTCTCTCAATGCCGTCCCTTCGTTATCCATTGACCTTTCTCGGACGCATGGTTCTCGCAAAAAAAAGGGTACCAACCGTTTTGAAAAATGGCTCCCCTTCCGTCGTTTCTCTATCAGAAGTTTGCTCGGGAACAAATAAAAGAAACCATCTAGGGACTCGCTCGCGATCAAATAAAGTTATCGTTTGCTGTTCATCGCAGCGTATATTTATGGTAAATAACTACTAAAAATCTAGACCTGAAAGAGAAGTAATGCAAGCAATACTCCACACGTACTACTCTAACATGTCTACTCTTGATCAGTTGCGTCAGTGTTTTATTTTTATTAGCCTTCAGCCAACCATGACTTGAAATTTGATGCAAATCAATTTCTCTTCTAAATAATATAATACTTACTGAGACGCAATGATATTAAAATTGCCGAAAAATTCTCAATCTCCAAAATATCTCAACAAAATCTCATTTATTTTCAAACTCTATGAGAAATTACGAACAAAGTTTTGGAAGTTGCCAGCTTTTATAAATGATTTAAAATAAGTACATTAGGTGCACGCAATCGTAATTTACAAAAATGTTTTTCATTTATATTAACAAGCAAAATATAACAAACCAAACTCTATTCAAAAATTTTCGATAGGTACTGAAATTAAAGTAGGTGAAATATGCTTACATATCGATTAAAATATCGGTGTTGACTGGAATCAGTTTCTCATTATGCCTATGGTCAAGATTGGTTCAACTCAGTGCAAGTTCAATAATGCTTTAAAATTTGTAAGCGTCGGTGAATTAATCACCTCTAACTCATTTCACGCATCAGTTTTTCCGCATGTATTAGAGAAATAACTTCGATGAACTAATTACCTCACTCAACATAGGGCAATGAACGGATTACTACCCGACATAAAAGAAAAAAAACTCATTAGTTGTTCGTTTGATTTACCTAGTATTTGTTTTAGTGATCTGATTTTACATAATGAAACCTTTACATGATTACCTTTAATAATTATGATTAGTATTACTTTACTTTAATTGTTAACAAATTTCGAGTTTTTGCTCGCAGCAGCAGCCAAAAGCCATTCATTAACAGTGCAACTCTCGTTGCAGAAATAACGTATCAGGCTACTAGAAATAAACTTTCGCAATAAATATTCTACCATAACTTTACGATGGACTGATAAATGTACAAAAATACTCATTAAACGCGTTTGATTTGTTTTAAATCACTGATTTAACGCATTGAAAAACCATTTAATTGGGTTAATTTTTGTTTACTTTATGTACTTGATACAGCCGAGACCGTTCGGAATTTAAAAATATATTGTGGAAGTGACGAAGCGTCTATTATTGCTAATATGGAGCCATTCCACCACGTAAAAGATTCTAGTTCCGTTTCCATGTAATACCAGTTCTAATTATTACAATTATTCATCAAGTTCAATTGCTAGCAAGTTTAGAGTATTTGCTCGCTGAAACAGCCAAAAGCCATTATTTAAAAGTGCAATTCTCGTAGTAGAAATAATGTATCAAGCTACTTGAAATAAATTTCGGTAGCAAAACTTCTACCATCACTTTCCCCACGGACTGATAAACGCACGGCCAATGACAAGGAGTTACAAATTTCATTCAAGATACTACAGCAAAAAACGGTAATGGACATTATAATTCTTCATCCCCCGCGTGACAGCCGAAAATACGGAGAAGGAAGATTTATTTGCTAATGGAAAATCATTGTCTCAGTCACCTAATTTGTTTCGCCCCTTTGACTTCGAAGTGCGGGTTCACGCACACACTGTTCTTGGCCCTTAATGTACCGCTAATGTTCACGGCTAGAGACCTCGGATGGTATGGCGGGACATTTAATTTTCTCGCTCTACGGAATTCCTCCGTCTTCTTTTTGCTTCCTTCTCTTCACCCCAACAACGCAACGCTTTATCACCCTCCCTATCTTTCTCTCACTCTCCAACGAGTTAGATTCCGGATGGATTATTGCAGCGCAAATTAAATCCCACTCTAAAGTTCTTATTTTGAAGGTACCTCTTTCGGTACTCTACTACTCCAATTAATCTAATGACGGAATAACTCCGCTGTAGCAAAGTCTATTGCACGATGTATAATTCAGGATCAATCTCGAGTAGAAATCTCAAGATGGAATTATTTTGATGCAGTTAAGTGACAGCCGGTGTTCCACAAGGAATCGTAATCAGTCCACTTTTTTCTTTCTCAAACGAATGACCTCAGCTGTAGAAGAATCAGTAGATAGGTTTGTTTCAATGATGACGCTGAAATATATTGCAAAATATTTGGAAGACTCATGCTTATAAATGATCTCATCGGATAGACTGGGCCTAATGCGTGGAAGATACATGTTATTACTCACAATGTTCACTCATTCCCCAACAGAAGAGATTCTCAACCATTATTGAACGATGATGGGTTACACTTACCTGAAAATAGAGAGAAATAACATTAATAACTAGCATACGAGGAATAACAAGCTATAAATACAATTTATACTTCATTAATAGCACCGGATGGCAAGGGATGGGTTAGCCACACTATTCGATTAGTACCTATTGAGAAAATACTAGCTATATTTAACATAAACTGTTTGCATAATATTATAACTTTTTCCTCTGAGTTTATTTCAACACGCTTTCGGATTTTTCATAGCTATATTAAAGTAGAATATTTTTATTTTTACTTCGCGATATATTTTGATGCTCGATTATTTTCTGCCAGATAAAGGTAGCCAGAAAGTGCTATGAATCTGAAATATTTAATTTTAAAGTTAATTTTTTGTGTAAGTAAAATAAAAATAATATATCCAGCTTTTCAGTTTCAAAAAAATTATATCCACATCTAGTTAACGAAAAATAATTTTAGTTAAGATCTTCATTCATGCTTAAAAATTTTGGAAGCTCACCCACTTACCAGATAAGCTTACTCGTCAAAAATAAGGTGATAGCTTTTATATGTAAGACTTTTAAGCATAGTTTCATCGTGTTTCTAAATAATTAACCTAAAAATGTAGGTTATGTTGGTAAAATAAAATATAAGAACATATAATATAGTCATACGTTCATGTCATACCCGCCATGTTCCTTTAATAAGGCTCGTGAAGCTAAGAAGTACACCTTCAGCTGTACCAGTCATACTGATTTCCAAAAACTTAATTTTAGAAAAAGCAGTATTTCCACAAAGCTTATTTTCGTACGATTAGTTATGTTACCACAAAAATACATAAGGAAATTTATGCACCAACGTCTAGCGTATCCTATAAGTGATTGGAATTCGGCCTGGCAAGAGAGATTCGAATACAGCGTTATAGAAGGCATATTGAAGTACATCAGTATTTATTTTTATACGATTTTTTTACTCTAGCAGAACGGTAAGACTATAAATATTTGCTCTACTTTTATGGTCACCTACCTTCTATTTGATTGCTCTCTCACTTACTAGTTAGCAAATTTCACATTTTTCATTCAATAAAATGTAATGCATACCAAGATGAACTAAAATACAGGTTAGTTGGCATGTAGAAAATGGCTCTCATAAACTCAGTGTAATCTATGTCCAAGTGACTTCTTAGGAATTAAGCCTCGCAATGTTTTTTTTTAAGTCTTCAAAGATACAGAGTTGCAAAGCCCATAAATTCCGCGAAGTAAATTCGATATAATTAATTTGAAAGAATATGAAAAAATGGCAGAAACTTCCAAAACAAATGGGAGATAGGAAAGGGCTATTATGTCTTCCTCCGGAATGAATGCGTAGGCTAGTGAATAGCACTCTTGACGATGGAGTATAATGCAATATACATGCCATGACTTTTGAGGTCCTTTCTAACATGGTTCATATTGTCACTACATTTACGGGGCTGGGGGAGGCATCAAATAAGGGAAAGCAAATGGGGTGAGGACAGAAATGTGAGTCCTGGTTACACAAATGAGATTTTGAGACCATTATCTGAGAGATATAGGGGTTAGATATGGAGAGGAGAGAACTCGGTAATATTGCGACGCATTACCGCTGACACGAGGCATTCACGTTACTCCGCCATTTACAACTAATCTAACGGGACCTACAGAGTACATAGTCTTTGGCGGTATAATGCGAAGTGAACCTGTACATATTAATGGGATATTACATGCCACACGGCATTATTCGTAGTGAGTAATGCAAGGACGGTCATTTACGTGAACATACTTCGCAATATACTAGAAACTGAAATGAAACTAAGGATGTGAAAACAATAGGTACATGCATGTGTTTAAATTCTAAACGCGTTCCCATAGATGGTTCTTTAATGAGGAAGATGAACCGCTAAAATTGTATAATATGAGACTTATATTATTCTATATTTACGTGAGAGTGAAGTAGAGTTAGTTAGCGATATGTCGTTATTGGAAATAAAAATTGTCGTAGCCATCGTCAGTGAGTACGTCTGAACAAATGTATTGCGGAAAGAAATGGCAGAGAGGTTCTTAGATGATAGTCAATAGTTTTCTAAAGCAAAAAAAATAAAAAAGATCTAAACGAGCATAAAAATTTTGATTTTTTCGCGCAAAAATACACACTAAAATATAAATTAGGGCAAAATCAATGCAGGAGACTAAATTGGCAAATTTGCCGTTAAATTCGATAGTGTAATGAATTTAAATTTTAATTGGCAAATTAATTAGTGCACACAAAAATCAAAGATAACAAAAGCGACGATAATCAGTCATTAATGTTAAGTGGAGTCATCCTAAAGCGAGTTGACTTTAGAACATTAATTTATAATATATATATATGCCGTTTTAAAGGTTAACCTGGTGTTCTTATAGCACGACATTACGTCCATAATACCACATACTACTCCGTAAGTCACCTCTAAAAGCGTTTGGTGGGCTATGTTTTGACTTCAGCCGTCAATCTCACCCTCTTACAGACAATGCTAAAAATATGGTGTCAGTCGACCAAGCATTAAAAAAAAAGTAACTGAGGCAGGCGAGATGAAGTGCAAAGGCATCCTTAACGAAACGAAAAAGAGATGGCACTTTTCCGAAAAATTGTCAACAAGGGTACTGCATAGAGGTGGCCCAATTCCATCTCATACAAGGCTGATATCTGTGGCCACTTCGGTTGCATTTTAAATGGTTTTCAAAAATTTCCTCAGCGCGGTGATGAGTGCAATGCTATTGCTAATGCTATACTCTGCTCTATAATGTTTGCCATTGCGAGGAAGAGTATTGAATAGTTATGAATATGATAGATATAATCATCTTGTATATATATTTCGGTTAATACCCCTAATTATACCTTATTTTCCCGTGAAACTCGGATAACTTTGTCTGTCAGCGACGCAAGTGGTGTGTTTTGTAAACCTATTTAAATGTGCGGTGGGTGACAAAACATTTAGAGACGCCAACTGCAGAATCCTCTTCTGTAATACTCATGGTTATTGACTACCTTATATCGCGTAACAACTGTTAGGTCAACCTAAATTACTCTGCAATATTGTCAATTTCTGAAGCTCTATTTATTCCATTTGGATGAGTGGGGGTGGAAAGTGAAAGAGGAAGATTGAAAAATGGGGGAGATACTTCTTACACATGCTATGCTATTTTCCTCTTCACAGTACTTTTCAGTGAGCACTTATATGATCGATAGTTTTTAAATCACAGTTCTTGAAAAACTTAAGACTATGCGTGGTCCGTTTTTACTTTCATTGGCGAAGCTAAGAGCAAAATGAAATCTATTGAGTTGGATTTGGCGAAAGAAAATGTGCGACTCTATAATGAAAATAAACGTGCATAGTAGCAGGAAGATGGGTATGGGAATGGGTACATAAAAAAGGGACACTTCCATATATCATTTTGCCTTTAGAGTTAGCAGAGGTTTCATTTAATATTTCAAAACAAAGCATCTATTGAATTCAATTTTGTTTTTTCGTTCGTCGATTTTTTAAAAGTTTTTTACCAAACTATTTTCTGTTACAATTATGTATGCATCTGAAATTTATCCCAGCACATTTTTGAACAATTATTTTTTAAAAGCGCGTTTAAATTCCAAATCAGTTTGTAAAATTTTACTTTCCTTCCTCTATTTCTGCATTTTTGGATGAAATTGAGATGCTCAAAAATTCTATTCCCATCTTTTTCGAACCTTGAGGATGAGAAAAGGCTGGAGACTCGATAGGTCATGACTCTTTTCTATTGAAAATTCTCTCTTACGCACAAAATTATTCGGAAATGGAATACACACAAATATTTTTCATGTTCAATAGACCTATTCCTTTTGCACGTTTGGTGTATCGCAAATTCCTGACAGTGAAAGCAGAAGGAGAGAATAGCGGATAGAGAAAGGGGATAAGGTCGTCTCAGCATGGAAAGTAAGCGAACGGAGAGCGGACGGATGGTAGGGTATACCGGGGAGACAAATGACTGTGTTAAGGGGATCGGAAGACTAAGCCACGGAAAGTCGCGGGGTCGAGAAATTGAAAGGATGAGAGGCCCCTGAATGAGGATGAGAAAAGGGGGAGGGGATGGGAGATAAATTTCAGCCAGAAGGGAACCCTTGCACCCAACCAACAGCCGACGAGAGTTTAACCTTTGGAAGCTTGACGGAGAGAAGAGGAAATTTAGCTTTGGGATTTATATATTTTTTCACATATTATAAGACATTAACTGCTGGATTATTTGAAGAATCTTACGACAAGGAAATTACTCAAATTTGAAGAAAACCTTATGCTGCTGGATTAATTGAAGAATCTTAAGACAAGGAAATTACTCAAATTTGAAAAAACCTTATGCTTCTCTCATAAAAGATTTACAGAGGTGAAAAAAAGTATGACTTAAAGAAACTAAAATGTAATTCGTTTTTATTCATAAACCTTTGGATTTCTGACGAAGAGTAGAGGGAATTTAGGTTAGAGATTTATATTTTTTCGTATATTATAAAAGATTAACCGCCGGATTAATTGATTAATCGTAAGGAGGGACAAAAAAGAATATAATGCTCCTGCTTATAAAGCATGAACACCATAAATGAATATATTTGACCGTCGATAAAGACGATCTTTTTTTTTCTAAAATATCATCGGTATGCACAGTGAAATAAAAAGTTGTAACTAAGAGAAACTAGTTATTTTCACGTTTTTATTCGTATTTGTGACGGAAAGCAGAAGGAATTTAGCTTTCGTATTTATATATATATTTTAGCATATTGCATATTATAAGACATAAACTGCCGTATTAATTAATGAATATCATGGCAAGGGAATAACTCAAAGCTGAAAGATATAATGCTCCTATTCATAAATGTGAGCTACAACAATTGACCACCGATGAAGACCAAATTTTTTTTAGAATATCATATATATATATATGTGTGTGTAGAATAGAAATGAGTAACTTCAAAGAAACTTATGCGTAATTCGCATTTATTCCACATAAATGAGGCAAGACTACAAAATACCGCACTATGAACAGTAAGTGTATCATTTACGTATTCCATCATGTAATTACAATTTAGTTATGCGATAATAAAATTAAAGACGTAAAATGAAAAATTGCTTGTGCCTTCTGTACGGTAAGGTTATGCATGGGGACAGAACGAAAGAGGCATAATGTTTAGAGACTCTTTTCCGTTCGAACGTTTTCAGAATTAGAACCTTCCAAGATTATAATGAGTCTTGGAGATCAAAGGAATGTAAAAATTGACCAACAATACATAATCAATATGTATGGCATATTAAACCTGTAAATATATTATACTTCTAATATAATATAAGTACTGAAAGTTATGGGGCGCTGAATTTTTGTCCCGAAAAAAATAAATGGTTTCATTATCAACAAAAGTCACATGATAACATTTACTGCATGCAAATGATGACGTCATTGTTTATAAATATGATAAAAATGCGGATTTTTAAATCTCAACTGCAAGAAAAAGTGAAAAATCATTGAAAATATTATTTTCCCTAATTTTGTCATCATTTTACAAATATATTCTTAAAAATAAAAGTTGATAATTTAAAATCTTTTATTTAAGCCCCTGTCTAGCCATACAACCTTTTATACTTATCATATGACGAAAATGTTTCCCCAAAAAAAAGAGGAAAATAATCTACGTATTTCGTCAATATATTACTAATGGATTTACGAAGAGATATATAATATACTGAGCAATACAATAACTGATTTTATCTGTGATATTTTGTATTTCATAGTCAACAAGAAAAGTCCACAATTATGCAAGCAAAAAAACAAGATCTTCGGTCAAAACTTATGCATAAAATATTTTATGGGTTTCAAATAATCAAGGTAGTAACGCAAAATATCCCCAGCTTTTTATTTATGTTAAAAGACAAATAAAAGACAGATTCTTAATAATAAATCCTTAAAATTGTAGGTAAAGAGCATGCCTACAATATTTTCCTCCTCTCGAATATGTATGTCACTTTAATGTCACTGGGTCGTGGGTTAGACTTTTATTAGGAATGTTGAAAATTTTAATCAGAGTGATGGCTGGAATTATGGAATTTCACGGGGGTCGATACTTATCCTGGGATTATATATGGACTCGGACTAATTCTTTTACATTATTCCGTGTCGTCGAAATGCAATGAGTCCAGGACCAAATTCCGTACTCAAGGGAGGATTCCAACTGCCATGGAATTCGGGAGAGGGACAAAAACAAATGTATGGAATTCTGGCAGAGAGGAGTGCGTGAATGTAACAAATAAAAACGAAATGTAAACATTATAGAAATGAGTACAAGTTCATCAAAAATTGTATAATATAAATTCCGTGCATAAGAACATTAACAGTATCGTAATGCGAGGAGGACAGTTGCAGAATAACAGTTAAAATTAAAACAAATAAATTCACGCTATTACAGGGTGACTAATGCGTATGATTTGCCTTTTTTGTGATTTATAGATTTTCCAGGGAAATATATTTAAATTTTTTGGATGATAACCAGTACTACAGATCAGAATACTTTTATCACTCTAATGTTAAGCCATGAGATTTATTTTTATTTAATTGAATTATTCACCGCACAGAGCAGTGATGCCAATTTAAAGGGAATATTTTAACTAACAATAAGATATTAAATGGTACAAAATACTATTGCAATATAAAAACCAAAATATATTCAAAATTGATAGGTAACCAAAAATTATATCAGCTTAGCGACCATAAAATGAAAACATTGTATAAGAGGTATATTTCGATATTCTAGTTTCTCCTTTTCTTAATTTGCAACTCAATTCGTTTATTTGCTGAAATTATACTATAAATTTTTGTAAAAAATGCTAACCCTTTATTTTATTCACACATTGAACTTTTATTTACATTTTAATTTCAAGCTATGATAATGGTTATAAAATAAACCTGAACGTTGGCAAAAATAGGGTTTCATTTTTAAAGACCTACACTCAAAGACACTGGTTTAAAACTATAAAATCCAAGACCGAAGAAAGTAGATGAAAGAGGATAATATTTAATTTGATGACACACAGCTTGTGGGTCTAACGTCAACGCCATGTTTTTCAACCCTTCCCTCGCGGTGAAAATGACCTTAACTGCAGGTTGGTTGGTCTCCAAATACCATTTCCTTGAGTGCGGCACTCGAGTGCCTCATGGGTAGTGCGAGGAGAGAGGAGCCTTACAAAAACCTAAAAATATCTTAATAGACCACATAATTGTCGATTGTTTGATGAACGATAATTGTTGATAAACAAATGGAAGAATGACAAATGAATACCGCAGATGAGACATGTAGGCTTCAATGAAGGATAGAAGGGACGATTTAAGGTCAAAAATATATTTGAGTGTAGAATTATGTCAAAGCAATATCTTAATATTTTGTGAGGGATGAAGGGAAAATTCAGACTAAATAAAACACTCCTTACATAAAAATATATTTAAATGGACGGAAATCGTACATTCAACATAATACTTACATTTCTGTATCATTATGACTTGTGGTGGAATGAAGAAACTAATTTGAGATAAAGGCACAAATTCAAAATTCCAAAGTAGAATTTTTCATTTCATTTCAGTTAGTAATTATGCAATAAGAAAGAGCATAAAATAAAAATTCTCACGTTATTCGAATTCATGAGGTAAAATGCTCACTGTACTTGAAAAAACACAGGTAGTTCCTGCTTCAAACATTGTAATGGTTTCATTTTTCTTAACGTTTTAAAAGGGAAATTGCCTGTAATCTTAATTTGCAGTTATGCATCGCTTCTATTTCATATTGCCTAAAAATTCAAATTGAAGTACTCGCGTTACTCGCTTAATATTCAAGGAATTTTTTCAGCCCTTATGACGCATTGGTCAGGGGAGTGATGATTAAGCACGCGAGACAAGAACTGATTATAGCGGCTGATACTTGGTGGGACTTCATTGTAGCAGAAGAGTTATTAAACTTTGAAAATTTCCACCAAATATGTTATTAATTTAACCTAGCGTTCCCCATTCATTTCGCTCCAACAGATAGTAAAATATTATCCATTATAACTACGTTAACTAAAAATTCAGTTCTTATGATGCTGCAGTACAGTGACACATGTTAAGTAAAATATAAATTCAAATTATATACTGAGTGGAATTTTGCCAAGTCAATCACAAAATGTATCGATAAGTATGGTTATGTTGCCAACGAGAGTAGATTGAATCGGAAATTGAATTTACTATCATTATTAAGGAATTAATATACCTAATTAAATCCCTTCTAAAAGAAATATTTCAACTGGTCAAACAAACAACACTTACTTAATAAATTCAACAAAGTCCGGCGTGACTTAGAAGAAATTTGATGAATTACAATAAAATGTAATTTCAATTATCCACAATTATTTCGAAGCGTAAGATGCGTCTCGTCTCACAAAGCCATCATCAGATACAAGACGTTGGTAGAATATGGTACCACATGATGGCTATTATAAGCCGAAAAGAGTCGTAAGCATCAAAATACCTACGGAAAAGGGCAATTGTATTATATTTTGCATGATGGGTTGCACGATAAGGTGGAACTTATTTAAATTAGTTAAATGATGCAATATTTCATTTAACTAAAGTATTTTATCTTAATGTATATTCTAAGCGCAATACTACGTCCTTCGGATGAGACGTTAAACCGTGCTCCACTTGACTCCTTTCGTTTAGAATAGGCTAACGCCGACGCCAGACTTCCTTAGACCTTATCTGCCGCTGATGACTTATAATATTTGATAGGTAAGTGGAAGGGAAAAACGAAAAAGGATGGCCGCCGATGAAATACATGGAAATGCAAGATACAAAGGAGGAATAAATTAAAAACACAAAAAGATTTGCGTGCTGCAGAGTTTTGTCAAAACAATATCTAATTTTTTTGTGAGTTAGGATTGGAAAATAAAAGTATTAGAATGAAAATAGCCGAATGTAGATCAAAGAAAAAAGAATGAAAAGAAGCTACAAGCATTAGTTAAATGAATAAATGATTCAATAAACTGAACTATTTTATTTTAACGACTATTTCATAGACTAACGAGAATGCCAAGAATGGTAAGAAGACAATCAAAAAAAATAACTCCAACCTTATATTTTTTTTCAACTTTCCCTAGAGGAAGAGAACGCAAAAGGATTTATTCAAGCCATACGCTAACTTTCAATTCGCGGACCCTCTTCCATTAAAAAGTTCTATAGGATTTGGATAGAGGTTCACCGGTAGCATATTAATAGGGCAATGTAGAATTGATCCCATATTCCACCCACGGGTCCGAATCTAATGAACGGAAAGCTTCACCTGCATGCATCCGTTCACTTTTGGCCGAATTCGAACTGGGAAGTGGTGAGTTATTTAAACTTGAAGCAAAGAATAAAATAAAAGAAGGAAGAAGAAATAATAAAACAACTATCGAGAAGGGAATCAAGAGTAGGGAAAAAAATGATTGAAAAAAAATCGGAGCATAAAAAATTCGATGCACGATCGGAAGGGGGAAAGGATATAAAATGAAATCAGCGTGGGAGCAATTAGTTCACTTACGAATTGAAAGCTGGAGAAGAGAAGTTTTTTTTCCCTTTCACTGACTGACTGAGTTCTTTCCCTTTGTGCTACTTTGTCTTCCGTCGTAACGGGGTCTCTCCCATGGAATCGTTCATTGGCGACCCTAAAGAGATTTTTCTCCTCGGACTACCTCAAGAAAGAAAAATCCCTCCTTGGAAACGAGATCTCGCAGTCAAATCTTGTTTCTTGTTACGCCGGGAGAGAGAATCAAGCCGTAAATTCATGTTCAAATCGAATTATACTAAAGGAACCTTCTCTGTTCGATTAGGATAAAGGGAGAGGGAAATGCCGTCGGAGAAATTTGGTCCAAAAGGACAAAATTTGGTCACCACTTTCGGATGATGAAAGCTTTATCATTCTCTACCGCGTATAGGAAATTTTGAATCGCCAATTAATATTTAGCAAAACCAAAAAAAATGTATACTTGACATGTCTTTGAACGTTTAGCCATTCTTAATATGCGGAACTCACCCACAGTTTAATGGACTTTGGTGCAATGTTTATACATTTAATAAATAAATAAAATTATGGATAGTTTAAAAAATATTTTTGAAATAATTTTCGAGCAACAGTAATATCAATTCGTCCATCCAATTTCCTTGAGAATGTGCAGCAGCAATTCAGCTAAAATTATTCTATTATTCTCCATCTTCAATACTAGAAGTTATAATTGAGTTTTTAAAACAATATAATTCTTGAGAAGATACATGCTTTCCTTCACTAGAACAGGCCATTTCACGCATTATTAGAATATGTATTCGGTATCCACTAAAAATTAACTCCTTGGCATAAAGCCGAACACTTCAGATCTTTATCCCTGAGAGAGTTGTCCAAGATCCCTTTAACTCCTCTAATTTCTAAGAACTCTCTTCCATCTCCAGTACAATTGTTTAAGTTAGATCGCATCAATTGAAGTTCTACTTCGAAATTAATATAGTTTTCCGAAATTTTGGTCGGTAAATAAAAAACTGGGACCATTCAAATATTTTCGGTCATTATCTAAGCATTAAAAATGGCAAATAAAAAAATGTTCACTCCACATTATATATTCCCAATTCTCGATATATTTTACGGCTTAGTGACATTTTCATTTTCATTCCCCTTGAAAATGATATATAGTGGTCGAAATCGTCGAATAATCCTGAGAATGCTCAATAATAAATGTGGAAACGTTGGCGTAAAGGATAAGTGATTTTTATTATATGCATAACTAATAGTGACCATAATTTAGGGACGAACTATTTTTAACTATATTGTTCGAAAAAGATAACATTAAGATTACTTTATTTTGAGCAGATTTAAATCAAAAGAGTTCCACTATTCTGTGACAATCGTTACTTCAAAAAATTACGGCTAAATTATGTTTGAATATAGCGGTAATTATTATATAAAGTGTTAAGGCATAAAAGGAAAATTAAAAATTTATGCAATAAATTAATTAAATCAAAATTGCACACGCGGGCATAGTCACTACTCCGTCATAGGGTCTATGTAGTAGCTATGTATAATAATGCAGTGTATTATCAACAATCCAGAGTACTCCGCACGCGGGGATTCTATGACGCCCATCACGGCATTTCTAGGAACTAATCTTTATGATGATTGATACTTTGAACATAAATTCCAACATCATTTCTACCGGTTGAAAGTATTTTATATTGAATCTAACTTCAGTTCAGGAAAAACATTTTTTCGTCTTATAGGCCGGGAAATACGGTCTGTAAGCCTTGAGTGAAAAATGTTGTCAGTTAACTCCCATCTAAAAATTATTGCTTAGCCGTCGATATCAATCAGGGAAAATACGAATTCGTGCGGAAATCACAGGTTTGTTTCATTCATCATATTTAATTTGAAGGAAGATAATTCAAAAGAAAATTTGCAATAATAGAAACGTATATGTCAGGAAAAGTAGCAATACGTGAGGAAGTATATTTTAAAAAAGGCCAAGGGAAAAAGAAGAATATATGCAACTTAATGAGAAACGAAAACCCTTTTGTGGAATTTTTATTTCAACCCCACGTAGTTGGTTTGTTTTCTATAAATGGAACGGTGAGAATATAAAAAGAACACAGAGAAATGCGGTGAGTAGGTTAAGTGGAAGAGGGATAAGAATTGAGAAAGGAACGAAGAGCGTGCAAAAACACACCTTCAGTGTAGGGACTGACTACCACTACTACTACAGCATTAGTTTCTCTCCGGTTGTCTTACGCGGGAGGAATTTCGTCTCGCTTTCGCTAAAGAGAAAGCTGGAGACAGTAGATGAGAGGAAGGAAAAATAAAATTCGAGGAAATTAAAAAGCTTGAAGAAAATATAAATGGGAGTAAGAAGAGAGGGCGAAAGGCAAAGCGGAGACTCCACGTGCGAATGTAATTGGCACTCTGGGAAGCCAGGGACTCGGAGGCTAGGAAAATATTATTATTTTTTTATCCGCGCGAAGTAAAAAGAAGTAAATTCCATTCTTGAAGAAAACTTTAATATCCCGCCGGACCTAGCTAAACAACAATACCCCTGACGTATTAACAAAAAAAGAAATTGGTATTTAATGAAAACATTTAAAGGGAAAGATTTTCGACCACCGTTATTAATACAAACAGATGTTTCATGCTCAGTCTGGTGGAATTCTGACATTTTAGTTCATTAAAACTTAT
The DNA here is from genome assembly GCF_921293095.1 of Ischnura elegans. Classification (NCBI taxonomy): domain Eukaryota; kingdom Metazoa; phylum Arthropoda; class Insecta; order Odonata; family Coenagrionidae; genus Ischnura; species Ischnura elegans. The sequence continues at coordinate 64,743,879 of NC_060255.1, read as the reverse complement.
GGGGAATTTTCCTCAAATGCTTGATTATTCCTTCCGGAACCGGTTTCAATATATCAGGTTCTGTGATATTTATTATTCTAGTAATGCAGTATTATGATAAAAAAATGTCTAGCGATGTCAAGAATGATATTAAAACAATTACTTAACGTGCACCCCATCAGGCCTAGTTTTGCACCATAATTATTATACAGCACGTTTTATTACATATAATTTCATTAATAATTCTGTATTCAGGAAATACATTTACAGTAATAGCAGTAATTCGTATATTTATGACTCATCACATATATCTTATAAAGCTAATAAGAAACTAGAAAAACCAAATAAAATTCTTAATATCCCAAATCAATATGTAAACAGCTTCTGCAACAAACACAGAGCAATTTTGTGAATGAATAGTGTATCCCATTTTTATGAATAATAATGGCTGAAATCATAGCACATATTTTGTCTCCCAGATTATATAGTATATTATACATCACCCACATTTATTATTTTATTTGCGAACCAGTTTCTTAAAAGCTATGAGTCGTCTTCCATTTTATCTTATTTTTTAAATTTCTAAATATTACGGCTAACAGTTATATAATCCACTCCGAATTAATTTTTTTACCATGGGTAATTAGTGTGACCTACAAGAAAATCGCGTAATGCGGGTAGTATAACATTTTTAATATCGTATAACATATGCAAATATAATATAACCAAAAATTTAAACGTATCGGTTTTAAAAATTCCATTTTCGATGCTTTTCATATAGGCATCAATAACCGTTAATTTTCTGACAATGGGAGAATCCAGGTTGAACTCTGACTCCTTAATGACAACCATTACCTTGAGTCAATGAAGTAAGTGACTTATGCTAGTTTAACTCGTTTTAAGGATTGAGGTCCGAGACAATAGCCATTGAATGAGGATTATAAAAGGTTTCAATGCAATGGTGTAAGAATTTGTAACAGAACAATGTCCATTGCCTACTGAAGCGTATTTTTTTTAGCCAAATTTGGTCGATGCAAACGGAAAAGCCATTGTTGACCTTATTGAGCTTTCAAAAGCGCTCAAGTTAAACCTTTCAAGGCTACTCTGTGAGGATCCTATTCTCTCATGCTTGAGGAAAGGAGATTAAGCCATAATAATAGCACTCTAACGTGGTCAGCATCATCTATTGTTCGATTTTGAACTAATCTGAACTTTAGGTCTAATGAACTCAACGATCACAAAAGGAAATTTTGGATGATTAAACTCCGAATGTGATCGGCAAAAGATGCAGCAGATAAGCTAATAAAGAAAAAGGAATACATGCTGGATAAAATTAATCACATCCAGCATCAATCATGAGTGGATGCAAAGACCACCAAACGTTACCGTGAAACTGTTGCGGTAATCAGGACAGGCATCTCAGTATTAGAAATGGTGCTTCCAGAAGAAATAAAAAATAACAATTAGCACCTCATATCTATCTATTTAGTCTAAATTATCATCACATGACTATCGATATTTCAAGTATCACCAACAGATAAGTAATAAATGTGTGCAATGCAATCTATGCAATAATTAGTTATTAAAGTTCAAAAATATACCCAGATTAAAAAGTTTCCGATTCCATAAATTTTATTATTCCGCAGTTATAAGCTTCCCTTCATGGGAAAAAATAAATAAGAAGGAATACAGAAAATCGATTTTGAAATAATAAAGTTTTGATACGCGCGAAACGTTTTTAGCAATTTTATATTTTAAGTAACGTCATGAGGTATTTTGGGTAGGACGATACCATCGTCAGGCATTTCCGGAAATTTATTTCTCAGATTCTTAGTATACATTAATGCGACAGGCAGACGTATAATTCACGGGAAAATACATATCTATCAGCGTCGAATAAAATTTCGGATAGGTGGAGAGCCAAATTTAAGACAACACATTCTCCCTTACCTTCGATGTCAAATTAAATCGTAAAAATTTTATGACCAACAGAAAGGAAATCGAAAAATTTACCTGGAATTGAAAGGTGCACGTTTCCTAGAAATTCCGTAGCACCAGCAAATTCGGCCGTTACTCGGAGCTGAACCAATAAATTTCTCTCTCCATTTGAATCTCTTGCCTAATTTTGAAAGAAAATCTATCAAATGAAACACCGGTGTATTCTCGTACAATTTCAAGGTCAATAAAGTAATAAATGCATGCTTTTTAATTAACCAATCAAGAGAATACATTCGCATGATATGTGTTCTGTATCTGAAAACAAGAACAGCGTAATTATAGTACTGCGAATGATGAGTTCTGCATAATTTGAAGTCTCAAGTAGTAATGTATTTGTATTATAGTGTGTTCGATTTGTTTTCGACCAGTTTAGTAGCTTCATTTTTAATCAAAATGTCCACCAAGTCCTTCTGATGTAACCAAGACAGGGGGTTTAACAAAATTGGCAACTTTATTCATTATAAATGTCATACATACACAATGTATTGATGCGCATCAATCATATACAATTGCACAACTTAACATATGCCGTAAAATGATTGGAAACCAGAAAAATGTAAGGGATGATTTTATTTCTCAAGCAAAACATTTTCAAAGCCTAACTACAAAATTCTACTTCAGCAATATTGAAATAATTATTAGAAAAACTTCATAATACATAACTTTATAATAAACTTCATATATTTAATAAAACTTCATTTCATGATGTTTACATGATTCATGATTTTAATGAATCCAGTGATTTCATGAGGGTTATCAGGTGCCGTGGTAAGCAGTTCGCCCATACGGATGCATCTATGTATACCAATGAGATGGGACGGAAGCGAACGTACACGGATTTTTACAATAGTCAGTTATAAAAAACAAGAGGGCCACTGTTTGCCTCAAAGAGTCAGGAAACGAGCAGCCTTCAGTCTGCCCTACTTTGCGCACCGCGGCTTTCAGATGTTAATCGCACGCTGGCTTAATAGTTGGCGTGACGAACGATCAATTCGTATCCACGGGTTGTATACGACGTGTAGACGGAGACTCGATAGCGGCGAAAGGCCATAAAAATCTCGCTTCATTGAAACGCAAGGAATCAATTGCTAGCTGTCAATGGGTAGTGTATCGATATTTGGAGCTTCAAAAAACATTACAACTCTTAAAGAACATCTTAAAAGAGTGAAAACGAAAGGATTTGATTGCGATTCGTTACCACCATTAATGTATTCAATATACACAAATTCTTTTGTTTTGGAAATCCCAGTTTAGGGGAATGTTAATGGTCAATTTTAATCTCATTTGAAAAAGGCCAGATTGGCGCCCATGCGAAGCCACTCCACGTGACTTCACAGGGACCTAGTTTCTATACGAGTAGATAGGAGTTTTACATCGTATGAGATTACCAATGCATGCATGAGGCACAGAGCTCAGGGAAAAATCCCTTAATAATCACCTATTAAAACTGCCTATGGTCGGAAAGTTTCCTGCGTTTGATAAAGTATTAATAATCCTTATTTAAGCCAAGCGCTACCTGCTAGCACGGTACTCTGCAACCTGCCAGCATCGCAGCGGCGCACACATCCTCGTTCCAAGGTCACCTCACACGGCAACAGCCGGAACCAGAATGACATCACACTGGCTTTTCCCAGCATTTATCCTTAGCTGTCGCGTTTCCGCGCGCTTGAAAATTTTCACTTTTCATTTAATCGTGAAAAATAGATATCCTCCTTTAAAAATCTATAAGCGTGAAATACGTACTCCAGGAGTAATAATCTTTCGATTTAGGCAATAAAACAAAAGGAATCAACCCTATTGATCTAGGTGGGCAGCCAGCAATAAAGTAACCTTGCTAACCCGAAACCCGTGAAATACGTACTCCAGGAGTAATAATCAGTCGATTTAGGAAATTTTAAAAATAGGAAACCACCCTATTCTATTCTATAACAATGTTTATACCTGAATCTCGGCTACCAGATTTCTAAAAAAAATTCTGAAACCAGTCAGCCACATACCTTTGTATGCTTCAGATCCCGACATCCTTCGCATCTACTGCCCGTGACATTCGCAAATGCCCAATAGAGATAAGCTAACCCAGTGGATTATACCCACCGACTTTCTCTTACTAATTAAAATTACAAGTGAATGAAAGTATATTTATGCTCTAGTTTTCCCCATGAGAGCAAAAATAAACACTTATAATAATACCTGCTAAAATAAGTGCGCCTGGCATAAATGTATTTGAAAAAAAAGCAAAACAACATCCACCGAGGCCAAAATTGCGCCAAGTAAACTATGAGAACATGTAGAAATAAACAAGAGGGATAGAAAAATCATAAAATAAACTTCAGATAACTTGTGATATCAAACCATAAAAAATAAATATAACTCACAGGCATAAGTTCCTTCGGAAGTAATAACTAAAAAGTTTTTCTCTGAAAACAGATTGAGATCAGGGTTTCATAACCGAATTTTTCTCATAATTGGGTAATATTTACTACTACCACCAGTGCCATTAAATTCGGAAACAAACGCCTATGGAGATAAATCCATAATAACGGCGGTTACTGCGGCAAAAACTGACGATTGCTATGATGACAATGACGTTTTTGCCAAACTTACTACTTTGCTTAGTTCCTCTTTATAACAAATTCTCAGAGCAAGGTGGGAAATTACGAGGAGTAGATGTTCAGAGGAGTTCCGATCTCTGATCGGATTACTTAAATGTTCGGATGTGCCGAAATAATTGTAAAAAACTGGTTTGAAACAGAAGAACGAATCGCAAACGTACGCAGTGCATCGGACCGCGTTACTGGACAAGACTGCTCGCCCTACCCCTTTTTCGGCGCACATGGAAATTACAACTACTTTCCATTATTCCTGCTGAAGACAGAATTAGACGTGAAAGACAGAGCCTTCTGATGAGCCACACATGAGGACTCAAAATGTAGAGGAAATCATGGCCTGCCTCTATGAATATTTTGTTAGACTCAATGCAGAAAATCACCAGATATAGCAGTGAATACTTATGTAGATGGTTTTCTAAGACATTTGGATAAATTTCAAATGTTGCTTTGAAAACCTGCATTAAATGTGTTAAATTGAGATGCCCTTCCATTAAATCTTGCCTGCATCAATTACTTTGAACTTCCTCAATGATGCTATTTCTATCACACATGGCGATTGGCAAACACTGCTTGTTCGCTGGCGCTTCACTTATCCTAACGTAAAACAAAGAGTCTTATGAACATCCACTACTCATTGTTAGTGTGAAATGCTAAATTGTTAACAACGTAAAGTTTTTAATTGGCAACATCGCTTAGTGCTCTGCTACTTGCGACAAGGTATACGAAACATGTTCGGTGTGAACCCACCCTTATTTTTTCCTCGTTCGCATGAAATTTTAATATCATCCGTTCAGGCTATATACCTATCATCATCATATGAGAATATTTTAATATTAAACCCGGAAATCCATGCAGATATTCTTCCATCCCTTTCCATTTTTGTGCCTTTCTACTCATATGCTTACTTTCTCTTTTCTGCTTATACTTTTGCGCAATTAAATGAAAATGGCGAACGAGAAATGCAAACAGATGCTCCTGAGAAACCGCGACTGTGGAAAAGCTTCGGAGAGAAAATTCCAAGTGTGACGTCGGCTAATGTAACGGATCCCACAAGCCGCTTTCTTCACCCACAGCGTAAAGCGTTGGAGAAATTTTAGCCACATGGTCCCTCATCCCCCCCGAGCTCGACATCTCAAATCGGAAGGTGGAGGAAATTAGTAGCAGCGCCTGCTGACAGCATCTCAGACCAAATTACGCCGCGGTCAAATTACCCGAAATACATGCGGGAAATACAAATAAAACAAAATATAAAGCTAGGAGGTTGTGCGCTCCCTCGATGCAATGGCTTATCAAATTATACACTTCCATTTTTGGTCTACGGCTCAAGGTTACCCTTTGGAGAGACGGAAATTGCTACTCCTCCTTCATTCTCCAAGATACAAGGTTCAACATAGAGAATTTTCTCTTTTCGCCATTAAGAGGATAAATTCGGGCGTTGCACAAATTTTGGTATTTATGCCACCGTAAAAAGTCCCTGAACACTTGAGTTGAGGCCTCAGATCTATGCCCCGGATAGCAATTTGAATGTATTTACTTTACAATTTAAATAATGCAGCAATCAGTACTTCACTTAAATTCAAATTAAAATAAAATCATGTAAAAGAACGGGATATAGTAAAGAAATCTATGGATATGATAAATATTACATCCGATTAATACCCAAGATTTTGATGCACTACATTGCAAGCAAAATATTTCACTGCCATCGAGGATGCTTTATCGCTCAAAAGAGAGAGTGCCTAATACAATGATTAAAAATGACGCAGGAAAAGTTTTTAGTCAACAGAAACTATTAAATGAAGGAGAAATAAAAACGCAAGCAAGAAATAGATACAAAAGGAAGATAGTAGTTTGAAGAGGAGATTTTTTACAATTGAGAAAGGAAAATAATAAAAAAATGCAATGCATAAGTGTATAATAAAATTATAAAAGTGCCAGCATACTATACTTGAGTAAACTACGATTCCAAAAAGATTAATATTTACAAGAATGATTTAAATTGACTTGATTTACGAAACATTACCGTTAGAAGGCATGGAGAAAAATTGACGAATGGAAAGGAAGCGTGATATTTAATAAATATATTTTTGGCGTTTGTTTTCGTTGGGGAAATAACAGATATAAAATAATAATTTCATCAAAGACATGATGATGAAAGATGATTGAGTTATTATATGGCTACACTGTTGGTTTTTCATCCTGTATGCCAGGGTTCAAACTCTGACGGTGGCTGAGATTTTTTCAGAGAGTTGCACGATACCTGCTTGAGTGATTAGCTCAGGACCATTCAAGTATAGCACTCCATACTTCGATTGGTACTTTAAGCTCTGACTCTTGGTGTCGATTTTCGTTACGGGCTAGCTAAAACGAGGCCGGGATACTCCTAACCCTATCTTCATGGCACAAATAACCTCAACTGTCGGTTGTCTCCTCCAAATAACAAACCATTCCATGCATCTAAGATGCATCTTTGCGCGAGAAAAATGAATTTTCAAATTTGTTTAAAAAAAAGTCAAATGAAACTGTGTAGAACAAAAAAGAGAAGAATAAAACCGAACTAAGGAGAGACAGGAACGTATAAGCAAAATGATAGGGAGGAAAAGTGTCACATTTAGCTTCCTTTCTCATACCCGGTTTGGTTTGGCAATTGGTGGAGGCGACCGACATCTGAGGTCATTCGCGCTTTGAGGGAAAGTTAGGTAATAAAGTGTGGAGAGAAACCCGGCGTCGGCATTAACCTGCTCTGATCGAAAGGCGCCAAGGAGACCACGACTTAACATCCCACCCGAGGGACGTAGTGTTGCGCTTGAAATGCTCTCCACATAATATTCAAGGAGGATTCGGCAATCTGTGAAAATTCTCTGCCACCACCAGCATTTGAGCCCGGGCTCATGTGGTGGGAAGCCAACACTCTAGCCTGCACACTAACCCGAACTCTTGTTCATCCCCGGGCACAATACCTTCTAGGTGCCATCAAGGTGACTGTCTCCAAATTAGGTAAACTACCTCAATTGATTATTGAAAGCAGCGACTAATTCATATGTTAGCATGGGAAATAACAAAAAGAAATATTGTGTTGATATCAATGAATAAAATCAGTTTAAACATTATGGTAATATGTCCATTATAAATATCAATTGCAGATAGTCCTTTAGGCGATTCAAAAATCGTTATTTGCCAACATTTTGAAATTTAAAGAATTCCATTTTCAAGAAAAATTTAAAGAATAATATAAGGGTACGACACCTATATTTCAAGGCTTATTTTTTTTTAATTGATACAATTGTTAAAGGGATTCCTTACAGATCGTTATATGGGTATATCATTATTGCTACTTTGTAATGGATAAATTCTCCAACAGTCACGGGTTAAAATATGGACAATAAATCGGGATTGTAACAATTAACTGATAGCTTAGGCTCTTAAATTTTAATGGATGAATAAAGCAAGAGGAGGAGAAGAAAGATACAGTATGCTATTAATAAACAGATGCAAACATGTGAATAAGAATTCATTTCATTGACTTGATTCGCAAAAACATTTCCATAACAAATATTGGAAAATGGTTTGGAAGCGATAGAATCGATAAAAAGATATTTTGCGAGTGAGCTTCACGTAAAAAATAATGATAAAATTATCCGAAATATTATTATCATTTATTGCTATTTCGTATGGCTACGCGTAGGCTATTGCCTGGTAGTAGCATGAGATTTAAAATAAATGAGAAGTCTACCTATCTATGAGCAGAGTCAAGGGAGATAAATACGGCAATAAGATGCCGCTTAAAAAAATAGACGATAAAATGATATACATGTAAGATCAATCAGTCCTCACATTTGTCATACAAAAGATTCCAAGTCAAACAAAGAATGTGTAGAATTAAAAAGCGGGAAGAATGAAAAAGCAAGCGAAGGAGAGCGTAAGCAGGGGGTTGTTGGAGGAAGAGAGGGTGTGTGCCCCATTTAACTTCCTTTCTCATCCCCAGAACACAATACCTGCTCATCTGTAGCGACACGGGCGTTGCGAATTCAATCCCAGAACGACGACGACTCCCCCACCATCTCATCCTTCCCCACTCCATTCCGCTATTTCAACCCCCTTCCCCTAGAAGCCAAAAAGGCTCTTAGCACCCCTCCTCCCTCCATGGCTCTTGACTTCGCCCCCTCCCTCACCGTTCAAGAGAGTGTTGGTATGCCCCACCAATGTGTGTGTACGCTCACGGGAAGAACGGGAAAAACGATTTTTTTTTATTTCCCGGGATTTTGGGTGTTCGCGAAAATAATCCAATCATTCGAAAATTTATTTCATAGGCCTCGTTGGCGATGGGGTAGAGTCCTCACCTGCCACATAAGAGGAGCGGGTTCGAGTCCTGCCAGAGTAGATTTCCCCTAAGGCATAAACGTTTATTTACATTACATTGTTAAGTTAAACACCTCGATTTCAAATGCCGATGGTGCTGTTTTTGGTGGTACAAGAAGAAATGAAATAAAATTTACATCGATCACATTGCTTAACTCAAAGTGGATTTCACCGAGGTATCCCAAAAGATGAAGAAGAAGGAGATGAAGACAGAAAGAATTATTTGCAATGCCGGAATTTTCACCCGTTCGTTTTGCTAAAAATAAACTTTGGAGTTCAGGATTCAAATCTCGGTCACACAAAATTTATTAATTTTTAAATGAATGATTGTTTCATTAATTTATAAGCAATATACAATAATTTTTTCATCAGTATTTATCAATACAGCAAACATTTTTACATTGAGTGTATCAATATATTTACAAGAACAGGTCTTTTTTATTTTAATATTGTAAAGAACATTGTAATAAACTTGTATGCCTTTATGAATTGACTTCATGTATTCATATTTATTAATAGAACTGAAAGGTATTAAAGTATTAAATATGCGGAAACGTTGGACCTACGCCTACAAATTCAAGATCCACACTCCAAAATACTAATCGAAATTTAAAATAGACGTCGAGAGAAAGAAAAAGCAAAAGAAAAAATCTCAATTAGTTATAATTTCTTTTATATTTTGAGTCCTTCTGAGCCATATGTGGCTCATCAAGATGCTCAACGTCTTCTACTTTTCTTATTTAAAAAATTAAAATATAGATTAAAAAAGTGTTAATGAACATAGCATAATTATTCATAATTTGCTCTATATTTTGAGTCCTGAGCCATATGTGGCTCATCAATATGCTCACTGTCTTCTACTTTTCTTATTTTAACAATTAAAATATAGATTAAAGAGTGATAATGAATATAACATAATTATTCATAGTTTGTTCTATATTTTGAGTCCTGAGCCATATGTGGCTCATCAAGATGCTCACTGTCTTCTACTTTTCTTATTTTAACAATTAAAATATTGATTTAAAAAAAAGATAATGATCATAGCATAATTTAAAGATTACTACATTATTATGTTCGTTTTTCAATAATTAAAACGTACACTTATGGCAAACAATTCCAATTTTCAAGTGATTACCATTTTTTCCAGTTATTTTGCATAGCGTTCCCGCATTTCCCGAGTTGTACCCTGAGTATTCCCCACCGAGTACCCCTCCGTCGCCAGTCACCCCCACCCTTTCCACCACCAACCCCTCCCACCCCCTCCTCGCCTCTTCCCTCGCGCTCCCAGATTTTCGTAATGTTTGCTCCCGAGATTAGTCCTTTGGGGGCGCCGGATCCCAGGCACAAGGCATGCTGGGAAATTTCCTGTAATTCGTAGCTCTCTGCATGGAGAGAGAGAGAGAAAAAATGCAGAGAAGGGGTGTGGTAGTTTTTTTTTATTATCCAGCTGTCATTGCTATCTTTATCTCTTTCTCCCCGGGTTTGCCATCCATGCCTTACATCGCTGTCTCTCGCTCAATGAAATCGCGATAGAAGAAACACGTTAGAAATAGTCGCTAGAGAAAGTGTTTGGAAACAACAAATGCTCATAAATACATTGATATCCACCATTTCTTCTATACACGGTATTTTTTTACTAGAAACTCCCTATTGGACAAAAAAGTTGAAGAAACCATCTAGCAAATATTGTTGAAATGACACATTGCAATATTTCCACTTATAGATTTATTTTACACTACGAAAATGTCGTTGTAACGACGAAACGCGTAGTGAACAGCCCAGGGGCGCACAAAATTAAAGGGAATAGATATTATTTATGCTATCATTATCGTTCGGTCTTAACCCGTTCCTCTGACTCCTCATTACGTTCAGAAGATTTAAAAGGGGATTAAAAGGAATAAAGAGGGTTTGCTAGAGTTTATTATCAAGGTGAGTTGAAATTTGGGGAAATAGGTCGAATCTTTCTGTTGAAATTTGCATTCATCGTCACACATTTGATGATATGAACTTCAATCGGTCTTGTAATCGTGCATTTTCGTCAGTATATCATTTTACAGGTAAAGTACCCCACAGAAGGGTACCTACAATCCAAAAGCGGTGGAACGATCATATTTTATGACCTCTTAACTGCCAAGTCTCATTCACCTTCTGTCTGCCTCTCTCTTTACTGTTACGGTCACATAAATGTAGCGGTCGATAGAGCCTTTTAAGCCAAGCGATCAAATCTTAATCCCTTTAGAATCTTCAAACCAATCCAGTCATCGAAGTTAAAAGCAGAAATGGTTTTGTTTTTAGTTACGAGTTACCGCATATGCCGAAAAAAAAACAGAAAATATTACAGAAAATTAATAAAAAAACATAACTTAAAAACTCACGTTTAAAATAAGCTTAAAATGAAGAAATCCTTTTAAATTCTTTCTGCCCTGGGCAGAAGTCCCTCGCTTTTATTTTTCAGAGAATAGACTGCGCGTTCAAAACAAATCAAGTGGTGCACATCTGCTTCAGAATTATCTCTGAGGTGATACATAAAAATCATATATTTGAAATTTTTAGTTGCAGTAACCGCATCCCATTATCGTTTTTCGAAAATGTACTCCTTTATCCGTAAATTTTAGATGTGAAACCTTCATCTACATACTACCCCGCAAGTTGTCTTTAAGGTGTGTGGCAGGGGGTGATAGGACAGTCGTTTACACATAAAAAGGAATTACAAAATTATGATTAGCATTTATTAAAGTCCTCTATGGCTCGTGAGAAAAAAGAATTCCCATACCTATCCTTTCGGGAAAATATCTCTCTTAATTTATCGCTTTTGTCCGACCTAGAATTATAGTGAGTTTCTAATATCATATTCTCCGTGCCGATCTTAAAAATATATATTCTCAATTGTTCCTTGACCATATGAGAGTGCTATATTTCTACTTTTTGGCTCAAATGAAAAATAAGGTTTTTAAAGTAAAATTTTTACGTCTTTACTTTGTTCTTCTCTTTTAAGTCTAGATGAAAACTTAGTTGCATTGTTGCATTAAAGTTTGAACCTATTGATATTGTTACTAAATCACTCACCTCCGAATAGTCAGAAACTGTTTTGAATTATTGTAAATCGATTAAATTAATCCTGCAGGTGAGTGATTGCTATAAATGTCAGCTGTCGAAAATTGTCGCTCATAGTCCCTCTAAATAAAAAACATAGGTCATTAAAACAAAAGCATTGAAATCGTGTTCCGATACTTTCTGTAAACGATTAGCCGATGGCGAATCAGGTAGTGGGTCAAAGTTGAGCGACAAGATTTTTCACGGAAGGACAAACAAACAGTCAAGAAAGTGACTTAATATAAATGCGTTAAAACCAATCTGTTACAGAGTTCTCATCATTTCAAAGAAATTACTTCACCTCTTTCTAACCGAAAATAGGAATAATACTAGCACACTTCCAACAATACACTAAATAATACTAGAGGAAATAATACTAGCATAATTCCAGCCACCAAACTTCCTTTCCAAGCCTTAGAATTACCTTTTCCTCAAATAAAAACATAAAACGTTGTGTTTATATATACTAAATGGAAATTTATAATTTTTATAAGTAGTTTTTCTGAAAATTTAGCATGGATAACCAATTAATTTAATCTACTATTAGTCTAGAGCACTCAGATGAGCAGGTTGTTGAAATATGTTTGAATGCAACTTATTCTTACATCCTCGATAGAACACTAAATAAAAAGTAATTCGCACGTCCACGCTCTTATTTTTAACGTTTATAATATGTTCATTAAGACTTTTCTTAATTCTCACTATTCTTGACTACAGTTCATACAAATTCAGAGCTCATATGAAAAAGTACAGCATGTATTTATTCATATGAGCTCTGATGATTGATATTTATTCATCTGAGCATAAGATGAAAATGGAAAATAACAAGAAAGTTTCTAGATGTAAAGTGATAATAAGAAACACCTGGATATTACTTATAGCCAATTTGCAAAGGGAGACTTGCAACTTCTTGACGCATATATTGGACCCGTATCACCCTGAGGGCCTAATTAAAAATTTACATTTTTAAATCCAGAAAGATCCATATTTAAATAGCCTCTCGGTAAAGCAAAATTACAGGAGGTTATAATAGAAATAGGTGAGTTTAATCGATCAGCCAATTAGTTTTCTTAGATCCGTGACTAATTTTTTGACTAACTTTCGGCTCAAGAAAGAAAATAACCTCAATTTTTACCTATCACACCAACTGTTTAAGCTACTGGGTATCCTCTTTTTGTCCTATATATCAGCAAACTTTCCATGCACAGGATTTTCAAAGGAAATCCTACATTTCATACTGCCCCTATCGAGCGAAGAATTCAACTTTCATTATTATTAAAACGAAATAAATCTGACTCAATAAAAGGTACGGTGTGCGAATTGACAATAAAATATCGTTGTATGCAACCCGCATCGCAAACAAGCTTTTACTATAGTATTTCATATGTACCATTTCGCATACTATGCACTATTTCCTATACTATGTTTTTATATCTCTGAGGCTTTGGGGGGGATCTGTCCCCTTATCCCCACATAGTTACGCCAGTGAAGGGTAGAGATACAACTTGACGTAGTAATGGAAAACTAACTACCGTTTTGAAAATAGTGTGTCTTTTTACCTTTTATCAGCTCACTAATCGAAGTCAACAAAAAATATGTTAATAATTACTCCCCAGTCTCATCGATGGAACCAACTGATTAACAAGCCTTTAACCCTTAACCCGTAGTATATATTCTTTCTTCTAACTTTTTACTTTTTTATTTAAATTATCGAGGGATATTCTGGTCCTAATCCCTGGCAATAATTTTTCATACAAATAGATTATGACTGGAGTTCCAAAACGGCTCAAAATTTACACTTATTATATGATATTCGTGGTTGAAATAATTTTCGGGGATAAATGAGAAAAAAACATAATATTATGTTCCCGACCGCACCTATTGCCTAGAGGTTGCGCTATTCATACGTATTGGCTGGTAAGTCAGGATAAATTTCGTTAAAAATTTACCCACTAGTAGCTATCCCAATCATAATGCTATGACTTCGGAGGAAAATGTGATACCGGTGGTATATCTGAAACCGCATTTTAATGGGGCGAGTAATACGTTTTTTTTACTGTCCCTGCGCACAGCCTGAGGATGTTCCCGTTGGAAGACGATATTCAACCACTTCGCATAACTTCTGAAACATTTCGGTTCAAGCACAGCGTTTTCGCCAACTTTCGCCCGTTGCCATTAGAAGCGCGCCTCCGTCTTAATCATTCAACAGCTGCAGATTACCTTCGATGCAATGTGGCACCCACTTAAGCCCAGCATGAACTTATGAGCACCTCGGCAGATTCCAGCCGTCGCGTAACGTTTAGTGATCCGCGCCGTTGCGACCCTAGGGCGTCATCTGTTTCGCACGAGTTCGGAGTACCGACACCGCAAGTGCTGCTGTCGCTGGAATTAGTGGCACCGTGCGCATCTTTGAGCTTCATGACTACGACATATCAACTCCTCACTAGCATAACGCTATCCCACTTTACAGGAGAAACCAGATGCTGGAATGCATAACCAACATTTTCACAGAATTAATTACTGTGGAACCTAAGTTGAACGACCTACAGCCGTAAGTCGGATGTACGAAGAATAGGGTTTTCCCGGCGTGAATTCATGGATTTTTAAGGGAAGTCCCTATCAGTTGAACAACCTTCAGGGGTACGAATTTTCCAGGTGTAGGACGCAAACAGCCTAACTAGTCTAATCTAATGGCACATAAGTCTTAATCTTAAAATCTCGGTTTTAAAACGCCACTCTGTTTACAGAGATATCGCTCGTCTAATGGAGTACAGAAACGATGAACCATCTCTAGTCTTATTTCAAGTTAACAGTTTTCAATCAATGATTATTTGAAGGATCCAAACACTACTATTTATTTCCCAATTAAATCCTAAATATACATATATTTTACTATGATTTTATTTGCTATGGTTTTGTGTAGGATACTTTTATTTGTCAAAATATAGTAAGATAAGTATAATTATCAACATTTATGACAAATAAGTATGCAAACTATTGATTCTTTTATCTAATTTATGTTTTTATCAAATAAAATGTATCAGTATTGTTCAATGCTGTAAATTGAGGAGTGTAGCAGAATGCATTAAATATTTGTTTGAATATATTCTTTTCACTCCGAAGATGCATTTTAAACTCAGACGTCTTCAAATTAAATCATATCGTTTGAGTTTATCTTTAGATTATGGTAGGAAGGCTTCCTAAAGCATGAATTTCCATGAGATTCATTTTTGTTTTGCGTAGATATGGAAATTTTGTCAAAGTTTTAGATTTATTTGTATTGGTTGCCTCTCCATTACCGACGGAATTACTTCCTGGGATGATTT
Organism: Ischnura elegans; assembly: GCF_921293095.1. NCBI lineage: Eukaryota > Metazoa > Arthropoda > Insecta > Odonata > Coenagrionidae > Ischnura > Ischnura elegans. The sequence goes on along the minus strand of NC_060255.1, from coordinate 64,728,515 downwards.
CCTTTACAAAATATCCAAAAGTAGTGATACTATATCCATATCCTTAGGTTTTGGAGAAATCAAAACCTATAGAATATTTCGTACAATTAATATATGATTTTCCGATCAAAATATGATACCTAAGGGGGCGATTCAATTACTTTCCGCAATTTAGTTACACCTTTGTTTATTTTGGTAGTACTGTCGTTTTTCGTTGATGATGCATGCTTTATTTGCTCTCATGCCTTTGCAACTTTCAAGCTGCATGGTTAGTTTCGCTACCGCTGTCGTGGTGTTAATCGTGGCTGCCTCGCTTTCGGTACGCACCAAAGAAGAGCAACGCACAGTGATCCGTTTTTTGTGATCGGAAGGCGTATCAGGGGCCGAAATTCATGGAAAACTTAGTGGGTCTCTTAATTTCCCAGGTTTTTGCCGCGATTTATTGTCAGAGGTGACGACAGTTTCGCCAGATTTCCACCAGACGTCTTCAGGTCGAAGCGATGATTTCCGTGTTTTTGCCGCGTATATATACATAGTTCTCCTCCTCGCGGCCGCGGTGTTGTTGCCCGGTTACACATGCTGCTGCACCGTGATTGGCCGGATTTCTGAACACTCTCTTCCACGCGTTGGTTATATTGTTATGTAGTTGTATCGAGAGAAGACGGATAGAACTACACGCAAACCATCACTTCGACCTGAAGACGCTTGGTGTAGTCCTGGCGAGACTGTCGTCACCTCTGACAAGAAAACACGGTGAAAACCCGGGAAATGTAGAGATCTACGAATTCTGAACGCCACGGAAGACTACGAGATATTCATTGAAGACTTTTTGTACCGTATGGGAACAGTGTTGTGCCACAACGGAGTGTCTACGAATGGATTGAAAAATTCCGAAATGATCGTACAAGTGTAACGCACGATAAAGGTGTCGGACAACCGTTTACCGCCACAAATGAAGAAAACATTGAGCGTTCACGTGAAATGATTCCCTAAGATAGACGACTAAATATTGACGAAGTGACACATCATTAGTTAATTAAAACAAAATTAATCACGGATTTGCCTACGAATTTTATATAACATTCGTAAGCAGTATTTTAGTATCATACGAGGGGGGGACCCAAAAATAATCGGACGGAAATCGCTGCGCACGTCGCTCTAATAGTATGGGATTCTCCAACTACATGGGTGTACATTGATCATTTCTGAGTCAGTATGCGAAACGACGTGGCTCTAAACAGTGCAACGAGCCCCTGTGACCGTTTCCATTCGAAGAGTTTTTTGACCTCTTCGATTTTTTAAATGGCTGATACTCAAGATCAGCGTGCAGCGTTGAAATTTTTTCTCTGCTCGGTAAAACTGATTCGGGCACAGTTTATATGTTTTCTATAGCTTATAAAGAACACGCCTTAAAAATAAATCAAGTGCACGAGCGATATTCGCAATTCAAACGCGGAGATATGCCAATTGAAGACATTCAACGCCCGGGCCGGCCTGCCAGGCCGAGAACTAATGAAAATGTGGAAAAAAAAACTCATGCCCTTGTGCACGAGGTTAAGAGGTCTGATCTTCCACGGAGTTCATTGCAGCGACTTTTAGCAGAAGATTATCAAATGAGACGAGTCGCGGCGGAATTCATCCACCCGATTGTTGACTCCTTATCAAAAAGTTGCTCGTGTTGCTTCTTGCCGCGACTTGAGATTTTGGTAAAAAATTGATAGACACTGCTTCCTCACCCACCCCACTCACCAGATCTCGCACCTAGTGATTTCATTTTGGCCTCCCAGGTAAAAATAGTGATGAAACGGAAATTTTCAGTCACTTTTCGGAGGAGAAAATAAAATCGAAGACGGCGCGACAAGGCATCGGAAACGAAGAGTACCAAAGGTGTTTCGTGGAGTGAAAAAAACCTTTTAACCATTGTATCAGTGTAAATGGTTAGTAATTCGAAGGCGACTAACGTTTTTTAACACATAAAAATAAATTTTGATTTTTTTAAATTGTGTCCGGTTATTTGTGGGTCTTCCCTTGTATGTATATAAAATTTTATTACTAGATTTCGAATAATATTTTTCTTACTCTAGTAATTTCTTTTATTTGCTCTGACAGGTTACCCCAGAGGAAAAAACATTAATTCTTCCACTTTAAGTACACTTACGGGAGACAAGAGAATCGAATGGACAGTCGTCATGAAATGCACAGATGCAAGCAGGCACTACGTCCAATTCGCAAACTGGAGAGAGACTTTATTTGAAAAAATATCTAATGGATGAAAAAATACCTATATCACCTTCACTCGGGGTCCCCCACTCCAATTGACTTTTCTTTTTACAGCTAATTCCTTCGAACCTTTATCCATTCCCCGTCTCCCATGGGTACACCCTCACGCTTTGCGAGGCATCAATTTTTCACTCGGGAGTTAAGATCCAATTAAGATAATTAAATGGACCAGGGAGAGTCTGTGGACTATTTTTAGCCCAACTGCGAAATATGAAGGATCATTAAACTGATTGGAATCTCGTTTTTTTTCAGTTCATCTTCGTAAAATGTATACCCTCACGATGGGGCGATTAACACATGCGTCTCACCCAAGCTGACAATTTTTTTAGTATTTATTATAGAGGAACTGCTATTACAAATAAATTAGCAATCGGTAGTGAAATAAATTTAAATTCATTTTAAATACATTTAAAAAATCTCATCTAGATTACGCTTGAAAAAAACGTACTAAGTCTACCTTCATGCTAAAATAAATTTTCCAAATGTATAACATATCAATAAACGTGACTTAACAAATAAGTGATCCAAGGCTTTTATATGTTCAAAGAAGATAATTATATAGGGATATATTTTATGAACACAAGACTTTTCTATATGGAATAGCATTTATTTAATCTTCAATATGTAAGTATATTTATGTAAGGTAGCTTTTAATGGGTAGATATTTTTAAAATTTTATCTTTTCCACCAAGTCCTTCTTACCCATATATCTGGCATAATATTCGCAGGTTAACTGTAAGCGCTTCTAAGTATGCGAACAAGTAAGTAAAATGTTTTTGATTTCCATAAATCATTAAGTGTGATGCATAAAAGATATCTCCATTATCGACTGGTATCGATCTACAATATGTTCCGAGTAGGCTAATGGAAAATTCATTTGAAAAGTTGTCTCTGGGGAACAAAATAAAATATATTTTGTTTACATTTCACATCACATCAGTTCAAATATTCACTGGAAATTTATATGCGGAACTCAAAAATCTTTTCGATGTAATTGCGTCATTCTTTTTCACGTATTTGGTAAAACCTGCCATCATCATACTTCACTTGCTTTTTACAGATAGTGGAGAAAATAATGAAGTATGACTATGAATTATATAGAACCGCCGTTATTCAAGAATTAATTAATACTACCAATGAAATTTAGAGACTTTATCGAGTGAAGTAAACGAAAAAGAGAGAAAATCAATGCTAGCAGTATCACAGAACATGCCGTCAGTAACAGTAGAGCGGTACAGATGACTGCATAGTAACACTTCAATGATGCAAGATATAATTACAATCCGAGGAGCTTTGGGGAACAAGCACTTACCGATATAGCAAAGGTGTAGCTAGTCACCCGAACGATAAACTCATAGGAATTCGGCTGGGCTTACCTGAAAAAAGAGAATAATTCAATTGTAAAGCCTTGATCCAGTAATTTCTAAGTAAAATTTTAAATTATAATTAAAAAAGGTGTGAATTACTCTCAGTTTTACAATCGAAACGTATGAAGTTTTCATTTGAGAATTTTAAGCTTACAACAAGATAAATAATTCCCGGAGGTCACAGAATACCTACGTCGCTCAACTACCCAACAACAAATATTTTGAAAATCACAGCCCCAAATTTAGATAAAGATAATACGATATACGCAAATACATCGTAAGCATCGTTTAAGAGCTAGGGAGAGTACTACTTCTGAAAGTTCTTTTCCATATAATATTTTGACAGGCATAATTAATATTCTCCTTGATCAAATTTTTCTTTCTACTGCTACCTAAATAGTCGTCCTTTATTACCTTTCTTTACTGAACTTGCGCCATGTGTTCTTCACTTTAATTTAAATGGCCATTAATTTTCCCTTGGATGGATAAGGAAAGTTTTACGAGATGGATGCAGAACTAAACGGAGTCACATAATAGAGGAGGCCAAGTCTCACACGTGCTTTAGAGCTGCAGATGATGAAGGTAAAAATTAAATGATGGTTCTTTGACGATTAAAATGAGCATTTTAAAACACACACAGGAATATTTAGCTTGGAACAACTGCTTTCAAGAGATAGGTCATTCTTTAGGTCAACATTTTTCCGATTCCTTATCTTTTGTTGCGTCTTCCCACGTATTACGGATTGCTTCCTTTTTCATTTTCTCTTTGGTATCCAATCTTCCTTCTATGCCCTCCGATTCTCAGAATTTTTAATCACTACCATAGAATTCTCACGAAATCTCATTTTTTCAACAACCGAGTCTCCATTTTATGCTGATTGTATAAGAATGCCTAGTCAATCTTATCCGGCTTGAAGGTATATTCAGCTACTTTCATAGCGGTTGAAGCTCATCTTTCCACGTTTCTATACTATTAAGTTTTTGGAATTTCCAGGCAAAATAAAAGTACCTAATCTTTAAAGATTTACAGCTGTGCATTAAGAAAGGTCAAGAATATATTTTATCAGATTCCCAAATTATGAACAATTTTAATATTTTCGGACACTGAGTAATATATAACCAACAATAACTTTAAGAAAGGTATAAATTAGCGCAAATAAAGAGGAGACGTTATTTCAAGTAGGTACAACTAAAGTTTACGAATATTGTACATTTTCTCTCATCGTTGCCGAAATAAAATATGCTGCCTCTTTTATTTCCATTTACTCAAACCTGAGGCTCTTCAGGTAAGCCGAGGGCATATCAAGAGTTTTTCAATAATTCTACGCTGAACACCATTAATGAAACCACGGAGCAACATGGCAATTCATAGTTAAATCAAATATTGCTACAATGACTAACATGAAGATATGAACCCCTTAAAGGACAAGTTCTGTGACTCTCTCGCCCTTTGTGCTCAACATGACGCTTTTAAGTGACTCTTTTTCCGCACAGGAAAGCATGTTATCCTCAGCCAAGTGTAGAAAAATACTGCAGCACTGGCCCCCAAGTATAAGTGACTGACTCACGTTCACTCACGTAGTATATCAACAATCACAACATCCCCTCCACCACAGCCAATTTGAAATTATTTCCTACCTTGGTACCGAGAGGTTTATCTCCTATCCACACCATCGAGGTTTAGGGTATCTATTCCATGTGGCCATCTTGATAACAATCTGGGAGTGTTTGTGAGAGTGAATCGCATGAATTCAGGATATTACTAGCACTATTTGTAAGCTTAGACAGCTTAAGTATTTTTACCTTGCTCGAATGGGTTTGCTGATGAGCATTTTCACGTCATTTATACAATAAAATTTAACGGAATCTATAGCAACGATAGAAGAAATGATGTCACGGGCAAAAGCAATTTTTTCATCACATTATCTCCTACCCACTCTTTCGAGTTCTTTGCGTACCAATTTTGCGTGACCATATTGGTAACAATAACAGTGAGAGGGTCGCATATATATTTAGAGTACTACATTCACTAATACATTCACAACTTCTCTCAATTTTAGATCAGGTTGGTAGCTGGTCAGCATCGAATATTTGAGAAATTACTGCTTGTAAATGGCTCTGAGGGATTGGAGATTTGAAATCAATCGGTTTATACCGTCAGAACTGCATGTGTGACAAACATTTTGCAAGTGTTAATAAGAATTTTTAAGTGTCCCGTGGCTATAGTCCAACCATCAACTTCGCTTGCTGACTTTACCCCTTGAATTTTATCTCTTGCAATTTCTGCAATCCTTGCCTATTTGTTACCAACATGGCGTCACAAACTGGGCTCTAGATTAGCTCTCTCCCTTGTCTGGTATCGCCCTCCATCCATCCTTTCTCACACGAAATTGCTTTCGATCTCGAAACTCTCTCCCCCATCCCCCTCGGGGCCATTTTCAAGCAGTAATTTCCCAAATATTCGCTCCCGCCCAGCCACCGCCAACCTGATCTACACTGTATCCCAACTTCAACCCTCCGCAAGCCCGGTTTCCTTTCCCCCGCAACAATGGGAGGGGTTGGTGGTGATGACACTGGCTTCTCTCCTCCCCCATCGCGATGATGATGTGGAAGCTCGAACTCCCATCTCTCCACCCACGCCTGATTCGCATGCCAGATAAGGCCTACACAACCTCCGCCCCTCGGAGTCATCCCAACTCACGCCACCCACGGCAGGTAACATCCAGTTTATCCCCAGGTAGAGCCTCTGGGAGTCACTCAATGGTTTGGGGGTTATCGTGGAGAAATAGCACATTCTCTCTCCTAAATAACGGGAATACGCATCGATGATACGAGTTAGACAACTAGTACACAGAAAAATAGCTCATTGAAACTTTGAATCCCGCGGTATTTTCATGTGTGGGCTGTGTGAAATCCCTGGTTTTCGATATTTAAAAATAAAATCCGTTAGATTCAGAAGTAAGAACATTTAGGACCTGCTGTATGGACGCAACTTCATTGCAAGAAGACCAGAAGGTTAAAGAAAGAGGATAAATAGTTAGGGCCCGAGAAAAATGCAAAGAATATATACCATGAAATCAAATACGACTGCCCTAGTTCTACTCTGGCCCGGGTCCCTGGCAGGTCATATACATCACGAGGTATACTCAGACTTGTGCTTCAAAGTGTCAAGATTGATAGTGAGAATGGCAAATCCAGAAAAGGTATTCTAATTCCATGCAAATCCCTTAAAAGTTTCGCCTAGATGGTTACACAAAACAGACGCTACTTGAAAGTGCCGATAAGAGATAGTGATACAAAAAAATATCCGTGAAGTAATTTTGCCAGTGACATCATTTCTCTCATCTTGGCTGAGAATTTCGTGTAAAACGATACTGCACCAATAACGTGATACAATGGAATTCCGCTAATCCAAACACTTTTAATACACGTTTAATAATAACATTGATGTGGGTATTAAAACAATACTTCTTTGCCTTAATATTTAAGCCTTATACGTAGCAAAATGAAACGCATTGACCTATGAAACGTAATAGCAACTTAACTGGGACAAAACGAGGATTACAAAAGAAGGGTATTTCTGAGCACAATATTTCTAACGTTTATTATAGCATCCAATGTCATTATGAGGGTGGCATGTTGCCAGTATTGGGTAGACTTATTTAATGACCTGCTTAGTACTTACGGGTAGTAATAGTTGAGTTCTATATTTCTAAGAACTAACAAGCTATGCTCAGAACTTTACTGAGAAAGTGTTAAATATTTCACAGAAACTAAGTGTAGCTTCGTCAGAGTTTATAGGTAAGTTCATATTTTCATCATTGATAAATTACAAATATTATGCTGGATTTGTAGTTTAAAAAGAGTGCTGAAATAGATTATTTCTATTATATAACTAAGGACATTTAATAAAGGTTCTAAGAGAAATTATTGTAATTGTAGTTTAGCTGGAATGTTGCTCACCTCGACAAAAAATGCCTTGACTGCTTTTCTGAACTTATCGAAAATATTCAGAAATCACTACAACTATATCAACGTTTCCTTGCATGAAAAGTTTTGCAATATTGTTTCCATATAGCATACGTAATTTTGATATTCATGTAATTAATTACATTTCGGGAATTTACATTTACCTTTCGGCCTTTAAAAAAATCAAATAATGGCTAAAATATAATTTTAAAAATCTGTTTATAATGCGAAGATATCTATCTCTCCTTAAAAATGGATGAGGTGCATCAATCAAATATTTTTCCCGTGATGAGATGTAGAAGACGACCGTTTCGCCGTTATCGTAGTTTTTCACGTGTTCCTCTTCACTATTTCTTTCGTAGAGGCTAAAAGTTTACGTTTAAAGTATGTTTAATGATTCATTGTTACAGTGGAATAAAAAAGGAGAGAAACGATATAAGTAGCAAGACCAGATTGAGCTCGGGCAGAATTTCGTACAAATGCTTAATCCTTATCCGGTTACGTGCGGTCTGAGAGACCGCTGCGTTTCTAAAATTATGAATGTTTTCAAAATTGCTATTTAAAAATATCTACAATCCACGTGAGCGCCATAATTTTGTATAACAAGGACTCTTAAAATTTAACGTTCTTATTATTTATTAATGAAAATTTGAAACTGGATTTTAGTAGCTGTCTGTGAGACCTCACGTCACTAAATTGGAAAAACCAATGAACGTAATAAGTGGAAATAATTCAAAAACTCGTTAAAAACAATTCCTATTGATTTTTCAAGAATAATAATTAATAATTTTTAATGAAGCATTTTTAGTTGCATGACGTGGATAATTTAGTACTTAATTAAAAACGTACGATATTAGTAATAACTCAAGTGCTTTTGATATCAGTTTTTTGATCCTGTTTCAAATAAAAATTTTTACTGAAAAAGTTGATTCGTATTGGGAATGCATAATATTAAATATAAGTTTTATAATAGTGGAGAAGTCAAAGAAACATTAAATTAAGTAATAAAAATGACTTTGCAACGTTTTATGAATTTTTGATTTAATGCGGTCTCCCAGACCTCACGTCACTGGTAGTGTAACAAGAATTGCAAGTCACTGATCCAGGGTTAAAGGTCAGGGTTCAACCTTTTTTGATACGATATTTAATCAAAGTCCAGCCATTTTTATCCTGACAATGTAGTCAATTTTGATACTAAACCCTTTTACTCTCCATCCTCAGGGTGTACTCATTTGACTGTAGACAACCCTGACTGTAACCCCTAAAGGTACGTTGCTCGTGCCTCATTTCACTCCCTCTCTGCCTCTTCTCTTGACTACTCTTCCCCCGTCATATTGCCGCGGGAATACGAGGATTATAGCTTGAAGGCGATTGTGAAAGTTAACACGGGTGAAGCAGTTAGGATATATTTATTCCATTCAGGAAGTCATGAATCAAGGGCTTCTATTGTTGTAATTTTTATAGCTTTTATTATTGCATTAAGTTATTCTTTATCCGATGGTGACTTGCTATCAAGGATGGGTTGAGATTGTAAGTAACGGAGTAATGCTAGCCTCGATGGTGACAATGTAAATTCCTTGTCTGCCTTAACGAAGGTCGAAGGTTAGAGGGCCGGCAGGGTAGAATGGTCATATCTAAGGCATAAATTTTTGTGCACATTTAGTTTGGTAACTCGTTAAAAAAAACTAGTTAGGCCGATGTAGTGCTTTTTTGACGGCCCGGGAGTATATCAAAAATAAAAGTAAAATGAACAGAACTGCAGGTAAAACCATATATATTAGGTAATTTTTAGTCGTAAACCATTAAGTTTTTAAATAAAAGTAAAATGAACAGAACTGCAGGTAAAACCATATCTATTAGGGAATTTTTAGCCGTAAACCATTAAGTTTTTAAATATGTTGATATAGTTGTAATTCCCTGAATTTTTAGCTCTGCTATCCCCATATTATCAAACTAACGTATATTGGCCAAAAACGATGAGAGGAATAGTTAAGTTAACCAAAAAAACCTTTTGGGGGTTAGGGTAAGTAACTTTAATCATTATTGGTGACTTTAAAACCACAAGCTAAATTTTTAATTTAAAAAGTATCGAAAAATAGAGTAACATAATTCGACATTTTATTCGTTTATAAAAAGGCTCTGCAATAAATAACTGAAATTAACTCGCTGCTGTCCCAATTGCTTCGAAAAAATATTTTAAATACTTTGCGGCATTGATTGAAAATTCTATAAGTGGCTCAAACTAATCGGTCCAGTGACTTAATCCTAAACCCTTGTACTCTCAAGGCTGCCCTCCTGCCGACCCTAGGGAACCCTGACTTGAACACCAAAGGGTACGCTCCTTGACGCATAGTGCCTCATTCACTACCCTTTCTTCCCCTTCTCAGACCAACCCCATCATCATCACATTGTCGCGTCATTTTGAGGGTTTAAAGGCGGTGAGACTTACAACAGTGAACAAGGGTGGTGCGGTTAGGATACAGAATTTCATTCAAAAGGGTTCGAATTAAGGATATTTTGTGCGATATTGCCTTACTTTTACGTTTGTCCATTCTTATTCTGAGACCGAATCGATGTGTAGAATGCCCAGAGATGAAAATTAACGTACTAAAATAACCGAATTAATAGCAACGAATAAAACACCTCCATAAAGCGTAATGTTTTCCGCAATAACTTACTATTGATTCATTTGTGGATACCTAGAGGTAAGGCCATGACTTATTTATTAATGAAATAAAAATAAAGCGTTGAATGCGTAGCAAAAAATCATACTATAGATCAATGTTATTTGACCTTTAAGAAAATTTTCAACAGATTCCTAGAGAAAACTAGTAACCGCAATTAAAGTTATAGCTAGTTCCATTGCAAATTATTTTAATTGCATCTGTGACCCAATTTCAACATGAGAAAGTAATCAGAGCAATCCATATTGCAGGAAATATACTGATTACGTGAGACAGGAGGAAAAAAATCTATTAACGTGCAGGAGAAAGTGAAGCAGAACATTTTCCAACATAAAGTATAAATTTAAGAATATTCAGCAGCCATATGATGTAAGCATAACATAGGTGGTGGAATAAATCTGATTTTATACAAAGCCTCTGTAAACAGTTAACCACAGTGGAGTCCGGTTAATCCGAACATCCGCTTAGTCCGAACCATTGCGAGACAAATTATTTTCAAAGAACATTAAAATTTTGCAGCATAATATTGCTTTAAATAATTAGGCCTTAAACATAATAAAATATTTCCTTTATGCACAACTTCAAAAATTAAGTACACAATGTTCACTATAGCTTATGTGAAATATTCAATAGTAAATTACAGGACAGTACTGAAACTTCTAGCACCTAGTTTATCTTGAATTGTAAGGGTGTTGTAGCTACGCTCGCTGGCCATATAAACTGAACTTAAAAGCACTAATGCTCACACAAAATATGGAAAGATATGCGCACTTTAATGAATGGAGAGTGACGACTGCCGAACGTCCCGGTCGCACCTATGAGTTAGCAGCGTGAGCGTGCTGCATCGAGGAAGGGATAGAACTGTAGAATCGAGAACGAATAGATAGAACTGTCTTGTCTAGTGACGTAAGGATATTTTGTGCGATATTGCCTTACTTTTACGTTTGTCCTTTCTTATTCTGAGACCGAATCGATGTGTACGATCGATTCACTGCGTACGTGATGGGAAATATGTATTTACGCATTAGAATTGGTATAGTTTGATGTGAGATAAGCGTTATCTACTAGTTAAATGGTCGGAAGGGATCTCAGGTATCCCACCGGGTCCATGAGTTGATTTCTTTTTGTGAGAAGTATTTGTGGGCCAGTCTACCATCGCCTTCAGGTACCTCAGAGGTTACTATATTCCTCTGTAAAAACTCTGAAACTATAGATCACACGATTAATTATGTGAGAAATAAGTTTAGTGCTTTTATTACATTAATTTCAATGAGTTTTCTATTATTTTGACATGAAACTTGTCTTCTTTGAGTTTTTAGCCATGTCTGGAAGATTCATGAAGCTAAAAGTTGACGAGAATAGAAGGTGCGATAAAAAATAATTAAAAAAAAATAAGTACAGGTCAAGGTTCCAATTAATTCTGTTTAGCAGGAATCTGTCCTTATTTTACATCTTTAAAGCCACATTTTAGTCTTTAATCCCGGTTAACTTTCATTGGGAATCTCTGACTAGTGGGAAATACTTTATTTTACTGAAAATTTAGTTATAGCCGTCGCTAATTCCCTCACAAAATATTCTCATCGAAACTACGAACCGAAATTTTGGAGAGTGAACAGAAAAATGCCCAGGTAGTTTTTCTTCTGCCATTTTTGATCCTAAACCCTTTTACTCCTCCATGCTTCCCTTCTCTCGGCCTCGGGGAACCCTGACTTTAGCCCCTTAGGGTACGACGCATAGCGCCTCATCCCGCACCCTTCCCCTCCCCACCCTAACCCCTACCATCACATTGTCGCGGCAATTTGAGGATTTTAAAGTCGCACTCTTATCCCACCCCTCCGAGTCTCCCAGGCGACGCAAAGTGGGTCGGGAATATGAATGTGTGCTAATGGGGGGCGGGTCGGGGAAACTTTGGGGCGAAGTTCGTTTAAGAGGAACAAGGACGCCTAAATGCGAAGACGCCCATGACACTAGGGGAGGCCTTTAAGTCGCTCAAACCACGGCCCTGAAAATATTCTCGGGAAAGTTGCGGTCTTTGTCGAACATTTTCTTTTCCATTTTTCGATCGGCGGAAAAAAATTCCTACTCAATATCGATGTGTTTATTTCAGGGGCAATCATAGCTTTGAAGTTATCCCACAGAAAAATGACCAAAAACATGTTGCAAACTACCTATGCAAAAAGAAATACATTAATATATTAGCTTCACGCGATTGAATTTCTTTCTTTTATCCACAACGCCGGGGAAAAGTAAGCTAATGAACTATGATAAAGTAGGGATTGCGTAATATATCTTTTTTGGGTCTGAACTCCCATGTATGCATGTTAAAATATAAAAAACGCTAATTTTCATATTTATAAATCCAAAGTACGTGAAGTACATCAATTGAATAAGGGGAAATTAGCATTAACATTTAGAGATATGTTTAACATATTTTCATACTACAAAGATGAATCTTTTCACTGACATACATATGTACATTATAATTCAAACAATTATTTCCTTTTTCATTCGGTAAAAAGAGAAATGAGACAAAAAATGTATAGTCATAATCCAATCCAACTGTTTACTAAGAAATTTTAGCTTTAATGTTAGTCAGCCATAAATATAATGCTACAATGATAGAAAAAACGATGAAGGCATACCAATTCAGCCAAAAGGGTAATAATGAAAATTTAATAGCAGTGATTGGCACTCCCATATTTCTTTCAAAAAATACACAATACTTTAAAAACCTTAATTTAATGCAAATACTTCAGAAATTATGATCAGCTGTTCTGATTTGTACCTCCCAACACTAGAGGAGACTAATCGCAAATACTAGCAATACTTATTGTTTAACTCTACGACTATCTATAAAAAAGAAAACCAGTGAATGGGCCCATTGGCCCTCACAAAAATATCTAGCTTGTTCGGTAACAGGGAGACTTAAAAATTCTATGGTAAAAAGACTACAGAAGAATCAATTTATGGAATATTAAATAATTATAAGTAATTTTCACAAGAGAAACTGTTTCTGAAGTAAATAAAAATAATAAATGTTTATTGGACATAAAAATCATTACAGTATGCCTGACTATATTTTGCCACTAAAATCTTGGCCGTCCAAGAAAGATAGATAGCGAAATTCTCATTATTTATAATTTCCAGGATGGCAAATTTTTAAATTTTTAACAGTGACAGCGTTCATTATATATTTGAGAATAGTGAACGAAGTAATTATAAGGAGTTTTATCAGAGAAATGGTGATGGAGTGAATATTTTTTTAATCAATATGTTATTTTGACCAATGAACACAAATACGGCGATTTTCAATAAGGTTTCTGACTGCGAAACGATGCTTCACACAGAAATATTGAAAAAATCTATGGTTGCTCAGTTTTTATTTATGAAATGTTTTGGGGAACGATAAGGAAAGAGATAAATTTTAAAAACTTCAACTAATTCGCTTCGAAACCCATTCCAATACATTTTCAGGAGGAACATAAATCAAACATAACGAAATTTGAAAATCAGTTCCTAAAGCGCTTCCCCTCTTTGCAACCCGTCGCCACCCTATTGCCAGCGCGACAGTAAAAATGCGACTCACTATCTGAAGATGTGAACAGTGGCGCCGACTCCATGGGGCCTGAGGGGGCCCGAGCCCCCTCAAAGATTCGTTTGGGGGGGCGGAGCCCCCTCAATAATTCAAGAAAAAATTTAGTTATCCACAAAGGTTAAGAAAAAGACTTCGCTGTTCCACAAAATAAAATATATTTTCTTTTCTATATTTATTTCCATATTACTTGCTGAGTTTCCCCAGATGTTGATGGTTGATTTTAATCTCACCTTTAGTTCCACAAAATAAAATATATAACAGCGAAGTCTTTTTCTTATCCTTTGTGCATCATGAAGGAGTTCCACCATGTTACGCCAACCACCATTGCATTTATTGTAGTTATATTATGCTTTGTGAAATCACAAAAATATATTGGTACCTATTTTTTATTTCCCATTCTTGACGATAGTTACCTTTTAAAATAAATTCAACTTTGTGTTAAAACAAATACATAAGGTAGTATGCAAGTTAATTGAAAGCAAGGTGGTATGAATCATGACAGTGAGATCATGATATGCTGCGACACAATTTGAATTTAACCTCTTCCCGGAGCAAGACCTCCGGTGTGGGCCCCCCCAATATTTTTTATAAGTCGGCGCCCCTGGATGTGAAGGATTATTTGATGAAAAAATCTTCTAAATAACATATCATAATAAAGGCAAATGGAGGTTATTATTGGCATTTAAATGGATTGAGCGACAATGCGACAGTAATAACTACTACTTCTACTCATCCGCTCCGACATCGTAGGAAAAAAATATATGTGTAGCGTGCTCCTCACTTAAATTATAATTTTTCTTTATTATCATTTTGAAATAACGATTTCTATTTAGAATCTAATGCTAGCACATCATGCAATACATTATGCCAAAAAAATATAGTATGATGCGATTAATGGGTTGTGTGCACAAGGCGACTCACTTACAAAGCCCCGATAGGGAAATGCTGATAAGAAATAAGGTCTGAGTAATTGAGGCGCCAGTTCAATGTACCATGTTCTACCAAAGCACTTGTACTGGGACTTAATCAAATCCTTCTTGCGTGTGCTAACGAAGCCGCGCGGATAGTAGAGCAGGTATTTTCGGGGTGATCCAAAAACATAAGTCCTATTCAGGCCCCGAATCAAACGGGTGACTTGTAAAACAAACGAAATCTCCAGGGCGAATTCGCACGGGCATTAAGATAGCCGGGCCACGACCAAGGTGCATTTCCACCGCGGCTTGAATACTCGATCGAGCGGCCGAAAGTACTCTGTTTGTACCTGCCCCGAACCTTTCTCCCAGACGGCTTGTGTTCACGGCGGAAGAAGAGAGGTCCGAGTCCGCAGCCTTGTGGTACACGAATGCCCCACTGCTCAGGCTTTCGAGAGCGGCACAAAAAAACCCCTCGCGAGATCAACCATCCCCACACTACTGCATTCGCTGAGAACAGCTTCCCTCCCCCACACGCTATACAGCCAGATGCCGTAGCGCTGGAGTTAGGGTGGGGGTTTACAAAAAGGGGGTAGTGGGGAAACAGCGAGGAAGGTAGGCGGACGCGGAAACAAATGAAGATCTTACGGCCGTATTTAGATGCACTACAAAGCGTCCTCGAGTCTCAAGAGATGCGGGTCATACAGATCCTTCCATTTTTTCCCCTCATTTCTATTTCCTTCCGCCTACATCGGTGGCGCACATCTAATTGGGTCCTCTTACAAGGCGTCTCGGACCGTAGAAGGACGCGCTCTTCAGAGTGGACCCAAGGCATGGGAAATGGCACGGAGCTGGCACGGCGAGCATAGGTTTATTTTTGTTTAAAGAAAACAACAGAGTACAGGAAGGGAGAACGAAAAATAGTTTTGCAAAAATTAGCAGGATAGGTAGTACGTACAAGAATCAACCTTATTACGGATCACTGACCTCGAGTCGAACAGGAAAAAATAGGAGTTGATTCATTGTTACGCAGCAGGCAGCAATTTAGATTACATGCTTTTTGTGATATTTTACGCTGAGAAATAGCTAATATTTACAGGATATAGTCGAAATTTACAGGAATTAGGGTAAATGGTGACAATTCTGCGTTATAAAATATTTTAACGTATTAGTCATATGAAAGCGTAAGGATAAACATAAAAAGTTAGAGGGAAACTACCATGCTTGCAATGCTGACAAATAGCCATATCGTAAATGCTGCCTTGTTCAAGAATTGCTGCATTAAATTTTAAATAAAATATTCATTTGACATGGTGTTAATACTATAATTAGAAAAATAGACTCGATAACTAATAAATACTTATTCTATCTAGGAAAAAAGCATAGCTGATATTAAAATGAAAACTCATTTCAATCCAGATGAGCTCTTAATAACTTTCTCACGAAATTTCACGCTGAAATAATGAACGCGTAGATAGCATTATTTCCATTTCTAAAAGGCATTCAGCTCACGTGGATAATCCTTAATCATCGACTACATTGTAAAAAAAAATGAACAGTTCATTGCGAAATGTACTTAGTTACTCATGCATTCCCTATTCTTTTTTTTAAATCCCATTAGCATGAATGAATTGCATTTAAATGCAATAACGTCAAATTTTCTCCGGCCAAGCTGCAAATGCAGCTCATTCTTGGTTCGACGATGAAAAGCATAATAGGATTAAATATTTAAGGACCGTGTGAGAAATTTTAATTTATTCCCCGAATTCCTGCCCCAACAAACTGAATGGAGTTCACTGGGACGCATTTTTGAGGCTAGATTATATTCAAAATGGGAAGCCATGAGGAAGAATTTGCGAGTGGTAATCGGTGAGTGAAGAGATCAGAGGCATGTCAGAGGGTAAAATTTTGAGGGTGAGAGACGAAAGAGATTAGTTTGACGAAAACGTTTCACGATATTAAACAACAGAATTTTTTGAGCGATCAGTGTTCACTGTGTCAATCGTAGGCAAAAATTACGTGGTTTTTGATATATCAAAAAGGGTTCCAAAGATTGTTATTAGTCTTGATAGGAATTCTCAAAGCATAGCTTAGTTATGATATCTCGGTATTTTAACTACACTTAGGTCTCATATACCAAAAAAGCTTTCCTTCAAATCCTAGATATTGCTCTAAGAGTAATCGCTATTTTAAACGTTAATCCCTTAATATAGGAGAAATTTTCCATTCAGTAATCGTTCAGGAAAGCGAAGAAAGGCATATCGTTGTGTAACATTTGAGTGAGAATCGCAAGAGAATAGTTTAAAACCAGGAATTTGGAGAGTAGAGTGTTCCATGAATCACTCATGGGCAAAAGTTGCGCAGGTGTTTGATATGGGTACTAAGGCTTTAAAGGTTCCGATGAACGATGAGGGATTCTAGAAGGGTATATTATTTTAAGATATTTGGGGCTCCTATCGTATTTCATTAGAAATGCCCCCTAATCCTAGATGTTGCAGAGTGTTCTCCCTTATAGTTAATATTAATACTGATAACTCTTGGAACATATCGAAAGTCTACAGATATTTTAATGTATCTATTTAATTATATTGACGAGTACCATGAGTTCAACAAATTTTACTGACGGATGACTTCCTTCCAGGCCAAAAATTCACCCATTAAATCTTCACATGAATAATAAGGCGGCTAAATATTTTTATATATACGATTAATCATTGAGAACATACTTTATCTTTTACAAGAGAAACGTTAAAAAAATGAATCACTTAGGCATATGTTCGTGCATTCCATATAGTAAACAATTTAAGGCATTTTTAGGTAGAATTAAAAAAAAACTCTAAGTTAACATACCGTACTCGATAAAAAAAACTTTTTATTAACCCCTGAAAAAGGAGACGCGGAAGACGCCAAGCGTTGCTAGTATTTCTGGACCTGGGTTCTAAAGAACGTGACAGACGCCGTTTTCTTTTTCGTCTTTTTCATGAAATTCCGAGTTACCTGCATTCATTAGTGACCTACACTGTCTTATCTCTGTGAAACGAATCTCCTCGTATCATTAAAAGAACAAGGAATTTCACCGAAAATACTCAGAACCCAGCGAAATAAACCCATGGCCGTGATTTCACTTGAGGTAACTAATTAACTTCGGCCCATCTACTCCTCCCTCGCTTTAAATGGTTGTGAAATGTTGTTATCGATGTGGCGCATTATCTGCCACAATCTGGATTCGAACACCTACCCACCGGTTTAACTCCATGTTGAGGGAGATAATGTGCCAAATGGATAAAGTTCCAATCCTCAAATATTACGCGATACAAATGAAACGGCTTATTTTTCGAAATTTTAAGCTCATTTAACAATCAATACGTCTCATCGACTGAATAAAAACGCCTACCAAACAAATAAAAAATCATATACCAAATTTTCTTCATTACAAACGTTATTATATATGAGGAATCCAAGCCATAAGCTACGCCAATACAGCGTGCCCATAGAGTTTATATGACCAAGAATATAGTATATAGTATTTGTGAGCGTAACTACCAGATTCAAAAGTCGGACATTGTCCTGGTGAAATCTCCTTGATGTTTGCACCGGGTTAAATAAGCATATAGCAAAAAGTTAAACAGTCTACAAAAGCTTCAATTATTTAATATTCTCTTACAATATTGTTATCAATAGCTACTTAGCAACTCGGACGCAACCCACGATCCTTACGGAAAGACAAATTGTTCCTAGTTGAAAATCTCTTCGTAAGTTCGATTGTGGCAGCGCCAATAGTTATCGTGGCGACTTTAAAATTACTGTGCACCGGAGTGGGTTGTTCAATTGAGCCACTTCTTTTCGCAATTTACGTTTATAGTTTAAAGCGCATACATTAGTCTCGAGTTCTTATTTATTTTCTGGTGACCAAATCGCTACCTTGGTTTGACAAGGTTCTAACTGACCATCAGCTGGTTTTGAGAAAAACCTTGTCAAAGTTTTAGACTGCTCTAATTCTATTATTAATAGGAATTTATTTTTGATTTTTGGCAATACACTAGTGATTCACTAGATACACTAGTAATTATTGCTTTAAGAAAATATGTTATTTATTTTATTTTTTTACATGTTCATATGAGTAATAAAATAAGTAAAATGTCGTTAGAACCTTATCACACCAAATATTAGTTTTTTCTCCTTGCAGTTGGAACTTTGTCACTGTTCTAAACCTGTTATTATTTTACATAGAGGAATAAAAACCGGACCCCCCGAACCCTCACCCTGGTTACGCCACTGCCTTTAATAATGTACCGATATTTTCAAAGAATAACTCACGTCTAAAAGGGGAAAATGATACTTTTATAAAGATTTCATTAATCGATCTTCCATTCGCCATTTTCCTATGGTCCCAATAAATAATATTGCTACTACCAATATTTTTCCCGTCTCTTTCTGATGAGCACGCAATCACGAACACACTAATGCGATATCGTCATTCTATCCTCGTATTTCATCGCAGTAATCTCATCTTCTACCATTTTTCTCCAAGTCTTGCTATATTCTGCCCCTTCTCCCTTCCTTTTAGATTGGCATTCTTTCTTCGTTGTCTTTCTCAACTCGATCTCAATTTTTAGTACCTTCGAAGGTGACCAATGTGTGTGTGTAACTTCGTTACGTGAATCGAACCCACTTTATTGTGCCCTTAATTTGGACCCCTAAAGCCCTTTGATCCATCTTTCGATGCTGCACGTTCAACCCAGGAGACGGATAGAATTCAGTTTGTTTTCCTGTGATCTTTAGCACAACAACTTATATAATCTGATTTGAATATAAATCAACTAAAATATCATTGTTGAACGCTCTAGACCGCAAAAGAGTAGGTACTTGAGTACGGACAGCTTTTACGAAAAGTTATTAATGCATTCCTATTGTTGCGCAACATGTATACTCTATGCGCACTAATAATAAACTGAGAAAATACCTGTTTGAAAATATAAGGAAAAATTATTTGTATTACCCTCACTCTCTAATTTGTGCTAAAAAACCGTGATTAATGTCGTATGCTATGGCACTTGGAGGTGACGACCGACAGCTAAGGTCATTTGCTCCAAGTGGAAAGGTTAGGGAAGAAAGTGTGGAGAGAAACCCGGCGTCGTCGTTAACCTATTCTCTATAAGTACCTCGAGCGGATTTCACAATAACTAAGGCAAGAAAACAGCCCAAATCGTACTTTCTTTTACCATACGATATAGTTTTTGAGAGTCGTAAGAACCTTCGGATGGGGAAAACCTCAGTGTAGCCAAAAGTGTAGCCAAATGATTCACACGAGTAATCCCTGCTCGTTATAAATCGTAGCATTAGGGCACGAGTTGAAATTAATTTCCTCAACTCTCCCCCGACTCTGAATAAAAAATATTATATTACATGGCCAACTCAGAATAATTGCTATTAAATGAGTACTGCTTAACTTGTGTTGGTTTCCTATTCTATTATTGCACGAAGAAATTTTGGTTTTAATGTCTTTTCATCGTGCCTTTTTAGTTACCAATTTTATTTTACCAATGTCTATCTTCTAATTATAACCCAATTGATCTAAATATATATTTTCAATAATTGTGTCTAAAAATGTCCCATCCTATGCAACATTCTATTTAACAATTGTATTCATGATCTTTTAACCTTAGATAATTTGGTATCAGAGTTGATCCGCATGGATTTATTTGACTTGTTATTTTTTCGGCATATACAGAAAGGAGAAAAATTGTGTCACAAAATTTTAATCCATGATAGCTGGTGCCAGCAGGAACCAAAATACCAATGATTTTTTGGTCGAAAATGCACAATGTTTATGCTACAGAAACTTTGGGGCAAGCGCTCCAATGTGTCGTGAGTTTGTCCTTTTGTCGGTTGCCTTAGATGCATCGCGATCAGAGTCCTCTACATTGCGATAAAATAAAACTGAGAGAGTAGTATTGAGAAAGCAATCTAGGTGGCTCTGATCGCGATCTCCGGCAGGCAAATCACTCGAAGTCATGGGTAGCCCCCAGCATCGGACAGCATGGCAAACTTGCGGCCAATCGCAGTGCTTGGCTGAAGGGTTCTGTCAATTGAAAACTGTGCGTTTCCGACGTTAACGTCAATCGTAATTTTGGTTTCTATTGGCACCAGCTATCCAAGTGATTTAATGACATATTTCTCCCCACCTTTACAGTTCATTTTATGTCCTCCTGTCTTGGTAAGGGGACTCCGAAAGGTTACGCCATTTTAAGAAGCGTTGGTAAGGAAGGGTGGAGAGAAACCCGGTGTCGGAATTAGCCTGCCCTTCTGAAGTGCCCTTCGCGAAGCACCCAAGTAGAGATCGGGCAGTCTTCGGAAATCCTCTGCCGCCGGCGGGATTTGAACTCAGACTCACGATTAATTTCATTCATAATGGGATTGCTCCTTGAACAGTTTTGACGAAAATTACATTTTTTGATTCGCGTAATCACGACCTTAAGTTATTAATTTTTCGATGCCGTTTAATATTACCACATAGCCCTAACAAAATATTTTAATCGGCTCAGAAGAACGGATATTTTTCTCAAGTAATAGTTGACGAAAAATTATAGTTCGTTAAATAATTTTAACCCATTCAAATGTAAGGGTTTCATTTATAACTGTAATATTTATCACTATTTATAAGTTATTTCCCTATAAGTAGCCACAGAGTTAATCCCTGTAATATTTTGAGAGTACCAAGCAGTGAAAAATGACATTATGTTACGCGAAAACATAATTTAACTGGCCTTGAGCATTTTAGCTCTTATTTTTATGCATGCATTACTATGGAATCTTTATTTATTTATCAGACATTTAGATGGAGTCAGGTAAAATTTTTGTAACTTATAGTTGAAGTATAAAGCCACGTTTACACTATGGACTATTTTTTCCAGCCTATTATTATTAATATATGTTGGAAAAAATCATTAGCTACTTCAGTGCTTCTGCAGCCGATTCATTAGTAAAATATGGGTCGGATCACGGAAAAGTTGCCATATTTAATTTTTTTCACCTCTTTCATTGCAGATGACAAATATCTGGACGTGTTAGGGTGAATGAATGTGAAAAATTAATTAATTTAATCACGATTCAAATTGTTTCAGCGAGGTTATTGCACGGAAGGCGATTTTTAACTTCTATCCCACATTGTATTATTTCATTTACTGGTATTGTGTAATAACTTTGGACGCAAGGGCTTAAAATTTTATAATAATTCTATGATATCTGTGCTTTACTCATGTTCAGTCAGTTTGTTAAAACAATCCTCACTGTCGAGCATTCTTTACATTGAGATAAAACTCTCATGATGCCAGTTGTGCATTTGTCCAAAGTCTTAACATTTCATAAATTTTGATATGTTAAAAGCTTGAATTGACAATGAAAAATTTTTACTATGAGTCGATTATGCATTTTATAAATATTTGTTTCCTGTGCAATGTAATGCTCAATGGCCAAACATTATTTTAACCTGGAAAAAGTTTTCAGCTCTCATAACCACTGAAATCGCGACCGCAAATTAAGGCCGTTAAAAATTATAATTTACTCTCCGACATACATATAGAACGTTTGAGGTAATCCATTTAATTCACCAATTAGCCGTAATTTCCGCTGCAAATATATGAAATTCATTAGGCCACTGGGAATAAATTTTGTTCACTGAAATTTCTCATGCGGGATTATGATTCACACGAGTAATCCGTGCTCGTTATAAATCCTAGCATTAGGGCACGAGTTGAAATTAATTTCCTCAACTCTCCCCCGACTCTGAATAAAAAATATTATATTACATGGCCAACTCAGAATAAATGCTATTAAATGAGAGCTCCTTAACTTGTGTTGGTTTCCTATTCTTTTATTGCATGGAGAAATTTTGGTTTAATATCTTTTCATCATGTCTTCTTAGCTACCAATTTTATTTTAGCAATGCCTATCTTCTAAATTTTACCCAATTGATCTAAATATATATTTTCAATAATTGTGTCTAAAAATGTCCCATGTTATGCAATATTCTATATAACATTTGTATTCATGATCTTTTAATGTGCCAATGTGTTCCTTATTTTTCTTCAACACGTAATGCCCAAATTTTACTGCTGACGTAGGGTCTTTTTCATATCTACGTTCTAACTTAAAATTTTTATCGAGCATTAAAAACATTTATCTCCTTTGCTATTTATTTTATAGAATAACATTGATTATAAAACTTTTAAGCATGTTACATTTTTCCCTGAAACTATGAGTAATCGAAATGTTTTAAATGCCCGGTTGTACTTACTGGGAAATTTCCCAGTGCTACAAAACATCCATCAATCAAATTATGATGCCATTTTTTCATCTGTCAAAACCCGGGTTGGTCTATGTATCACAATCCAACAAGGATACGTAAAAATAATATTTGACTTTATTTCATTAAATTATATAACTCGTAGCATTCAATACGCATCAGCAGTAATGGAATGAAATTAAACACTCCAGAAGAGTACCTACTCTTTTTGCGGGGTTGCAACCCGATACTCAGGACAGCAGAGAGAAACAAAATTCGATAACTCCACTGCATTAACGCTCAACAATCGCACACCGAATCAAATGCACTCATCAATATAGCACTTATAATAATAGATTATTTTATCATCTAT
The DNA here is from genome assembly GCF_921293095.1 of Ischnura elegans. Lineage (NCBI taxonomy): Eukaryota > Metazoa > Arthropoda > Insecta > Odonata > Coenagrionidae > Ischnura > Ischnura elegans. The sequence continues at coordinate 64,705,073 of NC_060255.1, read as the reverse complement.
ATAGCCCTATTTAGAAAGATGAATAGGAAGAGTATCCGTGTACTCAATTAGGAAGGGGGTATGATGGTGAATAAGGGGGGCTTGCTAAGGGGAAAATTCAATGACGGCTGGCGGCAAGAGACGACCACGCGACAGGCATCACTTCGACAAGAAGCAGTCTAATCCTTTAAATTATTTTTGTCTTACGTATCTCAATCACACTCAGATACTTTGTGCACTTTCATGTGCTAGTAAAACCGAAATAACTTACACATACGGCTTATAATGTAGCATGTGCTGCTGCAAAGAGAGGATGAATACCTTCTTTCTGACTGAGGAAAATTGAATAACCAGTGGACGCCAATTTCGCTCGAATTTGAAGTTGTCGTTAGAAAAGGTGGACAATCAGGTGAGTTTATCTCAAGAAATGACTGAGAATTTTCAAAAGTGTAGTGAAACTGGACCGAGCCGTAAAGCACCGAAAAGGTATAAAAATAGGGAGGAAGGACGCGTATTTTATGATGAAGAGATCGCAAAGCACGAAAACATTTCTCGTAATCCTGATTACCAACTCGCTGTTCCGTGAAGCATCCCCAACCAGAACATTTGAACTGTTTTTTGACGAAAATGTCCTTACGCACTAACAATAAGTGTTGGAGTCGAATAGGGGAGTACAATTCTGCAGCTATTATGACCCAAATATAACACATGAGGTACTGAAAATATTTGTTGCGATTCTCTCTATAAGTTGGCCTAAAACGACTCCCAGTAAAAGGCACTATTGTGAGGCAGCACTAAACGCCAGAAATAATCTTTTTTATTACACAATGAGACGTGACAGATTTATACAAATTTGTAGTTTTATTCGTTGCTGTGATTACACCGCTATGGGTAAATCAGATAAGATGTGGAAAATGCGCCCTTTTAAGGGCATGGCAAAAGAAAGATTCGGCGAATATTTCAGAGAAAAGCAGTCCTTGGGTTTCAATGAGTCGATAATGTTCTCTTTTGGAAAACATGGCTCTTAGCAATTCATGCGGTGGAGGCCTATTAGGTTTGGCTAGAAAGTGTGGTGCATCAATAGCTCAGATAGCTACTTCGTAAAACTCAGGAAAGTGAAAGCCTATGAAAAAGGAATTGGAAAAGATAGTGCGAGGGCAAAAAAATGGTCGTGGCCCATTTTTAATTGGACTCTAGATGCGATACGCCCATCGCATGAATGCCGATGCGGAAATCCTGAAAAAGCATAACTCAGCTTGAGTTCCGATGGGCAGTAGTATAACCACAGCTGGATACAAGGATCCCCTAAAATATCAAAGACGTGCACAATTTACCAGAAGTGCGACTGGAATGGGATAATTAGCTAAAGAAATAGATTTGTAATTGATTCATGTTTCAAAGAACGCATTCAACTGAAAGCGGCCTCTCTTATTTCCAGTGCCCCTGACGAAATAGGTTCGACGGGCACAACCACCTAATAAAATCCAAGCCTATGCGGGGACGATGTGCTACTGAGAACTTAACCAATAGAATAAGAACAGAGTTCTTGAAATGCAATGCAGTGACTGCTTTGTTCATTTCTATGTGTGGCAACGACTAAGTGAAACGCTAAAATCATGTTATCCTTGATTTCTACGTCAATTATACATAACTTCTATTTTATAATCACTAATATTTAATAATAATTTGAATATTATCTATATTTTAGCGTACTTTTGGATGAAAATAAATTTATTTTGCGGTAAATAATAAATATTTAACGTTTTTGGCTTAAAAATGTGATTCCCGAAATGTTTTTCAAATTTCGATTTTTTGACCCCTTAAACGCCTAGCGGTAACATATGGTACCAGGCTGTATCTCGGTAACTATTAGTGCTAAAAGAATAAAATTTGCACTGAATGACTCAGAATTTCATTGGCATTAAAATATACGATTACCACAAAAATCGCAGAGACCTTTTAATTCAGGCGTTACCGGGTTAATGCAGTAGAGGTATCGAAATATCGTATTCAAGCAGCAAGGCAATTTTGTAAACAGAAAAGTGCTTATTAATGCAAAACTACCAGATTCAGTCCAAATTAACAACGAAAAAGAAATCATCGTAAAAAAATTTGGATGATTAAATTGATTACCTTATCAATCTCCAGCCAGGAGCTTAACAAGCACTTCCAGTACAGCATTTTAAGTTATCTGTCTTTATGAACGGAGTTAACCTCCAAAAAGCAAAAAACTATTACTTCTGTACTCATACTGCTCATGTTTCCATGCAGCATAACCAACTTCCTTGGTGAATCTACACACCCTTCGACAGTTGGTGCCTAAGAGTGTCTAGAATGTTTACATAGGTGCCGTGGGAAAAAAGGGAGGTATCCAAGTGCGCCTGACGTCGATACCAACAGCCCTGTCCCGAGTCCTGTCAGTTTTGTAACTAGGAAATGCGATTCTTGACTCATTCGCCGTGTTTTTAACTGTCAGTCTTGTGGTGGGAACGTGAGATTGGTCCGACCGTTCATCGATGTGGTGGTGTGCTTTTCAGGTGGTCTTCTTCCCACACATTCCAAGCGTCTCATCCACCGCCAACCAATGTCTCTGCGTTGATGGTCCTCTTTGAGTCCGCGTTAAAGCAGCTCATATAATAAAGAGTTTTTAGCGTTTGAGTTCTTCAGGTTATAAATTAGCGGGTTATAAATGGTAAAGAGATGTAGTTGTGTCACGTGTGTTCAATTATTGTGTCCATAAGCCGTTAAAATTTTGAAAAATGCCGGCCTCGGTGGCGGTGGAGTAACGTCCTCGCCTGCCAAACAAGAGGTCGCGGGTTCGAGTCCCGCCTGGTTAGGTTTCTCCGGTCCAGGGCACGGTTGTTCGTGAACGTTTACTTGTTACATTTGTTGAATACCCCGGTATAAAATGGCCAATAAGATTTGTATTCGGTGGTTTGAGAATAAAGTAAAAATAAAATGAAAAGATCTCTCATCGGATTACTTAATTGTTCGGATGTGCCGAAAAAATTGTAAAAAACTGGTTTGAAGCAGAAGAACGAATCGCAAACGTACGCAGTGCATTGGACCGCGTTACTGGACAAGACTATGCTCGCCTTGCCGCTTTTTCGGCGCTTCGCACTCACGTTGACTCAAAGACGCACATGGCACCTTCGGTAGACGTCACTCCCCACTAATATTTATTGTTACGATATAGTTCCCTTTACTTGTGGCAGTATTTTTTTATCGATTGCGGTTGATATAGCTAGCGAGAGTAAGCAAACAATCCTTGCGTTTCGAGAGTAACTGGAATTCAATTAAAATATCTTTGCGACTGTGATACAGGCATACATTTTTTGAGGGGTAAAGAGCACATGACTTCTTGAAAACAAACCAAAACTGTATCCGGTGGTTTGAGAATAAAATAAATAAAATAAAAATAACATAAAAATTACTCTCAAGGAGTTATTTAAAGGGAAGAAATACTCTCTGACTACGTAAATTCACTATCAACAATGCTGGAGATCGCGCCAGCAACAACCATTTCGTATGATACAACTGATTCCACAAACTTCGCGTTGAAATGAGTTGGAATGATTGAATAATGCAGTGACAAATATCTTTAAATAAAATCACTACTCCGCTACCTACTTTATTTTCAATATCCGGAAATTGTACGTCACGATTTTTGTAACTTAATTCATAAAATAAAGAGCACAAGCTCACTGAAAAGGCGTTACGATTCCCATTTAAATATTATTGAAAATATTCATTTATTAATATGTATTGAAAGTTAAGTTATAGATACAAAGTTGTTTCTGTTGGTCACGTTTTCTGCAATTTTCTGTCATTAAGCTGAAGTGAAATATGACTTAAAAACATCTTTTTCTCCAAACAGAAATCCTTGATTAACCCATATTATCCCGGAACACATTTTTACCTATTTGGTAACTGATTTTTTGGTATGCTGCTCTATTTGTACTACTTGCTATGGGAAAAATAGTTTAAAAAATCAGAACTTCGTGCTTTTGCTGGGAGAGCCCGTGTCTTTAAACACGCGATGGGATAAAGCCCAGATCAGACTTGCCTGCGATCAATGTGAGGGTAGAATGCAAAATAAAAAATACGTGAGTTATCTACACAATTTTATTTCACAAACAACTAATAAGACATTGTGTTTCACACTTATTATATGAGCCCATTTCTTTTTAAGCATCATAATTTGAAGTCATACATTTTCATGCTCAATAAAAACTTACACATTGCACATTATAATGCATTTCTATATTTTACAGTAGTACAAATTACAAAATTTTCCATTTATATTTCGAAAATTTTTTTGTGGCATATCACTAATTCGACTAATATTTTACATGGTACTCCTTGAAGCAACCATCAGGGTGTACGCCCACATTGCACTTTTCACAAATGAACTTTGAGCTTTTACCGCAGTGACCACACCGCCGATGGGTCTTAATTTTACTTATCCAGTGATTATAACCATCAAACCTTCCATCTGTTATAGCTTGTCTCATTGTTCTTGGTGCTACTAATTTAGGCTGAGTATCACTTGACAATAGCCCGATAACAACCTCTCTCAAAAAATCAATTTGATTGCTTTTCCGATTGTTTTTTCGGAAAACATGCCATTATATTAAAAAAACAATGACCATTAAGCATAAATGCGTTTCATGCATCAGTGAAATTGATATACGTCTACTATTATTTGAAAATAGAGATCTTTATGAAATGAATTCATACAGTGGACAGGGAGGTGGGCGGACTACAATGATTGAAACATTATTGACCAAAATATAGTCTGAAAAGTTAGGAGCCGTGCCCTTATTATATAAGAGTAATGGCGAACTCATCGAACTCATGCCAAACTTAATGGCAATGGTTGAAAAAAATTTGCATATAGCCTGGTTAAATTAACGGGAAATTAAGCATGGAGTTTGGTCGAATATGAAAAGAGGGAAAATTGTTGCGAAAACTTGGAACGCGTAGTGTTACACAAATTGTTGTTCATTTTCTCTTAATCCATGTTTTGTTATCTATAGCCGTCAATCGTAGAAGAAGGCACTTAAGATAAAATAATAACATGGATTTGATAAGGATTTGGGAAAATAACTCTGAAAAAGATATGGATGCGGCTAAGAAACGAATTGAATCAAATTCCATGTGTGCGGCCGTTTGCGTTAGTAGTTCTACGGAAAAATGATTGATTACGTCGAGTACGCGTTATTCTTCTTATATTTATGCCTCTAAGCTTTGAAGGCAGTTTTTCGTCGAAATCTGAAATTGAATTTATTGTTAACTTTTTCTTCCAGCAATCAGTCTTACTATCTACCTTCACCCATAGGAAGTCACCCCACGAAGCGACATGGCGTATTTGAAAAGACGATTGACACTCTCTCTTCATTGACACTACAGTTGTCCAAAGGAGGCCAAATGGAACATTGGGAAAATATTGTCCAGGAAAATGGATCAACGCAGAAGAAAATCCGGAAGCATCACTGCCTCTAGTCTAAATTTCTGTGGAAGCTTACATGAAAAAATACCTCTGTCACTACGTTATCGTTTTAAGCGCGTGTCCTTAGATTAAATCACGATAAAGTCCTCAAAGCTATTCGAAGACATCGAATACTAGAAGAGAGAAAAAAATAAGTAAAGGCAGTTTAAAGTACATAACTCCTGTTATTTATTGATATAAATAGAATTTAATCTGCTTTCCCTTTCCGCTATACCTTTGAAATCGCGGATGCGTAAAAAGTTACAAAAATGGGTGATTTTCGTCGAGTTAAAAAAATAAAACTTTCAGCACATGGGTTAAGTCCATCTCTTTCCACACTCGAAAGGTGAAATGGAATTCTTCTTCTCTCTCCTTTGAGAATCTCCACTTGCGTGAAAAACTTTCGAAAATAGAGTTACGAATTCCCCTTCTGAGCCCACAGTGGGAATCTGTGTGTGTGTGCGATTGAGGATAAGTTTGGCGAGGAACGCGGAGAAAAAAGAAAAGAGGGTGGTAATACGTAAAACCCAAAGGAAATGAAAACGAGTGAGAGATTTCGATGATAGAAAATGGAGACGGCGTGAAAGTGGAGCCTCCTGAAGTCCTGCGTTTTCTTTTTTCAAGCATTACACCATCAAGTGAGCTATCCAAGAGTCTATGACGGCAAATGCACTATCAGGAAATATTTTTTCACAAAAACTAGTGGCGCGCTTATCTCTTGGACAAAATATTTTATTTTCTACTAATGCATATTATTTTAGGCAGTAGGCAACTGAAGATCGATAAAAATTGCCCATCATTTCTCTTATATTCTGCCACTGCAATGGATTTTTTAAATAAAACTTATGGAAGAGCAAGGAGAACGGTAAAATAAAAAAATACTGGTTTATTAACAGAGGTCACTGAAGCATGGTACTTTTTGAAAAGGAGCATTTTCCATAATACTATATTAATTTGAAACGTAAACAAATATATCTGTTGCTATGCTCCATTTCTTCATGTGCGTGGCCTTACTTAAACACAACAATAGAGAAAGTTGAATTCCGTCCAAAGCATCCCGATTTCAAGGAAATTCTTTTCACCAATGTAATAATTCACAGTTTAATCAACCGTGGAGGGACACGAACCCACGATATTCACTCTGGGAAAAGAGGAATTTGCCTCGCTACCATCGAGAGTTGGAATACGTTCAAATTCACGACCAATATGATTGAATACATAGGAAAGGGTGAGTAGCCAAGGAGTACAAATGATATTTTTCTCAATAGAGTTAGGTAAAGTTAATTGATAGATGAAATACACAAAAACTTGGTTACCATGGCATACGAGTGAGTCTCTGTTATGTGCTGACATCGTGTGGAAAATCAAATGCACTACTAAATATCGAATTGATCTGATTTGTTTTCTACACCTAAATTCTATACTTAACACAGCATAGAAAAAAAATCACTTGTACCTCTTGGCTTCTCACCTACTCATATAATGTTGAAGAATATATGTATAGTGTATCTCAATAAATTTAGGAAGGACGCTTCATTCAGGAAGCCAGGCTGGTGATTCGTAAATATTTGCATGTTAATTTAATTTACGCTCACTGTCAGTTCTAGGCTGCATAACGACACGAGCGAGAGGAACACCAGGTAACTGAAGGACAAATTTACATCTGAATTCATACTACCCCACTAGCCGCCTGATTTGGCGCGTGGTGGACGGTATAAGGACCCCAGTCATTGACAAGACAGTACAAAATGCTCCGAAAAAATTCCATGTACGAGGTATATTCATATAGTTAGGGCTGATGGTCACAGGAAAAAAATACACTCATACGTAACACATTATATTGGCACTTTTAGTGGGCTAAAAGCCTACTCCACTTCTCTACATAATCACCGTTCACCTCTAAGCATTTTTCCTTTGAACTAAGCAACAGGCTCACACTGTTGTCAAAGCCAATCAGAAAACTCAAGATTTTCGTAGGGAACTCTTTGACCAATCACCGTACAGTCCTTAGGTACCTTGCACGTAGCGATTACTTCCTCTCCTTGCACTTGAGACAGTGGCTCGGTGGACAACATTTCAAAACCGAAGGGGAACTCGACGGCGTTGTCAATTTGTCCAAGACTCAGGCGGCGTGCTTCGATGCAGAAGGGTGAAAGAGTCTGGTGCAGCAGTACGGAAAATACTTAGAAGTGAACGGCGATTATGTATAGAAGCGAAGTAGGTTTCTGGCTAACTAAAATTCCCAATAAAATGTGTTTCGTATGAGTATATTTTTTCCTGTGACCAAACGGCCCTTACTTTGTGAATACGCCTCAATAACTCATAGTATTTATTATAGCTCCTCATTAATTAGAGGACACAATTCTCATTCCTATGCGCTCGGCAAAATATCTCTCTTAATTTATCGTTTCTGACGGATCTGTATATGTAGTCGGGTTTTAATGTGATGTTCTCCGTATCACTCTTATAGATATCCATTCTCAATTGCTCAAGTAATCTAAGCCTAGCGCGCAGCCTCCGTGTCTCTAGCGGCTTAAATATTTATTAATAATAATGTGGTAATAAGTACTTATTGATAATTTATGAATGAAGATGATACTTCGTGGAATTCCGAAAATTGAGCATGGTAAATAGTAGTGCCGGATCTTGGGGGGGGGGGGGGGCTAGAGGGCTGTAGCCCCCCCCTTGGGTATCCAATTTACACTAGATGGAATTGTAATTTTTTTCGGAACCCCACTACTTCTGATAGGTTAACCCCCGCTTGGCCCCCCACCTTGTCCCTATTCTGGATCTACCACTGGTAAACAATACAATTTTGTACTGTCCATGCTGCTTTTTATATGTACCCGGGTCAATTTCAACGATATAGCGTCGTTTTCTATTTATCTGTCGGCGTCCCCTCTCGTGAATCACGCTAAGTCATTGAAACTATCGATAGGGGAACAAATAAAGAGCTGAGTGGAAAATACAAAACTGCTTCATTTACTTTGTCCAATATTGGATCTAGATTGGGAATGCGAGAGATGGAGGATAACAGACTACCAATCTTAAGAGTGTAGTACTATGAGCCTGCCTTCATCGGAAGAAAAACTTGAAAAAAAAAATAATAATAATTTTCGCTATAAGATACGCAAGTTGCAGAGGTCGGAGAACACCTGGGAGGAGAGATACGGAATACTATACTAGAAGCAAGAGAGGAATAAACGAGGAAAAAAGTGGAATGTTCAGAGAGAGAAAGAGAGTTGCATAATAATCTAGTAAAATGACTTTATAAAGCTTAAACTCTGCCTAGATTACAAAAATAACCTACAGTTTAATGGTAAATAACGCTCCAGTGTTCAGTAGGACTTAATTATCATATCGCAACAAAGTCTTCAAATAATAAGGAATGCATTACCTGCCTGAAGAGTAAAATAAGAAAATGAAAGGCAATTATTTTTATTTCCACATGCCCGAAAAACATCATAATGGTCGATGCATCTGGACCACAACAATTACAAACTGTGCAAGCACAAATGCCAATGCCCTGGATAGATGTCAGTTACTCAGGTGGGAATCGAATCCGCGACATTAGGGTTAGCAGGTGAGAAATTTACCCCGACGTCAATGAGACCTAGTTAACTGCGCATTACTCAACGTTTTATATTGATGATTTTTTCCGTGTTTACCTTCCTTACTTTGAATGCTTGGTTGCATTATGAAATAAGGAAGAGGAATGGCAGGCAACATAAGGAATTGAATAAATGGGAAACAAATATTTTCACCGCATGAAGCTTAGGGGTTAGACAAAATCAAGGAGGGGGTGGGGGGTAATGGCTACAATACTAGCATCAAGAGACGATAGAGAAGTTCCGCTTCTGACCAGTAGATCACTTTGACCTCAATCGTCCGGCTCCTTTGTGCCTCTTCCCCCGAGCGAGCCTTTTGTTCCCTGGTCTAAAATACACTAAACGTAGAATCAGGGAGCACTCGGCAGATACGCACTCACTGCACTGAAAAAAAAGACTGCGATGCGAGGTGGATCAGTCTGTCAAGGAACTTTTATTCCTCCGACTACTGTACACATCATGGACGACCGACGTACTTGTAAAAAATAAATATGGGAAGGAAGGCAGAGTTGGCAAGTGGGATGAGCAGATATTCTGATTTGATCTGGAAACCAATCAGAGTGATGCAAAGAATATCTGTTTTCATATATATTTTCTAGTGGATAATAAATTTTTAAGCTAACGTTTTGAAGAAATTAATTTCAACGGGTTAAGGGGAAAATATATAGATCATTACTTCTTTCATTGTAAAAAAAAAACATTACGCTACCAAAATATCTTCATTTGGTTTCAAATACGTACATTTTATTGGGTAGATTTTGAAGAAAATACTTTTGATAAATGCAGCTTAAGGATGACGAATAAGTAAAATTAGGAAAACTTGAACTTTTGCAACGTATTCTGGCTATAGAGATGGTTGGAGAAGCTTATATTTTCAGCGAATGAAAAGCAAGAAAACTTTCAACATCATCATCATTTGTCAACAACCATAAGAATGGTTAGACGCAGCTCTCCATTCCTCTTTCCTATCTGCTAGCCTTTTAATAGGCTGAAAAAAATTAAAAGAGAGGTATAATATAAATATAATTCCTCACTATTAATTCTTACTTTTTATACCACAATCATAATTGCTTTACTTTCAATACGCTACATAATCATAAGTCAACAATCCTGAGAATTAGTTTGACGGAACTCTCCATTCTTTTCTGCTATCCACTAGCCTTTTAATAGTGACGTATTCCTTCCCTTTCATATCCTTAATAATCTGCATTATGAGGCTCATTCGGGACCGTCACTTGCTCTTCTGCCCTACCACCTGTCCTTCTACGATTGTTTTCACAAGACCATCATGCCTAATAATGTAGCCAACTAAATTGTCCCGTCTTCTTATAAAGGTTATTAGACGACTTCACTCTTCTCCAACTCTTCTTAGCACTTCCTTACTATATACTCGGTCGATATATTTTATTTTCATCCGTCTTGATAAGCACCAAATTTCGCTTGCTTCCACTAAGAAAACTTTACATGGCAGAAATAATCACTCTATCAGTGCATGATGCAATATCAGAGGAAGAGACATTCATCGATACTTATATAAAGCCATGGTTTTTATATAAGTGACTTGCGTTTTAATAAAATTATAAAAAAATGTGAATCAAGTATTCAAATGTGATTACTAAAATGGTAATATGAAATTTATGGCAGGCAAAGAATCCTTTTATCCCTTTCGAATTCAGCTCTGAAAAATACATAGGAATACGTTCAACAAAATTACTCTAGGATGGGGATGTTACCAGAGATAGCATCCTCGTAGTCCCCCTCGTATTGTGGTTGAAGCATTTTTAAATAATACGGCAAATTAATGGTCAGCCAAATGCGCCAGAGATATTTTAAAATCATAGCAAAATTTCATCAAAAAATGCTAAAAATAGGTTAATGGTCTATTCACAAGGGTTGTTGAAAAGTATAGCCTAAAATAATGAATTCGCGTGTTGATAACAAACATTTCATTTGTTTTAGCAAATTAACTTACGTGCCTTTAAATTACTGTTAAATCCCGAAAAACATTGTCTCTGACCAAAATTATAAATGAATAAAAAATTATGGTCTCGTAGTGATAAAATTTAATACAACTAAATAATTCATATTTACTGTTGTTTTGAATGATACACGTAACGAAAGATTTAAGGCAGTTTAAAGCAAACTGGTATAACCTTTTTCAATCCTTATTCTGATGGGAGGTATAAAGGCCGAATTAAGTGGAATGAACCATCTACACGGAAGTATTCCTCAAGATTTATTGAATAAAATTGCATTAGAAGAATAAATAATATCCATCATTTAACAGAAAAAGAACACAGGCAATCAAATAAAAGAGTCAAGGAATTAAAGAACCATGAAAAGCATTAAAAAATCATGCCGGAGATGGAAATTAATTGATACCGGGTGAATTTTTATGTTATTGATATATATATCGTCGTCAAGCTCACTTAATCTCAGCTCCCAAAATCGATTAATTTTTTAACCGAGAATTTTTAGCCCCTTTATCATCCCAATCTTTATCTTTTTTTACTTTGCCAAAAAAAATATATATTCAGGAAGTTGAATTGTAAAAAAATATTAAAACCTCACCCAAAACCACCTTCAAAACATGGTTCAACCTACAGGATTGCTTTCCACCTCAAAAAAATAAACAGAAAAGAAAGAAAAAAATTCCTCTGAGCCGACTGCTAAAAAAGTACTCCTATAACCTCCCCCCTTCCCTCTCCTCTTTGGGCTTTTCGTATATAACCCTTTGGGTCCTACTCCTTCCGGAACACCAGACCCACTCCAAAAACCTTTTCCGGCAGGACTTAATCCGACGGTGTAAAAAAGAAGGAGAGACAAAAGAGCAGCATCGAGCGCTGAGGTGAATTCAGGGGGGGCCCTCCAAACAGCAGCCCATAACCGTCCCCTCTTAACCTCCCCCTCCTCTCAGTCGGAACAACTCCACCTCTTTTCGCGATCAATCTCCCCTGGATTCAATTCATCACAAGTGAAATCTGTTCAACGACGCGATCAATAATGCATTTTTTTAACACCGTAGATTTCCGCGTCCTTATCCCCACGTTTTTTTAAAGTCTTCTCATTTCCGCCTCCTCCGATTTCCTTTTAGCTTATTCCTAGGCATCTAAATTTGAGCAGGTGGAGTAGTTGAACTGTTTGAGGCGGCATTTTGAAGAAAAAGGATTCAGTATCAGGTATAATAGGACAAATTTGTTTGACTATCTCGGGAAATTTTTGTAATGAATTAATAATCGAATTGTTAAACCGGGAAGCGGTCGAAGCAGGAAAAGTATTTCCAAAAGATTTCCCCAAAATATAGGCGCGATGAGAAGTTGTACTATTTGGGCAGCACATTAAAAGAAAGCAATTGATTATCTTAACTCATTACGAGGCATTTAAAAATGAGGAGGTGGAATATAAAAACTGTTTGTTCAGCATTTTGAATAAAAAGGATGCATTACCTGGGATACTAGGAAGAAAATTGAACCGTCGCGGGATATACTTGCGGCAAATTAATCATCGAACTGGGAAAAGGGTTAAAAAAAAGATTTTCAAAAGGTATAAAATCGAGGAAAAATTAAATTATTCGGGAAGCACATAGCAGATAGCGTTTATATAGCTTCTAATAGATGAAAGCGCTTACATCAGCATAAGGGTATAAGGGAATTGCGTTGTCAAACCAATTCTATCATCATAAGTCAACAATCCAAAGATCGGTTTGACGAACGTCTCCATTACGCTCTCGTATCTGCTAGCCTTTTCACTGTGAAGAATTTCTTAAATAACTTAAATAACCGATGCTATGTGACTCATTGAGGGCCGCCCTTTGCCCTCGCGTCCTCTCATCCTTTAATGGTGCCTTGGACAAAGGTTCTTTCCATTAGGGCATTATGCCTAATGATGTGACCCAAAATTGTTCCGTCTCTTCCTTAGGTTTTTTAAACTAAGAAAAAAAAGGTTGTACTTACTGCCGCACATTACACTCAGTTGGTCCATCAATTAGTACTGCGTGAAATATGTCATTACATAAATTTTGTTTTAATTCATTTATTACACAAGTCATAATATGCAGCCCGAACAGTTTAATTTCTACACATACTAATACCTTACTCTAAATTTTGGAAATACTTTCCTCGTTTGGATAAATAGGTCTACAGAAAACTTAAATTTGGCGGCCTCGGTGATGGTGGGGTAGTCATCAACTGCAATTACGACGGTCTGAGGGTTCGAGTCCCGGCTTTTTACCACTACCTAGAGCATCGGTTTTCGTGCTTTTACAATTGTTAATTGTCGGAAGCCTCGATGTAAAGGCCATTACGAGCTGTTTTTAGGGTATGTGGAAATTAAAAAAAAAACATTGACCCCAAAATGAATATTTTTGCTTAAGTTCCTCGTCTTTATCCTTACTTCCCTATTATCCTATCATTTCCTATTCCGAATATCTCAAATGATTCCGAGGAAACCAAATATGAGCGGAAGGAAGAACTAAGCGATTGTCGATTGACAGTAAGCTCGAGGAAAAAGGATGTCAAATTCAGAGGACCGTTCACATCTACTCGAACGGCCATACTAAGTCTCAATTCCTAAAAGAATTGGCATTTTAAAACATTCGCCGCTATCATGCAATTTTCAGAGCTTATAGAGTAATCCCTTAAATATATTGATAAATATCCTTAATCTCTGCATTCAAAAAACCACGAATATTTTTAGATCGCAGCGCAGGCTTTAAACGACCAGGATTAAATTCATCGCTCGGCATCTGATCAACAACGCAATTATGCAATTTTTACGGTATATTTCCACGTCTTTGTCCCAACGTTCATAAAATCCTCTTATACTCACTTCCTCCCAAGCATCTCAACTAACACCTAGGAATCTAAACCTGAGCACGTGAGGGAATTAAATTAATTGGAGTATCATTTATGGAAGAAAAATGAGAGGAAACCAGGAAGAGAATTAGGATATCCTGATACAATTTTACGACGAATTAACCATCAACGAAGAAATATAATGCGGAAAGTTTTTCCCATATGTTTTTCTAGCGTTAACGGATTAAAAAATTCACAGGATTCATAAACATTTCAGGTAAAAGTTCATTGACTTTACCTGAAATTTCAATGACAATTGCAGAAATATTCTGACTTTTAGCGGCCAAATTTTTATAGAATCAAAACAAATACATCCACCACTACCTATCATAAACCACGCGCCTTCTTGTTGGTTTGTCGACAGCGGACAATAACGTCACTGACAAGTAAGTAGAGACGAGAAAAACTGACTGCTTCATTTTTAAATGCCTCTTTATTTTTTTACGGACAATTCACAGACTTTGTATTAGCCACACAAAGTTACCAACCTTTCCTAGTTTACCATTTTTTAAGGCACATAAAACTCTGAATGCAACTATTTTATCTATTTTCAAAGAAACTTCCTCAGCACTGAGGATATTAACTCATGAATATCTCTAGTAAACAAAGCTATTGATATGAAATACTATTATACCTCATCCATACAACCCAAATACCTGAAATTTTTAAGTGATTATTCAAGTTTTTGACCAAGATTCGATTCATCACAAGTGTAATCTGATGTGAATTACACAATCAATACTTGATATATTTTTTGCTATGCATTGGCGTTTTTATCCCCGAGCTTTCAAAATCGTCATTTTTTGTCCTCCTACTATAAATAACGTCTGGACATCTAAAATTGAGCAGTTGGCGGAATTATATTACAAGAAGAATTATATTTTAAGGAAAAATTGAGAATATCGACAACAAAATAAGTTTATCACATAATAGTTCAATGATGAATTTATCATGCATCAGGAAATTTTTCAATGAACGTATTTCCACAGTCATCAGGAAATTATAAAAAATTGCTGATTCCACAATAATCTATTCACTCGGTTTTGATACAGTGCATCATCTTTAAGCGTTGTATCCTCTACACTAGAGTATCTGGCCATTTCATTCTCTGCTTTGCATCGCAACCATTCGCAAGTGAAAAAATTATCGTGGAATCAGCAAATTTTGGTATTCCCTTGTTATCAAGTAGAAGTTCAATCAAATAGCACCTCGAACAATGCCTTTACTTCCGTAGAATTTCACTAACGTAGGCACGCCAAAGGTTTAAACTATTCGGGTAGCATGTAAAAATAAATCACCACATCAACAAGGATAACGAAAAGAGAACAGTGTTGGCAAATGAAACATTTTTTTGATGAATTAACTATTTGTTTGGAAATATACAATGAAATAGAAGTAGCTGAGTTACCCTGCTAACATGCGCTTTCGATTAAATTTCGCGCCCTAATTCTCACGATCGAGTATTTTGCTTCCCCTCTTACGGTCTCAGTCAGTGTCTTGCAATCCACACCTAAGGGTAAATGAACAATTAATGAATCAAATTTTTTGAAAAATGGACAAAGTATGAAGAAAAATACTCAATATCGCTGAGACAGGCGTACTCACTGTTCCGTGACTATTTTTTATGAACGTCCGCGCAAACCGTCACCATCTAATTTTCAGTGCATAGATATACCCTTAATACCTTTTTTTCCTTTTTATAACAGCTGGTGTCCCGCCAGCATTTCCCGCTGCACGCTTATCAGCCTTGCGGGGTAGTGAGTAAGGTTAGATGAAATCATCTACACCACTCACCTGATTACTCCAAACGCCATGTAAATTATAAGAAGATTGCACTGAACGAATTAAGAAAATATATGTTTTTAAACACGCGTAGTTAAGGCATTCGTGTATTGTGGACAGCAAAAAAATCAAAAAGTTTTACATAATTCTATTAAAATGTAATCATTTCAAAAAACGCGATTAATAATGGTATTTTACGCTTCCTTATTCTCACGGTTTTAAATTCGTCCCACTTGCCTTTTCCCCTAGTATCTCAACTAATATTTAGGAATTCAACCTTGAACAGGTGAGGATTTAAACTAATTCGGAAGAATATTCGCAGAAAATAGACGAATATTCGGAGAAATCAGTACGAAAAATTTATTTGAAGTATAATTTTTTATCCATGGAAGAGTCCTTTAAAGGAATTCACAAAGTCTACGCTCACAAACTTAATACTCTCAGAATTCTTCAACTTGCCTATTCATGTTCTGTATTTATCCTATGATTGCTTCACGAGGTAATACATGGAAACTGAATTTCTACACCATTTAAAATGTGTGACCCTGAACACTTTAATCAGAAGTGATGTCTACATAATGCAATTTAAAAAATCCAGTGGATTGAATACAAGTAAGAGGATTTGATAAAATTTTATCCTCTCACGAAAAAGCCGCAAATGCAATTAAACATTCAAATTAATTTTCACCACATAAAAAAACCGTAATGGTAATTAATAAGCTAATTTATATCCGTTCATTTTAGATTTAATATAAATTATAGAAGGAAAAAAATGACAAAAAATTCGCAAAAATTTGATCCTCTCATGAAAAATAATTTACGTATAAATTTTGACAAACTGAAATGCATCAGGCGTAATTCACATGCTTCATTTCCACTTTAGCCAGAATTTGCAGGAAGGCATGTCCATTATTGTATTTTAACGTACACCATCTTCGTTTTATTTCGTCAGCAATTTTATGAGTTGAGTGAATATTTTAAAACTATTTTTGTAGGCGCGGTATCTCACAAATGCTCACGTAAGTCAACGAGGAAATTGCTCCAAGTTCGATCCTACGCTTTCTAGACAATGAGCACCAGAAAAAAAGCGCATAATTACCTCTGCTTGGTAATCAAGCAAGATTCTATTTCCGATGAAAAACGCTGCAATGGATAGAGTGCAGAGTAGCAGTGGCATTGGTAAATCGACATCTAAAATCAATACGTGAGGTGACAGCTCAGCATGATCCAAAAGAAACTTGCTTTATGATAGTGAACAGCTTGATTCATTTACTTCAGACTCACTCACTAATTACTTCTAATCGTCGCAATCACAATATTTTTTATTTCTTTTTTAATTTTAGAATGAGAACTTGGAGCCAGAGTTAACACAGACCAATTTTAATGATACATTGATTGAAAGGTCACAATAATTCATCGTCAGCATGGTCGGGGAAGAGTAACTTAAATTTAAATAAAGGTTTAAAAAATTCCTCAAAAATTTCAAACGAACATACGCTTCATTTTCTGCGCTGCATTTTTTTAACTGAATTCCAGCCACATGGCACATCACATAGCCTGTTAATTTACGGAAATATCTCAAATTATAAGTTTTAAGCATATATTTATTTCTTATTAATCGGAATTCTGAGGTCAATAGCTATAAAACAAGAAGTTTAAACCACTTACGTAAAATATGAAAAATAAAACGATATATTATCGACATCGCTGCCATCTTGGGCGTCTTTTTTAATATTTCCTTTTCGATCCTATATTCGAGCTGATAACATACAAATTCGTAATCGTACGTATCTACGTATCGTAATCGTATCGATATGTTTATTGCGTATGAAGAACCATGAGAAACAACTTTTACCCGGTCATACTTTAAAAATACTTCTTGCATCACGTTTTTCCGGATTACGCCCATGACTAAAAAACCAAGTCTATGGTAATTGTTTGTCAATTTAATATGCTAAAGTTTATTGCAGAGCAAAATGTGAGATTAGAGGTCTCCTAAAAGAGTAATTAACATAAAAATGAGAATCTTAAAGAGAAAATCGATAGGATAGGTACAAACCTCATTTATTCAACCGTCTAATATTAAAAAAAAACCCCATGCTATATCTTCCTATTATCAGCGCAATATCCTCCCATGAAGCTGTACATTATCTCGTTAGTCGGTAGTCTCTGTAAATAACAAGTCAATCATATGAACGGGAAGGCATGAAGCAGGTTGACCTGATAACCGAGTCCACATCGAGCAATCACGCTTTCCGATCCGCGCCTGATCCTTACGGCGATTTCTACGTGGTAATGTCTTTCTTGGGGAAAAAAATGTTTCTTTCGAAGGAAAAAAGAGTTGAAAATAAAAATGGATCGGCGTGACAAATTTGATGGGACGATAACCACCGTCCAAATGGCACAAGCAATTAATCACGAGTCTGAGCCAACGAAGAAAATTTGAGAATTTCATCCCCTAACCCATTTCCGAGCATGAAAATTTCTGCTTGGGATTTTGAAGATATTTAAGCATATTGCTCGAATAGTCGTCTCAGGTAATCCTGCAAAATTTGATTTCGGTGAATTAATTCCTCAAAAGACCTGTAGTCAAATGGACACACAGAATGTTAACATTAATATCTTCGTATCTGATTTATTTTCTAGTATTAAACTTGATAGAAAGGATAAAATCTTCAATATCGCATGAATTCGGATAGATGAATTTTAAAATCTTCTTATCAAAGCCATTTTTTTATTGTACTTGCATTTTATATTCAGGCAGTGTGTGTCCTTATCGAAATTCCGTTTTGCATGCTTATTTATCTGCATCTGGGCTCATTTTTATCCGCTTCAAAAATAAACTTAAAAATTGATCAGGTGAACACGACCTCCAACAATATATTTGTAACAATATGGCAGCAAAAAAGAGTGAGGTTTTTCATCAAGAGCCTCATATTCTCAGAACAGAAAGGTGAAGCCATACTGTTACGGTGAGCGGAAATGGCATCAAAACAATAATCGGGAATTACAGTAAAAGAAAATAACGTGACTTTCTCTCGCAGAAAATTAAGCAGAGCAGTTTTCCCGGTTCATTTACAAAACATATATTATTGCCGTTAATGTAACAAAATATCTATTCGTTTAATGGGACGCATCACATCCACCCGACAAGTTGTATTTTGTTTTTTTGGTTTTGACGACATCTACAGGGGCCAGGTCAGCTAATCGGCGATCGCTGTGAATCGGCGAACGTTGTGAAAGCCCCCGTGCTTCGGGGGCTTTCACAACGTTCGCGTCTATCGTGAAGAGTATATGAAAGGTGTAATAAAAAGACACTCAGAGTACCTAAAAATATGTTGCAATCATATAATTCCACGTTGCCATCAGTCGCTTTATTTTCAACATAGTGGTAAAATATTACATGAAGATAAATAAAGGTGTCATAAGATAAAAGACAACCTGTTACTTTTTGAAAGGGTTATTAGAAAAGGTTATTTTAGAGGTTCTTTAGATTTCAGTGTAAATTCAAGGAAAGAATTCTCTTAATATATATCATTGAACCATTTTAAATTTTAAAGCTTTGAGAACTTCACATTTTATAGTATTTTTTCTTACGAAATTGCAATTTTTTCTTTTATCTAGTATTGAGTGCTAAAATAGCGTCAAAATCCATTTCCGGGCATTTCCTAAAACTTTTCCTTGGAGTACGCCCGAATCCTCCGGGAAGGAGGGCTTCATCATGAGCTCCTCATGGTCCTCAAACTTTCCAGACCTTCCCTGGACCTCAACACCATTATGAACTGGTTTTCTGCCCACTGTTAGGTCGCAAACACCAAAGCTCTCTCCACCGCCGTCTGCCTAAGGCCTCCTCTTTTTTTCATCCTTTATGCTACTTTAACCTCACAGTGTAGTGACATCTTCTGCCTTCTTCTTCTCTTTTATTCTCATCAAAATCACCTCTCCTCTTAAAATACACTCGGTACAATCACCCCGTCTCATTAGTATACTCCTCAATAGTGATCTTCCCTCTCCCACTCTTTCCAGTATCCCCTCATTTCTCAATTTATCCACCCACTTTACTCTCTCCAGCCTCCTCCACACCATCATCTCAAATTCGCTGAACCTATCCCTATATCTTCTTCCCAAAGTCCACGTTTCGCATCCATACAACACAGCACTCCACGCACAGCATCAGTAGTCTCTTTCTCAGCTCTAGGTCCACACTCCGAAAAACGCCTTTCTCTTCCTAAGAGAAGCTTCTTTTCTCATTACTATTCTTCAATTGAACACAATTTCACTTCTCCAGTCTTGATTCAGTGTGCTTCTTAGAAATCTGAACCATAAGTTCAACAGATTCAGGCTTCAATTGGTGGAAGTTAGACATATTTAAGTAAATGAAAGGTCGTAGCACTTTTCCACAAGAATTTTTAATGCGTACAACGCGTTTCGGCTCACTGAGCCATCATCTGGTACAAGATGCTTGAACACATGTGAAGATCCCTTTTATACCCTTGAGAGAGGAGAGTATTGGAGAAGGAGAGGATTTGACATCTTTGAGGATGGGGGGGGGTGGGAACGGGTGTACAGAGTATAGACAATGGGGAAAGATACAACTACGGGATGTGGAGAACCCACGTTGGAGGGAGGGTTCTGGTCATAACTGTAAAATGACGACACGTGCGGAAGACCATAGCAAAACAGGAGGAGGGGGTGTTGAGAAGAGTGAAAAAAGGGGGGGCTTAGGGTAAAAAGAGGCCGCGTGTCTTTTGAAAGTGAGAGGAGTAAGTAGCGGAGTAGAGGAGTAAGTCTCACTTTCAAAAGACACGCGGCCTCTTTTTACCCTAAGCCCCCCCTTTTTTCACTCTTCTCAACACCCCCTCCTCCTGTTTTGCTATGGTCTTCCGCACGTGTCGTCATTTTACAGTTATGACCAGAACCCTCCCTCCAACGTGGGTTCTCCACATCCCGTAGTTGTATCTTTCCCCATTGTCTATACTCTGTACACCCGTTCCCACCCCCCCCCCCCCCATCCTCAAAGATGTCAAATCCTCTCCTTCTCCAATACTCTCCTCTCTCAAGGGTATAAAAGGGATCTTCACATGTGTTCAAGCGTCTTGTACCAGATGATGGCTCAGTGAGCCGAAACGCGTTGTACGCATTAAAAATTCTTGTGGAAAAGTGCTACGACCTTTCATTTACTTAAATCTGAACCATTTAACTTGCCCTATGTTTTCCCCATTGACCGTAAGATACATATTTCCATCATCACTCATTCTCATAAATTTCGTTCAATCAAAATTTTTTTTATCCCATAGTTTATTATTTCTTCCCCTAATATTTTTATCTTTCCTCGTGTTATTATATCATTCTCTAATTTAAAATAATTCTAATTGAAAACTGCTATTACCATCGTGGAATTTTCATGGTTCACACAGCAGACCCTACTTAGTAGCCACTGGTCTATCAGATATTTTTATTCTCAGTAAAGGCAATTTTTTACATTATTAAATACGAGGTACTCTTCATTAAATATGTAGGTATACTTTGAACACTCTGGAAATGCCAATTTGATTACGTGGGTGCGAAACAGGTGGCGCGTAAGGAAATGAAGATAAAATCCAAATGTTCAAAAGGAAATGATTTACGAACGTAAAAAGCAGATATTAATTGTTTGTCAATACATTTGGATAAACATTAGATTAAAATATCAATTTGATTTTCATACATGCATTTATATCGATTCATAGACTAAAAATTACAACTCTACAATTGATTATGAAATTATCTTTTCCTGGCATCTTGAGGAATCCATTTACAATTTTTAGCAAATGAATGAATTTGAAATCACTTTACTACCATGTTTTCTCGGATAAACACTGGTCCCCGGTCATTTCTACGATGAAAAATTCAAACTCTGGTTGATTTCGTTAATATTTTTTTTGGATTCATATGGAGCTATGGCTATTTTCACACAAATTACCTATTTTTTTACCTTGGTTTTACTAGCACCTACACTATTGCTACTACTTCTAGTTTTTACATACAAAATAATGGCTATAGCTACTCATAACATTTTTTCATTAAATAAGAAGATAGGTTGATTGTCATTTTTATTTTGATCCTCTTTAAAAACTTAAAACAAGTGTAAAAAGAGGAAAATTAGATAAAGGTACTCCCTATAAATGATCTTATTTACATTTTATTCATCGTACATACTCCTAAAATCACTTAATTCTCGATTTATGTATTTATTCAAGCAGAAGACATCATACGCATCAAAACAACCCACTTTCAAGAGAAGCACATTCATCATAACATTATTGGGTTAATAAGAATTTTTCATTATGCTGAACTTGATACTACAATACGTTCTGGGTACATACATTTTTCAGCTCCAATCAATGCAATCCAGGAAAACTTATGCATGTGGTAATGCAATCAGCATTAATGACCGAGCGAAATAAAGCGAGTAAAATGGCTAATTCTATATTTTATGCCTTTTGACCCCATGGAATTCCTAAATTAGAATACAGATAAACCATAACATCAGTTATCAAGCGAAGCTTTGCGCAAAGCAATCATTTATATAAAATTTCGTGATTAAGAGCATGAGAAGCGAATTATAGCCGGAATACAATCATCCGTTGAAATAATAATATTCGAATTAATTACAAACAAAATTCAATTTATTTACTCGTAATAAACTGAAAAACACACACACAGTTAAATCGCAAATAAAAGATTCCGTATCCAAATTTCCAAAGAATTCCAAATGTAGATTTTTTATTCATCCTCCGATATGAAATCATTGAAATGAACCACAAAAAAGCGATTTCTTTATTTGCTGATAGACTAACCATCACATTTAAAATTTTGTATTAATTGACTGAAACTAAAGTACTACTGAAACTAGAGTAATTGGCGAATCATGCACCATATTTAGACGCCCCAGGAATCCAGGAATATAGTTACGAGTATCATTAATTAAAGTGATGACAGTGCATTCAGATTTAATTCGTGGAATTATTACTGGTTTCGTTCCGGTCAAGGACTCAATATTTCACATTAAAAAAAGGCGGGGACATTACAAAGCCACACTTTCGGCAGGTTGTAAAACAAAGCAAATTCTACAGATGAAGTGAGGTACATCAACGAATTCTTTGCCAAAGTTCTCCTCCTCCCGATATCCTTGCCACATGCCCGTTTACATTCATGTAAACAATTTTGCACCAATTGTGGTATGAAATGTTAGTGATGAAAAAATAAAATAAAAATCATGAGGTTGGCATAATTCCCAGTTGAAACGTTCAGGTATTCAAAAGAATTGCATCTCAGACAAAGCCATTCTATGGCCATTTTAAACCTCATTTGGAATTACGAATTTAGTAACGTCTTTGGATGTACTGCACCATGGAGTCGCTGCGTTTTATTTTGTAAATATCTTTCAAACTTTATCTGATTTTTTTTACTACTGACGTATATTTTCTTTATTTCTCACCGTTATTTTTCTAGATTTAACCCATTATGCAGAAATTACAACAAAACATCTCGAACGTGGGGATCAGGTTGGTGTGGTGGCTATAGTGTTGGGTTCCCACCCGGCGGGCTTAGGTTCAAATCCCCGCAGTGGCAGAGAATTTTCTACTACCCGATCCCTGCTTGAGTGTTGTGTGGAGGACATTTCAAGCACAACACTCTGTCCGTCGGATGGGACGTTAAGCCGTGGTCCCCTTGGCGCCTCTCGTTAAGAGCAGGTTAATTCCGACGCCGGGTTTCTCTCCACCCTTACTTCCATACCCTTCCCTCATGGCGCAAATGACCTCAGCTGTCGGTCGCCTCCTCCAAATACCATACCATTACTTCTGTTTCCTTAGTCAGTTATTTTCAAATAAATTTGGAATTTCGTGTGCAATGGTTGTTTTCAATATTTTTTGTGATTTGAATTGATAGTTAAACTCCGCTTTTTAATATGTGTATTGTCTTATTTTTTACGCGACTCGATACTACAAGTAAGAAAGAAATAAAATTAGTATGTGTCCACGTGATATATTTTGCACCTTTGCGTCCAGCCGCATGTTAAATATTTGTATTGTAAACAGAAGGCTGTACTCTTAATCGTTTATGATTGAAAAGATGTACGTGAAGTGAAAAGAGACGAGTGTTACTTTTGTCATTTTTATACCATTCTGACGATCAAAATGCTACGAATATTCTGGGAGCTTATATCCTGCAATTTCTGAAATTAAAGTCAGATGGGATTTAAAATATAAATAATATGGTATAATCAACGACGCGTCTAAGAATCTAGCACTAGGAGATTTTTTTTGGAATCATTTTGGAAGTTGGGCTAGGAGAGCTGGTATTTTTTTGCCTACAGCGGAGCCTATTCCCTCAATGAGGACGTCTCCCTAAAGATGGAATGGTAAATGTGCTGCGGGGGAGTGCGGCAGTAAGGTGGTCTTTATTTTACGATTTTATGAATTTCTTTCGATACACCCCCTCAATTTCTGCCAAATAGTGCAAAAACATATCCTGTACATTATTATTGCAATTGGATTACGGGAAGACGTGCCGCATCGCATTCAAAATGGAGAAATTTTCACATTTTTGGCTGTTTTTCAGATATGAATGGCGATAAGAAGGCACTGGTATTTTTCATCGAATTTTCTTTGGTAACCAACGATACATTAGACATTTGAAATGCTGCACCTTAAATATTTTTTCCAATTGTGACCACTGGTTCCCGAGGTAAGGCCCCAAGAGTGAGCGCGTGCCACCCTAGTCAGACATTTTAGTTGGCACGCGGGTTGCATACACTCAATAATTGTTGATCATTCTCAATCATCATAAAACCATGAAATTCTTTAGATAAACTTTAAACTTCATCACTATAACATTTAATGCTACATGTAATACTGTTTATTGCCAAAATGAGCTAGTATACGGGTTAAGTGATTTATTCTCCATAGGTTTTGAAATATTTGAAAGAGGAACATTAGCGTCCGAAGACTTTTCGATCTTTGCGTAGTAGATACTATTTAAAACCAGCTTCCATATGATGTGCCGGCATGGTAGAAGTTGGAAATGGAAACTAGCAACGATGATCAAATATTCTTAATTCGTCATAATGAGAACCAAATTGTTGGCTATAAGTTGCCATGTAATGGACAGGTGCCAAGGTTTCCTTTTTTTATAAATTTCTAAAGGTAATTTTAAATTTTTGAATCCATTGAAAGAAAAGGAAGTTTTTTTGAGGGAAAACTCGGTAATTTCAGCACAGCATCGGAAAGTTTTAAATTCTATACCATTAGTGGCGGTTATTGCAAAAGTAGGACGAAGAATTCTGCCAGGCAAACGGACTTCTCGTAATTGAAATAAAAAACAAGATGCAACAATTGCTGCACGAAATATTCTCTTTATTTTAATATGAAGTTATCAATACGAAAATAAATGATTGAGGCTCCGTAATACACAAAACAAAACGAACTCAGTGATAACTGTACATTTTGTCGATATTTCTAGCGTCTGGGAGGGGGCACGTGCCTGCGTAAATCCGCCTATTGGGTTTTCCGAAAGTTTTACACGGGATTTCAACCCGGGACCCCCAGATCGATAGCCAAGTACATTAACCACAAGGGGATCGGGTTGGTGTGGTGGCTAGTGTTGGCTTCCCCCCCAGCGGGCTCGGGTTCAAATCCCGGCAGTAGCAGAGAATTTTCAGACACTGCCCGACCCCTGCTTGAGTGTTGTGTGGAGGACATTTCAAGCGTAACACTCTGTCCGTCGGATGGGACATTAAGCCGTGGTCCCCTTGGCGCCTTTCGTTAAGAGCAGGCTAATGCCGACGCCGGGTTTCTCTCCACCCTTCCTTCCATACCCTTCCCTCATGGCGCAAATAACCTCAGCTGTCCGTTACCTCTTCCAAATACCATACTATACATTAACCACAAGGCCACAATGATCGTCCTGGCTTCAGAATAGAGCGAGAAAATTTAAGCCACCGAAAGATATCGGAGGGAAAGGGAGTGTATTTGCCCGCGAGGAGAGACAAAACGTTATTCACAACGCGTAACACGAGCAGTGAAAAGGCGATTACCGATCGATGTGGTGGATCTTAATCTTTTTGGAAAGATAAAAGGAACACGTGTTTAGCGAGGCGCTTTTACGACGAAAACTAAGACCACTCAATAACATCCCCGCTTAAATTTTCATCGCAAATTTGGATCGATACAGCCTTCATCACAGGAGTGGCTGATTACCGATAGCATAATTACGGCAAAAAGGGAGTAGTACACAAAGGGGGAGCTTAAAACATGCTAAAGCCCCCCGAGGAGCCTTTAAATTCCTTCAAACTACGGGAGGGAAAAAATGAGCCTGTAATAGTCGTCAGGATACGTACATCGTTGTCTTCCCCCTGCTGCATTCCTTAATGCTTTACGTTTTCCCATCCCCTCCCCAACCTCGAATGCCTCACACCCTACAGATTCCCCATCCCTCCCAGTTTCGCCATGCGAAGGAATAAACCCTCACTTAGGTTTCAACGCCTTCAGAGCTGAAAATCAACTGCGCGCTGCGCTTCTTTGCGAGTAGCAGGTGTTACCTGGAGGCTGTTAAATAGCTAGCAGTGCGGGAGCCGGGAAGTGGGGCTTTAAGGAAACAGGTGGCGATAGGTAGACGAAGTTTTCCGTGGTGTTGGCGGAAGAGTATATAAATGGTGCATAACTAGATGCCTTTGCGTGATGGAGTGTGTGTGTGTGCTGGATGGAGAGAAAGCTCGGCGCTGAAGCCGAAATATACGACGGTGGCGAACGGAGAACCTGCACACAAAATGGATGTTACGAAAAGGTAACGTCCACATTTCAGGTGGAGATGGGGAATGAGATATGGAGCATTTTTCTTTTTCTTGATAACATGGCGTTAACAAAACTTTATTTATCAAGCTGCGGAAACAAAATTAATCCCATAAATGCATTTTTAATTTCTGTAAAACGCCACCATAGTTAATTCGGTAAGAATAATTTAAGTAAAATTTTCCGCAAAAACAATTGGTTATTCATTATTACATAAATGAAGTTTCATTCCTTGGTCTGATAAATACTTCATCATTATTGCTAAACTGTCACATGTATGCCATTGACCTGGGGGTAACATAAAGATACAATGACAACAATCGATAAAATGTGAGAAACCCTAGAAACCTACCTACATCTTTTACTGATTGTTTTAAACACATTCTTCATTCACAAACATTTTCGGGAAGGGCGCAAATATTTTTTTATGGTAGGTCGTAATAGTCTTGTATTGCCCTGTTCAAGAAGGAAAACTGCTTTATATTTGTCCTATTAATCGTGAACTGGTGATAATTATTTCCCACATATCCTGGTTTTATTGGTTCATTCAAATAATAGTGAGTACTTCATTGTTACTCTCAATATTCTTGTTTTTTCCGATATGAACGCACTTACAAACTAACTAATGCAACATCGTCATTCCATCCTCAGATGACATCGTCAAAATCTCATCTTCTCCATATTTCTGCGAGGCTTGCTATATTCTGCCTCTCCTCTCTTTATTTTCGATTACAATTCTTTCCTCGCCCTTTCTCAACTCGATATAAATTTTCAGTACCTTTAAGGGGGTGGCCATCATGTGTAGCTTCGTGACTTGAATCGAACTCACTTCATTGTACCCTCTAAAGCCCTTTGAAACATAGGCTCTCACAAGACTTCATGTTCATGTCGTGGGGTTATCATGTATTTCCGACTTTGGGCTCACTTTCGGTTGTATTCACATATTTACCCAAACACTGGACTTTAAAGGAAGTTCAATAAGTCACTACACGAGTAATGGCTCAATTAAAGGACTCACTTCCATAGCAAGGGTTCAATTAGATCACTTCTTAAGATTTTGAAAGGATTGGTAACATCAAGGGCCAAGTGTCATCAGTACTATTATTTCTTATTCCTATGTAATCATTCGTTTATACAACAAAAATGGAGCACATTTTTAATGAGATAAAATATTAATTATTTAGACAATTAGCGGCATTTACTCCTTGTGTAGGCTTTTACGCTATGATGAAGATTCAACGGACCAGGAACCAAATACGGTTTATACCCCGAGAAATGGAGCTATAGCAGTGAATTTATCGGGAAAATATGCAGATCCCTAATGACACAGCTCCAAGAACTCCAAAATGCTGCAAGAAATCAGCAACTACGTCTCCTGGTCATAGCTAAGCTCACCTGGAGTGGGCCCACTCACAGTGTTGACTATAAATACACAAATCTATTTGCCAAGGAGGAGAGATACTATCCAAGTATCATTAGAGAAGCGATAGAGATTATGAAATCTATGAATAATCTTCAAAAGGGAAGACGGATACCAGCAATTCAACTCATGGAAAAGAGTGCTCAAACCAACTCGGGAGGAAAGCGGAAGAAATCGGAAAACGCCAGGGAAGAAGTCCCCGGCCTCCTATATGAATCAACGAGAAGACGCCTGACTCCGAAGGTCGAAACCACCTCTCTACATTTCATTGAATTTAAAAAGCCCGCTGCCATTTAGATAATTCAATCCCTGCATTTTTATTTTAATAATCATTCTAGATTTTTTAGCCAATCACTCTACCTTTTTGACTTCAAATACGGGAATTTATTTCATAAAAAGTCATCGAATTGAGCAGTATTGAGACTAAACTTCAGTTTCTATCAAATATCTAAAGATATAACGAGCATTTTATCACTTTTCTGGCATAAAAATACACACAATCCAGTATAAAATTTATTACATGCATTGGCAAGCATTTCCTTGATTACTCATTTAAAAATTCAAAATTTCAAGCGTATTATGTATGTAATATTTTTTATTAAACTGTCTGGTATTGTTTCTCAAACAAAGATTCAAAATTATTTTTCCTACCTCCTGCAGAAATACGGTTATAACTCCCTCCAACGAGCTATACATATAGGATGGCTACCGTAGCTGGCGTTTGAGATGCAGTCATTTCTTCCTAGGGAAGAAATCGCGCAGAAAAAAACTTAGCTCCACTGTGTTGCAAAAACTCTTGCTTGGGCCATATTCTCGGAAGTTTAGAGCGTGAAAAATTTCTCAGTGAAGTTTAGGCAGCCAGATGTTTATTGGAAAAATGAAACTTTCCTGTTATCCATAAGGAGAATTTATGGTAAGATAGCGTCTCAAGAGGTGTATTTGGCTAAACTTTGTTCTGCCTCAGGGTATTTAAAAGAGTTTACTCCCAATCGAGATATTTAGTAGCTGCTCCATCATGGTAGTGGACCGCCGCCTTTTCGAGAAAAGTTTTTCTCAAACCACTGGCTTTTCAGTAGTATCACTCTAGTTGAACGATCGTATCAGATATTTAAAAAAATCTTCCAGATAATTCAATCTGAATTAGATTTTCCTTACCGAAGACGAATTAACTATCCATTCCATCTCATCAGAGAAACTTTAAACTTGGCTTTGATTTTCTGATGAGAATAAAGTCCTAATTTGGAAGTATTATAAAATATTTAAAAAAAACTGCATATCCACATATCCTTCTCCACTGATACCAAAATATTACAAATATACGCATAAGGAATCTTCACTTCATGGTTATTGGTAATTATAATTTGTTTGACATTCAAACCTAACTCAACATGTTAGCTTAAAATTCTCTATTTATGATTCAAAATTGGAATTGAACTCATTTGAAATGCATTATGAACTCCTAGATGAAGGAAAATCATACATTTTGATCATGGCTAAAATAAATCCTTGATATAGGTCAATTTTATGCTGTATATTTCAGTCATTCCAATGTGCATTTCAGAGCTATATTTGTGATGTAATGTGTGGGAGTAATAACCACACATTGTCCCCGTTATTATGAATGAAATAACGCTTCAGCATTGTCAAAATATGCCAGCGATGAAGAAAAGTTTTATCTCGTACAACTGCCTTTAGCAAGGAAGTCATGTTATTGCCTATCCTAAATTGGAGTTTTCCGATGATCGGGTCTTCCCAACGTACCCTGCTAAATATTTCAGGTCCTGTCATTAGCAGAGCAAACGGCTTTTCAGCCAATGATCGGCGATAATGCCAGCGGGGGAAGGGAGTAACAGGACGTATTAATTTGCGCCTCAGGCTCCCAATATGGCGAACGCGCGGAATAATTCATCGCGAGGCAACAATAATGCAAAACTTCATCATAGCCGTTGGTGAGAAGATAAGGGAGGTAATTGATTTTAACTCGATTCTCAAATGGGACCTATACGAGCGGCTGGCTGATGGATTTTTCCCGAATTCACTCAATATTTAAAGTTGCTTTACCGCGAGATTGCCTGCATCGATAAACCAAGCAAAGGTGATGATGATCAACAGTCGCACCGGTATTTCTTGGCAGAGGAGCGACTTGAGTCAATGCCCAGCGATTTTACTTGAGTAGAAAATGTCGCATCGTGTTTAAAAGGTCAATTTTTGCCCATATGTCTGCATTTCTAATTATAACTTTTAGTAAATTTCCATCAAACTAAACCAACGAACTTTTGAGCAGAAATTATTTTTTTCAATACGAGGAAAGCAAGCATCAGTATTTCCATCAGTGGAAAAGACCTGCAAATTCATTCCCATACTAAAGCCAAAACATTCTATGAAATGTGTTTTAATTTTGATTTTATAGATTATTTACCGAATAAATATAAATTTTTAATGCTCACATATAAATTAAAGGCAAAATTCCTTTTGCACAACAGAACAATGAAGAGATATTTTTTGTTGTACTAATTAAAACTACCACGAGTTATTGAATGGTTGATTTTAGCCCGAATTCCAACCAATTAAATGCAAAACTCTTAACATGAAATCCGATGAATAACTGAAATATCAGGAAAATTCTCTTTTATTCCTATGTGGTTAGGCAATCAAATACAGATCGAAAATTTCTTATTTTACCTTATTTTCACAATTTCTTTCCAAATACACGACTAGATTTTGAAAAAGCGATTTACGAAATATTCTTTTTGCGTATGATAAAAATATGATCATTCGCTCTTAAAAATTAATTAATTTATGACAAGTAAAACCAAGAAGTAAAATAACTACTGGCAATAAGCAACTAACTTCCATCTGTATAAAATTATGTGAAAGAGACATAAAAAAATAGAAATGATTATAGAGATGGAATATCATATAAGCCATATATTAAGACATGATGTCCTGGTGAATACAATGGTAGAGGGACAATAATATGGCCAGAACTGAAAGGGAAGGTCTTTAATTCTTTACACTGAATAGGCAATGGAGGATGTGAAAGATAAGAAAAATATTGGTTTGAGAAGATTAGCTGTTAGGAGACTTGAGTGGAGAGCTGCGTCAAGGAAACCATAGGATTGTTAACCAGTGATGATAGACTTACAGAGGAGGCAGTGATGGGGATTTTTGATGATTATTATTAGGGTCTTATACAACATTCCATTGCATTATTTCTGTGAAATACCCGAAAACGTGAGATTAAGTTCTCATCTCTGTTTCTCTGATGTTATATTTGCATGGACACATAAAATTTGTTAATTGGTGTAACGGTTAAAAAAAGACTTAATAAGTGGGACAATTATATATCAGCGTTATAAGCTACGTGTGAAAAAAAGAATATAAATTAAGAATATTTAAAATTATGTACTAATTACACGCGTGATGATTAAGCTTTGAGTGAAAACCTGCGTGGAATCCATCTTTGGATAGTTGACCTGTGACAACGTTAATCCCTACATGACGATGCTTCTTTACCCGAATGCTTATAATCATGTATATCTAGCTAACACCGATGAAAAGAAACAGTATCTCGACATCTCTACACTCGACCTCTTGAACAATATACCCATGATAAAAATTGAGCATTGGTCGTCAGTTCAGGTGATAAAAAAACGATTCTTTGGCAACATTCCGAAATTAAACGAATTCCATGTTCAGGACTACGTAGAAAAAATCATATGAGGGTACAAAACCAAGGTCTCATGGCTTATTTGACATGATGGAAACAATTTTAAGATGAATGAACCTTAGAATTGCTATATGAGTGCTTCATTATTGCCCCTTTAGATTTGGATGAATCCCTCAGCTCTTCTAGCAACTGGAATATTTTTTTTTATTAGGAAGATATCCCTAGTAACCACCAAAAGAAACCTCTATTAGTCACTATGTACCATATGAAAATGATAATTTATTGTCTATATGACAGCAGTGCATCTGTGTGCAGGAATATATGGTTATGAGCATTAACGTAAATACTTAAATAATAACAAAATGTAATTAATCGGGAAAATGCTAGAAAAATCATATTCGTGATTTCAAGCGGACAGAATCTAACAGAGGTGAAACGTAAAAAAAGGATATCCTCAAAAACGGTTGTCACGGCTCTAAAAGAGTTTATTAAGGTACTCGGCAACATTGGTGACACCCGCGGGGCATGAAGGGTTAATAATTCAAACGCAAAAGGATTCCAAAGGGGCGCCAGCGTTTCCTTTCCCTGCTTACTTACACCGTGCACACTCACACTATGGAAAGGGGTTCTACTATGACGAAAATTGGCTCATTAGGAGGGTAAGCTTTTTTTTTAAATATTCTTGCTTACTCGCTTGGTGCTTTTCCACACAGAGAGAGATCTCTCTTGCTTCAAGCTCCTTTTAAAGGTGTACTCAATGCATGGAAGGGCAAAGAGAAAATAAGTATGAAATCATACGGTCGAAAAATGGAAAATAATTGCTATAAATAGGGTTTATAGTGTATGTAAAAAATTGAAATACAAAACTAAATTAGTTTCAGAATCATCAAAATAGTTTGTTTAATTTATCAAATTTTCCATTTTTATGCATCTATTAAAATTCATATCTCAGGTTATCGAGTCTAACGGCAATAACCGTGACCAGAACTGCCATATGGCCACCACCACCAATATTAATGAATTAGAATAACGTCCCTCGACTTTTTACTGTTGTATCATTAGTTTTCCCATAAAATAAAGAATAAAGTTTGCTTCCCGGCATAATCTTCGCTTTTGTTGACCCGAAAACAAAAGTTGTAAATTTTCTTGCTTTAGTGAACAGCAAGAAAGTCTATAATTTTTGAACTTTGAAACATCCCTAAAGTTTTAAAGATCTCAGAATAGAGTAGAAATAGAATTGTTGCAGAAACAGCTTTGCGAATTTTGATCATAGCGCGAGTTACAATTACAAAGAATTTTCTGTCCAACGTTCATTAAACCCAAAAAGTTTCGAAATTTATTGCGTCATTTTCAAAGGTACAAAAGCTAAACTACAGCTGAGTATATTCGCAAAAATTCCCCAAATAATACTTTCACAGTAACATTAAGAAAAGTTCCCGACAGTCAACCTTGATTTGCTGATTTCAAGTGTCTGTATAAATTTTGAAGTTCGAAAAGGGCGTGAAGCATCTACCATTGAGAATGACGAACGAGGAGTCGGAACTGGTTGGGTTCAATAAAAGTTGTGAGGAAAATTTATAAATTCGTAATTACTCACACAGTGGTTGAATAAGTTTCAAACGAATATTGAGCCAGCAAATAGACAGGTCGAGGAAAGGAAAAATTATATGCACGTAAAGCTTCCCCACTAATTAATTCCACAATAAATTTTCCGAATTTCCTGATAACCAAATGGTAAGACCAACCGATTCCTGAGGACAATCAAAATCCTGGATATTTAAGTCCGTAAAAACTCAATCTTCAAGAAAGAGGAAATTACTAGTCAGTAATGCAATTAATCGATTAAATATTAAAACTTAATATGGCGTGCTGGTGAAATATTTCACAAATGGTAAATCCTCCTTTAAAACTAAAGTTATAAATCATGTAAAGGTAATAAATGAGGTTATTAATTAACGTACAATCATACCTCATAATCAAAGTAATAGTAAATGTAACGGGAAAATTAATAACTGAGCCAAATTGAACACGCACTTTAAGATGCGCAAAATGAAAGGGTGATGAAAACCTTTCAGTTGTAACATTATAAATTATGACTGGATACCTTGGTTGGAAAACATATCAAAATAGCAATGGCTGAGAAATCTTCAGGGAAGTAAAAGCATTTCCTAGCACTAATGGGATAAAGTTTATCATAATACTTTTTGAGAAAATTCCTTTTTATGGACACCGATATTGCTGTATGGGTAGATATTCAACATATCACAGTTAGAAGCCTAGTATTTTGAGCTGTCCTAAATGGATCACAGTTTCTGATAATTTCCTAAGTACGATGGGTAATACGTTATGTTGTGAGCCATCACGCGAACTGTTTTGAGAATACTTGCCATGAAAATTTATAAACTATGAAAAATCATTTATATCGGTCGAGATTCGAAACTAGGTGTGTCAGGAGCTGGTCAACTATCCTGCCAGTAAAGGTTCAAATACCAGAAATGTGATTCAAAGGATTTTTTTCGCGGTAATCTCGTCCGCGGTGTATCTAAAGAGAAAGGTACGTAGGTGACAGTTTACCTACGCATTGCGACCTTTTTTACGCTCCTCATCAAAAACGTTTGCGGGGCGCCTTCAGAAGTTGAAAAACTCGAAAAACAAAGGGGAGACAATGTGACAAACTTAAATTCTTGGAAAGGAAAAATCACGTGTTCCCTTTATGGCATCTCAACAGTCATTTTTGAGGAGTGCTTTAAACCCAACCTCTCCCCCTACATGGAAACCATTGGATATAAAAAGTCTCCTTTACCCTCCACCATACCTTCTCTTTCATCCCTTATAACTCCCTCTCATCCAACCTCCCCCTCCACGTCCTCTCAACATTTCCAAGCTTGAAAAACATTTCCGCCCTCACTCTGTCGAGGAAAAAGATGAGGGTAGTAGCACACTGAGAGAGAGAAAGGAACGGTCGGAAAAAAAGGGAGCAAAAGAAACTTATGAACCAAACCTTCATAAGGAACCGTTCAAGGAAATGGTTCGTACAACAAAATGTTCGTCAATCTATTGCAACAGAATATAAGCACAAAAATTGAGTAAATGTGTCATAAAGTGTGTCATGTGTCTAAGTAAATATGTCGAATAGTTGAGTAAATATGTCATACACGCAAACCTGTTCATAATGATTTTTAAAATTACATACATATTTTGTTTTAATATATGTTTTATCACATTTCAAGCACGAATATTCTATCTATATTCGTCGAATAATAAAAAATACACAATTTTGCTAGTCAGATCCATCTCAAATATTTACAATACAATGTTTATTTTTTATTACATTGAAATTTTGTACATTAAATGTTTAACATATTAATGTGAAAATATTTTATTATACCTACCATGCATTTACCAATTACTATTATAATTTTTTACATCGGTAAAATATATTGTGTTTCCTTTCTATATATATATATATATAGTTTAAAAGGATTGTACGTCCTACAATCTAAAGTGGGTTCAATGAAATATGAATTGTGTGAATATGTATCAATTTCAATTAAATTTAGTAAATAAATATTGATGATTGATACTGACTTTGATAAGTAATTTCTCAAGAGTAAAACTTAGAATGGCTACTATTAACTAAAATAAATCTCCAGTCCATTAAATTAAGCTGGAGAAGCTGACAATACATTACAGTCTGATCGAAAAATTTGAAAATAACCGTTAATTTAGGTATTCAAGTTCTCTTTGTACTAAACGAACAAATTCAAAATAAATTATACTCTGAGTCTATTATAATCTGAGTACTCTACCCGGTTAGTATCGGGGTGCCCTGCAGTTTGAAATCTAGTAAATATTGAGTTTTCCTGATGAAAAGAGGAAATGGAAGAACTTCTATTCCACATATCATTGAGGATAAATAAATACATTTAATAGGTATAGCAGAGAGAAAACATGCCTACACCATGAGTAATTTCTTTATATAAATATTAAGGGTACAAATTTAAATAAGAAATTCATTCACTACGTGTATAGAAATATCTTTCATTTCAAAACAAAACTAGAGACACCTTTAGACTTTCACCTCAAAAATACCGAAAAAGCGGGATATTTAAGAAACCACTGAGTTCAAACCTGAACCTTTTTCAATTATTTCTTTCCACCCTGACTTTTTCCTCATAATTTGCAAGAGTAGGTCACGTTATTTCCCTATGAAGCTCGGCATCATTGGGTTAACTCTAATGGGTACTTTTTATTCCCAACAGTGACTTTCTGGGGCCCAAATACTATTAGCCTAAAAACCTCGGATCCGGACTGCAGCCTGCAGCAGAGGGCGATCTCTTTCGGGTTGCTAATGCAATCCCAAAAGAGATAACCTCAGTCCTCTTCCGCGCAAAGGAATGATATCAGGCCTCCAGGAGAGTACCCAGCCTCGGAAGTGATTTGAGTACATGCATGCACTTCGAGAGAAAAGGCAGGTTTGGGGAAAGAATGAGGAAGAAGGCAAAAAACAAAATACAAGGCCGGGATAACCTTAGAGCGAAAATACATTCGAAAACGTTCATGATGGCTCTAGAGTGACCAAAAGTTGAGGCAAACAATCACACGTCCACAACACGTTTACTATGCACCTAAAGTACGATTGAGTGAAAAATTAGATAAAAAGTCGTTGTAAATAATTTATTTCCTTCCTAGCGTACTCCGTACTCAACTGTCCAATTTATGTACAAGAAAAAATACAGCTTTTAAAGTAGATAATAATTTAATTGATCAATATTGATTAACACCACTGACTTTGATAAGCCGTTACTCAAGACTTGAACTTTGTAGCATGGCTAGAATTCGACTTAACATTTGTTGGCCTCGATGGCGGCTGGGATAAGTCCTCGCCTGCCATACCGAAGGTCGCGGGTTCGAGTCCCGCCCGGATAGGCTGCCCCTTCCAGGATATGGGTGTGTGTGATCGTCTATTGTTTATTGTTTATTTACCCGATGTATAGGCATCATTGTGCTGTTTTCGGGGGCTATTAAAATAAATGAAAAAAATGAACGAAATGAAAACATCTCCGCTGCATAAAAGAAACTACTATTTCACACGTCATTAAGGATAAAGAAATTGAATAGGAATAGCAAAGAGAAAAAAATGTCTGTATCATGAATAATTTCTGAAATTACATATTAAGGGAACTGAAGACTTGTTATAAAACTGCAGAAGCTTATACACTGGTTGAAGAGCTTGAAAATAGCCGCAGCCGCATAAAAGATTAAAGTATATTTCCTGGAACCTAATTAATTACTTAGTTTCATCTACGCCTGTTTAAATGTCTCTTAATCTGTGAATTTCATTAAAAGGTCTCTAAATTTAAATAAATCCCTTCTACTACTATATATCTTCAAGGCACTAGATTTTATGATGATAGTATGGTATTAAGTGGAGGTGACCGACAGCTGAGGTCATTTGCGCCATGATCGAAGGGTAGGAAAGGATGGAAAGAAACCCGTCGACACCATAAACATGTTCCTAACGAAAGGCGCCAAGGGACCACGGCTAAGCGTTCCATCCAACAGAGGAAGTGTTGCACATGAAATGTCATTCATAAAGCACCCAAGCAGGGATAAAGCCTCTGATAAATCTCTGCCATCGTGGAGATTTGAAGCCAGACCAACTGTGTGGGAAGCAAACGCTCTCGTCACCTTACCACTCCGATACATCTAACTCCTTAAAATACAATTGATTGATAAATGATAAATGGGTATCAATGGAAAGGTGGAGATGTGATTCGGCCTTTTCAGCAGTGGCAGAGATAAAAATATCCTAAAATTAACACGGGCTTACCCTATGGTCGGAATCAATACTTGGTACCGTAGGGACAAGCTTTGGGGTAATTTTAAATTCTGAAAAACATAGGCCATCCTATTGTCACCTCTAAGTATTAACCCCTCGTTCTTCCAGAGTGCTAAATTGATTGGAAATTTTTTATTAGAAACGAGGGAACTAACTCCTTATCCTGGATCAGCCAATCAGAGCCTTCATACGTATCATATCATCTTGGATTTTGACGTATCAATCTTCTTCACATATACTGAATTCTATAATCCCATCTTGTCCTGATTCAATGCCATGTAGATGCTTAAGATACTGGCTTACGTAATTGTATGAGTATTTAATGGAAGGGTTGATGAAAGACGACACAGACTAGGAGAGCCATGTAAAATTTCCGAGGAAAAAAGTCACCTAATTTTCTCCATCCTATCTGCTCTTTTTCCGTGTTTTTGACTTACAGTTGCACCTTCATTTTCGGGCACTTCTGCATTAAGATTTTTGTTTCTTTTTAGCGACCCATCATCCCATCTCCTCTCTTTGTCTCTTTTTGAATTTCACTACTATGTTTTCCATCCTAAAGAGAAACATTCCTTTAATGTTTTCTCTCTCGAAACCGTTTTCCTCTCATACTCGTCCCTTGCTCCAGGATAATTTGCTAATCAATTCCGAAGGTAACCGAGAACTGAATACATTTGAGCCATTACGTATAAATGGCTAGTAATGACAAGTTGGAGTAATGAAGGCTAGGTACGGATTTAGGTTGGCAAGATTTCCTACCGTCCTTTCAATAGGCTCTCACTGAAAGTTTGAATAAAAAAATTACTTAAATATCACAATAGATGAGAATAAATCTGCAATATGTACTTCAGGAGGTGGTGGGGAGACAATATAAAACTTTTTTAGCTCATAAACATGGGGTCGCAACCCCTTAGTTACTGAGCTATGACAACGCAAACATTTTTCATAGCAATTTGTAATTGTCATAAAAAATTGCTCTTCTTGGGTATACAGCCTTTTTGACATTTTATATAAAAATACATGAAGATATTCTACACCAGAATGAACGTACAATGTTGAAATCCTTGGTTTCCGAAGATTGGCGCACTTTATACGCCCACGCGCCCGCTCGAGGGTTAAACGAGAGATTTGAGCGTATATTAAAAATACTATTGTGCATTCTAATCCATTTTGAGATTACATGTACCCCTCTTTATGGGAAACCAAGAAATTACTCATATGGCCATCTTGAGGAGGACCTTTATTGTTAAATAATAAAGGTTTGACGAAAAGTTAATATTATAATTGTCTGAAACAATTGATTTCAAAATGGGCAAGATTGCGCAATCATATTGTTGAATCTCGTTCAAAGCTCTCGTTTAATTAACCTCAAAGATAAATAAAATTTCGTAAATGTATAATACTGAAGAAAAATTGTTTTCATGGCAAATGATAAGTGCATCCAATAACATTTTTGAGTTGCCATACCTCAGTAAGTGAGGAGTTGCCACCCCATGTTTCTGGATAAAAAATGCTTAATATTGTCCCGCCTACCTTCTTGTGAAGTATTGCAGACTCCTCCTGACACACCCTGTAATTGTTTAATATACTATAGCATTCAATCGCAGCCGCAGACATTTCTTCATAAACCTCTTCATTTCTACAACCTCCCCCATTTTTTCAACTTCACGTAACCCCAACTCCACCATTCCCACCCTTAACCTTCCCCTCATTCTTCTCATCCTCCGAAACTTCCCCTAACCTTCCACCCTACTCACCCCTCCCACACACAACTCCCTTATCCGCTTGCATTGTTACGAATCCTTATCCATAAAAGGGTTTGCGACGGTAGAACTTAATTCTGCGGCCTCCCCCGAATTCAAAAGGAAAGTGGAGACCCCCGCGTCGGTGTGTGGGTGGGTGGGGTCGGTATAAAACAAGTGAAGGGGCGCAATGGAAGGAAACAAAAGAGGGAGCGGTCGCGCTGTGGAGGAGGGACATATAAGTATGGTTCCCGCCAAAATACATTAAACCCACCGCGCGCC
The DNA here is from genome assembly GCF_921293095.1 of Ischnura elegans. Lineage (NCBI taxonomy): Eukaryota > Metazoa > Arthropoda > Insecta > Odonata > Coenagrionidae > Ischnura > Ischnura elegans. The sequence goes on along the minus strand of NC_060255.1, from coordinate 64,665,575 downwards.
TTTGGAACTGCTAATGCCGACCACCCCACTCCACACAACCCTCCTCTCGTCTGAACAAAAGGAAAATGGTTATAAAATCCGGGTGGCGGCAGCGGTCTCCCTAATTCTTTCCATATTTTGCCAATAAGTCGCAAGTTCCTCTTCTTCCCTCGGCCATCCGCGCTTTTGTGTATCGTGCTATCTCGCCTTACGCGTATCACAATGTTTATGCCGTTAGAGCGGCAAATTTAAAAGCTCCTTCATTCTTCTGTGATTATAAATATGGCGAAGCAAAGAAAATATTGTTCTAAATAGATAAACCTATTTTATAACTGGTACAAATCACTAAAAAATCATCCTAAATCAATTATTTTTAAGTATGCCCTCATAAACTTCACTTCATCTTTTTTGGATAATCTAATCTTACGTTACCCTTCCCTTTACTACATTTATTATGATTAATATTGTATCGTAACGTATTCATGTGTATTTAATTTTGAGTTTCTAATGGTAGTTTATATCATCTTCTTTTGCGAATGAAATTTTAAAAAAATACTCTCATTATTATCTTTGGTAGATTCTTTTAAAATATGATTTTTTACATTTTTACTCTGTTATTTTAGAGTGTAAATACATCAATTTAGGGTTATCTTTACGCTATCATTTAAATAATGAATATAATTTTGTAACATAATTTAGTCTAAGATGCGGATTTTCAATAGTCCCAAAATTGAGCGTTCAAAAGTCACATGGGAGTTCTTTAGTAGCACGAAAGTATTAAGCATTAAGGAGAAATAGAGATACAAACTGTCTTTTATGGGTAATTTCAATTCAATTCAAAAAACGTTTCAACATTAGGATCTCAGATTTTGATGAAAGTTTTGGTATGAATCTATTTTCACCTGAAATAAAACACCACGAGACCTTTGTGCGTAGAAAATTCTGCCCTTTTTGCATATTTTGATTTTTTTCACTTTTGCCAATAACCCCAAGGCCCAGCCTTAAAATAAGACTTAATCTAAAGACTTAAAAATTTGGTGATGAATTTTAATGCGATTCAAGGAAAGGCAATTCGGCAAAAATGTGAAGAAATGGAAATGGGCACATGTATGTTTTCGAACAACTATATTTTTCGAAAAGCGGTATCGGGGTGTATAGTATTAAGGCATTTTCACCAAATTCTGAGACCCTACACGAAAAACGTCTGTTTAATTGAGGTAGAATGATCGTTATATTTTATTACCTTATATTATCCGACCTCGATTTTTCTGTTCATAAATATGCCATCCTGAAGTAAATGCCAGCAAATGGAAGTCAATGCACGGATGAAAAAAAATGAACATCGTTCTTTACTGCCAACCATCTCGTTAGGAAAAACGCTACAGATAGCCGAGCGGTGATCAGGAAGTAAAGGATTTCTATCACTAACAAGGGCGGACCTAATGATGGTGACGGGTCCCAAAACATCTCTATTTCCGAACTTCCTCCGTATCTACACAGTAGAGGCTAACACGTTACAACAGAATAGCCGTGTAACACCACCATTGAGTGCCGCTTCGTGTATGTAAGTACATATTCCGCGCGGTCATGAATAAATCATTTGACGTTTATCTATTCCATTTCAGCCACTCAGCATAAAAGTAGTAGCTGAACACGGAACGATATCGCAGACAGTGACGCCGCGGCGGATTCTGTAAGCTCCGTCGTCGTCATCGCCCGGAGCGAAAGAGCGAAGCATATATGGGTACATAACAGAAATACGAAACCCTAGATGCGACGGGTCCCAGCATCAACAATTGCATGTGGCTCTAAAAAAAGTTCTCGGATGCTACGGCAAATATTATGCTTTGGCGCGCGCAATATTTCGACACGCATATTTACATCGCCGGGAAAATTTTCGTTCCTCTCTTGTCTCCACTCTCCAGGGCCTATTGTCACCGCCGCGTGTCTTGTTTATTTATTTTTAAAGCGAATTGACATTTTAGCAAACAGTTATTTTCAATTGGGAAAAGGTTTTTTTTGTTGCCATTCGATAACAAATACACATACTATCTACACCTTAGATATGTATGTGTTTGCTGCGAAATATTCGGCTGTTGAATCGATGGAGGATGAATAAAATTGGTTTTTCGTGCCATATTCAGATCGACAAACGGAAGGGGCTGCGGGGTGTGCTTTTGGTAAAGAGTAGCAGGGAAAAACATTTTTGTTTTTTTTTTACCCCTGGCTTCATAGCACTTTTAAATAGGTGATGCTCTGTTGAAAGACATGAAGAAGATTCAATGATAAGATTCTGACTAAAGCTTTGACTTGAGAGTGCATTCGGGTTGGGCCCTTTATCATGAGAGAGCGCACATTTCCGAGATTGCGAGTTATTTGAAAGAATCCAAGAGTGCCTACCCTATGAACGCTGACATTTTGCGCTAAGGGAATAAGAGTGTTACAAAATACAAAAAAAGCGAGAGAATTTTCCATTAAAGAGACACGAAATAATTGAAGCAGTGCAATTACAGATTCTTGTTGATAAAATCTCTGTGAACTAAGTACTATTACATGAAAATCCATTTTATCATCTACATGGAAAACTGTCATTCATGGCATTTTTCACGTTACATATCAAAGCAAGGTCGCGAGTTCTACAAATTAGATTCCTCATCACTTTATAGTGAAAAAATGCAAGTATTCACGACAGACCATTGGTTGGCTCAGATTGAGTTGACATCACCACCAGTTTCACAAACATGTACCGACTACAGTGGAGGCTTTGACTTGCAATAAATTGATTTAGTATTTGGTTGAGGCTTGTGCGTTCCATTTCTTAGATGATCCTTACACATAGACGCGATTTATATGAGTTCCCAATTAAAACAGCACTATCCATCTCCACTGTACATAGTACAAAATAAATGGTGTTAGTAAATATAGCTAAAAAATGTCTTTCTCACACACATGTTAAAATAAGCTCGCAAGATTAGGAAATATAATGCACCTTTTTAAGACTCAACACTAGTCCGCTCAGAATGGGCCTACTTGGCGTCCATTAGCTATTGACCAACATATTTCAATTTCAATCACATCTTTCATTTTCAAATAACTGATTAATTATTAAGTTGATGTTCGTATGTTTCATTTTAAAGTTGACATTTACGCATGGACACAATATACATCAGTATGTTATGAAAAAGTCACCATTATTTCTATCTGCTGATAAATAACATCTTTTCATGAAAGTTCACAATTATTTACCAAAACTTTTGAAAATCAAGTGTTAAGTAATATAATATATCAAAAGAAATGGTACGAAATAAAGAAGAAGAAACACGCAGGAACTTTTATACATTGATGAAAGGCATTACGTGGGTGATTGATTTGATATCTAGATTGATGCTGAGTTTTTACAATTCAATCCATCATGCTAACATAAAATTCGAGAAGAGTAATTTTCCAAGCCTGGTTTTATTTCTTTTTCTAGCAAGCACATTTCATATTCCTTTTGAGGTCATCCAAACTGTCTACGGGCGTCGTAAGCGTGTCGAAAATAAGCCTTCAAGCTCCACTTCCATTCTTCGCGTGCCGATCTTGAGCTCCAAAATGAACGCTTATTAATGACCACGGGAAGGACATTAAATTTACAATACACGCAATATAATTCGTAATAAATACTATGGCACGAATTTCAGTTTTATGACTGCGGCGTTTTTGACGGCAAATGCGTGTATTTCGCGTGCAACTCGAAAAGCTGAAATTTGTGAAATAAAAAAAAACATGAAAAATGGTGTCCTACCATAAAAAACTTTTCGTATAATAGGCGAATGCTTTTTACCTTAAAAATTATTAGATATAACGCCAATCTCTCCGGAGTAATTTAAATACAAAATAAACCATTATTATTTCGAATAAATTGGCATCATCTACCGCGGTACCACTCACATGGGAGGCAATTGAGATATCCTTTTTTTTATAATGTTACTAGCTTTCAGAAAAATAGCCGTCACGCCCTGAAAAAAAGCAGCGTAAAGTGCCCCACTTTCCTCAGCAGAAATAGCCCATTTATCATGTTAAATGAATGTAAGATTCTGGGTTCTACAGCTGCCTCTATTGCTTGTGAGTAAAAAGAGTTTCGACAGCAATCTGCTTTCGTCTTCAGGTCAAAGGTGAGAAGTTTGCAAGGGTTGTGATTTTGTCAGGCAGTCCTGATCGTTTTAGCTGCCCAGCGTTGTGCTTTTCAGCTTCTGATTCTTTCGGAGAGATCTTCCCGTCGTTATTCTTCATGTGGGTCCTTCACCTTTGTCACTTCTTCTGCGGCTTATCCTACTTCGTGCCGGTCGAAGAACATATAGACGCTTAAACCTTCCGTGACTGTGCCTAGAATATTTACGCGAACGACTGTTCGGGGTATCCTAGGTACCCCATTTATAATTCATAAATTATGTATTGTATTGTAGTCTTTCGTGTCATTCAACATCATGATTCTTATTTATTATATAATACCTTGTTTTGTACAATTTATAAATACTTTGTGGGCAAAATTTAGGATTTTACATTGATTTTGTGCGAAATGGAAGGAATCTTTCATATTTTTCTATTGTACCTGTAGCTACATTGACTAACATGCTATGAAAAGACAAGTACGAAAGGCCATCATGTAGAATATTGACGTTTTTGAAGCTATAATATAATATAATTTATTGCATTAAACTTTTATCCCTACACTCATAAAAAAAACAAGTATTTTTCCAGCCAACAGCTGCGCGGTGTAACTCTGATAACCCGCCATTAAAAATTGAAATTTTGAAAAACAATTTACATGCAAAAATAATAAAAAATAAATGAATTATAGATCATCACAGTGTTACCCCGCACAGTCACGGAAGGGTTAAAGCGTCCGGACGTCGCCAGTTGAGTCGATGCAACTTCCTGAAATCTCAGCGATGGCCGATTCTTCCGCCTTCTTGAAGAACTCCTTTGAGATTGTCCTCAGGAAATATCATAAAGGTTCCATGTCGGTAAGGGCGTACAGGATTTCTCTGGCGTAGTTCCACCCCACTCCGAGGATATTATTCAGCGCCATGTTTTCTGTAACTCCCAGGGCCCGTCTCCACGTCTGTAGCAGACGTCTGCTCTTGGCAGGCGCGGCGTACGTCATCGTTGATCGGATGACCATCGTGTATATCTTCTTCTTGCTCTCCAAAGACAGGAACCTCGACGGCAGTAGCGGCGTCAATAGCAGCCTTTTCTGCTTCGCCCGTTGTGCCACGTACAGAGCGTGTTGTTTGAAGGTGACGATACTGTCAAGCATCACGCCGAGGTTAGGTGAGAAGCCTAGATTCATTGTCGCCTTATGTGGTACTGCATTTCCTTTCACTGAGCGCTGGTCAACACTGTCTTCCACACGTTGCAGACTTAGTAGCAATTGTCTCTTTCTGTCTTTCACGGAAAATAATCTTCACGCCCTGAAAAACCAGCCTCTAGTGGAACCTGGATTCTTGAATGCATCGTGAGTATGGCCGCGGAAATCTACGCAAGAGGCCCATAATTATGGCTAAGGTTTGTATATTACGTGAACAGTATTTAACTGGCATTGTTATTTGACGGTAACGGGAGTAACTTTGAGGAACTCCCTGCCCCTGTCATATGTAATGGTCTTTGGCATTAATGCTAATAATGATCTTAAGTTATTGGAGTTTAGGTCAATAATGCAAAAGTGATTTGCCTACGTTTCGGTTTTAACCATCCACAGGACTTATTTTCACAGTATTTTTTATTTATAGATTTTTCTAAAAATAAACAATCCTATGAAAATAAGCCCTGAGGATGGTTTAAAATAAACCAAAACGCAGCTTAAGACATTATATAATAGAGGTCAAGACAAGAAGAAAAAAATCTAATTAATGCTAATTGAAATAAATTAAACGAATTACAAAACCGTCATTGGAATAAGATTTATATAATAACAGAATTTAAAGAATAACATTTTATATCTTGTCATTTAAATCTCGGTTGCATCCGCAGAAAGAGAAAAATTTTCAAGCTCATCTTCAATAAGAGATATGCCTTAAGTAAAATTACTCATCATGATTTAATTTATCATGATTGATTAGTTAGTGCTTAAAATGTCAGTAAACCAGATTCGAATCGAATATTTCAACAATAAAATTTGGCTTCCTTTAAGGTAAAAAAGAACACCAACTCTCTTCACGACTATTTTTTTTGCCATGCATTTCATTTTAATAAAACAATATTACTGTCACTCCCCCTTACGTTACTTCGGGAACCACCCGCTGTGTCCGTTTGACACCACAGACGAACCTGAATGCCATTGGCTGCCATCCGATCCGTACAACTTACCTGAAAAAGTACAAATAAACCATATTAATCACATATTGCAACACTACAAATGTCGCAAATATAAAATTTCAATAAATACCATGCCTTTCAAATCCGCTCATCGAAAAACAATTGCACAACGGCCAAAGTATTAAAAATAAAACACCAAAATTATTTCCTTTACTATCAACACTGTAATATGAGTTACAAAAATCAACTATGCATTTTGTGATGGTATTTTTAAATTGATTTCTTTTCTTTGTTGTCATTATGACCATACAAACTATCATTGTAATATTTATTTAGGATGAAAGGGCATACATACATGTGATATTTATCTAGGATAAAAGTTATTAGATGCTATAAATGGAGCATGTTTCTGGATAGAAGCGAGGATTGACAGGGAGGTCAAAGAGTTGAAGCATTGGAAGTGTGGTGGAGATAAGATGGATGGACCGAGTAATGAGGAAGTTTTAAGAAGAATGGGAGAAATGAAAAGCCTACTAAAAATCCTGAGTAGAAGATGGTACAACATCCACATCAATATAAGCAAGATGGCGTGAAAAGGATAATCGTCGAAGGAGAAGTGGAAGGGAAGAAGGGTAAGGGTAGAATAACGGGAAATATGGTTTTTTCCAGAATGACCTACATAAGGCAGGTTATTGAGGATGAAAAAGAGAAGAAATACGCCGATATGAAAAGGCTGGTGGATAGAAGAGCGGATTGGAGAGCTGCATTAAACTAATCTAACGTTTGCTAACTAACGATGATATGATGATGAATAGATTTCTCCTTAAAAATTAGTATTTTAATTTTATACGGAGAAAACTCTAGTTGTAATTACTAGGATCCTGGTTATATTTTATTAAATGTAGCTGGAAAATATAATCCGTCTTTCCATCTTGATTAATGTTTAAAATTTCTTCAACTTTTAGTAGAATGCAATCTGGTTAGAATTTTTGCACTTTCTGGTATTTCATTTTTTATAAATACATTTTCGTAATGATTGATCAACGAACCCTGGCCTTACAGAGCACTTGAATGTGCCCTAAGGCGTTGTCTATATTAAATTATCCATGCAGCTGCTATCGGACTACTTCCTTATAATACTGGACTGCGACTCGCAACACGAGCTACAATTCTGGTAACCATATTTCCCGTTATCCTACCCAAGAAGGTATGAACCAGAATCAGAGTGGAAGTTATAACTAAACTTTTTTCTCCGTTTACCTATCAAAATCTGCCATCTCTTAAAAATTAGTTCAGTCTCTGACAGCCTGCAATATATTTTAAGACAAGACCTGCGCTGTCATTAAATATGCCGTAGGCTGCGTAAAAGGGATGAATTCAAAGAGGGATCATTTTTTTTAAAAACCTTCCAGAAAGTGCCGCTTCTCTACGAATAAATTAACCCTCATCTTTAAATTCCTCGTAAATGCGGCGCTTAAACAATCCTCAGATGCTGCAGAAAGGCAGGAGAAAATAAATCTCTCGCATACATCATAGAAAAAAAAAATATTCAAGCCACAGATTACCTTGTATCATACACACATGGCGGGGAGTTTTTACTTGTGCATATTCGTCCTCTAGATTTTATTTTCTTATATATTTTTCCGGAATAAGGAAAACTGGCCAGAGAAAGTGTTACGTTTAAAAAAGAAAACGGGAATCCCATTGATGGACAATTTAAGAACCTCATTTCCATATTCTTCCATGCTTTGTGCACGAGGCTGAAAAAATTTTACGGAAGAGCTACTCCCAAACAAGGAGTGTTAGGTAGGAAGTAAACATTCCCCAAAAAAAACTTACAAGCTAAACGAACACAGAGCGGAGATTTTTTTATTCCCAAAGGCGTGAGTACGAAAAAAATAACGTGTAAACCCAGGGGAGAACTGTCTTGCTAACATTTTCTTTTCTCCCTTGACGTTCCCTTTCGCAATTCGTGTGTGTTCTTTTTTCCCACAGTTCGTCGTAAAACCTCTTCTCTATCTCTCACACTTTCCCCCTTAACTCTTCGAGCGTCCAACCTCATCACCTCTTTCCGCCCTGTTCTTTTAATCTCACTTGATCCATACAGGACCGCTATTCGAAAAATCATTCTTTTTCCAGTCCATCCAGTGAACAATATTTGCTATTTCTCTGTTCTTAGCATGGTTGGAGAAGTATTCGAAGAGAGAATAATCATACATTTTTAAACACCCACGAAGTTTACTGATATAGAAACCGCTCTTTTTTATTATTTATGATGATTTACGTCGGAAAATAACTCTAATGTTCCTGATTTCAATGCAATTCATGGTTAAAAATGTGTCACTTCTCTGATAGACAATACAAGAGTTATAACTACTATCCTGAGAGCCTATTTCATTAACCACGCCCATAAAACAGTACAGGTAGATGGTGAAATTTGGTGCACATTATTTGTTAGCATTTCAAGACAAGTAAGAATTTTATCCTATAGTCTTATTTAAAATATGATTTAACTCACTCCTCATATAAAATGACAAATATATATAAAAACAATTCAGTCTTTCCCGGTGAGTGAGTTTAATGAAAGCCTCTTGCGCTTTTAACCGGGTAAAACCAGCTGGATGTTTGCCAACGCCATGAATCAGGAGACAAATGCACTCATTGCAACACTTTTCCTGAGAACGACCGGTGAGTCATCTGTCGGAAAGTCGGTAAACTCTTATCCGGACAAAGCCCGAAAGAGTTTCATTCGATTAAAAAATGGAGCACATCGATACATTTTATAGGTAAAAACTCTTTCACCTCTGCCTGAATTCTTTTGTAATCACGTCTCACGTAACATAATTCCTAATTAGAAGAAAGTCTGCACGTTACTACTTGATCAATAGAGTAACTAATTGAATTAATAACGAAATATTTGTAACCGAAATCATACAATCCCATAATTTTTCCTGCATTTCTTATAAATTCCTTTCCTTTGAAAACTTTCGCTTATATTTTATAGAGAAATTTATGCAAGCCTCTCCATTTTGTATTATACATAAGGAAAAATGCTCCCACCACTTCAGGGGAGGTTTTGAGGTATGAAAATACAATCTGAATGGCAAACACTTTTAGTTACGGCAGAAAAGATACATGACCAAGAGCGAAATGAGAAGTCTGTGAGTGAGGCTAGAGGAGGATATAGTTTTGGGGAATTAATAGGCAAAACGAGGAGGTGGAATGGCTTTCATTAAAAATTTTTCGATGATAATCAAAATAATTCACATCGAATTCATTAAACAGATAATCAGTAAATACACTTGATTTTTTTCATGCCTGAGATTCAAAAAAATACATGCCTAAATTTTTTAATATACAATCCATGTATTCAAACAGAAGCAACGACTTTTGCTGCACAGCCTGAAAATGAAGGATGACATGAACAAATGTGAGCAAATATTACAAACAAATAATGTGGTTTAAAATCATTCAAAATGTGAGCATAATGAATGAAAATATATTAATTTTTAGCAGACAGATGACACCAATTGATAGCGAGAGCAAAAAAATGGGTTACCTACTAATGAGCATTCGCTATGGTGGCTATAGATGTAAAACCGTCAAGACTAAGATGATACGAGGATACAATACAAAGATTAGACCATGGACAGATCATTCTTTCCCTCTTACTAAAGAGCCTCTAGTGTATTGCATGTATTCCGTTCAACAAGGGGCAAAACATTGTAATTTAAATACATATAAATAATAAAAAAGAAAGCTGGGCTGCCTTAAGGAAGAAAGATGGCCAAGTCAAGGCAATGGCATGATTGTTTACGCATAGCTGGCGCTCACACGTTTCCATTCAGGTGATAGGAATTGATATCACTGTCATTCAGTCTAATAGAGTAAATGTATTTTTCATGTGCTAGGTACCACAATTTTTTAACCAGTTTTGAGAGAGTGAGAAAAGCCATTATTTGCATTTACACAAACTTGGTCCCTATAAGCCACAAAGCTTGTCAGAGGGTTCCATTATTATATTAAATAGTGGCATATTATAAGCAGTTGATTTCCAAAAAAATGGGACTACTCATTTTAAATTGAGTTTATAGCCAAAATGTATTCCTACACCTGAAAATACAGGAAGAGTAAATGTGTCCTAATTATTGTTGTTTTTACATATATTCATGTTTCAATTTCACAGAAATTCCCATATTCTGTGACCAACTGTTTTCTTCATGTTTAATACAGTAATCTAGTACTGATTTATCTGGTATTTATTCATTAGTTAAAGGTCACTATTCAAATTGAGTGAAAACAGCGGAGGGGGTTGGGATATTTTGAATACTGTACTGAATGAAATAACCTGTGCATAAAAAATTAGCATCGGATTCGTAGGAATGGTATGCGCGGCTTGAATTTCCTGAAGCAATTAGATGATGGTAAGAATATCGAAAGAATTCCTGCGAGAATATTCCCTTGAGACAGCGGATCGGGGGCCACGTTGGGACCACCCAAAACATCCACGCGCTGAAATAGCCCATAACGTTTTATGTCACCATGACAACCGCCCGCAGAAATTTTAACAAATAATGGAAGGAATTCGAAAGGGGAAGGACATAAAATATTGAGCCATTTCAGTACAATTCCTTTTGGAATGAGAGAGCAATGGAGGAAACAAGAATGCGACGACGATGAGCGCGGGGAATTTCCTCACGGAGCATACAAACAAAACACGGGCGACTGCGCGCATCACTGATTGCGGCGGTGAGGAAAACGAAGTCTGGCGTTCCGGCAGGCATAAGAGATTACTCGGGCGCGTAATTTCATTTGAGCGGCTAATGGAGATAATTTCGTCAATTATTTAAGGAGGCGCTAGTGTCACAGGAAGTGGAGCGCAAGACGAGAGAGGAAGAGGAGGAGGGGGAAAGTCCCATCCAGTAGCTCTTGATTTTTCGTCATTTTAAAAGCTCTTCCCCGTCAAGGAGCTAATTGCTGCGAAGAGCCGTTCCTTCAATGACGCGTGCTTGTGAATTTTGATGCTTAGTAAACCTCGGATGCTTGAGCCCGTAAAGGGCAACTTGAGGCCAAAGTAAAGAATAAGATGAATTATGTTCCCTGTACTAAGAAGTAAGGTAGGTAAGAGGTTACATGACTCTGTAATAGTTAGAAGACCCATCTTTACGCTACTTCCACTCGAGTGAAATGCGATAGATATTTGGCTTTGGGCCCTGTTTCACAGAATCAGGTACAGTTTAACCCTAGAACGACGAACTGGTGACAATGGGTAGCTTTGAAAGTTTAAAATTATGTCAAAAATGCACGAAACTGATTTTGACGCCGTGAATTTTCCTGAATGTAAGTCCTCTATAACATAGCAGGAAATAATGAGAATGGGTTCATTGCCATTTAAAGTATACTAAAAGGTTACATACTGGACGGACTGGGTCCATTGGACCATTTGGCTGCAGTAATAGCTTCGAATAAAATTATTTAATAGCAATAAAGACGTGAAAAAATATGTTGAGGAAGTAAATAAGATGGAAACCATCACTTAACTCAGCCTAAATTCATCAAAAACTGGTAATATTGTGAGAAAAACTTTTTAAGGGTCCATTGGACCCAGTCAGGCTACTACGCGATAATTTTTTTCAGTCTTCCTTGGGTTAAATGCTGTGTACTTTCCAATTGTAAGCTACTTAATTTGGTTTGCACTGGAGGAACTGGTTTCAAAATTCAACGGAATCCTTAAGAAAAAAATAAAATGTAATATTCATGTCCAAAACTAGTACTCAATATAAGTGTTAAATTTTAATACTTAAAAAGTAATAGCTTTCTTAAATTTCTCCAATTATCTGTCTCAGAACAGGAAAAAACTCTTTCATCATAATTCAAGTATATCTATCTAAAATAGCCGGAAATATATCCCAGACTCACAAATTCGTTCATGAAAATATTCTATCATTGTAAATTTCTCTGGAGCTGAACAAGGGTTCCTTCGACACAAATATACAGAAAAAGCACGTATACATTTATACAAAAAACGATAGAATTCCATTATATCGCTTGTAAAAAGAAGCATATTAAATGCTACATGACTTTATTATGCGTAGGATACCCTTCTTTATGCACTTATCACTTGCATACAATGTAGATATTATTTTGTTTTTCGCCTTGGTTTACAGTATCACGTTAAAATGCTTATTTTTCCCATACTAACACTGTCCGAGTAAAAGATTGACAATTTTTTGTAACAATGCAGAAAATAAATCTTAACTACAATATTGGAAATATGAATAAAGATAGAAAACACATGGTAATTTCAATGATAGACGCTATTCAATGTATTTTCCAAGAGCATGGCTATTTTCATCGCTTTTCTGTGTCAACAGGCAAAGTATAAAAATCCATTATAGATTCTTAAAAAAGGTATTAAATAAAGAGTTTAATTCTGATATACATACAAAAATAGATTAAAGAGTGTTCAAGTATCTACTCCGTCTGAGATTTGGTAGAAATTTTCTCACCTTGGTATCTACAGCTCCACCGAACATTAACGTACTCAGGACTTGCAAATTCGAATTTATAAGTATTCAAGCAAAATAAATTACCCTTATTTCTCTCAAGCAGTACAAGAGCTAGTCAATTGTAAATACATAAAGACGAAAAATTACTAGAGTAAAGAAATTACTATTAGTAAGGGGAACCAAACCTAAAAAGACGTGTGTACGTGAACATTATGCTGAGTAAAACTTGGATGCCTGAGCCCGTAACGGCAACTTGGGGCTAAAGAAAAGAAAAAGAGGGAGCGTATTGCTTGTAGAAGGCAGAAGTATTAGGCTAGAGGCTACATGACTCTGTAATAGGTAGAAGACTTAGTGGAAAGTATTTTGACGCTGCCGCTGCCAGCATGAAATATAATAGACACTTAATGTCGGGCCCAGATTTTACGTATCACGTTCATTTTAAGGCTGTGCACTTTTCCATAGTGTTTTTTAATGCACGAGGGCCGTTTTTTCTTTCAAGTTCCGATTAACAAAAGAGGAACTGCTCGATTAAAAAGTTTTCATAGGTAATATTGAGCACACTTGTAGTGTCCAATCTGGATAATCGCTTCAGCGATTGAGGAATAGGGTGGTTTCCTATTTCTATTTTATTGCCAAAATCGAAAGATTAATACTCCTGGAGTACGTATTTCACTCTTTTAGATTTTTTAATGAAGATATCTTATTTTCACGAGTACATGAAAAGTGAAAATTTTCAAGCGCGCGAAAACGCGACGGCTAATTATGAATGCTAGGAAAAGACGGTGTTACGTCATTACGGTTCCGGCTGCCGCCGTATAAGGCCACCTTGATACGAGTCTATGAGCACCGCTGCGATGCAGGCAGCTAGCAGGTAGCGCTTGTCTTAAATAAGGATTATTAATACCCTATCAAACGAAGGAAACTTTCCGACCATGGGCAATTTGCATAAGTGATTATTTAGAGATGTTTCCCTAAGCTCTGTGCCTCATGCATTCATTGGTAATCTCAGACGTTGTAAAACTCCTGACTAATCATTTAGCATACAGCTCCCTGTGATGTCACGTCGAGTGGCATCGCTTGGCCACCAAACTGGCTCTTTGAGGTTAAAATTGACCATTAACATTCGTCTAAACTGGGATGACGAAAACCAAATAATCTGTATACTATGAATACACTAACGGTGGGTAACGAATCGCAATCAATGCCTTTCGTTTTCTTTGATGAAGGAAACTGCCCTATTGGTCGTGACTGTGGACTAGTTTTACTGTACCTTCTTCATAGGACGTTGCCGCCAATGACTCCCAGTGAATTTTGCCTTTCTCCTGGAGCTCATCGCCCGTTTGAAAAAAATCTGGCCGTTTCGACACATCTTTATATCAGCGTAAAGATGTAAGTCCCCCGGCACTACGTCGGCATTGCGCGGCGGGTGATCGAAAATGTCCCAATGAAATTGCTCGAGGAGCAGTTAGGCTGCATCAGCGCTGAAATGACGGGCGTTGTCATAACACATCCGGAAGTAAGCATGTATCTTCTTCTTTTTCGAATGGGAAAGTAGATTGCCTAATTAGATTGCCACTAACCTTAAACTAAAAACGTATAATAAGAAATGACTTGAGCGCGTAGTGCGGAGGATGCGCAGTTGCCCTATCCGCGCAGTATCCGGCCTGTCACTTGTATGGTGTTTTTGATGAGCGATTGGAGGTTGAAATGAAACGGCCCTCGTAGTTTACTTAAATAGGTATATTTTCACCACTCAGCAGCATCCTCATGCACAAAATTTAAAGAAATACATTTCATAATTGACTTAAATGTCTCTAATCTCAACTTTTCCTATAGTTTATACACATCTATCTAAAATTTTCAACAGTGAAATCTGGTAGCAACACTGGTAATATGTGTTTTTAGCTATAAAATGTTTTAACTGCTCTCATACGGTGAAAGGGCTCCAATAAATAATAACAATAATCAAATAATATGAAGTCAAATAAATAAATTAATTAAATATGCAACTCCATCATCTTAATCAGCCTTATACCAACGGAAATACGTCAACCTCAAGGAAAGGAATGCATTTTACACTCGCGAGTAACGTTGCCTCGGAAATACATACAGACGGCTTGTGATAAAAGTCGGAAACAATACCAATTGCCCTCGGTGAATTGATTTTCTGTTTAACAACAAATGACAGGCATATTTTCGATGATTATTAACTAAAATACTATTTGTGAAGTTTTAATGAGATTAGCTAGAAGATACATTGAAGAAAAAATTGAAAAATTATCTTGTGCAACTTAGCTATAAGTTTAATAAGTAAATGATAATAATAGGAAATGCAAGTTGTAAAACACGCTTTCGGAGTACAATCGTTGAATGCCTATGCGTAAGACTGCGATATATAATTCATGGCAGTAGGTTTTTAGCAGAGGGAGTAGTTCAACACAGATGTATAAATTATGTGCCTTTATATCATGATACATGGGATCTGGTGATGTGATGCTGCGTTGATCTGATGATAAGTGATGCTGGTTTCGTAAACAGCCATTAAACAACCCGATGAACACACGGAAACTCGGAACTCATGTACTACAAACCGCGGAAGCCCTTGCAAGGAAGTAGTTGGTACTTATATTTTCATGGCCAATTTTTGATTCAGCAACAAAATATCGATGTTCTTAACCACATTTTATTTAAGTTCTAGAAAAAATACTTTGAATCGATCATTGATATTGGCTAAGGTTTCATTCAAACTTGATTTCATCGACCGACATACACGGTGGTAAAAGAGGGATGTGATGAAATCATACGTCTGGCGCGCCCTCATTCACTATTTAGCGGTTTTGGTCGGATACATGTTGCATGACGATGCAAGTCACTTTAAACAAAAATGTCCGTCGCCATGGCAATCGGAACTCGGATACCGGTGGGTATGGGCCGACGTTTCGAATTATGAATTAGTTGGAAGAACAAAAGACAAACAGATCGTTGACTATCGAGGTGCATAATAGGCTTCGAAAATAGTTCGACCATTGACGTACAATTTGTCAAGGGCTATCGCAACTAAGAGGAGAATGTATACCTTCAACAGAGCGAGTAAAACATCGTACAAATTATCGACCTAATACGAGAATCATTACATATATATAGAAAACTGCATACGAAAATTATAACGCACAAGCTATTAAACATTACACATTACCCTCTGTGATGCTTAAACATATGCTGAATAATTGCGTTGAAAAATAAGTTCCAGTTCCATGAGAACGACGCTATAGCCTCGCTTTAATTCGGCTCTAAGTTAGGTTTGTATGGGAGAAAATAGAGGCTATTCGAGACTTAGACACAAGCGTGTGACATTCACACGTTTGAGGACAGTTCCTTTTCCACGACCATCTCCCACGGAAGGTTTTTTTTTAAGTGGCAAAGGGATAATATTCTACCAGGTAATCATATGAAAGTCGAGAGTCATTATTTCTTTTGATACTCACACTAATATATATTTTGCGGAATATATAATCGCATATTAGAACTCCTGTTCCTCCCTAAACTCCCTGTTTCATAGCGCATATAAAGCCAATATGAAAGACTATGTTCCTACGCATTCAAAATTCAATTTAAAAGGTGGCATTTCCATACGGTTACAATTGTAGACATGAGTGTACGAACCAAACAATAACAGATGATGAATTTGCAAGATTTATGAGTTGCAAATAATGGCTCTTTCACTCAGAGAGTAGATAGTGAGGTTTCAATGAAGTCTGCTAAAATTTTATGAAACTTACTTTTGAAAATAGCAGTGCCAGTTGGTAAAGGGGAGGAGGGGCGTTAGATGTTCATGAAAATCTCATTTTCGCAAGAACTGGTTATTATCTGGTCTATCAATTATCCACCTAACGTTCCCCTAGCTCGGTGACAGCGAAGAGAGCTTTACAAGTTAGGGAGAAAACGCATATCACTCGTTTATTGGTGGGGCCTTATTAGATGTTATTGTATATCAACTAAGAGTTATATTCACAGCATACTGGATCAATAATTGAGTAGCTTATTGATATGTGAGAACAAAGTAAATGGCGGGCATTGTCCTCGTAGATGTAGATAGGAAAAGTAAATCAAAAGCGTAGGTGAATAGGACCTACAATTGAACTAATATTGAAACCGATGTATACCGTGCAGTAATAAAAGATTTTCAACTCTACCACTTTAATCAGCCTTACCTCCCCTTTAACGATATGAATACATTTCATACTTGCGATAACATTGCCTCGGAGCACCCTTTCGTCGAATTGAAATAGAAGCATCCTCAGGAGGCTAAAAAATACGGTATGATCATGGCTATTTCAGATCTGTGGAGACTAGGAAGGACTGATGAGAACACTTAGCCGCTGCAGCTAGGAAAAATCGAATCTCGGATTAAGCCTCTGCGCGTAGTAGAGAGGTCTTCTACCTATTGCATCTATTCATCGGTCCGCAAGACACTTAAATAGGACTAAGGCGGGGGTTTTAAGACACCAGCCGTTAAAAAAAGCGCGCACTGAGTACCATCTTCTATAATATTTCTACTGTATAGATACCTTTTTCTCAACTTATACGCAACCAAACTCTACAAATGAGGTACCAAAATGCATAGAATTTATCAGAGAACATGCGACGGCATATCTTACTTCCTAAATATTGCTATTGTTTCCTAAAATTGGTTTTTAAATAATTAAAAAAAAAAAAACCGGTAAATATTCCTGACGTTAACGGCGCACAAACTGATGCATTTGTTCATTTGCAACAATATCTCGCATTCTTTAAATAACTTTCATCGAAATGCGGCTGATTCCTCATTCAAGTCTCCTGTTGATACGCAAGTTTGAGTCATCATGTGAGTTTAACAGAGGATAGTGAAATTACTTCCAATGTTGTGTTTAAAGAGGTCCTCTGACCTCAATTTGTACATGAACATTCCAATTAAATTTGTACATAAGACCCTGCCTTTTTTTTACATTTTAAAATTAGAAACGCGCCTATCCCTCTGTAGACCTGCATTGAAAAGAGCGGGGGAAGCCCGCTGGGAGCGGGCGCAGCACGCTCGTCAAGAATTTATTATTATTTTATAGCACCGCGGAAAAACTAATTCCTAAACCTATCCGTTCGTAAAAGCATCTCTCATAATTCATCCATTATGATGGACCTAGATATATAGTGAGGTTCTAAAACAATATTTCCCGCGTTACGTTATGAACTAATGAATCTGTTCCAAGCAGTTCAGCCAATCTCACTAGTTGTCCCCAGTCCAATTTGTGTAACATCTGTGCACGCCCGTAACAACCTTTCACAAATCTGATAGCTTTCCTTTCTATTTTCTTCAGATGACTAATCAGTCTTTCTACGCTGAATTCGAAATTTGCTCGCTGCGTTTTCTAGTTGCGACTGCTTAAAAATGCGAAGTAGAACATAACTTTCCGTTGCATGCCAGCACCTTCCCACTACACACTTAATGAATCCCTATTTAGAGGAGCATAGGATTCCCGTGGTGAAGCATTATTTACAAATTAAAACGTCCCCAGGGGAAAGATATTCGGTGATCATACTACCACCTTAAATATATTGCTTATTCTATAGAATTACGCGCTTGTCACGGATCCTAGGATTGATGATGATCCGGTCAAACAGTGAGATGTAGGTGCTGTAACCTTATATGATTCTTCTTATGAAGTCCGCAAGATTGATTTTGAAACTTTGGCAATAATAGATTATAATCACACAAACTCACCACTTACACCGGATATTTTTAATAGACACGTAGTCGCTAACAACTAAAGTAAATTTATGTGTGAAAGTACGGAATATTATGCGTTACTTAAAATAAGTATAGTATGGAGAAGAAAAAGAAGGATTTGACCAGAAAAATATCTGCTCGTACACCCAGTAGATTCACCGAAAATTAAAATAGAAAGACGCCCGGAATAGGTATTAAGACGCTTTCATTCCATCTTATATAAATCTGACCGTGTAATCGCGCAACATTTTGCGTTTCTTCAAATGACTATAGATTAGATAAGAAAAACGACTTGACCAAAAAAATATCTGCTCATACACCCAGTCGATGTACCGACGCGACGGTTAAAAAAGAAAGACGCTCGGAATAGGCATTAGGACGCTTTCATTTCATCTAATGTAAATCTGACCGTGTAATTGCGCAGCATTTTGCGTTTCTTCAAATGAGTATAGATTAGATAAGAAAACGACTTGACCAAAAAAAATATCTCCTCATACACCCAGTCGATGCACCGAGGGTTAAAAAGAAAGACGCTCGGAATAGGCATTAGGACGCTTTCATTTCACCTAATGTAAATCTGTCCGTGAAACTGCGCAACATTTTCCGTTTTATCAAATGAGTATAGATAAGATAAAAAATACGACTTGACAAAATAAATTTCTGCTCCTAGTCGATGCACCGAGGATTAAAAAAGAAAGACGCCCTTAATCGGTATTAGGACGCTTTCATTCTATCGCCGGCCTCGGTGGCGGCGGCCTCGCCTGCCAAACCGAAGGTCGCGGGTTCGAGTCCAACCTGGGTAAGTTATCCTTCCCCAGGGCATGGACGTGTGTGAATGTCCTTCATTGTAAATTTTTAATTCCCCATTGTAAAGGCCGTAAATGTGCTGTTCATGGGGTAATGATAATAAATAAAAAAATAATGTAAATCTGTACGTGAAATTTTGCAACGTTTTGCGTTACTTTAAATTAGTATAGTATACAGAAGAAGAAGGATTTGACCGAAAAATAATATAATTTTGCACCCAGTCGATGCACCAAGGATTAAAATAAAAAAAAGACGAGCGGATTAGGCGCATGGACGCAATGGAGGGCATTTGGCACGTCAAAACATTTGGAGGGTGCAAGGCAGGCTGAGGAAGAGACAGCAGCAGCAGGAGAGTGATTTCCAAATTGAAATAACCTAATTAATAAAGCCGAGAGGGGAGGTAGAGAGTAGGGGAAGAGGAGGGAGAAGCGAAGTATGGGAAGAGGCGCCCTTGAATTGACTGAGTCGTCGGCATCAAGTCCCGCCGTGTGCAAGGCACCGATGAATCAATATCAAACCACCACCAACGTCCTTCCTCTCTTCATCTCCTTATCTCTACCTCTCTCCTCTCTCTACGAACACGCCGGCCACTTAGTTGCAGACACACATATTCCCCGAGTCTACTGCTCATGTTCACAATTTTCTGAGTTATTTTCTTTAATCTGGAGAAAAATTCACAATTTATAGAAAAAAACGACGAGAACGTTCCCGCAAAGCAGACTCACTTCATTATCCAACCCGAAGGTTGGTTTGAAAAGAAAGGGCAGAGCTCATCTCAAAGTAAGGCCCGCCTCATCCATGGCAACACAAGATAGAATGGAAATAAAATAAAAAAATAGATTTAAAAACATGCTTTTCCTAAAACAGTACGAAATGCACTAAATGTAAAATAATTACTTTTCATCGCTCAAAAATTAAGCGTGGAGGCTTATTAGGTTATATAGAAATAAATGTAGAAGGTCTAACGAGATAAAATTGTGATTATTAGAAGTATGTATTTTGAATATTATACTTTGTAAAGTTTAAGATGAAGTAAGTGCGTTATCAACTCGTTAAGCAGTAGGAAAAGTTCTCATATCCAAGAATTGATTTCTTCTGATGCTTCGAGGACGTAGTCTTCCATCATCTTCAGGTTCCGTAGGGGTTCCTACATTCCTCTTATAAAATCTGAACTTTTGCATACGTTTACCCTAGTAAATTAGATATTCTCGAAGAATTTCTTTGCTGTTATTGGACCCCTTAATCGGACGCGCTAATGCATCCGTGTGATCGCGGTCATATCAAATAAGAATTACCGTAAAATCATCTTCAAAGAGGATTCTCCACCCATTCATGAAACTTTCCCCTGTAAATAGGCAAGCACGTATTTTTCACCTTGAAAATCGCCATCTTGTAATATTTGAGGCCGATGAGCGACCACTCAAATTTGTCAGATGCGTACTTTATATTATGGGCCCGAATGGATCTTAAATCGCAAAAAGGATCATGGCATTTCGAAATTTAGTGACTTTAAAACCACTTCAGGTACGCATTTCTCGGAATTGTAATTATTGAATTCTTAATCATACTTTATAAATAAATTTTTAATCAGGGGATTCACACCCAGTTTTAAAATATGAAAACATGTAGCTATGATAAGTATGGGACCCAACTGTGATTATTAATAAGATATTAATTAATATAGTCTTGGACTATAGGTCAGTGGAATGAAATACAAAATGTTTGCCGACGTTTCGATAAGATTAATAAGATAAAATTTCGAGCATTTTGACGTATCTGCCACTGTTAAGCCACAAAACGCCAAATTTGAGTGCGCGTCCGCAAATAAAATATTCCAACGCCCACGCAGCGTCGCGGATGGAAGAGCGGCAGGCCACTTGCGTCCCCTCCCCGCTCACTTCTCCCCCTCCCACGCCCCGAATGCAGCAAAATTCATCCTGTGTGTGCTGCTAGGAAGGCGCTCATCTTTGATAATATAAATCAGCCGATGGTAGAAGGCTAAAAAGAATGCGCCATGAGAAGACTTTTCCCTTATTTGGCATGTCGTCGGCGTTAAAGAAATCGACGTTTCCAACAATTAGAGTAGTGTTGAAATATTATTGCATTATTCGCGACATCTATAGATAACGCAGACAAGGAGCCTTCAGCCTATGAAGAGGCATCCTGAAGTGACTAGAAAGGTGTGCGAACGCTGTTAACGAGTATCTTCTAACTAAACAAAACCTTCTGATATACCGTAGCCTACGTTATATACAAGGCCGTCCAACGTCGGCAAAAAGCTGGGACAGCGCACGTAGTTGAGTCTTCGGCCGGTAGAGGCGCTCTTTTGAGAACATGAATTACATGAGATCTTACGGGAAATAGCAACGGAACTGATGAAATTACGTTATTTTTATCTTAAGAGAGACTCTAAATTCTTTCTAATACTTGTAAATCTACATAATACCCAGCAAGCCACCTTTAGGGTGTTTGGCAGGGGAAAATAATGAAGAATGAGAAAAAGCGAGGATATTTTTTTAAGGAGGTCTCGAGAAAATTAGTCCTAAGGCGATTGATTTTGGACCCTATTGCAAAACATTTTTCGATGGAAATGATTACTCACTAACCAAAACTTACCAAATATACAAGAATTGCCATGAGAAAAAAATCTCCTGAACCGGGAATCGAACTGCGGTCATACCGCCATGCGCGTCTTTAGGGCAGGGTTGAGACTCTTAACCGGTCGTGAAGGGGCCATAACTAGGACTTTTGTCAGGGGGTGCAACGATCAGTTTGCCACTATCCCTCCCGTGATCCCCTTCTCTCTTCCACCCCTAAAATATAATACCTCTGTAATCCATTTTTTTATTGTGCGTTAGTTGAAATTACTCGCCGTATGTATCCTGTGAAGAACTTTTATTAATATTAGTTTAAAATGATTTTTAATTATTTTGGCTAACTAATTTAATTATGAAAGTTAAATAACTTTTGTAATAAATGTTTCAAAATTTTCTGCTCCCCTCTCTGAAATCTTCGCCAGAGGCACACGCCCCCCTGCAACGCCCTAGCTCTAATCTTGGGTTGCGGCTTCATTGAAGTCCTTTTTTCCCGCGTTGACATCCTTGACGAACCACAAGGGTTTAAAATCTAGCAGTGACGGATATAGATCTGCACCAACTAGGTGGGGGGCCTATCTTCGTGAATTACTACACAACCAGGGGAATTTCCCCCTTGCCGAAGGGGGGTTCGGGGATTTGGAAAGTAAGGATTTTATAGACTCAAAAACGGCTGTTTTAGACTAATTCTTTGATAAAAAAGACACTATATTATGCAGGCGTAGTAGATCGTTTTACCAATGCCAAAGAGTTAAAATAGGCCCTATAAGGTTAAAAATAATTTGTATTTTGACTCGTTATAGTTGGTAAATTTGCCGGAAAATTTTGCTATCTGCTTTACGTCAAAGTAGTGACATATGAAAATTTCAATTTTTATCTATAGCGTATGTTACGACTCCTAAGCATCTCCCCTCCCCATGGATCCGCCACTCTCATCTTGTACCATGAGCCTCGGAACAATTGCCATGGGAATCAAAGAAAGTCTGCTCAGTGGCCTGGAAATCCAAGATCACAGCCTCGATTCCCGGTTCAGGGGAATATTTTCTCATGGGAAATTCATGGATATATCACCGCCGTTCACGCAGCAGGTTGATTGCGTGAATCGTTCAGGGGCAAGGGGGTCGAACCGATTCTCACCCAATCTCACGTGGAATTTTTTGTGGGAATTTTCACAGATGGCCAACGTTCATTCAGAAGACAGTATTCCATTGCGCGCCTTGTGACCCCATTTCGGCCTCTATTCCTTAGCTACGATTCTAGTCACACCCTTGAGAACATGAGAAATCAGTTTCTTGACCGTAGACTGACATCTGACGGAGTAAACGTTTCCAGTGACTTCGTCAAGTTACTCTACCGACAGCACGAAAGCAGTGAAAACATGTCAAGAACTTGAATTTCAAAACTTTCTACCTCTCTGCGATAGAGTAAATGACTCTGAAGATTGCAAATCACTGTTGCTTATCAGGAAACTCAATGACATTTCTAAGGGCCATGAAACTCCTGCAACGCAACCGGAAGATCTTCTCGAGATATTAAGTAGACCTATTCCAGGTAAGGTTACTGAAAAAGTGTTCGTCGAGTGATTAATTATTTGATAGTTAATTAATTATTTGATAGTTAATTAATTATTTGATAGTTAATTAATTATTATTAACAAATTTCCCCAAGTGACCATCGCTTATATATTTGAAATATACATGAGAGAAGCTGCAGTAGCTTTCGTGGCGGGTTACCTAGTCCGAATCGCAGAGGAGAGAACTGAATGTATAGGGTGTCTGGAACCTCTCGCCGCATGTCAAAAAAGTGCTCCCTCACTGTTATTAGTGAATCATTTGAATAGATCATAGATAGATTGTCATCTTAGCAAAAACTTTACATATTTCTCAGTGTAAGCAGTGCGCAAACTTGACAGCAAAATTTTATATTCGGGCAGTACTCTTTCTGCAACGCCAGCTACTTGAAGAGCAATTACTGACATTCATTTCACCAAGATTTCTGAAGGAATTTGCTTGTAAGCAATGCACAAACCCGATATTGCTTCGTGTAATATTACAAAAAAAGTTTAGGCCACTTCTGGACAATTATGCTAAAATGAAACGGACACTGTAACATGGAAGAAGTAACAGCACCTGCGTTTAGGAAAATATCACTTTGTCGGAAATTCCTACAATTTTGAAAACATTATTCCGTGAAAAATACCAAAAAATAAAGGCCAAAATTAAATAAATATGGTAAACGTTAGCATAATCACGAAAAGAGAACTAATTTTGACAAAAATCGCGTCTGTTTCAAATGTTCGCCATTCATTCCCATACGAATTTTGTTCTCAAAACAGCGCCAGCGGCGACAACTGGAACTAACTCCGGACATGCTCATTCTGCCCGTTTACAGCTCACGTTGGACGGCCTTATGAATAACGTAGGCTACGGATATACGGTATTTATAGGCTGATAGAGAGACAATGGAAATATTTTTCAAAACTTATAACATATGAAATCCACTTCTCCTCAATAAACCTAATTTCAACTGTCGTAAAAGTTTCAATTGGAAAATTTGGACATTTTTCGAAATTTATATAATTTTGGTAGTGGCTCTGCCAGATCATAAGGCAAGAAATGCCCGTATTTAATATCGACTATGTTTTCATAACTATGGTTTATTCTACGCTTGCTTTCAAACATGTTTATCTTAAATATTTCTTTTTCTACCAAACTGCAAAGTAAGAGCGCGATCTAGCGGTGAAAATTGCGTACCATTCCTTTTGAGTTCACTTTCAATCACTACTCTCAAATAAGTTGTATCTAAGTATTTCTCCCGAAGATTTTGCGCACCTCACAAATGTCATCAACAAAATGCAGATGTATCCGATGCTTATGATGAGGATTATAATCCGGAGAACACAGACAAACGCAAGGGTGCATTGATTGAAAAAACTTCATTTTTGACCTCCACTAATGTGTTTCTATGCCCTCCATATATCTCCCACTACTTTTGCGTGATATCTGCCTGTCTGTGTCTTCACCATCCCTACCTAATGAGCTGCCCAGAATAATGGCTGCGAGCTAGTTAAACACCTGTATCAGAGTTTAATCTTCGTTTTCAATTAAAACATATCAATACTTATCCCCAATGGTACTATATCTTGCACTCCGTTCTTCGAAATGGTTTGTCATTATTAGAAAGACTCTTGGGCTTCTTATAGAGAAGATAATGAAGAAAAACAAACTGGCTATCATAACATTTGTCGATATTGAGAAGGCAATTTCATTACTTGGAATCCAATGCTGAGGATTCTGAAAAAATTCCGAGTGCCCTACAAGAATCGTAGATTGGCTGTCAATATCCACGGATAAAAAATTAGTACGCTGCAATTTTCTGACGACATAGCTTTAATCGCCGTGACAGAGATGGATTTAAAGAAGACTTCGGCAAAATAGATAGGATAATGGCCAGATATCAGTTGAAAACCAACGAAAACAAGACTAAGTATGCAGAAAAAGAGAGGATGCTATAGCAAAATTAAGGTTAAAATCATAAGGTTGAAGAGGTGAATGAGTTTTCTTTCTTGGGAAGCCGAATTACCAACGATGGACAAAGCAAGAACGAAACAGTTAGTAATAAATTGCAGACGAAGAGGGCTTCCCACAAAAAGAAAAATCTTCTTACGGCTAGGGTGAGACAACTAGCTTAGGCGTTAGGAAAAAATACATTAGATGCTTCATATGGAGAAGTTTTCTCTATAAAAGCGAGGTTTAGACGTCGATAGCAGCAGAAAAGTCAAGAGGGGAAGCATTCGAAATGTGCTCCTACCGAAGAATGATGAAAATAAAAGGAATGGACCGAGTAAGTAAGCAAGAAGTGTTAGGAAGAGTGGGAGAAATGATAAGATTTCTGAAAATCATGAGCAGAAGACGGGACTACTAAGTTGGCCATATTATTAGACATGATGGCCTGGTGAAAACAATCGTAGAAGGACTGGTGGAAGGGAAGAAGGGCAGGGTACGGCCGAAAATTAGTTACAAAGGACAGGTTGTAACGGAAGTAAAAGAGAATGAATGCGTCGCTATGGAAAGGCTAGCGGACAGGAGAGGGGAATGAAGAGCTGCGTCAAACCAATCCTAAGATCGTTGACTAATGATGATGTAGCGCTTTGAAAATTAAATAATCATGATTGTGGTCTAAAAAGTAGGAAATAAGTAAGAAATTTCGATATTTGAGCGACCTCTCAGGTGGTGGTTTCAGTTGGGCCTGTTGAACATTTATTAATGAGGAAGTATATATATTCTACCTCTCTCTGCAGCCGGCCGGTCACTTGGGGAATGGGAATCAAAGGCCTTATATGCCGTCTCTCTATCTCACCCACGCTCGGAATTTTTCGTCTCCTGGGACACACCGACGTGGGAGGAAGCCGGGAGAGGTGGAGAGAGAGGTATGTAGGGCGGAGAAGCTTCGGAAAACATGACCGTACCTACGAGGCATCTTTAATTTGTGCTCAACATCATATATCATTGCAATGGCACAGAGAGCGAGCAGAGAGTAACATCAAACATTGGAATGCTTTCAAATTAAACCAAGTGCACCACTAAGCTGTCAATGAGTGAGATGCTTACTATGTGCTCCGGAGTAATTTTTGATATTTTAACATTAATCTTGAGTGTGTCCGATCCTCTGAGATAAATTATATAACCGATTCCCGAATTTATATATTCCAATTACTATGATTTGCCAGACATCATTTTAAATAATAATTATTGCTCAATGTTAAATTTCACTGTAACAGTTGCCACCGAGTGAGTCCACGTAGGATTTAAATGATTTCAAGATACACCACCACCTGAACCACCAAACGGCAAACAAGTATGATACTCATAAAACGTAACTTTGAACGTTATACATAATTTAACATATGAAGCAACAACTTTAATATAAATGAAAAAAAAATATTTTTGCATAAACTTGAAGCATGGAGTCTTTCAGCGCCTAACTAGGTCCGACTAACAAATTTCTCCATATCAACTCTCCATGGAATGCCCGCTAAATATTACCAGATAATATATTAAAATCAATGTTACCTTTCTAAAGAAATAATGTTCTTTTTTGCCTCCGGCATCCCTTATCTATCAGGAGGATCCCTCTTTCAGTGGTCGCATCAAAAATGAATACCGTAAATGACACAGAATTGCTTTATGAATCGCAACTGCTTCGTGCATCGTAAGAAGGCCAATAATTTCAAAATTTATAGGCTTATCATAATTTTTATTTCCTTTTCCATGATACAAGCAGCCGAGATCAGCATTTAAATTACCATGTCAAACTCTGCAGTAGCGTCGAAAAATAATTTTTAAGAATTAGTAGGTACTATGGGCCCCACTATTACTTCCGTTCAGTATAACCTACCAGCCATCAGGTTCAATGTCCATCAGAAATGTGTTAAATGCTGTAAATGTCCATTAATATTCGTCATGATGATGACAAAACATTTAGGATACAACATATGTGATGACCCTGCCTCACAGCTAAAATTTAAATTTTTACTGGATGAATCGATGAAGATTGTCAATCATCTCGAAATATAAATGATTTGACGAAAATGCTGAGAAATGGAGGCATCACTCAAATATCTTAAGTTTTTTCTTCACTAGCCTTTGTGCAGCTCCAATGCCATCTATTTGATTTTACCTTGCATTGAATTGGTACTTTTCTATAGTATTTCCTATTTTGACTTTAAAACTTCATGCAACCATTCTATCTCACACAATATGATTCTCTTATCGTGGTTCATGTGCAGTCATCAAAATTATCACTCTTCGAAAATTATTGAAATTCGCCTATTATCCCAAACAGAGTGGTATAGCAATCATTGGGTAGCAATGCTTATTACAAAATCCACTCATATAAATTATCATTCATTCTCACCTAAGTCCTAATAAATCCCAGGATATACGTTAAGATAAAAAAGGTCATCGAAGTGCTTAAAAAATGCGTATTTAATTTTATATATCTATAGTATGAAAACATCAATTATTTGTATATTTTTTAAATTTGTATATATGTAAAAATGAATGTTCAAATGGACGAGGTTTATCCGGTAACGGTAGAGGGTAAGGGAAATCAGGGAAAGGGTCAGATTAGATTATCTCACTTAATATCAGGACACCACATGATGTAGGTACTATGCTTTAAAATACATGGGTAATAATACATATTATGGTGTATCACAAACTATCTGCATACGTTTCATTATAGTAATTTATACTACAGCCCTTAAT
Organism: Ischnura elegans; assembly: GCF_921293095.1. Classification (NCBI taxonomy): domain Eukaryota; kingdom Metazoa; phylum Arthropoda; class Insecta; order Odonata; family Coenagrionidae; genus Ischnura; species Ischnura elegans. The sequence continues at coordinate 64,637,359 of NC_060255.1, read as the reverse complement.
CTATTCCCTATTTTCTCCAGTTTAAGGAAGAGGGCAGTGCCTCCTGGGCCCACCCATATCCAAGCTTATGTCTTTATGAACATTACTGAAAAAATCAGTAACTTTTACCTACTTTACCAATTCAATTTCAATAACGGAACGATTATACATAAGTAAAAAAAATAGTAGCAATTTCTAAAGAATTTAATCTCACATCCGGTTTCAATATTTCTTTCATAATCTTCGGATCAATGAGAAACAAGCTTCATCGGTGTACACGATACTGATAAAATAAGTCAATTTTACTCCTTTTTACCACACATTTCAATAACTTAACGACTAGATATAAGTGAAACAAAGATAAGTTGCAATTTTCCGCAAAGGGTTGATCTCACGTCCGATTTTAATATATTTACTATAAACTTCAGGTTAATTACAATTACGATTCTTTATTACGATTATGGTATTCAAGGTAAACATTACCGATGATCCGTTATTTTTAATTATTTCTAGTCCCACCCGACCAAAAATGGCTGGTATCCTAACAATCCATGTCACACATCTATTGAGGTCGCTAATTGGGTGGTATTTAGATGTAGAAATTTCTTTCCCCTTTCCCTAATCATATTTATCTCTATAATCCATAATCTCACACTTTCTAAATCTCTAAACTCATTCTCCTATACGTAATATAAATATTTTATTGAGCCAGCTTGGTTTCCCGCCATTTTGCTACACATTTGAATAGCATAACGATTACATATAACTAAAATATAGATTTCTTTGCAGTTTTCCGCAAAGATTAGCTGCAATTTTCCGCAGCGATTTAATCTCACGCACGGTTTCAATACTTTCTTTATAATCCTCAGGTGTATTATAAACTTGCTTCAATGTAAACCTTACTGATTTCTACGCAATTGTTTCATCATTTATCCTGCCGATAACTCCCGATATCCAGAACAACTGGTGTCCTAACACCCCCCGCCATAAGCCTATTGAGGCGGCATATAAGGTAATATTTACACTTAGACATATAAATCTCTTTCTCCTTTCCCTACTTCCTAATCATCTTTATCTCCATTTTCCATAATCCCACACTTTTCAAACTCTTAACTCACTCTGTCATAAGTAATATAAATGTGTTATTAAGCCAGCTGGGTTCCCAGCCCACCTCACATCCGACCTCAGACACTTAAAAAGCATCCCTTCCAGTCGATAATTGCCCCGATTATCTCACTTCATTTACCCCTAGATCATCCCCGCTCCGACCCCTTCGATAAAACCACTCGAATATGACGCTGTAATTCACCCGAGGGGGCAATGGACCATAATCCGCGGGAGTGATTAACAACGGCCCATAGTTGGTCATTTATGCCCTAAAGGGCTTCCATTATTTGAAGATTCGCTCGTGACAAGTGATCGTATTCAGACCCATTTCCTAAGCTTCGGGGGATGATTTTGGCCATGGCGATGGCAAGAATTAATAGCACATTCGCGGTCGGTACATCTGACATCTGGCGGATGAACAGGGCAATAGCTTTAAGGATTCGAAATTTTGCTAGAAGACCTGTGCTCTTTGTGTAAAGTTAATTTTTTACAAAATATTAGATTTACCCTTGAATAGCAATTGAGAAAATTCGCTGAGATTCTTAGGGCAATTGGTTTTTTTGCGGTATATTATTAACATACACGTTTTTGGCGAAACAATGGTTATAGGTTGAATGGTACTATGCTTAATTTGTTCTTCAATTAATATTTTTGTTTAAATATGAACTCTTGAGGTTTCAATTACAAATATTCAACGCAATTAATCATTAGCATTCAATCAAATCCATATACTACCATCCAGTATTCAAATTTTAATAATTTGGCTAATGACAGTCATTAGTGCTGGAAGTATTGACTAATGATTTGAAACTTATCTTTCAGGTGGATATATATTGTCGTCAAATTGCTTAAAAATAATATGCCTAATCAGGCCATTGAAGCCTAAATATTACAAACCCTTGTACTACTAATGATAAGTATCTCATAAAAAACAACTTTGACTAGGCTTAACCTCCTATTTTTATTTGGTGACGTAGACAACATTTTTTTTATTTTTAGGCCCTTACATCTATCTAACGCGTAAAAAATGTAATAATGATGCTGTTTTGATTATATTCACAACGATGTAAACGAAGCTATAAATTATAAAAATTGCAAATTAAAGTACTAATTAACACTTTAACAGCAAAATTTATGCATCCAAACCATTCATATTTTCGAGTGATATATTTTTGTCGATAAGATCTTGCATCTATTATTTTTAATGAGTATTTTTTGCTAGGAAGCTTTTGTACACTACAAGTTTTAATTTACGTAAAAGCACGGAGTTTCATACTATAATATCAATCTTTAATTATTTCAAAGAGGTTTATTGTTTACTGGATCAAGACTTGTAACAATTCACCGATCGACATTAAGAAATTATAGAGTAAATTAATTTTTTGCTAAAATTCAGAGACTGTCTATAACCCTACCACGATGTATAAGCTTCATTGTAATTCATGGTTGTATTTTCAGTAAAAAAGGGTAAAGTAAATATTTCTCGACTTTTGAATTTTTTATAAAGGTATAATATTGCGAACAAATCATTTATTATTCTTCAATTCTACTCTTTTTGATTAATTCCTCATTATTTTACTTAAATACTTTATATTTGTATAGTATATCGCTTTATTTCGAATGAAACTTTGATTGCATAAGTAAGAAAGTGTGTTCTACTCAGGAATGAACGAATGAATCCATCAAAAACCCATCCGTTCTGAATTCTAAGTTGACTGCATTGTATTTTAGATGGAGCAATAAATTTATATAGACAAATTGTCAAATATTTTCTCGAAATAGACTTGAAGTGCAGGTTTTATAAAAAGAATCAGGAATTGAAATAAGTAGCTCAACACTGACAATCAATTTATGGGTAATACACCACCTCCGTGGTTCTACAAACGTGAAAGCTTAACATTAGGACATATCTAAGCTTCTCTTAGCTTAGCAGGTAATAAAATAAATAAAAATATCTATTTTTCATGAGCCACCCCTCTGCAGCATTTAGCCATCCTAAAGGCAATTAAATAGGCATTCAACCTTCGAGAGCAGTAAGCAACTCGAGAAAAAAAGTTGAAATAAAAAAACCACTCCTCCACCTGAGGCGCGACATTAATCGGCACGAAAGTAAGCCAAGAGCCCAAGTTTACCCGCTAATGAGGTTGATCCATGTCCAAAATTTAATAATCAGAGTGGTAAAATCCATAACTTAAACCGAAGGTGAGATATATTATTTCGATAACTTGAACTTCTGTGGCAATAACTCGAAATTTAGCTTCGATAGCTCGATATGCTGTTGCAGTGTCTTGAAAAGTAGTTTTGATAACTAGAAATGTTGTTCCGAAAACTCAAAATTCGATTTTGATAACTAGAACATAAAATTTTATTTTGATGAGTGCGAGGAGTTCACGCAAGTTTCACGAACTTTCCTCATTTGCCCCCGTCGATGATATCCCGTTCGATTTAGAGGGTAAAATCCCGATAGGTAACTTAATGATCCTTTCACGGCCAGGGTAACATTATCATCCATCTTTTCATCACGTATTCAATAAAAAAATTAAGATTCAGGCATAGAAAGATACGGTATTCTCGACAGTGAAATATTTCATTCTTTGAATACTTAGATGGTTCAGGTTGGTGTGATGGCTGTCCACCCCAAGAAAAAACCTTGGAGAGGTTTTTATGAGAATACCCGATAACTGCTTGAGTGCTTTGTGAATGGGACTTTAAGCAAAGCAATCCGTCCATGAGATGGGAAGTTTAGCTCTGGTCACCTTGTTACCTTTCAATAGGCACGGGCTAATGCCAACGCCGGGTTTCTCTCCACCCTTCTTGGAATGGTATTTGGAGAAGACGACCGATTGCTGAGGTCATTTGCGCCATGAGGGAAGGGTAGCTAAGGAAGGGTGAAGAGAAACCCGGCGTCGGCATTAGCCTGCTCTTAACGAAAGGCGCCAAGGGGACCACGGCTTAACGTCCCATCCGACAGACGGAGTGTTGCGCTTGAAATGTCCTCCACACAACACTCAAGCAGGGATCGGGCAGTGTCTGAAAATTCTCTTCTACTGCCGGGATTTGAACCCGAGCCCACCGGGTGGGAAGGCAACACTCTAGCCACCACTCCAACCCGATCCCCACGTTCGAGATGTTTTATTGTAATTACTGCAATAATGGGTTAAATCTAGCAAAATAACGCTCAGAAATAAAGAAAATACACGTCACTAGCATAATCAATCAGATTTTCCGGCCTCGGTGGCGGTGGGGTAATGTCCTCGCCTGCCAATCCCTAGGTCGTGGGTTAAAATTGCCGTCAAATGGCTTTGTTTGCGATGCAAATCTTTTGAATACCTGTACATTTCAACTGGGAATCATGCCAAACTCAAGACTTTTATTTTCTTTTTATCACTACCATGTCATACCACTATTGGTGCAAAATTGTTTATATGAATGTAAACGGGCAAGTGGCAAGGATATCAGGAGGAGGAGAACTATGGCAAAGAATTCGTTGATGTACATTACTTCATCTGTAGAATATGTTCCATGTCCTCCACATATCATCCAAGCAGGGATCGGGCAGTCTCTGAAAATTCTCTGCCGCTGCCGGGATTTGAACCCGGGCCCACCGGGCGGGAAGCCAACACTATAGCAACCACACCAACCCGATCCCTCGACCCTTCATCATGGCGCAAATGATCACGTTCTCACAAGAGGAGAGTCATAACCATATCGTCCAGGAAACGTTTAGTAGCACGTCCCGATTTATCATCATCAGTCAATAATCCTACGATAGGTTTGACGTAACTCTCCATACCTCTCTCCTATCAGCAAGCCTTTTCATAGTGAATTATTTACTACCTTTTACAACCATTGTAACCTATTCAACGTTACTCATTCGTTCTGTCGTCGTCCGTCGAAGGCCGTCCCTTGCCTTTCTTCCTTTCCACTTGTTTTTTTATGATTGTATTTATGAGGTCATCATGCCCCATAATGTGATCAAGTAAGTTGCCCCTTCTTAAGGTCATTACAAGGTTGTCTTCTCCTTAAGGTTATTACATGAATATTCTTTCTTCCCGCTTTTCTCAGTACTTCCTCACTATTCCATATTCATTTTAACCCTATTTACTCGGGACCAAAGGAATATTTTTTATTTTCATATTGACCTACCACAAAAAACAGGACTATTAACCTTTTATATCGTTTTTTTCAGCAAGTCAACAATTACACGTTTACGAAAAACCATGCCATGGATAGGAGTAACCTACCCAGGCGGGACTCGAACCCGCAACCTCTTGTTAGGTAGGCGAGAACTTTACCTCACCCCCACAGAGACCAGCTTGAATCCCAACATTCCCTTGAGGTAGTACGGGTTTTTCCTTTGAACATTTATACGTTGAGTTCATCTTACTATTCCCCCCTCCACTAGCATATCGCGGAGCTTACGGCCCGACACGGCACGACGTAACTTAATGGCAGGCAATTCGCTCCCGAAAATTAAAGAAAAAAGACGAACGCCAGGAGGCTGACGGGAAGGGTGTGCCGATTGCGAGGCTAAACTACTTGGGAGCGTCATGCTCTAATTGCTTGATGTGCATCCAAGCAACGGATACGGAAATAAATACCAGTGCATGCTGGCGATATGACGGTTTAAGGAGAGAGAGATAGGGTAGGGGTAGGGGAGAGGGAAGGTTACGCCATACCGTTGGAGATTGAAGGGTCTGAATTTAGCTCCCCTTCGCACCCCGAGCCCATCTCAAACCCTTTCTCCCCATTACTCCGCAGAACAGCATGCTACTCAGTGGCGGAGCATGTTTCGGTTCATTTCGATGAAATGGTTCGTGTGAGTCGGATCATTTTTTTAAACCAACTCACGTGATTCGGATCATAATTAAGAGCCGGGTCATGTGATTCGTATTATAGTACTGATTCGGATCTTTGTTAAATGTAAGCTGGTCTAAAAAGTGGAAATTTGTCATTTTCTTCCCCAGAGTTGTAAGTCGGCGAATCGCAATTTAGTAGATGGAATGAAATTTATGAGCAAAGACGAATATATGAAGTGTACCATGCTAAATCTTGTTTTATTTTCTGAGTATCAAGAAATAATATGCTAATAAAGCCTGAATCACACGATCATTTTTTTTCGTCGCGAAAGTAATCACTATCGAGATCACTTTTCCCATCGCGAAAAGCAATCGCTCTTGCGATCATTTTTCTGAATCACACGGTCACTCCCGCCGTCGCTTTTCGCATCATTTCCAATATCACAGCTCGTTGTCATAGGACCCTCATCACGAAATTATATAGCGTCTTTGTTTATTTATGCCGTTCCCACATTTGTCAAACGTGGCGCTGCAATCACACCATACGGTCATGCTATCTGATTGGCTGATATGGGGTTTTAGTGACGGTTTTAGCGACGGAAAAAGCGACCGGACGAGTGATGAAAAATAGCGATGGGAATCCACATCGCGATCGCCATCGCGAAAAACAATTGCCGCCGACGATCATTTTGCGCAGTGCTCGCGTTAGTGATCACTTTCGCGACGAAAAAAAATGATCGTGTGATTCAGGCTTAAGTAAAAATAAGTTACCTTACTCGATTAATCGATATTATATGCATGGAATTCCAGTAAAAATTAAGTATATGCTAGAGAAAATTATAGTTATAGCAGTCAAAACGTAAAAAATACAATACTTATACGGTTTAAGACACACTTCGCCCTTAATGCGTGAGAAGAAGCAAAATATTTCGAAGCTACACGTGAATCGCTATTTTTCGAACGATTTTAATGGAAGACATAAGGGCTATGTATCGGGACGATATTCATGCATTAATCTTGACTCAAACTCGACTGGACTGCCACTTTGGTATAAAGAGAACTCACCCAAATCCAAACGTTAGCTCATATATGCACTACACATCTGATAAGGCGAGTCCTACCTCAAATAGACCCGACAAGCTCCAAGATGTCCACTGCCGTCAACTCACGTTTTGGAAATTATACATCTCCCGTAAAAATACTTATGTGTGTGATATTTTACCTAGGATAGAATAAAATTTCGCGCCATTATATGCATTCTTGACGACCTCACATCAGAGCACTGAACTCTACGGCATCGCATGGAAAGAAATTGTTCGACCTACTCAGCTTGAATCTGAAATAAACTAGCTAAAAGATATGGAAGTTCCCTGCGTAAATACTAGGTACTGCTGTAATTTTTGTAAATTGTGAAATGTGTCTGTAACCTTGTATTTGTTCTATAATTCTCAGATGATTTTTGCAATTGCATTTCCAAAATATTGATAGTATCAAATTATTATTCTTTTGTTTCTTGGTATTACATGACATATTTTCCTTCGCCATTCATAATTTTTCTGCTTTCACTAATGATATCAATTATTTGCTTTACTATTGCTTTTATCCAGTAAAACCTTATACTATTTTAAGTTTTGATTGAAATTTTGTTCATATTTATTTTTATTGCAAATTACACGGTGATCTTAATAATGCCTTTAAGGCCAGAAATGCCCACAGTAAAAAAGTTGATTGTATTGAGTGTAGTACTCCAGTAATTCTGGCTTTCAATGAGCGGGAGACCATGGATGTCAAGAGTCCAAAGAAATACACTCTCAGAACGTCACAGCAAATACTCTAGTTCAATAAGAGAACAGTTGTAGTTTTTAAAATACGAAATCTAACTGAAACTCAACTTGAGTCTGAAATTTGAACCACCCAGTTAGAATGAGGACTCGAGATTAAGTTAGGCTCTGGAATAGAAACCTACGATTCGATTCTTTCGGATCATGCCCGCGAACGGTTTAATACGAAAGATACATTTCTGAACGGTTCGATACAAAAGATTCATTCGTGAACGGTACAATACGAAAGATTCATTCCTGAACGGAACACCAGTCACCAAACCCCCACCCCACGACTAGGCACCATCCCTCTTCCCCCAGCCAATGCGACACAGGCAAACTCGCTAATTGGAGTCCCTCAGATTCGCAACCCGAGTTAACCCCTTCCCGTGAGCCTCTCCTCCTTCCGGTTTACACCCCCAATCCCTCTCCACAATGAATCTCCAATACAATACGAATTCCTCACCCCACAGACCCATTTATCCCTTTCCTTAATACGAATAACATCCGAATACGTCAACGAGCAGGGGCAACCTACTGCTCTCGTACTTCCTGTCACGACTTCAGCGCGCGTTTACATTATTTTTTGACCTAATTTGTTTAAAGGTATCTTTAAAATGACGCACGCACCGAAATTGAATCGCGAACATTAATGCGATGGGAAATTTTTCTACGAAAGCGTACATCCGTTGAAATAACGCGTTATTATGCAACAATGGACGATATGAATAATAAAATTCAGGGGAAATGAAAATATTTTGTAATGAAGATAATTTATCTCATTCATTTTCTTTGGATATCAATATATTAAATCCGTTTCAACCATCGACACCAATACTATTTTTGGACAAAGTGGTTTTAACGATAATTCTGATTACATTTTTATTTATTATTTAATAAGCTGTCCGATATCGTTTTCTGCTTAGTTTACCCAAATTAATCCTCGAGAAGGTAAATGTTTTTTTCCAACGTGGAATTTTTGCACGTTTTTCCCATGTGGATTACTCCATAATAGCATTCAATATGACTGTCATTATATAACAACATGAGATCAAGTACATTCATAATAACGTTGAATGGTACGGTAATGATGGTAATCGTAGACCATGAACATACTCCTCACCAACTTTTTGTCACAACGTTGAAACGCATGAATATTTTATTTTGAAGCCAATTGTCAAAACGCATTTCATAGGATTACACGCACCGAAATATAATCTCAGTAACTGTTCAGGTACAAATGTCTAACCGTGGTGGTATATGTTAAGGAGAACCACTGTTGGAAATACCGTATTCTCCATGAACGTCAATATGATCTATTTTTTTAAATAGTTACATTAGTTACGACAGCATTTTTTGTGTTGAAAAAGAGCAAATGCACCACCATTAAGAAGGTATTTTAATTACTTAACAATGTTTTCATAAAATTAACGACGGCTGCAATCTCTAAGGAATATCTACTCCAAATTGAAAAACTGCTATTATCAATCGCGTGATGAGCCTTAATATAACACAGGATATATAGCTGTTTATTTATGTTATGATATGATGATTAACCTGTGGCTGCATGACTAGTAGTTCAAATACTTCGTTTTTCATTTCCTCTGGACACCGCGCCGGAAAATATTCATTTAAGTTATTTATTTAGGCATTACGATAAAAATGATGAATTTTTTTCAAGAATGAAAAACGCGTATTATTTCCACCTTTTCTCAATAACAAATTAAGTTAAAGGTCAGGTAAAAATTAAATTTTCAGTTAACACCTTCCATAGAAGTCGGAAAAAACACAAATATAATCAGGAAATTATTTATACAAGCAAGTGATTTCCAATCAAAAAATTCTATCAATATTTTTCAATAAGAATATTTGAAGTCGTATCGCAATGATAATAAACGATGTCATTTTATGCGCAGAGATTATTGGACAATAAATAATATAATAACTGAATGCGTAATCGGAAATATCATTGAAACCGCTTTGGCCAAAAATAGTAATGATGATTATGGTGGAAGGTAATTCCATTTATTGATATCCAGCGAAAATGAATAATATAAACTAACTAGGCACATTCCAAAATATTTTGAATTTCACCGAGTTTACGAATCACGTAAAATAAACCTTTTTTGCTGTTTCCTATGAAAAATAAATATAAAATAACCACCTCTCCATGCAAATAACTCTTTTGATGCATTCAATAAATTAACTTTCACAGATTTATGCATAGTATATTTTTTCGTATACTCTCTCATTTAAAATATTATCTAGCAAGAAATATTATAACTTCTAAAATGGCGCTGAAATTTTAAAAACGATTAGTCTGGTTGCAATTAAGTTTGAGAGGCAGCTCTCCATATGATAACGATCATACTTCCAGTGGAAAAAAATTGTTGCTGTGTGAAAAGAAATTCGGAGTTGAACAATTTAATTGATATGATTAGCTCTATATAGAATGGATAGTCAAATTGCTAGAAAAAATATTTAAGTAAAGAAGCTATAAATTCAATTTTTAAAACACTTACCTTGAAGAATTCATGGATAACTATCATTAACTTACTCTGAGATCGGCCTCTATAGTGCCAAAATTCAGCATTGGAAAAATCATTTTTACTGACAAGAATTTGGACAAAGGCCTTCTGAATTGGAGTCAAGTGTTCAACCATCGCCATAGCCAATGTGTCTTCTACATCCACGGGATTCAGTTGGCTCTTAAAGGCATAATAATTTAAGCTGCTACACATATAATGCCATAGGACATCATGCTTGCGTGCCTCAATCCTGAGACCAAGAATGATATTCACCAAGGAAAAATTATTGGTAGCATACCCGACCGGCAATCGGGAGACTCAAATTCGGTTTCCGGTGAGGCCAAATGATTTTTTCATGGCAAATTTCATCCTTGGAGTACATCTACTTACTACCCCGCAAGCCGACTAGCAAGGCGTGTGGCAGGGGTTGTCAGGATACCAGCCGGCTACATATAATAATCAAATGCTCAAGGAAAATTACGCTTAGGATTTATTAATGTCTTATAAGGTTTGGGAGAAAAAAGAATTCCCAAATCTATCCGCTCGATAAAATATCTCTCTTAATTCATCTCTTCTGTCGGACCTGGAAATATAGTGGGGCCCTAAGATCCGTATCACTCCTAGAGATATCTATTCTTAATTGTTCACGCAGAATGGGCTTGCACCCGTGCGCGTGACTTTATACATCATAATCACAGGTCAACAATCATGGGAATGGTTTGACCCAGCTCTCCACTCAATTCTCCAACCAACTTAACTTTTCGCACCTCCATATTTTTTCTCTTTTACATCCTTTTTACCTGTTTTATACTGCGTATACGGGTACATGTAATATGCAATGCTTTAAATAGTACTTAAGGGTGGAAGGTGATGTATGGTGGATTTGTGTACCAGGAAACACAATCATAGATACACTAATTTTGTTTTTTCCACGAAATGTGTGCGACAAACAGTGTTAGTGTACCTGCGATTATTTCTTTGAATGAAAGTTCTCCGCAAATTAAAAAAATGTCGATAAACGTCAGGATGGCAAAATTAATTCCATGAATGACTACATTAACAGTATAAGATGAGAGGAAAATAATGATTAGCCCATTTATATTCATTAAGCAAATTTAGGACCACGTAGTTATGTTTAACAATTTACTTGATGAAGTCGCACAACACAACCAAGTATTCGAGCCGGTAAATTATTCGAATTATGGTTTCATTATTATTTAACCATTCCATGGTTTCGAACTGGTAACACCTGAATTACTGTCGGTGTCTAAATGATGTGCCGCTTTGCTTTTCAAATATCTGTGCTTGTGTGAATTACGAATAAATTAAACGGTGTTTCTAAAATTTTTATTTTTTATTTCGGGGTAAACTGTAGGAATAGACAATATTTAAACGTTCCCGTTAATGTACAACAAATAATCCGTTGTAAATATGCGCCAAACCCTATTTGTTTATCTTTATCACGGTTTCGAATTTGTTGTTTAAGATGTATGCTGTATATTTCATGTTTTTCTCTAGGTTGAGTTTCAAAGTTCATGAAGTTGGCAAAACGGCTAATTTTAGGGTACGCGAAGTTATTTATTGCACTAGCGTGTCTACATTTTTCACTTCGTCATTAAACAAAATAAATCAGAGTTAAAAATAAAATTTTCTTTTGAATGACGTATAATTCATTATTTTAGCATGCACACAAGCACCTATCTAAATTTGCCCTGCACAGTGGCACATAATTTTGACTGCTAGCATTCCTTAGCTTCAGACTTTACCCCACCGCCAACGAAACCGGGAAAAATGTAATTCCTGGTTTTATGGGAAATAAAAAAAATAACAGAGTACCCTTGGTAGGGAGTAGGTACCCTGCGTGAGACTTTTTTGCGATTATTTTCAGCTAGGTTTTCAGAGGAATATTGGTCCAGTCCATGCTAATTTGTTCTAAAATCGAGTCAAGTCTGTGAATATCTGGTATTATTAGGTGGTAAGATGAGGTTAAAATTATATATAATAACCTATATCCTACATTTCTATTTTATATACTAATATTATATGTAAAATGAAACAATGCAATATTCCCATTGAAATTATTTTCGCTTGACGTGGTACCCTCGCCCTAGATTCTTCCCCCCTTTAACCGTATAAAACGACCGCGACCCCTCCTCTCTCGATCTTCAATATTCCCATTTTTCGACACCAAAAACCATCCTTCGTCTTTTCACCTCTACATTAGCATGAGGACATATTTAGGGAGGAACTTAGCTATACATGATGTGGGTAAGCTTTACTCCATTTAAGCCGACGTTTCAAGCTCCGACTCCGGAAAATAAAGCCATTAGAAATATTGCAATGGCTTACTTTGCTTAAACCTTTGAAGCTACTTTTTGTGAGGATCTTACAATTAGTTAAAGTTAGTTGCAATTTTTATTAAACAAAAGTCTTCGTTAGCGCAGGTATTTTGGATAGATGCCAGATAGCATAAAATCGTTTCTGGATTGATTTGGTAGAAGTTCGATATATCCATGATGTAAGAACACAAATGGTTATTTCACACTTTTTAATTCCAAAACTCAACAACCGACCATGGTTTCAGCAAGGTACAATGTTTTGAAACAATGGTTGTTGAGTTTTGGAATTAAAAATTGTGGAAAATACCATTTGTGTTCTTTCATCAAGGATGCCAGATAGAGCTCTAGGTTTCCGTGGAAGGAGGCCTCAACGAAACTAATTCAATATTGTTCCATAATTAAGGGTCTTCAAATGCTTTCCTGCAGCTTCGTGGATGGCAAGCATAATTTGTTGATTCGCATTCCCATGTTTTGGTTGTTAGCGCCAAGTGTGCCGCTTTTCAAAAGCGCTATTGAGTGAAGTACAGGAATGCATCTAGCAGCAGCGTGCAAAATAATCAGAAGAAATGGTTATAGAGCGATTTGTCGACATACCGTAGCGAGAGATGTACGTTTGAGTGTAATTATTCCCGTAGCACTCAAATTACGAGAGACTGCACCTACGCCAATCCTTTATGATGATTCGTTTTGAAATGTTATTTGTCCGTCGGATGATGGACCACTCGAATATAGTCCAGCGCGACCATTGTTGACGAAATGGACAGGAATTCACGTGATATAACGGGAGTGAAGTGACTTGTTAGCACGATACAATAGCAATTATCTAGTTAAAATGGATGAAAAGACAAGTCCATACCATTCCAAAGCGCAGTATCTATTCACTATAGAGGAAGGATGGAGACCTCACTAAGCTGATAATATTGAAACCTGAGCGAAACGTGTTTCATGCCACTAAAAACCCTTCAACTCTAGCAAGAGGTGTAAATTCTATCAATTATGACGGGTTTGGAATTTTTAGGATAAATTTTATAGTTACACACGTGGAGAAATGTTTTTCCTTAGCAAAGAGGTCATAACGTAGGATCATTCCACATATTTTGGATTTTAGTTCTTCCGAAATGCGACGTGTGGCCTAATAGAGGATGTTGTTACTCAAAGGCACGATTGAAAGACACATTAACATGCATGTCATTTAAGTCTACAGGCACAAATGGAAGAAAGAATGATAGTGAATTTTCGCCTCAATAAAATCAATTTACAGGTTTAGATCAAGGAACACTTAAAAACAGCATGCTATAAGATATTTTGAGCCGGGTATACTTGCTTAATATCATGGTTTAGAATTAGATTTGTATGCTTTCATTAGATTGGGCCAAAGTTACCCCAATTCTAGAAAACATTTTTATTAAATAATGTTACCCCAGTTGACGCTATCCGTGGCACGATAGCACCTGATCCATGAAGGGTATAGTGAGTTCAAGGCACGATGTATTAACATACACGTCGTATGTTACGAGGAGACATGATAAAGATAATGAACAGGATTGATCGATTATTACTCAGAAAATCGGGAAGACCGGAAAATCTCAAGAACTATTGTTATCATAGAGAACATAATAGAACTGTCCGGGTAACATCAAGTCACGGGAACACGTTAAATTTGCCGTAATCAGTAAGTTTCCAAGTCCCCTATGGTAGGCCAATATGCATTACATTTATCACCGCAGAGAAGTACCATAAATTCCCAAGCATAACGCGCGCCCATGCAACTTTTGGCTGTTCTCCGCTTGTCACAAAAATTTCATGTACAATTTGAACTTATAAATTGGTCACTGAACTTCATACTGTCGTGGTCATTAATATTTGTAAGCGACATCATTATATCACTAATTAATATTTGAACGATGAAAGGTATTTTTAACAAAGTAACTACTAAGTAATTCTTAGGCATAACTCGCAATATTTCGCCGTAATAATGTGAGTTATAGCTGGAGCGCAACAACGAATACTTGTAAAAGTATGTAACGTTCGTATTTTCATATGTATTATGTACCATGCGGGTTTGGGAACATTAAAATAACGATATGACTCGTCTCACTGCCAAAATATCAATTAATGATCTTTAAATTTAAGAAGATGTAGTTATTATCGGTACGTCAAAACTAGAAAATACTTATAAATAATTGTTTTATTTCTCTGAGGATTTAGGGGAATCTATCCCCCTAATCCTTGCCATAGTTACGCCACTGCTACACCCTCTCACTCATTCATCGTGACGATGAGTCTTTTCTCCCGTTTCAGGCGACCAATTAGCCGCGCGATTCCCTTGAATTACCAGCTGGTCATTTTTCGACCTCACACCTATTTTCTCCTTCGTTCCAACCTCTCCACATTTTACCCCGCCTTATCTCACAACTTATCTTCCACTTCCCATCAGCAATTATTTCTCTTTCATTTAACTTCCCTTATCTTCCCTATCTACTCTCTCCGCCTTCGATCCGATACCATATACTTTGCCCGTTCTGCTTCTCCCTTCTGCCACAAAGGCTTGTCTAATACATGCTATTTAAGGGTGGACACTTAAATATCAAACAATTGGAAGAATTCCCTTTTTTTATTACCAGCGCTGAGCGTCTTGGAAGGCTACATGGTTTCCCCGCCGTGAAGTTGTCCAATGCAAGGCGTCCATGTTAACAATAGGGTGATTTCCTATTTTTCTTTTTGCCTGAATCGAAAGATTATTTCTCCTGGAGTACGTATTTCACGCTTTTAGATTTTTAAATGACGATATCTATTTTTCGCGATTAAATAAAAAGTGAAAAATTTCAAGCGTGCGAAAAACGCGACAGCTAAGTATAAATGCTGGGTAAAACCCGTGTGACGTATTTCTGGTTCCAGCTGTCGGCGTGTGAGGTGACCTTGGGGCGAGGCCTTGAGCGCTGATACGACGCAGGATGCTAGCAGGTAGCAGAGTACCCTCCTAGCCGGTAGCGCTTGGCTTAAATAAGGATTATTAATACCTTATCAAACGAAGGAAACTTTCCGACCTTAAGCAGTTTTAATAGGTGATTATTAAGAGATATTTTCCTGAGCTCTGTATCTCATACATGCATTGGTAATCTAAGACGATGTAAAATTCCTATCTACTCGTATAGAAACTAGGTCCCTGTGACGTCACGTGGAGTGGCATCGCATGGGCGCCTATCTGGCCTTTTTCAAATGAGGATAAAATTGACCCTTGCCATTCGTCTAAACCGGTATTTCTAAAACCAAATAATTTGTATATTATGAATACACTAATGGTTGGTAACGAATCGCAATCAATGCCTTTCGTTTTCTTTGATGAAGGAAACTACCCTATTATCAGGCGGTAAACCAGTCAAGGCTTCCTGGATCAATGAAATTCCTTCGGGATCTCACTCTCCTGCAAAACTTGACCAAATTTACACAAAAACTATATACTTTAACTTTATCGAAGTCCAAAGATTTTGGGGGTTTATAAGTGAAAATTAATAATAATTGTAAGCATCCCTTTCTCTGTGTTTCTATGTTTTAAAATATATTTATTTATCTTAATGTCATGAGTATCTCTTTTTCTATTTTCCATGTTTTAAAATATATTTATTTGTTTAAGTGTCGTCGCTAGAAGCATTTTCCTCAAGATTGTGTATAAATAATGTTTACAGATTTGCCGATAGAAGAATGCAGTAGAGGGCTGCGTCCAACCAATGTAAAGATGAGAAACATTTGATGATAATGAGGAAATAATGGAATGGATGCATAGCTAACGTATAATTGCTCAACTACGGTCAATACACAGTCCACATACAATTTATTGAGTAAAATATCTTTAAAACTTATGTGAAATAATTAAACTTGCAGGTTCCGCACCATGAATATTAATTATATTACGACCAGAGTTTCAATTTTGCATTGAATGTTATTTTAATTTTTTTTAAATTTATTTCACACACCACCGAAAACAGCACTGTTCGGCCTTTACATCGGGGTTGATAACATTTAACAATCACAAACATCCATGCCCTGGATAAGGGTAACTTACCCAGGCGGGACTCGAACCCGCGACCTTCGGTTTGGCCGGCGAGGACTTTACCCCCCCCCCCCCCCCCCGCCACCGAACATATGCAAGTTTTATTTGATTTCGCCATGGAAATATTTCCCAAAATTACCCCTGCAATCGTTTTATTCGTCTCGTAGTATTTTGACAAATTGACCTTTTGTCCTGCACATTTCCAGGAATCCGGCGTTTCCGATAATCCGGCCAAGTAGTCACGGTTGCATACGTATTGTATCACCGAGGTTCATTGAAGGTTCACGAGCGATACGCGGTGATAAAGAAAGGCCGGCGTGGCGGTACAGAAGCGGGAGGACTAGTCACACTGTAGGGGAAGACATGCTTCGGGATGAGAGCGATTGCAGCGCCACTAGGGAAATGCGCATCCCAGGGGAAACGACAAGAGGTGAGATTGAGCCCCATGGTGGGGGGGGTGGAAAAAAGACATAAGGCCAAGGCATTCCGGAGGAGGCCAAGGCATTCGCGAGGATTTAGTGCAAAAAATTGAGCAAAACAGCCGTCGCGTCGCCGACGGAGAAAATTCGCTTGAGGAAGGAGACACAAGATTAAAGTGGAATGAGGTAGTCAAAGTGACGAATATAAAAAGAGGAGAGGGTGCCAACGGGTGATACGCGCGTGAATATTGACAGTGTTTTTTTTAGTCTTTGCTAGGGGTTCATTTGACCATCAATATAAGTATAGGTAAACATTTTTGCTATGATTATTTCTATTTTGTTGTACAACTGGAAGCATACCTACCTTAATGGAAATCGAGAAATCTTTTTTCAAATACCGGCTGAGTCGGATGATTTTTTCCTGGTAAGTTTCTACCTGGGTATTTTCGTAGATCATTAATAAACCAAAACATCATGTATCGAAAAAATCCATACTATGCATTGAAAAATCACTCATTCCAATCATTTGGACATGCCTCAGATGCCAGCCCAGGACGTCAGATTACTAGACAAATTGGATTACCGCAATTTTAGACAATAGAGATTGCACTGTATTCATGAGACTGTAGACAAAAGTGTTGGCAGGTATTCAAAGAGCCGACCGATTACAATTACAATTTCCGCCTTTAGGGAAGAAAAGGAAAAAAAATGAATGAGAGAAATCCGGCGATTTGGCCTCCTATTGGAGAAAGGAGCCTTAGAGACCACGTCCTTAGGTCCAATTTGACGAATGGAGTATTTCA
This sequence comes from Ischnura elegans, assembly GCF_921293095.1. Taxonomy (NCBI): domain Eukaryota; kingdom Metazoa; phylum Arthropoda; class Insecta; order Odonata; family Coenagrionidae; genus Ischnura; species Ischnura elegans. Next base: position 64,619,514 of record NC_060255.1, on the reverse strand, counting down.
TTTGTAGCACACTCCAACTCAAGGGGGTATCGGACGAGCTCAAAATAAATCCGCCGCCGCAGGGATTTATAATATAGCCAACAGGGTGGGAAGCTATTGTATAAGCCATGATAATTAAACGAAGCTTAATTAAATAACATAAAGGTGTAGATATCATTTAATTTTTACAAAGAGTGATAACTTTGTTTTCGAATAATATACGTTAGAGGCCAATTGGTTACCGTGGCTAAAATGATCTGTTATCTGAAACCTGTTATTGTCAAAATTAATAAGTCAAAATCTTCCCAATGGTAAATAACATTCAAATTTAAGACAAACATAGCTACATATTTATGACAATTGAATGCTCTCCTTCGTCTTTGAATGACTTATTTAGCGTCTAATTTCTATTGATAATTATTTTCACTAAAAAACATAACGAATGTGTTTAAGTACACATGTTGCAAAGAAATCCAAGACAATAATAGAAAAAAATACACATGTAGCTATTTAATTTAAAAATATTCCCTTTTAGCTGAAATTTTATCTTGGATCGATAATTCAAACACATCCATAAACATGGGCTCGATTGAGATCAGTGTAGATATTATCCCCCAATATTGATTAGTAATGATAACAACGTTCAAACGAATGATTTTCTTAAAAACATATTCCGGCAAAACTTTTTACTGACACGATAATCAACATCGTGTTTATGACTGAGGAACAAGATTTCACATCAAACTTGAGCGCCAACATAAGAATAAAATAAAGCAGAACACTTTGCAGTATCACGAGAGTATAAAATCTTTTATGATGTTATATTGTGCGGATACGGCCCACTCCACTGCTGTTCTTCAGACTTGAATTAGTAAGGATGATTTAAAGAGGAAGATTGAAATATCTTATATTTGAAAAAAAAATTCATTACTAAACCTCCCTAAAAAATGAAAACACGTTTATTGCGTACGTAAAAATACTGAAAACCGCTCAAAAGAAGCAAATATTAGTGCAGAAATAATATAATTTTATGGAGAATTTGTAAAAGTTAGAGGCTGTACTTCGTAGAATAGTGTATACTTAAGTGTGGTTATACATTCATTAAACCAATAATTTAATGTAAGAGGTACAGTATGATACGGTAAAATAAAGTTTCACTTTTTAATTCGCTGTGATAGTATGTTTGCCCTTGGTTACTACGATTAATTTCCATTATTAAAATGGAAGAAAAACGGATAAATGTGGATATAAAGACACAAAATACAGAATTAAAAGGGTGTAGCAAATATGAACGAAAAATTACTACAGTTTTCCCTTCCTTTTTAAGTATACCATTATCATACCCGCTTTGTCCCATTACCTAATATTTTGCCCTGTGACCATGAATTTCAAGTTTCCCACTTCTCTGGGCACTATCCTTCCCGAGCAATACCGGGTGGCCTGCAGTGTGTGCAGACGATTCGGTAATTTATTTTCAAGGCTTTTTACATTAAATGAGGAGAGGTATAGTTAATAAAAATTAATTACATAAATATACGATGAAATATTTTAACTGATATGTTGAAAATTTTAGAAAAAGTTAAAACAATTATCTGAAACACCTTTTATGTAGTTACTTAGTTTGCTTTTTTATGTAACTATAAAATGGTTTAAAGATGAACTGTTTAACATCATAAGTAGAAGAGTGGGTCAGATTTGAGAGAATTCGGCAAACACTTGTCGTACCAAGTTTAAGAAATTAGAAAACGCAATGTAATTTGTAGTGTATTTACTCTACTGCTCTCAATTGGGGCCAATACTAGATAAATACATAATATAGAGTATTAATTACAATATACGGAAGAAAGATCAAAATGAATAGTTATAAAAGAAACAAGAAAAGCTTTGAAATTTAGTCACGTGGTTGAGTCGCCATACTCAAAATGTGCGCGTGAGCAAAAAAACCATAGGACAAACAGCACGGGGAAAATACTATGAAAATCATGACTTACCAAATTAGAATGGGCTAATATATACAAGCCTCTCATGATCACGACGGATTAGAATGATATTTTATTAAAAGTCGATGAAATGCGAATGGAAGAATCTATAGGAAGAATTCATGAGGGATTAAATGTAATGACCACATTTTTCTCTTTCAAAGTAAAATGAATTCGTTCTATATTATCGAAATTAATGAACGAAATGGAAAATAAAAGATCAAATGGTTCTCAAGTTGTCAATTTTTCATATCGATAGGCTTATAACATTAGCCGCAAATACCAAAGATTTACGTGAATAGGGTTTATGAAGTGTGCTTTATATTGCATGATATGAATGATAAAATAATGTTTTTTGGATGACCTAGGGATATTATACTGAGTATCTACAAAAATATTTCATAACATGGCCAATAAATAGAGTACAAATAGATATTTAGTAACTTTATTAAAACATTCTTAAAAATAAATTGCATTGTAATCAATATCATGTTCCAGAGTCTTTAGAAACCTGAGAATTGCATTTATGCTTTTAATCAACTTTCCAAAATCATTTTAAAATTACATAATTCTTCTGCCTTACATTCTCCATCACCTGCTCTGTGTATTTCATCCGATGCATACCTCTACCGTTCTTCCACCTAAACTTCATTGATAATTTTTATTAGACTATCTTGTATTACGAAGTGGCCGATTGGATTGCCTCGTCTTTTACCCAAGGTATTCAGAAACGTTTTCTGCTATCCTACTCAAAATTTCTTCATTACTCAATTGATCTATCCATTTGAATTTCGTAAGTCTTCTATAAAACCACGTCTCGGAAACTTTCAACTTTAATTTCTCTGCGCAACCCATCGTCCATGGCTTACTATAATTTAAATTTTGGAAGAATGCAATGTATGAAGTAGAAAAGTGAAGATTGATTAGTTGAAGGCTTAGAATTTAGGCAAATTGTCGAATCATTAAGTTCAGGACATGCATTTGAAATGGAAAACATAAAAATGGCAAAGAAGCCATGTTCAAAGCAAGCGTTATCATTCGGGGTTCCTTGCCAAAGAATGGCTAAATTTATTTGCGCTTCGCTGACTCAGGAAAACGTCGAATTTTGGAGTGAACACGTGGTTGGAAGAAAAGACACCGATGAGGAAACAAATGAATGCGGGAAAAATGGGTACCTAATGGGACCATATAGATGATGCCTCAGTCCGTCCCGTACAAGTTTGATTGAATTTGCCGCGTAGTAATCGGCTTTCAAAAATGTCCACACCGCAAATATGAGTGTAAAACCATCATTTTATTCTCAACATTTACAAAATGATATTTGAAATCTCGAGAAATAGCATTCGAAACAGCCATAATTATACAGGATAAGTAATGATAATAAAGTCCTTCATAGCATGCGTTTTGACAGATTACAGAACTCGTGGTTAACAAAAACCTGGCAAAAAATGGTGTCAATATCAGCCTTCCTACTGCAGTTATCTTGCCTCAGCAAACGTTTTTCTCTTTCCCAAAGTGAAAACCTCCCCCAAAGAACGCCTACACGGGTCCCTGAATATTGCAGAACTAGCGTGCAAGGATTTTATGAAGAATTTTTCGGATGTTCACTTCCAGCGAGCCTACCAAGCATGGTAAAACGCGTGCATTAATGTGCTGATACTTAAGGAGTATAGGCAGAAAGGATTCCTTGAAAAAAAGAACGGCTTGTTCTTCGAAACTTTGGGAATCATCCCACCAATTACCTGGAGAAGAACCCGAGAACCTCTTATAATCAAAAGAACTAAGTGTAATGGAGTGGAATTTTTCCATATTTATTGTAACACTTGAATATTTTCCACGATAATAAACTTTTATTCCCAACCTAGGTTTTGATGTGACTACATGATCTTCAAGGTACATAATAGTTCTGCACGTGATATGTCGGTAAAAATTAAGGTCTCAAGGAGACAACTAGATATTAATGATTCTTTTCGGTTTTGCAACCAGGTAAACTCAGTCGTATTGTACGCCGTTTCGGAAGATGACTTTCCTCCAATTTTCAAGGCAGGTTACTCAATGAAAGTGTGAAATTCGACCAGAAGAAGACAAGTCATCTAGTAGTTACAAGTCATAAAGTATGACTGAAAGAAGTAGAGGCTCGGTCTGCCGCCATTTGATGAACGGGGCATTCATATTTTTACCTTTAACAGGAGAACAGTGAACGCCAACTGGTCAATGGGTCAACTGGTCAATGAGTTGAAACTATTCCCTCTTAACCCCCTCCACTCAACATCTGAGATCGAAACTTAACTATGAGCTGCGGAGTTTTGATTAATTTATTTTCGTTCCCGGGAGTAAAGTTTCGTCCCGAGTCGAAACTAAACTCCTTGGTGATTTTAATTTCGAACGCGAACGAAACTAAACCTAGGCCTCGTATTTTCGTTTCCCTCGGGGTCGGAACGAAACATTGTCGTTTCGAATCTCTTGCCTTCCCTAGTGACAACACATACAGGAGTCGACAAAAAAAAAGTCTGTCCCACTGTCATATTCGTGGGTTGAATACATGCGCATCAGATGACTTACGAAACGTCGAATTTCGGAGTCGAAACGTGATTCAGGAGCGGGAGACGAGGAGGTGGCGGGGTTGGGAAAAGAGAGGGGAGGACACACCGATGAGAAAAAAATGAATGCGAGGATGCGAAATGGGTATCCTTCCACGGCCATTTGATGTGAAAGGATTTTTTTTCCTTGGGAGAGGAAGAAGAAGAGGGAGAAAATTCGCTTTGCCCCATACCACACCAGAACTCCTTCACCTTCTTCAGCGGAGCAGCTTGTCCTGGACTGGATCCAACGGGAGAGGAGTGGGGAGGGGTCATAACCACCCTCGCGGCCTGCACCCTCCACGGAGAGGTTTACGACGCGCTCGGGGTGGCGAGAAAAAAGGATGGCAAAAAATATGGAAAGGATGTATAAGAAAGAAAGGAGGAAGAGGATTTGGATGAGAAAGGGAGAAGTGCTAAGGAGATATAGGAATGCCCATACATGGTGCCGGAACGAATTCTCTAATACCATCTCGTTTACTGATTCTTAATATTTGTCAATGATTAATATCCCCCAAACATGTTAAGCAAAGTGCCCTAAGCTGGCTTACTGAGTACCCACTATTCAAGAGTTCATATGGGCTCAATCTATGCACCTAAGAAACTCCTCATATCCAATGTTTACAGAAAACGCTTGGGAGTTGCCAATAGCCAATAAAGACTTACAAAAAATTATCAATTCAATAAAATGACTTGTTTTTTATGTCTTTGGTTTACAACATTAAGCCATTTATTTGTCAAATATTGGGAAAGGCTTTCTTCAGCGACCGAACTGCCAAACGTTCAAACTGCATGTGCCCATAATTTACTGAAAATTTTAGTTGAAAAATGTATAAAAATTGTCAAACGAATAAAGATAAAATACTGGAAAATGAAGATAAAAATAAATGAGACTACATGAAACAAAAAACACTATTAACATTTTTTTACAATGTAATTGAATATAAATACTGTACAAGTGCAAAACAAATAAAAAAATTAAGGTAATAAAAATATTCTACGTCAACAATATGTAATGCTATTGAGCACTTCAATGGCAACTTTTTGGAGACGAACCGCTTTGCATGCAGCTTTTCCAAACTCTTGTGTGTGTAGTGCGCACTCATTTAAGGCTTTTTCTCAACTTCTCCTTCACTAAATCTGTTAAGATGACGATGGTTCGCTAACCCTATTGCCGTCTTTCCCCACTTCGTGCAATTGCACACATTAAAAAGCTGAAGAGGTGGTTTCTCTAATCCCCGAGGCAGAATATAAGAAAATATGGTAAAAAATAACAGTAACTGTCCAATTGCAAAACAATAGATGCTGTCTGGCTTAGTCTAACAGTTTGATTCACTCATTCATCAACACACAGCCTGAAAGTTACTGAAGACGTATTCATGACATTTTCTCACAAAGAGGGGGACATGAAAAGTAATACTCCTTCGCAACTGCCTCTCCTTTTGTTTTTCTACCTGTGCCATCACGAAGTGTATTGGCATTCTTGAGACAATTGTGAGATGTCAAATGGCTTTAGAAAACTTGATATATCTAGAGGAAGGACATTGTTTAAGAGATTTGGAGAAAGATTCCGAAAGTATATCTTATTCAAATTCACGTATTCAAGTATGAAATTTGCAATGAAAATAATATTTGTCTTAACCAGGACTTGAACCAAAATTCCCCAATTGCCGGTCAGGAATGCATGCCAACAGTTACACTAACAAGCAAACTTCTTCCTGGGCGAATCTCAGATAGGGTTTACCGAACAAGGTGCTCGCGAGTACTCATCGGAGAGGGGAAGAAAACCATGTTGGAATGTGGAATGCTGGGCAAACGAGGGATGGAAAGGATAATAATAGGATTTTTAAATATAATGAGAGGTAGTATTGTGAATTGATAAATAGAGCCCAGGCAGGGGGGACAGACAGGAAGGGGTAATACCTACATTGACTGGTATTGAATACTTTAATATCTGTGCACTAAAATCAAGTAAGTGACAGATAAATAATTGAATTAATTTAGGAAAAGCCTAATTTTGCTGTGTAAATCCTGGATATCCACAAATATGATATTGGTTGCGTATAAACCGAAAATATGATGGAAAAACGTCTTTGATGACAAGGTAAATCTGGATAGAATGAAGGACGATGGAATAAGATTGATAGGTTCCCTCGGCTCCAGTTGTATCCAAGGAAGGCAATTGTTTCCTGCGAAGCTGTGGATGCACCCGTAGCTAGCGACCGTCTGTGAGATGGATCTCATCCGTTTGAAATCGAACCGCCGCCAGTGTTTATTTTTTTTCACATTTCAGCGAAATGCAATTCATTCCAGCACTCGCCAACGTGATTCAATTCTCCAGACACTTCCATGCGGGAACGGAGAAGGAGGCTTAAACCATTAAGAGAGGTCACTGGTGCAGACGTCTCGAAACTTTTTATGGCAGTTTATCTTTTCCTCTCGCATTAAAAAAGAAAATTAATTGAAAAGTTATGGTATTTTTACATAAAATATTAATGATAATATTAATTTTTTATAACTCCAAAAGCATAAAACAAGGTATTGTGTGAGAACTTCATCACATGCATACTGGAGTGATTTTAGGTAGTCATGGCTACCGTTATTTACAAAAATGCCTTACCCACATGAAAACATTATAAAACATTGTATTTGAATAAACAGTGCATACATATGAGTGGGTGAGAAGCAAAAGGGTGCAAGTGATTTTTTTTCTACACAGAGTTAGGTATAGAAATTAGGCATAGAAAACAAACGAGATCAATTAGACATTTAATAAATCATTTGATTTTCCACTCGATGTCAGCACAGAAATAAGACTTACTCATATCCCTTGGAAACCAAGTTTTTCTGTATTTCTTTTAGCAATTAACTTTGCCTTACTCTGTTAAGAAAAAATAATCACTTTTACCCCTTGGCTTCTCCATCCCTCATATATAACATATCATTGCAACAAAGGAATACATCCTCCATAGTGTTTTTTCTTAAACAACCAAGACTCAATATTTTTCATAACTAAGTTATGATTTTTCGGTTTCAGACTAAAATCCGGCAACAACGATGAAGAAAAACCATGACTAGGATGTATGCATAAATAGGGTTTTTCTGCCCTGTGAAAAGTGCTTGTGCTTTTAGAAGCGTTAATTACTATTTTAATGCTTTTTTTACAAAAGCGTAAAATGTTTTATATGAGTGTTAATTTTTGCTATTAGCCGAGGAAATGAAGCTCCAAAAGTGCAAAACCTTGCAATTTTTTCAAGCTGAATCGATTAGCATAAAAATTTGGGATAAGGCTAATGCTACCCTCTACTTCAAAATCTAAATAATGCTGATAGGCGGTTTTTTTGGTGAAAACTGTTCCTATATGGTGGGGTTTCCCTTCAGTGATGTAGCTGCTATTGTTGTATCTTCAGAATACATGTGTAGTATTTTGCGTGGTGTTCTGGTCATGTCGCTTATATAAAGTTTAAATAGCAACGGGCTTAGTAGTGAACCCTGTGGAGCGCTTGCTTCCATACAGGATGGAGTAGCCCCTTCGGCGCCTCGGAATTAGCGGTATTTGAGGTACCTAAGTGACAAGAAAGAGGATGTCGGAAGGAGATAATTTTAAATGGCAGAGTATGATGGTTAGCCTCTTATGCCTAACTCGATCAAATTTTCACGATATATCGAGAAATACCGTATCAGTCGTGAAATGATACTTTTGTGCAGACGAATCCTTGACTTGTGGGAAAAGGAGTGGTGTGATACGAGAGAAGAGATATTTGCATGATGGACTACTATCACTTTCGAAAGATTGTAATTTAAACGCGGATTCAAAGACAATTTGAAAATAATGTGTATCACCAATCCTTGATATTGATGACTAATTTCCTATTTTCTTCTATTAAAGCAGAGATAGTGTTATGGAAAAAGGAAAAAAAGACATTGAATCGTTTAATCACTATTTAAAATAATAAGATATACACTCGAGTTGCCTCACGTAATAGATTTCGCTTTATCTCTGATGGAATGGAGTGACAATGTAATTAAATGCCTGCAGCTGATTACATTGCCCATACTTGAATGAGGATCAACTCTGATGGTTGTGGATCAACATAAAAATGAGTTCCTAAACATTTTTTGATGCCCATTGCAGCTCATAACAGTCGCAATTTTTTACGCTGATATAATCCAATTGGAGCAATAAAAGAAGAATGATTGCCAGGCATCCCAGAGTTCAGGGTGAAATGTTTTACCGAGCAATTTGTGTGAAGATGATTTTCGGTTATTGATTGCGACGGCTTCACGGCTACAATTGCTTAATGTCATTTACAGGGAGCAATTTATGTTTTTAGTGCATGACTGAAATTGCTTTGTTTCCCATTGAAATGCGATTTTTTTTCAATTTACGAAGAGCATTCTTGGAATTAACTAGAATTTTTTAATGGAATTGGAAAACATGCAAATAGCAAATTTATAATTTATATCTCTCATTTTCCCCCGAGATTGCGCATTTTCATGGTGAAGTGGCCATTATAATTATGGAAATTCTTTCAATTTGTTTTGATTCGGCTGTTGTTTTCATTTGCTCCACATTCACTGGTCCAGGAATCTGTTTTACCGGCAATTCGTCAAAGCGTAAACAACCGCCCAATGTGGTATTGACAAAACGGTATCAGGATCCCAGGATAATATGCTTAGCCAAATGTGACCCCCATATGTAATGAGAAATTATCCTCAGTAAACAACGATGTAATTACTAGTCATTCTGAGGCCAATCTCATCCGTATACAATGTTTGAAATGAAATAGGTAATAAAAAGACATTCCCACATATTATATGATTGTTTTAGAAAAAAAATATTCCTTCACCGTTACACAAATGGAAATGTAATCTCATTATCTACTTCACATTTCTCATAATTTCTAATCTATGATAAAATCTCTATCTAGTCTATTATAAAAATAAGCATTTAAAGATTAAGAGACGCATGAAAGCATCGATTGCCACCAAAAATGTGCCAATATTCAGTTGTATAAAGTAATAATTCATTAAAAATGACTTGAAGGATTACACTTCTCGCGGAAAAAAATCTGCTTGTCCATTGACAGTCTCACTGACACATTTCTTAGTTTTGCAGTTCAGTTTTTAATTCCTCAAACTAATTATAATGCATAATAATAGATGAAGGGGTAATAAAGATGCAGGTAAAACTATTTATGGAAATATCGATATTACTTTTGATTTATTTCCATGATCTCCGCTACCGACTGGCCAAAACATTTTATGATGAAAATCTAAATTAGAGTAAAAGTATTGTAAATGAAATTATAAAATCAGTGACATAGCATTATCATCCAAAGTCCCGAGTCAACGGGGCTAAATTTTACTAAATTAGAATGCCGTAATTATTCACATTTCGATCAATTTATTAACATAAGCTCAACAAAAGCTGATCGTATATAGCTTTCATTTGGTGATCAGTTTGGAAGAATCAGAACTTGGAGTCTTCATTATTTTTAAAAAATAGGGACAAATCCGTGCTGTCATAAACAGACATTATGTTTTGAGCAGTGATATTGAAGAGTAACGTAGTCTTTTTTTCATACGACGCATGAAAAAACCTAGCATTCGGTTAAACAGAGAAAAATATCACATGATGGTTGCAAAGCTTGTACCTATGTCGCAGAAAAAAATCATAGTGACTACGTGCTAAGCATGGGTCAAACCACTTTTATTTTAAGAACTTACAAAAGAACTAAAGTGCATTAGCCCCCAATTTATTCTTCCAAACTGACCATCAAATGAAACTATTCAGCATTAGCCTTTTTTGGACTTATGATACTATTAATCAAAATGCCAAATGATTTCACACAAATATAAAGTATTGATGCTACCTCTACTTTTTGGCCGCTACGTTTTTCTCTTCGTTAGCGTGCCTACGTTTTAAACCGCTTTAGGAATCGAACATAACGAGCGAATTGAGGTAAAGTGTTGTTTGAAAGGATTCCATATGCGGTCTCACGTTCCTAGCGGGCTCCGAACAATTGGCGTAAATACCAGCTAATAAAAACATGCAGTACTACTGCACTATTTATCACGCCCCAGTGATTTAGTCGCTTGATTGAGCTCATAAGGTGATTTCGTTGGACAAGACGAGGAAATGGTGATGATCTACCACAGCTTCGCCACGGTTAGGTGGCTCATGAAGCGATTAGCTCTTCGTCTAACACTCTATCGGTGCTACATGATCTCGATATTGAATGCAATCGATTGTGTTTGGAGATACGAGTCACCTCAGATGCCCCGGGGATTCTCTGTCGTCCAACATTCGTTTGGGTGGATTAACACTTAGGTGTTTATCGAGTGGATGAGAGACGTAATTCCATGCGCTGTTTGAGTCGCTAATGAGATTATTCATTTTCTCTCCATGGTTCAAAACCGAAGAATTTGCCGTTGAGAACACACAACCACGGAAGTAATTACTTTGAATTGCCAATTACCAAAAATTATCTATGAAAATAAATCATATGCATCACAAAAATGTTATTTTATCCCAAAAAGCCGTTGATGAGACACGTGAAGTTAACCTGCATTGAGATATATATCTAAGAAATTTCCTAGGTAGCAGGTGAGGTAAAATTGAAATTAGATAAACAATGCCACTGTCATCAGGAAATATTATACGAGGATATATTAATGCAATTACATTAAATATAAACGTAAAGGTAATAATAATAATATTCCTACAATCATAAATGAATGGAATGAAATATCTGATGACACGGGAAAAAAATATAAGAAAATTTTCTTTTTCTAATTTTCATGCCCAGGCTAAGTTAAGAATTTTTTAATTAATTTTGGCTACATACAATCTCTATCAAAGCGTAGGGCTTCAAAACCATGAATACCAGATAATATTGGAAAACTGCGAAATATGGCATAGTTGAAGACATTCCCCTTAATAGTAAAATACCCGACCATCATCAAAACGCAAGATACAAGCCACAGGAATAACATGTTAACATATAAAATAATTTTAACAGAAAAGCCATCAATGCATTATTTTACCTTCATGTATAGTACTTAGATAGCATTTTTAACTCGTAAAGTATCAACATAACAATACATTTATCGTCAGACGTCGATGAGAAAATATATTTTTCGAACTGTAATAAAAAAATGTGCTCTCCTTTCTTTCCCTGTTTGCTATCATAAGCGTATGCGCTTCGTTATGAAATAAAGAATAAAATTATCATTCTCAACTCTCTCCATGAATGGGTTTCAAACTTCAGCTAAATTAATTTCCTAAACCGTGGCCTTAGCTACAAAATATGGTTAGCGTGACTGACACAAACTGGGGCTGGAAATTTGCTATCTGAAGTTATAATGAACATGATACCTGCATTTTTACCTGTGTATTTTCAGCTTCGATTGAAACTCAACTTAAAAAAAAATGCGTGGCAATGTGTTTACCATTCACTGTGCCAATCTTTTTTTCCTGATTTTTTTAATTATCTGGTTGATTCCTTTCACCAACGTACACCTACTTGTTACCCCGCAAGCCGCCACAATAGGAGTGTGGCAGGGGGTGTTAGGACGCCATCCGTTGACTGATAAAAGGAAATTCTCTAACGAACTTCCGCCTAGCTGTTATTAGAGCAACTTATTGCTCGGGGGAAAATAAATATCCATGCCTATCAGTTCGGCAAAATATCTCTCTTAATTTATCGTTTCTGTTGGACCTGGGAATATGGTGGTGTTCCAATATGATGCTCTCAATGATGCTCTGAAATATATTCATTCATAGCTATGACCATCGCGTTTTTGCACAAATCAATCACTCAACTTATGTGCTAATCTATTCATGCTTCTTCTACAAAATTCAAGAATTTATATGCCTTAATTTAACAGTAGTAAACTATCACACAAACAAGAATACGCCATAGCATTATCATTAGTTATCATTTTATAAATATTAATGCAGCCACGGTGGTTGCCTAATTCCAAGCACGATACCGCAAGCTGTTCACCTCCATAATATAAAAGAAGAATTTCATTTAAATCCACCAGAAGGCATGTTCATTAGCCCTTTACCCAAAAATAAAACGTTCTGAGTTTTTTATTGGAAATGGGGTGGACGATAATAAAGGCCGTAAAAAATAATGTTAACTCGCGGTATTTCTTCCGAAAACAAAATTATCCCTTTCCCCAAATTACTTCGACTTGATAAAAGGGAGAAAAGGAAAGTTATTTCATTTTTATCTCTCAGCCGCGGACTCCACAGAACGAACGGAAAAAAATAGTATTTCCGCTATCCCAAACCATGATATTTGTGAGACTTTTCGACAGCTTTCCAGATAATTTTATTCCTTGACGTGCCTCTCAACACTCGGAAACAGATTATCGAATGCTAATATAAAAACAACTTGCGATGGAAAAGTTTGTCCCCGATCGAGTAGAACACAAGCAAGTCAAAGGGCTCGCGGGAGGCCTCTGGCGGCGAGACGGTCAAGCGACGAGGACGTATCGCGGGAGCACAACATTACACCAAGCCGACCCGTAAGAAATCCCATGCCGGCGGATTCCAGTCGGAGCGGCCGGCACAACAAACCCCGCTGAGTCGGTAGACTTGAGCCTCGACCACCGCCAACAATGAAGAGGATGAGGTAAGAAACGGACAGTGAAGTGAAAATAATTGGAAAAAATAAACCTAGATAAATGAAAACTACACTGTGAAATTAGTAATTATTTTAAACTTAATAAATTGATATTTGAAAAAAGTAATCAAAAGGACTATATTAACGATTACGAATACTTTTATTTTTTGTCATCTGGCTAATGCAATGGCTGCCAATATTTTCCCGTAGATGGAGTTCTAACATTCAAACCAGCATTTTAATTATTATTCAAGCCTATGTAAGGAAGTCGGAGGGGCCGACAACGCGGACCCAGATGAGTCGATAGACCTCGACCACTACGGCCAGTGAGGAGATTACGGTAAGAAACGAACACTGATTGGAAATGAATTGAAAAATATAATCTAGCTCAGGGGCGCAGCTAAGAATTTAGGATAGGGGGTTTCAGGCGCAACTAATACTGGGGGCTTGAGGGTATGGAATACCTGCCAGGGTAAGCGGGTGGTGCGGGGGCCCTCTGCCAAAATTTTTCAAGATAAATGTTTCTAAATACTGAGTTTTACGGCTTTCTGAGGCATGTTTTATTAATAATTTCACTATCATATAAGTAATATTAATATAATTAAGTAAAATGGATTAAACTTAAACATTTCTCTGAGCTCCGGGCGGGGTTTTATCCCCCAAACCACCCCCTTGCTGCACCACTGACGTGGCTAATTAACAATTAAACTGTCGAATTTGTAATTATTTGAAATAAAAAATAGTGAAGAATTCTTTTTGGGTTTTCAAGCAAGTTCACTCAGGCGTATTGGCCACTCTAAGATAAAAAAATTATAATGGTTAAATTAAATTCAAAATAAAATTTGGTATAGGTCGTATATTGATATGGTTGAAACCCGGAGAAGAATTCATCAATATAATACATCAGGAGAAATTAAAATCGTTACTTAAAAAAGAAGTATTTGAAAAAGTAAAGAGTAGGATTACAATTGAATAAAGACGTAAAACGTTTGCAAATTTTCACTGATTATTTATTTGGTACGACGCAGGCAGTACGGTATAACTAAACCTTAACCGCTGCCGTATCTTTCGTGATGAAATTGATCAATTCGGCTTTCACTTGGTGAAAACTCAAGTTGAACGAAAGAATACAACCTTTGTAAACTTTCAGATATTTCAAAATAAATGAAAGTGGAAATTAACGAAGGCTGAATATCTTCATCAAGCATGTATTTTCACCAAGTAAAAGCCAAATCGGCCGATTTCATCAGGATTACAATGACTCATAGTTTTTCTCGTTTACATGATGCAATCACTAACAATATTTTATCAAATAGGTAATACTAACATGGAAACCAGCATATTAATTATTATTTGATGTCATTGTATAAAATATTAATTAAAATGTTTGATTGAGGACCTTTAGGTATAGATACATGTGTTCTACTAAAACTTTACACCAGTGTATGTGGCTGATCTTATATGTGCCTTTCAGCACTCAAATTTCATTCCCTTTCATTCAAATTTCCCTTTTTTATTCTAACATATAACAATTACTAAAATGTAACGATTAATCTAAGAGGCTTTGGAGTAGATTAAAGGTAAAAATTAATTAAAACAAACATCGATTCACGTTAAAAGCTACCAAAGATATAATCATTAGCACTAATTAGATTAATCTCACTTCCTAACTGAAAAACTGAAAATCGCTGAAAAAACAGTACTGTACAATTGCCGTGATAAGATTGATTTTCCCCGTTGCATAGAAACCGCCGAAGTAATTTTCCACACTTAAACATTAACTCAACCTGTTTTAACGTTTAAACGTCATTATCAAGAGCTGTCTCTTGTAAATGATGTGTGAATGTCAATTAAGATAAGACGAAAAAGTATTCCGTGACGAGGCCTTGCGTTATACCGACACGTCAGCCAATCAGGCGTCTCAGACTGGCGATCATTCATCGGCTGGATTATTTCGTCCGTTTCAAATGAAATTTTACACCTAAGATGAAATTCACCATGATATTGAAATAAATTATTAATAATAATTATAAAACCGACGTTCTTAATGCCTCCCTGCCTCTGTCCAAGATCCCAAATTCAAGTATTTCAGATAAAAAATGAAGTCAGGAAATAACCTTATGTTTTAGTGAATATTCTTTAGGATTTCCATCGGATTAATTAATCATTCAGCACCAACATTTCCATCGGTAACATTTCGGTTTGGAAAATCCGACAAGTCTTCCGTGGCTGACGATATTATTACCAAAGTATACAATGGAAAACACAAAATTAATCTGCGGTTCCAATAACTTTTGGAGAGGCTTACTAAGGACGAAATCATATTCTGGCTAAAAAAGGGTAACTTCAATCGAGACACGGGATATAAATCTGGTAATGCTTGGGATACCATTTTAGGTAAAAAAAATTAGATAGAATTTCTCTATGTTCAAAAAACATTCCTAGAACATTCCGGCCAATCAAGAGTTATCTTATTGTTGTAACTGCTAATGACTACATCTCAATGATCTCAAGTAACTTACGCTATTTAAATTCACTCCTCTTGAGGGCGATGCACGAATCTTGAGAAGAAACGTTGGTGCTAAACAAATACTTAACCCGGTGGAAACCCCAAGAAGACTTACACCAGAATTATTCGCCGGAAAAGAATTAAATGAAATTTACTTATAAATTTTTCCTATTTAAAATATTACTTGACCAATAACTGGTACGTGATGCAAACGGAGCAGATGAAACAAAACGATGGCGATAAATTCAATCAGTAAGTCTCCTTTGCTTTTATTGATATACTTTTCAATCATGTTTACCGTATTATATAATAATTATATTCGAAAATTAATTAAAAGTTATCAAATGAGATGCTCAATTTCACCAATCTAACAATTGCTTTCCATATGAACGAATCAGTTTTGGAAGTCATATAGCACGATAGAATTACGTATTTTGTTTAGGCAAAGGAAGAATAAAATATCATTAAAATAAAACCCTAATGCGTTAAAATTTATGAAGGTCAGTAAGAAATCATTCTTCAGGCTTTTACATATACCCTCATCTATACATGATGATAACTTTATAAAGTTGGTTACTTGCATAATGTAACGAAAACGACTTATGGAAGTTCCAATGCTTACGCTTTCGGAAAAGTCTGTTTTTTTCAGGGCCCCAACACTTTTTGCACGAAGATAATTGTAGAAGTGGTTTTTTTCTCATATTTAAGCATGCTTTATTCATTAATATAGCCATAACTTGGGAGAAGAAAAATTTTTGTTCCATAAAATCCCCTAAGATTATCATAATTTTACGAAAAAATTAACTTTACCATTAACTATGCATCGGTCAAATAAAGCATTTTGTTCAAATTACCGCGTTATTGTGCATTAAAAATTGTTTCATATGCATTCAAAGCTGTTCTGGCAGTGCATCTAAATGAGAGCAGCAAGTAATTACCATTAAAGTGGACTGAGCTATGAGAAAAACGGCAGTGTATTCTAATGCTTGCGCTGGTAAAGATCTAAAGATATCTTAAGAGGCTAATATCACCGTAGAAAACATCTGATTCACAATTAGGGTCGTTGTGAGGCAGTATAAAGAGGATAATGAATCTCCCATTCCACGTGCAAATACTAGAGCTACGAATTAAATGCATTTAGCCATTATTCATCCATACATTCCTTTCTACAAAGACCTCTCAGGATTCCTGAACCAAAGGATTTATTGTGGAAGTTATAAAGACAGTAAAATGCCACATTTAAGTAGTTACATTGTAATAGGTACAAAAGGAACCTCCTTTTTGTCTCTTCTGATAAGCATGGCTATTTAGCATATCCTACTACACTCAACAATGCTTAAAATACTTAACAGCAAATATACATCAGATAAACAACAGCACATCTCGCAGCAATGGATAAGCAAGAGTTTTAACTCTAACAATTAGTAGGCAATATTTTATCCAAAAATTTTGATAATCTAAGGTCTATGGAGATGAAATTGACGAAATGAATCCATTTCCTTCGAAGAAACATAGATCAAATATGGACATTTCAAAGACTAAGTTCACTTTGAATACGCCATTGGAAAATTTTCGATAAATTCACGCAGAAAATTAAATACATCCGACAAAAATCAAATCAGCGTTTCAAATTGGCACATCAAGAGTCACTTTGAAGAAAAGAATGATGGAATAAATACAAAGCTTTTACTAGTTGACTCAAATCAATGAGTAATTCATTCTCAGTGGAACATATAAAAATATAATCATTTCAAAATAGAGATAATAATGCTATCATAAAGATAATTTAAGTTAGTGAAAACCTCATGACCTCGAACCATCAACCCACAAAAAAAATATATCGCAATACATCTATATTCGTCGTTCATTTCAGAAGAATATCCATTAAGCAAGAAAAGCTTTCCGGAAATCACGTTATGCAGACAAAGTATAACAGAATTGCATCTCAGGATCAAATATTCTGCATTTAAGGCCCACAACCTTGGAGTTCAAACTAAAAAAAAAAACGTTTAATTTTAACCCATAAGTTGAATTATATTAACCGCAAAGCAAAACTATGCATTATAGCCATTAGAAGTACGTAAAGTTGAATCTTTGAGAGTCCGGTTCAAATCCCGGGGGGGGCAGAGATTTTTCAGAGACTGCTCAATTCCAACTATGTGGAGGGAACATCAAGAACGGCACACTGTCAATCGGAAGAAATGCTGGGCCGCAGAAAGAAACCCGGCGTTGGACGCATACGCTGGGTTTCTCTCCTTAATTCATGTATTTTACCCCTCCTCCTGGTGAAAATGACCTCAAATGACCGCTGTCGTTCGATTCCTCCAAATACCATTGCATACCAATTGAAGATTTTTATTGTTTCACATTAGGCTCAACGCTTTCAAATGATAATTGTTGGTACTATAATAACTATTTTTGCGAGAGCTTCGGAAAGTTTCAACTATATCGCCATAACTGCGTCTCTAGGCACGAGCAGTATGAGAATTTATCAATTGATAACAATTTTTTTTAATGCTTGAGATAGGAAAACCCCTTTAAAAGAAAGTATAGCTATTCTCGCGCATCCGAAATCTATCTCTGCCAAAACAAAAGAATATCCAGAGCAAAAGCTATTTTGTGGAATAAATACGTTGCTCAACATATCATCAGAATACCATAATTTCAAAATGTACATTTGGATACCAACATTAGTGTCCATATGGCGATTGATAAGATACATCATAAGTGTAGGGTAAATTTACTTTACGTGAAAAATATCTATGGACTACTGTCGCACTAGACGAGGAGAAAGATAGGTAGACGTGATCAAGAGAAGGAGATGGACTACAAAACCTAGAGAGATTGAAAATTTCATTCTTTACTCGTAGTTTTGAGGACAACAACGATGTCTCGATTAATAAAATTAATCGCGTCACTCGCTAGGACGACTGATTGTATGTTTATCTTTTCCCATTGTTATATGCTTGCGTGGACTAACTAGAGGAATTAATGAGTGTTGATAAGTATTGCATTTGCTTGAATTCGCACTTAACTTTTGTTATTATTCGTTATATGTTTACGACCGTGGTAATTGCCGCTTGTTGGTGATTGGTTACCCCCTGCCAAACACCCTAGAGAAGGCTGGCAAGGTATTATGTAGATGTAGATATATGCACGAGGTAGTGACTTTTCAAAACAACACTTCGCTAGCCTCGCGATTAAGAAATCCATCTCTGCCAAATCAAAACAAACACGACTAATACCTACTATGAAATCAAATTCCCGGACGAAAAAAATATAATTTTACCCCTAAAATTCCATCAAAAAAATTGAAGTCAACAATGTCCGATTTGGATACGTTATATGGTGGAGGGTAAAGGAAAAAAAGAATATATAAGGTCGGGTAGAAGGTCAAATTTGCACATCAAAATGAGTTCCTTCGAATTTTCAAATCTATATCCATATCCGGGTAGTTCGATATAATTCAAAGCTGACAGCGGCAGCGAGAAACACAAGAAAATGAATGTCGTGACCAGCGAAGCGGTATAAAAAAAAACCCTGATAAATAGCGAAGCGACTCGGAGCGTCAATACAACGACCAAACCAGGAGTCGTCATCAAGCAGACAAAGATTCCAGAGTTGCATTAATAAATATTTCATTGTTCATAGTTATTTGCTCGGAGTTAAAGTTATTTTTTTGCCGTTATTACTTCGGTAATACTTATACCCGAAGTAACATAAAGTTTGTATGCGATAAAACTCAGTAAATAAATTATTTAACAAGGAAATGATGATTATAAAAAATGAAATAGGCACTCTTCATTTTGGGAATACCTGACTTAACTATAGGAGTTCAAACGAATGAGCTCAACTGAAATCCTCGTCATTATGATAAAGCCTCTTTTATAAGTTTCCGACTTGTTGGAAAAAAGCCACTCCCGTCGGTGGTACTTTTAATTGGAATAGTGGCTGTGATATTTAAAATGAATGGCTGACTATAAAAATTTATACATCTAGCAAATAACTACCTTTGACCATTTGTATTTTCTTAAAAATACCGGTTCAATCTGAAAACATATTATTTCTTTGTAATCAACATTAAAATATAACCCTGGCGACCATGTTCTTATAATAACAATTTTTCTGCGTCATATTTTTTATTCCAAAAAAAGAAAGAATTACTATAATAAATAAATAAATGCAATTACAGTACTTAGTAATTGGGGTGCGGTTTATAATGCAATAGCATTTGTAGCTGAATGACTAATGGAGTTTCAGAGAACGTCAATACAACTATTCGTATTTGGATTAGTATTCTACACAATTATATCCTGAAGAAAATATTTATAGACGAGCAGGACGATTTATGCGCAACTTTTAACCCTGTGACAGAATTGCACCGTAATTTATTGTTGGTAAATGCATGCAGTGGCGGATCTATAGGGGGTGGGGGTCATGTAAGTATCTCCTGGGAAAATAGCCGTACTGTTTACTAGAGCATAGTTCTTTTCACATACATGATTACTCCGAATTAGAATATTTCAAACTCTTTAAAAAATACCCCTGTACTAAATCACTGAGTACACATTTCAATGAATTCCAGTAATAACAATGAATAGTTAATAATGGACTCCGAACATGATAAACTATATGATATGCAAAATGCTGCATTTATATGTCATTATTTTCAGAACTAATGTCGAACATTACAATAAAATTGGGCTTGTAATTACTAATGAAACAAAACATTCTAACATAATGAGATCCTCTTAAGGAGATAATTGAGTCGAGCTTAGTCAAGACAATACTATGCTTTTCAATAAATAATGATTAATTTTCTGCAATCCATTTTTTATTTTAAATAAATTTTCTTCGCAACTTTTTAATGGTACAAAATTTATTTTGTTTTGAAAGGTTAAAAATATGATGCAGCGTCACTGGTGAATTTTCTATGGAAATATCTTTCGATTAACGCGTCATAACTCCGTAAAACGTATCCATTAGCATCAAAATCGCTATGCAAAAACTTTTATACCGTTTGAAGGATCTTGATTGAAACACAAGTACAACCTTCACTGATTTTCCAGACACTATACATCTTTTGGGTTGCGTAGTGATGAAAGTGTAAAGGGTTTAAATTAACCACAGCTAGTCAACGGATATAAACTGTTGTGATGCAAGTGGTATTAATATGTAGTATACATTTATCTATTTCCGAACCTTAAAGTCTCATTTTCTGCAAACAGGGCAAACCCTTGCTATGGCTCCAAATTTAATTATTTAAGCTATTTTGGAAAATGCTCCTTTGTATATTTAAATAATAATCCATACTGTAATATTTAATCCATGAATTTAATCCGCCCTAGTTTAAGAGCCAAAAATCCTCCAAACATAGAATTGAGTCGGATGTTGTCTATACGTCGCACACGCCACTACGGTAAATTTATAGAATTCACTTTCGCTCACTTTGAAAATGATATAGGTATTTCTACGAACGAAATTTAAAAGTCCTATTATTAAAAGGAATTTAACGAGTAACTTTATCTGTGAATGATAACTGCTGTAGTATGCGATTACATTTTTTGGCATTAAAATTGAAGCAGATACAAAAATTGTAAGTTTACTTGTAAGTTTTTGGGTGAAAAATCCGTCGTAATGGGAGGATCGTGGGTACGTCTAGGTACAAGGACTACAAAATGGCACAAGATTTTTCACATCCTGGTAAGTTTTCGTCAAATAAGTGAGGTCCATCGCTATAAAGGCATCTCTTATCCTAAAAATGGCACTTTTTCTATCAGCACTGACACTTCCTCTCATTGAAAAACTCCAAGTATGAATTAGTAGTTTTAATATAAGTAAAGAAAATTCCACTCTAGTAGCGAGTATGGGCCACTTTTTATTTAGCCACTTTGAAATTGCGATTTTTCGCTTCAATATGAACTTATTTTCATGCTTTCAAACACTTTTGGGGCTCTCAAAATCAAGAGACTATATAAATACACCAAGAATAAAATATTTCAAAAAATCATTTGGCTTAACCGTTATTCGAAACGGTATCTCCTAATTGCCGGTCAGATAAGCTACAAGTAACATCATCAAGCTATCTTCATCCTAAAGAATCTTAGACTGGATTTGCCGAACAAGATGTTGACGTGTCAAATGAACACAGTGATACTGGAGGCGGGAGTTGTCCTCACTGAGCCAGTGTCGGAGAAATAAACCGTACGTTTCCGCTATTTCGCGACGGACGTTTTCCAAAGCACATAGCATATTAGTGCATATAACTTTGCACCGTGAGCATGACTGCGTACAAAGTTTATTCCTCCTTGCAGTTCTCTGGAAAATTCCAGTCCCGAAATAGCGACAAAGTGGGGGTTTAATTTCTCCTACACAGTGCCTCCTGTGCCACAGTATAAGCCTGAAGCGTCAAAAATGTGTTCGGTGAACGTTTAAATTTCATAATTTGCTTAAATACATCCTTCAGCTTCAAAACCACTCTGAACACAATAGTGCAAATCTTTACGTTTTTTACTATTCCAAAATTACTTTGAAAATCCTAATCTATTTCTTTTTATTCAGTTGATCGGTTTAACTTAATGAGAGTGATGTATTATTTTTTGCAAAAAATCTGAGCAAATTAAAATAGCCTTAATATCGTTTGGCTTCCTAAACATGCCATACAGCATTTGTGATGCATAAGACGGTGTTGTAGTAACTCGCTGTGAAATGACACATGAGTGCTGAAAGCAGTTTGAGCAATAAAATTACTGTAGAGAAGTACAAAACTATAATTTTAGAGTCATGGAATTCCAGGAAGCGACAGCCCAAGTTATCTATATAAACGTTGATAAAAATGTAATGCTCTGGTTGGCGGATGCAATCGAGCATGCGAAAACTCTTAACATGAAAGGATTCAATCGTTGCAGGCTAAACTTTACGGAATGTTCTCATGATAAAAGGAGTAATAACTACGATGTTATTTTTAGACGATGATTGCTTAAGCCAATCGGTTTAGATACTAAGTGCCATTCCCAAGGGTAGAAAACAAAGGAAATTATACTCTTGGAGGATGGCACAGAAAGTCTCAAAATCGTTTAGGACCAGAAATATGTTGTGCGAAAATTAATAAGTCGTTATTACTGCCATTATCTACAAATATAAATGTTTCAAACACTTTGAAAAAATGTATTTCAAAACTTGCTTTGAAATAAAAATAAAGAAAAAATGCAAGAGTTAGCAATGGCTAAAGTAAGGTACGAAGGTACGACATACTACAATTACCATGCGTAGGGGACTTCATTTACGAAATGCACACCCAATATCATTGTCAAGTTATCAGAAATTATCAAGTCTGTTTTATCAACCACAAAGATATGTAGGTTCCATGTTTTATCACGTCTATGACACTGGAAGTTTCGGAGGAAAATGAGGCCTAAGAAGAAACCACTATAGAATGTTGCGATTGCGTCATAACAGATTGTTTCGCAGTGAAATAAATCTCATCAAAAAGGTAAAATTACAGCTTCAGAAAAGTGCAACTTCCGCCAAGAAGTGAGAGTAAAATCAGTGAGCCCCAAAATGTGATTACCAACCTAATAATTTACATTTAAAAAAAATGTTAAGCTATTGCTTTTTCAACCAAAATGACAAGCAAATTCTACGTGAAGTCAGAGTCACGTTACAGACCGTGGACTTTTTCCACGGAAACAATTATCTATGAGAAAATCGCTGAATAATGTTGGAATATTAATAACAGATGAATTGGTTTTCCAATGAAAACCAATAAAAATCAAATAGTAAATTAAACTTAAGAAAGTTAATACGAATTCATTTAAAATATGTGTGATGTGATCATCAACTATGTACCAATAGTCCTCAGCCAAGATGTGTAGAATTATCAAGTCATTGGTTTAAAATTCAAAATGACAAGCGTTTTTTCAGTCAAGTTTTGCGACAACGAAATTTTTTTGGAAAACCATGTCGGCGATGAATATCGCTGAAGAATTTCGGAAGTGTCATAACATAGGAATTGTTTTGAAATAAAAATAAAAATGCCATACGCACCGGAAACTTTATAAATGAGTGACCTCCTCATAAAATGGAGTGTAGAGGACCCTAAAATGTGTTAATGAACTTATTCACACGAATATATGACGCAGAATTATCAAGTGATTGATTTTTCTATCACAGCGATAAGCAAATTCCCGCAAAGTCACGTCTACGACAACGAAATTTATTAAGGGACCATCTGAGGAAACTGCTGAATAACGTTGGAATAATTTCATAGGAGATGAATCGTTTCAAAACTTAAATAAATTACTAAAAAGGTAACACCTTCATCCGAAAGGCACCAGATCTTCAATGACTCATACGTAGCTGATCCAACAATGTGACGCGTACAATGTGGTCTACATTAACCCATTAACGCCTAGAAAAATGCCTGCCTCTCTTGACGATATTTAGGTTTTCCGTTTCTATGGTCATCGTAAATAATCCTATTAAATATTTTGGTTATGCATTCATCAAACATTTTTCTCAGAGAGACCCGGCGCCACATGCCTACTCTGGACGGTAACTATGTCAAAATCTAATGTGATCTGCCATCAACCAGCATAAGAAAGGATTAAGTCTTCAAGGAAAGCATATTTTTGGATGAAGGAAAGCTGAAATCATATTTTCAATATATATCTATTCTTATTACACCTATATATTATTTAGCCATCCATACTGAAAAGCCAGTAGCCATCCATATTGACAATCGGATTTAAAACCGTCACCTGAATTAAGTTTAATTATTTCTCCCAGTTTCAAAAATGATCTAACAGACTGATTAGATAGACGAAATCATTAGCAGTATATTTGTGACAGTTTTAAAACGAAATGTAACGCAGTTTTTATTCATCAAGAGCCTCGTTTGCCCAGCACGGAAGGGATTAGCCACATGGCTACGGTGGGTGAAAACGGGTAAAGGCAAGACATGAAATTATCAACTCATGGCTTTCCAATCGCAACGAAAAGGATATTCCACGAAGTCACTGCTGATACAACGGAATTTATCTAGGGAAATGACGAGCCGTATAAGGAAGCCGCTGAAGAATGTTGGAAAACTGCCATAACATATTAATTGTTCTGAAACGAAAATAAAGAAAATGCAAGGCAACTTCAAAAAGGAGCGACTTCCAGCAAAATATGTGCTATGAGAAACCGAATCAACACTGAGCCATTTGCTATCTAAAATCAAATCGTACAACTATCAATTCATTGCTTATTCAATCACAACGATGAGCAAACTCCACACACAGTCCCGTCTACGGCCGCAGAATTTCTCGTGGAAAACCTCGAAGGTTCAAGACCTCTGAGGATAGCGCTGACAAATTTTGGATGTGTCACATAGGTAATGGATGAGTTTTTTGGCATGATTTTAAGGCAAAAGAATGAGCATATCAAAAGTATTAAGAGTTGACAAAAAAACAAAACAATTTACCTCCAAGATCAGCGCGGGCCAAGAAGAAGCCGGCTACCAGGAAGAGAAGCAGCGCACTGTCGCCCATGGTGAACGCCGAAGGAACTCCGCCGAAGATGAAGAAGAAACCGCCGCTTCAGAAGGCGAGATCCAGCCGGGAACAGTCGCAGAACTGGTGCGTGAAAGAGATTAATGATGCTCCTTTCAATTTCCTTTTCCACTACTTAATTCACTGAGGGGAATTTCACCTCCGAAATCATCAGCTTTTTTTATTCTTGTCAGAAAGAACTAATTGCTGCGATGGTTATTTCTAAAAAAAACTATTGGGACAACATCAACAATGATGACGATGAACAGATGATTTGCACTTTTTTTGTGTAAATCCTCTGTCGTACGTTGTATCTTCACTGGTCATCGAAGAACGAGCCTTTATCTCGGAAACTTCGACATAAACAAAGTGGAATTCTCATTAGTCTGAAGGTAATAGGGTTGAACAGGAGCATTCAGTTGGCAGATTAAGAAAACTAATTAAGCTTTCTTGGAAGAAAACATTTTTGCTTCAACATGAGGGGATATGGTAACTGCTCCATGAAGACGTAGCTGTCATCTCCGGCAGCACCGTCAAAAAATCTTTTTCTCCCGGGAATTTCTCATCCAGGAAGTTCAGGAAAAATCTCGATGGGTTTAAGAATGACGATAAAAATGTCAAACCAAGTCTATAGCCCAAAAAAAGGAACAAAATATCCAAGAGTCAACAAACGCGTTTCACTTCCAAAATTGCAAAAAAAATAAAAGGGATGATGCATTGACGATGGTTCATGTACCTACTATCTTGTAAGGTCGTATTTTCCAGGGTTAAAAAAGAGTAAAATATTTTCGGGGAAGTATTTGACACGATAAATCCGGTCCAAGCGTGTATGCAAGGGAGAAAAATGTTAGCCCAGTAGATAGGGGCCCGGGGGAGGCCGACACTACAATTTTCCCCGGCCGACGATCCACCAACTCCCGGTACCAAGCCGCACTCCGGTCTCCAAACTGCGGAACGATGTAATGACGTTGCGAACGAACGAACGAACCTTTTTGACGAAAGGAGCCGTACCACTCCGTGTGTTCAGGGCGGTGCGAGCCGACTGGCTCAGAGAGTTCGCCGCGACGACTATAAGCTACCCCTCCGACGCCAAGGGACGAGAGGGGAGGGGACACACAAGACCCCTCCCCTCCAAATTCACCCTTCCCCCACTCCTCTTTTAACCCGGGCCGGCGTCGCTTTCCCCTCCACGCCGACGCGGGTCGTCCCGACGGCCAACTGAGAGATGTTGGAGGGGGAAGGAACTCGGCGAAAGGGTGGGAGAGAAAAGAAGGGGGTTGTTGGGAAGAAAAAGAGTACGGGTGGGGGTAATAGAACAACCCTCTCTCCCTTTCTTCAACTACTGACCCGGCTACTCCAATTCGGGCAGCGACGTTTCGCGAAAACTACACGTGAGGATAATAGGGTAGTTTCCTTCATCAAAGAAAACGAAATGCAATGAATGCGATTCCTTACCCACCATTAGCGCATTTATAATACACAAATTATTTGGTTTTAGAAACCCTAGTTTAGACCAATGGCCACGGTCAATTTTAACCTCATTTGAAAAAGGCCAGATTGGCGCCCATGCGGTGCCACTCCACGTGACGTCACAGGGACCTAGTTTCTTTACGAGTAGATAGGAGTTTAACATCGTCTCAGGTTACCAATGCATGCATGAGGCACAGAGCTCAGGGAAACATCTCATAATAATCACACATTAAAAATACCTAAGTTCGGAATGTTTCCTTCGTTTGATAGGGGAATAATAATCCTTATTTAAGCCAAGCGCTACCTGCTAGCAGGGTACTCAGGTACTTGCTAGCAGACTGCGTCGTATCAGCGCTCAAAGCCTCGCCCCAAGGTCACCTCACACGCCGACAGATGGAACCAGAAATACGTCACACGGACTTTTCCCATCATTCCTACTTAGCCGTCGCGTTTTCGCGTGCTTGAAAATTTTCACTTTTCATTTAATCGCGAAAAATAGATATCGTCATTTAAAAATCTAAAAAAGTGAAATTCTTACTCCAGGAGTAATGATCTTTCGATTTAGGCAATAAAATAATAATAGGAAACCACCCTATTGTTCCAGCAATTTAACCCTGGCACTTTAATGTGTAAGGGTGGAGGTAATGGAACAATTACCTTTTGATTTCCTTTC
The DNA here is from genome assembly GCF_921293095.1 of Ischnura elegans. Classification (NCBI taxonomy): domain Eukaryota; kingdom Metazoa; phylum Arthropoda; class Insecta; order Odonata; family Coenagrionidae; genus Ischnura; species Ischnura elegans. The sequence goes on along the minus strand of NC_060255.1, from coordinate 64,592,153 downwards.
TTCAACTACTGACCAGGCTACTCCAATTAGGGTAGCGACGTTTCCCGACTACATTAAGTCCTCGGCACACGAACAAGGCGCGTTCCGAGACCTCCGAGGTCTGCAGAATATATCGCTGCATTACAATGTTGCGTTAAATCACGATGGTGAGGAACTGATTTTGCTACGATGCGGCTTGAGAAACGTTGCTGTCCGCGGGAAGAAAACACGCGCAAAACGCTTAAGGTAGTTACAGCGCCAATGGCTGAAGTCAAGTCATGCACTCGGGCAACCTATTATTAACGCAAAAGAGTCGCAAAAAATAAACAAAAGATATCATAATTAGGAATGAAATGTGATGCCCCGTTCACATTACGATTGTCGGAGTGATCGTCCTAACGATAGTTGGCCGAAATAGCCGTGTGAATGCATGTCCTGACAATAGTTGACGTAGGTCCGAACGTTGCCACTTTACGATGGTTAGGCGCTGGGAGACCGGAAACGGAAGCGACAAGAGAAATAAGAAAAGGTCGTGAAGCTCTATTTTTTTCATTGATTTGTCCTGGGAAGGATGAATATGGGCGGAAGAAAAATTATTCGGTAAATATACTTTGAACACAGTAATATCTTGTCCCTGCATGCCTCAACAGCTTTGTTAACCGTCAATTTCCCGCTCATTTTAGATGTCAGCACTAGAGGGCAGCACAGGTTTTAACAATCGTCGTGTGAATGCACGATAGTTCCGACAATTGCTGGAACAATCGTAATGTGAATGAGGCATGAGAGCAATTGCAACAGCACAATGCAAATTTCAAAAATAATTTTTAAAAGGTATTTATACGAGTCACATTGACTAGTTAAGGCACTTGGTATGGTATGGTATTTGCAAGAGGCGACCGGCAGCTGTGGTCATTTGCGCCATTAGGGAAGGGTATGGAAGGAAGGGTGGAGAGAAACCCGGCGTTGGCATTAGCTTGCTCTTAACGAAAGGCGCCAAAGGGACCACGGCTTAACGTCGCATCCGACGGACGGAGTGCTGCGCTTGAAATGTCCTCCACACAACACTCAAGCAGGGATCGGGCAGTCTCTGAAAATTCTCTGCCGCTGCCGGGATTTGAACTCGAGCCCGCCAGGTGGGAAGCCAACACTCTAGCCACCACTTTAACCCGATACCTCCGTTTCTACACCTCTTCCAACCTTTGCGCACTGAACTGTTGACAACACTTTTGACTAAATATTCCAAATTAAAGCGGTAAACTCTAAATAAACATATTTATTTATAAACAAAAGGTACGTAAGACGTATGTAAAAGCCGGAAAACTAAGGGTTCAAGGATGTTCGATCAATGACCATCTTTCGCCGACGGTTCATTTCTACATACTAGGCCTTCGCAGTGGGCTCTCCTGACTTCTCAGAACAGGCAGTGCTGCTGCTAAGAACTTGGCTTTCTTCAATGAATCTCCACCTTCATTCAGAAGAAAAGTTGGGATGTTTGCAGAAATTATTCCACATTTGCTTGGAGTCATTTGATTGTTGTATACATATGTTTTTGTTATAATAATCACTTATTATGCATTATGTTTAAAAACTTTTGGGCTATGTCGCCGCGTCAATTCTTGGTTGGCCCCAACGTTTCCCGACCGATGCTGGTCGCTTTTTCAAGGGATTATAAGGAAAAAGCGACCAGCATCGGTCGGGAAACGTTGGGGCCACCCAAGAATTGACGCGGCGACATAGCCCAAAAGTTTTTAATCATAATGACGAGCATCCGCGAAAATTTTGACGAAGAATTACTTATTATGCATTTAATTATTTTCTGGTTGCTGTTACTTTTTTAATCAGTTCGATTTTGTAAAACGGTGTTATCCGTTTAAATATATAAATAGGCAACCCGCATGTAGGCAAATCAACCCCTTCCCAATGAAAATTTCTGGCAACGTGCCTGCCGTCCTTTTAACGCAAGTGTTCAAATTCGAAGAGCGACGCGTTTTGTTTAACGGTATCACACGCGCATCATCGTCGGCCCCACATCGAGGCCCTAAGTGAACTCAATGGTGCTACGATAAACTCAATAAACTCTGGAAAAGGTGCCGGTAGAATTCCCTTCCCCAGGGAGAAAATTATTATATTATACGAGTAACAAGTTGACTCTTTACCAGGTGGTAACAGTAAAAAATGGATATAGCTGTCGATCATCTCCTTCAAATACGACACTAGCTGTAAGCTAACGTAGTTGTTCGTTTTTAAGTTATTATTTTCATGAATTAGTGAACATAGGAATTTGATCTAGAAAAATAACTGATTTTTTTGATAAGTCATGAACCTTGATGCTTTTGAGGACATTTGTTGCCAGCATGAAAATTTAAAAAAAATAATTTTGCGCAATTTTCTGTTAAAAAATACAATGGTATTCGAATGTATTTTTCGTCAAAGTCCGTAAAAACGTTAGTGATACAAAACGAATTGAAGCGGTGGAAAACCCGAGAAAACTTCACACAGCTATATGAAAAACATTTGGGTTCGTTCTCCCTTTTCTCTTAAAATTACGTTATCGATTAAGACGCTTGACCCATTGCAATGCAAAATATCTCGGTTTCTTTCTATTTCTTTACACTGCCATCCAACGGGAATATCTAAGCTAATTCTATGCTTCTGGGCCATATTTACTTTTTCTTTGGAAGTTTCTGGCCTTTATCTCAATTCGAAATGTCACGCACGGGCAATTTCAGTTCAATTAAGCACGCCAAATTTATTACGGAGAAAGCATGTATCTCACCGAGCAAAGAAATCGATATAAAAAACTGCCCTATCCCCACCTTTCCAATGCGATAGCTGAAGTCAAGGTTAAAAAAATCTTTTCAGGCATGTCTCTGTGGAAGTTGCTGTTATTCATAACGGAATGCAATGATAATATTCCATGCATGTACGGTGGTAATGCAGTGCTACTAATCCATAATCATGTTGTGCGTTTTTTGCGCTTATATAATTCGCACGTGTCTTGAATCATACAATTTCCTGTATTTTACCTGCAGATTGTCATAGAGTCCTAATTATTGGCTTACCAATAAAGTTCAGACTTTTCATGGGACATAATATGTGTCAAAAATTCAATAATTTTTCTTTATTTTATTGTTATATTTAAAAGTTTCAAAATGTGTACTAACTTTCTCAAGTACTATACTTCATATTTGTCTCTTGATAACGCTCGTAGTAGTGAAACATTGAGAGTAGTAAATGAATCGGACCCAGAATTTCCCGGAAGAATCAGCTTTACGCTTAACTAATACTTTTTAGAAAAATTAGTTCCAAGAGACTGTTGATCTAAATACAATCATCTCTTTAATATTCATTTCCCATAACATTTCCAAGTCCCAACGCGATCTGGCGGTGACACTTGGAAACTATCCCTTTGTAAGCTTCACTTTCACTTTTGCAGTGAGGTTTCATGAAATTGAGACTGAAATCAACGATTTCACGGTTAACTTTATGAGAAATATATGCATGACAGAGATAATTTTCCCCAAATAAATATGGAATTTTCGTTTAGCTGTATTAGATATTTTATTTCAGTTCTCATTCAAGGGAACCTGGGAGGTATTTCAACTTATTTCATTATATTTAATATACAAACGCACTGCGACCGAAAAGGTATGCACATCGAATTACTCAAATTAATTCCTAAATAGTTATCAAATAGTGTCATAATAATTTTTATCATTAGGAGGACAGGAGTTTGTCACTACCCAGGAGGACGGGTATGGTTCATTTTTACCCATCAAGTTTTCCAGCTTCAAGCATATTTCTGCAATGGATATTCCCCAATCCTTAGCATATTTCCGTTATGCAGGGTACATTAGGTCATTATTATTATTATTATTATAGTATTCTACCGATTAAGGTAGGTTTCCATGGAGTACGCAAGAAGTGATCTGGGAGCCTCCCTTTCCTTCCAGCACTGCCTTCTTTAACTCACAGTAAGACCTACTCTCTTTCAATCTATCTAAAAATCCTATTCTTTTCCTTCCCCTCCCTCGTTTCCCTAACATTCTACAATTAGGTCATTACTGAGGGAAAATAACTTGATGGCAATAAAATTCCTGAGACAATTTTTATTTTTATTTGAAACCAAGGAAAGCTATAATTTTTACTCAGGCAACCCGTAAATAAGGGCAGTCCCTTACGGTGAATCGGAGAATAACAGTGGGAAGAAAGAAAGAGGTTTCAAATATTCTTTATAAAGGATTATGACACATGATTTGAATGGTACATAAATACACTGGGTGTGCAGAAGGAAATGGAGAAAAACCTGGGCCTCAATAAGATAATAGTGGAGAACTAGACAAGGTTCATTTTGACAAAAAGCCGTCCTTCTATGTAAAACATCTAAAAAACATCCAATAATAAAAGTAGTATCTGCATATAATATCAATAAATTTCTAAGAGTCATTAAAAAAATTTCTTTTTAAATTAGAAGGTATCATTAATTGTGCACTAAGTCATGAAATTTCAGGCGAATATGAGAAGTATAGTAAATAAGAGTTAAAATTCATTTGAACGAGATATTTTGGTCAAAACTACCCATCCCGTTCCCTTAAGGCGCGTTTACGCTATGTAACATGTTACATAAACAGGTTACATATAACATGCTTTACGAAAAAGTTACAAATCCGTGTAACAAGTTACATGTAACATTGTGTTGGAAAACCAAAATTCGGGTTATATAACAAGTTTTTTGTTTCCCGCACGAAGTGGGAAAATGTGTAACATGTTACAGAAAAAAGGCGAGGCGATTGGTGGGGATAGACAGTTGAAGGGTGGGCTAGGACTGAATCTGTAGCATGTTACTGGTGCATATTTGGCTCCGCTGGACTCTTTTTATAAGACAAATGTTACAAGTAACTTGTAACATGTTATATGTTTATATAAAATGTTACATAGTGTAAACGCACCTTTAGTGTTGAAGTGTCATATTGGTTGAGATAGGTTTTCAAGAGTTATGTCGCCTGTCTTCTAAATCCGTTTCTAAACTCGAAATCTATTCCGCTCCTTCCCCTACCTCGCTTACCCAATATTCTTTCCTCCAACATTGTGTTCAACATTCTTACCCAGCTCAATGCTTGATTCGTCTATACTATGTCCCTTCCGTAAATAATTTTGTCATTCTTTTATTATTTTTATAATTAATTTAAGCATGCTAATCTGACAATCACACTATTTTCAAGGGAAAATCAAAAGAGCAAGATCACAATTTTAATTATAAGGGATAAAAACTTTCCGTAAAAGTTCAATTGTGTGCCGTATTCATCGTTACATCATTTTTTTAATTCCATACAAAGAAGAGGAAAAGATCCAGTTTTTCTCATCTAGTAGCTGCCTATCTTCACCCACTATGTCTATATCTTCGTCGTTCCTCCTCATCTCAGACCATTTCACCCTCTCCATTCTTCTAAAGACCCACATCTCGAACGCCTCTAGTCTATCCACATCATCTTCCATTTTTCAGCTCGCATCTTCTTGAACTACATATATTCAAGATTAAAACTGATTTTCTGTGTTAGAATTACTAGGATGAATTCCTCTCACTTGTTAATCTATGAAATAAAAAGGTAAATGGAAGACAGGTATTGAGTGCAAAGAATTTTTTTCCCTTTTAGACTTATTTTCTCTGACACAACTACTCTCCAAATTACTGGTTATACAATTAGAACACCAATCGCATTCGCGCATTTTCAACAATAAAAATCGCGGCAACTGTTTGAAATGATTCCTTTCCACATACCTGCCACTTCGATACGCATGTACCTCGTACAATTTTAGCTAATCACGCAGCGGTATTTGCACGGATCAGCAACAGCCCTACCAGTAGGTAGTAGGTCATTTTAAATTGGAGCCGGATTGATTTTGTATCTGGCACGGTATACACGGATGGAATTTCCGGTGCCTCAAAAGCTGGTCAACTACAATGATTTCCCAGGCTAAATCAACAGCTGTTTACACGTATCAATTGCATGAGAGTCTACGTAAAAGGTATTCTCGCGGAATCCAGCTGCTATGCTGCTCGCCGATGATAGTTAATATGAAAACAAAAGCCCCATTCCTTGAAATGTACGATGGGATATTTCGCTTCGGGGAGTTCTGCTGTCGACCATTTAATGCGCACTAATCAACACTTGATTGCGCATCAGACGTACATCAACATCATGCCTTTCTAGTAGACAGATGGGGATTCCAGTTACAGAGAGATAAATTTCCCGCAGAAATAAACAATACCGCCCATTCTAAATTAAAATTCTGTTTTACTAATGCCTAATGAAATTGTCCGAGATACCTTGATTAACTTTAACGTCTGTCTAAACTTCTTTAAAGAGATATATTCATATATAATTTATTGATCGTATATTGTGGCTCATAAAATAATTAGAGCAATGAAACTATACTAGAAGACTATATTTATGCATATCGATCTAAGTTCGTAGTTAGTTAAATTAAAGTTAAACATAGTGATACCTTTTAGCAATTAAATAGTCATCATAAGTCAACAAACCTAAGATTGGTTTGACGCAGCTTTCCATTCCTCTTTCCTATCCGCTAGCCTTTTCTTAGTGATACAAATCTTCTCTTTTACATCCTTCATAATCCGTCCTAAGTAATTCATCCTTTGCCCTTCTTCCCGTCCACCTGTCCCTCTAAGATTGTCTTCATCGGAGCATTGTGAGGCTATCTTGCCTCATAATGTGGCCAACGAAGTTTACCCGTCTTCTCCTCAAGGTTATAGAAAACTTCTCTCATCTCCGACTCTCCCAAGCATTTCCTCATCACTTAATCAGTTCGTCCATTTTATCTTCACCATTATTCGGTTGCACCAAATTTCAAATGCTTCCCATTTTGACCTCTCTGCAGCTATCAACGTCCGAGCCTGGAGGAGTAATATTTACTCCAACCAGTATAGTACCCATTGTAAAAATTTTACTATCTCTAATTATGAAAAACGAGTGGGTCTAACTGACCGATTCACTGACTCCTAAGCGACCAGCCTAAACTACCTCCGGTTCAGCCATAATATTTTCAGGATGTAAAAGTGCACTAGAAAGGATTTTTTATACAAGATCAAATTTCTCTTTCACAGAAAGTTGATGGCATGGTATGGTATGGACATTGGAGGAGGCAATCATCAGATGAGGTCATTTTCGCCATGAGGGAAGGGTAAGGAATAAAGGGTGAACAGAAACCCGGCGTCAGCTTTAGCCTGCAACCGAACTGCGGCGTAACGTCCTATCCTTCAATGACTTCATATTGCAGAAAACATCAGTCGGCAATCGTCAATTAGTAGTATTCTCTTCAAACAACAGGTTCTAAGGAAGGGAATATATTGTTAATGTAGTTAAATTTTTCGCCATCGGGGAAAAATAAAGAAACCTACGCCTCGTTATTGCCATTCACATTTTGCTAATTTCTTGTATCACTCACCTAAAAATGAGTTTCATTGAATTTATATTGTAAAATGCGATTAATTTCACCATAATGATAATTCATTCCAGAAGCGAAAAATCTACCTTATGGAATCCAAATAATAATTTATATTCCAAGTCTGAATTGTATCCGAATATTTTAAGGAGTAAAAATTATTTCAAATTTGCGTGATTTCCCATGAATTTCAATCGAGTGAAATTCTAAATGTACTCCTCAAGATGACCAGATTTGTCATTTAATGCCTTCACTAGGGGCGATTTTGTGACCATTCTATTGTTTGGATAAGTTCTGTGCAAGGAATGATGTCGATACATAAGTATAGATAGCTAGGAAATAAAATTTATGAAAAATGAGACTTTCTAATTTGGTGTTCAATAACAGGATCCTAAAAAATATCTTTACAGGTTACTTCAGAATGAATCTAAAATACTCCACGAGCTGGTAGGGGAGACAATTTGAAGTATTTTGTCCATAAGCATGGGGTCGCAACTCCTTGGTCAATGAGCTATGTCAACGCAAACATTTTTTGGATGCATATTGCGGTTTCGATAGAAACTGTTTTTCTTGGGTATACAGCCTTTTCGACATTCTATTTAATTCTAGGGATTTTTAAGGACATTAATAAATTAAGGTTGCACGAAAAGGCGTCATTGCCTGAAACAATCAACATCAAACTGGGTGAGATTGCGTAATCGTATTGTTGATGCACGCTGAAAGCTGTCATTTAATTAAGATCAAATATTCATATTAGCTCAGTAACTAAGGCGTTTCTAACCCATGCTTATAGGCAAAAATGCTTAAAATTGTCTCGCCCACCACAACCTCAAGTATTGCAGATTTATCTTGAAACACACTGTATGCAGTGTGTGCTGCTAAACTTCTTCGCCACAGAAAGTAAACAAAAACTACTGGTGACGTAAATCAGCCTATAATAATGCGTCACAAGTAGAAGGCTTTGGGATACAATGGCCTCAGATATGGAAAGAATATTTTCCAGCGGAAGATTTTGGCTGCCCTTAGTTCTCACCAAGACGAGAAGAGAATATAATGTGACTACGAAGCAGAGAAGACTCTCTGCGGGGCTTCTTCCACGGCAAGATTAGCGTTTCTCATCGAGAAATGACGCAAGAAGTCGATGAATACAAAAGAACTATTCGCCATCTACTCTTTAGACCACGCATCACTTTCTCTCGACAAATATTTTCGTTCTAACACAAGACATGTTTAAATCTTACACTAACACCTGTAGATAGGACCCTCTTCAGAAAATACATGTAGGTACGATAAATATGAACTATTGACCTCAGTATTTTTTCGGGGTCAAAATTTTTATGAATTTCCACGAGAAAGAATTCCTCTGGATAAAAGAGTACACTCCAAGTGTAAGTGCAGAAGTATGTTCAGTGTGATTTACATAAAACAACACAATATTCAATAATCAGGCACTTGAAATTTTGTTCTATTGTACTCTAATAAATAAAATAAATCACCATTGGAATATTTGGCAACTATGGTTTAATCCAATGCATACATTTACCCCTAAAAAGTAAGAAATAAAAATAAAATAAAAATACAAAGAAAGCACAATTTATCCAAAAACAGCATAAAAACCACTATTAGAAGTCGCATTTTTCATCACTCGAAGAATACAGCATAGAGGCTAATTAGATTTAGATATTAATATTGTATACCGTACAAAATACGCTAACTCATTATAACCTTTGTGGTATTCCATTTTAATTTTTCTAGGATATTTCACTATCACTTATACCACAACTTTTTATACGAGACCCGGGTTTAGATTCTATGAGTTATCATCACCTTCAGGTATAAATTATGGTGTAGTTATCTTATTATTGTTGTCTTTTTTCTCTTGTCTTGACCTCTTTTAATTAATGATCAAAATCCTGGAGTATAGGTTAAATAATGCAAAAAGTGTTTTGTCAACGTTTCGGTGTATTTTAAAACCTTCCTCAGGGCTATGAATGAAAAAATGAGATTACAATAAAATACAATAAAATACCATATTGATACAAAAATAAAGGTTACAAAAGTCTTTTACAATAATGTAATAATATAACAAAAAATGAGAAGGGAATACACAAGAATTTTGACATACCTTAGTTACATTATTGTTACCTAGTCACCTAATGGAGGAAGATATGTATTTTGAAACGGACGCCAGAATAGGGGGAAAAGATGTGTACAGTAGGGCGGATCGCAAAAATCGATTTTTTTCAAATCCATCTGGCCCAATGAAAAAAAGTTGTGGGACCGATCAAAAATAAGGCCTGAAAATTTTCAGACCTATACGTGAACCCCTGACCCTCGCTCAAATGCAATTTAGGGGGGGAAGGTCAAAATTCGAAAAATATAATATTTTATGGTCATTCCCTATAGATTTTACCGAGTTACTGCCCTTTTAGGGCAAAAATTTCGTGCATTTTGACGTATATGCCACCGTTTAGCCACAAAATGCCTAATTTGAGTCCGCGTCCGCGAAGAAAATATTCCAACGCCCACGCAGCGTCGCGGATACCAGAGCCGCAGGCCGATCCCTTCCCCTCCACGCTCGCTTCTCCCCCTCCCACGCCTCTAATACAGCTAAAATTCATTCCGCGCATGCTGCTAGGAGGTCGTTTATCTTTGATAATATAAATCAGAAGATGGTAGAAGGTAAAAAACGATGCGTAGTGAGACGACTTGTCCCTTATTTGGCGCCTCGTCGGCGTTAAACAAATCGATGTTACCAACTTTTAGAGAAGTGATGAAATATTTTTAGATCTGCGCACGCAGGAAAGGAGACTACGATCTATGAAGACGCCTCTCGTGTGGCTATGAAAGTTTGGGAACTTAGGCTATGCACTTCTATTCCGGTATTGTCCGACAGCTATGACTAAACGGATGAATAAGGGTGAAGGCCGCCGGCGTAACTCCCCGCTCCCCTCTCGAACGCCCCAGATGCACCAAAATTCACACCAAGTGCGTCTTTCTTCGTTAGTTTTACTAATATTTGATGTATCAGCATCGTCCAGTGAGGAACAATCATGAAGGAATTACTCAATTACCTGCTTTCCAGTCTGTATTTCTTATGTTGGTGTCATTCCTCGTCTTTTGCTGCCTTCAACAATGTTTTGGTAAATTCTTTCGCGAATTTCTCGTCCGTATGTATAATAAAAGGAATATTGAAATTCAAATTTGAACTTTCATCAATAGATTTTTAAATTCCACAGCTCTAAGCTCAGATATATCCGAAGGAACCGGAGTCTCTCTCCAATATATCATCAGCGGGTAGTCCTTTACGTCGATATTAAAATCCAGCAATTAAAAAAATCTCGGATTGGTCGCCAAACGCATCCTTGCAGAAACGCAAATTGGGTCCCTAGATTACCCTCCCAACGTTTATGTCGCAAATCCAAGTCAACTTAGTGCAATTAGTAAATAGACCACTGTAAGGGATGAAATACGATTTGATGCTTTCCCGGCGAATGATGTGTGTAAACTCTTTTCAGGGTTCAACAAAATTTATCCCTTAGGATGAGCCCCCAGTCGGAGCTTGAAATGTTGGCCATTATGGAAAAATTAACCCGGTGGGAATCCCGAGAAGAGTCTACCCACACTGCAAGGGATGTTGTAATTATGCTTATACTTAGCAAAGGGATGATGCCTCCTTTTTGGGCGCTATTCGCTTAGTACCATCATAATCAAATCCTTTTTAATTCTGTGTATCTAATTTTCGCTCGAAAAGGAATCGATAATCGCAGATTATATAACTTTTGCTAATCCTCCGACGGGGGAGGCAAACCTCCAAAAGAGGAACCCTGTTTCTTCAACTAACACCACACATTCCCCTCTAAACTTGTATTGATAAGTCCTCTTCCCTTTTTTCATCAGACAAGAGTATAGTCTTTCATTCCAATAAAATAAGGCCCTTTGATGACCCCTCTCTTTTCTTATTCACAGTAATTAGTATCTTTTTCTGTCTACGTAAGTAATTCTGGTACACTAGCTTTGATGTATCTTACGAAGTTATGACTTTTGAGTCAGCTAAAGTTACGGGAACGATAATTGCTGTTGCTTGGTTCTTGCATATACCTCTTTCACAGTTGGCAGACGCATTTTCCGCGAAGAAGTTCCAATTTGAGGTTATAGTCCTTAATGTTTATTTCATGAGGAAAGTAGATATATAAATCGGCTAATTTCTCGCCAGTTTAATTTTCTTCGGATGAATAGATGAAGAAACTTTTTGATACTATTTTCCCGTACAAGAATTGACGATGATGACTCAACGCTCTCCTACGATTCCCTTTTTTCTTCAGTTGTCGAGTTTCTTTAGGGTTCAATCCAGCAGCCATCATTTATCTTTTCGTCAGATTGTCTCTCAAAATACTTCTTCATTGGGGGAACCTTACGCTCCTCAATGCACTTACACGCAAAAATATCGCACAAATTAAAATGTTCCTTTAAAATTGTTTGAGTCTTTACTTCAATAAAACCCTACTTTTGGCAAATGACGATTTTCGTAAGTTTTAGTACTTCCTGTGGTACCGCTAAATCCATTTAGTCACATTCATAATGGAAGAGAAGCGCGTCACCATAGTTCGCACACCTTCATAGCCACTCGAGAGGCGTCTTCATAGATCGTAGTCTCCTTTCCTGCGTGCGCAGATCTAAAAATATTTCATCACTTCTCTAAAAGTTGGTAACATCGATTTGTTTAACGCCGACGAGGCGCCAAATAAGGGACAAGTCGTCTCACTACGCATCGTTTTTTACCTTCTACCATCTTCTGATTTATATTATCAAAGATAAACGACCTCCTAGCAGCATGCGCGGAATGAATTTTAGCTGTATTAGAGGCGTGGGAGGGGGAGAAGCGAGCGTGGAGGGGAAGGGATCGGCCTGCGGCTCTGGTATCCGCGACGCTGCGTGGGCGTTGGAATATTTTCTTCGCGGACGCGGACTCAAATTAGGCATTTTGTGGCTAAACGGTGGCATATACGTCAAAATGCACGAAATGTTTGCCCTAAAAGGGCAGTAACTCGGTAAAATCTATAGGGAATGACCATAAAATATTATATTTTTCGAATTTTGACCTTCCCCCCCTAAATTGCATTTGAGCGAGGGTCAGGGGTTCACGTATAGGTCTGAAAATTTTCAGGCCTTATTTTTGATCGGTCCCACAACTTTTTTTCATTGGGCCAGATGGATTTGAAAAAAATCGATTTTTGCGATCCGCCCTAGTGTACAGACATTCGTTTATCACAGTGCTGTTCTGACTTTCAATGACTTTAAAAATTTCCAACTGCTCTCTAGAGTCCAATTCACGGCGGTCGTTGTATCATTTTAAAATAGTCATTTTAAAATCGCTCCCACGGCAGTTGCACACTAAGTATTTAGCAAAATTACTTTTATCATCTTCGTTATTCTTGTAAGCACTGAAATGTTCTTTCTTCCTGACTTAGAAGCTTCTTCCTGCATGTCCCAGGTAGACTACATTGCAATCGCTGCATTTTAATGATTACACTCTAGTTTTGTCTAATTGGTTTATGTGATCCTTACATTTTACAAGCAGTCTTCTAAGAGTGGCATTACGTTTAAAAGCCATGCGGAATTTGTCTCTAGGTAAATGATAGGCTATTTTCATAGTAAGTGCACTGTGGACCACTGCTTCTTTTTATTCTCGTCCACCGAAAACATTTGGTCGATAGCCAATCATCTCTGGCTTTCAAATATCAATTTGTCTAAACCCGGATCGCGTTATTGAAAAAAGTAGTGGTATAAGTAATATTGAAATATCCAAGAAAAGTTGCGTACCGTAATTTTGAATATGGGTCAAATGAGAACAGAATTACTTACAGTTTATGTTTTTATTTTTTTTCGCCTCTAACAGTTCTTTCACATAATTTATACATTTCAATATGTGCGTCCTTAATCGCTGAACAAGGAAGAAACCCGTCGTCGATATTACCGTACTCCTAGCGAAAGACGACTCGGAGACTACGGCTTAACGTCTCATCCGGCGGACGGAGGGCTACACTTGAAGTGATCGCCTTGATGCATTCAAATAGGGATCGGGCAACCTCCGAAAAAACTCTGCCAATGTATCCTCCTATGAAATACTGAAACCGCACTATTCTTCTGTTATAACCCTGTACAATGCGTGACACCTATATCATAGACTCCTTTAGTAATTAATAGTGACTAATATACATATATAAGTGTGACTATAGTATCATTACGGCGACTGATTAAGCGTCCGGAATCTCACGTCAAGGTATCACGTACGGCATGGCGTGGAGGGCGTGATTATTTGCTATTCAGTCGTTTGCGGAGATTAAGATTTTTTACTGTTAACTGTCTGTTAGAGTCCATTTCTGTCACGTTTAATTTGAAATACACCGATTTCCTTGCGATGCTTGCAATAATTCGAAGAGCGGGCGTTGCGATCATGACGATTTTTTCGCCTTAGTGACATAAGAATTTCTGCTCGCGAAGTACTTTTGCAACTACCTACTCCAACACACCCTATTTGTAAAATTAATTATAAAAGTCGAGTAAAAATCGTCATTTTCTTTTCTTACCTAACCATTACCCCTAGTTTCGTCGTATTTCGCCGGCACAAGAGTTGCATGAAGTTATAGTTTTTGGTTTCCTGTCAGTATTGCTTGGAAACATAAGGTGACGCCCGTCTAGAGCGAGATTATTTATGATGAGAAAAGGTTCGATTTTCAAGTTCAGCTTTGATTGCTTTGTGGATCAGCTGATGCTTAACTCGTATGTTCTCATTTCCATCCGCAATGTCTTTTTTCCCACTTTTTCTAGCTTCAAAAGCAAAACACCTTAGCTTACACGTTGCGAACCGTGGTATTTAAATTCCTATAGGATCGCCGATTCTGGGTAGAGGTGTTGAGATTGGAAATATGCCTTTGGTTTAAACATGGTTAAAAAGCTAATGTTTAGAATATAACTTTACCCAATTAAACTTGATGATGCATCAATTCATTATGAATAACGAACAACAACTGAAAACCTACTAACGAATACGTATTGTACGCTTTAAAATTATTTAGGTTGACGCGCCTAAATGGAGAGAATTCTCGCCATCCGTACGCAACGTGTTTACCAGCCTTGAGAACACCGCAAGAATAAGACAACTTGCACTTTTATGAAATCTTTAGTCGCCGAGTTAAGTTAACCGCAGGCCAGTATCAAACTCATAGCTATCGAAGTTATTGCATGGAGGTTTCGAAATCATTTTTATGAGGTCACTATCTGGCCACAAGAGGTAGTGCGGAGGCGATTAAAAAACGGGCGCGATTCTTAGCAATACCCAGGGTTAGGCAGACAAATTCGTGGGCATGACGGAAGCGCATCCGACGTCTGATCGGCACCGGCCGAATCTTCTTCAAAAAATTAAACTAATTTTAATTGTGGCGCAACTTATTTTAACGTAGATTTTTCATTGCAAAGCTACTGAGTGGCGAGTGCGGGTGTACATAATTTACCCTTTGGAACCAGATGTAGTTTATACAACCCGCAATAGAATATGCAACTCGCAATTGAAAACTTTGCATCCGATGGCAAAGCGAGCCCTCTTCTATGCAGAAGTTGGGAGAACAGCTTCGAGCAAATACAAATATCACATATCATAATTTATACCAATTACTAACGACGAAGCTAATTTTATAGCGTAATATATGTATAGCCTACCTAATGAAATTTTACGAATCCCAAGAGTTAACTACAAAAGTTTGTCCGTATCATTTATTAAGGTAACCCCTTGTATTACGAATAACCTCATGTAGTAAACATGTGAATCAATATTATAGTGCACATAATTATTTTTACTCAATCACAAAATGAACTAATTGCCATATCGTTCCCTCGGCTTATGCGCTTTTAAGCGACCATTCCGCTTGTTTGGTATCATCTGCTCGAGTTATTTTTGGGGCCGTAATGGAGGGCCAGGTTTATATTTTTCCCTTTGCCGTCTCAAGGAAGCAGCTGCTTTGTTCCCCTTTCAAACCGAACGAAGCGGGGTGGAGTTGGCTTTTGGGACGCAACTATGCATGTCGGAGAAGCCTCGCAAAATCGAACTTACCCTTCGGAGGGCGGGAACCCCCATCTGACTGGCGACGGCGACTGATAAGATTTCTCAGAAGGAGAAAATATGCTTAAGCTTCTGAATAATGCCTCCTTTAAGTAGCAGCAGACTTGGAAGAATCTCGCCTGGCTTGGTATTCTCGCGCCCAAGGAAATGGAATATGGAGTCGTCAATATAATTACTAGAATTCAATTTAGGCTCGAGTCGATTCGAACGGAGCTTGCAGAGAAACAAAGGGTATTGGTCCTAGGCATTGATTTTTGCATTACCGTTACGTATGCGAATAGTCATATGATTCGGAAATGTGCCGATGTTAACTTTATGCTGTTTCCCGAAGCTGACGACAATTTTGGGAAGTAAGCATTTCTGAATGAATATATTTTATTTTTTATATTTATTAATTAAAAAATTATGACTTTTCCTGTTTCCCATTATAAGATGAACCATAAAAGGCTGTCGTTTAAAAGCGTATGTAGTACTTAAAGAAATTCCTGACAGTGATAACTACTACCCGAAAGTTCGTGTTTGAGAAGTAGTTCGAGGGTAGGAGGAAGCACTGCATAAGATGTAGAGATACTTGTAAATAGAAAATTCATTTTAATTTTATAGCACTTTCAATTACAGTTTATAGCATTTTACTAGCATCTATTTTTTTCTTTGATTTCATAATTTAGCACTATTAGTTGACGACAAAGCGTGATGAAACACAATTATTTGAAAAAATACGAAATAGTTTAAATAATTATAGGGTACAACAATAAAATATTAAGGAATACGACAAAGTAAATAATTAAAATTGATATTAGTTGCCTGAATATCATTTACGCTAGTTGAGCATCAACATTGAACAAGTTTCAAAACTTTCTTCCTTCAACTGGTTGCGCCTATCAGTCACAACTAAATTGTACTGGCTGAAAAGGCTCTCTGCAAACCTATGTCCAGATTGTGTGGAGTTCAGCATTAGCAAACTCTTTTTTCTAGGCAGATGGCAAGAAATATTTGCATAAAATCCCAGAAGCAACCAAGTTCTCTCTCAACCTCAAAATATATTGAAGTATGTATATATGCTTTGTAAATTGTTTTGTTCTTAGAGGACATCAGTCCTAGAATAATAAATAATCTTTCTATCTATCTATCTAACCTCTCTCGTAGCTGCCGATGAAAATGCATGTATGGTGGTATGGTATTTGGAGGAGGCGACCGACAGCTTAGGTCTTTTGCGCCATGTACGAGGGGTAGGTCAGGAAGAGTAGAGAGAAACCCGGCGTCGGCATTGGCCTGTTCCCAACGAAAGGAGTCCCATCGTCCCATCCGAGGGACGGAGAGTTGCGCTTGAAATGTTCTCCACACCATTCAAGCAGGGATTCGGAAGTATCTGAAAATTCTCTACCACCGCCGGGATTTTAACCCAAGCCCACGGTGTGGGAAACCAACACTCTAGCCACCACACCAACCCGATCCTCCATAAAATACATTACTGTACCTATCTATGAAGCAGTTAGGCCCAACGTCCAGTGGAGCAGTGAGGGGCGGGCTCGGCACTAAATTAACGAATTTTGCCGTCGAAAAGGCAAATTTGCGGTTTAAATATCATTTAAGGGTGTTCTATACCTCCGCGAAAAAGGGCTCTGCAGACTTCAGGTTGCTCGCCATTTGCTCGCTTATTATACACTCTGGAGAGAACTTGTTTTGGATATGGTTTAAGCTAAGATTATTGTTATTGGCAAGTGAAAAAAAATTATTTGAAAAGCATTTGTTAATTAGTTATTTGCGCTGAAAAACACAATAAAACGCCTGTTTTCTCGATGTAATTCTACCACGTAGAAAACGTGATTTGAATTTTTTTTTCGGGAAATGAGAACATTCATCCTTCTTCTTGGAAATAAGATACGTTTCATCAATGTGATCTTTGTAATAACCACACTATAGCTCAATTTCCCGAGCGTGTTTTCTCAACGTCAAGCGCTTACGATCTTTTCTTCCATGGCGCTGCTGTATGATCCCCCACTCTCGGTGAAAGAGCTTCTCACCCCACAGCAGTCTCTCTCACTACCTCCCCTCCATCGTCTCTTGTGTCCCCTACATCTGTTTTTTTTCCTCTATGCTTTCCTCGACCTAAGCTTGCCCGTCTGACCCGTGGTCGGGCCCCAGCAGGCCAACAGTTTTTTTCGTTATTATCCGAAGCCCTGTGTTCTTGTGTTGCGAGCGGCATGTTTGAAACGGGGCTAGCGCGAGTTTTCAAGTTTTCTGTTCTTATGCATGGAAAGTGAAAGGAAATCAAAGAGGAAGCATATCTTTTGTGGGAAGGTGGAAAAGAAGTACTAGGAATAATGGTGAGTGTATAAATCCTTTTTAAGTGTGCTACATTATTAACAGTTAGTATATCTTTAGACACGTATTTTCATCCACGTAAAATCTGTAAAAACGTGATGCAGCTAAGAAATATACTATCAAATTATTTTAACCATTTTAGTCATTACAAACCTGCAATAATAGATGTTATTTACACTACAGAAGGAGAAACTGCTTTAAAGTAAGTACCTACCTCTCGATAATTTATTGGCTGTGACTATAATATATTAATTTTTTGTAACCAAGCATTGAAAATAAGATGAATACAGAGAATATACTGCACATTATCAATTAGATTCTAGGTTGCACCATTGCCTTTTAAGTTCTTGCTGACGCTAACCAAGAATAAATATTTCACCGAGTAGGTAATATAACGTGCATATCTTCATTTCGTGTCTAAATATTTACAAAGTAACCGTTATGTCATCAAAACACGATATGAAAAGTATTACGTTGGTTTATTTGTCTCGTATTTCCGACATATATGTTTCTCGATAACTTGCAACCGAGGGAGAAAACTTCGAAAAGTTATTTTCTTATAAAAATATTCTTATTTATTAAAATTACTACTTATTATTAATCATTACATGAGTCACCCAAAAGAAAGAATTTGAACTTGAACCACCGTATCACTAAGCAGGGGTTGATGTTTGGTCGATGTAATACAGCGACGACGTCTAGATGACCGAATTTAATCTTTAACTATCTATCTAACTATTTGCGTAAATATGCTTGTTGTATGCAAAAATTAGATACACGAGATCCAATGAACCTGCAAACCAGTTTTACAAGTATAAGACAAGAATTTTACTTGTGTAGCAGGAGTGACGAGAAAACAAACAATACACACGGATAAAACTCGAATGTGGGATATTTATTTCGCTCGAGTGAAGTTATGCAAACTAACTTCGCGTTATATCTCTCACCAACAACCTGTTTCACGTGCTGCTTACACTCTTCTGAGCGATTGATTCTCTCAATGAATTGTTCTCACTACAGGTCGTAATGAACCGAAACTCTGATGATGAATGCAACTTTTCTCAGAAGTGGGCGGCAACTTCCGCGATTTTTCAATGCTAATTTTTGTGAGAATGACTGAACGAGGTAGTTAATTATTTTCACCCATCCATCGACCGAGTTATTAACTAAAATTAAGATTTCGTGCCAGAGTAAACGACCACATTGCGATATAAATATGCGAGACTTCATGTAAAATACTAGTGCGCAGGATCAGGTAGACTCATTATATTTAACTGTTGAAATTATTCGGCATAATAAGACGTCTAGAAATTTATGACAACTAAATGTAATATCATTAAAAGTTCTTCAGTTAAGAATGATTCTAACATCACCGCAGAGCGGTTGTAGTCATTGGGAAGAAACTAAAATTTCTCAGGAGCATTACCCGATCAATTTTTCTCTACCCCTCGAGTACACTGTATGACCCTTCCGGGATGGAACCCTGCATTGAAGTTAGGTCTTGTACTTAATATGTCTCCCATTTTTTTAATTTCGAAGGGAATTTTAGATCTTATACTCCACTATTATTTAATATGAATGAGAATACATATATACCAAGACTGTTATTTGCCACGAAAAAAACATTTCGCTTATGAAGAAAGATCTGAGGTTTTCCCGGCGTATGCTGTTGTTGAAGTTTATTCGGGATTGCCACCGGATAAGGTTCTCCATCTCTGCCGACGTTTCGATGGCCGAGTCGTCCATCGTCATCAGGGCTTGATGACGATGCCCTGATGACGATGGACGACTCGGCCATCGAAACGTCGGCAGAGATGGAGAACCTTAACCGGTGGCAATCCCGAATAAACTTCAACAACATTTCGCTTATGTTAGCCGCGATTCAAACCCAGATCCTCCCGATTGCCGGTCCGTTACATTACCAAGTAAATTTTTCTAGGCGAATCTTAGACACAAGTAAAAAGAGTCATTGAAGAGTCAGTGAATTTCATATTCAAGGAAAAATGTTGCTTCGTGGTATAAGTGGTAGCCTATTTAACCGGCCATCGGGGATATCCGGGTTCGAGTCCCAGGTTAGTCAAATGATTTTTTCATGTCGATTATCATACTTATTTAACTATGCACTAGTGTATTTAACTATGCACTCGTGCGCGTGACTGCGTACAAATTTGCTTGTTCAATGTAGTACTTTGTATGAGTGAGAGCACAAAACCTTTTGCATGTGACGCTGGAATATCCTCTTTTACGAATAACTCTAACCACTACACGGTAGATAATTTTTAGTTGCCGTTCCATGCTTAACAACTTTATTTGGTAGAATGATTAATGATTTTCAAAACGCTCTACATCAAAACATATACTTAATTCAACTTACAAATAAAATCCGAAGATTCAAACGTGATGGAGTGGAATTTTTTCATATTGAAAGAAACACTTGCAATTTTCCACGATTATAAGAAAAGTTAATGTGACCTAGATTTCAATGTTATAACAACATCTTCAACGTACAAATTGTGTGTAATTCATTCAATGTATCTTCTTGGGACTAAGCTATGTCTGATTACGAACTAATGGATTCGACTTTGCCAACATTTGGCCCGCTTTAATTTCGTAGGGGATAAATTATTTCTAATGGCTTTACTAATTTACTTTGAAAAACTGCGAGAAATATTCCTCCTTCCGTTAATTATGTAAAAGATAAGGATCATACGATCGATATTCATGGAAAAAGGTTCCGCGCTAAATAAAAGGATAATTATGGTAAAGCTTGAGACTAAGCCGGTAGATACCGTAGTGGTACATGTTAACATACCTACGACGGACTACTTGGATGAAGAAGTTAAAGACGTCTATGAAGATATCATAGCAGTAATCAAACAGGTAAGAGGTGAAGAAAACCTTATAATTTTAGGTGATTGTAAGGAGAAGGCTTTGGGTGTCAATATTAACGGAGAGAAAATAGTATGCTACGATTCGCTGACGACATAGCAGTCATAGCCGAGACAGAGAAGAATTTTTAAAGACTTTGACAAATATATAAAGGAATATGGCCAGATATCAGTTGAAAATCAACAAAAGGAAGACTAAGATATTAGTATGGAGCAAAAGAGAGGAGGCTAGGACAAACATTAAGCTAAGAAATCAAAAGTTAGAAGAGGTGAAAGCGTTTTCTTACCAGGGAAGCCGAATTACCAACGATGGACGAAGCAAGAAAGAAATAGTAGAATAGCGCTGGCGAAGAGGGCTTACTACAAAAAGATGAATCTTCTTACATCTGAGAATACAAGCATAGAAGTAAGGAAACAATTCATCATATGCTACATATGGAGTATGATTCTCTAAGGAAGTGAGGCTTAGACGTTGATAGCAGCAGAGAAGTCAAAGAGTGGAAGCATTCGAAATGTGTTGCTACCGAAGAATGATGAATATAAAATTGATCGAACGTGTAAATAATGAATGAGTGCAAAAAAAGTGGGATAAAAAATAAGACTTCTAAAAACCTTAAGCAGAAGACGGGACAACTTACTTGTCCACATTATGATACCTGATAGCCTGATGAAAACATTCATGAATAGAAGGACAAGTGGAAGGGAAGAATGGCAAGGGACGCTCCCGATTGAGTTACATTGGACAGGTTATAAAGGATGCAAAAGGGAAGACATATGTCGCTATAAAGAGGCTAGCGGGTAGGAGAGACGAATGGAGAGCTGCGTCAAATCAATCTTAGGATTGTTGACTAATAATTATGATCTCATACCTATAATCCCTCGGTACCTAGAAGAGCAGAAATATTGAGAAGCACACTAGTCCAACAATTTTTACTATTGCCCAAATGTAGCAGTATGAATTTTGTCAACACATTGGCATTAATATCTACTATTGGAATAAGAGAGAGATTCTTCTGTAGGACAATATTGGATGTAATTTTTTTATTTTAAACTACATTTTGATAGCATTAAAATTAAAATTCTCTCTCATTTCACAGGCCCGTATTGTCGGCTTTCGAACTCAGAAGGTCTTGTTTATTGAAGTGAGGAACAGATACTGCTGTATTTGTGCGAGAAGTAGCGATACAAAATCGGAGGTGAAAGAGCAATGCTACAAAAATTGGAGCAAATCCTCGACAGCAATGGAAGCTGACATATTAGTCGAAGGGTTCGAAACAGGTATAAAGATGCGCGAATTAAAATATCATTGGATAATTGGTACGATAATATAAGGCACGGAATAATTCATTGTTATTGTTCTGGAAGATACTATAATACTGTCATTTCATTCGTAGGTGATGGCGACAGCAGCGTTACGAATAAATTGATTGAAGTACCACCCTAAGTACCAGTACCAGTACTGGGCAGTTGATACCGTAATAGAGTGCATAAATCATTTATTGTGCAACTACTGCAACAGGTGGAGGGAAATCGCAAAGAAATTAAACCTAATACGGGAAGGGTATCAGTCGCTTTGCGTCGGAAAAGGGAGACAATATCCCATGGAAAGGGACACATTTTCGTTCTTCGGCCGATACTGTAACACTGGACGGAAAAAATAATTTTTCTCGAGCCCTGGTACCATTCCTGCTGATTCTTATATAAAATGACCACCTGAATCCGAATATGACATCCGTTTTCCTCCATCACCCACCATTTTTTGGGGGAAGGCCCCCTATAATTTTCATCAATTTTGCAATAATTTGGAGGAATGAAAAGGATTATTTTAGAATTTATATTTCTTATTTGGCTTTTGAGAGTATAAAAGTTCTAAAACATGATAATTAATGGTAAGGATGTACAATGTACATTGTACATTTAGGGGGATTAGTTTCCGTTAATGACTAAAAAAAACACTTTAAAAATCATCTTTTTTAACCCAATGAAAATATAAAATCTCAGTTTTATATTCTGCATGGAACTAGAAAGTATCACATTTCTTTTTTTTTTAGCTGCGAAATCAAGAGAATTGCCGTCCAATCCTTAGCGGGAGAGGCACTGCGAGGGCCAGAGTAGTAAAGTGAATCTTCCGAGCTATTGCTACATATTTTAATTATTGTTGCTATGCTATACAGCAAAATATTTTTATTAATACTGCTGTTTCTTGCTGCTTTGTATTATTATCTTTCGGGGAGGATGATGTGAATTAGAAGCTGGAAATGTTTTAAAATACGTGAAAATTTGCGAAAAATGGCAAAATTGGTCATTTTAATGCGTTATTACACAATTTACGGAGACTAATTTCCCTCAAATCTACATCTTTACCATTAATATTATTTTTTCAGAATTTTGCACCCCTCAAAACCCCTAGGAAAAATTTAAATGCTAAAATAATCCTTTTAATTTCTCCAAATGACCGAAAAGTGGTAAAAATTGGAGGGGGGGGGAATTCCCCCAAAAATGGTGGGTAATGGAGAAAAACAGAGTTCATATTCGGATTTAGGAGGTCATTTTACATGTGAATTCGAAGGAATTATAATTTTAGCAAAGCTGATCATTTGAATCCACACCCCCTTCATAGTTTTGTAAAATGATATAATGTCAGGAAGCATTTTGTTACCACTTGAGGCAGTAATACTTGCGTCATGGATAATGGCAGAAGTAAGTACTATACGGATTTTATTGAAACGTAGGTATTACAATGCGGAAATGTCGGGAGTAAAGCCAAAAAGGGAAGGATGTAAGACAAGGGCATACCCAGGGTCATAACTAGGGGGGGGGGGGGGGGGCAAGCCATAGTCTAGAAGGGGGCGCAAGCCAAGTTGTGACATTTTAGCATGGAAAAGGTGAATGAAACAAATATTTTAAGAAAATTAGAACAGCACATTATTAGATTATGATATCATTTCCTAGAAAAAATATTTTTATTTTACTTGCATATCTTATACCTACTAATGCATATCATTTTTCGTGGTTTTAAAGAAAATTTGTTGAATACTTTCGTTTTAATTCAGTACTGATTTTGATGAAAGACTTTTGCGATTTTTGCCTCTGGAGGGGGGACAGCTGCCCCCCCTGCCCCTCGCCTATGATGTAAGGTTCTATTTTTTCTTGGGGGAAATTCAGGAGGAACGTCTGCTTTGTTCTTACTCATCGTCCTTACAGTAGCCAATCTTTTTTTGATAATGTTCTACTGTTAAAGGCATGCTGGTACACCAATTGTTACTAGTAATATTTCTTCCTCTGCATTCAATGTGCTCTGCTAAGCGTTTGGCAATTTCATGAGGTGAATTGGATTCTTTGAAAGGGCATCTGGCTACGTGCCCATATAAATTTCAATTTTTAGGTAAATTTTCCTAGCATCCACCACAGCAATGACTTCAATACCATATTTCTTTTGCTTTTGGATAGATACTGCGTTACAGGACATCGGCCTCGAAATGGTATAAGTTGGTCAAGGATCGTGATGTACTCTGATGGTGTATTTGTAAATTCAAATTTTTTTGGATATTTTATTAATGAACTCAGTAACTGCGGCTTACTAGTCAATTTTCTTACTTTGTAGTCTAGTGCTAAGGTCATAAAAACTAATGCACCGTAGAAAAAAAATCCGATAGCCCAGTGTACGGGAAAAAATTTGATAGACTTCTTTGCTCCAAATCTCCCTAATATCAACACGGGAAATTTTATACGCACCTGAGAGAAAAAGGGGACTAATAAGAGCTAGTTAATCTTCTTCACTCAACTGCCTAGTATCACGATCTCTTGCATAATTTCCAGAAACAGAATTAAAGTAGAGATTTGTGATTTTCACAATTATAACTAATAGTTCTGCGCAAAAAGAGGCGAAATGCTGATGATTCATCACACACACTTTTTGCACATGGGTGTATTCCAGGAAGATGAGTCATCGGCGATTTCATCAAGCCAAATGCGAGCGAATGAATTTTAATCGTCTTCACGATGGATCGGAAGCGAGAATAAATTGTAACACTTTCGGTCGCATCGGGTCAAAACTTCGGTTGCAGCAAAACTAGGGAACACTTTGAATATTAAACGTTACTTAGAGTTAGAATTACAAGAAATTAGAGACCAGAAAAACTCTAGTTCGAACGGCATCATTTTATTAAAAAAACATCGAAGAAAAAGTCAATATGACCCGATGCGATCTATTCAGGGTTATTGGCCTTATTAAAGCTGTATGTGATGTCTGATGCAATATGCAATTTATGATGTTCCTACCATATAAATCAATAAATATTAAAGATGATAGAAAATCAATTTTCGTTCATTCATTAATTGTCATTTGTCTCATTAGTGTTCTCCCTGAATAAACATGTTTCGGAAAGTAACTGTATTGAATACACGTTTTCAAATGAACGTGGGTGATTACTATTTCATTCATACTGAGGAATAACGTAAAAATGTAAAGTTGTACTTAAAAAAAAATTTTCACGAAGTACGCGCATTTCGGTTAGCGTAATTGACTTTTACGATTTTTTGAATAGCACTTAACAATTTTGTGATATGAACGTTGACCAGCTCTCCCCTTCGAGGAGAGTCGAATAAGGAGAGAACAATGCAAGTAATCGCCTTTCTTCATAGAAGCCGGCCGCACTTCCCAGCCTCGTCGAGAGCGTGCGTATTTGGATTCTTCCAAGAAACGGCAACCGAGTGGCTGAGGTGGGACTAATTCCGCCAGAGAGCAAAAATCAACCTCCGAATCCTGACCACTCTCCATATCGCCCCTCCGCAGTGAAACTTGATACAGCGTCGGGTGTTTTTTTCGGTCGGAGCGAAGCTCGACCCCTCCTCCTTTCCTTTTTTTTCCTTCGATCAGCGACTCCTCCCCTCCACCCAAGGAGGCTTCCCATTCCACTGGCCGTAGCGGCCGACTTCGCAACTAAAATCCTGCGACAGTTGAATTTGGTTTTTTGAATTAGGATAGAACACCCTTAAGTACAGTCATCGTGCCAATGTCGCATTTATTCACGTGTATTGCATCAATATTGCATTTATCGCCTAAGTTTGCGATTTTCACGTATCACTAATAATATGTAATGGGGATTGTTTTTAAGGTCGCGACAGTAATATAGACATGAAAATATTTTTTTCACTCAAGTCCTCCTAATTGTCTAGATATATCGCTTAAATATGAGATGATCTTTACATGACACATTTTTCTCCCGGAAGGTTGTTTTTTTGTCTTATTTGTGGCCATTTTTTCAGACAGAAACGGTAGTTGATGCTAGTTGGCTGGAATGAGATGTATTAGTGTATCTCCTAAATCCAATGAAATTAGGGATTAAAATCTCCGAAACCGATTTATCGAAGCAATCATCTTCGGGGAGGAGAATTTCACTAACCCGTCCGAGGACGTGGTAAGACAAATTCTCCTCACCGACGGTGGTTGCCTAGGCATCAGAAAAAATGATTTCCAAGATATTAATTCCTATTTTAAACGGCGTAAGGTGATACACTTATATGCATTAATCATCAACACCAATATTTAACAATCCTAAGATTGAAATTGATAGTTTGATGCGTAGTCTGGTGAATTTGCTTCAGGTTGAATAAAAAAACCTTTTTAAATTTCACGGAAATGAATTTAATAACGACCAGTTTCGCCGCTGTGCGACATCATCAAGTGAAAATACAGGATAGAGGGAGAGTATGCATGAAAGTGTGGCCACCTAAGTTGTCCCGTTTTCTCATTAAGGTTTTTAGAAGGCTTTTCCTCCCTTTATCCTGTATTTGCACCTTCTATCTTCATAATTCTTCGGTGACATCACATTTCAAATGCTTCCACTACTGACTTCTCTTCACCTTTCAACGTACCATCCGTCATTCCATTGAGAAACATGCTCCATATATAACATCTGATAATAAAAACGTTACGAAAAATAAACAGTGAGAGATCTCTCAATAAATCAATTTAAAAAATATTGATTTGATAGTTTTTATCGTGAAAGGACCTCTCAAACAGGATAAAAGGACCTAGTTCCTTGGCAATTAAGGAGTATAATGCTTGGAGAAGGCCTCCAAGACAGTTATTAAGTACATTTAATATTTTCTTCCTAACATCTTGGTTTAGAGGATTGTGATGTTTTATTTGAGGACACATTAGAGCCTTTTCCAATTAACACTCGTATTTTTATGACGAGGGGAATCGTATTGAATTTTGAGGGTCCATTTGCGTTTTTTATTTAGAATTTTATAATTATTATTTTGGACATATCATATATTTTTGTGTTTTATATTACCACCCGACTACATGGTTGATCTGTAACTATTTGTTTAGTAATAATAGTATTAATTTATTTTTCCAAAGCTCAGAACTTTCACATAATCCGCATTCATTGGTTGTCGTCCTATCTAGCATGCATATATACGTCGAAGCGTTGATAAAATCGGGCATCATTATGAGAGAGTACATAAAACTTGATTAATGAGGTAGTTAAAGAAGATATTTAACTTTGTTCGATGAATGAAAAATGCACCATTTCACGATCCATCGTAAAACTTATATATCACTGCGGGAATACCGTGCGGCAAGAATCCCAAGAATGTGGCGAGATTCGACGTGAAGAATTATTCGAACTATCCACGGCGGTTTAATAGAATTCTCCATGCGTCAAAAGCTTCCCTCCACTTAACCTGATTTAAAAAATGGAAGAAAATAAAACTAAAAAGATGGAATGAAACCGAATATCTCAGCTCCAGACCGTAAGGAATAAAATGAAGGCATGGGGAAAAGTAGATCGCTCCTCGATTAAGTCCAGACAACTCTTTTCGGCAGATACTAACTCAATTAAGGAAGCTATTTAAACTCCCTCACGCTTATTTTAAAGCCTATATATCCCTCACATTCTGAAGAGCGTGAAGTACCTCATCTCCCCCGCTATCTCTTATAACGTCTTCCATCCTTCCTCGTTGACGTGACTACTGCCAATATTCCCCCTTAAAGCTCACCCTTCTAATATTGTCTTTATCTTTATAGTTCCGGAGAAGTGTCGATCGAGGTTCCCTGAGGAGATCTTGATTTTTAAATTACCTTAGCTTCAGCTTTTCTACGCGTGAGTACTATTTTTCCCTGACCGACTATTTCCACAACCTCACTCATAGATTCAACCTTAAGGTTTGAATGAATACTGTTTGCACGTTAACGTGACTATTTACTGTACTAAACCCTCAAAGTCAATTAAAGAATTAAAAGTGAATCAATCTTAGGGGCTTCTTACTGCCTACAGGTAAACATTTTTCCTATAAATTAGAAATTCATAAAAATCGTACAGTGGGAGAATTAGCCGAATCGTTTAGCATAGTGTATAGTTTATAGGACCATAGAACGTAATCAATAGCATTGAAATTTTTGTAACGTCGAAAACAAGAAATATATTCATGAAAAAGGCTTATAGCACTCATAACGGTATTATTAATGGTGATACGCGCCAAACCAGCCGCATTAAATTAGAAATGGAGGATCAACGATGAAATGTTGCATAAACCTGACATATCGACTGAATTAAGTAATGTGAATGTTTTATGGTGAATTTACATACGAGGTTACTTTACACCTCAATGCTTTAAAATCTATAATTAAGTGTTCTCATGAACAAATTAAACAAGATAAAACTTAATATCAGAGATTTCCGAAAGTTCAAGTTATGTGTAGGCATAATTAAAAAAGAAGTTATTAATCGATGCAATAATTGTTCCGATTTCGATTAGTTTTAATTAATTTGATGCAGTAGCATTATAATTGTTACGTACATTCCGATAGGAATCACATTCACTATATTCTCATTCAATATTCATTCAGAAATTGCCTTACACTAGAGGGAGAGTCTCAATTTACACAACGAGGGGAGATATATTTATTCGGTAAAAAAATAGGAAAGTGTACGCAGAGAGCCCTCCATGTCCTCCGCCCTGCTTTCTACAAACGAAGAGGACCAAGGTGATATCACTGGTTTGGTTGCACGCAGTGTATTGCTACAGCGAGAACTCATTTAACAAAAAACTCCAAATGACGAATACCTCTCATTTCAGACTGCTCTCTAAGTCCCGGGAGAAAAACATTGAACCATTTGGAATTAACACCTCCAAATAGTGGAAAATCTTAATTATGTACGCGGGCAGAGATTAATTGGGGAAAATGTGTATTTTTCCTCAATAATCTCCTATGACGGACACACTACAAGCTATCGTTTAAAAGTTTCCCTTCTTTCAAACAAAAAAACACCATTATTTGAAATACCATTGCTTACAAACTTCTCCAGACTCATTTTAATCGGTTTTCAAAAATGTCCGCAGTGCGGCGATAAGTGTAAATCAATCCATACATTCATCTACATCTACATACTACCCCGCAAGCCGATTGATTAGGCGTGTGGCAACGGGTGTTAGAACACCAGCCATTTACACAAAAGAAATTAAATCGATACTTCCACTGCAAAAACGCTCAACAATCGCCAACCGAATCAAATCCGCTCATCTAGTAGCCCAGCAATATGAATCCACTCAGCAATGCTCTAACGAACTTACTTCGCTGTTCATTTAAGTCCTTTATCGTGCGGGGGTTAAACGAATTCCTATACCTCTCAGTACGACAAAATACCTCTCTTAATTTATTTTCGGTCGGACCTGGAGTTGCAGTGGGGTTATAATATGATATTCTCCGTGTCGTTTTTTGCTCAATCGCTCAAACGATCTAGACGCGCCTAGCACTAGCCTAGCAAAGAAGTCTTCTAGTCTCTAGCGGCTCACAGCCTAATTCGTTAAATTTCTATGGAACGATTTCTGTACGCATGCAGCAGTTTTTGCGGCATCGCGCATCTTTCCGTTGTATCGATAGATGCCATAATCTAGTGATGCCACCTCTTATTCAAGAAATAGGAAAGAGCCAGGGATGGGTCCAGGATTTTTTATAAAGGGGCACTAGGGTCTGACAGTCAAACCATTTTCTCATATTTGAGATTAAAAATAAGATAAAACAATTATTGTACAAAATATTCTCTTTATTTTAACGTGAAAGTTATAAATGAAATGCAATGAATGAGGCTCCGTAATACACTAAACAAAACGAACTTAATTATAACCGTATAAAAAATGTTTACATTTTTAAGCGCCTTGAGGAGGGGGGCATATACCCCTGTTGGATGAGGCTCAACATTACCTAGCATATCGTGAATCGGTAGAGTGTAAAATAAACGTGTATATTACCGGAAAAATCAGTGGAGAACAACCATAAGGACATTAAAGTGGGCCATAGGAGGCCGCAAAAGAAGGTTTTGGAAGGATAATCCACCGTAAAGAAAAATCCATGGATCAAGAATGTAGTTTTTCAACTAATTTAGAAAAAAATTAAGTGTAAGTATACTAAAGCCGAAGAAGGGTAACTCAACTACAAGGAAATAAGGAGCGAAATAAGTCGTAAAGCGAGGAAAGCTAAATAAATGTGGAGGAAGAATATATACGAAGACGGAGAAAAATGTGGAAAAGGAAGGGCTGTCCATAGAATAGTGGATACGTCATAATTGCCATTTCTCAAAAAAAGAGAGAAATGAGCGGAGAAATGTGAGGATTTCATGACCATATCAATGATATTAACTTATAAGTATCATTAACAGGAAAATGCTCAGGAATGTTAAGAGTTTCTGAATTAAGAACAACTCGAAATTAACCCTCGAGCTGGCGCGCTGACGTATTAAGTACGCCAATCTTCGAAAACCAAGGATTTCAACATTGTTCGTACATTTTGGTCTACAATGGCATCGTATATTCTCACAATGTACTTTTACTGTCTATAGTGTGACTTTTTTAAGCTTGAAATTTTGTAGCTAATTTATTTTTAGATTGGCAAGAGGAGCCGACACCTATGGCGTACAAAGTACGCAGCGCGACCGGCCGTATAGCTCATGCTTTGCTTTTCTTGAAAGGCCTCGTGTATTCCTATACTGAAATTTTGACGGTTTGCAGCTTGAGTTTTTAAAGCACATGGTAGTGTAGCAATTTTTTTTAGATCGGCAAGAAGAACCCGGCACCCGTGGCGTAAAAATTACGCCGCGCGACCGTGTACCACCTCTACCACCTGTGTACCTTCATATCTTAATCACCTATAGATGTACAAGCTTCAACTAATATCTAAAAATAAAGATAAATTTTTACAAAAAACGAGTGTTACCATAAAAATGCACGTATCCTGGATAAAATACTTCATGCGCCACGTCGTGTAAAAATATCAGGCGCGCCCGCTCGAGGGTTAAGAAAAGCAAGGGCACAAAAGAAGCCACACTGGCCCTTATGCTGGTAGCGGAGAGGAGAATACAGGAGAACAAGCTAAAAGTCATCACATTCTTTGAGTTGGAAAAGAATTTTCTTGCACAGATTGTAATACGTTCTCCCAATCCTGAAAAAATTGGAGTGTTTGATAATGACAGAGAAATTACCCACAGCCATGTAACTATGATTAAATATGAATCGAGCTGCGAAGAAACAAGAATAAAAAAAGTGAGACAAGGTTTCACTCCTTCCCCTGTAGCTGCTAAATCAATCTATGAGAAAGCTACAAATTAAAGGAAAGGGAAAACGCCAGGAGCGAAAACCCGCGGAAAATTTTAGCAATCTAATTAATAATTTGGGTATGTTTTTGGGTTACAAAAATTAAGGAAGATGAAAATTACAGATTAAATTTGACTTCAACGAACAAGCAATTCACGCTGAGTACACGATCCTCGCGTAAGACATCAGGGGCAAAATCGCTCGTTCGGAACGCGTTCCTCTTCTGTCTCGAGAGTTTCAACCTCGAAAACTTTATCCCGGTATATCCCCTCCCTTAAGCCTTCACCACCAAACAAGTGTGAAGAAAACTCTTGATTGCTTTGAAAAAATGAATGGTTCAAAGTGATATAAATTAGTGAATTATGCTTTTTATTTTAAGCGAAATTTTCTTGTTGTAGTCCTTCATTATTTTTTTCATGATGCATACTGAATTCGTCTCCAAAGTATATTAATTTTTGTGTACCCACTTTACATTTGAAAATAACTCTGGTAGAGAACTATTTCTTACTAAATCATGAATATTTACGTTCATAAATCATAAAGGTAATTTACGTTCTTCACACAAATCATTTATTGTACTTTAAGGGAGATGAGTTTTTAAATGAAATGAAGGAAAAAATAGGAATCCAATTAGGTTTTTGAATAAAAATCTAATGATATATTATGATGTATTAAGAAAACGAAAACCTATCTACAGTTTTTTTCATGCAGACTTTCCTTAGGATATTAAAACAGCAAACAAATACAACTTAATGACTAATTACTAATATTGCGAGTAATAAACCACCATTTTGAATATCCACATAATCCATATTAAACTACTCAAAGTTGCTACTCGCTTGCTCGCAAGGCGATTCTCTTTTGTCGTTGCCTGAACACACAAAGCGGATGACAGATGGAGTATGAAGCTCAAATTATACAAAAAAATATAGCAGATGCATAGGTTAGTTAAATGCAGGCACACCTCACGATGGAATTCATTCCGCTGATTATGATTGTACATCGCCGATTTAAGGCGTAACGGGTAGATTCGCCAGGTCGCAAGACTTCATTTTTTCATCCTGTCTTCTTGGGTTTTCCACCGGTTTAAATTTTTGCATATCACCAACGTTTCAACGGGCGACTCATCCATCGTTATCAGGGTGAATTAATATGTTTGGCTTAAAAAGAACATTTAGATGTAGCTATAAACAATCACTGCCATCAAGTTATTTCTAATCTGCCGGAAAGATATAGGTAATTCGTATAGAAAGGAGGACTTCTGTCACCTGTCTGTTGTCTTTTCTGTCTGTTTGCTTCTTTTGAAATAGGATTACTAATTTTATATCCTGTATCTATTAAAATTTACTTTACTATGCTTAATCATAACGGTTTCCAACAAAAAGACATCAATTTAACAATTATAATCACAAAACTCAGTAATTTTAATAGAAAGGAGGATATCTATCATTTTCATTTTCTTTAAAGTCGGATACCACGCATCGATAAGGTTAAACACCGTGTCTCATTAGAGGTATTTTTTATGAAGCATGATCTCAATGACCTCTTTAGTTAGCTATTCCCAGAAGTTGTTGGATTGGCAGATAAATTTGGCCCAAACCCATTTTATCTTATGATCCTCAGCGATTCTATGTTCAGTCACAGCAGACCTATAGGAATACTTTACACATATAATTCACCGGGAAAGGACTACACTACATTTTTTACTTTAATTTTTGTCTGTTAATCTCAAGAATTCCGGCCTCGGAAACTTTAACCAGATATCCCTTCCTCTAAACTTCCACGATCAAGCATATGTGTAGAAAACTCATGTTTGCTTCGCATCGAATGAATGATTCAAAGCGATTTAAATTGATACGTTTCGTTTTTCATACCATTTAGCATTACGCAATCAAATTCGTAATATATTTATCCATGATCAATTCTGAGGTCCTATGTTATCATGTCCGATTCATTTTTGGATTTGAGGATAACCCTGATAATCAATTCAGTTCAGCTCTGACTAATTTTCGACTGGTTTAATTTTACCAGCTACCTAGGTAAAGGTAAAAAACGATTTTTTATGAATTTAATTGAGCTCTAACTAGTGATTATATGAGATGAGGGATGAAGATGAGGGAAACTTTCAAACGGCATGAGATACTTGACATGCAGTGATAAATTTTCACGTAAAGTAAAACTTAAACATAATTATAATTTTTGACGTTTATTTTAACAATCGCGCGCGCCCTGAAGATATGAAATGGGGAAGTATACAGCATGAAGCTAGACTAAAATAAAACAAATATAGCTGAGCAGGATTAAGCAGTTACATAACTAACGGTAGCGCTCAGTTGAGTGTAATTGTACGATTCCCATCCAAGGCGTCTAGCGCAGATTCGCTAGGTCGCAAAGCGTTCTTCTTTTGTCTGTGAATCTCAAGAATCCCAACCTCGAAAACTTTGTCCCGATATATCCCCTCCCTTAAACCTTCCACGCCCAAACAAGTGTGAAGAAAACTCATGATTGCTTCGCATCAAATGAATGATTCAAAGCGATATAACTTGGTGCATTTCGCGTGTCTTTTTTTTCTCTCCCCCCCACCAACTCCCGTCTCCTGCAGGGGTCTCCACTAACGGGAGTCGTTTCCCGTCGTTAAGTTTACTTCTAACTTCTTTGGTGCTCTCCTCTGTCCCAAGTTTCGCGACTGAATCTACTTTCTTTATTTCACCGTAACCCAGGGTATTCTTTTTTATTTAAGTCTTCAACCCCCTCTTCTTACTGCTGTCTGTCTGTCTTCGTGTAGATGAGATCATCTCTGTCCCCACTCCTACATGTACCAATGCCTACCTCACCTCATCTCCTCATCTTTCTCAGCCTTCATCCTCCACTCCCTAAACCTTTAAAGAGTTCCTTCCAAGCGACCACTATCATCATCAGCGATGAGGATTCTGTCGGCTGAACCTTTTAATGGGTGTAGTAGCTCCGTTGTTTTCAGGCGTCCCAGCGAATTATAAGTTTCCAAGTTATACCAGTCTCTTTAACACTGTACGATGGGAAAATGACCTCTCCGACGTTCTCTCCGTGTTGAATGATAGCTGCTAAGGCTCCCGTTTCTACGACAATGACTCCAACAATGTTCATTTATAGGGTTAAAGAGGTAATATTGTGTCCATATGAATTTTATCTACAATAGTGTGTGATTAAATATTTAGCCTGCCAAACTTTAAAATAATTTTTTCTCAGCCAAAGTAAAACAAATAGTATGTTATTATCACAATTATACCACGCGTCGTATAAGAATAGAGTTAAATTAAGATGAAAACAATGATCAACACAATGACAAAGCAGAATAAAACTGACAGATTTTTGAAATTATTACAATATTGTCACCCAAAAGCGAAAGCACCCATTTTAAAACGGGCCACCCTCAAAATTTTAAGGGGAAGATGAAGAATATGCAACACACTCATCATTACAGTATCATACGCACGGGTTATATCGGCCCAAAATACAAATAAAGTCTTTTTTACAGCTTTCAGGAATGTGTTTCTACCATAATTTCCGTAGTCAACAAAACATACTAGCAACAACAAGGAGATTCCTTGTTGTAAGTAATTTTAGCCTCTCAAACTTTCAGCTTAAGGTGCTTTTCTTTTCCTACATGTCGGGTGCTTACCTATAAATAAAAATAACTATCCCCGTCCTTCAGGGATTAGAAAGTCTTTTATTTGCCTTAATGTCACGGTTAATAAAAATACGTTTATCAATTCACATCAACTGGTTTGGGAAAATATTTCCTTGGAACTTGGATGGAACCACTGACCTTTGATTTTCCAAACCAATTTTGCAGACCACTACGTTAGCCAGGTGCGTGGCATTTTTTACTTTTTCAATCTACCAATTGTAAATCAACGTGGTTCGATTTTCAAGTACCTTTCACTTCAAACACAGCAATAATTTGCTGGTAATGCAAAAACTACCACAATATTCAGCCAAATCTTTGCTTCTGACATGATTCTAATGTTAGATAAAACATGACATAGGTAAAGAAGGGTGTAGCACTCTCCTGCATCTTCTACGTGAGCCTTTCTTGGGTCTGCCATCGAGTCATTTATTCCATCTTCGTCAATGTTTCGGTTACATCACCGTTTTGCCTGAACGACATGACACGACTTTTCACGGCTTTCGCCTGTATTACCGGCGTTAAAACCCGGGTAAAAATGGGAATTTTTAAATGCAATTCGCAGAAAATATTACAAACAAATGTTATTTTTGCTGGTCATAATCGGTAATAAAGCATTGTTCGTATAAAATATTCTTAATTATATTTCAACATAAATCGACCACGGCAAATTACCCGCGTCTTCAAATACAGCAATCACTACTCATAAGTAGTACAGAAATCCACTGACAGACAATTTGTATTTTTACCATCCGTGGCGTTACTAGGAATAAGCTTTGAGGGGGGATGGAATGTCCTTGAGTGGCTGTCTCCCCTCCCCCCCAGGGCAACGGAGGGTGCGGGAAAGTTTTTGAAAAATTGCATGCCAGTAAATACATTTTACATCATTTTGACACTAAACATTTAACCTAAAGCTGATGCAGTTATTATGTGCCAAAAATAGACAATGGTTTTAAATATTTTCCTATTTCTCGTGAGGCTTTGGGGGGGATCTATAACGTCATCCCCCACGCCCCCATGGTCACGTCACTGTTTACCAAATTCATGAAGTAATGCGATCATTAAATTATGTTTTAGTCAAAACGACATGTGTTAAGGAATTAATTATTCATAAGTTATCGTAGATTCAGATAGGTAAGAGTAAATGTGCCATGGTGAAATGCGAAATTCCAAAACAATTAAGAAAATGTAGCTCAGAAAGGATATTTTTCGGTATTCAGTGAAACTAGTGCACTTAGAAAATTATGCTTTAATATTGTCATGAAATTGTACTCGGCTTCCCGCACCAACATATTTTTGCACCTTGCCCACGAAACTATTTGATTCGACTATAGAGCAATAATGAGGTACCGTAATAATATACCACGTGAGAGTGAGGTACTGTGTCAAAAGATTTCTTCAAATTTGTAAAAAAAATAGGTCAACTTTTCTTTCCGATTCACCACATTTGAGAAGGTCGTTTTTTTCTTCAAGGAAATTTTTATCTTCTGGAGCATGTTGGTGATTGTTCAACCGGCTTGCGGGGTAGTATGTAGATGCAATAATACCACCGTCCCCCTTACCCACACTCTCTCCATGTCTGCCACAGTGCCACATATCTCACCCTCCAAAATGCGACCAACAAGGGCCGCTTATTACGGCGTGGTGAGGATGTGGCGAATTTAAGAAACAGGGGCTGTAATATGCATATATGTATGTACCATAAGAGATGAGAAGTAAAGACAGTAGTTTACTTTCACATAATTTTAATATTGGCCGACCCGGTTTCGACACTTGGTGTCATTATCAAGGAACAAGTAGCCTCTTTTAAACCTCTATTTAAACTGTTTGGTACGTAGCCTCTTTAAAAAAATTAGTTTTCTCAATAGATTCATTGGAGTCAGGCGACATGTTGTAGGAACATGTTCCGAAGACCTATAAAGAAAAGATTTTTTAATGTCCACTCGGCCTTTTAATAGGGAACATCACGTTTAACCCTTTCTAACCCGGAGCTGCTTCTGGGAGATTTTAAATTTCAATATTTATCAGTTTGAAAATTTTTATGATTTTGCACTCAATCATAATAGTCGTGGGAGCTAAATATTTCGTTATTATAATTTACACCACAAAATAATGCGTAGTCTAGATATTTCCTGACTGGAGCAGACAATTTATACATTTTTTTATGTTGCTTAGAAGCAACATTGGGTTGTAATGGGTTGAATGCTACTGCGTTATCATTGAGTGTAATGGTTTGTAAAAGGTAGAGGCATTTTTCAATAATATAACTTTACAAATATTTTTTAGAATTAAACTTTATACATGAAAAATTTAATTAATATATCAAAAAAGATGCAATAATACCACCTTCCCCCATACCCAGTACCTATCTCTCCATACCTGCCACAATGCCACATATCTCTTGCTTCCATGTAACGAATAACTGAGTTTCCATCACACTCAATCATATCCAGCCTTCCCGACAGCGCCAAAACTCTTCTTCTTCCTCCGTTCCTCGGTGATGTTGGCCAATCAAGAGAGAG
Organism: Ischnura elegans; assembly: GCF_921293095.1. NCBI lineage: Eukaryota > Metazoa > Arthropoda > Insecta > Odonata > Coenagrionidae > Ischnura > Ischnura elegans. The sequence goes on along the minus strand of NC_060255.1, from coordinate 64,554,590 downwards.
TTGGCGGAGAGGGAATTGAAAGTGCTCTTGGCAGTCGGATCTTCCCGATAGCTAACTCTTATCCCTCTCCTTCACTTCTCGAATCTTGAGTTGTCTCAATAGAATTCGGGGAGCACAAAAGGGGAAGATATTTGAGAGAATTTCTCAACCTGAGCACGCGATGAGCAAGTTTGCCCGTGATTAATGGGTGGCACATAAGGTGCGTGAAAGTTTTAGAGACCTGTAATGTTTAGTATGAATTACCTACGGAAATTTCGAGTTGGATTTACTGATTCCTTAGCATCAATAATACTTCTTGAGGGAATAATCTTAATTTTTGAAAGAGGGAGAGATATTAAATGAATTTTTCTCGGGTTTCAAACCGGGTTAGGGTGTACATGTGGTAGACCGACGTTTCGTATGGAGACTTTCCCAACGTCTTCACCATCACCCCTGAAGATGTTGGTAAAGTCTTTGATTGAAGAAAGATTGTGGTCCAAGGAAGTGATATTATTTATTATGATTAAAATAATTTTCAAAAAAACAGGTGGTGCCACTTTTTCTGAAGGAAAAATTTTTACTACCTCTTTTTTATGACGTTCTTGGCCGAGCAGTTGAAGATCAAAATAGTTTGCAATTCCTACACATGCTAGTGCCGTATACTCTGATGGGATTTTTCTTTCTAGAACCAATGAGAAAGCAAGGGGAACGGTAAAATGTTTATTGTTAAAATTTGGTATCTACGACACGATGAAGCACAGTATACAAAAAGGTATATTTTTCGTAATGCAAATTTCAAGTTTGAACAATAAATAAAAATATTCCTGATAATGCTAACCGGCTTTCATTGAACTGTAAAAAATGAAATGCTGGTACCCCTTTCCAAATGAAGCCGATATGAGCTTGAAAATGAGCAACTGCGCGTGATGCCTTATTAAGAAGGACCTCCAGTATTGCTCCTTATTGAAGTACATTGGAATCGCACAACTTTGAATATTATTTCTCAGGTCATAAATTTCGGATGAGGTTTCGACTTTAATCAAATATATTACTTGGATCCCAGGCGATAGTTTATTCTCCTCAAAATTCTCAACTCTTTCGATCGAATTTTGCGCATTTACCCATTTAAAACACATGCTGGTCGGCAATGTTTGGAGGGTCAGAATGTGCTTCAACCTGGCTTCAGTTGTGCAGCTTCATACTTTAAGTGGGCTGTACGAAAACCTGAAGTTAACGATTATTTATCGTTAATTTAAAAACAATTCGTTCATTTTTAAACAATTAGTTCATTTCCACACCATTCCTTCATTTTTAAACAATTCGTGCATTCCGCAATATTTCCTTCGTTTTCTACATCTCATCATCCATTTATTAATTCATGATCATTTTTTAATCAATTAGTCACCTTCGAAACGATTCGTTCACTTCGGAACAATTCGTGCATTTTGCAACATTTCTTTCATTTGCGACACAGGTCAGATCATCATCCATTTATTCATACATGTTCATTTTTAAACGATTAGTTCACTTTGAAACGATTCGTTCACTTCGGAACAATTCGTGCATTTCGTAACAACTCGTTCATTTGCGACAAAGCTCAACTCATCATCCATTTATTAATTCATGCTCATTTTTTTAAACAGTTAGTTCACTTCGAAACGATTCGTTCACTTCGAAACAATTCGTGCATTTTGCAACATTGCGTTCACTTGCGACACAAGTATTTAAAAACACCGAACCATATTGCACCTTACCTATTGCGCCGGAGCAATTAGTTTTCGAGTTTAGCGATTTCCTGCGAAGTTAAGTTTGCCCCCTTTAAGAACTCCAGGCAAGAGAGAGAAGAGAGGGTGGGGAAGTGAGGAGAGGGACCTTGAAAAGGGAAGGGGTGAGGCATAAGGTGGGGGGCATGCGGTTTCCCAAAACTTAATCTCCATTGGGTGAGGTATAGGCGTTTGATTTATTGCCTCGGTGGGCACAAAGCGGCGGCAAAACATAGTTTGGATTGCGAATCACAGGAGGAGCTAAGAAGACGAGAAATATAGGGTCGGAAGAAGATGGAAAATTCGAGGAACAAGGGGCGCTTAATAAGGCGTGGTAAAGATGTGGTGAATTTGAGAAACAGTGTCTGCAATATATATGTAGGTACCATAAGGGATGAGAATCAAGGGCAGTAGTTAATTTTCACAGGATTTTAATGTTGATCGACCCGGTTTCAAGACTTTGTGACATTATCAAGGTACAAGTAGCCTCTCTTAAACCTCTATTCATATTGCTTGGTGGATTATTATTATTATAGTATTCTACCGTTTAAGGTAGGTTTCCAGGAAGAGTTCAAGAAGTGATCTGGAAGCCTCCCTTTCCTTCCAGCACTGCCTTCTTTAATTCACTGTAAGGCCTAATCCCTTTCGACCTATCTAAAGATCCTATTCTTTTCCTTCCTCTCCCTCGTTTCCCTAACATTCTACCCTCTGACACCTTTTTCAACATCCCCTCCCCGCTAAGCACTAACTCCATCCATACCTTCTGTCTCCTTCGTATCTCATCTAAAAGCTGCCTCTCCTCACCTACCATGTCCAGCACTTCGTCGCTCCTTTTCCTCTCCGCCCATTTCACCTTCTCCATTCTTCTCCATACCCACATCTCGGATGCCTCCAATCTTCTCTCGTCTTCGTTCCTCAGTGACCACGTTTCCGCATCGTAGAGAGCTACACTCCAAATCAAACTCTTCACTAACCTTTTCTTTAAACTCTTACATAGCGATCCTCTCAGAAGCTCCTTCCTGTAGCCTTTAAATTAATAGTTGTCTCAATAGATTCATTGGAGTCAGACGATATGTTGTAGAAACATGTTACGAGAATCAATGAAGAAAAGATAAACTCTTCTGTCTCAGGCTCAACTTTGCGGAAGTTCTGTTTGAGCAAATGAAATGAAAATATTTCTATTTTTCTTCCAATTCACTTTCGTGGTTTTTATTTTCACCTACTACTAGTTACGACGCTGTGGAGTACGGCTTACCTAAAGATGACGCCGCTTCGTCGTAACTAGTAATACCGTGAAAATAATTCGGTGGAAAAGTGCAAAGTTTTTCTTTTCTTTTTTCTCAAAGAAAAGGTTTTTTTTTATGTCCACTCAGTGTCAGACTTTTAATGGGGTACAACGCGTTTCAACGCTACATCATCGTCTTCAGGTACGCTGGTTTATAAAAGGTAGAGACATTTTAAAATAATATATCTTTGCATATACAATTTTAGAATAAAACTTTATACGTCAGGGGAAAATAAATATATAATTAATATATCAAAAATAGAAATTATATAATTAAAATTATAACTTAAAAAAGCCTGCGTGAATGTAAGGTGAGGTGGAGGAGGTGGAAGGGGTTGGGGAGAGAGAGGCGGCATAAGGTTTGTGGAGAATGGAGGGGGAGGATGGGTTGTTTTGTCCAGAGTTTTTAGGCTGGGACGGAGGATATATTATTATTATATATTATTATCGTAATCAGTTACTATTTGGTAACTGGCCAGGTGGTAACATGTACATCCAAAAGAGAAAAAAACAAAATATCCGCAAAGTCAGATATAAACTAGACAGTGTACAAATTTTAAAAATTCAATTAAAATTTCTAAAAAATAACTCACTTTTTCAGCTTTTTCTTAAATATTTTTGCATTACTGGGGAAGGGCGCAAATAACTCTGCAGGCAATCTGTTCCAATCTACAATTGGTTTATTGAGGTAGGAATTTTTTTAACATTAGTGCCCGGCATTTAATTTTGAGCTGATGATCGTTCCTACCAATGAAATTAGGTTTTCCCACTTTATTGCTTAGTTCTCTCCATGCTTTATCCCCTTTCTATATTTTATATATATGAAAAAATATGTGAAAATTTACAACTGTCTTTCAATCTCATCCCAAGGGGATTTGACATTTCCACAAAGTTTTGCCGGATACTCTTACCATGCGTACCATAGCTCTGAGAAGGAGGAGCGTATGAGTGTATTGGGTAGAGCGCTTAGCTGCTGATGTTTCTGGGTTTTATTCCAGGATGAAGCCTTTGGACAGTCCACATTTAAAATCCTCCATTGGTGAGATGGGCCAGCGAAGGGAACCGCCTATTCTGAGTGTGTGAATTTCTCAGGCCTTTCACCACATCTGGGGTGAGTTCTACCCTCACCTAAGCAAGATAATCGAGAAAATGTATTAAATACCAAATGAATGATTGAACTATTTAATGCTTGAATACATTATTCATGAATGCATAATTATAGATCTTACTCTTCTTAGATGTCCCTCACTAAGTGATTCAACCCGATAAGTTAGGTGAGGGTAGAACTCACCCCAGACAAGAGTCTATTTGACTCGTACAACAGCAAGGATTGCGTACGCTCAAGATTAGGCACAAACATATTAATATTTATTTGTCATACCTGAAATTTCTCTGATGTATTTCTGACATAAATTTTTCATTGCGTGGACTTTAAATCTATGATGCAAACGAAGCAGTTCAAATTTCACAATCGAATTGAATTTTAAAAATGCAATAACCATTTTCTTGGCAAATTTACGGAGAGAGGACGAAGTGGATCAAGTTTATCAATCTTTTTAAATAATTTTTTTACATTTTCTCGATTAATTTTTTAGAAAGGGAACAGTAATAATGAGACAATATGAGAAAGTTCTCTCCGCATATTGGTGAGGAAGAGAGAGATATCTTCGAGATGGAGGGAGTGTGTGAAGCTCGTATAACTGCAATGATTGCCACGTACGTTCAAGACTATGCATTAACAAATTAACACTTGTTTGTCATACCCTTAATTATTCTTGAAATAAATTTTTCATGATGTTTACTAAAAGTGTAGGATTCTTACGAGGCAGTTAAAATTTCAAATGCAAATTTAACTTGAGAAATTCAATTACATTCTCAAGGCAAATTTACGGAGAGAATATAAATTAGACGTTTTATCTATCTTTTTAACTGATATTTTTTGTCACTCTTTCTTACTGTCACTGATTACTTTAAAAAAGGGAACAGAAGTGATTTGAGCCCCTATACACAACAACTGCATAGTCATTGCTCTAAAGAAGCCTCCAGTCCACTAGGAGAAACGTTTGTGGAAGTGATCATAACACGAGAAATTAACCCAAAATATTTATTGATAAATGAAGTCCAAACTTAAAAAACTGCATTAAACAATGGTTGGATTAGAGCTGAAATTTCACTGTGCTAACAAATGTTCAAGAATATCGTTCCACTCGTAGAAGTGTTGCTATTGAAACGACTGAAGTACACGTTCAAGGCTAATCAACACCAATAAATAGAATAGAGATTAAGAGAAAATTATCTCCGTACATTCGTGAGGAAGGGAAAAATATCTTCGAGACTGAGAAAGAGTCTGAGTCACTCGGCAAGACAAGGCACCAACGTATTAACATATATTTAGTATACCCTGAAATTACCCGGACGTGTTTCTGACATTTTTTCCTTATCTTGACTAAATCCCATCGGTTCAATGAATGCAATAACCATTTTCTTGGAGAATTCACGGAGAAAGGACGAAAAGGACGTTCATTAATCTTTTTATATGAAATTTTTATCACTTTTTCTCGGTTGCTTTAAGAAAAGGAACAGTAATGATGAGAGAACAGGAGAAAGTATCTCCGTACATTGGTGAGGAAGAGACAAATATCTTCAAGATGGAGGGGGATAAGTTCTTGGAGACGAGTTGGTGAGAAGGGCGAGGCAACTGTTTTTCATATGCCCGAGAGACCAACTAAATGGGGAAGAGGGTTAAAAGGGGAAGGAGTCTTGGGAGTTCTCTCTTCGGGGGATGAAAAAAAAAGTGCTAAAAGGGTGGAGTGGAAGTTGAGGCCATATTAATTCTCCGAAAGGGTTTTCGACTGAGGGAGTGAGGGTTCAGATTTGCCCAGAAAATCAGAAGACTCCCTTCTAAGAGAGAAAATTATTGCCGGGAATATGATTTTGAGCTATTAGTTAAGAGACTTAACTAGTTATTAAAACACGTTCACCACGAAGTTTACGGTGGCAATTGTGTGTAAATTAATTTTGTAAATACTTGGTAATTAATTTCCATTTAATGATTGAATATTTTTGCGGCGTAACATTGATAGTATATACACTTATTTTTTGGGGTAAAATCCAAGTATCTTTAATCCTTTTCACTGATGGATAGCCTGTCTAGTGAACCTTTTAACCGCAATAATATCGGCGAAACGTGAAGAAACATCGAAATCAGTATTAGACAAAGTATAAGGCTATTTTTCTGAGACATGTAGATATCACTGTCATTGCTGCTAAAGGACATCATTTTGAAGTAGAGAACATGAAGCATTATCTAGGGAAAAGAACTTAGCAATCCATATGGCCAGGGAGGGAATAAAAAACCAAAAATATCGGGATAATTTTAAAAATGACCACGGATTGATGCTAAGCGAAACATCGAGACCATTGATTTGAAAATGTAAACTCAAAAATTATATTTCCCGAAGTCAAGCCCGTGCTGGGCCTAAGAGACACTGAGATGTATCTCGGTGCTTCCTCTAGCCCTGAAATCTTTGGCGCCCTCCTGCTCCGAAACTAACAAATTTTACTGTCAGAATACCAACATTGAGCAGTTAACTCGATTTCAATGATGTCTCATTTAACGGCATAGTTAAAACCGTTTTGAGTGAACAAAATGATAACTTTGACTAATATATTTCAATCTGGTACGATTCAATTCAATCTCAAGAGGGTAAGGATTAAAATTTCAAAATTAACTTCTTATATTCCACACCCCCAGACCCTCCGGTAGTCCTCTCCCTGCATAGTGCTAGCGCCCTCAGGCCATGGCCGTTCACCGCCGTAAGAAGCCGTCCAGAACTGGCCTGCACGTAGCCGCAACAATTGCACAGCAATTATTGTAAAAAAATACAGTACGAGATGCGAAACGTCAGTACCTCACCAAACAGGTTAACTGATAAATAATACCAAAGATTACGAGAATTGATAAATACGCTAATTAGATTAGAGTTGGATTTTCCTGATTCGCATTTGCCATAATTTATTTCTATCTTATAACCGGTAGAATGTTGTCATACATTTCGGTAATATCCAATTGAAAACAGCTTTAAAATGGAAAATTTATCTACATCCTATAGCTTTGGCAGATCAATTGCAACACTTCTCTTTCTCCTCCAAACAGCCGATCGAGAACCTCAAAGTTGAGTACGCACTGAAATTCATGGGTACAAATATATAAACACTATAAAAAGATATTAACTGCAATAAAATGTGTTGACTAAATTGCACGATTCACAAAGGCTGAGTTAACGAATGTAACCGAATTATATCAATGCCCATGCATTAAAAGTTTGGTAATGACGGTGGTTGGATTTCAGTTGTCTTTTCCAGTGCTCCTTAGTTCCAAAGATGTCTGCGCAACTCTTGCAACATCAAGGACCAAAATACATTTTCAAGAATACGTACCGCCAAATTAACATCACACCAGCCCTGAAATTTACCGCGACATATTTCTGATATTAGTTTTTTATTTTAATAGCGGCTTTGTTTTTCATTAAATAAATTAATTAAAAACAAAGCAGCAAATATTTAAAGTTCAAATTAAATTTGACACATGCAATTGTCATTTCATTGGAAAATTTACGCAGGGAAGACAAAGTTAATCCTAACCTATTTTTTCCCTAGGCTATTTACCTTCACCGTAAGCTAATTTTTCTCTGAAAGCTCTGTTATTTTCTCCACATTTACATGGGTTTCAAATTTAAATTACAAATAATAATATATTTTAAATTATCTAAAATTTCCCGGTTTTCCGTTGCACATAAAATCCCTAACTAGGATGTGATAACCAAAGAACTATTTCATCGAGCTATGCAATTTATAATTGACATACCGTCACACACTATGATTCCACTCGATCAAAGGAGACTTGAATTAGAAAAAAATGAAATCATGAAGCATCCGAATCCCGAGAGACATTTTGGGGCAGTAGTGGATGGGGAGAACAGTCTAACAGAAATTGCGAATTCGAAACGGTGTAATTCATTTGAGAAAACAGCCATCCGTAAGAAATGACCTACTATTCATGAATTTAAAAACTTTTGAAAAGTCTTTTCTGACACTCGCTATCTCTTACTTCCATGACAAATAATAAAAAAAATTGATTTTTTTTCGTTTTCAATGAACACCAGTCCTTCGAAACAAAACGGAAAAAAATGTCACTGACAATACTCCACATCGTTCCGGTACACGAAAGGTCCAAAATTCCAATCACCTACTACCCCATTAGGGCAAAATTAAAAAAAATAAGTACGAACGGCGGGAGAAATTTCACGGAATTGGAAAGGCATGGAAAGAGCTACAAGTTCATAATAAATAAAGGAAGGGTGAAGAAAAATTGATTTATCGATGATGAAAGGGAAGAGTGTTGGTTCACAGTCAAGAGATGGGCTTTTGGTGAAGACCCGACGGTGAAAATTGAATAAGTGAAGGACACAAAGCGAATTGTTCCTCTCCATAGCTGGTCCACGTACTGAAAGGGAGGATTGAACGCAGAGAAAAAGACCTTCTTATACTTCAGAAATTCACATTCCTGTGTCTCCAAAGTCTGCCCGAGGATTTGAGGATCGACTAAGGTATTATTAAAATTCCATTCATGTCTTCTTCCAAGTCAAATAAAACTTTTTAAAAATATACACTGAAAGGAGCGGAAATAAAAAAATTTGTGCTCGTGGATCGGTGACCTTGGATGATTTTAATAATTCGAAAGACAAAAGGAGGACTTTCATGGTGGGAATATGGCTTTAGCAATCGTAGAAAGAAATCGAGTGCATGGCATCTTCGAAAAACAAAAAAATAAGTCATGAATTCTTGGAGAGGAGATGCAGACTGAGAAATTTTGGGTCCAGGAGGGCAGGAAATTGAGGAATGAGGCGGTCATATTGTCTTTCGAGGAGTTTCTCAAGGACGGTATGGTTGTTGAGATTTTTTTGTTTTTTTTTCAAAAAGTGGACCGGAAAAAGGTATGGAAAAAGGAGGGGAAGTTTTGCGGACTACTTTTTCATCAGGATATTAACGTCTCCTGCTCTTACTTAACTTACACCTCTCAATTTTTCGAAGTCATTTCTCTAAGCGTTTTCCGCGTCTCATCTCGTGAAAGTTGTCGTTACTTTTGCGTTATTTTAAATTAATTTTTAAGCGTAAAATTTAAAGACGTTCGAATTTTAAAATGTATCGATGCATAGTAATAGTAAATTCCAGGAAATGCGAACACGAGTTTTCGACTCGTTTACAAAAAAATTTGAAGGAGCAAGAAAATAGTTTTTAAAGTTTCACAGAAATATTTTAGCACTAAGAGTAATAGTCATAATAATAAATAAATAAACTAATATCAATAGATAGAGAATAAATGTGTGTAAGATCTATTAGTTTTAGCATGAAGCATGGATGACGAAGTCATCTCTGGAAATCAGCCGGGGCAAGATGACTATTGCTGACAATGTTTCGATGGCCTTCTCTGCCATCGTCTTCAGGGCGAATGATAGACCTCCTGGTGTTGGAGAGGACATCCTAGTTCCGTTTGGATGCTGCACTGATATTGATAAATAATAGCATCATGTGTGTGATATTTTCTGATAAGGGACACTAAGATTTGCTAGGAAAAACCTACCACCCTTAACGCGCCGCGAGCATCTATCTAAATGCAACCCCTCCAGCCGATTCAAACATTTTATATCTTAACCTAAGATCTATTTTAATCGCATGTTCTTATAACCAAAAATAGTGGTTTTAATACATAATTTACGTTTCCGTGCTTACTATGAGCCATTATTAAAGAAAACACATATAGGAAAGTAAAAAACTTACTTTTTGAGGATGAAATTCGTATAATAATTTAAAAAAATTAACATGTGTAGCTTGCCCGACAAACACCAATTCACAAGAACCTTTAATAGCACGCTTGTGTACTACTGCTCAAATAATCTGTTTTACCTATATCATATTGCTGAAAATAGTATAGGTCCAAGGTACACATAGGTTCAAGGTACACCACTCTCCCCTGCATAAGCTGCTCTACTCATCCACTCGCTATCAGCCTTATGAAGGAACGCGACTTGGGTTCCGAAACGTCAGCCGAATGAAGAGAGATAACTCGATCAGAAACCGAAGAACCTTTTTTAACTAAATTTTCCGGGAAAGCATAAGATCTCACTAACAATTTGATCGTGTAAAATTTCCAGGGTTCAAGAGTTAATTTCTTCTGATGTTTGGAGGGCATAGCCTGCCATCGTTTTCAGGGTTAAGGGGTCAAAATAATATTGATTTCTGCGAGTAATAAGATCCAAAAATATATAAAGAGCATGACTTGCACCTATAAATGAATAAAAGATGAATTTTGAGGAAAAATGTAAATTTAGATATTGTAAATTTCAAGCGGATATTTCTTGTCACCTTGCAGACGCTGGCAGACTTCGCCCATTGATGGAGTGACAAACGGCGGGATTGGCTTACTTCTAGGTGATAATAACTCGAAACTTCAGAAGAAATCAACCCTTGACCCTGGTGGAAAACCCAAAAACTCTTCCTACTCGGTAAAAACCCATTTGCCTGTGCAGTGATTTTGAATACGAAAGTAATTTCCGTAAGTGTAGGCAACTGTCCTTAGGTTTTCCTAAACTTTTCTTTTTATGCACATGCTCTCAACGGTTCGGAAACATGTCTACTTAGGAAAGAGATCGAAATAAGACTGGAGGCGTTTGAGGTTTGGGTGTGGAGGAAAACGGAGAGGGTGACGTGGATTTAGAGGAGGAGGAACGAAGTGTTGGACATGGTGGGCGAGGAGTGGCAGCTTCTAGATGAGATACGGATGAGACGGACGGTATGGATGGAGCGAGTAGTCAGAGGTGAGGCTATGCTAAAAACCTTGCTTTAGGGTAGAATATTTGGTAATCAAGGGAGAGGAAAGAATACATTAGGATTTTTTTTAGATAGAATGAAAGGGAGTGGTCCTTATTGTGAATTGAAGAAGGAAGTACATCAAGGAAGGGGAGGCTAAGTGACCACTTCCTTAGTACTCCATGGAAACCTACTTTAATAAGTAGAATACTTCAATAATAATTCTATTAAATTCGGTTAGTCACACACAGTTGCGGATACAGGATGGCGACAAGGGGGGAGGGGGTTAAGTGGAGGGTAATCTCCCAGCAGTAGTGGGGGTCCGAACTAAATTACCATTCTATCTAGTGTAAAATAGATTCCCAAAAGGGGGTGCTAAAATAGGGAGTGTGAAATAGCAAAGCCGGAAACGATGCGAGACGCGTAAAGTCGATTTATTAACATCATTTAACTCTCACCACATTTCTGTAACCCCCTCTAGCCCCTCTCTGGATCTGCCTGTGGATTGCAACATACCAAAAGCGCGTTATATAGGCCGTAAGTTTAGTGCCAATTTGTTTTTAAATTCGTTAAAGTAGATGCATGAATCGGAAAATATAACTAAATGCTTTAGTACAAAGTAACAACTTTTAAAAAATTTCGATTATACCTAGTGTTTGTTTAGACCCAATGGGGAGGGCCACAGCCCCCTTAGCCACCCCCACCCATGGATCCGCCACTTGTCACGCGAAATATATCGCATTTGAGCTTCCCTCGCAATAAGCAGTCCCTGTTCCTCTACCGATTCGACATATTTCCTATCTACCTCCTTCCACTCTTCTCTTTATCTTGCCTTCTCCCACTCCAACCCCTCATGTTAAGGGCATTATTGAACCCAGACGAGATTAACTCACGCACAGTTTCGCCGGCAAAAAAATATGTAGCATGGGGAATCGTCGCCCTAATTAGCCCACATTATGTGTCGAAAGGTCACGGCTTTATACACGGCCCGGGATGAAATAAGATAGTAAGAAAAAAAACCGTTTCTTGTGAATTAATGCTTAAAATGGGCCATAAAATATCGATTTCAACGAGTATTGATACCCAAAAATGAAGTTCATAAGTGTTAAGAACAATCCATGATTAACTATGGTGATTTTAAAGCAACATTTGCTGAAATGATTAAGTCGGTAAGTTTTTATATCAGCTATAAATGAACTATTAAAATAATATACATCTTATAATTTTAGCCCCCATTGAATGAGTTGTATATTCGTTTATTAGTAAATATTGGAGTATATATTACTGTTACCATTAAAGTTACAACCACTGAAAATAAGAGAAAATATTTACTACGTGTTTTGACAACCAGCGTTGAATACATTAAAATAAATTTGATAGGTATAATCGCTTTTGAGAATTTTTCCTTTTTCGGATTAGGGATGAATTATTTAAAGTGTTTCAGGAGGAATCTGAAATACTTCAGGAGATAGCAAAGGAAGACAATTTTCAGCATTATTACCCATAAGCATGTGACCGAAACTCCTTAGTTACGGAACTATAGCAACGCAAACGATTTCTTGAATGCACTTTGCAGTGACAATAAAATCGGTTTTTCTAGGGTATACAGTCAAATTCAGACAGGAATTCGAAATAAAATTGAAGTCCATTGCCTCTACTAGTTGAACCACATAACACTCGTATTTTGTAAATTCGTTACATGTATGCATTTTATGCCATTGCTAATCGAAGTAGAGTACATAAATGTATTGCACAAAATGTGAATTGGATGTATGGATGTATTGGATTTAGGCTTTTGCTTTTTGGGTTAAGGAAAAACTGACGTATATTCAATACACAATATTGATTCTTATGCATAGCATGCGCGTTGAAAATGCGAGATTTATTTATATTTTATTTCAAACCAACTGTGGATCTAACTCAAAACATAGGACATGTACTCTTATAATGCGCACTTTGTTGTAAAAAAGTGGATGTAAGTGGAAAATAAGGCTCTACATGGATGGAAAATATTCGGTACTCCCTATGTCCCTTCCACCCAGATAGTCAGGACTATTACCCACATCCAGCTCAGACCATTCTCATCCATTCCCTACAAATCGCTTATGATCCATTTTGTACGGACATGCTACCATTTGCTATTTGGTGACGGTCATTTACCACCCTCCGAAAAAACTTTACGTGGTTAGTTGCACAAATACTTCCCGTGGGAAAAAAATAAATTCGTGTTCGGTATTCATCCTATTTTCGAACGGCGAGTTGCTATGACAAACAATGGCGTAACTAAGGGGGCATGAAGGGTGTAACACCTTTCTCCCCTCCAGAACTATCGTCTATCTTTTATGGTAGTTTGCCTTCATTTTAGTGATAAAACCTAAGACTTTTAACTTTTGTTTCTCAATAATTGAGAAAAAAGCCACTAGGTGTCGGCATACATATAAAATTATTGGCTGAAATTCATCAATAATTTCTTTCGTCCATAAAAACTCAGTGCCTTGCTTCATTGGATACGACCGTTGATCGATTTCAGAAATGAATAAATTTTATATTTCAATTCTACTGCCTCTACTTGGTCAAATAAACTACAGACTCGTATTTCATAAATACCTAATTATGCATTTTCGGTGAGTTGCCATGACAATCTTTGGCGTGGGAAGTATATTATGTCTCTTCCCCTAGAACTCTCCTCTATCTTTTATGATAGGCAGCCTTCATTTTTGAGATAAAACTTGGTTTTGAAGAAATTATTTCGTGCTAATTGAGAGAGAGACCGCTGGGTGTCGGCCTATAAAAAACTCTGAGAGAGGAGTTGGAAGTGATAGAGTCGCCCTGGCCCACGGCGGTATGCAAGGCGTGGAATGAGCAAGTGAGTGTGTGGATATTGGCGGAGCTGAAAGTCTTATAATCAGGGGGAGAATAACCAATGTTGGGAACAACAAAAATAGGAATAAACGACAATGAGGAATTAATTCTCTCATACATCCTACATAGAAACGAATTCCACCTACTACCTTTTTGGGGGTAATAATTAATTTCTAGCTAACGTAATATATTGTATAAGCCATGTTTTTTTATGCCATGTGTACCCATTTTTTATGTAAATGTTTCATGCGGTATAGCAGAATTTCGTTTATAATTTCCCTATGTATATATTTAAATGAATATATTTCATTCATTTATGTAATTCATAGGACACAATAGGAATGAGCTATAATAAGATGAAATTAGACACCCAGTAAGGGCACTATTTTGTCGGGGTTGTCATCAGATACTTATGGCTGAACAGAAAACTAAAATATCTGAGCATCAAAGCAAGTTCATGCACATAAAAGTGTTTATCATTGCACAAATATCAAATTCAAATCAAAATGACAACAAAATAGAAATAATGAAAAAATGCTTTGCATAACTAAATTTCTAAACGTGGTTTACCATCGCATGTGATTCGCTGACCCTATAGCCATGTCTAGGACGTAAAGGATCTGAAAGCACCTGCGCAATTTAACGTCGGTAAAGTTGTATAATCATGAATGAGACTATCTCATTCATTTATAATTCATTCGTAATTCATAACATACAATAAGCATCATCTAAAATAAGATTAAATTGAGCACCGCAGAAGAGCACAGAAAAAAAAACAAAAATATTTAATCATCAAGGCCAGGTTATGCACTTAAAAGTACGTCAAAATAGTGCCCTTATGGGGTGTCTAATTTCATCTTATCATAGCTCATTCTTATTGTGCCTTATGAATCACATAAATGAATGAAATATATTTATATAAATGCATACATAGGGTAATTATACACGAAATTCTGCAATGTGGCATGAATATTTTATATAAACAAAAAACATATATTACCTTATGCAATATATGGCTTATACTATATTTTACCCTAGCTAGAAATTAATTATTACCCCCAAAAAGGTAGTAGGTGGAATCATTGCATAAATATAAAAATTAAAGCACAATAACAACAAAATAGAATAAAATTTTATAAAACATTTTATGGATTACTAAACTGCTTATTGTGGTGTGCGATATATGTGATGTATCCCGCTAACCCCATAGCAAATTCCCGGTTAAGCCACTGCTGACAAAAATCCCATAGTTTTAGAGGTTAAGCGCCCATAGGCAGGTGTGCAATCAAACGTAGGAATATCCAACTGTTCCCAATAAAAACTACGTCACCGCTTACATGACGGGACTCTATCATCTTCGGGCCAGCCATCATTTTAGAATAGCGAAACCGCCCTTACCACTCCCCCAAAATAGTCCGAGAATATAGATACACGTACACCCAACTACCTTCCTACTCAATCCTCTGGCGGGAGTTACCATTTTCTTCCCCGAACTATATAGCAAGCAGGCTTCCTTCTCCTTGAACCTGGGCGAGTGGGTCCCATGGCCCATCGTTCCCTCGGCTCCTTGCCCCATCGCGTGACAAAGAGCCATCAATCAGCAAGTCCCTGCTCCGAGCTCCACGATTCGTCTTCTTCGAGCATTCGTACGCTCCAAGCCTTCTTTCTCAATATCGTCTTATTCTTACCAACCCTTCACCGAAACCTCCCCCAAGGCTTCCTTGCCGTAATATACGAATGCATTATATTTATTTATTTTTACGATTTGGAATTTCTTCAGAGTTCTCTCTTCCTTTCCTGCACCAACCCTGCGAGCATATAACCGTTTCTCTGCTAATGACTCGAACCGACCTGAAACGTTTTCTTGCATTTAATTTTGCTTTGATTTATATTTAGAGAAGGTGATTACCATAAAAAATTATTTTCTGCCATGGGCAGTAGAAAATCGGGACACGCTCACGATGTAGATGTCTATGGGCGAAGGAGAAAATTAGTATTTTTGCATTTTATTAAGTTAATGAATTATAACTCGTGTAATAAATGAAAACGAATAAGTAACGAGGGAGTACTAATAAAAAAGGGTATTAAAAAAGAATTCTACACAAAACCATAACTATAAGACGGGAAAAATTCGTTTGACTCATCATAACACACGTTAAAATTAACGAATGGATTACATTTATTTTTAACAATTGGAATTTCTTCTGACCTCTATCGCCCTTTGTTTTTTGAAATTTGAAATGCTGATGCTTGTTCAAAATAGCTCACTTCAAGGGACTTTTAATCCATGAAACCAATTAGCATGCTTCAACTGAGTAATAACGTGACCGAGTAAGGAATGAGGCATTGCTAAGAAGCGTGGGAGGCGTGTAGTCTCCCCAAAATCCAAAGCAGAATAAGGGGCAACTTAGTAGGCCACATCATCATATACGCCACAATATAGGAATGTATTATATTTTTTTACATATAGAAATTTAATCAGATTTCTCAGGATATTAGTTTAGTCGGCACTTCCAATATCGCGATTTCTGCCTTTACCAATGACTCGAAGTAGACTGAAACGTTTGGATGATGTAATTTTGTTGTTGATTGATAGGCATATAGATTGGAACTGCTTTTTGAAAACAACTTGCAATTATAAATGGTGGAAAATTGAGACTCGCTTATACCGTCGAGGTCTTTGGACAGTTGTTGCCAACAAATTAGTGCATTTTTTGACGCAAAATATTTTTCATAGACTAATTTTTTATATAAAATACATAGCCTCAAATTTGGCGCAAATTGCCCGCTTTGAATTTTTTTCGAAATTCAGCATGTTTAAACTAATGTCACACCTTTAGTAGTTATTCAATAGCAACAAAAATTTATAAAATTGTTAAACAGTTTGTTCTCATTTTTTACCATCAACTTTCACGACTTAGTTGCTGTATTTGTGACCAATACGATACAAAATGGCGGACCCTGTTTTTCGTCGAATTTTTGTGTTTATGTAGGATTTTAAAAAAAGGATCACCGAGTTACCTCGAGATATTTACACCACATATACAACAAAGTATGTAGATTATGACAATCGGAAGTACAGCTGCGACCACCAGCGACGCCGAAATTAAGATCGATTTTTCGAACGTTCGGCACCGCCCGGAGCTGGCTGCTGGCCACGAGAATTGCCGTACTCGACGGATGTTGGACGGTGAATCATTTTAAGCAAATTTATTGAATAAAAGCTATCATATATTATTACTACATTTATTTTCCTTTTGTTGCAACCTGATTTCTTTACTGTCTTGTAATATTTATCGTCGATACAGTACAAAATGGCGGACGCTAATTTCAGTAACATTTTTGCCCGTGTGTGGCTGTATAAAAAGGAGGACACCGAGTTGCTCTCAGATATTTACATCGTAATTGCATCAAGCCTTTTATAGTCTTCATCCTCGGAAATAATCTGCGACCGTTCGCAACAAACTAAATAAAATCGATGTTTTTACCGTGCCGCGCAGTCCGCGGCTGCTCCCTGGGCTCATGGAATGTCGTGACGCAGCGTACATTATAAAGCGCTATGAATGAATAAGAGCCTTTGCTGAGGATGTATTTAATGTTATTATTAACTGTATAGGCTTTTAGGCTTCTTTCTAAGTCCTTCCATTTTGATAAAAGGTTATCAATGAATATCTAAATGAACCCTGTGTACATGTAATAGCATCACTCCGAGTCGGTTGAAGAACTGTCGCTTTCACTTCGAGGCTGCAGGATTTCTGGGTCATCGTCTTTTAGTAACAGTAAATTTCTCACTTCCATCGTTATTCTTCGGGATTTCTTTGTAATTAGGGGTGCGGCGTTGGATATTACTGGATCCGAGGTCAGGAGGAGCCGACGAAATATGTCATCGTTGGTAGATATTCTAGAGTGCTTCCTGCTAAAGCTTTGTCGATATTTTCTGCTATCTTTATTGCGTGCTTCAATTGCTTCTTCAGATTATTGCCCTAGAGGAAGAATCATCTCTGAAGCTATACCTGCTCCGTGTATTGGGACCTTATGAACGGTTGGGGGCACCATAGAACTCATAAACAAATATTCCTACGACCTAGGCTCTTGTTGCCAAACTTGCTTATACTGTGAATACTCAGAACTGCCTTCGAAACCATATTTACAAATCAGAGTTCACTACAATTCACTTCTGGCATCAGGAACATTTGCCACGCAAGCTAGAATCCGTGAGGCAGTGTGCGAGAGGAGACTTTGTAGATTGACTTCGCACGATATTTCTATAATCTCTTTGCCATCCGGGTACGCAGCATTTTTAGCAAACCTCACTCTTTCATAGTTCGGGTATAATTTGTGACCATGGCTTTCAGCTATTTTCTGAACACCCTTGAACTGATTTTTGTTAGGTGCATCGATATGATAACAGAAAGAACCTCGTCTTCTGACATCATGGAGGAACCTGAGATGGGTGTCTTCCATTTTGCTAGGACTCTCCTTGCTCTGGTTGGAGTGGTCGTTGTAATTTCCTTCACTAATTTGGAGGCCGCTTCATCTCCATCCTCTCTTAATGTCATCGATGCTGCGAATGATAAAGTTGCCGCCGAGTGAGAAGATCTAAGACTTTCAGTCTTCCTCCTCTTAGTTCTTTCGCTAACTTTGTCAAATTTTTTCCGGGCGTCCACCAGATTATAATGGGATCAAAATGAGTAAAAAATCGCCCTTAAATCCATTGAGATAATGCAACAACTCAGGTCACTTATTAATCGCATATACTTTCCCAAAGAATTAGAAGCTCTTGTCAATTCTAGAACGTTTTCTGGTACATATATAGGTGCTTTCAGCCACTCAATATTTCCCCTCAAAAATCATTCATTGTTTCTACTGCAGGCTTCCCATTTCCTTTGGTAGCGAATCAAAAAATGTCGTTTAAGTGAGTCACTAAGGCCCTTCGTAGCTTCAATATTACCTTGCGCTTGAAAGTTTTTCGTCAGATATTACATAAAAAATTCATACCTCTCCGCAAAGGATTTACATCCGGATTTGACAACTTTTTTATGAAGCAATAGACGAGTTACCTCGAGACCAGACATTTTTATAATTGCTCCAAATTTGTTGTTCAATTCATCACTGGTTCTATTTCAGGCGAACGAGTTACCAATAACAAGTAACATACATGAAAATCAAAGAAAGGGTCAATTCTAGAGGCGTTAATGGTAAATAAAAAAAGGGAAATTGCTTATAGCACGAGGCAAATATAAAGAACTACAAATGAAAATCTCTTACCAGTTTGGATGATAGATGCCTGGTGAATGAGTGATTGACACCGCCAATGTAGTTAAAGCAGAAAACCGATGAGATTCCCCGGAGTTCTCAATATCCAAAGCGCGTGTATCCGAGTGCATCCAAAATCACCACAGCAAAACTAACCTCTTTCACTGTATATTCAAAACTAAATTCATATATGCATTTCTTACTGGAAACGGAATTTTCGAAAAAGGTAAAAGGGACCGCACACGAGCAACGTGGGGTCATAAAAAGACCCTTTTCGCGACTACCGCATGGGGTGGACGGGCAAATACCAACCAGCTGCAGGCTGGTCGGCTGGTTGTAAAATCTATTTTGTCTATGAGGTTAGAAGCAGGCTAATAGAGCCGTTTCACCCATCCAAGGGGTAAAATGCACGAGCGGAATTGTCAGAGTTTCAAGTCAGCTAGTTTGCATTCGGGAATTTGGTAAATAGTCACTAGTCAGTAAAAATGGATAGAGGAATGAATTCATTTACCTAAAGTGACAACAAACCAACTTGAAATGAAATGGTAATAATTATGTTGGAATAAAACATATCCACAGCAAAGACTTCATAGCGCTTTATGATGTACGCTGCGTCACGACATTCCATGAGCCCAGGGAGCAGCCGCGGACTGCGCGGCACGGTAAAAACATCGATTTTATTTAGTTTGTTGCGAACGGTCGCAGATTATTTCCGAGGATGAAGACTATAAAAGGCTTGATGCAATTACGATGTAAATATCTGAGAGCAACTCGGTGTCCTCCTTTTTATACAGCCACACACGGGCAAAAATGTTACTGAAATTAGCGTCCGCCATTTTGTACTGTATCGACGATAAATATTACAAGACAGTAAAGAAATCAGGTTGCAACAAAAGGAAAATAAATGTAGTAATAATATATGATAGCTTTTATTCAATAAATTTGCTTAAAATGATTCACCGTCCAACATCCGTCGAGTACGGCAATTCTCGTGGCCAGCAGCCAGCTCCGGGCGGTGCCGAACGTTCGAAAAATCGATCTTAATTTCGGCGTCGCTGGTGGTCGCAGCTGTACTTCCGATTGTCATAATCTACATACTTTGTTGTATATGTGGTGTAAATATCTCGAGGTAACTCGGTGATCCTTTTTTTAAAATCCTACATAAACACAAAAATTCGACGAAAAACAGGGTCCGCCATTTTGTATCGTATTGGTCACAAATACAGCAACTAAGTCGTGAAAGTTGATGGTAAAAAATGAGAACAAACTGTTTAACAATTTTATAAATTTTTGTTGCTATTGAATAACTACTAAAGGTGTGACATTAGTTTAAACATGCTGAATTTCGAAAAAAATTCAAAGCGGGCAATTTGCGCCAAATTTGAGGCTATGTATTTTATATAAAAAATTAGTCTATGAAAAATATTTTGCGTCAAAAAATGCACTAATTTGTTGGCAACAACTGTGCAAAGTTTCAACTTCCATACTCAAAAAAACCATTTTCGAGGTTTTGTCCAGCTTTTTTCGATTTCAGCCCACTGTGCGCCGCCGCGACAGGAGCCCGACGACGCCTCCTGGAATGGGATTGGGAAGGAAGGGATGGGACGAGGAATCCCGCACCGTCACAAAGACGGGCGGGTCCTACCACCAGCGAAACCAGGAAAACCATTTACTATGCCAGCGATTTTAGAGTATTATTCTATGAGGAAGAATAATCCAACGATCAAATCGCTAGATATTTTTTGTTTGGCAACAGTGCGACTTTTCAAAACTCTACGTATTGTAGCTAATTTATTTTTACATTGGCAAGAGGAACCGACACCCGTTGAGTACAAAGTACTCCGCTCGACCGGCTGGGTACCTCGTGCTTTGCTTTTCTTGAATGACCTCGTGTATTCTTACACTGTCATTTTGACTGCATATGGCGTGAGTTTTTAAAGCACAAAATACTGTAGCAATTTTTTTAAGATCGGCAGGAGGAACCCGACACCCGTGGCGTATAAAATACGCCGCGCGGTTGCCCATGTACCACCTGTGTAACTTTATGTATGCGTCTCCTATAAACGTACAAGCGTGAACTAATTTATACAAATGAAGATAAGTTTTAACAAAAATCGAGTGTTATCATATAAATGCATATATCGTGGACAAAGTGAGCCACGCGCCCGGTCGTGTAATAATGTCAGGCCCGCCCGCTCAATGATTACTGGTGTGGGCAGTGCGAATATGAGACGATCATTCTGTAGATGCCGTGTGCAGTTTTTAAAAATGGCTAAATCTATTTAAATTTTACAGAAAACTGAAGTCATAATTTGGGAAATTTCTCGAAATTTTCAAAAGAATGACTCAAGTTTAAAAATCGTAACAAATAAAGAATACATCCTGTGTGGGGGGAATCATACTTCCTATTAACTCATATTGATATTGTAAAAAACACCTTAATTCATTTTCTAATCAAATATATGCTTCCTTCATTCAGGAACAAATACTGTGATAGGCTAACACCTTTAATATTAGAGAACAAAATTATTCCTCCAGCCAAACTTGATTTCAATCTAAATCGCATAAATATTGAAAGAGTCGAATATTAAAATGGGCAATCAAGAATCTCAATGAAAATTAAACGCCCAGTGCTTTCCATTCCATTTTTGGGCCAATATTTATTTTTCAGCTGATAGAATAATGGCGGAAATTCATCTCCCTCGTACTGCATACAAATAAAGGGAAAAATTGTGTCGGCAGGCGAAATAGTTTCAATCTCATAAAAGATTCATATATGACGCACGGCGACATAAAGTAATAGAAACGTGGTTTAAAAACGTGATAAAAAGTATAAATAATGACTAAACAACGAACGGCATGGCCTTCATTGGTGGAAACGTTAAAAATCGGAGGGAAATTAGGAAGGAAAAAGTGGCTGGGAAACCCATTTTCAAAGTTAATGACAGAAAAATATCAACTCATCAGTGGAAGAGAAATTTACCAACATGGGTTTAATACTAATTTCCCTATTGAAATATTCCCTAATATGGTAGATTCCGTTTAATGGGTCCACCGGTTACTTGGGGCAGCCGCTTAATTGGGGCAGATCTTGAAGAACAGAACCCAATAGAGGAATATCCCAGAGTATTCTCCGCTTAATTGGGACAGAATGCCGCTTTATTGGGCCATGAGTCGGCGACATAGACTATACTCGAAATTAATTTTTTTTGTTTTCATAATACTATTTTTTTATATTTTCGTCCTTTGATTTACTTACTCTTATTTTTCACAAATGTTCCTATTCTTGCCAAAGTCCTATCCACTAGAGGATAAGACTTTTCTTTAATAGGACTTAGTGAAAGACATTCCTTCAGCGTCGCCCGAACCTACTTTTAACTAAATTGTAATAATTGTTAAAAATGATAATAACTTAACTAAACTCACTGATTTGTCAATCAAATTAAGAGTTTGATAAACTTATGTTGCATTATAAACATTATTTAGTCTTTTTTCTGTCATTTCGACGTTTTTTATGCCCATGTATAGTATAGTTCGACTAATTGGGGCAGCCGCTTAATTTGGACAAAGTGCACAAGACCCAATGTGTCCTAATTAACTGGAATCTACTGTACCATTGAAATTTTACTGGTTTTGACTGTCGATTATTTTCCCTTGCCATCCCTGAGATTAAGTGCTCTGAATAACAAGCATGAATACTAAAGAGTCTTTCACTCAGACCCGTAATCGCTATTATGAATTTCGTACCGTGATCGAATTCTTACCGTGGATCTGAATATTTCCACGTTTATTAAACAGATCACTTTACTCAATGCCAAAATCGATAATAATTCCCAGAAGGTGGGAGAATTTACTATGAAACACCGTTATGTAAAAGCGTTTACAAGGATGAGTGCCTTAAAAATAAGGATAGTCACAGATACCGCAGAATATCTGTGAAACGTTAAATTTGCGCATAATGTGATTCTATTTTTTTTAATCCGATGGAGAAAGCCTTGGGGTACAATGTGGAATTTACATTGCTTGAATTAACCACATACATGAATATCTAAAGAAAGTATACGAAATGCTGCCGCAAATTAAACAGTGAAAAACCTTGAATATATATAAAACATTATTCCTTACTTAATGATAGCTATGAATAGAATCTGTATAAGAATATCATAGCCAAGATTATATTGAGGCACGACTAATCTCACGGTATTCTTAAGTAGGCTTTTCTGCGGTGTGGTAAAGATTCAGCGGGGAGACTTGCGGGATTCGAAACACTTTTATCCATCTTTGTGGACAACAGTTTCACCACTATTCCAGCTGGCTTCTTCAGGCCAATGAAGTGCAGAGATTAAATCGAAACTTGAAAATTGTACGTTGGGGAAGGGCTCCATATAATCAATAATAGACAGTTTGTTACTTGTAATATATTTTTTTACTCTTGACCGGTTTATTTTTTTATACATAATATTTTTGGATATTTTCTATACTTTATAATAGTGTAACAGCCAAAACCGGCCGAAATTTAATAAAATATACTGTGGAAGTAAAAAAGTGTCTGTCACTGATAAGAAGTGCAGAGAGGTGGTATCAACCGTCCGTTATCCCTCGGAGTGAGGCGTCTTCTCTTGGTCCATTGGAGGTATCCGACCAACGCTGATTGTCGCCTCATCAAAACAACTAACCTGAGGCTACTTCCGTGTAGCGACTAGTGGGTACGTCATTCTTCTCGGAAATTTATGCTATTATGCTTTTATTTTTTTAGTCCTAATCCGTGGACATTTAAATCTATAAAAATCTTTTATCTTGATCGGACAACCTCAAAAATCGTGACTACGGAATTTTCCACAACTAACATTGATCCCTGATACTTTTCCCGAGAAGGCATTATTAGGGTATCCAAGGGAATGCAGAGAAACACATTTTTGTCACTAAACCCACTCTATACACTCTATACAGTGAGGACACCAAGTCTCTACTGAGGGAGCTGTTGGCAAGGGTGAAGGCTATCCAGGACGAACAAGGCGAGGTAAAGAAAACTCCGTTGTGGTGCAAGGAGTCAATTGAGGAAAATACTAAGGCAGTAACTGAACTGCATGCTGCCATTCAAACTATAAATGAGCGTATCGATAGCTTAACATGTGATGTTGTTCATGCTAACTCGCGGATGAGTCAGCTTGAATCCCACCTACACCAGCTTGAGCAGGACTCACTAAGAAACGTGGTGGAGATCCATGGCACTCCTCGAACAAACAGTGAATCACTTACAGCCCTAGTTTGTCAAATCGGGGTGGCACTTGGCGTCACATTGAGCAGTTTAGACATTGATTATGTTTATGCTATTACATCACGTAATGGCACCTCGCAGCCTCCCACAATAATTGTACGCTTTGTTACACAATGTGTCGCAAAAGAACTGGTGAACAGTAGAAGAGTAAAGCGGAACTTTGAAACAAGGGATACAAAGAAAATTAAAATCGCTAAATGAAATAATAAATACCCGTAACAAGACAAAGAAAACATACGTACATCATTTTCAATCCATTTAAATATGAACTCAATGTTTTTCAGTTTTAATTTTACCTATACATTCGTAAAAAGAATTCTAAAAACACCCTTGTTTGGTAAAAATTATTACATGCACCTCTCAAAACTTTAATAAAAATTACCATTCTGTGTGAAACATTAGGATGCTAAATATATTTCCATGTATCCTTACCTGCTTGCCATACCTGCTCACAGCGGGAAACATAAATATGGAAGCAAGGAAAAAATTATAAGAACCTACATTTAAAGTACCTATGTAAGTATCTACCTATATATGAAAGTGAGGCATGGACAATGACACCAGCGGAGAAAACAAGGATAGAGGCTTTCGAAATGTGGTGCTACAGAAGAATGATGAGGATCAAATGGATCGACCGAGTTAACAATGAGAAAGTCAGAAGAAGAATAGGAGATAAGAGAAGTCTCACAAAACCCTTAATAAAAAGATGGAACAACCTTACAAGCCACATATTGAGACTTGATGGCCTGACACCAGCCGTTTACACATAAAAGGAAATCCTCCAACGAAACCACGACTAGCACTTGTAAAAGTAATATTATGACGATGGAAGAGTCATACGTAGAAACTTTGGTGATACACAAATTTTTAAACCGGCGGAATTTTTTAAAATCTCAATTACCCCCGAAAACAGCGCAATGTGGCCTTTACATCGGGAATTTAAACAATCAACAAAAGACGATCACACAAACCCATGTCCTGGAAAGGGAAACCTATCCTGGTGGGACGCGAACCCGCGACCTTTGGTATGGTATGCGAGTACTTATCCCCGCCGCCACCTAGGCCGACAAAACTTGGTTCGGGTGCCTATGCGTTGAAAAATTACGGACGCGAATCCTAAACAATGGTGCCTGAACACCTAATCACCTAGGGCAAGATGGCTGGACAGCATCTGCCAGAAAAGGGCGGTACAGCGGCCCAGGAGATGCAGGAATACTGGATGCAAAAAGGAAATTGGAGAGGATAAGAGAACAGGTGGATAGATTGATGGATGGACGCAAGGATAAATTGAGGTGGAGGAGGGGGAGCGGTGTAAGGTAGAAAACAAGGAGGGGGCGGTATTGTCAGTCATCCGTCCAGGGGGGACAGCGTTAATTCAGAGTTTGCACGTCGAGGGTGACCGCTATAGCTGTCGACTGTTAAGCTCAGCTTGGAACGTTAATCAATTGTTCTTGTGTTGAATTTGACGATGAAATCGAAGTGAGACCCTTGTGTAGGCTTCCGCGGGATAATATAGAATTAGATCGTAATGTTTAAGGTGTCAACTCTTGCCGCACTCTTTACAAGATTTTGAGAAAGTCCGATACGGAGAACGTACGCGGATATAATCCCGAAAGCAACGTCACTTCATGGAGTAAAACAATGGGTAAACACATACCGCATTACACACGCCTTTTCCCTACATATTTGGCGTTTTTTGGCGTTGCTTGATCTATCCTGAATGCACCAAATATTTATTTAGTTTGTCGAAATGTTAAAATTTCATATGACGTCAGTAATAAAATCGAACTGCAGGTGATCTCGGAAGCTAGTGAGATCGCTAGTGATGATGGCACGCGAAATAAAGCACTCGCATAACAACCACCGACTGCAAAGCACTGCAAAGATAGCAAGAATCGATTGAGGTCTTGATCCAATCTATTAGCGACGTAGGAACAGATCGACTTTGAACGCAGCTGGAGCTGGTGGCTATGTATACGTCGAAAGCAGCAATGGTTGATTTAACTACCCGGGAAAATGATAATACTATATAATGCTTTTTTTCAATTTATTTGTCATTAGGCATCAATGGTAAGCCAAAATTTACTTTAGTTTTCTCGGGAAGAAGAGGAGATGGAACTATTCCTCCTTCACAAATGTCACTTCTTTTTTTTCTACCTAAACTTATTACGAGAAATATTGGCACTCGTGGAACATATCTATGTCCATATTAGAAGCAATATATTGCTTCAAAGCTACTTTTACAGCAGTCTACGTGGAACTTTAAACCCAGCTGACTAATGAGAAAACTGGTTGCATATCATTGGGTTCAATTACTGCGCGAGCAACCCGTAGTTCTGGAACAAGCAACAGCGGAAAGGAGATGACGTGTCATAGTATAGAATGTATGAGGAATTGGATATGATATTTTAGGTTATTGAAAATTTTTAATTATCTTATAATACTAAGGCCTCAACATACAACCATGTTTTCATCGGTTTCCTCCACGAAAATAATTTATATTTTTTTATATTTGGGAGTTCCTTGTCCTCGGAAATCTCGCCCTTCGCGATGCTTTTAATAAAATTACTCCGCAGCATTGAAATTTTAAGAGTGAAATAGAGAAAATACAGAAAATATTGAAAAAAAAATAAATAAAAGTAATAATAACACACAAAAAATGAAAACCTCAAGCTTGAAGAAATGGAGAAATTCTGCTAATTGAGGAGCCAAGTATTTCCTTCTTACTTGGATGAGAAGCAAGAGGGAATTAGCAGGTTCAATGGCCCAAGCTAAGAGAGCATTCCTTAAAAATAAGGGTGTCACAACAGCTGGGAATATGAGCAATCAATTAAGTAAGTATGACTGACATTTGGATCATATTCATTTATTGTTATGGAGCATGTTCGATGACATCCGCGTCTTTAAAAACCCTGGGTAGAATAGAAAACAATTAAAGCGGCCGCAACGTGATACACGATGACGGATTTAAAGTAGAAGAATCATGTACGTGTTAAAATGTTAGGCAACGGGAAGACCTGCGTCAAACCAATCATGACTCAATCAAACATTGATGACTGATAATGATTAGAGTTAGTTTATGGAAAAATTAATCTGCATGCATAATTTGAAAATTTCACCTGAAAATTTTCACGCGAGTCAGGATTTTAACAATTGAGATACGGGTTAATGTTGACATGGCTCCACTGCCTTACCCTGAAATTTTCACGACGATTTTGTTAGTATTTAAAGAGTATTTAACGATAAAAAATACTATCGGTCAAACAGAAAGAAATTATCTTAACGGAAAACCATTTTCACTCAATCGTGTGTACACCACGTCTAAACCCCACCGTCCACCGCGAGCCGCTATCTAAACAATAGAAAAACAGCGTGCGTGGGGGTGTTTAGTTCGCGTCCACCTTCCTTCACTCAATATCACGTCAGGCGTGGTTAGCACCTTCACTTGCACCACTTAGTCCAGCGACACGTCAAACCATAGAGGTTCCCTATGCGTCAAACAACCACCGCCGCGCCGCCCACACGGGCAGTTCTAACGCTCTTAACTCTAACCTCTCTTCCTTTATATCTTCTTCTGCGATATATTCACACTAACCTGGGAGATTCTGTACTTATCTCCCTGACTTGCTCGATCTGGAGCAACCTGCTATCCATCAGCCAGTGTAATCACTAGTAAATGTTAGAAGAAACTTCGATTACTTAACTCATATCCGCCCAAAGTAGCCACGTAACTACATCCTACCATTTTGATATGAGGCTCTTGAAGAAAATTCACTCTCTTCTTTCTTCTGTCCAATTGTCACAAATGTGTTGTCAAAGCCAAGAATCCGCAGCAGCGCTACGTTATTTTTTTGCTATTATCTTTCAAACTTGGCGTTAATTGGCATGTTTTCTGATTGATAATGCTAGTGACATCTATTTTCTTTATTCCTCACCGAATTTTTCAAGATTTAATCCACCATTGTAGAAATCATGGCAAAAAATCTTGAACGCTGCATTCTTTTCCAATTGTTTCCGTAATAATCTCTATTTATGCTCCCTTCGTCAGTTATTTTCAAATGAAAGTATTATTTCGTGTGTAATTCTTTCTTTTTGTATTTTTCCCTGATATCCAGGGCCGGATAAACGCTTTTTTAAAGTGTACATTGTCTGATTATTGATCATCTCAATACTAAAACTGAGGACCGAGTCAAAATCGTATGTGTCCACGATGTGATATGATTTTACTACACTGCGTCCACCCATATGCATTGATGCCAATACTTCATACCGCCGTACACTGTCATTTCCTTTGTCATCACTTTCAATAGTTTTTTTTTCCTCGAAAAATTCAGCGTAGGAATCGTCATTCATCTAACTTCACATACTACTCCTCAAGCTGCCTCAATGGACGTGTGACGGGGATGTTAGGACACCGTCGGAGGTTTGCAAAAAAGGATATGCGCGTAAGAAATTTTACGCCTAGCATTTATATGAGTCGTTGTTCGGGAGAAAAAGAAATCCCATAACCCATCCTTTCAGCAAATATCTCCCTAAATTATCGTTTCTTTCAGTATTTAATCATTGTTAATATCTAATATGATGTTTACCTTGAGTTATCATTAGAAAGAATTCATAATGGCTCAAGCAATCTGTATTACGCTTCCTGTTATTCCGTAGCAGTGTTTGAGGAATCGTGTAGGTTTCCTTTAAATGTTACTAATTTCATGGATCAAGGTTTTCTGCAACGGATCAGGCATGCTTGATGCTTATTCAAGTCGTGGTCTGAAATTGCCAAATAGAACCTCTCATGGCATTTTCATTCGGAAATCTTCCCTAAACTCGCTTGACGAACCCTTTTCCCTTAAGTGATCACCAAAAGTATTTTCTATCAATAATAGAACTTATTTGTATAAAATGTTATTTATATTATCATTAAAATATAATTATAAAAATAATAGCATGCATAAATAAGTATTCAATCCATATTCAGGGGTCAAATAACAAGATATCATGAAAATTATCAAAACTTAAAATTTAAGTCATTAATGTGCTACTAAATTACATAAATATTACTGATATAAGCCAAAAAAGAAGTAATTACTGCCAATTTGTTGAATTTTTCACGGAGATTCAGTCGTCTTGATACATGACACCTTCATTTTCAATAAAGCCAATCAAATATAGACGTGTTTGGAGAAAATATCGCGAGAATGCAAACAAACGGTGGTTTCGTTTCGTAATTATTTACATTTAATCAACGAATTTATATGCATGTGGAAGGAGGAAAAAAATATTTAAGTAAACGTTCGTGTTCCAAAATATGATGGATTCGAATGCGTATTTTTTGGCCATGATAAAAGCTTGGCAATTAAATCAATAGCATTAGTTATAAAAGTGTTTTCATTAACATAATGAAGGAATTGTACTTACTAAGGGAGTGTGGTAGCATAGTGGATAGAGCTCTTGGCTGTTATTCGAAGGGTCTGGGGTTCAAAACCCGGGTGAACCCTCGGACGCCCTTAAGTAAAATTCTCGAAAGGCTAGGTAGCCCAGGGAAACTAACTGCCCCACTGCTCTGACTGTCTCTTACTTAGATACGACTTTAGCCTAGTCTCCGGTGAGCTCTACCCTCACCCAGTCAAACCAACCTTCAGGTTGAATCACTGACTGTGTGATGAATCTACTAGTGAAAGGCACACATTGAATTTCAACGAGTAGGGAAGGATAACGTATGGCCTAACTTTGTCTAAACAATCTAAGCCAAGCAGGTGACCTTAAAGTGAGAACGAAACATCCTTCGTTTCTGAGTGGAATATTTAAAGGGACACAAATGAGCATTTATCTTGGGCACACGGGTTAGTATACTGGGGAGAAGAGTGTTGGATGGAAATATCCCCGCGAACAACAATGGGAGTCGCTCCAACAATGACCGAGTGACGCACGGCACAAAGGGGTGGAAAGTTTGACGGGCGATGGAGTACAAACGAGGGGCAGCAGCAGAGACTAGCAACCGGGCTCGTAGGAGCAAGGCAACCAGACCCAACAATGAACAATCCCGACAGGTAGATCATTTGAAACACAGCACTTAACTCATGACGGTCGTAGATCTGATGAATCAAAAATACAAGTTGACGCAATATTTCTAGCATTTAAGAAAGCTTTCGACACAATACCTCACATAAAACTTTTATACAAATAACTGCCATGCGGGTTAAACGAAACAGTAGTAAACTAGATTGGCACACGACTTTCATTCGTGAGCCACCTTGCATTAATCGGACTGTTCATTGTATACGGAGCAAACATCTTGTAAGGGGGGAAGGGCTCAATATAGAACAGAAGAGAAAACATTATCTGGACATCTCCAAAGTATTCGCTTCTCAAGCAACCAATTCATTCAATCCATCAGTAAGTTCCAAAGCCTGTTTTATTATTTATACCGTTTTTTTCATGATATTTGTTTTTAGGAATGCAGGATGTGCTGTGAAAAAATTGGTCGTTGCCTCATATTATTCTTTATAGACGCATTTAAATTTGAAAAATAAAATCAAATTCCCGTTGAGGCTGAAAGTTAGCATAATTTTATGGATTATGCTGGATTAAGTTTGCAAAATTGTTTTTATTTTCTCCCACACATAGAATAGTTGGCCACGGAACGTAATATATTAAGGTCTCAGTTATTTATAGCTGAGTACCCATTGAGTCGAAAAAATATTTTTTCCATAGAATTTTGTTGAAAAATGTTTTTGGGTCCACAGCGACTATATTTTATTCCGACGAGATACAGCTATAGAAGTGTAACTCAGATAAAAAGCGCTTTTGCCATTAAAGTGCCTATTTGATAAAATATATCCACCAAGAGATCAATGAGGAAGTTTTAAGAGAGTTGGAGTAAAGAGAAGCCTTCAAATAACCGTAAAAAGAAGACGGGACGACCTAATCGTCCATATCATGTGGTACGATGGCCTGATGAAGTGGTCCGAGGACAAGTGGATGGAGAGAAAGGTAAAGGGAGTCCGAGAATGAGTTACGTAAGATATATGTTATCGAGGATGTTCGTTAAAAGCATTACGCAAACATGAAAATGTTAGCTGGCATGAGAGGAGAGCTGCGTCACACCAATCTTCGGATTGTGGACCTATGATGATGAAAGGCATTATAATTGTTGTGGGACAAATTGATGGCAATAACGGAAAAAGTTTACCTCGTTTCATACAAAAGTTAATATAAAGAGGTAAACTACAAGAAATGTATCCAAGTTAAAAGATTAAGCTGAAAGGAGAATTGAGCGTCAAACATAACTTACGATTTTTGATCGGAGACGATGATTTTATGGATAGCAAGATGCGATTAACAACCACTCTTCCTATTGCAGTAATCAAAGAGGACATGGTAATTATATTTTGCTCTTGTCGCGAAAATATTCAACTCATTGCCACAAACGATTGACGATAAGGAAACAGAAATTGATTTGGACTATTGTCGAAGAGATAAATTTTGTATATTTTACAAACCTCTAATTAGATGTAAAATTCTCTGTAACGCGTATGAACATTACGAAATTTTTCATTTTATAACGCGAACCCACCTCACCCCGTCAAATAATCAATAGATGCTGCAATAATAATCAATTATTCAGATTTTTACGGTCTCTTTCGCGGACGAGATGCTGCTGTGAACGCATGTATTGTTTTGCGTTAACACAAATCCTCCACTAGCTCACTGGTGTCAGTCGATTAGAAATTACAGCCTTCCGAGAAGGACTCGTTTTATTCGTGAAAAACGCGATACTTAAGTCTATAAGTCATTTTCTCGCAAGGGAAGCCCGATATTTGCTTAAAATATTTTAAATTAATGAAAATACATTCAAAATAATTGTAATTGTAATAATCGTAATTGATATTGGTTAATTCGATCATATTAAATATCCCGTTCAAAATAGACGAAATGAAGCTAGAGATGATGCCTAGAATATTAGAAAATACTCCAAATAGGTATGGATAGAATTTAACCTCTGCTGAAAATAATGACTGTAACGAAGAAAAACTGACGATGGTAGTCGATGCATCAGTAGATAATTAAGTATAAACTACGGAAATTTCACTTACTATTTTTATAAATGCATATATTTTTTTCGAAGTAGCTAAGTGGTCATTTATGAGACTTAAATAGGTAAAGAGATAGACAGCTAATTTGACCCTCCAAATTACAACAAATTACTTTGACAATTAGAGGGAGGCTGTAGGAAAATGATAAGTGAAGTTGTCCCAAATTTGTGGCCGTTACAAATTGCTGCACCATTTGGTTTTAATTTGAATGACTCTTGCACAATTGGAGAATAGTTTTTGGAACATGGGCGATGACAGCAGAGGAGAAATAAAAATTGGATGCTTTGGAAATTTAGTGATACAGAAGTATGCTGAAAACCTTCTAAAGAGCATATTTATTTTTATTTGGCTTGTATCCTAACACCCCTCATCACATGCCTACAGCGGTGGCTTGATGGGTAATATGAAGATGTACTTTTTAAAGGTCACTTGTATTTTAAATAGTGAACCAGAAAGCATCTATCCCCATTATTTCAACTTTTATAGAGCGTGATCACTGTCCCCACAAAATGCATTGAGAAAACAGCTGAAATTGTTAGTTGCACCGCGTTTTACTTACTTCAATCTATGCTTCTAAATGATAAGAACACATACGGTTTAATTGAAAATTAAAGCTTGTACGTGGTGGAAGGGCTTTATTATATCAATGAACACGTTGTTGCTTCCACAATAAATATTTTTTTTTAATTCCGACGGGTTTCGGCTGTTACACATTATCAAGTACAGAAAATATATATTATTATTTAAAAAAATACATTTTGGAAGTAACAAACTGTCTTTTATTGATATTAAACACTTAAGGCATTGAAAAATCGTAGACTCTCACGTATTAAAATACTTCACAAAAATCACTTACGTGACTATTAGACTTACGCAACTGTTATTCTATAAAATTTGTTAAAATATAAATAAACCGGACCAACTAATGCGTCAAGTTAGTGAAGGCGAAAATGAACGCCAAAAAGAACCGCACAGCCACCAAACATTTGCGATTTCATGAAAAGAAAATATAACCTTTTCTAATTTGATTCATACATGTTCCGTTTACCTCGATCAAATAGGATTATACATTTATTAGAAATTTTACACGTACAGTTGAATGAATCGTGTACCTAGGCATTTATTGCAGAGGAATTCCATTTAATCATTCCAATTGAGGGTTTTTTCCGGTGTAATTGCTAACCTCTCGCGAGAATTTTAAGTGGGGAACAGAGGGGTAGGAGAATGATTTATGAAAATCGGTGTAAATGTGTGTGTATGTGCGCCGGTTGACATGTATTTGTTTTCTGCGGAAGAACGAGAAGGTCGTGGCGCTGAAGGCGGCGGGTGGAGTGGGAACATATAGATTGTGATGGCATGGGCTCGGATTTTAGCCTTACAAAAGAGGAAAGAGGGGAGAAGGCAGGCAACGAAATAGTAAGAGGAAAAGAGTTTTTTTTGTTTTTGTGGGCCCGGCGCGGGTAAATTATACGGAATTATACCCCCATAGGGACACGTCATTCGCTCATTATGTACTCTTAAATTTTCCATCCGCCATAGACCTCCATACAAAGGTCTTGTGGGGGAGGGAAAGTTTTAACCCCCTAACTCCCTGCCCTCTTCTCATTCAACCACCTTTTCCCTTCCCTCTTTCCACTTTTCCAAGACGGAAACCACGCCGCACCCCATTCCTTTGTTTTTCGTCACTATATATATATATATATATCATTCTCAAAAGAATCGTAAATATAAAACTTCACAAATACGTGCTAGAGGAATCGGCGATCTCACTGCGGTCGTGCGATGATTTTGATCGCTGATTCGTGTACTCGTCGCACTTAAGGAGGTCGTTTCGCGACTGCGCGAGTCAAAACGAAGCCAATACGCATACTTTATTTATACATGTGTTATATTAACATAAAAAATTCACCAACGCAAAAAGATAAATTATTGAAGCAAAGCTATCGTGGGGATTTCACCCCATGCCTTTAAAAATGCTTTGAAACTGTTGAAACGTCACAAACACGTGCTAACACAGAGAGATAGTGATTTCACCGCGGCCGAGAGATGACGCTGATCGCTGATTCGTGTACTCATTTGTTGTATTGGTTGGTTCGCAACATCGAGAGTCAAAATAAATCCTACACGCATGCTTTATTTAAATATATGTAATATTCATAGACAAATTTATCACTGTCGTAAGAGAATAAAAGAAAGCAAAGTGACCGTGGAGAATTAAGCCCTTGCCTTTATAAATGCTCTTCTCTGTCGTTCGAGCCGATAGTGGCCCCATTGTCGTCAAGCTAACGTGATGTAGCAGCAGCTTCAGTATTCAATCTCAAATAACTCAAAGAGTAGTACACTATCGAATCTAGGATTTGTTTCATCATAATTCTACAGTTATAACGAACGGTTTATCACTAAATTTTGTCAAAATTACCTCAATAATTTAGCATAAAAATCATATACACCAACTTTTTTCGTATACTTAGACAAGTATTAAAAAATGCCGATATTAGTTTCTTAATTGCATACGTGCCTAAGGCGGTTCCAAGCCTACTGAAAAAGGTGTGTAACGCCTTATTTTTGCTCGCAGACTTTTTCAACGAATCGCGCAGCTTAACTTTGCCGATAATTAGAAAAATTATTTTCGACACAGTAGATGAAAATGCCAATTACAGTTTCTACGAAAAACGCCCCGAACCTGGGTTTTCGATTATCTTAGGCAATTTGGGAAGACATTTTTCCTACCATCTGTAATTGCAATTTGAATTTCCTGTCTCCGGAATTATAATGTGAACTAAAATCAAAGGGAAAGTACGCAATTTGTCAAAACCTACTGCAAGCAAGCAAACAGAGTTACACGCGAATTAGATAAGGAGCCCCTAGAGACATAAAGGATTCCTTCAAGGCTAAGATTCATTGAACATTGAAAAATAGATATCTTCCACAGTGTATCAAAGTACATAATCTTCATCTACGTCCTCATACTATCCCACAAGCCGACTAAAAAGGCGTGCGACAGGGACGCCAGCCTTTTAAATATGAAAATAAAATGCTCAAACAAAATTACGAATAATATGTATTAAAGTCCTTTATGGTTGGGGAAAAACGAATTTCCATATCTATCCGTTCGGCAAAACATCTCTCTCAAAATATCGCTTCTATCAGACCTGGAAATATAGTGGGCCTCTAAGATTTTCTTCGTGTCGCTCTTAAAGATATCTATTCCCAATTTTTCAAGAAATCTAAGCCTATCGCGCAGCCTCCTCAGTGGCTCCCAGCCTAATTCTGGGTAACGCTGTCTGCACGCCCGTAGCATCTTAGCACCTATCAGCTCATACTTATTTCGTCCGTTGGTTCAGAGTACTAATAAAAAAATATGGGTGGTGAAAGAGGTGGCTGATGCATACATTTGAAGCACATGTCTGGATCAGGGTTTTGATGTAAATTCCATCTGTGAATTCGTAGGAGGGAGGAAGATATGCCATCCCTATATACCCAACAATTGGATCGTTCGTTCGTGGGCGGGGTTAAGGTTCCAAACAATGCCGTGCGTAAAAGCATACATCATATTGATTTGGGTGAAAGAAGAGGGGGGAAGAAAATGTGGGGTAGTTTGTAGGTTGGAAAACGGTTCGGGGTTAGTGATGAAATCGTTCTTTTCCGGACTCGTTCGTTCACGGAAATGAACGATTTCAAGAACTCGTCCGTACACCTAAATGAACGATTTCAAGGATTACTTCGTCTCCTAAATATCACGTCAAGGGTCGACTATAGATTCGAGATTTTTTTCCAACTCCTTCGTACCCGTGTTACATATTAGTTTAAGACGTATTTCTACCGTTGTTAAAATTTATTTATCTTTAAAAACCGCGATTAACGTTGACAATTTCAAAATTTATGTTTCCTCGCGCCATTTATCGGTAGATTAGATTTGGTCAGCATTGGAGTCACCGAAAAACATTATAGATATGAGTCACGAATGAAATTTACTTTAAAAAGCAGAAATGAGATAGAAAACAACTTGGTGTAGTTAATAATTTTACTTCTACAGTATTTGAAAGACCTCGAGTAATCGAGTTTCTTTCCTTGCACCCAAACCGTCATCTTCTCGTGTCACTTATATCACCTTACTCTCATTATTAATTACTACACTCAAACGCTGTTGCAAACTGAAAGTTTGTTCGTAGTGGTGAGAATATAATACACCAAATACTAAGCCACATGCGTGAAGATATCACTTACTTAAAGTTTTGGGTTCCAGATCTTTTCCTCTAGCAAGCATGCAAATCGAGGAATTGTTTTGGAATATCGGGAAGCTTCTCCGCGAATTTAAATCACACCTTGAATTTGGAGCTAAATAAAAGCACAAAGGAAAGCTGCGCGATACGTTGAAAGGTCTACGGTTGAATAGAAAACTTTAATCAGATCTTAAAATAATCAGGCTTGGAGCCGATTGAGATTCAGAGCCTGCGCGTAAGGTTTGCACTATTTGAGCTATGCGGAATAGATATTCTTCAGAAAGACACGGAGTGAATCATAGATCCCCACTATATATCCTGGTCCGAGATAAACGATAAACTTAGAGAGATATTTATCCGATTGGATACACATGGGAATTCTGTTTTCCCCCGAATAATAAAGGACTTAATAAATGCTAGGAGGAACTCTGTATTCGCATTTCTTTACGATTAGTTCAGGGGTCTCCAAAATACGGCTCGCGGGCCAGATCCGGCCCGCGCACTCGTTTCAAGTAGTGCGCGAATCTTGCTCGTTCAACTCTGTGAGACGCCGCTAGGAGCATTACAGCGCTGTACTACACGCCAAAGTCGCCTTCAACTATTCGTAAATAAGAACTACGCCACCGGATACTTCAGTAGACGTTGGCATCAAATACTTCAGTCATCGGCAAATTTGCTATCCGGCCCGCGGGGCGATTAGGAACTTGGAATGTGGCCCTCGTGGCCTAGTAAATTGGAGACCCCTGGATTAAATGATGGGTAGTATCCTGACACCCCTAGCCACTCACCTTTTAAGGTGACTTAAGGGGGAGAATATAGATTCTGATGTAACTCGGGTCCTTCGATCACAAAAAAAGTGATGTAGCCACTAGACAACCGCGCTTATCATTTTTATAAGATCTATATTAATATATCGAGCAATTATACCAGCTCTCGCGGTAAAGTGCCTTCGACGTACAGCATGGCGTTAACATCGCAGCCCGCGAGCCAATCAGATCCCGTATTTGAGAAAATATCGTTAGCTCGCTGCGTCGTCGTAGATAAATCCGCTCATGCTAGACTTCTCTTCGTGCAGGTGGCAGAATACTAGGATTTCAAATTCGTGTTTGTTATTGGATTCTTAGGCATACCAAATATGTTTAAGTAGCTCAAGCGGCAATTAAGATTGATATTCACTTTTGTTAATGATAGGAAACCAACCTATTCTGCCTTTTCTCGCAACTTCACCGTTCACAGATAAATTTCCCTCGGATGATTTTGCTCTCCTATTAATCGTGCATTTCAACAAATCGTGTGTTTCTTCTTACGTTCTTTCATATTTTTTCGTTGAGAGGGGAATATGGCAATAATTTTCTCATTTCACCCTTCTCTGGGTACTATCCTTCCCAAGCAACGCTGGGTGGCTGTCTAGTACACGATAAATGATTAGTATATCGCCATATTAACCCCCGATAAAATTAATATCTAAGAAAGAAAATTGGAAAATAAAATCTGCGCGAAAATGCAAAAAACAACGCACGCATTGTGCAATTCGCTTGATATCATTATATAGCATACCCCCGGGTCGATTTAAGGAGCAAACGCTAGTCGCCATTCACTTGTTTTCGTAACTTAGCTGTGAAGGGCATTTAATTAGTGGTGTACCGGAAGCTCTCGTCGCGACGACGTAAGCGGATGCATTCACTTGAGAACGAGTCCATCCGGTGAACGACTCACCTCCAGCTTTGAAAGAGAATGGGGTTGAGTTAAGAGGGACTGGGGCAAGTGTGATGTCGAGTAAAAAGGGCCAGTGAAAAATTCCTATTCGAAATCAGGATGCGAGGGTGAGGGTAGGGGAGGGTGTCGACGGAGCAATATCTCTTCATTTACGACCCGCAAGGCTTGATTTTGGCGAAACCCAGGGGAGGTGAGATGAGAATGGAAGACAAAGGTCGTGAAAAGGGATTTCACAAGTCCAGTATACCATTCCACTTCCTCTTCCTACATCCTGCGCAACAGAACTAGAAAGAGACGAAGCAATAGCAAGCTCTATGAGTCATGGAAAAACGAGAAAATTTCCCCTGATAGATGGAAGATATTTGGATTCCTATATAATATGGAGGAAGGAAAAAATACGATGCATCTAAATTGGCGCACTCTGATTGATCAGTTTGAAATAGAAAGCTGAGTTTCTTGTTTAATTCTTTGCCTTTATTTAAGCTATTATTTTTAACGGGTGAGACCAGAAACTCAATGCAACAAAAATAAAAATAAATTGGGAGATGACGGTACTACTACGGTGTAAATCAGGTGGTTACCGGGGAAGATAGGGTAAAATCTTGTAGGAAGAAAGGTTATAAATCTATCTAGTATTTGTAAACATAAGAAAAAAAAGTACACGTAACTTTATATTAAAATTTCTTGAATTATGAGGAGCTACATAAATTATTCTGAACTGCATAAGGTTTTCCTAATCGTAAATTTAATGATGAAAAGTAGATAAGCAATTTACGTATGCAATCATTTCTAGATTAACAATACTCTGCATAAATGGATGCATGAAGTTATGCATATCAAACTATCATTTTCGAAATAAACTACCATCTTCAGATGGATTCGGTTGCGTTAACCTTGTCTTGAAGATTAATAGACGTTTCGCTTCCATTGCCGTCGTAAGTAATTCTATTAAATATTTTGGTTTAGCATTCATGAAACCGTTTTCTCAGAGTGACCTGGGGCCACATGGCTTATCTGGGCGGTAACGATGTCAAAATCTATTTTAAATTAGCATAAAAAACGATTAAATATCCAGGGAAAGCATAGTATTGCATGAAAGAGAGTTAAAAATCATATTTTTGATGTCCTCCTATTTTGCCCAGGAAGAAGACTGCGGGCATTGGAAATGTAGGTGTGGAAAAGAATGGAGAAGGTGAAATGGACGGAGAGGAGGAGGAACGGCGAAATTCTGGACATGGTGGATGAGGAAAGGCAGCTTTTAGATAAGATACGGAGGACACGGAAGGTATGCATGGAGGGAGTACTAATCGGGGAGGGAATGTTGAAAATGGTGTAAGAGGGTATAATGTTAGGTAAAAAAGGCAGGGAAAGGAAGAGAAAACGAATTTTAGATAGAATGAAAGGGAGTAAGCCTTAAGGTGAATTGAAGAGGGCAGAAAGAAAGGGAGGTTCCCAGATTACTTCTTTAGTACTCCATGGAAACCCACCTTAATCGGTAGAGCACCATAATAAAATTACACTTGCATCTTGTTTACAGACACTAGATATTATTCCATATTGAAATTCTGAATTGCACCCGTCTATTTCAACGAGTGGAATCAATTCTACCACCTTCAAAAATAAACTAATAGATGGATTTAGTTGATGAAAAGCAACAAAATGGTCCGCAGTTTTTTATCAAGAGCCTCACTTTCCCAGCACGGTAGGGAGTAGCCATGTGGCTACGGTGACGAAAATGGGTTAATGACCAAGTGCTTTATTTTTTAAGTATACTCGTGTATTTTTAATGAAAATATTTTTTTATCTTTTGCAAACAAAACTCTTCAAATATTTAGTTTCATATTTTAATAATACTTTTTCACTTTTATTATTCTTTATACTTTGCTCATAATACACGATTTTCTAAAAAAAATATTTTTGAAATCAAGTTCTGTAAACCCGAAAGCACGACCTGCTTTAGTTTTGCTTACATCAAGCCCAAAACAGGTCATGATATTTGAATTGGGCTATTTGTCCCTGGCAGAAAAAAAATCAACAGGCAAGTAAATAAATCATATTGCATCAGGTGGGAAATACACAGGAAAGGTATAATGTGATTACAAGGCTCTGACTGGGAGCCGATCTGAAAGATTTTTGTGGTGCTGATCCCAATTATATTTCCATACTAAGCCGGATGAAATTAGCTAAACTAAGGATTAGTTGCTGGAGATATTGAGGAAATGAAAAAATTATTATAATTTCTTTTCCATTTGATTTAATTACAATCGATAAAGTATTTACTGAAATATAATACTTATAACTTGGTTATCTCTTTTTTAAGAGCATATAATTTTGCTTAATGAAAATTGATGTTCTGAAAAGTGTGCTGTGAAAAAATGATTTAATGCCGAAACATCCAATGTCCTTGAAACTATTAACAATAAACGGCCATAAAAATAAAAAAGATAAAATACACACTTTTTCCAAAAACAGTATGAAGGGCACTAAGAAGTAAAAACATAAGCTTTTCATCAGATGGAGGATAAACCGTGGGTGGTGATAAGTTTCATTTGAAATGAGAACAAAAGTGTGTGATAGGCGAGTAAGAATGGAAACCTTCGCTTTATTCTCTGCCCGATAAGCTTGCGATTTTACTTTTTACTGGACTTTGCGCTGTTTTGCAAGATTTTTGCGTAGTTGTTTTAATATTTTATGTCTACTTTTTAGCGGTGAACAACATAACGGGTAAAGCCGGTGCTGTTACAGAAATGTCCCCCCAAAAATGTATAACTAACCGCATCTTTTGTGAAAATTTAAAATAATTTTTTCATATGGAAATTAGGTTAATAAATTAGAGCATTATTAACGAAAATTTCAATTTTCATGTTTTTGGAATATTGTATTGTCATCAGAAGTAATCAAGAGTGCAAATTTAAAGGCGATCCAATTCAAGCTGGGCTAAAAATCAATTCCGAGATTCCATCGACAAAACAGACTGACAGACGAAGCAATTTTAGAAAAAGGATGGAAAATAATGGCATAAAATATATTATACATTATAAGAAAACTGCATAGCAGATAAGACGGATAATTGATGAATACGAAGGCCTCATTTTTTCTTTGAGTGCGCATTGCATTATGCATTATTGCATTATGATTCTATAAAAATATAGCATATGAATGATAGATATTTCAAAAATATGCCCTGATGGGTAATTCTGAGGATATTCCTAAAAAGAAATGGTCTTTTCAAATTCACACCAATTGGCATTCAACAGGTATGGATTATTTGTATCGCTGCTAAATAAAGGTTGCGGGGTTCTTTTTCAGAGGATGGTAGCCCTGGGCTAGTTGTATCCTGGGGGGATTTATTGCAGGCAGTCTCCATTAGGGGAAAAATTCAGTGGAGGGACTGGAGCTCCCAAATCCCCTCCTAACTACATGCCTGCACCGTAGTAGAGTTTTGAGATAGTCAAATTTTTGTTTGAAGTTTTTCGCAACTCCTTTTGTCTATCTTACTTGTTCCTTTTCGTAAATGCTGCTTGGAAATCATTTTAACTCACAGGGTGTAAAAAAATATTTAAATGGTTACTGGTAGATAAAATGATTTCCACGTAGCATTTACTGAAAGGAAATAAGGCTCACAGATACGTTTCTCGTTCGTAAATTGGCCCGGAATGAGGTAGGAAACAGGCATACAAACGGACCGACGAAACAAGTAAAGAGTGTAATAAAATAAGCTGGAACTAAATATCACATTTTTAATACATTTTCGTTGGTATAACAGTTTGATTAGAGAAGTAAGCAGAAAAACAGAGAAATATAGTAGATGTAACCGTGCATGGCACAGGTGGATTCTCCCCGCTCGTGCCCTCGGTTTGAAACATTACAAATTTTTTGCGATGATCGCCGACGAAAAATTGCTCTCCCACTCTCTGATAATGCCCCCTGCTCAGACCCGTCATTGGCCTAGTGTACTCACCCCAACAAAAATTTCCCCTTGTACGTACGTCTCGTTTCCTGCGGTAGCCAAGCAGTAAAAGCCAAAAATTACTGCCATTTTCGATCGAAATAAACCAACGGAACGGGTCGAAATATTCTCTCGGGCATAAACGCTACCACTTGTTCAGCTTCCCAACGCGGAATTGCGCACTGGACTCAAGAAAACCCCATCGTACTCCCGAAGGAATACATTTCCCTAAGAAACCCCGTAAGCCGTAAAAAGAAAAAAAAATATTTCCGAATTTGCGAGCGTAAAGAAAAGGCGGAGACAGCCTTTCATATAACTACTTTACGACGCAAAATTCCTGACTCGCGGATCCATATGTCCTGCATTCCCATCTGCCCAAAGCATCGCCGTATTGCTAAAGAAAAAATAGGTAACTTGTGGAAAGCTGTAAATTTTGATCGAGGATCGAGCCTAACCTACCTAAGAAGGGAAAACATTACCTCATTCCGGGCCAATTTACGAACGAGAAACGTTATTCACAACCGCGTAAGTAAGAACTTGTCTGAAGGGAGTAAAATTCTTTGAAGGTTCCGGAAATAAAATGCAACACTTACAGAGGATTTTTAGCCAGCAAGCCAGGTCATATAAACATAGATAGCGAGAGGGGGGATAGAAGATGCAAGATCCAATTGGTTGAAAAGCTAAACTTAAAACTTCGACGAATCATCTTTATGTGAAACTTCGTAATCACCGATATATCTTCCAAGAAAACAGGACGCTCATAAAGCGACGGGATATGAGAATGTTTCCACTGCGGCCGACATTGTAGATCTCGAGGGAATCCAGAATGGGAAATCATATTGGCCGAGGATCGTAAAGAATTTGAGAATGCTGTTCCAGTTTCCAATGCTTATCAACCGGTAACACAAGAAGTACATTCAGTATTCTCCTGCATTTATGCTACACTACCATTTGTGAGGCTAACATGAAGTTTCAAGCATATCGCATATTTTATTGAATATTACTTTAGCATAAATTTGGGTTTGTAAGTACTAAAGGGACTTACTTCATGCATTTATTAGGTCATAGAACTCAATTCAATGACTATACTGATATGTATTTATTATACCATTGTAGTTTTTTACTTCGCAGAAATACCGAGACATTTCCCGAATTGATATTAGAATTTACACTAAGAATTGTAGTAAGGCTAGCCTGTGAAAGCCTACACAAGTAAACCCGAAGACTTTTTTT
Organism: Ischnura elegans; assembly: GCF_921293095.1. Taxonomy (NCBI): domain Eukaryota; kingdom Metazoa; phylum Arthropoda; class Insecta; order Odonata; family Coenagrionidae; genus Ischnura; species Ischnura elegans. The sequence goes on along the minus strand of NC_060255.1, from coordinate 64,511,087 downwards.
GCTGATTATTTTTTGTTTCCTAAAGATATTTGTTTATCCAAGTATTTAACTTATTAACAAGTATATATTTTATTCTGACATCACTCAAGTGGTCGATTTTAAATTCAAATTATTACGGGCCCAGACGGTCGTTTCAGTGATTCCGATCACCGTTCAGCATTCACTTGAGTGAATCAATTGCGAATGGTCGGTCGCCACCTATGTCAATCACATCGCTCACAATCGATTCCATTGGCGAATGGAAACGTCTTTTCGATCACGAACTACCAACACTGACTTCGGTCACGAATTACCAATCACCATCTTCAATCGCCGACGATCGACTTTGGTCGTGAATGATCGATGAACGATAGATTCCTGAATAACAAAATGTCTTCTAGTGTAATTAGTGATGGTCCAAGTCGTTCGTTCCCAAATATGTCGATCAGCGTTCATCATTCACTTGAGAGAGTTCATCGTGAATGGTCGATCGTCGGTCACGGCTTGTGTCAATAACGATCTATGTCACAATCTATGTCCGTCAACACCGTTTTTTTTTCATTATTCTGGCCCCAAAAGAGTTTCCAATTTTAGAAATTCCGATAAGATATACGATTTTTAAGTATATTTCGATTACAATAAAATGGCTCCGCTGATATTTTCTGTAGAGGACTATATAAGAAAAAGACGCATTTAAATATATACTGGTCTAATGCCCATAAGAATCTATAATTCTCTTGCCGGGAGAAGTAAAAGCAAAATTTACCAGCAGCGTAATTTTCAGCAGCCCATTATTACCGATGGCTTGTATACAGTTGAGTGGCCGCTTGTTGAAAGGATTGTCGACTGCCCCCTACTCCAGAGGAAGAATGTTCTCCGTATATCAGTGTTTCTTATTGAAAAAATTGTTGTCTCTACCCATTCAACACAAAGATTATGACCACAGTATGGCCGAATCAATCTTTCCGTCATCGCCATTTTTTTCATTATTTTGGCCCCAAAAGATTAGCCAATTTTAGGAACTCCGAGAAGATATACGATTTTTAAGTAGGCTTCAATTACAATAAAATGGCACGGCTGATATTTTCTATAGAGGACTCCATAATTGATCACGTGTCATAATATGTAGAATATCTTTCGCGAGTGACCGTTTTCGATTGAAAATCACAGAGAAACTGTTCTGGATCGCGTACGATCGTCACACGACTTCGGTCGCGATCGGTCAAAACGATTTTGTCTCTCGTCCGAATTATCCCGTGACCGTCACATGCCACAAAGGTGACATGGAAAGTAATGAACCCCACCCCCCAAAACAACGACCTTAATCCACTTTCGACGAATTGAAGTGGAACAGGTTTTACATGAAAATACCTGTTATTGTAATAATTTGAAGAAAAATGGCTGATGAACAATAAGGAAGTTGAACTAATGTTAAGAAGAATAATGAAAATGTATTGAATAATAGTAACCTATATAATTGTGCTGTTCCATCAAAAATAACTTTGTTGGGTAAATTTTAACTAAAGATACCACCAATGAATGAAATTATGCCTTCTGTAAAATTTTGTCATGTTTTTTTTGTTTCAAGTTTTGGCTGATTTAGCGCCAGATCTGGCATTCCGGAGCGGTGGTGCAGTGAGAGGGGGTTTTGGGGGATAAAGAGCCCCCCAGAGCTCAGAGAAATTTTTTAGTTTAATCCATTTCACTTAATTGGATTGATATTACTCATAGAATAGTGTAAGCATTAATCTAATATCCCGCAGAAAGCCGTAAAACTCACCATTTTGAGCCATTTATCTTAAAATTCCGCAACTTATTAATCTCGCACATACCGCTTATCCTGGTGGGTATTCCATACCTCCACATACCCCGGTATTAGTTGCCTTAATTCCTAGTTGCGCCCCTGTTCCAGAGGACCGTAAACCTACGATATTTCAAAAGGGAGCATATAGTGCAATAAAATTACGTAATTCTTCACTGTAGCTATAAATATTAAGTTTGTAGCACATCAGTCTGCCAGTGTTTTGCGCAGTTTTTACACTTTAGAGTCTATCTCAGTGGTACTAAGTGCTACAGGGATGGGTTTTAATGCGTTCCAAGCAGAGTCTCTGCACGTGCATTTTATACTTGATCTCTGCCCAGTATTTCGACATTGCATAAAGTTGCGGGCGAAGAAAGTGCAAAAACAGCCTGCCCACAAAACGGGAGACAAATATTGGCATGCCACCACATTTTCATATTTTCCAAAAGCCCCCGGGGCCATTGCTCGCATTTGGCCAATGATTCTCGCGATTGGGAAGGGGGCTGTGCATTGTTACCCACACCTACTCCTTCTATTACTACCCCTTACTTGCCTAAAAAGGTATGGATGGAGCAATTACTTAGCGGGGAGGGGATTTTGAAAACAGTGTTAGAGGGAAGAATGTTAGGTAAACGAGGGAGAGGAAGGAAAAGAATAAGATTTTTAGATAGAATGAAAGGAAATAGGTCTTATTGTGAATTGAAGAGGGAAGTGCATGATGAAAGGGGAGTCTCCCGGAATTCTTCTTGAGCACTCCATGGAAACCTACCTTAATCGGTAGAATACTTTAATAATGACGCTTGCCTTAAGTGCCACAACGGCGCCACAAAGATAGGCGACAAGACAACTACTGGTAGCGCGGTAAAGTCAACCTGGCTGTAGAAGAGGCAGGTTGGCACTGCCACCCATATTATCATTTCATTTATGGAAAAAAAATATTACTAACTATTTATGTCTTGCATAGAATTAACATTAAAAAGAAGAACTTTGTGCTTTCACATTAATATTTATTCACAAATTTACGACCATGGTGTCAACGTTAGACGACATCATCACCTGATCAAGTTCTTCTTTTTAATGTTAATAATAGAGAACCGCTTTCACCAAGTTACGCCTCAAACAATCTACCTTGCATAGAAATTTTATACTCATAATACCGTCATTTATGCGAGTATCTAAGAGTCACTACAAACGACTTCACTTTCACCCTTGCTGTCGAATAATTTTACCCGCTGCTCTACCATCCCCATTCCATCAGAGAGCGTCCAATTTCCAACTTCTGACCCCGGCAAGCGTAATCCCGGTCGGGAGAACCGCGATGAGTCCCCGTGAACCCTTGCCGCCTCCGCACTAAAAACATCTCGACGACCGACGATAGAAAAGCAAGCAGGGAGACTTACGACGACACCGACGGAGAGTAAGACGGAGAAGAAACCTGCTGACACAACCGCACGGACATAAGGTAAAAACCTGGAGGTACCAAATGACATAGCGTTAGGTGTAGCCGACAAGGAACATGCCTATTTGTTAATATGCTGCGATCCAAGGCAATTTAAAAATTAAATTAGTAAAAATGCGTAGAAATGAAATTATGAAAAAAGTATAACTGCCAACAACATAGCTATATCATTTGGGGCACGCAATGAGAGACAGTTGAATCCGTGAAATATCTAGGAGTTACACTCAATTATGATCTATCGTGGGATAAACATATTCGGGAAATAACAGTTCAAGCTAATCGTAAAATGGGTTTTGTTAAAAGAATATTAGGAAAGTGCGACGATAAAGTGAGAGAAATTAGCTACTTCTCTCACGTTAAACCCCATTAAGAATACGCTGCCGGTGTTTCGGACCCTCATGAAAAAGGTTTAAAAACAGAGTTAGATCGCGTGCGTAGAAGAGCTGCCAGGTACGTGAAAAGTCGTTTCGATAGTCTTGTTAGTGTAACTGACCTCTAAGATAAACTGGTAAGGGAATCTCTGTCAGATTGAAAAATACACTAAACCTTTTAGATAAATTCAAGAGCAGTGTCTCTTTTAACGAAGTTATCCATATCTTACGAACGCCAACATACTACGGAAGATCAGCTCATATAAATCAAATAAGAGACATAGACTGTAGGCCAGACTGATTCAGAATCTTTTTTTCCACGATCAATAAGAGATTATAACGGCATCAATATAACTTAAAAATAGATTAGATGACTTGTAGTGTAATGACTTATTTATAACTCAATGCATGTTTCTGAATTTAACTATTATTTATGACAGCATGCGGTAGTATGATTTGTTATAGTATGCGTGACGTTTTATGGACCGCGTGGTGTGCATGTGGGAGGCCAACTGTATGCTGAATGTCGGTGATTGACCACCCCCTGCCAAACACTCTAGAGGTGGCTCGCAGGCTATTATGTAGGTGTAATATGATGCAATTCTTTCCCGGCGAACAATTTGCGTCAGGTCTTTTCGGGATTTCCACCGGTTTTTTTCTGCAATTAAACACTCACTCCAATGATGATTGATGTGTCGTCCATTGAAACATTGGTGATATAGAATGGTTTTAATCGGTGAAAATCCTTCTTAAAAAAAAGGAGACATCACGCGAATGCCTGTTTCTGTATCAAGTATTAAAAATGCTCAATTGAATCGGTAAATTGCAAACACTCGTTGGATATCATAAAACTAATCGGCAAAGATTTTTTTCTGTTCTTTGAGTAAGCCGCTGTACATGAACGCCTCACAAGAGCGAACCGAATGACCTTCGCAAACCTGATGCGTGTGTGCGCTGCATGTTCCATTTTACCAAAATCATTAATGTATTAACTCTTTGACTCACACGCGGAAATGTACCGTGTAACCAAGGCAGTATCTATGTAATTTTTAAAGATTACTAGGTCTAGATAACAATTACCGCTGTGATTACAAACAATAATACGCAACAATCGTCAGTTATCGAGTCTCCCTATAATTACAAAATAAACGCCCAGACCTTAGAAATTTTAAGATTAACAAGAGAATTCGCACACGACCATAAATACCTCTCGCACTTTACGCGCTGAATGAAGCTTTACCCTACCTTCTGTAGAGCGATCGTGACTCAACCCCCCACCCTTGTTTCTGAACAACTGATTAAGGGAGGTGGTCAGTGGGCCTATTTTATTTCCTCTGACTTGTTGATAGTCATTTGTCTTACGCTCAGTTGCCTCAAATTTATGTATTACTCGTCGAGGCCGCACGCGTCCGACCGACTGCTGTCAGCTCTTCAATTTTTTTAAAACTTTCCTTCGATTGGCCTGTTTACTCGGTATATTAACACTTGCGAGTTGAATTCTGAATGCATTAACGTGAGAATGAACACGAAAGTTCACCGTGTAGCCGCGATTACCATGAATATTGCAAAAAAGGATTCTCCGGTCGACCTCTGTGTATGCTATCACATGCCACGCACTCAAATGGGCTTAAAAAATTGTCACTGGCGTCGCTGATAGGCAAAGCGGTCCAAATTTCACGGAAAAATAAGCTATAATTGGGTCTGCAAACCAAAATCTATTATCTTTATGATACGATCTGTCAATGCATAACTTTTATGTGATGCGTTAAGATTGAAAATTCCATACTTAACACATTTGGAATGAGTGGATCGCTCTGGAATCATCATCGAGCTGTGGACAGTTTTTAAAACCGATTAAAATGGACCCAGTTGCAACATAGCTCAATCGGGAAATTCAGAGCCTTCTCCATTCTGTATTTACCAGTAGTGTGGTATAAAAGCTCTCCAGCAAACAAAATTGTACGAATGGCATACAAAGAAATCACTTTCGAATGGCTACTACAATAAACCAAGTAAAATGATAGTACACAGTATTTTAGAACAATCTCGAAGATAAAAATCAAAGCACTTTATAACACCATTGCCCTGGCATATCAACTAAACAGAGAAAGTAAAATAGCGAACCGATCTCCTGAATACCCAATATTCTGTAATTAATTTAAACTATAAAGGAACTAATGAAAAAACGGAATATAATCCAAAAATACTCACCGCTCCTTAGAGATGCACATCAAAAAGATCGAGCAAGGACTCACGAAATCGTTTGAAGTACTCCAATACATAGTCACTCGGAAGGCTCACAAAAAATACTCCCTGATGGTCAGAAGGTTTAACAAACAGTAATCGACTTATCACACGCAATATATAGGCCTGTTCTTGCGATTTATAAACACGCACAACTCTTATAAACATCCATGAAAGCAAAACTTCATGGCGTACCTTTACGGAGTGCATGAAAAGAAAACAGAACATGCTAAAATTCTGGTAAATAATTCTTCCATGTTTTAGTCCAACAAAATCGTTCCATTTCACAAATTATTTACATGTTACTTTATCATATAACTATGCTATCAATTTTGTAATTATTGGTGGTAGTTAGCTCAAGTTAGCAATTCTCACCATGATTGCTAGCAAGAATGCACATCAAGTGTTAGTTATCGAACACGTTGACGATTGTTATGCATTGTTGTCAACAATCATTGAGAGAATTGCTAACTTGAGTTAGCAACGGCTAATGATTAAAAAATAAATGCCACGGCCTTAAAAGTTAGAAGATCTATCAGAAAATTCGCACACGACAATACGCACCGCATGCACTCCACGCGCCGAATGAAACTTTCGCCTGACCTCTTTAGAGCGATGGTAACTAAACCCCACACCCTTACTTCTGAGCAACTGTTTTCGAGAGGCGACTGGTGGGCCTATTTTACTCCCTTTAACTTATTGTTAGACGTTAGACTCGCGCTCATCTTTACATTGCCGCGAGCGCAATTGTATAGTGACTCATGGCTTACGCCTCCAATTCATGGATTACTCGTGAAGGTCACTCGCGTCCGACATACAGCTGCCAGCTTTTCATTTTTTAGCTCTATTCCGAGAGCGATAACGGTGACGATACCCAACTGTTTTCCCGTGTCTGGTATATGAGAATATCCGACGCTGAGGCATAGGGTACAGTTTGAACAGCAGCCCTACTTTTTCCAAGAGGATCAACGGATGATTACAAGGTATGGTACGATATTTGAAGGAGGCGACAGACAGCTTAGGTCATTTGTGCCATGAAGGAAGAGTAGGTAAGGAAGGGTGGAGTGAAACTCGGCGTCGGTATTATCCTCCTCTTAACGAAAGGCGCCAAGGGGACCACGGCTTAACGTCCCATCCGACGGACGGAGTGTTGCCCTTGAAATGTCCTCCACACAACATTCAAGCAGGGATCGGGCAGTCTCTGAAAATTCTCTGCCACCGCTGGGATTTGAACCCGAGCCCACGGGGTGGGAAGCCAACTCTCCATTTGTAAAGTAGGCGTTCATAAACAGGAAGAAGCTAATGAGAGGATCGTTTTGCAAGAGTTTAAAGGAAAGGCTAGTAAAAATGTACACTTGGGAAGGAGGACGAGAGAGGAACTGGAGGCACTCGAAATGTGGGTTCAGCGAAGAATGGAGAAATAGAGTGGACGGAGAGAAGGAGGAACGACTAAGTGCTGGACATGATGGGTGAGGAGAGACAGATTTTAGATGAGATACGGAGGAGACATACCGTATGGATGGAGGGAGTGATTAATGGGGATGGGATGTTGAAAACAGTGTTAGAGGGTAGAATGTTGGGCAAACGAGGGAGAGGAAGGAATAAAATAGGATTTTCAGATAAAATAAAAAGGGAGTAGCCTTATTGTGGATTTAATAGAGAGAAGTCAATGAAAGGTGGGGAAACTCGGCACAGTGACCAGAAAATTCTTTATTTAATCCTACTACAACCGGTAGAATACTTGATAAAAATAATCCAACAACGAAACCACCCACAACAGGAAAACACCCGCACAAAAATAGGTGGCGTGAAAAACCTGCGAAAACCTACCTGAATAAAACTAATTCGCCATCATATAGTATGAGATACGTTATGTTAATCTATTTCCACACACCCTAAAAAGAGCTAGTAATGACCTTTATGTCGATTATCCTAACAATTAACATCTGTATATAAGCACGAGCATCAATGCCCTGGATTGAGATAACTTACCCAGGTTGGACTCAAACCCGTTAACTCTAGATTAGTAGGTTGAAGATTTTACCCCACCACCACCGAGGTCAGCAATAGTTTTAACAAATAAATAATGAAACCAAATATCTAAAAAAATGAAATTGGGATAATGCAAATTCAAAATGGATATTATAAACATATATGATTTACTGTCATATGTACATTTACTGTAAAATAATAACAGCATTCAATTTTAGTTAAAAAGGCTGATAAGATGAAGTTTTGAAATAATTAAATAATAATAACATAGAACAATATACTAAAGGTTTCGCTACCAAGTGCGCTGTTTGTTGCCCTAAATGCTACATTGTAAAAAGTGTGTTTCCATGTTTCCACCTGTATGCTACGGATAAATCTTGTTTATGTGGAAGAAAAATTGATAAAATTTGATCCAGAAAAACAATTATCAGAGGGCAACGAAGTAAAAATTAAAATTGAAAGATTTAAAGAATTACATACAGCACTTCTATTTTACTTCAATCATACGCATTTAAATTCGAGTGGAATCAATTCAAAAATGCATATGCTGAAAGGTCTGTACGGCATGTAATGCTTTTCTTGCGAGAGATGAAAAGTTTACATTACTAGGGTAAAAGTATCCTCTAAAATTGTTTATCCCACAAACCTTTCTCGGCGCGCCTATAGGCACTATGAATATATCTAGTTTTTGCTATTCCTAGATGAGTGATTGCATTAACAAATCAGGATATCTTGATTTACGAGCGACTCGTGAAATATATGGGGATATGCAATGTGCATCTAATAATTCGCCATCTTTTACCCTGGATAATACATATTTATGTGGGCTCATCCTCTATTCGTGACGATAATGTTTATTCCGGAAAACTATAATGTGCTAATAACTCCCATAATTTTTTTAAGTTGATCTTGAAATTTGTAGATCAAAATAGAATTACGTAGACTTTTGAAAAACAAGCGAAAGCACTCAAATTCATTCATTTTCTTTCCGATATTTGATCGATTCTACATTTGACAAAAAAATCTCTCTATACACAAATTTATTCATATTTCTAACAAAGTTATTGATGAGAAATCTTGAGCACGAACTAGATAGGGTTGGATGTATGAAAGTCATACACATTATCCGAGTTATATTCTTTTACTTTTCGAAACCATTTGATTGTATCCTAGTTCGATACTCCAGAGTCACCACTACAGTTTGTAATTGATATTTGTATAAAAGCTTTATGTTATCATTTCTTCATTGCTTTCATTGGACACGTTACGTGTGTGATCGACGTTGAATACAAATCGAACTCATTAATTTTAATGTACAATGCAAGAGTGTGCGATAGGTTTCATTGGTAAATGGACGAATTAAGATTGGAAATATATCCACCCCGAAGAGGGAAAAATATTTTGACCTTCTGAACAATTAAAAAAATCCCACGAGATTTCAAGATTTTTCAGGTTCCAGCATACTGTCTAGTCTTATACATAATCGTTATTAATTAAATAATTCAAGTGGGGTATTGCTTTGTGACCACAAGAATAGTTTCCCAGTCATTTTAATGCTGCACGTAACATGCTGAGAAAAAACCCTAACTGCCACCAAAATTCGGTGGTACTAACGAAAAGTGCCAACCCAAATTTAGCACTCTATGAATTTTTAAATTTAGATTTCAACCTAAAGATTACTTATTTCACTAAAAATGTCTTATTTTTTGCTACATTATTCTAATGCATTCGATACAAGATAAAACGAAATGCATTGACTTAATATTGTTATAAATATCGCTTACGCTCGAGCCGATATTTCTTGTGGAACCACTATTCACTCGTGGAGCATAAGCCGATGTTTCTACCGGTGGCACATACAGTGTTAACGAAACTTATTACAACACCTTCAAGTTATCCCAAATAGATGACATTCATTAAACCATCTGCATATAGCTATCCATTGCAATTTAATATATATTAATTTACTTCCATACCGCCGAAAACATCTCAATACGGTCTTTTGTATAATGATTATTAACATATTATCAGTTTTAACTAACACAAACAACTATGCCCTGAATAGGGGTAACTTACTCAGGTGGGACTCAAACCCGAGGCCTCCTGTTTGGCAGGCGAGGACTTTACCCCGCCGCCATCGAGGCCGGCATTTAAGCTCACAACTGAGAAAAAATTATGATATCATAACAATCTCGTGATCATTAGGAATAACACCTTTCTTCACTAATTCCTTCAAAATTTACAAAATAAAATAATCCGTGACAAAATAAAAAGTTCCGTGACTGAGTGGCCAGTCTGGTTTAGAAGAAACAGAAGGTGTCGTACGGAAGGAGAGCATTTGGTGTTGGTAGCGAAGGGGATGGGAAAGAGGCAGAAGGAAGGAAGAAGTGTAGGGAAGAGGACATAGTATAGGGCGACTTTCCTGGGGCCGTCTGGGAGTTTCCATTCCATCAACTTCCATGTCATGAGATCTGTGTTGGTCCAACCACTTTCTCCCGATGTTCTTCCTTCCTCTATTCCCCTCCACCCTTATACACATCCACCCCTTATATAGCTACATCCTCCCTGAGGCTTTCCCACCCCCTCTCTTAACCCGTTGCGAGCGTTTTTTCTTGCTTTTTTTATATCATCCCCTCTTCCACCCTTCTTCGTAGGACTCTCCCAAGGGATACGACGTCCCACCAACCGCAGAGCACGTACTAAACGGGAAGGACGCAACTCCCCGTCCCATTTCAAGTCTCCTCTCCTTCTCTTCTTTCCATCTCTCCAACACGATTTGGTCTTTCCCTCCCTTCTGCCAAATCCAGTCCATGCAGTTGCCCTGGTTCCGTACGAGTTATATCTCCCTGCCGCCAGCTCCCTTACTCCTACTCCGGCCGGTCGCCTTCTACCATTCATGTCCAGTAGGTACAATACCACCACTCCCTTCTACCATGCTAAAGCAACCAGTGTTTGGCGAAGTCCTCTTTAGGATTTCCACTGGTTTAATTCGTTGCGTATCACCATATCACCAAACGCTTCAACGGACAACTAGTCCATCGTCATCAAGGTGGAAAAATAATTTTGACTCCAAAATATTGCCTTGGGGTAGAATGAAAATTTTAAAGTCAAAATTAGAATTAAAACCTTTCATTCAATAAGAGTTATTCATCCATCCTAGGGACGATTATTTTATGCCAATATGGAGTCAAAATTATTCTTTCATCCTGATTAATCGTGAATTGAACTTTATCACAAAATATTAGTTTCATTTGCATGGAAGCAATCTTATCCTTAACTTTCCTAGGTAACCCACAACGACGCTACTTGTACTGCTAGTCCTATGAATATGATACAGTGTATCGAAACTAGCCAGGAAAATAAAGTTCCAAATTGAAGAAACAGCAAAGTTTTTCATTCACAAATCAGTTAGTGATATATAGCAAATTCATCCGGTGGACAAACCGGGAAGATTTCACCCAAATAATTCGCCGGGAAAGTATTTATTCATATTTTACAACCGGTGCAGGCTCCAGATCGCCGTGAAGAGGGAAATTTGCCTTGCCTCACCGTGCCCCTGCATTAAATTTCTCAGTAAAATCAGGGTTTCCTTTGTGTCGCAGTTAAAATAATCCCTAATACTTCCAGGTTTTCCTGAGGAATTATTATACAGGGCTATCATAAAGAATAATGCAGTTTTGAGCATGGTTTAAATAAAAAAATTACAAACAGTTTTTTTTTTAATTATTCGAAAGTTATGTCTCAAGCAGTTTTTTTACATAATTAACAAATTTCAATGTATGGGCCTTAGTCGCTCAACAATAGAGAAACTCGGCGTGGACCAAAGGCGGTTCACATAATTTATATCTCGACGCTATCCATGTACGTAGTTTTCATACATATAAATACCCCAATGTAAGCAACGTATTAACAGCTTTGCGGCCTCCTTTACTTAATTTAGAACATGGTGAAATTCGGATCCAATGATGACCGATTTTAGAGCCCTCTGCCCCCTCTGTATACACTTACTTTTTGACGGTGGTGTGGCATGTAGCAAACCTGGCGGGTAATCGAAAGAATTGAGTCCTAAATCCAGTCGAATGGATTGATTTGACCTTATGAGATTTATCTTTGATGAATACGATAGGTTTTACAGGTAAATGAACTAAATGAATTCAATTAAAACCGTAAATTTTTATTCTAGTCGAAAATTTCTCGAAAATGAATTTCCGGTTAAAATAGCAAAAGAAAAGAAACGTATGTTGGACACTCCGACTAATCTGCAGAACTCACCATATGCCGCCACCTGGAATCATATTCTCGTACTACTTACGCTAGTTTAAAGAGCTCTTCCTGACTTTCTGGCAACGGTCACACAGAATTTGAATTCGATGATTTACCGATGAATTTTTATGCTGTTTTTCGGGGTAGTTCGTTTTGGGTAATCCTTTCAAGTATAGGGACTTCTAAAGATTATTTTCCATCCAGCAATTTTTTGGTACCATTGCTTCGTGACATGTAAAAGTAATTGCCTTGCATAAAACAAAACAGTAAGATTCTGTAAACTGTTCAACGACATATTTCAAAATTTGAGAAAAAATTATTTGAAGACATCTAGGCATAAACATGGGAGCAAAACAATAACGAAATCATCGGTATAACACCCATAAAAATGGAACGTCATCCTTTGCACCCCGCGAAAGAGTGCACAAAAACATATCTAGTTAAACGTATGCAAAAAACCTATCTTTCTCCGATCTAAAATAACTGGTCCATAAGAATTTGGCATATAGCTACATATTTTTCTGAGTAAACTTATGCATTAAATTATCTTTCTGAGCTCCTTAAAGGTTTCCAAAGCGTTTAAAAACTCAAAAAAAAAACCTGTTGCATATTTTATTAAGAAACTGTTATCTTGTATTCATAGATGATAGAAATTCGTGTTAAAAAGCACACCTAAGTTACAGAAAATGAGGTAAACTCTGTGCTTATGGTTCTAAGCTGATATATTTTCAAGCCAATTGTAGTGCCATTTTCACTAAACTAACCTGATTTAACTTTAATTACAGCATTCATATATGACCTAGTAAATCAAAAAGTAGTAATGTGACCTGCCTATAACTCATTTTAATAATTCTAATTCTAAATTTCTCAGTAACAACATCAATGTTCTAGTCATCACAAACAATATTTTTCCTTTTATTTAGACTTGGGATCCAATGCACAATTTCGGCTATCAATTGCAATTTACGGAAAAAATTGCGAAAAAAAACCTATTTATATTTTAAGCAAACATTAAGAGAAGGTGTGTGAATTTTCATGAAGATGGCCAACTTGAGATATTCCAATTCTTTCGCTAATCAGTGGACTTTCCACACCAATATATTGTTACGTGTACTTGATTAAGCCCAAAAAAATAGAGGCACAAGCTTGATCCATGATTTAGTCAAATTGTACCAATAAATTTTATACGGTACATAACTAGAAATAAAATATTTGATCTGCATTATAAAGGAGGGCAGTATCACAACAAATAAATGTCGAAATCAACATAAAATAAGAGACTGTGCCACAATATTGAGCGTGGAGTGAAGTTATTTTTTTAATAATCGAGGTAGGTATTACTGGTGACCCAGTTCGCGAACTTGGATTAGGTTTTCCGTTTCAATTTTCCCCCACATTTACTGGCGCTGTTTTTAGCGCCACACTTTTCTTTCCGTTCCATGCATCATACTAAATGTCAATATACTCTTTTTCACATCCACAACAAACAAGACATTATTTGTCTTTCCGGAGGGTGCAAAAGAAGGAATTGGAAACGAATATGCCGCGTCATCCTGAAAGATTTATACATCCAGCGTTTTCTTTTCACCCGGTGCTTAACTTTCACTTTGAAACGATACTTTACAGAACATGTGCATTCGCTCCCCGAAAGGCCTTTGTACTTTTTCATGCGATGACAATTTTTCACGGCGATATTTTCTGCATTCATGCATACCCATCGTTTTTCCTCAGACTCAGATGATTCAATCCTCCATATAGTGTTTCACAAGAAGTTTTAAGCGTCTGGCATTTTACTAATACGGTGATATCACTAGAATACTTATACACAAATCGTCAATAAGCGATGATATGCAGCGCTATATTTTATTTTCTCATATTTTAGCAATAAAATGCTGATTATGATCCATAACCCTGTATCTTAGTAGATTCTTATACCAGTATCAACATCGAATCCAATCAATGATTTCGACTAGCAACTACAATTTATAGAAAACATTGCGACAAAACCCCAATTTTTATATTATGTCCCTGTAGCAAACTGAACGGAAATATAATGGAATCCCCATGAAAATGGCAAACTTTTGTTAATGATCGGACACTTTTAACAGTAATTTGTTTTACGTGCTTAGCAAAGGTCCCAAAGTAAAGAAACCCTATAATACCACTGGAATACTTATCTAAGAATCGTCACTAAACGATGTTATGCAACTTCATGTTATATTTTCTCATTTTTAGCGGTAACATACTGATAGATATTCACAGCAATGAATTTATTCATTCACCTTGTCAGTGCTTTTAACCACCACATGTTCAACACCAATATTCCATTATGAAAACTCTAAAATTATAATTTAAAAAAATTTAGAGCATTTTTAAAACTGATAGTTGGGGATTGATTTTATTAGAAAGTTAAGTTTTAATAGCATTTTATGTTTAATTTATCTCAAGAATTAATGTTGATGAGGGGTTGGAAAGCCTTAAATCCAAGGACCCAGAGAACTACCGTGTTCTCAGTGGTCTAGGTCAGGTATTGGCATCCCAAGGCTCGCTAGCCGCATGCGGCTATTTCGATGTCAAGTTGCGGCCTTCCAGTTTCATACGCCAAAAATAATAATTAAGCTATTTTACTTTCAAAACTAAACAAAATATTTCAAGCAGGATAAAAACCATTAATGTAGGGTGTAGAGAGGAGGATCTTCCTTTTCAACCTCTTGATTTATATATCCACAAAAAATTTTGAGTCTAGATCGTCCGTTTGGTTGATAAAAATGACCTCATTAGGAAGGGAATCCCCTTGCAAAAAAGTACCCCACGACAGATATGGGTGAACCAAGTCATAGTCATTCAATGCGTAAAACTTTGTAGGTTGATAATTTTTTTCAATAAAAAACTTGTATTCCGCTTTTATATTTCCTACGATGTGACAGAATAATAATGCCTTTCATTCATCGTAGAAATCCATAAACTTCAATCGCTGGAAAACTTTACAATGTCCAACTTTGTAGCTTACCCCAACAACCAAATCAGAACGAAGCGTGGCACTCGAAGGATTTGTTCTCTCTCGTACACTGAACTTTGCCTTTCCTATCCTATCCACCGGAAACGAAAAACCTCACTCACCATAGGCGGAAATACAGAAAGAATCACGCCTCGACACAAAAGAAATAATGTCATCTTTCCCCAATCGTCCCTTTTCCGCAGAAGTGACTACGACTCCAAAACCAAAGTGGCGAAGTTGTGCCAAAGTCCGCCTTTGCGGTCACCGAAACTGGAGGAGGATAGAAGGAAGTTAGGCGATAACTCTTCTCTTGGTTAACATCACCTCAAAGTGAAGTTACAGCGTTACAATTCCTCATGTTTTAAGTATTTATAATGGTTAGTTTAATGGTCTTTTTTACGCAATACCGAAAATATCTAAAACCAAGAACATTTGCTACAGTACCTTGAGCCGGGTATGACTATTGATAGCTAAAAATGGAAAAGTTTGGTTCAGTCAACAAAAAACTCTTTGGCTGTGCATATTATTTTTGGGGGTTTTAGGGAAATGCTAATTATATATGTACTTCTGATAAGTTACGTAGAGGAAATATATATTTAAGTAACCTAGAAAATTTACTACAATACCTTCAGCTTAGCATACATATCGTTAGCTAAACTGTGGCCCAGAGTAGAATCTGGGATACGATATTTTTACATCTATGACTTTATATCTATGATTTCTCAACCAAAACATACCATTTTACAAATTCTTAAAAACATATATTTTCATAAAGTCTTTTCATCTTTATTTTATGGACCTGTTATATTATGTTATTTCGAATTTTGATTTTATTTTCGAATATATATACTACTTCATTCACATTCACACGGCGCCTTAAGCGCAAACATACAAATAAATTCAGAGGTAAGGAAAGAAAGGGATAGGAACATGTAATAGAAAAAGGACGAGGACAACGGTGCTGTGGTAGATGGAAAAATAGCCAGAAATCAGAGGGTAAAAATGCGGCCTGACTGTGGCTCGAACCCAGAACCTCCTGGTTGCCGGTCAGGTGCTCTACCGGGACGCTTATTTCCATGATTTCGGCGGGGGTTTATGCACAGAAAATTCCCTTTGCTTTGGCCCACAAGAGTAACCAATAGATGGCACTGGGGCAGCTCAGCACTCACCAACAGAAGGAATGGACGAGGACACTAGGATGAAAGGAAAGATACGCACTCACACGATAGCAGGAAAGAGACAGGAACATGCGTTTCGGGGATCGCTGAGCCCAAGTGAAATAAACCAATATGGTCGATACACTACTTCATTCACATTCATACGGCGCCTTAAACGCAAACATGTAAACGCTATCGTATTGCAATATAAATTATTTCTAGTGAATACTTTACTAGTAAAATAAAAAATAACATTTTCATTGTACGCGTGTGGGGATGTGCTATATGGCTGAAAGAGGATTGGTGCCCTGTGAACGATGACAACCTATAAAAATAACAAAGCACCAAAGATTCATTTTTTTAATTCGTTGTACTTTTATCTTCATAATCAATGAATTTCAAATTGCATCTTGGTGAAAAAAATTATGAAAATTAAAAAATAAATATTATCAGTCTCTAAGTGCAATGGAATGTGCGATATTTTGAGTAAGCCAATCTTTAGCCAACACAAAAAAACTGGATGGTTTACCCGCGCGAGATTATGCCACGTATAAATGTCCGTGTGAAAAACACAGTGTACCCAAAGGTAAGTCACAAACAAACGTCGTTGGACTTGAGACATATTGACTGTCATTGCGAATGCCAAACTAATTAGAAATTTATCCCGTTTGTATTCAATTGACATATCTGTCGGAATTATAGGGATTCGTGGTTGCAATACATCTTCTCCATAGAAATTTCCATTCAAAATGCTAGCTTGGACATTGTTTTTCATCAATTTTTTCATGAATTTTTAATCGCGTGCCATTGCACAGCCGTGGTGGTTTTAAATTACGAAGAAAAGTAACTGGAGATCTAACCTTCAGTTGTAAACGGTGCGATGTCATGCCTGACTAATCCTATGAGTTCAAAAACTCTGTTGGATACTTTACAGCTTCGTTGGTATCGCAAACTGTATTGATAGAAGCATAGGCGGATCTAGGGGGGGGCCTTGGGGGCACGTGACCCCCTCCCCCCCAGACCCTTAAAAAATACGCAAGATTTTTAATCCGGTCCCATTATCATTGCGTTCGTTTTGTATTGCGAGGTATCCTCGTGCCCCCCTCTCCCCCCCCAAGAACAAAATCTTGGATACGGCCTTGCTTGTGTCCCCCCCCCCCCCCAAAGAAAAGAAATCCTGGATCCGCCCCCGGGTAGAAGAGATCTTAAACTATACAAATAGTAATCACGGTCGTCAAGGGGGCAGTAAGCCAAAAACGCAAAAAAATTCAGCATTTTTATGTATTGTTTTTCCAAATTTCACCGTATATAGCGTAGAAAACGAAATTTGAATGCAAAATTAATAATATGCAAGTATTTTTCTTTCCAATGGTATATGTTTCAAATAAATGAGGCCATTATCACTAGCTTAAGTATGCAAAAGGAAAATGGTCTGCAACCATTATTGACGAACTTCTCATGTATTTCTAAATGAATTGATTCAGGGCACAGTCCAGAGCCTAATGGGCCTTGCGGAATAATGAAAAATAGTTTATATCTCATTCGCACACCTACTGAATGTACACACAAAGTTTCATAGGAATAGGTCCAGCCGTTTTGGAGGAGTTTGGCTACAAAAACGGTGACACGAGAATTTTATACAATACTAGCTGACCCGACAGACTTCGTCCTGTCAAAAAAATTTGTAATGTGGCAGTGTTTTGTTCCTACCTTTTTTATATTCTTTGCAAAAAATTATCCTGAACAGAACCGTCACCCTGGTAATAATTCGGTGTGAATTATGCCTGAACGCCTCTAAGGCAGAATCCCCTCTAGCCGATGAGGCAACGGTGATTTGAGGAGGCCCGAGAGCCGGCAGGCTCGAGACACTTTTCTTGCTCTTAGTCGACGCGCCTTGCTTAGGGGTGCGTCGGCATCCGAGCCGACTTGCCGATCGGGGAAACCGGGGCTCCCGGGGCGTATCCAGCGCCGACGGGATGCCTCCCCCAAGCGGTCGAACATGGGTGACCGACTGAGGACGGCGTCGGGTCTCGGAATTGTCTGTAGACGACTTTGGTACCGAGCGGGGTGTTGTACTCGGTAGAGCAGCTGCCACGCTGCGATCTCTTGAGACTCAGCCCTAGCTTGGGGGATTCGTCTTGCTTTACTCGGCGAGACCCCCGCTTTCGAAAATTTTTCAAAGTCCCTCCGTCGTCTCAGGTCCGGCTTCGGACTTTGAAAAATGTCGTCCGAATTCCGTCGTCCCAGGTCCGGACTCTGGACTGAAATTTTTCGGCACTTCGAAAATCGTCAAAAAAATTTTCTTCCCTTCGAGCGCCTGCAGATTCGTAGGTCTATTCCGTAGTATGATCGTACTGGTGCCGTAGTCTGATCCCGCCGTGGGTTGATCTTTTTTCGAGATCCGAAATTCCGTCGTCCCAGGTCCCGACTCTGGACTTCGTCGTCCCAGGTCCCAGGTGTGAAAAAGAAAAGGGCTGTTTTTAGGGTTTCCCGGCAATTATTCGATTTTTTCTCGCCGTAAGAACCATTCTTGGACTTCAACGAACATTTTAAAAAAAGAATTGGCCAAATTGGTCCAGGCGTTGTTGAGTTATGCGCTTACCAACACATTTTGCGATTCATTTTTATATATAAGATTGGAAGATAGAAATTATCAGTTCCGTTAACTGAGGAAATACTGAAATTGAGTAAGCGATGATTAACAGCACTGAAAAGCTGACTCGATAAATTAACATCCATATTCATGATAATGACGTAGATCATAATTTTGTAAATCATAACAATGACGTAGCTAAAATTGAGAGTACGTAAGATTGTATAGGGAAAAAAAAGTTTTGGTGGAGAATTCGAGAAAAATAGTGATACCACCGAATGCCGCTGATGGCAGCGCTTTACGCTGAGACACTTCGTCCCTTCAAGGTCACAAGGTCGCGAAAGTATCTTCCAAATCACGTACGGCCAGTTTTCCAACTGTCTGGTTTCCCGCAGTTCCCCAGGGAAGGAGGACTCTCTCGCGGTCACACGAAGTCTGAGAGTTGCCAAGTGTGAAACACGGAATGGGAGGGGAGAGCGATAAATTAATGGATGAGAGAAAGATGAATGGACCAACAGCATCCACCCGATTGAGCAAAAGACTCCATAATACATAGACAATGATTTTTTCACTCAGTTCCCTATTTCATTATTAATTTATTATTAAACTGAGATTAAATATTAAACTGTAATTGTGGATGAACATACGACGCGATTGAGAGAGTAATGGCTTGATTATCTAATCGATAGTTTCACTGGCCGGAGTTGGAAATACCGAGGTACAAATCTCTTTTGAAGAGGTAGGTCCGCGGCTGTGCGGTTCAAAATAAATGTCATTCGTGTATGTTTTGACACGTATTTCCCCTATGGATGACATGCGGTGGATTTTAAAAGCAAAAGCAGGCTAAAGGGATTGTGGATAGTTCAATTTTTTTGTTTTTAATTTTTAAATTTACTCCATGTAGGTATTTTGGCCGAATATTTCGCCGTTTTCGTTTAAATAAAGTGATTGGACTCCAATCCTTGCATTTATTTCCTAATAACTCGAAAATATAATGACAACGAGCTTAAATGTTCATATCATCGTGATCATTAAATCACTTTTTTGGCAAACTGAGAATTATAAAATATATATCATCAAACAATTTTTTTCCGTTCCAGGACAAAATTGCCATACAATCTTAAAAGCGTATCTTGAAATGCAACACCCATGAAATAACGTACGAGAAGCCTGCGAAAGTTTTATGTAAACATCGAAAGAATTTTCTTGTACCAAGAAGTCAGGGACCAAGCCGCTTAGCCAGCGGTTGCGGTAGTAATTCTCCTCTACGTTCGACAAGTTGCTAGGCAGTAGTCTGTGGTTGGTACCTGCATTTAACCCCCCCTGATGGCAAAAGGGATTAGGGAGACTGCTCATAAAGGATTAGATACACCTCCTAGGCGGCGTTTCTGACTGCGTTTGGCGAAAGGTTAGGTATAACACCACTGGGGGCTAATCTTCAGTGACTCATGCGGACCTGTGGACCAACAACATGTGATTGAATGAAAACAATAGCTTCGATTTTCTTAACCCAAAGCACTGATGGAATAAGTCAAAAGAGGCGAAATCACAGGTAGGTACAAAAGTTAAAAAATGTAAATATTTTCATAAAAATATATTTTTTCATAATAACTTTTGAACTATGTTTTTCCAAGAGGTAGATTTTCTTTTATTTTAAAGTCAGCCGTTTTGAGATTGATTTGAAATTATTTTCTCAAAAAAATCATGGTGCCATAGTAAAAACAAAATTTCATTAATTTTCAAAAATATTCTATTTTATTCGGTAATTATCAATATTTTACTATTTCAATTTTTGTTTGTTTATATTTATCGTAGATGAAAAAATTGTCACTGATGCGCCATCATTTATTTGGAGGAGATTTTTGGAGCAAATCTCAATAATTAATATTGTTTTGTTGAAAGTTCGATAAATATTGAACGGATTGCAATGAAAGTATTTAAACACATGTATTGCTTGGCGAATCGATCGGTCTTTGACCCTTTATAACCAAATGTTGCTTCTAAGCAACATTAAATGGTTAAACTTTCAGCTTTATCTAGAAAATATCTAAACTACCCATTGTTTTGACGCGTAAATTTTAATGACTAAATATTTAGCTGCCACGATAATTATAATTGAGTAAAATATGTTCATGTATTCAAAATGAAAAATCTTGATAATCGATTTCTCCCAGAATTAGCTCTGGGTTACAAAAGGTTAAAAATGTTAGAGTTCTAGCTTACCGGGAAGTTAGTTAAAAAGCGATTGCAAAATTCCACCCAGACAGACGCCAAGTGAAGTTAGGAAAAACATTGCAAAAAATGAAAAAATGGGATATTCCACCATAATTTAATATTATAGTCACCACTCGCAAATTTGACGGGCAAAGTAATCCGAATTTCTCGAGAAAGAAGCTGCAGTTAGAGCTGTTAAACGAAATTTATACACCAAAGGATCCAACCTATATAATTCCTAACTTTTCAATACTCTTCTTCGCGATGTCATACTAAATTGCAAATATGGAGTATAAATAGATGAGGCTTTTCGGGTTAGCAAGGTTACTTTAGTGCTAGCTGTCCACCTAGATCAATAGGGATCAAGGGGGGATCAATAGGGGACCTAGGGGTGGTTTCCTTTTGTTTTATTGCCTAAATCGAAAGATTATTACTCCTGTTGTGTGTATTTCACGCTTTCAGATTTTAAATTGGCGATATCTATTTTTAGCGATTAAAGAAAAAGTTAAAATTTGCAAGCGCGCGAAAACGCGACGGCTAAGTATGAATGCTGGGAAAAGCCCGAGTGATGCCATTCTGGTTCCAGCTTCCGCTGTGTGAGGCCACCTTGATGCTAGTCTTTTAACTCCGCTACGACGCAAGCTGCTAGCAGGTAGCGCTTGGCTTAAATAAGGATTATTAATACCCTAACGAAGGAAACTTTCCGACCATGGGCAATTTTAATATTTGATTATTGAGAATGTTTCCCTGAGCTCTGTGCCTCATGCATGCTTTGGTAATCTCAGACGATGTAAAACTCCTGACTAATCGCAACAGCATTTGGGTCCTTGTGACGTCACGGGGAGTGGCATCGCATGGCCGCCAATCTGGCATTTTTCAAATGAGGTTAAAATTGACCATTAACATTCGTCTAAACTGGGATTTTTAAAACCAAATAATTTTTAGATTACGAACTACAAATGGTGGGTAACGAATCGCAATCAATTAATTTCGTTTTCTTTGATGAAGGGAACTACCCTATTGAGTATGAATCCCGGAGTTGGCAGAGATTTTTCAGAGGATTCCCGATCCCTAATTGAGTGCATAGTGGAGGAAAAGTTTTCGGATGGGAGTTAAGCCGAGGTCCTCTTGGAGCCTTTCATTAAGTAATCGATGCCAGGTTTCTCTCCACCCTTCACTCCGTATCCTTGCCTCATGGCTTAAATAACCTCCAATATAAATAAAATAAGAGAGATAGATTGTAGAACAGACAGGTTCAGATTGCCTTTTTTTCCACAATCAATAAGAGATCATAACGGCAGCGATAGGACTCATAAATAGATTGCATGACTTGTAGTGTAGCCTACTAACCTATGTAAAACTTAATGCATGTTTCTTAGTTTTATTATTATTTTTAACAGCATATGGTAGTATAATTTATTATTATACGTGATGTTTTTTGGACCGTGTGGTGTGCATGTGGGAGTCCAATTGCATGCTGCATGCTGGTGATCGATCACCCCCTGCCAAACACCCTAGAGGTGGCTCGCAGGGTACTATGTAGATGTAGATGTAGATAACCTCAGCTGTAGGTCGTCTCCTCCAAATGCCATTGCATTGGATTCAAAAATGGATAACTTTGCGCTGTGGACATTTTTGGAAACCAAGTAAAAAAGCGACCGAAGTGGCAATAAGGAATCAACTTCACTATAGGATGGAAAGGTAACTCCTGTATGTAATCTCCTAGGTTACTTCATTGACTTTCATCGATGTTCTTTCCCCATAAGGAACTCCATAAAACGATATCGTGTGAATTGCATCGAACGAAACTCCGGTGAACTTCAAGCGAAGCACTAAGCATTATCGCCCTCTTAAAGAGAAATTTACATCGCCCTCAAGACTGCTGACGGCACTTCATTCTTTTTACCACGTCTCGAGATTGTACCGCCAACTCGTGTATTCACGCTGCGCTATTATGACTCCCATTCTCCCTCAATTTTCCACATGGTGCAACGTTCCTGTCTCGTGATCCTTCCTCTCAGGTCACAAAAAGAAAGAAGACAACGAAGAGGAGGCCCCAGTCACTCCAGTAGAGGCTCTATTTTTGCTGTCACTTAGCTTGCTTTTTAAACGATTATCGAAAGACGAATTTGGTATGGATCTACCTCCTAAAAGCCCGGAAAGTAAAAGGTCCGTGGTTCGATTCCGGGTCAAGGTAGGGGAGGATTCAGCATCGAATTTGGGAGGTATCATGACCTTGGTCCGGGGAGTATGGAATACTTCCCTGCAGAGAGGAGTGTTCTCCCCAGTAAAATTTTTTCAAATATCCATTTAAAATATCGCATTTTGGAGCCTCAAATGTTTTTTTAATTCTCAACAAAACGCGTTCAACTCAAGACTTGAAATGTATAGAATTTAAATAATAAAAAACACGCTTTTATCCGCTCAATTCTTCGATCATATAATCTTTCCATACCTTTAGATCCTTCTCTACCTGCTCCTGATATTGTGTTCGAAGTTTTCCTTCCCCGTTCTCGCCATTCATTTGTCCGTCGACGGTTGTCTTCATTGAACCATCTTGCCCAAAGATATGGCCGATTAGATTGTACCGTCTCCTCATTGAAGTTTTCTCGAGGCTACTTCCCTCCAATTTTCTTAGGACTTCCTCATTACTAACTCGGTCAATCCATTTGATCTCATCATTCCACAGTAACTTTCAACCAATTATCGAAATCCTATATCCTTGATTGGTCTTCTGCTGTCGTTTTCCATGCCTCACTGCTGAAAATGTAAGTTCTGATAAAATGTTTCTTACTTCAACGTTTTAATTCCCCGCAGTAAGAATATCTTTCTTTTTGAGGATTTTTTTTCTTCGCCTTTGCTATTCTAATGATAATTTCTTCCTTCCTCACTCCATCGCCAGTTATTCTACTTTCTCATTGAGCAATCAACATAATGTAATCTTACCCATTTACTATTATATCTTTCCTTATTTTGTACATACTGTGTACCCTTCTATCTTACCAACAACCACTATGTAAAGAACATTTTTTACCCTTATTCCGAAAAAGCGTGAATTTGCAAGCGACCCCCAAAGAGCCGTGTTACCCTCCAACGAAGCTAATGCTCACACCTCTCCTCTGCGCTACCCTCCCACCCTTCCGAAATTCCCCTCTGCCCGTTTCCTAGCTCGAGGCGTTAAATCTGGCAGAATGCCCTGCTTTTCTTTGCACATCTTCTCGCGCTGCTACCTCGCAAACAGCCTGTCTTAAAACCTCCTTACTCTCAAAAATATCAAAGAAATTTGCTGCGGAAGCTGTAAACGAGGAATTTAAAGCCTCGTTCAAAACGGTGTAACTTGGTCAAATATATGTATTGACTGCTTTGTCTATTTCACACACTTTAAGTGATACAATCTCCACTAGTTTCAACCAGAACTTTTAATTTCATGTCTTGCTAATCATGTTTCAAATGAGAATAGGTTTTCTTTGGCAATTCGGGTTGCTTTTTTCCTGGAATTACTTTTTATTATCTTCATATGAAATAAATACTACATCAAAGATGAAGTTTGCCGTTAAAAGAGTCGTTGGATTGGTCACGATTTGAACCCGGATCTCCCTGAGACTTCAACACCTTGCCAAGTAATTCCTATTCCGAGGTTTGCTCTAAGAAAATGGCTCAATAGTTAATTAATGAAACTGACTGAAATGGTAATCGAAAAATTAGGGTATGAATCCCGATTAATTGAAATAATTTTTCATGGCTAATTTCATCCTTGGTGTATTTAACTTAGCACCCGTGCGCCTGACTGCGTAAATTAAATACACTTTGATATAAAATGATCCTTTCTTTTCTCGACGTTGGTTTTAAATCTACAAGAGCCCAACGCATGTAATCGAGAGAATGGTATGGTATTTGGAGGAAGTAGCTGACGACTGAAGTCATTTTCGCTATGAGATAAGGCAGGGATAAACTCTACGTCAGCGTTTGCCAAATTATTCTTTCATGATATTTAAAATCTGAAACATGAAAAAACTATGTCAACGATGTATGTGAATATTCATTTTAGATTTACATTTTTTATTTATTAGATTTACACGTTCTAGAAAATGACGTCCCTTCGAACGTCCTCAAGTAACATAAACAGAGTTAATTTTCCTATAAAAGTGAATTATGGCGTAGGTTGACACGATAACGCCTAACCACCCAGAAAGGAATGACCTGCATTAAAAGTAAAACTGGTATCAAGGATAAAGATCTCAGAGCAAATCTCGGTGACTAAAAAATCACTTGATTATTGCCAAGCATCGCAGGTTTTGGAATTTCACATATCTCTACGTCCGATGTCCTTATTACTCATAACATATAACAAGTAATCCAATGCCTTAAAATTTATACGCGTATTTATATTATAAAAAGAGCAATGACATAAAGCATATTAAAAATTAGTAAGGAAGAAGCATATTTAAAAATGCACAAGTTTTTTATTATTTAAATCATTTTACGAGCTATGAACAATTTTTAGAATTTTTCTTATTTTCGTTCCATTATAAATCATTATTGTGCATAATCATTTATTTATGATAGTACGAATTCATTTAATTAGACTGTTGATAATTTTCTCACAATGCTTCTATGTGAACGTTTCCTCAGAGAAATCATGTACTGCAACTTAAATAAACGTAGAATAAACGCCTACAAATCTGATGTAAGTATCCAAATTCCTCCCTCGAATTGTATTTGGATAAAAATTAGAACACAATAAATAAAATTATTTAATATAGCCTGGCTTTCAAAACTAAACTCTTTTTTCTCTATTCCTACCCCATTTCCACCTAAATGTAAAATTTATTTAATGATATCTGGTATTGCATGTTAGGGCAACATTGAATGTTTCAATTCCACCAAATACTCTTATAGATCTTAGTCTCTGCCGCCCACTTGCGTTTCGTTACTCAGGAAACATGCATTGGAAGAGTAGTTGACTGAACAAAGCCATGAAATTGTTGCCTCGAGCGGAACTCTCATTGTTTAGACATTCGCTACTCTGACATCACTAGTAGGCTAAATTTGACTCTCTATGGAGAATAATTTTGCCCTTTACACGGGCAATATGTACTCAAAGAGTGGAAACATCCGGGCCTCCTCCTTATCAACCTTGGATTCTGTCTACCGCTAGCTAATGAAGGGAGATAGTGGGTATACCCTAACGAGAACTGTTAAAATAAGGAGGAAACGAATCATTAAATTCGTTTAAAGCTAATATTTCTACCAGCTAATATTTCTAAAAAAAAGCACGTAACTGCTTAATTTACAGACAAAGGTCATGTTTGCCACTTCATCTGCGATAAAATAACTCAGAAATAGCGTTTAACACTAGGAATACCGGACTTGACATCCCCCCTAGAACTACCGAATGGAGTCATTTTGACTCCTACCTTGTAATTGTTTATTTTTGCAGTTTATCTCTGTTTTTATTGATACATTGTATTAGTTTATCATTTTTGTTCATTATTGCAATATTTTAGACGTCGCTTTAACAAAAAAATATAATTAAAAAAATGCGAAATTCGACAGTGTTGCTTTGAAATTCTTTTTTCTTACATGTTATGTTGTTTTAACAGAATGTTAATAAAGGAATTGGATAAAACAGCAAACGTAGACTTTTCAACACATTTTATGATATTGTTTGAATGATCAAAAATATTACTTAGGCTACATGGAAGTTGGGAAGATAATTAAATAAAGAAAAAAAAATTGCTGTTGATAACACCACGCATTTGTCTAAGGTGCTTTAGAGTTCAAGCATTGTCGTTCATTTTCGTTGCCCACACAAAGACTTTTGGCAGGTCATACAATTCCCAACTGATCGATTATTTTTGCACTTTGGTTTTGCCTGGAAATACTTATTTTGCAGAAACCCGTCAGAAGAATCTACGGCATTGGACACGCAACGCTTTTATCTACATCTAACATGAGGAGCCAACTCTGTAACGAGCTTTTTCTAAAACGTCTTGGGCGAAATGTTTAAGGTAGTCTCATTGCACACTATCTATGAATACCTGCTAAGTCGGGAGTATTTTCCAACGAGTGGATAGGCTGTCACTGAGTAGACGTTCTTGTGGTATATTTGTGATTTCATCTCTTTTGGTTCTTCTGTTCTCTTTTATTTACCTTTCCCACAATGCTATTACCCTGGATTTTTTGCTGTTCAGCGAGTTTGACTGAGGTAAAGTAATTATATACCGTAACATTTCGCCCTTTTTCAGAAAGGGTTGCAATAGCTTCAGTACTGCTAAACGGCAATCTGCATGAAGTGAATTACCTTTTCCAACATAAGGGAAGGGATTTGCAAGATATTTGCTCTCCTTGTCAACAGGTAGCCAATATTCATGGGCATATTTGTCCGAATTATAAGGAATGTACAGAGTTAAATATACCTAATTATACTGGGAAAAAGTAGTTCATCAACTATAATGTACGGACCAGGTGTGTAACAAGCAATGTAATTCTCTATGAAACTATCGTACACTCTTGAAAAGAGGGCAAACTTGACAGTTTTGAGCCGCTGGAATCGGTTAGATTTCTCATCAAATCTTAGACATTACCAAATGTTAACAAACCTAGTCGTTCGTTGTAGAAAATGGTATTCCCCAGTCGTTTGACCAAATACTCTCAGTAGAGTGATCATTTGTACCTGATATTCCACGGGCATAAAATATGGCTATACATGCAACTTGCTCCACATCGGAAAGAGTGAAATCTTCGTAATTTTGCCTGCGTGGTTCCACAATTGTACATCGCTTTATGTGAGTCAGCATAAACGAATCGATAAATAATCATAGATAATACCTTTTTTTGTAACTACCTATGATAGGGGAAGTAAATGTAAATTACTGCTTATATTTCGCACACGTTTTGTCTGAATCTTCAGACTCGCTAGAAACGTTTTGAGGAATAAAATCCTCGACTTCGTCACAGCCGAAATGATCTTTTGTTTCGCGTTCCGATTCACCTTCCGGTATAGAATGCAACATAGATAGGACTTCTTCACGCCTTCGACTACTTCTTCTAGCCATACTGCCAGTCAGGAAGAATGAAATCCTTGCTTCATAGGAGTTTTGCAGTCCACTCGAGAGTTCACTGGATTGACTAATGCAAAGGACAGCACACGGTTTTCCTGTGCGGCACCCAGCAGCCAGCGCTGTCAGAACGTGCTAGGACGGTAACTTTATTTCATTCTACTGATTTATTTTCCTGGTTCATCAGTGTATCTATTTTTCTGGGGAATCAGTATATCAAAGGTACTTTTTCATATTTGAATATCAACTTCCACGCAGTCAAGGCTGAAATAATAGTGCTGCAGCGCAATACACAGTATTAGCGGGCGGCGGCAAAGGTGGGCGGCGAGAAGGAAAGTGTAAGGGAAAAGAGGCACAAACGACGGATTCTAAACACATGAATTTGAAAATGCTATGAATTGCATATTCACCACTTTATCGCAAGGTAAAATAATATCAGGACATTCACATAGTTTGTAGATCCAAACACAGACCCGTAAAATAAGAAATGCTTTCAAAGTCTCGCAAATATGGGCCAAAAGGAAAAAAAATCTATATTCAAGCCATTGATTGATTTCAATTAATTATTATTAACATAAAAAGAGATAAACACTTGAATAAATATTACTATTTGGTGAAAAGACAAGCAAAATACATTAGGGAGTCAAAATGACTCCCTTTGGTAGTCAAAGGTAAATTTTGAAAAACGTGGACTATTTTATTTTATAAAATTATTTTAACCGCAAAGCCTTATTTTGTGTCAAAAATGAATAAAAGTCACGGAATTTCAGGCCGGAATTCGGAAAATTTTAGACAGGGCAGAGAAATAAAAATGGCGAGGAGTCAAAATGACTCTATTGGTAGTTCTAGTGTTAAAACGGAAAAATGCTGAATATTCTACGATTTTAATGTGTAATAAAGGTCAATATAAGCATGAAATTATTTTACAATTGAGACTGCCGAATAAAAAACCGGCTTGCGAGCAGGAGTGAATTGCTATTAATTTGTATGACTATAGATATGTGTACGAAAAGAGGTCAGATCAATTTACAAGTAAATACAGAATCACGATCAATAAGGCTTTCAATAAACACAAATGAACACAATATGTTTGGCTCTTAATCTAGTTATTGCCATGGTGTGGATTTCAGAGGTAGTTGACGACTGAGATCAATTGCGTCTTTAGAGAAGGCTGGGGAAGTATTGCTTATTAAATTAATATTATAAAACGTTAAGCCGTGGCCCCATAGGCACCTTTCTTTAGTATCAGGCTAATTCCGACGCAGGGTTTCTCTACACGAATTACTTCCTCGGATCATTTCTTTTATCCGAATACCGAAACCAGACTCCTTCCTACCTGTGCTATGTACCTATTCATTCCCCGCAAAAGAGTTACTACGATATCCACCCGATCTAATTCTGACCTCCTTCGAGTTCCTCAAATCCGCACCAATATATGTATAATTAAGCTATTTTCAACTTACCGCTTCTATAATCTTTCCTATTGATAAAGATAAAATCATCACAATCCCTTCTATCCTTCCATAAAAGATTGTACTGTTATATGGGGACCCGCATTTAACCCTTTCTGACCCAGAGAGAATTTCTGGGAGAAATCAAATTTCAACATTTTTCACTTTGACAACTTGAAAAATTTACACTCAATGATAATTTTCCTGGCTGCTAAATATTTCGCCATTAAAATTTACACTAAAAATAATATTTAGTTTAGATATATCCTGAATAGAGCTGAAAGTTTAAACATTTTTGATGCTGCTTAGAAGCAACATTGGGTTATAAAGTGCTAAGTATGTTTACAATAATTCTTTTTCAGTGTTGCCATGACATTCTATTTTTATGAGTGTTCGTTATTATGTCTTTAAACCTAATTGCTTTAATGTAACCGGTAAGAGCAAATAAATTACTCGTGCGCAGGTTACCGCGGCGATTTTCACGATGTCAAATTCCGGGTTCTCCAGCCGCGTTTGTGGTTTTAGATTGTCTACAGTTACATAAGCCACCCTGCATTCGTCTCCAGGTCAAAGGTGAGAAGTCTTGATGAATCAAGAGTAATTCCTAGAGACCAAAAGTTTTCCCCTGGAGAGAAGCTCAGCGTCGTCATTAGCATGGTATTATCGAATGGCATCAAGGGGACCACGGCTTTATGTTCCCTCCGGCGGATGGAGTTCTGGCATATTACTTATACGGTGATATCACTGGAACAATTTTATACAAATCATCTGTAAGCAATGCTGTGCAGCACTACATTTTATTTTCTTCTTTTTAGCAGCAACATGTTGATTATTATCCACATCCACAGCCCTGTATCCTAGTAGATTCCTAGACCTGTAACAACACCGAAGACAATCAAAGATTTCGACTATCAATTGCAATTTACGGAAAACATTGGGAAAAACCCAAATTTTAAAAAAATATTATGTCCATGTAGCAAACTTAAACGGAAATATAATGGAATTTACACGAAAATGGCAAACTTTCGTTTTTCAGCGAACACTTTTAACTATAATTTGTTTTACTTACCTGAGCAAGGGCCCAAGCAAAAAACACGGTGATGTCACTGGAATACTTATCTCCAAATCGTCACTAAACGATGTTATGCAGCATAATGTTATATTTTATCATTTTTAGCAGTAGCACACTGATGGAGATACACAATACGCATCTGCCTTCCGTCTTCAGGTCGAAGGTGAGAAGTTTTGATGAATGAAGAGTAATTAATTCCAAGAGACCACAATTAGTTCCTGGAGAGAAACTCAGCGTCGTCATTAGCCTGGTATTATTGAATGGCATCAAGGGGACCACGGCTTAGCGTTCCCTCCGGCGGACGGAGTTCTGTACCGTAAGTATACTTCCAAAAGTAACTCTATCAGGGATCTGGCAGTCTCTGAAACATATTTACCACGGCCACCATTTTTCCTGCGTATCGATCGATGCCTGGAAAATGGCAACACGAATCACAACTGGTAACGAGGCTTAAATGTTATTCAAATTGGAACAAGCAAATATGTTACTAAATTTTCATCTCCTTCATCTGTAAAAATCAGTTGTCATAAAACCACTTTAAGCTGGCAGGCATATATTTTATTTTTGAAGAATTGACAGAATTGAAGAATTGAAATATTCAGTAGGGTGGTCCTTATATTTCGATTTTTCGAATTTATTTCGCGACATCCCTTCATTTTAGGCCAATCGATGTAAAAACATTTCCTGTAAAATATTATTGCAATTGTACAACGGAAAGACGTGCCGCATCGCACTCAAAGTTGAGAAATTTTGGCATTTTTGGATGTTTTTCGGATATAAATGGCGATGAGAAGGCAGTGGTATTTTTCAACTTATTTTCTGTAGTAACCAACGTTACATTGGACATTTGGCATGCTGCACCTAAAATATTTTCCAATTGTGACCGGTGGTTCCCGAGATAAAGCCCCAAGAGTGAGCGCGTGCCACCCCAGGCAGACACCCTCGAGCATAATTATGTAACCATAATCATATGTATGTACATCGTGTTGTGGGAAGGTCATGAAAACTGGAAAGAAGGATGCTTCATCGCACACGTCTGATTGCACCTCGAATGGGAGGAAAGCATATGGGATCCGGTGCAGAGATAATCCATGCGAAAAATTGAATCAAAGGAAATCCGCGCAAGTCGCGAAAAACTGCGTTAAATATATGTACGAACACGAAATACTTCCAAATCGATTCAAAAGAAGGACAACCAATGGGGGCGTGCTTTGCTATTAGTTATTATTTTCTTAACTATGGATGCATGAAAAACTATGGTTCAAAACGAACAATTTATTTTTTCAATCCATAACCTGAGTAAAAAAGTGCAGTGATAGAATCATTAAAAATTCCTATCAATAATTCTAAAAACCATTGTCCGATTATGATAAATGTAAACTGCATTCGGATGTCTATTCCACAATGGAAATAGAATAAAATACGATAGATTTTGGATATGCAATGCCTGGTTTTTTCTCGATGAATTATCGCTGTGATGTTTTCTTGGGTCTCACACCGGGTAAGGACCTACATATCTCCTTCCGACACGAAGTTTCGATGTGCAAATCGCCCGTCGTCCTCAGGGATTCAGGAATCCAATGAAG
Source organism: Ischnura elegans (assembly GCF_921293095.1). Lineage (NCBI taxonomy): Eukaryota > Metazoa > Arthropoda > Insecta > Odonata > Coenagrionidae > Ischnura > Ischnura elegans. Next base: position 64,478,846 of record NC_060255.1, on the reverse strand, counting down.
CATCATTAATCATCGAATGAATCATGAGTCATTCGATTTCTGAATCCCTTGAGGACGACGGGCGAGTTGCTCATCGAAACGTCGGAAAGAGATATGTAGGTCCTTACCCGGTAAGAAACCTGAGAATTCTTCTTTGGATAAGTTGATAAAAATTTTAAGTCCACCCAAAAAAGGCATAAATATACCGAAAAATCATCATTTCAGTATTTAATGCAGTAAAAACGCTAGAAAAAGTGGAACTGTTTTGCTTCCAGCATTCGTTTTGCTCTGCTAGCTCTGGAGCATGAAGACTTTGAGATGCTTCCAAAACTTAAGCGCCAAAAAAAAGTCAAACGGCGAGCGCGTGCTCCGAAGAAAGACGCATTAAAACTAAGGATCAAAACGGCACCACGCAGTTTTCATTTTATTATTTCGCGCCACGGCCTGTTTTTTTTCTCTCTCTCTTCCATTCTTTTACGCTTACTTCCTCGGCGTGAGCCTCTGGCGACTTCCGCTGCGGGGCGCCACTGCGCCATATCGAGGAAGAATTATTGCCTGCCGTTATGCTGTGTGGCCATGCATGGGGGCGATGTCTCAACACCCTGAGCCACTAGGGGAAGAAGCAAACGGGCCCGCCAAAACCCTTACATGCCCTCCGGCACAAGTAGATGGTGTGCGCTGCATAAAACATCCACTTCCTGAATGAAGCCATCCTCACACTTGCGAAGGAGGATTTTCCCATCCATTCGCCAAAGCACTTGGAGTAAAATGCGTTGAATGGGTGTTCATGCTCGAACTATTAAATAAAGGCAATTTTTTGGGAAGAACTCATTGACTTTTCCGTTTAAAATGCTACCCGTTAAAATCCATGCTTCATTCCTAGTTCCCTCACACACCTGATCCCACAACCAGATATGACAGAATCTAAGATTTGACAGTAAACATAACTCAATGTTAGCTATCAAAATGATACGAGAAATTACAAACGCACGGTATCATTTATATTAAACTAAATTCAGTAATGATGCTTATTTACTTGCCACTTTACGATTGATAGCAAAATATTGCAGGCGTAATCAGGTGGGAATTTTGATGCAACATATTTTTTTGGCAGACAATATGGGCACACTAAATGGCATTGATACACAGCAGCAGTACCAAGCGAGGAATTTTCGATACTCTGCCACTGATGGCCAATATAACTACAGTTGCGTGTTTTCTAAGACCTGAACGGCACATTTTTTTTAATGGCTAGTCAAGGACTTAGATTTACCATAACATAAAATTTAGAGCCCTGACGAGAAATATACGTATGTTTTTGGGCCAATAAACTGATTTTGTAAATTGGGGTAATAAACTGTTTAAAAGTAAAATTTTCTCAAGCAGATAAAGTAAGGCGCTGTTAGAATATGATATTGCCCATTTAATTGCAGTGTCATGGGTACAAATAACTGGAATATCTTATTTCTACCTAATAAAAGTTTTGGAAAATTCAAATTGCAATTAGTAAGTATTGATGATAAACTTGCTAGCTTATGGTTGATGATACAACATATTTCACGAGTGTCCAGAAGTCGAAATTTTATGGGAAAAAAACTTCTCAGACGGCAATATTGGAACAATAAATTGTAAAAATACAAAACTGCAACTACACTCGTGGTCTGTGCAATACTTTGTTACTGCAGTAATCATTAGTACAGTTCTGCGTTATCAAATTGATAAACGTAAAAAACCGTACAAAGGAATGCTTTTATAATAATTAGGCTACACTTAAAGTTAAAATAATGGCTAAATTCTTTGTCGTCGCTAACATTTTTCATGCTCCTGTCTCCGGCCAGCACAAATGTTAACCTTTTATTGGCCAATGTATCTCGTGCATTACAATATTCAACCAGCATGAGATGTCTCCACGTATTTCTTGGCAATGTATTCGGAAGAAACACGTTTATGAAGGACATCTCTTGGATTTATTTCGGACTACGTTCATGCTTCATGAATTTCAGTGTGGCAGCAACTTGATTACTATCTCGTGAATCATTAATAAGTTTTGATGTGTAATTTATTATTTGCGGACATTCGAAAGCCGACATCATTCCGTCTTCCCTTTATTTTGAAGACTCTTGTGCATTACTTTTTCTCCAATTAATTCATTATTCAGCCAAAATAGGCAATGTATCTCAGAAGATTTGCATTATTTAATACCATCATCATCGTCACTGGCCAACAATCCTAAGATTGGTTTGACGCAGTTCTTCACTTACTTCTCTTACAAGCTAATCTTTTCACACCTACGTATTTCATCTTTTTTGCATGTTTCTTTACTTGTTCCAGACATTTTGTTCGAGATCTTCCTCCTCCGTTCTTGCCATCCACTTGTCCTTCGACCATTGTCTTCATCAGGCTGTCATGTCTCAAGATGTGGCCTATAAGGCTGTTACGTCTTCCTATTAAGGTTTTCATGAGGCTTCTCTTCTCTCCTATTCATCTTAGGACTTCCTCATTACTTACTCGGGTGATCCATTTGATCCTCATCATTCTTTTATGGCACCGCATTTTAAAGGTCTCCGTCCTTCCTTTCTCCGCATAATGAATCAACATTTTTACAAATAAGATAATATTTACGGTTTTTACAGATTTATTTGTCATAGTTACTATGCTTAAACGTGAAATAATATTTTCTCCTTAGATTTTGAATTGTTGACGGAAAAGGATTAATTTGTATAAAACATCGGCTTCCTGAATAAATCTTCCTGAGGATCATACTCCCACAACAGAGCACTTGAAGCTAATAAGTTTGAGAGCATTCGTTCTCGAGGCATACTGAACCGTTTTACCGAATTCCCTGACCAACCACCAAAAGGTCACCAATTATTAAAATATCTCATTTCTCCTCCATAAACTTTTTGTAAAATACAGATATATTGTATTTATTCAAAGTGCTTCAATGGTTTTTTTGCCAGAAGTGGAAATATGCCGAGTGGATGTGACAAATATAAATACAATTTAAAGACTAAGCCATTTGTAGTAGCAAACAGACCCATGTTAACTTTATATAAACGATGTTTATTTATATGGGGCCAAAGATATTTAATTTACTGCCCGCTAGAATTAATAAAAATAAAACCTCAAATGTAATGCGGAGACTTGCTAAAGACTGGCTCTTCTCGGAAGAAATAGTTGAAAATTTATTTTGATGTTATTCATCGAAAACACTCATGTATGATTACTGCATTTTATGCTTATTGGCATACATTTTGTTATTTGATGGTGGCTCAATCCTATGACCTTGGAGACCATCTAAAGCTCCTTCTCTTGTTTTTTTGTATAAAAATGTAATAACAAAATGTAGGAGTAATAAATTATTATTATTATTGTATTTTTAAAAAGCTGGTACAAATTAACTAAAAGCTATGGTATCTCGTACTTTTCCGTGTGGTACTTGATTAAATTATTTCTCTATATTTCGGATTTATTGTCTTAGGGACCTGATTCATTCGAGGGATCCCAAATGTTTTGAACCCTTTTTACAGATACAACTCCCTCCAGTACCATTCTCAGAGGACCCTGGAGCTAGTGCTGCATACAGACCTTCAAAGAGTATTTAAGAAATCGGCATATCACCACACAGAAGCGAAATATTGCGGCCAATCACAACGCAGCAGCGATGAACTAGGGTTACATAAGGGCGGTGAAAATACCGATCAAAGTAACTGTGTAACGTGGGGGTGATTACGCATGTGGTAAATGGATTCAATCACCAATTATGCATAATAGGGTTTATTTCGCTTCGTTTGCGTAGCACAGACAAGCTCTACAGTATCGACACCTAAACCCTTCTCGTCCAGACTGTCATGGCGTCGCTCTTCCTCGTTCATGGCGTCCTCCTTACCCAACGCTCTCTTGTGGCCGTTGGTGGAAAAACAATTGCAACGCCTTCTGCTTGTCCGCCACAGACTGCATAGAGGAGGTCCAATTGCATCCCAGAAAAGTTGGATTTCTGTTGCCACAGCGGTCGCATTTTAATCGACTTTCAAGAATGTCCGCGGCGCGGTGATGAGTGCAATGCGATCCACTTTTTTTCCAATATTTTGAACTATGGTCTTTCCAAATGCGAGGATTAGCATTGAAAATGTATAAATTTGATGGCTCTCATCATCATGAATATATATTTCGGTTAATGCCCCTAATTTTACCTTATATCCCCGTGAAACTCGGATCCATTCGTCCACCAGAGAGACGAGTGGCGACTTCTGGAAACCCACCTAAATGCGTGTTGGGTGGCAGCACAATTGGAGGCCGACTTGAGGATCCTCTTTTGTAGTATTCGTGATACTAATATCGGCACTTCGACCTGAATACTCCTGGTGGACTCCGTGCGAAACTGTTGTCACCCTTAGACGATAAACGCGGCGATAACCGAAATATGGGGAGATCATCTAATTAAAAGCTACTTTTAAATCCGAATTTAAATTTTAATAAACCGACACATTATTTTAAATTTTCCTCTCAGTGACATAGGGGAACCCAACTACTTACAAGATAATGTAATAAATAAGAGAATTGGGTATTATAAATATACAGGAATTTATTGCATTTTATAAAATTAAATAAAAGTAGCTTTTATTAAAAATGATTTTATAACCACCTAGAAATACTTGACGAGGTTTCTTCCAAACTTCCTTGCCTACATCATAAATTCTCAGTAAAATTCATGGAAATACCCGAAATAACAAAGAAGTTCAACACTGATCCTCCGATTAATTTCCTAAGTTGCTCTCCTCCCCTTGAGTAATATCGGACACTCTAATCCCACCTACCACTGCCTTGTAAAGCTGACGTTTTGGCAGTTTTACGTATTGGTCACAAAATTGCAATATTTACTTGAAAACGGCGAGGTAAAATTAGTCCTCGCTTACCAAATCTATGTTCGCGGGATGCCTGGGTAAGTTAGCTCTAATAATGGCATGGCCGCTTGTGCTAAGCAGTTAGTAATTATTTATGTAACGACCATTGCGAGCTGTTATCGGCGTATGTGGAAATAATAATTGAAAAATAATGTAAATAAAGAAAACATGCCGTGAATGAGTCGTCATCGCAAGTAACACCATTCATTCTGCACCGTTTTTATTCAATCGGTTTGTTACTTGCCATCTAGTTCGGGTAAAATCTTGCAACTCTATATTAACCCACTTTCCGATTAGCTGTCTTGCTGAAATTTTCAGGACAACTCAGAATCAGATGGCAATGAAATATTCTAAAACTTTCGTCATGGCTTTAACTGCATCTTAATCATTACTCATAATTTGAAATTAAGTATGGAAATAAGTTTTTAAAAATTGCCCCCGAAACGCGATGGCGACGCCACAATCATTTAAAGGAACGAGAATGATTGGCATAACAAAAAAATTTGTCAACATCAAAGTTCATTGAAACATTGATTGGATGAAAATTTCCTTGTGTTCTTTTCAGTTTGCGGTAAAATAGTTTTTTACAAAAATTAATTTTTATTTTGAATTATTATCAGTTGAGAGACCGCTGCTATCCCTGATTGTGCGAGGAAATGATAATGTAGTATATCGTTCTGTTTTACAGTCTACTTTCTTTATTCCTGAGATTCCATCAACCGTATTCTGACTTAAACGTTCTGTATTTATTAAATTGTGTGTTAAAAATCTCTCACTTAATTTGATAAGTAAATATAGCCTAAATTTTCCTCTACATTCCTGTAAATATCCCCAGCCTAACTTTCATAAGGTATTGGAAACGCTGCACTTTTATCGTGTCTGCACTTTTTATTTTATAGTATCACATTTGGGTCTTTCGCCTCCTGAAACACTGCTTCAATGTCTTGCGTCAACCGTACGAGAATTCTCACTCGCTCGTTATGAGGAATTTCTCATTAATGCTAGCGCTTTGTCACAGCCGAATGGCATCCATGGCCTTTGAGCTCTATGTGGGCAGACGTGGCTTCAATAGAATGCTTATTCTTCGTCATATTTCCTTAAGTTGCTTTATTATGCATGCGCTGAAGATATTTTGTTGACTTTCCTTGTATCTAGATTACGTTAATTATTAATTTCGCTATCACATTATTCATTCAGATAGGTATTATCATCATTATAATTCACGTAATACTCTGCTGGTAGTTAGTTATAGTCAAATATACATCTACATAAGTAAAAGTAACATTTGTGTTTTGCTACAGGCACTCAACCTTGATCGGATAGTCATTTTTTCTCCACTAAATTTGTTTTCACGTTGTCTTTCTCTCAATGGGCTTCAGAATCTTTTGAATATGCGGAACCTTTGAACATTTGTATCTGATGATGGCTCCACTGCGTCGAAACTAGGCATACCCTAAAATAAATTGGCGGAGAACAACATATTTTTTTTTCATTTCATCAACGTTACAAAATTTAACTTACTACTCAAGGGACTAAATTCCATAAATAATACGCTAATACATGTACACCAAGTGATTGTGGAGACAGTTTACAGTAGTGATTAAAACATATTTTCAGAGCCCATGCGTTGATTCCTTTGTGCGCGTGTCGCAATGGAAAGCGACAGAGTCAAGTCGTCAGGCGACGAGATGCGGTCCTGTTGTAGTCTGGCTGCGTCGACAGTTACGCAATTCATCGCAAGCGAGTCTCGACTGGAATTATATTCAAGCGAGCGTTTTCGAAGAGAAAGAGGGTGTGAAAAAGGAGGCACACTCCAAAATGCAGTGGAGAGTAGGAAAGGGAAGAGATGTCGGCGAAAATAAAGCGACAGGAAGAAGCGATCTTTCCCGCCATACATGAATATACACGCTCGCCATTCAGGGTTTTTCGTCGCGAGCGAGAAAAACCCTTTCGCATTGTTGCCGTTGCCAGGCGTCGACGGCGCTTCCGAAAGAATGGAGGCGTTGGCTAAGCAATGCATCCTTACCCTTCCCTCTTATCTCCTTTTTTATCCTTATCATCCGATTTTTTTTACAATTTTTCAAAAACTTTTTTTTTCCGTTTTCATCCACTTCGTTTTATTCTTCGACACGCCGGCGAAGCGTTTGTTCCGGGCTATGGAGTTCCTTGTTCCTCTCGGCGATTTTCAAGGCGAATGAATTAGACCGTAAATTTGTGTGGTGGTGGGATTATATGAAAAAAATAAATAAACTGGAGATGATAAAAAAAGGAATGGGTTGGGTTTTTATATATCTCCATGCATTGGAACATACTCTTCTGCTTCTTTTCATTATATTTCGGTGTGAAGGAGTGCTCAGGAAGGGATCGGAGCATTAAAAAGCGACACGCTAAATTATTCTCGGACAATAAAAAACTTTTATCATATTTTTCTTTCATCCCCCACCCATTTTTTTAAGATAAAAAAAAGGTTTTCATTTTTGTTTGACGAAGAGAGCATAGGGCTAGAGACATCGCGGTGCCCAACAATGAAACGCGTGTGGGAATTCATTTTTTTTCCTTTGGATAAAAAGTTAGTTTTTTTCCGAAGGGTTTGTCCGTCCCGCCCCCTCAATACCTATTTTATTTTGGGTTGGGGCAGGGATATTTTTTGTTCATTTCCCTGAAGAGTGCGGGCGGGCCGCGCTCATTTGTCACCAAGTTAAAATTGCGCCTCTACCAAACACCGGGGGACCAACGCCGATAAGGATTATTTTTTTTTATACAACGCGTATATATCTTCTGTCCAAGCGGATCGGAACGGCGGGCTGATAAAGAAACGGCATTGCGCGAAATAACTTGGCGCCTCGGGGCTTCGAAATGTAGTGGAGGCACGGTGAACGATATCCAAGTAACATAGAGGGGTTGCTAGGCTTCAAGGGAAACAACTGAGCAATATAATCATACCTAAATATCCTAAGCCCTACAGCTCTGATTACTACATATACTTCCTCCACTACTGATCCGTTTTTTTCCAGAAATTTTCAAAATTAACCTGTATTCACGATATCCTTTCCGCCTATAAACTCTCGACAGTCAAACAGTTCTTCCCCCAGCTGGAATATAATTTTTAGTCCAGGCTCAAGTCAATCAAACACACTTTCTTGTATGATGCTAGGCACGATGTGGTGGAAGTTCTTAATATGAGTAAAATTCAACATTGCAATATTTCCACTGTGTTTTATTTTTTCCAGTACGCGTTTTACTGCTACAAAAAACATCTTCAAGTGTTGATCATTATCAAGATCAACACCTGATAACGTTGTTTGTAGCAATAAAACGCGTACTGGAAAAAATAAAACTCAGTGGAAATATTGCAATGTTCAATTTTACTCAAACACACTTTACTTACAAGCATTTGGAATTATGATCTATGAATTCAATCAACATACACAATGCGTCATTAAGTTACTCATCAATTAATCTTTCCTTCCACAGAGGCACCTAATTCGAACTTCTCCATCTCGGAATATTCTTTATTTCGAATATTTCTCTTGGTCCCAGGCATTTTGTATTTATAAAATGCTAAACAAATCGTGGATAATTAGAATTTCATTTTGGATAATTCGAATTGTTGATGTGTCAAATTAAGGTATGCATAATAATATTCGACTCAAAATAAGGTGAATCCATCGGAAAATATGCTGTATACTTACGCTATTGTTAAAAGGTTTGCGTTAGACAAAATGAGTGCCCGCGTAGAGTCTGATAACTCACCCTCCCTCTCCCGCCCGCCGCGCCGACCGTTCCAACCCTGGGTAGCAACAAAACAAAGCTGGGTCATCCCCAAGGTTATTGTAGCTTTGTTTATTTTTCAATATTCTGTTATTCAGTAAAGTATGTATTCAATTTTTTTATTCTCTTGGGTTATTATGATTCTATTGCAGTGCATTGTGCTATGACATCTTGCCTAAACGTATACGATTACGATTTAAAAAGGTAGTGCACAGCAGTTCAGATGTTGCTGTGAACAGTTTAAGGTTAGAATAAAAATGTGACTATACTTTACTTCGTAGTTTATTGAAATAAATATTACTGTTTTGAAGTTACTTTAATCTTGTTAATAGGCGTTAATCAGTATTTAAATTTCGAGAGAGTCAATTTAATAAAAAGTTTTGATTTGAAATATGAATTTTATTGCTTTGGACCTATTTATTTAGGACTTCTTTAAATCAAATTTTAGGATAATTCGAAGTTTTTAAATGTTTCCTTGATGTTTGAATAATCCAAGTTCCACTGTATTTTTTTCTCCTTCTAATTTCAAGTCCTCTAGCCCAACCAACAACGAAAAAGTGGTATTAATATATTTATCCCATTAAAATTGCATTAAAAAATTTCAAGGGACGCCCATGGGTGTCAAACATTAAGATAAATGGACATGATTTCCATATGTCTTCAAACCAATGCTCATTGCAAGATTTAAAACCGACTGCAGCGCATTTTTTTGGTGTGCCTTGCGTCACTTTTACGTAAATTACAATTTTTTTAATGACAGCTCAAAAATCAATATTAGCTCAGTTGATGAGGATATACTTGAGAAAAATTCATGTAAAAATGAAATGGAAAACGAAATTTTCTTCGTTTACTCGGCGAGCTTCCTTAAATTTGTTGAAAAATCATAATCACGCTGTCAAAAGAGAGAAAATAATGCAAAAAAAAGAGATTCTAACTTTTCAAGCTTCTTCTATACCAAACCGCCACGAAATTTGCCATAAAGTGGGCATGTCTTCAAATTGATAGATGTATAAGTTTTCCACGATTAGGTTCACAACCTTCAACACACAAAATTCCACCACAAATCACTACAGTGTTACCTTCGCAATACATCCGTTCATGAACGCCTGCTAAACGCTGCCGCATGTCTCCCTCTATGGCAGATCTCGCGAAATGAATGAACGGAATAAAGTAACATTGGAGTTATTTCCGTCCGAAAAGTGCCCTCAGTACAGATCACCATCTCATGGCTGTAATGAGAAGGCTAGTTGAATAATAATATTAAATATGATAAGTGGTTGATGAATATAGGTAAATAAGTGTAAGATGGATATTTTTTCAGGAAGGATAGTTTATATTTAGCCTTGAATAGCTTGAGAGGTTGGCAAAAATTCTAGAAAAGTCTATTTAACAAGCGTTACTGTTATATTAGTTATGAATCTAAAGTCCACTTGGTACGCGTTTTGTATTCAATAATATACGCAATATTACCATTTTTTCTGAAACTGATCCCACCATCAGACAAAAGCCTCTAGTATAAGGCACGGTCTCAGGTTACTTTGTGGAACTGCTTCATCATAAAATAAATTACTTCGTTCTATTCCAGAATTTATTTTAAATAGCACGACCCGTGTTTCAGCATTTTATGCCTGATGACTGCACTAGATGCTGAAACTCAGGTCGTGCTATTTAAAATAAAGTGTGGAATAGAACAAAGTAATCTATTTTATTTATCTTATGAAAAAGCCTCTAGGGTGAACTGAAGCTCCAACCAGTGCTTCATGTTTAATTTTTATTTATGGCATAATATCTTGAACATATTACTACCTTAAATTATTTAGAAACCAAATGCTCTATTTATGTACTTGGAAGACTATTTATTATTCAAATATAAAACGTTTTACGTTTGATTTATGAATTTTTCCTACTAACAGGTGAAAGCCCCTGGACACACCTAAATCTCCAACACTGGTTTTGTATCTATGATATTTTCAACTTTTAAAATGTTTAAGGATAAATAAATATACTATTATTATAATTTTACTATTATTTTATACACTCATCTCAATGGACTATTTAAATAAAAATTCAGTTCGAAAATTGTTTAAATAAAAAATATTAAATGTAGCACCAAAGAAATCAAGATACTAAATCATGTTTTAATGACTTAATTAGGTCTTGAACGACTTGGTTAAACCTTTTTATTATTTTTTAAAATTCGAAGAAAATAATACGATTTTCATAAGGCACACAAACGTGTGTAATACAGCAATTAAATGCTTTCAAAGGAGGAAAGAATTTTGCCAAAACGTTTCTGTCACATTCTGCCGTTTTATTCTCCTTTTTGACACTTGATCGCTAAACTAATTAGACATCATCTCTAGTTCTTTTATGACGGCTGGGATCATCAAAGCTCACGAGAATTGAGATAGAGTTCATGTGCAGTCCTTATCTCTTAATATTATTTTGGTGACAGATTAAATTCAGAGACATCTGAACAGTATCAAAGAGGAGGCCTTTTTTGTCCCCTCGAAGCATGATAATAAATCCTATATTTTCAAGCTTAGGTACTTCATTCGTAGAGACACTTGAGGTAACATCTATCATAGAGTACGCATTTGTATGTAACTGAAAGCATGACAATGTATCCCGTTCTAAAATACTTATGGGAATAAGAATTCTTTAAATGCATTTATAGAGTCACAAAATACAGAGAATATTTTATTTTCATCCTTATAAGCGGCATGGAAACAAACTGTTTAACATCAGTTGATATTTTTTAAACAAAACGTATGCAATGTATGCACTAACGAACTCACTACACCGGTAAGCAAACAATCCTCCAAAGCTTTAGAGAATACAATAAAATTATGCATCATTTCATTTCCCTCACAAATAAACATGGAGGAATAAATAGCTTATTAACTGAATAATATTTTAACAACAAACGAAAATATTTCTTATAAAATCACGTTGGCAACGTTAACCATTTTATGCTGATAAATAAAATGTTGGAACTGGTAAAATGTCTTTCTTCAATACATAAGTAGGTGTACTCACAGTGATTCTTCCGATTTAAGATTAATGCCTCACCAAGTGGTGGAAATTAAGATAGTAAAGGTAATTTTATTGGTCATATGCAATAGAAAACCGAGGGAATAAGGCTTCTCTGTATCAGCTAGTTACCCAGAGTACTCAGACTAATCGCTATAAATGGAGGATATTGGTCTTGAAAAAGCGCGAAAGAAACTTAAAAATTAACATAAAACAAAATGAACTTCAACCAGAGCTATTCAAACCTTGCGAAAAAAGACTTTTCAACCTTAGCAAATGTAGCAAATAAAACATGCATTTTTTTCATGATATAAATATTTAATTCTAAAATAAAATAATAATATCGCTTTGATCCTTTGAATTGGCTAAAACTTAAAGCTTCGATTAATTCTCCGTAATCAAGCTGTAAGCATTCATTGCCTTTCAACTTCATGACCACTGTTTCAATAGCACAATTCGTGTTGTTTCCCATCTCCCTTGATGTTCTCTTCCTTTAATTTATTCCCAATAAATTGCAATTTGGTTCCTCAGCCAGCTTTTACCACCGACCATCTTTGCTACGCCTTTTCAAGCCTTGTAATTTCATTTAGAACGCTAAGTCCTCTCTGAGCGTTTGAGTAGGAACCGAAATGGGTCTTTAATCCTCACACTTGGCCATTTCGCACGTTCAAAGCATCAGGGACACTTTTTTAGGCATCATAGTCCTCTACGCTTTCCATTTAAATGGACGACGCGGTACGAAAAGTACGATTAGATTCAGTGAAACAAAAATTTACTTTGGTTGTCAAACATGCCCTTCCGCGAAGTTGACGTGGAACAAAAGCCTTCTCGTCCGAGGCGAATCTGGAGCAATCAAGAATGCCGCCATTAAGGTTTATGACTGAGAGGTCAGCAAAATTGATTCTCGAATATCTTAAGAGATGGAAATTAAATTCGCATAAATATTAGGATACTGAAAGTCGATTGCGTGTTAACAATGTATGAATTAAGCATGGTAATTGAAACAAATTGGTACTATACCACCGAGATAGATTTTAATTTGTACCTATTATTTTCCATTTACTTAGTCTTAATACTTAAGGTAATGGTACAAATATTGACTGTACACCCAGAACATTTCAAGATTATGACTAAGTTTTCAGATTGCTATGCGTCAGGAAAATAGACGAAATACAAGCAGTTGATCAGGACTGATGCAACATCTTAGCGATTTCATCAATAACTTTTATGTACACCCCACATAGAAAATATTATATAGGCCGTGTAAGAAATATTTTTTTCTATTGGTTCCACCATTGAAAATAACGCTATTTCGTTGAAATCGATGGGGGTAGATAAATATAAAAAGAAAAAAGGTGTTTCATTCGCCGTGTACACAGTTCAGAGTTTAATGGAAGTGGAGCCTTGATAATGTGACATTGAAATTTAGACAAAATCCTTCGGTTGATAAGGTAAGCTTACGAGTTTCGGAAAAAAAATTTAAATGCCATCATTAAAATTATATATGAGTCTATCGCTTACATTTTCCATCTCCAAGTCATCTTCGATATCCATCACCTACGCTTGACTGGCCTTTATTTCGTAGCATACTGCTTATTAAGCTTTCATCATGATATTGGCATGGCTCATATACAAATATAAATATTGACAACGCCCAAAAATATTTATTATTTTAATTTATTTTATTTAAATATTTATTTATTCGTCCTTTATCAACGCTTATCAGGAAACTGTAAAATTTATATTTATTACTTATCTACATTTTCTATTCCTCCAGCATAAAAGTTTTAAATAACTTTTTATTTTCTCATGGGAATGGTATCTATATTTTAGATAAAGGTAATAATATTGACCCTGTGTTACCAGAAATTTTCAAGATTATAGCTAATTTTAATATTGAAATGGATAAGGAATATATAAGGATTAGACCGGTTGATATTTGCCACTAATTCGCCATTTTTTACCAAGAATTCAAACCCGATGACACTAGATGCACCAACAAAAAGCTATCATTGCTCTAGCCGAATTTTAGTTTATATTGGGTTCACTGAAATAAGAATTGGCGTCTAAAGACAATAGTATGGCATAGAGACGGTGGTCGTGTTTACTAAAACACTGGGGTGGTGCTTTGGCGACCTCTTGAAGTGGAGGAGTTTAAAAAGGAGGCAATGGCTATCTAATTCATAAAGCAGACGATGAATCCATGAATAAACTTCCGTCGTAAGTCCAATTCAGGCATTGTACGAGAACTTAGGCCAAAACACCGAAGGTCAGATACAGGCCACGGTAATGGCACTAGCATCATTCCCTGACGATGAGGAACGAGTCAGGCTTTGAAACGTTGAATAAAATAGACAAGTAGGAATAGAAGGAAAAATAACTTTGCTATTTCCACATGGTAATTTATTTATAATAACAATAACTATTTTAATAATTAACTATAATAATCTATTATAAAAATTACCATGTGGAAATAGCAAAGTTATTTCCTACGATTATGGATTTCCACCAAGTTACGCCCGCTACTATTTATGAATTAATTATAAAATGGACAACTTAACCCGGCTAGAAACACAGTACAGATCTTTCTTCAATTTATTTTTTATTGTTCTAAATCTCTTCAATATACAATAAAATGCTACCTCTACGTCACGTGCTTCTCCGCATTCGCACTTGTATCTACCTGTGTCATTAGCAACTTATACCACTGCATTGTGCCACTCTTTGAGTCAACTTTTTTTGAAGTGGCTTGAAACTAACAATGATGTGAGCATCGTTTCAAAAAGAAAAAGAAACAAATGAAGAGACAAATACGCAAGAGGCGTGGTCAGGGAGGGAGAGACTATGATATTCTTTCGAGTGAAGCAAGAGGGGGGATGATGAAACAGAAAAGGTCGCGGGTATCGTAAAGCAACGGCGCGGATAAGAGATTCGTTAAAAAAAGAATGACGCAAATGGTTTTGATGCGAAAGGGGTGAGTGAGGCGAAGGGTGCTTTGGGAGGTTTTTTTTTTTGACGTTGATGAAGGGAGAGACGAAAGTGTCGCGAAGTTGATTTACGGACCAAGGAGAAAGACTTTTTCACCACTCCTTTTTTATTCATTCGTTTTTATAATGTTGGTATGTCTGATGAAGCTTTAGGCAAGTTATCTCTAAAGAAAGCCTTTTGTGATTTCCCTTTGTAATTACCCGATGATGATGTTATCACCTCCATGTTGGGAGGATATTTATTTGTTCTTCCTTATGTTTTGCACACACACACGCGTTGTTTTTCATTCTATCCGTACCGTATCTGGCCTAGAAAGGTTCGATATCATTCTGATCAGATTTTGCAATGATCTTTGTTTCTGTTGCCCTTCGCGAATACGTGACCTAATGGCCTAAATGACTGTTTTTTCGATGATTTTTCCTTGAATGAGTATCTAAAAAGTGTATTCTCAAGATCACGCTCGACCAATTCTTTGTTAAGAGTGAATATAAGAACAATGTCTATTCTCTGACAACAAGGAATTTCATTATATAATTCAGAATGCATTTAAGAGCATAAATTTAGAGTGAGGTTTCTACAGAAGTAAGGCAGGGACAAAAACAGAAGAGGAGAAATCAAGGGTCGTAGGCTTTCAACATTTTGAGATATGACGTGAAACACTTTGAACTTTCCATATAAAAATTTATGTAACTACAGTCGACATGTTTCGCTGTACAGCAGCATTATCACTGGTGCAGTGCAGCGAAACATGTCTACAGAAGTATAATAAATTTTTATGTGGGAAGTACAAACTGCTTCACTTCATATCTCATAATAGATCTCCACAAAGTATCTGCCTCATCCAACCAAACCATTTCAACATTTTGTTACAGAAGAATGATGAGGATCAAATGGATATACTATGTAAGTAATAAGGAAGTTATAATAAAAGTAGGAGAGAAGAGAAGCCTTATGAAAACCCTGGTAAAAAAGAGGAACAACTTAATCTGCCATATCTTGAGACATGACAATCTGATGAATACAATCGTTGAGGCAAGAACGGAAAAGGAGGACCTCGAACAAAACATATGGAAAAGATAATGAAAGAAGTGAATTTGTGGAAACGTGTAGGTGTAAAATGACTAGCTGATAATAGAATCAAGTGCAGAGCTGCGTCAAACCTATCTTAGGTTTCTTAACCAGTGATGATAATGATCTACTGAAGCTTCACGCAAATTACGCAAGCTAACTCAAGAGGAAGTCTCTTGCAAGTTCCCTTTACAAATAAACCAAAGATGATGTTATTTCCATCATCATGATGGGTTGTAAAATATATCTCAATACTCTTCCTTTTGTTTTTACACAGCGTGTTGGTGCACGGTTTACTATTTTTTTTCACATTTATATATTTTCCAAGTCTGAGCGGTAAGTATATGAATATGTGATGAATATCAATAATGCAACTATGATAATGTGAAATGGCACCTATGGAAATTTACTGCATGGGAATTTTCCATTAAGAGTTTAGATTTATGGGAAATAGATATTTTAGCCAAATTAAAAAAAACTCACTTTTATTTGGGTTCGTCTCGCGAAACCAACGCGTTGCGAAATTTACCCAGGATACTGCACGAGATAGTTCTTTTTCCATGACAAACATCGTATTCCGCGGGTTTTCCCTGATTTTTATCCATTCCTGGGAGTCTTTTCCTTTCTAGGAAATCCCCTGCGTATTATAGGTTTTCTGATTTTTCAGCATTGCGGGCACCCTGCCTGCTTGCTATCATTTCCATTCCAGGATTGTAGAGCTACGATTATAGATATCAGAACAATCTATTCCTTTTAGGGGATAATAGATGAAAAGCAACTTCTCTAGAGGCGCATGGGCCACAAGGTGCGGTACGGCAATTGGAGGAGGTGAACGAGAGCTGAAGTTTACTGAGCCATGAGAGTACAGTAGGGAAGGATGGAGAGAAACTCGGCGACGGTATTAGCCTCCCCTTAACGAAGGGTGCCATGGGAACCACGATTTTGCGTCTCATGCAACGGATGTAGAGCTGTACCTGAAGTGTACTCCACAAAGCAATCAATCAGATTCTCTGGGCGGTCTCTGAAAAATCTGTCACCACCGGGATATGAACCCTGACCCACTGGGTACGAATTCAACACTCATACCACACTCCAAACCCAAAACCCCATGGGTGGAACATTCGAGTGGTCCTTCTTTTTAAAATTTCCCAATTTATTTTGGGACACCCCCAATTTTGTTCTATTTGGTGAGAAAATAAATCAAGAAAATTATTTTTTTAAGGTAATCTAAAGAAATTAATGCTTTTACAATGAGTTAGAATGATCAACAAATGTTAAGAGTTTCCAACCCGCGTTTCACCCAAATGGTCTGCTGGGGTGGCGCGCGATCACTCTCGGTGCGATATTTCGGGAACCAAAGGTCAGAAATAAAATAAATTTGAGGTGATACACTGCAAAGGTCTAATGAGTCGTTGTAGAAGACAAGAAAGTGATGGGATAATCCGAGAGTGACATCATTTTCGGTTACGTCCGAAAAACACCCAAAAATACCAAAATTTCGAAATTTTAAGTGCAATGCGGCACGTTTTCCGGGTATCCGATTACAAAAATAATTTTCGTGATTTATTTTCTCTCAAATAGAACAAAACTGGGGGTATCCCAAAAGAATACGAAAATTAAAAAAATAAGGTCCACCCTTGTGGAAGTGTTTTGGGGCTGAAAAAATCTTGTATCTCGTAATAGCGTGGTTTCCTATTATTTTTTTATTGCCTAAATCGAAAGATTATTACTCCTGGAGTACGTATTTCACGCTTTTAGATTTATAAATGACGATATCTATTTTTCGCGATTAAATGAAATGTGAAAAATTTCAAGCGCGCGAAAACGCGACGCGTAAGTAGGAATGATGGGAAAAAGTCCGTGCGACGCATTTCTGGTTCCCCCTCCCGCCTTGTGAGGTGACCTTGATCGAGGCTCTGAGCGCTGATAGGATGCAGGATGCTAGCAGGTAGCAGAGTACCCTGCTAGTCGGTAGCGCTTGGCTTAAATAAGGATTATTAATACCTTATCAAACGAAGGAAACTTTCCGACCTTAGCCAGTTTTAATAGGTGATTATTAAGACATGTTTCCTTGACCTCTGTGCCTCATGCATGCATTGGTAACCTCAGAAGATGTATAACTCCTTTCCTCTCGTGTAGAAACTAGGTCCCTGTGACGTCACGTGGATTGGAATCGCATGGGCGCCAATCTGTCCTTTTTCGAATGAGGATAAAATTTGACCCTTGCCATTCGTCTAAACCGGTATTTCAAAAACCAAATAATTTGTGTATTATGAATACACTAATGGTGGGTAACGAATCACAATCAATGCCTTTCGTTTTCTTTGTTGAAGGAAACTACCCTATTCTCCTTGAGCGACCGATAGCTGAGCCCATTCAATCTTTGAGGGAAGGATAGGGAAGGAAGGGTCTAGAGAAACCCGGCGCGATCATCATCCTTCCCGGAAAGAGAAGCGCCAAGGGAACCATGATTTAACGGCCTACCCAACGAACGTAGAGCTGCACTTTGTGTCCTCCACAAAGCACGGAAGGGGCAGTCTCTGCGAAATCTCTGTCGCCGCCAGGATTTGAACCCTTACCCACACGGTGGGAAGGTAACACACTATCCACCACTCCGACCCGATCCACACACATGACAAGAATGGGGTGAAATAACCCGTAGCTACCTAATTGGTTAGCGTGACTCTGACTGGCTTTTACTACCTCTGGTAAGAACGAGAATAATTCCTTCTTGGAATCGTCTTTTCACCAGTTATTGTGAACAGCATTGTGATGACGACTTAATTTCCCTTGTGGTGATTTTTTTTTATTTTGCTGAAAGCGGGCTATTTCGTTTAGTGCAGAGTTACGCTCGAGTATTTTATCACCATAGTCCGCAACGACATAACAAGCTCGTAGAAACTTGAGGGAAAACTCTTTGATTGCTATTTGCTTCCGCAGAGTTTCTTACGCTGTCGACTCAGAATTCCTTACGCTTACTCAAAAAATCAATTCGAGCATGAATAAACTTTTTCAGCGACGAGCATTGAATTGTCACAGGTATTTCTGTTAATTTTAGCCACTCTTTGAGCTTACGAATAAAGCTCTACCTTCATAGTCCTATTTTGTTAAGTTTCATGGAGATCCATCAATATTCTGCGGATTCCACGGCTTAAGTCGACAAGTTTAGCGTGAAATATTCAAATATACGCATCAAGTAATTAATTTTTTGCATAAAAATCATGATTGGCTCCTTTATTAGTCTGTTTTGGCACCCAATAGGACTCATTTATTTAGGTTTGGCGTTATTGTGAAAGGGCATCTATGCGTTTCAAAGAAAAATTTAAAAATGGACGAAAATTAAAAAATGGACGAAAATTTTAAAAATGGACATATTTATCAATATGGGGATAATATTGACTGCCAATTGATATTTTTAGTGCAATATCTAGGCAATGCACACGTATGACTGGATAAGTATTCTAAATGGCTAAAAGTCCCCATTTAATATAGGAATAAAACTCCAGAATTGTGTGAGTTCTCAGTTATGCCGATGATGAGAAGGTTTTGGAATTCATAAAAAAAGTAATCGATACCAAATAATTCACAAATGAAATAAGATTCTCAAGACAATTCAATTTTTAGTCGTACACAAGAAAATGTCGTATTTATATAGTGTTCTAAAAAGTATATACGTATTTCGAATGCATATCTTTATTAAATCTTGACACATACGAATGTGAAATTTCACACACATATTTACGAGCCTCTAAAGGTCAGATACAGATGTTCAATACGTTCTCGATCTGCGACATGAACACTACCACGTCCATACTCAAATCCCCCCATAACCTGGCAGGCATGTCCTTCGTGACTGATGTTAATGGATCTACGGATCCGGTTCTTTACCTATTCAAGGTGCAGTGGTAGTGGTATTGTCTTCAACAAAACCCCACTGACACTTGGTTGTTATAGACACTTATAACTCCCAATTGGTGCGACGCACAGTGGTCTGAAATCGGAAAAAGCCGGAAAAAAGTCCAAAATGGCTTTTTTTTAGATGGAGACTTAAAACATAGCGTACCTAAATACTCATGAATGATTTCCAATTAGGGATTTATATGCCATTTTACATTAATTTTATCCGTTGCTGCAAGAAACAGTAGCCCAAAAATGACCAATTTTTCAAAAACGCGCGCGATCTCGTTTTTCCCCAAAAATCTTTGAACTTAGGCGTGTGGCGTTGCGGTGGTATGATTTTCATGGAATAAAAAACACAATATTCCTTTGACCGAATGCTTTTGCTGTATTATCCATGATTTTATAAGATTTTGGTTCACATCTAAAAGGTTTTATAACACAAAATGTCGCAACAATTTTTCGCGTGAAATTTCCATTTGCCGAGTAGTGGTGCAACTATTGAGAGTTTGGATAAAATAATGCGTAACCTTTAAAATTCGTAAATAATGTATAAATTTCCGTAAATAATGTATAACCTTTTTTAAACCTCCTGGCATTTACGCAACCCGCAAGGAGATAAAATTCATGTTTTCAAAAGAATAACATTGAAATGGAACTAAGGGTTTTCAAATGGATTGAGTGTTGTACTTGACGTTTCAATCAAGTACATACCAGTCTATCTCTGAAATATATCCACCATCGCCGTGGTTTGTTTCCTGACACTTGGCTGGAGAGCAGAAATCTAGCCAGAACAACAAACACACCTCGTCATATCATTGTTTAAGTAAACCCTTATTTTAAACTAAACTCAAAGCTATGCTATGCAAGCCGATTTAAATTAGAACACGAATCAGGTTTAAAGGTAGGCTTATACGTTGCATTAACCCGTACGAGTTAATGTCAGATTGCGTGAATGATTTTGGTGGACCGGAACGGAAGATGTACGAATGTATGAATCAATTAAAAACGGGCTCTATTTTCCTCAGATGCGTTCGTAGAAGTTGGGTGGTTATGCGGTAAAATTTGGTGTTAATTCTCGAAAATGCTTTTAGGCATTAATCGTACGTGTTAATGCATATTGTAAGCAGACCTTTACACAAAATCCAAACACCAGATTAAATAGAAACATGAAGCTTGTACATGGTGGAAGGACTCCATATTAGCTAAGAAAAACACTTACAAAAAAGTTTATTTTTAATAAATTGTGGAAATCACGGTGTTTTTCATAGCTAATATCCAAGACCAAAAATATAGGTCCAAACAATTCCCAACGAGCAATTACTACTAATTCAGTCGGGATACATGGGATACAAAAAGTCATTCCGTAAAAATAACGGCGAAATCGTGAGAGACGCCGAGGGAGGAGCAGGTAATGTTGTGATCGCGGGTCATAAACAACGGGTAACAAAGCCTAAAACGAAAATCGTGGCGCGCTTCCCCTCAAATGCGAGATCCACTAATCTGTTTCTCATACACCGCAACGGCCGTCTACCTCCAGAAATCTACACAAACCCCTGCGCAGTCCATTTCCAATTTGAAACCCTTACGCCAATCCCTGAACCCCACCCTTCCTATCCCTCGACCCTACTCTTACACCGCTGCTTTTTCCAGAGCCCCGAACAATCTTCGGCAGCGGGGAGAAGGCAACCGTGTTATTTCCCGACCGTATAACCTCTTTCGACTCGCGCATTATTACTGTATTGCGTGCTGCTTCGTACTCAAGAGACGGGTATGGGCGGGGGAGGAGTGGGGTGTAGAGCGTATATATTGAAAATACACTTTGGCAGAGGTACTGGCTGCCTTTTGAGAGTGTGCGTTAGCCTCAGATGTAGTTCTTTTCTCTCTCTCTCTCTCTCGGTCGGAGATTTGAGGTGAGGGAATCGTGTAGCGAGGGATGGAAAATTGGAGGGATGAATGGCAGGGGGTACGGAAGGAGAGGGGAAGATTACAGGTAGCGGTGAGTGAAGGAGCGCGGAGGATAAGGGCAGTGTAAGGGAGAGGAAATCAGGGGGTTGAAGGGATAGATATAGTATATGTAGCCACGAACAAACACGATCTCTTATTGCGGAAAAAATGATCTGGTAAAGCACTCTCTAATGGAAGAATATCGTGATTAGTAGTGATGCGCAAATCAAACAAGTCCATGATTTAGTGGTAGCCCCCGTCTCATTGATGACTAACATAATTGTCAGGGGTATTGACTATTGTAGAAGTAAAGAAACAATTCATCAGATGCTATACATGGAGAATGTTTCACAATGGAAGTGAGGCTTGGACGTTGACAGAAGCAGAGAAATCAAGAATGGAACATTCGAAATGTAGTGCTACCGAAGAATTATGAAAATAAATACATCGACGGAGTAAATAATGAGGAAGGACTTCGAAGGGTGGGAGAATAGAGAAGTCTTTTAAAAACCTTGAGAAGACAACTTAGTCGGGTTACCTCTAGGGTTAGTTACCACAATATAAACAACATTTATTTCTTTTAATTTTACTCTTATGATATTATTTTTTGACTATATAATCAAAGCTGATTTCTTATACAAGATTTTAATTGCTGCATAATTATTTATTTTAACAATAAACTACCTCAAAGCCGAGTTCGGCACTCTTTGACTGAGAAGCAGAGCCGATATAACAGTTCAAAGAGGGTTAATGAACGCTATCTAATCCCGAGATGCTTCTGGGAGAAAGGAAATTTCAAGTATTCTCATTTTAAAAATGAGAAAAAATTTTACTCAATCATAATTATTGTGGCAGCTACAAATTTCGTTATAAAACTTTACAACACAAAAGAACACGCAGCTTCAATATTTACTGAATATAGCAGAAAACGTATACATTTTTTATGTTACTTAGAAGCAGCATTGTGTTATAATGGGTTAAGGAAGATATCAAAATAATCAAGACTCCGAATAATATGGACGGAGATCATGTAGGTAAATGTAGTAGAACTGTTCCATCATGTGCAATTTATTGAAATGTGAATTTCCAGATTTGAAAACATTTTTTAACACTAATAATTTCGATACGAAAAATCAAAGAAAATATTTTTCTACACCAAGGACGGTACAAACATGCAATGAAAAATCATTTGATCTTATAAGTTGCCACCCACTTTTCGTAAATCGGTGACAATAGAATTTCAATTCATTCGGTAAATCAGGGAGAACCGTTAATAAAGAGGGGGGATCGCTGATAAAGGTGTAAGCAACAGCAATCCATTTCAAGGGGATTAAATCCTGAGAAAAATGACCACATTTGGAGAGCCATTCGATCTTCGAATGAATCGTTCAATGAATCACTTATTGCATGAGGTAACAGCAATGAAAGGATGGAAATTAATTGTTCCATTGACAGAGACCCTTTCAAGTGACCCAAAAGTCCTCCAAATTACTTTATATGTACCAACGTAGCTCTGTTGCGTCAGAGAATAATGTTGAGTAGAGATGCGCGAGTACTCGAAAATTCGAGTCGAGTCGAGTACCAACTACTAGTGCTTCGAATAGTATTACGGATATCGAGTCGAGTAGTTTCGGTTACAGAGATGTCAACACCATTAAGTTCAGAAATATTCCTACAGGAGGCCTCGCATGAAACTCATCTAATAATTTTGTTTTTGCAGTGAACCAATTTTGTTTTTGCAGTGAACCACCTTAGTATTTGACGGCGCCGAATTCCTTTACGTCAGCCGCGGCGCGGGCAGCCGAGCGTCTTCCGACCTAGCGGCGCGGACGTAGTTGGATTGGACCACTGCATTGCGCATATTTTCTAATGCGATACTTTAACACTAGAACCGCGGAGGGGGTCAAATTGACCCCTTATGATTTTCAACATGTATATTTCACACTTAATTATTTTTTCAAAAACCTGATATTTTCTGACTTTTAATTAATTGTAAAAAGGCGTATTCGTGCGACATTCCGACGCTATAGGACTATTGTTGTGAACACTAGACAACAATATACCTAGAACCGCGGTAGGGGTCATTTTGACCCCTGCTCTGTGATCGATCCCGAACTTCATATTTTCGCAGAAGAAATTCACCGCAAGCGTAATTTTCGAAGGTCGAATGTGTGGGAATGGCATGGATTACCTCTGTCGTTTCTTATTAGGCCGCAGATAAAGGCATCCCGCCCAGCGGACGCCTGAAAGAATGTGAGAGTCGAGCCGCGTGTAAATGGACCTACGCGAAAATTTCCGGGGACACCCCTTTCCTCGGCTACCCCCACTCAAGGCTCCTTCCTTCCTCTACTGTGTCTCCCCTACCAGTGTGGCGTCATTGTAGTTGCCATCTCTATTACATGAATAACAATGTATTACTTCGCAATTCACCCGAATTCATCAGTTTGCGCGGCAGTGCTATATTGCGTGAAGCGAGAAGTCGGATGAGTCGAGGGGGTGAGGGGGAGAGCGCCTCGTATTGGTTTTCACAGAACGAGCACGTCGTGAAGAAAGTGGGGACAAGGACTGGCCGGTATCTATGAATGAACTGGAAGCTTTCATTGCAGTATTGTATGCACGCGGTTGGTACGGAGCAAGGAACTTGGAGCTTGACTTTTTGTGGTCCAAAGAATGGGACCCACCCTTCTTCTCACAAACAATGAGTCGCGATCGTTTCCGCGAAATATTGCGGTACTTGAGGTTTGATTTGAGAACGGAGAGAAGTCAACGGCTGCATACTGACAAATTTGCACTTTGCTCTCACTTTTGGGACTCTTTTATCATGAACTGCAACTCTTTGTACAAACCAGGGCCTGAACTCACGGTTGACGAGCAGCTTTTTCCGTCAAAGGCAAGATGCCCTTTTACACAATATATGCCCAACAAGCCTGACTAATTCGGCATAAAATTCTGGATGCTCTGCGATGCTAAAACTAAATTTATGTGTAATGCCATGCCTTACCTAGATAAATCAGACGAGCGGGCACCAGATGTAAACATAGGTGAGCATGTCGTTCTGAAGTTGTCTGAATCATGCATGAAAAAAGGAAGAAATATCACTACTGATAATTATTTTACTAATGTGAAATTTGCAAGGGCTCTAAAAGCCCAACAAACAAGCTTAGTGGGTACTGTAAATAGGAAGAGAAGGAAAATACCTCATGAGGTAAAAGCAGCCAAAGGACATCGGTTGTCCACAGTATTTTTGAAAAACAATGACGCCTCTCACAGTTTATCAGGGTAAAAGGGAGAAAAATGTGATTGTACTAAGCACTATGTATCCCAATATCACAGTGAGGGAAACTGAGAAAAGACTTCCTGAAACTATTGAGGTTTATAATAAAAATAAATCTGGTGTTGACTCTGTTGATCAAATGGCTAGGCTTTACTCTGTTCGTGCTACCACGCGACGCTGGCCAGTGCATGTTTTTTACAACGTATTGGATATTGCTGCTATCAATGCTGACATTCTCTTCTCAGAATGCACGGGGGAAAAGATTTCACGTCACGAGTTTCTCAGAAAGCTGTCAGAGGAGCTTTCGGTGACAAATAAAATTGTAAGGGCTAGACCCAATTTACAAGCAAATTTGGATTTGGATCTGAAACTTCGAAGCTGGAGAATCGACGCTAATGTCAGTTACTTGAGGTATGCTCTGCAAAAAGCAAGAACAAGTCATCCTATCTCTGTATGGAATGTAAGAAAGTTGTCTGCGGTCCATGTACTTCGACAATGCAAGCAATATGTCTATTCTCTAAGCCAAAAGATAGAAATTAGTTTCGCAATGTGAAAATTGTACAAAAAAACCTAAGTAATCAATGTGGTTTACTTACCTTTTCTACACTAACCTTGTTCAGTTTTTCTCTTTTTACCCAACGAAACGAATTTATTCTACATTCTTCATTACTGTATGCTTCTCTGCACCAATAAAAGGGTATCTTTTTCTTAAAAAAAGTTTACATTTTTCCCCTATCCTCAGCCGAACATACAGTAAAAATGTGAAAAACGCATTATTTGTGCAAGGCGTGTAGCCTATCTAGCGCTTATACCGCCCATATATCATTCAAATTTCATTGTAAATCTCAGATAATTCATTTCACATAGTGCAGTGTCCAAAAGAAACCCAGAATACTAAAAATATGGCAAGAAAAGACGAGGAGTCAAAATGACCCCCTCCGCGGTTCTAGGTATACGAAAAAGTCAGCGGTTCTAGTGTTAATACATTACACTGCTTTCTTCAATCAAACGCCGAGACAATACATAGTATTTGTTAGGATTTCCATGGAAAAAATGCAACTTTTCGGCTTCAGCGGACAATGCCGGTTTTTTCCTGTATTTGATGTCACAAGTAGCCTATTTAAGTAACATCTTTTAGCCTTTTTGAGTACTACCTATGTCAGATGTTTATTTTCGTTTGATCCTTTGTTGCCTTTAGTTTTCATCGCGACTTAACAAAAAAAAGAGTTGCTATGGTTGATTAAACGAAGTGAGAAATAAATGTTTTTGGTATACAAAGTTAAATCTAAGTTCTATATGCCGTTCGCTTCGTCCACATTAATTCCATGAAGATCCAAGATCCATAAAAATCGTAGACATAACTTCAATAAAATTTCCCAAGGTTCCCAATTCTTGCAACTTTGGCAAGAAATTACTTGTCCAGCCACACAAGTGTGTTGCAAAAGATAATTTTCTGCAGGCAGTAATACTGTACCACTGTTTCTGCTGTACATCAAAACCTGCTGCCTGAGCATGTAAAACATTACTTTTTGTGCATAAGAATTTGAAAGAATCAAATATTAAATGATTCATCTACGCATATGATCTTTATTGCAATTGTGCAAATGACTTCACTGAGGGCTCCCCTGAGTACTTAGGATAAATTCATTGACTAAATTGACGACCTATTACTAGAGGTAATTTCATTTCAATCGCGCTTATGGAAATGCTTAATTTTCATTTATATCCTCATTGAGACACAGCTACCATAAACTTCCCTTATTATCTTTCTTTTTTTAGATCAAGCTTAGCACTCAGAATAGAAAATTCACAAAATGCAAAAATTAGAATATGTTGGAGCATTCATTTCTGTATTGATTACCTGAGTAATTGCCATACTCGGCTCGACTTGACTCAATAATTGACTCGAGATCAAAAAGTACTATTAGCACATCCGTAGTGTTGAGAGTAAAATCGAAATGACACTGAGTGAGCCATTACTCGCGCGCCGTATGTGGTCACGAGTTGAACTTCCAACCAGGCGCGCCGACCTACAAAAAAATATTGGGGGGGCCCTAACCGGGGATCTTGCCCTGGGAAATTTTATAAGTAGTGAGTTTTAAGTTTTTTAAGCATTTTAGAAGAGTCACATGATCAACATTAGAACACTGATAACTCGAATCTCGATATCTGAACACTGCGGGGAAAATCGACAAGCCTGACACATTATTTCCTCACACTCATAACGAATTTTTGAGGGAGCTCGGGCCCCTTCAGGTCCCATGGAGTCGGCGCCACTGCATAATATAACTTAATTAATTTCTTGAATTATTGGGGGGGCTCCTCCCCCCCAAACGAATTATTGAGGGGGCTCGAGCCCCCTCAGGCCCCATGGAGTCGGCGCCTATGCTTCCAACAAAACACTTGGCTAAATCTGCGATGTCATCCGAATTTGAGTCCAAACTCTGAAATACATAACCTTTCCTCTTTTTTTACAGCACGTACTTCGATGATTTTGGCATGAGTGGGAAGGTTTCACCCAAGATTTGAACCCAGGGTCTTCCGATAAGCAATCGGAAGCTCTATCCTCTAGACAACCACTCCCCTTGCTAAATAATTCTAATTGTGTGACAAATAACTACTATCGGAGATAATTTCACCATAGACACTACCTCTCAATCTACGCAAGAGAGTTCAGAGCTTTTCGATTCGTTGCAGGTGCATTGCATAAGTGAACAGGAACGGGCTTTTTTATTTACCGGGAAATATTATAATGAGATACTAAATAAACTTGGTGCACGAATCCATTGTAGTCTTCGATTGAAAAATGCTTTATTTCGATAACTATAAATCGCATATAGATGACTTCCTAGGATATTTCCACGAATCCAATTATTTCTAAGCTTAACAATTTTTTTTCTTTTGACTTCGATAAAACTCATTCAGGGTACTGCGACGCCTTTGTAAGGACGCTAAGAAAAACTCCTGCGTAGAAGCTACCCTTTTTTTATGGTATTTTTTGCACTGCATGAACCCAGTACCTGTAATTAGCGTGAGAAAATTGGCATGCTAGATCAAAGCAGAAATCAAACAGGAAAATGAAACAATCTTTGCCTCAATTACAGCATTCGTGAGAAGTGCACTGTATATGACACAGATTTCTCAGAAGTGCAGGCTATGTTGAACGACAAAAATGCTTTTAAGTTCAGCAGCTCTATTGAAACGTCTTCCTACCATGGAATAAATTGGCCCCTTTGTCTATCCTCGCCAGGAGAAATAAAGCAACTTGACACTCAAGTGCCGCTATACAATGACAAAGATAGTAGTTACTACTCTTTTTGGAACATTCTTGACATCACTGAAACCAGATTTAATGAGCAAGGAATTACCTTTGGCTTGTATGCTTCCGATAACGGTCTAATAATTTTTACATTTTTGGTAGGGGTGAATAGATGGTATTTGTGCGCAGAAATGTTGTCCCCTTAGTTTATTTTAGCGTGTTTTAAAAATCAAAGAAAATAATTCTTGAAATTTCGGACCGTCTTCTCATACATGTACCTATCACCCGCAAAGTATACTTCCGTCTCAATTCTTGCAGCTGACTGTACGTTCCAGCGTAGACTCAACTGCAAAACGTAAGAAAATTTTAACGCGTAATATTTTAACTAAGTGTTAGAGTACTGCTACTTTACGTTCTATTGGTGCGACGGGTTTCATCGCGTCGGCGTTGTGATGGAAACAACACACACCACCGGGCTGCCTATTTAACGGCGGACAAAACACGGCATCAAGCACTTCGACCTGAAGACGCCTGCTGGAATGCAGGAGAAACTGTATTCACCATCACAACGACGACGCGGTGAAACCCGAAAAATGCTGTCTTCATTACCAAAGCACCGCGGAAGCCTTCCCACCAACTATAATCGATATTAACAGATACATTTATGTCGATTTATTTATGTATGATTTTAATTTATAAATTAAGAGGTCGATTGTTGATTATTCATATCACCTTTACTTATTTATACTATTTTAGAGACTGTAGAGTACTGTAGAGTATTTATGTAGCTTACCTTTCAGTGTGTGCTCTTTCCTTTGTATTTTACGTGAACTGGCTTTATCTTTCCCCCACTGTCACTACTCTACCAATTGGCAACAGCCAGAGTTACGTAAAGACAAAATGCCTACAAAGGAGAACTTCTGCTTCGTTTTATTGGCAACCCGCACACTTGCACCGGAACGAAAAGCTTTTTCTTCTCATTAGCTCGGACTGATAAAAGGCGTCTTCGAGTGATTTTAATCGCCGAAAGTGGTTCTTAACTCCGGAACAAGATAAACTATTGCTAGTTAATTAATATGTTGCCATTATTTTATCGGCGTCAGCGCACATGATGCATGGCCCTTGTGACGATGTTTTTTCCTTCAACAAATTTCACAAGCCTCTTCATAATTTAATTTCATCACATTAGTACGACTTATAAAAACTACCAGCGGTATTAAAGCCTAAATATGTTGATAGGGGAACTCCGTGCAAATGGTGTTCGGTGATGAACGATTGATATGCGTTATCTCTTGCATCGCATTACCAGAGGGGTACAAGCAACACAATTTCTGGAGCGATAGAAACTATTAGAGGATTGACATTACATGAATAGATGGGTCTCTTTGCAAGTAGATGAATATATATATATTTTTAAGGCTGATGATAGTTAACCTTTGAAGTACAAATGTGAGGGAATATTAACATAGTGGAAGTTCTATCAAGAGTAGGAGATAAGAGACGTATATTAAAACCAATATAGGACTTTTAACCCTTTCTAAACCAGTGATGCTTCTGAGCAACGTGCGGAAACGTCATTTACAAATATGTGCACTGAGACTTATCAACTGTAAAAAAGATAGATATGAACTATTGGTCATTTATATACAGCTGCTACTGATAATTTTGATTGACCTGAAAATTTTCAGATTTTCTAAATGACAAATCTCCAAGTTTGATTTTCCCAAAAATAACGCCAGGTTATAAAGGGTAAATGGGACACATCTTAGCACCCGATGATCTAACGAAAATGGTTTTAGACGGACAGGTGGAAGGGAATAAGAGTTTGGCCTCCGATGAGATAAAAATAGGAAGGAGCTGGCGGAGGTTGTAAATAGAACAACAAGCAGGTGTCAAAAAGATATCTAACAGGAGAATTAAGTGAAGAGCTTCGTCAAATTAATGTTAGGATTGCTTATGATGGTGAAGTATGAAATAATGCTTAAAGGAGCTGATTATTATGAAATCCAACTGACAGCATCAATTTGGATACTATACTCATCATTTACAAAGTAAAATTTATCGTTTCCATGGCTATCCAACATGAAAGATTTTTCACCTTTGCATTCGCAAAATGAATAATTATTTTACTATCTGGCATTCCCGAAATTTGTATGGATATTTATCTATAAAATAAGTAAAAATTAGGGTTAATCGTAATGCAATATTACCACCATTACATCAGCTGTGACTAAAACTATTTTTTTCGAGTGGTTATTCATCTTGTTCATCATCACTGGTGAACAATACTGCTCATTATCACCATGAGTACAAATGAATATGACGCACCTGATGATTAGGCTGTGGCATCGATACCACTAGGCCCGAAGAAAACTCTATGGGTTAAAACTTAGCTGCTTTTCACATTATTTAACAAGGTTTACTATTTCTTCAGTATAATCTTCCACAACCTTACGCCTGAAAATATTGAATTCAACGGTATTCATTCGCTTTCTCCACTTTTTCATTCCCTATTTCGGTTTTAGTCTTGAGTGGGTATTTCGTCAACATTTTCGCTTATCTGCGTTCTTAATATCGTGATCAACGAGGTGATATATCATTCGTAAGTTGGAAGAGTCTGTCCATTTAATCTTAATCTCTTACATCGCGTATCCCTTATGGATAAGATCACGCTCACAGGATTTCGGTAACAAATGGCCCAAGTTTTCCCCTCTCTTAATACAAGAGTGCTACCGTAATTATTTTCGATTAGCTTGAACCTTCCTTGGATCTGTAGCGTGATTTGTATGCCCTGCGTCAATTTCGCGTAATTTATTTGTCACATCAAACACCCATTTGTACACTTTTATGAATTACTCATTCTGAAAAATCCGCAGATTAAGATCCTCACTTGGCTTGACTAGTTGATAAGATAAGTTGCACAAGGTGGGCTGGAAATTGTTAAAGTCAAAGAGGAGGAGAGCACGAATTATGTGTGTCTACTAACAGGGTTTATACAAAATTTCCATTTTCAAATTCCTTGATTTTTTTAAGGAAATACAGAAAGGTATACCGAGAAATAAAGTCAAACAGTAAAATCAAGTAGTATAAACTTTGTAAACTTTAATGAATTAGTTATTTTGCATAATCCGCTGAGATTAAGATCCTCACTTAGCTTGACTAGTTCATTGGATAAAGTTCAACAAGTTGGGCTGGAGATTTTTAAAGTCAAGGAGGAAGCGAGAACGCATTATGTATATCTATAAACAGGTGTATTTAACGGTGTTCGGCGAGATGTTGTGGAACATAATGATACAATGATCAATGAAACGCGTCGCACCAAATAAAATTACTGTGGACATGCACTAAGTTTGCTCTTCATTTATCATTCTATAAACAGGGTTCGCAGCAAAAAGCGACTTTTTCGTGGGAACATACAGCACGGTGTAGAAATTAAGAAGTAAAATCTAACAGAAAAATCAAATAGTAAAAATAAATTCATATGGCTTAGTCCGCAGTACTACCTCATGCTGTCTGACGAAGAGGGCTATTCTGTGCTTCTGAGCGCGACCTCAAATTCGGATGACGTCTCAAAATACTCCAACTATAGGCACTGCTCAGAAGTTCATACGTATTCCTTAATGCAATTATCTCAATTTTCGATTATTTATAACCGCATGTGTTTCAGGTTCTAGCTTCATGGGCATATTGATTTCATAAGTAGAATATAGATTAATTAAATAGCTTACGTGTCAGACCCATACAGTACACATGTTGCGTAGTGCATATTCGTGGAAGTAAATTTTAATCCTCTGGTCCATGATAAAAACACAATCGGTAATTTCCTCACTATTCAATTTAACACTCAACGACCGACCATAGTTTCAACACTTTTTGTCATTTTCAAGGTACCTACCTTGAAAATGACTCAAAAAAATTAGTGTGGAAATTACCATTTGTGTTTTTGTCATGTATGTAGCAAACTTCCACAAAATAAAGCCTGAAACGATTTTATACGTTAATCCTCTGGAGTATGTTGGTAATGGTTAACCCACTGTCACACACCTATATACGTGGCTTTCTGGGTAATATGTAGATATGGATACTTAGCCATTTGGTAGCTCACACTTAAGATTTCAATTTTTTCCATGCAGTTAATGACAGTTTCGTCCACACATATTCTCATCGAGGAGTATTTTTTAGCCAATCACACGCCTGAATTCCCATGGCTATACAATGGGAGTCATAAAGGCAAGTTAGTGGACATGCACTATTCGTTGCAAAATTCTGTCACCCGATTTTGAAGGTTTATATCTTAAAGTCCGCTAATTTTACTTCAAAACTAAACTCACCATCCTAAAAAAATGTTTTAGTATTCGTTTAATGACGGCTTTTAAGCTCTTTTAAATCTAAAAATAATTTTGATATCCGTTGGAAAAAAAATTTGACCACATTATTTTGGATGCCGCGTGGATTCACGAGACTTAGTACCAACAAAACGGATCCCGATGCACATATTTCCACCACGCGTGACGTAGTTAAAGGCTTTGGCATTACTGACATGAAGTAGCACATTACTATACTCATAAGCTTAACATTTATGGATGAAAACGTGAAATAAGTCGCTACATGTGCAAAAATTCCCCGATTAAAAGAAAAGTGATGACTCTTCCTGGTTCCCACGATGAAGTTCAATTTTTTAAACTTAGAATACTTTAGAGACTTGCGGAAGTCAATCAGTTAACATTAATGGGTTAAAATTTTTTTTAATTTTTCCCAAACCAAAATCCTTTCTTAGTTTGCATATGCACATAATAAGAAATGCATTTTGAAAATTAAACGGCTGTACTGTCAGTAGTTTGTGCTGTACGTTAATGAGTAAAAGCATCAGTCAGTGAGGGCAACTATATTTGCATAAGATAAAGAGGGTAAAGAAAAATTATGTCGTGAAAATTCAAGCCTGGATAGCTGATGACAGTGGGTACCAAAATGTGATGTTTTGTTTGAAAACGCACCATTTTTAAACTACATAAACAAAGAAGATACTGAGTTTGTATCAGCCAGACAATTAGTGTGTGCCAAAAGTGCAATATGCATTTAAATACCGACTGCTTTACTAAATTTTATGGATAAAACAAAGTTTAATCAATGTTTTGGGTAAATTTCCTATTTGCGTTATAATATTAGAATAATAAAAAAGAATTATTAGCAATAATAAAAGAGTTCCGAAAAAAAGACATAAGGGATCATTTGGTACCGGGAACTCCCAATGTTGCGTATACGCAACGTTTCACCAGCGACAAACTAAATGCAATAAAAATATAGAAATCGATGATTTACCTTAGGTACTGCCTGTTTTATGATGAGTCTGTTTCATTGCTAATAAATCAACATATTTGGAATTTTTAAGTTATTAATATGCTTGGGATTTAATGGGTTAAGCCAAGTACTCCGATTGGCCGCAAGTTTGCCCTGTTGCCGGATGCCTTGGACTCATCGCCATCTCCGGAAGGCAAAGCAGTCGAATTCATGAGTTATGCATAGCATCCGGCAACGAGACAAACTTGCGATGGCTTAAAGCTTCTATAGTTTAAAAATAGTGCGTTTTCGACCTTAATATCATCAGTAATTTTGGTTTCTACTGGCATCACCTATCTATAATTAAAATTTCGGTTCATAATTTATCTCACACCAGTATATACGAATAGATAGATTGATATGAAAATGTTTGGAGAGAGATTAGGTTGGCAAAGGTATAAAAAAACTAGGTGGCCGAAGTTTTCTCCCCAGCTAACATGACCTGTGCCGCCACGCCGGACGCCGTTGTATTTGGTGTAATTTGTGTAGACCCTGGGAATTCCGTGCAAAAAAAAATTCGATACGAATCGCGAAGCACTTTTTTCTGCTCCCATATTCGTCTCACTCTTTTTTTAATCTTCATTTTTCTTCCATTTCCCTGGAGCGGCAAAAGCAAAAGCTCGTTCGCTGTGTCGGCAGAGGGCAGGCAGGTAGGTATAAGGTAGAGAAAGAGAGAGATTAGGAGCAAAAACCAGGGTGCTCTCTCTTCTCTCTTTGTATTCCAGGGATATGATTTATGAGTCCTTTTGGTGTGGCTTTAGAGAGGAAAAAAATGATGAAAAAATAATAATAGGAGAAAGAAAATCAATGGTTCCCTTTTGGATCTTGAAGCAAAGGGGTCAAACCGTATCCCCAGACGTCATTAGTAGCCCTTGTCGAATACAAAATAGAAGATTTTCGGGCCTTGACGTATGGGTACTAGAATCTGAGTCTAAAAACTTACTATGAATAATTTATTGCTTATATTTTTCTACAAACTGGCCTTGAGAGGCCTAGCTTTCCCAATGCATAAAAATAGCAATGTTTTACTTGTGTAACGATAGTGTTTTTACATGTAACACTTGAAATATGTCACGTCAGAACAGAAAAATTCAGGAAAAAATAGAAAATACATACATAAAATGCAAACAATGGATAAATGGGATATATTATGCCAATTAGGCATCTTTTAAATATCCAACAACTCAATAAAGCATTTCCGATATCTAAGATCTGAGTAAATTACTCTTAAATGGACACATTGTGACTCCAAGGCTCAGGTGGGTGATTGTTGAGCTGAAGGCCTGTAATGAAACTATATCGGCCCTCCTTCCTTGTGCGTAAATAAGAAACATGCAGCAGATCATCCCGCTTCGTTGATTGTTTCTCAACATCGTTATATTTAAAAGAATCAGAAAATTTTCCCGCCGTATATAAAATAAAATGAAAAATATACACATATAGTATAAACTTAAAAAATTTGAAGATATATAGTAATTGTGCGTTGTGAATAACGTTATTCCAGAATTCTTGTACAGGTAAACGACTGGTGCCTGCCTTCACATTTTCAAGCTTGCATTAGATATGCATACTCAAGGTGTCAGTTCTGATGAATTATTTCCTTACTTCTATGGATACAATTTCTGTTATACCCAGATCTTTCTTATTGTGTAATACTCCCTTTGCCTGGGCTATGCTATGGTAATTTCTTTCTTGCCTCTGGTGGAAAAGAAGATCAATGGTACCCTTTGGATCTTGAAGCAAGAGGGTCAGACGTTATCCCCAGACGTCATTAGTACCCCTTGTCAGGTGTAGAATAAAAGAATTTTGGGTCTGAGGAAAAATTAATCCATGGGGAATGTATGTTTATCTATATATATATGCGTGAAAATCTTAATCAGAAAATTGGGCATCATCATACCGCACGCCAAACCGGATATCAATGTAAATGCAGGAAAAATGTAATTGGGGGTGAGATCTGGGATGTTTTTGAATGTGGCTATGAAAACAAGTCATTAGTACAAAGTGAATTTGCAAACCGATCATTGAAAAACAAAAAAGAAAAGATTTTCTTATTGAAAAAGCTAGAAATAATTTTCAATTCAGCACTTAACGAAAAATTGACTTCACGACAGGAAATAACAGCAAACTAACGTGGAAAAGGTATTGAAATTGATGTGTTTTATTTTTTCATAATTTTTTCCGGAGATTGCTGCACAATTCCATATATTATATCTACGTTATACTTCATTCCGAGTAGTCTTTACCAACGACTCACGATCAGAAGTAACAAAACACAGTGACAAAGCGCACGAAACAATTGAATACGATACTGCGCCTTCCACAGTTTGAGCAAGGAGGTTGTAAATATCTGGAGCCGCTGTTTCCGTGTTTTTAGCGTAGTCAAAGTTGCGCCATTTTTGTTTGACAATTTTTGGACTTAGTCTCCGACTGATATTTTGAGGTGGCTAAGTTTTGTTCTGAAAATGCGCTACATCAAGTAAAAAATGTAATCACTAGTAATTCGCCGGTGATTGTCAACAGATTTTTTCCTATCATTCGCGATACTTCGATTTAAGTATAGACTCTGCATCTGTTAGCCGCTTTATTGGTGGGGATATCGTTGAAAATATACTTCTGTACCGTAATTTTTAAATTTCCGTTGGCTATAATGAGATTAAAGACCATAAACTAAAGCACTATAAAACAAACTTCCGACCACTTACAGCCTAAACCACTCATACTAATATTTGGGATGAACGGGAAATGGTGCGACAAAACGTCGAAGAAGCCCTCTACAAGAGTCTGAAAACCCCAGGAAGGATTGTCAAAGCATTAAATTTTCCATCTGTTGCAGTGTTTCGAACTACCTGTATGTATCACCTTGTTGGGGGCATTTCGTAGGTCGAAAATTGAATGGTTCGAAAATGTCATTTTTCGAATCTAGACCACAAAAAACAAATTTCAGGGCAATCGGAGCACTTTTAAACTGGGCTAAATCGTGCAATGTCAGTATTTCGTGAATTATTACTCCAGCAACGGAGGAAGATACATTGTTGCGTTATTCCAAACTAGTGATGGGCAAAGTCGATCATTTTAGTGATTCAATCATTTTGACTCGAGTCACATAAGTGATTCAATCAATTGATTCAATCACTATGATCGAAAAGACTCAAATCAAGATTCAATCACTATGATCGAAAAGACTCAAAGGAGTCATGGTTGAAAAGACTCAAAAGGAATCATGATCGAAAAGACTCAAAAGGAATCAAGATCGAAAAGACTCAATCAATGGATGTAATAAATCACTTTTAATAATCGAATAAATACTGCCTCATCTGCGAAGAGCATTGGTGACGCTGATTGCTATCCATATTATCATTTCATATACTATTTTAATTGTGAATTCCTAGATGAGTAAATTAGATTGCAAAAATGAAGGAAGCAGTGTCATGAAAATATTTGGGAAGGCGAAACTGCCACAGTTTCTTAACACTAATAAAATAATTTCTAACTATAGTTGATCAAAATATAACACAAAATACACCACACACTATGCATGAATCTGATCTGCAGGATAATTTTATGAACGGCACAATAAAATATAACCAGCTTTAACTTCTACTTCTTAACGTTCTCCTACAGGAGTCATCTTAATATTTTCCTTTTACGTGTATTTGTGTTATTAATACTGATAACTGCTGGAAAACATTTAAGAAAAAGATTACACAAGTATTCAGTTCTTCATAACATAGTATTTAATTTTATCACAACTATTTCTGCCCTGACGAAAAGAGATTAAGCATCGGTCGTTCCAAATTTTGAATCAAACCGGAAACCGAGATGATTGATATTAAACCGGAAGTTTTGATGATTGATGATCGACTTGTTTAACGAAATGAATCATGAGTCATTTGATTC
The DNA here is from genome assembly GCF_921293095.1 of Ischnura elegans. NCBI lineage: Eukaryota > Metazoa > Arthropoda > Insecta > Odonata > Coenagrionidae > Ischnura > Ischnura elegans. Next base: position 64,441,489 of record NC_060255.1, on the reverse strand, counting down.
ACCTAGTGATTCAATCTTTTTGATCGAATCGTTCATGATCGACCCATCACTATTCCAAACTCAAATCACAAATGGCGGCGCTGAAGGCGATGACTATGATGATTTCCCTATATGGTCGACGCATTGAGGATAGTGTTGTGACGATAATATTCGTGCAATACAATGAAATGTCGAGCCACTTCGAATAATATAGTATAACATCTCAAGGAAGATTGTTCTTGTTTTTGAGGATGTTTTTTGGTACCAATGGACGACGACAAAGAGCAATAAATATTCAGGGACTAATATATTTTAACTGAAATCTGCGCTACTATCTTAAGGCGATTACTCAATGTGTTCCTATTGACCATGAATGAGAGACTCCGATTTAAAAAACATTTTTTTAGCTGGGTAGAAAGAAAAAAGTAATACTTAGGCTTCCGAAAAACCCCTTTAACTTACAGACCTTCGCCACAAAAAAATGATGAACTGTTCCAATTAATGGCAACTGAAAGACATAAGACATAAATATGAATGCTTAAAATATATTTATTACAACGTTATGATAGCATAATACAGACAAAATAACAAGATAAATCAGAAAATACTCAACAATACCAATAATTTGTCTGCATGGTATATTAAGGTATATGCTATAAATCAGGGGAGCTCTACTTCCAAATTCGTCTGATAGAAGGCGTCTGACCTGTCTGGATTCTCCAAAGAGGTTGCATTATTTGGAGGTGCTATTAGCGCACTTTACCGTACCGAGATTTTTGCGTGGTCAGATTTTCGCCATCTTAGTTTGAAAATTTCTGGCCTTCGTCTCCGACTGATACTTCAAGGTGGCTAAGTTATGTTTTTCAAATGCGCAACATTTAGTGAAAAATAGCTCCATAATCACTTGTATTTCGAGGATATTTGCCAACGGATTTTTCTCATCATCCGCGAGACTTCTATTAATGTATAAACTCCGGTGTCCTGTTAGTCACTTTACTGGTGGGGATATCCTTGTGAAATACACTTTTGTGCTGTAATTGTTACATTCCCATTGGCTATAAAAAAATTGAATCCCAGTATAAGTGCAAGGAAATGACTGGTTTACACCAATAAAATTTTATTTTCAGCTGAGCTGGTTGTAGAACGTAACCGTGGTGATTGATAATAATTTTTCCTTGGAAAAATATGTTGAAGACATGACTTCGTGAAACTAATAAATTAAAGAAGGTTTTCTAAGTGATTTCCATAGAGTATTTTAATCCATTAACGAGTTATGACCAAACATTTCGCCAAAACGTGCGCGTGAACCCTTATGAGATTGCCAACGTTTTGCTCAAAGTTGGCGTGGCTTATTCTACCCAAGCACCCCCATTCCAGCCACTCCTAGCACCACGCTCGGCACTGCTGGTGCCCCATCCAGTATACCCAATCCTCCTTGGGATTGTCGAATAGGGTTCAACAAAAATTGTAAGATGCTAGCGAAAGCGAGTACTCTTTGGAGCAGTTTAAGGGTTAGATAGCGATTCCCCGTTCGTTATGACATTTATTGCGTGACGGTTCGTCAGTGCGGCCCTAAAGAATGATTTCGGAGGGTGGTGGTTGTTCGCTGGAGAAGATTCACTCCATACCTCCACCCCCTCACCTCGGAGTCCTCCCGGCCGCCCCCATGCGTGGAAAGGGAGAGTTAGCGGAAGAAGCCAAGCGGTCGGTTGGGCCCGTTATAGGAAGAAATGAGGGAGGAAGGAGAAGAAGGGCGGTTTGCTGCCATTGTGTTCACTATAGAAAGGGGATCGGCGAGGAATAACACACTTTTTAGTGGTTCCCATCCCGCCCTACATAGGTTTAAGGAATAGCTATTAAGCGCCGGGTTGGAGAGAGAAAAAGAGAAGCGAAAAGCTATAAAAAAATGTATACACTCCGGGAGACGTCGAGAAGCACGTGTTAGTTTATTGGGAAGGAAAATTCACATTATGCCAGGGATAGGGAAAAAGAGAGAGTGAGTTGGTGTTACGATGGGGTGTGAGGAGGGGGAGGGAGGGTTTGCACCCCCACGCACCACACCCTATTTCGTGTGATTTGGTTTTTTGGGGGACGACCTACCTGAGGGGAGATTTCCCCTTGAATTGAGGCTTCCGATTAAGGAGAACACGCCACGTCCACATCTACGTACCACCCTTCAAAGCAAACGTGCTTGAAAACCCAGGATTTTTTATTTTTTTATTTATTTTCATCTCACCGTAAACAGGACATTTACGGAATTTATAACTGGGAATCAACAATCAACAAAGCAGAACATTCATAAACGCCCATGCCCTGGATAAGTGCAACTTACCCAGCCGGGGCTCGAAGCCGCGACCTTTGGAGGCGAAGACTTTACCCCGCAGCCACCGAGGCCGGCCAGCCATTCAATGTCATTTTCATGGTTTAAAAATGATGTAGTTTGTCGAACACTGTATGACTCCTTGCACACAGACCAATTTTTGACGGTGGGTAAAAAAATCAGTCATTCACAATCCAACGCTGAACAATAGGAGGGCATGGGAGCTTCGAACGTTGTCTATTGTCCGAACACAACCCGGTACGGACCAAAAGTCGGTTGATAACAACTAAGCAAGTGATCGTTTGACCTGCTAAAATCCGGCTTTTGTGCAAGCAGCGCTCCACCGATGAAATATCAGCCGTATTTTTTTTCGGGTAGTCCAAACTTGATGTTTGTACAAGATATCTAACAATGATCCACAAAAATGTTGACATCGACTCAAGTTGTCAAGGTAAGAATATGGCAAAGCTCTAACCATAGCAGCATTTATTTTCAATTGCTTATACTCTTACTTTCTAGATGAGATGAAAGCATGAATAGAGCAAGTATTGAGCGAGGAGGTGATGGTGAAAACAGTGTTGAGTCTAGAATGTTAGGTAAACGAGGGAGAGGAAGGAGTATAATAGAATTTTTAGATAGAATGCAAGAGATGGAAAATAGTCAAGCAGGGACTGGCCAACCTCTGAAAAATATCTGCCATCGCCGGGATTCGAATCCGAATCCTCTAGCAGGGAAGTTCTTGCCACTGCATCAACCCGATTAACACATAAATTCGGCCATTCTTCCTTTCTCTGGGGCGTCATAACGTAAGTAAGCGCTGTATTTTGATGAATATATCATGTAGAAAACATGAAAACAATAATTCATAGTAGTGCAATCATAAGGATTTATTGCAGCGCCCAATTAATCATTTTTGAAGCCCTTCACAAAGTAGTTGATCAGGGATCGGGCAGCCTCTGGAAAACCGATGCCACCACCAGAATACCAGGGGAGAAGTTTAGAATTTTATACTAGGGCATCGTGTTGGGGGTTTAGGGGCGATGGGACATCCCCCAGTGAAAAAGCGGGGGATATTTCATAGCCCGTGATTGTTCTTGGATAATTTGCTTAAATTTGACTATGAAAACAACAGTTTTAGTGGTATTTGTGACTAAAATTTATTTAAACTTTTGATTGCTTTGTTTCCAGTGCACTTGAATACGCATTATTCGTACTTTTTTCGGACAAATTACCATTAAAATTGGGGGGGATTCCCCTTTCCACCTTCCTTCCCCTTTCCCCCCAAAACTCCGCTCATTTTATTTTTATTTCATTCCCATACCACTGAATAGAGCACATTAAGACCATTTTACATCGGGGTGTTCCACAAGTCAACAATTGCACGTGAACGAACAACCACGCCCTGGATAGGGCTACCCAGGCGGGGCTCAAACCCGCGACTTCTTGTATGGTAGACAAGGACTTAACCCTGCCGTCACCGAGGCCGGCAATGATTTGATTTGAACCTGGGACCAAGGGGTAGGAAGCAACTCTGACAGCCATAAAAATTCAAAACCCCATGCTACGTTTTTAGGGACTGAAAAGAATCTTGTATCTGATTATCCTTGCTTATTTATTTCTTTTTATTCGGAGACAGTAGGTGTTTTCCTTCTTATGGGTCCGCACCGAGAATGGAGGAGGGTATCTCGTTCTCTTCCGGGAATAGCTTCCTTCTGTTGGCTTTTCACGGGTAAAAAAGGGTCAGCGTGCATCATGCTGTTTCCCTTCTATCACTTCTATCGTGTCGGCAGGAAATATTTTCCGTTCAAGAATGAGGAAGAATAAGTTACAAAAAAAGAAGATCACAGATTCCGTAGGAAAAAAAGAATATTACCAAACAGAGCGCTTTTCCTCTTAATCGAAGTCTCCGTGGTTGGCAGGGAGATGGAATGATATCGCGTTAAAAGAGACCATACAGGAAGTATTAGAGTAGAACTCTTAAGGCGATGGGAAGCATTTTGTAGGGTGCTCTTTAACTGAGTAGATAGTCGGAGACTCACCGGCCCCCTCCCTAATGGGCTCGGATAAATGTTTCGTTTTTCAGGTTAAAAACGTTCGTTCTTTCCTCACTTTTATGGCTGATAGGAGTTTTCCCCATTTACTTTTCGTACACGGATTTAATTGAAAAATAAAATAAAATAGTACCAGATGTTAGAGAATATCCACGTTTTGTAATCCGGAACTAAGACGCACGATTAGGTCTTCCATTATTTCAGATAGGGTATTTGAATGGGAAAAAAACGAGAATCAAGATGCGTTGGTTACATGTGCTTTCATTGAACCAAGCGATGGACTGACTGATAGCTACCCGTGGTAGTTAGACCCAAATGTAATAAACCATCGTGCTAAGCAGGGAGTATACCGAAACAATCTACGAAAATAAATATTTCACACATTTACTTATCCATTAGTATGGAATTTAGAGGTTTCAACAATAAGCAGAAATCATTTGCGGCATGAGGGAAGGGTACGCAAAGAATGGTGGGGAGAAATCCGGCGTCGCCATCAGCCTGCACTTAAGGAAAGGCGGCATGAAGATCACGGCTTGACGTGCCATCCGACGGACGGAGTACTTTGCTTGAAGAGCACTCCATAATGCACTCGAATAGGGATCGGGTAAATAAGTAATATCTTTGCGAAAAATTAGTTCATAGCTTTGGGGCATACATAGAAAAAATAGCATGGAGTGGTGCGAAAAATACACAAAAAAAACTCCTCTTGACCGGGAATCGGACTCCGAACTCCCGATTCTCGTTCGAGTGATTTTTCTGGTTTGGCTACCGAGGCCTCATTACTCCCTGTAAATTTTTTCTTTGTGGATTTTTCGCACCATTTGTGCATTGAGGGTGACTCCCTTAAAAGTTATCACCACATAGTCCCGGTATACTTAAAACTAGCATGGACTGGACCGACCATAATACTGCAGAATTAACCTCAAAACGCCGCTCATGCTGTATTCAAATTGTGTTGCTTCTTTGCTTCATCGATGTCTTTCCTGGAGGAATAATTCTCGGGTTTCCTACCGGGTATTGTCTTGAAAGCCCGGTCCCAAAGTGTCAATGGCTAAGTCTACCATCTCCTTCAGGGATAAAATAACCAACGAAACATCCGGTGGGAAACCGGAGGAATATTCCTGCAGATCATACGCTGGGAAAAACTCAAATTCAACGTCTATTACTTATTATTTTCCTTTATTAAAACCATTTTATTTTTCAACCCAAATGTCTATATCTATTATTCGTGGTTCGAACGAAACAAGAGTATGAAGCACATTAAATGCTTAACTAAATGTCAACGACACCACGTGTTCTATTTTTTTCTCGCTAATTTGCCCGTTACTTTAACCTTCGATCGGGCGCGACTGATATTTTTACAGGACTGGGCGCGTGGCGTACTATGTCCACGGTATATGCATTGATGTAATAGCACTCGATGTTGATAAAAATCTTTATTTGTAGAAATTAGTACAAGCTTGTCCCTTTACAGGTGGCACATATATAAAGGTGCACAGGTGGTACACAGCCGGTCGCGCGGCGACCTTTGCACGCCACGGGTGTCGGTTTCAATCTAAAAATAAATAAGCTCTAGTACTTCGAGCTTTGAAAACTCGCACTATAGAAAGTCAAAGTACAATAAGATAAGGACCCAAGGGGGTCCTCTGAGGGGTACAACGCACCGGGCCCGGGAACCAAGTCAGAAACTTATACGCCCGCGCTCCCGGGGAGGAGTTTGGATGGGAAGGAACAAGGAAAGAGGCGCCGCCGCGATAGGAGCCCGACCACGTGACGCCTCTGGGATAGGAATAGGATTTGAAGGGAGGGACGGTGCACACCCTCGCCGCTATATAAGTGACAAGGGCCCATTAAATAGCTAAACCCGGCATCAGCCATTAATGTGCCAACGATTTTGGTATATTTCCTATAAGTGAGAATAGTCTATCTTCTACCTTCACAAATCCAAACTAACCATACGATTGCATCACTGAATGAGTGAAAGTAGGGAGACCAACTTACTTCACACTTCTTCTTGCTAAGAGGGCCCAAATAAGTTTTACTTCATTAAATTACAGAGCGTAGAAAGGCTTCTTTGAGGCTAACAATTTTCCACCTTACTTATATCCCACATGTCTTTCTATAGTGCTCCACGCCTCCCTCGTCGACCATTAAGCGGAATTTTGGTTAATGCAAGAGGAGTTCAGAGATGCGATGCGACACTGATGGATTGTCAGTGTCGGCTGAAAAGGTGGATTCCTTGGAGGAGAAAAGAAGAGACGTCTTGAGTGGCGAAGAAGTCTTAAGAGGAAGGAGGGGATATCTTACCTTCTTCTTGACGGACGGGTAATCCCCGGATAGAGCCTAAGCCCACCTCTCAGAGAATCCCTTACTTTCCATCCCCCATCCTATCTAAACGTCTTACTTTTGCACCTAACTGACTTGTCCTTTGTTGCTTTAATGGTGTGCAAGGAATTTACTTCTTACATACTCGTAAGAGTAGAAGTTAAATACCACCGATGTTCTCCTCTGCTTTGTTCTTTTTCTTCTCAACCCTAAGATTGGTGGGTATGCAAATTTCTTTAACTATACGACGGGAAAAACTTAAATTTTACAACGCAAATTTCATCTTTCCAAAGAGATTGTATTATTTTTTAAAGCACGCTTTTTTTGCAAAATACTAAAACAGTTTAAATGCGCATGCAACGAACATTTTTATTTTGCAAAAAATGTACGTTGATCTATATATCTTTTTATGTGGATACGGACCTGTGCAGAAGTTTATTTCCCGAGGAATGAGACCCGAAGGCACAGACGATTGCTGTATTGGGGTGTAATCGCGCTAGTTATTTAACATCTAGTGAAATAATATATATTGCATCTACATCATCCACCTCTCTTGAGCGTAAAGTTAAGATGTAAATAAAACAGTCCGCGTTACAATGATCAATATCAGATAGGAGAAAAATATAAAGAAAAACTGAATTAAAATAGAAGAACAATCATCCTTCCACGCTAAAACGGTTTCTAGTTCCGAGATATAGGTCAATCAAGGAGAAAAGATAGTCGCTATGCGCAATGGTCCTGAAAGTTAAAGGTCCGTGGTTCGATTTTCAGTCCAGGGTAATTATTTCTCATGGAAATATCATGTTAATTACAAGCGGCTCCTCGTGGAAAGTCTAGGTATGCCAACAAACTAATCTGGTGCCGTCATATTTTAGCATATTGTTCAAATATTGATGCTGCGAAAGCGATCATGAATCTTAATATTGACCCTTCTTCACAATTTCCTGGAATTTGATCGTTCTTTACTCCTCATTATACCAATAATTTTCACTAACAGAATACGACCTATTTTCCTTGAAACTGAAAAACGAGAAAGGGAAGGGGAATATACATGAGATTTTATAGAGGGTTTCGTTGAATTGAACTCGAGCGCAATCTATAAGTTCATCTGATAAATACTTTAAGGAAATCAAAATAAATTATGATACAGGCAAGTTATTGAAAATTTAAGGATACATACCTATTGGTATCTTCGTCTTAGCTAAGCCAAACACCATTTGCTTGTGGAAATAATCGATCAATGACGAGCAGATAAAGCATGGTTGGATCATAAACATGCCCGTGCTGGGCGGCCGGATACTGTGACGTATCCCGATGCGCCTTCGAACCTGGAAATCTTTGGCGCCCTCCTTTACCGACAAGTTTTACTGTCAAAATACCAATCTAACGATCTGCTCGTTGGATTATTCTTCCTCATAGAATAATCCTCCAAGTTCGTTAGAACATTAATTGCTTATTCTTGGTTTCGCTATTTAGTGGGCCTTCTTTGCTTCTGTAGCGTTGAAGTTTTTTCCCCGTCCCGTCCCTTCCGCACTTTTCCTCTCCCAAAGGCGTCGTCCTGAGCCCTCACACGTTGTCAAAATACCAACATTGAGCAGTTAAATCGATTTTAATGATGTCTCATTTAACAGCAGAATAAACACGGTCTTCAGGAAGCAAAATAACAATTTAAGTTGATTTATTTCAATCTGGTAAGATTAAATTTACAAAATTTATTTATTTATTCCAAACCTCCAGATCCGGTAGTCCCACCCCTCCGTATTGCTGGCGCCCTCTAGCCATGGCCTCCACCGCCGTAAGAAGGGGTACAGCTCGGGCCTGATCATAAACCTGCATATAATCAATGTAATCATGTTTATTAGTCGTAAACCCTGTTCAACGAAATTTAAAGAAAATTTTCACGCACTTAAATAATTACAACAGTAAAATTTATATAACATACAAATGCACAGGTTCATGATTTCAATTATCGTGACCAAAACGGAGAAAACCCATGAAGAATTCCAACAAAATGACCTATTAAGCTTGATTGATAAATTTTCACCAAAATACTGTCACCCATACATGCAATAGGCTCTTAACGAAACTCTAAATTTAAAAAAGGAAGTTGATGCATACATTTTTGTCAGAATTTGCAACGGTACAGCAAGCATTGCGGTAAAGGCCGCATTTTGAGCTCACAACATTGTAACATACCACAAGGTGAAATATGTCAGAATATTTACTTTAAAGTCTACATGCTTCCACTAAACAGCTACTGCTCATTGTTGGTCGCAATGTTACGATTTTATACTGATATTTTTGTTATATATGCATCAATTTTTTACTAATGAAGTAAAAATATTTTCTGCTCAAATTTTCAATATCAGTTCTTTTATTACATGTAACTATTTGTATGCATGCATGCATAAGCCATTTCTTTAAATGATCATTTTGGTAAATTACACTCGGTATCTAAAATTTTAGTGCTATCAAAATCGAAAGTATGGTTTTTATTAATTTTACGGTTAACAAGAACACAGAATTGTATAATATATTGAATAGCTCATCTTTGCTGTGAAACCCTACTCTTTTGTTTTTGAGATGATTGTCCTATGTCAAAATTTTATTTAAAATTATTTTATTTTTACTTTAAGTGTTCATTTGAACTAATTTCTGACTTTTTCATCAAAAAAACGGTAGTTGAAAGAATACAACTCGCACGATATTCACTGACGGCAGTCGTATAGGTTAATTAGCATGCACTCCATTGCCTTAAATTTTCAAATTTATTTCAAATAAAATCTGGATGATGCACGATAAGTTTTTTAGAATCAGAGGAGTGCTATATGGGTGAAAGGGTAAAGGCGATTCCTATTGTCGGCGCAATAAAACGGAAGGAAAAACTCAAGAGGCATATCCCAACGAGCAGCCGTAAATCGCAAGAAGAAATTTATTTACATTTTTTTGTGTCTCCTTCCATACGGATGGCGTCTTGGCCTTGGGATGTTCGGAGGCTGAACAGTGCATTCCCTTAACTCGGCGGAAACCTTGGAAAGGGAATAAAAAGGATAGAAGAAACACTTGTCATGTCCAACCACCGACGATAACTCTTCCCTACGGACAAATAGAATTGCATGCGGTGCAAGGAAAAAATAAATACACGTCGCGCACCTTGAAGACTCCTTCTTTTCGCCAGCATAGACACACACTATCGAAAGGAAACAAAAAAAATAACGTTCGGATACCTATTCTCTTCTTTTTTTATTCCTAGGCTCGCATCCAAATTCTTGAACCCACTCAGACGTTTTGACCCGACCTGCACCCTCTCTTCCTCTCAAAGGACACGTAGAGCCATATAGAACAGACTTCCTAGAGCACAAAACAAGCCCATCCAACCGCGTGCCTTGCTCTTTTTCCGGTTTCTACGATCCATTCCGGGGGCTTGCTCGTCTGCTCCTCGTTTCAGCCAGAACGATCCTTGGCCACTTCCGTATTCGCATAGGTGTCGGAGCGTTGGTGCATTTCAGGAAAAACATTACAAGAAAAGATATTATACGGTGGCTCTGAGAATATGAAATGACGAACAAGGAACGCGTTCAAATCATTTCGGTGGAAAATAAAAACAACCCTTGTGAAAGATAGTTCACTCCTACGCCGCTGGCCAACTGTGTTCCTGGATGATCTTTGGTAGAAGGCTCCCAGGTCAAACACCTATTTACTTGTACCCCATTCGTGCCCGTTCATGCAGGTAGTAGTAGTAAATACAACAAATTACCAACCAACCAGAATATAATTTCAACCAATCCACGTATGCACAAAGAGTATTTGTTAACTATTTTGTTCCGTTCTATAAAATGGAAAAAGATTTTTTTATAGTTCCGTTTCTCCATTTGTTACCTATCATGTGTCTAAAAATGTATCCACTACACATGGGTGGGTGGGTGAATTGGAAATGGTTATAAAACCATTTTCAAATAAAATAAATGGCAAATAAAATGGAAAAAAACTCACAACTAATGCAAATGCACTAAGAAAATTGTGATATTAATTATGATATTCTCCATCATTTACGATCACATGCTAAATTTGTAACGAAAAGAGAAGCAGGAACGCTTAGAATACTACGAGCAGAGAACGCTTATAAATCATCTCATTTGAATTTAGTACGATTCTTTGCAAAAGGTAGTTCACTCGTACACCACTGGGCAACTGTTCTGGTGGATGATCTTTGGTCTCTCAGGTCGAAAACCTTTTCACCCATTCGCGTTCACTGATTTAAAAAAAGTTGGAACAACTGGTGACTGTGCTTTCAAAATATTCATGCACGTACAATTAAGTATTTGAAAACTATTATTCTGCTTTAAAATGAAAAAAGGATTTTTTTTGTGGTTCCGTCTCGCCATTTTTACCAAAAAGATGCCTAAAAATGTAGTAGCTACCACACTTGGGTGGGTGGATGAATTGGATATGATAAATCCATCTGGTAATCAAAGAAATAGCAAACAAAATGACAACTAATGTGCATGCACTAAGATAATACTGCAATTTTTTTTAAGATTTCCATTAATTACTTTATTCAGTATATTATTACGTACCAAAATTTTTGCAAGATAACAATGGACCTTTAGGATACAACGAGGTAATAACGCCTCAAAATTATCTCGGTGGTATTTAGAACAATTATTTGTGAATGAATATATATTTATGATTATTTAGTTCACTCTTACCCAATTAGCCAAGGATGTGCATAGAAGATCATGGAGAAAAACCGCGATACGGTAAAATCTATAAAGTTTAACCACTTCCTATCCACCATTAAAGAAGCTGAAAACTTCTTAAGTCCAATAAATTTTCGCTTTTTTAGCATGGAAAAAGTTTTTTCATGGTTTCATTTACCAAGTTTTTAACTACGATATTATTCAAATGTGAATTTAGGATGAACTGCTAAGATGTTTTTGAAAAGGCTATCCAGTTCGATAAAATATTAGTACATATAATTGAGATATTTTATATAGTAAATAATAATATAAAAGGAACTTTAATCTCGAACTCAATTTATCACGTGAAAACACCCAAAGTCAATATCTATTGACTATCATGATTACGGTCCACTATTTTTCTTTTAGCAATCCCTAGCAAAATGTAAGCGCCAGATATTGATGAGCTGATTAATTAGCTATGGTTAAATTACTGATTAATCAAAGAAATCACAAATAAAATTAAGGTACATAACTACTCATCCGCAGGTACTAAGATTTTTCTGATAAAAATGACGCCATTCTCGTTTATTTAGGATTTGACAACAAGTAAATGAAAACGGGAAAAATGGAATTTTATAAATTCACAGACAAGGAAACCGTCCTAATATTCGCTAAGGAAAATAAAAACATCCTTTGTGGAAGATATTTGCATGCACACCATTCACTAATTGTGAACAAAGAAGGTGCTGGAAAAAAATCCTCCAAGGCCCTATCCTAGTTTTAAGCTATTTCTGCCTGCACAAAAATGCAGCTAAGAATAATCTTTGCTCTCTTGATTTCTTTACAGCATGGAAGAGATTACTGAATACATCATGATTCAATATCTCCATCTTTTAATTTTTAGAATTCCTCGAATATAAATATGGATATTTCTGGGCTTTTATAAAGCCAGGAAATTTTTTAAATATCACAAATACTTAGTTCTCAGTTCATCTCTCTTTCATAATTAACTACTAGATATATTAACACATTGATGGTGGAATATGATGACAACCAAAGACAATATATACCAAAAATTGAAAATAAAATTAAGTATACTTACTGAAATCCAGATTATTGAGTATTACCGCCCGCAATGTTCGAGTATTTTAGTTATTATGCCTGATTAAATTTCTTTTAATTTGACATATTTACTTAGCTCATTGAGGCTTTAATTAGATGGCCATCAAGGCACCCTCGCATATCTGTAATATCTGATATTCAAATGAAACTAATACCAAAGAAAAAATTTATTGTGTGAGCTTAAATAATTTAGCAGTCCCTACCCAGTAGTGCAGATGCTATGTTTGTCGTGCTATAATATATTTTAGTTAAAAATTAAACTCCTCCTAATGAATTATTGACAAAAGAATACGAAAGAATTTATCATAAATATTCTGAATTCACGCTATTATACCATTTTAATACCATATCCAATGATATCAAACCATATTTTATGCGTTTACAATAATTATTCCGTGATATTGTAACATTAGTATCGTGTAATACGTATTTTTATTCTGTGGTAAAAGTAAAGGCATATCAGGATACACGATTTTTTTAAATCTAACACCACTTATATTATTTTATTTTTCAAATACCTTTGTATAGACATAGGTCGCTAATTATTACGATGTAAAGGACGATGCTCCTTAATTTTCCACGCTTTTACTCCTGTTGGCTAGTCTTATGACTGCCGGGTACTTTTTTTTAACCGTAGAAAACTTTGAGCATAAGTATCAAGGCAAGCGAGGTTTGCGGAAGTGGCTGGACCGGAGTAATGTAGCCATAGCGATGGGCGGATATCGGTGAGATACCTACGGCGAGTTTCACAGGGTATTGTACGTGACTGCCGCACATTGAGAGACCGGGACTGCGGTGACGACAATGGCTGCTAGGGTATTTAAATGAGGCCAGACATTAACGCCTAATGTCTACTGCTCTCACAAACGCCGCTACCTTGGCCCCTGCAAGGGGCTCATCTTCAATACAGAGCGACTCAATGAGTTACCAACTGCCTCGCTGTAAAGGGTAGCTCGAACGGTAGAGAAGTAACATCAGCGATTGGCCATCTATCATTGCATTAAAATAATATACAAAAGCAAAAAATGCTGTGGAACTTCTCCATGTGTTACTTGTTATATATTCCTCAATATCAACACAATTCTTCACAAAGTTATTATGTTATTCTAAGTTCACAAATTTTCAGGTTGTGTGACGATTAGTATTTGAATGAAAATTAATCTTTGCAGGTGAGAAATATGAAAGTCTGTGTATGTGAGTATTATATTTGGATATATTTAGTAACAAAGGAACGGGAAAACTTAGTTGGCTACATTTTTAGGCATGATAGCCTGATGAAGACAATCGTTGAAGGACAGGTGAAAGGGAAGAAGGGCAAGGGACGGACCCGAATGAGTTACATAGGACAGGTTATTAAGGATTTTAAGGAGAGGAAAAAAGTCGCTTTGAAAAGGTTAACAGATAGGAGAGAAGAATGGAGGGCTGCGTCAAACCAATCTTGGGATTGTTGACCTGTGATGATGATGGTATTTAGCAAAACCATGGTGTAAAAATAATATCGGTCATGGCAAACCATCTCAATAACATGCCGATTTTAGAATGCTAAAATAACACTGCGATCCGTAACGCCTAATTGGTATTGGAAAAATGTATATTTTACTAACAAAGCGACCACAATTTCCCCGCATTATTTGTCTCTTCTTAAGTTGTTCCCTGACTTTCCAGTGTTTCCAGTAGAGTTCATCATCATCATCATCAATGGTCAACAATCCTAGGATTGGTATGACGCAGCTCTCCACTCAATTCTCCTATCAGTTAATCTTTTCACACCTACGTATTTCTTTTCCTTCACATCTCTCTTAACTTGTTCCATAAATTTTGTTCGAGGTCTTCCTTTTCCGTTCTTGCCTTCCACTTGTCCTTCGACGATCGTCTTCATCAGGGCATCATGTCTCAAGATGTGGCCTATAAGGTTGTTCCGTCTTCTTGTTAAGGTTTTCATGAGGCTTGTCTTCTCTCCCACTCTTCTTTACACTTCATCGTTACTAACTCGGTCGATCCATTTGATTTTCATCATTCTTCTGTAGCACCACATTTCGAAGGCCTCTATCCTTGCTTTCTCCGCTGCGGTCATTGTCCATGCCTCACTTCCGTATAGGAGCATACTGCAAATGTAGGTTCTTATAAATTGTTTCTTTACTTCCATATTTAAGTTTCCCGCTGTAAGCAGGTCTTTCTTTTGGTGGAATGCTCTCTTCGCCTGAGCTATTCTTCTGATAATTTCTTTCTTACTTCTCCCGTCACTAGTTATCTTGCTTGCCAAATAACCGAATTCATCCACCTCTATCAGTTTTTGCTTCCCTATTTTAATGTTAGTCTTGACTTCTTCTCTTCTGCTGCATGCCAAGATCTTGGTTTTCTTCGTGCTTATTTTCAGTTGATATCTACTCATTACCCTACCCATATTAATCAGAATATTTTTCAAATCCCTCTCTGTTTCTGCTATAGTGGCTATGTCATCGGCAAATCTTAGCATGCTAATTTTTTCTCCATGGATATTCAATCCCAATGCCTTTTCTTTGATTTCATTAATGGCTTTCTCAATGTAAACGTTGAAAATTACGGGTGACAATGAACAGCCTTGTCGCACTCCTTTCCTAATTTTTGCTTCTTCACAGCTGGGCCCTGATTTTATCACCGCTACTTGGTTTTTGTATAAACTGTGTATGATTCTTCTGTCATTATAAAGAACCCCAAATTCCTTTAGAATTCCAAGCATTGTGCTCCAATCCACGTTGTCAAATGCTTTCTCTAAGTCCACAAACGCAACGAACGTTGGCTTGTTCTTTTCCATTCTCTTCTCTATGAGCAGTCAAAGTTACCAAATGAATATAGACGAACGCAAATGTTCAAGTTATTCTTCTCTGACGCCCTGAAAACACTCAATATTCGTTTAGGGATAACTGCATGACATAGATGGTATAATTCCAACTGTACATAGATGGTAAACTAATCATTGTGCAGCAATTCATAACTTTGTGATTTAACTATTTTCATGCACAGAAAAAGGACGTTACTCAGTAATGTCTATATTTTTCAGACCAAAAGCTGCTAGAAATGGTAGTGAAGAAAGTTGAAACAATAGCCATAACTGTTTTTTCTTAACAAAAATGCAGAAATGATCAACGACTTCTATATACCGCAACAAAACATCTTTTATTCCCATACAGTGTGAAATCAAAACAAGCAGAATATTTCCGCTACAAAAAGGCATATTGTGATATTCCGTTGCGACAATTGCCGCTGAGGTATAGACCCATATTATGACCAGCGCTGCTCCAAGACTACCAGGAGGCGTAAAAATCGTACCTGAATATGAGGTGTTCATTAATTACGTATAAAGACTAGATGGATTAAGTAATACAGTGAAATAAACTGACTTTCCACGTTTTCCAGCACAGGATTCACCATGATTTATTGACAAATATTTAGATCTGGAATTGGTAAAATTGCAAAAATGCTAAAGTAAAATATTTGTAGACAAATCTATTTAGCAAAAATATTAAGATAGCTACAGACCGAAACTCGAGCCGTTATTTTTTTGCGCTGAAATTTGCATAATTACACCAATGCTACTACCCAAAAATTTCGAAAAATTTCCCCCGATAATTTCCGTTTAGATTGAAAACTTTGAGATCTTTGCACCAACGCCTTGGAATTGATAGCGAACAAATTACAAACATTCATATTTATTTCCGATTTTTATAGGCAGTGATGTTACCTACAGGGCGCAGCTCATGAAATAAGGCTCCAGAGGAAGCAGGGTCTAATTCCAAGTTTATCCAAGGGTCACCCCACTCATAAAAACAGGGCGCAAATAGTGAAATTTATTTATTATGGAGAAAAACTGTTTGAGACAAAAATTTCGAAAAATGAAAAACATAAACGGAAAGTCATTTTGCCTTCATTCAATCCGAGTTCAAAATAACTTCATTCCTTCATGATAACCCTGTAATTAAACCGTGAGAGACACTATTGAAAAGTTGCAAATTTGATAGGTTACATCATAATGGATATAAATTTCGGTCAACAGTCCTTTTTACAGAGTATTTCCCCGTGAAATTCGGCTCTCTCTGCCGGTCAGTGCCACGATTCGCGACTTATGTAAACCCATTTAAATGCGCAGCGGGCGACAGCATATCTCCTCGCAGACTAAGGAATCCTCTATTGCAATATTCGCGGTACGCCCCTCAAAACCCAAGGGCAGTTCCGAGAGCCTCCACCGGGCGGCGGCGCAGTATCGCGCACGAATGAGAGGAATTAAGCGAAGAGGATAGTTAAGCAAGTTTGAGTGTGGAAGGGAGGAAAGGGTATGTGACCAAAAGGGAACTCTTTATTTTTTGTCCCCGTTGTAACGGGGATAAAACCAATAGCATGGAAGATACTTAGCACTCCACCCGTAGGTAGGTGGGTATAAATGCATGGGGAGAGGGTGGTGGAGCAGGAGAACAGACTGCTGGGACATGCTCCTTCGTGGAAAATGTGAAGAAATTAGCGCTGTCGTCCGCCGTGCAATTAGGATGCAGATTCCCTTGCACCGAAATGGGCTCCTCGTTTGGAGGGGTAAAAGGGAGGATTCTGAAGTTTCGACGAAGGCTAACAACTAGCGTTTCCGACTTTTACTACTTACTTGCACCGCGGGCACGGTTTCTTTCCCTGTCTTAACTCTGACGCAAGTTTTTCATGTCTCCTTTCAGGGCTTCTAACTTCTCAACGTTCTCGTACGAGCAGGGTATAACCTTAATTACCTACCCAAATAAAATGCTAGAAAAAAAAGCTCGCCATCAACATTCTACCGATTTATAATCATCAATGTATAAGAGAACATAATTTTAAGGCGGTTTCTTAAACTCAGAACTTGATTCATCTGACGTAAGATATTCATCCTTCAGTCATGCAAGAGAATTGTGGTTCAAAGAAATCTTTTTTGGGAATGAGAAGATGCAAATTTTAGTAAACGAGATAAATATCCCTACAGCACAATTTATGATGCATTTCTCCTATTTCATTTAAACAGATAAAATACTCAAAAAATTAGTATATATTAATATTCAATCAATTCCTTTGTGCCATTTTACTACTATTATTCGAATAAAAAGGAGCAATGCTTAATGATCTAAGGACAGCGAAATTTTTGATTCTCTACTTGACTCCGCTAATTAAAGTTTCTTCTTTTATTTTTTAGCGCAGTATATTAATGCTTCAAATTAAATTAGGCTTGGAAAAGAAAAATACCAGTTTAAAGGATAATAAATGCTTAATAATATCAAGGAAGCGCAATTTATCAAAACCACGCCGTCTATCAGCTACAGGTTCATCCCTTTGGCCATACTGCATAATCAAGACTCAATTGTTGGATGATTCATGATAGATAATTGAGTATTCCTATTTAGAAATACGGGAAACACTATGCACCATTAGCAGCAAAAAAAGGTTCCTAGCCAATGAAGAAGTAGGCATCTGAACAAGGAAAACTATATGATGGTTCAATTTCAGAATACTCAGGTCCTAAGGTTTTTGGTGGGTGGAGAACAGCAATCGGTTATTTGTGGAGATAAGGAAAACATTTTCTGTTCCAATTGAGGTGCATTGATTAAGAAAAATCGATAGCACCAGGATGAAATGTGTTCCTTTAAGACACTCTAACACCAATGTCGCTCATTCAGCGTTCCTAAACATTGGTTCGGATATGTGGAGGTAGAGATCACCCTGAACTACCAACCATTTTTCCGAGTGTCTACTGCATTCACTAGAGAGATAACCTTTCGACGTAGGGACCTTTCGATCAATGTGTAGGTACTGTGCCCGCTATTTCATTACGCACGTTAAACGCCACTTTAGTGAATTATTTACAATGGATCAAATGGTAAAAATCATTGGTTTCCATCTTATATGCCGAACGAAAAAAAACTATATCGACATAAAATAATGACTAATATTCTTTAAAGTAGCCGAAAACTGGCGAAAAAATTTGCAATAGCAAAAATTTCCAGCGTTGATTTCTGTTACATACACTTTAAGAAAAATATAACTTAATTAATCATGTAATTAAGTGATGCACCAATTACTTAAACTGGGAATAAAATTACTGAGTCAATATTTAAACGGGGAAATCAAGTTTAATTTACGAGTTCCACTTTGAAATGTTTTCACCATTAATTATTCCTTTTTTTAACAATCCCAAATTCGATGCCGAATGAATTTATGATTGCGCCGAATGTAACGAAGGACTCTGGACGAGGTGATTCAAAAGGTCGCCGCATATTAAATAATTAAAGAGCTTCCAACATTCAGCGTCGTTAATAATTCCACTTGTCAGGCCAAAAGGACAGACTTGATTCCGGCGAATTTCAATCATAGAGCTTTCATTACGCTTCCTTGAAGGAAACGATTGAAGGAAAACGTCCCACAATGGGCGCTTAATTGGTCATCACAGGTTTAAGAAGAAAGATGGCGGGAATGAAAGCAAAATATGCGAAACTTGACGGCCCTTGAGATGATTGCTGGAATTCCTAAGGATTCATTCCCGAACGGAAGAAGACCGATATTCGTATCAATTATATTATCCTATGGCCAAAGAAGAAGCTCCTCTTTCTCCCTTCACACACAAAAAAGATACGTTTCGGCGTTTTTAATTAAGGATTGCGTTCGACACTAAGCATTCCAACCCAGCGTCGATTCTGGAGCACCGTAGGCAAACGTAGTATCCATTATTTCCTTCTTGAACGGAAATGTTTTCGAGCGCGAATAACTCTTTTTTGACAAGGTTAAAATCTAAGCTCGTTCTCGATGCGCAGGAAATAACGTAACGCCACCTTATTACGACGATATTTCTAAACCTTTGATGACAGAACCGTGAAGGTTTTAGATATTAATATAATATAAATTAGTGGTGATTTTTTCCCCAAAATGTATATAAATTAACTTCAAAATAAATACATATGTGTAGATATTAATTTTTGCCATAATTACGCCAATGCTATCTTGATATTAGTTCCCATTTACTATATTTGCTTTTAAAATTTGCGATTTCGCATTTCCTGGCTTCATGGCATTTTACATAAAGAAAAGGTAAAACAAATGATTTTAGATACAGAAAACCTCCAATGCCTAAAAGATACCCGCTGAATTTCAACTGGAAACAAAATTTCAATAATGAGTTTTATAGCTTGGAGTATAGTACAGCACAGCATGCACATCATATCAAATCAGATTCAGCCAGACTTTTGAATTTTCATTCTGCTTAACACGCGTCCTCAAGAAACAATGACGCAATAATTGAAAGCTCCACAATGTAAACGCAGTGTAGTTGAGGTTAAATGGGCTTTTAATGTTCAAATCCATACATTTCTTTCAATCCTTTATGCTAAACGTAGATGTAAAGCGGTGGGATTCTGTATTTGGATTGTGTTTTTTGGAGTTTCTAAGGAATAAAACAGCCTGAAATATATTTTTAACCAACCTAACTTTGTAACGTAATATTATTTTTTCACGTCTCAATTATTCCTTTTAAATAACATCATCAAATAAGAGAACCGATGTAAATATTGAGCTGCATTCGCCAATAAAGTTTTTAGGCCTATCAGCCAGACCCGTTTGTGACTTATTTATTAAATATTTCCACCGGTTAAGGAAGGCTTACATGGAGTGTTTTACGAGTTAGCTGAGCAACCCCTGAATGCAACTCTCTCTTTATATTAGTAATAGAGCTACTCTTTTCCATTCTGCCCACAAATTATATTCTCTCCTCATGACATCTTGCTAACCCACCGATCATCCATCTAACCCTTCTTGTTTTACATTCCATCTCATAGGTCTACTTTATTCTATCTTGAATGTTGCTGATGATGATAAGTCACTGCAAGGATTTCCCATGTTGACGACCCTGTCGTACTCGTTGCCGTTAACGACATCCACCCTTAAGGGACGAGTGCCGTTCGATGAGTATCCGAGACTCATTTTCTTGTACCCCATAATTTCAGGCAAGAAATTGTTGGTAGTATTACCCACGACCATTCAAATTGTGTCTTTTTTAAGTCACATTATCAAGAGGACTACCTTTCGCCCGGCTGCTTTCCTTCGAACTATCTAGCCTGGGTGGCCCTACCGGAGCTGCACTGGCAGGAGAAATTGAGAATTTCTACTGCCGGTGCAGCTGTAAGGGGTTATTGGAAGGCGCAGGCGTTTCTTTCGAGCATAGAACATTTTATTTTTCTCCTGTTTCCATATATTTAAAGGTCATTCAGATTTCCTACAAACCTTAAGGTTTTGAAGAGTATTTCATCTATAAATAAACAAGGGTGTATTGAACCGTTCGTAGTTGCACCAAATAATGCTGTCTGGAATAGTAAAAGTTACCAATACATTAAGTAAACAATTATTTGCACTCCTACCATTTCATGTTCCAAATTTCCTTTTTTAATTATTATCATTAAGTACTTGAATCGATAAAAATATTGAGCTGCTATCGCTTTTTATTTTTTTCAAATCTATCGACCAGTCTCGCTCGTGACCACAACATTTCATTTATCTGTTCTTTGTGGAGACAGAATAAACTAAACGATGCAATTTTGAATAAATATTTTAATATACGACCTGGGTTTCACTGCATTGTGGCATCGTTAGTCTAGCATCATTTACATTTCAGTGTGTAATTAATTCTGCCTCAACGATGGAAAAATTCCACGCAGTAATGACGAAAACAGTTTCATTCATATTTGCTCACCCTCTTCCACTCATTTTTAAGGTGATTCAGGACTCCCACAAGCCTTAAGGTCGAAAGCAAGACCTGAAGCCATCCACGAAGGATTTTCGCGTCAAGAAACGGAAAGAGGGGGACCAGCATGGGTGAAGTGAGTGAAGCATATTATTCCTCGCCATTATTCCCTCTCTTTTTTACCGTTGTATCTCCGTCATACATCATCAAAAGGGGAGGGCTATTCTTTCGCTCACTTTTACTCGCGACATCCCTCCCTTTTTTCGACCATTTTGTTGCATGAGGGTTTTATCGCCCTCTCACTTATGTGGTGTCCCCTCTCCCGAAGTCTTTTCCTCCACAAACCCATCCCCTTTCATTTATCTTCCTCTCCGCTCGCCCTTTTAAAAACCCTTAGACAAGAGGGATCTTCGCGCTGCCAGTCATCCCGCATAGTGTCTCAACCGAGCAATTTACGGCAATTAACGCGAGCGAAATCATCATCACTCTGCAAAGAAATGAGAGAGCTTTGGGTTGGGGTGGGAAGCATTTTGAAAACAAAATTGGAGGGCGGAAATTATCTGCAGAAATAAATTGGGAATTCTTCATAATGGGTGATAAAACAAAAAATAATATTAAAATAAAAAAATATATTTCATTTTATTATTATATCATATCAAATACTACACACCAGCATAAATTTAACCACCCCCTTCTTACCCTCTCATACTTTCGTATAATTTTTTACTTTAATTTTTTAATCATGTCTCTTATGTATTTGTTGGTGTTTATATTTTAAACTTGTTATCAAAACCCATTAACATCATTTTATTGTTTCATTTTAAATTGGCATAAATTCTGTATGTGAACAATTTATGGAATAAATAAAGATACCAAATTAATATTTAAAAAAATATTTTATTAAAAAGAAAATGTAACAGGCTATGGCCCCTTAAAAATTAGAAATTTCAAATATGCTTGAAGAGAAAGTGGGATTAATTTTTGCAAGAAAATTTCAAGGATCAAAAACGGAAAACGTGGCGCGTACGCAAGATTGTATTCGCTTTTAGTAAGAGACAGCAATTATTTCACAATATTGTAATCATTTTACATAAATAATTCCCTCACTGGTTAAGAGAAATCCACGGAGCAAATAGTACTAACGAAATTGATTATCGTGAGCCGAGAGGTGAACGAAAAACAAGTGTTCAAAATTATTTACATTTAGGAATTTTATTTTACTTGGTTTATTTATTGGTTTATGACACATATGCCTACATCCTCTAGCTAAATGAGGTAGTGCTCACTAAGGCCTGTATAAGAACGATGAACCAACATAGGCCAACTTCCTTGAACTGCACTGCAATTAACTAATTATCAACAACCATTTGAGAACACTTTAAATGGCTTTTAATCCGCGATAATGATAAATTTTTGCCAAATACTGCCTTAGTGTAAGGATTAAAGAAGAGGATGGGTGATGTCACTTCTTTGGTCCAAGCATACCTCAAACGTCTCAATGATAACGCAGGTATTGTGTGATGTCGCTTGCGAGCTATTAACGAAATGGTGCACCAAATGAGATGGTTGCTGTGCAATAGGGTAGTTTCCTTCATCAAATGAAACGAAAGGCGTTAATGCGATTCGTTACCCACCATTAGTGTATTCATAATATACAAATTATTTCGTTTTAGAAATCCCAGTTTAGACGAATGGTCACTTTTAACCTCACTTGAAAAATGCCAGATTGGCACCCATGTGATGCCACTCCACGTTACGTCACAGGGACCTACATGCTACACGAGTAGTCAAGAGTTTTACATAGTCTGAGATTACCAATGCATGCATGAGGCACAGAGCTCAGGGAATCATCTCTTAATAATCACCTATTAAAATTGCCTAAGGTCGGAAAGTTTCCTTCGTTTGATAGGGTATTAATAATCCTTATTTAAGCCAAGTGCTACCTGCTAGCAGGGTACTCTGCTACCTGATAGCAGCCTGCATCGTAGCGGCGCTGATAGCCTCGCACCAATGGCCTCGCATGGCGGCAGCTGGAACCAGAATGACGCCACACGGTCTTTCCCCAGCATCCATACTTGGCCGTCGCGTTTTCGCGCGCTTAAGAATTTTCTCTTTTCGTCTGATCGCGAAAAATAGATATTGTCATTTAAAAAATCTAAAAGCATGAAAAAAGTACTCCAAGAGTAATAATCTTTCGATTTAGGCAATAAAAAAATAATATGAAACCACCCTACTGGATACAAAGAAATATCATTTAAGGGAAGCTTAGTGACCTTTTACAGGTGAGTAGGGTTAAAAGTAATTTTATACCTTGTACTTCACTTTTTAAGCACCTGATTTTCCCTCCGTGTCTCACTGATGTTTACATTCCCCACGTCGCATGATACATATAATGGATACATCTACATCTACATATTAGCCGGCAAGCCACCTACAGAGGTATTTGGCAGGGGGTGAATCCATATCCACCATGCACAATGCCATCCATGTGGATTAATGTTTACTTGCACGAACTTGAACAAAGCAACATGTACGCTACGTACGACTCCAAATCTAATCCACTTGCTACTTATGAAGGTAATCTGACTATGAAGTTAGAATATACAAAACATGCTGTTATAAATATCAGGAAAATTTATAAACATGAATTAGTAAGTTAGTAAGCTACGCTACGAGTCAACTAACCTATGTTTAAGTTCTAAATCTGCCGCTATATTCTTTTATCGATCGTGGAAAAAACGGCATTCTAAATCTTTCTGTTAAATAAACACGTTTGAAGAGGGTCATACATAGAGGGAGCTACCATCCCTCTGACAATCCTTACTCAAACATTCCAGCATGAGTGATTTATACCATATTATAATCTATCAACCTTCTAGCAGTTTATTTCAATTAATCGCGAGAAGATTGTTGTTTAGTTCTGCGAGGAAAAAAAAACAAGTATTTCACCATAAATACGAGTAAATTGTACCCGGACTCGCAATCATTATGGTTTGATCGGAAAAAAGTTAGAGGGAGCTCAAAGGTTCAGCAAAAAGTTTCAATTACGTATTTATTCAAGGTTTTTGTATTTTTTTATTGAAATTTTAAATTTCATACTCATTTCTTCCAACAAAACGGGTAAGATTACGCTCTAAAATCTGTAGATGCATTATACTCCTCCCCTACCATAATTTTGACAGGACGTTAACGCTTTTTCCTTCCCTTCATTTTATATTTGCTTACCCACCCCTTCATATAATTTTAATTCGATTTCTATCTCCTCCTTCTAGACTTCCCTTGTCTTTCTCGATCGCATTAACATCCTTCAAGTGACAACCCACGCTAAAAGCCTGTCCAAGAGATGACTCTATGATTCACACTGTCTGAACCTTACATTTTGCACTCCTGCTGGAAACAATCAATGATTCAATCTAGTGTACTTAAATTTCACCCAGTGCCTAATTATCACGCCTTAGTGAGTACTAATCTTCAGGTTCAAAATCCGCCGTAGATAACTTACGTGTGTGTAAAGGCCGCCATACACGGCGAATGATCATGCTTAATGATCATACGGATGAAATCATTCATTCACTGGCTTAATTCACGGGATCATGCGAGAATAACAGAACATGCTCTAATGACTATGCACATAACGATTCATTCGCGAATTTTTCCGTTATACACGACAAATGATTTCATTCGCATAATTATTCACAGTGTATGGCAGCCTTAAGGAAAAATCGTTTGAGATCACGAATCTATAAATTCTGTTTCCAAATGCTGAGTTAGCAAATACCACGACACTTGACAAAATTGCATACCATAACTATTAATAAAATGGATCAGTTTATACTAAAAATATCTCCATGAATGTTAATCATCCCCTTCTTAAAATGTTGATGCAATTTTAAACTGCCTTCCTAAGCCGTGCTTCGTTTTTCCCTGACCCATTTACAGCAGTCCCAAACCAGAACCTAGACCTAGACGTCAGAAAAACTCTCCTAGACCAACTCAATGAGGTCATTCATACTCAAAGGTTACAAAATTATTATTAAAAAATTATAATAATAAAAAGGTTTCAATTTATATTTCCAATTGATTTTTTACTGTTTAAATAACAGCTTTGTATTCATACTTACATCCACCACGGAATACGTGCTTTTTCATCCCTTCCTATAAATTTGACATGATCTCAACGTCCCTTTACCAACTGTGTCGGCCACGCCTCGACGTTATCGAACCCATTGTTATTAAAAAGAATTCTACCGATTAAGGTAGGTTTCCATGGAGTACTAAGGTAGAATTCTGGCAGTCTCCCGTTACATAATGTACTTCCCTCTTCAACTCACAATTGCGCATACTCCCTTTATTCTATATAAAAATTATTATTTCCTTCCTTCCTCTCCGTCGTTTATCCAACATTCTACCCTCTAACACTGCTTTCAACATCCCTTCCCCGCTAAGTACTCACACCACCCATACATTCTGTCTCCTCCGTATCTCATCAAGAAGCTGTCTCATCTCACCCACCATGTACAGCACTTCGTCGTTCCTCCTCCTCTCCGTCCACTTTATCCTCTCCATTCTTCTCCACACCATCATTTCGAACGCCTCCAGTCTTCTCTGGCCCTCCTTCCTAATCGTCCATGATTCGGCACCAAAAATGACTACGCTCCAGATCTTTCTCCAACTCTACATCCTTCCGTCCAAACCTTCGACAACCTTTTCTTTATCGAGCCATTTAGTACAACTGAAACCTTAAAACACACCAAAAAATATTCGTGAGGGTTCTCAAAGCCTTGCTTCCTGTATATTTCTTGCACTCTACACTCCTCATATAAATTTATAAAATTATTCCTTCATTCTTTTTGACGAAATATAGGTCCTAACTACCACGCCAGAGAGAACATATTTGTAAAAGGGGAGCCTAGAAATAGTTGTGAAAACTATTCGCATTCATGCAACTCTATCCCCAAATGCAAAGCATGCTAATGGAAGTTCTGAAATTAATATTTACTTTTCACCATAACATCTGCTCAAGAACTATGAATCTATTGGCCAACTTTCTTAATCTTTACTTCAATCAACAATATGGCGATGCATCACCAGCCATTGAGAATATTTTAAAAGGCATTTGAACGGAATTATGATTAATTTTACTTATTCCCCCAAGTGGCCCTTACATTTGTAATATAATCTACCAATTTTCTTGAATTATTTGTGAATAACCACGCGAAAAAATAATTCGATAATTCTGTAAGCAAAAGTGCATCATCCACAAAAATAAATTTTGCCCTGACACGCAAGTATCGGGTCCCAATATCAGTGGGTTCAATGAAGCTTAGTGGTCACACCAAAAAAAAATTATCTCAATTTTTATGTGCTATATCTGCTATGTAATTGTTATTCTTACTTATTTATATATACTTACAAAATGGCAAAAACTATGCTCTAAAACCACTTGATACTCCTTTTTCTCCCTCCCTAAAATTTTGACAGGATATCAACCTCCTTATCCCCGGCCGTGCCTTGTCTTTCCCTAACCCATTAAAACCCCTCAAGTCTCAAAACCCCCACACCAAAGAGATATTCGTGAGCTGCTATAGAAGGACTAAATGTCTGTCATGTTTCGCTCTCTTTCTTCCATTCACCATGGAAATGTATGCTAGTAATTACTTCACCCTATTTTGAATGGATTTACCTGTGAAAATAATCAGCACAGCAGTGTCAGCCATAACCTTCAGGTACAAGCAGGTACAATAGGAACGAAACCCTTGGGTCGGGTTCGCAGGATACACTCCTGGGGCAGGGACTATAAGCGATCAGCTTTTCTCCTCTGCCACCAGAAGGGGAAGGACGGGAAGGAACAAGGAAAGGAGGCGCCGCCGCGATGAGAGCTCGACGACGCCTCCAGGGAAAGGACGGGGAAGGAAGGAAGGGACGAGGAATCCTGCGCCATCACAAAGGCGGGCAGGTCCTACTACTAACGAAACCAAGCTTACGCAATTAATATGCTACCAATTTTAGTAGATTTTCCTATGAGGAAGAAAAATCTATCGATCAAATCGGTAGATTACAAGCAGGTACAGTAAGAAATAGATTGAGAAACGTGATAATCCGTCAGGGGTGCCGACTTATAAAAAATACAGGGGGCCTATACCGACAATCTTGCCCCGGCAAATTTTATATATAGTGAGTTTTAATGTTTTTTAAAAAGTCATGTGATGAAAAGAAGAGTCATATGATGAACATTAGAACCATGAAAATACGACTGTCGATAACTGGACACTCCGGGGAAAATCGATAAACCTGAATAATTTTTTTTCCTCACCTTCCGTAACAAAATTTCGAGATTAACAATTATTATACCCTGTAAGAATATACTTTACCAGAAATTGAACGCATTTTACTCCTACTTGGCTTGGAAGCGAAACGCGGTTAGCGTAAGCTCAAAGATCTCTTGATACATACTTTTCCTCCCCTCACTATAATTTTGACGGGATTTCAGCCCTCCACCCTACCCCTTACCATGTCTTTCCCTAACCCATTAACACCCCTTCCAGTCCCAACCCACACACCAAAGAGCTATTCGTGAGGGTTCTCTCCGAGACCAGCTCACTGTCTGTCATACACGCCTCTCTCTTCTCCTTCCACTCCTTTAAGTTCCACTCAGACCCACTCTCTCCATCCCAACCCAACCCCCACCAAAAAGCGTCAACCGAACACCTTTGCCACCCCACTCTCCCACAACCCCACACTTCCTTCCCTTATGTCTTAACCTTAATGAGCTCTCCCATTTAAGGGGCGTTGCCTCCTTAAATAAAATCCTCCTTCCAGCGGCCACGCCCTCATTTCTGCCTCTCTGAATATCCACCCCCTTATATACCTCTTATTTCCACCACCGATCTCATTTTTTTCCTCCTTTTTCTCGCACTCATTACCCTTGTACACCTTCGCATGATTTTTATGAGGGTACTTGAATTACGTAATCACGACACGGAGTGAGGGAGCGATGGATATCACGTGGATCGCAACAGTCCTTTTGAACAGGTTAATTTTTTTGGCAATTTGCCATTGTTGCCATAGTGCTATCGTTTGTTTACATATTAATGGCTTAAATATCTGTAAATAATACTAACGCTCTACAATAATGGTGGAAAAAGCGAGTATGTTATGTATTCATATGGTACTCATGTAGCACTATAAGCAAATAGGGTAAGTAAGGGATGGAAAAATATCACGCGGATCGCAGTAATTATGTTGAGCAGGTTATTTATTGGCAACTTTCTTTTGATGCTATAAAGCTATCGATGACAAGTTAAAGGTCAGAATACCTGTGAATAACCTAAATAAACTACAATAATGCTATTCTACATGAGTTTTCTATGCATTCTCATGGTACTTTTGATTCATAATTAGCAATAAAGGTAAGGAAGGGATCGAAAAACAATAGTTGAATTCTGTTCTCACATTCATTATCCTAATACACCTTCGTATGATTTTTAAGAGGGTACTTGAATTACGCAATCAAGAAAAAAGAGTGAAAATGGAGTGTGGGTCGCAACAGTTCTCTTGAAGAGGTTATTTTTTGGCATGTTGCTATTTTTACTATAGTACATCGTTTATTGCATCTTTAAATAACCGTATGATGTACTACATTAGCGTTAGTCGTAGTCTGAACATTTTAAACTGAATGTAATATGTACTCACATGGTAATTTTATTCCGTAATTAGCTAAGAGGGTAAGTGGGAAAACAACACGTGGATCACAACAGTTCTTTTGAAGAGATTATTTTTTGGCATGTTGCTATTGTTGAAATAGTCCTGTCACTACCACACAATTTCATAGGATACATAAATTACATACGCTATCATTATACGACACACAGTGAAGAATCCCTGAACACAAAATTCTTGAAAATTATTCAATGCCGTTAATTGCATGCTGAAATCTTACATTTTTATTTAACTAACCTAGGTGGCAATTTGCACCGAGCTTACTTTTATCCTTTATGTAGTGGTAATCATATTTTTATTTCTCCGCAACTAATTACTCCAAATTTCATACAAGTAGGGAGGGTTATACGAATTACGTATTAAGAACACTTGATAACAATTAGTTTGAAACTATGTGTTCCTTTGAACTTTTAACGGTATGTAGTATGGTCCTCTTTTTAAGAGCCGATGTCATTTCTCTAATGTACAAAGTATCTTTTTTATGGCAAAAAAATCTATATTCATTCATCTTCTACCCACCTTGTCATTGGGCAAAAACAAATTCATATGACTCTATCATCGTAATATTACGTTCTCATTGTACTTATGTTACGCTAATAGCAAACACGGTAAGTAGTAATGGATCGAAAAATATCACATGGATTGCAAAAGTTATTCTAACGGTGAAAATGTTTTATGGTCCTTTTTTTAAGAGCCAATGTCATCACTCTAATGTAGTAATGTCTCTTAGTTATTGTGAAAAATGTATATTTCACGATGATAATAAACGAGAAATAGAAGACGTAGGGAGTATTTCAATGCCTTTTTCCTATGAAGAGTCCCTTGCCATCATTGCGTTTAATTATATGACAGTTGATCACATCAACTTCTAATTTAATTAACATGTTTTCTCCATCTTTTCCTAAGATATCAACAACAATTAAGACGAAGAATGAATCTTCGTTGGATATAACGAGTTCCTTCAAAAATTTTCAATAATTACCATTTAACAGTGCTACACGGGTTTTTTGAAAAAACCTTCTCATCATAGAAAAATTCTATAGAATGCAATTACCCCGTAAGCAAAATAATCATTATCTCAAGAAAAATGAATAATTGGCCTTCGTTCACTTCAATTGACGGTTGTCAAGAAAAACTTTATACATTTTCGAACAATAAACAATATACCGGCAAATAATTTTCCAGTACACATCCTTATTATCCAGAAATATCTTCGTTCTCCCAAAAATATAAAATTGTATGTTTATTTACCTTTGACGTAATACCAAAGGTTGTTTTTGCAAATGACGCTGGAATACCCTTTAGAAACTGCTCCACGGGCTTTCTAAAAGACTTCTGATCAAAGTAAAATACGCTAGACTTCAATTACCCCACGAAAAAATAAGCAATATCTCAAGCAAAGTATATAATTGGACTTCGTTTACAGCACGAGACAGCAAAAAGTAAAAGTGAAATACGTGCATTCTGAGCGCTCCACGAGGTAAAAATCGTTCATGTGAAAAATTGAAGTATAACGAGAATATCTTTAGGGGGGAAAATGGCAAAGGAAAACCTAACTTTGATCACGTAGTAATTGAAGTATTTTCCATACTGCTACACAATATATAAATGCGTGATTTAAACAGAACTGAGAAATAAATGTTAATTATTATCGGCATTGTATTAAGAAAAGTACCGTTTTCAAAAATAATTGAGATATATACTACCGTTCCATGATTTCAACCTCAAGTGATTACCGTAAAATATCACTAAATATTCATTACATAGATTTTCCAAAGAATTACTTTCCAGCTTTTTGAGAATTTTACTAGTATTTTACATCCAACCATTGCAACTATTAGCACAATGTAGATATGTAGAAACACTAGTACCACAATGGTCACAGCATATACCTACTCCACCAGCAAATATTTTTTCCTTGAAAATAATACAATAATAATATTATAAAAATTTATTTTCTCGTTCTTCCTTTCATACGTACACTTTATTCTTGTGTGTGCTTCTTAACAATGAATACGCCTAAGTATTCTAATTTCATTAATTACATTCCATAGCGACAGGGAATAAATATCATTTACATAAAATTTTCAAATATTTTTCCTTCCACTTCCTTTTCTGGCTGATTTGACGGACGTTCAAAAATTGGAATTGTACGGTATATATCATTAGAATTCAACGTAAAAATCGGAATATTTCTTTAATATACTATGAATATTTATGTTCAGGCGGCGGAAAATTCAAGCACACCAAGGTATAAATAAATTCAGTTCAACCGGGTTCAACCAGCATGCTCGAGCTATATTATGAGTGATTAAAATTGAATATTGTTTAGTGAAAATAACCCACGCTTTCGCGTAATCAATAAGTGTAATGAATAGAATACAAATGTTGTTTTCACATAAAAATGACGATAGTATTTAAGACTTAGTTTAATATGAACATATTGGAAACTATTCCGCAAAAATTCCGCAGAATAAAACTGTAAAGAACCATTTCAAATGGATAATGAAGAAAGGCAGAAAATGCACAAAATGATAGATTAAAAAATAGCGTAATAAACGCCCACGCGGATAGGACCAATTCAGAGGCCAATATATGTACAAGTTTATCAATCAAACAAGTTGCAGAATATGTTTCACAAATGAATGCTTAGAAAAGAATATAAAACTTCGAACCAATTTTCTCTATTCACAATGAGAGTTGATTATTTTCTTATTTTTTCATATTAACGGAGGGAGCTTTTAAAATAATGTGTCTCGACGATGGCAAATATTTACCAGGAAAAGAAAAACGGCAATGGGGGTTCTAAACTATTCAGGTGAGATACATGACGGAAATTGATATGAAAAATGTGAACCGTCATCACAAACTTGAAAAATCACTCTAGCTTACGGCCTTGCTATACTCCCCAAACAAGAGGAAATGATTTATCACGGCGCGGGAAATACCATGGAAACCTGAAATTTATCACTTAGGGGCTACGCGAAAGCAAATGACTACGGCGAAGGTTGTTGGGCTGAGGGAGCTAATGAGCCTCAAGGGCTAGAAGAAGGTTTGCGGTCCATAATTTGGAAATCAGTTGCCTCAATACTTCATATTTTAATTAAATACCCGGAAAATTCAAATTTTGACACTGAAAAGTTGATAGCTGCCCGATATCTGATGTTTTATCTGTTTAATCCATCAAAAAAGTTATTAAATATCTTTCAAAGAAACGCTATTGTAAACATTTTAGGGTGAATTTGGAAGTTATCAGTGATGAAAGGTTATGCTACTTCAAACATCATAAAAATCTGACAAATAAAGGTTATCTACCCATTGGGTAGTTGTCCGAAATCGGAAAAAGCCGGACAAAAGAGCAAAATGGTTTTTTACATCTACATCTATCTACAAATTACCCTGCGAGCCACCTCTAGGGTGTTTGGCAGGGGGTGATCAATCACCAGCATGCAGCATGCATTTGGACTCCCACATGCACACCACACCGTCCAAGAAACGTCCCGTATAATAACAAACTATACTACTATATGCTGTTAGAAATAGAATATAGAATAGAAATTCAGAAACATGCAGTAAGTTTTACATAGGTTAGTAGGCTACACTACAAGTCATGCAATCTATTTACGCGTTCTATTGCTGCCGTTATAATCTCTTATTGATCGTGGAAAAAATGACATTCGGAATCTGTCTGTTCTGCAATCTATCTCTCTTATTTTATTTATATGATCTGATCTTCCGTAGTGCGTTGGCGTCCGCAAGATATGGTTAACTTCGTCAGAAAAGACACTGCTCTTGAATTTATCTAAAAGGTTTAGTCTATTTTTCAATCTACGGTCCGACAGAGATTCCCATCCGAGTTTATGTAAGAGGTCAGTTACACTAACAAGACTATCGTAACGACCTTTCACATACCTGGCAGCTCTTCTTTGCACGCGTTCTAACTCTGTTATTAAGCCTTTTTCATGAGGGTCCCAAACACTGGCAGCGTATTCCAAATGTGGTCTAACGAGGGAAAAGTAGCTAATTTCTCTCACTTTGTCGTCGCACTTTCCTAATATTCTTTTAACAAAACCCATTTTACGATTAGCTTGACCGGTTATTTCTCGAATATGTTTATTCCACGATAGATCATTATTGAGTCTAACCCCTAGATATTTCACAGATTCAACTGCCTTTAACTGCGTGCCCCGAATGACATAGTTACGCTGTAGGGAGTTATTCTTCTTCCAGAAATTCATTACGACGCATTTTTCCAAATTTAATTCTAACTGCCAAGCATCGCACCAAGCTTGGATAGCAGCAAGGTCATTCGTTAGTTCATCTATATCTTTGCTGGAACGAGTTTCTCTGTAAACTACAGCGTCGTCTGCAAATAATCGTAACTTACTCTGCACTACTTCGCCAATGTCGTTTATATAAAGTAGGAATAGGAGTGGGCCAATGACACTACCCTGAGGAACGCCAGAAGTGACTCTAACCTCATTGGAGACTGCACCGTCTAATACTACTCTTTGGACGCGGTCGCTCAAAAATTCTCTAATCCAGGAAATGACATCTTCGTCTAGACCATAAGATTTCAGTTTTATTATTAACTTTCCGTGGGGTACTTTATCAAATGCCTTTTTGAAATCAAGAAAAATCGCGTCTACTGGAATGTTGTCTTCCCCGGAGACTAAAATATCGTGGGCGAAAAGCGCTAACTGAGTTTCGCACGATCTGATTTTCCTGAATCCATGTTGATTTCCCATTAATAAGTTTTGCGTGTCTAGGTGTTTCATTACCGAGCTGACTACGATGTGTTCAAGGACTTTGCAAGAGATGGACGTTAAAGATATCGGCCTGTAATTAGATGGCTGTTCCTTGTCTCCACTTTTAAATATAGGCGTTACATTAGCGATTTTCCAGTCATTAGGTACTTCGTGTTGCTTGATGGATTTATTGAATATTAACTGCAAGTAATGGGCAATTTCTGAGGCTAGTTCTTTATATACGCGAGAAGGAATTTCGTCTGGACCAGGTGATTTATTTGGACTAAGCGATTTCAATATATTTTCTATTCCGAGCGTACTAATGTCAATAGCTGGCATCTTATGTAGACAGGGATTGTCATCGGTCTCGGGTGAGTTTTCGGAAGGCTCCGTGAACACGCTCTTAAAGTAGGAATTTAATAAATTGGCTTTATCGTAACTGCTTGTCAACACATCTCCATTGTCGTTTCTCAGCGAACATACGGTAGATCGTTTACCTTGAACTTCCCTAACATATGACCAAAATGCTTTTGGGTTATCCTGTAACTGCTCTACCAGTGTTTTTCTTTTAAAATTCGTGAACGTAGAGAGGTAGAGACTTATGAGGTAGAGACTTGCGCAAACACTACAAAATGATGACAGAATAAGTGTAATATTTATTTGCTATTTTCCATATGTATGCAGGGACGCCGACTTACAAAAAATATTGGGGGGGCCCAAACCGGGGATCTTTCCCCGGGAAATTTTATAGGTAGTGAGTTTTAAGTTTTTTAAGCATTTTAGAAGAGTCATATGATCAACATTGGAACTCTGAGAGCTCTAATCTCGATATCTGGACACTCCGGGGAAAATCGACAAGCCTGACACTGTTTTCCTCACACCCATAACGAATTATTGAGGGGGCTCGGGCCCCCTCAAGCCCCATGGAGTCGGCGCCACTGTATGTATGGCATGTTAAAAGAATACGCTAGATGGAAGGGAACGATAAGTTATTACGACAAAAAACTTAGCTATTCAGCCACTATCTAAAAAAAAAGAAAACATTAAAGTTACCACCCGCTGTACATGAGTTGGTGACGTAATAAGAAGTCCTGGTTCATGTACTCGTGCAAAGGAAACCTTTCTTTAAGGGAAGAAAATTCATGCTAGAGTGTAAACAACAGCGAACCACAGGAAGCCCAAGCGCCATGTCGAAGAGTAACGGAGAAGCGGTAACCCGCTTGACATGACTTCGTGTCGTCGTCTTTTTATCCACATTAGTGGCATTCCTCGATAATATTCAGTTTCCCCGCCTATCACGCAGGAAACCGGGGCTCGATTCCCAGTCGGGAAGAATGTTTTGCCGGCCTCGGTGGCGGCGGATTAAACAAAGTCCTCGCCTGTTAATCCCAAGGTCACGGGATAGAATCCCGCATGAGTAAGTAACCTCTATTCAGGATATGGGTGTTCGTGGCGATAAATTTGATAATTTTTTGAAATCCTCGATGCAAAGGGCATTGCGTCCTGTTTTCGGGGTATAAGGAAATAAAAAAATAAAAAAATAGAAATATGGGTAAAGTCGAAACTTTTTCACCGCGGATCAATTCGCGAGGTAGGCGTCCGATCGAAAAACTAAAAAATACGGGTATAATTATTTTACAAACACCATCAAAATCGGCTACTTAAATTTTAAAATGGCATTCAAACTCAACACAATTTGGTTTCGCAGCATTGAGGGCTACTGTAGCAAAGAATAAGGTAAGATAAAAAAACAGGGAGTCTCACAGAACAACTCGGTCGATGAGCTAATAATAAGACACATTAATCGCGTGAGAAATATAATGGAGGGAACAAATGAAACGCGTGAAAATTGAGAGCGTCGTCATCATCATCACTGGTCAGCAATCCTACGATTGATTTGATGCAGCTCTCCACTCAACTCTCCTATCAGCTAATCTTTTCACACCTACGTATTTCTTCTCTTTCACATCTCTCTTTACTTGTTCCATATATTTTGTTCGAGGTCTTCCTTTTCCGTTCTTGCCTTCCACTTGTCCTTCGACGATTGTCTTCATCAGGCCATCATGTCTCAGGATGTGGCCTATAAGGTTGTTCCGTCTTCTTATTAAGGTTTTCATGAGGCTTCTTTTCTCTCCTACTCTTCTTAGGACTTCCTCGTTACTAACTCGGTCGATCGAGAGCTTCGTACTAAATGAAATAATTTTGAAAAAGAGATATTTCACTTTATTTTAACATCAAAATCAATTCCTGGATTTCAAGGTTTTCAATGGTTCGTGAACCCAATGCTATCACTTTCAGGTAAACCACCCTGTTTACGTGCTAAGTAGTTTCTCCTCCTGTTCATTTCCTCCCCTCCTCCCATCTGCCATCCTCTTAGGTCCCATGTGCCGGGCGGGGTGCTTAAACCCCGTCCTTAATGCTCCCATCTCGCGGGTCACCCCCTTCCGATGAATTATTCTCGCGATCGGTAACCCACGCGCGCAGGGGTTCGAGGCATTTTAGGGGTAGCAAATATGCGGGAGGGAAGAGACACGCACATGTACCCACCACCTGTGCGTTAGGGGGTAAGTGCGAGAAGCGTTTGAGTGCTATCGAGGCGTGCGGTTTGAGGAAAAGGCGGTTCGATTCCGAGCGGAGTGTGATTGGTCGAGGTGGTGATGATCACTTGGTTGGCTGTGTCGTGGGAATGTGCCAAATTTACCCGAGGACAAGAATTTCTGTTTCCATTTAAGTGCACGGGAACTCAATCAGGTGGGAACTTCCTGAATATATCTATATACGCAAATATACATCTACATGTTAATACTAAACCGCAAGCCACCTCAATAGGCGTGTGGAGGGGGATGCTAGGACAACAGCCGTTTACATATAAAAAGGAAATGCTGTGACGGCATTACACCCAGCATTTACTAAAGTCCTTTATTGTGTAGTGGAAAAATAATCATACCTATTCTCTCGGCTAAATATCTCTCTTGATCTATCGTTCCTGTTGGACCTGGTAATGTATTGGAGTTCTAAGATGATGTTCTCCGTGTAGCTCTTAAAAGATATTCAATTTTTCTAGCGATCTAAGCCCAAGTTATGTTAAAAGTCGTTTTTTGCTGTAAATCCATTAGACTGCAAACTCAGGTATCCATGATTTGGATCCCGAAATATTTGCAATAGACCGTTTGCACTCATCTATACCTACATACGACCCCGAAAGCCTGAACAATAGGCGTGTGGCGGAGTATGTTAAGACACCAGCCGATTACGCATAAAAAGGAAATCCTGTAACAAAAACACGCCTAGCATTCATTACAGTCCTTAACCGTGCAGGGGAAAACGAAACCCTATATCTATTCTTTCAGCAAAATATCTATCTTAATCTATCGTTTTCGTCGTACCTGGAAATGTAGTCGAGTTCCAATATGATGTTCTCCTGGTCGCTCTTATAAATATCGATTCTCAATGTTCAACCAACCTAAGCCTAAGGCGCAACTTCCGATTCTCTAGCGGCTCATAATGCACTGTGAAAAAACTGAAGGATGTGTGGCAGATGGTGACTAGTCACCAACATGCAGGTCGCAATAACTATTGATAAGCGACACAAAGAATGTCATCCTGGTCTCTAAATTTCCACTTGGCAATACAAAATGTT
Organism: Ischnura elegans; assembly: GCF_921293095.1. Taxonomy (NCBI): domain Eukaryota; kingdom Metazoa; phylum Arthropoda; class Insecta; order Odonata; family Coenagrionidae; genus Ischnura; species Ischnura elegans. The sequence goes on along the minus strand of NC_060255.1, from coordinate 64,404,187 downwards.
GTTATAACAACAAGACTCATCGCGCGAATATTAAAATCAGAGGAAATATTGCAATGTCTTATTTAACTTATGTAATAACTTCCTCCACACCGAGACATGTATTATACACGATGTTTCCAGAGTTAACAGGAAAGAAAAAATAATTGAGATATTTGCATCTCTCAGTATAAGCATGGTGCATTATTATTTTACGGTTGCTTCGTGTAGATTCTCCTAATAGGCTACATAAAATTACTAAGTACTTATTCATTTTTCATTCAAATGCAAATTTTTGTGTGAAGCAATAAAGTTATTATTAGTATTTTATTTTCATTATTTTTCCGAATGAATAAGTATAGGAATTGGCCTTTCCCTGCCTCCGCTCACTCCCAAACAAAAGAATACTTGAATAAGTGATAGGCTACACTGAACCAATGCAGACTTACTTACTTAGAACATGCATTTCCTTTTTAATAAAGGACTGTTATCCTAAAACGCTCGGCCACAGGTCTACTAAGTGGGCTTGTGGGGTAGTATGTGAATGTACCCTACGTGAATGCATGATGATGATCATCGTCATAATCCCACAATCCTAAGATTTTTTGACATTGCTACCTAATCCGCTCTCCTGTACGCTAGGCTTATCGTATTGATGAGTATATTCTCTTTCACATCCTTTATAACCTGTCCTACGTAACTCATTCGGGGCCGAAGGAGTAGCGAGGGGGAAGGATAAAGGGGGACCGTACAACCCCAGAAATATAATTATATAGAAGAATATATAATATTAAAGAATCATAAATTTACAAAGGATTTCTTTGAAAGATGTTTTTTTCGATTTTGAAAAATGGTAAAATTAGTTCAAAACCCTGTACTTAGTGCCCTGTTTTTCGAAAATTTCCTCCCCTGTTCTTGGACCCGGCGAACAAAATTCCGGCATAAATCACTGATATTGCTTTCCTTTGCCCTTCTTCCTCTCCAAACGTCCTTCTATGATTGTTTTCTTCGGGCCATTATGGCTCATACCTTAGCCAACCATGTTGTCCCGTCTTCCACTTGAGTAATTTCAGTATACTAGAACTAGCCACGGTGATAACTTTACGGAGGCTCCTTCAATGCACAAATCATGCGAGAAATCCAGAGAGAGGAAAAAATCATTCATATTGATCGGGATTCGAACCCGGATCCCCCACTCTCTGGTCGAGTGCTTTAGCAAGTTCAGCTAGCGAGGCGTCATTTGAGGAAATTTGAGGTGTTTAACTATTTGATGCTAAAGCACTCGATTGGAAATCGGGGCATCCGGGTTCGAATCCCGGTCAAGGCGAATAATTTTTTCCTCTGTGGATTTCTCGCACAATACTTCTTGAGCTTTTTAGGAGACTTCTCTTAAAGTCCCGCTCTTGATACCACTTCCTCATTACTTACCGATCGTTTTATCTTCAATACTTGATGACAATTAATAAAAGTTAAAGTACGGCAAAGGTGGGAGCATCATATGCTTCTAAGTAGGAAGAACCACTTTAGTTTGAGAAGATCCTTTACGGGGGCAAAATTACTCCCTGACAAAATAAGGGGCTCACATTCGTGACTCGAGATTAGAACCCAACGCAGCCAGGAACACCCCCTGGGTTACCGTGCCTAATCCCTTATGAGCCTTCTTCCTAATCCCTTTTGCCATCAGGGGGCGCTAACTACAAGTCCCAGCCACATACTATTGCCATGCAACTAGTCGAACGCTGAGGCGAATCACATCCGCAAGCACAGGCAAAGGAGCTGGTCCCGGACTTCACGTTGCAAACGAATAATTTTCGCGTTGATAAACTACTTTCATTGGTTTTTCGGACGATATTTTATGAGAACTGCGTATAAAAACACTAATTTAGCGATGGGAACTTTTTCCAATTTCGTTCTCGCACAAAATAACTTTTGGTTTATATAATTTTGTACTTGCTGCATAGGTAAAAAAGTGATATTATGATCGCAATACCTTAAAAAACCAGATTAAGTATACTTACGCTGTTTTCCGGAATATTTTTGAGTAAATAGCACAAGGTTGGCGTAAAATTATGTTATTTACATGTAAAAGATGCTATATTCGTCTCAAACACCTAGATCGAGTTTTCAAATGATCGTAAAAAAGTATTTAGATGAGAATCAAAATATTGAATCACCCACAACCACTGATGATTTTTTTTTACTTTTTTAACTCCGCCACATGTCGCCCATGATGGAAATACTCCTGAATTACATTCACAAAAAACATCTGCCTTGGGTTGCACAGTTGCGAAACTACGCCTTTTAACGGAGATTCGAACTTGAATCTTCCAAATACAGGTCTGTTAAAACACCAGTAGCATAAAGCCATTAGCAGAGGCATCAAATTTTCACGAATAACAATTATAAGAACGGTATATTTGAACAACATTAACACCCATAATTGTAGTAAAACGTAAAATCTATCTAACGAGTATGCATAACATTTCCATGTAGTTTACATTGCAACCATGTAAAAACTCGGCACTGAAATTTCACTATTCACGGAAACTTGGTGATCCTAGCCATTTTTATCGCGAATATATCCACAACATCACAATTTCATTTAAAAAGTAAATCAGTATAAATGAATGAAGGACTGTTTTGCTTTATCAGTAGTATGTTGTTTGTCGATGCATCTTTCTACTGTGCATTTAATTTGTCGTTCTCTCTTCCCGTGCATTGTTTCCCGCATGGCAACTCTCAGACAACGTGCGTTCGCAAGACAAAACTTCCCTGGGGATCACCTAACCGCAAGACACCAGACAGTTACAAAATTCGCTGTACAAGATTTGAAAGATATATTTCGCGATCTTGTGTCTTTGAAGAGGTACAGTGTCTTTGCAGAAAGCGTGACAGTTGAATTGTAATAACATATTTGTTTCCTCTACATTTGAATGAAATCTCTTTCAAACACTTAATTTATATTTTTAAGTGAATGTGAAATAAGTAAAATAGACAATACATCAGTGAAAAATCTCGAAAAACACCTTATTGTTCATGATGTATTCTACCTAGTACGTGAGGTTACCACAGGGTATTTAGGATGGACTTTGGCAGTATCCACTCCCTTCATGGACTTCCCTCTTCAATCTACAATAAGCCGTGCTGCCTTTCAGTCTATCCAAAAAATCCTACTCTTTCTCTTAATATCCCTTGTTTATCCAACATTCTACCCTTTAACACTATTTTCAACATCCCCTTTCCGCTCAGTACTCGCTCTAACCAAACCTTCTGTCTCCTCCATATCCCATCTATAAGCTCTGCCTCTCCTCATCCACCATTTCCAGCACTTCGTCGTTCCTCCTCCTCTCTGTCCACTCTACTTTCTAAATTCTTCTCCACACCCACATTTCGAACACCTCCTGTCTTCTGAAGATACACCTTAGAATGCTCAACTACTTAGCCGATCATTCGCATATGAAGTAATGCAAGTTGTTAACATTCGACGATAAAAGGCCAATACGTGCACCCCTCTCGTAATGTCATCATTTTTGGGGTCGACTCCATGAATATGTGTCGTAAAACTGGGGAAAAATGTTAGATGCAGATGTATTTTTCCCTGATTTCAACGCTAAAATGAACAGTGCCTCGTGACTTCTGCACAAAATCATTGTTACCTTAAACTGTACGGAAATATTTAAGTGCTACGTGTCCATCATTGAGTAACATATTGGTAAATCATGATGGTGCCCAGTTAAGTATTTCGCCCTCTAAATAGAGAACACTACACCAGCGGAGTGTCCTAGCTCATTATCAAATTATCCCTTCTTTTCACTTAAAGAAGACGCAAACATATTTTTTAAATTATTCTTCTGTTGCTGCTATTAAGATGAAATATCATAATACGTTATGACCAATAGATGTTGTCATTATTTGGCTATTGGATTAATTGCTTCCAGTAGTTGTGTTTTCATTTTTAATAATACCTGGTATTTAAGTGCAGTTCCTCAGTGGATAATTTGGAGAAAAAAATAAATGAGGATTTGTTTTATAATTGAGTTCCTAAATACTTTGCATTCACAATTTTAATTTCGAAAATGTTATTGATTTGTATAAAAATTGCACTACGTTATTGTTCCAAACTCTGATTTTTCTCTGTATGGTGCTCAAAAATATACATTGCTTTTTTTATCTTAAAGGGAACCCACACCCCGGGCCATGCCCTTGTAATACCATGCCAATTAATTAAGCATTCATTCATTGAAACCTCATGCTCAACCTGTTTCTTTTGCTGACGGATTACACGCTCAAACGTAAACAATCACTCTGTTATTTCATAAGGCAAGGCATAATAAACCGACCCTGGTCAGCATTTAGCAGCATATCTAATTCGGAAATATAATTCCAACATTTTCTCTCATGAAATTTTTCGATAGTTCAGTAACAGGCAAATGTAAACTAAAACCTACCTCATGAAAATTTAATTTCTTATAATGGTAGCATATATCTCAAAAATGTCAAAGCATTATCCATTAATTTACAATTATAAAATTTCCTTAGACTTTCAGAGGATGTGCTTCGTTTTCCAGGATGCTATGCAATCCCAAACATGAGCATTTTAGGATAAATTTTGCTAACGGGTGGAAATTAAGGACCACAAGAAGAGTTATCCTGTAATACTCATTCTGTTTTTAACATCCTGAGATAGTGAAAACTTTGCATTAAGGTTACCCCAGTTACGTGAGGGTGATATAACATGATTTCGCCATGAATTGGTGAATTTTGAATTTTTTATCTTGACCCTCCAAATATACTGAATTTAATTTATTGGTCATTCATGTCGAAGTGTAAAATACAAAGTTTTATCACTTGGGATCTTACAAAATGGCCCATGTTATGCTGATACTTAGGACAGGGGAATTAATTTTGCATTGAATTCTTTAATACCATATATTTCCTAAATTTGACGCCTATTTTGATGAGAAGATACGCAAGAAAATGCTTAGACATTGGCTTTTGGTTAATTAAAAATTGACGACCTTATTCTGTCAAAAAACTTAAACGATTATCATAAACATGTAAAGAATAGGCCTCATCAGGAATGTTTCTGCAATAAAAAATAATGTTGTCAGGAGAAATCGTTCGACTCGAATTCTTGGGTGAAGGGAATGTAAACGGTCGGGAGGAAAATATATAGGTGGTATATATTTTATGTCGTCACCATATTTTCGCACGGGAAGAGTTCCTCTTCCTCCGTTGGCACTGCCCGAAAGGCTTTATGAAGAGAGGAAGAGAATGCGAGCAAACAATGAGATATTGAGAGCCAAACGTTGTTCTGGCGCCTGAGCCCTATTTTCCCTCGCATCTCAAAAACCCTACCGATCCAACCCCTCCAAATGCATACCTTCCCTTCCTTCTTCTTCTTCCTTCTCTTTTTTCCCTTTTTCACCCTCTTTGGCGCCCAGGGGGGGCGTCGCAATCTGCCTCGACTTCCTTCCACGTCTCCGAAAACAAAAGAAGGGGATTACTCGCAAAGTAAAGAAAGAACGAGAGAAAGAATTTTTACCCGGAACACGCAGCAGAAAGCAATTCCTCCACCACCTCGCGAGGATGGATTCACTCCCTCCTTTAACTTTTGTGAATGCGAGAAAAGGGCAGGGCAAACAGGATAAGATAGGAAAGTGGAAAAAACAATAAGCAAATAAATACGGGAAAGGCGCTCCATATAATGAAGGCTTGTGTAAGGGAGAGAGAGAGAAAGAGTGCGAGAGAGGAGCTTCTTGCCATTAGAAAATAAACCAGGAGAGAAGGTTGTAGATATGCTTGAATTTCCATGGGAAAAATTCCCCTGGACCGGGAATCGAAACACGGACTTTCCGGACCACTGTGCAGACTAAAACGCAATCCGGGTTCCTGAATTCCCATGGCATTTGTACCGAGACTTATCGTACTAGATGTTAGGCCCTCTTGATCCAACAAGGTTGGCAATGCGAGGGAGATAAGACTTCAATGAAGCCACAACCGGTTTAGAGCCTCAAACCTGCAATGAAGCCGCGTATGGCGGAATGTGTAAAATGCTAACATCTAGTACCATGAGCGTCGGTACAATTGCCTTGGGAATTCAGGAACCTCGATAGCGTTGTGGTTTTAAGGAGTGGCCCGGAAAGCCAGATGTCCGTGGTTCGATTCCCCGTCCAGGGGAATGTATTCTCATGGTAATTCATGTGTTTATCAACATCATTCACGCGGCAGGCTTCGAAGGTTCTGAAGTGTATTTCCCTTATCTTATCCATGAGATCGTTTTTACAATAGTAATTCGGCTCTCTCTACTAGGGCGGACCAAAAATTAACCGGACGGAAATCGTGCATGAAAATATACGATTTCCGTCTGATCACTTTTGGGCCCGCCTAGTAGAGAGAGCCTAATCACCATGGTACGTATATATATTTACTAGGAATGGACTGATCTAGGATTTATTTCGGATCCGGATACGGATCGGATCCTTGATTTTCGGAGCCGGATCTTTCGGATCGGATATTTTCGGATCCAAATGCATTTTCTAATTACTTACGCTGAGATTCCCCCGATGATTGTTCAATCTCTTGGAAAAAGTCACACTATATGCCAGTCGTATTTTGCCTTTGCGAGAGCTTTCAATTAAAGCAGTTCATGAGTAGGACAAGAATCACATGCGACGGCGCATTCAAAGATAGAATCGGCACTCTTTCCACCCGCATGGGGTGTTGCATTCACTGAGACTATTACTTAAAATTTAGGATCCAGATCCGATGTCTTGCACGACTTTGGATCCGATGTATCCGATGAAGGGCAATATCCGCGGATACTTGGATCCGAGGTATCATATCCGACAATACCTAATATATATTCATATACGATTTCTGTCCTTCTAACTCATATAGTTTGAGTAGTTTGAGTATGAATTTGATAAATTTGATTCTCTCATTATATGAGTGTTAATTCACTCTTTCTTAGTCAGTTGGTTGAACTTTACACCTTCAGAAGGTTGTAGCGAGCCCCTTTGACAGTTTTAGTTCGAAGAGTTTTTCAACCTCCTCGATTTCGGAAATGGCTGATATTTGACACCAGCGAGCAACGTTGAAATTTTGTTTTCTACTCGGTAAAAGTGCGTCGGACGTGGTTGATATGCTGTCTACAGCTTACAAAAATGGAGAGCATTTCGAATGTGACTAACGTTTGCAACACAAAAAAAATATTTTTTAAATTTCGCCCAGTTATTTTTGGATCATATATATCTTGATCATCAGGCTCAAATTATTCTACTTGATATTCCTGAGAAAGATTTAATTGCATGGTGGGTGAAAACAGATGTGGAGGGGACTCTATTCTGAATCTCGACTCTACAACTGTACAGAAATCAAGAGGACTGCATAGAGGATGCCCAATTCCCTCCTAAAGAAGGCTGTTGCCACTTCGCTCTCATTTTAATCGGTTTTCAAAAATTGCCGCGGCGCTTTGATGTGTGCATTGCGATCCACTTTTTTCCAATTTTTTGTAGAAAAATGCTTGTAAATGCGAGGAAAATCATTGAAATGTTAATGAATTTGATAAATAACATCATCATGCATATAGCTTTCAATTAATACTCCTAATTATGACTTATTTCCCCGTGAATCTCGGTTCAATTTGTCCGTCAGCGATGCGAGTGGCGATTTCTGTAAGCCCATTCAAATGCACGTTGAGTGACGACACATTTGGAGGCCATATTGAGGACCCTTTTTTATAATATTCGTGATTGCAATATTCGTGCCCAAGACATTGAGTCAGGATAGAAAAAGTAGATGCGGATCGATTCGAGAGCTTTCGTTTCTCTTCTGTCTCCCCAAAAATCGTCTTCTTTTTAATGGGATGGGACGTTCAACCTCCAACGCCATTTCTCGTTCACAGCCACGCCTCTTTCCATTTCAAGGCTTTCCTAACAGAAAGAATCGCAATTCAATTTGCAGTTTCCATTTGACTTTCGGACTCCAAGACATCAGGAAACTTAGGTAATGGAATGCGTGCACTTTCAAATGTCTTGCAATAAATAATGGTGCGAACTTCTTCCTTGTTAGGAATCGCTGTCTTTGAATTGAGAGACTTAAGAAACAATCATGCTGGATATTCAAGAAGTAAAGAGCAGGAGAGAGTTCAATGCTACGATAGAAGATAAATCATAACCACACCTTGGAAATAGAGAGCGCAACACTGGACTAAATTTGGGAACTTGGAATACAAGGTGTAAAACAAGTTTCACACACCCTTAGAAACAAAAATGCTTCAATGGAAAGTAATATTTATAGAAGATATATAAAAGTTGATATGTCCATACGTTGATACACAATGGTGAAAATTGAAAGGATATTAAAGGAATATGGAGCAAAGGATAAACTTACTCAGAATCTTTAGGAAATCTCCTGGATATACAATAAGTCCCAGTATTTTTAATTTAAAGAATAATAAAAAATCTCGTAAATAATACACAAAAATAAATGTTTGATTCAAGAATTATATTTTGCACAGTTGTTCCTTCTGGCGTGATGCACATTTAACCTACACATAATGCATATTTTTAGAACGAGAAGAATAGTGAGCCGAAAAATGTCAAGACCGTATAAATTCGTTAATATATGGAAGTAAAACCCACGAAAAAATGGTTGATTTCAAGACAAAACAAAAAAAGCTTATATTAATCAGATCTTAAAATTCAAAGGGAAGTAAATTCTTCAATATCTCATTCCGGGAAAAAGGCAATCAAAGATCCGTTCTGAAAGCTATTTTCTGCGCTGAAATACAGTGTGTAGAAACCTGTATTGTGTAACTAGTATTCAAAAATAACTATATCATTCGTAAATATTTAATTAGAATTAAAAAAAAGTTCTTCTAAGAAAATCATATTTTTATCCCAGTTGAAGCATGTTATTTGTTTAAAATACGAAGGGATAAGTAATCTGAAAACTCGCAAGACCGTTTTAAAATCAAAGTCGTGGAAGTTAATCCTGCTAAAACACTTTAATCCTATATTAAAGCTAGTGAATGCATATTAAGAAGAAGTGATCAAAATCGAGAATCATTTAGTTCTTCAACAAATTACGCCGAGTTAAAAAGTTAATCAAGGATCCGTTTTGAAAGTTAATTGCTGCACGAAAAGACAACAACCTTTTTTGCTAATAAATATTCATAACAGAAAAAAATTTTTGATTTATGAATTCTTAATTTTTTCCCACGCGACCTTTAACCCCTCGTATTGGCGGCGTGCTCTTTGAACCGCTTTTTGATGAAGCAGAGAAAACGCTAGTTGGGGAGGAGCAAGGAGGAGGGGATTATTTTTTGACGCGAAATTTTTATCATGATTTTTTTATCCGCGAGAGATGGGGAGAAAAGTGTGTAGGAGCAGGAAGATCCCTCGAAAGTTTTGTTGGGAAATATCCCTCCGACCTTCTCTGCACGCGCTACGTCTTCTTCACATGAGCTTCGCTTTTGATCAGCGGGACGGAAGATGAAAGCAGCGCCAAAGACAGCAAGCGGGTGCTAGCGTAAGAAGAAGGAATAGAGATGGAGGGTATGAAAGGACCTAGGTTTACGGGTGTTTATGGAAATAAGATCATGTGTTCTCTAGATATCGCAGAATTCAATGTGAATAGACAGACATAAGTTTTCTTCTATCATTCATCTAAACTGGAGGTAACTTTTGCCCAACTCTACAGGATTCCGTAGAAACAAACTAACTTATCTAATTTTAAAATTAATCAACAATACATTTTAAGTAGTTAAAATTATTGGCATATCAAGTACCTTGAATTTAGGCTGTTTCTGAACCTCTAATACAACTATTACATCAGGATTTGTTTTCAAAAGTTTGGGCCAAAATCACCTTGAATTGCCCCAAACTAATAAATGTATACAAATCTAGTTCTAAACTATGAGTTGAAGACAAAACATCCCACACAAAATATCTCTTAGTTCACTGTTTTCAAGAATGCTATGTTTTTTAACCTGTATCTTTATTTTTTACGTAAAAATGGAAAAAATAACAATATTCTTCAAAGAAAAATAATTTTATATCGCAATGTACCAATTTATATAAAACCAGCTTATATTCAAAATTCCTTTATAACCTTCATCAGAATGTTAATTAACCTTCATCAGAATTTTAAGTTATCTTCATCAGAAGAAGATTCATAACTTCCACCTGTCCACTGAGTAAAGACTAAGTCGATAACTCAATGCCAACGGCAAAACACAAAAGAATATTTTTATGTCTCTGACCCAAAATTACCGGGAAAGAAGCAAAGTTATCCCAGTCGACCGTACCATGATTTTAATCTTCTAAAATAATACCATTTTAGTCGCCTCAATATATGAATAGCCAAAGGTGTTGAGAGACCAATCGTTAACAAAATATGAGCATAAAAATAAATGGAGATGTGAGTTCAGATTTCGAAATTTCAACGAAATGATCGTTGGATTTTTCTCCTCATAGAAAAATCTGCCAATTTTGTTGGTAAATCAAGGAATGGTTTCACTAGTATTGGGCCTCGTTGTCCCCATGGCAACACTGTTTGTCGCTATCTCTCATCTTCCACTCCTATCCTCTCCACGGAGGCGTCGACGGGCTCCAATTGCGGCGGCGCCTCCATCCTTTTTCCTTCCCATTCCAATCCCTCCCCGGATGACTCGGCGTATCAATTGAATTATTGGCTCCCGGCCCCGATATGCTGTATACTTCAAAGGGCCCCCTTAGGGCCCTCATTCAATTTCGAACTAGCATTTACTTAAACCCTTAATTATTCGGCTGTGAAACTAATCCCTCAACGTATCCGTTAATCCACTATGGGTGGATATGTATTAGGGTGGTGCGAAAAAACTCAAGTTACAAATTCAGTGTCGTAATAGCGTAAAAGCCATGAATATGTATATATTACTAATAACCTATACTATTTGTAATCATTTTTAGCAATAGCGTTAAAAAATATAAAGTTTATTTAATTTTTTGTACAACCAAAAAAAAAACATTTTTTTTTTCATTTTTGTCATTTTTTCAGGTGCTTTGCGGGATCGGAAGATGATGTCCGATTTTAATAATTCTTTTTTTTTTCTTGTACTAACGTATCGCAACTTTTCCGCGCTATTACGACACTGAATTTACAACTTGACTTTTTTCGCACCACCCTAATATGTATTCAAAAATAAAGGTTTGTTCCGAAATTTAAGCATTGACTTGCGCTAACCCAGTGTACCCATTTATTCCTCTTTTTCATTACTGGAAATCATTCTTGAAGGTCTTAGTATACAAAAAGTATTTATTTTTGGGTGTTCCAGTAGCGATGAAACCTACGAGGAGATTACCAAGAATACGCCCTCGTTACTCCGTCAACCATCTTTCGAACACATACCATGCTGAACTTGCGGGAAGTTTTTCTCAACTTCACCGAATGAAGAATCAAATTCGTCGACTGTTCACGCCGAACTTCTCAATGCCTCCAGCCTCCACTTGACTGCCTCCCTCTCAACTGTTTTCGTCACATTTCCGGATCCCTCTTTTGTGGGAGATGAACGACCGATTGGATTCTCCACTCTCCTTTTAAAAATCTCTCAAGACTGTCTTCTCCTCACTTGCATACCATTGGCACTGAAATGCAGAGGCGCAGCGAGCGAGGGGGGGGGTTGGGGGATAACCCCCCCCAGAGCTCAGACAAATTTTTTAAGTTTAATCTATTTTATTTATTTAGATTAATATTACTTATAGAATAGTGTAAGGATTAATAAAATATCCCTCAGAAGGCCGTAAAACCATTTTGAACCATTTATCGTAATTTTTTTTCCGGCGGATGGCCCTCGCACCTACCGCTTACCCTGACAGGTATGCCATACCCCCAGACACCCTAGTATTAGTTGCGCCTAAAACCCCCCCTAACCTTAATTCCTAGCTGCGCCCATGCTGAAATGGATCGGGTTGATACGACTGATAAGTGTTGGAATCACATCCAGTGGGCTTGGGTTCAAATACAGTCAGTGGCAGTCATTTTACAGAGGTTTCCTAATCCCTGATTGAGAGCCTTGTAGATTTTTTTCCAGAGCTGTGGTTCACTTCAAGTGCAATACACCGTTTGTCGGCTGGGCCGTGGTGCGCTTGGCGCCTTCCGCTGAGGACAGGCTCGATAAGTATGTGACGCTGGATCGAAAAACTGAAAATTACAGGTTTCTTACTGAGTTGGTGTATAAGCTAGAGTTCTGGCCTCCCATTCAGTTGGTTTGGGTTCAAATCACCCCAATTGAATATCTCGAGGTCCGTCCGTCGGATAGGACGTTAAACCGAGGTCCATTTGGCGCCTTTCGTTAATGATATTTTATTTCGTGGTAGCAATTTTTAAGATTATCCCTGCTTGAGAGATGTGTTGAGGGCATTTCATGTGCAAATGAATATCTCGAGGTCCGTCCGTCGGATGGGACGTTAAACCGAGGTCCACTTGGCGCCTTTCGTTAATGATATTTTATTTCGTTAAGAGTTTTCGTTAAGGGATATATGAAAAAAATGCCGTAATTTATACTTTACAATGCAGTAAAATTGGGTTTAAACAGAGTCAGTGCTATCCTATGCCGCTTAGCCATGATGGCAACCAAACGCCCAATTCGCTACTTGCAGGCCGGCCGCACGCCGGCAAATTCGCGGCGAGAAGTTTTCACCATTTCGCTCGCCTCGGCGTGCCTTTCCCGATGGTTATGAGCAGTTTTCCTAGTCCCGATCAAGGCAAATGATTTTTTCTCTGTGAAATTTTCACACAGGTTTACCTTATACCTACACGTTTTTGCAGCAATAATGGTTTCATTCATGCGATATAGATATTAAAATCATAAATGTGTAGCAAAAAGTTGCCTACCCCAAATTAAATGATTTAAATTGTTGTTAATAATGTTTTTTTAAATTACTAAACGCATTTTCTTTCTTTGCAATGAAAATCGCGAAGGTATTGGCATAAAAATTGTTGTACACGGCAAGGCGACTTGAGCATCGCCGCTTTTAACAGAGAAACAGAGTTCCAACAGAGAAAGTGGGTGCATCCCCTAAACGAAAAAGGGAACCTAAATCGTGTATTGCAGACTTAAGGGTAATCCTGGAAATTTTTTTTTTTATTATTTTCGTATGAAACCAACAACATCAGATTTTATTCTTGAACTAATTACACCATTGCACGTGGCGGAGATCACCGCGCATGCGCAAAATGATTTGACTAAATCCTTTTGGCCGACGGACGAAAATTGACAAGACAGCACTCTCCATTCAAACCAGTAAAAACCACGTCGATTAAGACGCCTATAGGCAAAAGTTCGCAAGAATGGAATTTGCCATGAAGAAATCATTTAATCATTAACCGGGATTTGAGCCTGGTGCATGAGCGCTATATTTTTTAAATTGAAAATTAATTACCGATCCCAACTGTATTTGGTGGAGGCGACCGAATGCTGAGGTCATTTGCGCCGCGAGGGAAGGGTATTGGAAGGAAGGGTGGAGAGGTACCCGATGTCGGCATTGGCCTGCTCTTAACGAAAGGCGCCAAGGGGACCACGGCTTAACGTCCCATCCGACGGACGGAGTGTTTTCGCTTGAAATGTCCTTCACTCCAACATTCTAGCGAGCAGTCTCTAAAAGTTCTCCGCCGCCGCCGGGATTCGAATCCGAGCCCACCGGGTGGGAAGCCAACACTCTATCCACCACAGCAATCCGATCCCCTCAACCGAGCCCAAAAAAAGACTTATAAAATGGACTATGTTCTAAATAAGTGGGAGAGAGAAAATACCTAGTTGTCGCTCCTACCTTTCGACGAGAAGTGCCTGCTCTCCTCTCCCCCAATGGTTCGGCTCGAAGCCCAGTTCTCGGGTCACACTCCGTCCCACTCCGACGACACGAGAATACTACTACCCTCGGAATCGTGAGCCATCGTCACTCCTCCATCCTTAGCAATAGGGCGGTTTCCTATTATTCTTCATTGCATAAATCGAATGATTATTACTCCTGGAGTACATATTTCACGCTTTTAGATTTTTAAATGACGATATCTATTTTTCGCGATTTAATGAAAAGTGAAAATTTTCAAGTGCGCAAAAAAGCAACGGCTAAGTATGAATGCTGAGAAAAGCCTATGTGGCGTCATTCTGGTTCCCGGCACCGCCGTGTGAGGTAACCTTGGAGCGAGGATATGCGCGCCGCTGCGATGCAGGCTGCTAGCAGGTAGCGCTTGGCTTAAATAAGGATTATTAATACCTTATCAAACGAAGGAAACTTTCCGACCTTAGGCAATTTTAATAGGTGATAATTGAGATATGTTTCCCTGAGCTCTGTGCCTCATGCGTGGGGTCTCATAGACACCACGCGACCAAAGGAGGGAATATATGAATTCCGGTTAACAGCCATGTCCACTGCATATTTCACCATGGAACTTAGATCACTCTGCCAACCATCGACGCGAGTGATAGCCTGTCATAGTGTTGCACCTATTCGATTGCTAGAGTTTTGAATAGGAAAACCATGCAGTAATGAGACAGGAATTTCTACATCTACATCTGCATCGTACCCTGCGAGCCACCTCTAGGGTGTTTGGCAGGGGTTGATTAATCACCAGCATGCAACATGCAATGGGACTCCTACATGCTCACCACATGGTCCAAAAAACGCCACGCATGCAAACAAATTATGCTACCACATGCTGTTAGAAATAATAATAAAATTCAGAAACTTGCATTAAAATATACATAAGTTAGTAGGTTACACTACAAGTCATCTAATCTATTTGTGAGTTCTAACGCTGACGTTATAATCTCTAATTAATCGTGGAAAAAATGGATTCTGAATCTGTCTATTCTACAATCTATCTCTCTCATTTTATTCACGTGATCTGATCTTCCGTAGCATGCTGGTGTTCGTAAGATATGGCTAACCTTTTTAAAAAAGACACCGCTCTTGAATTTATTTAAAAGGTTTAGCCTATTTTTCAATCTACGGTCTGACAGAGATTCCCATCACAGTTTATCTAAGAGGTCAGTTACACTTACAAAACTATCGCAACGACCTTTCACGCACCTGGCAGCACTTCTTTGCACACATTCTAATTCTATTACTAAGCCTTTTTCATGAGGGTCCCAGACACTCTCAGTATTCTAAATGGAATAGTTACTAAACATCACCTTCAAAAATGTTTTTTGACCATGCACGATTAGAAGTTTTGCATTTTTTTATTTTACAATTTTATCTAAATATCCTATTGCATTGCTTTCTGTAAAGGTAATTCCATCCGGTACGTGGTGTTTAGTAGGATGTGATTTATTCTATATAGAATGAATTGTGGGCTGGCACTGTTTGTCTCCCGTATTATGGGAAGACTGCTTTTGGTCACGCAAAATGCAGATAGACTGGCACGCTACAAATTTAATATACCTATGTATAGATTTATATAAATTAGGTAAGTCAGCGAAAATGTATATTCGTGATGTATTCGTGGTCTATCAGCTTCATAAATTTCTAATGCTGTTCCTTTGGATTCTTAGCATTTTAGAGTATTTATTCAGACTAAATGGATCACTCTCACCTTATCCCTGCGCTGTGAACATTTTCAAAACTGATATGATGGGGCGAGAAGTCTACGGGTTCAAGCCACTTTTTTCTAGACAGACTTCAGTACAGAAATTAGGTAAAGAAAAAAAAGGAGATCAACTAGACATGTAGTAGTGTATTTGATTTTCCACTCGATGACAGCATAGGGGCAATTCCGTTTGTGACGGAATTACCTAATTATTATTAAAATTACTATTATTAAAAAAATGCAAAACTTCTAATCGTGCATGGTGAAAAAAAATTTTTGAAGGTGATGTTTATATACATAAACAAAATTAACTATCGAAATACCTTCTAAATATGCCCAAAATTAATATACGACGGAATTACTGCCAGTTCAACCTGCTAAGTGTAATGATTTTAAACATCATCAAAACTCTATGAATCGAAGTATAATTTGAAAACTTTTAATGAGGCTCTGAATAATATTACAAACACCGATTTCATTAAATTCAATCATTTAGCCGTTGATTTGTCGGGATAAAATGTATCCAGCCTAAATTTTAATTCGAGAGAAAAAGTTGGGGAAAACAACATATTCATGGAAATGCCCATAGAAGAGAGATTCACTCGTATCCCTTGGCAACCAATTTTATGTATTTTTATTCCATCAATTTCTGTACCTCACTCTGTTTACAAAAATAAATTCACCTTTACCCCTAGATTCTCACCCTTTCATTTCTATTCGCTCTAGTATATGTTATAGTTTCAAAATATTTAAGCAGTACTTCCATTTCTGTAAATACGCATACCATTTGAAGGAATCATTAGTTTTAGGGGTCGCAAGAGCGTTAATTTTAAGTGCTACTTTGTGTGGGCTTTCGCGGTGTGGCGGATAGGTATATGGGATTTACACCGCGTGTGTCCATCTGGGTAGGCGACACTTTCGCTGAAATTGCAGCTGGCCCATTAAGGTCACTGAAGTGCAGAGTGGTGGTATTGACCGACTTTTTATACATATCGTCGGAGGCAGGCGTCTCCTCATTGATTAGGTCAGGAGGCCGGAGACTTCAAATTGGTCCGTCTTCTTCGTTGATTATCTTCAACCGACCCCTGAAAACACAAATGACAAACGCGGTCTAAATCTCGTAAAACTCTCCGATGAATTTACGTGTATATTGTATTTAATACCAATGCTTCACACCCACTGGATAAATTCTTGATTTTTTTAGGTTTTCATATCATTTTTCTTTTTTAAGTTCCTGATTGTGTGGTCCAGTGGCATAGCCAGGAATTTTGTTCGGGTTGGGTCTAAAACCAGGGGGGGGGGGAATTTTTTTAAAACAGGGCACTATGTTCAGGGTTTTTAACTAATTTTAACACTTTTCATTATGGAAAGATTTTCATTTTTTAAAGTAATCTTTTGTAAATTCATGATATTTTTAATATTTGGTTTTCTTTTGTGACGAAGAAGTGTGCTTTTATATTACGGGGGGGGGGTCCGGACACCCAGAACCCTACCCCCCCCCCCACCCCCCGCTCCTCGCTACGCCACTGATGGTGTGGTCAAATGGCTGACGATTAAAAATACCTCAAAAGTGGCCACAATAATCAAGTTTCAATGGGGCTTGCTGGTGCTTCATCTGTGTAGTCTCCTTGGCCGTACTCTCCACGTAACTTGTTTGCTAATAGCCCGGGCGCGTGTGTGTTTGGGAGATGAGACATTGTTGGCGGCCCGAGAGAGAGATAAGTAACCACGGAGACGGGGTGAGCCACCTGTTGAGCAGAGGCAGCGGCTAAGGGGAGGTTGGGACGGAGAATTTTCAAAGCGGTTTTCCAGGGCGCGGAGCGTGGGGCCGAGCAAGCAGCGCTGGAAGGAGATGTCATTAGACTGGAGAGAGAAAGGGAAAAGGGTGGGTTGGGGGAGGAGAAGTCAAGGGAGGGACTCATAAAATATGCAAGGAAGGCGGCCGAAGAGGGAAGACACGCCTGGGAAGTGGGGATTCGTGAAAGTGGTTGGTCATCCCCACGCGTCTCAATGCAAAATCCCAATTGTTTCGTGCATTTTCGCGAAGATATTATTTCTTTAAGGTAGTTAGTATGCCTCAGTAAAAGTAACAAGAATTTGATAAAAATTTGGTCACATATTATTTGAAAGACGTACTTTCGATGATCTAAAAAAGTAGGGCTTCCCACATACTGTTTTTAAGATATTTGACGGCAAAATTAGGGTAGTATATCATGGGCTTTTAAGAATACACACGGTTTTTTCGAGCTAGAGAAGCTGTTTGTGACAAGACGTTGTTGAGACGGCATCAATTAGAAGTAAACTTTTTTGAAGAATCTAAACATCTACGGAAAATTATAAGTTCTTGAAAAAATTAGCAAGCTAAATACGAAAAATTGCCTGAAACTGGCAAGATGATCGCCGGGATCTCTGGTACCAATACCGCAAAACGAAAACCACTAGACCGACTCCCCCTAAGTCACGCAAATATATTTAGTTTCCTGACTTTTAAATACGTCTTACTTACGATATGTTTATAAATAAAGATACTTATTTAGGTTTTACTTCTTTTATTGTGAATATATAGTCAAGGTTTGTCGTCAACAGTTCAGTGGGCTAAGGTTCGAAGAAGCGTTGAAACTAGTCGACTACTGTAAATACATTTAAAAAATAATTTTTAATGTTTGCATTAAGCTGAGGAGCAAAGTTCCTCTCGCAATGTATTCCTAACTATGTTTTCTTATAATTAAAAATTTTTGGCGACTCCTTCGCATAAATAATAAATAGCTCGAGTACACCACCCGACTTCAGCCGATGCCGCACAGAAGTACCTTAACACCTTGCGTGCCACGGGCGTAATTATACGCCATCCTTCCTTTAAAAATCTTAGTTTGCCATATTTTTATAAAGTGGGACTAAGCTCTCAGTGAACAAATGAAAAATAAAACAAAAGCCAAATTCGTTCTTTAAAACTATACCAAACTCCTCGTATTTAAGGTTGGTTGATAAAAAATAACAGAAATGTTTTTAAAATGGCCAACAATGGAGTACAAATCTAAATTACTACGGTCAGCACGGTAAGTGTTAAACTGCCCTTCTTTAACTTTTAATTTAATTATAATTTAATATAGCGATCAGAAAATTGTTAATCATGTATATTTTTGAGTTTGACGTCTCAGGCGATACCTTGTGGGCATTGAGAATTGATGTCATAATAAAGATAAAACAGTTGTTGACAAACCTTGAATCCCTCCCTCTGATTACGTCAATGGTATCCACGTCATCTAGATTTATGTCATTCACCCCTACCCTCTACCATTTCCCTACACCTTTCAGATCACCTGAAAACATCATGAGCAGGTCAATTTTTGTGAGATATCACCGTGATAATGACAGTGTATATTGCATTTCTGGGTCTGTTAAGAAATAAATCTGTTGAATCTATCATGTAGTAGATGTATTGCGTATAGGGTGAGCATAAAATCTTGCAATTATTATAAATATTTATCACTGAATAACCGTTTGGCATGATAATTTTAATCTAATGCTGTCACATAGGTCAATATTATTAGTATATTTTTAAAACCCCTGACGTTAGTGAATTTAAACGTGTGCCACCTTGGTAGTTCGCAGAATGTCGAAGCGGTATTCCAGTTCCCGTTTTGTAACAAGTTTTCTGTCACAGTACCCACAGCAGCCTCCTAGCTTTTAGTTCGTCAACGTCAGCAACTGGCAATCCAAGAAAAAAGTTATTATATCAAAGGGTTATTCTGTGATAATATTTTAGAATCAGGGCAAGACTTTACGCTCATCCTGTATATTGATGGCACTAGCATATGCAGACATATATAAATTTTTTATTTTATTTCCTCCTTCGGGATATTCTAAAAAAAAAAGAAATCAGTGACTCAGCGAACATTAGTAACGTGACAATTTATTTAAATTTATTTATACAATCTGGGGCATTTATTTAAGATCAACAATTTTCTAACAACTTGGCTACATGAGAAGGCTATCCTGAAAACATTACTTATTGCTCAAAAATTAGAAAGTTTAGGTCACCAAGTCTGCTAAAATATATAAGGTTATCATTCGTTTCTTTTGCTGTCTCTCTTAACAGTAGAAAAATTACCAATAATTAAGCACAAACATATTTTTATTTTAATCCATCCATCTCCAGGATAGGATGGCTATTTTTAGAGCGGTTAGTGATCAAAAATCGTCCAAACAGCAGATACCGTGACGGGAATGCTTTTATTTTTTCAAGCGATATGGCCGGCCAGTTGGACAATTCAACCCCGCCGCAGGGGATACGGTGATATTCGGTTTGGACATTGATCGCAAGAGAGCCAGGCATGTCGCATGCAGACAAACACGCCGCCAGGGGGCTGACTCCGGAAACCAAGCAGATTTACTCTCCGTTTCAAACTAAAAGCGATTCGAGTTCGAACGCTTCTATCTCGGTACAAAATTATCGCGCGAAGACAAAAAAATGTGTAACCTGTAAGCTTATTTTATTCTGTATTAGATACTTGGGGTCGAAAATAATTTTCCAAAACTTACTCAACGTTTGCTTCTATATGGTAGAGAGGCATGGACGATGATAGTTGCGGAGAAATCAAGGTTGGAGCATTTGGAGATGTAGTGTTACAGGCGAATGATGAAGATCGAATGGATAGATCATGTGACTTATTCGTAAGTTCTAAGAAGAATAAAGATGCGTTAACACCATGTAACATGTTACATAAACAAGTTACATTTAACATGTTGTACGAAAGAGATAAAAATTCGTGTAACAAGTTGCATGTAACATTGTGTTATAGAACCAAAATTCGTGTTACGTAAAATTTTTTGGTTTCCCGCACGAAGTGGGAAAATGTGTAACATGTTACATAAAAGAGGTGAGGCGCATAGTGGGCATAGCCAGTTGACGGGTGGCCTGCGACTGAATGCAATCTTATCGTATTTACTAGTATTGTTTGAGTAAATATTTATCATTAAATTAAGTACTAAGTAATTCAATTTCACTCTAATGCTCTTTCGTCATTATGCTTGCTTTCTTAGCTCGGATGATGCTCGAATAACTAAGCAAAACGTTAAGCAGAAAAGCCTTATTCACAAAAGCAGGCGTTCTTGATGTATATCTGTCTCCTGTCTTCGTAAATGAAACTCAAAGCTTCATAACACCCACAGTTATGGTGCAAGTCATATACTCCCCCGATATCGATAACATGAATGATGGTTGGGAGATTTTGCCAAAATGGCATACGAATCATATCGAAGTATATACGAAAACCAAATAATACACGTTTAAACCAGCAGCACATGGAAATATAGCCACAGACATAGGTGTATAGACACATTCATACAGGAAATGTGGAACCAAACTTTCGCTAACATCTTTAAACCAATTAACATCTTTAAACCATTGGTTTAAAGATGTTAGTTAAGTTGTAACAAAAATCTTTAAACCTGTGGTTTAAAGATTTTTATTAGTTAATACGGCATAGTCTCTGCTTTTCCCCGGATTAGATATTTCTAAGTGATCACCATGAAGCATCCAGCAGAAGTTATACATCATCAAAACTTACCAAATTTTTTGATATCGTTGTTTCTTTTCCTTGATATTATCCTCGAACATCTCACCCAGTTCCAGGTTAACAGTTTCCCAGATACATTTAAAATTTAATACTTTTTACTACCATCAATTGTAAACGTGTGCGATCAGTACAAAAACTGTGGGTGATATTATATTTTGAGCGTATTTTTCGTTTTTAGGAGGTCAAAATACTAGAATAACACCAATATTTTTAAGAAGTAAGGATGAACTTGAAATTGGTTGCATAGCGTTCTTTGAATGACCAAATCTCCATTACATGATCCCCATCATTTAATTGGAGATATTGGCTAAGAGATACTGCATGGTTACTTCTTAGCTTCAATTAATTCGGTTGATTCATGCTTTGTCTTTGTGTAACTATTTACCATATATATAGCGTTTGAAACGCCCGGGCTAAACATCGCCCACTAACAGCCAAAACAAACCCTACCCTCCCTTCCCCCCCTCTCCCCTTCTTCCACCCCCACTACCTCACCAAGGAGGGCGACTGGAGGAACTTACCCTGCCTGCAGCAGTTCACCTTCAGCACTGAGGATAGCGGATCAATCCGCTGAAACGTCTGAACGTTTTTTTGCGAGTGTTCCTTTTTTACGTGTGTCTATGTTTTTATTAGTGCAATTTTTGTTCGTTCGCCTAGATCGGCCACATACTATATATAGGCATAGAATATAAGAAAAGTAGCGGTATTTTCTCTAATTCAGTCAGTAATTTTACTGATTTTACGACAGCCTTCCACATCGAGCGCGTTTTACTACATAGGAATGTCAAATGCCAGGCTGTAGCCTCTTGACCAGGGCACCAGGGACAGGCTGATGTCCGAATTATTCCAATCCGGTGGAGGAACACACCATCCGCCCACGCACCATGGCCGAGTCTCCACGACACATCAGCGTCTAAACCAAGGGTTGGCCACGCTCTGATTCCTAACCATTGCACATTTTCATCAGTTTCCTTCGATTTCAGAGGCCAAGATTCAGAGCTTTTGATATATAATGTTTCTTTGTAAGCTTTTCGCTTGACTAAAGGCAATTTCATAAACAATTTGTGTATCTTGCTGTGAAACACGAAGGTTGGCATTAAATCAGGAGGAGGCCACCCCGTCAAGCGAGGTCGATCAGATCCTCTATCATTCCTTGGCATCAGGGGCTGTACATCAAAAGATTTCCAAGACTCTAAAAGGGAATAGTAATAATTGTCACTTGTTTGATTAAGGTAGATTGTTTTCGCTCCAGAGAGGAGAGCGTAAGCATTTCCAGTGCCCGAGGTTGCTTCCATTCTTTGCAACGCAAGAGCTCTCCAAGGGCTGATATCCTTTTCTAATAATAGACGTTGTGCTGTAAGGAATCTAAATGCCATTATTTTTGTGGCCAAGTCTACGAGCCCAAGGCCACCTTCGTTTATGGGTGCAGTCACTACATTTGCACGAAGCCAGTGCTTCCTGCCATTCCACACGAAGTCAACCACTAAGGATTGTAGTCTCCTCACCATGGCTGATCCCGGGGTAAAAACCTGAAGTACATGCCATATTCTTGGAGCAATAAACTGGTTACAAGCCAGTACTCTCCCTCTCAGGGACATTGAACCGGTTCTCACTTTCCATCTGTTCATTGTCTCTTTTAACTTCGTAGCTATTTCCTCCTCAACTTTAGCATCTCCGCGTATGGGATCAGTATTGTAATGGTTCAAGCCCCATTACAGTGCATTTCCACTCGGCGCATTTTCTTCCCTACCAGTTCACCCGCTCGTTCCACGACCTTTCCCAAAACCCCACCCCCAAACCATGGCCCGTGGAGGAAGGCGTGGATGAGTAAGAGGGGATGAATGTGTTTTCGCCGATTTTTGTATGGTTGTGTGTGAGTGTGTGTGTGTGGGAGGAGGGGAGCTCGGGTTTTCCCTGAGTGAGTGGCGTATTACTCCTCCCTCCCTTCATTTGTGCATTACCCCCACCCCTAGTTGAGGTATGATAAAAGGTGGTGCGCGCAAGAGAACCAAAGGAATTCCTAAGTGACTGTCGGGCGGAGCCTATGCCCAAAATCAGTGCGACGCGCGGCAGGAGGAGACAAGGGGCCCAAATATTTTCAGAAAGATTGACCTGAAAGAAGAATCCCCCCCCGTCCGAAGGAGCAAAGGACCAGCTGAAGAGGACGCATTATCTCCGTTCCGGATGCAGCTTCCTCCAACAAGGGAGAAAGGAGTGCAGTAAATGGAACGAGAGAGTGTTGGATCCAACCTGGTCCAGCCAAGCCAAGTTAAGACAAACAGTCACGGAACGCACCCGTTACATTAGTGAAAGTGAAATCAGTCACCAAGTACAATTAACGTTCGCACCCCAAATTTACATTCGACGGGATGGACTATCATTTACCTCCCCAGTCAAGATATCATTGAATTTGTATCATATTTACGTGTTCACCACCGAACTTTACTTTGTTATCATCATTTTCTATATTGATTTTCATCTAGAAACCAAGTTATATTGTTTTTTATTTTTATTTATCATCGATGTTTCATAAGTGGCTTTCACCAATTCATATTTCATTAGCGTATAAGAGGGTTCCTTTTGTTTTTTTTGTCAAATGCAACCTTATTTGTGTGAATTATATTTTGTTTAATTGAAAGTGTTTGAGAGAATGTTTTTTGTTCTGATTCCTCCACGGGTCACCCCATTGAAAATATCCTTCGTCCTTCCTTTCGCCCCGTCTGATTTCCTTCCCGTAAATGCGCGTTGGACGAGTGCATCAGCGCCCGAACGTCACCCATCAGTTTGAATCGGGAACCCCCCCCCACCCGCAATCATCTTCACAGAAGGGGAATATTTTTTTTATTTTATGTGAATTACGAGAAGTGAGTGGCATAGTTTTGTCCCGTAGGTCCCATGCGGGAGGGATCTTCGCGGATTTGTATTTTCTTTATTTTTGTGCGACGTCTCCCCCCGGTTCTATTGTGGTATCCGGGCGAGTCGGGGGTGGGATGCCACAGTATCAATCCAGACACCAAGGCATTTCAAACCTCTAGTCGACCATGCAACGCCTAGAGGACAGTCTACCCGGGTTTTCCATCGACCAACCCAGAGACCGTTACATTTATTGAGATTTAGCTTAGCACCCGAAACTTTTGAAAAGGCCTTAAATATGCATAATACCTTATTGATATCGCATTCCCTAGTGATGAAAATATTAATGTCATCAGCATAGACGCTACATACAATTCTGGATTTTATAATATTCCCTACTTCAATTGGTTGCAAGTGAGTTTTGAGCTTTCTGATGAAAGGCTCAAAAGCTAGATCATAGAGCTGACCTGACAAGGGGCAGCCCTGTCGAATCCCTACTTTGAATGGAAAAGGAGTAGTTATGCAATAAGCCACCCTGGCCATGCATTCCGCACCATTATATCTGCGGTCATATATATATATACATATATATATATATACAGTCTGTATCATATTAGTAAAAGAAGAACCAAAACCAATCTTGGTAAATACCCGAAAAAGATGTTGATGATTGACTTTATCAAAGGCCTTTTCCTGGTCTAAGGATAGCACAGCCAGAGGTTCACCACTTTCGTTATAGCATTGAATAATGTCACGTGTTGTCGAAATTGCATCGAATATCGTTCTGCCGGGCACACAATAGGATTGCTCGGCGGATATAATTGTGGAAATTACCTGAGACAACCTATTGGATAGACATTTCGCAATGATTTTGTAATCACAATTTGTAATTTACAAAGGCCTTAGGTCATTTAGTGTTTCAACATTTTTTATCTTGGGTATCATTACAAGTAAGGCTGTAGATGTAGATCGAGGCAATTTTCCACGTGCGAAGCTCGCATTCAACATTGAGAGAAAGGGTTTTTCTAATTCCCTCCAGAATTTTAAATAAAACTCTGTTGTTAAGCCACCTATTCCAGGGGATTTGTTTTTCTTGAGACCCCTGAGAGCGTTAAATAGCTCATTGGGTTCTAGTGTAGCTTCCAAGTGAAAAGAGTTATCTTCCTCGATCACATCAAGAGTAGAGTAAAAATTATTTTGACTTGAGACGTCTTCAGAGATATTTAACTCTGAGCCAAAAACATTTTTTAAATGTGTATGTAGGGTAGCCGCCAAAATCTCTGGGTCTTCAACCCACTGGCCATCAATCTTTAGTTTCTGGATTGGCTTTGGTTGTGTTCCAGAAGCCCATTTGGCTAGGTGTGTCGCCGAGGGCGTGTCATTCGTAATGATGTTTTCCCAACCGGCTCTTGCCACAATGGCTTTAGCCTCACGAGTATAATAACCTTCTTCGGTCTCAGCGGATAAGTTCATTCGTAATCCTATTTTGTAAGTAACAGCATGCTCTTTTATCTCCTGTTTGAGAAGCTCCCAAGCTACGCATGGATTTTTATGGACCTGTGTGCCTGCTATTGATTTGATCAAAAGCTTTGCATAGGAGCAGTATTTATCATTTTCAAGCAAAGCATTATCAAATCGCCAGTAAGGAAAATGTTTCTTCCTATCTGAAATGATGAGGCGCATTGACACAGCTCTGTGGTCCGAAAAGCTAGATTCAATGCATATTTTATGCACTGACTGCACTCTGGTGTCCGTCATATAAAATCTATCCAACCTTGATGCAGTATGTACACCTCGGTGATAAAAATGGGTGAAGCCAGGCTTATTAGGTTTAAGTCTTCGCCAAACATCCACGAGTCGATGTTGATTAATCAACTGCCTCAATTTTGAGACATACCTAGCATGTGTCTCTAATCCAGATGATCTATCTATAGAAGGAGCCATGGTGCAGTTAAAATCTCCTCCTACCACAACCCAAATGTTATGGTTTCTTGATTGTGAATAGGCCGCCTCTATGTACCTATTCACCTCATGTACCAGCTCTACTGCACGGTCTTGATCATGAGGCCCATAATAAGTCACCAGCAAAAACGTGTGACGTTCTGGATACGTTATGGTCATACATAAACCCAGAGCATGACCTGGGAAAATAACCTTGGTCGAAAGAGAGGATATTCCGATATTATTTTTAATCGCAAAGGCAACACCGACATGAGGAATAACAGGTGTGCTAAAGTAAAAAGTGTAATTTGGCAATGAAGGCATTGTGGGAAAGTCAGTGTTTGCCTCTTGTATGAGAAGTATGTCGGGATTATGCTTATTCATAAACAACGACAACTGAGCCCACTTATATTGGCTCCGTACTGAACGCACATTCAAGGTCATGAATGTAATCTCATGCATCCTTTCCTATTCCTAGTGCTATGTATGAATAAATAAATAAATAGTTAAAAATTAAATAAATAAATAAATGTGTGTAAAAGTCGATGAAGGGTAGTTACCTCTTATCTATTGACAAAGCACTGACAAGCCTGTGAAGTCTATTTTTTAAAGCTTGTTCCTTCACAATTTTCCCCTGTACTATTTCTTTTAACGTTTTTAACAGTTCCTCCTCATCGAGGAGAAGTTCTTTGGCCTTCCTTTGCGGATCCATCCGCTTTACCCCGGATAAATATTTTTCTAATCGAGGATAGGGTATTGAACTGAAATCAGGATGTTCAAAATAGAACTCTTCAATCTGTCTGAGACCCTCAAAGTCTGGGTTTTTAACTTTACTCCCCTTCTTCCTCTGCGGCGATCCACCGGCCTCCCTCGTACTTCGGTGATCGTCAGGATTCTTCCTCTTACCCGTCCTGTCCAGTAAAGAAGCTGTGCCAAAATCAGGATCATCATAAAGATCCTCAGCATTCAGAGGGAGTGAAAGGGAGCAAAAAGATTGACTATCAGAGTCCCTCTCATGAGACTCGGATATAAAGTCACGAGAAGGTGATTGTGACTGAACAGTGATACTAGGGGGATCTTTTTCCTTTTCTTGACCAGGAAGATTTTTAGAGGTTGAGGGTTCTGCATGCAATGACAAAGGCACGGGGTCAGGATTTATGGTGGATAGCTGTGCGATTCCCGAAACGGAGAGGGATTGTGGTTCAGGAGGAGGTGGGGGTGGAGCGGGAATTTCTAGCCGCTCTGTAGCATCAATCTCCTCGTTGGTTCCTACTTCCGCCAGTGAAAATAGGGAATGTGGGCAATCTTTGGAAATATGACCATGCTTATTGCAAGTATTACATCTGTGGTCATTATGTTCAATGAAAATTCGGTGCGGTGTATCTCCAATTTCGACAAGGAAGGAATCAGGCAGAACAATTCCTTCTCGCCTGACTACATATACCGTTCTTTTCCATGAACCAATATGATTATAGCCGTCATCTTTGACGCCGAGGGTAAGGGAGTAAAAAGGGGATACAATCTGCACTGCTTGACGAAGAATATCAGCCAAATCAGCATCACTTACTTCAGGAGGAACTTTTTTCAGTGTTATTTTCTCGGAGCGGGTTACCATTCGCCTTGCCTCAACCCAGGTATTATTTATTGATAATCCACCATAATTTGCAATAAACTGTTCGACCAGCTCCTCCGTTTTTAAATAAATACAAATTCTTTGATGAGCCAGTCTGGTCGCATGCGTAATGTTATGCCCCCCTCCAAGTTTTTCCCCGAGTTTTAGTACATAAGTGTGAATGGAAGTATCGGGTGTAGCAGATAAAATAATTCCTTTCTTTTTATTCGGACCGGAATCCGAGGGAACGATCTTCTTTGCCTGGAAGGCGAAGACAGTTTTCGCCGCTATTGAGTACTGCGCGCCCGACGGAGCGCCATAGTGGTCATACGGCCTGGCGGCAGATGCGTAGCTGCGGCGTCGTTGAGTTGCAGGAGCGGTAGAGGAGGCAGGCGGGGCGGTTGGCCGTCTTGCGATGAGCTCGTCCGACGCGTCGACAAGGGAGGTGGGGGCAGTAGGCGGCAGGTGTGGGGTTGCAGTGGTTGGCGAGGCATAGCCAATGCTTCGCGAAGCCGGCTTCAAGGTCACTTGGAGTGACGTACTCCCAGCTGTGGAAAGGGGATTGGTTCCCCCCACCCCTCCAACACTCGAAATTGGACTTAGCACATTTTCACTGCTAATAACTTTAGTAATATTTTCACTATTAGCACATGTAGTTACCGTATTTAAATTTTCAGGTGATAGCGGTACAGCCGTTGTAGCCACGAGCGCTCCATGCTCCCGGCGTAGGACGGTGCATGGCGGTAATGAGTCAGAAGAATCATCAGGATAATTAAGTTGCTTAATTTTGCGTATTGGCGAACCTTTGGCTGTCTTCTTAGGTGAAGTAGGTGGAGTAGATGGCATGCTGCATGCAGAGATGATTGCAGGAGTAGTATTAGAGATTGCAGTTGAAGTGTAGATAGATGTGGCTACATCAGCTGATCGCGATGTTTCGTCCGCCGCATCCGACCGGGCGAAAGCCCGGGCGGCAGGTGGCAAGTCCGCCGGCGACCGGCAAGGCGACTGCAAGTCGAGTTGACGGAAACACAAAAACACTAATATAAATTAAACTATGAGGCGTACGATAATGATTTATACACCAATGGAAAGATGAAAGCTTTACGCTCTCGACAGTACGTAGTAAGTGGGTCGGGAGGTAAAAAAACACACAAAAACTCGCTTTTTTCGGGAGCTCGATTCGAAGCGTCCGATGCCACGGAGTAAGTATTTCAGGCTTCTTCGTCAGCTGAAGTATGAATGGTGAGGAAAGGAGAGGGTTGGAAGAGGGAGAAGAGCGGTAAGGGGAGAGGTGTATGGGGAGGGGAGTTAGGAATAGGGGTTAGGATGCGACGTTCAGACCTGGAAAGCTATTGGCTTGAAAGTGCCAAATGCAAGCCAATTCGAGGGTGTGGAGGTTGAGGGCGGAGTCGGTGGGAGGGAGGGAGGCAATAATGGATACTTTGTAGCATTGATTGAAAATGGAATCATGTGAAAGACAATGTGTAGGAACTGGTAGAGAGGAGTGGGGGGAAGATGGACAACAGGAGGCGCGATGATTGTTAATTCTGAGATTGAGAGGGGTAGTGCATTGGCCAATATAGAAAGCAGGGCAGAAATTACAGTGAAGAAGGTAAATGATGTTGGTGGAAGTACAAGTAGTGGAGGGGAAAATCGGTAGGAATTTAAGCTTGGGGAGAAAAGAGGAAGGGGGTGGAGAGAATATCTTGCAGGTTTTACACCTGGGACGATTGCAAGGTGAGGGTGTGGAGATAGTGACTGACTGAGACTTTTGGAGAGGGCGGGTGACTTTAAATATGGTGTTTAAATTCGGCGGTCTCTTAAATGTTATCCGAGGAGTAGAAGGGAAAATCTGAGAGGTGGACTTGTGTTTGGAAAGGATGGGGTACAGGTCCTTCAATATATTTTGTAGCAAGTGAGCACCAGGAAAGTAGGTTGTGAGCAGAGAAGGAGAGCAATGTTTGTCTGCGCGGGGTTTATTGTGAATAGCCGGTTTTTTTCTTATTTTGTTCAACAAGAGTTTTTCGGGGTAGCCGCGGTGAAGAAGAGAGGTGTGGAGTTTGGAGAGGAATTTTTGAAGGTCTTCGGGGTTATTACAGATTCTGTGTCCCCGGACAGAGAGGGAATAAGGGATGGAACGTTTGGTGTGTGGTGGATGGCAATTCCTATTCCTATGTTCCTAAATTCCTAAATCCCTATGTTACAAGAATATTGGAAAAAATACAAACACACATTAGGCAATGTGAATATTGGTAACTTTCATAATTAATACTGACATAAAAATCATCTTGAGTAAAAATTTAAGCAAAATAATAAGAAATATTATTTTGTGCATTCTTCTTTCGCATTGGAGGGCAGGATTGGTGGAGACCCTACGCAAATTAATGGCATGATGTCTAGCAATATTGTAGAGATAATGACTCCGTCACATTGAGTTCAAGCAGAAATTTGGGGTGCAATCAACACCACAGGCGACCTTGCCCACGCTGAACTATAAATATTTGTGTACGCACTGTGTTATTAGTGCTTGGGAACTCTGTCAAATTTACTTTTAACGTCAAAGTAGCCAAAGCTTTACGGAAAGCTGGTCAAATCGAGTCATTCGGATTTTGAAATGGAGAGCAGATGACTAGGACACTCACACAATAACAGCCGCACCGCGACCACTCAATTCCAACGCTGTCGATAACCTCACCATCCTATCAAATTCTTGTTTACCCGCGTTCTTTCATTTTTTCTGAGAATTTTTATTCCCGTATCTGATTCGGAATTGGATACACCTATCCCTATTCACGCGGATGTGGCAGACATCCAACAATTATCGCATGACCTTAAATATGAGTTCCTTCCCAGCGGACAAATTGCTGTGAGATCCATTTTGACATACATGTGTATATACCATGGAGATGTTACAGAATGGAGCATTTTTTTAATTAATAGGTTGGTACACAATGAAGTGCTGTTTTTTATTAGTCCATTCCTTGTTTATCCACGGATATGGAATAATAAGAAGCAATAACTGGGAAAAAACATTTCTTCACGCTGCAGGGATATTGGTAAAAAATATTTTCCTACTACGATTCCTCACAAGTTATGAATTGAGCTCAAATGAAGTAGACAAACGTATTCATTGTAAATTCTGCCCAGAATTCAGAGGACTAAATACAAGTAGGTACAGCAATTCGAAGGGATGTAAAATATACTAAGCAGTGAGCCATGGAAGGACAGTAGTGTATCAAGACTAATGAAAGTCGGAGTTATTCAAAAGAAAACTCGCTTTTAGACTTAACACAAAATCATCACCAATTCTAAATGGTGGTTTCAATATCTTTTGCTACGCATATTTCAAATTACACCTGTAACGCAGACGAAGCTATCTTGGCCATTATAACCATTTCATTCTCCATTGGACATTCAGTTGTTTCTCGGGTGAATTTAATTGTTACCTTCACCTGATGATGGGTCCGTCAGTTATAACGCGTAGTGTGATTAGTACAATTAATGGGGAAATGCACTAGTCTTTCTTTTAATATCATACGGTGATAAAACCCGAAGGTTGATTTGTATACGTTCGGAATTAGTTTTTTTAAATTGCCACCAAAATCTAATGGCGGCGCGGCGATCAGGAACAAACAAAACATCATAGCAACATATTTGTTTATGCTAGCAAAATGAGCAAAACTGGGAAAGAAAATAAAGGAATTAAAACGGAAATATGATGAAGATGACGTAAGAACTTTACAATGTAATTTTTGAAAAGTCAATTTCTTAATGGCGTCTTTACATATCAACAAAAATTTATTTACATCAAAGACGTTTTTGCAAACGAAAAGTGGAGAAATATAAGGTAGAAAATTACTCATTGATTTTGATAAATTACATTATGTATATGAAATTTCGGTGTAATCAAAATCTAAAGTGTGGTTGTCATTAATTCAATAGTTAAAAAGTGCACACAGTGCCATTTTTAGAAGAAAATTCGTGCTGTTGACTGTCTTGTTGCTGTTGCAAGATTATATTCGAAAGATTTCTAAACAGACCTTCCATTAAAGATATGTGCGTAAAAATGATTTTATATTTATCAATTGTGATGGCGATAAGGTTTTATTTTTTTACCTCCTTTTTCCGTTAACACCCTTTCTAATGCGCAATGATATCTTGTCATCTTCTACTCACCAAAAGATTTTATGGCGCATTATATTGGATATTAAAGCTGTTTGGAGATGTTTGTGAATCCCGAATCATTAAAACTTAAAAGAGAGGTTTTCCTGAAGTGGTATCATTCGCGATCATGATGAATAATCTTTCGATAAAATTCGTCATACTAGCCCCAATTCATGCGAAGGATCTCCACTTTGCGCATTTGCACTAGATATTGATATTCAGTTACGCAATTCTATTGTGTGCATCATCCTCTCTGGAGCTTACGAGGGGAAATCGCAGTCACACCTTCATATTTCAAGAAATCGGTTGATTAATGTGAAAAATGATTAAGAAACGTTTTTTTTATTTATCATGGCAACCGATTATCGTGGTCAATAGTCTGTTATTACGCGTGTGGTGCCCTTATTCAATACCAAGTTCAGGCACATGCCTTCTACGATTTTATGTGTATTTATTTTGAGGAAACCTATATATAACTTAAATTTTATGATTTTCAATCAGAAAAATGGTGGAAAATCACTACGCAGCTCACACTACATCGGGTTCATTATGCAATTGATCTTAGTTGTTTTATTAAACTAATGGGTGCCATGTTGATAGTAAGTATATGGGCCCCCGCGCACTGGCAACTTTTACAAAGCAACTATTTAGTTGCTTTGAGGAAGTCCCTATGGAACACACGGCAGTTGCGGCAACTAAAAAGTTGCCCGTGCGCGGGGCCACAGTCAATTTCGTGTGTTTCATTTGAACATCCACAAAGCAACTAAATAGTTGCTTTGTAAAAGTTGCCAGTGCGCGGGGGCCCTATATCGAACTACAGTTATCAAACTTGTTTGGTAAAAGAAATATTCAATGCTTCATATGAATCCAAATTGCGATGAGTTTGATCAGAAATGTGTATTTTTAACTTTACTTGTTGCAGTGTTTACTCGAAGTGTTTCTATTCATTTTAATTTTTCTTTAGGATTAAACTGTTGGACTAGATAATGCTTAAACATTTTCGTTATTTTACAACAAAATATGTGTTCTAAAAATACGAAAAAGCCACTTTATTAATTTAAATTAATGTTTGCAAATTATTATGGAAGATGAATTTTGCATACGCAGTAGTTTTCCCTCGGTTGAGTTACAAAGTTCATTTAGTTCACAAAACGGCCAATTTTACGGTGCGCGGAGTCATTTATTGCACTCGCGTGACTACGTTTTTGAATTTTTCATAAAAATATAATAAATCAGAATTAAAAATGACATTTCCTTTAAAATGACGTATTCTTCATTACTATGGCATGCACTTAGTCCAGATATAAATTTTCAAAGTACAGCGGCACATCATTTTGACGCCGACAGTATGTTGAAGTAAGTCAGCTCCCCAGCATGAGAAACG
Source organism: Ischnura elegans (assembly GCF_921293095.1). Classification (NCBI taxonomy): domain Eukaryota; kingdom Metazoa; phylum Arthropoda; class Insecta; order Odonata; family Coenagrionidae; genus Ischnura; species Ischnura elegans. Next base: position 64,371,102 of record NC_060255.1, on the reverse strand, counting down.
AGTGAGAGGATATACCCGAGTGATTTCTATATATGTAATCAGTAAATGCAAGGGCGCCAATGAGAAGTTTTCAATCAATATGTGAAATGAAAATCTTTTGGGGGAAAATGCTAAAGCTCTGATACATATCTATTAAATTTAAAAGTTGTCTATAGCTATAATATATCATATGTAATACGTATTAAAATTTTTACTTAAAAATAAAAAAATGCCATAAAATTTTATAAAACATAGTAGGGATGTGCGAGTAGCACTTTTTGATCTCGAGTCGAGTTTCGAGTCCAGTTGAAAACTACTCGCGTGTATCAGGTCGAGTCGAGTATGGTTATTTCTGGACCAGGCAATACAACAATGCATGCTTTAATGCAGGGGTCTCCAATTTACTAGGCCACGGGGACCACATTCCAAGTTCCGAATCGCCTCGCGGGCCGGATAGCAAATTTGCCGATGATTGAAGTATTCGATACCAACGTCTACTGAAGTATCCGGTGGCGTATTTCTTATTTACGAACAGTTGAAGGCAACTTTGAAGTGCAGTACAGCGCTACAATGCTCCTAGCGGCGTCTCACAGCGTTAAACGAGCGAGAATTGCGCGATACTTGAAACGAGTGCGCGGGCCGGACCCGGCCCGCGGGCCGTATTTTGGAGACCCCTGCAGTTTAATGTATTCTCATTTTTCCGATCCCCTGATGAATTTGTGCTAAATGCTTAGCTTGATGTAAAACGGAAAGGATAATGAGGAATGTTGACGGTAATTGTGTCAGAATTAGGAGATAAATGAACACTAATGTGTCTTAAAGAGTTCCACAGGCACAATTGAAATGAACTTACCTCTAGAAATGAACCATGTAATATTTGATCCTTCAAATTCTCACGCGGAAAAAAAAAACAATTTTTCTACGTGATAAGGAAGTAGGTTTTGACATCTCCATGTTACTGCCTGCAGAAAACTGCCTTTCGCAACACACTTGCGTGACTTTACAAGTACATGCTATCTACTATACATTCTATCATACTATCTATCCACAATTTCAAAATTCGGGACCCTTGGGAATTCTTATCAAAAATTATATCAAAGATTTTATCTTCATGAGAAATCTTGAATCTTCATCGGATTTAAGTGGACGAGGTGAACGAACTATAGAACTTAGCTTTAACTTTGTAGACCAAACAATATATATTTCTCACGTTGTTTAATCAACCTTAGTTACTCTTGTTATTTTAATTTCAAGAAATCTCCTTGACGCACAAAGGAATAAAAGGAAATTAGCATCGTGCGTACGCAGTAATCAAAAAGGCTTAAAGATTGTGACGTCAAACACCGGCATGCACAAAAACTGGCATTGTCCTCTAAAACATTAAGTGACATATGTTTCATTCTTTCAGAAATCTTACCAATTTCTTACATTGTCTCTCTGCTTTTGAATGAACAGAATTGGGTAGGGTACTATGGTATCGCACAAGAAAGTATGAGCAATGCAGCGGTCCACTCCGATTACTTCGAATACGCCGCCGGGTAGGATGACGATCGGCCGCCGCGGCTGACGAAAAGAGGTTCGTTGCGTCGTTCGGCGCCCACGTTGAAAACAATTGTGCTTATAGAAAACTGAAGCTCCCAGGCCAAGGCAATAGAATGACTTATCGAATTTTAAAAACGATATTCTTATTAAAGATCCATGATAGCGCTTCCTGTCGACAGATTTATGGACGTACTGGCCTCGACAGCTGTGAAACCGATACTACTCGACTCGACATTCGTGATGCTACTCGAAACCCTCGAGTCGAGTACCAACTATTCGATTCGACTCGGATTTTCGAGTACTCGTACATCCCTAAAATATAGTAATTTAAGGACATATTTAATGAAGGAAAACAATTGTTGGCACGTATTTAGAAATTTATGCAGTTAAGGACTAATACATAACGCAACTGCCGACCATGATTTCGGCATTCTATGCCATTTTCTATTTTAACTTAATTAATGCCAATCTAACTCGACATTCAATGTCATTTTCAAGGTAAGTTGATAGCAATTAAGTTAAGTAAATTAACCTGGTAAAGGGCATAGAATGTCGAAACCATGGTCAGTAGTTGAGTTTAGTATTAATGTGTGGAAATTAGCATTTGTTTTTTATATCATGGATATATCGCACTTCCACGAAATCACGTCTGAAACGATTTTATATTTTTTCGAGGTTTTCGGTCAGCATCATTTCGATTTCAACCAACCGTGTGGCCTCTTTCTTCCCCGCCCAAGTAGTTACGCCGCTGATGGTAGACTAGCTGCCATACCTCGTAGAAGGGGAGAAGAAGAGAGAAAGCCCTAGGGTCTCCGTCCATTGGTGCTGGGGAAATTACGAGAGTCCGGTGTTTTTACGGCTGTTCGGAAAGGACTGCTTCCGTGGGAGTTTCGGCGGCACGGGCAACTTTTCCAACATTGCTGGGTAGGTACTCCATCGATTCGAAAGAAAGGGCCGAAGGAAATGTCTGTGGGGAGTCCGGTGGAGTCCATATGATGCCGTGAAGATACGTGTTGTGTATTCCAATTATCGTTACGAAGCATTTCGTGTTTCGGTGCTCCAAACTTCACCTTAAAAAAAAAGTCCGCGTGAACCAACAAGTTTAGAAAAAAAGTGTGCAAGAAATTTCTCGTTGAATAGCGTTTGATTATTTTCGATTTCGGTCGTTTGGAAAAAAAAAGAACTTTTTCGTGAGTAGTTAGCTCCGAGTCGCACGCCGCGCATGCGAAATCCGAAACAAGTAGCTGAAAATCATGTTAAGAATGGGCTCCTCAGGTGAAAATATGAATATTGTAACGTCATTGATCCGTTTCATTCTCAAGCCGAGATTCTACATGGGTTATTTACTCTATTAATCGGCCTAGCTCTTTACTTACATAATCAAAGATTAATGAAACTTACCACTTTTGTATTTACGGATAACTTGAAGCATGTTCTAACATCTTCACCTCCCCAAATATAATAGTTTTTAAATAGTGTTTTCACCAGTATTTTCATTGAACAGCTAAAAGATAATATTTCGCGAATTTACCGCATAAAATAAGTTGAAAAAAATAAACATATATATCAAAAAACAGTGACCTGATCATTATTTTTTGATGCATCATTTTCTCTTAAACAACAGGGAAAGAGTAATAACGCAATGAGGCATTACTTTCATTACCATAGCTTACGATGACTTGAAGTTGTGAGCTATCATAGTGCTATAATTTTAACCCAATGTTACTAAGAAAATATGTGTGCCAAAATAAGAAAGAGTAAAGTCTACGCTATTATACGAGAAAAAAAATTACCTCAAGTTCCCAACGCAATCCAATACAGACCTTTCGTACGGAATGGTATGCAGTTGATCACCAATTCGAACGATACCCTAGTGTGTGCACACAAAATCACCCCCTTTTAGCCCATTGCATGTGCTGTATTCCAAACTTCCCCTTCCTTTCACAGTTCGACCATTAAGAGGACACCACCCTAATTTTCATCGCCCCAACAAAGGATTTCTCGGCATCGCTATGGCAACCGAAACGATTCCCAAACCTTCTGCTATTACCGCCAAACCCCCTACAACCTTTTCGAGAACATTAAGGGCCTTACCTATTACCCCAACTGCAAGTGACTCACGCCCCAGTCCCTACATTATTCCCGCTCCCCTCGACCGCCTGAAAAACCATTGCTTCGACTCCCATGTCCGAGTTCAATCCATCCCACGATGCAACTTCGTAACTCAGCCATCGAAATTCCGCAGTTGGATTGACGGAGACCGATTAGACTGGCAGCCAATAAAGTAAAACGGTTAACAGCATTGGAACGTCATTCGGTTCCCATCCGGGTATTAAACGATACTGCATTCCGAGCCTCGACCCTGAATCACTCCGGAAGAGGTGAATGAATTCAGTTTGAAGGCGTTTAAAGAGGTGTAGCAAAATTCAAGGATGGAGTGATTACCTCGTGAGCTGATGTACAATAATATCTCAATTTTTCTACGAATTATAGGACAAACCTCATTGAATTCGAATACATAATTTATTCATTTTAAATTTGAGATTGGTAGAGAAGATACAAGGACAATATTGCTGCCATTACTTCACTGTGCGATGGAATCTTAAAGAATTAGATTACTTTCGCAGGTTTAATTATTGGACTAACATTCAAATAGAGAAAACGAAATTGAATAGGCTAATTTGTTCTCATATACGTGAAGCAGAATAACTAGCGATGAAAGAAGCAAGAAAAAAATTATCATTAGAGTAGCCCGGGCGAAGAGAGCATTTAGCAAAAACTAAAATCTTCTTCCAAACGGGATAACTGGATAGGTAAATGAATTTGATAAATGTGAATCAAAATAACCAGCGACGGAAGAAGCAATAAATAAATCATCAATACAATAGAGCAGGCGATGAGAGCATTTCACAAAAGGAAGGGTCTACTTCCAGTGGGAAATTTAAGCATAAGTAAGGAAACATTTAATCAGACTTTAAATCTGTAAAAAGCTTCCCGACGGAGACATGAAGGCATAGACGAGGACAGCAGCGGTAAATCAGAAGAGGACGCTGTCAAAATGTGGTGCTACAGACGAACGATGAGGATCAAATGGATAAACCCAGTAGGTTATGGGGAAGTCCTAAGAAAGTGGGAGAGAAGAGAAGCCTCGGGAAAACCCTAAGAAAAAGACGGAATAATATAATCGGCCACTTTATGAAGCATAATGACATCACGAAGGCAATCGCCGAGGGACAAGTAGATGGCGAGAACGGGAAAGAAAGACCTGAAGTTATATAATGAGTAGAAAAGATAAAGAAGGATTTGAAATAGAAAAAAATACGTAGGTTTGAAAATATCAGGAGGTAGGAAAATTGAGAGGAGAGCTGCATAAAACTAATCTTAAAATTATTGATCAGTGATGATGGTGAGTAATCACACAGGCCTGATTCGCTTGTTTCAGGACGAACAGAAACAAAATAATTACCTTTAAAACGGATGGATCAACACACTCACGTGCTTTGACCCCGTAGGGTGCTTAACAGTGGTGCCAGAACGTGCCGGAATGCCGTTCCGGCACTGGTTAGCAAACGACATAATAGTCAAATAACACTTTTATGAATGTTGTTGTCCAAAAATGCTAATATATAAATTCGTAGCCGAGGCAAAAAAAATTGCAATAAAATGCTTACAATAACTTGTAATGAAAGAACACGTAGAGTAATATTTTGCCTCTAAATAGTTAGGGGAAGTGCGTTCCGGTAATGCTAATTTTGCGATGACGTCAGTGGTGCTCAAGGATAGATGAGGCTACTTGACCCAGACCAAGCTAGATGAGTGATTTATGCTTAGTAGAAGCTCGCACGTCCTGCAAGAATGTGTACTTTTTTTAATAATTGTAATTATTTTTTTGATTATGTGGTGTGCATTTGGGGAACCTGCTGCCAACAGTTTAATTTGTTATCCCCTGCCAAACACCCAAGAGATATCTCGAAAGGTATTATTTAATAGAAGTAGAAGAGTGTAAGACACTTGCAGTAAGGGGACATTTTATCCGAGTACATGAATAGTGTGTTTAGCTACTGATCGGAGGTAGTTTAAATTCTGAGTGGATCCTTTGAACAAACTCGCAGCAAAAAAACTTTTAACATCTGGCATTAGAAAAACAGAAATGGAAGTCTACAGTATATCAACATCGTGCGACCCAAATAATAGCCATGGTCGTCGCCGCCGTTGGATTTTACAGTCAGCCTGCAATTCCATGTCTTAATGTAAGCAATTTTATCCTCTTCACCATGAATCTTTTTCGATAATATTCCCATCAGTAGCATTATTTAAATTGAGCATGAAACTCACGACAACTGAATTACCAAGGAAAAAATACAATTACTAATCATTTATGCCATAAATATTCGTTCAACAATCCCATTAATTATTCCAATGCCATTAAAATGAAACACAGTAAATTCAACCATGAATGGTATTTAGGGGGATCCACCTATGACAACCTTCAAACTACTTCGCACTTTTTATGAAAATGGCGATAGAGCGAATATATATGTATATATATTAATTTCTAGCAGAGTAAAAATGATGGAGTCATTCAAAAACTTCGAAAATAGCACCAAACAGTAAAAATGCACGGGAACACATAGAATATGTATAGCCTTATAGAGTAATTACGTGCCGAAAGACAAATGAGCATCGACAGAAATATCCCCATCTAAATAATTTATTTCATCGAAACGTAAATGCTGAACAACGTGCTTACCTTTTTCGGGTATAATTGATACATGAAATTAATATGCTGAAAACATAACTTGGTGGATACATTGATAATTCATGCATATTTCTGGTGAAGCATTCAAATTTCAAATATAAACTTTTTTCAAATAAAAGTCTCCACGACATTTTATTCTGTAAAGTCACATACCACAATGGGCTGATCAAAAAGAGAGGAAAATGTTTCCTTTATTAGAATTAATTTCACGTCAACTGTTTGCAACTTTCCGGGTGCACAGACGATGTTCTATGCATGAAATGAAAGTGAATTATAAATTTCCCAAACGAAAATTTCTATCGAAAACCGCAGGCTGAACAAACTCAATTCGTATTTTCACGAACTAGTAATTTGAGATCATCTTCCTTGTCATCGCATAAATGCAACTGATACTTCTATACTGTCAACTAGTTTGTATCGAACGATCGTTTCCGCATTAAATCGATCAATCATATACAGGCACACCGATAAATTGGTGATGATTAAGTTCAACCGTAAGAATTATGGAAGTAGGACTATTAATCCTTAAAGTAATAAGGAAATTTGATGGAAACGGGAAAACAATGAATGAGTTTAAAAATTCTTCTGCCGAAAGATAAAATGCTAATCATGAATTAAATTGCATCCTTCAAAACAAAAACACATGAGAACAACATTGTAGATATTCCCAAAGTTTACTATTAAAAAAAGGGAGCTACGAGATACTTATTGGACGTAGTGGTCCAGGAGATGAAGCTCCTAAATGAGACATGAGAGGGACTGAAGGTTTGGATAAAAGGAGTGCTGAGCGGGAAGGGGATGTTGAAAACCATGTTGGAGGGAAGAATGTTGGGTAATCAGGGAAGAGGATGGAAGAGAATGTATGGAAAGAATGCTGGGTATACGCTAGGACAGATTTGAAAGATCCTTCCCTCTTTTTCTTTATTTGCGTTTGCTTCCGTTAAGGCATCTATACATTTATAAGGTCCTACGATGTATTTATGCCAGAAGTGGCAATTTTAAAATATTTCAGTCCCTGCCTTCTCCCTTTACCCTGCGTAAAATAAGTGTGCCCTTACCACAACCAAATTTGCCATTTTTTTTAATGGTTTTTGTACGTAGGACCAAAGGTTTTTAATTTGTTACCACAGCCATGCTTTATTTCAAAGTCTTTGAAAAAGTTTTTGCAAAATGTACATTCTTGGCTTCTCACTAAAGAAAGTGTAGAACAAATATTATTATAAAATATTGATGCAAATGAATTATAAATACTACTTTTGTTGTTGTTTTTCATGTACGCACTTAAGCTTTGTTAGTATAGATTATCAAGGTAACACAAAATGAGCTAAACTATATGTAAAGCATAGTGTATTATTATTTTGGATGGGAGCCTCAAACAGGTTATCCTTCGAGGCTACCTAAAATTACTCAATTTTGCTATTGTCATGTAATTAGTGTGTGGAGTAATAAAATTATTTATTATTATTATATTTGCTGGTCTTGGAGTCGACGGGGTAAAGTACATGCTTGCCACACCGATGATCGCGGGATAGAGTTCCCGCAAGGTTATATTGTTCCTATCCAGAGCATGGATGGTTTTTTTCCGTATTATTGTTTACTAGTTAGAGCTACCTCACAAAACGCTCCATGTGAAAGTACCTTAAGCGGTAGAATACTTTATTATAACGTAAGATTCACGATATTGATAGAAATATTTTTGGCTGAAAATATAAGTGCCCCAAAACATAGCATTATGCAACTTGCACTACTAGCGTAACACCTTCACAAATATTATGTGGCGGAAACATTACTTCATGGATAGCTGGCTAAACTATTTTAAAGAGAAAATTCTCTATTCTACAAAATCCATTAAGTGTCCACGAATAATAAATTTTACTGAATTATATTTTAATAGGCCAGCTGTTAATTTCTTTAATTTGTTGGTTTCCTGCTAAGCTATAATTTTAATAATTTTTTTTATTTTACATTTTGAGTGTAAGATAAATTTAATCAATTTCCCCATGAAATAACGCAACGAATGTTTACAATCATTCTTTCCGCTTTCGTCCTTTATTATTAGTATTATACACTTTATTGGCACATGGGTATCGTCAGATACACCATTTAATATAGCATAAGAGATCTCCACGGATTTCTTTTCACTTCGGGTTATATATGTCGGAAGAAACGTGTTTTTAAGGTATAGTAAACTTCCACCATCTCTTGATGTTTTCCCGATCTACGTTGATGCTTCACGATTTCAAGATGACAACGAGAAGATCACGACATCGTGTACCATTGGTAAGTTTTGCCTCGGTAATTTATTGTTTGCGAACGCCCATACCTTTCTCTCTTATGCTTATTACGGGTTCTCTCCTGAATTTGATTTTCACCAATACAAATTAATTAATTAGCCAAAATGAGCATCTAGCTTCTTATCTCAGGGGATACATGGATATATTTAATAATCAATAAATATTTTTGAAATAAACAAATACGTTCTGTCCTTTATGTTACACTTACTATGCTTAGATTTAAAAGAATGCTTTCACCAAAAATTGAATTATTGCCCTATTAGGGGAAAATACGGTAATGATTTCTCTTGTAAAATGATTTGTAAACCTTTGCGGCATAAGGGGTATTACCCAAAGTTAATAAATGCTATATTATTGTTAGTTCTTGCAACGTAACAAAAAATACAATTCTTGCGGCAGAGATGAAAAATAAGTAGTAAAATGAGCTGCCTGTCATCATTTGGAGCCGTGTTAGAGGAGATACTCTAGTCAAACACCTGCTGCTCCTCGGAATCGTTTCCACTGCGCGTTCAGAACGGTTGACGCGATGGCAAAAAATTCGCTCACGAAAAATTACAGACTCGGGAGATTTTTAATTTTTTAAATCCCAATCCCCAGAGGGGCGTTCCAGATTATTTTTTTCGGAGCTGAAGCAGATGTAAAGAAGCAGCTCGCAATGCGTTGAGGGTGGGAATAAACGTGGATATGTGGAATTGGTGACTTTCTGACCTTCTCAAAACAGTCGCGTCTCGTTTGGCACAGGTGCGATAGAGTCGTCTATATGATGCTTTTATTCCCCCACAGACGCTAACGTTAAAGAGGGTTATTCTGGATTAACAGGATGATACCTGGGGTAAATGTGTTGAATCTGTAATTGAGGACCTTAGAAGCCCAGGGGGATAACTGCATTTTTTGGAGGTAATTGCAGATAGTGGTTGGTGAGGTGCACAAAATTGTTGTGACAAAGACATCAATGTAAATAACTGAATCTATGTGTACATGCTAATCAGTGATTCACTTGTATTCCTTCGCCACAACAGTATTGTGTACCCCATCAATCTGTGCCAACATACCTCAAAAATAAAAGAAATGCATTGAGGCATCCCCTTTGGTTTTTAGGGTCCTCAATTTATTTTTAGCACACAAAAAGTTTTATTTATTCACATACTACTAAAAACAGCACATTTTTGCCTTCCACATCTGAGTTTTTTCAAAGAAATTGCCATTGATATCTATTAGATCAACCACCACATTGGCAACCTACCTACGTGGGAGTCGAACCCGCGACCTATTGCATGGCAGGCGAGGAGTTTATCCTGGCGCCACCGAAATACTAGTATAAATGGCAAAAACCAAGGAGATATTTTTGTCTAAAGATTTTCGCTGCTTCTTTTATGCAATGGGAGCGTATTTATACTGGGAGCGTTTTCAAGAGAATGAAAATTAGTCATTCCTTCTCTTGAAAACGCTTCCAGTATGAGGAGTGTATGGTCGAATAGAAAAAGTTATCAACGCAGCATTTCCCGAAAGGAACTAACAAGGTACCCAGAAGGATACTCTAGACCAGGGGTTCCCAAACTGGAGGGCGCGCCCCCCTGGGGGGGGCGTGGAGAAAGTCCAGGGGGGGCGTGACACCCAAATGAAATAAATAAAAAAAATTACAAAAATAATTTCCTCAGATATTTGAAATAAAGTCTTTCTAAGTTTTCATAAGTTTTCTAAGTTTTTGTTTTTGTAAAGTTTCAATAAAGTTGTAAACTTTGTCAAAGAAGGTTACAGTTTTTAAAACTAAAAAACACACAAGAGTGCAAGGTTCTCAAAACCGTCCCCCTCCATAGCAGTTACTGTCAGACGCAACGGTCAGTTAGTTTTTCATGTAATATTTGTTTTAATTTTCATCATACGTACAATTATTGAATCTTTCCATTCTGCGTTACCGCATTCAACAGTGAACAAAAAAATCTACCTACTCACCGTATCAAGTAGGAAGATACTTGTACGAGTACAAGTACTTGTACAATTAGGGGTTGGTATGTACGGCACCGTGGAAATAGGGTATTGCAAAATGGAAAGCTGATATGTGTAGCGGGGGTGGCGTGGTACAAAAAAGTTTGGGAACCCATGCTCTAGACTCATTGTTGAAAGAGCCCTCTTTTCCTTCAGCTTACTGAGGAGGGCGACTTTTTGCGCCGAAATATGAATTCCTAGTCTCCTTTCACCGTTGACTACGCTCTTATTAGAGCTAATTTCTACTGGATCGTTGAAGCCATTTGTGTGTGGGTAAACCTGTACGTGAACTGTTTACCTTGATGATTACACTATGTATTGGAACGACGGTCGGTAGTCAACAAATGTTATATGTGGAATTTTAACCAGCTTTCACGTTTCAAAATGGATAGTCAAAATGTCCGCTAAGTAAATGAGTGTTTAAATACTTTTTTTAATTATGTTTTGATGCTTTCTAGCGAATGATGTGGGTAAACTCTTCTCGGGATTCCCTCCGGGTTAATTTTTTCTATATGGCCAACTTTTCAAGCTCCGACTCGGGGCTCATCCTCAGGGTTTCCTGGGTTGGCTTAGGGATTGCCATGAATATGAGCCCCGAGTCGGAGCTTGAGACGTTGGCCATCATGGAAAAATTAACCCGATGGGAATCCCAAGAAGAGTTTACCCAGTTTTTCATTGTTCAAATAGTGCTGTTGCTGTTCCTCTTTTCTCTTTATTCTGTTACAGGTTTTTCACGCCCCCCTTCTCGTGTGGGCATTTTCCTGCAGTGGGTTTTTTCCATTAAGGACGACAGTCAATATCCTTAGGTTTTCCCTACCTTTGCTTATATCTTTTTACACTTATTAAATGGTAAATTTGTTCACTTTTAATTTTGCTTGTAGATTGAAAATGGAACTTCTATGTCTCTTTATGTACTTTCTCTGCATTTAATTTCATGAGCAACTTGATTATGTATTTATCTGTATAAATTTTATGTTTGACGAGGGGTTAGATGGAAAATGGGACTTTCTAGTCCCAATCTTGCCCAATAAAGACGAATTATTATTGTTATTTAAGCCTTTTTTTATAAATCAAATGTAAAACGTCTCCTCGACTTTTTGAAGTTGATACAAATACTAAATAAATAAATTCTGATTTTTATTAATATGCGCACGAACCATCCGCCAAACAATCCATGAGACTCTCAAAGTGAACGCGCACCGAAATCTCCTCAAAAACTCTGCCTACAATAACCCATGGATACCATCGGAAACAGTACCACTAAAAACCGAGTCTTCCGGGGACTCGTGAGGATTAAAGTGCCTGGTACACGGTGGAACATAACAGTTGACTGCCGCCCTACTCTCGATTCCACTTTCCTTCATGCGCCTTCCCTCCCGTTCATTGGTGCATTCGAATGGCGAATTTTGCGCTGGCGAAATACCATTTCTGGAGGGAAAAAAATTGGTAAGCGCATCCACTTTATGACCCACTTATGCCGCCGTCAGAGGTAGCCACCCATCTGCGTAGCACAAAGCCGTCCCTCAGAAAAGAAAAAAAACGGATGGGGTGTTCTGCTGAGGGACAGGAACACGAATATTACAAAAGAGGATCCTCAAGTGGGCCTCTAAATGTATTGTCACACACTGCACACTTAAAATGGGTTTAAGAAAGTCATCATATGCATCGTTGACGGACGAAGTGATTAAATTTTCACGAGGAAATGAGGGATAATTAGGGGAGTAAATTATAAACATTTTTTAACCATGTAATTTTAATTTTTAAAGATGATGATGTGATCTATCAAATTCATAACTTCTCAATGGTATTCCTCACAATAACAAATATTATGCTGCAAAATATTGGAAGAAAGTGTATCGCATTGCACTCATCACCGCGCCACGGATATATTTGAAAACTGATTAAAATGCGACTGAAGTGGCAGCAGATATCAGCTTTCTATGGGATGGAATTGGGCCTCTTCGATAGAGTCAGGAATGTCATTTTCATTGATATTCCAAAATTCTCTCACTATTATATGATAGGTAAGCATTATTCGTTCTTTTTCATGTACTTTCCTGCTGGGAAATTATTTTCCGTTCTAGAATGTAAAGCTGCAAACGTTTAACTTCTGCTAGGATAGACGATTATTGCCAAAAGTTATGAGTAAGTTCTCAGTAGATGTGGTATACAGGGTTATCATTAAAGAATGGTGTGGTTTTGAACATAATTTAAATGAAAACAGAATTGCTTTCAGTACAAGTTTCTTATTTTTGCACATGTTATCTCAATTAGTTTTTTACATAATTTATAAATTGAAATATGGGCGCACTTAGTCGCTTGACAGGAGAGAAACCCGCCTCTTATGCTTACCTCATAGACTAACCCGCAAGACGCCTTTATAAGGGAGTGGCAGTTGGTGTTAGCACATCAGTCGTTACATAAATATAAGGAAATGCTCTAAAGAAGTTCCACCAAGCATTTAATAAAATCCTTCATAATTTAGGGGAAAAACGATTTCCTGTACCAATATATTTGGCAAAATATCTCTCTTATTTTATAGATTCTGTCGGACCTAGAATTATAGTGAGTGTTCTAATATAATTTGTCGCTTTGATAGACACATAATCTTAAGTGAAGATTGATATCTACATCTTCATATCCCCCCAAAAATTACTCATGGTCGTATCCTCATTATAAAATGATAAATAATTACTATACGCTCTCTTTTATGTATCTTCTATCTTCGATTTAAGTCCATTCTCCGCAGTAGTATATCGAATGCACTCAAAAAAAGAAGCCTTTCAGTGCACGTCTTGCAGTGCCCAGCGATTGCATAATAAGAGTCATTCGTAGAAATATTTATAATTGTTACTTTCTGGTGATTATTTTCTATCATTATTATATCAATTATCCAGATATAAAAGTGAATGAGAACATATTGCATCCACAAGCTTGCCGCATCGCCATACTCTCCGCCGCCGCCGGCCAGAACCGGAGTCGACCACACGCTCGAAAAAAACGATTTTAAATTCGGGGTTTCGAGTTGGTGCAAGGCTTTACTTTAGATCCAAAATGCAGAAGCTAGATAGAACGACGTGGTGTCAGTCACTTTGCGGAAGTCCGTGGCATAATCAACTTTTTCTCTACGTTTAATTGAGGGTCCTCAGTACTTTAGGACCCTTGGGGCACGGGTTGCCGTTATTTTAAAGTAACAAAATTTTAAAACGTGAATATAAACCTCATTTGAATCATTTTGAGACTAGGAAAACATAACTTTTCACAATTATAAAACATAAGGGCCAGCCTAATGTAGGATGCAAATTTGCATGAAATTAGCAGTCACTAGGGTAGTGGATCATTGTCTGTAGTTACGACTTAGCTCTCATTAGTTGTACTAGACAGGATTCTCATAAAAAATTTAGTGGTTTTAAATATTTAGTGAATTTTACAAATTTTACTTGTTCCCATTCAGTTTCCACGTTGTTACACTTTTGATATTCTAAAAGATACAGTTCTCGGCGTAATTCTGTCAAAATCTTATAAATTTAACATAGTGAAAAGTAGTACTCGTGTAAATACAGACTTATTTATTTCAACCGGCCCGGGTTTCGGCACCTTTCGGTTTTCAAAATGGCATTACGTGCCGAAACTTGGGTAGGTTGAAATAAGTGAGTATGGATAGAGACAAGTACCTTTCCTGAAATCGATTGATTTGGCTTTCACTTTGTGAACATTCATGTTGAATGAATAAAAACAACCTTTGTAATTTTAACAGATATTTTTTTAGTGGTACGACGTGTTTCAACGCTGAGACGTACTCGAGAATGACGCCTCAGCGTCGAAACACTTCGTACCATTAAAAAAATTCTGTAAAAATTACAAAGGTTGTTTTAATTCATGAAGTACCTTTCATTATTCCAAATTACGATATTAAGTTTATCTCTCCTTTTCAATACTTTGGAGTGGGAAGGGGTTCGAGGCACTGCAGAAAAGAGTAGCGATGTGCCAAGCGGAGAAATGATGGCTGAAAAGAAAGGGGGAAGGGAAAGCCAGGCCCCGTGAATTATTTCCACCGCCAGCCTGCCAGCCAGCGGGGCCCTGACTGAGTGTTCCTATGAGATCCCTCGCAGGATACAAACGCACGGTCCTCCATCAAGGCTTAAGGTTAATTAACGCACTGGGCCCCCCCCCCCAAACTCCTGACCGCCCCCGCTCACCCCCAAGAACATCAGCGGGGGGAGGGGAAGGGGCTATTCTTGACACTGCCCCTGAACGAAGAAGCGATTCGAATCAGTTATCTCGAAACACACGGTATTCGTAGGAGCGAAGGTTGTTCGAGGCCGCAGCAAAAGAAGATGGACATAACGAAGAGGAAGGAAAAATGTTTAAACGCTTACGTAGATATTTAACTGCCAAGCCGCGCAACTGCCAATTTGATTATCTAGCGATTTGATCGATGGATTTTTCTTCCTCATAGGAAAATGCACTAAAATCGCTGGCTCATTAATTGCGTAAGCTTGGTTTCGCAAATAGTAGGACCCGCCCGCCTTTGTGACGGTGCGGGATTCCTCGTCCCTTCCCTTCCTTCCCTATCCAGTATCCCCTCCCAGGAGGCGTCGTCTCATATCGCGGCGGCGCCTCCTTCCTTGTTCCTTCCCTTTCTTCCCCTTCTGGGTGCAGAGGAATCAGTTATCCTAGCCTGGGAGTGTATCCTTGCGAGCCCGTCCTAGAGTCTCGTTTCCACTGCCAATTTGATTCTAGTTCGAGTCTAGCGAGCGCAGCACAAGGCGTATTTCAGAATAATTTGCGACTGCCGGATTCAAATGAAATATCTGTCAAGAAGATAACTTACTCTCTCTCTCATATCCGCGTATATTATACTGCAGAGTATTTTCAGATATATTTAGGAAAATTAGCGTGAAATTTTACAAACGCTCCTTGTCTTAGTCATTCGTTTAAGCGTTCCCATATTCAAGGTTAGCTAGCACAATACAAGACAGTAGAATGACACTAGAAGATGCAGGAAAACTCTCCAAGCCTCCAATATTCATGGTAACATTGTTAGGTATCCTTGCAAAGCAGATAGTAAGCCAATATGAACCTTGGACATTATGATCATTACCAACAGCAAAGGTAAACTTAAAACCAAAAAGAGTTCCAATGGTAACAGCAACCCAAATATTAACGGCTCCAGCATTATTAGCCTTCAAAACAGTACAATCCTTGATGATTTTCTCCACTGGTCTCCGAGGAGCCCATCTTCTTACAGAACGATACTTAGGCATGTTGTACTAACACTGACGTCACAACTGAGAGAGAGGAAGCTCTTATCTACACCGGATGTAGCGAGCGAGAGCCGAGGCAGCCAGTGGGATGGGGACCGGAAACTGACGTCACCATAGGGAAGTTACATGGAGTTGTGGACTTTAACTCATGATCAAAAATTTCAAAAAATATTCTAAGTCAATTTTGTTAACGCTCCTAAGTTATTCTAGGGAGCGTACTCAAAATACTTAGCGTACTTTCCATGTAATTTCCCTATGGTGACGTCAGTTTCCGGTCCCCATCCCGGCGTTAACTCATGAGCATTGAATGCCTCAGGTCATGTGAGGTAATGAGCATTGAATTCTTTCGGTCATGCTTCAAATTGAGTCCCTTAACACCAGAACAGCGAACTTAATCGTACACTGTTGCTTGCAGGTAATACCTTTTTACCATAGCATATTCATACGTTATATCTCCACTGCCAGTTTATAAGTAATTTTACCTATGAATTGTTAAATATTGCGTTAATGGCTGTCAGTGCGGTATCTGACAACACAGGTACAGTTGACTATCCATATTTCTCCAAAGTACAGTCATTATTACCCATTTTATACATAAATGATCTTAATTTCATTCAATAAAACATTATCAGGCCAAATAAAGAGAGAAAATATTGTAGAAATGGTAAGTTTAAACCGCGATGAAGAGCGAATTTCCGTTATGGGCCAAAATGACCCCTAAAGCCAAAAGTAATAAATCACCGCTCAGTAAAAACATTGTCCGGACGAGGGTAAAAATCGTATTATTATTGAACTACCGATTGGGGAAGGTTTCTATAAAGTATTTACAAATTATTCTGGCAGTCTACACTCATTTCATGGATATCCCTCTTAAATTCACAATAGGACCTACTCTCTTCCATTCTATACAAAAATCTATTCTCCTTTTTCCTCTCCATTGTTTCCTCCACCCAACATTCTACCATCTAACATTGTTTTTAATATCCCATCCCTGCTCAGTACCTACTTGCTCCATCCATACGTCTGCTCCGTATCTCATCTAGAAGCTGCCTCCCACCATGTCCAGCACTTCATCGTTCCTCCTCCTCTCCTCACCTTCTTCATTCTGCTCCAGACACATCTCGACCGCCGCCAGTCCTTTCTCATCCTCCTTTCTAAGTGCCCATGTTTCCACACCGTAAAGCACAGCACTCCAGATCAAACTCTTCACTAGCATTATAACTTCGTATTATTATTTTAAATGTATTCTACCGCTTAAGGTCGGTTCCCTTGGAGTACCTATGTATCGATGAGTATCTATGAATGTAAAAGAGAAGGAAAGCATCATTATGAAAAGACTAGCTGATATGATAGCGAAATTTAGAGCTGTGTCACGCCTATAACACGATTTTTGACTTATGAAGGTAATTGAATTCTAAATTTTGCCATTAAAATTTCTACGTAGAACGCTTGGTAGTTGCGTGCTCATTTATGCTGCAGAAGATAGCAGACTTCGACTTCGAAACGTCGTAGCTAATAAACTCCTGGACCTAGTGGGAAATTTGGAAGACTCGCGAAGTCTTTCTATATTTTCCACTAATGAATTTCTTCCGGTTCATTCCAATGCAAACAAATGTATGAGATCCGCTGAACTCAAAGTAATACAATAATGATTCCTTTGCGCCGCGCACGATAGCAGCTGAACTAAGATGGGTGATTCTGTATTTCATAATGATCTTTGTTATATTCCCATCAAGATTATGATTTGTATACACGTATCACTTCAGAAGTGAACATGAATTGAGAAATATCAAAAACTACACTGATGATATTTCGAGAAGCAGATCAATAATGCACAAAATTAAAATTTACTAATATGCTTCGAACGAATTTGAAAATGGAGTTAAATTTGGACACAAACTAGTGTCAATCATTATACTCTCTTGAATGTAACTGAAAAAAGCAATGACCTTTATTATGCATAAGATACAGGTATATTTAGTTTAAAACAAGGCTATGCGACTAAATATCAGTACTTAATTATCATACTCCAAAACATTTCATAAAACCTTATGTGCCGCAATGGCTTCCGCCGTATCACATAATAAATGGGCTTCCTAGCCGTTCAAAAATTCTTTATGCGCCTTTCGAGAGATCGTTTATATTCAAAAGGATGACCATTTACGCGTATAGCAGTAACTGCCACTTTTAACATAAAGCACCCCATTTCTTATCGGCTATCTATTACCTTCCTCACACAATCCCGGTAGTCATTTTCATTTTCGAAGCAGCGTTATTCGTCTTTTATCGCCATATTCTATTCATTCCGAACTCGTGATATCTTTTATGGCCCAGGTACCAACGCCACATCCTTACAGATATTGCTCCCACCGCACCTATCCATGCATCAGCTTCAAGCTCCTCACTAATAGTCATTCCACGCCTTCACAAATACATTACCTTAGGTGTCACCAAAGTCATAATATCTCATACTATACTATTATTTTTATATTTTAATATCCCGACCATCTGGCTGTATACCTTTCATGTAAATATATTCCGGCACTCACTTTACAATTAGGGCTATAAGTATATTCTAATAAAGAATGGGTCTGTGCATTCATAATGTGACACTGAGTAATTTCAGAGTACTTAAACGTCGAGTGCTGTGGTATGTTAACTATCCGCCGAGCAAAAAAAAGTGTAATTACTCAAAAAAAAAACACAAAAATAATATAAAATGCCACCTTTATCCCTTCAGAGAGATTTGCAGCAAAATGTAATGGATTCACAATTAATTGTTGAGGAATCAACGATTTTGTATAAATATCAAAATTGGTAAATTCATTAACATCATTGAGTGTGCGAATATTTCATTTTTTATGCTCAATGATGAATTTAGACGAATTTATGTACCTAAAAAACTACTCTGGCTGCTTGTATAACTGAAATTAGTCAAACATATGCTTAAAATCCCATCCAATCCTCCTGCAGCTGTTGAAAAAATGGTCAGCCCTATAAGATCTTCACAATTAAAAGACAATAACTCCGCCGTGACAAACAAACCATAGTCAGCAAAAATCTAACTTTAGAAAGATTCAGATATTTTTCACTTGTAACAACCCAAATTAACGTACCTTTATATGTATATGGTGCACTGTATTTATACTCGGTCACCATCAGAGGTGCAGGCCTCGGTGTAACGCAGGTCTACTTAGGGAAAATATTATGTCATGACGTAACCAATTACACTGTGGTACATAGTTCGTAGATACAGATGATCTCCCCGTTTTACCAACGCCTCGGTTGCAATATTGCCACACTCCTCAATACTACCAATCATATTGAACCATACTCTCAATACCCCGTAACCTTTTGGTGATCTCCCGCATCGCCCCAACTGATACCTTGACAGATTGGGGCAGCAGCCGAGAAAAGGGGTGAGTTGGCTCGATTGCTTGGGAACTGCTTGACGCCCTGCGGCGGAGGATGGAAAGGGGTCCTTCGCACAGTGCTCACTTCCCTCTGCCCTTTCCTCGGGCGATGCAGAACGCGAACATCCTCAGGCTAGAAGTGCGAAGAAAGGAACAGAGAAAGAAGAAGATACAATTAGGACGGGAAGGAATGAAGGGAAAGAGTGGAAGAGGGGAGGAGAATAAAGTACACAATCACACAATCAACGCATGAGAACAATTCAGGATTCTTCAATCGTATCAATAGGGGGATTCGCGCTCTGGAAGTAGGAGGATTCGCGTTCATAAAGTAATAGCATCGCCTTTAAACAAAAACATGCTTTCCGCGTTTTTCTTTGCGCAATCAACTGCTGAATTCCAAAACTACAGTCACGTTATGAAAAATAAGTATCCACATTGGATGCACAAAAAATTATTTTTCTAGCATGAGTAAATACTTGAGTGATGAATTAACAAAATGGCAATAAATGGCACACTTCAGCATTCTTCAATAGTAGCAATAGGAGGATTCAAGTAACAGACTGCTGGAGTGTACCTAATTGCAGCATTTGAATTATGTACTGCCCACCTCTAAAAAGGGAATTTCTACATTTACTCAGATATTTGCTAGGCAGGAAACTCTTAAATTCAGCACCAGTGGCTAATTACAACTGTAAAATAACCGAAAAAATACAAATATAATTGCATAAATGGCGAATGAAGGTGGAGGGCTCAAATTAGAGGGGGTATATTCCTCGCCCACCAAACGGAAGGTCACGGGATATACTCCAACTTAGGTAACTTACCTCTATCAAGAGCATAACTGTTTGTCATATTTGAGTTGCCAAATATCGGTAAGCCATGGTATAAAGGTTATGTGTTGATTTCGTGGCACTTGAAAATACATAAAGTAACATTAACTGATATCAGAAACACTTCCCCTGGACCATAGGACGCCACGGAATTTAGGCTTTCTTTGAGAAAACGTCGATTACTAGCTATTCAGATTCCTTAATTACGATGTAAATTTTATCACATTGTGCCACATACCTTATAAATATCATTATGTAAGTGTAGAATATAAATAATTGTGAAAAGAGATGTAGTCGTAATCCTATAATATCAAATTTAAAACTGCTATAAATTTAAATATAAGAGATAATTATAGAGACATATTGCAAGTGATAATGAAACAAATGATAAAATAATTATGAATAATTTACTATAAGTAAATAAACAAGGAAGTTGAAGAGACGATTTCATTATTTATACTATGCTAGACTATTAATATGCATTTTCTCGAAGAATGGATGTTTTCCTGTGATAAATTTAAGCTTTACAAATTTTGAATGGTCTAGAGATACGTAAATCAAAGAAAGAGAATTTATCACGTAATATCTTTCGGTTCACTGATATTTTCAAGATGTTTACATGAGGTCATGCAGCTTATGAAAGAGCCGACGAAATAAAAAATTTTTCCTTTGGAGTGGCCGATCATATTTCACTTTCCAGGACTCCAAAGATCCGGAAAGCAAGTATAACTTATCCTGCTGGAAAGATTCCAAGCCTTTCTAAGGGATTGAGAGATCAGCCTTTTGGAAACTGAGTTTGAATAAAGATGGAGTTTTTCTTACGATAAATCGGTAGGAATGAGTCTAGGATAATCGAACGGAAGAGAGATCTTTCTATACAGGTAACCAGCCAACATATATGTAAGGATCTGAAAAGCGCAGAGAAATTGCAACAAATTAATATTTTTTCATCAATATGCCAACGACTAGGGTTTATACAAAAGGAAACAATATAGCAAATAGGAACGTCGTAAAGTCTGCGAATTTAAGTCGTAGAATATGAATAAATGGTGGCTGTTCCGATCCCCCCGTAACTCCCGTAATTTTTGAAAAATTAATGAAACATTCAATCGGAAATCTTTTGCGTGGTTTTCCAATTAAGTTTTTCATTTCAACAGTTAAGGGTGTTCTATACCTCCGCGAAAAACGGCTCTGCAGACTTCAGGTTGCTCGCCATTTGCTCGCTTATTATACACTCTGGCGAGAACTTGTTTTGGATATGGTTTAAGCTAAGATTATTGTTCTCGGCAAGCGAAAAACAAATATTTGAAAAGCATTTGTTAATTAGTTATTGGCGCTGAAAAACACAATAAAACGCCTGTTTTCTCGATGAAATTCTACCACGTAGAAAGCGCGATTTGAATTTTTTTTTTTGGGAAATGAGAACAGTCTTCCTTCTTCTTGGAAATAAGATACGTTTCATAAATGTGATCTTTGTAATAACCACGCTATAGCCCAATTTCCCGAGCGTGTTTTCTCAACGTCAAGCGCCTACGATCTTTTCTTCCATGGCGCTGCTGTATGACCCCCCACTCTCGGTGAAAGAGCTTCTCACCCCACAGCAGTCTCTCTCACTACCTCCCCTCCATCGTCTCTTGTGTCCCCTACATCTGTTTTTTTTCCTCTATGCTTTCCTCGACCTAAGAAGCCCGTCTGACCCAACAGGCCAGCAGTTTTCTTTTCGTTATTATCCGAAGCCCTGTGTTCTTGTGTTGCGAGCGGCATGTTTGAAACGGGGCTAGCGCGAGTTTTCAAGTTTTCTGTTCTTATGCATGGAAAGTGAAAGGAAATCAAAGAGGAAGCATATCTTTTGTGGGAAGGTGGAAAAGAAGTACTAGGAATAATGGTGAATATATAAATCCTTTTGAAGTGTGCTACATTAATAATAGTTTGTATATCTTTAGACACGTATTTTCATCCACGTAAAATCTGTAATAACGTGATGCAGCTAATAAATAGACTATCAAATTATTTTAACCATTTTAGTCATTACAAACCTGCAACAATAGATGTTATTTACACTGCAGAAGGAGAAACTGCTTTTAAGTAAGTACCTCTCGATAATGTATTGGCTATGACTATAATATATTAATTTTTTGTAACCAAGCATTGTAAATAAGATGAATATAGAGAATAAACTGCACATTATCAATTAGATTCTAGGCTACACCATTGCCTTTTAAGTTCTCGCAGACGCTAATCAAGAATAAATATTTCACCGAGTAGGTAATATAACGTGCATATGTTCATTTCGTGTCTAAATATTTTCAAAAGTAACCGTTATGTCATCAAAACACGACATGAAAAGTATCACGCTCGTTTATTTGTCTTGCATTTCCGACATATATGTTTCTCGATAACTTGCAACCGAGGGGGAAAACTTCGAAAAGTTATCTTCTTATAAAAATATTCTTATCATTAAAATAAAAAATTAAAAATAGAAGCTGGAAATTTTTTTAAATACGTGAAAATTTGCGAAAAAATGGCAAAATTGGTCATTTTTAATGCGTTTTTACACAATTGACGGAGACTTATTCCCCTCAAATCTGCATCTTTACCATTAATATTATTTTTTCAGAATTTTGCACCCCTCAAAACCCCTAGAAAAAATTTAAATGCTAAAATAATACTTTTAATTTCTCCAAATGACCGAAAAGTGGTAAAAATTGGAGGCTCTTCCGAAAATGGTGGGTGATGGAGAAAACAGAGTTCATATTCGGATTTAGGAGGTCATTTTACAAACGAAATAGCAGGAATGGTGTCAGGGCCGATTTTCATGCCGTCCAGTGATAATTTAAGCAAAGCTGATCATTTGAATCCACACCCCCTTGATAGTATTGTAAAATGATATAATGCCAGGAAGCATTTTGTTACCACTTGAGGCAGTAATACTTGCGTCATGGATAATGGCAGAAATAAATACTACATGGATTTTATTGGAACGTAGGTATTACAACGCGGAAATGTCGGGAGTAAAGCAAAAAGGGAAGGATGTAAGACAAGGGCATGCCAAGGGTCATAAATAGGGGGGGGCAAGCCATAGTCTAGAAGGGGGAGCAAGCCAAGTTGTGACATTTTAGCATGGAAAAGGTGAATGAAAAAAATATTTTAAGAAAATTATAACAGCGCATTATTAGTTTCTGATATCATTTCATAGAAAAAATATATTTATTTTAGTTGAGTACATATCTTATACCTACTAATGCATATCATTTTTCGTGGGTTTAAAGGAAATTTGATGAATACTTTCATTTCAATTCAGTACCGATTTTGCTTAAAGACTTCTGCGATTTTTGCTTCTGGATGGGGTGCAGCTGCCCCCCCCCCTGCCCCTCGCCTATGATGTTAGGTTCTATTTTTTCTTGGGGTAGATTCAGGAGGAACGTCTGCTTTGTTCTTACTCATCGTCCTTACCATATTCAATCTTTTTTTGATAAAGTTCTACTGTTAAAGGTATGCTGGTACACCAACTGTCACTGGTAATATTTCTTCCTCTGCAGTCAATGTGCTCTGCTAAGCGTTTGACAATTTCATGAGGTGAATTGGATTCTTTGAAAGGGCATCTGGCTACCTGCCCATATAAATTTCAATTTTTAGGTAAAATTTCATATCATCCACCACAGCCTTCAATACCATATTTCATTGGCTTTTGGATAGATACTGCGTTCAAGGACATCGGCCTCAAAATGATATAAGTTGCTCAAGGGTCGTGATGTACTCTGATGGTGTATTTGCAAATTCAAATTTTTGGATATTTTATTAATGAACTCAATAACTGAAGCTTACTAGTCACTTTTCTTACTTTCTAGTTTAGTGCTGAGGTCATAAAAACTAATGCACCGTAGAAAAAAAATCCGATAGTTCAGTGTACGGAAAAAAATTTGATAGACTTCTTTGCTCCAAATCTCCCTAATATCAACATGGGAAATTTTATACGCACCTGAGAGAAAAAGGAGACTAATAAGAGCCAGTTATTCATCTTCACTGAACTGCTTATATCACGATCTCTTGCATAATTTCCAGAAACAGAATTAAAGTAGAGATTTGTGATTTTCACAATTATATCTAATAATTATGCGCAAAAAGAGGCGAAATGCTGATGATTCATTATACACACTTTGCACATGGGTGTATTCCAGGAAGATGAGTCATCGGCGATTTCATCAAGCCAAATGCGAGCGAATAAATTTTAATCGTCTCCACGATGGATCGGTAGCGAGAATAAATTGTAGCACTTTCGGTCGCATCGGGTCAAAACGTCGGTTGCAGCAAAACTAGGGAACACTTTGAATATTAAACGTTACTTCAGTCAGAATTACATGAAATTAGAGACCAGAAAAACTCTAGTTCGAACGGCATCATTTTGTTAAAAAAACATCGAAGAAAAAGTCAACATTACCCGATGCGATATATTCAGGGTTATTGGCTTTATTGAAGCTGTATGTGATGTCTGATGCAATATGCAATTTATGATGTTCTTACCATATAAATCAATAAATATTAAAGATGATTGAAAATCAATTTTCGTTCATTCATTATTTGTTATATTTCTCATAAGTGTTCTCCCTGTAGCGCTAATATTACTGAATACACATGTTTCGGAAAGTAACTGTATTGAATACACGTTTTCAAATGGACGTGGGTGGTTACTATTTCATTCATACTGAGGAATAACGTAAAAATGTAAAGTTGTACGTTAAAAAAAAGTTTCACGAAGTACGCGCATTTCGGTTAGCGTAAGTAATTGACTTTTACGATGCTTTGAAGACCACTTAACAATTTTGAGATGAGAACGTTGACCAGCTCTCCCCTTCGAGGAGAGTGCATAAGGAGAGAACAATGCAAGTAATCGCCTTTCTTCATAGAAGCAGGCCGTACTTCCCAGCCTCGTCGAGAGCGTGCGTATTTGGATTCTTCCAAGAAACGTCAACCGAGTGGCTGAGATGGGACTAATGCCACCAGAGAGCAAAAATCAACCTCCGAATCCCGACCACTCTCAATATCGCACCTCCGCAGTGAAATTTGATACAGCGCCGGGTGTTTTTTTCAGTCGGAGCGAAGCTCGACCCCTCGTCTTTTCCTTTTTTTTCCTTCGGTCAGCGACTACTCCCCTCCGCCCAAGGAGGCTTCCCATTCCACTGGCCGTTGCGGCCGACTTCGCAACTAAAATCCGGCGACGGTTGAATTTGGATTTTTGAATTTGGATAGAACACCCTTAAAAAAAAAACTTAAAAATAATTGATGAATATGATGTATCGTAGCCATTTTCAAGGATCAAAATAACATCATCGTCATTAGTCAACAATCATTAGATTGATTTGACGCAGCTCTCCATTCCTCTCTCCTATCCGCTAGCCTTTTCATAGCAACGTATTTCTTCTCTTTTACATCCTTTGTAACCTGTCCTACGTAACTCATTCGAGGCTGCCACTCTCTCTCGTTCCCTTCCACCTGTCCTTCCACGATTATTTAGCGAGAATATCATGCCTCATAAAGTGACCAACTAATTTGTCCCGTCTACCGCCTAAGGTTTTTTTGAGGCTTCTCTTTTCTCCCACCCATCTTAGCACTTCCTCGTTACTTACACTGTCCTTCCGTTTTATCTTCATCGTTCTTCGGTAGCACCAGATTTTGAATGCTTCCACTCTTTATTTCTCTGCTGCTGTCTGCGTCCAAGCCTCGCTTCCACAGAGAAACACACTAGAGTGAACATACATGAGTGGCCTAATAGGTGAGAGAATCCTAGCAGGATCGAATAATTCAGGTAAGGTTATGTACAGCTTACGTAAGAGCAACGAAAGCACAGTTTTGGACATTGTTGACCGCTCCCCTCTCATATGTAAGAAAAAAATGAGCAATTACTGCACCCTATTTTTCACGCAAGATATTTAGTCTTTTATGTTTACTTTACAACAACATAACCAAATAAAGGTTACTACAACTAATATTCTAATAAACAACATTCTAGCATATTCCGATATAAAAATCAATGCAAAGTCACCCCTACTGTAGTCGATATTAGAATCAGAAACGAGTAAAATAGTAAACGCAAACGATTAAACGTGTCAAACGTTAAAAGTTTTTTAAGTGGAATCTTTAACATCCATGATGGAACGGTTCCATTACATCTCAACTGAATCAACCTGGTAATAGGCAACTGTGAAAGGGATAGCATATACTCAGACAGGAGAATAGAATGAATAGCTACGTCAAATCAATATTAGTATTGTTGGCACATGACGATAATGAGCGTGGTTTATTATTCAATGATTATGTATGTACAAACTCACTTATCGCTTCAAAACAATTTTTCCATGGATGACAATAGAACTCACCCTGACTATTGGAAGATCCCAGACAAATCTAATGCCAAATACTTAGAAAAACAAAGCCAATTCCTAAGTCTGCGCAACCTTGTAGAAAGACAGATTTGGTTTGGGGGTACTCAAAAGGACTGGAACTTGAGGCCCTTTGGCTAGAATGCAGACGCTCTAAATTCCATTGACTAACACGCTCATTCATTGAAGCAGAAAGGAAAAGGAAGAATTGATACGTCTGAATGTTAATACTAGAAGGACTGGGGTAGTATGGCTACCTATAAGGACCATTATTCGTCATTTAGAAGGGTAGCGGTCCTTCTAGCCTTAGCCATACAAGCCATCATATTTCTCCGTTTGCGTTTAAATTAATGGATAACTTCATTAAATATTAAATGAGTTATTTTTTACCGATAGTTTCATAGTAAAAATTTCAAATGGACAGCGGTCACGTCGCACCTGCTTATCCTACCACACACTCGGAATGGCAGATATGTTGCTTATTTCCTTTCAAAATGTAATGAGAAATTTTTATTAAATAAATTTGCTATCGAATTCATCAAAATTACCAGACTTAATGTAGAGTAATGATTTCTCCATATAAAATATGAGTTGCTTATATAAATTATGAGTTTTCCACGATCAATAAGAGATTATAACGGCAGCGCTGGAACTCATAAATAGATTAGAAGACTTGCAGTGTATCCTACTAACTTATGTAAAACTTAATGCATGTTTCTGACTTTTATTATTATTTCTAACAGCATGTGGTAGAATAATTTGTTAGTATGCGTGACGTTTTATGGACCGTGTGGTGTACATGTGGGAGTCCAATTGCATGCTGCATGCTGGTGATTGATCAACCCCTGGTTTATACCCTATAGGTGGCTCGCAGGGTATTATGTAGATTTAGGTGTATAAATAAATTAGAAACCTTAACCCGAATTTTTGTAGGGTGTTGGCAATTTAAGGTAGACAGGTGGTAAACGCCCGATTCGATTGAAAAAAATTAAATAATATTTCAACAGAATACGCACCTAACATAAAAAATTGATTATATCCAGAAAAAATTAAGACGACAGAAAAAATATATGGCGATATTATTAAATTAGTGGAAGTCATCCGTGACGCGTCTGTTCCTTCTAGCGTTATATGCAATAAATTATTTGAAGGCTTCCTTAACCTATCAGTTGTTAAAAACGATGAGAAAGGACAGCCATAACTGGCACCCTTCGTATTTTCGTATTACTAAAAGAAAATCATAAAAATGGGGTATTTCAGGTGGTCCCTGGACTTTTAAGGCGTATTGAAGAGCCATATCTTAGAGAAGGAGACAATTTATGGATTAATTTATGGCTTTCTTTTCTGAGGAGGCGTTTAGAATGCAACACCTTCTTATGTGGGCCACTCAACACGTTTCATCGCCACCAGCTGCGTGCTTTATGAGGACATTTTGCGTCGGAGACACTTTGTGCAGTGGTGAGCCTCTTTATCGCGATAAGAGATAAGGAGGTAAGAAAGCGGCTAGGAGGCATGGGAAGGGATAAATGAGGATCAGATAAGCCAACAAAAGGAAAAGGAGAATGGGGTGATGATTTGAAGCGAAGCGGATGACGTAGAGAATAAACCACAGGTACAGCTTTTGAAAGACGTAAGCCACGCATCATTTTTCCGAGATTTATTCAACGCTCGACCACCTTCGTCATAAAATCTCGAGTATGGACGCGCCGAAGGCCCGTTTCTTAAACTGTACCAGTGAGTCAATCTCACCCCAACTGGCCAGTTTACAATTACGCCTGACAACAAGAGAAATTAAAAAAAATGGCGCATATGTACCGTTGTCAGTGAAGAATGTTGTTTGTGCAAAGAATGAAACTCAAAACTATTTATTTGAAAACATTTATAAAATATTAGAAAATTTAATTAATAAATAGTTGCAAATGTTTGGTATTTAATATTATTTATTATTTTTTAATCAATTGAAACGCAGAAAGATTTATTTAAATGCAGTGATGAATTAATTTAATTTGGTGCTTTCTTAAAACAATTTAAAGTGCTAGTTTCGATAATTTTCACCATTTTCAAGTATTAGTGTAATTTTACAATCTATAGAAAATAATAGTCCTTTAAATTCTTTTGAAAGAGCTTCAAAATTGCATTCATACAACAACACATGATGGTAAATGTATGCAGAGTATAAGTGGATAAGTAAATGTATACAGACTGCGTCTTTACAGGCCTACATGAGTAAAAAATTTAATTTCAAAGGTTATTTTTAAATTATTCAGCAATATTAATACTGTAATCAATAACAAACTATTGATGACCGGTACACTCTACGCATGGGATCAGCTGAGGCTAGTACGGGACTTTAAAACATGGCCGGCCACCGTTCATTTTAAATGGAAAAACGCGAAACATTCTAATTCTCAAAAGTGCAACACACCGTCCGTCTGACGCGACGAGACATTAAGTCGTGGACGTGGTCTATTTAGTGCTTTTCCATAAGAGCAGACTAATGCCGGCGTCAAGTTTCCCTTCAACCTTTCTCTTCTACCCTTATCACACAGATTAAATGGCCTCAGCAATCGGTTGCCTCCACCAAGAGCCAATGCATACATGCCTTAAAAATGTGATGATGAAGGTAATTATTATGTGACAATTCCACTGGGGAAGGCTGATTTGCCTCGACTGTGATTTGGGCCAGGAGCGCAATCACTTACGCTACCAAGGCATCTTCTTCCTCATGACCCCACAGAATTTTGGTGGTTTTGGTAGACAAGATAGCTACAAGGAAGGCAAGATCTCAAAGATAGTGAAAGAGGGGAGGATACAATGTTTTGGTCATATTTTAAGAAGGGATGCATTTGGGTGTAAGAGGGAGTATTTGGGCGGCAGGATTCCAAATTTGTATGTGGAAGGGAAGAGAAAGATGGGTTTCCAAAGAGAGGATGGAGAGACTATGGCGAGAATGATTTGAGGGAGAAGGATTTGACTGAAAGCAGTGGCGGATTTAGGGGAAGATGACAGGGGTCATGACCCCCCCAAAATTATCTTTCCTCCATTTTTAAAGTTCCTAAATGTCTAAAATTGACCAATCTTATATTTTCTTAAGAAAAAAACTGAAAGTTTAGACTCAATCATCATCATTTGCCACGACCGGGATTTTTGCGCAATGCGAATACTTGCGGATGACTGCGAAACGGCACCAATGCCGCTAGAATTTCCGTACATATTTCCCAGAAAAAAAGTTGTAAGTAGTCTTTTCTTGAGAGGAAAAAAAGGCCGTAATCGAAACACATCACGCTTCTTAATTTCCTTCATTTAGGGATAGGCATTTAAATGGTTTACAAAAGTAAATATTGGAGAACTTCCCAATAAATGCTCGGATAACAATGACGATAATTATAAAAAATAAAAGTAATGTGATATATTATTTTTAATCACTTGCACTTTGGTAGTCATTTCAGTATTCGACCAAATGGTCGACTTGTGACAATAAGTTATGCAGTAATTATATCAACAATAATAACATTGCCTTGCATGGAAAGTCAGGATCAATAAAATGAAATGTTTCAGTATTATTTTTTTTCGAGGGAACTGAAAGTCGTAATGAAATTAATTCTAACCTAAGAAAAGCATACTTAGGCATTATATAAACGTCCGAGGAACGGTTTTCCCTAGATTTACCTACACATTAATTTCGGTTCACGCTTAAAAATTTGCCCGTCTTCGTTGATAAGGGAGTGGCGGGGAATGATGGACGGCAAACCGTTGTTCATTAGCAAGAAATAACAGCACACTTTAAATTAAGACGTGCGATATGTTCTCATTACGATCACATTTTTCCTATGCCTAGTCCTAACTTGACAGAAATATGGAATTCCGGTGTTTATTCCATCGAAGCTGCATCTCTTTTATTTTATCATTCCTTTCGGACCTGAAAATAAAGTACGGTTCTATTATATGATTTCTTTAAACACTTGCGCTCATATTCTCGTGTAATCAAAGCCTGGCACGTAGTTTCCGAGGCAATAGATGCCCTCAGACCAATCTGCAATGAAGCAGAGTAATGCTCTCTGTTCGCTCGTTATGGCTCTAAATTTTAATGCGTTGCGTCACTCAGCTCAACTGGTCGTATTACTTCGTCTTATTGGGTATTACTACTTTACAATTTCAGCTATCGTTTTGATTTCATCTGGGTATGTAGAGTGTACAGAAGAAATAGAGCACTGAGCGAGATTCATAGTGAAACGGATATGATTGGAACAATAAAAAAAACGTTTAGGATGGCAGGGCCACATATGGATAAAGTACAGCACTACCATGATAAAGCAGGTTGTTAATATTAGAAGTTCTCTAGGGAAACCCTTAATGAATGGGAGATACCAAGTACTGGGGATGCAAGAAGACTTGGAGCAGAAATAGAAAAGATGGAAGGCAGAGGAGAGTGTAGATCGAAAACCACTTTGGGTCTACATGGCCACAGTACAAATATGAGCATACTTTGGTCACATTTGCCTAAGCCTAAAATTTCTTCATTTTCACCCACCTTTTTCTCAGACGTAAAGAGTCAGAATTTGAGATAAAATTAAATGTTGTCAAGAGTAACGAACTTAAGTGTAGATGAAAATGACCTGTGTTGTTGGAAACTAGGTTGGTTAATAATAAAATTCTATGGACCACTCATTTTTTGTCATTTTTTCTGTTGTCGTGGTCAACTCTACATATATCCAGATCTTCAATGTGTTAGCTTGTGTTTTGAACAGCTAATACGCTTGCGAGGAAACATATTTGGCCCAGTTGGGAGAGATATTGCGTCCCCTTCCTTCATATTATATTTAGTCCATGGATTGTTTATTCCAGCGCTGTATCGCGTAGGCTTTCCACTCATTCAAGGAGAGTCCGAGTTAGCACCTCTAATTCACTAACTCGTCCAAGAATATTAACTAATCATAATCTTTCAACTCCAACCCACATATCAAAAATCAGGATTGCTCGGTGAAAATAGCTAGAAATGTTGTTTTTTTTTATAAATACAAGGGCACGCGCTCTTTGGACTGCTCGCGGAGGCTGTACGTAAGCGGCCCCGCGATGGTCGAGAGATTTCGATGATAAGCAATAAATTATGGCTGAAAGAACACGCAGCCCAGCAGGGAGGAAAGCACTTGATAAAGAATGGGTTGCTGGAGTTGCACTGAAGTTGAAGCGGTAGGTGGGCGTTAAAAAGGAAGCCACTAGCACTTATCGCTGGAACTCATCTCGGAGCACAAGCCCTCTCCACGGAGGTGGAGTAAAAGTGATTTAGACAGGAATTATGGGGAAGCCACCGATCTGTTATGTCGGCACCGTGATACATAAACAATAATGCAGTCTTTCATGACAACCTTAATTAATACGAGCCGCCGAGGAGACTTCGCGTTCATTAACACTCCTCTATGCTCAATAAAATCGAGGCACACGCAAGCATAGGAGCAATACTATGCTACGATAATTAAAACAATATGCTCTCCGATACAGCACTAGAATTGCAATTCATTGCAACAAGTAATGTGTATTGTATTAATTAGTTGAATAAGACATTGCAATATTTTCTTTGAATTTATTTTCGTACGAAAAATTTCATTGCGGCAGCAAATTCAAGCGCTCAAGGTCTTATTGTTGGGCGCGGCTCCGTGACGGCTAAGACGCAAATAATTCTTGTCCCACGGGAAACGGCTGAGAGCCATGTTCAAAAGGTCCCAAGAGAAACTATATACACTTTCTCGGTGAAAAAAAAATGGAAAACAAAAATGGAAATGACACAAATCGGGAAATCCTCCAATACCAAAGTGATCGAAAACAATCCCAGTGAATCTAAATAATCCCGGTCAAAACATTATTTAATTAATATTTATAATTTCCACCACCTGTTATACATGATATAGTGTATATATCACTATTTTAAATAAAATAAATTGGTTTGAATGAAGCTTTTTTTCAAAAACAGTATAAAATGCGCTAAAAAGTTAAAAAAATAAGCTTTAAATCACTTGGAGAATAAAGCGTGGATCCTAGTTAATTTTATAAGAAATGATTGAAGAAGAGTCTAACAGGTGAGTTAGAATTGGTACTCATTCTCTATTCTAATATTCAGTGCTATAGTTGGGCCGGTATGGTGCGGCTTACCCCCTAAAATCCAAACTCGTTTTAAGCGTACCGCTTAAACTACCTTTTTAACACATTCGCGTCGGGCCCCGCCGATAGGCGGCGTGCCGTGTTTTCCCAAGGATCGGCCGCCGCCTTTCGGCGTCTTGAAACACTGGTGATCCAAAATGAAATTTTTTTGTCGCCCGCTCGTCACAGCTGTCTCCTGAATTTTACCCGGTCTTTACATAGAACTACATTCTAAAATCTGCCCCCCGTTCTCAAATGTCATGCTTCGGAAATACAATGAAGCCTTCTTATTTTTCATTCACTATGTCATTTGATTCCGTGTATTCCTGACGCGTTTTTTACCCTTTTTCCGTGTATCATGTTTCCACAATTATATTTTTACAATCTTGCAAGTCGCTATCTTCAAAGAAGTCAAGATAACACTTCCTATGTAGCAAACCATCAGTTTGCCTTTTGGAGACACTTTTTGGCTGTGTGCTTCGTACAATGTACCTATTTTATTTTTGCTTTCGCGACATTGTTATTCAAGGCATATATATAAAGGGGAAACGGCAATCTCGTCCGCATAACTACTCGTCGTTTTCAATGGGTTACACGTATTACGACCGCTTTTAATTCATCACTGTTTTCACACTCCAGTTTGAGGATTTTTGAAGCTTACAAAACAGGACATTACTGGAAAGACGGAGCATACATAAGGTAAGTACAATTTTAAAAATAAATATAATTATTCTATTTATTGATTATCTTTAGAATTCAACAATAGTATTTACTATTTATTCATAAAAAATGAATTTCTATTTGTTGCTGCTATCCCGATAATGATTATGGTCTCGTTGTTTTCCGCAGGATAAATAAGAAGTTGCTTCATAAATACCATTCGCTTCGAATGACGTAAAATACCTTCAAGTATACTTTAGATAAAACTTAGAACCAGCTCAATTGGTATGTACGACTTTATTTGAAATGTTTGATTTCAATGTTTACAGCAATATTGAGAAATAATTTAACCTTTTTCTTTATTTTACTCTAAGAAGACTTCATGGAGAATAAACCGAATTCATCAAGAAAGCGGACAAGGAGCGCACTTCGTCACCCTGTGTCTATCTCCGACGAAGACATCGCTCGGTTCTTTGAGAGGGAAGAAGAAATTTCGGATGGAAGTGCAACAGATTCGGATTTTGATGTCTCCTCTGAAGATGAGGAAACCGACGAGAGCTCCGAGGATGACAGTGGTGCAAATGGCGATTGTCAGGCCTCAAGTGATTCAGGTAAACGCATATCCCCGGCAGGATGGCAAACTGAACGGCCAGTTATCACTCCTATTGCTTTTACTGGAAATTCTGGACTCAAAATACGGCCTCATGTTTTAGATCCAATAGGATTCTTCATGCTCTTGGCAAACGATGAATTTTTCAACCACATAATTTCTGAAACAAATATTTATGCCCAAAAATTGCAGAATAAATCAGTAGCTGATAAATCTAAAATGAAACCATGGAAAGACTTGACTAGAGGGGAGTTTGAAATATTTTTAGGGCTACTTTTTCATATGGGGCTTATCAGAATAAATAAAATTCAATATTATTGGCGAAAAGATGGGCTTTATGAATTTCCCACATTTTCAAAGGCCATGCCAAGAGACAGGTTCATGATCATTTTGCGGTGCCTACATTTTGGTCGTAACGCTCCTGATGGCCACCCTAAGCCAAGTGATCCACTCTACAAAATCCGCCCTCTTTTGAATCTTATCCAGACCAATATGAAAAAAGTGTACTATCCTCAGAAACAACTTAGCTTAGATGAATCGATGGTACTTTGGAGGGGAAGACTATATTTCCGGCAGTACATAAAAAACAAGAGGCATAAATATGGTATTAAATTGTACATGCTAACGGAACCAAATGGGCTTGTTTTGAATTGCTTGGTTTACACAGGTTCCAAGGATCCAAATGTTGGGGGAGTTGGTCACTCAGAAAAAGTTGTACATTCGCTTCTATCTGATTATACTAATGTTGGTCATGCTGTGTACATGGACAACTTCTATAACAGCTATAAATTGTCGCGAGAACTGCTGGGAAAGAAAATATATTCCACGGGAACTCTCAGAAACACTAGGAAAGGCAACCCTCATAATGTTGTAAATAAAAAATTGGCAAAAGGAGAAGTAGTGGGCCAGTATACGAAAGAAGGAATTTTCATATGCAAATGGAAGGATAGAAGAGAAGTTTTAATGATTTCCTCGGAGGATTGTGGAGAGATGATAGAAGTAGCAAACAGAAGGGGTAAAATTTCTAAAAAACCAAGCGTTGTAGCCGAATACAATAAATTTATGGGGGGAATAGATAGGGCGGACCAGATTATTTCTTATTATCCAGTGGAGAGAAGAAGCCTGAGATGGTATTTAAAATTAGGGATACACATGTTTCAAATACTTCTAAACAACTCGCAAATACTACATAATAAATTTAGTAGCCAACACATGAGTCTTCAGAATTTTCGTGAAAGTGTAATCGCCAGTCTTATTTTCAAAAACAAGCCGGCAGAAATTCCAGCGCCAATCCAGCGAAAGGAAAAGATCCATTTGCCAGTACAAATACAAAGTGAAAAGGGTTCAAGAGCGCAAAGAAAAAGATGTCGTAACTGCTCAACGACAGGAGTAAGAAGAGACGTCGTCACGTACTGCCCGATGTGTGATGGTGAACCAGGACTATGTCTTGAACCCTGTTTTAGAGTGTTCCATAACTATTAATCGGTAAATATGTTGCAAATTCCAATTACAATTGTTGCAATGTTTATCCAATTAATGTTTGAATTAATAATAAAAGTGTGAATTGTATTCAAAGAAGAAATATATTTTAGATGAAGTTTTGAAACAAAATAGCGTGTAATTATTTTGAAATACACATTTTTTTAGTATACTTAAATAAAATTTTATGTTTAAAGTTTTTGCTACTCTGGCTTGCATTAGTCTAATCGTGAGACCAATAAATAACACTGCTATGCGAGGAAAGAGCTTGCTTGCCGACATTAGCAGAATAGGAAACATCACGGAGAGCGGTTCACTTCCGATAGGCGGCATGGTAATGACCTGAAAAATTGTTGGTAAAATTGTCGTCAATATTAATAAATTGGTCATAGATAATCATTACATTACCGAAATATTATACGAAACAAATAGTAGGAAATAGAAAGATATGCGCTAACATATATTTTTGAAAACAATCTCGCCGATCGGGCAGCCGCCGATAGGCGGCGGAGATAATGTTTAAAAAATTAACGGTTAAAAAATGAAATTCAGCGAAAATATTGGCGTAAAATTTGTTTATGTAAAGCAACGGTTGGTAATCAAAAGAAAAAGATTCCCGGTCCTACGTAAAGTCGTGTCCTGAATGTCCGCACCGAATGTGTTAAATCGGTAAAAAATAGCCTCACTGAAAATTATCCAATGGTTTTCAGAAAGAAAAATCGGAAATGATTATTTACTTGTTCAGAGTTATCCCGTGGCACAACTTGGAAGTAATGTAAGAGTTGGAGTTTGACATTTCAATCGCGGCCGGATGTATGATACATGTTCAGCTGTTGGCAAATTCACAGGTTGTACGAAAAATCCACAGAGAAAAAAATCATTCGCCTTGGCCAGGATCAACAACCTATGAGAATGGCCTTGATCAAAGCGAATGATTTTTTCCTCTGTGAATTTCCCGTATTCTCATAGTGATGAAATGCTTAATTTTATTAATTTTTTGTACTTTGAAATCCCCGAACTTCAATAGTGCTATGGGGCATTGAAAAAGTTAGCAAATATTATAAGAAGAGTTTTCATTTTTAGAGGCGTCAAAAACAGAGTGAGCGTTATTCACAAGGTGTCACCCAAGAATTCCCTTATCTAACGGTATCGGTATGAAAGGCACAAAATTTCGTCAGAAATATACCGCGAAATAATTGTATTATTTTAAAAATATGATTAATTTAATTAATTTATTCGGCGTTTCGATGAGGCAAGCGACCATTTGCGATCAGGGTGGAGTAGGGTGGAGAGAAACCCTGCATCGGAATTTGCCCAACAAAATGGGACAAGGGGACCACGGTTTAACGTCCTATCTAACGGACAAAGCGCTCTCCACAAAGTACTCTGGCAGGGAGAGGGTGCCTCTGAAATATCTCCACCACCATCAGCATTTGAACCTAGACCCACGGGTTGGGAAGCCGACCTTCTCACCGCCAAACCAATTCGATATCCCTCCTTAAACTTGACATTCTTAAATATAACTGAGAACTTCGGGCTTGACTTTGTGAAACCTCTCCATATTGCAACTAAAGGAGAAAAACTTTGTCAGGTCACTATCATATTAATATGGGCACGACCCAGGTTTCGTAAAGATGTAACTACGTTACGAAACCCGGGTCGTGTCCATATTAATATAATAGTGAACCTGACAAAGTTTTACTCCTTTATTGACATTCTTAAGTATTAAATTTTAAAAAATATATAATTTTCAATCGAGTCAAACAGCATGAAAAAAACGCTCCGGTCATAATCACATGACTCGTCACGTCATCTGGGTCTTGGCAATTTCACTCTTTCGGCGTATTGGCACGGGCCAAAAATCGCTCTTATGCATGCACACTCTTGAGGACCTAAAATCGACGACAGCAACAAAAGGGAATCTTGTTACGCCCTGATCAAAATGGACGCGAGTCGCTCGCATAAGACGTCAAACGAAATGAGCGAACCTCACGAGGTTTATCGCCCGCCCCATACATACGACGCGACGTTGGCTTGGCCCATTTCTTGCGGCAAAGGACCGGCATTAAAGTAAATGGAAAACAGAAGGGCGCCGTTGGATCAGAAACCATGATCAGGCGGCGGTGAACGAGAGAGATTGTGAATGCTTTCACAAAGGATACTCCACCTACAACGGGTCGCTCGGCGGCTTAGAAGAGGGTTAAACATGGATGAATGCGGGAGATTTAAGATCGTAGGTGGGTTTCCTTTTTTTTCTTTTTCTTTTTAGATCGCGACACGGTCGCTTGACAGAAGATATGAAGGACAAAACTGCGGTTCAAGAGAGGGCCAACAAGGTTATACGGGGTAAAAGCAGCAAATTTTATGTATGCACAAGGCCTCCAGGAAAACGGATTCCGGCGGAGAGCATGAGCAAAGTGATGGGAAGTCATAGGCCCTGAAAAATCAATTCGTAGAATAAAAATAAAACTAGCTTCAATGAAAAATGTAATGCAAAATCTACGCAGAAGAAGAGTAGGTACATGATCGCCTCCTGCCACACGTCTTACAGGGTAAAGGGTAGATGGAATCAAATTCGTAATTGCTTATAAGTATTTAAAGAACATAGAGATGGTACTTTTCCACAGGTTTATTGAAAATACGAGGCGTTTCGACCGTCCGTTAAGTCATTATTAAGTACAGTGAGGATTTGTTGGTTCCGCAGCTGTATTTATACAGAAAGGATGGGTGGCAGGTGGAAGGGGAAGTTTAGGAAAGGTATGCGTCATTGGATGGTGCGCTTTAGGAAAGGTATGGTATACTTCTGTTACTTTTACGCTAATTGCTTGATAGGTTAGGTTAGGTTAGGTTCGCAAAAAGTATTAAAAAATCAAAGCACACTTTTAATTCTTCACATCGGTTTTATTGACACTAAACGACGTAATGGCATGAAAAAACTTTATAATTCTTCCTTATATTCGTGTATTAAAGTCAAATGTACCAGATGATGGCGTGCCATGTCGAACCTAGGTCGTAGGGTATTAAATGTACGTGGAATTGTAATTTTTTTTGCATTTCATTATGCCAAGTCGATTCCATGAAGTCACGCCCGAGACAAGGAACTAAATCGATAGCTTTTCAATACTGAATAAAGGGCTTCCTCATACTAGCAAATTTTGAGATTTTATGAACGCAGATTTTAATTTCGGTTATCTAAAATGTAATTTAAAAAAGTTGACTGCCTGTATTATAAATACAGACATCACATGCATTCATTGGACACAAAAGGTACTTGCTACTTGAGGAAGGGGGTTATGAGAGTGGTATTTTAGGTCTAAGGTAAAGTATCTCTATTCTTTTGTTTGGATCGCGATGCGATATCTTGACAGACAGATATGAAGGACAAAAACACGGTGCTTGAAAGGGCCATCAAGATTATACGGCGTAAAAGTAGCAAATTCTATGCACGCTTACAATCTCCTAGAGCTAGGAATTTTCTAACCCATTACAACCCAATGTTGCTACAAAGTAACATCAAAATTGTATACATTTATTATACGGTAACATAGGCGCTGAAAAAGTCAATCGATTGAATAAATAATTCATAATTTCAGCGAAAACGGTAAACGCGGAATCTACACAATGAGGAGTACATAAAAAATACAATTGTTTCGTAGTACCCATGCTGAGAAAATAATAATGAATGCTTTCTTTCAATTTAGGGTTCCCAAGCACTAAAACGACAGGTCTGACAAAAAAGGACTCCTGCATCCGTTCGGCTAAATACCTCTTAATTTATGACTTCTGTCGAACCTGGAAATATAGTGGGGCTCTAATATTATGTTCTCCGTGTCGCTCTTAAAATTATCTACATTCTCCATCGCACTCTGAGAAGTAAAATTCCTCTACGGCTGTTAGATCTTTGCCCACAAGAAACTAATCCTTAAAAAGCTGCACATTATCCGAAACAAATCACTCCGTACCTATGGCTGGACTCAGTCCGAATCACTCCATATGCTACAGAACATCTCAAAGTTAACCTGAATATCGGATGTCCTTTCCGCCAGTAAACTCCTCACAGTTAATAAGCCCATTATCCAATTAGTCAATAATTTTAACTACACGCTCGGGGCAACGAATAATACACCACCCTTACAGACATGGAATTATGACCCAGCAGTTCCAACTACTTACTACCTCATCAAGTTGCACTTACATGAAACTCTCCCTTGACTTTCCACTTCTATTCTAATAAAGCCATTCGTTGAATATTTTAGTTGCATTCGAAAAATATATGATGAAGATAAAATAATGAAATGATAAAAAATTTCTATTTGCAAAAGAAGAGTAAAAAATAGAAATGATTAAGAAAAAAAAAATAATATATACTAAAAAAACATTTCCCTTTTAAATAACATTGGTATACAGTTGTTAACAAAATTTTTTGATTCATTTTTTCAATGCTTTATTTTTTACTTTCTGCTCACCCGTAATAACACAGTATTAGCCTTTATAAAGGACGGCTTTAAATCCCAGATGTATCACTGAATGACCAGGCATTTAAATGGCCTAGGTTTAAAATATAATCATCTCTCCAGTTAACTTTCGAGCGACGAAACTCTTTATAAGCCGATTTAAAACGAAGTGTGTCTCAGAGGTCCCTAGAGGGACCGCAAGGCCATAAACGAAAACATTAGGTGGTCCCTTTTGGGACCGCACCGACGATAACGGTCAATGTAATGCAGACAATTGCGCGTAAAAACTATACGTGGTATCGTATACAGGCTGGTTGTGAACATGGTTTG
This sequence comes from Ischnura elegans, assembly GCF_921293095.1. NCBI lineage: Eukaryota > Metazoa > Arthropoda > Insecta > Odonata > Coenagrionidae > Ischnura > Ischnura elegans. Next base: position 64,330,987 of record NC_060255.1, on the reverse strand, counting down.
CCAGGACAGCTTCTGTACTCGCATGCAGTACGACGAGTAATGAGAAAGAAAAACTGTGGCAAATGCATACGTAATACTCGTGGATTTAGGTCATGGGCGTACCCAGCGAGGGTTAGGGGGGCTTGAGCCCCCCCCAGAATCAAAAATCGCAAAAGTCTTTAAGCAAAATCAGTACTTAATTGAACGGAAAGTATTCACCAAATTTTCTTTAAACCGACGAAAATTCATATGTATTAGTATAAGATATGTAACTAAAATAAAACTATTTTTTCAAGAGAATAATCTCATAAATCCCATGCCTTGTCCACCTCCCTAGATCATGGCTTGCCCCCCCACCCTAGACAACGGCTTGCCCCCCTGGTTCTTCCATTGATTCAAGGGCAAGGGGGGCAAGCCACGGTCTAGGAGGGGCTAGCCATGGTCTAGGGGGGGCAAGCCATGGGATTTATGAGATTATTTCCTTGAAAAAAAATAGTTATACTTTAATTACATATCTTATACTAATATATATCATTTTTCGTGGGTTGAAAGAAAATTTCAATATTGATCCTGGGTACGCCCTTGCTTCGGGTGGCTGTGGAGTGCTGGTTTCACGCATCGATATCGGGAGGGAGATGGGATGATAGCACGTGAGGCAAAAATACGCTTGGAAGGGATGCAGAAAAATGTGTGAGAGAGAGAGAGAGACTCTTGGAAAAGTGAGAGTGGTTGCGAGGGAAGCAGAGTAACGTCAGGGGGAGAAAAATCCCTCCAAATCGCATTACCAATCTCAAATAAAATAGATTTACCCCTTAAATATTAATAAGTCATTACGGAGAAGGGGAGGACGCAAAACTGCAGGGGGAAGTAGAGACGGCCGTAAAGGTAGAGAGAAAGAGGATGGTTACTGGATTTTCTTTGAAGGGGGATCGTGGAAATGGCACACTCGGTTGGGGCGTGGATATCGAATGGAGGGGTGTTTGTGTATAAGGGAAGCGAGGTAGAGGCAAGTGGATGAGACAGGTCGCGGAGAAGGAAGAAAATGATGGGGAGTGAGTGGTGAAGAGCATGGAGTGGAGGGATCGTATTGACTGCCAAAGGGAGAGGTGGGGTCCGCAAATGCAGCAGAGAGTAAAGGCACTTCTAGCCTCCGATTCAAGGCTGGAGTGGCTATCTTGGGAACTAAGGTGCTATTGTAACACCTTGATTTCTATGCAAACCTGGATTAGCCTGTCACTTTATTTATTTTTATTAATTATCATACCACCGAAATCAACTCATCTTTTGCAGGAATGGTTCTGGGGTCAACAGAAAAACACATATTTTCCTTTTAAATCGCGGTTTTCAACAAGTTAAGCAACTACACGTATACAAAAAACCATGCCCTAGATAGGGGTGGTAAGATAGTAAGATGGTCCTACTGTCATGGACAAAACATATGTAGATACTGACAGTTTTAATCAGAGAACAATTTAAAATAATGTGGTGTTGTAGTTAGAATTATCTCCTAAGGTATTCATCAAATGAAGAATACCAGGCAATCATACCAGTCTAAATTATGTTGATTGGGAGTACACATATGACTTATGAATACTCGCATATTTTTCGAAAAACTACAGGGTTAAAAAAAAATCTGAACAAAATGTGTTAGAAGGAAGAATAGGAAGAATGAAATTTTAAATGACAACGTACTTATCCCAGATAAAAACTGTATAAAAAAATTTGCATTCTTATGGACATGATACTGATTCACAACAATGAGAAATGATTTACACACTCTCCTACGGTAGCATCCACCGTGTTCGTGGTATCCATTAGCCATTAGCGAAAACGGGTATCATTACATCGGAATCTAAAGAGGGAGTGAGAGTTGATGGTACCGACAGTGCGAAAGAGAAAATTCGGATAATGGAACACTAGGTTTCACAGCTCTACATCCTTCCACTGGGACTCCCTGCTGTTTGCCTCTAGGCATTCTAGCCCTGTTTAGAAAGCTTCATCATCAGCTCTCGGCGATGTACGCTACTTCCAGCGAGGAACGAAGTTCTTATCCATCGTGTTCCATCCCTACATAGTTCATACCAAAAGTTCACCCGATTCCATCAGCCAGTGAGTGGAGCATAGATGCGCTCATACTTTTGAAAACCATTGTACAGTCAATGAGAATGAATAATAAGCCATTTCCAAGGTTAAAGAGGGAGCCAATTACATTACATTTTAGAAAAACCAGGCCGTCACTAGCGAAGGCCTCGTATCGATACCCTGAAAGGATACAGGAAAAGGTATCGCGTCCACAAATGTAGCGGAGAGGAAGGGAACGGCAGACTCAGTGATCGTAGAAGGAAGAAAATGCAGGGGGTATACAAACAGGGAGAGGTAGCAGGGACTGAGGATCTCGTTTATAAATATATAGTTGGCCATGGTGTCCTGATGGTGTCCACGAGACATGGTGTCCCGATGAAAACAATCGTAGAAGGATGGGTGCAAGGGAAGAAGGGCAAGGGACGGCCCCGAATGAGTTATATAGGACAGGTTAAAAAGGATGTAAAAGGGAAGAAATACGTCACCATGAAAAAGCTAGTGGATGGGGGAGCGGAAAGGGGAGCTACCTCAAACCAATATCACGAAGACTTTGCTGAACTAAGGTGATGGTGATGAGACCTGAAAATTTGCCTGAAACTTCATCGATTTTAATGTATGTATATATATCAAATTTCAATCTAATCTTTCGCAAAATATAAAAATGCAAATCAATATTATTTTTTCACAGTGAAATATTTATTTAACGTGTCAGAAGGAGAGATTTCATTACATAGTTGGGTGCTTGTAGTAAATAATTTGACACTTGGTGTAAGCCTTTATCGATAAAACATAAAAAGGAAAAGAACTTCACGACATAAATTCAAATCAATTAGTACGATATAACCGTTACGGAAGTAAAGGACTTCATAAGTAACAAAAAGGGGAAAAATAAAAGTAAAATTCAGGCCCTCCTTAGCTCACGCGGCTTGCCAGCAGTTGCTCTCTTTGAATACAAAGTTATCATGCAATGGAGTGATTTCAGAAGTTCATAGGAAGATAGTAGGGATAGGGTGGCAGAGATATTTCTGACGCGGCCCGATCCCTGCTTGAGTGCTTTGAGGAGGCCACTTCAAGAGCAGCACTCCATCCGTCGGATGGGACGTTAAGCCGTGGTCCCCTTGGCGCCTTTCGTTAAGAGCAGGCTAATGCCGAAGCCGGGTTTCTCTCTTGCGGAGCGACTAATGGCACACACATTGGAATTTATTAATTACGCAAAGAAACTGTTTGAGACGACAAATTCGAAAAATAAAAAAATAAAAAGAATTAGTAAATCGGTTTTCATTCAAACCATGTTAAAAATACGCACAATTCTTTTATGATAACCTTACACTCTTTTGATGAATATTTCTCGGGTTCTCAGCCAGGTTAATGCTTTCATATAAGCCGACGTTTCGAGAGACAATTTCAATCGGGACACCGGCTTTCATCTTAGCAATGCATGGAGGAGATCTGTAATCAGCTGTATAAAAAACATAAGGGAAGAACGTGAAGAATTTCAAAAGACCTACAGCCAATCGGACGACACCTGAGCCGTATTTTTGTCCTCGGTAAACGGTCGTATCGGTTCAGTGTGAAATTGGAATTCCATAGAGTAACACGGCCTTGAAGATGGGAGGCAAGTCGTCTCTCGAAACGTCGGCTTATATAAAAGCATTAACCTGGCTGAAAAGCCGAGAAATATTTATCAATAGTATTCACCAGGATAAATTAAAATCGTTTATTGCACTCTTTTTTTCTCTGTGAATTTTCAGACATTTTATTGTTGGGATTATTAGTATTTTATGGGGTTGTAAATGTTATTTCTGGTCATAGCTGGCATTGAAATGAGTAGCAGGCTCTGTTCTCATCCTTTAAGACACCGCACGAGTTTTCTGTTAGTGTATTTTGCTCAGTCAATGAACCAGGTTACGAAGTCAGTTGGTAATTTGCGATATAATTCATCTTGTATGCTTCCTATCACTCCAAAAAAAGGCTTCTTCTATGAAATTGAAAGTGGCTAATTCTTCAGTTGATTTGAGTTTTAGGTGTTTTTTTTATCGTTCCAAAATTCTCAAGGTCGGCTTTCATTCCTGGAATCAAGGGGACTGTATAGAAGAGGCCCAATTCCATTCCGTAGAGGGTTGATTTTTGTTGACAATTCGGTCGAATTTTAATCAGCTTTCAAAAATGTCCGCGATGCGGTGATGAGTGCAATGCAATCCGCTTTTTCCAATATTTTGCAGTGATATTTGCCAATGCGAGGAATAGCATTGAAGAGTTATGAATTCCATAAATCACACCGTCATCTCCACAAACGTAAACGTCGGTTGACAGCTTATTTCCCCGTGAAACTTGGGTCAATTTGTCCGTCAGCGACGCGAGTGGCGACTCCTGTAAACCCATTTAACTGAGCAGTGGTGGACAACAAATTTATAGGCCGACTTGATGATCCTCTATTGTAATATTCGTGCCCGGAATCATAACACTGACGGGTTGAATTGGAATCTGCAGTGCCCTTCCTTTCCACTGCATGAGACCCTAGATACCTTTCCCTATATACCTTTGGGGTATCAACACATGGCCCACGCTCGCTGCTCCCCAACCTCAAACCCCTTTATTTCCAAGCCCTACTCACGACGAAATTTTTTGACGCGCTGGCCCTTCCACATGGCGGTGACTGTGTAAACGTATGCCAAATACTCGTTCGTGATCGTTTACTTTGATAGCACTAGCGTATTTTAGGGCCATGTGTACTTTATATTATTACAGTATTCTCCCGTTTAAGGTAGGATTTCATGGAGCTTTACGAAGCATTCCGGCAGTATCCCCTCCCCTATGGACATCCCTATTCAATGCTAAATAAAGCCTATTCCCTTTCATTCTATCTAAAAATCCTAATCTCTTCCTTCCCCTTCCTCGTTTACCTAACATTCCTCCGTCTAACACTGTTTTCAAAATGGCCTCCTCGCTAAGTACTCGCTCCATCCATACCTTCCGTGTCTCATCCAGAAGCTGCCTCTTCTAACCCACCATGTCCAGCACTTCCTCGTTCCTCTTCCTTTCCGTCCACTTCACTTTCTCCCTTCTACACCACACCCATATCTCGAACACCTCCTTAAAATAATAATAATCATATCAAACGAATTCAGTTGTTGATAGACGTGGTGTCATTATACAAAAACACTCTACACTCAGAAATAGAATCGCGACCTCGCAGATTTTATTGAAACAAGTCGTTTTTTTAACTGAATAAAATCTCGCCAGTATCTTTTGATCTGAAACTACAGCAGCAGAAAATTTTTATGCATGAGCTTATCTTGCGTAACTAAGCGTAATCCCAATAATGCGTATTACTTTCCTCCCAAGTAATCGCGTTAAATTCATTGGTCCCCATTCGATGGTGAACGAGATAAGGTCTTCAGTATTATGGGATTTTTGGCTTTAAGGTAATTTTATTTAGTTTTTCTCCCATAATTTTAGGTGTTTTTCGTGGAACCCAGACTCATGATGCTGGAAGGGAAATTCCTGAAAGCACGGCTCTCGAATCTGAACCTCAACTTCCCTTCCTCTCCGCTGAATTTGCAGAGACCTCACCTTTCACTTTGGTACATATCAATTCGAGGGTTTGGCCCTTTGCTACCTCTCTCTGTATATATTCCCACTTCGGTCTGAAGGCCTATGCTTGAAGGAGATAAGCCAGAATCAGTATCTAAATATTTCTATAGTTACTTAAACCTTAGCGGCCACACCTTAGCCTGGCTACATCACAGCCACCGAGGATTCACTCGTTACCCAACGCCGAAAAAACCTGTTTGCGCAAAACATACGGCTATTTAAGGAATTTCTAACCAGATGCTTCATGTTTGTTGAATGGTTCTTCAACAATACTAATTATTTTCATCGGTCAATTTACAGAATGCGCTCTAAGAACTGGTTGTAAATGTTAGAACGCCGAAAAACTGCTATTTTCATAAAAAAATGACATTACTTCGATATTTTTTAATATTACGGACTTGATTGTTGGATTTTACTGACAAGATGTACAGCTATCATAGACAAATAACAGTATCCTCCAATATTGCAAAAAGTATATTTATTTTGCAAAATTACGTCGGGAAATTTTTAAATAATTAGGCATAAAAAATTTGCATTTTAGGAGTTTTATCGGCTTGCAAATGCACATTTGCTCATAGAAAAGTGAAAAAATATTATTTTCATGATATTTGAACTAAACAAATTTATTGATCAACAACACTCCATGCACAGAGGCAACCGATATTTCTCGCAAGTCTGTTATTGATTCGATGGTTCTATTCCTGGTCCAGGGGAATTTTTTCCTAATGGTAATTCATCTATAGTCCTTATGGCCTATAACTCTTGAGCCTTGCTTACTAATGAAAATAGGGAAACTGAGCAAAGCTCCTCAATACTGGTCACGCCGAAGGCTCATGAAGAACCTGTACTGGTAAATAAATCCTCACCACAATCAGCCAATAAGCAATACAATAATTATTTTGTGTATTTGGCTGTGTTGTTTGCGTTACCAAAAGAATAAAATCAAACATTAAAAATATGGTTTGCAATAATTTTATTTTTAAACGTGTGTATACAGAATATTGCTCACCAGATAATTTATCTCATGTGGTTATTATTTTACTCAATATTTTTTAATATTATTTGCTATTTTTTCTTGAGCAAAGTTTTCCGGGGACACTCATCCTAAATATGCCGACCTACGGTATGGTAAGTAATATGCATCGAACAAGGCTTGATTTCACAAAGTTAGGTGATTCTTGTCTTTTAATAGAATAAATATTTTAAAAATAAGAACTTATTTGGGAAAATAACTCTATGTTTTACTACTATAAAACGTATTTTAGAGCATCAAAAAATTTAAAGAAAGTCTACATTGCCTTATTTTTTTCCAAATTAATGGTGAAAGAAAGAAAATCATTTCCTCAATTTGCAACCGTCAATTAGCATTTATCTCCTGCTGAGCTTAAATTCTGAAGGAATTTTGTCCCTATTTGACCGTAAACAAGACTAATTCTTCAAGGTGCGATAGTTTTCCTATCGGCGTGATTTTAGTCCTTATGACGTCGAACTAGCTAAGTCAATTAATTATCAGTGTATTTATTACTTTATTGATAGTGAAAAACTCTCTTCTTGAATTTTAGGCTGTTATTCCTCCTTCCTCTCCACTACATTTGCACTATTTCCACTTTCCTCTTCTTTTTACATCAAATCGAGGCCATATTTCTCTACTTCACTTTAGAGATTTTTATTTTAGGGAAAATAACTCTTTTAGGTTTATTTAATTGCTGATGCACCGGCCTATATAGTCACATAGTTAGTGGATTCAAAGAGTAAATAGACCTCTCGTTCACCGTCATCGCCATATTTTACATCCTAAGAGTAATTTGGATAAATTTTTGTGATAAACAGTTGTCCTAGTCATATAATTTAGTAGAAATGTTTCTTCTATAAAATTCCCTAATTTTTAAATAGATAAATTACATGTTTGGCATTGAATGAGATTAGACCTACAATTTTCAGGCATCCAGGCGTCATTCTAGAACCATGATTCACAAGAAAACTACTCCAGCCTTGATTTTAGCCAAAGCCTGCAGTTCCTTCATTCTCCGCTCTGGCAGACCCCACTTTTCCCTCCCTTACATTTACTATATTTTCCGACGATTCAATTGAATGATATTCTCGTGGGTATTCCTCCAGGTGAGTTTCTCCATTGCTGTCAACATTTCGATGAGCGAGTCACCGGTCGAAACGTCGGCATTAATGGTGGAACTCAACTTGGAGTAAGACCCGAGAGTATCGCATTTAATGATAGCATAGCGTTTACGCGATATTACTATAGGCATACGTTACGTAAATCGGTAAAAAAAACAAGAAACAAAACGGAAAACAACGAAACGAAAATGTTTCGCTACGACTCGTAGGGAAACGAAAATACTAGGCCTAGGTTTAGTTTCGTTCCCGCACCAAGGAGTTTAGTTTCGACCCGGGACGCAACTTTTCTTCCGGAAGAAAACTAAATTAAACTAAACTCCGCTGCTCATAGTCAAGTTTAGATCCCAAAATTTGAGTGGATGGTTTCGATATTAGATAAAAGAGAGAATAGTTTCGACCCATTACGTTTGACACAGGTGTGGAGAGGTTAACACATTGAGCTTAGAAATCGAATGGCCAGTTGGTGTTAACCGTTCTCCTGTTAGTGGTAAAAATATGAGTTCCCCATGCATCTAATGGCGGTAGACCGAGACTCTACTTCATTCAACAATATTTCGTACTCGGTGTGTGGGTTGAAACTAAACCGTTCAAAGGTGAAGCACGTGGTCCCTCCAGTGCGAAACATTATCTGCGTTTCGTTTCGATTTTGTTTCGACCCTGGGTTTAAATCCATTTCGTCTCGTTCCCACATTTCGCTCCCGGGAAGGAAACTCCTGAAATTTTATTTTTTTATTTTATTTTAATAAAGAGATACACATACAGCAATACTGCCAATTTAAAGTGCACTTATAACAACAAACATTAAATAATTAAAGAATAATTATTTGTTACAAATTTAAATAGAATAAAAAAGAAAAACAAAAATTTATCCGGCTATATAGTCATTTATGCGATAAATATGTTATTGCCCGATGAGTAAAATTGTTAAGTGTCAGACCAAACGGATCAATATCACTGGGTAGAGTATTTATTAAAAGGGAAAGCCTATGGAAAAGTGAGCGCTTAATTACAGATAGCCTGGGTGTAGGAATGTGGAGTAGAGAAGTAGATCGGGTGTGGCGGGAAGGTACTCTAATGTTGAGGAAGGAAACAATGTCAGGACTGTCGAAGTGGAAAATGTTACCGGTTTTGACTTTCGTTTAGTTTTTTTTTGGCATACCTGGTAAAAAGTAGTACTGTGCCACGCATGGAAAACGGTAGGCGGTAGGAAACGTTTGATGAGTCAAATGAGGACTTTTATTCGTTTGATATGCAAGAGTCTGGAAAGGAAAGATTCCTAAAGGAAGGCTAGAGTTTTGATGGTACAGTGGTTATGGGAAAGGAAGATGAGGCTTATTTAGAAAGAAATGGAGGAGCCGAGGAATGGGAAGGAAGGAAACCATAAAAGTGGAGTAGGCCCTTCCTCACAGAAGATGGGGACTTCAAGCAAGCGGAGCAGACATATGCACGGCCCCAGTTTGTCCCGTAGAAGATGCTTTATTTTCCTATTTCCCTCGCTTATTAATCGGTTATCAGACATTTTCAGAGCCGAAATTGGGCCAGAGACCCTAAATGTAACACTTCGAAAAGCGTCGTGCACTTATAAAAACTGTGGACTTACACAAAGTTTTTTCATTAATCATTGTAATATGTTCCACAACACGTCGAACACCGTTGAATACAGATAGTAGCATTTTCCTTAAACTATTTGCTTTTTCAATTAATTGGAAAGAAACTTCATTTCTGAGCCAACGTCTTACATTTATGCATAAGTATACAGGGACTAGCCACAGTGATAACTTTTACGGAGTCACCCTCAATGCACAAATTGTGCGAAAAATCCACAGAGAAAAAAATCATTCGCCTTGACCGGGATTCGAACCCGGATCCCTCGATTTCCGGCCGACTGCTTTATCCAGTTAAGATGCTGAGGCGTCATTCTCCCCTTCGGAAATGTGTGGGCTTTACCGTACAAGGTGGATGTGTTCAAAGTGGTCGTGTTCAAAGTTCAGGCCCTGTTCTCCGGCTGTGGCGCCGTGCGCTCAACTTGGACTGCCATTCGCATAATATGCTCCGCAGTCCATTCCACCTTGTCCGGTAAAGCCCACAAATTTCCGCAGGGGAGAATGACGCCACGGTAGCTTCACTGACTTAAGTACTCGGCCGAAAATCGAGGGATCCGGGTTCGAATCCCGGTCAAGGCGAATGATTATTCCTCTGTGGATTTTTCGCACAATTTGTGCATTGCGGGTGACTCCGTAAAAGTTATCATCGTGGATAGTCCCGGTATACTTAAACATAAATGTAAGACGTTGGCTCAGAAATGAAGTTACTTTCCTATCAATTAAAAAAGCAAATAGTTTAAGGAAAATGCTACTATCTGTATTCAACGGTGTTCGACGTGTTATGGAACATTTTGCAATGATTAAAGAAAAAACGTTGTGCATGTCCACAGTTTTTATAAGTGTACGACGCTTTTCAGCGAATCAGCTTCGCAATCATCAGGTACAAATACCTTGCAGGCGTCGTGCGCTAATAAAATCTGTGGCTACTACCTGCGCTAGTCACAGTAACAAGTACTGGGGAATACGCTAGACCGTCTGAAAGCGAGCGCACACGAGACTGCCAGTGTGTCCAGAGTGAGCAGCTAAAACGACCTCCACCTAGAGGGGTATATTATCAATCCGCCACTCCTATTTTAGTTTTGTAATGCGGAAACAAAAGAAATAAGTATATTTAATGTTAATGCAAGGCAACGCATTATTTTCGTTTGTTGACTGACTTTTGCAATAAAGTGAGAACTTTTGGTACAAAAATGGAAATGTAATCAGTTAGGAAAAAGTGCCGTACAATTTAAGTAAACCGTGATGATTTTTTTTCAACGACTAATCTTTAAATTGAATGTTCGATACCGCGCAGAAGAACGCGCTCTTTGGATTTCCAGAATGCATTTCATAAATGAAAAAGAAGAGAACCTCAGATCTCAGGTATCTCCATCAATATGCCCATAGGCTTTCTCAAGGCAATTCATGTCTTTGAGTGAATGTTCTACGTATGTAAATGCTAGATATCTTGCAAATGATCGTTATTTGTGGATAATAAAACTCTTAAAAAGAGAGAAGTAATAGAAGACGAAAGGTAAATAAGTGTCGCAGGAACAAACATATGCATGTAATTTTAAGAGGCAAGGTTAAGCAAGGTTGAGGTGAAAGTCATTAGGTGGAGAGAAATATACAGAACGTAAGTGTAGTGAAGTAGAAGTCAGTTTACAAGCATTAACTGAGCATAGGACTGAGAGAAGAAGATCAAAGAGCTCCCTGCAAGCGATAAGGAAAGGAGAGATTAGGGTGATGGCAGAAGGAAAGTTAATGCTAGGGGAGGATACGAAATCGGCTAAACCGCGAGTTCGGAGAACCATGAGAGAGGATAGAGGCATTATCAGGGGAGAGAGTGGTCGAGGAATACACGTACGTGGATGTTAAAAGGCAAAGCTAATAAAGCCATGTAACTAATTATGACTTTAGGTTATCACATGATTTTCATACCTTGCAAATAGTCAAAGGAGATATACGCTAGATATCTTGCAAATGATTTGAGGAAAATTCTATCTAGGCTCTCAGAAAGCGGTAGATAATTAAACATATGCGAATTTCAAGAGACAATGTTAACCAAGGTTGAGGTGAATGTCATTCAAGGAAGAGGGATAGATGTAGCGTCAGTGTGGTAGGACCGTTTTGAAGTATAGACTGAGCACAATACTGAGGGAAATAGATGATAGAACAGCCTATACAAGCGATAGGGAAAGGAGAAATTAGGAGGAAGAGGCAGATGGAATGCAAATGCTAAAGGCGAACACGGAATCAGCCGCGCCGCGATTCAGGAGTACCCTGAGGAAGGATGGAGTCAGGATCTGGGTTTTTTCGAGGGTCTGCGCGCACGGCATAAGAGGGCGCACGGGAAGAGAAGAGAGAAGGGGCAGCGAAGCAGACCCCCCTAACCCCCTCCGAAACTCTTATCCGTGAAATCAAAGTGCGTAGCCAGTGAAAGGGTAGTGGAAACAGGAAGGGACGCTGGTTCCCATTCAGCATGGGGAAAAGCAGGGAGGGGGTGGAAGATGAATGCTGAGAGGAGGGGGTTAGGGGTAGCTTCCACCACTGCGCGGCTGCATATAAAACGGAGTAGGGGGAGAAGGTTTTTTTATTCTATTTTTTTATTATTTCGTTGAGCAGAGTAGGAGGGGATATGAAATGAGCTGGGTCGAGTGGTGGGGTTTAGAGGGGTATATGGGGGCCAGTCCATTCCACTCGAGTGAGAGCGGTCCAGGGTCTCTGATAATAAAAAGCCTTTCGGAATAACCCTAAGGGGCACAAGGAAAGAGGGGTAGAATAAAAAAAGAGGGCAGGCCACAAGGAACGACCATGTCGAATGAACTCACAGAAAAAATATACATATAAAAAAAGGGACATGTCTACTCTCCCTAATTTTCGGATTGCCATTGAAGCGCCTAAATCACGTCTTCATATCGGAAACTAAATAGGTACTTACGGAACCCTATCACGCGTAAATTTATGCGTTTTGAAATTGCGCAGGGGTCAGGAGGTATTAAACGAAAATTAAATCAAAGAATTATTGCTCATGAGTTATGAAAATGAAGCAGTATAGATTCGGAACGGACTGACGTAATTGCAAGTTACCCACGAGTATGCCTCCAATTAGGATTTAAAATGTGAACTTCGTACGCAACTCGGTTGTTTTGCAACGAAATTTTCGTTGATTTGGGATTTAGCTAATGTATTGGCCAACATACATGTTATATGCATTTTCCAGTTCCATTTCCATGGCATGTCCGTTAAGAGAAAGTTTTAATCATTAATAATGTTTTCCATAGCTTTATTTTAAGGATACTCGTTGATGGTAAAACTTTGTATTGGATTCGCAAACGTGTCCGTTACATTAAATTTACTTTTACATCCAAACTAAAATTATTATTATTATTATTTTCCCTTTTCTTGACCTTGCTTAATATACGATATAATATTTCCTGGAGTTTAGGTCAATTTTAAAACAAGTTTCAGCCAACGTTTCGATTTATTTTTAAATCATCATCAGGGCTATGTAAGAAAAAAGTATGAAAAATATAAAATACAAAGATTAAAACTATATACAATATGTGTACATAAAAAAAGGTACAATCGGGCTTTTTATACAATAATACAATTTTAAAAATAAATCGAAAAGTTGGCTGAAACTTGTTATAAAATTGACCTAAACTCCAAGAAATATTATATCGTATATCAAACTAAAATGCCATAAAAATGGTTTAAATTGTTATGTTAGCTACTATATTCAAATATTGATGACTGGATTTCACTTTATCACATAACTAAGGAATATATAAAATGTGTTATCCAAAATTAATAGTACGCAAATCTAAGAGCAAAGTATTATTTAGCATCATCCAAGGTGATATTGAATTTCAGGGATTTAATTAGAATAGTCCTCTATGTTTTCTTGCAATGGGTTACGTGAAAGTTGAACACCTTCAGAAATTTTCAAAAAAAAAGTATCATAATGTCTAAAATGTTTCTCTTTTGGCAGACCTATTAGGATGAACTTCGTCGAATATAATTTGATATCATAACGAAAGCCACGAAGAGAGACCATGTTAAATGATCACACTGCGTATAAACGCAGAGAGAGATACACTACCTTCCTCCTGAATTTGAAAAAGCCGTTAAAACCTTTAAATAGCGTCATCGTAATTTAAACTATATAGGCGTTTTTGGAAAGCAATCATGCGCAAAGTTATCTGCACTAAAATTACAAAGGAACAGAAATTAACTTTTGCATTTAGTTTTTATTTCTCACGAATTATGTGGATTAACATTTACAGATTCAGAGAAGACTAACAGATTCATAAGTTTGCTTGGAAAAAGTTTACCTAGTAACTTGAAATTTGTGCCTAACGTATGTGAATTGCTCAGAAATAAAAATTGAAATGCTTTAAAATTTATTTTTTATGTTATTCTCCTAATAAGTTGCATGATTTCCATTTTTGAAGGAGCATGAACCAGTGAGAAGATATTTTTCGATTTTTTAATAATATCATACTAATTTTTCTCACTGCAAGAAATACTAGCATGATGAAAATGGAAGCTTTCGGTCATATGTCCGTTCCAATATTTTCGGAGGAGCAAAAATATTAATTCATTAATAAAAATTCTCAAATTAATTTTTGATGACCGGAATGCACATAATCAATTTTAATTAGTGAAGAGAAAAGAATAAGTGATGTGACAGAGAGATGTAGAACGGTGAAAAAGTACGCCGAGTAAACTAAAAGAAAATGTATAAAAGTCCTTCATTTTCTCGGAAAAAAAACGAATTGTCATACCTATACGTTTGGAAAAATGTTTTTATTAATTTATCGCTTATTTTATGACTATAAATATAGAGGAATTCTATTATGATGTCCTCCATGTCGCTCTGAGAGATATCTATTTTCAATTGTCCAAGCAACCTATGCGTAGCACGCAGCCTCCGAGCTTCTAGGGGCTCCCAGCTCAATTTGTTTAACGTATGTCTAACGCTATCTGTTAGCCTACAACAGTTTTAAACTAATCTTAGTATCCCTTTGTTTTTTTATTAATTTTACGGTTAAGGTTTTCCTGCGCCGGGTCCCATATGCTCGCTGCGCATTCAAGGTGTGGCCGGCCGAGTGCGAAATACACTGCAAGTCCCACACTGAATAGAATCAAATCAAAAAAAGGAGCCACAGTATCTAAACTTTTTACCATCACGCTTACCAACCTATTTTTGTGCGCTTTCTCAATTTTAATTAGCGGGGATATTAGTACATCCAGATAATTTTATCTCAACTCTCCCAAAGTAGATATTATCTCAACTCTCTCAAAGCACATATAACTCGTATCACGAGTATATTGGCATCCAAGCATTAAAATTCACTAACTCTTGATTAACTTTGTGGTATTCCATTATAAGTTTTCCTGGATATCACACAATTAAAGAGGTGGTATAAGTAGTTGGGTGAAAGGGTGATATCCAAGAAAACTCATCCAAGTATTATTTTATGCATGCGCCAGAAGTGAGAAAAATAATGACTAACGTCAAAGTTACGCCGAAGTAGAAGATCACGGAGCATAATGATTTGCTCATAAGAGCAAATCATTATCTTTATGAAGATAAAAATCGTTAAGGTCAAAACGGATTAATGACTTGAAAATATTCCATTTTTTTCGATTTTATTTAGATATATGATATTTTCAGAAAAAGTTGAAGATAAAAGTGAGGCATTATATTGATACGGGTGTCATTTTTTATCACAGTTCGGTCCTTGGTATATGGGAAAATGCTTAAATGAAATAAACCCGCACATAGAAATTCTTCCTTATTCTCTCTAAGAGCGAATTATGCGAATGCTTGCTCATCCATTTCTTAAAGGAAGCTCTAACATTGAGGCTGCAGGGAATATTTACAGTCAGAAACTTACTTTCGCTAGAAATGATTTTCTACTTAGCTTAATAGAAAATAAAAAATATAAATAGCGTAAATACTAGCGTAAATAAGCTTTCAGAATGTCATCATAAAAAATAAATAATAAAATCGCGGAAATATCAACTTCTAATAAAGGTTTTACATCAAGTAATAACGTGGGTATGGAGGAAAATTCTTTTGCCACACTAGCATGTAAATTGATTTTCGCAAAAAATATTCCACACACTTCAGGAGAGCAAAACCAAAAATAACCTCAACTATGAACTTGAACTTAAAAGAAAATGTCATTAATTTGGAAGTTAATTTTGGGCTTTTCCGTCCAAAATAAACAAATATGTAGAAATCTGGGATTGTGTGGGCAAACCTCAGCAGTACAAGGATAGTTATTCAACTCGTTTAATAAATACGCCAGACTCTTTAAATCTTAAAAGAAAAAAAGCACACTCATCAGTTCTTCAACATTTAATATCTGCTCCGGCTTTTAACGTAAACTAACCGGCAGAAGCCACTTGATGTTCAGCTTAAAAAGAAATTTCCAGGATACTTTTCAAATGAAACAAGCTCTTCATCCTTACGTTCGGAGGATCCCTTCAAAATCTTTCCTCTCCCTTAGCTCGGCGCCTTTCTGTTTTCATACGTTCCCTATGCCTCCACTCTACGTTGTATCCATCCCTTACTCCTTTCACAGCCTCCTTTCCCTTCCATAGCAACCACCGCCCTCCATCTCTCCATTTTGCATCCCTTTTAAAGTGGGCACTTATTCCTGATTAATTGTTACGTATCTTGGGAGCAAAGAGAAGAGGATAGGGTGGGGTATGGAGGCATATATATAGAGGAAAGAGGAGAACCCTATATACAGTATCCTACGTGCCGTTTTCGTACGGCGCAGAAAGGGAAGAAAAATTCTTCACCAGGCAAGAAGTCTGCTTCTCTCTTTTTTTTAATAAAAAAGGAGGGAGACCTCCATGTGTTTTTTTATTTTATTTAAGACTTCCTTTCCCCCCCCCTTTTCCTTTAAGCCTCTCCCACGCACTCACTACCGTCATTTTTCTTTGATCGCGTAATAATTTCATTAGAGCCTACAGTGAAACACATTTAAGTAGGAGCAGGGGTTGGGAGAGATAAATGTAGAGTTAGTAGTGAGGGAGAGTGGGTGGAATGAGGTTATGATGGGGTTTGGGAGGGTGGCTGGTTGTATAAGGGGTGGAGAACATCAGTAGCCCAAGGGATCCCAAGGAGAAACGGAAAGAGAAGAGATACACACATATTCGAGAGAGAGAGAGAGGAGAAAAAGCTGAAGAAGAAGTCGCCAGAGACATGCATTGGAAGCATGTCATTTAAGAATTCATACCCGAGGGATGTTTTTCTTTTACCTTCTCCCAAGACCATCCACCTTTCGCTCGCGTTTTGTCGCCAAAGCATTTGCTTTTCTCATCCCTTTTTCATCGCGAGGAAGATTCGCTTTCAGGAGTTGGTTGGCATATAAGGGGAATGAAATTTGAAGCATTAAATGAAGATATTTTTTCCCATTTAAGCATTTTCCCGTGAGGGAAGAACATTAATAGCAGTAGTCTTTATCGCTTCAAGTTATTTTTAGAAAGCGTCCTCGGAATACAGCGGCTGCGAGAAGCCACTGTTTTTAGGCAGAAACGTCTGAAATAAATGTATATCGTTCTAGGTATACAATTCTTATGAAGCTAGACTCTTCCACGTTAAATGGATCAACTATGCAATTCTAAATCACGACTTGGCAAACTTCCAGGCATTTTTTTTAGGATAATGTAGCGAAATTTGTCAATACTTAGATTACCAATATTCAAACGCAATCTTGTCTACCTTCTTTCCACCCCAATAAATTCTCTCCATACTTAAATTGACCCTTTTCTAAACCAAACTTTTATTCACATGGAATCAACTCCATTAATTTTACGTTTTGAAAATTTAAAACTACCATATCATTTAACCGTTCCAAATTTCATTCCCGCTATGCCAACCAACTCATGAAAGCGAATCTTCTTTGCGATGGAAAGAAGAATGGCAAATGCTTTGGTGACAATGAGGAGCGAAAGGTGGATTGGCTTGGGAGAAAGTAAAAGAAAAACACCCCTCCGGTATGAATTCTTAAACGTCTCGAATGTACGTCATGGGTACGAACATTTCAACTCTCTAAGAAAGAAATTTTCTGAAAATTGTATTTGGAGTAGGTCTTGAAGGATTTTATGGAGTAGAAAGTTTTGCTAGAGGAGTTTTGATTGCAGACGAATCTTCTGATTGACGACTCGTGATGAAGCTGATATATTTGTTTCTTCAATATTTTCTATTTCCATGCACTATATTCCCAATATTTTTTTCATATTAATCTAGCGTTATTGGTAAAGGTAGGTCTAGATAGAGCAGTCTTTCGAATCATTCTATTCAAAATGTGGTTATGAAACCACACTTCCCAAAAATACGAAAATGTGTGTCCGAATTTCGGTAAATGAAAACGTTGAATTTCTCAGAAATAAATTAATTGCTGTGTACAGTGTACACTGTACACGCAAATTAATTTTTATCTACGGTAAGATTACCAAATTAAAGCGCACTTATAGCAAAGAAAAGGATAATAGTATCTACTTGGATCACTAGCAATACAGAAAAGAGTAAAAAAAACAACAAGCTGATCCACTGACCTTATCCTGTATTTAATAAAATTTTAAGCGATTTCAGGTTAAATGAGTTGATAGAATGCTAATAAAAGTTTGGTATAGAAAAGAGGTCAATTTAATTAGGAAGATAATTTATACGGGTAGGAAGAAGATAGACGGCGTTTGATTATTGGTAATCTAAGTGTTGACAAATTTCGCAACATTATTCTTTAAAAAAATGCCTGGAAGTTTGCTAAGTCGTGATTTAAAATTGCATAGTTGATCCATTTAACCTGGGAAAAGTTTAGCTTCATTAGAATTGTATTCCTAGAACGATACCCATTTTTTTAGACGCTTCAGCCTAAAAACAGCGGCTTATCACAGCCACTAAATGTCGAGGACGCTGCCTAAAAATAACTAAAAGCGATAAATACTCCTGCTATTAACCCTTAAAAGATCAAACTAGCGTACCAACTGATATTTTGATGGCAGTTTTTATTCTTCCCTAGAGGGATAACGCTAATGGCTTTCGGCTTTTTGGCTTTAAACTACTTCGAGCACTGTCCTAGAAATTCAATAGGTGCGATAAGCAGCTCTTTTAGGTAAAATCATCTATTCGAATTGGTATTTTTTTCTAAGCACTTCATGAAAATAGTTGCTTTGGACGTCGTCAAACGCACGGGTACAAATTTGTATACACGAGCGATGAAGCTCGACATGAAAAAATATTTGGTTTAGCCGTGAACTTCATCCTTGGTTTACATATTTTTTTCTAGAAATAAGCAAGTTCCTTATAAGCTAGACGTTATCCCGGTTCAAATAATACATATATATATTAGGAAATTCTAGTAATTAAAGTTCCTTTATCATTGTTATCAGGAAAAATGATTAATTTTGATGTTTTAATATCATTAAGTATACGAGAAGTCTTTGAAAAACCTTGCGAAGAAGAAGGTACTGCTAAACCGCCAACTCTTTCCATTGAAGGACAATCTACCTTGCGTTAGCCATAAGTACTTTTTTTTAGCCACTCGTTCCAATCTCTTAGAATCCTAGCTATTACAAGGCGTTGGAGTGGTTACGATTGAGTGAGGGAAGACCCTGCAGATTAAATACAGCACTTATCGTCTCACCGAAAACATAGAAATGATAGAGGAAGACATTGGCCGCTTGGGAAAACGAAAAAGTCAGAGGTCAATGGGAAAAGGGCAGAGGTTAAACTCAGTGGCTGTAGTGGAGTAATATTTTATCCTTTCAATTTAAAAGCACTGAAAAAGTGATGAGGGACACGTCTTTCCGCATCACTTAAGAAAGCTTCAACTTGCTTCCTCAATCAAAACGGTTGACAAATATATGAATGAATGACTAAAGTTTATCAATGCTATGGTTTTCCCCATAAGAGCAAATTCAAATACATATCACAACTTTTGCTCAAATAGTAAAAATAAAACTACAACTGTCACAATTCTCTTGGCAATATGAAGCAAAAATACTACACCGAAGTTTAATTGCACAAAGTGCATAGTGAAAACATATATAGTAATAATCAGGAGTGTAATATAAATAAGATGACAATTTACCACATAGTTTGCAATAACATAGCATAAAAATTAATTTAATTTAATTACGTGAGTGTCCAATGAAATATGAATAAAATAGTTTTTCTATGAAAATGGAGAAGAGAAATATTTTTATAGATAACGACAGGCTTCGCCAAGGCTGCGATAAGAGCGATTTTAGGCAAAACCATCAATACATATCGATATTTTGTCAAGCTACAGGCATTTTTTTCTAAACCAAACTTTATCCTGGTTTAAAGAAACCTCGATTTAGAACATTTTTGCAGATGATTTAAGTTCCTTGTCATTGCCATCAGAACAAAATCATTAATTTTGATGTTTCAAGAAGATCCCATATTAGCTATTTATTTGGATCTTTTAAACAGAGTATCTGACCAGAAATATTTCCAGTAAGTATTTCCCACGTTAGAATTGAAGTTGCGTCTGCGTTGTTACGTTGAAATTTGCGCTGCTGTAAGATGATAACAAAGAGTTCTTTTTCTTCACCCGGTGCCGCCTTCGCCTGAATTGGGAAAAGAATACTGGAGTTCATTTGGACGGTTGCAAGTGTATTGATGACGCAATGCTGGTCTAACGATGGACGAGGGCAGGGCACGTGCCTGGTAATCTCACCAAATTTCAAGCGGAGTTTTGGGATTTGAAGAGATCAGACCTCTCTATCGACTAGAGAAGGGCATCTGGAAGAATTGAAGCATCCCTCGATGAGTAATAAGCAAAATGCAGCTTCTGTCGTCTGGCTGGAAAGAGATCAGCTTAAAATCCGCTTAGTAGAACATAGGAGACTGATCTTCTGGTAGCAGGCACAAGACTCTTTTTCCCTTAACAAGAAAAGGCCAGCATCCCAATTCTCCTTCTTGCACCTTTGCATGTAATCCTAGTCTCAAATATCGCCCAGTTTTCTCGTTTTACGCCATATAGTCACCTTCAAAAGTCGGTCCCCACGACCAGCTGGAGCTTTATAAGAGCATCAGTATTTCATACACTGAGTTTTTCCTCTTGCCCTCAATTATTAAATATTTAATCAGCGTCTTGGAGAATAGGTCTTCATATATTTTAAATGCGATTTTTTGCCAACGTTTCGGTATATTAATATTCATTCATCAGGGCTTAGATGAGAAAGAGAAGAGATAAGAATTTTGACTTAACTTTTTGCAATGTTTATTGATGGTAACTAGCAAACGCATTGCATAGTTACCTATCAATTTTGATTAACTAAATAAATGTTTGCTAAAATTGTTGTCTGATCTTTTATTATAACTATTTTTGTTTATAGAAATATTTATCATTTCTTTTAGTAATTTTTGTTAAATTATGTTCAATATCTAAAATTTCGGTATTTTTGAATTCGAAAGTATGCAGTTAAAATTTATCTAGACCAACACTCCATGACGCTATTAAATATCAGTATTTCAGCAATTTTTGAATCAATTTTGACATTTATTTTCCTTAATTAGTTATTTCCTTTTGGAAATTCACGTTTTTTCGATGTTTTCACCTTACTCACCTTAATTCATGGTCGACTTGGATGGGTTATGAAAGAGTTTACCCGAGACTTAGGACAAATGCGTGAGAATATCACACATTTAGGATATGGAGGCCAGTTACTCTCACTCGGCTTACTGTTACCATCCGCTTATGTCTTTCAGGGGCATTCTTCACCATTTTCTTCATCAACATGCCGAGCTCACTGGCTGTAGGGTAAAGCTTCGCCTCGCTTGCCAAACAAGAGGTTGCGGGTTCGAGTCTCGTCTGGGTTACCCCTATCCAAGGCATGGTTTTTGTGCAACTGCTATTGTTTACATGTTTAATAAATCTCGATCTAAAAAGCCAATATGTACTGTTTTCGGTGGTATGAAAATAAATAAATATATATTTAAATTCCTCGCCTTTCTTCCCGAATAATGCCACCGTAAAAAACATAACTTACCAATATGCCGTTTCTCACTCTGTTAAGTAGTCTGGCATAACTTCAAAACTACCGATGCGTATCGTAGGCATAGCGAGCGTCTAAGGATGGAACACAAACAGGGATTTTCGTCTGAAATAATATTTAAAAATTACCTGAATAAGAATTATCAATATAAAATTTTCAACACGATTAGCGAATCACACTAATCAACAATGTATTTATCTACACCCTGATGGTCACTTTCATAATTCCTAAAGTATTTCATAGTTATATATGTATATTATCCCACAGTTTTCTGCATATCTTCTTACATGAGGAATGATAATTACTACTGTACGCTAATTAATTAACATTGCTTAGGCATGATATTTATTCCAGTCATTATTAAAATTAATTCGCCATAAAAAATTAAGAAATACTCAATATATTTCAACTATTATTGTTATTGAACCATAGCAATTCGTAAAATAAACTGGTTTCTTGCATACAATTTTCTTTTTTTCGGAGTATATCAACAAATAGTGACGGTGACCAATATCTAGTGATAAACGGGTTGTTTTTTTGTACAACTGCACCTATCATTTTTATGGAGCAATCATACAAATGCAGTTCCATCGCTAGCAGTTTCGATGACGCCAGGATCTAGCATAATACTCTTACCGCCGACAAATGACAAGCTCAAAGCTAACTTCGTTCCCCAACCAGCTGAGACCTTTCATATGTGTATATGTATATCCATCCCATTTACTAGCCATCCATCCCCTCTCAACCCCTGAATTCAACCCCTTAGAGACTTCGCCCTGTACCAATTTACTCCCCTTTTCATCCCTCATTGAACCCAAGCAGCCAGCCACCCTCCCAGGCATTCGTCGAAGCAAAGCGGTGCATATCGCCCGACTGGCCTTTAGGAAGTTGGCCAGCCGTCCTTCGGATGTTTTTGGCCCATCGCAAACACTAAAAGGATCTTCTTATCTCCCAATCGATATGGTACAGGATCGTCTGGTCTTTTAAGCAATCGAAATTAATGGCACCTTAAAGGTCAATTTGATTATCGATAAGAGCTTACTGTTAGCATACGAATGAGATAAATGGTAAGTTTTAGACAGAAATTTTCACCGTAACAAATTTCCTCAGAGCGGCTTTATCAATTAATCATTTTTAACCATTCTTCCATACATATCTTAGTGAAAAAATATTCAATAGTAAATTATTTGCCTTGCTGGCAGTATTTAAATATATCACTGTTGTTAGAAATAAAGAAATAAAACTTTGTAAGGTTCACTATTATTTTAGTGGGCATGACCCGGGTTTCCTAACGTGGTTACATCGTCAGGTGACTGATCATACATGCATCTTATATTTATACACACATATGACAGTGAGGACATCTATTGGAAAGGGAAAGGACTGGTTGCAAGGGCAGGGTGGGGGTTAAGCACGGAATGGAATGGGGGGAAGGGGCATCCTTGATTTGGGACGAGGGTTTTTCCTGTGAGCATAGATATCTGACCAGCGAGGGGAGGGCTGGGTTAAGGTGGGTGAGGAGACGAGAGCTAAGGAAGGTAGCGGTGTTGGGGAAGACAGAGAGGATTAGCGGGGTACATTGAGTTATCCAAATCAGAATAGTCTATGGTAGGTCATTGAGTCCGGCTGTGGATTGTGCGGATATGGGTTAATGATTTCCCCGAAGGACTTGGGTCACTGGTGGAATTTGGGTAGAAGCACTGCTTGGTATCCTTTCTTGGAAATATTAATGGCACACAGGTGGATAGGCACTTATAAATTTTAAGGTTGTCACTGTATGAGGTCACTGATGGGGATGGAAAAGAGAGGGGGAGTGGGAAGGGAGCACTCCCACAGGGTTAGGTACAAATATTATGTTGTGCATGAACGTCGTAAAATAACGGTGCATCTTATTCAGACTCCTGACGACGCTATCAGCAGGAAAAATGAAACGTTGAGCGTTTAAAGCTCATCCCACGCAGTAATACGCCTAAAAATGATTGTTACTGATGCAAGGATGTTATTATTTTCTGTAATATACAAGAATCATTCAAAATTGTCCAATATCTATTTATTGTGAGCTCCTTCTCTTCCTGCTAGGTAAGTGATGAAGACATTTAATTCATAACCAGCATAAAGGATCAAAATTTAATTATTTTAAACTATAGCCGTACTATTACTACATTGGTTTACTGAAATATGCCACAAACATATCGTTTCACGAGGATTGTTTCTTTCTATCACTCGTTTGAGGGTGCGATCCACCAGATAACAATCAATCACCTGTCAATTCAATGACGCCAGGCTCAAGAATGACTACTCCCTCCCTGTAGTAACAAGCACCATACTGCGTTCCTCAACTAGCTGGCACCATGCATGTAGGTAGATGAATTTCCTCCAATTTACCAGTCATCCAATCCTCCTTATTCCCTAATTGCAACACTTAAGAGTGCATTATACGATAACAGGTATTTGAAATTTAAACAAAAGGACAAAAAGAAGAAAGAATCAAAAACGAAAGTGGCGAATTTTACATTTTGTGATGACATAGATGAGCTACTTTGGAATAGGAAAGCAATACCGCGACAACCAGGTGACACTTTTCACGAGAAAGTGATCAATAAAAACAAGAAGCAATATGATAGGTAATTATTATGCACTCAGTATTTCCACAGACAATTTTACTTCATGAGAACAATCAGTTTCGCCGTTTCGGCATGATCAACTATTCCGTCACCATCACTCGTGTACTTTGAGCTACCGTTTCGGCATCATCAGCTATTCCATCACCATCATTCGTGTACCTACTTTAAGCTACTTACTCCAGCCTGGTAGCATGGCATTTTTATCCTAAATAATCTCGTAGTGCTAAAGTTAGGTAGTCGGATTTTATTTTAGTACCAACTATTTCTAGAAGTTGATCGTAGGAACTAGTTTCAACCACTTCGTACGATCAACTTACGTCTTCCCTCATCACCTCAAAGCCTTCGAAGTGCACTCGTAAGCAAGCCTGGATATCCGCTCATACTTGTCCCCAATGCGTCGACGACAATAAGGGAACATAAATAGAATTTTCAGAATGAAATGGAATATGTAGAGCATTTTTTTTTCTGCGGCCTTGCACGCCCTGAGTTCCGTGAATACTTCCCCTGCAGGAGTGTGCGTTGAAGAGTAAAGCAAATCAAGTCATCGAAATAGAGGGAGGGAACGTATGCGAAATAAAGGGCTTTGGATCCCCGCGAGTAAACAAGACCGAAGCATTACCCTCATATCCAATAGTTCAAATGCAATCCGACATTCATGCTTCACCCCTATTTTTTCCCCATGGATTATCATTTTTTAAAGGCATACGTGCTAATTCAAAAAAAATTGCTCAAAGCTAATGCACCGCTTTCCAATCAATATCCCTCTACCTGCTGAAATCTTTATTATTTTTTCAAATCTCCCGTTTAGAAGTTGCTCTATAGATGCAATGACCTAGATGAAAATTCATGCTTTCAAAATTCCAGCCATGCGGCTGAATGAGGAACTATCATTCATTTGGTGTGCATGAATGAAAGTGAAGAAGTTAGCTCTTCAAAGTTACCGAATTCGAGAACACTGGTTGACGATACATTCAGATAATGTTCCGAATTTCACGATTTTTCGAAACAGTTTCAGTTATTATTTTAGAAAACAATGATCCATGCGCTAGAGTATATTTCATCAGAAATTAAGGAAAACCAACAATTACCCTCAGATTTTATTTTTTTCAAATACTTCCGATGCACTTCGTTTGTCGTTATTTTATTCGCACATCAACATTAATAATAGCTATAGTTTAGTACGAAATAGAACTATGACCAGGCAAGTAGATTATTCATGCAGGCTTCACAAGGATTTTTCTCCATATAATTCTGCTAAAATACCGCCTAAAGAGGATAATCAAAGAGGATTTACGCATACTCTGGCATGATGTGAACCAGTGGAGTAACTATGGGGGGATAAGGGGATAGCTCCCCCTCAAAGCGTCAGATAAATAAAAAAAGTTTAAACTATTGTCTTGTTTTGACATGTAATAATTACGTCTGCTTAAAGTGAAATTTTTAATGTCCAAATGATTTAAAATGTATTTCAAGGTCATTTTTCGAAAATATTATCAGATTTTTCCCATGGGGAGATGGGGTCGCCATCCCATTCCCTCAATGCATATTCCTATTTACGCCATTGATGTGGACCAATCAATTTTACAAAACAAATACAGAAGATTCCGGTTAATTGGGACATATCGGGACTTGTGCACTTTGCCCCAATTAGGCGAACTCTCTCGTATATGGGCTTGAACAAACGTTGACATGAGAGAAAGAAGACTAAAGAATGTTTATAATGCAACATAAGTTTATTAAACTTTAAATTTGATTAATAATCAGCGAGTTTAGTTAATTTATTATCATTTTTAAGAATGATAACAATTTAGTTAAAAATATTTTTCACAGCCTCGGGTGACGCTGAATGTCTTTTAATAAGTCCTATTAAAGAAAATTCCTATCCTCTTGCGGATAGTATAACAATAAGAGCTTTCAAAATAGGGCAAGAATAGGAGCACTTGTGAAAAATAAGAGTAAATCAAAGGAGGAAAATATAAAAAAATAGTTCTGAAAACAAAAACAAATTTAATTTAGTCGCGAGTATAGTCTATGTCGCCGACTCATGGCCCAATAAAGCGGCATGCTGTCCCAATTAAGCAGAGAATACTCTGGGATAATCCTCTATTGGGTTCTGTTCTTCAAGATCTGCCCCAATGAAGTGGCTGCCCCAGTTAACCGGTGGACTCATTAAACGGAATCTATTGTAATAGCATCTGCATAAATAAAATTAATTTTTCCCATTCAATATAACTTATGAATACGCGAATTATTTATTGACTGCTCAAATGATTTGCGTAATTCGAAACTTCAACTTATTCTGCGAACGCAAATATACTCTTATCTGATCCAACACATGTTCAGAGTTAAGTATCAGTCCATTGTATTTTCGCTAATTTTGTGCACATTTGCTATTTTTTTAGGTGTTCGGTTTCTCTGAATTTTTTAGACTTAAATTTAACATTACGCTGGAAAGCTTATTGTCATAAATTCGCACCCATGCTCCACTCAAATCTATAGTCAAAACTTGATTGCTAGCCTTTTTTAGCAATTCTATGTATCCTTGTATGTAATTTGCCACGCCTTATTTTATATTGTAATAGTGAATCATCCGATACGGATATGTTGATTCAATTTCCAATCCATCTGAATAAGCCAAGAGAGTATTAATTTCAATTTCAATGCAAAATTTTGTTTCTATTTTCCCAGTGCATCTGTGCTTTCATATATGTATATTCAATGCTATTGACTCTGTTTCTATTCAATTGTTTGACTTTGATGAATAGTTTGTTTAGCTTCCTCCATGCGATCGCTTTCTGCCGTTTATACTTCACCGAAAAACAGACAATTTGCTTTATTACGTGGATTCATATACACAGTTCGACTGCGATATGAAAAGTCTTCATTTATTCAACAATGCATTAATTAATAACACAACCATGTTTCATAAATTTCCCACCTTTGATTTAATCTGTTGGCAAGCTAATGTCAAAATTTAACTAGCGCACATAAAGAAAATTTAGTGACTGATACATATTTTTTAGTGTTACTTATAATATGTATTAATTAATAATTACTTGCAATACTAATACATCAATTAAATTCGTAGTCCAGAAACAAATACAGACACACGTGGTCTAAAGGAGCTAAGAAGTTCCTCCCATTAGAATCGATTCATTAAAATCTAAGTTTAAAATTTGACTAATGAAAAAGGGAGTGACCAAAGGGTGTTTGATTGGTTTTTCAGTTGATCGAAATTCAAGTTTTTGTTGCTAATTCGGAACAAAAATGTTACTTAATTCTTCACCTTCACTCTAGATAAAGATTTCCCTAAATTCACGAAAGCTCGATACGCATGAAATTGGGTAAAATATGTGATTGTTTTACGTTTGGTACCTTTAAAAATAATTTCTCAAGAAGTAATCTAAGCTTAGCTATCCTATCATTCCCATTTGTGTTTTTCACAAAGCTTTCAAAGCATTTTTTCGCAATGAAACTTTCTCATTAAAGGTATTATTCTCTAAAAGAAATGGTATTGTCAAAGCGATCCTACAATTACCGAGCCAATATGCCATACTCTCGTAATTTTCAACCCATCTTTCAAGGTATGAATGATATTTTTACAAAGCAATCTGAACTGATATTAGAATATCAGTATTGATTAGGTATCTTCCTTTTTTAGCCATTTATGAAGTATATTTTCCTACGGGATTCTACATACCAGCGCATTACTTGGACATAGTAATTCGTAATCCATAAAAAAAACTAACGAAAAACTTATAAAAACGAGTCTAATTCTGTCCACATGAAATATTTATTCTAGTTATTCTATACTTTGCTAGCTAGCTATACTAGTACTTTGGAAAAAACCATCATCGTTGCATCAGAACAACGGCTTTCAGCGAATAATTTTTCACGATTCAGTAGGCCTTAGTAATACACTACTACGGAATAATGGTGAATATACAACGTATCGGCCGAATCAGTAATGATAAAGTGCTGTGAAGAGTGGGAAGAAAGAGAGATCTATAAACGGGTCGGCCACGTCATGAGAGATTATATCTTTATGAAGCCAATCGTCGACAGACTGTTGGATGGGAAGAATGAATAAGGACTCGCACTATATACCTGGAAGAACGGGACAACTTATCATGAATGTAAAAGAGAAGACAAAGAAAAAAAAAAGATATGCTAAAGGAATAATTCTCGGGTTTTCCCACCGTCTGTTGTTTTCTCCCAACGTTTCGAAGGTTGAGTATATCATCGTCTTTATGGGTAGAATCAAGTTCAGAGTATACGATGAGTTGCCGATATTTATGCTCTTGAGAGCTGTTCAAGTGGGCCCTGATTGGTTCATTCTCAATAGGTGTTGTTTTTGTATGTAGCGGTTGATTGTGCTCTTCCACCTATTGCTTAGCAGGAAGCCTTAGTCCCTGTTGATGTTCTTTTCTTCTAGGTTAATTCGCATCGCTTCTTAATTACTAAAATTTTACAAAAGAGGAGCAGATGGAATAGTTGAGCGGAAACCTAAACCTTAAGACTACTGGTCGTTGCGCATCAGATTCCAGCTGATTTCAGGGCAGTTTTAGCGTTTTGATTATCATAATTGGTAGCCTAGCTGATTCAGTAGTCTGCGATTTGGGTTTTCTTTGGTACGGCGGATTGTGAAATGAGTGATTTTAACGATTAAATAATTCCTTTGAATAGTTGCGAAAACTTTAAAAAGAGTAAAAAGGGCGGAAAAGGGAAAACTTACGTTTATATGGGAAATATTAATTTATTACATGCAAGTTCAGAGCTGCGTCCGAAAAAAGCATAGGATTTGACGCCTGCAATGAAAATTATAATGATGAAGCTATGACAACACAATATTAAATATAAACAAGCGGTTTTTGGTCTCAAAATGTGCGAGCCGAATTAAATGGAATAATAACTGGATGGACTGACGGCGTCACTTTGTGAAGTTTTAGATATTTTCATCCTCTCAAAAAATAAAAATCTTGGTATTTTCGCATATGTTTTTCCTCCCATCAAATTTTTCGAAAATTTAACCTTGCTTGTCATTGTAAAATTTCTTAATCCTTAAAACGAATTTTGGGAAAATAAACAAATTAGAATTGGCTAATAGTTATCTTTTTGGAGAGAATTAATTGAAGTGTTATTTATTCACCACTTTCATAAGAAAATCCACCAAAAAAAAACTTAAAATAAACATGATCTTAGATTTTCCCGGCGTATCAGTTGCAGAAAGGTTTCTCGGGTTTTCCACCGGTTGATGTCGTCCATGTCTCCCGACGTTTCGATCTGCGACTTGCTGATCATCCTCAGGGGATCTTCCGAATGATCCCGGAAGATCCCGGAATCTCGGAAGATCCCCTGAGGATGATCAGCAAGTCGCAGATCGAAACGTCGGGAGACATGGACGACATCAACCGGTGGAAAACCCGAGAAACCTTTCTTAAAATAAACACATTAATTTTGAGTCGCGGAAATAAAAATTACAAGCAGGTAAACCAATGTGAGGCGACGTACAAAATTGATAGATTCCCTTTAATAACATCGAACTAGTTGATTCGACATCTAGTCCAGTTCAAGAATCACTGCGCCACATCATCACGCCTTTTCCTTTCAGACTCCAGATCCAGTGATCCATGTTTACTTGCGCTATTAGTACGTAATCGAGGAAACGAGGTCACTACAACTTATGATATCCCGAGAGGAAATCGGAGCCGAGGAACTAATGGATTGATCTGAATGCATATTGTAATGCATTCAAGGGTAATAAGTCAGTTCCTTTAAAGCGCAAAGGGTAAAAGGTCAATGCATTTATGGAATTCAACTGAAAACTCCCTAAACCATTTAGAAGGTCGGAGCTTTTCCTATGAAAGAGCAGGCCGCTAAGGGGTCATATTTGACCCTAATTAACATATACTTCATCATCAACATCACCGCCCTATATAGTCAACAATTCTAATATTGGTTTGACTAACAATAAGCTATCCATTCTGCTTTTTTTTTAGATAGCCTTATCATAGTGTCGTTTGTCTCATTTACATCTTTCACTTTAATAACCTGTCGTATGTAACTAATAGGGGGCCGTACGGGGCTCATTGGCCCAACTAAGATTGATTTTTAAAATATGGTTACATATTCTAAAAATAACACTGTTAGGTTTTAATGACAAAACATTAGTTTTATATGGCATGCCCAACCTTTATCCATAAAAAATGAATCCAGATGGAAAACAAAAAAGTAAATATTAAAGAAAAATGCGGCCCATCCTTTACAGGAGAGGAAAGACCAGATAGTTCCAAGATCAGGAGGCTACTTGAACCAAAAAAAAACGAACATATGCTTCATTGCCTCCACCATACGTTGGCCGAAACATCACAAGGCAAATTCAAAATTTTGGTTTGGACCCACGTTATGATATCAAAAAATCGAAGTCGTAAAATGCTTCTTACACAAAACAAAACATAGGATCTTTACCCATAAGCATGCCAATTTTCATGAATATTTCTCGAGGCGAAGTTACTCAAATTATAGGTCGAAAACGACACACGACCTGTGGGACAGTCTGTACTGCGAGCTGCATAGCTTGGTCGAGAGATCAGTAGGATTCCTGCGTAGAGGTACAACTACCTAACTCCTTGAGGTTTACCAGAGTGCGTCCACCTCTGCGAATCGATCTATTCCGTAGTTCCCGGGGCTTTGCGGTCCTTTAGCGCAGCTCTAGAGCGAAACTGGACTGACCCCGCAGGCTGTCACCAACTTCACTGCGAGGAGCAAGAGTAAGTTCACTGCACGCTAAAGTCACCTCGCCATCTCATCGCCTCAAGCGACAGACCGCCGACGGAATTCCCCAAGCAGTGTTAATATCCAAGGGAATAGTAAATCACTTGGGGCTTGATTTACTCTAGTAATTTATACATACTAAGATACGTAGCCCACGTCATGTAACTCATCGACCATGACCATAGTATTCACATAAAATCGGACGATTAAACAAGGAATATTAAACTATAAGCAAAAAATGTAATTTAATGTATTATTATATCACTAATAATGATAGAAAACTAGGCAAAACCTATATGCATTGGAGATTTATTCATTACATGTTTTATATATTTTAATTTACTCTAGTAATTTATACATACTAAGATACGTAGTCCACGTCATGTAACTCATCGACCATTACCGTAGTATTCGCATAAAATCGGATGATTAAACAAGGAATATTAAACTATAAGCAAAAAAATGCAATTTAATGTATTATTATATCACTAATAATGATAGAAAACTAGGAAAACCCTATAATCTTCCGAGTGCCGTTCTTCGAAATTTTACCGGTATATATTGTTACAGATAACTTCTGCTCACGTACTATTACGGTAGGAAGGAAACAGCACTGGTAATATAAGATTAAGTGTACAAATAGTTCTCCCAACTAGCTCCCAAACATGAGCAGTAAGAAGATGAATAAAAGAAGACCATCAAAGTCCCGGAAAGCCCAAGGTCTGTGGCTTGATTCCCAGTTCAAAGGATTTTTTTGTCATTGCAATTATTTTGGACAACCGTGACCGGCAGAATGCCACAAAAAATCGACATTTTTCATGGGTAGTCCCCTCAAGTATCGCCATAATAGCGAGCATGGAAATGTGGAATTTGAATGCATAAATCACTGAAAAGGGAAGGCCATGTACGTTGCCTAAAAGCCATTATGATGATTTTAAAAATGCCTCCTCTTGCCTATGCCTTCTGCAATGAATATTAAATTGAAAACTGACAAAAAAGATGAAATTGAGGACGACAAAACATATCACCTTGTAGATGAAGCCTTCCGCGGATTGGTGCTGTAGGCGTAGCTAGGGTTTCGGGTTGTCCTTCGCGTCGATTCATCTTCGTGACGACAGTTTCGCCGGTGTTGGAGCAGGTGTCTTTAGGCTTGAAGTGAGATGTCTTCAAACCTGAAGCCGCCTGCTGCGACGCCGATGAAACTTGACAAGGTGGTCAAAATAGAAGCCTATCTGCACCTATATCAGCATGATGCATCCGCGAGCCCTATTCCCCACGCTGAGATTAATTTACGCTAACCACTACTACACCATTTAACCTTTATGGATGGAGGGCCGCCATTTTAAATTATTTAATGCATACTGAAAGTAGCGCATAAAAAAATTAACCACAGTGAAAATATGGTCCATTCAATAAAACCACTCCCCATTCCGAGACGCGTTCGGCAATTCAAGTATAAAAAAAAACTACGGCATTGAAAAAGACGTAGCAAGTTACATGATCGCCCCTTGACAACGATTCAAACCGAATGTTATTCGGTTAGGTGAGGGTAAAACTCATCCCAGACTAGACAACAGGTGCGTGAACTTCAAACTTCGGGGAAGGGGGGATAGTTCCATTCCTTGGGCCACCTTGAACTAAGAGGGTTTTTAATTAAAGAAGGTTTCCAAAGGCGTCAACCGGGATCTGAAGCTGGGACCTCTCGATCAGTAGTCGAGTGCTCCAACCACTAACACCACCAACTAGCATGCTCCCGATTTTAAATACAATGGACATTTTCAGCACCAGAGAAGTCAAGAGTGGAAGCATTTTAAATATAATGCTGTCGATGAATTGTGAAGATAAAATGGATTGACAGTGTAAGTAACGAGGAAGTCCTAAGAAGGGTGGGAGAAAAGAGAATTTTTCTGAACACCTTAAGAAGGTAACGGATCAACTTAGTTGGCCACTTTATGAGGCATGATATTCTAATTTAAACAATCAGAGAAGAACAGGTGGATAGGAAGAAGGGCAAGGGATGGTCTCGAATATTTTTTTGAGTAAATCACAGCAGGATAAGTCTATTCATTATGTACATGAATCGATTAAGTACAGTTAGAAGTATTCATGTAAATAACATTTTCTTTTCTTCTCGCCTCAACCTCCTTAATCCTTAAATTGGAATCTTTATAAAAGTGCTTAGTTTCTGGGTATCACAAAACGTACTTGTTTCCTCCGGGTGATGAATATTTTTCCCCCGCGATGAAAATCGGGTGACATCCGCCCGTTCGCAATTCGAATTGGGGAGGGACCAATTATTGCTTCCATTTTCTCTTTTTCCGTGTCACACACTTCTGGAATCCCGCCACCTCAAGCAGGAGGTAGGGGAAAGAACGCCATACCTTCGCCCGGTGGCGAAATCAACCTCATTAGTCCGGCTGAATGTAGGTAGGTATGTATTCACGTACATACAACATCGACATCATTTGCAGGAAAAGGAGAAAAAGAGGGCAGTTTTTTTACGGAAATAATTTGGGCGTGAATCGACTTTTTTTATTCGGTGGGAGGGGTAAGGTACTGGTTGCGAGAACCTCTATAAAGGAAAGGGATGGAAGAAAGATGAGCTGGATGGAAAGAAAAGGAATGCGTTTCAAAGTTGAAGGGATGAAGAGAAATAGGGCTCAGGCAGGCAGGGAGACCTTTAAGAAGAATCCCTGAGAAGGGTAACTCCCCAATTACGAGCGAAAAATATCTTTTTAAATCATCGGGAGAAAACTCTCGCATATCGGAGGGAGAAAATGGAGGAGTTTTGAATCTTCTCTTCTTTCCTCGGTGTCTTTTTTCTTCTCGGTAGCCATTCGGTCATCCAATTTGCTTCTTCCTTCACCCGAATACACGCGCTTGTCTCACCCCTTCGCCATCACCCCTGGATCGCGTTTACGAAACCCTCAAGAGAGTAGACACTACCTCGGAGGAAGGCATCCCTGCAGATCAGCGAAAAATCCCTTTTCATACCTCAAGCCAGAATCACATGACCATTTTTTTCTATTTCTTTCGAAGTACAGCTCCCCAGATCGCTCCGATGATGGTGGAATATTACCATATCATACAAGATGACAACTTCAGGCTTTACTTTGTGAAACCTCTCCATATTAAAAATAAAGAAATAAAACTTTGTAAGGTTCACTATTATAACAAAGAGCCTTACAAAGTTTTATTTCTTTATTTCCAATTACCATATCACGCGATCATTTTCCGCGATGGCTACAGGGATGGAAATCCCATCTTTATCTACATTATACCCTGCGAGCCACCTCAAGGGTGTTTGGCAGGGCGTGATCAATCACCAGCACGCAATAGGATTCCCATATGCGCATCACATAGTACAAAAAGCGTTTCGCATACTCAGTGGCGGATCTACGGTGGGGGGGGCTAAGGGGGATATAGCCCCCCCCTTGAATATCCAATTTACACTAGATAGAAAGGTAATTTTTTTCCAACCCTCCCCTCCCTACTGGTGGAATTTTAACCCCCTTATTGTCCCCCCCTGTCCTTATCCTGGATCCGCCATAGCGCATACTAACAAAGTATACTACCGCATTCATTCAAAGGTCAAACTTTCCAACTACTCATTAAGGCTTTCTGCCAATAAAGCTGTAACATTAAAAACACGCTGTTAGAAATAACAACAAATTTCAGAAATATGCATTAAGGTATAAATAAGTTAATATGCTACAATACAAATCATTTAATCTATTTGTGATTTGCCGTTGTAGTCTCTTATTGATCGTGGAAAAAAAGGCATTCTGAATCTGTCCGTTCCAGTCTATATATCTTATTTTATTTATATGATCTGATCTACCGTAGTATGTTGGGTCTCGTAAAATATGGCTAAATTCGTTAGGAAAGACACTGCTCTTGAATTTATCTGATACGTTTAGTCCATTTTTCAGTCAACGGTCTGACAGGGAGTCCCATCCGAATTTATCTCAGAGGTCAGTTACGCTAACAAGACTATCGTAACGGATCTTAACGTACCTGGCAGCTCTTCTACGTACGCGTACTAACTTTTGTTATTAAGCCTGTTTCATGAGGGTCCCAAATACTGGCAGCGTATTCTAAATGGGGTCTAACGAGGTAGAAGTAGCTAATTTCTCTCACTTGGTCGTCGCACTTTCCTAATATTCTTTTAACAAAACCCATTTTACGATTATCTTGACCTGTCATTTCCCGAATATGCTCATTCCATGACAGATCATAATTGAGTCTAACTCCTAGATAGTTCACAACTGTCTTTAATTAATCCCATCCCTATATGAGTTACGGCTTTCGGGCCTTCCTCCGCGTTGTGTTTTCCATAGGAGACGACAGTTTCTCCAGCCATCCTGCTGGCGTCCTCAGGTCAGAAGTAGCGATGCATAAATTTAAAGCCAAATAAATTAATTTATAAAGGCACTTGGGGGATCGGAGGTTGGTTCTGATTGGCTGGTACTCAGGTGTGCTCTGACTGGTCATCGATTT
The DNA here is from genome assembly GCF_921293095.1 of Ischnura elegans. Lineage (NCBI taxonomy): Eukaryota > Metazoa > Arthropoda > Insecta > Odonata > Coenagrionidae > Ischnura > Ischnura elegans. The sequence goes on along the minus strand of NC_060255.1, from coordinate 64,295,667 downwards.
TGAAGATCCTTTTCCATGTGTTGGCTTATGTGTAGCCGTCTTCTCTGTTGCAGTTCTCAGGATGCTTATTTATCTCTATAGCTTCTCGGATTAGCCTTGGATAGTAGCGGCATTCATTATTCGGATCACTAGCGGCTTTCATAGAGGACTGTTTCAATGTTTCCACTTTTTCAGCATCACGATTTACTACAAGATTACTTCCAAGTCTAAATTTCTTCCATTTCAATAGTCTGTACAAGTACTATTAGAGTACTTACATTTTTCATCATTCACCTATCGCTGAGCATACAGACTACAGAGCCTCGAAAATCTCTAAGGATACTTTGTTTAGCCAGTTGTTCAACAGGGCTAATAATTACACCCAGCATATCTTTACCTATACGATCCTTGATTCTGAATACTAAGGAACTTGAAAACAGTTAAAGCTGACCGTTCAGAAATGCACAGAAATTCCAGGTTCTACTGAATTATGTAACTGGTATCTCAGTGCACGGTATTATCGTGTAGGCTAAAAGAACATTGTAAATATCTAGATTGGCTACAAGGCAATGCGATGAACAGAGATACCGTCTACAACATCATTAAAACGTGGGAACATCTTCCAAAAGTCAAGAGGCCTAGGAGGCCTAGGAGGAGACGCCAAGAAAAGATAACGCTCTAAGCCGGAAAATTTTATGTATATCGGCACTTGCAAACGGAATTGCACTTGAGTGAATTAAGCAAAATAATGTATCTTCATGTCCTGACGAGAACATAATGAACCAATCTTATATCATGAACCCATATGGATATCAGACTTTAAAAATCACTATTTTTCAAATTTCCCATCAACTTCTTCTCCTCATAACTCCTCAATAGTTGACTCTTTCATCCCGAAGGTAAAAATTTTTACTTTGCCTAAAACTTTTAGTAGCGTAGTCAGCCGTCATCTATCGATGACGCTCGGATCTGGGCGGAGTCCGACGCGTCATCTATAGATGACGCTTGGTCTCAAAGTGTTTGTTCAGTCTGGTGGCACTTTTAAACACATTTATCTCAGACACTAAACATATAATACTGCCTAATTTATTTCTCTTCCATGAGTCTTTTGTATGTCTTCCCCTCTTCTATTCTTAAGTAATTATTTGTAAATTATTTTTTATGAAAGCTTAAGCATTGTCGCCACATTGCATTCTGGACCGCTCTACGTACTGTTCAATTATTTTTTAAAAATAATAAAAAATGAAATAAAAAGGGCCTAAAAAATAATAAATTGCAAAAAAAGGCGGCAAAATCCAATAACAACTTGAACTTTAAAATTCAACATAGTTGTACTTCCTGTTTTAATTTCAAAAGATTTAACTTTCTTATTCCACACAAACAACGTTTAATACTGACAAAAATACACACGCGCCATTTTTTTCATTTCTTTTGCCAACTGGCTGGTTGGGGTGAGTTATTTGACTTACCGGTACACCTGCAGTATACGCGCCTTCGGCGCGGAGAATATGTGACTGTATAGTTGGATTTTCTACCACTTTCACCGACAAAATATGAGGAATAAAGGAGTCCTGGATCACAGAATATGAAGGGCGTGCCCGAAATCCCGAAATTATTAATCATACTAATTTGCATATCATCATCATTATCAGGCACATTAGTCAGATATTTTCTCCGGGGGAACTTAGGTGGTAAGCGGGTATCTTAATCTGGTATTTTTGGTTAATGAACAAGCATACGTTTCAATAAATAGGCATAGCATTTCCTTTTCGTTACCCTGGAAAAAGCTGATAACATAAGAAAAAAAATTATAAATCGTGTTCATGGTCCTGTTTTCGACAATGGAATGTGAAGGTTCCAAGCCGACAAAACACTACGAGAGCAATATGAAAACCAAGACATGGTAGCAAAAAAAAATTCACTAACTCTTGCTTTACTTTGTGGTATTACATTATAAATTTCCTGGGTATCAAACAATTACTCAGGAAATCAGGAAGAAAGAACGTTTAAGTGCTTATAAACATAACAAAAATGCATAAAGTACTTTTGCTAAACACTTAATATGCAACTGCCATAGGAGCGATTTTAAAATGAATATTTTAAAATTTTGCAATGACCACTGTGTACTGGACTCAAGGGAGAAGTTAGAAATTTTAAAAATTATTGAAAATCAGGACACTACTCTTATAAATTAATATCTCTAACCATCTTTTTCCCCTATTCTGGCGTCCGGTTTAAAATTCATCAAGTAACTAGGTAACAATAATAAGATAAACTAATCATAATTTGCCCCTGAAGAAGAATGATAATTCATTGAAACCCGAGTCGCGCTCTGATAAAAAATAAGTGGTATAAGTAATTGTCTGATATCCAGGAAATTTATGGTAGCAAAAATCAAAAGTAGAAAACTCAGTTGCCCGTCGAAACGTTGGTGGGAGAGATAGAAAACTCAAACCCGGCGTGAAAGATCTTCATCGATATTTTCCCCCCGCACTATTATGTGGGAGGGGATAGGGGTTTGGGCTGCGAAATGAGAAGAGGGGAGAAATTTGTAAGGGTAGGGGGTAGCACGAGAGTCATGCCCCTGGTGACCGGGGGAACGGTAATGTAATGGGAAATAAGGAGTAGAGGCTGGATTTAGCCAGGGGTGAGTGCACCAAGGGGAGGCGAGGGTTAGGGGATGAAGATAGTAGGCGGGCAGGTAGCAGCATCCTTTTAAAGGGTTCAACACTTACTCAGAGGAAAGCATCACTGCTGACCATCGAGACCTTTTCGAAGCTAGAGAAGAAAACGACGGAAATGTATTGAGTAATGTTTTCTCGGGTTATAAACCGGGTGATAGAGTCCATTTTCTCCAACTTGGGAGCCATTGCTGAAGACTATTCTACATCTACACGTATATAATACCCTGCTAGCCACCTCTAGGGTGTTTGGCAGGGGGTGATCAATCACCAGCATGCAGCATGGAAGAGGATTCCCACATGCACACCGCACGATCATAAAAATGTTATGCAAAATAACAAATTTTACTTCCACATTCATGCAGAGGAAAACTTTGCTAACATCTTATGAAGCAAAATATCCCATGAAGCTAGAACATGTAAAAATGCAGTTATAAATACTAGGAAAATTCAGAAACAAGCATTAGAGAATACATAAGTTAGCAAGATACACTACCATTCAGTTAACCAATTTCTAAGTCCTAACGCTGCCGCTATATTCATTGGAGGACGAAAATCGGCGCCAACCAATGGGAATAGACAATAACTGAATACATGAAAAAATACAGGGCATGGTATTGGATGGAGAATCATTTCCTTATGACGAGGAATGTGTTGGACCACGAAACGTTGCAGAAATGGACATTCTCACACGGATGCAAACCCGAGAGGATTTATATTTAGTCTATTCGCCGGGAAAGTACCATATCTTTCCTAGACTTAAATATAGCTTTCAAATTCTTAAGCAACTCTCGTCCAATGGACTTGTCCACCATTTTATTGCAAAGCAATGACTTCGTGAGAATATAAAAAATATAAAAACCCATATATTTCCATTTTTTGGATCCGTTGCCTACTTCGCGAGTTTTAAATCCTATCTAATAGCAAAATATCACACAGTGTTCGTTAAATCCATTCTGAGATTCGCCTTGGAAGAAGATGGCTAGGTGGTTCGTATATCTGTAAGCATACCTAATCGGAAATCAGGAGATCGGGGCTACTACTGTTAAAACATAAATCAAAGAGCAAAGCGAGTTTAAGAAAGAATCTAAATATAGTATATGGATTCATTCATTCAAATCTCAGTTTATAATTCAAATCTCCTACGAAATTCAAAAGAAAAAACATGGTATAGTGGTTAGCATCCCCGCCTGTCACGCAGGAGTCCGAGGTTCCATTCCCTGCCGTGGAGGAATTTTTTTCTCTCCCATTTGGTTCATCTCTGCCCCAACTAAACCTACTACAAATAACAGTCTAAGTAGTTTCTTAGTTAGAAATGTGAAATACAGAGTTATCCATTTCCGCGCCATGCCGACTGATTTCATCTCATCCTCCCTTAGCATACTGAATCTCCCCAATCAAAGAACAAAAAATAATTTTAAATTAATCTACACCATGCTCAATTCGGATACTGAATCTCCTGAGTTACTTTCCCTTGTTAATGTCCTTGTCCCTTGCGGTTCCACTCGTTCCCATTCTTTTCCCCACTTGCATAGCCCAAGACTTTCTCATATCAAGCATCCCCTGTACTACCGCCTCCACTCATTTCTTAATTCTTTACCAGACAATATCGATCCTTTCCTGCTCTCAAAAAACTCTTTCATCAATATTAGAAATGCCCTGTACAATGTACAGTGTACATCCGTGAAAAATTAAGCTCCCCTCTTTTTCATGTTTTCGTTGAATTTTTTATTTTTATTTCATCGTCTATTTTTTTCGTCTATCGTTACTTTTGAGGTCGTTTATATACAACACTTCTTAGTTATATCGATTGCTATCGTATTAGTGTTTCACTATACATTATCAGATATTCTGTATGTGATCAACTTAAATAAAAAATATAATGTTTCATGCAAACTGGCAGATAAGTCACTGGACTCACCGGTACAGTAATTTTAAACGCGCCTTCATCATTTCAATACGAGTTCATGCCACCAAACTGATTGGACCAATAAACAGAGTATTATAACTGGTAAATCCAAAGGAAAGCGAAGTCTCTCTATCGCATCGAGGAACCGTAAACACTTGTGCATATCATATTGGTCATCAAAATGAAACTTGCATAAAATCCCTATCTTAACACATCTTAACACACCGCTAACCCGGTTTCCAACTTCCTCCAAGTAAAATTTTCGCCCGTATCTTTCCAAATAACGGCTGCTGAGGAGCGTACATCATTACAGCGAGGTACATTCCCAAGGAAACCTTCGACTCCCGTTAATAAATTCCCCATTTTTCGCTATTTTATTTACTTTTTCCCCGACGATCATCAAATGGGGTGAACGTACTGTTATTGCACCTCAGCTGTCTTAAACTCCTTCGATACATTTACGATTCCCAAATGCCCCCACTCCCTTCGGGCAAAAATTTCTCCACCCACCTCCTATTTCAAAGGCCAAACCATATTTTCCATCCTTTCCCCCTCCCTACACAGACTCAAGAACTGAACCGCCACCAAAAACTTGAAACCAACGTTACGTAGGATTTTACCAAAACACCGACCTTAGATCAACTGCTTTTACTTAAATGTTGAATACAGTACCTTGAAGTTAATTCGGCATTACATACTTATTAATAAAGCTTTTTTACATAATATTAGCATATTATCACCATTATCAGGTATATTAGGCAAAAATTTGCTTCAAGAGAAGGTTGGGTGGTAAGCAGATTGCCCACAATGATATTTTGTTGTCAATTCACAGGCATACGATTCTTTTAATAAGCATTGCATTTCGTTTGCATAGTGACGAAAAGAAGCCTATTTTGTTCGAAAATAACATTTTAAGACGCGTTTATGGTCCCATATACGACGATAAAATGTGGAGGATCAATATCAACGTATAACTACGAAAGCTATACAAAAACCCAAGCAGAGTAGCACAAATCTAAAATTTGAAGACTCAGGTGGGCAGACCACATATCGTAGAAAGAACATACTACAACGATAAAGGATATATCAAAAGTATTACCAAGACAGCGACCTTAGTGACGACCACGACTTCATATGGTATGGTATTTGGAGGAGTCGATCAGTGGCGCCGACTCCATGGGGCTTGAGGGGGCCCGAGCCCCCCCAATAATTCGTTATGGGTGTGAGGAAAAAAGTGTCAGGCTTGTCGATTTTCCCCGGAGTGTCCAGATATCGAGATTAGAGTTATCAGGGTTCTAACTTTGATCATATGACTCTTAGAAAATGCATAAAAGACTTACAATTCACTACTTATAAAATTTCCGGGAAAAGATCCCCGGTTTGGGCCCTCCCAATATTTTTTGTAAGTCGGCGTGCCTGGAGTCGATCGACAGCTGAGGTCATTTGCGCCATGAGGGAAAGGTATGGAAGGAAGGGTGGAGAGAAACCCGGCATTGGCATTAGCCTGGTCCTTAACGAAAGGCGCCAAGGGGACCACGGCATAACGTCCCATTCGACGGACTGAGTGTTGCGCTTGAAATGTCTTCCACACAGCACTTAAGCAGGGATCGGGCAATCTCTGAAAATTCTCTGCCACTGCCGGGATTTGAACCCGAGCCCGCTGGGTGGGAAACCAACACTCTAGCCACCTCACCAACCCGATCCCCACGCCTTCGCTGGAAGGCCCAAATCGTGAAAGACATGAGAAGATTTAAGAGCAGAAAAGCTGGAAGCAGGATCGAGAGAAGTGGAGTGGTGCTGTTCGAGAGGCCAAAAACATTCTGAAATTTGAGAAGCCTATTGGGTAGGTTGGTAATACTGAAAGTTAAATTCATCACTGGATTATTGGCAGACATTAAGATTTGTAACTATGTCGAAAAATGGAGAGTTACAGGTTCATCAGCTAGTGGTTTCCTCAGCAAATGCATCGTGGATGGATGCCACATGGGAAAATATATCGGGGGAGTCTGAATAAATTTTGGCTACATACCTGATCATCATAATCAATAAAGAAAAGCGACTTTAACAGACTTAAGGTAAGTATAGGGTCCCGCATACCTAGGTTTCCTGCTTTCCTTTCAGTTTTATGCACTCAATTCTTAAGTTCTCTAATAGAACGTTTGAGTTTTCACGTTTAATTTTGCTGCTACGAAAGCAGATAAAAACTGTATATCGATACTTCCATCAGCAGAGAAGTGTTTCAAGAGTGCCAAATAGCTCAGTAGGGACAAATGTTGCAGCACACAAAAATTCCAATGTTCAAAAACAAAATAATTGTCTCCTCTGAATTTTACATTCTAATAAACATAAAGATGTTAAATGACAGCGTAACTTTTAAACGATTAATAAGACACGATAAATAAGACGAAATAAAACCGGTCGATGAAAGACGCATGGGCAGAATGACTAAAGCCGTGGACTTAATAAAGTAATAAATAAATCTGAGCGATTTGTTAAAAACTTCTACGGGCGTACAATATGCGCTACAAAGATGTTAAACGAAATTGGTTGGGAGCCGCTAGAGACTCCTGCATGAAAATTTTCATGCAGGAGAAAATAGATTTTTATTGAATAGGGTCCTTTCTTTAGAAGATGAAAATATCCGGAGAAAACCTTGAGTTTTAAACCAGTCCAAGGAAGAAAATGAATTAGGGGTTTCATTTAGAATTCAAAACATCAAACATCCTCTTGGAGAATTATGGGCACAAAGAGAAGCTCGCAGCTGAGCTTAAAGCCACCGAGTGCGTCCACCGGGTTGCGGACGTTAGGTCAATCACTGGATATGGAGATTAGCTGCAATATAAGTGAGTTTACTGGTCAAATACGCTGTCGTAGACAAAAGCGATGACACTTCGGTGTGGTAAGGGAAAGATAGCCTATCTAAAAGGTAGAGGGGTCCTGCGAAAATGCAGTAAATTGGAGACGGGAGGCTGCGTACAATTAGGGCTCTCATCACCGGAAGGAGAGGGCAGCAGCACTTCTTCATATGAGCGAAGGTGGAGACCACGGTGGTCAGCATAGCGGTACTCAATTCACTAAAGGCGAGGTACCATTTACTTTATCGGCTGTAGTACTGCCATGTGGAAGGCAAGGGGAATCTATCATATTTTTATCCCAAGGAGTAGCAGCCACTCCAGTATTTTTTATATTAAACATTACAGAATTCTCTTAAAGAGGCGCTTCAAACCAATTTTGGAACTCCAAAGCACTGTATAAAAAAGCGACTTGTGCGCAGCAACGCGCACCGGTGCAAAGTTGTATACACCAAGGATAAGATTCGCCATGAAAAAGGTTAGATTAGCCGTGATCCCGAGAAATACCCTCAAGGATTAGGTGGGACAACTTAGTTGGCCACATTGTGAGGCATTATGGCCTGACGAAAACAATCATTGAAGCACAGGATGAAGGGAAGAAAGGCAAGGTACGGTCCCGAATGAGTTGTATAGTACAAGTTATGAAGGATGTAAAGGTGAATAAATATGTCTCTATGAAAAGGCTGTTGGTGAGGAGAGCTGCGTCGAACCAATCTAAGGATTGTTTACTTATGGTAATAATGGCAGAGAGCAGAAAATTGTCAATGAGCAAGCATTGTATTAGATATGAGGGGGTGAGAAGCCAATGGGTGGCAGTGATTTTTTGATAAATCGAGTTATACACAGTTATAGAAGAAATAAACAAAAATTTGGTGGCCAAGGGATACGAGTGGGTCCCTGTTCTGTGTTGGCATCGAGTGAAAAATCAAATGCACTGCTAAATATCTAGTTTCTTTGATTTACTTACTTGATTTCTATACCCAAATCTCTTTAGAAAATAAATCAGTTTTACTCCTCGGCTTCCCAACCCTTAATATTTAAACCTTGCTTCCAAGACAATATTGATCTTTCAGTGGTGTGACGCTAAACTATCCTCATCTCCCATTCAGTATCCCGCTCTCGCCTGTGGGGTACCATGGAACATACCTCAGTATATACCCTCACTGTTCCTACCTATCCCACCTAACACAACCTTACGTTTTCTCCCCCGCCTTCACTCTTTCCCTCCCAGGGGTCAAATCCAGCTGCTCACATTGCGTAGTTGCCTCACGTCCCACCAGAGGGCAATAGAGCGCCCAGAGACGGCAGGAAGTATGCGGTTGGTGGGAAAAACGCGGTCATAATCCGCGAGGGAAGAAAACATGCAAGCAAGGGGAACTACAACGTAGAGGCGCCCTCAGTCAGTCCAGTAGAAGCTTGGTATTTGTTGCAACTTTTACCGCATTGAAATCGGATTGCCGGACTCGGAGGCTACGGGGTTAAGTCCTCGCCCGCCAAAGGAGAGGTCACGGGTTCGAGTCCCGCATGGGTAGGTTGCCCCTACCGACGAGATGGATGTTTATGTACATTTAATTGTTACATGTTATAAAAGCCCCGGTGTAAAGGTCAATTAGCGCTGTTTTCGGTGGTATGTCAATAAATAAATAAACGCTTGCCTATATGTTGGCACAAAATAGGTACGGTATGCCCCGAAAGCATGGAATCGGAGATAATGTAGCGAAAAAAATTCTTTTACCCTATATTGTTATTTCCCTCATCGCTTCGCCCTTTCCGCCGTTTCCCTCATCACTTGGTTCCGTATAAAGCGGTTGCATTAATGACATGAAAACGCTCATTATTATACCCATATACCCAAAACTTCTTTAGCCGTAAAGACTTATTATGCGATTAGTATGTTTCTGCCAAAGGAGAGGTCACGGGTTCGAGTCCCACCTAGGTAGGTTGCCCCTATTAAGGGCATGATTGCTCATGGACGTATAAATGTTATCTTGTTGAAAACCCCTACGTAAAAGGCAAATATGAGTTGTTTTCGGAGTGTTAGGAATGAATAAAAAATAATTAATTAATTAATTTTAAAATTCAAATGTGTAGCGTGGCAGTGAATGCATAGCTGTCCATTCACTCTCAATATTTGCAATTTTCGAGGAAGAGTATTGAAAAGTTATGAATTCGATGGATCACATTATCACGAATATAAATTCCGTATAACAGTCCGTAGTTGGCAAGAAATATGAATGTGAGCTGTCAAATGTGAATACATCGAAAATAAGTGTCAGTGGACTGGTGACCCTAGCAAGTGATTTCTACAAGTGATAGCAACAGATAAATCTACGCACAGTGGTACCGTGCAAGCCACCATCAGGGTATTTGGCACGGGATGATTCCATGACAGGCCTGCAGCACTCATCCGAGCCTTAATCAGAAACGCGCTCGTTCTCCGGACACAGGATAAGCACCAGTGGCTCAGCAAGGGGTTTTGGGGGATAAAACCCCCCGATCTCAGACAAATATTTAAGTTTAATCCATTTCACTTAATTGGATCAATAGAATAGCGTAACTATTCATAAAATATCCCTCAGAAGACCGTAAAACTCACCATCTTGAACCATTTATCTTAAAATTTTTCTAGGGGAGGGCCCCCGCACCTCCCGCTTACCCTGGCGGGTATTCAACACCCCAGTGTTTTGCACCTAAAACCCCCCTAGCCTTAATTCCTAGCTGCGCCCTTGCTCAGGACGACACTCGGTCAGACCAAAAAATATGAGAGGAACATACTAAGGACATAAAGATACTATTAAGCAAGTAAAACTACTAATTAGTAAAGATTGCATAATCGAAAAGCAGGATTTTGTAGATATTTTTCCTTCTCATTTAGATTTCCTGTCCACCGACAAAATCATTTTTTATGAAAAATAACAGCTGAAAATAATCATTCCAATCTTAAGCCTGAACCACGCAATATTGCGCTTGCACAATTCTAAGGAATTTAGTAACTAAACGATTTCTGAGACCAATCTTGAAATTGAAACGCGATTCTTGACCTTTTACAAGTCCTATTAAGGTAAATCGGGCAGAGATTCCGCATAAGAGATAGACTGCGCACCCCCTTTAGTTTCGGCGTTTCCTTACAGATTGTGGGCAGATGTTCAATGCAGGGGCTCAGCAAATGCGTATCACCCGTAGAAAAAGGGAGAGACGCCGCATTGAATTTCGGTACATATGCCGCCTTTCTATCATACGCTGCACGGAATGAAAAATTATTTAAAATGAATTATAACACGCTTTTTAGCAACATTATAACTTTTTTTAGTGTGTATACTAAAACTAAAAATTGTTTTTGTGCTGTGCAGTATTTAATTATTTGTGCGCATATTTTTAACATTATTATGCTAAGATTGCAGGCAACAGCTAGTTTCTACTTGAGCAAGGTATACCATAAATTAATTACCTTAATTTATTTTTCAACTTGTACTTTGGAATTCTAAAAGAAACTCCTAAATCAAGTCTCTGTTAAATGACCTTCTTCGGATCAACTAGAATTTTTTAATAAAAGTAGGATAAATATTGCCCATTTCAGTTAAAATGCTTGGTTTTTACATGTGTATGTTTATAATATAATGATATGAAAATAGTTCTAGTGTTACAAAGTGCATTTCAATTAAGTACATTTAAATCGTTGACATGCACCAATGATTAGAAAAATAGTAAAAATGCATCAAAAGTGTTTGCATAACTTATTTTCCTCAAAACTTCAATAATTCGACAGTTTTTCCTTTTTTAATCGAGCTGCAGAATACAGAAATCGTTTTAGTCGGTTTTAGTAACATGCGGCGTATCGCCCATAATAGGCGCGGCGTGTCACCCGCAACATATGAGATAAACGCCGCGAGGTGATATTTTACAAAATTGATTGTTACAGCTAAGGGAAGAATGATTTAAGCATACATTTTTGTGTGTACGTCAGAAACAAGAATAAACCCCATATTTAGTATAATCGAACAACCAAATAGGGCAAGATATTGTTATTAATGGTAAAATAGTTCTTGGAGTATTGTAAAAAGGAAAACTTTCGTAATATTTATTCATGTAAAAATATTGTACATCATTGTATTTTACATTGTTCTCATGTTTTCATTCATAGCCACGATGATAGTTTTAAAATAAAATGAAACGTTGGCTAACAACTCTTTCGCATCATATACTTTTGACCTATACTCCAAGAACTATTTTACCATTAATTAAACAAGGTCAAGATAAGAAGGAAAGAAAATCGATAATGTTATTTTACAAAATCTGAAGCAACTCTCGTAAGTAAGACATACTTACGTATTAAGCTTATTGAGCACTGAATACTTCTCGGTCTTCCTCTCTTGTTAAAAACTACGTCGTAGCCGAAGTCTCTTCATATATGATAACTTCTCCAAAAATCCATGGTCAACAAGAGCGTTATCCGTCCTCGCAATGCTATTGAATTATACCTGACCTTGGTTTAAGGCTTTATTAAGTTTGTCTCTGCAAATATATTTCATATTATTTTCCCTATATGTTACCTATTAAAGTGTTCTCCCGGTTAAGGTGGGTTTCAGTGGCCTTACTAGAAATATGCTTTGAGGGGGGATGGAGGGGCATGTCAGGAAGACCCCCCAGGCAACGGGGGTCCCGGGAAAAGTTTTGAAAAATTACATCTCTGGAAATACATTTTACATCATTTTGGCACTTAAAATTTAACTTTAAGCAGATGCTGTTATTATAAGCCAAGAATAGACAATAGTGTTACCAATTTTTTGTTTGTATGAGACTTCGAGGGGGATCTATCCCCTCATCCCCTCGATAGCTACGCCACTGGTGGGTTGACATTGATATTTTTGCAGACTACCCCTGCCTGTCTCGCTCCCAACTCGAACCTCTCTCTTAAATTCACAATAATACTTAGTTCCCTGAATTCTATCAATAAATCCTATTCTCTTCATTTGGAATGATTACATTAAGTTTTTTTTCGATAGAATTTTTTATTAAAACACGACCATGGCTTCGACCGTTATCGTCATCTTTTCGTCGCCAACAACGTCAAGACCAGAAGTTGACGTTGAAGCCAATGCCGCGTTTAAATAAAATAATTCTGTGGAAAAAGAGCTTTCAATTTTTTCATTAAAAGTATTCAGAAAATTCAAAAAACTATCACCGAACACTACTAATCATATTCTCTACCTTCCCCTCCCTCGCTTACCTACGATGACAAACTTCCCTCTTATAACTGCTTTTAATATCCCCTCCCCGCTCAGATCACCCTCAATCCAAACATTCTGTCTCCTCCAAATCTCACCTAGAAGCTTCCTCTGTTCTCTATATGGTCGAATTTTCTAGGGTGATCTACTCTCTTCAATGTTCACTTTCAATTAAATCCGACGGAATAGCACACAGATGGCTAGAGATGCGGTACTCCACCACGCGGAAACTATGATGGCACAATGTTCGTAATTAGCGCTCGGCCGTTTCCATTCGCAACCGAACTAATCAAAAATAACAAACACACCTTCGCATCACGGATCGGGATATATCCATCGCAGGTATTTTTTATACGGGAATGATGCTGGAATGTTAGCTTTCAATTAAACTTCAATGAGCCAAAATAATTAATTGTTGCGTGACTACAACCGACCGAATCATCAAACGTTAAACAAATTTATCCAACTGCTCGTTTGTGAAGTTATTTTTGAAATAGAGCGAGAGAGTTAATAATAATAATAATAATCGTAAAAAAAAGAGGAGTCGCATTTTCCAAATTACGTTCCCAATTCAATTTCGATAAATGCCGATTGATAAATATTAAACATAAACCGAGGAGAGAGAGAGAGCAAATGAGACGCTAGCTTTGAGCGCAATTAAGAAAAAAACAACAACAATTATTTTTGCAGTTTCCACTAATTGTAAATGAATTGAAAGATAGAAAATATTCAAATCAGATTCCAATTGAATTCGATCGGTCGAACAAATACAAAAAAAAAGGTTAAATAAAGTTTACTGGCGTTTCTTGGATGGATGCCGATTCATTACGCGAGCGGAAAGCGTTTTTTTTTCGCAATACTCGTTTAAATTCGTCTTTTATTTCTGATGACGGCATAAATTATTCGTTTTCTATTAGCTTCAAAACAAACTGGACGACCTCGGTTTGTGTCCGTCGCGACATCACGCCGCCACACTGTAAACATACTCCGATAGATTGGCCAATGCCTAGCAACGCCACTCATACTTCGGCGAATTCACTTTTGATCGTTCAATCAACTTCGAATAACTGGTGTGGGCTGAGAGACCAAATTAAAACGTCACTCCCTACAGAACTATCATGGCTGATGACTTCACCTCCACCTTTCCAGGCAAACCCACTCTACCAGTAAAAAAAAATCCTTTTCTTAACCCATTATTCCCCAGACTGTATGTTGGGCTTTTAACTTTGGTTGTTTCGCGTTTTCCGTTTGATTTTGACCTAATTAAGATGAATTTTTGGAATAAAAATATTTTCATTACCTATATTATATGATTTTCATAATGCTGCGTATACGTAACGCTGGGAAAACTCCGGTAAATAAATACAAGAAAAAGTAATTTTCAAAACTTAGGTTACATCTTTTATTTTTTTTCTTGATTTGCACATTCGACATCTTCGGCGGGAGTTATCAGTATTTCTATAGAGGAAATTCCGCATTCTGCCTTTTAACGGACATGCTGGGGTATGTCATTTTTCCTAGGGTGTCTCGTATGTGCGCACCGATTTTTATGCCAAACGCCATCAGTCACAAAAATACAATTATATAACGAAAATGTTGGTGAAAATGTCAAAATTAGAACTAGAGATACTTAAAAGAAGTCAGTGAATCGAAAAAAAATTATTCTTAGGTAGAAACTTGTTCTGAGAATTAGGATTCAATATTATTATTATTTTATTATTTATTTTTTTGCATTAATTTTTTGCAAATTTGCAAAATTGCAAATTTTGCAAAACAATTGGGGTTTATTTCAAGTGATGCGAAAGGGTTTTTGGCCCAGGTGTTAGCGATTCACTGCTGGTCACTTACACTTGTTAGTGATAAATAGGTGTATAATGATATAATTATATTTCTAAGATCTAGTCCTAAGTTACATAAATTATTTACTCTGTCACTCTCTGAAGTGAGTACGAAACAAGCAGATAACTTTGAAAAAAATACCGATGATAGCATAATAGAATACCATTGTACACCCAAATATTTATAAGTTTCAACTATTTTTTTACACGTGCAATAGGTACGATCATATTTCTGGAATAAATACGTGTAAATTATAATTTTTAATTGCTTAGCACTACAGCAGTTAGTCATTTAAACGGGTATATCTTCCCATGGTTTTAATGGAGAATTTAGTGTGGACAGTTGGCATGAAATGGTTCTGCGTGGAATGGTTTCCTTTAATCTCATTCAAATAAATTTATCCGCTCATTCAATTCATGCGCCGCGACGAAAAAAGTTTTCCAACAATATAGCGGGAGTGACTATTTTTTTGACTAGTGACCGACTCTTTCCACGGCTCTTTCTAATGAACGAGAAGTTACAAATGAGGGAAATATCAATGAAAGACAAATAATTATCAGGTCTCAGTTCTGGGGGTAATAACCAGTTATATTCGGCAAGTAGGATAGTTTCTTAAAAGGTCGCAAGCGTCAGTAATGAACTTTTATCTGCATTGTATTTCGATGTTCTTACAAGTACGTCTCCTCTGTCCTGCCCTTTTGAATCTTCCACTGGTGGTTTGAATTTCCTTACCAGTGTTCTCGCGAGCCTCAATTCCACTTCATATGCCGCTAGGCATACCTCACCACGATTCTTCCGACTCACTGTTCCACTGTTAATCGACCCCTTCCCCTCCTTCACTACCTGGATTCATACCACTTCCAAAAACTGCCTTTGATCCACCTTAAGCCACCATAAAGCCTTCCACTTGGACGAAGCGTGTACCTAGCGGTCTGAGTCCCGGAGCTGGAATAGCTTATCGGAGCGTTAAAAGGCTGCTGCTGCTTGCTGCCTTCTCCTATAGTTAGCAGCACCTATGCCTCTCAAAAATGTTGGCATTCATTCCCGTCTCATCCTTTGTGAGGTCTTATGGCTTCCCGGAAAATTTCTCCTCAAAAGATCTAGCGAGGGTAGGATGCCTTGCTATTCCATGATCTTGAGTGACTCCCAAAATATTTCAGCTTAGAGTGGTGACATGATAGGTTTGCGTCACTTCGGTCTATAGCGCACGCACTATATATTTTTTTATGTCAATTTACTCCAAAAACAGTACAAATATGGCCTTCTAGGACGGAGAATATTCACCAATTAACAATGAAGGGCAATTAATAAACAATTGAGTAGGCTCTGTCGGGGAAAAAGGCTTTGCACAACAAACTAATAGGAAAAAATGATAATTCTTCTAAGACCATGATTAACAATGAAATATAATTAATTGCCAATTGAATAAGATGCGTTGGCACAAGTGCCACTATGCACAACATGATGATTGGAGAGAGAAAAAATAATAATGCTTATAAAAAACAACATTGGTCTTAAAATATTATAAAAAATAATACAATCTAATTATATAGAGAAGTGAGTTGAGCGTTAAAATCTTTTTAGTCGAGTGACATGCTCTGGGTTAATGAAGGATCCAAGGTTTTCCCGGCGAATGGACTGGAGGAAGAGTTCTCGGGTTTCCCGCCGGTTCCAAGGGTTTTTCTGCACCGACGTTTCGAAGGCTAAGTCTGCCATCGTCTTCAGGGTGAAATTCACTATCATATTCTGGGTTGTCTCCTAAACGAATACAGCACAAATGCGGCATTTACGATAGGGAATATGCAACAATTAACAACGAAAGACAGTTAATTACTAATTGAATAGGCTTTGTCGGCGATAAAGGCCATTTTGCACAACATACTGATCGGAAAAAATGATAATGATAATAATAATAATGCTTATAAAAATCAAGGATGGACTTAAAATAAAAAAATTGAATCATATTTTATTACAATAGCAGGTCAGTTGAGCGTTAAAAATTGTCGGCATTCCGAGGTGGTATGGGTCTATCTGTGGGTAAGATAGGCCATCTAAATGATACATTAAACCTGTGAAAATTCCGTGACTTTGCGATAGAAGGCCGCCAACAACTATACTTCACATCACCCGGGGGGAGGGCAGCAGTTCTTCTTCATCAGTGAAGGTAAAGACCACGGTGGTCAGTACAGCGACACTTATTTCACTGCAGGCGTGGTAACATTTACTTTAACGGCAGTGGTACTGGAATGTGGAAGGCAAAGGGAAACCACCACATTATTATCCCGAGGATTCGCAGCTACTCCAACGTTAATAATCAGACATGATGGAATTTTTTCAGGTAAAAAATTCCGTACGTAAACTAGTCCTCCATTCGGATCTCCGTGCGGGGTATACCCGAAAGGGTAAATCGGTCAATTGTGATATAGCTATGAGGATAGGTACATGGAACGTGATCACTTAGGACCTACGGTAAGCTAGGAAACCTTAAGAAGGAAATGCAAAGATTGAATCTGGACGTGCCAGGAATCAGCGAAATTAAGTGACCTGAGCAGGGAGACTTTTGGATTGGAAGCTATAGGATTAAACACACAGGATATCTGTACGGTAAAGCTGGGGTTGGGGCAATGCTCAAAAAGAGCGCCGGAATGCGTGTGAAAAGCTTCGTACAGTACAATGAAAGGATAATAATGGTAAAGTTAGAGACTAAGCCGGTCAAGAAGTAGTGGAGATCAAGATAGGATTATATCAGACTGAGAAATCAGTTAAGAATAGAAGAACTAATATCAAAAAGGGGCTTATGGAGGCCGCTAGAGAGATTCTAGGGAGAAGAAAATATGTTAGTAAAAAGCCATGGATCACGGATGAAGTCGCAGACCTCATTGAAGAACGGAGAAAATATAAGAATGCGAATACTGAGGAAGGACAGGCTTGATACATGAGAATAAGGAATGAAATTTACCGCAAAGCGAGGAAAGCTAGAGAAGCGTTGATGAGGAATATATGCGAGGACGAGCAAATTAACCTCGTACAAGGGAAAGTGGAAGCGGCCTATAGAATTGTGAGAAACCATTTCAAGGAACGAAGCACAAGATATAATATACAAGGGACAAGTATGTAAAAATATTCCAATCGAAAACAAAGACATAGCCGAGACATGGAAGAAATACCTAGAGAAATTATAGAGAGGAAGCAAACTTATCTCAACAATTATCGAAGAGGAAAGTGAAGTAGATAAGGATGACATGGGAGCGAGCATCTTGAGATCGGAATTTGACGTTGCTATAAGAGACCTGCGAAAGGATAAGGCCCCAGGAATAGATGACATTCAGCTAAAAATCAGCAAAAAGAAGACTAAGATATTAGTATGCAGCAAAAGAGAGGAGATTAAGACAAATATTAACCTTGGAAAGCATAAGCTTTAAGAGATTAAAGAGTTTTCTTACCTGGGAAGCCAAATTACCAACAATGGACGAAGCAAGAATGAAATAGTCCGTAGAATAGCGCTGGCGAAGAGGGCTTTCTACAAAAAGAAGAATCTTCTTACAACCGAGGGTACATGCATAAAAGTAAGGAAAAAAATCATCAGATGCAACATATGGAGCATGTTTCTCTATGGAAACGAGGCTTTGAAGCTGACAGCAGCAGAGAAGTCAAGACTGGAAGCATTCGAAATGTGGTGCTACCAAAGAATGATGAAAATAAAATTAATCGACTGTGTAAGTAACGAGGAAGTGCTAAGAAAAGTCGGAAGGTTCTAAAAACCTTAAGCAGAAGATGAGGCAATTAAGTTAGCCACATTATGAGGCATGATGGCCTGATGAAGACAATCGTAGAAGAACAGGTGGAAGGGAAGAAGAGCAAGGGACGGCCCCGAATGAGTTATGTAGGGCAGGTTACAGAGTATGTAAAAGAGAATATACTCATCGCTACGATAAGCCTAGCGTACAGGAGAGCGGATTAGGTAGCAATGTCAAAAAAATCTTAGTTACAGAGGACAGGTTATAGAGAATGTAAAAGAGAATAAATATGTCGCTATGAAAAGGCCAGCTGATGGAAGAGAGGAATGGAGAGCTGCGTCAAACCAATCTTAGGATTGTTGAATGATTATGATGATGAGAAAATTAAATTAACCCATTAATCCCCAGCGTTGCGTAAACGCAACATTATAGAATCGTAATTATTAGAAAAAACCTTTGCGTCAGGATATTTTTTTCTCTGGTTTTCTGAATTCCTGAATTACCTTTTGTTCTAATTCAGTTATTTTTGGAAAAATTTTCTTTAAAATAATAATTTTTATTTTACTTCGAAATTTGCCTATTTCGAAGAGTTGAAGTACTACATATTGTAAATCATTTTTTACAAAGATTTATTGAGTAATCTTACTATAGGTAATGTTTTCTCTTAGTTCGAAGTTTCTTTATTCATCATGTTTATATTTGTCACAAAATTCCGTCGTTACTGGTTTAAATATGGTTGTTGTAAATAATGTTGCGTTTACGCAACGATGGGAATTCTCTGGTAGACCAGAGGGCTTTTCTCAAAGCATAACGAAACTCGTCAGTATGGCTTTTAATCGACAACTTAGTCTTTTGGAGGCAGTTTAGCTGCATTTTTGGCACTCAAAGGTTGTGAGTTTGCAAACCAAAAGGTGAATGGCATCTTGAATTCCAAAATGGCCATCGGTACGAATTTTACATTGAACACTGGTACTTCGTGGGGTCAAACTTGCGCGCACATGTGGAACCGATACAGGGCAATGTCACTCCCATGTCGTTGAGTGGAAGGATTACTTAGTAGACGTTAACTTCAGCTTCAGATGCATTTAGTTTCAGAGATGGTAGAATGAGAGGGTGAGAAACGTATTAGTTGAAGCAGGATTGTGATGGAAGGTGGAGTGTTCCTCTATTCACTCATCGTAATTTTCTCCATGCAATCCTGAGTTACCTACTTTTTCTTTTATCGCTTAGGTGATGTAAGGCTAATAATCTAGCTTCAGTTGGATTCGTATCAGTTAGATAGTCCTCTGAAATGCATCTTTATCTCTCAACCAGTAATCATACCAATAATACCGCAGTAGTTTTTGCTCGGCGTTTTGCAAAATGATTCATCCAGGGGTTTCATTCAGATTTAAATGTGAAGAAAATTTTACCCGTTATTTCTACGCCTCAGAAGTATACTTTAGAAGAACCGTCAAGAAGGTACCTGAAGAATATAAATTAACAGGAGAGGTGAGGTATAATATTTTCAAAACTTTGGAACTACAATGGGGATTAAATCTTCTCAGTATTTCAAATATTGATGATTGCAGTAGGCAATTCAAGGCAAATCACAGTTTACTCAAGTAGTATCTAAAGAAAATTGTCCAGTTAATGCGCACGTCCAGGCAAAAGATGCAGAGAACAAAAGGTTCATCTAAATGTGAAAAAATAGAATCTACATCCGTAGTAGTCCCGAATTTCTGCGTGAAAAAAGTAATAGAAACACTTATTACTCAGTATGGAGGCCACTCACCAATCTGTCACTTATTTCTCAGTCGAAAATTACTTGAAATAATTTTGAGCTACTCAAATAACTACGATGAGGAGATAAATAACCATGCATTTACTCAGAGTAAGGCAGATTAATAAAATATAATTGGAATCCTAATGTTGTCGGGGTATCATATATTACTGCGCACTAAGTTGTACTGGACAAGCTAAGAGGAGATGTCTGTCGCAATTGTGAGGCAATGTATGACGCGGATTCGGTTTGATGAATTACCTAAATAAATATCGACAGCTCTCCGATAATTCTCAACTACACAAAGTGATAAATTTTTGAAAGTCGGATCTATTCTCAACAGACTAAACGAAAATTCCATTCAGTTACGGAATTTTCCTAACAAATAGTTCCATATTTCAGGTGGCACACAGCTAAAATGTTATTCGTTGGGAACAATTCAGAGTAGGTTATACATTGTAGTGTCTGGTCTCTTCTACAGGCTATTTTTATCAATATTTGCCATATGGAGAGGCGGAACTTGAAAGTGTTATTTCGTGAAAGGTGTTCACGAAGATTCCCGAGGAAAATCGAAATATCATCAACGATTATAATCAGGGAATGGGAGAGGTAGATTTACTCGATAATTATGTTGCATGTTACCATATCCAGATTTAGGGCAAAAAACCTCTATTCCGAAAAGGGGTTGATAGTCCAAAGTTGATTCCGTGGTGATTTTACGCCAAAGTCACGGGCAAAGAAATTCCTTTGTTAGAATTTCGGTCTGAGATCGTAATCGTTTAAGTAATCGTTTCCAATACAATGCTGATGAATATGCCGACTTGGCATAAAAATCGGTGCTCGCTGGCGGGACACCTTAGGAAAAATGGCAGACCAAGAGATGCCCGTGAAGGGAGAATTGGGCATTTCATCCGCAAGCATACTTATAACTCCCGACAAAGATGTCGAGTGTGCAAATCAAAGATAAGTTATGTTGTGAAAAGTGCTACGTTTAATTCCACGCTGAATATTATTGAACATTACATCAGAAAAGACGATGAAAAATAAAATACGCAACCTAAGTTTAAAAAAGTTATTTTTTGTTTTTATTTACCGGGGTTTTCCCAGCGTTGCGTAAACGCAACATTATGTAAATCATATATTACGATGAATATAATATTTTTTTCTGAAAATTAATCTTAATTAGGCCAAAATAAACCATAAAATACGAAATAACCTAAGGTAAAAGCCCTATATGCAGGCTGGGGAATAATGGGTTAAATTGAAAATGATGTATCTGGTCATTATCATGTCATAGAATCTTAAGATTGGTAAACAGCAGTCATCAATTTCTCCCAGTCCCATGGTAGTAATTTTACGTACCTTTAATTTAGTTTCGATATATTTTTCAATCTATAGAACAACAGAGTTGATTTTGCTACATAAATGATAAATTGGTTCAATTAATTCAAGCCAGATACTGCCAATAATTTAGATCAGAACAATATTCACGCATAGTCGATAGCATGGTGACAACAGACCCGTCTTGGAATTCTCTTTGTCTATGATACGGCTATTATGTCGTTCATGACTATTTTCAGAGGTGCGTCATGTTTTACCTTCGGATTTCAACTGGTAAAGGGCATGTGCAAAAATACGAATAAAGAGTGATGAACCGTTGAAAAAAAACAGACCTTGATAACTTCACACCCACTTACTGATAATGCATTCTTTCGTTCTTTAATTTAAAAATTATAAGGTGATCCTGCATTTTGTTAAGCATACTATTTCCTGTTCGTGGTAATGGAACGAATTCTTAATTATACGGCAACGTTTTATGCATTTTCAAAGGGTACTTTCGCGCGTGAGCAACTGAAAACAATTAGTTTTCCCGTATTCTGATGGCAAATGTTTTTACATTCTAAATGACATTCATTGATGTCAAAAGGGAACGATAAGAGTATGCATAAAATGGAAATTTCCCTGCCATTTTTAAACTCTCGCTTTATAGAGATTTAGATGCCGGCTCTAGTACCATTTGCGTTCATTTAAAAGTAATATAGCCGTAATGGCCTCATACTTTCGTTAGTTACACGAAAAAATAAAGCGGCAGTGTGCCTAGGCTATATTATACTGTCTTATTGCACTGATTCCCTTGTTTGTCCTTCCACTCAAAATATTGCCATTCAAATTTCGACCACTTTGTGATTAGCCAGAGCGCTGAAATTTTCAGGATAACTCAGAACTGAATGACATTGCAATTATCTTACACTTTTACCACGATCGGAATACATTATGCAATTGATATCTGAATTTCAATATATATATATTTTTAGACTTGTCTCACAGCGAAAGCGAATAAAGTCTTGCATGCGAACCACGTTCTTTATGCCTCAAATGTTCATCTAAAACTTATTGCAATTTTCACATCAATCATATTTGAAATTTTATGTAACATAAGCATGTTATTTTTTCTTTTCAATAAAACGTGTTTTTTATAAAAAATGCTACTTTTAGATTGTTATAGATACTATTTCTAATTCAGACAGGTTTCCCCAATTACTAACTAGCATTTAAATAATATAGGTGTATCTCGGCACCACCGTTGCCCTGGATACCCACGCTGGACTCAAACACGTGACCATCGGCGAAGACTTAACCCCCGCCACTACAGTCGCCGAAGGTTCACTACTTTCCTCGGCGCCATGGTAGTATGCAATGCTCTCATTGATAATTCCTCTTTAATATAATAAAACGATATCATCTCGTATGATAAACGTATGCAAGTGGTTGTTGGAAATTCATTTATCTATCATTAAAAACTGACCTATAAACTAGTGAAATACAAACTTTCTCTGAAGAGCCGACATTGGTATTCATTCAAGCTAGAAATAGCCAATGATTTAGATCGGGAAAAAATCATGCCATTATAATATGATGTTATGGTGACAACAGGCCCGTCTAAAAATTCTCCTTGCCTGAGAAACGGCTATTATGCCATCCATGACTCTGTTCAGAGGTGTGCCTTCGAAATCACAATCGAAATTGTTATAGGCATGCATAGAATACGAAACAGGACTAGGGAATATTAAAATGAATTATCAATATTTAAATTAGATTAGATTGGATTTTCATCATTCTAATTTAGATTGCCATCTTCTAAATATTCGCAGAAACAACGGGCGCCTCGGAATCCTCCTCCCCCGTAATCCACCATGCTCCTGAAGGGGTTTCCTACCCTTCCCCTGCCCCACTTCGGATGGCACTTTAACATCTCCATTTCAACACCTGAGCGTGTTTTTTTTTTACCGCCACCACATCCCGCGATGAACATTAATTATCCCCCCCCCTCCCAAACTCCACGTCGTCGACTCTCCCTGGCGGGACCCTTGGGGTGCACCGCACCTAGATCAACTGGAGATGCCCTCGAGGGAGGTTAAACAAGCGACCTTACTCATCGGACGCGCTCGTGGGCCGGTCGCCCTCTGAACAAGGGAGTGGAGGCTTCAGGAGGCAGGTTTTGGGTCATCCCACGGAAAACATGCGGTCTCCGAGTGGACTCCGGACAAACAAATATCATGCGGACGTGGGTGATATCAACAGCGGCAATAATTTAATGGTTTCTAGCGGGGCACGTGTGACCGACCGCTCACAAACAGGGACGGACGATTTGGAGGACAAACGATAGGAATTATGGCCCACCAGCGCAACCATCCTTTGAAATCTTTCGGCCGTTCATCTCCATATATCTTCCTGGCCATCATCCCCTTTCCCTTAAAACTTTCTCCGCTCGCGAAACTCTCCCGTTTCTTGCCGCAATATATGTCGACGCTTTACGTTTTTGTTCAGCACTGACTTCCCGCTCGCGCACCAAAGCGCAATAGTAGCCTTAGTACCTTCCCAACTGAGAGGTCTTCCACCACCATTGCATTGTTTTTACATTATCTACGGGGTTTTCTACAAAATCTCACGATTAACTCTAGGTTTTACGATAGCATCTAGCAATACCTAGAGACTTTAGTACAATGGCGCAGCGAGGGGGGGTTTTGGGGGATTAACCCCCCCCCCAGAGCTCAGAATTTTTTCAAGTTTAATCCATTTTACTTATTTGGATCAGTATTACTTACAGAATAGTGTTAGGATTTATCAAATATCCCTTAGAAAGCCGTAAAACTCGCCATTTTGAACCATTATTCTTAATTTTTTCTGGAATAGGGTTCCCGCAACTCCCACTTAACCTAGCGTGTATGCAATACCCCCATCCCCCGTAAGTATTAGTTGCGCCTAAAACCCCCCTAGCCTTAATACCTGGCTGCGCCCCTGCTATATTATACATATAAAGTTCAGAGAGCAACGATAATTTTACATTAAAATTAGTTATAATGTTGCAAACCAACTTTTCCTTAATGCTGAGGGCTAAATAAACTGCACTTTTGAATAATTAGATACCCCATAAAACTATAATTTCTAATCGCGAACCCATAGCATTATTGCTACAAGGTCTCTAGATTTTTCTTTAAAATCTCACGACTTCTGGGTTTTACGATAACTTCAAACTATTCCTTGGGACTACATGTGACGTTAAGCAGTATGAATTTCAAACAGCGATTATTTCACGTTAAAACTAATGTTAATGAAGCTCACTAACGTTTCCTTAAGGTTTAGCATTACGTAAAATGCACTCGAAGAAAAACTAGGTCTCCAGCAACCAGAATTTTTAATCACGCATCCATTACATTGTTTCAATAACATATCTATATTCTTTATTAGATATCATGACAATAACTCATAATAATAACAACAACTAATAATTATTAGCTTGTATCTAAGAATTCCGCGGCTTTCCCCCATTTTCACGGCTTTCGGGCTTTCCTCCGTGTTATGATGTCCCTAGGTGACGACAGTTTCTCCAGCTATCCATCTGGCGTCGAAGTAGCGATGCATGAATTTGGCCGTATAAAATAGGACCTCCAATCCGAACCAATCAGAACGAACCTCCGATCCCCCAAGTGCCTATATAAGACGGGAAAATTTATGCATCGCTACTTCTGACCTGAAGACGCCAGCAGGATGGCTGGAGAAACAGTCGTCACCTATGGACAACCCAACGCGGAGGAACGCCCGAAAACCGTGACTCATACAATAATTCTTAGCATACAGTAAGCATCAACTGCAAGAGAATATAATTAGGATCCCCACAGGAGCATTCTTTCGGTTGCCATCCGATGCATATGGCAGGAAAGACAAGCAAAAATATCTAAGCATCAAGACAAGTTTATGTTTAAGTTGAAAAATTACTCCACCGCCAACGATAACGGCGAAGGTGAAATATGAAAATCGGAAAGGACAGAGGTTTTTGATTGAGAGAGTACTGAGGGTGAGGAAGAAATAAAAATCGTGCTAGAGGGAAGAACTTTGGGTAAGCGAGGGAGAGGAAACAATAAAATATGATTTATAATTATAATGAAAGGTATTTGGCCTTCCTGAGAATTGAAGAGGGAAGAACATGAGGGAATGGGAGAAAGCCGGAGTGATTCTCAAATGTTCCTTGCAAAGCTACATTAACCTACCCAATATAATGCTTTAATAAACTGCAAAACATGGTGCAGTTTTGAACAAACAATATTCATGAATTCATCATTTGGATTCATGACATCATCAACTGACATCTATTTACTCACTCCAATATCATATGAAATATCTAATAACCTAATCACTCTTTTTGCAACTGATGTCCAGGCCGGAAGCAGAGGTATTAACATTTAATAAGGATACTGATATTAAAAACAAAATGTACCGTATTGGTCAATCAAATGCCTATGATTCTTCTCAATGTTTTTCTAGCCTTGCGACCCCTCAGTTTTATTACTGTAAATAGTTGTGCAAAATAAATAACAAATATAAAAGAAAAAAAACATGCTCCATTGGCTAATGAAACTCCATAGGATAAACATAATAATTAAAATAAAGTGATTTCACACTTGGCGCACTCAGGCAACGGAAATGTATACGCCAAATTTATATATAAATGTCAATTGGCTGGTTGGGGTGAGTTTTCGAAATCATTGGAGCACCTCGTATCACGCCGGTACAGACTTTCTGCAAAAGTAAATGGTGCGTGTGTTTACTAATCTACCAGCTCGAGTAAAACCGTCGTGTAAACACGCCTTAGCGCGTGCATGTACTTGAGAATTTGGGCATCTATTCTATCCATATATTTCTTCCAACCCATCCTCTTGCTATAACTCGCCCTCCCCAACCCCAATCTCCCTCTCTCTCTCTCTCCCTTTCCCCTATTTTTTTCTCCATCCCAACAAGAGGAGAGGCCACAGAATTTACCGCTCGCTAACGCGGCTTTGATTTACGGCCCGCTACACAAATTTGGACGCCGCCAAATGAAAGGAGTGGGAGGGAACGAGGGAAGCGGGTAGGGGTGGTGGGAGAGGGGGTTGGAGTGCATTTTCCGGTTTGAGTGCCGAAGAGGAGGATGATGGGGTAGGAGATAGAGGCTATCCAAGTGGGGAAAAGGGAGTAGGGGGCCAATATGGGGTAGAGGGGGGTTAAGGGACAAAGAAGGGGTAGTTGAAGGAGAAATGAGAATAGCGGAGGGCAGATGAGGAATATTTGAGTTCCTTAAGAGTCACTACATCTCGACCGATCTTTTTCCGTAACGCAAAGCCACCTTATTTCAAAATTAACGATAACATTGTGGAAGATTACACGGGATTTCCACCGGGTCAGGTTCTACAACTCCATCTCGGTCGACGTATCGATGGGCGAGTTATCCATCGTCTTCAGGGCATGCCGAGTCTTGAAAATCGTCCTCCTTGTATTTGGATGACGGCGGACAACTCGCCCATCGAAACGTCGGCCGAGATGGAGTTAGAGAACCTGAGCCGGTGGAAATCCCGTGTAACCTTCCACAATTCTATACGCCGGGAAAGCCTACGATCATTCTTAACGAAATCATTTTGAAATGTTCAGGGTACCCTTAATTCCTTTTTATAGAGCATATTTATCCATAAAACATGCAGATCAACCTTTTTCTGTCGTCCACCACAGTAGGTTGTTCTCGCTGATTCATCGAAAATCATAAGACGGAAGTGACTGAATCAATTGATTAAATCACCCCCGTTACATGATTCATAAAGATCGAATCTGTGCAACTCCTTAGAGAATTCAGGGAAAATAGGAAAATAATGACAGCTCTTAATACAATTTTTACCAGCAGCTCAAATACCGTAAAATACACCTAATGGAACATAATTGAAAATTTTGAAGCCTTTCGGATGAGTATAGAAGTCAAAGATTTACAACTGGATATTTGAAAGGCCACTCTTTCATCACAAAATAAATATAATATTTTCAACTATTTTCAATGCTTTGTCACTCACGTGACGGTTCATAATCACCCGACCACTCCTTGAATATGCCCGATGCAAGAAGACTTCCGCGAACTGAATAAAATACTAAAGAGGGCTGCGCGATTCGTCAAAAACTGCTACGGGCGTACAGACAGCATTACCCAGATGTTAAGCGAATTAGGCTGGGAGCCGCTGGAGATCGGAGGCTGCGCGCTAGGCTTAGATTGCTTGGACAATGGAGAATGGACATCTTTAAGAGCAAAACTGAGCATAATATTATAACCACGCTATATTTCCAGGTCCGATAGAAGCGATAAATTAAGAGAGACGTTTTGCCGAACGGATAGATATGGGAATTCGTTTTTGCCCCGAACCATAAAGGAATTTAATAACTGCTAGTCCCAACTTCGTTAGAGCACTTCATTTTTTTTATTCTGTTAACGGCTGGTGTCCCAACACCCCCTGCCACACGCCATTTTGGTGGCTTGCGGGGTATTATGTAGATGTAGATAACTGTTATTATACATTTTAAATACAAATTCAAAATGATTTCATTTTTAATGTTATAATAAACAACATTAACTAGGAAATAATTCCACTTTAATAGTTTTAATATACTGTGGCATGCATATTATCAAACAATTAGGAAAATTGCGAAGGGCGCCCATAAAATTCTCGCAAAGTCGGGGAATCTCAGCTGGATACTTAAATGGGCACGCTACTATTGGAAAGAATAGCAATACGTTTAACTGTATTTCTAATCCTCAAGTTCAGTTTTGTATGATAAATTATATTTTATTTAGGTTCCTTGTACTAATTTCAAATTTAATATTCATTAAATTATACTATTCCACTCTTACTTATACTTATATACTGGAAAAACATCTTTCCTTAGGATTGCGAAACAATACAAAAATACACATACCGAGACAGAGATGTGTTACATCACACTCACCAGATGAGGATAATTTCTGGAAGGATGCAGGATGCAACTTCGATGCAGCGTTGTCCTGTTCTCGAATATTTTTTTCTTGTTTGGTGACAAATTAAACAAAAACGAGCGATAGTGGATATAAATATTCTTTAGCTTTGATTTTATAATACCCTGGGTCAAAACCTGAAAGAAGAAAAAAACGCTATTAAAATTGTACTCAAAAAAGCAAAAACACCCAATTCATTGGAAGATAGTAGAGATAGGGTGGTAGAGATTTTTCAGGGGCTACCCGATCCCTGTTTTGAGTCCCTTAAGGAAGACACTTCTAGTGAAGCACACAGTCCATTGGATGGGATGTCAAGCCGTGATTCCCTTGGCGACTTTGGTTAGGGGTAGGATAATATCAATGCCGGGTTTCTTTCTTGTCGAGCAACTAAGGGCGCGCATATTGAAATTAATCAGTTATTTTAAAAACTGTTTGAGATCACTAATTCTAAAAATAAAATAACATAAGCTGTATTTTATTCTTTTTTCATTTAAACCAAGTTCGAAACCGTACCATTCGTTTATGATAATCCTGTGTTTGGCTATCGACCATTGTTGCATGTACTCTCTTCTGATGATGATTAAGTCCAAGTAACCATGAGTCCATCCTATGATTATGGCTCTAAATCGATAAATAAGGGGCTGAGATTATATTAAAGGAATCGTGAATGGCACGACTGTGAAACGGATATGTTTCATGATAGGAGGAAGCGGAAAATATAGAGTTTACCCAAAAACCTCGGGAGAGAACGAGACTTGGCAACAATGGGAAGGAATCTAAGCTGTCTCAAAGGAGATTAACCGCTTTTACTGAAGCGAGAAACCCTGCAGAGGAAGAAACGAAGTCCGAAATAAGAGTGGAAATATATATAGTGGATATAAATCGGTTTAAAAAAAAGAGAGCGGCTCTATTGATTAATTGCGTGGCAAATGGTGGAGATAAGGGCGTTCGCTCGGGCGAGTCTCGGAGATGAATAAGTTCTCTTTCCTGCGAATTAAAACGATTCCTTAGGGCGGGTGGAACGAGCTGTTCTTCGAAGGAGAAAGTGTTCTAAGGAAGCGAACTAAATAAGGGACGAAATAAAGATGAAAATAAGGGTATAGTCAAGACTGGAATGTCTCTCTAAGGAATCTTGATCTTAATCGTTTGTCGGTAGTATTGATCAAAGCCAACGGGAGGTGAGGAGGTACCTACGTATTGCAAACTGTGTTTTATTTATCTAATGAAGGCTTGTGATTAACCCGTAGCTAATACACCATACTTGCTCGTATCTGAGTAAGACGAACGCCATTCTAAGAAGACCCCCGTCTTTTTTTAAACATCACTCGGGAAAAAAGTAATTTTGAAAATTAATTACCTGTACCTCCGAATTTTGTCCCCTTCTTACTTATTAAATACGCTTAGTTAAATTATAGATATTTAAGCGCCGTTTCCGTTGCGAAACTATTAGGCGTCAGACTCAGATATCCACGAATAATATTAAACAGTATTTGCAATGAAGCGTTTGCACTCACATAGAATAGAATTGAAAATGTATGAATTCGTTAGATTTTATCATCACGATTATAAATTTCGTTCGATGGATCTAATTTTAGCTTTCTTCTTCGTGTTATTCGGATTTCACTGGCGGTCAGAGACGGATGTGGGGATTTAAAGTAATCTCATGTAAATGTGCAGTGGGTGTCAGCACGTCTAGCCGTGCCAATTGTGGAATCCTCTAGCGTAATTTTCGTTTTGCGATGTATGAGTTGTTTCAGCCACCAATTTCTTAAAAGGTTATTTTCTATCACACTGGGAAGTGAGATCATGATCTGGTGGTGAAATATGTGTACTTTCTCAGTCTGCATTTGTTATTTCAATGGCCAGATTTTCCTTTACGTTGCGATAAAAAAGGACTTCTGCACATCAATGCAAATAAATATACCTTACAAGTCTAACTTTCAAGCAATTATTCTCGTGATGCCTCGAAACACAATATGGGTACACTTTGAAAACTAACGTTTTCATATAAAATACATTCACAAGGCAGCATTTCAATTATATACTTAGCTTGTTAAACTTTGGCCCCAAAACATAAATTTTTGACATCGCATGAGTTCATACAATAACATTTCGCATTCCCTTTCTTTCAACAAACAAACTCGGTAGCATACTCCACTAAAATTCTCAGAATAAATCCTGTTGAAAGCCGTGGCAAAAATGAAGTGCTTTGTTTTTGCGATACAAAAAATCTTTAACCTACCGCGTGAACGGCGAAGAAATACACATAAATTGCCATTAGAAATGATTTCTCTGTACTGGTAAAATTGCCAAGAGAATTAAATAACCTGAACAGCATAACGGTCAACTTAATGACCTGGACAGCCAGAGGTCCGTGGTTTGAATCTCGGTCCAGGGAAATTTTTCCCTGTGAAAATTGATTTACGGAGTTTCAGTTGATATGATAAAATGCGGCAATTGATTTATTGAGTTTCAGGAGAAATCTTCAGGAGTTTTAAAGGAGACAATTTTAAGCTTTTTTATCCATGAACATGGGGTCACAACTTCTTAGTATTTGCAACGCAAGCATTGCTTGGATACACTTTGTAGCTGTCATGGAAAAGGTTTTTATCGACCCTTTTCGGATTTTATTTAAGACTCTGGATTTTTAGGGCATTAAATAATTAAGGTTGGACGAAATTTTGAGGAATAAATTGTTAAAAACAGTATTTGAGCTTAATTAAATGTGAGTATCCGTAATCTCACCCACTTTGCGATCAATATTTTAAGGCAATCAAAATTGCTCATATTCGTCCAACATTAATTGTGATATGTCCTTAAAAATTCAGAGTATTAAATACAATGCTGAAAAGGCTGGATGTCCTAGAAAAACCGCTTTCATGGTAACTGCAAAGTATATCCACAAAAATGTTTGCGTTGTCATAGCTCAGTAACTAAGGAGTTGCTAGCCCATGTTTATGGACAAAAAATGCTTAAAATTGTCTACCATGCCGCCTCTTCAGGTATTACAGAATCCTCCTGAAACATCCTGTATAATATATACAGTGTTTATCCTCTCGAATTATCTCTGAAATTCTACCCTTCTCATCCTCCTTTCTATCAGTTAGTCCTTGACTACCACTGATCTTTTCTTAAATTGAACGAGACACATTGTGATGAAACCATATTAGGAAAACAAAATTAAAACGCATGGTATGGACAAAGTGAAAATTCTCCTCCAATCCAAAGTGAATGTAACCATGTTCAGATGACGAAGGCAATGTTAGCTATCTCTACTGCAAGTGATTTTTCAGAGGATAATATGCAAAATTTAGGTGGACAGATTGAATCCCTTAATCATGGAGCCACCAATACCGACAAATAGGAGATAAGTATCATCTGATTTGATGAAGTACTAACATGGGCATACCCAGCGGGGGAGAAACTTCTCCTGAGAAACATTTCCCATTCAAATGATTAATTTGTATACGATAAAAATACATTCAAAAGAAACTACATATTAAACATAAGATACAATGGCATGTGCTACTGCATATCGATAAATAATAAATTACCTACACAAAACTTAGCCTTAATGATTTTCGAGGTAGTCATCTGCTCGCTGCCATCTCAAAATTCATGTAGCATCAATGTATTTCGGGAAAAATCGAATAGATGGTGGCAGTTAGCTATGACTTTATAACTCGTGATTCTTTCATGCACGAATGTCACAAAATAGGATCCTCCAGTTGACCTCCAAAAGTTTTGTCATCCACCGCGCATTTAAATGGGTTTACAAAAGTCACCATTCGTGTCCCCTACGGAGAAATTGATCCTAGTTTCACTGGGAAATACGGTAAAATTAGGGGTATGAATCGAATGAAGCCTACAATTCTTTCTTGTTTATTTGTAGATACTGTTGAATATAATTTTGTCCGTTGCTGGTTACGTTTTGCTTAATATTAGTAAGTTATTCCCTGTCCTCTTTAATTCCTCTCCTCGTGCTGTTTTTGAACTAAATTAAATAAACAAATAAATTTATGCACATGATGATGTTATCTATCAAATTCATTAATTTTCAATGCTATTCCTAGCATTGACAAACATTATACTGCAAAATTTGGGATAAAAGTGGATCGCACTGCACTCATCACCGCGCCGCGGACATTTTTGAAGACCGATTAAAAGACGAGCGGAGTGGCAACAGATATCAGCCTTGTGAGGGATAGAAATGGGCCTCCTGTTAGCAATCCCCTTGCTTCCGAGATACTTCCCCCGAAGTGCACATAAATATTTGCAAATCTCTCATGCTAGCCAGGTCGAATAGTGTATCGCACGATATGCATTGGCCAAAAAGAGTTAAATACATTAGGAATCGCGTTACTTAGATATTTTTCTCATCACATATCATTTAGATGAGAGTGAGACTTGGATGATACTTGCATCCCGTTAGACGCGGCGGTTTTTCATCTCAAAATGGCTAATATAAGGTTATTCGAAGGGAACATGTTATACATAAAAACATGCATTGGTTGGCCCGAAAAGGTCATATCAAATTGCCCAAAATGCGAGATTCATTGTACACATTCATAATAACACACAAAATTAAAAATATTGAGGCGGATGCTGATGAATGTCTTGACCGAACGTAGTCTAACGTACTATACGTTAAAGGTCATACTTTGATGTTCAGCTACAATGATGCCGAATGTTTTACTGCCATAGTGTGGCTAGTACCATAATTAGTGAATAGCTCATTGAAATAGTGTTGGATTAGCTTTTACTTGTGATCGACTGAGTGCTGCTCTCAAACCACTGTTTGTAGCAATTGTAGCGCGATTAAAGCTATATCTCTGTTAATGGCAGATTGAGTTGTAACCAAGATATGAACAAATAAACAAGTTTGGAATGTGGATACCAACGAATGACGTATTTTTAACAATCGAAAGTTCATTAATATAGCGTTCTGACGGCGAAGGCAATGTTACCCATCTATTTATCACCGAAAGTTATTTTCTCGAGGAAAATAGACACAATCATGGCGGATGTATTGCATCCCTTTATCACGGAAACGTAAACACCGATAAAAAGGAGAGAAGCGTGACGTGATTTGACAAAGAGCTATATTTATTCCCAATCGAGAGGTTTGCGACTTAACTATCACTGACAGGTCCATGTCATACATGAATTGGAAAGCCTGCAAATCTCATATCGAATTCCCAAAATGCGAGATTCGTTGCACACATTCATTATCCGGGTATAAGTTGGTTTAGGACAGTGTTGGACTAGTAATATATTCACTCAGGGCATCGTAGCATTCCTGATCAGCATGTTTGTGGCGCAATCACATTTGCAAATTCTATTTGCGCACCACGCGGTCACAGAGCGCTAAATTTTCGTGGAGATTCGTAAGCGCGGGCGGCAGAAAAGATATGCCTTGTGCTGTTGTCGAGATAAGCAAGCACAGCTCCGAAATTGATGGAATTGAATCCATGTGTCCAGGTCGTCTCTGATTAATTAAATGAAGCCGAAGATTATATTCATGACGAGAGGTAACAGGAAAAGAGGGCATGTTGGCGACAGATAAGGTATGATCAGTGCGTAATTTCTATAATTTCAGGTACTCATACCCACACCTTTAATCCACACACGATTTTCAAATAAGAGCCACTCCCTACCCTTAAAAATTACTATTATTTTTATACTTGTAATAAAAATTGCCATGAGGAATCATGTTTTACCTAGTACTAAAAATATGACATTTTAAAAACTTTTTATTTACAATCCGTACTCGCAAACGAAGACAAATTTTGTCATATTTACTTGAACCATTTGCTTAAAAAACTATCTTGAGTCGGGTTTGAATAAGGCAAAATACTTTTAAAGCACAATATTGTATACTTTCTCACTTCGTAGCGCCGAATCATAGAACTCAATTTTCCCTGAAAGGTGCTGGAACACCGTTCCGGGGCTTTTAAGCATTGTGTATGAAGCTAGTTGTATTTACTGCGCCTATCATAGCTCAAATTAAAATAATGCAAGAAGTTGTAGGAATTAAAACTTAGCTGCTCACATGGCGTGAAACACATGGAAGGGATGTGTTTCCAAATGGGCTGGCTTCATACGGAAACAGCAAGGTTTTCATCCCTTCAATTTCTACAATAAAGGATTTACACCAAATAAAGTCACAAAATAAAGAAGATGGAAATTTCTACAGAGGTGATAAGGTAAGAGAAAAAGTCATTAAATGGCATATGCAGATACATTAACATTAAAGAGTTATTGCAGAGTAATAATCTCACAAACTATAAAGGATTAACATAAAGAAATCGTTTGAGGACGGATCATTTTGGTTCTATAAAAAAACGCCTTCGACTCAAATTACCTGAAGAACTAGTATTTTTTAATGTCATGGTATAAGCCTTTTTTAGGCGTGATAGGAAGGAAACATGTAAGGCGAATAAGATCACAAGTTACCAGCTCACTCCATAATCTGGTTCATAGACAGAGCACTTCATTATTTAAAGCCATTAAATTTTCCACACTATTTTATTCATAAGTAATACCGGTTTCACCTATTAAATGTCATTATCAAGAGGCAATTGTTGATTGTGACGTTTAAACTGGTTGAGTTAATAATAGAGTGTGGAAAATTACTACAGCTGTTTCTAGCTTATTATCAAATCACAAATTCTAATAAGCCAAAAAGCTTCAAAATGAAGATTTCATTGACACACCTTTCCCGGCGTGGAGCTCCAGTAGCGTAACGCACTATAATACACATTTACAACGTCAATGAAGGCAGGTTAAAGGCTAAGTGGAGGAAATAACTACATAAGCCTGAGGAAACAGCTGCAGTTATTTTCCACAGTATTTGATTCACCCAACAGGTTTCAAAGTGTACACGTCATTATCAGGAGACAGCTCTTGGCAATGGCGTGCAAACCGGTTAAGTGAATAAATAAATAGTGTGTAAAATTACTAAAAGTGTTTCTACCTTATTATCAAATCTAGATATCTAATTAAAAATGCTAAAACACCAAAAAGCTTTAAAATAATGGTATCATTTACACATCTTTCCTGGCGTGGTGCTCCGGTAGCGTAACGCAGTATAATACCATAGAGTAAGTATATTACTTATATACTTACTCTATGATAATACATAAGTAAAACGTCAATGAAGACAGTTTAAAGGCCGAGTGAGGGAAATAATACATTGGCATGGGGAAAAAGCTGAAGCAATTTTCTACACTATTTGATTCACCCAACCGGTTTCAAAGTGCATACGTCATTATCAGGAGACAGCTCTTGGTAATGGCGTGCAAACCCGTTGAGTGAATGAATAAATAGTGCGTAAAATTACTACAGCTGCTTCTATCTTATTTTAAAATCTAGATATCTCATTGCAAATGCAAATCATCCAAAAATCTTCAAAATAAAGGTATACTTTACACACCTTTCTCGGCGTGAAGCTCCGGTTGCGTAACGCAGTATGATACATAAGTAAAACGTCAATGAAGACAGGTTAAAGGCCGAGTGGAGGAAATACATACATTGGCATGGGGAAAAAGCTGCATTAATTTTCTACAATATTTGATTCACCCAACCGTTTTCAAAGTTTATGCTTTATTATCAGGAGACAGTTCTTTATAATGACGTGTAAATCAGTTGAGTGTTACATAAATAGAGTGGAAAATTACAACAGCTGTTTCTATCTTTTAATCAAATCTAGATATCTAATTACAAATGCTAATAAATAAAAAAGCTTTAAAATAAAGGTATCATTTACACACCTTTCCTGGTATGGAGCTCTGGTAGCGTAACGCAGTATAATACATAAGTAAAACGTCAATGAAGACAGGTTAAAGTCTGAGTGGAGGAAATACCTACATAGTCATGGGGAAACGACCGTAAGGGGAGGAGGGAAAAGCGACTGGAAATATGAGAAAAAAAAATGAAAGAGGGAAATTGATCGAGATGAAGAGTCGAGCGGAGGGTAGAGTTTGGATCCGTCGGAGCAAAATGATTGATGGTTTATTGCGGTCGATGCATTACGCTTGTATAAACTCATCCGCGCGCGTGCGATATGGCATTCGAGAAATTACGGCATATCGGCGGAGTGAGGCGGCTGCATTTTTTTCCTCTCTCTCTCTCTCCGGTTGGCAGCACTGATCGGAAGGGGGGGGGGGGTAAGAGGTGGATATATAAAGTCTAAACCGGAGAGTGAGTGGATAGATGGTTGATACGTGTGGGGTGGGAGCGAGGCAGTGAAATATGACGACAAATTGAATCATGAAGCGAAGGGAGTCAATCATGGTGAACTGATTTTAGAGAAAGAGAGGGATTTCACCCACTCACCTACTTCACGTTCTCTTCGCAACAAAAAACCTTAGCCATCACTGGACCCAGGACTGACCACTTTTAATGGGGCTCCACATTGATCAAACATACTAAAAAAATCAAAAAATACTATTTATAATTTCATAAATTTAAAAGAATTGTCTTCAAAAGATGGTATTTTAATCAGGTGCGGCGAAAATGTTGGAAATAAAATAACGATATCAGAGCAATTTCATATTTTTCGTGTTTTATTTGACGCAAAATGAAAAAAAAGAGAGGATTTAAGTAGTTTTAGCTTTCATATACTTATCATTATTATTGGTCAAATTTTGCTATAATCTTTAAAGATCTTAATGGTGAATTACTTTTTTTTAATATTCTCGCTCTTAAATATGTATTTTTTTGAAAACTTACAGAGATATGGGCATTAAATGTACTTGACAACCATTTAGATTTCGCTGATAACAGGGCGCATCTACTAATGCCGCCCTCTTGGGACTCTCGTTGCCGGCAGTTATCACTCACCTCTCGGAAAACCTCTGGTTTCTCCGATTACTCCCGTTCCCTTGCTTCGCCTCCGATTGACGATTGCTTGAATGAATAGCCGACCTGCGTCGTTAGTATCGGAGGCCTCCAGAGAAAGCATTGTGATGGCATTAAACCATTCAATCACCGAAGAACTTTATCCATTTCGGAGTTCTAGTTTATACAAAAACAAGAGATCTCTCTGAATTTGAAATTCTATCATCAGATAGCAATATCCATTGTTTTTGCTGTTTTTTCTGTTTTATTGACTAATACCATATC
The DNA here is from genome assembly GCF_921293095.1 of Ischnura elegans. Lineage (NCBI taxonomy): Eukaryota > Metazoa > Arthropoda > Insecta > Odonata > Coenagrionidae > Ischnura > Ischnura elegans. Next base: position 64,258,234 of record NC_060255.1, on the reverse strand, counting down.
CGGTTTATTGGAGTCTTATTATTCATGCACATATTATCTTATGTATTTATCAGTGAGTCGGTCAGTCCTAATGCAGAATATTTATTATAAGTTTCTTACTCTTTATAACAATGGCAACGCAATTGTGTTTAGGGATTCTATGGAAAATGTAGCAAATTCAATAATGAAATGAAGTCAAAGAGAGCCAAGTCGGCGCTATCCCCTAGTCGCCTTTCCAGGGTGGAAAGGCCGTTTTACACGGGGCACGGAATTGCGCAGGTTAGAGCTGCTTTTATTTCTAAAATGGCGCGGAATAGCGCGAATGCATGAACGAAATTAGAACAGGGGCTATTTTGCCGTCTCGCATCCACGCATTCTCGCATGTGTACTAGCAATTCACCGCTTTGCACGACGCAATTTTGATTGCGCCTTCGCACGTACGTCAGATTGCGCAATTCCGTGTACCGTGTAAAACGGTCTGAATAAAACGCATTCTCGAATCCTTCTTCAATCGAACACAGGAACAATACGTGCTTCATCGAAGCTGTGATTCGTTTCAAAGAGGGCCGACCGCGATCATCTACGATAGATTCTCCGAATGAATATGATGGGGGTGGAAATATGTAGGCAAACATTTTATCTTCGACTATTTGGCAGAATTTGTTTTATTAAATGAGAGACAGAACTTCGGGGCATTACGCGTATTTTTTCTTATAACTCTAAACACTAATGATTTTACAAAAATTTCAAGTAACACTATGCTCAATTTATTGTTGTGTGTGCATCAAAAACTTTTTTATTTGAAACTAAATACACATCAAAGAAGGAACCCAGTTTTTAACTTCCATGCAGAAAATCTTGCGATATTACATTCAATAAAGCAGGAGGACTAGATCTCCCTCATCAAAAGTTCGGGCGAAACTATTTGCATTTAGAATTTAAAAGAATAACAAACTTCGTGCGCATCCGGTACCTCTATAATAACCTATGGTCGGATAGACAGTGGGTCTAACGCATCAAGTCGTTTTTTCGGGCAAGATAAAATGCACTCATTACATCAGACGCTTTATAAAATCATTATAAATGTATTCAGATCAATAAAATCAAAAAAAAATACATTTATCCTTGTTGATGCCATATTTTCAAAGAAAAACTTCATTTAAATATTCTAACACAACAATTGAAAATTTTATTCAGAATCCTATAAATTACGAAAAAATCAAGACTCGTCATGGGGAAAGTCGGGGAGTTACATATAATTCCTATTGTTACCAATGTCATTACCAAGTCTTCACTGACAGGAAAATACATTTTCTCCATGACCAAAAGTACAATCACTACGTAAATACTCTATTTTTTTACAATTTATTTGCAAAACATTAGTTGTCAAGCAAATACAAATTGTCATTTGTAGTCCGTGTAGGTAACGAATACAAATAATTGCTAAATGCCTGTATTACTTTGAAGTCGAAATGCTACTCATCATGTCTTTCGAACACAAATGGATACCAATTTTTAAGCATTTTTTCCAATCACGGGTCTGATATTTCATACACCAAATGCATACGAATACTATTCGATCGAAACGATGCATCACCCCGATTAATTTTCCTTCCAAATCATCATCAATCTTTTCAAATACAGGAATCAACCCAATTCTATAAGTAGTTTATGAGGTCAATGCTTATCAACCCTTAATTTATAGCCAGAATTAAAAGTCGGCAATGAATCTCCGTGCATGAGAATCATTACCGGCACGTGATATTTTTCATCTGCGGCCACCACAGTTGTTACTCCTGATATTTTTTGCCCGCATAAGCTTTTTTTCGCAGCAAAATTGGACGGCTAGATCCCTAATGCAATCAAAAGCTGATAAATCGCTGCCCGATACACGATACTGCCAAGTTCAGCGTTCAAAACATATTCGAACGCGCCACGGTCAAATTTAAAATAAAACACCACTCAATAAGTTCCCTCCTCTCTCTCCCTTGATTTCCCAAAGCCACAGTGCTTTTTTGATACATCCGGATCGGTCATTTATGAAAACAATACAAAAATCATCTTGCCGAATGCCACTCAGACACAGAATTGCGGTTTTTCCCCCATCCTCCCGTGTGTAGATACATCCGATAAAATTGATATTCGCAGCTCCGGAATCAGAAAACGAATCAGGCCGTGAAAAATTAAGAAGGAAATGATTTTTAGAGAGTGCGAATTTTTTAGGATTTCCTTCATCGATAAAGGTTCCAATTAACAAGGCAATTAGGCACACAGCGGCGTGAAGCTGCTGTTCATTTAAATATGCAAAGCAGGAGCAAAACAAATTCGCAAGAGTTACTTTCTCCCCGGGTAAGTTTTACGAAAGCCCCGATAATTGAGGCATAAATAGATTTTAATGCGATTCAGGCCACTAAAAACTCTAGTACACCCACGGCAAAATTATTTCCACAAAAAAAGCATTTGTGAATATTCAGTCTCGGTTATTGTTATTCCACTTTAATTGCTTAAATATTTACACCCCAGAAATAGCTGTTACGCCATTAGAATATTCAATTTTTTAATAATAAACATCATGATTATGATAGAATATGAAAAGCATGAACTACACTTTAAAGATTGATTTAACCGTGAGCTACAAGGTAAATTAACATCCATTAGACGATAAGTGCTATTACTGCAACAGACACGAAGACGTATGCACATTTAGGCATTATGATTATCTGGTGCGGAAAATTACGGCTTATGATGGGTAACATATTGTCAACTAAGACGAAACGAGAGACTTTTATAAATACTCATAAATATCAAACAATTTCATCCTACCTAAAATTAGCTAAAATTAGCTTGGGTTGGTATTAAAATAACTTTAATTATAATAGAAAATTCATACTAGAAAACATTTTGCTGCCTTCCACCTTTTTTGCACTCAAAAAATATATTATGCTAAAATACCAACCATAAAACCACATCATTTACTATCTGTAAATGTGAACAATTTGATTCATATAAGAATCTCGTAATGCCGCAAAGTAGCACAATCCATTTCCAATGAAAATGTGGGAATTTATGCTTCCAGTATCGTATACTTAGTTCTATTTTCATCCGTCTATGTTAATTAATATATACGGGGGAAAATATTTAATTATTATTTAATTTGTTGGTGTGTGGAATACAGTGTTGACGCCAGAACTTGTGAGCCCGAAGAAGAGCCCGAGCGGTGGCAGAATATTTTCAAACGATGCCCGATCCCTGCTTGCGCTTCGTGAAGGGGACTTCAAGTACAGAATTCCATCCGCCAGATGGAACATTAATCCGTGGTCACCTTCGGCCTCTCGGTAACAGCAGGATAATGCTGATACCACTACTGTATACTGTAGCATCGTAGGTTTACTTAAGTAACCTAGAGATATTGAATCCTCGGTGAATTTATCCATTTGATCAACAGCATCCTCTGAAATTAACAGTTTCAAGTCGCTTCTGAACAATGGGTCCCATGGCCTCCTAATTTATTTAAAATTTCTAATAATTTTGATAAGGAAGTTGCAATAAGTTTTGGAAGAACATTTCAGGTATCAGAAACGAAAAACTTGGTGAAGATTATACAATTAATACTTGCTGGTCAAATCATATCAGACTTGTTTCGCAGCGAAAGCGAATATAATCTTAAATGCAAGCCACGTCTTTTGTTTTTGTCATCTTAAATATTCTCCTAAAACTTATAGTATTATTTTCATAAAAATTCTTTGATATTTTTAATAATTTAACGAGGCGTGGGCTGCTATTTTCTTCTTTTTACTAAAACCTGTATTTTTTTACGATATAGATACCAGCGCTATGAATTTACTTCATTAAAGCTGTAAAGTTTGCAACGCCTTTGTTTCGAAAATGATAAAAGTGTAAGAACGTTGCATTGCCATTCAATGTCCGTATTTTATACTAGCGTCCGCTGGTCACTATTTTCTTATTTTTATTAAAACGTGTGTTGTTATTAAAAATTATAATTTTCATATTTTAACATTATTTATATGTTGAATGGATTAACCTTTCCACTCTTGTATTTATGGTAGGAAAGACGAAAATCCTGACTACGAAAATAATTTTCCTGACATTTACAGATTACACAACCGAAGCCTCAAGTTTTCAACATTTGAAAATTTCAGCTATATTTTCGCTTCATCTGTGAACCCATTTGTGACAGCTATTTTCTTCTTATTAAAAAAACGTTTTTATTTGTAAAAAACATTTTTACATTATAATCTCGTTTTTATTTTTGGATGCTACATACCTATTCTACTATCGTTTCTATGGTGGGTAAGTCGAATTATCATGACCACAAAAGTGAATATCCTGACATTTGCAGATTTGAAAACCAAAGCGACAAGTTTTCAGCATGCGAACAAATCGGTTCTATTTTAGCTGCTTCTGGGAGCCCGTATATTCCTGCTATTTTCTCACCCTTTAATAGTACGCTTCTTTTCATAAAATAATAATTTTTTATATTGTAAAATAATTTTTATTTTGGATGCTATAAACCTATTCTACTCTTGTTTCCATGGTGGTTAAGTCGAATAACACTGTCCACGAAAATAAATTTCCTGACATTTACAGATTCTAATAGCAAAGCAGCTAGTTTTCCGCATGTGAACAATTCAGTTCTTTTTTCGTGGCCTCTGCAAACCCATTCATTCATGCAATTTTCTTCATTTTTGAAAAGAACATGTTTTTTATAAAATATCTGTTTTTATTGTAATATTAGTTTTATTTTGGATGATATAAAATTATTCTACTCTTGTTTACGCTGTTGCAAAGTTCTCTTGAATTCTGACCACAAAAATAAATTTGCTGACATTTACAGATTTGAAAACGAAAGCTATTTATTTTATTCTACTATCTAAGCTATTTTATTATCTATTTTCGCTTCCTTCATGAGCACATTTATTCCTCCATCCACAACCGAACTCTCTCCTATTTTCCTCAACTCCCACGCTTCGAAATATCCCCATCGTCCAAATCCTCTCCTTTTCCATTTCACCGGAAGCTGCGTAGCTCTCTTTTTTATTAATCTCGAAAACTGTTCCCGTTCCACCTGCACAAAGAGAAGGGTAAAAAAAATAACATGCTCACATCCACGCACACGCGGAAACTACCCCTGGCGCAATACACACCTGTCCGAGACACGATCTCTCTCTCTCTCTCTGCGGGAAGAAGGCTTTTAATGGCTGTGCAGTCACCCGCGATTTCTCTTCCTAGAATGCCAATCTTCCTCTTCTCAAAACTCCTCCCTTTCCACGGCACGTACTGTGTGTCAAAACAGTTTTCCCAACTAATCTAGTGGCGCCACTTGTATGCATGTGGACCAGTGGCGTAACTAGGATTATGCTTGGGGGGTACAGGGGGGACTGGAGAGGCAACTCCCCCCTCCCCCCCCCCAAGGGGGATTCCGGGAAAATGTTTGAAAAATCACATACCTGAAATACGTTTTACATCATTAATGAATGATCTTTAACGTTAAGCAGATGCAGATATCATATGTCAAAACTAGACAATAGCTTTGAATAACTTTTTCATTTCTCTCAGGCTTTTTGAGGTATCATCCCCTCATAGATACGCCACTGATGTATACTATTTAAAATCTAATATTACTATTAATGTTAAATTAATAATAATTAATAATAAAAGTATCGGTAATAATAAATCTAAATGATACAAACAAAGAAATCGTTCAGTCCATTTAAATTTATTTCACAGCCTTACAACATGTGTTTGGATTGACTTGCAGTTAGTATAAGGTACTGATGACTGCAAGCCAATCAAAAAGTAGCCCTGAGAAATATATTTAAGTGGGCACAAACGAAAAATTAAGCCTGGAAACTTCAAAATAATGAAAGGTGAGTCAATAATTTCTGTTGAAGCGAGTGATAACCACAGATATTTTGGATACCTGCAAGCTAAATCAATACAGAAAAAGGAAATCAAGATAAAATTGACCATTTAATTCAATAAGAGACTAAGATACAACCTTTAAATTGAATTAAATTCAAAAACCGCAATGAAAGCCATCGAAACTTTTGCGGTACCTATGTTGACATATACATTTGGAGTGATTAACTGGTCCAAAACCGAAATACCGGGCAGAGAAGAAAAAAAATGCATACATCACTCACAAAATTTAGTTTACAATCACCCAAAGGCTGCAATAGACAGACTTAAACTATTCCCACACATATAAGGTAGTGGGTTAATTAATATTCAGCAACACCTCAAAAATCAAATATATGGACAAAAAAATTTCTTTAATAGCTAATGAATCAGTAATATACTCCATAAGTCAATACTACACACTGGTAATAACATAACACATTTTACTTTAGAAATGGCGCGCGTTGTAGAAAAACCAATATACGAACCTTTCAGTTTAATAGAAAGGTGCAAATATAGACCGAGAAAGAATTACAAGGACGACACATCAATAACATCAACCAACCATATGTCGATATAATGTCATCTAACAAATGTTTACCATTGGGAGAGCTTTATGGGGAAACTGAGGGGTTCATAGTAGCTGTATAAGACCTGATATCCGCTGTAAAAATTATCCAAAATAAATCAAAATCATAAAATCAAAACATACGATAAATGTAGAGGATGTTTTCAGGTACCAGAAACAATTCAACGCACCATATCTGGTTGTAAGATGTAAGCCATTATAAAATATCTACATAGATATAATGAAGACGCAAAAATTATTCACCAAAAACTGGCTAATTGCCCGAGTGAAATTTCACACTGCCTCATTTTGAAAGTCTCTATACGATAAGATGCGCTGCTGCTTGCTAGTATACGCCAGCATCAAAGTTATTTTAATACACTGTATTAGATTTTCATACATGCGTCAACTCCCGGGCTCATTGATGCGTTAGTTCCTCACGTCACGCACTACGTATGATGGATACACCCAATTACTGAGGAGGGTGTTAGTTACCCTTAGTCAACCAATCCTTCTCCTACGTATAAACTGTAGAACAGAGAGATTGAGAATGTAGTTTTTCACGCGATCAGTTTGAGATTATAACGTCAGTGTTAGTATTACTAATCGGTTAGTCGTATTGTAGCCAACTAACTTCTATTTTCGTTAATGCATGTTTCTGAATTTTCCTAGTATTTCAAACAGCATGTTTTGCATTTTCTAGCTTCATAGACACATTACTTTCATGAGTAGTTGGCAAGTTTTGGCTTTGCATGAATGGGGAAGTATACTTTGTTAGCATACGTAACATTTTTGTGTGTGGTGTAAATTCAGGAATCCCCTTGCATGCTAGTGATTGATCACCCTCTGCCAAACACGTTAGCGGTGACTCGCAGAGTAATATGTAGATATACTATATCTTAGCCCAGTGGCGGCTGGTGGCAATTTATCTAGGGTGTGCATTAGAGCAGATATATAGGATGATTTAATTATATTATGTTAATCCTAATCCATGAGCATCATATTTCGTCGTAATAGAATACATAGCAAGCAAAACATATCACTGGTACATTCTACCCTTAAAATTGCATGAACAGAAATAATATTAGCATGCATGAAAATAATTATTCTCAACACACCTTTACAAGTGACGATAGTTAAAATTCTTTCACTTTTTCTTGCACCCTATGAGGAAGTAGTGTAGAAAATGGCCATACAGATGGCTCTGTAGACGGACTAGGATCCTGGGCGCAGGTAGTGTAGGTGGCGGCTACACCACTACACTACCTGCTAGTCAGTCACCAAAAAATGCGCGTGCGCACACGCATCGTTTTGAGTCTGCTCCCATCACCCATTTGAACAGCACATACCCCCCTCGTCCCGCCAGAGCACCCTCAAGCGATCGCACAGACCGAAAATGTGCCCGGCATGATGCCACGGGATCGCACACTTGTGAGCGGTGAATTCGAAAAGGAGATAGCTGTAGCGTTCGGAGGCTCATGTTTCTTGCATATGCAGACAGTACTTTTATCCTTCTCGTTGCAAAGGAATAGTTTTCTTTTATAATTTATTCATCTTTGGGTGTGCACTTGCTAACATGCGTATACGCACGCGCCGCCACTGTCTTAGCCTGATTCAGTCACTCTCTTGTATGTTTTAAATAAAAAGAAAACGCTAAATTTTTCGCCCTATTTTCATTAGTTGGTGACTTTTGGAGTGTTTCGGTTCCTTCACTCGTTAAGGGAGAACCTCCTCATTATTTATATTATTAGGAGTTATTATACCTCATTTCGGGAGGTAATGGCTCGCAATAATGAGAACTACAACGTACCGCGCAGGAACAATTCACGAGGAGGAAGAGGAGTAATTGAGAAGCGTTAACGCACTTGGAATAAGCTTGTGACGTCATCAGATCATCAACCAATATGTTAAAGCCATTAATTCTTCACCGTGAACAGTTGAAAACTCAGAAATAAATCATTGCGAAATGACAACAAAAAATTGAATGCCCACTCAATAAATTGTACAATGCGTAAAAAAAATATAGCGAAATTGCCACAACAAATCCATAGTGTACCCAAGAAACCTGTACACGATGGAAGCACAAAAATATGACACCGCAAAATAGCGGAAACAAATTGAGACTCTACTCGATAAGAAGCGAAAAATATCGGGAGAATTTCACTGTAACAGAGTGGTCAGCCAGTTAGCGGAACGTGGAGATCTGTTGACCCCTCCAAATCCCTGAGTTCCCCCTCCTGACATTGCCTGCCCTTCCAAATCATTTCATCGGCACAGAGAACGGGATGTAAGCAGCCTTCCAAAACAGATCTCCAAATCATCATCACAATCCCCTCCCGACATCAATATCCCTCTCTCTCCGCGAACACTGGTGCGCAGGAGCAAACCGCTGGCGCCCGCCGGTAAAACGCTTCGGGGTCGGTCGGTTCCTCTCCGATGTCACTTTCGCTCAGCGTCAGAAGAGCACACTCGAAAATAAAAAAGACCAGTGCAGTAGCGGAGAGAGAGAGGAGTGTGTCAATCAGATGAGAGTCCTCGATTGTGTTTGAAAGCTAATACCTATGGTTTTAACAGTTATTCACGTGGAGATAGATAATTGAATACATCTCTACGTTAATTATGCGTATGAGCCTTTTGTCTTCGCCAATTTTTCAAGACTTCATTTTCAAATTTGATCTTGGTTACATAAACATAAACAACACAACCCTACTTGGCAACAATGTATTGGGCTACCACAGTTCATACCAAGTCTCCAACTTCATGCATGCTCATGGCATAACGAAATAAGTCCACACTTCGTAGAAGTAAATTGCGTTTAGAATTGGGTAGAAATTTGAATTTTCCGCCAAATTTTAATTAGTAAATTTTTCACTGGTAAAATTATATTACGTATATTTAACTTTGCGCAACATTTTTACATAAAAATTAAATCTTAACTTTGTGTATTCCAATGGTTTAGTAAAAAAAAGTTATGTGAGACCTTACCATGGTATGTTTATCATATAAACCTCTTGCAATTTTTTGCCTATGCCCACTTCAATTTCAAACTTCACCTCGGTTGCATACATGTAAACAAGCAAAACCCCCTTCCTACCATAGAAAATACGATAATGACGCCATCTACGGTGGCCAGGTGTATCAGAATGATGTGGAAAAATGTAAAAAGGTTTTCCGCTCTCGCTTTACGTCTGTCACTGGAATGATATAATTTCGTCATCACATATTTGAGAACTTAGTTTTTGTACTGTTATGAATACTTGCAGGGAAAAAATTGATTTGACATGTTGAAATTGAAATACACCACGTATTTGGCATTGGACACAAAGCCTGCATATGTGGCCAATTCATTCGTTGAACATTGTGCCAAGGAAGGTGGTTTCAATCATTTTTTTAGTTTCAGTAAGAATGCACGTTTAATAATTAATATTTTACTCTATTTTAACGATACTTTCTCAATTTTATTTTACAGAAGTTACGCTAATAAGGCTACCAAAAACTTTAAAATAAAGAGTGCGACTCAGTAAAGCCTAAATGGATGTAAAAAGTTCAAAGCCAGCTTGTAAATAAATTTTAATATACATGGAAGAAGTAGAAACGTTGCCACAATTCCACCCTGAAATCATCCCATCCGTAACCGGACGCAATATCCGTTATGCCACAGCAGAATAAAATCGTCAAAATATATGCGGCAGTGAGGGATCAATACGAGTGATAAATGTAAAATTGGCGTCACATAATGACTGTGAAGAACTAGATATAGCGCAAGAATTCATTGCCATTCGATTTGATCAATGCTGATAATGTTAAGTTAATAGCCAATCGGGAAGAAGGTTAAATTTGAATAGTAAGATTTTTCATAACAAATCTTCTACCCAAGGTTTACAAAATACTTCTCTCATACTATTCTTAGAACTGCTGCAATACTGGCATGATATATCCATCTCATCGTCATCATTCATGTAAGCCACAAAACTTGATTTTTCAACGTTCTAGATATAGTACATCGAAATTGATGCTGTTTAAAAAAATAAATAATGTGAACGTGAGATGTCGCAAAAGGATGTTCAAGAATAGGGTAGTTTCCTTCATCAAACAAAACGAAAAGGCATTGCTTGGGATTCTTAACCCACCATTATAATTATAGTGTATTCATAATATACAAATTATTTGGTTTTAGAAATACCGGTTTAGACGAATGGCAATGGTCAATTTTAACCGCATTTGAAAAAGGCCAGATTTGCGCCTATGTGATGCCACTCCACGTGACGTCACAGCGACCTAGTTTTTATGCGAGTAGATAGGAGTTTTACATCGTCTGAGATTACCAATGCATGAGGCTCAGAGCTCAGGGAAACATCTCTTAATAATCACTTATTAAAACTGTCTATGGTCGGAAAGTTTCCTTCGTTTGATAAGATATTAATAATCCTTATTTAAGCCAAGCGCTACCTGCTAGCAGTGTACTCTGCTACCTCCTAGCAGCCTGCATCGCAGCAGCGCACACACCCGCGCCCCAAGGTCACCTCACTTTGCGGCAGCGGGAACCAGAATGACGTCACACGGGCTTTTCTCAGCATTCATACTTAGCCGTCACGTTTTCACGCTGTTGAAATTTTTCACTTTTCATTAAATCGCAAAAAATAGAAATCGTCATTTAAAAATCTAAAAGTGTGAAATTCGTACTCCAGGAGTAATAATCTTTCGATCAAGGCAATAATAAATAACAGGAAACAACCCTATTACGTAAGCCCCCCCAAGGGAATGAGGGGTTGTAGCGAATGCTAACTTTTCCTGATCAATGGAAGGGAGTTTTTATAGCACTGCCTACTTGACGTCAGAAAGGTCTTTCTCGTTAGTGAGGAAAGGAGGAGTGGTAGAGTAGTGCGTATTGCGCAGTTGGCAAAACTCCTTTTTTAATTAATTCATAAGTTGCACACACTGACTGCACAACCTATTTTAGAGCATTTACCTAAACAGTCCATCTTTTTTAACTAATTCATAGATTTTTTCGATAGAGAAAACAAAAAAAATGTAAAAAACTTACAATACCGTCGTAAAATAACAATTACAATACAAGCGGTCTTCAAATTTTTCCAGTTGAATATGCATTTCAATTGCCTCGTGGTGGTACAAGCTCCAATAAGTGATAATGTCCTTTTCATTTCATGTCCCTTCTGAATTTTCTATAATTAAGAGCATTAAATGTTAATTAAGTCTCCTCTTACTTATGAGCTAATTGAATATCCTCTCTTTCACCTTGTCGCTTCGAAATGACATATTGAAATTGTATCGCCTGCACTCGTTTATTTCGCTAAATAAACTGCCAGCTTTTTATGCAGCCTTGTGACTTGATCATGGTTTTCATTAGATATTTTTTTATCTAAAACTCTTATCTCACTAAATATTCAATGAATACTGCGATTCTTGAGGAACATTTATCGCGAAATATTGAGGGAAAAATACCATGAGGTCAAACAAATCGAAGGATGAGCACCGGCTTTACTGACACACCGTGAATCGTATCGCGAGGATCGCCCACTCCAAACATCCAGGAAAAGCGAGAAAAATAGACATTCGTAACTATCACGGAAAGTCCACGAAAAACTAGGAGATTGTTTCGTGTTTCAGGGAAATGCTCTCTGTTCGTGGAAAGGGAAAGTAAAGTAATGTAAAATAAAATAATGGAAATTAAAAGTAGAATTTATTATAATCTGTCCATAGAATAATTACATGGAACATAATGAAGTCTAAAGAACTATCCAAAAAGCGGTTAAATATGTTACCTGTTTCGTACACAGCTGGCCACCGTGTATTATATGATAAGTTTATATTTTAATTGCGCAAGGAAATCGCTTAAAAACTGCAATTACAAAGTAACCTAAAGAAACAATAAATGTGTATGCAGAAAAAAACTAGAGTTAAAATCTGTTAATGGTGAAAAACGTTAGCATTGAAATGACCTTTAACTCATTTGCGCGTAACAACAAAGTGAATCTCCATGTGTGAGCACAAAAAATGGGAAACGCGCAGGAAACAGAGATTGTTCTTATATCAGTAGATCATACCACATTGAAGAAATCCATTGCAAGTTATCATTAGTTTAAGGTAGATAAATATTATACAACCTGGATTAATTTCAATAAAGGAAAAGAAATATCCTGGATAAAATATGTGGAAGAGGTAATGAAAAGCTACAAATAGAGGATATAATCACATAAATATATAAAAATAAGCTGATAGAAGAATTCAGTGGAGAGTTGCGTCAAACCAATCTTAGGGTTTTTTTTACAACAGACGATGCTGTTTTCCAACGCTTTTAAGAATTTGACAATTGCCATATTTTTTACCAATTCTCATCTACAGAAGTCTTTCAATGAATACCGTTTTCGGTGCTATGTGAACGAACTCAGCAATGATTTATGATTATGATAAATGCATTAAATACAGAGATTTGTCTCAGGCATGATCTTGTGTAATCCTAGCACATTAGCAATTAAAATTTAAAAGCAATTTTCCACGAATACTTAAATTGTGCATCACGAACAGTTTGGATACATTTTGTTAGCCAATAAGCTTTATTTTTACACACCTGAAAATAATGCAAAATTCGTTGAAACTGGTTGTGCAGTAAAATCAAAGTATTTTTTGCTCTAATAATTTAGGATATTAAAAGAATAAACTTTGTTAGGTTCACTAATATATTTGAAAAAGCTATACCCAGGTTTCATAACATAGTTACATCGTCAGACAGATAGTTAGTTGTAAATTATGCTATGAAACCAAGGTCGTGCTCTTTCAAAGATATTAGTGAACCTAACAAGTTTATTCTTTCGTTTCCCTAAATTAATAGAGTAAAAGATACTTTGATTTTACTACACTACTTTTTTCAACAAACTTTGCATAATTTTCAGGTGCATATTTTTTTAATTATTCGTATCATTTTCAGGTTACATCTTCAGATAGATAGAATGTTACAAACTTTGTAATGGAACTCGGGTGGTGTGTGTTCTAAATATATTAGTAAACCTAACAAAGATTGTTCTTTCATTTACCATAATGTAAAGGTTCAACACAGTTAAGACTAAATCATCAGCTATATCTAATAATTTCAGTCATTATTCTTATGTCGTAAGTTCAGACAGCCTGTGGCTCAGACTAATGGGAGACAATGAGGGGTTAGTTCACAGACTACGAGGTCGGAGTGCATATGTGGGTGTTGGCGACCAAATCCTTACGCAGGAGACGGAACCTCATGTTTGCGTCATTGGGACATCTGGCGGCGTTGATCGGTAATGAGAGGGGGATGTAGCTGGTAATCCTTCCTGGACAATGCAACGAGGGGATATTACTGCCCCCTCTGACGGATTTGGGGTGCGTCGTGGGGATAGGGAATTAATGTGGCCAGCTCACGGATTGAATTGCACGACATATATGCACCTGTGGACAGGGACTGGCCATGAAGGGAAGGCGGCAATTCCTGCCGGGGGGGGCCGAGGCCCTGCTGGTTCCCAGGGCTTTAGGCACCGCACAGCCTTCGGAACCCCTGGGCTCCTTCAGCCAGGGGCCCATGTAGGAATTAAGGGTAGAGGGGTTTTAGGCGCAACTAATACTGGGGGTATGGAATACCCGACAGAGTAAGCGGGAGGTGTGAACCCTCCCCGAAAATATTTTTAAGGTAAATGATTCAAAATGGTGAGTTTTACGGCTGTGTGAATTAATTGATGTTTCCTTTGAGAGTCATCCGTCTCCCTAATATAAGTAACTAAATTTGTCATAAAAATTGCATTAAAATATTTTTATAAAAAATATTCTCTAAGCACTGGGGAATTAAGGCTAGACGGGTTTTAGGGGGGGTTTTATACCCCAAAACCCCCTTCAATGTGCCACTGTCTTCAGCATCTTCTGTTTTGAAGAAAAATTTAGTGCTATCCCGGTGAATAAACTGAATAAAGTTTTCTCTAGTTTGAATCCAGGAGTCCATTCCTCCAAAGCGTCAAGATCTAATAGGTTCTTTGTCATCCGAGAATGATTATATATTATTACGACGATCGTGCCGGATCGCAATTTGGAGAAAATGAACACTCTAACCCCGCTGGAAACCCGGTACATTATTTTAAATTGGCTTTATTGTTCACTAGCAGTCCACCCGGCGTTGCTCAGGAAAGATGGTTAAGTAGGAAACTTTGAACTTGGAATTCATGGTCACATGGCAGGATTTTTAGTCACGCTAAACAACTAACAATTGAAAAACGAATTTCCATACAACGCACGCTGGATCAGCTTATACCTCGATCCACAACATTGATCCTTATGCGTGTAAGTACGTGTTTAGTCCCAAAACGTCTTGTGAACTCAAACCCAGGCAAAAAGGTTTGCACCGAGAGGACTAATAGGTAAGAGTAGGTAGTAGATCGGTTAGGTGTGGTGGCTGGAGTGCTAGCTTCCCGCCCTGTGGGCTCGGTTTCAAATCCCGGCGGTGGCAGAGAATCTTCAGAGACTGCTTGAATATTGTGTGGAGGACATTTCAAGTGCAGCACTCCGTCCGTCGGATGGGACGTTAAGCCGTGGTCCCCTTGGCGCCTTTCGTTAAGAGCAGGCTAATACCGACGCCGGGTTTCTCTCCACCCTTCCTTACTTACAAATGACTTGAGCTGTCGGTCGCCTCCTCCAAATATCACACCATACCAGGTAAGAGCAGTATCCTCTGAGTTAGGTTTATCCTTTGAGCGTGTGAAGAGGTATGCGTGCCCGGCAATATTTCCAACCACAGATGTTGTATGACGTGACGCAACGAATGGTCATGAGAAAACGACGCGAAGGACTGGTGGGACGCAACCGTAAGTAGCATTACGGGATTTGGGAGTATGATATGCTTGTAAGTACTAACTTTGGCCGCAATCCGTGAAGCCGTATGGAAGCAGACAAACAGACATCCTCTTTTACATATACAGATATATGCATATATATAAGAGATTAACCCAGAGCAGCGGTTGCGACTGATCTGATATGAGAGATAACTTTGTTTTTACAAATTAATGTAATTTTACTATCGCGTGAACATAGGGAGAGTGGCTCATGCTATTTTTCCTCCCTTGACTCCTATAAACGACAATGTATACAAATGTAAGTTGCGTATACAATATTCTATCATGATATCAACCGCTGTAGATGTTATATTGAATTTCTCTTCTTTATCGACCACAATATTCCACCATAATTTTAACTACATTTGGTAATGTAGCCAAAATCGCACTTTTTTGCATAATTGATTATTTAAGCTTTTTAATAAAGTGCGCGATCATTCTTTGGTATGGCATATCTAATCATGCAGAAAAAACCACTATATGACATCTTGTCATTAACAATATTTCACGCGAACGAGTATGTCGCACCAATTACTTTCATTCGATACCATGTACGCTAATTGATACTGGGCATTAGGCCGGCCCTTATTTTTCAGAATTGAGAAAAGTTATGTTTTCCTAGTCTCAAAATGATCCAAATGAGGTTCATATTCACGTGTTAAAATTTGGTTACTTTAAAATAACGGCAACCCGTGCCCCAAGGGCCCTAAGTACTAAGGACCCTCAATTGAGATTTTTGAGGCCGAAAAAGTTCTAATTCTATGTAAAACGTAAAAGTAAAGCCCTTTAGGGCCGATTTTTTGTTTGTTTTGACCTATCTCTAAGCGTTTACGAGATATTGTCCGTCGTAATGCAATCCACCCCCAAGGGCGCTACCCCGCACCGCGGCGCCGCTGAGTAACGGCCCGCACCACTTACTAGAGACTTCCCCTCCACCCCCTCCCCTCCCTCGGCACAGACTTTGCTCCTGATGGCAAGATGTAGTCTTTGAAGAAATGTGCTTGCGTTAAAAAGAATTGAATTGCCTTGACAATGCTTCCAATCAAAGTGATCAATTTACTCGTATTTTCACTTGTCCATGAATTTCAGTACATATTAACCAAAACAAAATACATTTTCGTATTTATAATATTTCACTGACACCCCATATTTGGCATTTAGTGTATTTGCGCACGTTAGGGGCTGTGCCACGATGAAAATTCACATTTATTGTTAGTAATTTATTTTGAAAGCTCTCTTTCTTCTACGTGACTGACTTAAAATCTTGAATTAGTTTCACCCCTCTCTCTGCACAATCATCTACCGCTGAAGGCCCCGAATAATTTGCAAATCGTTCTTGTAATCAGGATGTTCATACCATTCTTGCGTGGACACATCAAAGAATGCAGTTCACATTTCCAATGCATCAAGTAGCCTTCTCGAATTAGTAGTGACAACATTTGATATAGATACCGTTTTCAGGTCTTTACGTTTATAGAATGCCATCTTTGGTGGATCATATTTTCCCTCACGTGTCCTCATATGGCGTATCACATTTTCCTTTTCACACCCAGAAAAGAATCTGTCAAAGAATGACAGGCCTATGAACTCCTCATTCAGGTACCACAAGTGGTTTGAAAACCTCTTTTGTACTCCTTTCACTATGTCCAGGTTAACAGTTTCGTAATTTTAGGATATGAAAGTCACTGTTGGGAGCAGATGCAACACAAGGAGCGGGAAACCACAACTTTTTCTTTTTTCTTGAGCATATTGAAATCTATTCCACCAATAACTGCATTTCGTGCTCCTATTTGACTGCATTAGAATTTTACTTCTTCATCCCACGCACATTTATCTGAGAGATTAACTGCGAGCGTCAATAGCGCCCCTTGCAATATCAAACAAATCATCAAGTTTTGTTACGAAAGATTCTCTACTCTAAATCTCCACGGTAGTTCCCACTCTCTCTTTATGTCGTCGCACCTTCATCCATTCATTGTGTAATGTTTCTAATATTTCAGTCACCTTATTTTCTGTAATAACAGGAATTCTCATTTTGTTCCATGGAAGAAACGCATTTCTTTCTGTTTTTCTCGCAATAAGTCTGATACATTTCAAACCCATCAGGTTATAGAGAAACACACAGTACTTCTCTCACTGTAAGTAACTTTGAGCCAAGTATTTCTTCACTTTCTTTTTCAACCACTTCAATGTGCGAATTTAGTCTTAATTTCATACTTTTTCTAGTTGGCCTATTCTTAAAATGAACGCCACGTGTGTTCATGATAAACTAGTTTTTTTCACCACTTTTCTCCGTATATTATAAAAAAACTTAGCACATTCTATCCTTTGCGCACTATAAATAAGAACTAACTATCTCTCCACATTGATCTACAAATGTGAACTGACTGCCTCGTTTCTTCTTCATAGAATATTTCTATCAACTGTTATGGTCCTGGAAGCCCTGCTCATTTCCTTCATTCCTTTTTAATTCACAAACACAATTGTATCCAATACTTATAAAATTTTGTACATAAAGAGCACTTCTGAACAAAGCATGCGGTAATTGTGCGCGGTCGTATGGTGGCAACAAACTAAGGTTTAAGGGGTCGGAGCACAGTACATAGGACGGCGTTGAAGGGTTAAGATTGACATTGTATGCTTTAAAAACATAAATCATGACACAAGAGGAACTTTTCAATTCTGTACCACTAGCATGCAAATATTGCCAGCAGGAGCAAAGTCTGTGCCGAGGGAGGGGAGGGGGTGGAGGGGAAGTCTCTAGTAAGTGGTGCGGGCCGTTACTCAGCGGCGCCGCGGTGCGGGGTAGCGCCCTTGGGGGTGGATTGCATTACGACGGACAATATCTCGTAAACGCTTAGAGATAGGTCAAAACAAACAAAAAATCGGCCCTAAAGGGCTTTACTTTTACGTTTTACATAGAATTAGAACTTTTTCGGCCTCAAAAATCTCAATTGAGGGTCCTTAGTACTTAGGGCCCTTGGGGCACGGGTTGCCGTTATTTTAAAGTAACCAAATTTTAACACGTGAATATGAACCTCATTTGGATCATTTTGAGACTAGGAAAACATAACTTTTCTCAATTCTGAAAAATAAGGGCCGGCCTACTGGGCATTCTCCTCATTTATGTAACGATTTCACTCCTAAAGAATGGTATGCGTTAGATAGTGGCGAACTATTTCAATATTCACTCACAGGTTTTAAAAACTAATTTCGCCACCGTGATTTTTTTTATAAATAAATAGTAATGAGAAGAACCAAAGTAGCGTTTTGGATAAAGCGTCTGTTAGATTACCGAAGGTTTCATGGGTCAAATTCGGGAGATCCTAGTGACGTATAATACCCCCTCCAAAATAATGACCTTAATCCGCAGCTGATGTACCTATTCAACTTCATTTTTATGTAATCTACGCTCTAACCTAATGGTGCCCTATTCACTATGGGCGAATAGATGCTTATAATAATAATATAATAATAATAATAATATTTATTTGCTCTGGGTACAATTCCACTAAGAGCACAAATTGTACATAAGTGCTGAGCAAATTACATACATTATATAGATGATAAAATATTCATTATCAGCGAATTACATATAAACAAAAATAAATAGCATATTACAGTAGATAATTAAGTTTTGGTTATCAATTTGAATTTAATCGATGCATGAAAACGTAAATATGTCATTAATAAGGTATTTTTAACATAATAATTAATCAAAAATTTGAAATTTGATAACATTTTATAACATTTAATGAATAATAAACCAAAAAATAGTTAAGAAAAAAAAGAGGAAAACCGCCGCAAATTCTATTGGGTATTAAAGTTTGGATTACATGACTGTGAATGATAGATTATTGATTTATGTTTTGCGGGAAAGGTGAGAATGAAGTTTTGATTTGAAGGAATGGTTATTAAGACATTAAAAGAGCGAAGATCAATAAACTTTAAAAAAACTAACCTACCCATCACCAAACCATTGAATTTCGTTCCATTTCTTCAATTACTACCTACTCGCTCCAACGTACCCAGAAATATGCCGCAGGTCGCTTATTACCCATCGGGAAACCGGTTGTGCACATACTCCATTGAATTTCCACTTTACGCTCCAATTCATGTCTAACTGCGCACTCGCGGTAAACTCTACGAAATGCACGAAACCAATGAGCCGCGCTTGCGTTAGCAGACCACGTGAAATGTCATACGGACTCCCACTATTATTCATTTCGCTTAATCAGCTCAAACCGCGCGATATATGAAAATAAAATATGAATATTTTTCATTGAAAAAAAAATCACTGGACGAACGACAAGCATACCCCAGCTCTGGTAGGCCAATCCTTAACAAGGCATTTTGATCTCTCGGGTAGGACTCGCACGAGTTTTATCGTTATTATTATTTTTTGCCGTAGTGAGGTCTGAGGTGGTGAAAAAATGACCCCGAGGAACGATTGAATATAGAAAGAAAGGCACATTGTGGGCTATGCCGGGCAATCAATGCTTTGACATGTCGGCATGACAGCAGTGAGAACTCTGGTCGACTGACTACCGCTTATGGGCATTCATTTATCGACGCGCGAATTAAGAGTGAGTTTGCGATCCGAACGGGTGATTATCTGGCAATAAAAAGAATATAGGGGTTGAAATTTAATATCATGGCCATGTCCTTGTAAAATATATGAGTTACTTTTCAAAAACGTTGTTTCTCAAAGCTAGATGCAAGTAAAGTCGTAAAAAAAATTTCCTAAATGATTACATTTCCCTTTTGGTACCTTCACATTTTATTGTAAAAGCAAATTAATAAAAGAAAATGTCGCTTTTTAGCATCAAAATTAAAAAATAGCTACTTATTTGTTCTGCGTCCATTTTACGTAACTGAAATAGGAGAAGAGCAGTGATTTTATATCCTTCTGAAGTTGAGACTTTCTCTAGGTTTCCCTACACGCTAAAACAAGTTGTGGAAAAATAAAATATGAATCAATGGCACCATAATTTCCAATAAATTATGTCGTATCGCTGCAATTAAATTATTTAAATAATGTCACTTCATGGTAATATATTATCGAATCAATTTGACACAGATAATTGAATGTTATTGCGCTAATTATTCATGATGTATTTTACCACAAGTCTTTTGGAAATGCAACAGGTACAATCCTTCAATCATCCCTCCAAAATAATTAATGTCTTCTCGGTGATCAAATGTTGGTGAAGATCCTTCGAGTGTCACACCTAGTGAGGTTTCCCCCTCTCTCCTTTCAATGTTTGCCCTATATCCCTGAAGATGATGAGCGTTTACCTCGTGGGAACGTCGGAAGGACAGATGGAAAACCTCATCCGGTATAAAACCCGAGATATCATCACCGATATTGTTCGCCGGGAAAGCATCAGACATTACGTGATTGGTATAGATTATTGAAGAATTGTGTCCACTTCACTGTAACCTTTTCTGTAACAAATTTCTTAGACATTAACTCTGTCAGTGCTGCGCGCCATTTTATTGGCTTACGCTTCTCAGTTGAAAAGTGACACGAACCTAAATGTCGACTTTGAGGCTGTGAATAAGTTAAATGTTCAAATTAAAAATAATTCTTCATCAAAAATCTTGAGAAAAATCAGGATTAACCCTTTCCGGTCCAGTGAGTCCAAATGGAATCACGTCGCTTTCCTGCTTCGAACATCAATTCAAATCCCCCGCGGACTCTATTTAGCGTTAGCGGCCGTAGTACATAGTGCCACCACCAGGTTTTATGACTCGCCGTTCAAGAATAAATACGATCTTCAGCTATTGATGAAGATTGCTGCACATGTGCTTGTGAGTATTCTTCGGAGTTCATCGGCGGAGTTTTACATGAATGAAAAACGGAGGTAAGTGCAGTATTTTGACCATAAAAATTAAGAGCTCTTTCGACATTGTTTGACATTGATTATAAGAGATTTTAAGCTTCTGCGAGAGGAAATGTCTTTGTAATTTTATAAAATATAACATGATTCCATTTGGAATCAGTGGCCCAGATGTATGTGTTAAGTTTGACCGAGTTTGCAAAGCATCATTTTACTGAAAGTAAGCTCATTAGTTGAGATCCAACGAAATAGTTGGTATTTTAAATACGAATTAGAATTGACGGAACGTGTTAATTGAATATCTCATGAACGGAATTGTCTAATTGTTTTTTCAGTGTATTTATGTTTAGTAAAGCCACAGGGATTTTGGAAAATAGATTTTATTTTCACCGAATCATTTCCATTTCAGACGATGGCGACATCATTGACGACTAAGGAAATAGTGTACATTTTAGAAGGTGACATCTCTGATATTGACATCTCAGATGATGAAGACATCTCAGAGGAAAACCCGGATTGGCTTTTGAATAGAGAAGCAGTCGGACCTGACGTTATGAATACCGAGGTACAGGGTTTTCCGAACATCCCTGATGTCGGACTTGCTTTTGAAGTAAATAAGTGTAGTGATGATAGTGATGATGATGACATGCCTTTGGCACAACGTTATCCGCATCTAATGAACCAATCGCAGAGAAAAGTAAATAGGTCATTATGGACTTATGAAGACCTAGGTTATGTTGATTCCTCATGTGACTCTCAATTTTCACCACCTCCTGATGAAATTAGCACCCCATTTTCATATTTCAAGCTTTTTGTTGATAATGATATGATAAGTAATATTGTAGAGCAAACTAATCTCTATTCAGTGCAGGAAAAATGCCAAAATGTAAACACTAATGACAAAGAAATACATCAGCTCCTAGGAATTCATATGATTATGAGCATTGTCACAATGCCAAGTTACTCCATGTTCTGGAGTGAAAAGTCGCGATATGGTCAAATTGCAGATGTCATGTCTCGCAATAGATTCAAAACTTTGCGAGGTAATCTACATTTTAATAATAATGACAATATGTTGTCCCGTGATGATCCTGCTTACGATAAACTGTTCAAAATCCGGCCATTTTTAAATGCTCTAAGGAAAAACTTCCTGAAAGTGGAACCGGAAGAGCATAATTCAGTGGATGAATTTATGATTCCTTTGAAAGCTCATACAGCATTGAAGCAGTATATGAAAAGCAAACCACACAAGTGGGGAGTGAAGGTTTTTGCTCGTGCAGGGGTTAGCGGATTTGTGTATGATTTTGAAATTTATCTGGGCAAGCAAACTAATGTAAAAGAATCTGGTCTTGGAATCAGTGGTGATATTGTCATTCGGCTAGCAGAAAATATCCCTAAGCACAAAAATTTCAAATTATATTGTGATAACTGGTTTTCCTCGCCTAAACTATTCTCGCAACTAAGGAAAGATGGTATTTTAGCTGCAGGAACTATCCGTAGAAATAGGCTAGGGCAATGCACTTTGAAAAGTGACAAGGAGTTGAAAAAACAAGGGAGGGGTAGCTTTGATTATAGACTTGAGAAAAGTGAAAATACGTTTGTTTTGAAATGGCTGGACAATAAACCAGTGTATTTAATTTCCAACTTTGTTGGGGCTCATCCTGTGGAAAATGTTCGACGCTGGTCTGTAGCAGAAAAAAGGTACATAGACGTGCCACAGCCAAATATTGTTCGTGCGTACAATAAGCATATGGGAGGAGTCGATAAACAAGATATGCTTCTGGAACTTTACAGAACAAACCTCAAAGGGAAGCGTTATTACCTCAGGGTGATTTTTCACTTCATCGACCTCAGTGTTGTAAATGCTTGGCTGTTATACCGCAGACATTGTGAGCAATTGAAAGAAAAATATATGCCCTTGATTGAGTTCAAATTATCTGTAGCTCATGCATTACTCTACTTTGGTCCCAATATCTCTAATAAGAGAGGAAGACCATCTTCATCACCGAGTGTGGAGGGAAAAGGAGTGGCGAAAAGAACTTTTACACCACGGCCGGTGGCCGATGTTCGATTCGATGGGATTGATCATTGGCCTTTGCATGTAAATACTAAAAATAGATGTAAATTGTGCATAAAAAGTTATACGCGAGTGAAGTGCGAGAAATGCAACTTACCATTGTGCTTCTCCAACGAAAAAAACTGTTTCAAAACTTTTCATGTAAAATGATATATTTGTCCCCTGTATTTCATGTAAAAGGTAATATGTAATCTACATGAAGTTCAAAAATTTGTTTTATTAAATAAATTGATAATTTAACAATGTAATTTGTACATTATTTACAAATTTTATGTTGTTTTAAACCTGTATACTATTTAAATGAAACTTCAGTTAGAACGGAAATCATTGCTTTCAAAAAGGCCACTGATTCCATTTGGAATCAGGTCTGAAATTTTGTATTAATATATATTTGAACGCACTAAAGATTCTCTGCACATATATAACACTTTCAAAGTCATTTTAGTGCAGTAAATAAATTTTTTTGCTGCATATTCATTATTTGGACTGGAAAGGGTTAAAGATAAAGTTGAAATTAATATAATTAGAGTAAAGTTCAACAAACAACATGTTGATATAAAAAACTTAAATTACAGAATTTTTTTAATCGAATATATCAAATTTAATTTCAATGCCATTGGCATTTCTTGCCAACGCCACTCCATTGATGCCATAGATCCTAATGACGTAATACTACGTTCTCTCGAATGCAGCGAGTGTATGGGATCCAGTGCAGAAAGACTTAATCCGCGAGCTGAATAAGATACAAAGGAAGGCTGCGCGTTTCGTCAAAAACCGCTACGGGCGTACAGACAGTGTTACCCAGATGTTGAGCGAATTAGGCTGGGAGCCGTTGGAGACTCGGAGGCTGCGCGCTAGGCTTAGATTGCTTGAGCAATTGAGAATGGATATATTTAAGAGCGACACAGAGAACATAATCTTAGAGCCACACTATATTTCCAGGTCCGACAGAAGCGATAAATTAAGAGAGATTTTTAGCCGAACGGATAGATATAAGAATTCGTTTTTCCCCCGAACAATAAAGGACTTTAATAAACGCTTGTCCCAACCTCGTTAGAGCACTTCTTCTTTTTTTTTAATAGCTGTAAACGGCTGGTGTCCTAACACCCCCTGCCACACGCCTTTTAGGCGGCTTGCGGGGTATTATGTAGATGTAGATGTAGATGAATATCGTAGAACCGCGACCTAATGTTACGTCTGTTTGAATTTGTCTTCTATACTGTTGACGTAATATTACAGTCGGATATCTACCTATAATTTTCCTTTGAATGAGTTAGCGCATGAAAAATTTTTGGAGCCTTGGATATGCCTGCTTAGTGTTTATATCTCAACTTTCTATGTGCTGCAGCAAAATAACTAAAAATGTCAAAAACTTGGGAAATATGCCCAACACTGGGGTAAGGGAAAGGATGTAAAGGGCCACCAATGAGGTTGCCAGGAATTTTGATCGGAAGAGAGGGTCCAAAACCAAAACCAAGGGGGAAAATTAAAAAAGATACTAATTTGAGAGTTTAAAACTAATTTTAACACCTTTCTAAGTCGAAAAAACTTCATTTCTCAAAGAAATCTTTCGTGAATTCATGATTTTTAAATATTTTGTTTTCTTTAATGAGGCAAATAAACAGTGTTTTTATATTTCGGAGGGGTGTCCGGACCCCCCCAATCCTTCTTCACCACGACACCGGCCAGTACTAATAGTGCTAAGAAGATTCAACAATTTTTTCCAATGATGAAGATTTGCGCAATTTGTGCCCATCTCTTCCACAACCAATTGCTTCCACATTAAGAAGTTAGAAGAAATTTAGTCTCTCTCGTAATTTTTACCAATCTCTTTCACAACCTCGCCGGCATCATTTCGCCAAGACTTTCCCAATGCAACCCATCCTCTCATACTCACCCCTCTGTCCTCCCCCTTCCCCTCTCATCAGCCACCCCTGCACCATTATCCAAACTTCCTCTTGACCACCCCACATCCGCTTGACCCCTAGGAAAACACAGACCGGACCCTCTTCCCCCCTTCTTGCCCTTCCGACCACTACCTCGCCTTGGCCTTTCGTTTACCTTCTCTTCCCACCCATTTACTCGCTCCGCGCCCCTAAACAGCCCTTAAAACTCTCAACCCCCACCCTTCCACTCCCTTAGCAGTTCCGTGGTGGTGGTAGCACTAAAATTCGTTAGCGGAGAGGTCCCTCAAAAAGGGTCAAACATACCCTCGGGCACTACAACAATGCACCGCGCCGCCGAAAGTAAACTTAGCCAAAGTGGAAGTCAATTCTACTCCCTTTTTCGTGTTTACACAAGCTTTCTCTCTTTCTCACGGTCTACCCTCCCTTCGCCCAATCTCCCCGTCATGTCCACTCTATATAGAAGCACATCGCGTCATGTTTAGCAGAATATTTTGCACTTCCGAGGAGGAGACTTTCTATGCGTTTCCCTAAGCGTGGAAAATTAAAGATGTCTTTTACTTTATTGATCAATTAATTCAGTGCGTTCAGCACCCAATCATCCTTTCACTGAACTGAAGAACCAATGGTACTTAGAATGATACTCTTACCAATACCCTCTTTGACCACATACAGTGGCGGATCCAGGATAGGGACAAGGGGGGAGTTGAGATTAAGATTCTACCTAGTGTAAACTCCTTTTTTTCTACCTAAAAGATCCAATCCATTACAGCGTATCGAATCACAATAACCTGCTTCAGGCATAATGTCCTCATATGAGGATATCAAACATTTACCCATCACATGGCAAAAATGTTTATTTATAACTTTTTTATTTCAATATTGTGGTCAATTGCATGTAAACACCTGATTTAAAAATATTGTTATCGCTCGTATTTTGTAGATCATGTATGAGAGACAGTGGCGTTACTATGGGAGGGATGAGGGGATAGAACCCACCCCCCCAAAGCCTCCAAGAAATAAAAAAGTTAATTTAAAAAAATTGCCTAGTTTTGAAATTAAATAACTGCTTCTGCTTAAAGTTAATTTTTTAGAGCCAAAATAATGTAAAATGTGTATCCCGGCATGTCATTTTTCAAAAATTTTCCGGGACCCCCATTGCCTGTAGGGAGTCGCCGCCCCAGGCCATTCCATCCCCCCCCCCCCCCTTCAAGCATATTCCTAGTTACGCCACTGATGAGAGGTAAAATGAAGATGTAGTGTAGCTTACTACCTAACTTTACCTATTTTACCTTGATGCATGTTTATAAATTTTCATAGTATATCTAATAGCATTTTTTACATGCTCTTCCTTCATAGGTAGATTGTCTTCGTAGTAAGGATAAAGATTAATCCCATAACTGTCACCCAAATGTGTCACATGAATCGTACAATGTTACGAAGTGTATGTTCATGGAATTGAATTTTAATCCTCTGGTGCATTTTGGTGATGGTTTATCTCTGCCAAACACCTTTGTAGGTGGCTAGCGGGTATTATGAAAATGTAGATAATTTCCAATAAATTCCGTAGTATTGTAGCAATAATAATATTTTAACAACCAAGCAATGAAATTTTAATTTCTATGTTGAACCAAACCGATAAAAATAAGTGGCAGTTATAATGCGAATGATTCATATTGTAATTGGATCAATGGAGTAAGAAAAACATGCAATAAGTCGTCTAAGCAAGTGACGCCATTTATTTTTTAATCGAGACACAATTGCTATCCTTAACGTGAGAGAGTATAAAGAAAAATAAGGACTGAAAGAAATAAAAGTCATTAAAGGTGGGTAAAAAGATAAAGGCATTAAGGAGTTTATTATAGTATTTACTAGCATCCTCAGGACAGGGAATAAAACTCTGGCGAAAAATCGGCCAACTTGGATCATCTGTCCAGGTGTTTACCCGAGAAGAATTATTCCAAAACTAGAATTTATATAACCATCAAAAGGGATTTCATGCAGTGCAGTGTCTATAAATCATGCTCCTTTACACAAATAAATTGGAATATCACTTCTTCAACCTTTCGAGGGTTTACCGAGGTGGTTTACCCTCTTAAGTCTAGGTGAGTATAGGAATTCTTCTCCTATTCTTGTATTCTATTCTATTCGATTATTCTATCAATCACGAACTCTTCTCCTACGCTTAAAATAATGGGGAAAATACATCAAAAAGCTGTGATTAACCCATTTTCGTCCACCGTGGCGTTACGGCTACACCCAACCATTCTACACATATAAAACTCTTGAAAAAAAACCACACTCTTATGTGCTGTTAAATTGTCACAAATATTTTGTTGAAGCTTCCAGTAACCCAACCCACTCATTGGTTAATTTGTAAAGCCGGTCAAAATAAGAGCATTTACGGAAAGAGACGGGTGTGAAACGGAAATTCAGTAGGGATGCCTACTGCCTGAAAATTACATGAACATAGTAAAATCAAACAGGAAATAGCATTTTATAGCTTATTTTTATTATCCTTCCATGCTAGGAAATAACAGGGTAAGGTCGGCTAACATGGACCATCTGATCCGGTGTAATACCTACCCCTGAAGAATTATCTCAAACTTTCTGACCCGGTTTAATATCCTAGATAATGTATTCAAGCCATCTCCCGCGGAAGCCTGAAGACTTTCACCAATCCAACGATTACTGAGCAATTTTATGATATATTTTGCTAATTCAGTTCTTTTCTTATGTGGTCATTAATACCTTTCCTTAATCACAGGTACGCCTTCTAGGTTATCCAAAGCTCCTTAAGTTGGGTATATTTTTTTGATTAACAAATTTGGAGTAATAAACATAGTTATCAAATTATTATTATTATTATTTTCCTTTTTCCCTCTTGCTATCTTACAAGGATTGTTCACAGTGAACGGACCAAGTCAAGTTCAACTGCGTTTTGCTATTACTTCCGTTATTATTCTATTGAAAGGAACCGTCGGACAATATGACAGGTGTCCAGGATGACTGATTTTTGTATTTTTGGTAGAGTTTTCTCCAAGTTTAGCTTTTTTAGCTGGTGTAGAACTTCGCACGGTGTGATTCCTGTTGTTGTTATCACTATTGGGCATATATCTACTGACTGCATCTTCCACAAGGCTTTGATCTCTGCTGCAAGTTCTGCATATTTGTTAATTTTGGTGGATTGTATTTTCAGTACATTAAGGTTTAAGGGAATTGTCACGTCTATGAGGGTAGTGTGCCGTTTTATTTTGTCTATTATAACTATGTCTGGTCTATTGTTTCATTATTATTATTATTGCCACCTGAGCAGGTGTAATACCGTAAAGAATTATCCCAAACTTAGAATTTCTGACCCGCTTTAATATCCGAGAAAATCTATTTTAGGCATCTGCCGGGAAAGCCTGAAGTGTTTCACCAATTCTACGATTATTGAGTAATGTTACGATGGACCTCGTGAGCTCAAATCTTTGTTATATTGCCATTGTGACCTTTCCTTCCCCGTATTTCACCTATCTCTGCTGTTTTCATTCTTTTTTCGGACATCTCTTTCGCCCACAGCCCTGCTTTTTTTCCCTTCCCACACACACACATCTCCCGACTCCTTTTCCTCTTCACACGAATACGCTAGGGCGACCCAGAGTGTCCACTACTGGGCTAATTCGCCCATACATTCCCTCACATCCACTCAACTTCCTTTCCCCTGTCAACTAAAGTCCCCTCCCCATCCCCTCCCGCGATTCTCCCCTTTATTTTTTGATTGCACGCCATATAAAGCGAAAATTCCCTCCCGCTACTACCTTTCCACGAAATCATCAAAAGGGATTATTTTCCGCGCGGTTTTAAAATAATGACCCGAAAGTACGAAAAAATAATAAAATAATATATTTTAAAAAGTGGGATGTAAAAATGTTTTCCCCCATCTCTCACGCTCGTTTGTAAAGAGCGCCGAGGATCAACGGGATGGAAATTATTGGCTTTTAATTTTCCTACTCCTGAGAGAAAAAAGTTCAAAATTTAAAAAAATGGCCTTTTAAAGCACAAGTGTCACAAGCAAGGGATACGTAGCTGTTTTTCAGAGGCCAAAGACAAGTTTTCATTTCTGAATGTGATACGTTAGACACTGTCTCGACTGCCGATGAAGAAGAATTTATGCTCACTCGAGTTTCGATACGATATCCCACATGATGAAAAGAGACAATGAAGAGATAATTACGTTTTGAAATTTTATCATTAAAAATTAAATAAATTAAATTGTTTTTAAAATTTATTATCTTATTTTGTTTTTTTTACGTTGTTTTTTTTTTAATTGAAGACGATGGCAGACTCAGCCATTGAAACGTTGGGAGAATTGACCCAATACCTAACCCGGTGGGAATCCCGAGAAATTTTTCATCAAATAATGACGTGTTTATCATTGCCTATGCAACGAAAAAAATACTCGTTGTTTTAGGCTTTTTTGCAAAGCACCAACCGAAGTATCGCAGATCACGGAAGCAATTCTTTAGATCAAAACTTAATTTGAGTTCTCATTCAGTCAATTGAGAAAGGTACTAGATACATTAATAGCCGCAATATTTTTTCATTGCCAATTGAATTAATGGCACATTTTGCATGGAAAGTACCTGTATAAAATTGTTGACACAAATCAAGCAAATTTAGAACTACTTAAGCTTAATGCGAGGATATATAGTCTGGAGTAAAATAAATCCCCCACAATATCTCTTTCTCTCGTGTGTACAGTGCTGAGAATTATAGGAATGGAAATCATTGGTTTTAATTTTCCTCCAGAAGAAAAGGTTCGAAATAAAAAAAATTAATGACCTTTTAAGGCACAAGTGTCACAAGCAAGGGTGACGCAGCTATTTTTCAGAGACCAAAGAGAAGTTTTATTAATCTCAGTATGGTACATTAGACACTGCCTCCTCTGCTGATAATGAAGACATTCTGCTCAATCGAGTTTCGATGCGATTTCCATAATAGCAAAAAGAGACTCTGAAGAGATAATTAAAAATTAATGTTTTTTTTTTCAGTTTTAATATAATTTTAATTGAGAGAATAGTCTAAAGAGCTATCAGTATCTATAACTATGACGACAAAAGGACTCATTGGTGAAGATGTTATTTCACAGCACCAATGGTAGTAACCCTAATTAAGGAAACAATTCTTTATATTAAAAATTTGAGTGCTCGTTCCGTCAAGTAATCATGAAAGGCAATAGATGCATTACGTGAGAGCCGAAATACTTTTCCATCGTCAGTTAAACGAATGAATCAATATTTGGTATAGTAAGTACCTGTTTTTTTCAGACACACATTAAACAAATTTAGAACGGAACGAGGGAGGTTTTTAATTTAGCATCCGATTTGTCACGAACAGAAGACGAAGTGATTGATCAAAAATTATTTCATTGCTAAATGTTGAGTACACTGGTGGTGTCCTTTTAACAGAATGGCCTCGGCTATTGAGGAATAGGGAGGTTTCCTTCATCAAAGAAAACGAAAGACATTGATTGCGATTCGTTACCCACCATTAGTATATTCGTAATATACAAATTATTTGGTTTTAGAAATCCCAGTTTAGACAAATGTTAATGGTCAATTTTAACCTCATTTGAAAAAGGCCAGATTGGCGCCCATGCGATGCCACTCCACGTGACGTCACAGGGGCCCAGATGCTTTACGAGTAGTCAGGAGTTTTACATCGCCTGAGATTAACAATATGCATGTGGCTCAGAGCTCAGGAAACATCTCTTAATAATCCCTTATTAAAAATGTCTATGGTCGGAAAATTTCCTTCGTTGGATAGGGTATTAATAATCCTTATTTAAGCCAAGTACTACCTGCTAGAATGGTGCTCTGCTACTTGCATGCAGCCTGCATCATCGAGGTGCTCATAACCTCGCACCAAGGTGGCCTTACACAGCGGCAGCCGGAACCAGAATGACGTCAAACTGGCTTTTCCCAGCATTCATACTTAGCCGTCAAGCTTGAAATTTTTCACTTTTCATTTTATCGCGAAAAATGGATATCGTTATTTAAAAATTTATAAGCGTGAAATACGTACACCAGGAGTAATAATCTTTCGATTGAGGCAATAAAAAATAAATATTGAAACCACCTTATTATTCTTGCCTGTGGACTTACTATAGCTTCTTCATGGGATGTTGCCACCAATGACTTCCAATGAAATTTGCCTTTGCCCTGAAGCTCATCGACCGATTGAAAACGCCTCCCTCTTAGCCACATCTTCATTTTAGCGTAAAGATGGAAGTCACACAACACTAAAATAGGTTGTCATTGTACTGCGGGTGATAGAAAATGTCCAATTGAAATTGCTCAAGGAGCGGTTGGGATGCATGAGCGCTGAAATGACGGCGTTCTCATGGATCAGAACACTTCCAAAAGTCAGCATATCTATTCTTTTGTTTTGAATGGAAATGGGCGTAATGTTTCCCTCTGTTTCTCACTCTAGCCACATTTAAAAAATCTCTTTTAACGGCATAAAAGTCAAGATATATCAATGCTAAAGCCATTGGGCGAGTTTTCTGGATGTCGCTTCGCAGTCCATAATTGGCGGGAGAATCAATTGAGGCAGTGTAGCTAATGAGATTACTACTAAACCTTAAACTATTAACTTACGATCAGGAATGACTTGAGCGTGTGGTGCGGAGGACTTGCAGTTGCCTTATCTGCGCAGTAACCGGCCTGTCGCTTGTATGGCGTTTTTGCTGAGCGATCGGAGGTTGAAAAAAAGCCCTCGTATTTGAGTTCAATACAAATATTTATAGTTAGAAGTACGATATCTTTATGCCAAGTGAATACAGTAATGAAGATCAAAGGAGTGGAAATTATTGGCTCTCAATTTTCCCCTTACTGAGAAAATTAAACAATTTTACTTTTCTCCAATACGTATAACCATAAGTTCCTGTGTAAAACGACATACTTACAAATGTTTTTTATCCAGATAATGTGTAATAATTCGAACCTACCGCGTTAACGGCGGAGAAATTTACACGTATTGCTTTAAGAAAAAATTGGACCTGGAACGGGAGACGAACCGCGGACCTTTGCCTCTCTAGAGTCACTTCGCAGACCACTACTCTAACCAGGTTCCTGAGTTCTCATCTCCTGGATTTTATTCCTTACTCCCATACTTGATGGACCGCGAGGGCCTAACATCTAGTACCATTGGCCTCGGTATAGTTGCCATCGGGAATTTAAGCAGCTGGGTAGCGTTCCAGTTAATGCAGCACGGAAAGGGTATTTTAGTGGACGACTGTAGTTGATTAATTACAAATATATGATCATATCTTGAATTTTCAATGAGACTGACACATGCTTCGTTTGTAGGATTAACCTCATTAAACAAAGAAAGCAGAAGAAAAATCGAATCAAAATACGACTGGCGCACACTGGGCTGAAATCGAAAAAAGCTGGACAAAACCTCAAAAATTTTTTTAGTGCGGAAATTGAAACTTTGCACAGTTGTTGTCAATACTTTAGTGCATTTTTGACGCAAACCGTTTTTCATCGGTAAATTTTCTAAACAAATAACTTGGCCTCAAACTTGAACAAATTTCGCCAAAATTGACCTCATTGAATTTTTGTCATTATTCAGCATGTTAAAACTAATGCCACCTTCTGCAGTAATTCAATAGAAGCAAAAATGTACAGTATTGATATGGAATTTATTTTTGTTAATTCTAGGTAACTTTCACGACTCAGTTGTATTATTTTTGGCCGATACGATACAAAATGGCGGACCCTGTTTTTCATAGAAATTTTTTATTCGTGTGGGATTATAAAAAAAGGATCACCGAGTTACCTCGAGATATTTACACCACGTATACAACAAAACCTATAAAGTTTGATGCCAAAAAGAGAATTGTGACCACCTGCGACGCCGAAATTAAGATCGATTTTTTGAACGTGCAGCACAGTTCGCAGCTCGCTGTTGGCCACGGGGAATACAGTGCTCGACAGATGTTGGATCTTGAATCTTTTAAAGTAGATTAATTGTATAAAAGTTATAATATCTTAGTACCAAATTTCATTTCTATTTCATACAACCTAGTTTCTTCCCTTTTATTGTGATATTTATCGTCGATACGATACAAACTGGAGGACTGTTTTTCGTCGAAATTTTAGATCCACCACTCCCCCAAAGATCCACCACTGCCCCTGATAAAATACATTAAGAAGGTAATTAAGAATCTGAAAGAGAAAAAATAGCAAGGAGAGAAAAGATTAGCTGATTGAAGATTCGAGTGGAGAGCTGCTTCAAACCAATAAATACAACTAACCACTGATAATTTTCTTATAATAATTATGATAATTAAATGATACAAATTGCTTATATCATATTAGATGATGATAATTAAATTGCATAAAATTGAGTGGAGAGCTGCATGAAACCCATCTTAATATTATTGAACAGTGATGATGGTTTTAGTAGGTTCCATTACTATTCGCCGTAGGAGAATTTTTATGAATCGCACGATTACATTGCGAGTACTTTCTCAGTTTCCCCAATTCAATATTTGAAGGGATTGGTTAAATTTTGAAGAGAAATTAGAGGGGAAGGAAGAACTCGGAAAAAATACATGTGACAAAACGGAGAATGTGTAATAGAAGTAAAAAAATAGCGAGGAGTGAAAAGATAAGCCGAGGCAAAAGAATATTGACCAGCGATGATGATGATAATTGAAAGGCAAAAAATTATAAGAATCTATTCTTTTTTAAATGCTTAAATGGAGCTAAATTTTGAGAGAGCCCGAATGCGTTGTCATTCCGATTGACGTACGGAGAGATGATAGAATACCGTCGACCTGCCCAATCAATTTCAGCCCTTGCGCCGGCTAGCATAACGCTGGAATGTTAATTAGCGTGAGATCAAGTGCACGACTCCCAACAGTGACTAATTGTTTCGAGAATTTCGGCCAACAGAGCGCCACCAGGCGACGGACGTATCGTCCCACCGCGATATCAAATGGCGTAAATCAATTCGTGGGCGAATACGAAACGCCGCAGAGGCAGAGGATGCTTGCGGTGTAGGCAGCGGGTCCATTCCAGTCGTATGTCGGTACATATGAGGATGGAACCAACTTGCGTCAGCATTTCGTGGGAGACTGTTTGTAATCAGGTCACCACAGCAACCGAGGAAGCGGAAGCCAAGGACCAGAATGCTCCCTTCGGAGGTAATATCGGAAGAGGAAAGATACGATATCGATCAAACATGACGCGGGGTTTTTGCCACGTGACAAAGGCCAAAAAAATTCTCCTTACAATAACGCAGGCAAAGATTACATTCTATAAAATTAAGTATCTACTTAAGACGAATAATTTAAAAATACATTAAAGGAACAATTCAGATCATAAATTTTGCCCGGAAAAAATTTGTATAAGACTTGGCCGGGAAAATTTGCAGGAGAATGAAACAGGTAAGGAATGCATTCTATAAAATTAAGAACCCACTTATGGTGAATAATTTAAACAGATAACTTAAAAAAATAAACATTCAGATTATAAATTTTGCTCAGTGAAAATGCGTAGACGACTTTGCCGGAAAAATTCGTAGAAGAATACAACAGGCAAAGAAATGACTTAAGGAAGAAGAACCCGGAATTCGGAAGTCAAAGAAAGCATTCCATTAAATTGAGGGACCCATTACAGCAGGAAATTTAAACATATTTTATAGCATCAGTTCAGATCCTGAATTTGACCGGGAGTATACTTCTATACAGCATTTTGACATGGACGATGACTGCAGCGCAGATATCAAGGTTGAAGGCATTTGAAATCTGGTGCAGTAGAATAACCATGAAAATCAAATTTATCAACTAAGTAAGCAATTATAAAGTCCTAAGAAGGGTATGAAAACAAGAACGCTCTTAAGGATTATATGAAAAATATATTCGTGAAAAATACTCATGGCGCCATATATATGAACTTCTTCTTTTCACGTAATTTTTAAAAAAGTGAAAGTGATGAAACAATAGGGCGGAAAACTCCCAAAAAAATATACTTATTTATAATTAATTGTCCGTGAAAGCTTCAATTATTTAGTTATTCGACTCATGGCATCGTTCACCAATTTCTAATGGAAATAAAAAAGTTACTTTCGCAACTTAATTTTTGTACTTCAGTAAATATGTGAATATAAATACATAAAAGCACATAATTTCGCAATGAAACCTCCTAGGAAGTCTCTCGCGAAACCGTGTGAGGCTCTCAATTTCTGCCGACGATTCGATCAAATACTTTCCCATCGTCCTCAGGGCTGATTGATGAAGATGGGAAAGTATTCATTCGAAACGTCGGCAGTTGTATCAGCGAACCAAATAAATTTTATTCTTTCGTTTCCCATAACGAAAAGGTTTTACGTAGTTAAGTCTGAAGTGATCAGTAAAACTACAGCATTTTTAAAGCCATAGCTTGTCGTAACTTGGGCCGGACCAACGACATCTGTAGTAAAAGGCCTGAGCACCTCAAAGTTGAGCAAAAGAAGTCGAGGAATGAGTGTGAGAAGGGTAAAAAGCAGGGCTGTGGGCGAAAGAGATGTCCGAAAAAAGACTGAAAAGCAGAGATGAGTGAAATACGGGGAAGGAAAGGTCACAATGACAATATAACAAAGATTTGGACTCGCGAAATCCATCCTAGCATTGCGAAATAATCGCAGAATTGATGAAAGACTTCAGACGTTCCCAGCTGATCACTTGAAATTTGATAAAATTTCTTGGGTATTACACAGGGTCAGATGAAAATAATCATAATATAATGATAATAAAGTTCATTAATCCATATTGATTACAAACGAAGACGTATAGAAAATGTATGGACCTTCAGGTAT
Organism: Ischnura elegans; assembly: GCF_921293095.1. NCBI lineage: Eukaryota > Metazoa > Arthropoda > Insecta > Odonata > Coenagrionidae > Ischnura > Ischnura elegans. The sequence continues at coordinate 64,222,226 of NC_060255.1, read as the reverse complement.
CCTAGAAGGCGAACCTGTGTTTATATAATTATTTATTATGTATCTGTCATTATAATAATCTTCATTTTTATAAATTGTGTAAAAAGAACGTGTGCCAGCATTAATAAAAACATAATTCAACATCGTACACGATTTGCCTCTGAAATACTTTTTTTCGCCCTCGTTTATAAAGCAATGCCTAATGGAGGCGATGTCGGCCGCCGCGTGATGACGTTATAGCGAAGTCACCAGTCCTTTTAATATAGACGGCGTTGGCCGGACCATACAAACCTAATGCAGTCATAATGCTTTCTTTTAAACGGTTGAAAAAGTATCAACAGATACTCTTAATTTGGTTCAGTGGTTAATTTTTAGAGATTGTATTTTACTTCGACCTTTTAATACTTTGTAGTTCTGTCCAAATTTGTCTTTGCAGTCACTGCAAGCCGTTTCCATGTCATTTACTCAAACATTTGAGCAACATATTCACATAAAGGCTCACTCTCCATTTTTACCCTAAACCCCGTACCTCGTACATTTCGATAATGGTTTCTTAATCATTCTCCAGATGTGTCGGCATCCATCGCGCCTTTTAATGGGTTTACATAAGTCCACACTAGCGCCACTGACGGATAGAGCGAAAAATAAGCTGTTATTAGGGCTTTAAACTGAATTTTACATTCTTCACGACAAGCTCTATCAAATCCATAACTTCGCAATGCATTCGTCACGGTTGTCAATCCTCTATTGGAGGTATTGTGAGAAAATTGATCGCTTAAAGCCCTCCGATTGCCTTATAATAATTACGAGGGATTAATGTAGAGAATGACTTTTCTTCAATTCGATCAATTTCAACCATCCACTTGAAAGATGAAAGGAGTTAGTATAGCCATTTTGGATATCTCCTCTCATTCCCAATACCTGAATTTTCTGTTCAAAAAGTCTACTATGCTATGGAAAATCGCATCACAAGTATTCCATGAAGTACTTAAAAACTACATTTAAACTTAATTTAAGAGGTGTTTGCGGACCCATAATTAAGTGTGATTGAGTACATGAAATAAATTATTTGACTTAATAGAAGCCAACCGAATTTCGGTAAGAAATTAAACTCCAAGGAAATAATGTGGCAAAGAATGCGACACAGCCCAAATCAAGAATGCAAAGAGGACAGTTTTTTTTATTTCACCAAAATGAAATGGCGAGGTATATTTAAAGTTGCGCATATATGTATCATAGTTTAACAAACTCGCTCAACTTGCGATTATATTCGTAATTTCACAACACATTCACATCATTAATAACATAACATGCCGGTTTGTTAATTACATTGTATCCATTATTACTTTTATTCCAAAAGGGGACATCGAAAATGACTCTGAAAGGTTATACAGATTTAAATTCAATCTTACATCTCAATTAAAACATGCCTACAAACGATTGAAGATGGCCGCTAACGTCGTGTTGCGTTGATGATGGGTAACTCTCGATGGAGGGACGGAAGCGTTCCAACTTAAAGTTACACAATGGTACTTTAATTTTTTATTGAAGAATTAATCAAAACACCACAAAAACCGGATCTTTACTTTCTAACGGAAAGTTGCACAATCATTTGTGATCGAGAAAAGGTTTTTCAGAAATTCACAACCGAAAATGGTCGCCCGCGAATAAAAAACTCCATCAAATGTGACTCCTAGGAGTATCGTGGTTTTTTACAAATATTGGAATCAATGAATCAACATGGAATTCTGTTTATAAAAAAAATATTCAGACATACGTAGTGACCGACGGGTAATGACCGCGGGTAGTGACAGACAAAGTTAGTGACCGATATAGGTAGTGACTGAAATAGCTAGAGACGTCCGACACGACAAAGTAGCAACCTCCATTGGGAGTGATCGGTATAGGTAGTGACCGATACAGGTTGTAATGTTCTATTTTGCTATTTCAAATCAAATAAGCAGAAATTACATGGACAATAGATGTCCTGAGTAATTGTAAACAGAAATTAATTAACTGCTCACGAAAAAATCGTGAGCGACAACACGTACCATTCTTTCATTTATCACATTACACACAAATTGCAAACACAATTGATAATTATGCAGGAAGAAAAATTTGGAGCGATGACGTCTACAACCGAATGCCACTATTCTCACGATATAACTCCCACTTTTACTGACGCGTCGTCAACAAGATTTGATTATTGGCTCTCACTGTTTTTTCCCGTAGTCAAGGATAATGGTAACAACATAGTGACAGACATGTCTTGACGAGTCCAGTCGTGATTGGCTGAAGTAGTGATCGACGATTGACCGTTCGCAACTGACTGACCCCAGTGAATGGTGAACGGTGATCGCATAACTGAAACGACCAACTTGGATCATCAGTACTGGTGCCTCATCTAAATAGTCCCCTTTCCCCAAACAGAGAGCAACTGCGTACATCCCACAAGCCCCCTCTTCACAACCAGACACGTGTTTCTACAACTATAGTGCCACTTAACCAACCCTCTCGCCCCCCTAGACTCTTTTTATTGTCTGAGAGGAACTGACTGACGTAGAACCTGACTGAATCCCACGCCCCAGTCTACTCCGTCCACCCTCTTCAACCCATGTCTCCTGGTTATTATATAAGTCCCCCCACCCCATCACGTCTGACCTTCCCTCCAGAACCACACATCCCTGGATACGACCACCCTTGTTTATGTACGTACCTTCGTCAAACATCCCCTTCCCCTCTAGCCTTCATCCGTTTGCTGGATTGAAAAGGCGAGCTGATTTCGACCAAAATCTCTCCCGAATTAGCTCTCATTTGCATGACGGCTCATTAGCAAAAACGGAGCCGCAACCGCTAAAGCAAACGAGACGAATTAGAAGCCGTGACCGCTTTGGAAAATCTTCTGGTGCTCATGGGTTACGCATTCAAAAAAAATAGCCGTAAAAAGTTATCGTAGGCAATATAGCCTTTTTTAAGATAGCCACTACAATATAAAACTTACAATACATCTTTCTCTACGTACTACTCCGTGACGGTTGCAGGACATAAGCAGTTCAGAAAAACAAAAAATAAAATAAAATATTCATAACAATACATTTAATGCCCATTCAACAATTTAAACAGTTAAATACCATATATACACAACCAATTGGAACTTAAGGCGACCACAGAGGCTATTTCCTGTTGGAGGGATCACCTTCAGAAATACAATATTAATACTGTGATAAACTTTGCTTAGCAAAAATAGCATTCCTGATAAACTTTAGATTCATAAGTAATGCACAATAACGATACACTAAAGAAAAAAGAATGTAACGGAAATCAAATAAACAAAATTAAATAAGCATTTTGGAATGAAAATACTTCCATTAGATATCCGCTATAATATTTTTGCTGAAAATATCCATAGTTTCACATGCTTGAGGAAGGTATATATGTCATTACTCTCATTGATTGTTTTCCGCAAACTGCTGAGGTCATATGAAAATATAATAAAATAAGTATGCACTTAGGAGATATTTGACTTTATCCAATGTAAAATTATGTGATATATAGTTTAGTTTTATTGACCTATTTGAAATTACTTAGCAGAAAATTTCTTCAGATGTAGGCCTATAAGTAAAATACATCAATTAGCCAACGTTTAGAACATAAGGTGTTCTTTCTCAGTTGTTTATAATGAAATTATAGGAGATTTAGATAATATATATGAGCAATATAACAAAAAGAGAATTATAGACTTATGATTTTATATGAGATTTAAAAAAATATTTTAATCACGCTACATTTTATAAATGTATGAGATGCACTAACGCGAAGAATCTTAGGTTTTTATTACTTAGGAATTATTTTGTAATTAGCGTTTCGGTTTAGACATTATGAATATGTAAACTTTATCAGCACCCACGCCATATTCTCCAAAGGACGAAAAGCATATTTTTTTACGTTTCAGTGAATTTTATACTTTGTGGGACAAAGTGTATTTTTTAACTTTTGTGTTTTATTTTTTTATACATTCTACAACCTAATCATGTTCTTGATTAAACCAGAAGTTTAAAAGAAATTCCAGCCAAAAATATTCATACTTATCGCCATCTATTGAGCAAAGGTTGGCCATATGGAAATTTATTTATTAGAGCACAATGGAAAAAATGTCAAATGTCTGCTTATTGAATATTGTGTTGACATCAGAAGCGAGTAAGAGTGCAAAATTTCAAGCCGAATCGACAGTAGAAAGTGGTCTAAAAATGAATAGCAATATCCATCGATGAAACAGAAAAATCGACGAAGCAAATTAGAAAAAAGCGTATAATAAATAGTATTCAAACATTTTTCAATAGCATAAAAATACACGTGCCTTAGTTGAAATACCATAGAGTATTTGTTATTTGTTGATAATACATAGACAAGTAACGCATGTTTCAAAATGCATCTTTGCAATATCGCGCAGACTGACTGTCAGCATTTTCATTGAGTTCATTATAAAGCAATAAAGCACTGAGGAAGAATGTCTCATGTTCGAAACGTAGACGAACCGAGTCAGAGGTGTAACTAGGAATATGCTTTGGTTAGGGGATTGTGTGGCCTCAGGGGGCGACCCACCCCGGGAAAATGTTTAAAAATGGCATGCCTGAAAATACATTTTACATAATTTTGGCACTTAAAATTTAATTTTAAGCAGATGCAGTTATTATGTATCAATACTAAACAATAGTTTAAAAAAATATTATCTGAGGCTATCCCCTCATCCCCCCCATGCATAGTTACGCCACTGAACCGAGTCATTTTCATTATAGTCCTTACACCGCAAGAAATTGTCTGCTTAGTGTAACGCTACTTACATTTCAACCTATTTATATAATCCCACACCTTTATCAATGACTATGCCTTATTTTTAATTGATTATAGGATGTAAATTTTCATTGAAACAAATCATTCAAGAGATGTTCATCGTTAAATAACTGCTAATTTCCCACCACATCATTTTAGACTATATCTTGATAGCCCAATGACGATGTTGAACCCAAATAGAAAAAAAGTTATCCAAGGCTCCTTCGTTATCACATGGAGACGATGTGAAGCCAAAAAATACAATGAAATAGATAAGGCTTTCCAGTAGTGCTGTCTACTTATTTCAGCAAGTACATGTAATCGAAAATATCAAAGTTAATTACCTCAAATCGAGCATTGGATGCAAATTCGCAATGTGAAACCTAATGTAAGACTCCTTTGAAATAACCCGAGGATATTTTTCCATATCGATGGCTAATTGTAAGTTCTAACAACACGTATCTCAAAATTTGGTCGATTTGAGACGGGTGTCTTAAACAGAGTAAAATGACATTTAAAAAATAAAATTCATGCAAAAACAACACTTTGTTGGCAAATTCATGTTTCTTTTTTAGTTTCATGAATTTTTGGTTTTTAATTTCAGTGTACAATTAAAAATGTAAATCGTTTCTTTTGCTCTCCTGAAAAACTGCTATTTTTGACGCACGTGTTGTTAGAACTTGTTCATCGATTTTCAAATTTAGTAACTACATTGGAGAAAAACAAAACAAATTTTTACATATTGTATTGTCATCAGAGGCAAGCAAAACTTCAAGCCACTCCGACAATGGGAAGTGGGTTAAAAATCCATTGCAAGATACCATCTATGAAACAGACAAACAGGCGAAGCAAGTTAAGAAAAATCGAGTACAACACTCTAATTTCTCTAATCTCTAAAAGATATTCAGATAAAAATTTGAAACTAAGCACAGAAGTAATTCAAGATTAAACAGGTTGACTCGACAGTTTGAAGACACATGAAAAAAAAACGATTACTAAAAATAACAGCCCCTTTTGTTATTTTTCTTCAACTATTTCATCGATTAGCTTGTGAAGTTAATCATAGAAGTGTTATCCTTCCCCATTTTCCTATTTCCTGACCACTCTGTCCCCATAAATCCATACTATTCATGTTGAAATTGCGTTCCTTCTTCCGATACAAGTATCCCCTTAACAACGCCCTCACATCCGTTCTCGAGTATCTTCAGTTTCCAATGCCCCGACAACCAAAACACCACCACCTTTCCCCTTAAAACCATTCCTCATATTCTCTCTCCTCTCCGCAGACCAATCGAACCTGCAAGCGGGACATGGCACATTCATGAAAACCGGAAATTACGCGTCCACCGATGGATACGGTTTTTTTTCATGCGATTCGTTCGTCCCCCCCCCCCCCCTCTTGTACCCTCTTCGACGGGAAAGTCACGTGTATATTTTTTTTTAGTTGGGAGGAGAGAGAGAATTTAGTGGTAGGTAGGGAGGTTGTACTATTCGAGACCCTTTGATTCATTGATGGTTTCAGGGAAATGAGTGAGAGGAAGTCTGGTATGATGGTTATGCCGGGCGGGTTATCGGTTTAAAGAAGAAACAGGAGATACGGGGAATGTAGTAGAACGGGGTGGGAAAATAAGGGTATTAGACATTGTGCGACAGATCAGATGAAGATAAAATTCCGGTATTTACTCCAGGTTTTCCCGACGACATTTTCGCTTATTTAACCGGGTATTTGGTGACTGGGGGTTATTTGGCAACTGGTTGTTATTTGGCAACTATTTTTACCTCCTGGTTTGGCAACACCAGGAGGTAAATATTTCGAACTTCTTAGAAGAATTGACCTTGATCATATTGACCCCTAGTAAAATCAAAAGTAACTAGAAATTATTCAAAATCTGCCGGCCTCGGTGGCGGCGAGATGAAGTCCTAGCCTGCCAAACAGGAGGTCGCAGGTTCGAGTCCTGCCTGGGTAATTTACCCTTATCCAGGGCATAGTTGTTTGTGTACGTTAAATTGTTAACATTTTAATAGCCCCGATGTAAAAGGCCGAATAGAGCTCTTTACGGTGGTGTGGATTTAAATTTTAAAAAGTACTATCAATTATTCAAAAGAAAAACAAATCTCGGTGGCATTGGGGTTGAGTCCTCGCCTACCACACCGAAGATCGCGGGTTCGTATACCGCCAAGGAAAGTGATCCCTATCTAGGGCATGGGTATTAGTGCTGTACATTCTTAATTATGGGACCCCCACAGTAACGGCCATGAGTGTGTTGTTAACGGGGATGCTGAAAATAAATTAAAGAAATAAAAGTTTAAAATAAATACCTTCTGCTCGTAGAAAGTCGCCATACACTTTCAATTTACAGATATGTAAAGCCAGGATCACGAGATCTTTCTCTACGTCCCTCAGGGCTATAACTTTCCACAATACCTTCTCAGGAACCGTTTGCCTGTCAGACCCTTGTGCCCCCCAGAAAAGAATCTTGGATTCTCCTTTGTAATGAGGCAATGTTTCCTCTCAGGTTTCCGAGGAGTGAATGAATATTTTTCATTTAATCGGTCACACCGCGCCTTTTCCCATAGGCAGATGTGAGACATTATCGTGGTTGTCAATAATATTTTATGTTTCTAGAAAACGAGGACAGTATGGAAAAGTTCAGGGTTCCGGTATAGTATATAGCCTTGGGATTGGACGAAATGGTAAGTTTAGCCAGCTGAGTGGAAGGATAGCGGATGTGGCGACCAGAGATTCATTTTACTCATACCAAGCACTTTTTGGAGACGCATGCATATTTCAGAGGTGTATTTTAATCGTTTCCTTTTTCCACTTCCTCTTTCTCATCGGTATTTCTTTTTTATCTCGCACGGAACCATCCCCCACTTCTCCACCGCAAAGTTCCAGTAACCCTTTCCCCTTCTCCATGCCAACACTACCGCTCCTTCAGCCAACAATGAGGAAGATCGAAAACAACGGTGCGGTAAAAAAAAAATGGAAGAGCGAAAAACCGCTGATAGTAGAGCACTGTCCTGAATTTTTCATATTACATTTAGAGTTATCAAAGGCGGAAAAAAGGAAGAGAAGAGATTAAGTCAACATCATACGACGGAAGTTCTGGAAAAGTTCATATCCCTACCTTGATACTCCACACATTAAGAAAAGATAGCCTTCACCGCATTCTGCATTAGCTGACGAGCATAAATATCGTGTGAAGGCAGCCCATATGTGATTAGGTACGCATTCTGGCGTTAATATCCAGTTTTAACACATTGTGAGAGTTTCATACGCAAAAATGAGTAACCGAGAAAGTGATCGCAAATTCTTGCTTCCCGTTTCAGTTGGTCGCTCATCATGGAGTATTTTCAAGAGCTGGAGTAGGATGATGAGCATTTTAGTATCGAAGCTTCATATTATGAGGGAGCCAATCCTGCTGTAAAACGCATTTTTTTAACATTGTAAACGAGCGGATGGTACCCGTTGACTTTAAACAAGGGATGAAATCATTAGAATTATATATAATTTATTTCGATTGATTAAATTTAAAATACTGATGACATTATGGTATTTACAATATTTTAAATTCTAATAAAATTTCAATGAATGTATCTTACCGCCTGGTTTCTGTGGCTATTTCCTAATTTTTAAATGGAAAAATTGGATGACCGTGGTAAACTTCTTAACTTTTATGCATAGAAAAATCTTGAAATCAATGTATCTGACAAGTTTTAAGGTGAAAGCGTGAGCTAAAAACTAGAATGCATGGCGAAAAAAGACAAGTTTATTAGGAGTGACGCGCGCTTTCCAGATTTTTTTATCAATCTTGTTTGTACGAGAATACTAATGGATAAATCGCCGTTCTACGTTAGTGTGAGGCAAAAATGATAATATACAGTATCTTCCTTCTCAATCTCTTCATTTATATATCCCTTATTTATACCGAGTGTAGTCGTCATATTGGGTGATTATAAAACTATTATTCTCTGTCAACGTTAAACATCATTCTAATGCTTTTGAAGTTCTATTACTATATTTATTCCACTTACTATAAGTGTTTAAGGATTCTTACTCTCTCTATTCACAGGGGGAGAAAAGTATGCATCAGAATAAAATAAGGCAAGACATTACTGTTAGAAGTGTATAGATTCTGTTATTTTGGAAGCAGCATAACTAACGAAGGGAGAAGCAAGACAGGAATTGCCATTATAATAGCACATGTAAAGAGAGAATTCCAACAAAATAATGATCTATTCACAGCGGTAAATTTGATCATGGACGTAAGGAAGCAATTTATTAGAGCTTACATTTGGAGTATGCTTCCCTACGGAAGTGAGGCATGGACAATGACAGCAAGTGAAATGATCATTCCACGAGATGAAAGATCTACTAACAGCGCGAAATTTGAACATTGAAGTAAGGAAATAGTTAAACATATGCACTGCAGAAACAGTGTTTAGTTAAACATATCTTGCATTTGGAGTACGCCTTTAGAGTCCTAAGATGGATAGGAGAAAGGGGAAGCCTCATTAAAAACCTTAACCCTTAATAACCCAATGTTGCTTCTAAGCAACATCAAAAATGTATAAATGTTCAGCCCTCTTTGGGGAATATCAAAACTACACATTATTCTGTGGTGTAAATTTTAATAATGGAATATTTAGCAACCATGATTAACATGATTTGATGGAAAATTTTCAAGTTTTCAAAGTGAAAAATCTTTGAAATTTGACATCTCCCTGAAGTAGTTCTGGGTCAGAAAGGGTTAATAAGAAGACGAAATAACCTAATAGGCCAAATCTTGAGACCTGATGGCCTGTTAAAGGCAATCGTAGTGGGTTAAGTATATAGCAAGCATGGAAAAGGAAGACCTCGAATGAAAAATAAGGAAGAGGTAAAGAAGGGTGTGAAAGAAAAGAAATGCGTAGGTATGAAAATATTAGCTAATAGGAGAGTCGAATGGAGAGATGCATGAAGACAATCTTACGATTCTTGACCAATGATGATGATGATGAGATTAGTGAGTCCAAATGTCACCTATACTGCGCAAGAATAAATGATGATAAAGGCAATATCATAAATCGATAGTTATCCAAAGACCAAGTTGCCAACAAGGGCCAAAGATAGTGGACAGAGGTAGCTTGTTATTTTTTATTTCTTTTTTAATTTTGGAGAAATATAACAGTCGTCGCCTCTATTATTTCGGCCTCCTGCCTCAGTGCTTAAACTTTTATGGGCTCCAGATTTTCATCAACCCGATACGAATGCGGCATGAACGTCTATGTTCAAAATCATGAATATTTTAAAAAGGGAAAGAGAGAGAAAAAACGAATTCCCTCTTCATCAAAATTGACCTGGTTCGAAAAACATCGAGTGTGCCTGGATTGGATCCAGATGGAGAATAAATACGGCGAAATAAAAAAAAATCAGTTGTGAAAAAAATATAAAAAAACCCACAATGTATCCGCAGGCTGCTCGAATTTATGGTATTATATTTAAAGCAGAGCCAGAGAAATATGGAGGTTTTTACGGCCGAAAAACTAATGTAGCCGTCGATTGAAACACATTTCCGAAAAATAAACATGTGAGCATATGCATATATAGTATATAGTTCAAATTTTCTGTCGTTACTAAATGAACGCCGTTATTAACTTTTAATTCGTCTCACGTCACGCCTCTCAAGTTTCGACGAAAATTCATACTCGATGCATTATCAACCCATGAATCATTCATTATCACTTATGCGTAAATACAAGGATTTTTGGACGCGTTAATATTTAACCAGGTACTTAGGAATTGTTTTTTTACGCGCGTTATCTACCTCGTTATACGTTCAAAAATGCATTCCTCCCACAATGCTTATAAAGAACAAATACTAGTTTAGGTTTGATTTTATTCAACAGAGCATTTCGCTTTTGATATCGTATTTTTCTATTACAAACAATAACATTTTGTTATTTTCGGGGCTTCAATACTCAAATAAATATCGTGTGTGCATCCTTTGAGACTTCCGGATATCCCTAATAGTGCAGCACGAAAAGATTTGGCATTCTTTCGTGTAACAGCCGCAGTGGAATCACTGTCAGACAAGTGGCAAGTGATAAGTTACAGTCAGTAAATGACAAGTTTTATGATCCAACTTCTTTCAAATTTCGAAGATCAAAATTTTTTTGAGCAAATAGTGATAGATAATGAGGTTTTACGAAACATTTTACTTGATAATCATAAAACCAGAACATAGTTTTATTTTTAATTTAATTTATAATGTTTAACCGAAGCCATGACAACATGTTTTGACAAGCCATGCTTACTATGAGTTTTTAGAATATTAAAAACTGCATCCGCGATGTAACAAAGCGTCCGAAAAACGTTGCACAACAAATTAATGAATCTTAAATTTACAATTTTTAGATTTATATAATATCACATCCCTACCACAACGTTTATGAAGAGCTACTAATGTGTGTTTATGCTTGATTTTGCAGAAAGAGGCGTCTGCTTCAGGTGTCGTAACTTGTATGACGCATAGTGTCATTGCGTCCTTTGTGGTAAATCAATACTCTATTATGTTAATAATGCATAAGTGTACTGCGTGACATAGTCCCTACTCTCAATATTGATAGGAGGAAGAAATTAAGTCTACATTTCATGTAATCTGATAATTATAGTTTGCTAACATTTACTAAAATCGCATAGATCTTACCTGTAGGTAATTACGGTTATGAACTAAAGAATACATGGTAATTTTTCACTGAATGTTAAGGGAGAACATTATTCCGACTTGACTAGTCATTTTGCCTTGATTTTCGGACGTATTGCCAATTAAAAACGTGAAAACATGCCTAGAGGAACATTAAGGAGCAAATTAACTGGGGCAGTCAACTAAGTTCGCGATAGCAAAACACGCGGCGCTGGGCCACGCGATAGACCTAAAAGAAACAAAAATTGTCGCCAAATTGAAACATTTTTTACAGGTACTCGTCAAATAAACCACTGAAATAAGAAAAGAGAAGAAGAAGAATTTCAACAGGGACGCCGGTCTCAAAATACGTCGTACTTGGCAACCGGTAATTCTGAAAAAAAAACACCCAACTACCTACTCCGTCCATCTCCCGTTCCTATTCCCCCTCTCCCTGATACATACACCGATATATATGAATAAAATTTTTATCATCATCATCATCACTGGTCAGCAATCCTAGAATTGGTTTGACGCAGATCTCCACTCAGCTCTCCTATCAGCTAATCTTTTCACACATACGTATTTCTTCTCTTTCATATCCTTCTTTACTTGTTCCATATATTTTGTTCGAGGTCTTCCTTTTCCGGTCTTGCCTTCCACTTGTCCCTCGACGATTGTCTTCATCAGGCCATCATGTCTCAATATGTGGCCTATAGGGTTGTTCCGTCTTCTTGTTAAGGTTTTCATGAGGCTTCTCTTCTCTCCTACTCTTCTTAGGACTTCCTCGTTACTAACTCGGTCGATCCATTTGATTTTCATCATTTGTCTGTAGCACCACATTTCGAAGGCCTCTATCCTTGCTTTCTCCGCTGCGGTCATTGTCCATGCCTCACTTCCGTATAGGAGCATACTCCAAATGTAGGTTCTTATAAATTGTTTCTTTACTTCCATATTTAAGTTTCCCGCTGTAAGCAGGTCTTTCTTTTGGTGGAATTCTCTCTTCGTCTGAGCTATTCTGCTGATAATTTCTTTCTTACTTCTCCCGTTACTAGTTATCTTGCTTGCCAAATAACCGAATTCATCCACCTCTATCAGTTTTTGCTTCCCTATTTTAATGTTGGTCTTGACTTCTTCTCTTCTGCTGCATACTAATATCCTGGTTTTTCATACTTCGTCAGATTCCCTTGAAAAAGCGACCAGTATCGGTCGGGATACGCTAGGGCTACCCAAGTAATGGATGCGGCGACGTAGCCCAAAAGTTTTTAACTGACAGTACGCAAACATATTGAAGTTTTAAGCATGCGTAAAGTATATCCTTTTTTTAAATCGCCTGTATCTATATGCAAATTAAATACGCACGACCGAGGTTATGCGGCTATTTTAAAGTATTGCGAGCTATGAATGCGTGACTCATAATAAAAGTAAGTGGTCAATAACTTGATCAGGTCGAGCAATTTAACTTACAATTTAAACTTACGATTGCTGAATGGGAAAGAGTTGTCATTCGTCGAGGTTTATACCTTCCATCTATTGTATCAAATTCTAATAGCAAACACTTACCTGTGAACAAAAGGAATGCTGGTCGCTAAGCACCGCTCACGGGAGCAGTAGAAGCCAAGCCCGTCCGTGCTCGCTGCAAAAAAGTATGATCGCTTCGGACTCGAACCCTCCCAGAACTTCACCGCCACTACCGCGCACAGAATAGACCTAATCGTCTACGGAGCCACGTGTAGGTGCGACATAAATGGCGAGTCGAAATATGAATCTATAGATAGGAAAAACCTCGCCACGGAGTCCGTAAGAAAACATTCTGACCAAGGCCGTGAAAGAAGTATAGGCCGCCGGCTTACCTAATGTTGTGGATAAGACACCGCGTGAAGACCTGGGGCGCTAGTGAAAATTCATTAAGTTCAGCATCCTATTCGATATCCTTCATGCTATTACCAACATAATCCTTTTAGTGTGAATTACTTTTCATTGGCAAAATAAAGAGCAGTGCAGCGGAAGAAAGATATTTTAAAATTGTGAAATGTTATCTTCGGATATATATGAACGATATTTTACACGGATTAATGCATATTGTGCAAAAGTAACCTACGCCACTGTACTATGCGAACATTGTGCAGTTGCTTCACCTGCCTATGTTGTTGTTGACAGAAACATTCGTTTTGCTCGAGGTATTACCAGTATTACTCAGTTATCTCGTTATCTGGACAATTAAAACATGAAAATAAGTGGAAATAATTATGGATGTTCGATATTTGAGTAAGGAAGGATGTGCCCTTGAATTGAATTTCTATCATGTTGAGGTGTGAATGTTGGACGTGGTCAACTCTATGGAATAGGTAATTATTTTAATTAAATTGTATGAATAGAACCTCTTTGATTGTGCACCTTAACCCATTTGCTTTTTTTCTTCATAGTGTAATATATGCTATTATTCATCAATCACATACAGCATGAGACATTGGACGTGTATGGTGTATTTTGTTAAGTGAAAATTGGCGTATTCTATTGAAAAAAGCTCTTCAATTTCTATCACGTTGAGGTGTGAATGTTGGATAAAGATCAACTCAATGAAATAGGTAAGAACTCTAATTACATTCTATGAATATGACCTCTTCGAATGGGAACCTATCTTTTTTTTTTTCTTCACAGTGAAATTTATGCTATAATTCATCAGTCGCGTATAGCATGAGACATTGGCTTTGTATGCTGGGCATGGTTAAATGAATATTGGCAAGATCTGTTGTAAAATGCTCTTGGATATCTATCATGTTGGGGTGTGATTTTTGGATAAATTTCAACGCAATGGAATAGGTAATGATCTTTGAAATTTTATTTTACGATTACATCCCCTTTGATCTGTTCTGGAGTCTTTCTCTAGTAGAACTTTTTTTCTTCGCTGTGTAGTCAATGGTTTCATTCATTATCCTCTTCTATCGTGAGACATTGGATTTGTATGATTGAGGTTCTGAACTGTTGGGTGCCCTTTACTGTTGAAAAATCGTAATTTTAATATTGTTCAAAAGTGGTACACCCATAGCTGGTTCTGATACTAAATATCTACCAAATTATAAAATTGATATAAGTTTCTTTATGGAATAAGAATTCTTATGTTTGGAAAAACTGGCTCATAAATTAATGGTGTTGTTTCAGCTATACTTGTGGCAGTCCTAATGGAGCTAGAGAGCTGGTGGCCTAATGGAGGCCATGTTGCAGGTTATTTTATGCTAATTCCAGTTTTACAGATCACATTAAATGATCTAGTCTGAGTAAGGTTACAGTAATGAACTGAATTTTACAGTCAGAGTGGAACATGTTAAATTTAAATTTACTTCAAGGGAGTCTTGCAAAGTTTTAGGTGTAACAGTTTCTCAAGGGCAGTATTCAGAATTATGTACGTATGTTTCAATCAATTGGTGATCAGTTGAAATGCTATTTTACACTGCATTGCTTGTTATTACTTAAGTTATTTTCTATGCCACATTTTGCTTGGCATTGTCACTCATTCATTTTATGATTTGTTGAGTTGAATATTCACAAGTGGGGTGTGGCCACTCAGTCCAGCTAATAATTAAGCTAATAAATGAATCACTCAACAGATTTGATCATCATCATGACATAATGTAATAGCTTAGCCATGTGGTACTTAATTTTATCTTCAATAAAAATGTAAGGAAAAAGTCTCACCGACAGAGAAACAAGATAGTCGTTCATTATCTGGTTGTAGATTAAGTCTTGTGAAGTACGGACTCTGAAAGCCTCAGATAGGCCCATAGTTATGTGCATCTATTTTATCATCAGAGGTTCTATTGCATTGTCTCAAACTCCTAAATTATGGCATAATTTAGATGTTCCACCTGTCAAAAGAATATTGTTTAAATGTCGAGAGTCATCAAATTTGAAACATCTCACTCTCCAAATTTTCAAGTTCCCCCACTTTAGGTGTTTCTGAATAGGCACTTGTCTATTTTATTTATGTCAACTCAAGCTGATTTTTTAATTCAGTTGACATTTTTTTTCATTTGAACCTTGACTTCCAGCCTGAAGAAGCAGACTGGAACGCCTGCTATACATGCCATCTTCAGATGGATAAATACAGCAGAGAACTTGAAAGAATGTTGCATAACCCTTCTGCAAAACCTTCTATCTAATACTTGTATCTCACTGGAAATAGCGTACAAAATGTTGGTATATGACATCTTTCCCATCTCTGCAGCTAAATTAAGACAGCACAAAGATTGATGAAAAATATTTGTTCTCCCTTTTTTGTCAGTTTATGAAAATATTACTTAGCCATATTTCTGTAACTGCTTCAGATAAAAAAATGAAAATTTGGTAATTATTGCTCCAGCACTTGCAATCATCGTAACAAATTTCCACAAAATCTAAAATGGTGAGGTAAACACTTTATTTTAAGTGTGGAATGGCTCGTGTTGAACTTGATGGAATTGACTATGTACTTTGATATTCATATCTATGGCCATCTCTCTTTTACCAGGTAACATATTGTCATTTATCTTTTTTTTTACCTTGACAGTATCTGAATTGATGTCATTCATCACCCAAGTACAATGTGAAACCTTAGATCAGGATAATGGAGCAGTTAAACTGATGAATGGGATTGAATATTGGAAAATTCCATTGGATTTCTAACATTCCAAGGCATGGAGCTTAGAGGTATGTAATCAACTTGATGGGATTGCTAATGTACTTTCGCATTCATCTTTATGAGTACCTGCTTTTTATTGGGTGACATATTTTTATATATTTTTTGTTTGCTCTGACAGTATCTTGAAACTGAAGTTGCTGAAGTGGTTCAACCTGTGGATTTCTCCCGTGGTAATGGACATGGAAATGAAGCTTTGCTCTTAACCAAATTAATAACCTTGATAGGAAAATATGCAAAAGTAAAATTTTTGACATTGCCATGGTGTACATCTAAGGTATTCCTTATCTTTGCCTACAGGCCATCTTATAGTCAGTGTTTTTATATCAATGGTGTAGCTGTATGTATTTGGAATTACAATGATGCGTAACCAATTGGGATTATGACCACTTAATTGTGCCATTAGATTTTTAAGAAATATTTGTATTTCATTTACATTTTTATTTATTATGTAATGCAGTGCCATACAAATTGTTTTTAGGGTAAAAAAGCATTTAAGGGTGCGATTCATAGAGACACTAAAATTGCTCACTTTACAAAGTCTCTTTACGGTAAAGTGAGAGTTAAGCTAAAGTTCACTTCAAAGGTATCCCCAGGATCTCACTTTATAAAGTGGAACTGTAGCTGCTTAAGTCTCGATCAGGCATTGAAATTTTGAGTGTTGGTAATGAACGCTTCGTAAAGGTTAACAAAAAGTTGACTCAGGATATGAATTGCTAAGTTGTTTACAGGTTTTTGGGGACTAGGTTTCCATGTTGTATTGTGCAAAGATTTTATTAAGCTACATTTTCTCGTTCTCTCATTTTGTGTGCAGATGTAAATTAATACTGCGTTGTCCGAAGCTTTTCCCCACTAACTTTTTGGTATGACAATGACTGAGTTAGGTGAATAAAAGCTCACTTTTAATTAGCTTCCTGCATTGGAAATGCACTTCGATGTTTTTAGCAAAGTAAAGATACAAATGCTGATATTTTCACATCATTTTATGATAATCTTGCCTGTTTAACTGCACACGGTTGTTTGGACTACATGTTAGTCGAAGTTTGATGGTATAAGTTCATTGAAGGTGGGTGAAATAGTGAAATTCTCTCACGTTAACTTGAAACTGTAGTAATCAATTTGAAGATTTTCCAATCAGTGGTTGTCTCAGGTGGACGCATATTTTGAAGTAGGTATGGGTGTTTATTGAATTTTTTTGTTCTTACCAGTATTTTAATTCTTGGGATGTTGATGTATGCGGCTGTATGTATATACATCCTCGATAAAATATTGCTTAGCTGCAGATAATATGACTATGAAGGAAAGTATGTTTTACTTATTTATTGCTGCCTTTCATGGCAAGATACTATTTCATCATTGTAAACATTCAAATGACTAATCAAAAAACGAAACAAAAACTCTCTAGTTTCAAAATGACAGAAACAGGAAAATGTTAAACATAATATGAAGGCATGTGGAAAGAGTACATGAAGCAATTATGGAATGAAAACGGTTAAATACAATGAAACGTTTAGAAAATAGCATTTGGTTTGCCAAACGATATGAAAATCAAGTCTGCTTACGAGGACCATTGGCTCCAATATAAACAGAAATTTGCTATCATTTCTAGGGGGGAAATTCTAGAATATAAACACATGCATAACCTAAGAACATAATTAGCTTGTTTTCAAAATCAACACAAATTATGTCAACCTATTCAACCACTTACTGTGCTGTAATTATCACATAATCGTAAAAATGTCCTAGGTAGTATAACGACTAATAGAGTTCAACTGCAGAAGTAATGGGTCATCTCCAGCAATACTGACTCGATATATTTTCCGGAAAGAGAGACACATTACGTGTCTGGTTATTTCTTGAAATATGCCTGTCTTCTGCTGAGTCTCACCAAAGAATTAATTCCTATTAATTTCCGTAACCCAAATATCTTCATATTTCAACTTCAAAAGCAGCCATATTTATTCATCCGTAAAGAACACTTTACCCTAAGTGAGCTCCGGTTGGGCACTTTACAGTAAAGTGACAATTCTGCCATTTTTCTTCTTAAGTGGTGTTTATGAAACAGAGAAAGCAGACTTTAGCCTGGCTAAAGTAGACTTTAGCCCAGCTAATATACACTTTAGCTTAAAGTGCCGTCTACGAATAGCACCCTTAGGGATTCATTTCATTATTAATGTTGAGGTGCAGTTCTCAAACTTTTCTGTTGCACTTTTGATTGTTACTTCACATTTGTGGATATAATCCCATCTTTTTGTATAATTGTTTTGCATCATTTAATTGTTTTGTGTCAAAGGCTACTGCAGTGTGATCACAATGTAATATGCAAGAAATCTTAATAAATGTGCTTTGTATTACTCAATTATTTTTTTTTAGTGTTTTCACCCTAGCGAACCGTAATGGATATCAACTATGATAACGGGTCATTGGCCCGAGCTGTTAATAAGTAGTAATATTGGTAATCCCTAGGAAAGGGGGGCGGGGAAAAAGGCTATTCAATTTGAATTTCGCGCTCTAGCATAGCCGAAGTTACTATTTCGGCCGCTGCAAAAGTAGGATGGCGCTACAGTAGGCGGCCAAAACTTGCTACGTCATTTTTAACACGTACATACACATCTTTCTAGAGTATATAATCTTTGATTCTGACCACCCAACGTGTGCGTGGACGTGAGTTTCCTCAGTGGATTCCATCCGCTAATCTTGATTTTGATAGGGCATCTGCTCCTGGAGTTTGACTCAAGCGTCCGTCCTTGTCGGCTCCTGGTGCCGAGAGGGGAAACGATGCAGGTCGCTTTATGTGCCAACCTACCAAGTTTTCACCGACCCGACCCAATCAGTTAAGTGGGACTCGCGGATGTCAACATACTTTTGAAAACGATATTACATACCATTCCTAGCACTTCCATATGGACAAGGAACGGCAGCGAGAGCGCTTCTCGTCATTCAACGGAAGAATATCTTGCCTGATATTCCAAAGGCCTGTATACACGGGACATTAACACGTACGGGTTAATGTCTAAATGTATGAACGCGAAAATGAAAGCGAAAATGCATCGTGTAACCACCCAACTTGTGCGAATGCATGCACAGAAAATAGAACCTGTTCTAATTTGGTTCATGCATTCGTAGATGTTCCGTTCCGGTCCACAAAAATCATTCATGCAAACAGACATTAACTCGTAAGTGTTAATATATCGTGTAAACAGGCCTCAAGTGACGGAACAAGTTTGACTCTCTACGTTGGTATTAAGTACTCTCCGTTCAGTTCAGCCACATGACTTGAGTTTTCCGCATCTACAGTAGCAAACATGGACAAAGAGAAGTTGAATGAAGTAATTCAGTGGTCTAACTTAGTGCAAAATACTGGTATTCTACATTTAATAATCTTATTTTTAAACTCTTATGTGCACTAAAACGACGATATCACTTATTTTTCCATCTATTTTGAATTCTTCTAATAATTCCGCTATAAAGCAAAAATCTTTCAAAGACACGTTTCAGCATTTTTATTGCTGGTTTACTAAAATAAAGTGTGTCAGTACTGCACAGTCTGAGTTCTCTTACGTAAGACTCAGGATTAAGGTCGCAAGGAGAACCTCAAAAACATATGTACGATGCGTGCCCGATGAGATAGGTTACGTAAGTATGAACGGTCGCATCTTTGTGTGAACGGAAACGATATGGACAGGCTTCGTGTCTGAGTGGACAGAATAAATCCACCTTTATTCTGCAGGTCATTCTCAAGATGCGCATTTTTTTAGCTTCACTTGAATTTGGGGTGTCAGCACTACATTTTTATAGTTCAGAGACATTGAATTGCTATTCAGCTTATTAAAACCACTTGTCTGTTTCCACACACTTTTATTTACACCGACCATGGTTTCGCCAACTTGTGACATTATCAAGGTACATAGCCTTGGGTGACAGCCTTTTTATATTGGTCTTTCATGATGATAATGATGGCACAAGTTATGAATTGCTAAAGGAAATAAAAATAATAGTATCAAATGTTAATAGCCGGTTCAAAAGAACATTTTACATATCTAAGGTTAAAACAAATTATTGTTCCAATACGCCAATACGAAGGATCTGTGTACTATATAACAAAAACTTCAATGATTTAGACCTGTATCAAAAGAAAAACTACTTTTTAAAAGATGTTAAGAATATGTTTCGCGACTGTGATAGTATTTAGTTAATATTTTTACCATTTGTTATCATGATTGTTACTTTTTTGTGGCTGTGACCAATTTATTTTCTATTTTTTGTAGTTATAGTCATGTATTGTTCGCCCTATAATTATGTACATGTTGGGCGAACATTAAACATAATAAATAAATAAACAAGGTGCCTTGATAATAGCACAAGTTGCCGAAACCATGGTCGGTGTCAATAAAAGTGTGTGGAAACAGACAAGTGGTTTTAATAAGCTGAATATCAAAGATTTCCACCGTATCACGCCGGACACTGTATCTCTTATACATTGAATTGCTATTTCTGGTCTGAGTGCACGACCCCTTAGTCCCTACTCAAGTCATCTGAATGGTGATTTAATCTCCACGTGCGGCACGGGCGATTCTCGAGCAGTTAATCACGCAGGCGCCGCTCGATGTGCAACAGGCAGGTGTCCGGATGTGGATACGTGCGACATTTTGACAGGGTGCATTCGGCAATAAACCAGTACCAACATTTCACGCCGCTGCTAACAGAGTCGCAGCCGATGCATCACAATCTATAGCAACATTTAATGAAGCTTAAGGTCTGTAGAAGGTTATTGTAGTCATTAGCCACCTTAAAAATTGATTTATATTTTTGAAGAGGAAGGGAAACGACAATCGCATTATTTAAACGAAAATCTAACTAGTGCGTGATTTATTTTTAAATTTATAATGAAATTATTTTCCCATGATCTTGTGAAGACCATTCCATTTGCCGCTACATTTGGTAAAAAAGTCACCCCGTCGCAAACACGATTGAGTTAGCTCGCATGATATTCCTTAGAAGTAGATTTCCCTTTCCCATGTCACTGAAACACTACCACTAACCTCGCAAGTTCCGTTTACAGATATTTCGGTTGAAAGGATGGAATTAATAGTTTTGGGAAATGGCTTACTAACCATTGTTCAGGTATTCAATATGACGTCCAAGATTACATCTGTTGAGAAAGTTGTAGATGTTTTCTACTTAGGTTTTGCAATGTATCAAATCACATATGTTGTGGCGTTTAATATTAAGTAATGAGAAAATATCACGAGACACCGCCAATCGCCATTTTAAGGATTGAATCACATATTTAGAATATTATAAAATGGAAAAGAAAATGAGATTGTGAAATAACTTTGGGTCAAAGCTTGTGTTAAAGAGATATAAAAAAACTATTAATAACACTAAAACCATCCGTTAGTAAACTCAAGCCTTAGCCCAAACTGCATCTAGAATATTTACGAAAGTCCGAACGAGAAATTTTTATAATCAATGTTTTTTAAACGTATTTTAAGATAGTTTTATTTAGGACTTTTGAAATATACATTTACTCATACTACTTTTCCTCTTATATCAGATTTTACAAGAGTAATGTAACTTGCATTGCGTTAGTGTAGCTTCTTAATGGATCATATGCATGAAAAAAATGAAAAACAACATTAAAATTCGAAAGTTTCCATATGCATTCGGCTACGCATGCCGCTTCGGTCACGTCATATAAGCTCCGCCGAAGTAGCTGCGACCTACATCCTAGCACATGCTATGAGCCGCCAAAAGAAAGGCTCATTCTTGGTTTCGGACCTGTTTCGGACCTTTTGACTATGAAACAATAGTGACTCAAAAAGGCAATTTTGGAATGCTTACATTGTATTAACTTATTTTATGAGAGATTTTACAATAAATTATTTGGTAAAGATTCTCAATTCAATCAACACTTCTTCGAAACTATTTAGGACTGCCCAGGGACATGACTAATCAGTCTTTGGACATTAAATTTGGCGTATATATTTTTTCTTAGCTAATGTGTCACTAACATTAGTAAAAGGGTACATAAAATAATATTCCAGTGCAGCTTTGATTTAGCAGATTTAGTTTTTTTATGGTAGTCCATGGACATAATTTTGTACGATTATGGGAGAATAACCCTAGGGCGTCTCTCACGGGTTATTCTGAAGGTTCAGATTTCTCGTTTTCGTATGTGACTGAGTGAGCCTCTACCGCTATAAGCCGGCAAAGCCAAAGTCTGTACACGCTCCCATATTCGTCCAATTAACCTGCCTCAGTTCTCTCCCGGCACAAGGCCACCCAGGAAAATCCCATCATCCCTCGCGCCCCCTAGACGAACAACCGTTTCCTAGACACATAACCCTGCTCAGTGCTCACCCCTCTCCCCGACCATAACTACTCCCACGACAACCATCTCAGGGAGGGAAACCTATCTTTGAAGCACGCACAATAAAGTTCATCAGTAATACCAACATTTGGGCTTCCATTCTCCCCCTATTCCCATACTTCCGACCTCAATTATCCCAAGATTTCTCCTATTAGGGCTGTTTATTCTTCCGACTGTTGGAGGGAATGCCGATTTCGTCACTATAATTCAGCTTATTCATCGCTTCGGTAAATCGCTGCGCCTGATACGACTCGTGTCAGAATGTAAACACGATACAAGAACGATGGTAGTACCTCAGACGGCAGAGGAACTAGCTTCCTGCCTCGATGAGGAGTGGGGTGAAAATTATTATTGGTTTCCAGCCAGCAGTTATATAATGAGAAAACACCACGCGGTGAACTCGGTCCGTCCCCCCCCCCCCCCCCCCCCCCCCCGAAATATAAAAATACAATCATTTTTGGGGGATCGGGTTGCTGGTGTGGAGGCTAGAGTGTTGGCTTCCCACCCTGTGAGCTCGGGTTCATATCCCGGCAGTGGCAGAGAATTTTCAGAGACTGCCCGATCCCTGCTTGAATGCTGTGTGGAGGACATTTCAAGCGTAACACTCCGTCCGTCGGATGGGACGTTAAGCCGTGGTCCCCTTGGCGCCTTTCGTTAAGAGCAGGCTAATGCCGACGCCGGGTTTCTCTCCACCCTTCCTTCCACACCCTTCCCTCATGGCGCAAATGACCTCAGCTGTCGGTCGCCTCCTTGAAATACCATACCATACAATCATTTTCCTTCATAAAAGAAAAAAGACATTGAAAAATGTTGAATTTACAAAATATTTATTTAAAAAATGAAATTTTTCGGTTATGAAATGGTTAAAATTAGTTTAAAACCTTTTACTTCTGTATCGTGTTTTTCAAAAATTTTCTCTCCAGGTTTTGGACCCCTCCGAATGAAATTCCTAGCTACGCCACTGTTCCGGACCAGCTTTGCCTTGGTTCAGCCTTGCTTCATCTGCTCCCATGCGCGGTACATAGCGACCAGGTTATTTTATATTTCCAAATTTATCTGAAATATGGATGACATCACATATTTAGTAAAATGCAGGCATTGCTTAGAGGGTAAATAAGAGAACGACGCGCGAATAATGGCTCACTTTGGTGTTGCGAATATAGCGCACTACAAAGAAAGCGCAGTTAAGCCTTATGGAGTTATATAAGGAATACAGTCCCTATAATCTTGAAAAATTAGTAATGTTACGAACATAGAAAATGAAAGGTGTACATTATTTGTGGCTACGCCTCTGGGCATTTCAACGATTAAGTAATTGTTTAATTATTTAGTTTCTGATTCCCATCACCTTTTATCCTCGCTTTGCACTAGACAAATAATTAAGTACTTAAAAGAGGAAACTGCTTTTAAGCTGGGAACTGTGGCTTTTACTTACGTGGACTCGGACATTACGGCGTGTTTCAAATCCCCTTCGTCAATGTTAACTTTTCAAATATACTTTGTTATTTATTATATTATATTTTAAATATTAAAATTATTGCTCAATTGGAAGCATATGGATCCGCTGGCATTTTCTCTGGATGTAGAAATGCAACAGTCTCTATGACCATCCGCTTCCAATATCGATGACGTTATGGTATTTGGTGGAGGCGACCGGCAGCTGAATTTGTTAGGATAAGAGCCGTTTGAAAAACAAAGTTAAATAAGTACCCGTTGGAGTGATTTCAGTGAATCGATGCAATGGTTGAGAGGAAGAAAAGAAAGCAGCGCGATCGGGGGGCGGAGCTTTGAAAAAATGTCAGTGGAGCCGCCACCGTCGCCTCCCTCTCGCATGACGGACACGCGAAAAAAACATTTCCTTTCTCTTCCTCCATCGCCTCACCCCACGGCTTCCTCACTAACTCGATCCACACTTCTCCCTTCCTCCTTACCCACACATTCAAAGAACAACCAACACACACACAGAGACCAACGACTCCCTAAGAGCACGCAAAGGATGAATTCGAAAATGACGTCACGCGCCTCTAGCGACTCGCGGAAGAAACAGGAACTACTGCGATAAACAATGCCGTCAATCGAAATTATCATTGCTAACAATGGACTTGAAAATTAAGTTAGAAAAGTATACAAGTACACTACTTGTATATAGATAGGTACTCTTCCATTTTCATTCGGGAAAAGAGCAAGTCATTAATGTACCCTTGACAGTTGGTATCGCAGATTACTAATGCAGATATTTCTTAAATATACTTTTGACAACCTCCCTCAAACACAGTTTCTAACATCTTGAAGTGCCTTCTTGATTATAGAGTTGTGCCCTCTCAAATAGTTGAGCAGGAAATTTTGTTATATACGAGGGAATCCCACCAGAATGGTAGTCACTAGAAAATATTCGTAGGTAAATAATCGCATATGACCGACCAAGTTTCCGATAATGCGCGTAAATGATGTAATGTTTTTGGGATTAAAAATAAGTGCGTGTTAAGCATCATCAAGAAGATTTTATACTCAGAAAGATTCAATTCCTCAGTAGCCCGAATCATTTCCCTTCATCGTAATATAAGTGATTACGATAATACTATCATTAAGCATATGTTCTTAAATTCTACAAGTTTCATATCGAGAACGCTAAATGGCATTAGTACTGACTGAGCCAGATAAGAAAATACTCTAAAATATAAGTTTCACCTCTTACCTATCAGAATCTAGAATATTTCCCACTTAATCTAGAAAACCTTTTCATCACATTAATAAATTAAATGTTACTGGTCGTTTATCACCGATGTGATGCTTTGATTTTCCTTTCACGACCAGTTTCCATGCATTATTTTTTGTTATCTTCCTCCCTCTGGATGTACTGAAACCTGTCTTAGACAGTAAAGGAAAGTATTTGTGGAAAATTGTATCTTTTAACTTACCAATATGTTAGAATTCCTCTAGGATAAGCTTGAACAGCATTCTGTTTTCGATTATCTGTTAATCCTCTGAGTTTGAAATAATTGCTATCAATTTTGATTACCCACCAAAGATGTTTCCTTATTGATCTGTTGGCTAAATAAGTCAAATTTTGACTCCACCACACGTGTTCCGGTGCCGTGGTCAGGTAGTTATCTCAAAGACGTCGTATAAAATGAATGTATCCGAGAATTCTTCCTTTTGTTTCGTTATAAACCATCAATTTGAAGTTTGTGTTTTCACTATCGTGATCCACCTGGTCCTTCAGAATCGAATCTATTGTATTTCTCATATACTCTGCAAATTCATAAAAAAGGTAATAAACTTTAATTTTTGGTGATTAGTGAATCCACTATGTCCGTGGTTAGCCTCATGTTGTTGCTGCTAAGAAAAAGTGTAAAAAAATTGTGACGACATTAGCGCTATTGTTCTCTCTGGGCGCTCACACGAGCTCTCTGAAGGATCATGGAACAAGGACTCCTCATATTATGTGGAACGACCCGCGCCAATAGCCATGTCCCACTTTCATGGGGTGCCTTTGCATGGTAATGTATGTGAAGATGCAGTCTTTGCGGGCTCCATTACCAATAAACGACCTATCCTGGAATATCTGTTGGATACCCTCCTAAGCCCTGTGTCACTAAGCTGTCACATTAACTTTTATCGCGTAATAGGACAGGTGCAAAGCCCTGTGTCCCGACTAGTTTGCAAAGACAGTCGCATTAAGCTAGAATAGTCTTAATGTAAAACTAAATTACTCCTGGGTTTCCTCCGCGTCAATTTTAAAAACGGTCAACGTTTCTTTTCGTATGTCAGGGAATATAATCTCACCTAAATACGCAATTTTCGATTAAATAAATCCGAAATTATTGAAGGTCTATTATATTAATATGATGGGGTCAAATATTGTGCGATCAAGCTGAATTTATCTTCGATTTGTTTCCTAATGAAGCTCCACCAACCTGCATTCCGCACACTCTGCACTAAAAAAAGTTTCTTCTGAACCACTCTAATGAGGCAGGCGTCTAAAATATAATCGTAATACCACATGAATTGAAATTTTATTTTTCTATCATTATCACGTGTGTCTTTGCAATGAAGTCAGAGGTATCATCAAAGCGGGATATCTTATATTTATTATATTATATCATTATATTATATATTATATCATCAAGCGGGAAATTATATCATTAATTCGTCTAATGGCTATGAAATATATTTTTTGGGTGGATGAAATTTTACCACGTTCATCTATTCCCTCAGTTCCTTCGCAAGGCACCCTCATACGTCAAAGAAAACTCGTGAGTGATGAAGCGCCACAGCGATTTTTGGCCCAGCGTAAAGACAATATACCTGCTCATTCGACAAAAAATGAGGATAATCCCTTCACAGATGCCCAAGAAATGGTCAGCTGCCAGATTTGGTGACTCTGCCAGCTGATCCACGATGTTAACACAACGGAGATACAAGAGCAACTAGAGCAACTGAATTTTCAAAGCGCTAGGCCACGCCTGCTGTTTTCTGATTGGCGAAGGAAAAGTCACGTGCCAAGATGTATCACGTATATTTGATTATTCATTGAGGGTTTCTTGGTCGATAGCTAATAAGAATAATAAACTTTATCGGGTCTTACCGCGTTGTTCAGGTCGAGCAACTCCTGGATGCAGTTTCTGAATACACTATCCCCCTCAACCTCTCTCCCTTCCCCTAATCCCCTACCGCACCCAACCCACCAACTTGAAAACTATATATTTCAACTTACAACGAGAGCAGCTCAATACCCTCTGAAGAAGTCGCCCGTAAGGCCCGAAAAAAATATTATTTTTATCCATGAATATTTGGTTTAGTACAGTTCCCAGAACTTTTTTCTGAAGAAATTATATTTGATGCCCGTATGAACGTAGAGAAAATTACCTGCCATTGTTTTTTTACTTTGATTTCCTATTACGCTTTTACTGCAGTCCTCCTCCTCCAAATCTCCAACGCTCTTTTCTGTCTTCGAAATATTACCACGCCAGCTTATCCACGATGTTAACACAAAGGAGATCTCAGAGCGACTGAATTTTCGAAGCGCTAGGCCACGCCTGCTGTCCTCTGATTGGCAAATGGAAAGTCACATACCGAGATATGCCACGAATATTTGGTTTTCTAAACTTTCAAGCAGTTTTTTTTAGAAGGAATGATATAAGAAGCTAATATTAAAGTAGAGGAAGTTAAATGCTACTGTATTTTTTTTATTTGATTCCCTCTTGCGTCTTTCCTAGAGCTCCGCCTCCCCCATATCTATATCGCTATTTCCTATCTTTCAAATATCACTGCACCACATATATCTGGACACTTATTGTCTCTCCACGCCCCCAAACACATTCCGTTCCTCTCCCTCCTCTTATACCTCCCCCCTCCACTTTATTCCCCACCCCCTGCAGCCCCTACTTCCCCTCACCATGGCAACCGCCGAACCTTCTGCTCCCTGGCACCGCGACGCCCCACGAGTAGTAATTGACTCGGCCGATAGTCTTCGCTGTGCTCGCCCCAATCCCCCTCCCATCCGTCTAACCCCCCCCCCCCCCCCCCGAATTTCCTCACACGCAATTCCTTGCGTGGCCACCTCAGATCCATCCCCAAATATCCTCACACGCGAGGAAGGGACGATTACCGCACGGATTTTGAAGGTCGATAGCAGCGACGACGGCAATGGATGTAACTATCGTACATATATAGGCAAATAGAGTAGGCGCGTATTTTTATTCTGAGGTGGAAGTGATTAAATAAGGAGGAATGAATAAACGAAAAATCATGGCTAAATATACATCTATACAGTTGGAACGAGACTCCTAGGGCGGGCTCGCAAGGATACACTCCTGGGGCAGGGCCTATAAGCCGGAGCTTTTTACCTCTGCACCGCAGAAGGGGGAGGACAGGAAGGACAAAGGAAGGAGGCGCCGCACAGTGGTCCCAAATCGAAAAAAGATGGCCAAAATTAATAACGTCGTAATTTTAGCTAAAACAGCAACGAAAGGATTTCTCTAACTGATTTTGATCGTCAGAATCTGATTTTGGCATTATTTTTACGATGTCACTTCATTTTAGCATTATTTGAGCTGTTATATCTAAACAATTTTTAGAAAATCTCGATATGGATGTCATTGCGATTGGCGATAACTTGGTGTTCATGTAGAGGTTAAAATAGTATAATTTTAAGGTAAAAGATGTATAAATTGTTGTTAAAACCCATTATAGAATTTACGACATGAAATTGGTGAGATTCGAACCCGTGACCATCGGCGGTAGTTTGGGACCGCTGTGAGCCCGACGACGCGACGCCTCCTGGGACGGGATAGGGAAGGAAGGGATGGGATGAGGAATCCCGCACCGCCACAAAGGCAGGCGGGTCCTATCACCAGCGAAACAGGCAACAGCCGTTGCTATTCTAACGATTTTGGAGGATTATCCTATGAGGAAGAATAATCCAACGATCAAATCGTTAGATATACATCTATACACTGCCCGGCAAGACGCTAACAGTCAGTTGGGAGAACATTAGGCTGAATAAACTTTTATAAGGTTTCCGCGCGGGTAAGGAAATATAAGGCAGCCGACGTTTCGGGCTTTGCTCTCGTTACCCGTTCTCATGGCTACTGATTCAAAATTTGAGGTGACCATTGAAGCTCGGCATCAGGAGAAACCCGAGAATAGTTTATTCATTATTTTCGCGAGTGGCGTAACTATGGGGGGGATTAGGGGATATATCCCCCCCAAAGCCTCAGAGAAATGAAAAGATTATCTAAATTTTTTGTCTAATTTTGACATATTATAACTGCATCTGCTTAAAGTTGAATATTTAGTGCCAAAATGATGTAATGTGTTTCCAGGCAGTGCATATTTTCAAATATTTGTCGTTAACTACCCCGCTCATCCCTTTCGCTTTATTAAGAATATTCCTAGTTATGCCACTGATATTCGCCGAGGAAGAGTTAAATCATACAGAACACTAGGAGTTTCCGATAGAAGTCCACGCCGTAGTGATTTGAATGTTCAATTTCAGCTATAATTTGCTAAAATCCATTGTGGTTATAGAAAAAACGAGTTCATATACCTATTCGTAAAGGAAAACATCTCTCTTATTTTATCATACTGTCTTTCCGGGTACAATGATGAGGTTCTAAGAAGAATTTTCCGTGTCGCTCAGACAGATATGGCTATGCTCTTTGCAAAATCCACGTAATCTGCGGGATGCTTCTTCTTCAATGCAGTGAACCCTCGACCCTTAGGACCTTATGTTTTCTTCTCTAAAGGCCGTTTTACACGAGGCACGGAATTGCGCAGGTAAGAGCTGCATTAATTTCTAAAATTGCGTGGAATTGCGCGAATTCATGAACGAAATTAGAGCAGGGGCTATTTTTGCCGTCTCGCATCCACGCATTCTCGCATGTGTTCTAGCAATTCACCGCTTTACACGACGCAATTTTGATTGCGCCTTCGCACGTACGTCAGATTACGCAATTCCGAATACCGTGTAAAACGGCCTTAACAAACGATGCATACAGATCTCGGAGGAGTCACATTATGTAGCGAGCCAACTTTCAACGTTAGATTAATGTCTTTCAATTGCTGTTTTCCCGAATGAAAAAGGAAGAGTACCTATCTACATACAAGCAGAGTATTTGCATACTTTTCTAACTTAATTATCAATTCCAGTGTTAACAATCTCATTGGAAACTTTAATGTAAACAGTCGGGATTTTGTCGCTGGAAACAAGTTTTACAAAATCTTTAAAGAGTATTTCGATTGGCGGCATTGTTTATCGCAGTAGTTCCTGTTTCTTCCGCGAGTCGCTCGAGGCACGTGACGTCATGTTCGAATTCATCCTTTGCGTGTTCTTAGGGAGTCGTTGGTCTCTCTGTATGTGTTGGTTGTTCTTTGGATGTGTGGAGAAGGAGGAAGGGAGAAGTGTGGATGGAGTTAGTGAGGAGGCCATGATTGACTGTTGAAATTTAAAATAAATACTCGAATGGAAAGCTTAAAAAAAAAATATTGAGACAGCGCATTTAAAAGTCTCATGCTAATTATCCACTAGATTCATGAATCAAAATCGACGTAGCCGCGTACTAATAAATACATGTTTATGAACGCCGCCATTGACGCATGGGTAGTGGAATCAACTTAAGTGCTAATCATAAGTAAATGGTGTGTGAGGAGAGGCTGCTTGTAGATGAGATACGGAGGAGGAAGAGTGTGTGGATACTCAGAGGGAAGGGGAAGTTGAATACAATGTTAGAGGGAATTATAGGACCGAGATATAGGACCAAGACATACATTATCTGACCTTCTCCAGGAGATTGCATCAAATTTATATCGCAGATTTTGCCTTTAATATATTTTTTACGCTCTCACTTGTAAAAAATTTCTTTCTTCGAGAGGTATCCCTCTCGATTACAGTGTAGTCCCCTCTGAAATTGTTGACCAGATAATTATATTAAATTTAAGATAGAATCCTTCAGGAATGGCAGTCTCTGGAAAATATTCTTACCTGAAGAAAATAATCGATTATGGCCGAACAAGTTTCCAACCGTGCCCGTAATTTATATAACGTGTTTTGAGGACCACGAATGTTCACTATTGATACTTTTTCTATAAACCGTTATTTGATTCTTAAAGTACATGTCAACTTTAACCTAGTCCCAAATTCAAAATTAATGTAAATAGATAGAAGGCAAAGGTAATTTACCTATGACGAAGGAGTTTTCCTCGACCAGCCATCTCTTAAGTAAATCGTAAAGGTTTTTCGCTCGAAATGAGCATACGACGTAATAAATTTGTCTACGAGAGAGATAAAGACCGTAGATTTTTCGCCAAAGTCCCATTATTAGCCGAAAATTTCGCGAATCGCGCGTACAATTAAAATGAGGCTGCAAATCATCAGGGAAAAACAATATCAAAAAGCAGAAGGCGTCATGCACGGAAAAGTAAAATGCCTTCAATAAAAATTAGAGCAGGCATCCATTCATTTCCTCCGCTGAAAATTCCACACCAATCATTTTGATCAATTAACATCGTTCCACAAAAGAAGGAATGCCAACTTTTTGACAACAGCGACGGTTGAATTATTAATTTTCGTTCTCCGGTATTTTTCTGATATTTGAGCGAAATGGCAATTCGCTAATAAAACTTACCGCGCCAAATGAAAGTCGCCTGGCCCGAAGCGTAGGAGCCAACTTTTAATTTGAATGCATGACTTATGTATCGTAAGCAAATTCTAGAGGTACACTCATTTAATGATTCATGTGACTTCATCAGAAAATGCACTTCTCTCCAGTTATTTATTTTTGGTAATTTTCATGTTGAAGTTTCCCGTTTTCTAAAATAAACATTCCCACTACAGCACGTAAAATAATTTGTTTTGGAGGTATACATTGTCTGAGTATAAATTTTAAAGATCCTTGTATTTTATCTCCCGATATGCATTGGCTAAATAAACGGCAAAAAAAATGAAGTGACTAATTCTTTACAGCATAGTAAATGAAGTATTGCAACTATTTATTTTTTACAGGTTCAATTTTTCCGAAAAAACAATAACTTAGGAAATACATTCTGCCAAATTCAATAATCGTCAAATGTGCTCAACACTATCATTAGGCTCATGTTAATTTGCTATGCAACTGATACAACACTCATTAGGTGCCGTAGTAAACAAATGAACATATAGATGAGGAATGAGCGGGTGATAGCATCAATTACCTGTATTAAACTATTCTAGCGATCGAGTTAGGTTTCATTGGAATGCTTTAGAAGTATTCTGGCAATCTCCTACCCCTTCATGGACTTCCCTCTTCAATTCAAAATAAGTCTTACTCCCTTTCATTCTGTCTAAAAATAATATTCTCATACACTGTTTTCAACATCCCCTTCGCGCTCTAAACTCGCTTCATCCGTACTATCTGTCTCCGTATCTCATCCGCCTCTCCTCATCCACCATATCAAACACTTCGTCACTCCTCCTCGCTTCCGTTCGCTTCACCTTCTCCATTCTTCGCCACATCTCGAACGCCTCCAGTCTTCTCTCGTCCGCCTTCCTAAGTGTCCACCGCTAAGAGCCATACTCCAGATCAGGCTCTTCACCAAACTTTTCATTAAACATTTACGTACCGATTATCTCATCCTGTTCATTAACGCCTCCTTTGCTAACGCTATTCTCATCCTGTTGTCCATACTGCAGAATACTTTATACTCAAATTTTCTGCTCAAGCAGTTAAATTGCACTACGTTCTCAAGTTTTTCCCCACCTACTTTTACCTTTAGTCTCACATTTATAACGAGTAACGCTTTAAAAAAACGCAAAATCTTGGTTTGAGTTGATTTAACGAGAGATCTTATCAATAATTCATTTTAAACTCCATTTGTGAAAAATGCTGGAATGATGGCTATGGTGATGATTGAGGAGTGAAATCATTTCCATGGGAATAACAAATGAAGAAATGTTAGTATTTTACTTTGACCAAAGAATTACACACAAGTTATATAAAAACGAAGTAGATGTTATAAAACTTGGAGCCAATAATGAAGAAGGAAGAATTTGGAAAGGATCGAGACAAGGATGAGCATTTTCCAGGTAGGTAGTAATTTTTAAATTTTGCTTCGAGAAACCCACAATGAAATCTATTCAGGTCAGGCAAGACAAGTATTTACGAGAAGTATTTAGTTACATTTAAATGGTTCACCTTAACACCACATACTTTTCGTTAACGTTTCTGATAACTTTTTTTCGGATAACGTTTGTACCGGTTACAAATAACATTTTGCTGGGTTAAAAAATACTTGCTGTACAGTAAAACTCGCTTATAAAGATCGCGCAGGTAACGACATTCTGCCTAAAACGAGGTAAGTTCCCGGTCCCTTGGACTTTCTTATCGTCATCAATGGCTATTTCCCCGCATTTAACGAGTTCCGATAATACGAAATCCCGCTATTACGACCTATTTTTTCGACCCTTGGGGAATTATTTCATCTTTTATAAAGAAATTAAGGTCATCTTCGCTTCTTAACCATTCCTTACCTTATCATCAGCCGTTATCAAGTGTGGCCATCACCACATAGTTCTACATTTGATCTTAAAATCCTTCCCTTTACAGCAGTTTGATTGAAAGGGTGTGACGATTGTGAATTGTTACGGAACTGTTGCTTAAATAAAGACGGTTTACGAAATATTCCTGCGATGTATTGGAAAACATAATTTATTTTGGATATGACGAAATTCCATATATTAGAAAACAGAACTATGGTCCTCTGAAATTCGTTGTAAGTGAATTTTACTGTATTTAGAAATAGGTTTGTCCT
Organism: Ischnura elegans; assembly: GCF_921293095.1. Classification (NCBI taxonomy): domain Eukaryota; kingdom Metazoa; phylum Arthropoda; class Insecta; order Odonata; family Coenagrionidae; genus Ischnura; species Ischnura elegans. The sequence goes on along the minus strand of NC_060255.1, from coordinate 64,188,415 downwards.
CACGGCAAATTCTTAACCAGTAAATTGGAATTAATACGAGTAGCAAAAATATTTTTTTTCTGTGCATGATCAGCGAATACTTTCAGCTTCGTCAACGGGAGGAAAAGGACGTTCAAAACAACGTTCACTTACCACCGCAGAAAAAAAAAATTCCCCGAAATCGATTTGAGCTCGAGCTATGGAAGGGGAGGATTCCGTAAATGCCCTGGCGTTTATTTTAATTTTTTAAATCAATTTTTCAGAGATAGGAAGCAGGCCGACTTAGGATTAGACGATGGTAGGGGATTAACTCCGCAGCGGGAACGCTTCAATTTCCGGAGGCTATTAATAGAGGGCAGCTTGACCGCAAGAATTAACCGAAGAGCATGTGTGAATGCTGGATCTTTGAATTTTTGATGCCGCTTCGCCTCAGGAATCTTTTCATACACGAGAACACTCTCCGATAAAGACATCCTCTTTAGCGCCAGAATTAGATCGATCATACGAGATGAGTCAATATAAATGTAACATCGCACATGATGTATCAACACTTCCTGGCGGAGCCTAACTATTTATGATTTATCTTCGCGTGAGAACAAACCTCCAAACTACGTTTTCATGAAGCCATTATAGCCAGATTTTGAATCGCAACTGAGCGTTTTTCAAGTTTTTTTTCCTTTATTTACTCCACCCACATGCGTGAAAGAACTCTTAACATGATTTCACGCATCATACTGTATATTTAAGTTCACTAATGTAGTTTTTCGTACTGTTTAAGTTCGAGTTCATACATTTAAATGGATGATAACAACGCTATCTTCAAAAACTGTCTCCAGCTATTCCGCGCTGAGGGCATGTAAAGAATAGATTTTATTAATAATGTTACAATAAATTAAGAAATAAATTTAATAGACCCACTTTTTTATTCTAAATAGAATACACTATCCCCCGTTGGCCAAAGGTCCCAAGTTTAAGCTTTTATGATATAAGAATAAAGTTGCTAGTTCAAAAAAATTATGCGAATTGATTTCAGCATCTAAATCAAATTCATTCCCTGTAAATATTCATTTCAATACGACAACGGTATTTTCAAAAATATGGTGACGAATTATGTCACTCGGGTGTCATATGTAAAGCAAATTCGCACCACGTTTTTGTTTCTGAACATGTAATATTTTGAGATATGAAGTGAAACACTTTGCATTTTCCACATAAAAATGTATTAACCTACAGTGTTATTTACTTATCTACAGTCTTATTTACTAGCATACTAACCTACATTTACGTGGAAAGTGCAAAGTGTTTCATTTCATATCTCATAATGGACCTCCACAAAGTATCTTCCTCATCCATCCAATTCACCATGTAATATTTTTCTAAAAGGTAGGTTCCCGCGGTTAAACTTAATCACTAAACTTTTTTAGTCTTCGTGGTGAAACGGTGTCGAGTTGTCACTATTAACATGCGTGGGCGACGTTCCGGATGCGATGTAGCACTCCATCTTCTGGACACACCAAACTATCAACTGATTTGGTTGATCGCTGGGTGTGTTCAGAAGATGGAGTGTTACATCGCATCCAAAACGTCGCGTCGGCCAGGTATGCGGATAACAACAACTCGACGCAGTATCACCCCGAGGACTAAGATAGTGTAATCTATATTTATTTTTTATTTATACGTGGGACCTTGAGACAATGCAGAGATGTTAATTTTCTTCTTTTCGTTCGCATAAAAACGTGGGTCTATAATTTTTTAAATACTCTAATTTGATGCATTTGATGACAAATGAATAATAACAATAATGTTATTCCTCATTGTACAAATAATACTTTGAGTATGCATAAACACAAATTTTGAATAAGACACCCATTTAAGACTTTCGCTTTGCTTAAGGTTTGCCAACTCACTCATTTACAAATAACTTCTAAATTTACCTGTGCCGCAATCAATTGTCTTTACTTGCACTTAACTGCTGGAGTGAAAAAACAAATTATACTTAATATACACATAAGATACATGTAGATAATACGACGTCCAAAAATTGAAATTATTCTAAGAAAAAATAAATACAATAGTTCATATTATTCCAGCATCACTCTTAGTGAATTGGTGGCAGTTCTTATTTCATAAAAGTGAGATTAAACTCTACTTTATACTTTTAAGCAACCGATTTCTGGCAGATTTAATGGAAATCATTTCGCTCGATATTCGTCATGATGTAATGGAGGTTCTTAATTTTAGTTCAATAAAACATTGCAATAACAATCATGAAATATTGCATTTCATGGTTTTATTGATCATGATGTAGTTTCATTTCACTACATACTTCGGCCATACTTGATTGTAGTGACCAAAATATATTTGGTCCCTGCTGTTAAAGGATTGACAATACAGCTGCTTTTTCCCAGGGATCAGTATATTATAGTAAGATGTAAATTTATAAACCCTCGGCTTAAGTAATTCGCCAAACGTGCCTCACTTTTTCTGAATATTAATTTGTGGTTATTACTTCATGAATGCATGATTTACTAACGACATGGCTGGTCGCGGAAAACTCTTTCTTTCGTCATAACTTACCTTTACCTAATATCTGCCAAATTATTTATATTAATTTTGATTCTGGGACTAGGTTAAACTTGTCATGCGTTGTAAGAATCAAATTACCATTTATAGAAAAATTAGCTACAATTAACAATCGTAGAAAACGAAATGCGGAGGAACGCGAATTAGTTCTAGTACTTAGTTCTTCAGATGTCATTACGCCTCCTCGAAGGAACGCAGAGGGACTAGAATGAAAACGACGCGACGGTTCTTCCCTCTGGAACCATCTGCTCGAGCAACTGAAGAAGAAGAATTATGTCTTCCCTACCACGCACAACTCCTGCCTTCTCGCGTCTGTTCGCATGATTCAATGCCTGCAACGCTTTAATTAATCGCGGTCGCTGTTTTAACGCCGATCAATTTATCTCTGCTATTCCATTCCACTCTCTTCCTAATTATTACTCATGCATACTCTGTGCTTGGCGGTTTTTTTCGCACGCAGACGGTTTATGCAGCTCCCACGAAATATTCAACGGCGAATTTATTTAATTTAATAAATGAAGACGAATTTCCGTGGATTTTTTCGTACTATAAGCCTGCTAATTGAAACATCTTTTAACATATTGATCCACCCGCGACTTTTTCAATAATTTGAAGTTATAGAGTAGAATTTAGCGCCTTATTTTTCGCTTATACCACGGAAACGTGTCTGAAATAACCTGGGATATACTTTCATACATCATATACCGTGCCTAATGCATGCCCGCATAAATTTTAACCACTACATATTGATTTTATGCGAAAATTTGGACGCATAATTTCAGGCTATGACCAGAAATTTTTTTAATCAGAAACTCCATCTACATACTATCACGCAAGACGTCTCAATTGACTCGTGGCAGGGTGTTAGAACACTAGACATTAACAGGGAAAAAAAGAAACGGAGATGACTGTACTGAGTCCCACTTATCGTTCTTTGAAGTCCTTTTAACTGGAGTAAAAATAAATCCCTAGACCCATCCGATAAAATTTTGATTGAAGTCTCCGTTTCCTTAAACAAATGAAAAATATCCAAAAAGGACATTAAATATCCATTCTGACCTAAGGACACGAGCAAGAACTCGAGCACACCAGGGTCGAAGTTGACCTCTAAGGAAAAAAAGATTGTGATGGTCAAGACAGACACTTTCAGCCAAGGTATTATATCCATTTAAGGCAATATAAAAATAATTCTATCCCAGCATATTTGTATTTTCCTACATACCTACGTTCGGACGTGGAACCCATAGGGTATGGTTTTCCAACTTTCAGCCAAAATGATGCTTCAACGTGGAACATTCAGCCAAGCTCCTCAAGAAACGGATGCATTGATGGGAAAAATTCGTTTAAGGCCTTTGAAAATCCCATGGCCCCAACATATCGATGACCTTAACAAAACGCAGACCTGTAAAAATAACAGAGACATGAATAATCCTTTCATAAATTACAGCATAACATAAAAATAGCACTCAAGATGGCTGCGAAGAAGTTTAAAGTTTGGGACAACATTGAAAGCCAAAAATTTCAGAATTATCTGAAAGTTAATTAAAGGAAGAAAACTAGAGAAGGAAGTATTCCGAAAAAAGTTTCTTTGGAAAATCTAATATCACCTTTCCTTCTCGAGTTTTAAATTAAGAATAAACTAATCCTTCGATTGTAATAATATTCAAAGTTTTAGTCAATATTATATTCAATATTATAAGTTTATATGTAAATTTAATGTATCAAAAAGATTGTTTACAGAAATGGTTTTTAATAAGCAAACAAAAAAAATTTGCAATAAAATAACTGAAATAGATTCATTAGGCAAACTGCATTATAATGTAATTAATCAAAGTTGGTGTAAATAAAAAATATAATATTGCAGCATAGCAGCTAAAAAACAAAATAACTACAATTTAGTACACATAAATGTTCTTAATTTTTTCAAAATTTTAATTATTTAAGTTAAAATACTTTACTGGATATCTCTGCACTGTAAATTTAATTGTTAATACTTGACCAACTTTTTCATTTATCGTAACTCTCAGCTTTTTATACTATAAGCCTTAAAATATAAAATAATACTTCCGAAATAACAGAACATATGTTTTTAGTATAAAAGAACCCAAGCGTTAAGATATTATGCGCATAAAAATTTAAATTTTATGGAAAAAGAGACGTCAATCGAAATAAACAAATCTAATAGAACCCTTTCATATCAATCAGCCAATAGAATCAATCACATCCTACATGCTCAGTAGTCGAAATAAATTTTGTTTACATTCAATCTGAGGATGTCACTCTCATTTAGATTGAGAACATAACTGACTTGGAAAAAAACAAACGTGGATGTCAGGGCCAACAGTAGTGAAAATTCTAATAATTAATTATAACCAAATGATTGCTTACATTGATGGTTATTTTTTCATTCATTCATGTTCAACCACCCCTCAAAGAGCACATAACGACCTTTCTAACTGGGATTCCAATGTTAGCAATGCATGAAAGAAACACCCATTCTCAGATAAGGGCCACCAATCCAAGCAGCACCCGAACCCACGGCCTTAGCCTAGGACTTCACCCTGCCAGGAGCGAAGACGTCCATTTGTTTAATGACTAAATACTTTTTATGGAAATTTATAATTGAAGAATGAGGAAAATAAAGCAAAAATGGTCTGTATGATGTACAAAATTTCACTTAACGAGCGTGCTGCGCCCGCTCCCAGCGGGCTTCCCCCGCTCTTTTCAATGCAGGTCCACAGAGGGATAGGTGCGTTTCTAATTTTAAAATGTAGGAAAAAAACGCAGGGTCTTATGTACAAATTTAATCGGAATGTTCATGCACAAATTGAGGTCAAAGGGCCTCTTTGAACACAACATTGGAAGTAATTACACTATCTTCTGTTAAAAGCACATGATGGCTCATACTTACGTATCAACAGGAGACTTGAATGTAGAATCAGCCGCATTTTGATATAAGTTATTTAAAGAATGCGAGATATTGTTGCAAATGAACAAATGTATCAGTTTGTGCGCCGTTAACGTCAGGAATATTTACCGGTTTTTGTTTTTTTTTGTTTTTTTTTTTAATTATTTAAAAACCAATTTTAGAAAACAATAGCAATATTTAGGAAGTAAGATATGGCGTCGCATGTTTTCTGATAAACTCTGTGCATTTAGGTACCTCATTTGTAGAGTTTGGATGCGTGTAAGTTGAGAAAAAGGTATCTATACAGTAGAAATAATATAGAAGATGCTTTCCTTTATTACATTATTAATCAGTTAATTATTACCAAGCATTGTACAGCAGTGATATTCGCACGCCGCTTAGAGGACTGCTAACCATGCAGTGTTCAAAATGGACAGACCCTCAGTCATGATAAGTCTATAGGTTGCACTCTATATGCCCTAAAAATTTCTAGGCAGCAGGGTACGCTGTAATAAAAAATTACCAACAGGAAAAAAGTCAAAATTCGAGCTAACACACTGATTCAATCCCAAGTAATACTTCATAATATCCCATGACCGATTTTGCATTCCTATTTCAATATTTTCAAGTACACGTGCCATTAACCATACTTAAAAAAATCAGTGGAAATAAAATCAGTTTTTAAAGTATTGATATTCGACGAGAGGTCAAACAAACAACGACCTTTCGGACCGAATACATCATATGCCTACCACAGATAAATATACTTCACTCAAGCCCTCGCATATCTGGAATTCTCTGGCTCAAGCAGAACCCTTGAGCTAAATTTAATGCTTAGGTCATTGCGCATATTGAATGGTTAAACCCTTCTTTTCGCTCCAGTGACAAAGCAGTGGCCCCTATTTCAAAATTCCTGAGGTCTAAATACGTCAGAAAAAAGATCTCAATAAGTATGCATATTAACATAAATACGGCTCGCATATCATTTCCCAGCCGGGCACCACAATGACAGAGTGCCTTGTAATATCCCGATACAGCACCAACTGGAGCTTGAACCCTGATAATTGTGGAGGTTTGCCTCTTGAAAATTTTTGTGGATCACGCATGAGGAATTAAAAAAATAGTAGGAATAAGCTAATAACTACACACTTAAGGACGGACTGTGAACGGCAGTTACCTTGGTTCTAGAAAACTAAAACCTATTCCAACTTAGGTAAAATTCAATTTTAGAATCTAATGTGATCATATTTAGATTAAACTCATCCTCTCAATTAAATTATTATGTTATACGCCTGCATGAAAATTACGCCGAAAGGATAGATTAATCCACTGATAATGATAACTATTTTTATTACTGAAACAATATATTCATAATCAATTTTATCTGTAGATATGTGGACCATGGGAAACATTTCTCATCAGTTTTCTCGCACGATTTTATCACCTTATATTCCGCAAATACTTCTTTCCGATACAAATAAAGGTAATACCATTAGCTCTATCTAAACCCCATCCAATTAAATTTTAGCATCATGTAATTTTGAGCCTCCTTTATCTTCTTTCGCATGCCTACCTTAGATAGAATAATTCTTCGAATACTAAGAGACAGCTAAAAATATATATACATTAATTATTTTCGGACGATTATGGAAAAATCTTTCACAATTTCAATGGGACATATTAATATTCAGTATTAAATTTACTAAATAATCTGAAAAAATAATATTTTCATATTTCGGGAAGCTTAAATGATTTTTTGATTCATGAAAAGTTGGATGACATTTTAGATGAGAAGCACAGACAAAAATACAATGAATATGGGAAAATAATATTAGCTATTTGTTTCATAAATGATCAGAAAATAAAGAAACGGGTTGCAAAGGCTGCAGCCAATTTTATGTGAACTTCCTTTGCGTATAAGCTTTAAAAAGAAAACTGTGGTGATACACGATATTTTCATGTTTCTTGCAGTACGCATGTTGCACGCACATGAACTTTTGCTTTCATGGAATAAACTCTAAAGTTATGAGGCAACAGCAATTGCATCACACAGAAGTTAAGAATTTCGGACTCAACCATTAACAAGAGTCATAAAATTTCTCCGGGGCTATCGTCATAATCATACTGTTTCTCCATTTCTGGCGGCATGGCGTCTAGACATAGTCATAGAGAAGAGACAAGTTTATAGTGTATGAGTGCGATAGAAATGGGTGAGTTGATACTAGCCGCAGTTCAAAAAAAATGTAAGAGAATGGGGTATCACGAGAAAAGGAAAGTGGGTAAAGGTCAAATTATACAATTCGTCTTCCCTTATAACTGAAAGTTATTGCTAGCTTTTACTTTCTCGATTCATATCTACAGATTTTATCCGATCAAACTGAATTTAAAAAAATAGTTTACGGTACTAGAATTTTTCCGTGTAAAATTATGCCACAATAAATCTACAGCTAGCGTAGTATGTTATACAGCGAAAGCGAGAACTCCCCGTTGACCTCTAGCTCTCCCATATGGGTTACTACTCACGCTATAGCGTACGCAATTTTTTTTTCCTGAAAAACTCAACCCTCGCACAGAATTCTCCCACCCCAGTGACGACCCTCCGCTAACCACTTAGGAACTCCCCACCACATCTGAAACCAACCAACCAACCCTCCTGCCTCTATGGCCACCACTCCATATAACCCCTTAACAAATCCTCGAGGGGTTAATTATATGGAGCTAACCGTCCGCTATGGCGTCCGCGTTACCTCACGGGCGAATGAGCAAACAAGGAGAGGTAGGAGGGATGAATGCGAACGAATTATGATCCCCGAGGATAAAAAAATATACATAAGTGAAGAAATAAAAAAAACGCATCGTAAAATATGATGAAATAAGGTGGTACGGAGAGAGAGGGATAGAGAGAGAAATTCGTCCCGAAGCGCCGTCGCCAGGCAACCAATACTGATGAAGCGCTCGTAAAGTTATAAAGAAAAAAAACGATGCGGTACTATCTTATGCGTTAGGCATTTTGCGCCACTTTCAGCCTCGTTCCTGATTTAACGCACCTACTTCGGGATCGCAAAAGTTTCCGCTACAGCGAAACTCTGCTAAAAGTGAGCAAGATAGAACTTTCAATTGAATTAGATTGATGAAAATGGATGAAAGGGATGTTTCAGATAAATTAAAATACTATATCGATTCAAACGATACTTATCCTACAAGAGTGGTATGAACACACTCGTAACTTTTTGAACGAGTCTCGATAGCTAATCTATAAATTCCTTCGTAAGGAGGCTATCTAAGTTATTCAACGAATAAAGTATACATCCATTTACGAATTATCAGGATATGAAGGCTATGTAGACCATAATCACAAGAGAATTCGGTGATCAATAATACGGAAACAAGTCTTTCTATAACGAAATTAAGTATTCGTCAGTTGCACAAATTTGCCAAGAGATGCAATACATATTACAATGACATATTTTCATCTTTAGAATTTGGGATGGTTTTCACGGTCGCGCAAGAGGGTTTACCAATAAGGGAAGGAGTAACATGAGAGCACACATATATTCTAGGAGGTATGCATACTGGTGGGAAAGAGCAGGAATACTGAAAAAATTCAAATACTTACATCATTAATTATAAAAGTATTTTTCATTGATATCTTTAATGAATTGGTTGAAAAATTGTGCAGTAACTCACGAATAAAATTAAAGAATAAACTGGAAAAAAACATTGAAATGTATAGGAATATATTATTAAGATATTCAATGAATACCGAGAACAGAAAAATTTAGCGGTCAGTGCTATAAAAAAAACTGGACCAGATCTCGAAAACTCTTCTCTATATTGCTTAGCGGAATCCTTCATTGTAAGGTAATATTCTCCAACCTATTCTTCACTCACATAGTTATTCAACCCGAAGATTGGTTCGGATAGGTGAGGGTAGAGCTCTCCCAAGACTTACCATAGCCATGGGTGTATCATTATCACACGTTAAGGGTAGAAGGGCAAGTTCCTTTCTCTGGGCCGCCTCGCACTTCGAGTATTAAGCTTGGGGTTTCTTGCGGACCTATTGGGTAAAACTGCTGATCAATTGGTCCCCAGTTCAAAGTCCGGTTTAAGCATTTGGATACCCTCAAATAACGTCCTAGAAGTGCGACTTGGTCCTGAGAAAGGAACTGCATTCCCTACCTTAGTTGTGTGAAAAGGTACAAAAATAGAGGATCTGAATGTAGAGGGAGGGGGGGGAGATTGGAGGTACATACACACATTTCTGTCTGTAACTGAAATATTTCTGTACCAGATGATGACTGCAAGTCAGTTGAAACAGGTGTTGTAGATTTTTGAAATTAAAATAAGCAGAGAGTACGGTATAGTATATTCGTGTCTTTTCAGAATGCTGTTCCACGATATCTCTACCGAAAAGTTTGACTTCATGATTTTCCCACGCCTGAGGCCAAGTGTGGGGTGAGCTTTACCCTTACACATCCAAACAAACTTTTAAGTCAGATCACTGCGTGAGTGAAGGGTGAGATGAAGAATACTAACTTACAAGGAAAGTCAGTCAAGTGTCATCACCAGATCTCGTTCAAATTTTGCCAGGAGATATTAAATGGATATCCATCATGTGTAGTTTTTGTTTCAGCCGTCAACGTTCAATACTTTTCAAGATATTAACGACGGAAAGTATCAGTAAAATGACTAAATATATGCTAACCTCACCACAAAAATACACGTCAGTGCCCCACTCTAGAAATGGAGCATGAGTATCTATTGTTGCGCTGTAGATAGCATAAATTTATGAGTTTTCCTGTTTCTTAGCATCGATAATATCTCGAAAATTATTTAAGGCTGGCAGCTGAAGTGAAAAATAGAACTCATGGGTATCCATTTACTATCTCCTGACACAATTTGAACGAGATCTGATGGTACTACTTTAGGGACTTTCCTTGTTAGAGAAGAAAGGTATCCTAAATGTTATTTAGTTACGATTCTTCAGAATTGGCTCCAGTTTTCTAATTTTTCTCGTATAGATTAATTCAATCTCATGTTTTCTCTCACCAACCCCAACTTAATACATGTTTTTCCCTCAAATCTACCCCAAAATTTTTCCACTCCCGAATCGGACCCGAATAACCTTCTCTTTAGCCTCCGGGCAGGTTTTTAACGGTCGAGCAGACCGATTTAACAAAGGAAGGAAGGAGTTATGGGGCACCTCACGTGCATTCCGGCAGGCCAACGCAGAGAGAAATGGTACATACAAGCGTACCACGGGGGATTAGTCACAAGAGGGAGAGCAGCTCTGAACAGGAATCATCACGGGCGATCGCTTCCATAAAAATTTGCGAATCGCGAGGAGGGGGTCTATATGTAAATGTATGTGTGCTCGCCAGCTAGCGGCAGTAAGGGAGGTTATTCTGTACTTCCGAATGAAAATGACCACATCCGGAGAGTTGCTGGATCTTAATATGAATCGTTGAGTCAATTACTGTCCGAGGCCAAGAATTTACCACTGAGAAGAAAATAATACGAATTAATAACTCCCAAGTACCTTTTAAATCGGTTTAATAATGGTTTCCTCACAAATAAAGAGAGTTTAGGTAGGTTAGGATATAATTAAGCCCCCGAATAAACCATAGACATGATTAAAAGTTCACGCATTCGAAGTGTAAGCATGAGTTTCTTCAAAGTCATTTTTTACCGAGAGATATCGTGGAACAGCAAATGAAATATAAACGAAGATATCAGTACCTTATTATCATTGAAGGGCAATCGAAACACGTGCTGTGAGCTGTAAAAATAAAATTAGTGTGCAGTACGATATCTTTGTTTGTCATACGAGTTTCTTTCACTGGAGCAACTCTGGCTTCAAGGATTCTTCTTTTGGGGTGACTAAATTCAAGATTTGAATTTCGGATTCAAAAGAAATTTTACGTACCCTCAAAGTAGTGGTGCTATTTGAGAGGGGTTATTCTGTATTTCTCAGTGAAAATGATCACGTTCGGAGAGGTTTTTGATCATCTAATGAATCGGTGAAGGAGTGATTAATTGCTGAAGACAAACAAGGGGATCACGTGGAGTAGGCATAAGTCCGCCGCGTTGATGCTTGACTTTTGTTGCCACACAAGACGGATTTTTATCGGTTTAAAAAAATTTCCGCAGCACGAAGATGAGCGCACAGCTCAAAGTGAAAAATAAATGAATCGCTATATATTACTTACAATCGCAAAGGTAAATACTGAAAGTTATTTATTTGAAAGGTCATATCACCAAGAATAAAATTTTCGGTTAGCCGCCGTCATTAATTTACTTACGCTCTCAGGGAGGGGGCTCTTCCCGAAACAGCCTACGCCACTCATTGAATTTTGCTAATAATCCCGTATTTCGTTGTATCCGTGAACTCATCTCAAGCTGACCCCAAATTTGGAAAAAATAATAATTTCCCTGGTAGGTAAAATATATATACAAAATTTTGTGTGTCTGATTGTCGTTCATGCATTTCCACACCATTCATTAGATCACCATTAATGTTGGCAAATACATGCAGTTGTGAAAGAAGAAGTTAACACTCGAATTTGCCTGAAAATCATGATTGTAGCTCACAAAATTACTTATCTTTCTCTGAAATCAACTACAGTATATTTTCCATTACAACAATCGACAATGATAGTTAATAGTGAGTGATTTTAACGATGAAATGTAGTTCCAATTGCATTCGAATTGTGCTTTGGAGTTCTGGATGTTTGAAATAATAGCTATTTCTCCACCGATTAGGGTTTTAAATTTATTATCTTACTTAAAAACGTCTTCCTGATTTTTTACAAGGCTGATCAATCGAAGGATCGCCTCTCCCTCGTATTTTTTTTATTTCTTCGGCTGCAGACGAGGTTGGGTAAGAGTGTGCTTGGGGGAGAATGGCCAGCCGGGAATGGACTGCGGGAGACAAGATGAAAGGCCGGCTCATTGGAGTGGAAATCCCCCTCAACCCACCCTCCCCAATTCACATCCGCTTTATGCATGTAAATATTATACCGGCCGCATACACCAACTCTCTTCCCCATGATTTCAATGTCTTTGGTTTTCCCTCTCTCCTGGTCCACCTATACTCCGCAATTACCCAATCTTCTTTTATCTCCTCGTCTTATATGGATTCAATCCCTTTCCGTTCTTCACCATCCTCGAATAACCGTTTATCACAAACACCAATGAAGCGATGGGATAAGAAAATTACACTTACGGTCGGTTTTAATAATCTTCTATTTCTATCTTACATTTGCATATAAAAGAGAAAGCCTGTTTTTCCGTCCGCTATGCGTTTCCATACGGCTGCACGGATGGCGACCAAAGTTTGTTCGTAGGTGCATCTCATGCTCTCATAGCCCGCAGTTCTACTTTTGCATGCGTCCAACGTGTCCTTTGCGTCGTTTTCGCACTACCATTTGTTACCTCGCGATGAACATCCTGCCGGGTAAGCACATCTCGTTACACGGGTGAAGTGAAAACATAACTAAAATGATACTATGCCTATCTGTTAATTCTCTTGGTGCAAACCTTTTTGCTATGTTATACGTCCACGCGACGAAGTTTGGTCTACGCAAATACGGACACACATAACGATCAATTTTGCAGAGCGGGGAATAAGCTGAACCTATGCGCAGCATATGGAAGTCGTTTTTTTTCATTGTTTGCTGTTATATATTTATACCATTATACCAGCTTTGTTCCTTCACCTAAAATCCTGCCATATGACCATGAATTCCAAGTTTCCCATTTTCTGGGTACTATCCTTCCCGAGCAACGCCTGCCAATGTCTAGTAAACGCTAACCGTAGGATGATATAGCCTTACGTATGATTTAACATTTTTCAGGCGAATACGATGAATAAACTCTTCTCGGATTTGCGCACGCGTCATAAAAATTAGCAGGCGACGTTAGGGGTTTCGTCTCGTCGTCCTATTATCAATGGTTGTCATAGAAATATGTTTCAGTTGATATCAGTGATAGATGAGTAATCGAAGCCTTGGGTATGGGTAACGAGAAACGTCAGCTGCCTCAATTTTTCTCACGAGCACGCAAACCTGACGAGACGTATATTCATGATACTGCCTTTTTACCCTTATCTAGAGGTGTTTAAAAGTCCCGGTTGGCTTCGGTATTAGATTTGGCTTCAAAATAACCAGGACTTTCAGCCACCGCCATGTAATGCTGAAGGTTTTATCATCCTGACCCTAATTATTATTATTATCAATACACATTGCTACAATTAGACTATTGCCTGGTGGCAGCATTAGACGTATACACATGAACAACAAATGTACCTATCTAATACAATGTTTAGAAACAGAAAAGACACCCATGGTAAAAAATAATCCATTCATTCTAATCTCATACTACTAATAATTTAACATTGTGCCAATAAACCAATTTAAAACAATCTATTAAATACATTAATTTTGGCGGTGGCACAGATTTTGCAGACACTACCCTATCCTTAATTAAGTGATTTGTGGAGGGAACTTCAAGCACAGTACTCTGACAGCCCGATAGGACGTTAAACCGTGGTTTTTGTGGCGGCTTTCATTAAGAGCAGGGTAATTATGACGACGGTTTCCTCTTCTCCCTTCCTTCCGTACGCTTCCTTCGTGGCCCAAATGTACTCAGCCCTCGGTCACCGCTAGAAATTTATTGTTTTTATTTTATGTATTTCTTTCCAACTTCCCCGTAAACAGCATATGAAGGCTTTAACAACGGAGGATTAACAAAGGACATCATAAACATCCTTGCCCAGGCGGGATTCCTACCCACGACCTTCGGTTTGGCAGGCGAGGACTTTGGCCCACCGCTACCGAGGCCGGAAAATATAGCAATTTATGGAATAGAAGGATGAACAAATTTGCAATTTCCACACAGTAATTTATTAACACCGACCATGGTTTCGTTACAGAGTAACAATATCAAGGTGAAAATTCAGGTGTATTGATACCTGAATTTTCACCTTGATAATGTTACTCTGTAACGAAACCATGGTCGGTGTTAATAAATTACTATGTGGAAATTGCAAAGTTGTTCATCATTCTATTCCGGCGATTATGGATTTCCACCAAGTTACGCCCGCTACGATTAATTAGATTAATTATGGCAATTTATAAATAAATAAATACAGGAACAACGACATACCTTGCATTATTCAATCACCAATCAACATTTTCGCAAACAGACTAATATTTTCTGTCCTTTATGTGAGACTTACTATGGATAATTGTGAAAAAATTATATTCATCTCATGATTTGACCGATTAATGTTAAACGGCTGGTGTCCTAACCGCTCTTGCCACACACCTATTGAGGTGGCTTACAAAGTAATGGGTCAGTGCATGAGGGCTCAGGGGAGCCCTTCGAGGATACAACACACCGGGGCCGGAAACCAAGCCAGTGGCTTATACGCCCAGACACCCGGGGAGGGGGAGGAAAGGTGGGGAAAAGGAAAGAGGCGCCGCCGCGATAGGAGACCGTCGACGCCTCTGGGAAAGGAAAGGTGCGGAAGGAACGGGACGAGGGAACGACACCTCAACGCTATAGAAGCGAAGAGGGCCCTACTATTAGCGAAACCAAGCTTACGCAATTAATGTGCCAGCGATTTTAGTGGGTTTTCCTACAAGGAAGAAAAATCCATCGATCAAATCGCTAGATAGAGTAATGGGCCAATGAAACCAAACGGATTGAGAATTTAATGTAAAAGATAGGTTAACCGACTAAATGTAGGTTTTCTCAGTGATTCCTGTGGTTTTAGCCACACTGATCCTGGCATCTGAAAGGTGAAAAATCAATGGAAGAAAAGAAGGAAGGAGGACTCCGTTTTTTTTTCCTTCCCCCGCTTTCGCGATTATGTCATGTTTTTCGGCCATTTACGCAAAAGCGTTTGGGAAACAGCGCCACAACGCGGGTGAGGCAATAAACCCGTTCGTAAAACTTCGGGTCCTTCCCCGAAAGAGCCGTTTTGGGAACAAGAAGGTCTCGCTCCCATCTGCTAAAGTTCTTCTTTCCACGCATCAAGGTGCCTTTCCCACCAAAAGATCTATGGTGCTCCGAGTCAGGCCCTTAAAACCACCCAAAACGGCTTGGGAATACTAAGGTTATTTTACACGCCAGAATTTTACAACTTCAGGCTGGCCAACCGTATGACACAAAGATATTCCCTGACTTTTACATACTTCCTGTAGCATTTACGCAATTTATAATTGTATATTCCCTTGATAATTTTTATTATACGAAGTATTCGTCTTTACAAGGGATAAAAATGTGATTAAAGGGAGTTATAAAAAATGTAAAAATCAGATAAGTTGAATTAAGATTCTAATAAATGAATAATCTAAAAAACGATTTAACAATTATGATAAGCATAACCCGAATAATATATTGGATACAGGATAAACGAACACCAAAGACATAGAGGATAGTGAAATTGAATGTTGTTTCAGAATTAATCTGGTTAGGTAAATTCTAACATAGCAGTTATGAGATAGTTACATTAAAATTTACTCAAACCTTCCCAAAAATTTCTGATTCTGATTTCAGATACCAACAAAGCGGTCGTTAAGTGGAATCTTAAGAATTCTTGGAAATTTTCTTTGTTCCAGTAATTTCAAATGCTCTAATATGATGGACATATATCACCATGCGAACTTAAAGACTAATATGAATATGCTACCAGATTTTTGTAATTTCGATTAGGATAACATTCACCTTCCCCTCCTAATTATATCCCGTTATAATAACAACATTTTCTACCGGGGTAACCACCCAGGACTAACATGCAAAATCTATCTCCTTCAAAACGCTTTTTTTTACGATTTTGCTGCATGCTAAAAACCATCAACTCTACTACAGTTTCACTAACCACTTCAGCCAAAAATATTAGCCCAACACGTTTTCATCCCAAGCCAATGAAATCCCCTTACAGCATTAAATACACTTTAAAGAAACAAAGACATGTAATACTCATTAACGATTTGTTTCAAAGGAAACATGCGGTAGTCATATCTCGTGCCGTTACACAAATAATTACTCTCATTCGGAGGGGTTCATATTTGGCCGAAATTCATAAACGATCAGAAATAACGAGAAGGGAAAAAATCCATACAAAAAGGTATAACAATAACATTAGTAAGTTGAATTTAAAACCTATGTTCTCTAATAAGTTATAGAGGTTACCAGAGGTTTCATAATTGCCGAAATTATATAATAAAATGTGTTGTGATAAATCCAATTTTATTTAAATATGTGATTAATACGTTAGACACTAAGAAGCTGTAGCCTTATTTCCTGAAATAAGAACCCGATGTCTTTTAGCAAGGAAACATGTTTAAAAGGATGCAGTAAAGGGTTTCATTAGGAAAATTCATAATTATATATCATTAACTAAGTGTTCATACCCATTAATATTATTTCTACCTATTCTATGAAAATTAAATTTTGGCAATCACGATTACCGTAACTTTCATCAAGCATTACGGACCGAAAAAGTATTATATTTTTATGCATTCCTCAAGATTATTTTGTTTGCTTCAGTGAATGGTAATTTGGTGACGCCATGGTGCCACTAAACAATTTTAAGCCGTATATATTGACATATGCATCCGAATCAATGTTGGCGATGTTGGCCGATCTACTCACCTTCATGGTAATTGAGAGGATGATTCATCAATGAGCTCACTTATAAAAGAGAATGGTAAATGAATTATGTGGCTTGTAATAACTGATTGCAACAAAGATGCAATCAACCTTATCATTTTCACATTCAAAGCTGTTTTCCAATATTATTTTAACTCCACTTTTAACTTTTTCATATATAGTGCCCTTACACCCCTTGCCACACGCCTATTGTGGCGGCTTGCGGTATGCATATGAAGAAGTGATGCGTTCAATTCGGAGAACGATTCTATCCCGTGTGAACGACTCACCTCCACCCCTTCCCAGGGCCTTAAAAGGCTTTCCTTTCTTTCCCTCGAACATATTCTGTCCCTGAGGTAGGGAGCGAATCCCCGGCAGCACAAGTGGGATCATTGCATCGAAACGTCTTCATTAGAGACCTCGCGGGGTGGGGCAGGATCTCCCGGAGAGGCGAGGGGGATTGCGGGGTCGGTAGGGCGTCTGCCCCCCGACCATCTCTCTCTCTGCTGGGCAAATAAGGAGGTAATGGGAACCGAAGATGGGGGCGACTTGAAGTGGTGCCGCGAGGAAATGGCCGATAGGTGTCACTAGTGGGTTGGGTACTTTGTGAGAACCGGGTCGCCGATGGAGATGGGCTGGGCTGTGCATGAAATAGCGAACCGACTCAGGGAATAAAATCGCCTGCATCGGTGGGGCACCAGTCAAATATAATAGGTATCACATGTTTTTAAAACATTAAGAACATTTTTAAGGCAAAAATGAACCGTAAAAGCAAACATTGGCGGCCTCGATGACGGCAGGGTAAGCAGCAGGGTGAGTAGTCGTCACTATATGTTTTTAAATATCAAATTTGTACCATAAAACATTTCTTGCAAATTGTGTTTCTTCCGGCGTTTTCGATAATCCGGCTCTGCCACGGCTGCATATGATGGGTCGGATTACTGAGATCGCCCTCAATATTAAAGCTAACACTTTCAAAATAAACACTCGATCAGTCGTTGATCTCTCTTTCTTGGAATCTGCCTGATGGTCTCGTACCAGCTCCTCTGCTTGCTCCCTAATTTATTTTTAGCTTTAGTTTAGAAAGTACTTTACATGCTTTATTGATTAACGATAGCCTATATAGTCTTCACACTCTAACTTAATTCCTTTCTTATGCGACTGTACAAACCCCACTGCTTCACTCCATTCTCTGGGCATTTTTTTTCAATTATCCGAACTATTATTAATAATCCGTACAGGAAAGAGGATCACTTAATCACATGCATTTTCTATTAACTCTGTTGGTATTCCACCTTCAGCTGACTCTCTGCCACTTGTAAAATCCTTTGATACAGAGCTCATAGTTTGTGCCATACAGAAGATGTTTTAACCTGTTTCACAAATTATCTCTTCATGAACCACTTTATTTCCGTAATCCGAAAAATTAACAAGACAAAATTGAGAAATAATGGAATGAAGCTGGGTGGTCTGCATTCACACTTTCATCGCAGTCGGGGTTTCTTCTCAATGATTGGCGCCGATTTTCGTGCTCCAATGACTAAATAGTTCTCAGCAGTTACCCCTAAGTCTTGATCAGCGAGTACCCGGTTTCTTCATAGAAATGGCGCTTTTTTAATCGGATTTACGTTGCCTCGTTAGATATTCTGAACCAATAATTTAACTGTCGGCAGTTTAGTTAAGCTTGATCAAAATGGATGTATTTTTTTAAATTCCACGCAATGCTCGGCAATGGCCTCGAAACGCTGTATAAAATGGACACTTTCCGATTATAAACCCGAAAAAACACATTTCAGTCTAATCACCAGACATTTCTTCTGAAATTAGTTTGGAAACCTTTTATGAAACGTGTTACGATGTGGAGGAGGTTGTTAATATTAGATGAATAAGAAATTGCAACATTCGAATGAATTTAGAGAATTTCTGCTAAATTCTTTGACAATATTGCATTTTCTTAATAATCAAACATTAATAACTTACAACACATCGTATCACGTATAAAACAAGATTACCAAGCCACTTTCAAAAGAAAGATATCGAATATCAGCTAATAGACAAAATAAGGTTTCTCGGGTTTCCAACCGAGTGAGAGTGTCTATTTTCTTGAACATCGGCGGTGGATCCATGATAAAAACTACCAATGGTAATTTCCACGTTCAAATACAAAACTCAACTACCGACTATGGTTTCGACATGTTATGCCATTTTAAAGGTATTTCTTTCCAATTTTTTGCCTTTAAAATTGCATAACATGTCTGTTGTCGGTCGGTAGTACGATTTTATTTTATTCTCAAACCACCAAATACAGTTCATATTGGCCATTTTACATCGGGGTATTCAACAAATTTTAACAAGTAAACGTACACGAACAACCATGCCCTGGACAAGGGCTACCCTACTACTACCCAGGCGGGTCTTGAACCCGCGGCCTTTTGTTTGGCAGGCGAGGACGTTACCCCGCCGCCACCAAGGCCGGCAAAAATATACTACCGTGAAAAAGCCTCGAACCCTGGTTCTCCGGGTGATAGCCGGAGATGCTGACCACTAGACCACCCAACCTATCATTTCGACATGTTTTGCCATTTTTAAGGATTTTTTTTTCAATTTCTCCCTTGAAAATGGCATAACATGTCGAAACCATGGTTGCTAGTTTAGTTTTAGACATGCTTTGCCATTTTTAAGGTATTTTTTTAATTTTTTGTCCTTAAAAGGGCATAACATATCGATACCATGGCCGGTAGCTTGTTTTTTCACATGCTATGCCATATTCAAGGTTTTTTTTTCTACCTTTAGAATGGCATAACATGTCGAAACTATGGTCGAAAGTTGAGTTGTGTATTAAAGTGTGTAAATTACCATTTGTAGTTTTGATCAGGGCAGCATCATACTTCCACAAAGTTAATCCTGAAGTGATTTTATATGATGCGGTGGAAGTTATTTGTATTAGATAAAAAACGACATTCCAATATTTCCCCTGAATTTAGCGTAAATTCTATAAGTTTAGCGGCAATATTGATATTTCTCATATAACCAATAGTTTAAGTATACTGAAAAAGATATGAAATTTTAGATTTATATGTATTCGGTTGGTGGGCTCCTTTCCTCGTCATTGATGTTACTCACCCTTGCATTTCCTTGTGGTCTGCCTCAAAGCTTTCCTCGCATCCCTACACTCTGCAAAAACACCCTTGCTCTCATCCCGTTACCGCAAATTTTGGGCCATTCCCCTCGTAATACCGTATTCTGAATTTCTTCGCCTGCGGCCGCCCTCTCACCCTTATACCAAGGCAGTTTCCATTTCTACCCGCCAGGGGGCGCGAACGCATCAGACGGCCTATCTCGACGGCCTTTCACCTTTATAGACCTCTCTCCCAGCCATGAGTCTTTTTTTTGTTCCTTTGTCTGAGTTGTTAAATTCTCGTTCACCAAAAAGCATTGCTTAAAAAGATTCGTTCCTCTAGTTGGATGTAGTTGGTGTCCGCGGCGTTTCTCCATATGAGTCACAGCTTTCGGGCGTTTCTCCGCGTTGCATTGTCCATAGGTGACGACAATTTCTCCAGCCATCCTGATGGCGTCATTAGGTCAGAAGTATGCATCGCTGCTTCTGACCTGAAGAAGCCAACAGGATAGCTCGATAAACTGTCGTCACATATGGACAATACAACGCGAAGGAACTCCCAAAAGCCGTGACTCAGATGCGTTCCTCTCTTACCATTAAATATGCAACGCCTAGCTGAAAAAATTACCTAACTTTCATTCGTAAATAATTTTAATTGGTACAGAAAATGACTTTTATCGAATAGAATAGTAGCTTAATGAACTGCGTACTTCAACCTAGGAACTAAACCGAATTCTGGTCTTAAGGCATGGTTACACGGTACATTGGCATATACAAGCTAATGTCTGTTTGCATGAATGACTTTTGCGGACCGGAACGGAGCATGTGCGAATGCATGAACCAACTTAGAACGGGTTCTATTTTCCGCTCTTGCATTCGAACAAGTTGGGTGGTTACATGGTGCATTTTCGTTTTCATTCACGCGTTCATACATTAAGACATTACCTTGTACGTGTTGATGAATCGTGTAACCAGGCCCTTATACTGGGTACGATTCCATGGTGAAGACTGTTAATACTCCACTTAAATAGTCCTCCAGGAGAAGGCTGTCCAGGGAAAGAAACAGCCTGAGGCGCTTGATTCCAGCCGGAGAAGTCTGCATCTACATATAACTCCGTTTTCCACCTCAACAGGCGTGTGGACACACCAGAAATTAACGACTAACACTGAAATCCTTCAACAAATAAAAGTTCCGCCTAGCATTTATTCAAGTCCTTTATTGTTGCAGGGAATAGCGAATTCCCATACTTGTCCGTTCGGCAAAATATCTCTCTTAACTTATCGTCTCTCTCGGACCTTGAAATAAAGTGAGGTTCTAATATGATGTTTTTCGGGGCTCAGCCTAACTACGAGAATTTTCCCTACTGCTAAAAAAATCCAATTAAATAACTTTGTCCGCCAAAATAGAGTAAAATAGCCACAAATCACATGTTTTTTGTCCAAAAAATCTATAGTTCGCAAATTTATCAACATATATGCGGCGGTGGCGGCGGGGTAACATTCTCGCCTGCCAAAGAAGAGGTCGCGGGTTCGAGTCCCGCCTGGGTAGGTTTCCCCGGTCCAGGGCATGGTCGTTTGTGTACGTTTACTTGTTACATTTGTTGAACACCCCGGTGTAAAATGGCCAATAAGATCTGTATCCGGTGGTTTGAGAATAAAATAAAAAATAAAATATTTCGTATTCTCAGGCGAAGGCCAAAATCTATATGAAAAGTCGCATTTTAAAAATCAACTTCTCACTGACGAGGAACGGTAAAAGTAATACTTTTGATATTCATTCGATGTCTTAAACAAAGCAGATAAATATTTGAAATTCCCAATAAATGATATAATTATAAATGATGTAATATAATGATGTGTGATTCGTTTCTCACACCCTGTAAACAGATGATTGAAATTAAAAAGTATACCAAAGAACCTATGACACATTAATTGAGGAAAAAAAGCACCAACACCAATTTCGATCCTTCCTTTTTTTGACAGAGATGATCAAAAACGCGGGAGGCTGACGCGAGCGGAAACTACGATTCTTAGAATGTATCTCCAATATTCAGAAAAAAATGAAGAGGGCACACGCTACGATTGTCACATAAAGAGATACTCCAATGAGATGAGCATCAGAAAAAAAAATTTGTTCGGATCGACGAAGCGCACCGATACCTACATTACCAACAGGAGAGGGAGCAATTGCTAGTTTGCGAGCGAGCGAAATTCGACGGAATTCTCCTATAGATTTCTTTTTTTTTTCTTTATTGTATGAAGGTGACGGGCACGGAGCCAATTATTCTCGATGCATTTGCCTGCTCGCGACACAGAGTCACCCGCTAAAGGGGGAGGAACTTCGCTAACTGAGACCACTATGGCGCCTTTTCCGTGTCACTGGGCTAATGACACGACCTCCTTAAATTTATTCCGACCGTACTCGCCTCATCACCGTAATTGGTACACATTTCCCTACGTTCTCCATGCAGCATCAACTGAACCAATTTACGCTAAGTACCGCCAGGAGGAGTGGGCAAAGCTTTCCGTCAAAAATATCGCGCACAAAAAAATATCTTAAGGCATCCGGAGAGCGAAGCAATTGATTATTTGGCAAATAAAATGCAATGCAATGACGAGCCACTCTATTCGAAATCAGCAGGTGAAAATGCCATTTTATCAGCCCAAAATTAAGGGTTCATCATGCATCCGTGTGATCTGAAGCAATGAAATCATTAAGTGCTAAATATAAATTATGATTTCCTTCAATGGGTGCGTCATCCTAAGCCTTTTTCAATAAAATCCTAGCTGTGGATCCATTTTAAAGCATTTTCAAATCAAATATTTGAAATAGGTGCCGTTCTATCAAAAATATAGACCAAAATATATTGTAAGGTAATCGGCGAAGAGGATATAGGTTATTTTGAAAATAATATAAAATGAGCTACTCGATATGAGAATGCAAAATTCAGGAGGGGTTAATGCATCAATACACACCTGACGTATTCTTTAAAAGAATTCCACAGCATATTTAAAGCAAGTATTTTACAAAAAATCATTAATATAGACCATTTTTTAGCATTTCCAATACAAACCATGCACTTCTCTATCATAAATAAAAATAAAGGACGTTGATGGCAGATAAGTCAAGAGTGGAAGTATTCGTAATGTGGTGCTACAGAAGAATGATGAGGATAAAATGAATCGATCGAGAAAGTAATGAAGTAATCCTACGAAGAGTGGGAGAAAGGAGAAGTATACTAAAAAACTTAAAAAGAAGACAGGACAACTTAGTTGGCCACATTTTGAGGCACGATGTCCTGAATAAGACTTTCGTAGAAGGTGTCCTGAATAAGACTTTCGTACAGGTGGAAGGGAAGAAGGGCAAGGGACGGCCCCGAATGAGTTACATAGGAGAGGTTATATAGGATGTGGAAGAGAAAAAATACGCCGCTATGGAAAGAGAGCGAAATGAAAAGCTACCTCAAACCAATATTGGAATTGTTGACTTATGCCGATGATGATGATGATTATAAATGCTGACAAATGGTCATAAATTAACTCATACAAAATACCAAGTTATTTTCCTCGACTGAGGAAAAACAGTGAGGAATTCAGGATATTTAATTATGGTAGAAGGATTTTTTTTAATATGTACCGAATATAATCCAAAATTCCAAGCGAAGTGAAATTAAAAATCAACCAGTCATTCAAAACTGCAATTTAGCAGCCACAGATTTCACTGGCTGGAAATTTTAAAAACGGCACCGGCTAAAAAAAATGAAGCAAAAATCAGTCATTCAGGCATTTAAAAATATCCCGGGGCCGTTTAAATATTTGAAAACGCGTAAAACGACGGCGGCGAAGATCAAAGAAGGAGGGTGGAACGAGAATATTGCCTGATTGATGATGAGCGTGTGTATGAAAAACTTGAAGAAAAAATTAAAAACCTCCCCATCACGTGTAGGTATTCAACACGTCCACATGGGCTTTAGAAGCTCGAACGACGTTGGGCATTAATACGAGAAAAAAAATTAAGGAAGTTCGTATAAATGAATAAATTATGGGACAGTCGGAACGATGAAGCCACGGGGTCTACTGCATGACGGGACAGATGGCTTCATTTTGACAACACGAATCGAAGACGAAGTAAAACGAGAAGAGAGTGAAAAAAACAGGCGAAAGAGGAAGCGCACGGTAAGAAGTAGTACCTACATATTGGTCGAAAAACCTATTAAGATTTAAATCGCAAATCGATTTTTAAATGCTAATTATCGAGGAAATCGATATTGAGCCTTGATCTTCGAGTTTCGATCAAAACTCGATTTTTCGACTTCCATCATTCTAAAAATAAGTGAATCCGGATCGTTCAAAGCGGTGATCCAAAAACTTAAAATGTGCGAGCATTTGTCAATTTTCACTACCGATAATTCACGCATCTATTCTACGGAGATTTTTTGGGATTATTTTTCGCAAATCAAATGTTCATTTTTAGTGCTTTCCGATTGAATTACAAACATGTTTTTGTAAAAACAGCATTTAAAGAAAAGAACCGTTTTCTTTCTTCGATCGATCGATATTTCGGTTCAAATTTTGATCATTGCTGAAAAATCGAGCATTTTATTTCGATTAAAAGTCGATTCTGACCGACATTTTTCCATTACTATACATAGTACAAGATGTTAAGAAAACGCATCACTCTCTCTCGACTGGAAACATTTGGTCTATTTCCGTGACGGATTATCATTATTTTTTAACTTAAGTTACAATCTCAGGACTTTTATCGTCCTCCTTCCCAAGTGTCCACGTTTCCGCACCGTACAGCGCTCCACTCCAGATCAAACTTTTCACAACCCTTTTCTTACAACTCTCACACAGCGATCCTCTTCGCAGCTTCTTCTGTTCATGAATGCCTTTGAATGCTTAAGCAATTCTAATCTGAATGCCCTTACTGCTGTATCCATTTTCATTTAGTGTTCAGTTTTTCTCCAAGCGAAGTGACATTAAAAATAAACCGATTATAAGGACGTAAAGGAGAAGAAATACGGATTGGAGAGAGGAATGGATGGCTGCGTCAAACCAATCTTAGGATGGTTGACGAATGATGAACAGTGGCGGATCCAGGATAGGGACAAAGGGGGTGGGCTAAGATTACGATTCTATCTATTGTAAATTGAATACACAAGGGGGCTATATGCCCCCTTAGCTGCTCTCTGGCTCTACCACATGCTTGTAACATACCAAAAGCGGGTAAAAAGGCCCTTAGTTTAGAGCAAATTTGTATTTCAATTCGTTAAAAGAGGTAAAAAATGCATGAAAATATAACTAAACACTTTTGTACAAAGTAGCAACCCCCAAATACTTCGATTTTACCTAGTAGGTGTTCCCCCACCAAAGATCTGCCGCTGATGATGATGATTCAATGCATCTATTTAGCAGCAAAAAAATTCACTCACAAGTTACAAGCACTAAAGATGAAATTCGCCAAGAATAAATCACTTGTCTAATCCGGGACTCGAAACCGGATCACCTGATTGCCGGTAAGTTACGCTATCAGTTCCACAATCAAGCCATCTTCCTCGAAGGCTAAATACACACCTGGTTAATCGAACAACGTGTTGACGCCCGCCCTGTGACACAATAGACGGAGATCATGTTTACTAAGCCACTGTTGTAGCCTCTTCGTCGCTAATCCGTGACGCACGTTTTCCAAAGTATTTCACTCATTTTTTCGTGGCGAATTTCATCCTCGTTGTATATAACTTTGCACCCGTGCACATGACAACGTGCAAAGTCACATGTTACATGCAATGCTTTAGTTCACTCAAAAGGACCATTAATAACTAGCAACTAGTTGCATTGATCTACCTGCTCAACATTTTGCCCATCTACTTTAATCTTGATCCACAAGTTTCCAGTTCGCGATGCTTAAAAAAACTTTGGTCTTACCAGACATTCACCCTTCACCGACGGATATTTTTCAACAAATATTTACAAAAATTTCATTTTTTTTTTTTTTTTTTTTTTTTCGGAGATCATGTTTACTAAGCCACTGTTGTAGCCTCTTCGTCGCTAATCCGTGACGCACGTTTTCCAAAGTATTTCACTCATTTTTTCGTGGCGAATTTCATCCTCGTTGTATATAACTTTGCACCCGTGCACATGACAACGTGCAAAGTCACATGTTACATGCAATGCTTTAGTTCACTCAAAAGGACCATTAATAACTAGCAACTAGTTGCATTGATCTACCTGCTCAACATTTTGCCCATCTACTTTAATCTTGATCCACAAGTTTCCAGTTCGCGATGCTTAAAAAAACTTTGGTCTTACCAGACATTCACCCTTCACCGACGGATATTTTTCAACAAATATTTACAAAAATTTCATTTTTTTTTTTTTTTTTTTTTTTTTTTTTTTTTTTTTTTTTTTTTTTTTTTTTTTTTTTAATAATACAATCTTGTATACATATTCATATAGCAAGTGAATAATTACATTTTAAGTCCTCCTGAGCCACTGGCTCGTCAGGAGGTGCTTATGTAAACAAACATATAGAGGGCAAATTAAACTCATCATGACAATTGATCATTAAACTTATAACTAGAAAAATAACTAAGACATTATTTTACACTAATTATACATATTTACAAAATTTGTAAGTAGAAAATAATGATTTTACATTAGTTTTTTGTATTATTTTTCAAGTAACATTTTCTTACAATTATTTTATTATGTAATTTTATTATTTACAGCTATATATCAGATAAAATTTATTTATTTAAGTGTTTTACAGAGTTATTAGTTTTCAAATCTACGCTTTTTAAATAATTCTTTTTAAATTTTCATGCATTTCTGCATAAAAATCAAGTAATATATTTCACAATAAATATGGTCACAAAAATTATTCGCAATAAAAACAGGTGATTAGGTGAAGACAGGTGTTAGAATAATATTAAAATAAACTCCAAATTTAAAACACAGTAACATATTATATAAGCTAGGTGTCTATTTTTGTGAGATAACTACACTTTGAAGCAAGGGGAAACGCAAAAAAAAGCATTTTTTTTTTATCACACAGAAACAAACCTACCTCTTCAAGAAACTCATGACCCATCTGCATGCCCGTACTATCCGCGGGTGTTAACGAGGGCGTCGTAGGGGGGAATTTCAGGAAGCACCCCGCCAGGCAAGACGTGTCGTAATTGGATGCTCACCTTAAGGCGCTGCTCCGCGATTAGCCGGTTCCGTCGCCTTCGACGCCGGGTAAATAAGTAATTCCGGCGTCGATAAAAATAGCAG
The DNA here is from genome assembly GCF_921293095.1 of Ischnura elegans. Classification (NCBI taxonomy): domain Eukaryota; kingdom Metazoa; phylum Arthropoda; class Insecta; order Odonata; family Coenagrionidae; genus Ischnura; species Ischnura elegans. Next base: position 64,160,891 of record NC_060255.1, on the reverse strand, counting down.
GCTATTCTGGTCGCACGTAATTGTAACCTCAAAAATAATAAGACTGAAGGAGATGGATAACTGAGCGTATTTGAATGAATTTCAGCGGGTTTAAGAAAGCACGGGGAATGTAAAATGGAAATTGATTGATATTTAAAAAAAAAATGAAAAAATTTCCCGGAACCCCCGTTACCAGGGGGGTGTCTCCCTCTCTAGCCCCTCAATCCCCCCCAAAGCATATTCCAAGTTACGCCTCTGAATACTCCGATTAAAAAGACGAATTCCAGTGAGTAGAACCAGCATAAGCACTTACGAGCGCAGAGGTTCGACTATTCGACGGTGAATTACTGACTGGCATGCGATTTTCTTCTTTTTCAAAATAAATTTTATTACTTTTTTTGATACAACTTATCTTAGCTAAAAGTGATTCATTAAAGAGAAAATAATCATCCGGTTAAGTTTTGTTTAAGCTGAAATTTATATCTATTACAAATTACTTTAAGATATTCTTAAATTTCCTGTTCAATTATTCAACCAGTACTTTAACGCCGACGTCAGGTTTTTATCCATCCTTTACCACCAAAAAACCCTCTTCTTCGAATCCCGTGGCGGGGGTTTTTGCCGCTGAGCACTATGCTTCATCATATGCGCCTCTTAAGCAAGTGATGAATATGGTGTTCGTTACAACAAATTTTTAAAGCCATATTGAAACATATTGAATCATTCGCAATTCTAAAATTATATTAATGGCCTCTTGGTACCAATCTTAAAATATTACATTAGCACCAACGCCGAGTTTACATCCATTATTCACCTATGGATTATTCTCGGCGCAAGGCCTTCATGAGCAGTTGGCAAGTTTTGCCTTTGCATCAATGTGGAAGTATAAGTAGTTGGTATGCATGACATTTTTATGACTGTTTGGTGTAAATGAGGGAATCCTCTTGCATGCTGCATGCTGGTGATTGAGCCCCTACCAAACACCCTATAGGTGGCTTGCAGGGTATTATGTAGATGTACTCTCTTTTACAAATCTACAGCCTTCAAAATGTATCCATCCATTTTACAAATAAGTAAAACCCTTGCCCACATTCTAGCTTACATACGACTCCAGTGCCGCAGCGAGTGGGGGTTTTGGGGGATAAACCCCCCCCCCCCCAGAGCTCAGGGAAATTTTTAATTTTAATCCATTTGGCTTAATTATATTGATATTACTAATAGAATGGTGTAAGGATGATTAAAATACCCCTCAGAAAGCCGTAAAACTCACCATTTTGAACCATTTATCTTAAAATTCCGCAATTTACTAATCTCGCACCTACCGCTTATCCTGGTGGGTATTCCATACCCCCACACACCCCGGTATTAGTTGCACCTTAACCCCCCCAGCATTAATTCCTAGCTGCGCCCCTGTACGACTCATTACCGTTAAAAAAAGTTCATAAATAGATTGCAGCGAAACATTAATGGTTAGAGGCCTGTAAATAAATACAGAAGGGGTGCTCGGGGAATCTCAGGCAGCATGCCTTCAAGCAAGACGTGTCATAATTGGATGCTCACCTTAAGGCGTTGGTCTTCGATTATACCGTCACGACGCCTTCGACGGCGCTTTAATATGAAATTACGGCGTCAATGAAAATAATTGAGGCTATTCTGGTCGCACCTCGAACGCTAAAAATGCCGCCGATATCATCGGAAACTATTTTTAACAGCCATTACACGCGGGGCAAAAATTCTTATACTCAAACTGTATATTTTTTTTAATAGGACGTGCAATCATTAAACCTTAGAGTGCTGGTCAGAATTAAAAATTATTTTAATATTATATATTTTGTTAAATTTGTTACTGAAGCTAATTTTTAAAGAAATCGTCAAATAATATATAAACCACATATGATAAATTTTCCCTAGATATTATGAATATTTACCTTCACTTGTATTTGAGACATAATATTTCTCTTAAACTGCAACCAAATCACTAATATGCCTCAGAAATTTTTGCAGAATACCTAGAAAACCGATTGGCACTAGAAATGTCTCATACAGATTCTGCAAGGAAATGGAAGCAAACCAAGCAATAAATATTTTTTTCAATGCTAGCGCAATGCTCTGAAATGAATACAAATAAAATATGTCGCTTGCAGGAGCCTTTGTAAACTTTAATACAAATATAAAGTGGTGAATAATTTTATATTTTTGTTATAATATTATTATTATCATACGAAAGGTTTTCTACTCACAGCATTGATAAAAGTTTGATAACTTGCAGAATTCACTATTATGTTTAGGCTTGGGTTTCACTTTATAAGACCGTTAAAAATATATTTAAATCATCCTCAATATTGACTATGAAAGCAGAAGTCTATGCCAGTATCATAAAACCACGAGTATTAGATTATACGAAGTTGGATTAACTTATCTGAAATGGTATTCCATAATATTTCGTGGTAGTTCATTCATCCTCAATGTGAGCAATTCAATCCTAAAAAATACTATGACCATCTTGGTAAAACCACGTAATTATTAAGTATGGAAATAATACGAGCGAAATTCTATCATTGCAGAAATAATCTAATTGTTTCTTGCTTCTGGTACCGCTAAGGATGTCTGGATCATCGCAACGGAGCGATAATGATTTCATTACCAAGTTCCTCCTCCCGGATCGAGAATTCTCATCTGGGAAACCATATTTCGGCTGCTTGGCGCAAGAAGAAGGCCACAATCTACTGAACACAGAACCATACCAAGATGCATCGCAGAAATTTTAAATTTTTAGGCCTAGGTTTTGCTGTACACGGCCGTTATCTACCGATTCGATCGGTGGAGTTTTCTTCCTCATAGGAAAATCCACTAGGATTGGTAGCATATTAATTGCGTTTCGCTTGGTTTCGCTGTTAGTAGGGCCCGCCCGCCTTTGTGACGGTGCGGGATTCCTCGTCCCTTCCCTTCCTTCCCTATCTCCTCCCCGGAGGAGTCGTCGGACTCTCATCGTCGACGGCGCCTCCTTCCTTGTTCGTTCCCGTCCTTCCCCTTCTGGGTGCAGAGGAGAAAAGCTAGCGCTTACAGTCCCTGCCCCAGGAGTGTATCCCCGCGAGCCCGCCCTAGGGTATCGTTTCCTTTGTACACGGCCGTTATATTATACACCTAATTAATCATCGATAACCGTAAGCAGAGTGGGAGAAAAGAGAATTCTTCCAAAAACTTAAGAAGAAGAATTCACAACTTAGTTGGCCACATTACCAGACATTTAAAAAATCGATTGAGAAGCAGAAGTGTTGCCACAAACTTTGCTCCAAACTTTTTGGCAACAAAAAACAACTAAGTAACTGTACAATTTGCATAAACTAAGGCCGAATCAATTAATAAAAGCATTTCATTATTTACAGATACATTTTACAAACAGCTATAACGGAGTTTATAGTAGCTACAGCTACCTTGCCGAAACTGATGAAAACTATTGCAGAAGGATAGGTGGTAGGGAAGAAGTGCAAAGGATGGCACCAAATGAGTGGTAGTAGTGTTTTTGCTTCATTAGGCCGTCAGTTAATATACCTTTGTCATCCTACAAAATGACTGCTTGAGTAGAAGCCAATGCTATCAAAATTAAACAATTTGTAGATTATTCGAAGTTGGATCAACTTTTCTAAAATTGGTCTCTATTAAGGCCTGGTTACATGATGCATTAACACGTACGGGTTAATGTCTGAATGTATGAACGCGAAAATGAACACGAAAACACCGTGTAACCACCTAACTTGTGCGAATGCATGCACAGAAAATAGAACCTGTTCTAATTTGGTTCATGCATTCGTACATATTCCGTTCCGGTCCACCAAAATCATTCACGCAAACGTGCATTAACTCGTACGAGTTGATGTACCGTGTAAACAGGCCTTTAGTTTGCGTGGCAGTTCAGTTATGCTAAATTCAAGCAGTTCATTTCGAATTCGTTCAGAATTATCTGTAGTGTAAGAATGGATTTGAATAAAAATACTAATTACTTTCGTAAACTTAAGCAATTCATTTAGAATCCATGCATAATTATCGGTAGTATGTAGGTGTAGATAATTATTAATAAAAATACTCTATAACTTGATAAATTTAAGCAGTCCATTTCCAAATGATTCATAATTATCGGTAGTGTGTAGTGGATATTTTGACCCCTTAAAGACAGAACCAACTTACCAGCAGATTTCTTAATATTTTTTCGCACATCCTATTTATTTCACAACTAATTAAGATATTATGAAAGAAAACCCGAACAAAAATTTTTAAATGCGTTTTCAAGCATATTCCCAAATGGGAACACAGCGCAAAATTTTGCTATTGCTTGAAAAATAGTATGCAATTGACCAAAAACTAAGTTTAACAATGTAATGCAAATAGATCTTTCGATAAATGAGCATTTGTCTTTGGAGAGCGAGTGTAGGGAAAATACCGAATAAACCGCATACTCATTACAGGGATGATGAAACGATCCATTTTAAAAAAAATACTTCCATACGTTATTTACACAACAAATCCTTTAGAAGTAATCACAGATAATAAATATGATTTGCATATATTTTAATGAATATGTTCCCAAATGGGAGCATTAGACTGTAAACGGTTAAAAATACTCATTACTTTCGTAAACGTAATGAAGAAAATGAATCAGCGTGGAATAAGTAAACTGAGTGAGGATCATTTGAGGGATAGCATTATAATTCCCTCCTCTGCGAACCACTAAGTATATGAATGAATTTATTTATTACTCCAACCTTGAATGTACACTTTTTTAGCAACACAAAATTAATAGAGCTTTAGGTAGCTTCAATGGTTAAAAAAAACCAGCATGGAAGCTACCATCTTAAAAATTAAATTCAAGGTAGGCCAGAAAACAAAAAGAAAATATATATATAATTTTTTGAAACATTATCATTATAAAACATACATGTGACAATAACTTACAATAAACAAGAACAAGGTATAATATATGGACAGAACAAAATAAATTTATTTTTCCTCCTTTCACAAAAATATAACGGGATGTATCGGTAGTACGTAAATTTGGATGAATATTAATAAAATATACCCAATTCTTTCCTAACCGTAATGAAGAAAATGATCAGTATAAAATCATAAAAATGGGCTAGGTTAGATCACTTGAAAGATAACATCATTATACCTTAGTTCGTGAACCACTAAAGATATCGGGATCATCACGACGGGGGCGATTATGATTTCATTACCAAGTTCCATCAGCTGGAACGAGGATTCTCAACTGGGAAACCAGATTTGGAGTGCCCGGCGCCACGTGCTGGCCGATCGCTATTGAAACCCCTAATAGTCTCAAAAGCGGTAGGTATATTCCCGTCCCTTGGTGAACTCGCAAGACTCAACTTCAAAATCCCCTTGTTAAGGCGACCCTAACACACGCAGACTATGGAGTGACCTCGCGAACTTTTGCCTCGTCGCTGGCTCAAAACGACTAATCCCAGCTCATGTTCATCCCCCCTCTAATATCACGCAAACTTAACCCGCAAACCTAATAGAGGTAAGCCGTTCATGAATGAACTGTTACAAATGAACGGTTCACCACAAGCTTCAACCGAATGAAGTGAATAATTACACAGGCCAACAAAAAAATTTTGTTTGAAAACTTTTTTTATTTTAATAGCTGATCTTTATAGATTTTGATGTGCCGAATCCAAACCTGGTCTTAGTTTTTTTGTATCACCCATAGTTTCCAAGTAATATGTATATAATATTTAGTCTATACGGTATACAGGGAAATCAATGAAACACTGTGTTACATCATAAAATTGTTTGTATTTACTGTTCACTACATCGTGATAAAATTGTTTGTATTTACTACAGCGTGATAATACAGGGTTCACTTGTCAACTGGAATTGGTCTACATTTTCTTTCCCTTTTTTCCTTGAAGCTTCTTGTGTAGCATTTTCTGCGATGAATCGCTTGCTGAACTTCTCGGTGAAGTACCAACAGTAATGCCCCATTATCTTCGTTCATTAGACCTACTTTTTCAATATTATTATAACTATAAAAAAGCTGTTAAATTCTAAAAATATTGCTTGATTTCATAAATATAACTGTAAAAAGTGAATAAATGGTGGGTGATACAACTTTAAAACCATCATATTTGGATTCAGCAACTTTAAAAACATAATAATTAGGTATTTGCAGTAAAAAAGTTTTTTCATTGCTGGCCTGTGTTATTTTTCAAGCTTGTCTAATTCGGACATAGTAGGAGTCAACTGCGCCATTGCGTAATCCTTGAAGGTTCTCGAACTACCGCATAAATATTATTAAATATCGGGTGTTTCAACAGAGTGTCGTTAAGAAACACCAACAAAGAAGAGATATAAATGAATGCCCGATTTGCAGCAGCTGATAAATCGTGCTGGAGCTTAGTAAAATAATTTAAAAATAAGCTCTCTAGTCAAAATGAACAAAAATTAGGATTTATAAAACAATAGTTTTGCCTATACTATTATGTGCTTCTGAAGAGTGTTTATTTTAGAGCTGAAGTGTAGGGCTTTTACAAAAATATCACCAAAGAAGCTATTTGCGTTTGAAAACAAAGTTTTTACGAAGAACATTTGGTCTCATGAAATAAGGAGAACCATTTAGAATTAAAGAAGACAATGAGATAAGAGAATCGTTCAAAGAACCAAGTATCGTGGGAATCATAAGAATCAGGAGATTGAGATGGCTGGGCCAAGTCCATAGCATGAGTGAAGAGACAGGGATGAAACAAGTTCTACAACAACAAAAGGAAACTAGAAGATTTAAGACCATTTGGGAGACCGATAATGCGCTGGAACGACGAAGTAAAGAGGGGTATGAGTAAGAAAGAAGCCCAGCTGAATTTGGCAGGCCACCGTAGAATGTGGTGGTGGTTGGTTGGCGAGGCCTAAAATCAACTAGGTTTCCAATGAACACAGGAGTAAGTGTGATAAAATTGATATCGGGAATTTAACGCTCTATACTACTTATTAAACTTAGCTTACACCTATTAATGATGCATCAAATCGATATCTCCACTGCACAAACGCTCAACAATCGCCCACCGAATAAAATACGCTCATTAAGTACTACTTACAATTAGAACTAGATGAGCGGATTTGATTCGGTTGGCGATTGTTGAGCGTTTGTGCAGTGGGGGTATCGAAATTAAAGAACTACTCAAACAGTTGCGCTTGTTGGAAACAATGTGCACGAGGAACCCATCCGTTAGATAGTGGTAGTAGCAAATACTCGAGAGAGACTAATCAAAGCTAAGGAAGAAGTCGTATATGATCTTGACGAGTGCGGTGTGACGAATCGTGCTCACATTGAAAACTTGTATGCTTTCATGTAAAACTGTTACAGTTGCTCTTTCATTTGATGAATGACTTATAGCTGTTAGTTTAATGCTATCAACATTAGAAAGCGTGAAACCCCGCCATTTATTTATAAGCATAACCTTATTTTAAACAGCCAGTATAGCATTGGAAGGACAGTGCAGCTAAATATAAATAAATATTTATGCCAACGGTAGTTTATTGAGTTTATATTACTGAATTATAGCATATAATTAAAATATTATCATATAAAATTCATGTCATATTTCGTGGCCATTCCATTCATGACTTCTATTGCAGGAAATTGACAGTTATTTGGGTTATTAATATTACATCATTATAGTATTATACATATATGAATGCCAAGAGAGGCCATAAAAACGAAGGCACAAATGAATAAACACACGTGAAGCTTCAAATTTTCGACCGGTTTCTCGGTCTTATTTGGGAAGGAAACAAGTGGGAATATGCATTAAAGCTAACCCTGAGAGCACAATCGGGAATCGCGAATCGGTTCCACTGCCAACACACACACAATCAAAAAAGTATTTCAATAATATAGGTAAATCCACAAACGATATACTAGCACACACCATAAAAATATAGTGGGGAATAGGCAAATACAATTATCAAAAAGTGGAAGTAACTACCATTCTTATATTGATCACGTACAACTTACAATCACAGAGCTCGTTATGATGAGAACTACTATATATCCACTGATTTTGAGCCTTCATTAGCCCACGCAAGTGGCAAAGGTGACTTTTCTCACTGTTATTAGTTGATATACTAGAAAAATAACCTTCACACACAGCTTTGATCTTGATAGCTTGATCGTGAAATGTCATATCCACGATGAACAACGGGGGTGAACACGCCACTGATAATTTTTACATTACTGTCAGACATTTATCGATAGCGTAATAGCACTGTTTACAATTCAATCACGATGGAAAACTGATCGTATCTTGAAATATCTGAATCAAACGTCATTCATTTCTACATTTTTGAGTGGCTGACTCATATGACTACAATCAAACACTAATAGTGTCTGGCGTAACCTAATGAAATCGATTTATTATGAAAATTAATTATTTAATTCTGTAGTTTTACATGAAATTTTAATTTAATTGTGATAATTTTATAAGTCAAATCACAAAGCTTAATTATTCATTTTCATGTTCAAAGACGAGTGGACGAGTAAATTATTGTAGAAAATAAAAGAAAACAGCTCATTTATTTCTTCACCGCCATCTTGAAATCTTCCCTTCCGGTTAAAAATTCTAGCTGGAATCAGGCATATTTGTATTCATCGACTTTAGTGCCTAAAGGAACTTGCTTTCAATTGATTTTTACACGGAATACATCCTAAATCAAGAGTAGAGGCCTTCTCCAGAATATTGCATGCCCACTATGGTAACTTCGTCCGGATTGCTTGATTTGATTCGATCAAATGAACGGTTTAAGACTCCTAGATATGGTTCAATCTACTGGTGCGTGATGCCATGCCACCGTTCATGAAATGAAGCAAATAGAGTGAGCCGAATCGTTTATATGAATGAAATCAATTGAACCGAATCATTGATGTGAGCTGATATCTCACCTCTCCTACCTACCCCTCCAATCCCCCCAAAGATTCCGATAAAGTTTTGAGCAGTGCAGGGGAATTTCTCCACTTTCAGATGGGCAAGAGAAATCGCACGCCGATGCCAATTACAAACTACCGCAATTTCCCCCTTATCCACCCGGATCCTACTCATTGATATTAACCTCAGAATCTTAATTAACCCGAAACACATCGATAAGGCGACAATTGGGTTTAATGTTTTTGATTGCGGTAAAGTGTAATACAAGTTATCTTATCCGTACCCGAGGCATGTACGAGGTATATAGCTCGTATGTTAGAATCCCTTTTAGGCGCATCAGTCCATGAAAGGTAAACATAATTCCGTAGTGATATCCCAAAAAATATTCGTATGACGGACGCTTTATTCAGTTGAAGTAGACTTTTGGATAAATTAACAGTTTTTCACTACCATATAGATTTTAGGATTTATATCTCAACATTTATAAATTATGGCTTGCGAAATGTTCAATGCAGAAAGGTCCATTATTAACATAAAGTAATTCACACGTATTAATTTAATGTTTCCGTCGATTACCCAGCCAATAATAACGAAAATAATGAGTTGATAACTGAATTAGCCAACAAAATTGGTTGTTCGCACACGACTGAGCGATTCCTTTTTCTCCTAGATAGGTTCTCAATGAACGAGTAAATGAGTCATTATTAAAAATCGTAATTCACAACCACTTTACTCGACTTGACCTAGGAACCTAGGAGCATAGAGCGTAATGAGAGCGTTTACTGGGTCAAAATAACTTATAGCGGCGTTGCTCTACTTTGAATTCCCATTGGTTGAGGAAAAAAAAACAGATTTCTCTAAAAATGGCCAGTGGAAAGAAAGCAGTGCCAATGGCAAGCATACTAACTTTCGAAAGTCGCCTTCAAGCGTATTCAGAATTATTGCCCGATTTGAGCAGTGAATACAAGATTTTTCACGTATTGGTCTAGGTCATTATAAGTCATGTTACGTCTCGTTAAGCTGTTGTCAACGGAGCTTAATAACGTCATCAGCTCATGAAATGTTGGCGGCAATTTTCTGTAACTAGAAAATGACTGCAGAAGAGCTGAAGACCTTTTTTCCTTGTAACTTATCTTTCCCTTTGATCTACTGAATTCTTTTAATAGATTAAAATTTCGGGCCTGAGAGACCTACCTCTTGGCCTGTTTTTTTCCTTGAGCTTTACCTTTTACAACATTTGCAAATTCTTCCAGGGAATTTAAGCCCGAATCAGGCTGTCATTTTTTCGACCCTCATATTTATAAATCCAGCGATAGGTTTTCCGGAACCCTGCCCGTGAAACCTTATTATTATCAGTTGTCGTTGACCCAAATTGGCAAATAAATTAAAACTATCGCTACGATTGTTTCATTGATATACTCTTATTGATATCTATATTAATATACTCTTACGTTAGCAAATGTCAGCTTTTCAGAAAAATTTAGCGGTAGCTATTCCTTAGCAACGAAAGAACGGGAGAAAATGCATCGGCGGAGGCGAAGATTTAGGAGGAGGCGAGGAGAAGATTTGCCTCTGTGAGCCGAAGCGCGTCTTACGCATAAAAGCAACTGTGAAAAAATGTAACTACCTTTTATTTCAACACACTTTTAAGGTTTAAATACCAAGTTAACTGAAGTTACATGAAAAAATCTCTTTCGGAATGGCTTTCAAGCATAGTTACCATCCCCATCCCCAACCTATCTCTACCGTTGCGCACGCAGGCCATATTTTCTACTATTATCATACTCTCCTCGTTATGAGCCGGTGCTAGATATCCCTCCCACCCGAAACATATATTTTTCTCTCTCTTCATTTTTCCTCCTTTCCTTTCGTTTTATTTTTTTAATAATTTGCCTCCTCCTCGAAGTGAGAGGGCAAAAGCCTGAATGCTCATGGGGAAGGGCGGTTTTGAGTATGAGGAGAGAGGAGGTGGTTAGGTCCCTCTCCCGGAATACTATACCCAAACCTCCCTACCCTTTCAAAACTCTCTTACTCCCTCTCTACATCTCTGTCTCTCTTACTTTCCACCTCCCTCAAAACGAGGAGTCGTCGCATAAGGGGTTGGAGTCGGCCATTGCATACACATGGCCAATTTTACGATAAGTGGCGGAAGACTTTGGCCTGGCCTGTGAGGAGAGAGAGATCTCTTCCTCCCTATTGGGGTCGGTGGCGCACGGAGAAAGGCTGGGAGGGTTAAATTGGAGAGGAGGGGGGTTGGTGGAAAACAGGAAGAAATTGCAATGAAAGGAGGGTTGGTGGAGGAAATGGTGGATAGGGAAACGGGCAATCATGTTAAGGGGGGTACACCACTACCTCAGAGGAAATCGTAGTAGCGGAAGGCCATCAGAGAAATCCCTTCTAGACGCTATAGAGCAAGGGCACTCTTGGTTCTCAGTACATTCTGAGGGAAGTTGATGGATTTGAGTTATTACGGGACATTGTTCATTTCTATGGGCGTAATTCGAGGAAAAAGGTAAAATATAACCACCATACATACCATTATGTTTTGGTACTATTCAAACGCGCCTATTACACATAGAGTAATAACTATAAATGTAGAGGTTTTATTTAATTCCAAATAATTAAGCAAGATCTAGTGATGGAAAATTGTCGGGCAATATCGATTTTTCGAGCAATCGATTATTAATCGAAAGGAAAAGCTCGGCCTTTCAACAAAAATCGAAATTAGTACCAAAATATCGATTATTCGAAAAAACCGACGATTCTTTTTAGAAAAAAAAGTTCGTACAAAATCAATTTTAACATACATTCGTAAAATACACATTTGAGTCTCACAAAAATATTTAAAAAATCTACTTTAAATGGATGGTTGAAACGGGTTGGTAAAAAAATATAAGTTCATGCACATTATACTTTTGGGATCACCGCTTGGAATCATTCGGCTCCATTAAAATGTTTGAGATAAACTGCTTGAGATGTTTTCTTGATGATCGAGGGCGTACCTTTCCAATTTTACCTGTCTCATAGAAATGTCACATGATACGGATGACGTCTTTAATGAGGTAGTGACGCTGCTGAGTTCAAACGACATGGCCAAGCTCGAAGTTGAAAAATCGAGTTCGTACCGAAACTCGGATATCATGGCTTGATCTCGATTACTATCCCAGATTATGTTATCTTTGTGATCACATTTGATCACATGTGATCACGTTGATCACATGTTATCTTTTACTACCTTTTACTTTCTTTTAACCTGTTAAATAATGCTTTTAATGTTTGTACTCTTTACTTTTTATATTTATCACATGTTATCTTTCGCTACCTTTTACTTTTTTTAACGTGTTAAATAATGCTTATTAATGTTTGTATGCTTCTTATATGTATGTTATTTCATAACTTTTTATATTCATCTCATGTTACCTTTTGCTACCCTTTACTTTATTAATGTGTTAAATAATGCTTATTAATATTTATATGCTTCTTATATATACCTAATTATGTTACACTATGTCTATATGCTTATTAATGTAACACTTTTTCTGTACATTAGGTTAACACCCGTAAGAATAAACAATTATTATTATAATTATTATTAAAATACGATATTTGATGTTAACCGAAATCGATTTTTCCATGACCACACAGATCCTACTCTAAGTTAGCATGTGTGGCCAATGCACACTCGGGAAAAGCTGTTGAGCAACCCCGACAACCGCCCATGGGTTGACACAATTATTCTTTTCTCAGGATAATGGAAACCCATTTAATCTAATAGTTGCTTATTTAATATCTGTTACATAATAGGACTGGAACATAATAAAAAATTTATTGTTTGCTACATGCACGAGAAGTGTTCAGAAAATTAAGGAAATTTCAGTTTTTGGAAAAAAATTATTAATTCGTCTACGTTAGTTTTGTCGCCTTCAAAATACATAGTCCCAAAATTGCATTACCACTTCACAATCAGTTCATAACAATATATTTCGCTTTTTTTCAAATCTTCATCGCTTGTTGATGAGCTAGGGCATCCGGGGCGTTTGTCATCTTCAGCGTTTTCACGGTCATCTTAGAAACGCTTCTACCGCTCGTAAATTCATTGTTTACTCACAACAGGCTCACCATAGGCAGTGGCATGGCGTAGCCAGGGGGTGATCCGGGGGGTCCAGATCACCCCTGAATTATAAAAACACAATTATTTTCCTTTATAAAAGAAAACAAAATATTTCCTGGATATAGACAGTTACTTATACCACTTATTTTATAAGAGCGCGACCCGGGTTTCAATGAGTAATCATCATCATCAGGCGCTAATTATTATTAATATGTAACTGCCACAGAAGCGATTTTGAAATGAATATTTTAAATTTTTGCAATGACCACCGAGAACTGGATTCTAGGGAACAGTTAGAAATTTTAAAAACTATTGAAAATCAAGATAGTACCCTTATAAATGAATACCTTTACCCATCCTTTTCACCTATTCTGGCGTCCGTTTTAAAATTCATCAAGTAACTAGGTAACAACAAGATTAACAACAAGATAAACAAAATATAATTAGCGCCTGATGATGATGATTACTCATTGAAACCCGGGTCGCGCTCTTATAAAATAAGTGGTATAAGTAACTGTCTATATCCAGGAAATAATGGAATACCACATAGTTAACCAAGAGTTAGTGAATTTTGAAAACAAAATATTTTTTTTAAATATTAATTTACAAAATATTTATTTAACAAATGAAGTTTAATCGATTATGAAAAGTGTTGAAATTAGTTTAAAATCCATTACATACTACCCTGTTTTTCAAAGATTTTCCCCACTGGTTTTGGACCCCACCCGAACGAAAATCCTGGCTACGCCACTGAGCATAGGCCTTTGCTAATACTCCACACGCATTTTTGCACTTAATTTCATTTTTTACTCAAACTTTTATACAAAATTCTTCGATCCATTTTTTTAAGAAACGCAAATCTCCGAGCTCATTTGAACAAGTATAACCCTATCGACTGCCCCAGACAAACAAAAAATAAATAACCAATAAATACAGCTGAAAATTTTGTCGTAATTCCGGGTATTGATGAGTGGCATATCGCTAACTGTGATTGAATCACCGTTACTGAAAAGTAGCGGTAACCGCCGATGACTTAATACTCGAAATCACTGTGACCGTGGATTCGCTGAAGATATCTCAGGCTGCTACCAAGTGATTAACGATATATCGCTACCTGTGATTGATGAGAAGTAGCCGTCACTGTCAGTGGGTAAATCACTATATACTCGAAATCACTGCGACTATGAATACGGTAAACATAGCTTCGGCTGCTTCCACTGCTACCAACTGCAGCAATGTTGCGTATAAAATAGGGTGACTTATTCATCTATTATGATGAATAAGACATCATCTTTCACGAAATATCAATTCCCTTACCATATCAAATTTACTTCATAATCGTAATATAAACTCAGAATCAGAGCTATTCCCTCAAAAACAATTATTCTGCCAAATTTTCCAATTTTCAATAAGCTTATTCGTTCCTTTTGCGGAGAGCTCATTCATTGGAATTGGACAAAATAGCAGGAATAGAAGGGCCACAAATCACGGATAACTTTTATGAGTGATTCTCGTCGGAGATCGCAATCACAGTTAAGAATCATCGTTACTGATGAGTAGCAATCATAGGTAACGAAATGATAGAAATATTACAGTTCCGCTCACCACTACTTCACGGGTATGCATGCCAGCATAAAATGAATTGACAAAGCTACCCTTTGAACACGAGAAATTTAAAAATTTCTGTTTAATTCATGAACACACCACGTGTAAAGCCACTTTCGACGACAATGGCTGCACTATGACCTCAGTAGACGTTCAATTGTTAATAGTGTTACTGATAACGCGCAGTATATGCCCCTCCGTATTTTGATATAAAATAAAAGCAAAATTAGATGCAGGCAAATATTCCATGCCATTAGCAGCGGTAGGATGCGCGATGCAGTAAGGCCAAGCAAAGAGCTCGCGCCATACTGTTTTTATCTGACGTGATGCATCTCATGTCCTTCGGCATTTAAATCTGATTCTTAAAACTGGTCACTAAAGTGAATTGGAGAATAAATAAGCGGTTACCACAATGATTTTTTTTTGCCTTACCCTCTTATAGCGAGCAAGCGTTAGCTGTAGCTAAACCTTAACGACGAAAGAACAGTAGTAAATGCATCGGCGGAGTCGAAGGGTTAAGTTATTCCGCACAGAAATGATATCTTAAAATCATGTTTACAGAATCACAAAATCACCTTTACCGTGCCTTAGAGTGATAGCTTTAGCGATACGTTTTCAGGGATCAAAATAATGATCACTCCACCAATCGTTAAAAAACATACCGGAAAAAAACTTATGGCATTTTTAAAGTACTTTATTGTAGTAGGTAAAAACGAATTCCATTTACTGAGATTTTAAGGTGATGTTACCCGTGCCATTCTTAAAGATATGTGATATACAGTCTTCATTTCTCAAGAAATCTTAATCCTAGTTTAAAGCGGCTCCAAGGGTAATTTTCTGCAGTTATAATTGCTTAACAGCTGCGTAACGCTTTCTTTTTCCCCGTAGCCGTTTTTGACGAATTTGCTTTGCTTTCCTTTGTATTTAATCAAGTTCATATATTAAGTATTCATGCGCAAGATCCCATTTGCGTGAGATAATATAAATTAGTACAATAATAACAATAAAAAAAATAAATAATAATAATAAAAATTTAGCTAAGATCTAAGACGATTCAGCAGAGAGGTTACCGGGACTTACTCTGCGAGTGCATCTGTGAAGAGTCGTCTGTCTTAACGTTTGCCACACCGCTAAAGCCTTCAGAAGGATCTAAAATGATGTGTCCCGTGTCACTCCTTAATATATGTGATATACTCGTATATTCTTATTTATCAAGCAATCCAAGTGTAGCACCCAAGTTTCTAGCGGATCCAAGCATAATTTTCTTTAAAAGATAAGTAACGCATTCTTTTCTACCCCAGCAGTTTTTGTCCTATCGCACAGCTTTCCTATGCATTTTTTCAAGTTCGCGGATTAAGTCTTTCTGTGCCAAAACCCATATGCCTGATGTGATATTTCAATTGAAATAAAGTAACCACATACGAATTTATTGATTGAAGCTTTCGCGGCTCATGATGATTAAAAAATAACTCACATACGGGTGTATGCCGCGTGTCGTAATGGAGATTGCCCCGACGTTTCGCGGCCGACTGCTGGTCACTTTTTCAAGGGAAAAATGCCGGCCAGAATTATTCCCTTGAAAAAGTGACCAGCAGTCGGTCGCGAAACGTCGGGGCAATCTCCATTACGACACGCGGCATACACCCGTATGTGAGTTATTTTTTAATAACCACATACGCATTTGAGATTTTAAATGCGAACGAAGAACTCGCTAGCAAGTTCGAAGGTAGGGAGCATAGGCCAGAACGCTTAAGTTCAGGGTGTTTGCGAAAAAAAGGAATAGGAATAACGGGCGGACGTATGTGGTCTTGCGGGAAGAATATTTTCAGCCGGCCTGGAAGGAGATATATAGGAGGCCGGGCGTAGTGTAAGGACTGGTTGTTTTTTTTTAGCGTGGTAGGAATAAAAGACTCCTTGGGGACATCAGTGGAAAGCCGCACCGAGAGATATCCACCACCCGATTCGTTTTTTTTTCTTCTTTATTATTTCTCCACCCCAAGAAAATAAGAAAAAATTATGCGGAGAATATTTTTTTCCGAAAGGATTTTGGATTCTGGTAACAAGACTGGGAATAGGGCACAAAACGATCCATAAAGTGTTTGTTAACTGGACCAGGGGAGTTGGTATTCAAATCTCTCGGCTATAAGTTAGTTTCCCTTCCTTGATATGCATTTCCGCTCCCCCCCCCCTTCTACAGCATGTCCTGCAAGCCATTATAATCCCCTCCCCAAAAACACCCTCTTTATTCCATATCCTCCTCACACATGCGCGCCATCTAACATTTCTTCCCATATCTCTCTCTTATCATGTTCCCATCCTCCCTCAGTATAAATTCTTCTCAATTTTCTCCATCCGATTTTTTTCGTATATTGGGCGGAAGTATATATATTTTTTTTTTCCGCCAGTTTGTTTGCGTGCCGTGGGAGGTTATCATGTTTTTCCCATATTTTCATTTTGTCTTGATCGCGATGAACCACGGGGAGAAGTCCAAATATATACATGCATGCGCGCGCGTATTACGAAATTGTTCCACTTTTCGCCTCTTTTTTTGTCTGACTTCGTTTGTTTGTTCATTTTGTCGGCATACAAATCGCTTTTTTTTGTCTCTCTCTCTCTCACACGCAGTCCTTTCTGTGAGTCATTTCTTTTCGACCGTTTTCATCCCCTCAAGTTTTCTCATGTACTACTCTGCATCCAAAGGATCACACCGTATGTGGTGCGTTACGCGCTGAGTCATAGTCTCCTGAGTAAAAAGTTCCCCCTGAACGAGTAATTGAACCAGAACTCTAGTGACGTCACCAACTCATGAAAACAAGGGAGAAATATACCGCGTTTTATTTTAAATTTACGAGACAGCGGACAAATGAGGAAGATTTATCGTCGTCTCTATCTATTTTTCTCTTCCCCATATCGAAGTCAAATCACGAGGAAAGGGTGCTATAGTTTACTCAAAATGATTCTAAAAGTACCGTAAAGGCCGCTACACACGGTGAATGATCGTGCGCATAATCATGCTGAATGATCATGTGTATGAAATCACTCGCCAAGTATAACGGAAAAATTCGCGAATGAACCGTCATGCTAATGATCATTCATGGAAAATTAGAATATGTTCTATTTTTTCTCGCACGATCCCGTGAATTATGACGTAACATTAATGCATAACATTACAAAAAATATGTTAAAATTAGTGATTTTGAATTTATGCAACATAAATATTTTCCAAATTACTTTTTGGGGTTTTGACTGTGTGTTAAATGAATTTCAGACGCAGTAATGATGCAGAATTTACCTTGAGATTGTTTTTTTTTATTTGGGCCAGCAATGCTCCAAATCTTGGGTTCCTTTGTCCCGCGATGATATTTCATGGTCATAACGCTTGTTTTTACTGACGAGTCAATGTTACCCCAAGATGTTGAAAACGGTAGATATCTCTACTGAGTGCTGCCACCTAATGGTAAAAGTTTTAACGATGACAACATGATGACTGCAAAAAGTGTTTGGAAATATTAAATCTCTTATTAGTGTGGGCCAAAGTTTTCCCTTCTAACTACTCGAAGCATTTAGAGCATGAATTGTCTACATTTTGCATATTCTACGTAGTGCATATTTAAATATCACTGGGTGTTGTGATAAATGAAAAAACTTTGTGTGTGTCCACAGTTTTTATTAGCTTACGACGCGTTCCAGAGAATCAGCTTCTCCATCATCAGGTACAAATACCCCCATAGCGAGTAATCTGGCTGGTTGTGGTAAACATGGTTTACCGGTACGGCGTTAAACGCGCCTTCGGCGCAACACTAATGTGACTCAGCTGATTGATGAACCGGGGACCCCCATGGTGAAGCTGATAATGGCGAAGCTGATTCGCTGAAACGCGTCGTGCGCTATTAAAAACTGTGGACACACAAATTTTTTTCATTTATCATTGTAATATGTTCCACAGCATCTTTCCGAACACCGTTGAATACATCACTGGGAGTTAATAAATATGAGAAAGTATTTTTCCTATTAGCTGTTCAATCGCGATGCCACCTCCTTAAATTCACAGTTCAGCTTGGGTTCCTTGAACTCCAATGGGAGTCGGTTGGCAGGGGAAAGCAGGAAGCTCAACTCCGGGGAAGTTAATCTGGATTGGTCTTGCTGTGGAAGGAGATATCATTAGCTACGGACGTCTCCCTTCCTAGTTGTAATCTGGCTAACATTTTCTCCTACTACGATAATTGGTTACTTCTCAGGTACCAGGTTTTTTCAGCTGATCCCCTCCTAGGGCCAGAGAATCATCCCCTAAGTAGTTAAACCTTGTGTGCACAGGTGCATTTCCCCAGAGTATTTCAGAAAACGCTGTGTCTGTATCGATGAGCCAGACTTCTTCATTTATTTACTTATTAAATA
This sequence comes from Ischnura elegans, assembly GCF_921293095.1. Lineage (NCBI taxonomy): Eukaryota > Metazoa > Arthropoda > Insecta > Odonata > Coenagrionidae > Ischnura > Ischnura elegans. The sequence continues at coordinate 64,141,868 of NC_060255.1, read as the reverse complement.
TTACTGCAAGTAGGCTATTGACTGGTGGCAACATTAGATTTAAACATATGAATTAAAAGTCTACCTATTTAATAGCGAAGCAAAGAAACAGAAAATACACCTATTGTCAAAAAGTAATACATTAATTCTAATACCATACAACTAACAAACTAAGATTGACTCAAATAACTTAATTTCAAATTCTCTATAGCAAACCACAATGTCATCGACCAAGGTTCGATGAACACTTACTCCTAAAAATTCTTCAGCTGATGGAGGATGAAACGATTCAAGTAGCAATTTGATCAAAAACCGGCCTGTGTCTGATTTGGAAAAAATTATTTTCAAAGAAACACCGACATAGGGTTCGAGAAATAAAGACATTAATAAAGTATTGTACAGCCTACCAGAACAGCGCGCCACATTTCCTTACTATGACACCTATCATTATCGATTGTTAAATTAAATCGTGTCAGGCGTGATGTGATAGAAGTTCGACGTATTGAAATATAATGAAATTTCACAATTATTAATGCGCACGACACGTTTCCTCTCACCAAGCCGGTGGGCTGGGACAAGATATCACAGTACATGAGGAAATTACATTTATGCATCTGAGGAAGAGGTGCACTTCTCTTTCATGGTTGGGTATTGGCTGTTTCAATGGAAGACTTTTTAATCAATTCGTAGAAAAGATAGCAATAATTTAAGTTTTTAAATTTGAGACATTATTTATTTATTAACCAGTTTTTTACTTCGATTACGATAGCAACATTAAATCTGGCAATGCTGAAGTATGATCAACGCATAAGGATACCCAGAGTAAAACCTACCTGATAGTATTCTAAAAATGTGTTCATTTACTGTGAAAATAGGCTCTGAACTGTTGTTCATTTAGCATAACGGTAAGCATCCATTTAATCACCATTTCAATTCGGAAGAAATCCTGCTCTGAATAAGAAAGTATAATTTACTGCCGAAAAAATAATTCTTAAACTATCCATTTCAGATTCTTCATAACCTCTACTCATTCTAATTTCTAATTTATTTAAAATAATGGACACCCGCGGTTAATTTTGGTGATCTGCCATCAAACATTCGATCATTTCACAAACTCTAGTTCAATGATTATTTTCCATCTTTGAGTTCCTATCAATCACAGAGAATGTCGTTCTTGTGGATTGATGAACCTATGATCCTTACGATTAACCGATAATTTCAACTCGGAAGAAATCCTGCTCGGAATAAGAAAGTATAATTTACTTCCAGAAAAATAATTCTTAGATAATTTAGTTCTTAATAACGAAGTTATTAAATCAATTGATTTAATCACCCTAGTCACTCGATTCATTAAAATCGAATCTCTAAAAAGAGCGACTATGCTTATCTCTGATTGTTACTCACGATATACGAGAAATCATCGTAATTTGACTCACCGTAGGCGCATTACAGCCGTCTCGGTAGACAAGGTTCACCCCAATCAGCCAGCTAACAATTCAATTATCAATGTACACATTTGTTTGTGTTTAGGTTGCAGTTTATATTTGAGTTAACCGAAACTTAAAATTAAAAACTTGGACATAAGTAAAAAACAGTACTTCTTTAATGCAAAGTAGGGATTAAATATTTAAAATATTTTTTTTCTTTTTTATTGCAAGTATCAATTTCATGATTTTGTATACATACTTTTTTTAATTTCATTATATTTTGCACATAATTTTGCAAAATTAAACATTTTAAAATCAGTGATTTTTTTTAAACTATAACAAGGAAAAACTCATAGATGATTAACTGGTTGAGGCAGTGTGTGTTTAGTACGGCATTGATGGATATTATTCCAAAATGTCTGTAATAAAAGTATTATTGGTTGCTCCGAGCTTGGACTTGAAACTAATTTGGAAATTAAATTGCTAACTGTAGGGAGCTTATATGCTTAAGATTAACAAACAATACACTAATTAGCATGACTTATAATGACTCTTACTCGAAGATGTGCCGTGGGTGGTCTCCACAGTCGGAAAAAATTAGGGGGGACCATAGCCCTTAAGAATCCCCCCCTTCTTCCTCTGTCTTCTGCCTGATGGGGACTGCGGGTCGTTTAATTTCTTCACAAACAGTGTTCGACACCTCAGCTGTTTAGAGAAATTTCCTCCCTTTACATCTTCAAAGGTTCTATAGTTCGTTCCCTTAAAAGCCCTCTTCCAACCACTGTGTGGTCAATCAAAGGACTCAAAGCGCATCTCTCTACGCAATGGGAATTCCATCGAATGGATATATTGGTCGATGCTTCTTTGAAAATAGTTTTTTCCAAATCAGACACAGACAGGTTTTTGATCAATTTTCTACTTGAATCGTTTCATCCTCCATCAGAGTAAGGCATCGGCCTGCTTCCACGGCATAAGGTCTTAAAAATAGGCTATAAAGCACTCCCGTCAAACCCTTCGAGAAAACTTGGCTAAAGTTTCTCTCTCTTTAGCCGGAATCAATTACAGCGTAAATCAGCCTAGAATTTCAAGGAAAACTACGATTTCAAAATGATAAGTTTTCTTTTGATTATATAATTTTTAAATGCAAATTAGTCCATTTTTATTCCATTTCAACGATAGAAATAAACCGTAACAACCCGGCGTAAACATGTATTACAGAAATGAAACTCTTTTTGCCTTAATCTATTTAAAACAGTGAAGCGCTACGCCAAACAAATACTACAAACATATTTTACTCGTACAATTATATTATACACTACTCTTCGAAATTCAACGGGTAAAACTCACTAGTTAACAGTAATTCACTATTAACATCAAGATTCTTCAATCTGAGGATTATTTTGACGCAGCCAGGCCCTTGCTGGACCCCTTCTCATGGCCGTGGACGGCCATGGCCAGAAGGCGCAGACACCACGTAGGAAGGACCACCGGAATGATCCAGAACGAATTGCATTTATTTAAATCATTTTTTATTTGCTAAAGACGCTGTTAATTATCCTGTCAAATGAGACATGATTGAAATCTAGTTAACTGCTCAATGCTGGCCAGGGGCGCTGCTAGAAATTAAGTCTAGGAGGGTTTTTAGGCGCTACTAATACTGGGAGATCTGGGAGGTATGGAATGCCCACCAGGGTAAGCAGGAGATGCGGGGGCCCTCCCCCAGAAATTTTTTAATATAAATGGTTCAAAATGGTGAGTTTTACGGCTGTGTGAATATTTCAATGGCTCGTTTGTGATTCATCCGTACCCCTAATACTAATTACAAAATTTGTCATATAAATATATTATTATTTAAAAAACTTTCTGAGCTGTGGGGGTGGGAGTTAATCCTCAAACTCCCCCCCTCCTGGCTACAGGCATTCTGACTGCAAAATTTGTCAGTTTCGGAACGGGAGGGCGCCTAAGATTTCCAGGTTGTAGGGCGCACCGGTATACGTCCTGGCCTGTACGGGACGCAGCCCTCCAATCAGTTCTCTTATTATCAATTCTTTTAACACCAGTATAATTCCTATGCTTTAGATCCTTCATCACCAGTTAATTGAACAACTTTTAAATAACCGTACACTAAATTATCATAGACGGTAGAGGGTCAACTGGTGAAATCCACAACACTAACGAACCCATCTATTATCCTGCATAGAAAAAATATAGGAAGGACCCTTAGTTATCACTCAAATTGTTTTCGTCACTAAGTAACAAATAAATTGAAATATTGAAAAACTTTAATTTTTTAAGTTATTTGTATTCACATATTTTAAAAAGAAAGAAAAAATATACTGTGAAAATTATAGTAGAATGATTTAAAATGGAATTTTAAAAAATTACCAAACCTCAATAGTTTCTTTTTACTTTATTCCCATACCATTAAATACAGCACATAAAGGCCATTTCACATCGAGGTGTTCAACAAATTTAACAATTACACCTGTACGAAAAACCGTGCCCTGGATTGTGGAAACCTACCCAGGCGGGACTCGAACCCGCAGCCTCTTGAGAGGCAGGCATTTACCTCTTTACCCTGCATTCACCGAGGCCGGCAAACATCATCCACTTGGGTTATTCGCTAAAACCATGTATAAATGGAACGTGAAATCCAGGAGTGGGTATTTCCCTGGGCGATATACGCGCCCCCGTACGGGCGAGTGAAGTCAAGCTGTCGAAATGCGCGTTTGAAGTGAAAGTTCGGTCCCTTGAAATGTGGTCAAGTCGGGGAAATACTTGTGTCCAGCGACGCATTCTTCCAACTCTATCTTTCTCGACAGCTCCCTCCCACGACAATAGCCCAAAACTCATCCTCTCCCGATCCCTTTGTATCCTTCATATCGATCTTCGCTTTCGGACCGATTGGAATCGCTTGGACGAGTCCACTCCTTTCTATATAGTATACAAACACACACACATGTGAGCGTCCATCTCTCTTCCTCCCTCATATATTTTCCCTCCCCAGCGAAATATTTTCTTCTCCCCTTTCTCAATGGCCTACCCGGCCGTGTATGCCATCCTTACATACAGGGTATTTCAGGAGGAATCTGCAATGCTTTAGGATGTGGTAGGGGAGATTGCGGTTTGAAAAAAATGAAAATACTTAAAACAAAAATAATATATATAAAATCGTTCAAAACCAAAAAAAAATGCTAAAATTGATAAAATATGTGCAAAAAAATAAATAAAACGAACAAAATGCATACTAATGAACCAGAAAAAAATAAATAATTGTGAAAAATCGTGATAAAAATTGTATTATGGTAATGTCATGCTTTGGGCCAATCAGGGCCGTTCCCGGCTTCCGACGCCGTCTAGGTTTAGTCTTGTTAATTTTAGAGTGCTTTTGCACGCGCTCGCTAGAAGCCTGTCCTTCTAATTGTCCTTCACTAACACTGGAAGGGTTACGCTGGTCCCTTTACACTTGATCCTCATTTTGTCCCGCTTACACACTTTTAGTGTTCGTATATTTATCGCCGCTGAAGAGGTGGTATATATACTCACCGGCAACCGTACCATCCGCGGCTATATAATAAGCCCGTTGAATTTGAGGTGAGAGAGAGACAATTTCAATCATTTTTTCATCCATAAACATTGGGTGGTACGGTATGGTATTTGAAGGAGGCGACCGACGGCTGAGGTCATTTGCGCCATGATGGAAGGTATGGAAGGAAGGGCAGACAGAAACCCGGCGTAATTAGCATGCCCTTTACGAAAGTTTCCAAGGGGACCACGGCTTAGCGTCCCATCCGACGGACAGAGTGTGGTGCTTGAAATGTTCTCCACATAAAATTCAAGCAGGAATCGGGCACACTCTGCAAATTCTCAGCCACCGCCGGAATTTGAACCCGAGACCACGGGATGGGAAACCAACAATCTAGCCACCATACCAACCCGATCCCCCATAAACATTGGTTCGCAACTCTTTAGTTACGTGGTGCCGTGGCTATGACAACGCAAACATTTTTATGCACTCTACAGTTACCATGAAAACTAATTAATAAACTTTTCTCGGGTTTCCGCGCGGGTGAAAAATTCTAAGAGCGCCGACACTTTGGGTTCCGTCTCGTCACCCATTCTCAAGGCTACATGGTAATTTACTTTTACTATTCTTGTGAACGGGTGACGGAAACCAAAACGTTGGCGCTCTTAGAATGGAGTAATTGCAAGGATTTTGTACAGCCAATTTAACTCATGCATCGTATAGAAAATCAAAAATCTTTAATATATATACTTTCCTTTAACCTGAGTGACGCATATTAATTGAACAGTAGCGCCCTAAAAATATGATATCGTTTTAAACGCTGCTTTTCGCGCGCCATTTTCGTAGCTGGACCCGTGACGTCATGTATGCCTTTCCGTGGCATGGTAACGTTTAATCAACCGTGTACATTTCGATTAATGGTATTTAACTATTGCGAAGGGGATATGTTTCATATTTGAACTAGTTGTTCTTTAGGGATACATCGAACGCGTATTAATTTTCATTCGTGTGTACGCTTATACGTTTTTTTGATGATTTTAGTACCTATTGTCACTTCATCGTGAGCTTTCGCCAGTGTTTACATTTCACGCATTTCGTTGCACTGTTGTTTTTGTTTTGGTTACTGTAAACGTGGTAGTGAGATTCGAACATTGTTGATGTTACAGTAACTGGTTTATCAATTTGTTTCAGCCTATTCATTTCATTGTCTTCGCAATGTTAATGTGAAATAACTTAAACTGATTCTAAATCGTAAGTGATGACTGGGAAGTGAGATAACGAAATGGCAAAATGGCATAACTTCGAACCTATCGTGGAGAACACGTATATAAGAAATGTTTGTAGTGGAGCCATGAAAAAGCTAGGTTTCGTCAAGTGTGTTGAGGGAAGATTTTTGGTAAATTGAATAGAAGAAGCAGATACTTTGTGGAGATTCATAACGAGATATGAAGTGATACTATTTTGCACTTTCCCACATAAAATTTTATTTCACCCGAGTCAACATGTTTCACTACACAAGGTTGTCTTGGGAGGGAGTCAAGAGTCCAAAAGGGAGTCTATATAATTCTGCAGTGCAGTGAAACACGTTGATTCAGGTGACATGTAGTTTTATGCGGAAAAGTGCAAAGTAGTATCACTTCATATCTTAAGATTTTCGGAATGATAAAGTAAAATAGAGGTGCTGTTTCGCATTCATTCGGCCGCACCTTGAATATGCAGCGAGTATATGGGATTCGACGCAGAAAGACTTAATCCGTGAACTGAAAAAAAATACGAAGAAAAGCTGCGCGATTCATCCAAAAGTGTTACGGGCGTTACGCAGATGTTAGGTTGGGAGCCGCTGGACACTCGGTGGCTGCGAGCTAGCCTAGACTGCTTGAGCAATTGGGAATATTTCAGACACGCAGTACATCATAATAGAACCCCACTACATTTCCAGGTACAACAGAAACGATAAAATAAGAGAGATATTTTTCCAAACGGATAAGTGTGGGAATTCGTCTTTCCCCCCGAGCAATAAAGGACTTCAATAAAAGCTAGGCGGAACTTCGTTACAGCATTTTGTTTTGTTCATATTTAAACTGGTGGTGTCCTAAAACACCCACCGCACGCCTATTGAGGCGGAGATTGTATAAGTAGATTTATATTTTGATCATTGCAATGAATTTATAATTTTGAAGCTCTACAGGCAAGGAGGACTTCGAGAATTTCGAGAAAATTTGGTCCTCGAATTCCTCTGCTTTCTAGCAAGCTCGTACTCTGCTATTATCGTACGATTCAAGTCTTATGATGAAGTTCATTTATTTTAAAACTTGATGAGAGAAAGAGAAAAGAGTTCTAAAAGCAATCGATATATCGCCGCGACGATATTCTGAATCAAATATATCGCAGATCCGAACCCAAAATTTCATTTCCTTTTTTTTCATCCCCCTCTTTCTAGAGTCCCTTGCGTTCTCCGTCAATCTTTTTCTTCGAACGCGGGGCCAACTTTTCCTCCCAGCATCATATCCACCCAACACACAGATTCCTTTTCCACGCTCCTTGGTCCTCTTTTCATTCCCATATCTTTCTCTCTTTCTCACACGCATATATGTGAAAGGGGAAGGATAGCACCTCACGTGTCTGCTTCCTATAGCCGTCGCACGGCCTGTTTATCACCACCAGCCATCCTCGCCTTTTTTTTCTCCCTCTCTCTCTCTCTTCAATTCCTCCTCTCCTTTTGTCAGTCATATTTTTCCCCACACATATGTGTTTTTTTCCACGCACATATTCTACCTCTTTCCCTCGCAGATTTTGAAGCAAAAAAAACATATTGGTGCACCTAGCATTTTTTGGGACACGACGCAATGTAAAAAAGTAATTTACATAATTCCCACTGACAGGATATTATTTTTTGTAAAAAATCTCTATATCATTTCTCATGTATAAACATGCATTGTATCAATATCTCTTAATATTATTTATATCAGCATTCTATAGTTCCTTAATTATTATTTTAAGTAATGCATTCACAATCATATGAATATTTGCATTATATATTCTTCACCATCACCGTCATATGTTTGTGTTCCTATCTCTTTATTTCATCTTCTCTTTGTATTTATATTTGCATACATTCGTTCACTCATGCATGTCGCTATAAACTAGTTTATAAACATGAATACAAACAGAAGATGAAACTAATAGGAAAGAATACGAATATAGTACAAAATGGACGAAGACAACGATTATGTAGCAGATGAAAAATACCAGAAATACCTATGGGTAAAAATGCGATTTTAATAGAACCCAGAACATATAGAGTCAACGCTCTACCAGTTACGTTGCCAGGATCCTCAACTTCATCATTATTTCTGCGGAGTTTTATGGAACACAACACCACTTTGCTTGGGCCGAGAAGAGTGACCAATCCGAGCTCACCATTCACCAGTATGAGTATAATTTGGCGAAGGTACGAGAAGGAAACCAAAGAATTACACACTCACATAAGAGTCAAAATAAGACAGGAACATACCAACAAACTAATGCGGTTTCACAGAACCTAATGTTTATGAAATTGTAAAATCCCTTTAGTATTATTTTTGGAAAATTTTTTCTCAATAATAATCACTTAGGTTTCTATTATGTTTTGTTCCTATTTCATTATTTTTCATCAGTAATTGGTTTTTAGGTACTGACAATGAGTGTAAATATAAAAATGTATGTGTTGAAATCAATAATCAACAGTTATAAAATTATTTAAAAGAAAGTGTAAAGGTGTGGCAAAAAATGTGGCATCACGAATGACGAGCATAAGTGAAAACTTAAATATTGAATCACAAAACATGTTTTTGGAAACCCAAGGCTATGAAAAACATTTTTCTGGAGCTCTTTTTTTATGATTAGTAAACTCCAATAATAGGTTTTTAGGTTTGAAATACCGATTTTGATAGTTTTCTTTCTTTTCAAATACATGCTTTTCGTAGGCAAGGAGGCAGGTTATTAAAGTGCCGACTGTTTAAAATATGCATTATTCTTAATAAACTAAATTAGCCTCTACTATTCTCATGTTTACAGTAATTTGTATGCACCAACAAATCGATTGACCGGTGCTAACAATTAACTGCCTACATCAATAAAGTTTTCACTATGCCGACATTCATAATAATGTCACATGTTTCTATCACACTTTTTTGCGCACGCTATACAGTGCCTCATTTTTCTTCTCCTCTCAGTTTTGCCCTTGAAGATCTCGAATTCTTTTCTCTCCACTGAAAATATATCTACCGTTTAACACCTCACATTCCCACACTGCTTTATTTCATTTTTCCTATTTTCACCCGGGGAACATCCTCTGATTCTAGAATATAACAGCGTTAAACTTCGACAGGTTATTTATGTATGAATGTAAAAATGTAATGGATTTCAACTCAAAACTCATCCACAACCTGCAAAGCGCTCGACCCAAAAATCAACTACGCTACTCCACCCTATCCAGATTTCTTAATTCAAATGGAAAACCGATGGTTCATTGTTCGATTATCTGTTCAGGGTAATTTTTCCGTGTCAATTAACCCATTTTTGCTCAGAAAATTCTTTGCTTGCTATTGTGAAAATGTTTAGAAATGCTACTCCTACGATCTTCTTTAGTAATCCAGTGAAATATTTTGCTGGAGAATTAAGTGTTTCTTCAATAACTATGTATCTATGCCGCATAGTAACAAGGTAATAATAAAATAATGTTCAATTTCCACGAGTCGCGTAGATAGAAAGGATGAATATGCAGGGCAAGCATATTTTTTTATGAAAGAAAGTTTAAATAATCATTATAATGCTATACCCTGTTTACAGTTATGATATTTTCATGTAATTTACAGGAGAAAAATTAGCATGCTAAGGTGTACCGATGACATAGCTGTCATAGAAGAACAAGAGAAGGATTTGAAAAATATTCTAGTTAATATGGGTAAATGAATGGGTAAATATCAAATGAAAATAAATACGAAGAAAACCAAAGTTTTAGTACGCAGCATAAGAGAAAAGGTCAAGACTAACATTAAAATAGGGAAGTAAACATGTGGAGGTGGAAGAAATTCTGTTATTTGGGAAGCAGGATCACTAGGGACGGAAGAAGCAAGGAAAAACATTATCAGCAGAATAGCCCAAGCGAAGAGAGAATTCCACCAAAAGAGAGACGTGATTACAGCGGGAAACTTAAATATGGAAGTAAGGAAACAATGTATGAGAACCTACATTTGGAGTTTGCTCCTACACGGAAGTGAGACATGGACAATGACAGCAGCGGAGAAATCGAAACGTGGTGGTACAGAAGAATGATGAACATCAAATGGATCGACCGAGTTAGTAATGAGGAAGTCCTAAGAAGAGTAGAAGAGAAGAGAAGCCTCATGAAAACCTCAATAAGAAGACGGAAAAACCTTATAGGCCACATCTCGAGACATGATAGCCTGATGAAGACAATCGTCGAGGGACCAGAGGATGGCAAGAACGGAAAAGGAAGACCTCGAACAAAGTATATGGAATAGGTACGTAAAAAAGGATGCTCAAGATAACAAATACGTATGTGTTAAAAGATTAGCTGATAGGAGAATTGAGTGGAGAGTTGCGTCAAACCAATCTTAGGATTGTTGACCAGGGATGATGATGATGATGAGGCATCCATATTGAATTTGTGTTTCGCCCTCGTCTCTTTCCGTCGGTGGGATTATTCCACCGGCTTCAAAAATAATCTAAGAAGTCGATTAAGTTGTTGCAAGTTTCAGCAACATATTTGAGGCAATTCAACATCAGTAAGGAATTTGTGTTTTCTTCAAGAATATCACATGCTCAGAACGGTAGGATGTACCCAAATGGCTACGGTGGGCTGCAATGGATTAATCAAACGGCCTTGAAGGTGTTTAACTTCAAAAATACAGATGAAAAACAAAAAGAAAACGATTTCATCTTAATTGTCTCTGGAACTCTGCATGTTTATGAGTTGCATGAGTCATCCTAGAAAATATATTGATCGCCTCAATTGGTAGAAAGATATGGTTATGAATATAAAATAAGGCAAAATCGTACACCATTCGCCCTAGGAAAAAATTCACACAGCGCCAATGAAGTTCGCGAAAAATCTGTATTCTTACGTCGGATAGTTGCTGAAATATTCATAGCGCTCCGTCGTCAAGGCCGCGGGGGCACATACGGAAAACAGCCTTCCCTTATTTTGTCGTCGGCTCACGAACTTCGCTCCGCGGCCCGCGTCAACCTGGAAGCGGGTCTTTTGTGCAATGCCACCTCACCTTTGAATCGAGCTAACCTTTTATTCTGCTCATTCTCAATATATATTCCGACTGCTCTCCTGTGTCCGTCTGAGCCCCGCCATAACCCCAAAAAGGGCATTCGATTCAGATCGACTATAGCATTTCACCTTCCACCCTCACTCACCGAGTCAATTCCCCTTTTGTACCCCAACTATTCCAACGCAATTTGAATCTGCCAATGTCCAGTTCCATTCAATTCCTCGACGGTCAACATTGGATAGATGACTCTACCTTTAATTAATCGTCATCACACCATATACTTAATTACAATAATCCCAAATTCTATAAAAACTAAAAAATCACAAGCAACCTTCAAAATAGAATGCATTAGCAACATTTTAAACTATCAGTACACCAGAAATAATTGGAACTGATAACCCACCAGCAGAAATCGAAATTTAATGCGTGGGCAACAATCGAAACTCAAAACGCACCCGCAACAATCGAAATAGCCTTCCCTTCAACAACACACACAGCGAAACTTCAGCAACAATCTAAATTAAGAATACACCAGGAACAATTGAAATGTAATGCATCAGCCACAACCGGAACTAACAACACACCAGTAAAATAGGAAACTATCAATACACCAGCAACAATCGAAAATGAAAACCCACCAGCAATAATCGGAATCGAATACATCAGCAGCAATCGAAACTACATGTACATCAGTAAAAACTGAATCTCGCAATAAATTATCAGAAATGGAACCCCAAAAAACAACCCATCCACAATCTATACTCTAAACACACAAGTTATTATCGATTACAATTCGTCAGAATGGAACTAAATACAGTGAAATAACGAAAGCCACACACCGCATTCACCAGTTTAAGCCGTTCTGAACCTGCCTAATACAGCCGACGGATATTGTGTTATGAAAGGAAATTTCAGAACTTCGCGAAGCACTTTGCAATAAACTAATGAAGAAATGTTCTTACTGTGCCGTTCAACAAACGCTGCGGGTCGGGAGCAGCTCCTCCTTAGGCTTAAGTTTGTTCGGCAAGTTATTTCTCATTCATCGCATTATATCGTTCTTTTCATAGCACTATGAAATAATAGCTTGTATCATTATGATCATCATCATCATCAGTAGTCAACAGTCCTAACATTGGTTTGACGCAGCTCTCTATTCCTCTATCCTATTCGCTGGCCTTCTAATAGTGACGTATTAATTATCTTTATTCATCCTTAATGGCCTACCTTATGTAATTCATTCTGGGCCGTCCATGGCCCTTCTTCCCTTCCACCTGTCCTTTCACGATTGTTCTCATCAGGCCACCATGTGATATGGCCAACTAAGTTGGCCCATCTTCTCCTTATGGTTTTTAGAAGACTTCTCTTTTCTCCCACTCCTCTTCAGCACTTCCTCATTGCCTACACGGTCGATCCATTTTATCTTCATCATTCTTCGATAGTACCTCATTTCGACTACTTCCACTCTTGACTTCTCTGCTACTGTCAACGTACAAGCCTCGCTTCCTTAGAGAAACATACTCCATATCGATGGCTAAGTTCTAACAATACGCATCTCCAAAATAGCAAATTTTCAGGAGAGCAAAATAACGATTAATATTTTTCATTGGACACTGAAATTAAGAACCAAAAGTTCATAAAACTGAAAAAGAAGCATTCATTTGCAAACAAAGAACTGTTTTTTGCTCATATTTTATTTTTTTAATGTTATTACACTTTTTTAAGATACCTGTCTTAAACCGGCCGAATTTGAGATACGTGTTGTTAGAACTTAGCCATCGATATGTAGCTTCTGATGAATTGTTTCCTTACTTCTATTTATGTACTCTTCGCTGCAAGGCGATTCTTCTTTTTGTAGGCATCCATCATCTCCTGCGTTATCCTACTGACTATTTCTTTCTCGCTTCGTCCATCGTTGGTAATTCGGCTTCCCAGGTAAGAAAACTATTTCACCTCTTCAATCTTATGGTTTTCTAACTTAATATTTGTCCTAGCCTCCTCCCTCTTGCTTCATACTTATGTCTTAGTCTTCTTTTTGTTGATTTTCAGCTTACATCTAGCCATAGTCCTTTCAATGTTTGTGAAAGTCCTCTTCAGATTCTACTCTGTCTCGGCTATGACTGTTATATTGTCAGCGAGTCCCAGCATGCTAATTTTTCCCCGCGGATATTGTCACCCAAAGCCCTCCACTTGATTTCATTGATAGCTTTCTCGATGATAACATTAAATATTACGGGGGACAGTACATAAATTTGTCTCACTCACTTTCCTATCCTTGGTTCTGCACAGTTGGGTATCCTTAGGTCTGCACACATATATTTTATCACAGCTTCTGGGTTTGTATACAGATTGTGAACAATTCTTCGATCATTGTGGAACACTCCGATTTCTTTCAGAATTCTAAGCATTGGATTCCATTCCACGTTATCAAATGCCTTCTCTAAATCGACAAATGCTATGAATGTCGGTTTGTTCTTCTTTATTTACTTCTCTATCAGCAGCCGAAGAACCAAAATTGCTTCTCTTGTGCCCTTGCATTTCCTAAATCCGAATTGGTCCTCATTCAGGAATACTTCTGCTCTTCGTTCCACTCTTCTCTAAATGATTCCTGTCTGAATCTTCGACGCATGTGTCGTCAGTCTTATGGTCCTAAAATCTTTGCACTTCTCTTCACTATTTTTTTTTTGGTACAGGGATGATGATATTCTTCTCGAAGTCACTAGCTATATCTTCTGTTTAGTGCATATCGTAGATAGTTTTGTACAGTTGAGTTAAGACCAGTTCTCCTGCATTTTTGATTAGCTCTGCTGGATTATCATCTATTCCTTAAGCCTCATTCTTTCGCAGGTCTCTTATTCGGAATTTTGTGATTAACTTCGCTATCACTATGATACTTACGGTCATTATAACAGCGAAGATAATCACAAAAATAAACAGCCGGTATATTGTTGCTGCCGTAAGCTCTTTACCCTGAAAATGACAGTTTTTCGAAATTAGGGTCGGTAAATAGAAATCAGTGAATCAATCGAACGTTTGTATGTGATTATATTATATGTCACTCATTGTCATATAACATTGCCGTGTGATAATAAACTTATCAAATCCAATTTCATGAAAAACGAAGACAATGATAAAATTTGAAGTAAAATAGTAGTTTCAATTACTTCTAATTACTTAAATCGGGTACCGATACTAGGAAAATAACACTGGACACATATTTTATACTGGATAACACTGGATCTATATTTAAAGGAGTAAGGCAGCCTACTGCGCAGAGTGTATGGCTTCTCAGAGAGGGACAAAGAGACAAAGTCTGGTTTAAGCCCTTAGCCACCCCATTCATTACATTCTCGAAATATAAGGTGGCCTAGGGAAAGGAACAGAGCAGTAAAGAGTTACTTCGGTTTGAACCCGTATTCTTCACCAAAAAAAACTCAGAGAAAACTGAAGACATTAATATTAACAATAATAATAATAATAATTCCGGCTATAGCGGTGTACCGGTGAATACTACATATCCCTGTGCGTAAATACGTCATGCGAAAATTTTTCTTACTAGGTGTCTAAAGGGGGAATTCTGCGAAGCGCGTGTGGAATAGATTCATCGATCCATAACAAAAGGGCAAAAAACGCGCGAGGGGACGATTGAAACGGGGATAAAGCGAGTGGCAAGAAATGTAGTCAGGAATAGGAGGGTGGAGGAGGAAGAGCAGCTTTTTCTGCCTCCAGAGGAAGGTAGCATGAGGAAGGGGAAGCACTGATATCATGAGGAAATATAAATCTCCGCAGCGCCGATATTGAAAACGTCGGAAGCAATGAAAAATATGGATCCCCTACATGTCTGATTCTTCCTTTATGAAGGAATCGAGGAGGGAACTAGAGCGCCACTCAAGAGGAGTGCGGGAAGAGTGGCAACTATATGTGCTTAAGAAGGTTTCAAAGCGACTGAAGATGTCATACTTCTCCCTTATTTCGTTAAAACCAATGGCGAAATGGCTCCCATTTGATTCGTAAAGTAATTACTTTTATTTTCAATTATGATAGTGTTTGAAAAATAAAGAGACCCTTATTTTTCCGTTTTAAAATCCTTCTCCTGCTCCTTGACCTATTCACGGCCAAACATCGACGGGATGGGATTAGCTCATTGACAGAAACGTCACTGACTCTTTTTGAGCGGCTCTCCTCTTTACCGCTACTTTTCGGTCTCGCGGATCCAAATCACGTGTTTTGTTGTCATTAACACTCAAATGAGCCGTTCTTTCCGTCAAGGATCGGTTCTCTCTGAACGACGTTATGAACTATAACTTTAATGACGTCATTAGCTCATGAGAAGTGGGAGGCAACTTATGAATTTTTTCATGCTAAAGTTATGAGATAGTGGCTGAACCATGAAGACTTTTTTGTTGCCATCGCTCTTCTTTCCAATCTACCGATTTATCTATAAGATATGATATACATTACGATTCAGGTCTACGAAAACGACCCAATTAGAAAATTGTGTTTATCCTGACATGAAAACCTATTTCCTCTTCTCATCAACATATCAACAATCCACCTGGCTGCCATGGGGGCCATACATTTCTTACCAATACACTCAAAATTAAAAGCGATATAGTTAACTAATTAAAAGCACGACAACATAAAGGAGGAAATTAACCATTACCGTGAAACGTGGCATTTCACATAATTTGTTGTCTCCTTTGATAATGGCTGAAATCCTTCGCTAGAATTAAGAGGAAGGGGAGAATCGATGCAATAACGGCCATCAAATGTCCACCAACGCTTGAAAAGTTGATTTCCATGGAAACGAAACGATTCAAAAGCATTACTACTTTCGCATAAAAATATTTTGCTTCCATAGATGGCATTAACGACGTTAAGAGGAATACAAATGTACAAAGACTTGGGAAATTTAATCCTTGCATTTTTTTAACAAATTCCTTTAAAATCCAATTAAATTATGCTTGGCGGTTAACCAAATTCTAGTATCTATGATATAATTAATATTCGAAGTTCAAACAAAAGTTGATCCCAAGGGTGCTTCTTCCGTGATAATCTCTGTCTTATTAAGTAAATATTATGGCGAATTTATGCACTTACTAATACACTTAGAAAATAGTCAAATATTTCGCAAATCTATGGGCGTGAAATAATATACAACTACTTGGAATAACAGGATAGCCATCTATGTAAACGATGAAATCTTGATGAATGAAGTGATAAATAACCAATGCTGACCATAAAAAGTTAACATTAGATATTTCTGGTAAAAAATCCAATGGAGAACTAGTTTTTATTCATAAAATTTTGGCATTCAAAGGACAACACTACGTAAAAGCTGTTGAGCAAAGATAAGGATGTATATGTTAGGAGCCATGCCAAGCATTGATTCAACAGAAGAGAAGACATTAATTTATGGAACTAAGCTCATCAATTGCGCCATTTTATCAGCGTGAAATTGATATGCTTGCTTGTATTCCGAAACATTTAGTTCCCTTGTATTGCAAACACTAACTAAGAATTATGGCTGGAAAAATCCATACAAAGTTATAATTTAAGAATGATAATGGGTCAACACAATTCATTGTTTCCCTTTGTATATTTGGAGGACGCATTGAGGATGAGGAGCAAGAGACCTCTTAAAGAAACGTGTATACTATAGAAAAAGCAAAGAAGATATCTACAATGCACAATGAGAATTACATTTTTTGGCTGCTTGCACTATCGCAGAGATGAATGGAAAATCCATTAATAGATGCTTTGCAATGCATCAATCCGATGTTAATGGTTGCACTATGACACTGCCATAAGCTTTCTACGCAGGCTAACAATAAAATGTAGGCTGCATTTATGTCATGATGAATGTGAAGGGAAATAGCCCGTGGGAGAAGATAATTGGTAACTTGCATGCAGCACAAAAACTGCTTTTCTTGAGATGGAATAATAAAGAGCAAGTTCACTTCACCATTAAAAATTAACCAATTTAATAGAGGAAAACAAGTTGACCTAAGCAAGAAAAAATATGACCACTCACAAGAAGTGTATTTAGTATTATTAAGGTAGAAATAGACCCTTCTACAACAACCGTAAATACCCGTAACTTATACACATAAATTATTATTATTTATTTTTTTCTTTTCTTGACCTTATTTAATATATAATATGGTATTTCCTGGAGCATAGGTCATTTATACAAAAGTTAGCAGCCAATTTTTCGATTTATTTTCTTAAATCATCTTCAGGGCTATGTTAGAAAAAGTGTGAAACAATATAAAATACAGAGAATAAGACGATGCACAATATTTATGAAAAATATCCATAAAAAAGGAATTAGTTCCTTTTTTATGTATAAATATTGTGTATCGTCTTATTCTCTGTATTTTATATTGTTTCACACTTTTTCTAACATAGCCCTGAAGATGATTTAAGAAAATAAATCGAAACGTTGGCTGCTAACTTTTGTATAAATGGCCTATGCTCCAGGAAATACCATATTATATACACATAAAGTAACACTCATTTTCCGTTTGAACAATGCTCCCATGCATCCATCCGATAAATTATTTTGGCTAAATATATTGGACACAGAAAACTCAATCATAGCCTGGAATAATTTCAATTAACCTTTCCTTTCATTAAATTCTTTATCCATTATTTTCCTATTTTTTATTCTGTTCTATCAGCAACTAGTACATAGATTTTGAATAAGTTACTCAAGTCAATGTGGCAATTATTTAGTGGATTATTTCTTGACGTTTTCAATTACATAAATCCAATATTTTAAGGAGATGGGTCGGTAAATTTGCATGATTTTAAGCCATTTTTTTATTTTCTCGTTATTTTTATAAAAACGATGCCCATTCATTAAACATGGATACAATCCCAATTTTTCAGTGCTTTCAAGTTTCTTATATCTATGATTTTTTAGAATTTACTTGTCTTTTATTTTTCATATACATGTTCGTTCTTTGAATTTCATTTTTCATAAAGATTTTCATACATTACTGTACTTTCAATTTATTTCGAAAAATGATTAATAATGGTTTTAAAAAATCTTGTTGCGTTTCCTCAGGAAAAAATTGTTTATTGCCACGATGAAACAAGAGCCCTCCATTTTTTAAAGTTCATACAGTGAATGGTATGAAAATTATCGTTTATGTGATAATGATTTGATATAATTTTTCTAATAAAAAGGAAATTTTTAGCACATATTCAGTCTTTGATTTTTCTATGCAATGAGGGTTTTAGATTTAAAAAATACTTAAAAAATTTGCATACCAGCCAGAAGCTGCAAAAATAAATTTTGCGAGACTTCGGCAAAATAATTGGGTATTTTAAAAATATGATGGCCTTCATCCAAAAAAATAAGAAAAATGAGGCCAATGATGTCGAAAAAAAATAAACTACCATTTTCATCTGCGTCTGTTTCTTAATTCTAATATCACAATCGCGTGTGGCCATCAACTTTTCTGATACGACTGAAAGAACTATTTCCGCGGGAGAAGTAGAGAAATATCCTCAATCTTCTCCACCTATTATCGATCACACAACTCCCAGCAGAGGCCCCAGGCAGACCAGGGCATAAGAGCAGGGAAAATTGACAAAGCTGACCGACATAAATCATAACTCGATGCACGAATGGTCTATTTTCTCCCAAGCCGCATTAAAAAAGAAAAGAACAACTCTGGCCTCAGCGTTTTTTGTTTTACCGTTGCGTCACTTCTGTACTGTTATGGCAACCGATTTAGACTAGTTGTTAGAGTCCCTTGCTACCATGCGGGGAGCCCACATTCAATGCTTCCTGCAGGTGTATTTTTATGGCAACCGATTTAGACTAGTTGTTAGAGTCCGTTACCACTACGCGGGGGGCGCATCTTCTTGCAGGCGAATTTTTACCAGCCTCGGTGGCGTCGTGGTAAGATCCCCGACTACTAACCTTGAGGCCGCGGGTTCGAATCTCGCCTGGGTGGTTTCTCCATCATCCAGGGCGTGGATTTATATTATTGTCAAACAAGTGGATTGTATGAGAGGACTTTCGAGTCCTAAACTCGCATGTGAAATAAAGAGAACGTTATTTTTACTGAACCTTTTCAAAGTTCGCTGAAAACACAAACGAATTGCTCACTTAGCGAAGCAATTTTAACCAAGCTATGCAGATGTTTTACTATAGCGCGGCAATGGGCGGGAATAACGCCTCTATCTTAGCTTCAGAGTGTTTATACATTCCGTACGCAACCAGCCTCTTGCGCCTCACGCCAATCGTAATTTGTATGCAAGGTGTGAAAAAAAAGACCGGACTGACTTTATAACTTTTTTATTTCGACGGATATAGCTTAATCGAACTTGTCGCCCTTAAAGTAAATGCATTAAGCCGCCATAGGTAATTTCTTCAGGTACGCCATACAATTACTTTTAATGTCCGCAATAGAGTCGAATTGGTGTCCTTTCCAGGTTGATTTTAACTTTGGAAACAATAAAAAGTGTGATGGAGTCAGACTGAGTCTGGAGAGTAGGGTGGCTGCGGGATCACGGAAGTTCTGGTTTTATTCAAAAAACTCCATCACGATCAGCGTGTGAACCTGCGCGTTATCCTGGTGGAAACTCCATCATGGGGGACGAACTTAGATGCGGAGCGCGTCATGCCCTAAATGTCCATCAAAATTGTCTGAAAGGATCCAAAACTATTATTCACTTCTTCGGCTACCTCCCTAACATATAAGCGGCGATTTTCCCGCACCAAATCGTTCACCAATTTCTCATGGTTGGGGTCTGTCGATACGGAAGGCCGCCCCGTTCGCGAATCTTCATCTATCGAGGTTTTGTCCGATTTAAAACGACTTTACCACTAAAAACACCGGCTTCGACTCATAGGTAGTTCCATAAACGAAGGCTTACTGAATAATTCCAAACGTCCCGGTAGCACTTTTGCCAAGTTTGAAACAAAATTTCACGCGCACACGTTCTTCCTCTAACTCTTTCATTGCTGCCGTTGCACGGGGTGACGAGCAGGATAAAACACCCCTGCTGCTACGTAACGAGTCGACGTACACAAACGCAACCCCTCTCGTTTTAGTCATCAGATATGTCGCAAGATGGCACTGTTTGTTTCGTCTGGATCCGCTGAACGGTTTGCGCAGAATAAAATCAGTCCGGTCTTTTTTTGATCACACGTTGTACAGTGGAGTGCTAAAATGAACGCTGCAGTTGAAAATCTAGTTGTCAAGTTCGAGCTATGATACGTTTTTGGTGGCGAAAAATCAGGAAGCAATTGAAATTTATCGCCAGATTTCCTAAATGTGCAGTGAAGGAATAAATCACTCAGGAAATTGGCATACGCGACACAAAAAAAAATCGGGGAAAACTCCGGAAGAAAGTTTTGTTTCGCCACGGCAACGCTCATCCACACATGGCAATTCGAACGTACGAGCTCTTGGATGCTTTCAATATCACGCAATAGAGCCCGGATTTACCTGAGGGACTACCGGAAATAACACCTGTTCCCATCGATGATGATATGTCTCGTTACGCAACGATTTGACATTGACGATGAACTTCATGCAAGTGCACCTAAACCAGTGATTGAATTCGCAGACAGCAGATTTCTACAGAGAGGGTATTTAAAATCTTGCACCACTTCAAGATAAATGCCTAAATTTAAATTGCAATTATGGGTAAAAATATCCAAAGAGTTAAAATTCAAGGTATTTATGACAAAATTGTTAATTTCACTTTGTTTATTTTTTATTTTAAAACGTCTGTTACTTTCTGGGCAGCCTTCGTATATCTAACACTACGCCATTTTCCCCTTTCGTGAAAGCTGCCTAACCCACGAGATTTGAAAGATAAATGCAGGAATTATTTGTGGCAGAGCACTGAAGAGGTCATGATTCATCAATCGTGTTGTGGGAAGGTTTCCGAATGAAAGAGTTAAAGGGAATTGTTATTTTGTTCTAGTCGGGCCACGACTTGAATATCCAGCGAGCATTGGGATCCGGCGCAGAAAGACTAAATCCTTGCATTTGATTAAATACTAATGAAAGCTGCAGGACTCGTCAAAAACTGCAACTAACGAACATAGCGCAACAAACCGATTTTGAACGCATTACGCTAGGAGCCGCTAGAGACTCGGAGGTTGCGCGCTGGGCTTAGATTACTTGAGAAATTAAGAATAGATAGATATCTTATCGAGCGACACCGAAAAGCGTCATCTTATAGCATCACAATACTTTTGAAAAAAAAATATAAATTAAGATAATTATTTTATCCCCGGAAAAGAAAGGAATTTCATAAATACTTGGTGAGACTCAGTGCGTATATCCCCTTTTGATTATTATTTTCTTCGTGTTTTTGTTAACGGCTAGCGTACTGACACACCTACGCCACAAGCTTTCGGTGAACTATTCAGGTGTAGATGAATGATGAAGCATGGCATCGAAATACCAGTTACTCGGGTGACGTGTTCTTTTTCCCACATTTTCAACAAATTAAAAGAATTGCTTAGAACTCATTTAAACGGTATAATGCTTCTAAAGGCCTGATAACACGGTACATTAATAAAATCGAGTAAATTTATGAATGCATGAACGATTTTGCTAGATCATAACGGAACATGTAGGAATGCATGAACCAAATTTGAACTGGTTCTATTTTTTGTTCGTGATATGGCACAACATGGGCAGTTACACGGTGAATTTTCGTGTTCATTCCCGCGTTCATATATTTAGGCATTAACTGGCACGTGTTAGTAAATCGTGGAACCAGGCCTTAAAAATCAGAAATGTGTTATTTTTATGACATCAAATAATGCAGTACGGACATATTCTTCGCTATTCTTTCTTCTTTTTTTTAATTGACGGCTGATGTCGTAACACCCCCCGCCACAAGCCTATCGAGGCGGCTTACGGAGATAATATGTAGATGTATATTGTCTATAGCCTTATTCGAGATGAGTGTGTGTGTGTGTAATGGAGTGAAGAGACGATTGAGAATCTGGCGTCAGGAGTGGGGATTGGGAAGGGAGGGGTTGAAGACGAGATCCATCTCGCGTGTGCGGCGGCCACATAATATTTCCCCTTTAGCCGTGACATCTGGAACACGCATCCTACTCTCAGGGTTGTTTCCTCGCCCACCACCACTGCTAGCCACCACCGCACCACCGGGATTTCGGATATGCGTGCCAGACTAACAGACATGCCCCCCACCTCCTTCTGCTCCGCTGGGATTCGTGTATATACACAGGCAGGAATACAATTGGAAAGAAGGAAGTGTTGCCAACCGCCTTCTTTCCCATCCAAATTTCAAGGAGATTGATTCACCTTCGAAACGTCGTAAGCAGGCGCCTTGAAGCTTATTCCCTCTGACTTTAGTTTTGTACGTTGGGATAGACAATTTTACTCATGCATGTACGATTAAAGGGGTTTATTTTAGCTAACTGCAGAACTGGCTTAGTAATAAATAATTTCTAAGAGAGGTGGAAAACTAAGATTTTATTATACTATTAAAGTGAGAAGACTGGAATACTATTGGAGAAAAGGAGAAGAAAGCGTTGCCAACCGTCTTCTTTTCCATCCAAATTCCAAGGACATTGATTTACATACGAAACGTCTCAGGAAGGATCCCTGAAATTTCAATCATTCTTAAGTGAATCCATTTTTTTCATTTTGGGATAATCAATTGCATTTATACGTGCTAGATTACAAGGGGTTAATTCAGCTAACTGCAGAACCGGCTTTGCAATAAATATGTGCTCAAAAGAAAAGGGGAAAACTAGGATATTAGCGTATAAAAAAAGAATATGACTAGAATACAATGAAATACAGACTAGAATACTGGAAGACTTGGAAAGAAGAAGACAGTGTTGCCAACCGCTGTCTTTTCCATCCAAATTTCAAGGAGAATGATTTACAAGCGAAACGTCTTAGGAAGTTGCCGTGAATATTAACTGTCCTGGCTTCAATTTTTCATTTGGGAATAAACAATTTTACTTTCTCGCGTAATATTAGAAGGAGCTACTTTTTCTGATTGCAGAACCAGTTAAGCAATAAGGAAGTGCTAAGAAGAGTGGGGGAAAACTAAGATACATAAATTAGTATGCATTAAAAGAGAGAAGACTAGAATACTATGGTAAAGGAGAAGGAACTGTAGCCAACCGCCTTCTTTTCAATACAAATTTCAAGGAGACTCTAACGTACGAAACATCCTCAGAAAGCGCCTTGAAGTTTAGTTGCCCTGAATTCAATTTTGCAGGAGGGGATAATCAATTGGACTTATGCATGCAAGATATCAAGGAGTTACCTTCGCTAGTGTTAATATTTGATCTTATTGAAACAAGAGCTTTGAGCGAGTATCAACAATAGGATTGCGTACTTACAACCATTTTCAAATTAATTGTTTCAGACAAATATAATCGCACGTTTTCGTTCAATCTAAATTATTCAAAGTCCTTAAAAATCTTGAGTATTAAATAAAAATGCGGAAAAGGCTGTATACCCAAGGAAAACCGTTTTCATGTTAACTACAAATTGTATCCAAAAAAGTTTTGCGTTGCCGTAGCTCAGTAGCTAAGAAGATGCGACCCTATGGTTATAAGACAAAAAATGTTTAAAATTACCTCCCCTACCCCATCCTGAATTATTGCAGATTCCTCCTGAAACAGCCTGAATAGGAAAGGGCGAAAGGTTTGTCATTGTTTTCTAGGTTATGATTTCCTTAAATTTCGTCTTAAATAATACTAATACTTTCGATGCCGCATCAGTACTTTAAACGACAATGAAATTACCCATAAAAAAATAGGCGTGTCAAAAGAATACAAAAGTTTAGCTTAATTTTACTCTACCGTAAGAATACCATTGGAAGCGCATATTCCACGTTTTTCCTAGGCCGTCTATATAAAAGTGGAGGAGGTATTCCATCTCCGCCGTGTGCTTACATTTCGGAGGATACGGACGATGCCAGAACCTTGCCCAGCCGCTGCCAAATTCGTTCAATAGCATTCAATCAAATATCTCTTCTTTTTCCACCTCATCTGCTACCAGTCACTTTCTCTCCCGACACACTCGGAGCTGACTTTTCCTTCTCCGTCTCACTATAAAATAAAATTCTTTCACTTCCCACGCTGACATATTTGATGCAACTTTTCCAACTGCCCCTAAACAATCCATAAATTGGTTCCACTCCCTCGAACAATTCTATTGTGTTCCACAGTAGATAAGAAAGTAACTTGAAAACTGTCGGATTTTGATGTAAAAAGCTTTTACTCCTAATTTATTGATTTTGATAATAGAAAATTTATACGTAAAAATATGCTGCCCTCTTAATCAATTATAAACACAAGTATAATAGATGGGCTTACCATTACATTATGTCAATAATAAATCTGTCGTAGAAGGTCATCTTTGAGAATTCTCAACGCTTCATTGTGACTACTATAAAATAGTTCAAAATAAAATTTCTTTGTGTCTCACGAATGCTTTCCCCATGCATTTCGGCGATGAATCTTTCACGGGTTTTCAATCGGGTAGTTGTTTTCTTTTTGTACCAATGTTTAAATGGAAGACTACGACATCGACAAGTTTGTGCCAACAAACATCATTCCCGATGGAAAGCCGTGAAACCTTCACAATCATTAGGTTTGAAATCCGCAATGAAAAAGGCCGTCAATCTAGTGACTTTGGAGAAATCACCAAAAGAAGTTCGGGATCTGGATGCGGATGTCACTTTTTGAAACTATATAGGAAAGGCAGAAAAAGTGTCACGGCTTTCTTCCACATAAGCCCGGGTTCGAGAGATATTCGCATGTAAAGATTTCGCGCACCATGACTTCCCTTGAGTAATCGCTCCATCACATCTACGGCGGTGTAACAACTGTATTGTGCGTCCCGGGTTCGAGTCCCGGTGGCGGCAATATTGTAAGAAACCGTTGCTACTCAAGAATAAACCCACGCGACGGAAAACTAGGAATGATGACTGTGTTTGAACAATATTATTAATTAGTATCCCAAAATGACCAACATCATTGATATAAAGTATTATTTTTCATTTTATTTTATTTTATTTTATGATCAAATATGCAATAATACTGGGGAATTAAGTTTAAAACATAAAACCTCGCAGCAAATATTCTTGATAATATTTGAAGTATCAAGAATTCCGATAAAATTTGAAGCATCAAATATCAAGGCATGTTTAAACCGGAGAAAACTTTCTATGATATCGCCGATTATTAATATTTGATATGTTTGATAATTTATCCGTAAAATAATTTTGTGTTACTGAAAAATGCAGCCACGTAATATAAAAACTCTTCTTCGAAATTTTACCCCAAAATTATGAGATATGGATGAAAAATACGGCGTTACCGTGACTTATTTTGAGGGTGACTGCCTGAAAAAGTCTTATCATGATCGATAAACTAAAAAATGGGAAATAAATGGGAAGGAATCGTTTCATAATTCCCTCGACGTTAAATTGATAATTCCAAGAAATCCCCCACGGCCTTGCTAGCAGTCCAGATTTCCATCGCATTTCGAGAGTCATCTGTCTATAAATCCCATAAAGAACGTCTTCCAAACTTTATCGCACCCTTATCTTAGCGAGGAGGGGAGAGGCATAAGAATATTTACGTCAGAAAAAGGCCATTCGTAATGTTCAAACAACTTAATAAATCATTTACACAATTCACAGGCAGCCTAAAAATATTTGAAACACCGTTTGAAAAAAAACGGGGAATAAACTGAAGAACCCAGAAAATAAAAAAGGTACCTAAGGTAAGTACTCTTCCGTGGAAAACATTGGTTTTAATAGTTATCTCGGTAGCTTTAAGGTCCGAGCATCACCCAAAATCAGAAGTTCCGAGTTTCGGATTCTTCCATTTGCTTTCGGTCATAATTGCATCTCCACATCACCGCAGAGTAAACTTTAAGTGTTTTTATTCCTGTCTATTTCAACTTCTAACTGCATATTTTTATAAACATTATTCTATGAACTTCAACAGAGTGGATTGGTTTATTTACTATCGGTTGGTTTACAGGACGTATTCCACAATCTCAACTTCTATCATTGCCAGGGGGGCTTCAGCCCTCACCCCGCCGAAAGTTTTTAGGATTTTCTTCTAAAGGTACCACGAACCCTGATATCATCTGACACTCCGTTTATAGATACAGTAATATTTCATAATATCTGCAACCACATCACTACGAAGAAGATTATTGATATCTCTTGCCTTTTTCGGGTGAGCATTTTCAGGAAAAATCAGACACACTCCGAGAAAAAAATAGCTTATGAAGACCATTCCACAGTAACTACGGCCGTTTCCGTAAAAAAAATCATCGAGAACTATACACATCAGCGATATTATAACGAAATTATAGCTTACTTAAGGAAATGCATCGTTTTTCTGAATGGTGTACGGATAGATAATAAATCAGCAGAATAGGTAACACCCTAACAACAAAGGCATATTTTTGGCTGTGCGTGGGGCCATAGAAAACTATACTATTACATAAAGGGAAAATATTATAGCACCAAGCATTTTATTTTTGTATTAGCTGAGCGCATGGACCTCTTCATTGAAAAAGAGACTGTTGTACTTTTATTTTTATGCTAATATGCACATTTTCCATTGGAAATAATTTTCTAGAATATAAATAAACTTACGTCTATCTAAATTTAGGTTAACTTCACATCTATAACTTTTCTTGGGAGAATTATTACCCAATCGGGGGAAGGTCATTGCTCCTCCTACTAGATGAGCAGGCCGAAATATCCGAATTTCGATTGTCATCTGTCCTAGTCCCTCTTGAGTAGGTAAGCCGAAAATCTTAGAAAACCAGTCTAGTGGATCGAAACTATTAATTATGAACTGGAAAAACCGGATTGATGACTAGCCTTAAATTATAACCGGTGGATACATGTACATCTACATAATACCCAGCGAGCCACCTGTAGGGTGTTTGGCAGGGGGGGATCAATCACTAGCACGCAGCATGCAATTGGATTCCCACATGCACACCACACGGTGCAAAAAACGTTACCCATACTAACAAATTAAAGTACCACATGATGTCAGAAATAATAATAAAACTCATAAACATACATTAAGGTATGCAAAAGTTAGTAGACTGTACTACAAGTCATCCAATCTATTTGTGAGTTCTAACGCTGCCATTATAATATCTTATTGATCGTGGAAAAAAAGACATTCGGAATCTGTCTGTTCTACTGTCCCTCTTATATTATCAATTTGATCTGATCTTCCGTAGTATGTTGGCGTTAGTAATATGATACTGACGATACGTTCCATGCTGATGATTTAATTACATACTTATGACTTTTGATTGGACCTATCTCAACTGCCCCCGTACAAAATAAAATATCCCCCAAATCATATCACCTAAAGCAGCTCCCGAAGAGAAAAATGTCGACAAACACAAAATATATGCAGGTTTTAAGGTACAAGGATATATGAGGTGGTGAGAAGCCAAGGGGTACAAGTGATCGGTACAGCAATTAGGTAAAGAAAACAAATGAGATAAACTAGATATTTACTGGTGCATTCGACTTACCACTCGATGTCAGCACAGAACAGTGACCCTATCGTATCCTTTGGCCTCCAAGTTTTTGTATATTTCTTTTACCAATTTCTGCACCTAATAATTTCTGTTTAGAAAAAAATCAATTTTAAATCCTTGGCTTTTAAACCCCCCCCCCCCCCCATATGCGATAAGCATATGAGAATGATAGCTAAATAATAAAATAAAAAGTACTGTCAAAATTTAGTACTAAGACGGCGTAAAATATGTTGCTATTTCTATTGGAAACCACGCAGAACTAAAAAAATAATGTGAGCTCTTAAAATTTAGTTTTAAGGTCCATTAATAAAAGAGGCTAGAGCAAATTTCAGCATTTGATTCAACAATAGAACCAAAGTTAATTAGATTAAATAACTATATTCTCAGACTTTCCTTGAATATAAATTGATTTCCTGGTTCATGTTGGCTGATGTTCAATATTCATGAAAAGACATGTGCTATTTGTTTGAGAAAGGTAAAGTTTATAAGTATCAAACATGAAAAAACGGAGTTTACAAGCATAGTATTTATCTGTACACATGATTTGTTATCCACGGTGACCATAGCCCCTACATTATCTTCATCCATTTTAATGTTGCTTAATCGGAAACTCCTTCACTTTTTTAATTTAATTTGATGAGCCTATGACTTTTAAAATTTGTAAAGAATGGCAATAAAAAGACACTTAGGCTTAATGAATGAATTATTTATTTCACAGCCATTCAAACTCAAGATGATGTTTTCATTGCATTTAAATAGAGGCGTATTTTTATATTCAAATAGGGTCATTTCACCGAAACGACATCGTAATAAAAAATAAGCGAATGAATAATCACTCAAGTTTCAAAAAGAGTTTATGCAAATCATCAAAATTAAAAAACAACCGCATTCACTCAACTAAATGAACTGAAGCTAACAGATATTCGCTTAACTTCGATATCAATTGTTTTGGTATTTATTTGCTGATAAACTCTTCATTCTATTAATTCGCCATTTCTCCATTCTTCTAAGGACACATTGACTTAACAGAAATTTAACAAGGCACTATACGCCAGTTTATCTTTGGTCGACTCACGTATGACAGCTGATTTCTTGAAAAACAGCGATTGCTTCGTCACTACCGCGATGCTTGAAGTAGAAGTAAGCAGGTGAATAATTATGCGATTGAAGAGCATTTGTAGATTAAAATCAAAGCTATTCCTCATGAGTATAAACACTCAATTATAAATATTGAGAATAAATGTGTAGAACTCATCGCCGAGCTGTAGGCATTTGTGAAAACCTTTAAATGTGCGCACAAATCGGCAGTATAATCAAGCTACTACCAGAGGAACAGGGTCCTCCTTAGAGGTGAATGTATGCAGAATCCAAGGACACGCCATTATTATTTCGCCTGGGCTAATTTGGAAAAGGTTTCAATTTTCTGAGAAAGAATGGCCACCAGCAGACGGTAATTCACTCACTGCCTCCAGTTTAACAATTGGAAAGCACTAGTAGGCACGCAATAATACGTCAACAATGCAGCGATTTGCGCATTTCAAAAACGTGAGCACAACAGTTTCGTAAACACTCGCTCCCCTTAGTTCGCGAACGTTGGCGCTATTAATCACCAGTCCTTCTTCGCTTTGAAGCTCCATCTGCTGCACGATACCATTTCTGCGAAATTAATTGCACGTCCATAGAAGCTCCAACCTGTAATTTTATCAATAGAGATGTGTTTTATCCACAGAATTTTTCAATGTAATAAATCCCAGATAAGTTGAATTCGGAGAGACCAAAACTTGTGTCTGCATCATACCCCTGTATTTTCCTTGGCAGTTTTCTCCACCATTATAAATTGCTTAAGTCAGGGTTTCAATACGTCATGAAAGTGCACCTAAATAAATTTAGGTTACTGGGTTCAAAAATTAACACACTTCCTATCGTAATATATTTAAGTTATTATGGAAAAAAGTCGTTCAGAATTAACACACCTCAACTATAATTTTACTCTTATGAAAAATTAAAGTAAAGTTTAGAGTAGAGATCACCTTGGACAGGTATGAACGCACTACTCAATCACAGTTGAAGGGTAATTTCCATCTCGTAAGCCGCTGATTTTATTAGAAATCTACTGGCAACCATTAGCTGGATTTAATATGTGTGTAGCTGATCCTGACGCCAGTTAATGATATGCAGCCTTCGCCGTTGAAATATGTACCTTGAAGTGTTAATATTTAAAACATTTCCGACTTTATCCAGAGTTTTATGAGTATTTAACAGGAATTTCCCTCGGCAGCACTTCAAATTGAATAGATATAAGATAGATACAATAGATAACATAAAAGATAATACTAGCCAATGCGTTTTCAAACTAACATAAGTGAGCCAAAAGAAAAGACGTTCTCATTAGTAATACAATAATACACTCATTGCATCATTAATTTGCTGTTTACTCATTGTATTCATCTACGTATACATCTACATCATACCCTGCGAGTCACATCTATGGTTTTTAGCAGGGGGCGACATATCACACGCATGCAGATTACAAGCGGATTACCATATGCAGACCATACGATCAAAAAAATATTACGCAAGCTGACAAATTTTTCTATCACATTCATGCAAAGGCAAAGCATGCCATCTGCCTATGAAGCTAGGAAACGTATTGATGACGGCATTGATGTAGCATGGATCTTACGTTTTACATAAATCGAGATTGTAGCGAAACGACAACATTAACATCAGTTTTTTACGCTACGGCATTTATCTTTTTACTGGAAATCAAGATAAAGCCTATGCTTCGGAAAACATAGGTATGGCAACAGATATAAAAATATATATTTACAAATGTACTCTCTGCTTGAATTTATAATTTCTCCTACAAAGAGGGGCAATGGCTTAATAAGTCATCATCTTTTTTTCGGTTTAGAGCAGAACTCAGCTTAACTGAAGAGAGCTAAAAATTCAAACTATAACCTAAAATATTCCACCTAATAATGACGACACCAAATATTAAGCGGGGAGTTTTACGTGATATGTACTTACCACGGGTGTCCATCTTTATAGGTAACAGTTTCGCTGACATTGCAGCAGGCTTCTTCAGGTCGATGAAGTTGGATGCCTCGATGTCAGATAAAGAAACTTCATCGATAGAAGCCGGGTGCAATGCGAGTGAAACTGCTATCTACAAAGATGAACACGGCGGTACATATCCCATAAACCTCTTCGCTGAATCTTCGCCACACCGCAGAAGCCTGCATATGTACCAAATATTAAGCTTGAAATTTTAGAATAACTTCATTATGCGTGCGCAGTGAGACCGATTTATTCCTAATTTTTGCCATAAAAATTTGAACTAGCGAGGAATATAATTAAAGAATTACGGTCACTGAACTCTAAACAAGGGAATGCTGATAATTCCTCTTCAAGTGAAGAAAAGAAATTGCTTATCCAGCCATCTTGAGAAAGACTTTGATAGTAGCGCTCCATTTAAAAAAAATTTAATTTGAATGAATCTCAGCTTCCACATTTTTCATGAACTTGTGACTTCGAAGATAAATTACTTGGATCTTACACGACAGATTCCTTATAACCTCCAAATACACAATTCTTTCAATCGTAAAGTCCGCATTTTCCCCTGGCCGAATCCCAGGAGTTCGCCTTACGATGGATTGGGCTAACGATCTGAGCTCATATTGTGCGGGCATTATCAAATTTTGAATGCAGCCGATTATGTAACAACTCGTAAAACGTCATAATTCTACGCCACAATTTTTGACAAATCACATTTTTCAAACTTATCAACACTGACACGCGCTGATTGCCCTTAAACTGAACGCTCGTCCAGATATAATGCCGATTTAACTTCGGATGCAATTCGCTTGACGTTCGATCCGCCGGAACGGATTAATATCGTACAGCGATGGAATAGCGCATGGGTTCAAAACAAGCAAGCAAATCACCAGACCTATGCTTTTTCTTCCCTAACTTTTGGTCCACTTTTCTTCGTCTTTCATTTCCGTCTCTCCCCCCACTTGTTTCTCCTCCAACCAGGCCCGTGCTGGACACCTTCTTGGGGCAGCGGACGGCAATAGCCTGAGGGCGCCAGCAGTGTATAGGGGGAGGACTACCGCGTATGCGTCTGGGGGTGTGGAATATAATTTTAAAAATTTAAATCCTTACCCTCTTGAGATTGAATCGAATCTTACCAGACTGAATTATATTAATTTTAATAATCATTTTCTTCACTAAATACGGTGTTAATTGTGCTGTTAAATGAGACATCACTGAAATCAAGTTAACTGCTCAATGTTGGTATTCTGACTGTAAAATTTGTCAGTTTCGGAACAGGAGGGCGCCAAAGATTTCCAGGTTGTAGGGCGTACCGTGATACGTCCTGGTGTCCCGGGGCTAACCACGGGCCTGCCTTTAACGTATTAAAATGAAATGTTCTCAGACGAAATCAAGTGAAGTCTAAACAAAATGCAATCGGACCGTCCGTGAAGTAATTATTTTTTTAGTATTCTACCGATTAAGGTAGGTTTCCATGGAGTCTTCAAGAAGTATTCTGGCTTTCTCCCTTCCCTTTCCTCTTCAATCCAAAATATGGCCTACTCCCTTTCATTCTATCTAAAATTCTAATCTCTTCCTTCCTCTCCCTCGTTTACCGAACATTCTACCCTCTAACTCTGTTTTCGACATCCCGTCGTCATGCGCTTCTCCGTCCATTTCATCTTTTCCATTCTCCTCCACGTCAGAATTTTAATGCAAATACATATGCATAAGCACGAAGGTGAAACAAAGAGATTGAACAAATACAAAACGTTGGACATAGCTTTGGCGTGGAGATGAAATGATAGCCAAAAACTCATGTAAAAGATTTAACCTCGACTGGGATTCGAACCATTTACTATCGGTAGATACTAAGACTGCCATGCTAAATTTCATTCATAACCAGTGTTTTCGTTGGGGGAAGTACGTAATCAAATCCCACATGTATAGCACATAGAGATGGCCAAAAGATGCTCTTTGGGGAACAGCGATCTCAACGAGAATAAATCAACCATTTAAGCGTTTGTGTGAAATTTCCAGTAAAATTTAATTTAGAAAAAGTCTCTGGGGCATGGTTCCCGCCAGAGCACTCATGTGTGTAAATTCACATTGGTTAAAAAGTCGCATTTTAGAGGACTGTGGCTCATGCCACCTAAGAAGAATGACATAGAAGTGAACATTAATGAAATGGAGACACTCAGACAGTACCATAAATATTGCTCATGCACTTTGGGGAACAGCGATCTCAACGAGAAGAAATCAACCATTTTAAGAGTTTGTGTGAAATTTCCAGTAAAATTTAATTTAGAAATCTCAACAAAGTTAACTCTCGCACGATTGAATACGCAACTTTATAATGAGAACCCCTCTCTCTCTCTCTCCAAAGTTTACCCCTTTCAAAGAAGACAATGACCTGGTTTCCCATGTTCCTACTTGCATAATCATCATCAATGTAACAGTCGAATGAATAGAATCACGCGGTGAATTAGCCCGTTTTGAGAGGACAATATTTCAACGTCGCTGAACTCGGGAGTCGCTTCCGTAACTAGGACATGATGCACGGCATTAGTTGAAACGCGAAGGGACGGGACAGCGAAGCAGGAATTCAGCAATTCGTCAACTCGTATAAATACATATCCAACGGACGGAAGCGCTTTGTTTGCACCACAGCGGCTAAAGCGGCTCATAATGAGCGGCTATGACCTAACGCAATTCGCCAAATGAATCCCATATAGAGGGAAACCCGTGCTTTTAATGACGAGCCTACGTAAAACGAAGAGGATTCGGGCGCCCGTAACCTAGCAAACAAGATACACAGAATACAACCTGCGCCCTGTGATTTGATGGATCGGATGACATAAACCTAACTATCTACCTAAATATGCTTCTCAGAGGGAATGAATGATAAAATAAGCTTTGCTCTCCAAGTTCGTAATTGAATTGAAGACATAATATCGACAGCGATTTTGTCAAGTACTGGGTAGTGTTGCTGACTGAAGATGCAAGCGCCTAATTCACGGCGCGACTATGTTGATTAAAAGTAAAGTAAAACTAGAATAAAGAAAAATTAAACTTGCATTACAGTACTGTACTGTTTCGCTCAAGCAAATTAAGGCTAGCGCGCAGCCTCCGAGTCTCTAGCGGCTCCTAGCCTACTGCGTTTAATAATAATAATATTTATTGTTCTTGGACAAATTGTCCATTAAGAACATAAGATGAATATTACATACAAAAGAGATCACAAAATGAACTTGTACAAAATATATCAGATATTTCCGAATGGAATTCAGCACAACTAACACATCAGGGCATAGAAATGAAATCTTGAAGTTAACTCAAACAATCATTGCAAGAATACGTTTAACATCTGTGTTAAGATTACCTACTGTACACCCGTAGCAGTTTTTGCTAGCTTGCAATTTTAATGCTAGTCTTGCCTTCTTTCAGGTTTAGAAATTTCGATTGAGCGATAAAATCATAACATGTATCGGTTTGCCTTATGCATGGATGAATGGCACCATCGCGAACAATTAAGGGCAACACTCCGATAAAAGGATCTTGATTCCTTTTTGGTGTATCATTTTTGAATTCGTGAACACAATTTACTTTGCGCAGCATTAAATTTAAGTATCACCGATACTACACGTTCTCTTTGTAATCGTCACAAAAAGCCATGTCAACTGTTTCTTTTTTTTTAAGTACATGTTATTAGCCAGGGTTAAGAATATACCAACGAGAACCATTTAGAGTTTCGCATTATTTATTTATATCAGTGGACTGGGATAGCATTAAAAAAATAAATAATCAGCTTACTATCTTTCCAAGCGTTTCCATAAACGAATCCGGTAGTAAAATATCCTACTTTGGCTATCTTTTTTGGATAGTACGTTTCGAAAATAACATTCTCAAATTATTCTCCGCTGAAATGATTCCGCTTGCCCCGCAGAAGAGAAACTTCTACCACTTTACTTCATCCAAGATTTTAAAAATAATTCGTTCCTGGAAGCGACCTGAATACCATAGAAACCCCCGGGCCCTATCTGGAAAACTAATTAGCA
The DNA here is from genome assembly GCF_921293095.1 of Ischnura elegans. Taxonomy (NCBI): domain Eukaryota; kingdom Metazoa; phylum Arthropoda; class Insecta; order Odonata; family Coenagrionidae; genus Ischnura; species Ischnura elegans. The sequence goes on along the minus strand of NC_060255.1, from coordinate 64,106,993 downwards.
CATAAACTTTGCCAATTATTCCATTAATTACAGCTGCTAACGAGTATGACTATTCATTCTATGGTGATTTTAATACCCTTTTGGGGAGATTTCCGAAGAAAGAATCTTTCTTCTCAAAAAGACAGGGATAAAAAGGGAAAAAAGTAAAAAAATCTGTATCATTACGGAGATATCAAGTACAGTGAGCGAAGTGGTAAGGGCTACCGGCACAAAAATGGGCAGAGGAGGATTAATTAATGAAAAAAATTGTTCTGTATGATAGGCTATTGCATGGACACAATACAGTAGTCTCTTGATAATCTAGCAGATATCAGACCAGAGCACTGCCGGATTATCAAAAACGCCCGATTACTTGAAATCACTAATAATAGCGCAATTAAACGCAAACTATATTTTACTGCATGCATACATGTAAATAACGTATTTTATTGTGCACTACATTAGTACATACACTTCATTGAAGAGTTAAAGTAAAGTACAACTACAATAAATAAAAATTAAACTTGCATTACAGAGCTATACTGTTTCGTATCAATAGTTCACTTAAGTGTCCATCGCTCTCCGTAAGCACTGCTTCCTCTATATACTGAGCAGCCTCACCGGAGAAGTAGACTACTCAAAATTACCGAGCTACCCACTTGGTTAAATGCCTGTATAAAAACCCCGGATTACTGGGAGGGCCGGAGGATTGAAGTATCGGATTACAGAGGAAGTACTATATTCTCGTGCAAAAAAGGAGCTAATCAAAACTCGGGGAAATTATGATTTGGCCTTTGATATGGACATTCCTAAACTACTGAAAAAGCAAATGCAGCGAAACCTGTTTCAAGCGACCACCGATGCATTGCGATGGTTCCACTGAAAATCGGTGGTTTGACTGGGGTAGAGAGGTATAAAAAGGTTGTATCTTCCAATATGTGCGTGTGAATGCTAGAGGATAGGTGGCTGGACTGAAACAAATAGAAAAAAATGCTCATCTAACGAATCATTCGAATTAGTAAGAACCGAGTTCAAATTTTACTGTATATTCGCCGGAATCTACGGAAAATCGTAGGAATTCTCTCCCCGATTGAGAATTCTTTCCTTTCTTTAGAAACAGCAAGTCATTTTTTCGCTAGTAGCGGGCTCCGCCGTCCCAATGACGACGCTGAGATTCCTCATCCCTCCTCTCCATCCCTATCCTCTCCCTGGAGGCGTCGTCGGGCTCCTATCGCGGCGGCGCCTCTCATGCTTTCCCTTCCTTGTCCTCCCCCTGCCAAGGAGCAGGAGTGAATAACGGAGAGCTTACAGACCCTGCCCCAGGAATGTAGCCCCGTGAGCCCAACCTGGTGTCTAGTTCCACATGTACATTCGCCGGAATTCATATAATTAATGATAATTTAATTCGATATTTTCACACTCAAGTACAAAATAGGAAAAAAATGCTCATCTAACGAATCTTTCGAATTAATAAGAACCGACTTAAAATTTTACTTTATATTCGCCGGAATGTAAGGAAAATCATAGGAATTCTCTTCCTCATTTAGAATTCTTTCCTTTCTCTAGAAACAGCAAGTCATTGTTTCGCTAGTAGTGGGCCCCGCCGTCATACATTTACATACCTCGCACTGGAAACGACTTGTTATTGAAGTTATGAAAAAAACATTACAAATTCAGGTATAAATGACGTTTAGCTTTCCACAATATTTTGTTTCCTTTCATGCCAACTCTAGGTCTAAAAAACTACCTTGATGGGGTCCGATTCAGGTGTTTGAATTTCTGCTAAAAAGACAATTACGGCTCATTCGTATTTATCTGAAAAGGGGAAAATTCCTTCAAAATTATGGTCTTTGGTCGGAGTGAGGGATGGTCTTAGATTAGGAGTATATTAGGTACCATGAACATTTCGGGCACTATAATCGTTTCCGTAGAAAAAAGTTTAGTTTACCAAGTATCAGGGATGGCAATCAAAACTAAGCGAAAGGAACAACTGGTAAAATTTCAATATTTTCCATCGCGGGAGTGAATAGGGTAGTTTCCTTCATCAAAGAAAACGAAAGGCATTGATTACGATTCGTTACCCACCATTAGTGTATTCATAATATACAAATTATTTGGTTTTAGAAATCCCAGTTCAGACGAATGGTAATGGCCAATTTTTACCGCATTTGAAAAAAAACAGATTGGCGCCCATGCCATGCTACTCCAAGTGACGTCACAGGGACCTAGTTTCTATACGAGTAGGTAGGAGTTTTACATCGTCTGAGATTACCAATGCATGCATGAGGCATAGAGCCCTGGGAAACATGTATTAATAATCACCTATTAAAACTGCCTAAGGTCGGAAAGTTTTCTTCGTTTGATAAGGTATTAATAATCCTTATTTAAGCCAAGCGCTACCAGCTAGCAGGTTACTCGGCTACCTGATAGCATCATGCGACGTATAAGCGCTCAAAGCCTCGCCCCAAGGTCACCTCACTTGGTGGCTGCGGGAACCAGAACGACGTCACACGGGGTTTTCCCAGTATTCATACTTAGCCTTCGCGTTTTCGCGCGCTTGAAAATTTCACTTTTCATTTAATCGCGAAAAATAGATATCGTCATTTAAAAATCTAAAAGCGTGAAATATGTACTCCAGGAGTAATAATCTTTCGATTTAGGCAATAAAAAAACAATAGAAAACCACCCCATTGTTGAGCGAAACAAAAAAGAATTAAACCCGGGGATCTAAACTCAGGATAGAAACGAAATCGGATTCAAAACAACTTCGGGTCGAAACTATACAAAACTAAACCTCTGGGACGAAACAAAACACAGAATATGTGTCGCACCGGAGGAACCACGTGGTTCACCTTCGAAGACTTCAGTTTCGACCCACACACCGAGTACGAAGGGGGTGCCCGAAGGCTGCACCCGCGATTTGAACTCGGATCCCTCGGATCAGCGTCCCAGCGTTCAACCCACTCGGCCACCACGCTACCCACAAATGAAACTAACACCATAAAATATCCTGCATAGAAACTTCAGTGAAGTCCAGCACACATACAGTTTTGCAAAGTATAGCCTCAGAATATACGAGCCGTAATCTACATCTACATAATACCCCGCAAGCCGCCTAAAAGGCGTGTGTCAGGGGGTATTACGACACCAGCTGTATACAGGAAAAAACATGAAGTGCTCAAACGAATTTGGGACTACCATTTATTAAATTCCTTTATGTTTTGGGGGAAAAACGAATTCCCATATCTTTCCGTTCGGCAAAACATCTCTCTTAATTTATCACTTCTATCGGACCTGGAAATATCGCGTGGCTCTAATAATGCTCTCCGTGTCGCTCCTAAAGATATCCATTCTCCATTGTCCAAGCAATGTAAGCCTTGCGCGCAGCCTCCGAGTCTCCAGCGGCTCCCAGCCTAACTCGCTTAACATCTGGGTGACGCTGTCTGTACGCCCGCAGCAGTTTTTGACGAAACGCGCCTTCCTTTGTATTTTATTCAGTTCGCGGATTAAGTCTTTCTGCACCGGATCCCATACGCTTGCTAAAATAGAACATGTGAACAAGTGAAGAGAATCAAAATTGCAGCTATGTAATTAGAATTTTTTTATCATGGAGAGTTAATGAAAGAGGATTTTCTATTAAAGGAATTTAGATTTCTGGAAAATTATAAGATAAATCCAATTTAATAATTTTATTTATATTTATAAATATAAATAATATAATAATTTTAAAATAATTTTATAATTCAACGCATCCCGCTCATTTACTCCGGATGCTGCCTACGGAGAAGACCAATTATTAATGGAAACTCGCCGAATTCCTTGAGAGTTGGAAATTGCTGTTTTCCACGGTGGTTTAAACTCCTAAACATAACAATATTCGACTAAATATTTCTAATGTGGTAGAAATGACTGACTACTTGTTGTTGAATTATTCTAACGCTATCTTTATCATCTTGAGATATTTGGTAATTATTTACAAATGTAACTTACCGTAATTAAATAAGGATCAATAATGCATCTACGTATTCTTTAAAAACTCCAGCTCACTTATTATTGCATGAGGAAAAAACGAAACAGGCTTTATCAAAGTATTATAACCTTTAAAAAATAATACACCAGCGGACAAACTTTACTACCTCCTCCAAAAAATTTCCACCAAATGTATTCTCATTTTGGCAGTGAATTTAACACCATGAAATATCCAGTGATTTAGTGCTGAAGTGAATTGCACAAATCGTACAGCTAACTTGTTTCCAAATATGAGCTGTTCCTAACCATGTGAGGGATTGAATGAGTGAAGAAAAGTAAGTTCCTAGGGAAGTGTGCTGACATAAAATTCTTGGAATCGAATTTTTGGAAGAGTAGCTTCCAGTAAAAGGGATTTAAAATTATGCCATAATTTCCCCATAATAGGGTGGTTTCCTAATATTTTTTTATTGCCTTAATCGAAAGATTATTACTCCTGGAGTACGTATTTCACGCTTTTAGATTTTTAAATGACGATATCTATTTTTCGCGATTAAATTAAAAGTGAAAATTTTCAAGCGCGCGAAAACGCGACGCATAAGTAGGAATGATGGGAAAAAAGTCCATGTGACGCATTTCTGGTTCCCCCTCCCGCCTTGTGAGGTGACCTTGGAGAGGCTCTGAGCGCTGATACGACGCAGGATGCTAGAGGGTAGCTGAATACCTTGCTGGATGGTAGCGCTTGGCTTAAAAAAGGTTTATTAATACCTTATCAAACGAAGAAAACTTTCCGACCTCAGCCAGTTTTAATAGGTGATTATTAACACATGTTTCCCTGAGCTCTATGCCTCATGCATGCATTGGTAACCTCAGACGATGTAAAACTCCTATCCTCTCGTGTAGAAACTAGGTCCCTGTGACGTCATGTGGAGTGGAATCGCATGGGCGCCAATCTGGCCTTTTTCAAATGAGGATAAAATTTGACCCTTGCCATTCGTCTAAACCGGTATTTCAAAAACCAAATAATTTGTGTATTATGAATACACTAATGGTGGGTAACGAATCGAAATCAATGCCTTTCGTTTTCTTTGATGAAGGAAACTACCCTATTGTTATGGGGAAAAAATTATTTTTGATTTCTTGCTCTGAGGTATTTACCACGAATGATTTTCTTCTACGTTTTCCACAATAGGTTATTAACCACTAAGTGAAATGGACTTATCTTCAGACAGCGGAGTGACTCAATTCAATTAATTACCTAAGCATTAAGAAGGTTAATTAGAAACACATTTACTAATTCATCATTGCACTAATTTCATAATTTTTATATCGCGTTCATTTCGGAAGGTCTTATCATTAACTATTCATTTTGTATTGCCTTCACGACTGCACATTCTAATTTAAATTTCAAACCCTCATGTGTCCATTGACTACTTTATGAAGCATAAGAGGTTTTTAGAGATCGGAATGATAGTTATCCTACATTATACTTTTAAAATTTCATAAAAATTACTTATACTTAGTTTCTAGGGCCAAATACTTAATCTCCTTGACCGCCGCAGGGAACCAGAGACCTTTGGATTGTGCTATCGTCACTACTCCGTTACCAGCTGAGTCTTCGCGAATGTTTCCAATATGGGAAAGGCGGTACCCAGTGCCCACCATTGTTAGGCTAAGCACCTCCGAGAGTCTCATGGGGATATTGGCATATACACTTTTACATTGGGTTTACAGAAAATAGACATTATCCCAGGCTAATAAAGGAGGCTATCGAAATATTCAAGACACCGGAAAACACGAATAGAGAAGACGGCTACCCTCTCCACAGCTCGTGGAAGAGGGTCATACGAGAGAAAAGAAGGTGGACCAATCAGCATCCAGCATGAAAAAATTGGCGCCAAAAATGAACTATATAAGTCAACAAAAATTGAATCCCGGCATCGACCTGAAGACCCCGGTTGGAATACCGGAGAAACTGTCGTCACAAAGAAAATCAACGCGGTGAAACCCAGAAACATGGAGACATCATCTAGATAACGCCGCGGAAAGCTACGCATCAACTATCTCCATTATTTATCACGTTATATTGTCACTAAGCATTAAATGAGAATATGCAAAGTGAGTCAAATTTTTAATTGGTAACTGAAAAGGATGAATAATTATTGATCGGGGGAGAATTTATCAGGACGGAAAGTCGGTAGAATAGAGAGTAATTAAATACTAATAGCCTAGGCTATCCTAGCTGCTAGCCTAGCCAGGGATAACACCCAATTGGGTATTTTTGAATCGTGACAGCTATGAGAATGTCGTAAATAAAGTGAAAAACTCTCAAACTCATTTATGGAGTTTTTATAAATATTTTTTACCGCCGAAAAATTGAAAATAAGATTTTCCTGGACACCCTTATCTTAAATTGCCACAGCGGCGTAACTATGGGGGGATTAGGGAATAGATCTCCCCCACCCCCCAAAGCCTCAGAGAAATAAAAATATTATTAAAATTATTTTCTAATTTTGACATATAATAACTGCATCTGCTTAAAGTTCCATTTTTAGCGTAAAAATGATGTAAAATTTATTTCCACGCATATGATTTTTCAAAAGTTTTACCAGCTTTTGACTACGGGCGAGGAGTCCATTCCCCCTTCCCCCCTCAACCATATTCCTACTTATACCTTTTTCATGAGAGTATTCTAGATGACAAAAAAGATGTTTGTGACGAAAAACTATATAAATGAATTATTATAACGCTTACCCCCCACGAAGCCGAGTTCACGAATATTACAAAAGAGGGCCCTCAAATCGGTCTTTAGATGTGTTGTCACCGACAGACCTTCTAAATGAGTTTACAAAAAGTCGCCAATCGCCCCACGCGGGCAGAGCATTCCGAAATTTATAGATAAATGAGCCACAATGAGGACTGACATCTGCAATTAATCCTGTGAATCTGGGTTTACCCTGAGTAACGTGTTATATAAGCAAGTTAAATATAACATTTTTTACGAAAAAGTTTAAAATCCTTACAAAGTGTTGCATTTAATATTGTGTTATAAAACAGGCGGGATACCAAAAACTTGTCTATAACACGAATTTTTGTTTTATGGCACAATGCTACATGTAACATGTTACACGGATTTGTAACTTTTTCGCAAGATATGTAACTTGTTTAATAATATGTTAATCAGTGCAAACCCACTTGAAGAACCATTTTGAATCGCAATAACTTTGGGAACGTCGGAAATAAAGTGAAAACCTTGATAAAATAATTTATCGAATATTTACAATTAGATATATTTGTTACTCTCGATTCACCCATTTCTATTAATATTCAATCGGAAAATTGTGAACAAACAAACCCCGCTCATCTCGACGTCTATGCTTCAATACAGGCCGCAGTTATGGATGTGTTCAACAATGGTGGGTTGCAACGACTCTACCACGTAGTTATCATAAGGAAATGTAGAGGGCTCTGCAGCGGTCTACCTCCGATCATCAATCCAAAAACCACGATAATAGAGCACCCACATACCTTTCCCTCATCCTGCTACCCCTCTATAACCTTTACCGCCTCCACTTCCCCTCCAGGACCGCGGTCGACCGACCAGTGGCTCTGTTGAGGCCGATCGCCGAAAACCGACAGAATAATTAATGGAGCGAACAGGGGGAACTGGGGAGGGAAGGCCTCATCTCTGGAATACTCGATCGCTGAGCATCGACGCCGATTGACAATGGCCCTTTTCAATTATCCTCTGCCCTGGTGGGCGGGTTTGGGTGGAGGGGGAGGGAGGGTGAAGTCAATCAGGGCTGTGTTCTTCCACAGATGAAGAGACATGTCTAAAGCAACCGATCGATCTATGGACCAGACACACGGTGAAAAGAGTGGTGTGGAGTGGGTGGAGCGGTAGCCAAGGTGATCGAGTGAGTGATAAAAAATAAATAAATAATCAAATTTTATTTTGCACCGTCATTTGTTTCCGTAGGGAGTTGGTGAAGAGGCAAAAAAGAACTCGAAGGTGGATAGGGAAAAAAGTAACTAAGTTACCGGCACCATGGTGACTACATTCTCTGGTATTTTAGCGACTAACCGTAGCATTTCCATAGCTGTATTTACTACCTGATTACTTACAGTCTAATAGGGACGTAATTGTTAATCGAATGTTATACAATTACCCTAATGGATTGGGAAACAAGAAACCAATTTACTGGCACCATAGTGACCTGGTATTTTAGCGAGTAATCGTTGCTTTTCCAAAGCTGAATATACTTCTTTATTACTTATAATCTAATGAAGTCAACTTGAGGTATAATGAAAATAGTAATTCGACTTTATTGGTCGATATTGATTCAAGAAAGTCCCATCTTCCATCTAGCCCTCGAACCTCTATCGTGGTACAGCATATTCAATGATTCACAAAGATATCGTAGGGTCCACTTAATTTTAATATCACAAAATTCTACGACATGTGTTTCGATTAGCTTGATCATAAACCTGATGATGATTCCAAGCCCATCAAAAAGCGTGTAGTAGAATTTTTTTAAATTAAGTTGACAGTACGATATCTTAGCGTATTATTTATAATCTTATAGCTACATCAATATAGATAAACTTATTCAATTATCCTCTTCTCTGATGGAGGGGTTGGGAGAATTCAATCAGGGTCGTGTTTTTCCACAGATGAAGAGACGTGTCTAAAGAGAACGATCGATCTATGCACCCGAAACACGGTAAAAGAGAGGTGTGGAGAGGGTAGAGAGGAAACCAATGTGATTGAGCGAATGATAAAAAATAAATTTATAAATAAGGGAGGCAAATAAAATTTTATTTTGTACAGTCATTTGTTTTTCTGGGGAGTTGTTGCAGAATCGAAAAAGAACTCGAAGATGCGCGGCAAAGGTGGATAGGAAATTTGGATTAAAGTAACCAAGTTACCGGCACCATAACGACTAAATTTAAGGGTACTTGTGATATTAATCGTTCCAATTCCATAGCTGTACTTACTGCTTGAGTACTTACAATATAATAGCGATGTAATAATTAATCTGATATCATTCAATGACCCTCTTCTCTGGTTAGCGGGTTTTTCGGTAGGGAGAAGTAAAACAGTGCTGTGTTCTTCCACTGATGAAGAGACCAACGACATCTTGGCAAAATAAGCAGTGCCGGAAAGCACTTTCTTTAACATTTGTTAGAAGTAGAATATTACACTTGATATATTTTATTAAAAGTTATTATTTACAATTAATTACATCTTTTTGGTTACGAATGTATATATATTAGAAACTTTGAAACACCAAAATTGATTAGAGTGTCTATTTTGACTATTATGTCTTTTGTTTACCAGCGCCGGAACGGCGCGCCGTTCCAGCGCGTTCTGGCACCATGAAACCACTGAAAGAGGCATATCTAAGGCAACCGATCGGTCCATGCACCGGATACTCAGTGAACAGAGCGGTATGGAGAAAGCTACTGGCACCGTAAGTCTATATTTAAGGGTTTAAGTAGCAGTAATCATTGCAGTTTCCAAAGGAGTACCTTATTATTTTGTTCTTCAGTACTTTTAATCCAATATTTGCATAATAGTCGAACAGATCATAATTGAGTTCATTGATTTAAGATGTCGTTTTTCTCAGGACTACCAGTGATACCTACACATGTGCCTTCAGTATGATTAAACGCTGTACTCGCTAGATCGGCCAAATGAATATTTTTTTCTTTTTATTCACTTTTCAGTTTTGGGTTTTTTGCTCCTTAATTCATTTTCAACATCTAATCAGTTTTATGCAGCTGCATTGTTATTTATCCAATTAATAATATTGTATTTTGAATGGTCGGTGGTAGCTTGATTGGAGCAATGCAATATCGGTGAGAGCTCACAGCCCCTGCAGGCATGCAAATGTTTTATGGCCTTTCTTCGATGACTAAGAAGACGTAACGTATTGCATGCTTCAAGTGGGTTTTCTTTTACCCTGGGCAGTTTATTTTTTTATACGTAATTGATACTTATAACTTGTAAGACACGATGGCCTGATGAAAATTATCAGTGAAGAACAGTAGAAGAAGGGAAGAATAACAAATGGGAGGGATAGAGCAGTTGATAAAGAATGGCAAATGGTCGAGATAAAAATCTGTGTAAAGGGATTATAAGAAAGAAGAATTAAATGAAGAACTTTTCAAACCAATCTACGTATTTTTATTGATTACACTAAACAGTGACTGTATTATCAATTGTAACGTGTTCCTTTCTAAACTTGAACAGTAAAACCTCGTTTATTCGGACCTAAATGATCTACGGTTTATCCGGATACTAAAGTCTGAGCCAATATTCCGCGAAAAAACCGCATGAAATTGCAATTTTCAATGTAAAAATAAACAACAATCAAATTTTCAATATTTACAAGTACCGTGAAATTAAAATATGTACTTTCAGCAAATGCCTGATAATTCAAAAACGTCACACAAAATTAAAACAAAGAAAGATAGACGCTTTCTTTGTAAACAAAAACTAAATACATTTCTCTTTTGTAAATAAATTATTGTGTTATGTGTTATGCTTATGATCGACCTCTTGATAAAAAATGGTATTTTTTTCTATTACAGTAGAGTTGGTACTTACTGTTTTTATGGATATTTCTATTGCTTCCGGATTATCCAGATCATGTCCGGTCCTAGTCAATCTGGATAACCGCGGTTCTACGGTAATTAGTGAATATTTGTAACTGATTACAAATGTTCCAAAGTAACGGTAACTACGTCAAACAAATTCACTACTTCACTTATCAATGGCGCTGACTTAGGGAGACATAAAAAAATAAAAATTGTAAAAAGAATTAATTATTTATCGTCAATTGTTACCAGACTTTTTTTACCGTCAATGGTTCCTACCTCTCTTCCATACGAGTGGTTCACTATTTTCCCACCATCGCTCTGGCGACCCCCGCATTCGACCCTCCAGTTCACATCAGACTCCCTCTCCTCCATTCCAAACGCATTCACCATCCTTTTCTCTCCTCCTGTTTTCCCCGCCTGCAAACAAAAACGCGAATTTTTATACCTTATTCGATCACTGAACCTATCAAGCGTCCTCTATCGATGCTGTCATCATCTGAAAAGCCCCACGGAGCTTCAAATAGTGGACGAAGCCACGTGGATGGCCTGCCAATTTCCACACATTTTCATGTTACTTTCTGCCCCAGGTCCAGCTTAATGATAGAAAATCGATTTCTTTTAAAATCGAAAATCAAATTTCAAAAGTCAAAGATCGAAGAAATCGGGACTGCCGCATTTCGATTCACAACCGATTTTTCAACTAATTTCTTTCTTTTCTTATATAATTTCAGCAGCGTCACTACCGGACTATGATAAAGTCATCTATCTCGAATGGAAGACTTTTATCTAAGATCTCTTATAATGAATTCTGGGCACATTTTTTAGGATTTTTTTCTTCTATTCAAAGGTTTTATTTGATGGCGTTCTTTGAAAGAGCAATATTTTTTTGTACGAACTGCAAAATTTCCAAGATTTTCTCGATTAATCGATCTTTTGGTTCAAATTCCGATTTTCGTTGAAAGTTCAAGCTTTCATTTCGATTGAAAATGGATAGCTCGAACAATCGATTTTGGCCTAATTTTTCCTTCACTCTTGCAGCTATATGCAAATCGAATCGATTCACCATTTCTTTGGCATAATTCTAACGTCTAAGTGTAGCAGTAGATTCTAAGCGATATCTCGCTACTACTTTGAACCAGGAATGGCAATAGAAGCTAAAAGAAAGTCAAAACCAGTTAAATTTTTATAGCTTCGTTCCCAGGAGCGGAATTTACGAACGAAAAGAAATGGATTTAAACCCTGGGAGCTAAACTCAGGGTCGAAACGAAATCGGAGTCAAAACTATTTCGGGTGGAAACTAAACTAAAACTCTGGGACGAAACGGAACGCAGATAATGTTTCGCACCGTAGGGACCACGTGCTTCACCTTCGAACAGTTGAGTTACGACCCACACACCGTGTACTAAGTATGGTTGAATGAAATAGGGGTTCAGCCTACCGCCATTAGATGCATGGGGCACTCATATTTTTACCACTTACAGGAGAATGGTGGACACAAAAAGACTATTCGATTTTTAAGCTCAATGTGTCAACCTCTCCACACCTATGTCACACGTAATGGGTCGAAACTATCCCCTCTTATCCCCCTCCACTAAACTTCTGGGATCGAAACTTAACTACGACCAGCGGAGTTTAGATTAATTTACTTTCGTTTCTGGGAGTAAACCTTCGTCCCGTTTTGAAACTAAAGACCTTGGTGATTTTAGTTTCGTGCAAGAACAAAACTAAACCTAGACCTCGTATTTTCGTTTCCCTCCGCATCGAAACGAAACATTTTCGTTTCGTTTCACTTGCCATCCCTGCTTTGAATACAGTAGTTTCCCAAGAGTCCCAATGCGCTCCGTAATGAAATAGGTAGAAAACAGAAGAACTGAAGGTTGCGAAGGATAAACAATTTCATCTTTTCTTCTTTCTAAGAAAATTAAATCAGTTTCCGAACTACCCTTGATCCCTTTTTTCTAATAAATTGGAAAAAATCCACATGTAAGGTAAAGGTTGTAGCATTTCCGTAAGTTGAAGGATTTTTTTATATTTTTTATATATTCTGTTTATTTATTTTATCAAATTTTTCTCAAAATGCATACGTAAAATTACAATGTGACAGAGTAATTTATTTGAAGATATTTAGGTCATTCCTAAATAGATATTTTAAAAGTGCGAAGTTCCTCGGGAAAAGGAAATCCCAGATTTCAAAAAAATCTAAGACACCTATGAGGGGAAATCAATGAAAAATTGAAGAATCTGAGATTTTTCTGGTGAATAGCATGGATGAAAGCTTATCGGGTTTTTAACCGCGTGAAGGTCTGCATGGTGGAGGAGGCAAGTTCCCCGGGAAAAGTAAATCCTAAATTTCAAAAGATCTAAGACGCCTGTGAGGGGCAAATCAATGAAAATTTGAAGAATATGAAGATTTTACCGGTGAATAGCATGCATTGAAGCTTCTTGGGGTTTTAACCGGGTTAAGGTCTACATGGTTTAGGTCAACCATGCAGACACTGACCCGGTTGGAAACCTTGAATCTTTCATCCAATGAAAAATTGGTTATATATTTAGTTCTGTAAGATTGAAAAGTTAAAATTTGTGTTGATGCGTAAGATAGGTAAAAATTGTTGATAAAGTCTTCACGGGAAATCAGTCGGGTAAGGATGGACATCGCTGCCAACGTTTCAACGTCCTTCTCTGTCATCGTCTTCAGGGCGAATGATGGACCTGGTTATTGCCGGCCTTATATACACCGTTGGGGAGGTCAAGTCGTCTGTGATTGGTCAGTTTTTTTAGGTTTCTTTCCTCCTCTCAGCTTACTCATTCTCATGGCAGAGAAGGCCATTGAAACGTTGGCAGCAATGTCCATCCTTACCCGGCTGATTTCCCGTGAAGATTTCATCAACAGCGTTCGCCGGGAAAGCACCAAATCCTTCTAGTTAAAAATCGTCTGTCATCATACAGTCCAGCCAACGAGAGTGGTCCTAATGGCACTTCAAAAGGAGGGGCGGAGAACCTTGCGCCAACATGGTGTGCAACCAATCGCTGTCCCCCAAACGCACCTCACACCCTCGCCTAGTTATGCAACGTTGTCACATGTATATGAACCACCAAAACAAGCCCTTTCTGCGAATCGCCAAAACAAATGATTCTTCCTTTGGATTCTTCACGCTCATCGTCCCTTCTGGCTGCTTTCTTCACGGAACCCTTATGTTTACATGTGATGTGTGCGTTTCCCTTTCTTACCTGGCAACCTTGCCCCCTACCCCTTCTAGCTGTCAACAGGCAACTTTCGGCGGCCTGACTGTAAACTACCAGTCACAATTCTTCATACATAACATATCATGGTATAAGAGCTGCTCTCCGCTGTTGCCAGCTCTGGAATTACATGGTCGATCGCCCAGTAATCCAACTCATGGGATTGTCCTCGTTTTTATCCAGTATTCTCCGTGACCAGTATTCTCCTCCGTAAGGCACTGTAAGCCGGGTTGAAAGATAGACTGCTATAGCAGTAGCTTCAAAGCAAATTCTCGCTACTACACTGCACTCAGAGGTGTCCAAGGAGTTCCAATGCGCATCATGATAGCAGGGGTAGAAAAACATAGGATTTGGCAGTTGAAAAGGAGAAACAATTTTATCTCGTATAATTTGTGAGAATAATAATCATTTTTTGACTTACCCTTGAACCTATGTAAATAATAAATTGAAAAAATCAATCTGTAATTATACTACTTTCCTTCTTACGCTTAATAAACATTTCCCGCTTTCGATATGTCCATAGCCATCGAATACTACTGCGTTCAAAGTTCAACTGCTTCCATTTCGCTAATAGACTATCTAATACATAATTCTCAATTGATTTGTATTCCCTTCGCAGTGCTTCACAGTCACTGCCCACAAGCAAGAATTCAGCCAAACAGTCGATTGTTGTAGCATGTAGCCCGGTCAAAATAGACATTGACCCTTGCATAAATTCTCAACAAGCTGAAATTTAACAGGAACGTTTTGAATACCACTCTTATGAAATCCTGAAAAGTCTCCGTCAATCCCTTATGTGCAAAAAAAATTATTCCAGGTCAAAGGTCACAAAAATGGGTTTTTGCATTTTTTTGGGCCAAACGTTTAGTTTTCCGACCGAAATTGTGCATCAGGAAAATATTTACAAAATTGTTTTTGTACTTTTTCTTTAAGATTTACCATTTCTGAGAAAAAGCCATTCGAAAGTTAGCTGGAGCTGTCCAATAATGTTCGGAGAGCGCAACAATATAAGTCAGGCATATTACGGAGAATACGGCTCCAGCTAACTTTCGAATGGCTTTTTCTTATAAATGGTAACTCTTAGAGAAAACGCATCATCACAATTTGTAGATAACTTCCTGATCTACAATTTTTGTTTGAACACTTTTTATCGTAAAACTGCATATTTGGCAATGACCTTGAATAAATTGTTTTGTACCAGCGGTATCGATGAGGACTTTTCAGGATTTCATTAGAGTGTTATCCCTAACGTTCCTGTGAATTTTCAGCTTTTTGGAAATTTATGTAAGGGTACCCCTATTTTTTGGGGTAATTTGACCCGGCTAATACCTCGCTACAATCATAAATACATAAGTGTTCCAAGAGCGCCAATCCGCTTCTTGATGGCGGAGGGTGAGGACAAAGGGCAACCAATGAGGGATCAGGGGAGCCCTTTGAGGATACAACGCACCGGGGCCGGGAACCAAGCTTATACGCCCGATCACCCGGGGAGGGGCTGGAAAGGAAGGGAAAAGGATAGAGGCGCCGCCGCGATAGGAGCCCGCCGACGACTCTGGGATAGGATAGGAGCAGAAGGAACGGGACGGGGAAAAACACCTCAACGCTATAGAAGCGAAGAGGGCCCTACTATAAGCGAAACCTGGCAAGCCATTAACGTTCTAACGATCTTGGAGGATTATTCTATGAGGAAGAATAATCCAACGATCAGATCGTTGGATGGACAAAGGGGCAAGGCAAACGGCACCAGCAAGTTCCCAGTTGAATCCTTCGGACACCAGAATATATTTCCAAGAAATGCGCCTAGAGAAAGGAACTGGCCCTATTCTCGAATGTGTGAAATTTACACGCCTGTGGATTACTCAAGCGTAGGCTCTACCCTCGACCAACCAAAGCAACTTTCGGGCTGAATCGCAGAGCGACTCTCTAAGTATCCACCATTCAATCCACCAGTGGCTTAGCGAGGGGGGGTTTTGGAGGATAAAGCCCCCCAGAGTTCAGAGAAATCTTTAAGTCTATTTTACTCAATTGGATTAATATTGCTTATAGAATAGCGTGAGTATTAATAAAATATTAATACTCACGCTATTCTATAAAACCGTAAAACAACGTTTTGAACCATTTACCTTCATTTTTTTCTGGCAGAGGGCCCCCGCACCTCCCGATTACCCTGGCGGGTATACCACACCCCCAGACACCCCAGTATTAGTTGCGCCTGAAACCCCCCTAGCCTTGATTTCTAGCTACGCCCCTGCAATCCGCTTCCTACAATATTACTTTGGCCCCGATTATCATGCATCACTAATTTAGAAAATGTACGGCAGTTACTTCCGTATCAGCCATTAATCATAGGGAACGTTTTTCGTTAATGCTCGGCATAAAAAAATTAGTAATTAATAGTACTGCCCCAATAAAAATCATGTTTTATATCGCAGTGAATTTAGTAGTCTTCTTTTACCGTTCACGATTAAAAAAAAAGTTAAGTTATTTTGCACGCCCTATAAGTTATAGCTTCAGTGGTTACTTATCAGATGCCAAAAAGGAAACTGCTCCACCCATCAATTTCTGAATCACACTGTAATTCCTCCGAACCCTATTACACCATACTTTCCATTGCTTGTGGCACTATTTCCAATTTATAATGATCGAAAAGGACAGTTTTCGCCCCCTGTTCCCATGGTGCTGATCACCGGTGTGCAAAATACCTACGACTGGGTATACATTGGCGAGCTCAATGTTTACAACTCTCATTCAATTAAAAGCCAAGCATTATCGCTGTAAACGGCTTTGCATTCTGATTGACCGAAAGACGGTATGACTTAACTAGATTAGATAAGCCTACCGTTAAACATTCTTGCATATTAATGTGTTAAATTTTCGTCGTCACTATGAGACCTAGGAACAATATGCCACGAGTGATAAATCTGAATTTTCAGTCATAATATGGAATATGGTGCCACTGTATTTGCTGGGAATTTTTTTTACCTACATATTCATGATATGTATGTATGGTCACATCGATACAGCCAAGAAGAAGATTAAAAAATACGATTAAAAATTTCGTTAAAAGAAACGTTGGCAAGGCAACTATTTTTGTTAACCCGACCTTCAAAGCAACAAAAATATTTTTGGGCACATCTCACAGTAGTATTTTCAAAACATATCCGTTTTTTACTTTTATTTATTTTATTTCAATTACTTTTTTTCCTGAGTTTATCTGGAAGACCTTTTTTGTTACGCTACAACAGGCACGGTATTACGACTGTATTTCTGAAGCTGATCCCTCCAATAGGCTATAGTCTCTGGGGTCACCTTAAGCTCCAAAATTATTTGTATCAATGATACTTAAAATTGCTTAAATTGTTTAATGAACAATGAATACACTATGCATTATTATTACTACGTTATTTTCATCCGTAGATTTTATACATATACAACAAGATGGGCTTCACGATTAAGCAGCGCTTAACGTTATGTTTCTGCTTGTAGCTCATTGACGGCAGATTCACAGTACTAGCGCCATGGTCGTTAAAACTGACCTAGTTAATTCTATTAGTATCCATAACTTTTATGCAAATACAACAAGACAGACTTCACGATAACGTAGGGCTGAACGCCATGTTCTTGTTTACAGTTCGTTAACGGCCAGATCGGAGTACGAACCCTGAGGTTGTTCTTCGGTACGTTCCCCATAGAATATCTCAAAGATGTACGTACTTGAGTTAGCACTTGGTATAAGTAATAAGAGGATATATATGGAATAGAACGTGGACTGAGAAACCCCTCGCCAGGCGTGGTCCTTCAACTCTTGGCTGAGAGTCGCATTGATCCTTACCAATCAGACGTCAAGCTTGAATGAGCGTGAATAGTGAAGGGGATAAGGAAATACTGAAGGGGATCTAAGTCATAGACAAGGGGAATGAAAAAAAACACGATAAATGGGCGAGTCTATTGAATAGGGATCCAGGCATATATTCTCTACCGGTGCCGTTCAACTAGTATAATGCCTGAGTCACACAATCATTTTTTTCCATCCCTGTCCAGTGATAGGCCGAGTGATTGCGCTAATGATGGCAGAAAAATGATCCTTTCACCATCAGTTTTCGATGGCTCCGGGGTTTGGAAGTCCTATCAGTTGCGTGAGTTTAAAATATCTGTGGGGATAACTAAGTTATGATGATTCCATCGCGAGTGGACCACCACATTCATTTCATTTCATGAATGCAAGGGGACTGCATGGAGGAGGCCCAATGCCTTCCCATGGAAGGCTCATTTCTGTTACCAATAGGGTGGTTTCCTATTATTTTTTATTGCCTAAATCGAAAGATTATTACTACTGGAGTACGCATTTCACGCCTTTAGATTCTTAAATGACGATATCTATTTTTCGCGATGAAGTAAAAAAAGTGAAACTTTTCAAGCGCGCGAAAACGTGACGACTAAGTATGAATGCTGGGAAAAGCCCGTGCGACGTATTTCTGGTTCCCGCTGCCACCATGTGAGGTGACCTTGGGGCGAGAGAATGTGCGCCGTTGCGATGTAGGCTGCTAGCAGGTAGCTGAGTACCCTGCTATCAGCAGTTGCAATTATATGTTCGCTAAAAATTGTTGAGCATAATTATAAAATACAAAGGAAAGCGGCGCAATTTGTCAAAAACTGCTACGGGTGTTCAGAAAACGGACACAGATACATTGCCCAGATGTTTAACGGATTATGCCGGGAGCCGCAAGAGACTGGGAGGCTGCGCGCTAGGCTTAGATTGCTTGAGGAATATCTTTCAAAACGACACGGAAAACATCATATTAGAACCCCACTATATTTCTAGGTCCAACAGAACCGACAAATTAAGAGAGATATTTTTTCCAATGGATAGATATAGGAATTCGTTTCTCCCCTGAACGATAAAGGACTTAAATAAATGCTAGGCGTAATTAATTTACTGCATTTCTTCTTTATTTCTAAACGGCTGGTATCCTAAAACCCCCCACCAAACGCCTATTGGGGCAGCTTGCGGAGTAGTAAGTAGATGTAGGAGCTAAGGTTTTCCCAGAGAATAGACTGGAGGAAGATTTCTCGGGTATCCAGCCAGGACCAAGGGTTTTTCAGCACCCGAAAAAAAAACCTTGTACCTGGTGCTGGCTCGCGAGACTCATCGAAACTCAATGGTTTTTTGGGGGGAAATAGGGAGGGGCAAAGAACGAGAAAAGAAGGATAACGCCAGAGAAGGCACTATGCAGGTGTTTTGTCGTGCATAGGCGATATCTCCTTTTCTGGATATCATTAATATCGTGCCTGATATTCATTAGACTTCATTCTTCATCTACATCTACTTACTGGAGGAAGAATTTTCGGGTTTCCAGCCGGGTCCAAGGGTTTTTCAGCACTAGCACCGGGTATAAGGGTTTTTTTCGGGTGCTGAAAAACCCTTGGACCCGGCTGAAAACCCGAGAAATCTTCCTCCAGTAAGTAGATGTAGATGAAGAATGAAGTCTAATGAATATCAAGCACGAAATTAATGATATCCAGAAAAGAAGATATCGCCTATGCACGACAAAACACCTGCATAGTGCCATCTCTGGCGTTATCCTTCTTTTCTCGTTCTTTGCCCCTCCCTATTCCCCCCCAAAAAACCATTGATGTTCGATGAGTCTTGCGAGCCCAGCTGGGGCAAGACCTTGCCCCCCTCCGGTCACCTCTTCCAGCAACCTACTTGACTCCCCACGGGTTATGGAGGCACATGGGGAGGGATTAAGACATCGGGAGTATTGGAGGGGGTCGTTTGACGTTCAAGGGGGGCGGAGAGGGTGGAGGTCGAAATCAAAAGGGGATAGAAGGGGAAGAGGGTGTGGGAAGCAAAGGTTGATAGGGAGGGGGTGAGTTGGCGCTGTGTGTACACATATTGAGCCCGGAGCATAACAGTAGATTGAGGGGACAATAGTGAGGGTATTGGCGGCTCTATTAGAGCGAGACTAGTTAGGTTAAGAGGGGTGAGGTCGTCATGGTAACTTGGAGGGGTCAGAGGGAAACATCATGAGCACACATATGTATAGAGAGAGAGAGGCCGGCGGTGGTCACCAGGACGTATCGGCCACCTGCTTGTCTTACGCTATCATGCATTCTCAGCTCGGCGGGTCTATATAGCCGTGCCGTACCTCCAATATATGTGTGCGTGAGGGTTTGAACGCGGTTTGGCTCCTTTCCTATGGGGGGGATCCAATCAAAAGCCCTCGACCCCCTGCCTGGGTCGCCTTGCACAGCGCTCGCCTCTCTTCATTAATGGGAGGTTGATTGTCCGGATATTGCAGTATCTTTTTGAGCGACTGAGCGCCTACCGTAATATGGACAACACATTGATCGAAAATATTGGATGCTTCGTATAGGGATCGTATTAGTCGGCTGCCGTGGACACTAATCGTTCGTATGATGATGTGACGTGACTGTAATGAAACTTTAAAATGAAAACAGCGATGCGGAAAGAAAGGTTAGCAAAAATAGTAAGTTATAACATATGATGAAAAAAAAGATTCTTTTTGATATTGAAATACCGACTAAGGGCCGGTTTCATAACTCCTGGTTAACGCTAACCATATTGATGGTACAGCCTTTAACTTTACCTAGTGGTGGTTGAAGGTTTTGGTTAGCTTTTGTATAAGATCAGAATTATAACTAAACAGAAGATTATGATGAATGATTCAACATTTTCCCGGGGAAAAGAATGAGTTAACTTCTCTTGGGTTTGCGGGCAGGTAGGAAAAGTGAAGGCAGCCGACGCACTGGACTAGAATCGAAAAAATCTGGCCAAAACCTCGAAAACGATTTTTTTAGCAAGGAAGTTCAAACTTCACATTCATGTCCTCAAATAAATTGAGTATAACCGTATGAGTATGTCCGGATTATTTCTTTCTTGTGCCTCCACGTTGACAACATATTTGAGGTCAAAGTTGAACAAATTTAGCGAAAAAAGACCAACCTCATTTTTTTCTGAAAATAGCCCAATTTACCCTCGTGCAGTGGTTTCATCAATAGATTTATTTGCAAAACTTTTATACCATCTTAATTAACACATCTTTTTCTTACATTTGGCGGGTTATCAAAGATTTTGTTACATCATTAACTATAGATATACGTTTATTCAACTAAAGAACTTTCAGAAATCGCCAGGTAAATTTGAAGGCTGTACCATCTCCCGGTTAGGGCTAACCAGACATTATTAAAACCGGCTATAAATGTTAAGGAGAGCTTGGTTGCTGATTGAGAGATCCGGGTTCAAATCCCTGGAGTAGTCTTCAGACATCCCGAAACAAATATCCTTGAAGTGCGAGGTAACCCAAAGAAAGGAGTACGTGAATTAATTTATTCATTAAAAAAATAAAGATCCAACCCCGACATCCAATTACTGATGTGAAATATCATGTATTCAAATGGAGACGATTTCGAAACTCTGGCATGAAAATACGGTGAGGAGACATAAATGACTCGAAATAAGAGGTACGGAAAATTTTTTGGCAATATTGAAATCAAAAAAGGAAATATGAAATTTTCAAGTGCGATAGCTAAATGAAAAGGCAATTACATCTTTTGAATCAATGTCGGATGTCAATAATATTAGCCATGGCCAACATTTAGAGATTTTATCTTAAAATTTTATTAATATTTCAAACCCCACCATAATTGAAATTCACGTATTCTCGAGGATATCATCAATTTTTTTGTGCATACGATGAAATAAAATGCAACCTAAATTTTCGAACGAAAGAGGAGGAACAAGTTTTCCCTACCGTCATTATCGAGACTTTTTGAGCGAAAAAAATTCTTCCAAACGATTTCTTTTACCTGATACCAGAAAGTTATGATGATATCATGCGCACTTATTGATGACATGGCATGACGTTGCTATAGTGAAACTCTTCTATGAAAACAGCCATGCAGAAGGTAAAAAAAACTAGAAATTTGTAGAGTTAACAGTTAATAGAAATATTGTCCTGAAAAAAACGGAAATATAACATTTTCTGGAGGTGGAACACCTATACTGAATGAAGCGACATATTATGAGCCACTGATCCTTCGAGGCCATGAGATTTTGTGAGATATTTTTCATTTTTTTAACTTTTTCAACAATCTTTATCCTTCATATTCACTCATTTATTCTCGAATGCAATAATTATTTTTTAAGAGTATGATAAATAAAAGAGAGGTTTATAACTTTATCGTAGGGCGAAAAAAAAATATCCTCATGCTGACATTTTCTCAAAAGTTCGTTCAAAGGTAGGCATCTTATTACTCTCAAAAAAGTAGCAATAGCATTGCGAACATATCATCCACGCATCATGACGTTCCCATGATAAAACACTGAAGTGAAAACAGCGATACGGTGAGAAAAGTATCCAAAAGCATTTATGATAACAAGTGAAGGTATGCAGAAATCAGTAAAAGAAGTACGGTGTTTTCGTAAGGTAAAATATCTAAATTAAGCCGTAAGGTATTGTTCATAATTTTTGCAAAGGAAATATTAGATTCCTAGAGATTTTGACACCTATGAAAAACTACTTCTTTTGATAAATTGGTGTATTAAAATAAGTTCCGAAATTCAAATGATCAAGAAATTTAATTTTAAAAAGTCCCTTAGACGACTTTGAAAAACTGCTTGCACAGACAATACTGCTAAAAATATTTCGCTTAACTTTAATCAGTATTGGTTACATAAAAGAATGCGCAACTGACACCACTTTGTTTTGTTGCGGTTTCCAATACAACTTTTGAGTTAACTTTTATCAACTTATGCATGAAATGACATCATCTAAGTACAGATTTTGAAGAAAATATTTTTTTATCGTCATAAATCAGTCATTCGTCGCTATGTGTGATGATGTTATCTGTCGATTGGATTTTTTTCGTAGGTCTACTTTAAGAAAACTCTCCGAGAGCCACAAAAGTAATTCACGAGTAAGTAGTACTATACCTACACACAATGGCGCCAAATTGGGCGGGCCAAAAGCTGTGTCGCCTCAGTTCACGCGGTTGTGTGTCACGAGCTAATCAACGATCCACTTGGAAGCGCGGCGCGCTTCACAAGAGGCCAAGGAGGAGAAGGAGGAAGTTAAGGACAAGTCCTATAAAGTGTTCGGAGAGCAAGTTGGCTCTTGCGGACTACAATTGGTGCTGCTTAGCGACCCTCATTGACTAGTAGGTGCGATTACGGAGGGCGTGGGTTGGGTGTAGACGTGGGATTGGGGTAACGTGACAGACACTCTAGGAGGAGTACGGAAGCATTTGCGAAAACTGGATTCCAGTCACGCCCTATTCGCTGGGAATCCGCCAAAGCACTCGGAATTCAATGAGTGCATTTACCTCAAGAGGCGTGTAGATTTGTCTAGAGCGACCATTGAAGCGGTTCCGCCAAGAAAGAGAGGAAATTAATTAGGAATAATGATAACTGATTGACGAAATTTAAAGAAGCAAGCATCACTTGTTTTCACAAATAATTGAATTTATTTACTTGTGAGTGCTAGAAGTAGCAATAATTTCTTATTAATAATTGACATGGGTTGTGGAAAAAGGCTTCCGTTTTCACGGTGAGCCAGTAGTTAGTAGGATGAAAAAACTCTCGGACTTTCAACCGGGTCAAATTGGCTTCTTCCCGACGTTTCGACAGTTTAGTCAACTATCATCTTCAAGGAATGAGTGAAATGGTTATAGTTGCCATGTTCAAATGTGTGTGATTGGTGTAGCAACGGTTGTTTTCCTGTGCTTGGATACACTGATTTTGAGATAGATATTATTGTCAGGTAGATTGGGTAGAGTGAAAAAGACCTAACTAAAATGAAGATAAAGACCTAAATTGAGTACAATCTGAAAAACCAAACAGGGATAATTATTGACGGAATGTCATTCGTAAAAATTCGACGAAAGAAAAATCATTTACCATGACGTATACGTACCTTGGTTATTTTACTAGTCTATAGGCGTGATAGATACTCCAGATAATATTTACATGATCTATAGCTTCAATGATGAATAATATCAACGTCGAAAACAATTTTTTCTGTAACTCAAGCCCTTGACGATCACTATGCGAGACCTGAACTGAAGAAGCGGATTTGACAACTACAGACAGTATCTCCTAATAATGACACCTTTTAGAGATTAGGAAAGCCCCCAGATAGGGGAATAAGAGGATTTTAACAAATTGCCTAAAAAAGGCATTAGTTCCTTTTCCTCTCACCGCATACCCTTTATGTGCCAACGTAAATATTTCCAGCGAATAAATAAGTAACCGAAAAAATAATCACTTCAAATAATAAAACGATAATTAGAAATAATTAGATTCATGGTTTTATACGCCCATTTTCGTCGACTTAATTGAAATTAAAGGCAACTATCCATCTTGAAAAAAATATATATAATCATATTTTTTTACGGTTGCGGATAAATGCTTGGCCTATTTCTAGAGAGAGAATCTCCTGATGAAAACACCTTTCGGGGATAGAGATAGGCTTAAATGCTACAATAAAGGGGGAAAAACGAATTACTTCTAGCCCAACGGCAGACGCTTTACGATCCAACGCAAATATTTATAACGAATGAATAATAATAAAAATATATTTTTTCTATGCATATATGTGTGCATGCAATATATTCTTTCAATATATGGAAGCAAGGTAGTCTATTAGGCAATAAGCCTGTAACTAGGCTAACTTCGGAAATTCTCAAATGCTTAAATGAAGACATAAAAACCAAAATCACTCATTACCTGAAGAAAGCATAGAAATAATTTTGCGCATAAAAATTTCAAAACTGTAGAGATTCTAAAATTAGTTATCATGTAGAATGAAAATGTGAAATTAAGCATAATATACACAACACTCATACAGACCCTTTACAACAAATTTTCAGTCATACAAAAGTCATTATCTATTTATTAATAGCATTAAATATACCCCCAAACAAATGTTTCCTTTTAATTCTTTGGGTAATATATTAAACAATTTGGTCCCATATATAAGAAACTCATTGGGTACTATGTTAAATCAGGTTTCGGCATGGGGATCCAGAAACCCCAACGAAAATTAACGGTAACCGGAAAAAATAATCACTTCATGGAATATTATAAATAAAAAAATAAGTACATTCATAGTTTTCTTTACCCATTTTATCCAATTTTACAAAAATGAATGCAACTACAGTCTTAAAAAATATACAAAATCATATTTTTGTCGTTTGCGGATAAATTCTTGGTCCATTCCTAACAGCAGTATCTCCTAATAAAAACACCTTTCGGGAATAAAGATAGCCCTAAATGCTGGGATGAAGAAAGAAAAAAAACCAATTGATTCCTTCTCGTCCAACGGCAGACCCTTTACGAGCCAACGTAAATATTTGAAGGAGGTAAAGAAACACTTTTCTCTTCTTCCTCATCCCCTTTTCCACTTGTGTGAGTGGTTTGAAAAAAAGGAAGGATTGGCGCGACTACAGACTTTGTGAGAGGGATAGGAAAGAGATCAAATGCTGAAAATCAAAACGGGCGGATTGATTCGGACGTGCAAGGATGAGAGTGGATGTTCCTCGATGCCATCGAATGTCATTGACGACTGTGTTGCGGTTTGGATATAGAGGCAGGGTGAGGGGTAGGGGACTACTGTCAACCTCCACCGGGCCCAAGTGACAAAGAAAAGGACGCCAAAGGAAGGAAGTAGGGGGAAAAAGTGTTATGCGGTCGGATAGGAAGAGCGACCTCAAAGCGATAGATCGGGGAATGTATCTGCGCGAGTGTTTGATTTTCTGCACGAGTTCTCTCACTCGCAACTTAGCAACGATGAGAGAAAGAATGGTTTCGTTTCTTTTTAATAATAAGGCCAAGTCGCAAGGTAGGCATCTTTATCCCCAAAAAGTGTTTTTATTGAGGGATTCAGTCTTTAGAAATGGACCGAAAATGTATCCTCAAATCAAAAAAATATTATTTGATCCTCAAATTTTAAAAAAATATGATTTGAGGATACATTTGATACATTATGATTTTTATATTTTATCAAGATGAATCGCTGCCAATATTTTGCATAAGGTCGGAGAAAATTGGTGAATATAATTATAGTACATATTCATTGTTAATATTATCATTATTATTATATTCTGTGAATTGATGACTCGCCATTAATATAGTTACTATTCATCTAGGTCCAACTTCAGTAGAAAATTCAGTAGCAGGAGAGCATAGGAAAAAATGTATCGATTTCTACATCATGTCCGCAACAAATAAATTATGATCACTAACTTTTCCACTTTGAGCGTATGAGCATTACTTTTTACAGAAATTATTACGGCCTCCACATCAAATCAACTTCAAAGATTTGTGGACAGGGGACAAATAAAAGGATGCCATTGGAAGGAAAGAGTGGTATTGGAAAAAGTGTTATGTGGTCGGAGAGGAAGAGCGACCTCAAAGCGATAGATCGGGGAATGTATCTACGCGAGTTCTCTCACTCGCAGCAACAACGAGAGAAGGAATCAATTTGTTGTTTTTTTTCTTATTTCCCGCATTTAGGGCTATCTTTATTCCATTTTTTGCTATGGCATTCTGTCTTAAGAAATGGACCAAAATATCCACAAACGATAAAAATATGATTTCATTTATTTTTTAATATTAGTTCGGGTTAGTTGCCTTTATTTAAAAAACGGATAACATTGGATATTAAAACTATGAATCTACTTATTTATTCTCATTACATACCGTGAAGTGATGTTTTTTTCCGGTTACTATTCATTTAGTGGATAGAAATATTACGTCGGCTCTTAACGGGTTTTTCGTTGGACGAGAAGGAATCAATTTTCGTTTTTTCCTTCATTCCCGCATTATTGCCTATTCTTATCCCCAAATGGTGTATTTTATTAAATACTGTCTTTAGTAATGGACTAAAACCTTATCTGCAAACGATTAACATATTATCTTTATATTTTTTCAAGATTGAATATTTGCCTTTATTTTCTATAAAGTGGAGAAGGGAAAATATAAGTATAATCTATAATTATATTTTTTTATTCTGATAAGTGATTTATTATTATTATAGATGCTATTCGTCAAGGTCCAACTACGTTATAAAATAAAATAGTATTAGGGCATTGGCAGAAATATATCCATTTCTACATCATATCCTCAACAAATAAATTGTTATCACTACCTTTCAGGTCTGAGGGCCTAAAAATATCACATTTCATTGCAATTACTATTGCCTGCGCATCAAATTAAGTTCGGAGGTTTGTCTAAGTGGACTCGGGAATCAAAAATAGTATTGTTGAATAAAAACATTCGGGTTATGTCTCCGCGTCAATTTTTGGATGGACCCAACGTTTCTCGACCAATGCTGGTCGCTTTCTCAAGAGTATCTAACGAACTAAGCATTTCTATCACTTATATTTATCTGTCATTTCCGATTGGACTGTATAGCAATCTCTAGAGTGATCACTCGCAAATGATCGTCACGCGCAATTGTTTTTCGCGAACACTCAAATGATGAGGATTCCCATCACTTTTTTCATCGCCCGTCTGGTCGCTTGTTTCGTCGCTAAAACCGTCACTAAAACCCCGTATCAGCCAGTCGGAACGCATGCCCGTATGGAGCGATTGCTGCGCAACGTTTGACAATCGTGGGAACGACATAGATAAACAAACACGATATATATTTTCATGATGCGGGTCCTATGACAACGAACTTTGATACCGGAAATGATTCGAAAGGCGACGGTGGCAGGGACGGTGTGATTCAGAAAAATGATCACTTTTCCGGTCGTGAAAAGCGATCTATCTAGTGATCATTTTTCGCGACGAAAGAAAAAGATCGTGTGATTCAAACTTAATGTATCATATGTATTTCAAATTTTTAAATTTTCTCCCGCACGTAGACACGACGTATTCCACCGTTCTTTCTCCAACGAATTGGTATGGAGAAATATATAGTCTTGGTAATAAAAACTTTGAAGTACATACATATTTTAGCATGGAAAGACTTAAGTTAAACAAAAAAATCATAATACTACGTAATTGAGTATCTTAGAAAGTAATTTTCATCGATGTTATTGCCGCAAAAAAGTCATGAAGATAAAAAGTTAGCAGTTCATATTTCATCATTGTTTGTCGTCAATGGATCGAAAGATGATAATACTGTATGATTGTACATCTTTAACAAGAATTATCATCGATGTTATATCCATAGAGTTCTGCTCCCGATATCATTTAATAATAACAAATACATGGTATCAACATCACCCACGCAGAAGGTACACGTGGAAAGCACCAGATGGACAACGAAGACACCAGATTGATTATATACTGGTGAAGCAGAGATTTAGAAACCAAATTAAAGACAGCAGAAGTTATGCCGGACCGGATATTGACAGCGACCACAATTTAGTCTTATCAGAGTGCAATTTAAAGTTTAAAAAGCTTCAAACAAAGTATGCAGTTAAATGGGATGTAGGAAAGTTACAAGAAAAAGAAGTGCTCTCCTTATTCAAAGAACAAACAAATAAACAAAGAACTGAGAAGCCAAAGACTCTTAACGAAAAATGGGAAATGATAAAAAACAGGGTGCTTACAACTGCAGAAGAAGTATTAGGCAAGCGGAGGCAGATTAACAGGAAACAATGGATAACTGCTGACCTTGTACAAAAAATTGAAGAAAGAAGAAAATTAAAAAATAATAATACAGTCGAAGCACAAATACAGTACAGGGCTCTCAGAAACGAAATAAACAGAGAAACCATAAAAAGCAAAAGAGGCCTTCTGGGAAGGAAAATGCCAAGAAGTCGAAGAACATATGAAACGTAATGAAATGGATTCGGCTTATGGAATAGTGAAGAAATTCTTTGGAAATCATAAAACTAGAAGCAATGGACTACGGAACGAAAATGGCAAAATAATTTATGAACAAGATGAATTGGGAAAAATGTGGAAACAATACATCGAGGAGTTATATGATGGATATATGACAATTAGTACAAGCACAGTGATTGAGAACGAAGGTGAAATCAATCAAGAAGAAGAAGGAGACAGCATACTGAGGGGAGAATTTGACAAAGCGCTATCAAAACTCAAGAATAATAAAGCACCTGGCATAGATGACATACCAGCAGAATTATTGAAGATGACTGGAGAAGAAACACATAATGCACTATATCAACTAGTGTGTGAGATTTACGAAACAGGTGACATTCCCTCAGATTACCAAAAGTGTATAATGATACCAATCCCAAAGAAAACATCAGCCAACAGATGTGAACAATACCGCACATTGAGCCTTGTCACACATGCCTCTAAAATACTGTCTATCATTGTACTAAGCCGGATTGAAGATAAGGTTGAAACTCTCCTCAGCGAAGACCAATTTGGATTTAGAAAAGGACGAGGAACCAGAGATGCAGTACTTGCCATTAGAATCATACTAGAAAAAAGATTGAGTAAAGAAAAGAATACCTACATAGCTTTTGTTGATCTTGAAAAAGCTTTTGATAGTGTTGATTGGAAGCAGCTCTTTATCATAATGAAAGAAGCAAAGATAAATTACAAAGATAGAAGAATTATCTGGGGTCTCTATAGAGAAGAAATTGCAGTGCTGAGATTTGGACAATATGAACAGCAGGCCAAAATTAGAAAAGGAGTGAGACAGGGATGTTCATTGTCACCTGCGCTATTTAACTTATACCTACAAAGAGCACTGGACGAGGCAGAGAGCAACTTACCGGAAGCAGGAATTAAGGTCCATGGGCAGAGGATATATAAGCTATGTTTTGCGGACGACTTAGCAGTCTTGGCAGAAAGTGAAGACCAACTACAAGAAGTGCTTAGGGAGATGGAAGTCACGCTGGCTAGATACAATCTTAAGTTAAGCAGGACCAAAACCAAGACACTCGTTGTAAGCAAAACAGGAATACCAGCACATATAACTTTGGGTAATACACAGCTGAACAATGTAGAAGAATTCACGTATTTAGGAAGCAAGATCACCACGGATGCCAGAAGCAAAAGGGAAATAAGCAGTAGAATACAACAGGCAAAAATAGCTTTCAACAAGAAGAGAAAGATATACGTTTCAAAAAACATGAGTATCAAGATTAGGATGAATCTACTCAAAACTTTTGTATGGAGCATAATGCTTTATGGTAGTGAAACTTGGACGATAGGAGCAGCAGAGAAAAAAAGAATTGATGCCTTTGAACTATGGTGCTACCGTAGAATGTTAAAAGTTTCATGGGTAGACCGGGTAACGAATGAGGAGATACTGGAAAGACTGGGAGTGAAAGCAGACCTGTGGAGAATTCTAACTGCAAGGAGAAGTAAATGGGTAGGACATTTACTGAGACAAAATAATGGATTGGTAAAAACAGTTTTAGAGGGCACTGTGGAGGGGAAGAGCGGCAGAGGAAGGCCGAGGTTGAGCTATATCACCCAAGTAATGAAGGACATGGGCTGCAACAGCTACCTAGAGCTGAAGAGGCTGGCGGAGGACAGACAGAGATGGAGAGACTGCTGCAAACCAACCCAAGGGTTGATTACTTAGAAGAAGATATCCATAAAAGGATAATTAGTTCAATAAAATTTATGTCACTCACCAATCTAATTCATTTATTTTCCACCAAACCCTAGAAAAAGTAATCATGGTTACCCATAATAAAGATTACCTAGTAAGGAATAATTCTAACATAAAATTCTTGTAAAGGAATATTATTCGAGGAGAAACTTTCACTTAAGTTTAGATTGTATGGTGTAGTTTATGGAAAAAATCAAACTAAAAACTAATTATTCTTTGCTTTGCTTTGGGTGCTTGGGATTTGAAATTCAACGTAATTGGCTATTTTCCCTGCCCACTGCTTGCGACAGAAGAATATATGCTCCAGAATTCTGCGAGATTTTCCGGAAGACCAAATTTCCATGAGTAATCCAGATTTTCTCGATTTTTCCAGCGTGGCATACCCTGTACTACTCATAAAAATGCTGCTGCGGCGAGAGGTGAGCAAAAGAGGAAGGGAAAAGTGGCCTCAAAGTGATGGATCGGGTAAGCTGGAGTGTGGATGTATCAGCGCGAGTAGGTTTTCCGTGTGAGTTCTCTTTGTCACAATCATTAATACTTTTCCTCTTCTATTCTTGACCTTGTTCAATTAACTTTTTATGATGTTTCTTGGAGTTTAGGTCAATTGAAACCAAGTTATAGCCTATAACAATCCACGGACGCAGACGGTCCACGCTCCGCGGTACGCGCGCGGTTCCATTGCCGTTAATGGAAGCGTACACATGAGTGCGGACCGTCCGCACGCGGAGGGGCCATCGGCGTGGCCCCTCCGCCCCGCGGATCATCCGCGCGCGTACGGGCCACAGAGACAGGTTTGTGCTTAGGCCCGCTTCACATGGACGCGGACCGTCCGCGCCACGCGCTACGCGCGCGGAGCGCGGAGAGCGTTTGCCGCTGTTCACATAGGCGCGGACGAAAACCGTCCGCGTCTGCCGCGATGTCAGTTGTGTTGCTAAGACGGAAGGAGGTCGTGCTGCCAAGTGCTTTCAAGTAGTTGCTGCATATCAGGTCATTAAGAAACGGAAGAAAAATGCCCATCAAAGGAGGTTTTGGGTGCACCCACTTGAGGTACGACGAGCATTTAAAGGCGCTTTCGTGACCCTATTCATTGAATTGCGAGCTGATGAAAATAAGTTTTTTAACTATTTACGCATGTCTATCGAAAAAGGAAGGGCATTTAAAACGAAAAAACGCAGTTAGAATCTCCATTTCTCCTACTGAGCGGCTCTGTGTCACACTGAGGTAAGTGATAATTAAAATGCTCTTACTTTGCTCAATTCATACTTTATTTCAATAGTATCCTAAAATCACAAATAATATCAGTATAAATGGCATGCAAAATGTTTCAAAGGGTCTCCCAAGATGATGTCGACGTACTTGGTGAAGGTAAAGGAGCAGTTGCTTGGTTTAGCATATGTTGATAGCTAGGGTGCGGAAGTGATTTAAATAGGTACAGATTTAGCGCAGGACCTTTTGGAAAAGAGGATGGAATGTATGGTGTTTGCGAAAATTGGGGCTGCTGGGAAGAAATATTTTTAATACGCGTCATAAGTTGTAGTACTTCTGTACGAAACATGAGCTTTTGATCTAGGTTAAAAGTTTTCAATAATGGCATGATTGATGTGAAGAACGCTCGATCGTCGTCATCCTCTTTTTCTCGTGAATCTCGTAATAATGGCAGCAAGCTGTCTTCAAAAGCTGATGGCTCTTTTTGTGGTCGTTTCCTCCTGAAGTCATCCTTTTTGTGATGATTTGCCAGGGACCTAAAATTATCTGCATCGTCCGAGGGATTCTCATTAATAGGTAGCTCCAGTGTTTCATCCGGTTCAATGGTTTCTTGTTCCAAGCTACATTCAGTCGTGCATTACCGAACATTCCAGAATCAAGAAACTGCAACAGATCGTGGTAAATGTATTTGGTGACTTTCGCTGCAGCAGACCCCGACTATGTATCTCTTGCCTTATTTCTGCTTTTGAAATAAGCATCTTTCGCAGTTTTCCACCTTTTTTGTACTCTGTCAACTGAAATAAAAACAAAAATGTTTCGATGATGTGTGACAAATAAGAATCCATATATTTGCAAAGACAGATAACTAAGGTTGAGCGAATTTGACGCAACTAGGTTATAAAACGAATTGAATTTGCGACAATTTTACTTGATTCCAATAAAAAACCTCACACACCCACAGCTCATAATGGGTATAAAAATATTTTTTTTATATTATTTTCTTAGAGATACCTAGCAAGTGGGAACACAATGACGGATTTGCACTATTCATAATTAATAGGGCTATCAACTCTTTCGAAGATTGTGGGTGAGGTGTGTGATGCTATTTGGACCACAATGAAAGATGAGTGTATGCCTCAGCCATCGGAAGAAAAATGGAAGGAAATAAGTTCAGGATTCAACAGCGTCTCCTATCGCCCTTTCCTATAATTGCATCGGGGCTTTGGATGGAAAACGTATCCGCCTTGAAAAGCCCACAAGAAGTGGATCTGTCTTCTTTAATTATAAACATTAATTTTCCATTATTCTAATGGTAATTTGTGATACTAATTACAGTTTCTCGTATATTGATGTGGGCTCTTTTGGAGGGGACTGTGACAGTAACATCTTTAGAAAATGCCAATTCTGGATACGAATGACGGAAGGAAATTTAGAAATACCAAAAGATGAACCTCTTCCGGGAACTAATGAGCCCCAGTTGCCTTACGTTATTGTTGCCGACGAAAGTTTCTCTTTAGCGGGTCATATCATGAGACCTTATGCAAGGAAGAACCTTAATTACAAAAAAAGAATTTTCAACTACAGATTAACAAGAGCCAGAAGGTTTATCGAGTGTAGTTTTGGAATTTTACCTAATAAGTGGATAATTTTCCACCGTCCTCTTAATATTGACCTTGAAAAGGCTAAAGCAGTAGTTAAAGCATGTTGCTTTTTTGTATAATTTTGTCAGAGTAAGGGACGGATATTCTTTCGAACACACACTCTCCGTTACAGGATTGCAAGATGACCGGAATCAGGTACAATCAGATAGATCGTCCTATGCAATTAGTGATAAGTTTGCCAACTACTTTGTAGGCACTGGGGCGCTCTCCTAGCAAGAGTCTAAAATTTAATTTGACTGGTTCAAAAGAAAATACCAAGTAATGAGATTTCCTGGTTATGCTAATTCTCCTGTCCTTCATTCATTGACTTGAAAAGTGTGTATAATCAAGAATTATCATTACTTTGTTCCTCACGATACAGCGTTGAAAACATTACATGAAACATGACATGGTTGTTTCAGTCAAGTCCCCAAAGTCTGTTTATTACGCGCACGCATAAATTCTCCAAGAATATTTAAAAAAAAATACCGGCTTATTAAGCAGATATAGCATAAGAAAACTCATTACATAGATTTAACAATTAAAACACGTTATTCTTTTTGCACAGCTATAAAAAGAAGAATTTTCCTTCGGTATAACAATTAAAAATATGTCAGGGGTTGTATAAAATTTGAAACTTGTAACCAACTTCTACTATGAAAATAAAATATAATCTACTCACCAGTTTTCTTCTTTTCATATTGTTCCATATCCTGAAGGCGAGGGTAGAATCTTTGGGTAATCTCTTCCCACGCTTTTAGTCGCAGATCACGGACTTTATACTTATCGTGAGAGACATCCCACAAGTTAGGCCTTTTTTCCACCTCTCCAATCAATAGCTCAATGTCAACTACTGAATCCATTGCGAAAACACTCTTTATCACCGCGCTCGATCAAATACTACTGACTCGCTCGAATTCTACTTGGTCCGCATCAGCCGTCCGCGTTCATGTGCAAACACCAACCTGTCTCTGTGGCCCTTGCGCGCGCGGATGATCCGCGGGGCGGAGGGGCCACGCGGATGGCTCCTCCGCGTGCGGACGGTCCGCACTCATGTGAACGCTTCCATTAAACTCAATGGAACCCTATCCGCCCGCGTAGCGCGGAGCGCGGACGGTCCGCGTCCATGTGAAGCGGGCCTTACACATGAGCGGCTGATGCGGACCAAGCAGATTTGTCAGTAGAATTTGTCAGCGAGCTTTGAGATAACAGTGCGAGTGCATCTTTTCGCTATGGATAGTCTAATTTACACGAGGAAAATAATTGAAAAAAATTATATTCACCAGCGGTTAGAAATTGCTTGAATTGCACTGGGTAGTATGACGTTCTTCTACCTTGGCTAGTTGAACCAGCTGATATTGTGCCGGACGCGGACGGATTTTGTCCGCGCCTATGTGAACAACGGCGACCGCTCTTATCATTAAAACACGCTCTTAAAAAAATTATATTCACCAGCGCGTAGTTCAGTAAATATGGCCCCTAAAGCGGCTTTTAATGTTCTTCGTGCCACAATAGGGTGCACCCAAAACGTCTTTTTTCTTCCGTTTTTTTTTCTAACCTGGTATACAGAAATAGCTTGAATTGCACTGGGTAGTATGACGTTCTTCTACCTTGGCTAGTTGAGACAGCTGGCTATAACAATCATTTATGTTAAAAACGAAAGGATGTCTGACTCCACACTTTGCCGTGATACCTTTCCTGAAGCCGTCCGCGGCGCCACCAGTCCATGTAAGGCCCGCGCCTTGCGCACTGGCAAGTTTTACTAAGCAACTAAATAGTTGGCAACTTTTATAAACTAACTATTTATTTTGCCAAAGTAAAAAAGCCCGTAAAAGTTGCCAATAGCCCATTTCACGTGGACGCGGACGGTCCGCCTTCCGCGCGCGGGGCGCGGAGAGCGGTCGCCGTTGTTCACATAGGCGCGGACAAAATCCGTCCGCGTCCGGCACAATATCAGCTGGTTCAACTAGCCAAGGTAGAAGAACGTCATACTACCCAGTGCAATTCAAGCAATTTCCGTATACCAGGTTAGAAAAAAAACGGAAGAAAAAAGATGTTTTGGGTGCACCCTATTGTGACACGAAGAACATTTAACTCGCTTTAGGGGCCTATTTACTGAACTACGCGCTGGTGAATATAATTTTTTTTCAATTATTTTCCTTGTGTAAATTAGACTAACCATAGCGAAAAGATGCACTCGTACTGTTATCTCAAAGCTTGCTCTAATTCTACCTACAAATCTGCTTGGTCCACATCAGCCGTCCGGGTTCATGTGTAAGCACAAAGCTGCCTCCGTGGCCCGTACGCGCGCGGATGATCCGCGGGACGGAGGGGCCACGCCGATGGCTCCTCCGCGTGCGGACGGTCCGCACTCATGTGTACGCTTCCATTAACGGCAATGGAACCGCGCGCGTACCGCGGAGCGTGGACCGTCTGCGTCCGTGTGAAAGGGCCGAAGGCCACTAACAGACGAATTCTACGTAAATTTACGAAATTGCGTAATATTTTAACATCCAGCGGAAGATAAATACGGCCAGCTAAGACATAAATTACGGCAGTGTCGAGTGGGTCAGTTGGGCCGTGGTAGATGATAATGTTAACTGTATGCGTTATTGCAGAAATAGAATACAACCACGTGGGAAGTGATCGTATCCAACGTGGGTTAAATGCGCTAAACTAACTTTAACTAGTTAAAATCAATGACCTTCACATCAGATACAAAATTACAACAAAATAATTCCTCAATTAATGAAATTTAAACAATGGACACATTAAAATATCACCAAAGAAGATAATGTGTTCCCATGCGGTAAGCGTAGAATACACCAGGAACTTACATTAACCTAGGACAAATTTCTAGTCTTCACTCCGGAAAGTTAGTCCTTTTTCTTTGCATCTCTATAGCCCATGGAGACCCCAGGGGCAGAAAAAGACCCTTTACCAATGTGTCACGCAGATATTATTAAATTCCTCGGCCAACAACAAATAACCGCCATCAGCGGCCATTCAATACAGCAATCACGGTAGCTTCGCATTTCTCCCGACTGCTATCTGATGAGCTCCAAAGAAATCAAACAAAATACATTGAAAGCGAAAGGAGATTGGTGGTCGCAACTTACGAAAGGCTAATTCGGGCCAATTATCGTTCTTTACAGTATGAGAACAAAGATAGAAAAATATCGGCTTCTGTTCCACTTCCGTTACGAATCAATTTTAATCGATTCCCTTTAGGTGCAAAATGGATGGAACTTCGTATTGACTTGGCATCCTTGCGAATCCGAATCAACACAATTGATCCCTCGACCATAAACTGATTATCAAACTTTTAAAATTTTGCCTTTACTGATGCCATATTACCCCAATTAAATAAGGAAGAATACATGGTAGATTTACATTTTTGATAATTTCATGTAAGGTAAATTAGATAATAAAGAACGTACACAGATATGCAATTAAAAATTATTGCCTTTGAATCGAATTGATTCCCACTTTTCCGGCATATCGTTAAAAATAAAACATCGACATTCCATATGACTTCTACATTGAATAGACACAATAACCGCAAGGAACAAAAACTGATTATAAATCATGGATGGTAATTATGATATGGATGATAAAAATTTAATAAGAAATAATATAGTTATAATTAATAAATTCATACCCTAATTCCCAAATATTTATCATCGATATTATTCTGACAAATTCTCTAGTTTCATCCAGAAAGACAACAGTATTTCTAAGAAATTTTCTATAGTTTATTGTTCTGACTTGATTATAAAATTTTCGTTACATACTACTATTAAAGGGGTGAAGTATGATAACAGGTCAAATTAAGCATCCATATAAATGATCATGGATAATACACCGTCATTATTTCATTGATGTAGGGAGAGGGGAAAAGGGAACATCATTTTTTCGATTGTACACTAATAAGGGTTGAGAAAAATGTCCATTTGGTTTATTATTTCTCGATACATTTGTCCTATATCTCCTTGTTTTATCTTGTCTCTTAGCTGCTTAATCTTATTTCAGCTGAATGCTATCTATCCAAGATAATTGATTCGATCGGTTATTAAAATTTACCAAGTCGATTTTTACCGTAGTACATAATGAACTTTTTATTATTAGTAATGCTCGTAATATTTTTACACTAATTACTGCAACAATTATTTCGCATTTTTTTTCTATCAGTGAATATATATTTATATATTTCTAAAAGTATTTAGTTTGAAAGCCCACTACTTCACGAATTAAAAGTTAATTTACGTTAAAGTAATTTCTATGTTTGTAATGCATTTTTTCCTAATAAGACTGCGGTCCTAGGATTCTATCTAACTACTTATCGTTCAATTCTATCCATTCCCCTCCACAAACGCCTTCTTGCTCGACGAAAATCTGTCCGCGAACTCCTTCTGCCGCAAGTATTTCTTTCCCTTTTGAGACTGCCAGAGCCATCTGCCCAGCAACCAGTCAACCAACACGACGGGAGTTCGGAACGTGATAATTATCGGAATTCTTTTAAAAATGAAGCGTCATGATGACATTTTGCAAATCATTTTTTATTCTTATATTTATTCTCTTATTAGCAGTAACAATATTTCTCACTCCATCATTGCTGAATAGATCCTCAAATATTTACGAAAATATAGCTCTAATTTAAATTCTATATTTATAGTGTAATTTTTTCGTGCAAAAGCCTTTCTACGACTGTCTTCCGACTTTTAAGAGATATTACTTATCAATCTTAAGCCGCTTGCACAAATGTATATTATTCCTAGTAAATTTACACCAATTTTAACTAATATTCAAACAGAAACAAAACAGCATATTTTTCAACAGCTTACATTTTACGTAAGTTACAGGTAACTTAAATAAATATTTCAATGTCAATCCAGCTTTGCATATAAATATGCTTCTATTCATTATTGGCATCAAGAAACTAATTTTATGAAAATATATTTTCATTCGAAGATACGTCACAATCATTTTAATTTCACGCCTGATAAAATCATCAAATTATTAAAATTTCCATTAGCTTAAAAATCAAATCGTATAAAAAATAGCAATGAAATGGTATTCAACATTTTATAACGTTGTCGTCGTGCCTATTTTCTTCTTCGAATTGTCCCAGCGAATAGCTTTAAACCACATTATCCTCCTTTTCTCTTCCTTTGGTAAAATCACAAATTCTTTTTAGGCTCAGATGTTGTTGTACTTCTACACAAAAACAATGCGCCATTTTTATTGTATGATTGTTTCTTTTCCATCTCAGTTACTCACAAATATTGCGACTGGTACAAATAGTCTACTGGCACCACGTAAACGTATTGTTCACTGGACTCTTGCATCACGCTCAGCAAACATGGCGATGGATTGTTTGTAGTACAATATTACCATGTAGTTTTTCAAGTGCAATTTCACGTATAGTACGCTAATAATAGAGACAATACTTTTACTATGATTTTCAGAGTGTAGGATAATTTTTTATCACATATTCATCCGTTTTCAGTGAAATTCCCTATTTTAACCAAAATTAATCAAAATAATTCTTTTAGAATAGAAAAGCCTGGAATAAAAATTGCTCTTTGGCAATTCAAATGGAAAACGATGAGACAACGAAAATTTATTGTTACGTAAACTCTTAACTATTTTTATGATTATATGCAAATACAAGAGAAATCAGACACGGCCATTCAGTAATGAATCAAATAAGGGTCTCTCTCTCCTTCGGGTGTTCCCTTGGGACGAACCCTACCTTTGCTGCGGTCTTCCACTGCTTCGGGCTGACGCTGTCCGGGAGTTGGTAGAACTAGATGAATTCCAAAACGCCCGAGGCTCCGTGACTTAGCAAGTCCGGCTCCGAAGACGAAGCTGGATGACCGGGACCCAATTACACGAAAGTCCAACTTCATTTCCTCCACCGCTAAGCTAATACACACTTATGCGACGATCCGCATGGGCAGGTAGCATGAATGAATCTGTAACTTAAGGGAGGAAAGAGGTATCATATTAAGATGGACATAAAGCGATACATATCGCACAAAAGTTGCACAAGCAGTGGACCCCCTCCGGTAAACTCTCGAAGGATAATTCACTTTGAAACGGTCTCCAAAGAAATTTTAACTCATCCATCGCCATTTTTATACATGAGTCCAAAATAAAAGCGAAAAAATTACTACATAGAAGTAGAAGATATTGATAACCTGATAATACAGAAAAACAGCGGTAACTTCAGGGAAATTATTTAACCAATTAACAGATACAATACGGAGATAGCAGTATAGGTGTTGATGACATAGTAAAAATTGTTTTACGCGGTGGTTACTCTACGCTAAGGAGAAATTAAAGAAGATCGCGAGTTTGATACGGATATGAAGTGATATATTTCAGGCCCGACACGTTAATGGCGGTGAAATTAACATTTGTTGTCATACCTTTAAAAGTGAAAAGATATGTTTTATTTCCTAAAATCTAGATAATAAACCTTTAACTAGTAAAACGGAATTTTCATTAATACTAACCATCTTCGGGCAAGTAAAATTTAATAAATCGTAGAGACAAAGTTGGTTTAGAAAGCCCGGTGAAAGAGAATTTCTTCGACCCCATGGGTTGGAAACTACCAAAAAGTATCTCTACTGTTCCGCAATGCATTCCTGGAGGTAAAACCGCGGACAAAGAAGCCAAGACCGTTTGCTTACCACATTAATATCATAAGAAGTGTACGAGATATACTACTTTCTTTCAGTTCTCAGAAAAAATAACTACTCCTTGAAAAATACATCAAAATATTACTTCACCAATGAAAACATATACATGTAACTTAATAAAAACTTTAATGGTAAACAATGATGGACCATAGAAAATTCCTCAAACTTAAGACGCTTTTTTGAGATGAAAAATATTACTTCACCAACACTCGAATAAGTTGTGACCATGAAAACATATAACGTAATCAAAATCTTCTTAGCAACTTCAACGATGTTTCGTCAGGCATAGATTATTTTATTCTTTTTTAGAAACTAATAATTTGATAATGCACTAATAATTCAAAAATTGCTACTAAAAAGCACTCTCATTATACAGAGTATTAAAAACGTTTTAGTTAATTGCATCGAGCGCCGGGGAACCCATCTTACCGATGAATTAATGGTATCTTTCACTCATACCTGACATCTCAATTTTCAGAAGTTATTCGGTGTATGGAAGGGAAGGATAATAGATAGACCACTGCGTTTAAAAATTACGAATATTTTCAAAAATTACATCTTAAAATTCCTGAAAATTCAGATTAGCTTTACACTTATGCCCAAAAATTATTTGGCATCCTAAAATTTAATTTTTCATATTTTACTTTTTTGAAAATTAAACTTATTTGCATGAGCGGTCTGAGACATCTCATGTCACTAAATTGAAAAAATCAATGAATTTTATTCTAGAGATTCCAACGGTGGATAAAAAAACAATTTGTAGTGTTTTTTATGTAAATGGTTTAACAATTCCTTGATTGAATCGTTCTCAGTAACAAAATTTTGATAAGATATTATATAACTCTTTTTTGATACATCCAGTACATTAGAACGAACCAAGTATCTTTCCCTTTCCATTTTTCGGCCAAGTTTTAAAAATAATACTACGCAAAAGTTACCACCCTCTTTTCATAAGTGGGTGACGACACTGTAGTCCATTAACCCCTTACGTAGGTAGAAACGCTCATTAAGTATATTATTATAGTTTACAAGAATAAAAACAGCAGCAAAATCATGCGTAGCCGATTCGAGGAGGAGACGAGATTCTGAAAAGCGGTGACCCTCTGGGCAGTAGTTCGTTACGTCATCAGATTATCTCCGTAAGGTTAAATTCGTCGATTTTTCGCTCGAGGTAAGATATGATATTTGGAGGCGACCGATTGCTGAAGTCATTAGCACCATGAGGGAATAGTAGGGATGAAATGGTGGAGAGAAACCCGGCGTCGGCATTTGCATACTCTCAACGACGACGGCAAGGGGAATGTGGCTAAACATCCCATCCGACGGATTTGCTAGCAACTTAGTTCCCTCCTTCACAAAGCACTCAAGTAGGGTCCGGGCAATCTCTGAAATATCTCCACTACTGCCGGGGTTTGAACCCAGGCCTAAAGGGTGAGAAGCCAACATTCTAGACATCACTCCAACCCGAACCAAGAAAAGCTCAAGGAGGGTAGACAATGAGTATAAACGAGAAAATAAGTATTTCTTGATATTTTAATCTCATTAACAATCGATTGTTAAAATCGGTAAACGAGACAACCGAAAATATAGTAAAATGAGATTTAAACTTTATTGAAAAGCATATGATAGTTAAGTCATTGAATTTCTAATTCAAAATCGTACATTCTAGATAGTCAGAAACACTAGGGGTTTTTAAGCTCACTCAGCAGAATTCAATGTGGCTAAGGATAAGATCCAACTCTAAAAACGACAATGTCAAACCATCGGGTTAGGGAATTTTAAAAATTTGGCAGGCATAAATTTAGCTCTCAACGAATCATTAACGAATCATCCCAATATATAGTACATACTCAACAGTTGAATTGGTTGAATTTTAGATTGTAACTAGGCTACGCAAGTCAAAAAAAATTCTTCATAAGTGGCGCAAATTTGGCTAGCGAAGCCTTAGTGCAAAGAAAAATTCATCCTCGCTTTTAGAAAAAAAGAATGGGTACATAACGAAATTATCGGAGTGATTGATTAAATCAATCAGGGAGGGGAGATATTTTCAGCATTTTTCGTCCATAAAGATGGGACTTCAACTTCATTGTTACTGAGCTATGGCAACGCAAACATTTCTATGGATACACTTCGCAGTTACCATATTTTCTTGGATATCCAGCCTTTTCGACATTTTATTTATTACTCTGATTTTTTAGTATATTAGATAATTAATTTTGGACGAAAATTTGCTATTTTAATTGTCGCAAACAAGTAATCTTTGAGCTTAAATAAGTGAGAGCTTTGTGTAAGTATCAACAATACGATTGCTCAATCTCATCAATTTTGTCTGCCGCGATTTAGGTTTGAAAAGCATAAGCCCAGTGTAAAATTCAACTCCGTTTTTATACAAAACTGTCGGGAATATAACAAAATAAAAGAAGCTATTTGTTAATGACTCATTCTGATATACCTACATGCAAATTGCATCAAAACCACGGGCCCGATATTTTGACGACCTTGTCATAAGCAAAAAGAATTTTCTCCGCCAAACACAAAAAAATCATTCGTTTCAAAATAAATCCAAGGAAGGAGAGCGTGTTTTTATTTCCGGAAAACATCCCCATATTGTTATCAGCTGAGATTAAACGGACGGATCTATGAATGAAGGCAATGAAGGCTTCCAATGCAAGCAATCATTTCCTTTCATCCAAAAACTTCTGGCGTTTCCCAACTACTTCAAAATTTTCATGGCCCTTTTAAGGTTTCAACGATTCGAACCTCGTAAAAATTTCACGAGGAGCTTTTTACAGCCTTTTGTCCCATTCTGAGATGAGTTTATTAGGACTTCTACTTCAAAAACTTCTGGCAA
Source organism: Ischnura elegans (assembly GCF_921293095.1). Classification (NCBI taxonomy): domain Eukaryota; kingdom Metazoa; phylum Arthropoda; class Insecta; order Odonata; family Coenagrionidae; genus Ischnura; species Ischnura elegans. Next base: position 64,064,224 of record NC_060255.1, on the reverse strand, counting down.
TGAAGGAAAACACGTATATAAATTCACCCACACATTAAACCAGAGAGCATATGGCTGTAGGCGATAGTTTTTTTATATCCTCCACTGAAGGAACTTCTGTTCCAACAGCGAAACTTATTCAATATATTAGGACGTAAAATTAATCAATCTTAATTTTTATCGTTCCGTTAACATTGATATCCGAATTCATTCTTTTATCTCCAGTAACATTTTAAGTATTTCCCGCAGGCATAATCTCGTTCACTATGGCTCTGAATATGGTTCCCAAAAGCACCAATCTATCTTAGATGTTTCAAATTGATTTCGCGATTTCTTTCTTTTTCCGTTACCAAAATTAATTTTCTTGTTTGCGCATCTTAATTTCATTTTTGTTTTTATTTTATTTTTAATTTTATTCCCTTACCTCCGAATACAGCATTATAATGTCCTTTTTACATCGTTTTTTTCAACGATTTAACAATTAAACGCACACTAACATTCAAGCCCTAGACAGGAGCAGCCTAACTAGACAGGACCCGAACCTGCGACCTCTAGTTAAGTAGCCAAGGACTTTACCCCGCCACCGAGGCCAGTTTTTAAGTCAAACCAAAAAAAGTAAACAATATTGATATTGAAACATCGTTTTGAAATTTATAAAATTAAAGCAATTGCCATAAGTCGATAATTTGCAATTCATGTAGAAAATCGTTGTTTCCCAAATGTACAGTTGTTATATGTATGCTAGCTTTTCACGCAAACCACCGACAACCAAAACAAATTAGTAACAACTATTTGCATTTGTAACCTGGCTGGTTGATGTGAGCCATTCAGCTCACCGGGACAGCTTTTGAATAAGCGCCTTAGGCGCGATCATCATATCGTGATTGATCGTGATTTATTGCTGTTTCCATGGTAAAATATTATTCCATGATTGGTGATTGATTTTCGGGTTCGGAAGCGTCCGTAATAATATTATTCCATGATCTATATCGGGTCCTACAGGGAAACATTGACCAATAAATCGTATTTTAACGATGAGTATCCATTTCTGGCAGCAATTGAAATAAATATTATGATGAGAATAGGCTTCCCAAAGATAGCATAAGGAGTAGGGCACAATAACCTTGCGAAATATTTACACCCTACCATACAAGCAGCCTTCATTGGCGTGAGGCGGTGGTGTTAGTACATCAGCCGTTACTAAAATGAATAAGAATAAAGAGAGAATAAATATAAACATGTTTCTTCAAAAACAAGGTGAAATGAACTGAAAAGTTAAAAAAAAGCTTTTTTTCAGAATTATGTGCGTGTGCTGATTAGGTGTATTATAAATGAGTGTAAAAGATCCTGTTAGGTGAATGAGTACTGGAACGCAATATTAATATCTAAGGGCCATGATGATTCAGTAGCCAGGGCACGCATTACTTACGTCTCGACTGTGTCCGATAAAATCTCCATTTTTCTCCTAATAAGACACCGCGTCGACAGCGTTCACCTACCGCATTGTTAATTGCAAAACAGTTTAATTGGACCAAATATCCGACTGGATTGAATAGTAAAGGTTTTTGCAACATTCCCTCCAATTGCCGAGGGATATACGTCGGAGACACAGGAAGAGCCATCGAGACAACACTCATAAACTGTGTGCCCTTCACCCTACCTAGACAACCACACAAGTCGGCGGGGACCGAGCACAGTCTTCTGCATGACAGCAAAGTCCACTTGGACAAAAAAAGCTTCTATGGTGGTCCACGGGATACTGGTATCCTACTGTGAAAGATTCCATCGCCATCGGATTGAATAAGAATAGGATGAACCGAAAAACTGGCTTTCAACTGACTGTGAGTTGTACGTGGACAACAATCGTGCAACACATGAAGAGGACGCGGGAAAAATCCACCAATCAGGTGACGCCTCCTCCACCAATCTAACCTAAATAACAGTATCGGAAATATTTTAAAGCACTCATTACCTAAAGACAATGGCGGAGATGGCTGTCGAATCGTCGGCATAGAGCTAAATATAATCCAGCTGGAATCCCGACAGTATTTCATCTAACCTCTATTCATGGTACTGCCACGCGCTTCCTATCTAAAAATAATAACTTTGAATATTTCAGGGTTTTATAAGCAAACCCTTTTAAACAGTGCCCTGTGATCCATGATTCAAGAAAGGATTTGTTTATCATTATACTCAGCCATCACTACGGATTGATTTTTTATCCACTTTTGGAATCACAGCATAACGTTCATTGATTCGGCCAATTTAGTTTCGTGAGGTGTCGCAGACTAGTGATTGAATTCAGTTGCATTTTTACAAAAGTAAAAATAAAAACGTTAAGAGCGTAAAATCATTTATGGATCAAATTATGAAGCTAACAAGAATTACAGGAATTTCAAAAATTCACTTTTGAAAATATTACTTATTATAAAACCGAATCGGTCTCTCTAACCGCAGGTCTTCAGTTAAGGGTTAAGTTGAAGATAATTATCCTTCCCTTCCATCTACCGAATTCTCTTTATTGATTGTGGTATGAGGTCCGACTGAAAGACACCTTTATTTCATCAATAAAAGGTGATCCGTTGGCCTTCTAAGTATTTAATCTGTATTTCAAGTAAAAAAACGACTGAGAAGCAATTGAGAAAAACTGGCAACATACATTTCCAAATTTTAAAAACGGGTGAATGTAATTAACCTATTACTGTACAATCTCTGCAATCCGACACGACCAGTAATCGTGCTGGTGACCTCCCTTCGGCTAATGTAATTTAGTCAGTTTTAAATTAAAGATTTTTCAATGCGTTGCAAGGATTTGTTTTATTATTATGTATTTAGGTATTCTTCATTTAATTATTTGCATAAAGTTTTGATTGTGACCCACAGAATCGGGAAAAGAAATATTTTTTTGCATATTGACAGTGATCTCTAAGGTTTACTCCGCATTTATCGACCGTAATCGTCGTTACTAATTAGGTTGTATAGTTTGACTCACACCCTAAGTAGTAGGAATATTTGACGTCACTATATGTATTTAATTGTAAAATTATTCCTTAAAAAGTTTTTGTGCATTGTGCTTGTTCCCTATACGTTCCCGATAACCCAACTATGCCACAGCTGCATGTGTGTCGGATTATAGAGATCGCATTGTACTTTGTTAGCTCTAGAAATTTCGAACTTACAACATTAGTTTGTAATTCGTCACGCAAATTATACAGGATGAAAGGGAGTGAAACAATAAAATAACTAGAACTTTTCCAAGTTCAAATATTTATTAACTCCTTGGCAAAAACGTCCCATATTTTTTCTTCTTGTCTTTTCTCCGTGACACTAGCTCCTTTCACTTTCTTCCTTGAGAAAGCTTTATTTCATTACCCTTTATTTCCACTACCCTCCCCAATTTTTTTGTTCCTAGCACAAGTCCAGTTTCCTTTCCTCGGAGCGAGACGCGACCATCGATAAGCGTCGACTGAAGAAAGCAGGCAGGATCATTAGCGAACGCAAGATGGGTGGTTTTAGACGAAACTACTGGAGGGAGATAGGAAAAAAAGTGAAACCAGACGATGATACGAACAGAACACACACAACCTTCACGATGATTAACGTTTGTCCATGATGGGTACAAAAAAGCGTTAGAATCAACAACTTGTGTGATCTCTTTCATGAAGTGCACTCTCCTACTAAGTTAGACATCAACTTAAGCTCCCTCGACTCCACCCTAGACTTCATTCATAATTCTGCGTGAGGTTTTTCCGTGGTGACCAATACCATTACCCAGATGTTAAGCGAATTAGGCTGGGAGCCGCTACAGACTCGAAGGCTGAGCGCTAGGCTTAGATTGCTTGAACAATTGAGAATAGATATCTTTAAGAGCGACACGGAAAATATCATCATAGAGCCCCACTATATTTACAGGTCCGACAGAAGCGATAAATTAAGAGAGATATTTTGCCCAATGGATAGATATGGGAATTCGTTTTTCCCCCAAACCATTAAGGACATTAAGAAATGCTAGTCTTAATTTTGTTTGATCAACTGCTTTTTATATGTAGATGGCTGGCTTCTTAAAACTTTCGGCCACATACATTTTCAGATGTTTTTATCCCCATATATATTTATTTATTGTTAAATAACCCAATTGCCCCCCCCCCCCCCCATTCTACCGTAGAAGAGCTTCCATACAAAATCGACATGATTAACTCAGAGATTCGCTCAATATGCAACTGGTCTGAATTGAACTGCTTTCAGTTAAACCCCAACAAAACTCAAGCTATAATTTTTTGCTATAAAAGACTTCTAAACACAATTGCTGACGACAGCCTCCGAAATTTAAGTGTCTCTTCCACCACTGTGCCAGTTACCAAGACTGTAAGATGTCTTGGACCCACGCTCACCTGCAATCTATCAAGGAATCAGCATGTGCTTGAAGTATGTAATAAAGGGAATAAGGCTCTTTATTTATTGAAACTGCAAAAGAAAAATCTTCCTGTTTCCACGAGAATTATGCTTGTCACGTGTGTTATCTTCCCCATTATTGATTACTGTATATAAGAGTCAATAATGACTTACCTAGTGTATTTGAAATGTGTCTGCAACGGCTATTTAACTCCTGTGATAGATTTATTTTTGACTTACGTAGAGATGAACATTTGTCCAAATTCTGCATTGATCTGAATTGGTTACCTCTTCATTGCCGAAGGAATTATATCTCGGGATCTTTTCTGTTCTCCTAATTCCAAAACCAGACTCCTGCATACCTGTACGAATTATTCATCCCCCGTAAAAAAGTTACTGAAATTTCCACCCGCCGTGTTTCTGACCTTCAAACTCCTAAAGCCCGCACCAATATATATTTCAAATCTTTTCATTTAATAGCATGAAGATTCTGGAACTCTCTACCGCCAAATATAAAGACGTCTCAATCACTTCAGTCGTTCAAAGGAAGGCTGTACTCCTATTTGAAGTATAGGACTTAAGTTAGTGTCATCAACTCATTTAAGTTATCATTATAAACTCGTGCTATTATCAAAACTTTCTACATAAATATACACATATGTATGTGTGTGTTCATTATGATCTGTTCTATTTAGGTCGAAAACGCATTATTTTCAAAAATATTGCGTTTGCGCATACAGAAACTTTAGCCAAGCGCTCCGAGTTTGACCAGTAGCCGGATGCCTTGGACACATTGCAATTTCTGGAGGGTAAAGCATTCGAAGTCATGAGCTGTTCTGAACATCTGGCAACAGCGCTAACTCGCGGCCAAACGGAGCGCCTGACTCAAATTTTCAGTAGTTTAAATATGGTGCGTTTTCGACCTAAACATCATTGCTACTTTTAGTTCCTCCTGGCATCAGCTATCCAGAGTCAAAATTTCGTGACGAAATTGTTCTCAACTTAACCGAAGGACTATGATTGTGAAGGGCCTTGTTTAATAAGCACTTTTAAATTATCTAGATAAATTGGAGATGGATAAGTCAGAAGACCACCACGTTCATCTGATTAATTTATTAGTGCACACTAAGCGAGACCCATTCCAATTATAGTGCTTGAACTGAGCCTGAATCACATGATTATTTTTTTCGACATTCTCGAGTGATCACTCCAGCGATCCCTCGGAAATGATCGTCGGGCGCAATTGTTTTTCGCGATCACTCCAATGATAAGGATTCCCGTCTATTTTTTCATCACTCGTCTGATCGCTTTTTCCGTCACTGAAACCGTCACTAAAACCCCATATCAGCCAATCGGAACGCATGCCCTTATGGAGCGATTGCAGCGCAACGTTTGACAATCGTGGGAACGAAATAGAGCTGTGATATCGGAAATGATGCGAGAAGCGACGGCGGGAGGGACCGTGTGATTCGGAAAAATGATCACTTGAGCGATCACTTTTCCGGTTCCGAAAAGCGATCGCTCGAGTGATCACTATGAGGGACAAAACAAATGATCGTGCGATTCATGCTTTAGATACATAAACAAAACACCGAAATCTCCTTGGCAACGATCCAAAATATGGTGGCACCACTTTCGGTGACCGCACGCATGTTTAGCGATTTTTATTTCTTAATAGGACAGACTGGAGGCTCCTCTATATGTTTATTCAGTCCCTTTGGGCACACCAAACGAAAATAATTCCTCGTCCTAAATTGACTGAAGACGGACGGTGTCGTGGAATGGGGTGTTGTACACATAACCGTTGATAAAGAAGGAAACGTTATTACGCTTGAGAGGGGTGGAAAAGGTGAGTGGATTTAAGCAGAGAATATCCGTATGTCCAAGGGGTATGACGAGGAAGAGACTCTGCCACTTTTAGTACCACCAACTTTCCTACCCGCCATTTTAGCGCCTTTTACAGCTCGAGAAATATTAAACATTTTTATCTGTCGCCGTACGTCTGGGAGCTTCACCACGAAAATATCGTCGGATTTGTCACCGGTAATGGCCCCGGAGATCTGAGGGTTGGAGTGCTTTATTGGCATTATCTATTCCTTCTTATTACTTTTTTTTAAGGGCTTAAGTCATTTGGCCCCGAAAGCCCTTTTAAAAATGTAAGATATGGAAGAGCTTACGCAACCCTAAGCATGCCCATCGTGCTTGGCTTGACCGTCGTCTAGAGGTCTCCGGAATGAGTTTTCCGCGTTCGGTTTACGTTCCTTATTGACGTTTTAAATATATATTCACATAGGAGAGTGTGTTTTATTTATTTAGAGGTTTATTTCGTTTGGGAGAAGTGCTCCGAAAAATTCTACGCGGCGACGACGAAACGCACTTTGCTCATCGATGAGCGACCAGTTTCGGATGGTAAACGTCACTTTATGAGAACCCTCATTTATGACATGCAACTAAAAATACCTATTTATAAATATCTAACAAGATTCCTTAGACAGTTAGGACATGATTTGAGGTATGGTCCTGCAATTCTTTTTTAAAACTTTCTCAATTCACAAATGAGAGATAATTTTTTTCCGTAATCGGCTTGTAATTTTCAATATTGTCTACTAGTTGTCACGGTAGTGTTCCATTTTTACTATTCAACGGTAAGCAGTGTTTATTTCCTCCAAATTTTTTTTGCCAGATTCATGTTTTTCTTACCTAATTTTGTTATGATAATTTTAAGTACCTGATATCATAACCATGTTTAATGCCGAAATTGAAGAATTTTGGCCCTAATGATGGAATTATGGGCTGTATTCTAGCTTCAGCCCCCCCAACCTATCTGCACCCGCCTGCATCCGCCACTCATCGAGAAGGAGTGAGGCTTAAGTTTGAGCCAGGATCTGGAGTACGACCCCAAGATTGGTTTCGTAAGTGATGTAGTTAAAAAACAAGGAAATATGCATACATAGGTATATAAAGATATTACTCTCTCAAACTACAGTTACCGAAAATTGAGAGTATCGTAATCTTTAGACACTTATTTCTTTAACTTTTGGTTTTGCTGACGGTTTAAGCTGTAACATTAGCGAAATTTGGTAAAGACATCATCTTGAGCCCTTTTGCTGGCATTGCAATTTCTATAATACATTTAGATATTACTTTAATAAGCTCTTTCATTTTAACTTCATAGAACTTATTTAAGAGAAAACTTTTTATTAATTCAAGGTCTTAAACTTACGGCCGTTAGCTATGCAAAGTATTTCTAACATTGAAAATCCTAATCTTTCTTTATGTAATAGGTAAAATGAACAATAGTATTTTCTTAGAAACATAGAGGCCAAATAACTGCTAGTACTTTTTTCAGCTATAAGATCGCCTTAGAGGTAGTAAGCTCTCATAACAGTTCAAGGATACCACTTGGAGCCAATTTCCAGTCCGAAAGAGGTTCGAACAAGGGACCCGCAGTTTTCACGTAATTTCCACTTGAAAAAATAACTTCACCACTTCAGCTGAGACGGCACCCCAACGACGGGATTCGAAGCCGGGCTCTCAACGCTTTATTGCCGTCGAATACTCACTCAGCAATGCAAGTCAGGGGAGCCTACTAATTGTCCTGCTTACGAGAATGGTACTCAGGGTAGGCCAAGACCCAGGGGGTTATTCTGTATTCCGATTTTGGCCTACAGTTGCAATGACGTCAAAGATTTTGGCTGGCAATTCTTGGAAGTTCAATAAGTGACCACCTACGGCTCGCGAGTCACGGCTGAATTCCTCGAGAACTGTTTCATTTTCATTGTGTCATTGAAGTTGCTTCCAGAAATGAATGACTCATTGAACGATGCATTTGAAGATCCAAAAGCTCTCCGAAAGTGGGAAATTTCATTGGGAAATGCGAAGTAGACCCTCCGGCCGTCATTATTTACGAGGAATGAGTTTGGTTGTCGTTTGCCATTAATCTGCAGCGTAATGTGTGAAAACATGTGTTCGAAAACATCGCTATTTTTACTAATAAAACAACGTCGTTATTCTCATTTCATAAATGAATTATAAAATAAACTTCTCTTTCTATATTCCACTCCGTTAGTTATTTAGTTTCTATGCTCCATCACAAACTGTAGCTTCTACTATATAAGGACGTTCATCCTCTTACTTGCGAAAATCGTCTTGAAAACAGTTTATTCTTATTTGTGTGTGCTTAAAGCTTACCTCTTATTTAGTGTCCTCAAAACAAAAATATTATTTCATTAGAAAGAATATTTATATCCATTCTATTTGTTTTTTCCTCCTCTAATTTCTTAGGTAAATATTTGGTTGGGCATATGATCTATGAAAGTTTATGGGGATAGATATATTGTGATACATAAAGGTAATCTGCATTAAACTTGAAAACAATTTTCTTTCAAATATTTATCAAATCACACCGTCGAAATGAATATCCCTCTATTTCTATCGACAATGCACCCACTTCCAACCCCTTTCCTTCAAATCTTCCGCGCACACCCCTAGAATTTACCCGAAACGTCTCATCGCTAAGCTCTTCTTTACTGCAGGACGGAAGAAGGATATACCATGCATTTTTAATAAGCCGCTCGAAATAAAAAGGCGACAACCTTCACTTAATGTCAGATATAGAAATTCATGCCAGTGAAATTCGTTTTCATCCAGTCACTTGTGCAACACTCAACTTATTACTTACATAAAACTGGCATAATGCATTTTTATCAACGCATTCCTGCGTCTCGAAACCACAACTATTTTTATTACAACTATTAATTAAAAATTGTTATTCCGAGAAAAATTTCAATGCGGTAAAATATTTCCTTTTTTTATTTAGAAAAACTTGCCAGTCCGTCCTATTGATATTTTAGAATTTCTTTAGATCTCTATTCGCTTTAAAGACACGCTTTAATGCCCTCTAATTTTGAATTCGTGTCGCACCGGGTCAAAATCTCGGAATGGTAATCCTAAACAAAACTCGGCCCTAGTGGGTGAAGCGTACGTATTCCACACAAGTTTTCGCATTTCCCTGAGAGACTGCATCTCCGGAGAACTATCGACGAATCTCTTCGCTCGCTGGAGAATTCCGCTTCCGACCAAGGAAACCGGAACACTCACGTTGGTTTAGATAATTACCCTAAGTACTACCGGATTAATCTAGGCGGCACCGCCGAGCAGGTTAGAGAAACGCCAGCAGCATGAATTCGGCAGCGCGATATTGGAGAAGTGATCTAACCAGTCTAAAGGGCTTTTAATCTAATCTGCAGCAGACAGTACACATTCGTAAGGGGGTGCTTCTTCCACGCTTTAGTGCGCTAACGGGAACTTGCGGGCTGTGAGTAGTTCATGCAGTTCCTCCGAATACCAGCGTAATTCAATTTCACCTAGACCCCCCTGATTACACACACAATCAACAAGTCTCATGCAACAAAAAACCGTTCTTTACAAAGTAGTTAACAGATTTTACATTTAAGTCTAAGTAATTGTTGCCTTTAAACTATAGAGCTATTGATGCCAGCAAATTCGTTAACCCCTGTAGTATATAGCTCAAACAGGAAGGAAGTTTTCAATTATATATTAAAGGGAATAAAATCCACAGTTTCCGCTATATTTAGCAGGCTCTTTTAAAATCATATACATTTGAAAAATGCTTTTATCAAAATTTAATATTCTGTTTTTACTTGGCAACGACAACAATAACTATAAAGCAAATCTAACTATTCTGCAGCTGATGACGCCATAAATTGATAAAACGTGTGACGTGAATTTAAATACAAATAAAAGTGTAGAAATGTACAAAATAGTTTTGTAATGTACGAGTGAGGAGCATGAAGAGTGCTTGCAAATTGTCAAATAACTAGTTTAATGCATGTTCTGCCTGAAATGGAAAACCGCTCTTTTCAGCAGTAGCTTCTGTATATGATTCTCAACTATTTTTGAACAAAAACTTAAAAAATAAGCTTCAGTTTAAGCCAGTTAACTTCCTTGCGCTTAGTACCTTTTTATCTCTCGTTTCCAATCCCTAATGAATTGAACATACTTAAGATACTATGATAAACCACAGTGGACTTTTCGGGTTGTCCAAGCCTAAAATACCTCAAATGCCTGGAGGCTATTGTTCTACCAATAATTTTTAATCGAGACAAGAGATGTAAACTTCGCTATGCGAGGAATCTCAAATTAAAAAGGATAAAAAATAACAGAGCTTCTGTTGGAAATCGCGAAAAGACATCACGAAGACAAAGGCTTCGTTTCCTACTATAATATGTACGAAATGCACCATTAAGGTATATTAGGATACGGTAGATAAGATACGAATTTTAACATCAGGAATGCTAGGATTAATGATACCTACAGAGAGTGTCAACGTGAGATGCAACTTATAAAACACTTCTTCCTCGATTCAGGGAACATATCTACTTGAATTTACGCCACAATGTTGAAAACTCGATAAAAAAACGCCTTGTGCGTAACACCCTAGTATGAGGCAAGCTTAAAAAAAAGTCGAAAAAATAAATGTTGTCATATAAACTGTTTAGTGTATGGCCTCTGTTACGCAAAACTGCGGTCTTTCAAAGTTATCTTTATGACTATCTTCATACCTCCTTTCCCTCAGGGCCTCCCTCAACTCTAAGCTTACAGCCTCAGAGCATAAACCATTTTGTATTTCAATGGTTATTTTCTGCACTGCAGTGGCAAATATTTTTCACAGTTTCTTATGAAAATTTTAAAGTTACATTTTAAAGCAGATATTGGCGATGGATGACTTAATAACAGATGTCTAAAGGAATGTCAAATTACGAGAAAATTTACGATTTTTCCATCTTTAGTGACGTACCATGAATTTCATTTCCGAAGATTCCCTAACTAAAAACATTTCTGATGGATGACTCTCGCCCGCTTGAAATGCAACGAAATTTCTAATTACGAGGAAGAAAATACAATTTTTCCAGGAATATTTGCCAATTTGCATGACTCTCCATACCCAATTAAATTGCCTAGCTTGCAATATTTTATATGGATGAATCCCGCCCACTGAAAACAGAAATCCAACATTGCTAATTACAAGAAAACACATAATTTTTCCGGATACATTTGGCATTTTCCATGGTATTCAATGATTTTTTTACCAAATGAAACTCCCACGATTTTTCATGTAGAATTTTCCATTTTCCATCAATTTTCATTTCTTCCCATTCAAGATGAATTTCACTTATTTGAAATATTAGTGGTATATGACTCCAGCCTATTAATAACAGAATTTTTAGTTTGGAGAAAAACAGGAGATTTTTAAATACTAGTGCCATTTTCCCTGGCATAACATATTTATAATAACGAGATAATGTTTGATTCTTCCAGAAATATTTGCTAATTTCCATGACCTTCCTTGAAATATCAATACCAATAAAATTCCCTGGCTAATGACATTTCTGATGGGCTACTCTCGCCCATTTAATAGCATAAATCCAACAGGATTCATAATTACCATAAAACACTACTTTTCTAGGCATATTTCCCACTTTCGACGACGATCCATTATTTTTCATTTCCAAAGAAATTGCCAGACTTGAAACATTTCTGATGGATATAACTGCATGAACGGAAAAACAACATAACGATGGCCACTTAATAACAGAAATCCAATTAATTTATAATTACAAGATTGTATTATAAAATTTCAGATGTAATATCTCTCGCCCTTTTAATAGCAGACTTTATAATTGCCAGATAACGTATGATTTTTCCACATGCATTTTCCATTTTCCATGGCGTTCCCTTCCTTTCCATGCCAAATGAAATCCCTCCCACTGAATAGATAGATCCACCTTTTCCTGCCATGGCATTTCCTCTCATTTTTAACAGCTCCCGACGTCCACCATCCGGAAAACTACGATCGGAGAAAAAGTCAACGGGGTGGAAGGGAGAAGACACGAAATAAAAGATGCATAAACACATAAAATCCCCAGCAGCTCTTCCCCCAATTTTTCCCTCTCACCCCCTCCGACGTCATATCCGACAACCCCTATTCGCTTGGCCACCGATTTTCACCCCACTTCCCCCTTCTACTCCTTGGCCTCTTTCGGATAGTAGTGGTGGAAAATCTTACGACGTGAGGACAGATGGAGGGATAAAAGAAAAGGCAACTTTTTTTATCTTCTTATTTTTTTCAGCTTCCACTTCCCTTCCATACGATACGATTCGGCCCTCACGATTTAAATCGCTTGTTTCTCGAGTGTCGTACAAAATATATTTTGGCAATCGGTCCTTTCGCTTACAATTCGAATTAATTTTAAATTGAGTTTTTTTCCTTTCTCTCAACACTAGAATGCCGGGAGGGTGTCATTACGACACCCATGTTCTTATAGCCGTGTTATGTTGCAGATTATATTTATTTCTTAGTCGCTAGTGTTAAAGCGTCATCTACATTGTAATATTTGTTTTTGGTTCCTTGAAATTTTCAAAAAAAATAACGTTATTGTGTGTCGTCGTGTGTAGTGTACATAAAAGTGTGTAGTGTATAAAAAAATAAGTGTCGTCGCGGTAAAATTTGGCTGGTTTCAAGGAAAATCATTCGCAAATAGAGCGGATTATACGTATCTCACGAGCTAATAAATTTTCGAAAAAATGATAAACAGCTGATATTTATTGAAATTATGTGAAACATAAACAATCATGAAGGTAATATACTATTCTAAAATACTAATTTGGCTATTAATAATCAAACTGCATCCCACGAAGCACCTAAACCGAACGAAGAAATGATCAAATATACTGGGTGTGAAAATGGCACCCTTCGGCATTCTAGTGTTAACCTCAATTTTTAACGTTGATTGGTGTCTTAGAGTGTCGATCTCTAATGATTAAGTGCAAAATTTTGGCCGTTTCGGCATATTTTTATACCTTCATCAGGACTTCAACATGTTCTAAGGGTTTCCTTGGATTATTTTTTGATTCAACTTGAAATTTAAAGTGAAATTTTCAAATGTTCGGAATGAAAATAGAGCATAAAAAATGGAAATTTTAAACAACAATCGAAGTGGACTGTTCATCATCATTAATCAACAATCCAAAGATTGGTTTGACGCAGTTCTCAATTCCTCTCTCCTATTCGCTAGCTTTTTATAGCGACGTATTAATTCTCTTTCTATATCCTTTATAATCATCATCACTGGTCAACAATCCTAGGATTGGTTTGACGCAGCTCTCCACTCAGTTCTCCAATCAGCTAATCTTTTCACACCTTTCGCATTTCTTCTCTTTCACATCTCTCTTTACTTGTTCCATATATTTTGTTCGAGGCCTTCCTTTTCCATTCTTGCCTTCCACTTGTCCTTCGACGATTGTCTTCATCAGGCCATCATGTCTCAAGGTGTGGCCTGTAAGGCTGTTCCGTCTTCTTATTAAGGTTTTCATGAGGCTTCTCTTCTCTCCTATTCTTCCTTTCTTAGGACTTCCTCGTTACTGACTCGGTCGATCCATTCCATCCTTTATAATATAACCTATATAACTCATTCGTGGCCATCCCTTGCCCTTTTCCCCTTCGACCTGTCCTTCAACGATTGTTTTCATCGGGCCATCATGTCTCATAATGTGGCCCGGCATAATGCGGATTTTATAACTAAGTAGTCCCGTCTTCTACTTAAGATTTTTAGAAGACTTCTCTTTTCTCCCACTCTTCTTAGCATCTTCTCATTACTTACACGGAGTACTCATAGTACATATTAAAGCCCTGATATAGGTATAAAAGTATACCGAAACGTTGGCCAAACATTTTGCATTCAATTCTAGGAACCTTCCAAGACACTAATCAATATTAATTTTAACCACCACCATCATTTAACGAGTATAGAAGTAATTGTAGGGAAAAATTGTATTGATTTGAAATAAAATCAAAATAAAACGATTTGAATGACAAATCTCGCACCAAATACACTTTACATCCATTTCTGATTGTTATGCAAAGAAATTAGCTTATAATTTCATTCATTCTTAATCGATCCCGCATCCCAAGCAGCCTATTCGAATTGCAAAAACCTAATCTAAAATCTTCTGAACGTCCCTTATCTCAAGCCAAAATCACACGATAATTTTTTCCGTCCCTCTGGCGTTGAGTGACAGCTCCAAGAGTAGTTTTCCAGAGACTTAAAAAGTGATGGCTCGACTCATAATTTTATGAATCATATGGTCACTCCGCTCTCCCTTTTTCCAAGACTTCTTCCGTCTTACCATTTTAATTTCCATTGCTAGTCGTTGCTATCTACCGATTTGATCGATAGATTTTTCTTCCTCATAGGAAAATCTACTAAAATTGGTAGCATATTAATTGCGTAAGCTTGGTTTCGCTGATGGTAGGACCTGCCCGCCTTGTGACGGTGCAGGATTCCTCGTCCCCTCCCTTCCTTCCCGTCCTTCCCCTGGAGGCGTCGTCGGGCTCTCATCGCGGCGGCGCACAGTGGTCTGAAATCGAAAAAAGCTGGACAAAAGTCCAAAATGACGTTTTTTGAGATAGAGACTTCAAACTTGGCTTAAATACGTATAAATGATTACCAACTATAGATGTATGTGCCATTTTACATCAATACGATCCGTTACTGAGATACAGTGGCCCAAACATGACCAACTTTTTAAAAACACGCGCGGTCTCGTTTTTCTTCAGAAACCTTTGAATTTAAGCAGGTGGTGTTGCATTGGCATGATTGTTATGGAATAAAAAACGCAATATTCCTATGAATTGATGTTTTTCCTATACTTTCCATGAATTTTGAAGATTTTGGTTCTCATGTGACTGGTTTTACAACGCAAAATGGCGGACCCGTTTTTCACGTGAAATTTGACATAAAGTAGACATTATCTTTCGTTTACGAAATATATAACTCAGGAAATTCACATCATGGTGTAAAGTAGAGATTTCTTAAGAATACTAAGCAGAAATCTTGGAAAAAAATCTGCGACGAAGGTAATGAGAGCGATTTTTCGATCGCGAGACAAGGCTGAGCTACACGCCGCGGGACCCTGAGGCTCGGTAACCGAGGTCGATGTTTCAAGTTTTTTGAAACTTTATTCTTGAAAATCGTCATTTTAAGCACAGAACCTAGTCATTAATGACCTAAAACACTATATTGATGACATTAGCAAGGATTTTGGATCGACCGAATTGACTATTTAACGCGTTACTCGAGTGGAAATGCTTGGGATTGGATATTTGTCGGAACCATTCCACGTATAAGAAACATGCTTCGGGTATTGAATTTGGGTTAAAAGATTGAGTTGGCATGCTAAAGAGAGAGAAAAACAAAATGTTTTCCCGAAATGCAACTACCGTTACCCTTTTCCATTTCCAACCTCGCCGTGGTGGGTCGCGCGTTTTATGACGACGCAGGTATTTAACAGATTCTTCCTCAAGGGTTTTTCCCTTTTCTCTACAAAAATACGTTCAACGGATTGTGTAAAGAAGTGAATCAGACGTTAATAACAGTCGTTTGAAAAGGTCTTCATTCGTGGCCTCTCTGGAGTGCTTTCTGTTGAATCTCGGGCAGAATTTACGCATGTCCTTATTCTGGGCTTCTAATGCCTCTTCAGATAATTGTCCCGTAGGAAGAGTCAACTCTTTTGTAAAATTACTTATATGCGGAAGCACCTTATGTACCGTGGTTGTTATGTAATACCATAGAGTAAGTATATATAGGTACTTACTCGTAAGTATATATAATACCAGGGATACATCTTAGTGAATAACTCCGCAGTTCTCTGGCAGTAGTCCGAGAAAGCTGTATAATTTAGAGTTATGCCACTTGATATTGCCCTCAGAATGATGGAAAAATGTTTGATTAGGTCAACATTGATACCTGTAATTATGAAGAATTAATTTTCTTCTGATGGTACATTACACTTTCCTATGAAAACATATAATTTAAATGAAGTATTTAACCATTTCATATGCAAACATGCGTGAATGTTACATTTGCTTTACAGTGCATGGTGTACATATCCTATTGCAGTCTACATTTACTCAATACCCCTTCAAATCAGCGGCCAAATCTGGGGAATCGAAGAAACGCCTTGCGGTGTTGCCGTCATTCGTGTTCTCTGATACAGACAGTGGAATATCAACAATAAACCCTCATCCTTCCTCTAAAAGCATTCTGAAATCTAACTTTTCTCTCTATAAGGAGTGTTTTCAGATATCCTCGGGCATGTAAAGAATGTTGGCCGTAATTAGAAGGCATTTTCATCATTGAACTGGATTCCAGCTTTGTTGTATTCTTTCTTACCAACAATTTTTTTAATTATCCTGTACTATATGTGTAGCACACATTACAAAAATCGGATGTAGCAATTTGAGGTTGATAATCCAAAAGAATATTTTGTCACACCTACAAGTCGGTTCTATATTGCCTTCAAATCATTCATCTCCATAGCTGTTGATCCGAATATGTAGCAATAAAATCTTTTACTGTTCCAGCAATATTGTCTCCACATTTTTTCGTAATAAGACCAGAATCTCAACTTAAGTCATTCACGGACACCTTCAAGAGCAGACTCGTAGCTCTCAACATTCAATCTCCGCTACAAAAAATCCAACAAGTGTATTTTTTATCCTGATGTCATTCCCTTCGTTTCTAATAATTCTTTATGAAACTCAAAACGAGTAACATAGTTAGAATCCATTAGTACGTCAAAAAGCACTCGAAACCCTGCGAGGTGAATTGAAAATTAGAAATATATGTTTGAGAACACGCATCATAATTGTCATGGTTACTGAGAGGCAAACATAGTAAGAATTCATAAGTAATTAAAAGATTCATTGAAAATGTACTAAAACTAACTCATCTTTGAAATGGAAGGAATAAAAAACTCACCTTACAAAATTCAGGCTGGAAAATCACTGCGCCGTCAAACTCCGTGAAAAGATAGATAATCAGCAAATCCCGAAACATCTCAATAGGCAAAACGAACTTGACTATCGAACTACTGAACGGCACGACATTAGGAGAACTAACACGGCACTTCTTCGCACTGATACTGCAAGTTGAAACGTATTTTTGTAGAGAAAAGGGAAAAACCCTTGAGGAAGAATCTGTTAAATACCTGCGTCGTCATAAAACGCGCGACCCACCACGGCGAGGTTGGAAATGGAAAAGGGTAACGGTAGTTGCATTTCGGGAAAACATTTTGTTTTTCTCTCTCTTTAGCATGCCAACTCAATCTTTTAACCCAAATTCAATACCCGAAGCATGTTTCTTATACGTGGAATGGTTCCGACAAATATCCAATCCCAAGCATTTCCACTCGAGTAACGCGTTAAATGGTCAATTCGGTCGATCCAAAATCCTTGCTAATGTCATCAATATAGTGTTTTAGGTCATTAATGACTAGGTTCTGTGCTTAAAATGACGATTTTCAAGAATAAAGTTTCAAAAAACTTGAAACATCGACCTCGGTTACCGAGCCTCAGGGTCCCGCGGCGTGTAGCTCAGCCTTGTCTCGCGATCGAAAAATCGCTCTCATTACCTTCGTCGCAGATTTTTTTCCAAGATTTCTGCTTAGTATTCTTAAGAAATCTCTACTTTACACCATGATGTGAATTTCCTGAGTTATATATTTCGTAAACGAAAGATAATGTCTACTTTATGTCAAATTTCACGTGAAAAACGGGTCCGCCATTTTGCGTTGTAAAACCAGTCACATGAGAACCAAAATCTTCAAAATTCATGGAAAGTATAGGAAAAACATCAATTCATAGGAATATTGCGTTTTTTATTCCATAACAATCATGCCAATGCAACACCACCTGCTTAAATTCAAAGGTTTCTGAAGAAAAACGAGACCGCGCGTGTTTTTAAAAAGTTGGTCATGTTTGGGCCACTGTATCTCAGTAACGGATCGTATTGATGTAAAATGGCACATACATCTATAGTTGGTAATCATTTATACGTATTTAAGCTAAGTTTGAAGTCTCTATCTCAAAAAACGTCATTTTGGACTTTTGTCCAGCTTTTTTCGATTTCAGACCACTGTGCGGCGCCTCCTTTCCTAGTTCCTTCCCGTCCTTCCCCTTCTGGTGGCAGGGGAAAAAAGCTAATCGCTTATAGTCCCTGCTCCAGGAGTGTATCCCGCGAGCCCGTCCTAAGGGTTTCGTTCCCACTGCTAGTCGTTGCTCATCGCGGCGGCGCCTCTATCCTTTTTCCTTCCCTTCCTCCCCCTCCCCGGGTGTCTGGGCGTATAAGCCACTGGCTTGGTTCCCGGCCCCGGTGCGTTGTATCCTTCGAAGGGTTCACCTAGAACCCTCAAACTCTCTGCTAGTCGTTTCTCATCCTGCATCACGAAAAAACTGTTCGCTCAGTTGATTTGATACGATCCTTACTGTCGCGTCACGGGGTCGTTGCGTCCCACCCGAAATGCAAGTCATGCAGGGCCGGAACTTGGCCTTTACGTTTACGACGAAAATAATTAGAAAGAGAAATGAGGGACTGGAAACCAAAGAATTAAATAAAGTGAACGGAAGAAATGACGGGGTGGAAAAGAAAATAAGAATCCCGCCTTACCTTGGCGTCCGTTGATCACTCGCTCCTCGCCCGAGCTTCGGCGAGATAAAAGCCGTCCCCTTCGCCTTTGACATCAGGCGAATGAAGATGCGTCCCTTTCGCCTGGACACAGATGAACGACTACCGGTGCCAGGCCTGCACGATTCTTCCGGGGCTACTCAAGCCCTCTTTAGGCAAAAAAGTACGGCACAAAACAAAAAAAACCAAGGCAGGCGGGAAAAAAGAAGAAAGGAGGGAAATTCAAATGAAAGAAAAGAAGACATAAGGCTGTTCCGGCCCGAACACTTACTTATAACTTATATCGGCGTAAACAGATTTTGGCTGCTCCATATTTACTGGCGAGCTCAATATTTACAACTGTCATTCCACTGCATTGTGATTCAGGCTTTAGCGTCATATCTAGGCATGATCACATAGAAGTTGGAAAGCAGTAAAAACAAAATGAGACAGTGAGACATGGGAACGTCGTTCATGAGGCAATTATGACCCGTTTCCACCAACCATAGCCTTATGACTACATCCTACCATCTTAGCATTTGAGGCTGTTGAAGAAAATCCGCACTCCTTTTTGCTTTTTAATCGTCACAAATATGCAAATATGCTGTTGAATCTTGCTATAACTTAGTGGCGTAGCCACAGGGGGTTTTCCGGGTTGCCCACCCCCCCCCCCTTGAACCTTTAAAAGAGGCACCAAAAATTATTGAGATGGCCTCAATAAATAAATACTCGTACTAAATTACTGTATTTGAGTCCTAAAAATCACGTTTTCAGCATCAAGAATCCCAAAATTTTCCAGGAGTGTACCCCCGGATCCCCTTTGTTCGATGGCGTTTTCCATACACCCCGGCAGGGCCCCGAAATCTCCGACAATCCCCTTTCCCCCATTTCAAAATCCTGGCTGCCCCGCTGACTTAGTCCACTCATCAGTTTATTTTTGAAGCCACTCGAAATAATCCCACTGACGGAAAGAGACGAGTGCGAAAACGAATTCAATATGGACGCCTACTGCTTGTAAATTACATGCATTTATCACAAAATTAAAAATGAAATAGCATTGTTAACTCTATTTCTACTTTCATTCGTCCAAATAAATGATTTCTTTCAAGATTTATCCTCTTTCTCAGGGTTACTCGTAGATTTTGAACAGCATTACACTCTAACTTCATCACTACCCAGCGTAGTTGTATACCTACGGGCCATACCGAATAAACAAGTTGATGTATCTCCAAAATATTTCACTGAATTATAAAAGACGAGCATGGGAGCAAATTATCAAAATGATTTCACAATCGCGAACAGAAAGTTTTCCGAAGGGAAATGGGTTAAACAATAAAGGCGACGTTTTTGGACAAACGGGTTTTTTTAATATAATTTCAATGCCTCCAAGTCCCATCCTCAGTAATATTAGCCTACTCCTGTTCACCTGGCTGCCGATTTCCACCCTCATCCCTCTTACACCTCCAACCCCCTGCTCTGCCGGTTCCTCTCGGATGGTGGCGGGGAAAATCTTACGCCGTAAGGACAGAATGAGAGATAAAGAAAGGAGGTTCATTTTATCTACTTCTCTTTCTTTATCTTTCCTTCCTTCCATAATATTCCCCTCCAGTTCTCTCCACGCTCCGGAAGAGGGACAAGCGGCCGGAAGGCGATCCACATGAAGGGAAGTACATGCACGATCCCCTGCTACGTCACAGTTGGGCAAGGGAAAGACAAGTGTTTTTCTCGAGTTCTGAAGGCTGTGCGAGGTGTGACGGACGACAAATGCTGAACATTGAGACAAAAGGAGGAAGATAACAGCCGCAATGTTAATCCTAAATCGCAGATTATTCGTATCGCATTATGTAATATAAATGAATTTGTTTTAATTTAAATGAAAATAAAATTCTCACTAACCATCAAGACATATTACGTGCGTTCTCTTGAATTGAGCCAGAGAGTGAGTTTAGTTCTTCTGAGGCTAATTGGAGTAGTAGGGGAAGCAAATTTTATACATGGGTCTTCAGGGGAAAAAATACCCCTTTCAAAACACAATCTTAGCGTTCTTATCCTAGCTCTTTGCATTTCAATCCCAATAACGTCGAAAAAACAAAGATTTACGGATGTAAAACACTCATTCTTCCCTGTTGTGGACCCAGAATACCCAATAAGACCTCAAACGCAAGTCATAGCTGGCAAATTTTCTCCTTTGGAAATTTTTCGCATGTTGCGCACTTGTGGCTGACTCAGTAAAGCTTAATGTCATCAAAGTTCATGACAATTTGCTCAAAACGAAAAACATACATAAAAACCAGAACAGATACGTAGACATCAGGCCAGTTGCATACCAAAAATGCGGACGGAATGTGGTTGGAAAAACTTTCAGGAACTGAAAGGATACACTCAGCCTTTTATAACAGGCCCATCTGGCTAAACTTCTTATTACGATTTAGAAACCTACCTAGGTACAAGGCTTAAATTTGATCATAGGCCATTGTCACCGTGTCACGGAAAAGAGCGAAATGTAATTGAAGGCACTGCAACGGGACATCCTAGCAAAACAATATTCCAGCGCTATTCGTCAAAAACTGCTACGGGAGGACAGAATGCGTTACTCAAGTGTTAAACGAATTAGGCTGGGAGCCGCTAGAGACTTGGAGGCTAGACCCTTGGCTTAAATTGCTTGAGCAAGTGAGAATATATATCTTTCAGCGCAACAGGGAGAAAATCACACCTGTATCACAACATTATTCATCTTCTTCTTGAGAAACATCAACATTGAGAAATACGTAATTTTGTCCGTATGCGAACGTATTAAGCTTTAGAGATCTATGACAAACCAGCAACCTTCAAACAGCTAACTTTTACTGCCAGGAAGGCTTATACTGTGGGCCGTGTTAATATGGCAGAAATTGCATTGGAGAGACGTGCAGAGACTTAAAAACCCGACTGCAAGACAACGTGAGAGCCGCTAAGAAAAAGCAATTCAATATCTCCGCCACCGCGGAGCATGCTTGGGAGTGGACACGATCACAATATTATCTTTCAGGAGGCGAAAATCTTACATAGAGAAAAACACTTTTATCCTAGATTGATAAAATAAGTTATTGGAATCGCCAAAATGCAAAATAATCATGAACCGAGAGTTGGGATATCTATTCTATCAATCATGAATGTGAGCGATCGGGAAGGCAACCAACCAACGATATGATAGACGAATAATACGGTGAAAGAGAACTAAACAAGACGAAGAACCGCATGTATACATATACATATACAAGTCGAACCAGCCGCAGTTATACCTACTGCCACCGTTCTCCCTCGTGTCCGCAGCAATCCATAATTAATTCTCACTAAATCTACATCGCAGAATATTATTCAAAATATCGTGATGGTTTTAAAGCTTTTTGTGTATTCAATTTCTACACATACAAAGGCATAATTCCTTCAATAGGCCTTCATAATACAACCTTTAAAATAATATACTCTGCCAATTTTGTTGGTGAAAGATTAATTGATACCACCGGTTGATTTTCGACTTTTCAAATCATCTTAGAAAGTTTATCTTGAGATTAGTTATACCCAGGTTTGAAATTAGGGACATCGTGACAACAATATGCCGTAAACAACAATTAAAAACCATGTCATTAGCCTAAGGCCAAGAGGGGCCAGTTTTTATGTAAAATTTTTAGTTAATAATTTAACTGTCAAGAAATCAAAAACTTGAAAAAAAAAAGAATTTTGCACCAATAAAAGATTGGTGGAGGGTTACGATGTGAATTGACTAGAAACTGGACCTTATATGTCAAATTCTCAAAGCAAAAATAGGTATATATCGATTAAGGAAACGGATTGTACAGGAAACATTGGTATCGAACCAGCCGCAGGCATAACTATCGCCTCCGTTTCCACAGCAACCCATTTCCCAACCCCCCTTCTCCTTCATTCCCCTGACTACCACCCTCATGAAAAATAAAAACAAAAAGAGGAACAAGCTAGTGTTTTTCCGGAGTGCGCACCACCCTTCCTTTGCCATCCACCTCCACACCCCCATGGTCACCCCAGCTACAACCTAACCCCCTCCCCATATGCAACATTCCCTTGAGACCCCTCCTCCCTCCTCTGTCTAGCTACGGTCGCGAATCATAAAGTCACAATGCCGTAAAATGATTTTATTGCGTCGGAGGATATCGCCACAGTCCTCTCCGGGAACCTCTTCGACCCAACACCCTCCATGTCTCCCCTTTTCATCCCCCTGCTGCTTCGCACCCTCAACCCACCACGCAGTCAGAGAATAATATAAAATAAAAATTTCCACCCCCGCAATAACAAAGAACAAGCAACGGACGCGACTTCTCTCCCTCCGACTTCCCCCGCCCCTTCCCCAGAACCAATTCCGCCTTGCCATCTCCTCCCTCCCCTCCAATCCGAAGACGGCAGACAAAAGACTAGCGGAACGCATGGGTTTATTCCCCACTCCGATACACACAAGCCTGCTGCCCTTACCCACCCTTTCAGGATGTCCGGGACTCCACAGCCCAATGGGACGAATCTCAGGGGAGAAAAATTCAATGAGGAAAACAGTCTCAGCCCCCCAATATTTGTTAGAATTTATAAATCTTTATCGTCACATCTAACGGCTGAACTGTCTGCGAGTATGATTGGCAGATTATAGAAACAGACAAGGGCGTAATATTTTCCAGCTATTTTTCCACCCAGGACGCACCCATACACAACATCAAATAGAACCAAGAATCGTAGAAAAAATTTAAAAACAGGCTTTACTTTGCCGTCAATTTCTCATGGAATTAAATTCATCGCCCTCCACTAGAATTGATTTCAAATACCTTTGCAACTGAGAAGCAGGCCCAATTTTTCCAGGGGGTGAGGGCAGAGGGCACGTGACTTCCTGAAACCAACCAAAATGTTATATGTAGAGCCTAGACTCCAGGAAATTCAATCTCTTTCAGACCTCCGTGGTGTACGCTTCGTGGGTAAGGCAGCTGTGTTGCCAAGTGGGAGAGGGTTTTTGACTTATCATGGCATCGCCCGCTTCTCTCTCTCTCTCCTTATCCCACATCTCTAGTGCCACAGGTCCACCTTCTGCCGCGACGCCGCCCGAAACATTCCGAGCTTACACGACTGGGTCAGTCGCGGATATATTTGAAAAGGATCATAGAGCCTTGCAAAGCACCTCCCAATCTCGCCAAACTTTCAGTCCGCCTGAGGTGGAATCGCTGGTGGAGTCTCGAGTGCGGCTGTGTTCAACGGGTCACTCGCCTCGCATTGAAGAATTCGATTTGCAATACCGTTGCATTAGTATGTTAAAAAGGTTGTTAGAAGGGTTATCATTTCGCGCGCGACAGAAATTAACTTCTGGTCAAGTTTTTACACGGTGACAACCAGTAATATTTGTAAGAAATGCGTTGAAAATTAATCCTTTCTAACCCAGAGCTGTTTCTGGGAGACATCAAATTTCAAGACTTTTCATTTTGAAAACTTGAAATTTTTACGCTAAATGATAATTATACTGGCAGCTAAATATTTCGTCTTTAAAATTTATGCTAGAAAATAATATTAGGTTTAGATATCTCATAAATAGAGCTGAAAGTTTAAGCATTTTTGATGTTGCTTAGAAGCAACATTGGGTTATAAAGGGTTAATGACAACGCTCTTTTTTGTAGGTTGGAAGTAGTTCAGTGTGATGGCGCGTATTTGCGGAGAAGGTGTGTTTACTACCACCTGTTAAGACAGAGTAATCGGAAAATAAGCTCTTATAAAAAAAATTTTTTTTAAAACCAGCCTTTATATTTAGATTACAGGGGATGAGCAACGTTTATATATGACACAAAGCAAAAAAACTCAGTGACCCCGAAAAACCAAAAGTGACGTATTAAAAAAGTCACTATATTTATTAAATTTTCAGTGAATGGTAAGCCCCCTATGTTTCAAAATGCCACCCCTATGCTTTTAAATGCCTACTATGTGGATATGCCTAAAGTGGATAACTTTTACTGTGGTCGCAAAACACGAAAATCGACCATTTGGAACTTCTTAGATCAAAAACATGTTTTGGGGGGCTATAGGTTGACTGGGGGGGTGGTTAAAGGGGGGTTGGAGAGAAAAAGTTATATTTTCATGTATTGTCATCGGAAATGAAGAAGTGTGCAAAATTTCAGCGTTTTTGCTTCACAGGAAGTGAGTCAAATTTGAGTTACAAGATTTGTACCAGACAAACAGACAAACAAACAGACAAACAGACAGGTTGGTGAGTTGATATAAAGGCTGGAATGATGATGAGGAATAGGAAATTCTTACGTTAAAGTCGTCCGAACACGAATGAACTTCCCATTAAACGGATACGGGTGACTTAGCAGCTGCTTGGGCGTTCACTTAAAAATTTTCTTTATTGATATCTGCATCGAATAGGAGCGTTATGTGAAGCTTCGAGAATTTTGGAACGATTTCTCGAGTTGCCGGGCCAGTATGGTAGTATTCGACGATTATTCTTCGATCGTAGCAGTACTTGGCCACAGACTTCCGATTACGTCGCACTTCGAGTATTTCTCCGTCGAAAGCTTGGAACGGCTAACGACTCACTATACTATTAGTCAGCGATTTTTGACGAGTGCACAAGCTGTTCTGTAAGGCTCTAACTGTTTGCATTGGTCTGTTTCCATCGGCCCATGGGTACTCCGCACATGATATCTGCCTCGGTTGATAAGAAGGTCCGTTTTCTGCATAGTGCCCAAAGCTGCCTTGACCGCGACTCTCCTTATTCCGCGCATTCCCCATAACGCAGCCTTCCTGGCCGCGAGCGTCCAAATTTCGCATAATGCGGCTTTGGCAACGGCAATAGGTCATCTATCGGACCTTAAATAGGTACATAGTCAGATATGCCTGGTACCTATAGGCAGTGGCGCCGACTCCAGCCCGAGCCCCCTCAAAAATTCGTTATGGGTGTGAGGAAAAAATTCGTCTGGCTTGTCGATTTTCCCCGGAATATCCAGATATCGAGATTCGAATTATCAGGGTCCTAATGTTGATCATACGACTCCTCTAAAATGCTTAAAAAACTTAAAACTCACTACTTATAAAATTTCCCGGGGTAAGATCTCCGGTTTGGGCCCCCCCCCAATATATTTTATAAGTCGGTATCCCTGCCTATAGGCAGATAACAAACACTTGATATGCTGTGAATAAAAAGTTGTTTGTCAGCTGTTCGAGGTATAAAATAGACATGATAGACCAAATCAAAATTAAATTTCTCTTTCATTTTGCAGTGAGGCCTTAATCAGTAGAATAGCAACACTTAAAAAATAAATACTTCGCACTATGTCATCCACCTATCACCTAGCATACATTGCACCTACCAAACAGGAATATCTTACGCTCAGCCCCGAAACCCACTCGGAACAACTAGCCTCTAGTCCGATGCTATCCCGGAGTACGATGGTAGTAAAGACTGCTCGGGTGCTCAATCGGGTAATATCCACCATGGCTGCCGATGTTTCGGGGTACCAGTCTTACTCGTACCCTGACTGGTCATTTACATAACACTGCAATTAGTGGACATTTTTTCGACTCCATTTGACGGTCATAAAATATGCAGAACATGGATGCGACCGTTTCAACAACGCTCGTCTCACGTTGGTTACCGCGTTACATTTCAGTCAGTCAGGCAGTCAGCACCAATGTTGGTCAATATTTTAACTCGCCGCGTAATGTGGGTTGCCTGGTACGAGGAGCTGAAAAACCTTACTGAAAACGCTAATTATGTGACTGCGGCTACTCGCAAGACCTCTAATAGGTACTTCATCTTATTGATCGAAAACTTTACTTCAATACAATAAATATATCAATTTTCGTCGTATCTCTTGAAAAGACTGCCTGATAACAGGATATAACTTTTGTATGACTTGGAATGCTTGTTCGGTCAGTTACAATAGACCATGCACAGGAGCATCAAGGCACAAGTGCCTCAAAAAGCTGTTAAAGATGCTAATGCAACCTTTTGCAAGTCTAATTCAATCAGCGATTGATTTAAATACGCCTGAATGTAACGATTTTCATATTGGCTCTTATTGCAACATGAAAATTCCATTAATCAAACGATAGACCAACATAATTACCTCTCTCAGATTCTATGAAGCATATTTAGTATCACATTTGATAAATAAAAGAAATGTGTACATTATTTTGAGAGTTTAATTCGATACCGTCAAGACCAGCAATTGAATTTATGATAAAAATAAACGGACAATAAATATACGATAAACATGGTAGACTTATCATAGTAAAAATGTCATATAAATTGATGGCTTGCCGAGCGATAATTAAAAATAAAGAATTTTTCTTCAAATATGTAATCCGAAAGTACAATTATGATACGTAGGTAAATATCAATTTCGAACCCGAATTAGCATTTTTTGGTAAATAAAACGCATCTGAGAGTGAGCGAAACAGTCACAATCCAGCGTGATTTAACATATCTTATATTTAATTTAGAAATTGCTCAGCTAAAATATATATTACAGCCAAATAAAAAGTTTTTAACGGCACATCTCTAACAATTGGAGTTCCTCATGCAGAACAGGCAAACAACCCACAGTAAGAGGCTCCCGTTTAATCGACCTTAGCGATTATCGGGCAGACTGAAATTTTCTATTAAACTCGGATGATACTTTTGATTGCATGAAAAACATAAGGAAGACCCCCATCCTTTCATTATTTGGAGGAGCAAAAGTTGTCGCATAAATCAGTGACCGTATAAAAAAGGGTCACATAATAATACTGTAGAAGATAAAAATCATCCCTCCAATTGATAAATTTTTCCAGTATTCGCTCCTTTCGTTCAGAGAGTGAAAGATGGCTTGTTCTAGCAAGTCGTGACCTTTATCGGCGACAGAGAAAAGAAGGGAAAGTAGGAAATGAGTCCCCATCACCGGGGAAAATTGTTTCCCCGGGGAAGATAAACTTCGATGATGATGGAAGGGACATAAAGGAGCCCGAAATGGATTCTTCTCCTCCATATTATTCCCGACCATATTTATTTCAAATGGGCCCGTAAAAAAATAATCATGGGCATATCAAGAAAGAGGGAGGAAGAGCGGACAAAATCTTTTAGGTTTGCCTTTTTTGCCAGCTATTTTTCCGTTTGTGTTCTGCAAACCAAAAATTAGCCATGATATATTATTATTTTTTTTATGTTAAGTCACGCGCAAGGAAAGAAAGGGATACGAACATATAATATAAAAAGGACGAGGACAACGGTGTTGTGGTAGATGGAAAAGCCAGAAATGAGAGGGTAAAAATGGGGCTATCTGGGACTAGAACCAGAACCTCCCGGTTACCGGCCGGGTGCTCTAACCAGTTCTTTCGGCGGGGGTTTATACAAAGAAAACTCCCTTTGCTTTGGCCAACAAGAGAAACCAATAGATGGCACTGGGGCAGCTCACCACTCACCAGCAGAAGTCCATTTCTTCTGCTGGTGAGTGGTGAGCTGCCCCAGGTGCCTGTATAAAAGGTGCGTATAATAGGTGCCTATTATACGCACCTTGTATACAGACGACATTGCCTTAATATCTACAAGCAGATGTTTTGAGGCGGCCCAGCGGAAATTACAAAACGATTTGTATTCCTTGCAATTATGGTGTCACGATAATAAAATAATAATTGATGGTAATAAGACATATTCCTTGCAGTGTATAAATGTTAAAGAAAAAAGGCAACCCTTAGAGCTCACACTACACACACTCCTTTGTTTACACTACAACTACGATGGCCAACCGAAAAATGAGTGCAGTACGTACTTTTCGTGTAATAAAATAACCCAAGTTCAACATTTAAAATACTTGGGAATAGTTTTAGATGAAAAATTTAGTTTTAGTCACCATATTATCCATGTATGTAATAAACTAAGGTGTATTTTGTTCCAAATGTCGAGCCTAAAGTATTCTCCGCCAAGCAATATTAAAAGATTAATGTATGTAAGCTTAGCGGAGGTGGTAATACGAAACGGCTTAACAATTTGGGGTTGCACAAATGCAACCTTATTAAATAGAATTATTACCCTACGAAATAAAATTGTTGCGCTTTCGATGGTAAATGAAAAAAATGTGAGAGATGTTTATAAAAATCAAAATGTATTACCAATAAAAGAACTGTATAAATATGTGCTCATTTGTAACAACTATTTTGTAAGCAAGTATACAACGAACCGCCAGATCAATTCTGTATTGCAACTCCAATGAAAAAATAGGCTGTTTGTACCCAAGTATTTTAATCTCCATGGTAGAAGATCTTTGGCACATGTAGTTCCTCGGTTGTTGAACGAATTGCCTATACCAATGTTGGATATTAAAAGCATGTCTGTTCGAAAAAAATCTCTGAAAAATTGGTTGATAGGGTAATATTATAATGAAATTATATCTGTCCGGAAAGTTATACAGCAAAAATAAGAAATTAACAAAGGCACCTGCTGACAAGCCGTTTTGGCTTAGCAGGACCTAAATTGTATGATGTATGTATTGATGTATTGATGATTGATTCTTTTTTTTCTTATATTTCTCTTTTTTATTATATATTTTGTTTCTTGTTGTATATTTTGTTTATATATTATTATAAAGAAGTTCATTTTGTTTCCTTTTGATTGTAATACCATAATATCACATTATTTTATGCAATAACATTGTAATTAAAACATTATTTGTATTATTAAAAAAAATTATTTTAGTTGATATTATTATTGTTGTTATAATTATAATTAGTAAACAAATTTCTACAACTTGACCAAGTGGTGAGGTGGTAAGATACTGCTCAAAAAATATGAAAAGTCCACACTATGAAATTTTAAATACAAAATTACAAAGATACCTCACAATTCATTTTTATTCAGACTCGCCGTACAAATCCGAGTATCAATAGGAAATGCCTCCAATATTTCCTCGGGTAGACCATTCCAATCATCAATCCCCCTCAAAGGAAAATTTTCGTTTATTTGAGAGCTGTCTGGAAGGCTTTGTTTTAAAATTATGATCCTTCCTTCCCAAGTAACTAGGTTCTTTTAACCTGTTTGACAGGTCACTCCACTAAGAATCACCATAAATGATCTCCATCATAAGTAAATTTGTAACATCTCGGTAACACTCTCCTACCTTTTAAAATTTACCGTAAAATATCTTGCAAATGTATATTGCAAATTGAAAATGAAGTGAATTTTCATCTCCTATTTCGTGTACACAAGGTACTAACAGCCGGAGACGTTGAATGATACTCAGAATGATTTTGTAATTTTTAAACTAGTGATTCGTCATAAAAAGACACTAAGTGGTGCGTTTTCTTAACCTGCACCTCAAGAGAATTCGCGAGCAAACAGCTTGAATATTACTCCCCAGTAAAATAACACCCATTCCCGCCATACTTCACTCCTTTCCCAGTAATAGTTTGCTGCACCAGCATCTTTCTGCATCCCATCCCTTCCACCTGGCGGGCGCAGCCGGAACCTCGAGGAACTGGGATAAAACTTCCCTCGCGCAGATGCAGCATCGGGTGGGTCCCCCCGGGGGGTGTAAAGCGGCCGCCTCTTCCACTCAGCAGACAGGTGAGATGAATGAGGTAGCACGCCGAGTGTTAAATAGCGGGCCCGAGCGAGTTTAAAGCGCCGTAGCCGCGCCGACAGCGCCGGCCGAGGAAGAGTGGGAAAAACAAAAGGGGAGCGAAATCTGGTGATAAGTGACGCCAGCACGGCGACTCTGGGGATGTTGGAACACGGCACAAGCAATCTGCTAACCCTCTTTTTAGTGTGGATAACTGCACGCGTAGTTTTCAGTTTCTCACTCTCGTAAGCGGTTAACTCCAGGCTAATTGATGAAGTGTGCAAAAAATACCTCGTAATAAGTAAGTAGTAACTACGTTGCTGCGTTTGAGACATTGGTACCAGCTTAAAACCATGAGGGACTCCTAACGATTGAGGAGGTGAGAAGGAAAGGGGTGGACGTCTATGTATTCTAAACAGAATCGGGTACACAAATTGATAGAAATAGAATATACAAAAACTTGGTGGTCAAGTAATACGAGTAGGTCTCTGACAGTGGCGTAACTAGGAATATGCTTTGGGGGGCGATGGGATGGCCTGAGGGGTCGACCCCCTCCCGCAGATAACGGGAGGTCCGGGAAAATTTTTGAAAAATGACATTCCCTGAAATACTTTTTTCAGCATTTGGCACAAAAAAGTTAGCTTTAATCGGAGGCAGTTATAATATGTCAAAAATAGACAATAGTTTTAAATTTTGTTTTCTCTGAGGCTTTGGGGGGTTTATCCCCCCCATAGTTACGCCACTGATCTCTGTTATGTGCTGGCATCGAGTGAAAAATCAAATGCAATACTAAATATTCAGTTGATTTCGTAAGTTTTCTATACTACCTAATTTCTGCACCTCACTCAGTTCACAAAACAAATCACTAGTACTCCTAGGGTTCTCCTCCACCTCAATTGAGATACTGACCTCATCCAGCTGCGTCACATCCCTATGAGTCAAATTGTATTGCCTCCTATCAGGTTTCACTCAAAGCGTGAGTATCAGGCTAAGAGATTACGTACTAGCCAGTAAATTCAAAATTGGACATTGCTGAGTTGGTACTAAAAACTAAGTTATTTATATTTCTTGAGATAAAATAAGATGTCGCCATACAGCAAGAAGACGATTACATGCATGAACAGCAATTGCGCATAATAATTAAATCGTCAGTGGTCCTCGTCGTTCCGAAATCCCACTGTGGTTACGTATACGAAGCAGAGTATCAGTTTCCTCATACTTTCTGAGCCCAGCGTCAGAGAAAAACCAAAACCGATTAAAATCAGGGGATAAGTGGGTCCTCATTGACGAGTCCAAACCCTTTTTGACTGTGGAATACATATAAAAGGCAAAAACACCAAACCGCTCCACCGAACCAAATTAAGAATATGGACCATCGGATGGGGGACTTTGGGGGTCTTGAAGGTCAGTCTTAACAAAATAGATGGAAAATTAACCTTTTCCTTGAAAGACTTCATAAAATTAGAGAACTTACATTAAGAAGGGTGAAACGGTGGCGGAGTCTTTTGATCTCGAGCATAAAGACATCGATTTTTTTTGCTCAAGAATATAAGCAATGTTGTATTAAGTTTTCAGACGGAGTACCATTCGCTGCCATTATTTTTCCAACGTTACACCTTACATCCATGTGGTGTGCCACCTTTTAAAAATCCTTAAAAGATGGCGAATTACTCACCGTCGACCGATTTAATTTCACTGTTTTGATGCCTATCTCTCTCATTTACAAACTTACGTTCTCTTTCAAATATTTTAATAAAAAAACAGAGTATACTTTGGAAAAAATTGCATGATTAGCGGACCACTCTAGAATGATTGATGGAAAGTGCAAAAGATGCTCCTCTCAAGTAAGAAATAACTGCATTATAAAATTATGCATGTGATATTTACAAAGGTTTTTTATTTAAAATGAAGCCATTTTACTAAGTAACTGTTGCGTCAAACATTTTATTCCATTTCTAATCATGAACATACCAAAGGAAAAAAATATGCGAAGCTTTGAACTCTGTGTCATACCATTATCATAACCACCACTTTCAACTCTAACCATTGATTTTTAGGAGGTCCTTTCATGATAAACGATAAAAGTGACTGAAAATTTCCAATCTGGATGAATTTTATAAATTAAATCTTACACTATAGTCAAATCTTTGGCCAAATTTCAACTTGAGTGAGCATACTCGAGCCATTATCGTCCACTAAAAGAAGGCTATCAAAGTGATTCGCAGATTTAAATAAATTAATAGCTCAATAATACAACCTTGAATAAGTTATTTGGCATTTTAATCATATGATTTTTCTACCGGAAGTTCCTGTAACTGCATCTGTGACTGCAACTACTTTCGTTAAGTAACTATAAATGGTATTAGCAAATGTTGAACAATGTCAATGAGAAAAACGCAACTAAGCTCTGTTACACAACCAAACCCAGTCAATTTTTCTCAGTACTTCAGCCATTTTTGGTTAGCCACTATTTCAGCAAATACTCCACTCGCTCAAGAAACTAATTAGAACATTCGCCTAAGCGCCTAAAAACGGCTATAAACTTCCTCCCTATCACCATATATTCTTCACGCTGAAATTTACTGCTAGTTTCCTAACCCCTGCGCAATCAAGTCAAACCCAAGCTCCAATCTTGGGGCGGTGTAACAACTTACTCTATCCTCATTAACACCTCGAGACGAAAAACATGTGAACAACGAGTCGTGATAATCTCCTCCAAGGATTTTCCCAAGAAATACAATCTCTTGCGGATTTAAGATCTTCTACTACTAGAACACAGGATAAGTGCTTCTTGCTAATGCTTAGTTTGTGCGGATTGCTTCGGCAAAACCAACATTTATGGCAAAAAATATTTCGCCTGAAGAATAGCAAAATATAGGCATCAGAACCCCCAGCTAAGCTTAGTACAATATTACGCTATTCATTAAAATAAGTATTACTCATTACATTCTACTCAACCAGTTGCGTATTTTATTTTCTTTGTATCCTCACGGAGTTTTGGTCGAAAATGGAATATTAGTTTGTAATACGTTTGGTTTTACTTATTTGCCATCTTTAGGGCTTTTAGTAGATTGCACCTACGCACTACCATTATCACTAGATAATATTTTTATGGAGCCATCTTCCACAAGAGTGAGTTATTCCTCCTTTTCCTCAAAGTATAGCAAGGATAAATAAACCTGTAGAAAAAGATCCCCTTTAAAAACAACTGTTTTTTTATAATTTCTACTCCAGACTAAGTCGGTTGGATGTCTGATTGTTGTCCTCAAGATTTCCCAAAGAAATAATTTTCTCGTGAGTTTATTTTCACATGAGGAATGCATTGTTTCCTTTTTTATCGCAGGCTTTCTCTCGGTAAAATAACATTTCTTGATAGTTTCGACATTTTTCCTCGAATTACCTAGATTTATTTCAAATAGTAGAACAGATCTTTCGAAGATGTTACAGGAAGAAGTGTCTTCAGATTTTGTCAAGGAGATTCCGAGGTAACCTACCTAATAGAGAAGATTGGACTATCAGCAACGAATCAGGGAAATAAATTGCTGAAATTGAGAGAGCAAAATTTCACTTCTCTCGCGAACCATAGAGACACTGCACGCACAATTCACCACAAATAAGCCTTGTCTTCCGTGAGTCAACACAGTTTCTCATTTGATACGACCTAGGATTAGATTGCTTGACAGTTAAAATTATGCATGTTTCAGAGCGACAATTCATCTTAGAACCTGACTATACAGGGTACGTTCCGAAAGTAATGCAATTGAATTTCCTGCGGCGCTTACATTAGTCATAGTGAAATCAAATTGCTTGGAGAAGGTGGAGCCAACGCTAAGGTTTACCACGATACCAGCCTCATTGCTCTCCAAGCTGTGGAAGCGGTAGGATGTCAGTTATTGTAAAACACTGCGCATCGACTGTGTCACGAAAAAAATTGTGTCGACAATCAAGTAAAGTTTAAGTTCTGGGCTAAACTGTGAGAAATCTCTTTAGGAGACAAACAAAATTATTCCTGAGGATTATGGGGACTCTTTTCTATCCTTATAACAAGTTTTCAGGTGGTCAAAGGCCTTGCAGAAGGACCGGGAATAGATAATTCCACAAAAAGGCAGGAATGAGGAAATCAAATGTGAATCCAGTGCATGAGCGTACCCATGCGGGGGCAGCTGTCCCCCCTAGAAGCAAGAGTAAATGTAGTTGAAAACGAAAATTTTGAACAAACTTTCTTTATATCCAAGAAATGTGATATAAGTATAAAACATATAATTTAAATAAAAATATTTTATTTTGATAAAACAATTTTGAAAAATAATAAAGCGCTGTTATAATTTTCTAGAAATTTTAGTTTCCTTTACCTTTTCTGTGTGATAGCTTAAACGACCAAGGCTTGCCCCCCGCTAGTTTTTATCCTAGATACGCCCTTGAATCAGTGCTCATTGTCTTTTTAGACAGTAAAGGAATGGTCTATAAGGAATTACATTTTTACGGACAGACAGTTCATGCTGCCTTTTACACATACCTGCTGGAATGAATATAAAAATAATTAATAATTTCGTCTTTATTTTACAAGCGAATTTATGACTAGATGGTCCTCTCTTACATATAACTTGTTTTGACAATTACATATCCATGCCCTGGATTGTGGTCAAACCACCCAGGCGGGATTTGAACCCGCGGCGACCAGGTTAGCAGTCGAGGACTTTACCCCTGCGCCACCGAAAAAAAGGCAGGCCGGCAAAAAGTATTATCAGAACGAGAAAAGACATCTCCGCTACTTCGAAAATCCATCTCGATATCGCGCCGTGCCACAACACGCTACGAGTCCGCAAATTCCTGGCAAAGCACGAGGTTCAAACGATGCCTCAACCCCCTATAGTCTCATGAAGTCGCCCCAGCAGACTTCTTTCTATTACCCTGCATTGAGGCAGCTCTGAAATGAACCCATTTTTCGCCCATAGAAGAGACACAATCAGTCGTGACGAGGACCTTGGGAGAGGTCCCCGAAGAAACCTTCCTGGGCGTGTACCTGTCATGGCAGAGTCGCTGGAAAAAACATGTAGAAGCTCAAGGGCAGCACTTTGAAGAATTTAAAGTGTTTTCGCAGATATTTTCAATAAAAATTTATTTTTTAAAAATAATTTAATTACTTTCGGAACGCACCCTGTATATTTAGGTCCGACAGCAGTTATGAAATAAGAAAGATATTTTTCCAGGTGGATAGGTGGAGGAATTCGTTTTTCCTTCAAAAAATAAATGATTTAAACAAATTCAAGTTGCGAATCAGAACGCGTACCTCTTTTTTAGTATGGAAATGTAGATGTAGATGTGACCTCAAACTCTTACTTGCGTTTTATATGCCCAGTATTACTTAAGGGAAGATTATTTTCTACGTGCCCGTACACTGTGAAAGAACCTCATGCATATGAGTAGAACACAGGGCCAAGTAAGAGAGAAACCAAACGGGTTTTATGCTTCAGTGAAACCCAATCATCCGCCTCCATTATCTCAAAATGCACAAATTCCAATGTATTTCATTACCTACTTATTTCCTGGAGTAATTTTAAGTTGTACCAAAATAAATAAATGTTCCATTACTTTACGCGCTTATTCCCCGTTCCTGGTGGCTTCAGCCGGCCATATCTTGCTGCCACTCGATTGTTGCACATGCAAAAGCAGCGAAAACGAATTGTGCCATAGATTTATGGTTTTTTGGGAATATCCCGCGTCAGGTTATTAAAATGGCCGACGTTTCTTCTCCTATGCCGGAGACCTCATCAGGGCAAATGACCGTGTTGTCTATATTTCGCATCAATTTATAGGTGGTGGTAGGGAGTTTTCTGGAAACAAGCTTCCAGAAAACTCCCTACCACCACCCACCACCTATAAATTGATGCGAAATATAGACAACACGGTCATTTGCCCTGATGAGTTCTCCGGCATAGGAGAAGAAACGTCGGCCATTTTAATAACCTGACGCGGGATATTCCCAAAAAACCATAAATCTACAACATGGACCGCGAAACCTTTAGTAATTTGACGAATTTTGCCATGTCGATTTGAAAATGAAACAAAAAATGTCGTGGTGACATTAATGAGGTTTTCAAAAACTAACTATTCTCAGTAAGCTCCGTCTTTTTATTTTTCGTTTACTTTTTCTATGGAACTAAGTGTTTCTGTGTGCCCACCATAGGGCAAGAAGAAGTTATATTTAATTTATCTATGATGATCGTCCTGATCCTAAGATTTGAGCTACGTCAAACCAATCTTAGGACAGTTGAACAGTGATGATGTTCGTGGGAGTCTATTTCAAACGCGTTTATTTTCATTTCATATTATAATCATGAGCGCAGCATCTTCCCCAGTTGAAGAAAACGATTTCTTCATCATCTGAATGAACTTTGGAAATGTAAAAGATAAAACGTTAGAAAATTTTCCGCACTGATAGTTAACCAAGTCCAGAAACGTCTTCAAGAGGGAAAAAACAGGCAGGTAGAAAGAGCATTATAAATTTAGAGGAAGAATTAAATAAACGTTTTCGCTGATCTCTACTTTTTTCACGCCAAGAGTGTTGATATTTTCTTATAAGTTACCGTCTCCAAGAGATTTCAGTACAGAGAGTACAATTTTTTTCAGTTGAAGCACCTTTACCTCTTTTTATTCATTAAACAAATTCAAGTAGTATTTCAATACATACGGTCATATAAATCTTCTGTCGTATTTTTAATCTCAAATTATGAGCACTTAGTATGATGAATTTTTGATTAAAGTCGACCAAAATCAGAAAATGTTTTAATTTTTGTTTTATGTAAATCGAAATGTATATTTTTAACCTCTTTCTCTCACAATGTGGGGGGTAATGTAAAAAAAATTATTTCGCCTCAGTATCCCACTAAAGTACCAGTAGCATACGAAAATTTCTCCCAAAGTGCTAACATCATTGCCGTGGGAAATGTTGACTGTTTCACTTTAAAATTTCATAGTTGCTCGTTGACGAGCTAATCTTATGCTGATAGTTTGATTGAAAATTAAAATTTACTGCTTGATGAGTAAAGATCCTAAAAATTTTTCCAATTATTCACTCAGCAAGAATAAAATAAATACGTTTGGCGTCTATTTCACTTTTAGGTTTTTTTTATTTCTGAGAATTCAGAACAACAATTCTGTCATGAAAACATTTAACCGGGCTCATGTAGTATAATTAAATTTCCAAATGTTGCCAAGTTGATAGCGAATTCAATATTCATTCTTTTGTAGAAAAACATTTTATTTTAGCCAATCAATTTAAACCTATTGTAAAAAATATAACCAAAGTTCGTTATTCAAGTTTCGAAGACAAGAAAGCATTTTGTGATGAGTGGGGAAGTCCCATTTATTTTTATTGGACGATAAATCACTGGTTATGAAGTTCTCACGAGAATTCATATGAATCTGAATGCTTCCAAAACCAATACCTATTAAATTCTCTCTCATTGTGATGTCTCAACCGTTTTGTAAGCACTGAATTCATCCCTTCCATTCAGTCCTCATTTTAAGATTCCTTTTGCTTCCTTCTCACCTTTCTTTTCATTAGAGAGACCTCTTTTCTTTTTTTTTTCTTTTTCAACGAGCGAAATTATGTTCCTTGTGGGATTCGTGGAGGAAAAAATGCAAAGAATCCAACCTGGAGGTGGGACAGAGGTAGGTTTTAAATTTACTGTCGACACGGTCATCACTTGCGTTCAAAAGAGGTCATTAGCGTTGAATATGCAGATAGGGGGGAGAGCTAATGGGAAATGAGGGTATTATAGGGGAGAGGTTTCTGGGTGTACCCACGGAGACATTGGAGGAATGGGGATGGCCTCTTCGACGACAGCATTGTGAATTCCCGAGTTTTCCCAGGTGTTCTCGAGCTGTTCCCGTTTTTCCCGAGCATGGGAGAGCATTTCAGATGATAAAATTTCGAAGAATAATCTTTGAGCTAATTTGACGAGAGTTTGGAGCTAGTATTGTAAAGGAGATTCCGAGATAACCTACCAAATAGAGAAGATTGGACTATCAGCAATGAATCATGGAAATAAATTACTGAAATTGGGAGAGCAAATATTCCATTTCTCTCGTGAACCATACAGACACTGCACACACAATACACCACAAATAAGCCTTCTCTTCCGTGAGGAAGCACAGTTACTCATTTGATACGAGCTAGGATTAGATTGCTTGACGCTTATATCTCTAGCAATACGATTGCGTAATATCAACTGTACGGTTGTACAATCTCGCCCACTTTGAGACTAATTGTTTCTGGCTACATTATGATCAAAGTTTT
Organism: Ischnura elegans; assembly: GCF_921293095.1. Taxonomy (NCBI): domain Eukaryota; kingdom Metazoa; phylum Arthropoda; class Insecta; order Odonata; family Coenagrionidae; genus Ischnura; species Ischnura elegans. The sequence continues at coordinate 64,025,450 of NC_060255.1, read as the reverse complement.
TCGTCCAACCTTAATTATTTGATGCCCTTAAAAATCCAAAGTATTAAATACAATTTGAAAATATTGGATACCCAAGAAAAACCGTTGTCATGGTACCTAACTGAAAAGTGCAACCAAAAATATCTTTGCGGTGCCATAGTTGGGCGTGACCTCTTTGATTTTAAACTCCCGAGTTTTCTCACGAGTTCTCGTGTTATTCCCGGTTTTCCCAAGTATGGGAGACCAGTTAGGAAGATAAAATGTTGAATAATGGTCTGTGAATGAAATCAACTGATTTTTGCGTGACTTGGTGGAACGATGAGATAGAGTAGTGAACAAAATGTCGGAAAGGCTGTATACCCAAGAAAAACCGTTTCCATGGTGACTGTAAACTGCATCGGAAAACATTTTTTGAAGGAGTTGCGATTCCGTTCATAGACAAAAAAAATGCTTAAAATCGTCTCCCCTACCTCCTCCTAAAGATTCCTCCTGAAATACCCTGCTTATATCATTGTTCACGGATTCATTCGCGGACCAGCCTCAACGAATTTCGACTAAACGAAACTCAACGAAAGTAAAGCAACTTAACAAGCAGGGTACGTTTACGCATACATATAACAGCCTAGCCTAGCATAAATCAACCTAGCAAAGCATACATTAGCATATAAATTAATACAATCAAAAAATCGAATAAAGAACAAAATTTAATAAATAAAGTTTTAAAAAAATAAATAAATATTTGAGTTGGACAATGCACGACTTTACACATGGTAAATATGTTTCCTGAAGGAGGAATCCTCACTTGTACGACGTTTTCTTTTATTTGGGTCTGGAGCGTCGTACAACTGATGTTCCACAGCATTCCCGAATTTTCCCGATTGCAGGCGGACACACCGTGAGAAATGGAGATGGCGGGGTTGAGGGTAAGAATAAAGGGAACAAGGGCTCTATTGGAGAATCAAGGAGGGGGAGTTACCTGAGGGGTCATGGGTAGGGATGGAAGGAAAAAAGGGGAACTGGGGGGAGGTTGGCTTGGTCAGGAAATGTGGCTTAAAAACTTGATTTGTGTCGGCCATCTTGGGAATCGTAACTTCGTACGTGTGTGAGTGTGTGTCTACCGAACGCTGAAAAATGGGTTCATTTGTGGTGTGCCTTTTGGTTGGAGGGGAGAGGGGGGAATGTTATCTAAGGAAGGAAGACTTAACGATCAGATCCATCACGGCGCAATGGGAAGGGACGTTTTCATTTCGTAAAAGGGAGAGCTGCCGTAACTTAACCACTCGGATTTTATTCTGGTGGGAGGAAAGGACTATAATTCTAGCAAGATTCCATGGACCATTTATGAAGCATTTTGAGCGGCGTTATCATTAGATTCGATTATTTTTTTGCGACAGTTGAGATTGAGTGAAATTGATTCCGACCGTCTTTATTAATTACTTTTTAACTACTTCTACTTATTAATGCTTACTAGAAAGTCCCCCAAGGATCACCACCAAATCTCGTTCAAATTTTGATAGGAGATAGAAAATGGATACCTTTAAGTTGTAGTTTTTGTTGAAGCACCCTATACTCAATACTTTTCGAAATATTTGCGATGGAAAGTACCATAAAAACGCCTAAATGTACCCAACAGCACAACAATACACCGACAATGCTCTTCATCCTAGCAACGGAGCATAAGGGTCGATTGTTGCGCTGCGGGCATTAATCATGGCGTTTTCCAGTTACTTTCCGTTACTAATATCTCGAAACATATTGACTGTTGGCAGATGCAACAAAAACTACACCTCGTGTGCGTCCATTTCCTATCACCTTGCAAAATTTGCACGAGATCTGACACTGACACTTGAGTGACTTTCTTTAGTCTTTTCTGGCCATATTACGATGATGCGGTGGTATAAAAATTATTGTAGAACGACAAGTGGAGGGAAAAACGGCAGAGTTAGATAAACAGAGTAGGTGATGAAGGATATAAAACAGAAGACCTATATGTAAGAGTAAAAATATTAGCTGATACGATGAAGGAATGAAGAGCTGTATCCAACTAATCTTTGAATTACTATCTGATGACCATGATGACTCTTTTCTGGAGTCTTCGTCGAGGAAAACATTTTAACTGAATACTTCTCGAGTGACTCTGTCGAAAAGTTGAACATTCATTATGGACAGGGGTGCCGACTTATAAAAAAATATTGAGGGGCCCTAACTGGAAGTTTTCCCCCGGAAAATTTTATAAATAGTGAGTTTTAAAGTGTTTTTAAACATTTCGAAGAGTCATATGATCAACATTAGAACCCTGAAAACTCGACTCTCGAGAACTCGACACTCCAGGGAAAATCGCAAAGCCTGATACATCTTTTCCTCCCCCTCATAAAGAATTTCTTAGGGGACTCGGGCCCCCTCAAGGCCCATGGAGGCGGCGCCACTGATTATGGAGTCAAAATTAATAATTTTCATGGAAATTGTATTTTATACTCGCAGAACGCGTTCACATTACTGTGCAGTATTCACGAAAATTATTGATACTATATATGTTTCTAAGATTATTAGCGTAATAAAATATAATGCTCTTTATATCGTAAAGGTCGTGTAGACATTGGAATATGTCAATACAAAAGCATGCATATCACCAAAAAATACATTTTTTATGAATGAGAGGTTTGTTCTCTCCGCATTCTAAGTATTCTGCTACACTCTTAAATGCCCGTTCAAGTAGGGAAGCCTTCACTTGTCTCTTAAACTTAATAACTGTAGTAACCTCTTTTAATTTGTGGAGTAGGTTAATTGTAAAATTTTACACAAGTAAAATGTGGGTCATTTTTAGTGAGACTTTAGATGAACATTTTTAGCTGGACACTTGTGTTTTTACGCGTAGCTTGTGAATGGAGGGAAATATATTTGGATTTTCTTTCGCCAAGGATGATCGCTGCAAAATATAAATAATATAAAAGTCTTCACATTTTCTCTGATCTGAAATAGGGTAAACCATGTTCTTTAATAGAAATTCCCGCAATTTCTCCTATAGCCTGTTCCTGCAACGAGAGCAGTCTTTTACAGTGGGGCGAATTGCCACAAACAATAGTGCCATAAGGAGGAAAGGAATGAATTTTGCCAAAGTATTAGAAATTTTGAAATTACAAAGAACTACTGAGGTCAGCCTAGCATTTGTCAATAAGGTACAGAGAAGTGAAACGTGTTTTGGGGTATTAAAATAAAATTTCTCTGGAAATTAAAAAGTCCATTCAACATGAAGGAAATACTTCCTTCCTTATTCATAGTAAAGCGAGTTCATTCAGATAACGCATTTCCTTTCTTCTAGGCTGAGAAAAAATCCAGATACAATATGAGTATCAGAGACATTTGCTCAAATTTTAACCTGAATGTTACTCAAAAAAGGCTAAAAAAGAGAGAAACAATATATACAAAACTCAAAATTAAAAAAAGTAATGTTTCCAATTATATTTCGAGTATTGTATACATCATTAATCACAGAATTATTCGCGGACTAGCTCCATTTCAACGACTTTCAATTTCACACAGAGTAAATAGCTTATATTCATTATATCCACATGATATTTCTCCACAACTTTGAAATAATGAATAATCGCTCAAAATCAATCCCGAAAATTTGTATTGAGTTAGGCAGATTGTTTATATAATGAATTCAAGTAAATTGAGATATATCTGGACTAACCTCCGGAAACCTTGATCCTGGATCGTAATTGTTATAAAAAACTTTTCAAGTGAAAATTGGAATTCGTTTGATCAGACGTTTGGATTATATTTCCTGGGTTAAATTTCTCACGAGAAGAAACTTCTCGCTAATGAAAAAATGTTTATTCCATAATTTGGATTAGCAGTTAAGTCTCGCCTATTATTACTGATTAATGCATCAAAGGGAAAATTAGGATGAATTCTGTTTTGCGAACCAAGTGAGGTACGTAAAACTTCGAAAGATGAATTTGGCCCTAAAAATTATTTGGCAAAGTTCTTATTTGACATGCAGAGTTATATTAATACTACATAAATCAACGATCAAATCTCATCTATAACCATAGAACAGAGTGGCTATATTACGAATCGCCCATCAGTTTCAAGCTGAGAAAATGACAATGGGCTCGATCACCATTTTTTTATTATTGCCGTTTACGATTGAGTTAAAAACATAAAGAAGCAACTATCTTCGTTTTTTTGATTCGTCTCCTACTTCTCGAGCTATTCGGGGCAAAATATCGATGGGGATTCCCCTTTCACTGATAAGTTGATGACGTCACTGACTCTTGCCAATAAACTCAAAGCCTCCCCGCTGCTTCACGACCTCGCGCACTCGTCTCACATGGTTCATTGTCATTAACCATCTAATGAGCGATTTTTGCCGAGGATGATCAGGTTTCTCTGAAAGACGTAATGAACCAGGACTTCAATGGCGTCACAAGTTCGGGGAAAGTGGGCGGTAACTTTTGCATTTTTTTCATTTTAAATTCATGAGAAAATGGCTGAATGATGGAGATTTTTATTCGAAATAACTAAATTTTCCCATCCATCTACCTATTTATCTTATCAACATGAGATTTCAAATCTAAGTGAACGACTTCATTTAAAAACTGTTTATTGTAACATGGAAACTATTGCCCCTTATCGTTAACAGATATATAATGCACCTGGTTGCCATGAGGGTCATTAAATACTTCTTCCAAATATATTCAAAATTTAAATTAATTAATCATTTACTAGCATCAAAACTCAAATCAGGTATTTAACAATTACATAGAAAACGTATCGTAAGACAAATTTTGTCGTCTTTTTTTGTAATTAGCAGAACTCCCTAGCTATAATTAGAAGAAAGAGGAGCTTCGATACACTAAACACAACAAAAGGCGAGTAACGCTTGAAAAATTAATTTCCATGGCAATAAAAAATTCAAAATTACTACTTTCGCAAATATTGTCAGAAAAATATTTTGCTCCCATACATGGCATTAAATGCGTTAAGAGGAAATAATTGTGAAAGGACTTCGGAATTTAAATCATCTTACATTTTTAACTAATACCTTTACAATTCCATTCAAGCATATGTGTAGATTAGCCAAGTCATAGCATCTTAAATATAATTACTATTCAAAGTTCAAACCAAAGTTCATACCACAGGTACTTTTTCAGTGATAAGTCTGTTTTATTAAGTAAACATCCCGGTGAACGCATCTAAGTAGATATACACTAAGGAAATAGTCAAGCATATCGCAAACCTACAAATCCAGAAAATATAAAACTATTTAGTTTAACTGAGAAGCCATCTGCGTAAACAATGAAACTATGGGAATGAAAAGAGGGCGGACAAAGGCTATTAAGTATCGGAGAAAGGGGATCTTTGGAATTTATGACGTCATAAACTCACTAAAAGTGGGCGGCAACTTTTTTCATTTTTTAATTTATAATTTATGAGGTAATGATTGAAATAGGAAGTTTTTCCGTAATAACTTCTTTCCCATCCATTTAGCGAATTATCTTATCAAACTGCGATGATTTTGAGTCTGAATAGGGAACAACCCGATTGCAGAAGACGCCTCCGCGCACGGCTCCTGATGAGATGAGCGGTGATAAGATGGGAGAGTTGGAGAAGAGATCTCTCGCCGCACTCACGTAACTCCTGCCTTGGTCTCCTTCCTCAAGAGTTCTCTTGCTGTGGGAACTAAATCCATCCTCGCCGCCTCTAAGTGATGATAACTCTTCCCGCGCGGACGATCCCTCCTTTAAAAGGGGGCGTAGGTACACCAGGTGTTGAAATAACCTCACCGAGTCGAACCCCACACGTAAGGAACACATGTGAACCAATTTCGTCTCTCAACATATATCCTAGAAACTATCCTTTTCAGCCCACATCCCTTTGTGACCTACCTACCTCCCGGAGATAAAAATAAAGATATTTTTGTGAATATTTATGCATCTATGTACGTTGCAATGATGTTTTTAAATAAACAATGTTGGTTACGCTCCATTTTAAAAGAAAGTCGCCGTTTAATTTTCTTCTTAATTACCTGCTAAGAAATAGTGCAGATTTTGTTTTTTTTTCATTTCTACCTATTATGAACATACAATAATGATTTGTGAGAACCAACGACAATCCAATAAATACATCCAATCACATCTATTATAAATAAGATGTTTCTCCTCCCAAGAATCATAATTTAAGTATTCCACCTAGATAGGTAGGTTTCCGTGGAATACTTGAGATGTACTGTGGCAGCCCCCCTCCCTTCATAGACTTTCCTCTTCTATTTACAGTAAGGCCAACACTTTTTTATTCTACCTGAAAAGTTCTCTTGCTTCCTCTCCCTCATTTACCCAGCATTCTACCCTCTAACACTGTTTTCAACATCCCCTACCCGCTTAGTACTCGCTTCATCCATACCTTTCCGTCTCCTTCGTATCTCATCCAGAAGCCCTCTCTCTTCAACTACCATGTCTAGCATTTCGTCTTTCCTCTTCCTCTCCGTCTACTTCACCATTACGATTCTATTTAGAGTTTCTAACAATCGATTAAAAATCGATTGCTCAAAAAATCGATTTAGACCTACATTTTTCCATCACTACCTACACTACGACAAGGTAACAACCCTACTCCTCACCTCTCAAACTAGACCTTTTCACCGCTGTAACCCTCAACTCGCATATCCCCATAGCCATGGTAGGAGATACGTCTGCCCCTCCTTCCTCGCCTAGTTTGAAATCCCTCATCCTCTCCTAGAAGTATCCCCCTTCTACGATCCTCTCACACCACAAACAGCTACTTGCCTTACTTCTCCCCACTCGAGCTAGACCTCTCATTCCCCTTTTCACCGCTGCAACCCTCAATTCATCCTAGTTTCTACGTACCCCCACAGCTATGAGAGGAGGATATGCGTCTGCCAAACTCTTCCTCGCGATAGTTTGAAGAACGACCACTGATCGGTGGTCGGAATCATATAACCCGCCTTCTCCCGCCCCCTACCTGCTTTTCTTCTCCCCTGAAGACCAACTTCTGTGCTCTCCTTTCCCATTGGGGGTTGAGAACTTGTTTGAGTAAGCTTGAGAGGTGGGATAAAAAAGAATCGGGAGCTAGGGAACGAGGAAAACCGTTGAGGAGGCGGGGTTTACTGGGCAAGATTCACGCCGTACGTGAAATACCTAAGTGGGGGTGATTCGTTCGTTTTCAGGGCTAGTTCACCAAAATGAGCAAGTTCAAGTATTCGTTCCTTTTAACCCTCTTACAATTAGTGCAAAGGGCGGCCCGTGAAAGGTGGAATAAAAAAAGACTCCGATTCCTTGTAGCAACGTTATTTTGCAAATATAAAATTCTAGGTTTTCATTAGCTGCTTTATTTACAAAATGTCCAGTGTAAAATGATAATATATTTAAAAAATATAAAATAAGGTGTCGGAAGATAAAAGACAACCTGATGTTTTTTGAAATGGTTATTCGAAAAGGTTATTTTACAGATATTTTTTCATATTTCAGGGAAATTTAATGGAATAAATTCACTAAATATGTAATATAACCATAATACATTATTTCTTTTTTAAGCTGTGAAATTCTCACTTTTCATAGTATTTTTTCTTACGAAACTGTAATTTTTATTAACTTTCATTTAGTTTTTAAAAGCCAGAATAGCGTCAAAAATCAACTTCCGGGCATGCAATTTCCTAAAATTTTCCGGGGGAGAAACCCCATCCCTTATATCCCTTAAAAAGGAGAGTCACTTCATGAGCCCCAGCCGAGGGCCCCCAATCACCCTAAACTCCTGCACGGGCTCAATAAATCGGCATTTGCTCCTCGATATATCGGCTCGTCGTACTTTTCACTCGAGTCGATATATCGGCTCGATACTCGAGTGTAGACGGATTTAGAATCATGATAAATTAATATGTTTTGTTTTATCCATCACCCAATCAGTTAGAATATTATAACAAAAATATGTTTCTTTTTAGTTGAAAAAAACATCAAATTACCATCCAAAACAGTAACATCATATTTTTTCATAAAGTTCTAAATAAAATCTTAAATTTACGTTGGCACTAATTGCTAATACACTTAATCTGGGTGACACTAAGAGGGTTAATTCCATATCTTCATCATAAAACACAATAATACACTCCACACTTATGGTACTTAGGTATTTATGGCATAAGGAGGAGGACAGTTGAGGTCTTTTCCCCATAAGGGAGGGGCAGGAAAGGAAGGTTGGAGAGAAACCCGGCGTCTTCATGGTCCTGCTCTTATCGAAAGGTGCCTAAGGGAACACGGCTTAACATCCGATCCGACGGACGGAGTGATAAACTTGAAGTAACCTCCCCAAAGCACTCCAGCAGGAATAGGGCAGTCTCTGAAAAACCTCTGCCACTGCCGGGATTTGAGCGCGGGCTCACTGGATGGGAAGCATACACTCTAGCTACCACAACAACCCGATCTCCTGGTCCACACTTATTTTAACTTTAACCGACCCGGGTTACGTAAGCTCAGCAACATTTTATGGGTGCTACATCTCGTGGTGGTTGGGTATAACATTTGTCCCCTTCGCGGAGATGACCGAGGAAAGGTAAAAAATTTGAAAGTTCACGGGTGAAGCAATCACTTCCTTTCCACTTTTTTCATAAGTTAGGTCACCCTTTTAGGGACAGGTTATTGATTTTCGTAAACTGTTAACAATGATTTTATTCAGGCATAGAATGCAATACGCCATTAGTCTCGTGAAGATTATCGGTATATTCACCAGTTAAATGATAGTAAGCAATATGAGCTTCAACTTATCATCAATATCAATTCTTTTGATCAATAGAAGATGAAAATTTTGTACGCTGAAATTTAAAAACTTTGCAATTCCACATAAATTTAGTACTGTACGAATAGTGTGAAAATATTTGTTCTCTGTCTCTGATGCAAATGTACCAGATGATGACGAGCAACGTTAAAACCTAGATCAAACGAAATTAAATTTATATGGTATTAAAAAGTTTGTTATGTTTCATTGTGTTTAGTCGCTACCATGGAGTCACGCCCGAGAAACAAATTATATGAATTTTTTTAAGAATTTATTGCGAACAAAACTCCAGCATTAATAATTTCTCCAAGGGTAAATTTTTTCATAGCTGTGTGTTTTCAAAGCGTTTTATCATGGCTGAAAATCCTCTTAAGAAACGGACAGGGGCCTTCTTTACGTAGTTCTCTCGGTGAACATTCTCGTTCCTCTCAAAGGATCCGTTCTTGGAGAACGAATCCAACCAAGACAACTCATCTCTAGATACGCCGAGGTGCAAGAGAGGAGAGGTGAGATTTCGTGTTTGAGATAGAGGAGGGGTGGAATAAGGGATAGTTAAACGGGGACGGGTGGCAGGAAAATTCAGGGGAGGGGAGGCAATGAATCTTGTGTGTAGCGTGACTCTTTGCGCTGCATCAGGTGCGCCAACATTGCCGCTCCTTATCTCTCTCTCTCTCTTTAGAGGGAGGCGTGAGTGAGGAATGGTGTGCGGAAGTTTTTTGTACCACCTTTTTTTTACACTCATGACTATTTTTTTCGTTCGTTCCACCGTTCCCCTGCGGCAGTTTGGGGTGTGGGGTGGTTATGGGACGTGAGAATTTGGGAGAACTTTGCGGGGGAGGTGGTGGGGACGATGCACTTGCATTTAGGGAACCCTTGGCACATTCCTCTTCCGAAAATGGGCCATGCGTTTAACTTCCCTCCATCTTCTCCCATTTATTCCGATACTCTTGAGACGACCATATTTCCTGCGCTTTCAACAATCCACCTCCAGTTAAAGGATCAATTGCATGTGACGATATGATCGTTGACGCCTTACTGATTTCTAAGCCATACATAAGTATGAGAAACATCAATGAAATTTATAATAAAAATACTAGCTCAAGGACTATTTCTTATTAAATGGGTTCTATGGAGTGGATGAATCCACTGCAGTATGCCAAAAGGCATGCATTCTTTTTTCTCTCAGATGTTTATGCTTGTATATATCACCATTTTTATTTATTTTTATCTTTTGTATCCCAGATAGTGTTATGTTTGACTACATAAAGAGCATAGTTTGTCCATGTCCTATATTTGATTCTGCAAATCGAAGGACAAATAAAAATTGAATTCTATAAAAATGAAACACTTTTTCAGAAAATGGGTGCTACGTATAAGTTTCTCTCTACTCCTCCATTTGTTCCGATACTCTTAAGACGACCATATTGTCTGCACTTTCAACATTCGACCTCCAGGAAAAGGATCAATGCAGGCGACAATATGATCGTTAACACCTCAAAGATTTCTGAGCGATGCGTTAGCATGAGAAACATGAACGAAATTAATAATTGGAATCTTTCCTTCTCGTCCGCTTACTTCATTCCACGTTTTTAGAAGGATTATTCTTAAGAAACAAACAATGCTAACTCTCCGCTGAAGGATGTTAACACTTTCCTATATGAATAATTAAAAATTACACTTTGTGAGGTTCATTCTACGAATTGTTGTGGGCGCAACCCAGGCTTGATAATTTACATGCATCGTTAGGTTAGTGAGTATGCATACATTTTATTTTAATCGTAAAGATTAAAAGCTGTTTGGCAGTTTTTTTTATAAATTCACTGGCCCGAAAAAAAAATTCAGTTATTCAGGCTTAAGTGATTCCACACGATTGCGTTCCAAATTTAAAAAAAAGTGTAGCTTTATTCTCATTTCCCCTTAGATGACCGTCATTGCCCCAGTCTCCCCTAAGGACGCTCTATGATGTTTCATCAAACATTTGTGGCTCAAATAGATGCATTCGCATCAGTTATTTTATCTACCAATTTATTAAGTTATAAAAACTAGCCATCACACCAACCCGATACCATTACAGAAAAAGAGCCGTTTTTAAATGCGACCACTCAGTACTGAGGATTCCCTGAGTTTCTAACTAGGAAGCCCTGAAACCCACACAGCTTAAATTGAATTGTGTACAACACCAGTTTCCGCGTTTACCCAATCTTGGTCGCCCGTGACTTTGATGACAGCGACTACCAAGGGAACCTTAAGACAACAATCCCTGATGCAACTATGACTCAAGGGGACTATATAATGGAGGTCCCATTTCGTAACGTTGGAGCTTGCTCTATGTTGTTAATTAGGGTGCATTAATGACCTATTTTCAAAAATGTTCGCAGTAAAGCATTGCGTCCAGAACGATCCCTTCAATTTCATTATTCATCAAGCCAAGGGATAAATGGCATGAGGTATGTATGTATATATGTGAGGTATTTCTCATATTCCCACATATTTTATTCAGGTTGTCAAAAACCTAAGCTATGTTTGGATATTAATTTTGTTTAAATTAGAGATACTTTTTTATATTACAGATAGAATGATTCTTAAAATGCATGCCATTAACTACTCTATAGTTTCAGGCGTTACAGAGTGAAATTCCTTCATATTAAATAAAATAATTTTATAGATATATAAATTCACGCAATGAAATTATCGTGAAAGTTATTTTAATTAATATGCCATTAACTATTTTTAAATAAACTATACTTTCAGTACACGTACTTAAATTACTAACGTCAATAGTTTGGCACATTCTCACCTTGTAATAAGAATTTAAATATCCTATGATTAGAAATCTGAAGGATCGGATTGATGTGGTGGCTAGAGTGTTGGCTTCCCACCCCGTGGGCTCAGGTTCGAATACCGGAGGTGGCAGATAATTTTCAGAGACCTTTCCAATCCCTGCTTGAATGCTATATGGAGGATATTTCAAGCGCAACACTCCGTCCGTCGGATGGGACCTTAAGCCGTGGTCCCCTTGGTGCCTTTCGTTAAGAGCAGGCTAAGGCCGACGCCGGGTTTCTCTCCATCCTTCCTAACCTACCCTTCCCTTATGGCGCAAATGACCTCAGCTGTCAGTCACCTCCTCCAGATGGCATACCGATTAGAATTCTTACGTAAATTCATTCAATAAAATGCCTATGAAAAATCATCTTTTTATCTACGGTACTAAAGGATCAAGGATTAAATTTAACCCGAGTGTAATTTTTACAAAAAGTCTACCAAAGAACGGAATTATTTTTATCCCTAAATATAAAAATTACTTTTCGCATAGCCCTCGATTTAAGGTCAAAACGCATGAAAATAAGAAATAGGGTAAGCTCTGCCTTCAGTCGGATGGAGATGAAAGTGATCAGCTTAGATATCCAACCGGGGATATCCGCTACCACTTTTTGTAGGTAATATTTATTCGCACGATTTATGAGATGTGAACAAGCAAGATAAAAATTCATCGTCTACAAGCAGACGTTTCCAAAAATTTTCGTTCGAGCTCTCGGTATTTTTTTTCGGACCAATGATGTCAAAGTATAGAATCGAATGGAAATTTCGAGTAAAAAAATAGCCAAGTCAGCCGTGGAGAAGGAAGAGGAAGAAAAAAAGAGGTGAAAGAACAGTTTGGGCTGCGATGGAAGTGAGGGGGAGAGTTTGTTGAAAAAAGGACGTTTCCATGGTGATCGAATTTCGGTAGGAGAAGAGACGTGGTTTTTCCAGAAGAGGAGAGTTATAAGAGCAAAGATAAACGATAAATGAAGGCCAGGAAGGAAGAGAAGAAACCCGATAGGTATTCCGTGGCGGAACTGATGAGATTTGTCTGGCCCAATGAATATTGATATGAGGGGGGGATTCCTTTCTTTCTCGAGAAGTGAACTTTCTGCACGTGGAAAAAGGTACTTCCTTTTTACACTTTTAGATCGCCGCCATCATTTTATTAACTGCCTCCTCCCCCCCCCCCCTCTTCGTATTGAGGTGGTTCACTACCTTGGCGGAAAGCGCCACTGCAGACAATCACATATTCCCTAAACGCAACTCATGAAGGTTGATCCCAGACACGAACTATGAATCATTTTTATGAAAATTTTAAATTATACTCCCTACTTATGTACTTCATACACTGATCAAGGATCAAGGTAGGTACGCCAAAGAAGAGCAAGGTGGATTGGCCACTTAATGGCAATGCAGTTACGTGGGAGGCATAGTGTAAGGACAAACTGATTGAAAATCCATAGAGAAAGACCAAGGGGTAACTCTCTAGGATAGAATCTAGCGATTTGATCGATGGATTTTCCTTCTTCGTAGGAAAATCCTCTAAAATCGCTGGCACATTAATGGCTTTGCCTGGTTTCGCTAATTAGTAGGGCCCCCTTCGCTTCTATAGCGTTGGGGTGTTTTTCCCTCGTCCCGTCCCTTCCGCTCCTATCCATTCCCAGGGTCGTCGTCGGGCTCCTATCGCGGCGGCTCCTCTTTCTTTTTTCCATCCTCTCCTCCCTCTCCCCGGGTGATCGGGCGTATAAGCCACTGGCTTGGTTCCCGGCCCCGGTGTGTTGTATCCCTGAAGGGCTCCCATTGAGCCCTCATTCTCTCTCTAGAATAGATCAAGAAAGGTACGGGGAGCCTCAGGGAGGTAAAAAGAATTAGTCAGGTTTAGAGAGAAATAGAGGGCTGCACTATATACCAGCCTTAAGATTGTAATACAATGATATAACACACACAAAAAGGTGCGTGAATTGGACAGACCTATGAGACAATGCTACGAAGGAAGTATCAATAGACATCCTACAGCGCTTCAAGTAATAATACCTTGATGCGCAGTGAGGTGTGCGGGTTCAGAGATATAAACAGAATAGGAAGAAATTCGCTGAGGAAAAAGATCAATTTACACTTCAAGTATTCGAAACCAGATTCCTCGATTTCCGGTCAGGAAAGCTTTCTGCAAAAGCAATGAATTTTTAACACTAAATTTCTTCCTTTGTATTTTGATATCGTAAAAATTCAATATTTAGGAAGGGAAAACTTTAAGTAAGGTAAAAGAATTATTTTGACTATAGGTGAAAGAGATTTTGCAGATCCCACTTAAAATTGAATCACTACATTACTCTATAATGCGCGTTTATCATTTGTAAGTGCCAACTTTATGATTTGAATCCCTACATCAAATTTCACATGAAACCATCACTGTCACTTATATTATTATTATTATAGACCTCGTGTGGATGCTTGTAGTCGTAGTAGAAGTGGATGCTTGAAAATTATGTGGAGACATCGATTAATGAGTTTATTGATTAATTAAATGCTATCAATTTACTTAGAATTTGATATAAAATGTAAGGAACAATATTTTTAATAAAATCCTTGAAGTAGATGGTTCACTATTTTGAAACATCTAGCCTCGCGTATCAATCCTGTTGCGGGTGTTGAAAAATTGGTAGTCTACACGATAACTTCCCAATTAAAATGCGATAGCAATGTAGAGACAAAAAACCATATCCCAATTAACCTCAAAAAGCCTAAATAGATATAGTGTACTGTATTTCTACTCGTTCACCACTGGAGGCGCTTGGCTCCATACTTTGAGAGTCGACAATATATGGGATGGGGAAAAATATATGGGATGACGCAACTATATAGTGTGGTGAACTCCGATAATTCTACTGTCTCTGATAATGTATAAAACCTTGGTAATGCAATGGCCGTTTTACAGAAATATAACGTATAAGCGTCCAGTTTCATTATTACTCGCTAACAATCCACCAATTCTTCTTATGTCTTAGAGAGGCCTTATAATTTCCTTATCGAGCCGATATTTTCCTTTCTACTCATTTACTGAATTCAGCCTCATTTTCTGGCTTCCCTGATTGTTTTCCCCGCGTTTCCAAGAAGAGGAAACGGGATTGTTTACGTTCAGCCTCAGTCTTCCCCGTCAACACTCGGAATTCTGTCGACACGACATCGATAGTATATGCATTGAGATTCCGTCCGACCCATTTACACAAGACTTTGGTCGGACTGTTATTTTCTTTCCCTACCTCGGTTCCCATTCCGCCTACTTCTCACCGCATCCAATTTCAAATGAACATCGGTCTTCATTTCGACTTCAATTTACACTTTTCCTTCGACTTATTTGCCCTCATTTCCATCTCGTCAAATATTAGCGTGATTTTTTAACCTCGCGTAACTAATTCGAGAGCAGATGATCGAAAACAGTCGAATTTTAGCGCGTTCCGCTAGACTTAAAATGCCCCTGAAGCTGAGCAAGCCCCTCTTTCAATATCCTTCGGGTCTTCAGGGCCTTTTCCTTTTAATTTTCGAATAGATGGAAAAATAACAGATAAATATTCATTGCACGAACCTCGAGATTTATTCTTTTAGACGAGTGTAAGTATGAATAATAAGTCTCCCTATTGGTTATAAGTTAATAAAAATGATTGTGTACACTAATTTTCCTAAATTTCTCATCAATTGTGAGAATAAAAGAGAAATCGATTGGCATATCCGCTTTCCCTCCATACCTATAAGTTATACTAGCTATATATGAAAAGCCCAAGTGATGAGGGCATTCTTGAACAATGAAGGAATATCCTCAACGCTGGGAATATACGTATTGAATTAAGGAAAAATTTCACTAAGACCTACATTTAATAATAATATTTTAATAATATAACTTCATTCCACTCATACCCTTTGCAAAAGCAATGGAATATAAAAGTACCCCATTCGAAACTGTTTTGTAAACTTTGTAATTGTAAAATGTAAACTTTCTTAATTTTAATATGCTGATTCTTTTTTTTCTTATCATTTGTGCATTCAATTATAAGAATCCAGTTATTAATCATATTGAAAACTAACACACATGGTCAACAAATCCAGGCAATTTTCAGCCATCTATAACCATATAATTCCTTAGTTAAACTATAAACTCCATATATATACAATGCTTTTAACTGTAACCATCATTAATTATTTAGTAAATGAGCTTCCTTAATTTCTTCTTCACGGGATTTTTTCCCTGAAATCATCCTGAATTTTCGAAAAATTTTAAACTTAAGGGCTCGGGCGGCAGTGGTTAATGTTATCCGATTTTGAAAAAATGTCGGATCTGAGGACATAATTTAAGAAGAAAATTTTCCCGCAGAGGGCAAATTTGATCCAGATAAAAAGTAATTTTTCAGCCCAACTTAATGACTACCTATATCTTATGAAATTTCGGAAGCCATGCTTAAAAACTATAGTGCCACCCTAACATGAAGTTGATACAGCATTCCCTACTCCATCTGTCTATTTCCATGATATATCTTACCAAGCGCCAACCCTTATTTATATCGCCTTGAAGAGACGAGATACGATAAAAATTCATGGAATTGAATCACTCTAAAATCGTCTTTAACCCCTGGAAAAATTATCAAAGCACTGAATTTTCTATCTATTATGGTGTTTCCTACTGCCTCTATGCCTCTACTTTGAGGGGGAATTTGGGGGTCAAAATATCGATGGTAATGAGGAATTTGATCATCGCGGAGGAGCTTGTTAATGGCACCAAAGTCATTGTGGCAGCCATTAGTCACTTTTTCTAACATTCAGAGAGCCTGGAAGCCAAGAACTGCTTAGCATTCCTAGGATTACGTTTAAATAAGTTCAGGGTTGGGCAGTATTTCAAATAAAATTATTTCAAAATACGCATTTGAATTACATTTCTAATTTTTATTTGGTATTTCATATACTCGACCTGAATGTATCTTTAATTTTGTATTTCAAATACAGATTGTTGGTATTCTCCCATTTGAAATAAAAAATACATTTTTAAAATACTTTTTAAATATCTCTGACAACACTTCTCCAACATTATGATTCAGAGATTTCTTCGTTTTCTTCGTGTTTGCAATGATTCTTAAAGTGCCAAGGCAGGTTTTATTTTTTTAAGATCTCTTGGTTTCCACAAAAACTCATTTTGTATTTAAAAAGGCATTTTTAATTCTATTTTGTAATTTTAAAATACCCAGGTCAAAGGTATTTTGTATTTAAAATACATTTGGAGTGGTATTTTGTATTTTAAATACATCTCGGCATGTATTTTTCCCAGCCATGAGTAGGTTAGGAAAAAACGACCGTTAATGAACAAACGGCAGACAAAAATTGTAATATATGGCCAGTAACTCGAGGGACCAGTAAAACCTTAAGGCATTTAACTCCTGGTTCGTCTAGTCAAAATTATCATGCTTTTCACTATAATATTGTAAAATATAACTGGAGATTCCTTCGAAATAATTTTAGCTTCAACGATAGGAGAAATAGAGAGATAGGTAGTTTAGACATATCTTAACACTTTGAATGCCGGCTGCTAAATTCAAAGCCCTACTGAAAAATCCAGCCATTTTTTACTATATTCGTACATTTTTTAAAACATTAGCATCAAAAATATATTTATATCGATGTTCATTTCAATAAAAATGGACTTTGCTCTTCTTTATGAATGAGTTGAATAACATTTATTGCTAATTTTTAAATACATAATTTAACAATGAAAACCTACTGTTTTTGAAAAATAAAAAAGTTGCAACATATGACGTACCGCCATAGCATGCATAATAATTTTTTTAATACGCTCAATTCGAACTATTTAAAGCATGGAAATCAAAAAAGCATTGTTCCAAGCTTTATAAATCCTGGATGAACAAAAGGGTCAATGCACCCTCGACGAACGGTCCATTGGCCCAAAGAATTTTCACACTAAGTGGCCTAAGATGAGGATGCTGGTATCTACAGAGGACTATTCGTCCTCAAGACATAAATTGAACTCTTTTTCCATCGAGCAGTTGATTTTTGAAAAAACTACCCCTAAGCAGTAAACTGGAAAAGTACCACGGGCGAAATATTACGGATTCACGCATACAAAGCCAATTAAATGGAAAGACGTAATATTACGTCCATGGCAATCCTCAGAAGGATTAGCAGGACGTAGTATTACGTCCATGACACGCAAAGTGTTAAATAGAGCTGAAATTTTAAACATTTGAGTCCTCGTGAATGGTTGATCTATCGCTCATCTGGATGAAGAGCGTGGTGCAGGATAACAGCGCCCTACCGTCTGAAAGGCTTCGTTCTCACATCAGTTAGGAGAGGCTGCTCCATTTTCAAGGCCATATGTTCCCATCCCAAACCGCCATTTAATTTCTTCCCAATATCCAGAATCATTCGTTCCTCTCATCCTATCCCTCCACCCCTTGGACGAGTCGGTGGTCCTTACGTGTTGTTAGCCCATGTACATATATGCTATCCCACCCCACATCCATTCTTATCCCCTGAACATCATTTCCTCAACACGAAATCAGTATCTCGGAGTGTAGGTCTTGAAAAGTTGTAATGCATTTTATGCCAGCGTTTCGGTTTATTTCAACCTTCATCCGGGTTTCAAATGAACATTTATTTGTAATTTTCAATAAATAAACAAATAAAAGTGTTAATAACGACGTATTTACAGTAATTTATGGTTTATTAAAAAAAAACAAAGGATAAATTAGAATTTTGATGCATAAATTTTATGCGACATTTATTATTTATGGCTGCTAAGTTAATGCAATTTCTGGTTACCCATCAATTTTGTCTAATTAAATAAATGAAACAATTGCCTCATTTGTCTTTATCCAATATGTTTGGTTTTACAAATAAAAACCATTTTTAAAAATCTTTTTGATAAATCAGATATATTATCTAAAATTTTGGTATTTTTGAAGTCGAAAATACAAAAGGCTATTGTTGAAAATTGTTGTTGCAAAACTCGGGAGAGTAGTGCCCCCTTTCTCCAGGCTACGTGCCTGCTCCTAGACCTCCGAATCAATTCTCACTGGCCTTCCGGCTTCGCTCTCTTTCCGTGCGTACCCCTTTGGCCCTTAGATAACCTTTGCACATAGCAGATTGTCCTCTATTATCGGCACCATTACTCTTCTTCCTCATCTCTTTCCTCCCTCTACCCTGTGAGTACCCAATACCAAAAATCCTGAGCACTGGCTCATTCCACGCTTGATCCCCCTCATTTGTTTTGCCATCGCTCTCGTCTTTCACTTCTCCTCATCCACGAATATACCAAACCCTATCCAAAACCTCTACCTTTTTAAAGCGGCAATTTCCTTTCTATTTAACCAACTTATTTCGCTCCCAACATTCACGGTATGCAACAAAAATCATAATTCAGGCGCACAGCTAAACGCAGCTTAGAAGAATACCCCGTTTTCATGCCGGTATGTGAAGCTAAAGCGAGTTTGTATGAATTTCAATTATATGAGACACAGACAATACGCACCGGTTGTCAGACGCTTTCTCCGGCACAATTTATAAACAACGTTTTAGAAAAAATCTACATTGATTGGGTCTTGACTCTTTGGCGACCTAATGATGGAAACCGAGAATTGAAATCCATACTTCAATTTGTCACAGCATTGAAAACAAAAAATGGAATTTAATATGTTCTAGTAGTGACTATGAAAATAGATAATATTGAAAATCTTCCCTTATCCAAATAAGGTGCGTAGCGATGTGTGTCGATTGCGAACTGCCCGTCGCACATAAGCGTACACCCAAAAATGAAATTTCCGAAAAATTTGACGGGTAAGTGCAGTAATTAGAAAAAAAAACCTCAATTATTAAATTAGTGAAAGTAACAAGTTCTGAGGAATTCACTAGTCGACATAGGCCAGAGTGAAAGCGAGCGCTTTCGAGACTGCCGCAATTTTTTTCTTAAAATTGCATTACATCTTCCTAATAGCCAGTTCATAATATGCACTAGCATGAATTCTTATGCAAATCGGACAAATCTTTGGTATTTTGACGACTTTCTCCGATGTATGACCCCACTGTGTGTCGGTGTATTCCTGGTTCGTAGCTGAATGACCCTCCACTTCAGAAGGCTATATCATGATTGCAATAAATACGATTTGAGTTCCGTAAACTGGATACAGAAAAAATATGGAAGAATCTTTAAATTTTGACGCTAAAAAAACGTTATATTCGAAGGCTAATTAATTTTTACAATAAAATGAGAATTTTAAGGCACCGAAAGTGGACTGTGACGAATTAGGGAAAAGTACTGTATGATGAAACAATGACTTGCAATTTTCCACAATAATAAAATTTACTTCGACTCGAGTTTCGATGTTACTACATCATTTTCAAGGTACAACTGAGAGAGGAGAAATGGGATGGAAAGTCCTCAAGGAGTTGGCTGGAATGGGTAGAAGTTGAAAGCGTGGGGGGTGGGGAGGGTGGGAGGGGAGAGTGGAAAAACCGGAGGAGGTAAAAAGGTTGGAAATTAAAGGGTTTTTTCCCAGGGTTAACAAAATTTGGGCATAGAGGCGAAAGCATTTAAATACACGTGGCGGTCTTCTTATCTTCGGGTGTTGTTTCCGAGGGCCATCGGTGAATGGTGTGGAAGGGGGAAGACGTCTTCTGTGCCCGTAGGCTGCCGTACGGATTAGTAGGGCCCTCGAGGACGCGTTCTCCTGAGGGTGGGTAAGGTGGGGAGCGGGGGGTCATCGAGTGGGCAACAGGAGGGGGGGGGAAGGGTTTCACCCACATCTTGCTCGGAAAAAACATCTAATTCAGGTTATTCTCCAATTTCTAAATTTTGAAATGCATTTTCGGCACCGTTCTCATGTTTGTAGATTCGAAAGTTTAGTTTGAAAAATGAAGGCAACCTCCAACCCATCTCCTCCTTATTTTGAACCCTGGGTATTACAAGTATTTTGGTACAAGGAGTTTAGTATTATGTAGCTGATGTCTTCTTTCCAGGATAAATACCGTGCTTGATATTAATAAAGCTTTATTCGTTGCCACAACCATTACTTATTGAACCAATCTTCTAAAATGGGTAGACTTTCCAGGTAACAGGTTTTCTATAATACCTAAACACAATTTTAGGTTGATCTCTGCATTTCATCGGGATTTTCTTCCGCGTCAGCTTGTTTATAGACGACAGTTTCGCTGGCTATCCTGCCAGCGCCTTCAGGTTGAAGGTAGGCAGGATAGCCAGCGAAACTGTTGTCTATAAACAAGCTAATGTGGAAGAAACCCCTGAAGAAATGCAGAGATCAATCCATCGCCAAAGATTTTTATTTTTATAAATTTCAGAGATCAGAATCGTAAAAAGCGGCTTCAAAAGCCTTTACATTTCCAGGAAATAATAAATATCGTGCTTGATATTACACAAGCTTCACGTGTTGGCCACAATTTCCTGATCGTATCATCTGAACTGGGTGAATTCCAGGGGACAAGATTTCAGGATTCCGCAAAATTTCAGATTAAAACTGTTTGCGAAATTTTTAATTTTTTTCAAGTTCCGAAGATAAATTTATGATTATCGACTTAATAATCTTATTTATATTCAACTTTGGTTGACATGGGTTACCGAGCCGAGCTTTTCAGCATTCTGGACCACTGTACGCCGTGGAGTGGTATTTCGTTCGATCCCTCGGAGACGCGCATGCTATTCATAAAATTATGTTCGTTGAAAGACAAATCCAGCGAGGAGTGATTGATTGTTTGCCAAACGGCAAGTGACATACTCAAAAGCTATTCCCGTGAAATCCCGAAATCTTCGCCAACAGCTATTTGAGTGGGTTGGTGGTAATATCCAGATTGAGGGGGCGGCGAAAGAAAAATCGAAAGGAAATCTCTTTTCTGAGAGCACGCAATCCCAAGATTGAAACGGGGACTTCAAAAGAGATCCCACCATATCCAAGTAGCTCAAAAGGAATGCATGTTAAAGAGGTTCTGCAGTGACTGCAGAATTTAAAAAAAAATATTAATTAAAATTTTGGCACGTAATTTTTAATTAAAATTATTTCTTACTTTACATTCTTTGAAGTTAAGGACCAAAATTACGGTCACAAAAGATGGATATTTAAATGGCAATTCAAATATTTTTTAAATTTTACGATTCTTCCACTGACGTAATTAGATACAACAAGCACTATTAATTCAGTGAAAACTCATCATCACTGTACAACAAACCTAAGATTCACTTGACTCAGCGCTCCCCTAAATTATCAATATCATCTTATTTTTTCACACCACTGTATTTCTTCTCTTTCACATCCTTCCTTACCGATTCCATATATTTGGTTCGGTGTCTTCCTTTTTCGTTTTTGTCATCTACTTTTTCCTCCTTTGAAAACTGTGAAAGCAATATGGCTATTCCAAAATTTCATTATTTATATGTTTCTAACGCAATGACGCATCTTAAATAATTTTTTTTTTGCCACAGCGGCATTCAAATACTGTAATCTTCGCTGAGCGAAAAAAATGGCTTCTCTCAAAAATTTATAGTGAATCTCCGGTTGAAATGTCAACTGATATAATTTTTGCAATCATTTACCACATTCTTCAACAAAAAATGACATTTATGCATTTTTTATAAGATATTAGGAAATATCAATGGCTATGAGATTGAATAGAGGAGGCCCAATTCCATACCACAGAAGGCTGATTTCTGTTGCCACTTCGGTCGCATTTTAATCGGTTTTCAAAAATCTCCAATATTTCTCCATTTCAATGTTTTCAATTGTAAGGAATATTTTTGAAAAGTTATGAATTTGATAAATCACATCATCATGAATGTAAATTTCGGTTGACACCCTTAATTATACCTTATTTCCCCGTGAAACTCGGATCAATTTGTCCGTCAGCGACGCGAGTGGCGACTTCTGCAAACCCATTTAAATGCGCGGTGGGCGACAACAGGTTATGAGGCTGACTTGAGGATCCTCTATTGTAATATTCGTGATCAAGGGCAGGTCTTGGCGGGATGCGCAGTGTCGTGTTCACTTTTTTCGGGCGCTTAACGACCGTTTTTTGCTACTTCTAACCGTGAATCGAGGAAGAAGACACCTCTTAATGATAAATAGCGTAGATGTAATATGGAATTGAGAAGTAAACTTCGGAGACGGATGCTCTCCGACAGTGGTGTACCCAGGTATTTCTTTCGAGGGGGGGGTCCAAAACTAGGGGGGAAATTTTTTGAAAAACAGGGTACAAAGTAATGGGTTTTAAACTAATTTTAACTCTTTTCATAATCGAAAAATCTTCATTTTTGAAAGAAATATTGTGAAAATCCATGACTTTTCAATATTTTGTTTTATATTATGAAGGAAAATGACTGTATTATTACATTTCAGGGGGGTCTAGACCCCCCGGGCCCCTCCTCTGGCTACGCCTCTACTCCCCGAGGCCGTCTGAAGCCCTGCAGGGACCAAAGCGAGGGATTCCCGCCTAGGCCAGTCCACCCCTGCATCCTACGCCGGGAAATCTTCGGATTTTTTCTTCAAACCTCTTCCCCCTCGCTACGAGTGTCTAACCTTTATTCTCTCCCGATAGATTTTATCTCAAACTCCCCCCCTAAAATTTAGTTCCCGCTCCCCCTTTTGCGGAGTCTTCATGCCCGACTAATGAGATTTGAAATGTCCTTTCCGATGGGACCCCCCCCGCTCACACTCCCGGTGTGAGATTTCTTTTAAAACCATTCCCACAGCATTCTCCCCTCTCCTAAACATCCCACGTCCGGGGCACTCTCTTCGCATGCCTCCCTTAAAATCTCTCCCTCCTCTCCCGTTACTTTAGACCTTGCCTATCCCTGCCCCCCTTAGTATATCACATCCACTATAAATATAAGAATATAAAGACCTCACTCGCCGATCACATGGCTGATGGAGGCAGCATTATCGCCAGTGGAGACCAAGGTCGGTATAGGTGACCCGAAGTAATGAAATATATATAAATTTTGGCACTTTTGCATAACTTAATATTGAATCAAGGCATAACGTCGTGAATTCGTGTCAACGTGCGCTGGTGCCAAGCGCGTTGTTAACTGCAACTTTATAACTATTACTTTATGGATGCCTATATAACTACTATGTGAGGTTCCCTCAATGAAACACCGTATTACTGGCATTATTAACCCCTCCCACTTCGATTAATTTCCTGAATACCGTTCTCCTATTCTCTATTTATTTTTTCAGTGGTTCTTTTACAAATGATAGGTAATGAAATGATATTTTTTAATTTGTAATCAACGTATAACCGTGAAATAAAATGTGATTATTAAACATGGAGAACATAGCTATCGCCACGCGAATAAAATCATTTTAATCCTTTCAATTCATCGTGTTTCATGAAATATGAATTATTTATGTATACTATGAACGTTTTTACATTATTAAGCTTTCCAAATAATTATATTGTTCCTCAAAATAGTGCTAAACTCATGAAAATCCGATGACGAGATACACTCGTCATTGCGCGGCTTGGCATCGCAAGTTTATGACGAGATAGACTCGTCATTACAGCGCAAGGGGTTAAGTATTACGTTGAGTATATAAAAACTTACAAGGTACAATTGCGGGAAAAATATACCGATAATATCAATAAAAAATATGAATTACCCTTTAAAATCACGTATGCGTTAACTTACGGTACGGTATTTGGAGGAGGTGACCGAGACATATAGTTATTGCACCACGAGAGAAGGTTAAGGAAGGGAGGAGAGAAACCCGGCGGTGGCATTAGCCTGCTCTTAAAGAAGGACGCCAAGGGGACCACGGCTTAACGTCCCATCCGACGGACGGAATGTTGCGCTTTCAGTGCCCTCCTCAAAGCACTAAAGCAGGAGTCGGGCAGTCAATGAAAAATCTCTGCCACCGCCAGGATTTGAACCCTGACCGTTTGGGTGGGAAGCAAGCACGATAGCCACCACACCAACCCGATCCCCCCTGTGTTAAAATTGCCATGACAGAGAGGCTATTAATATTCCCATATCCAAAAACGGAGCGTCCACAGTAATAATTTAACAATGAGAAAAGTATTTTTTTAATCGTACAGAAAAATAGGAGAATTTTCTCTGGTTGTGAATACCTTACCCCGGCTCTTAAATACAGTCAACTGTTTGGGATATTACTATCAAGAACGATTAGATATGTTTCAAATTCACACATGCACGAGCGTAAAAGTTACTGCAGCAGGGAGTCTATTAATGTTCCCATAACCAAAAAGCTGGCGTCCAGATCGCGCTGAAGACGTTTTCACTTGAAAAATTCCAATGATGCTGGAAAGTAGTGCGGAAGGAAATAAATTGATGTAACACTTTCGGGTTGGAAGGCCTCCGTAATGGGAGCCGGATGCCGAAAGAAGAGAAAGGAGAGGAGAGTAGATATCGTGAGTAAGTGAGGAGGGAGGTGGAATGGAGATGATGATATCGAGAAAAAAAAGGAATGGAGGAGGCTACGGTGGGCCGATCAAAAAGGCGGACTATCAATTCGAAGGGTTTTTTTTTGGATGAGCGAATGATAGTAAATGGAGGTAGAGACATGCAAGAATTCGGCTGGGGATGAATTATGACGCCTGCCAAATGCGCACTTAACGCTTTAGAGCACCCCCCGTCCCACCATAAATTTCTATATCCGAAGGGACTGGGGCTACTAGAGGGTTCTTTTTCCACCCCCGCGCACAGTAGGCTAAAATCGAAAGAGAAAAAAACTTCCCAAACACGCAAAAATGGTTTTACTTTGGTAAAGAAGTTGAAAACTTGCACATTTTATTGCATTTTAGATCAAAAAGTAAATTTCGTTGCATTGATCCACACAGTATTTGTAAAATTAATATCATTGCATTTTAAATATTCACTATCTAGTTTCATTTTGGTGATGTATTTTTCATTTACAATATTTTTGTTTTTTTTTGTATAAACTGTTACCACCTGGCAAATAGCCAACTTGTAACTTGAACAATATAATAATAATAATAATTAGTATTTGTTAAAATACTCAACCGGTTCCGAGTTCTTCAGTTCATTATCAAGGGGTGAACAAACTGATTGAGTATTTTAATAAACGAAACCGGTTTAGTCGTCGAATAAATACTGTTTGGAATACAGCTAAGTTTACTTTTTAATCTATCATGCCAAGATTCCACAAAGTAACCTCGCAAGCCATTGATTTCATTCGTCAATACATTAGTGCATGTTCTCACGTATATCGCTTTTCTTAGCATTCTTTTTTCAACAAAATATTTGGACTCGAAGTTGAATAAATTTCACTAAAATTGCCCGTATTGATTTTTTTCGAAATCTAGCATATTATAGCTAATGGTACACATTTTGTAACGATGCACAATGGGCTAGAATCGAAAAAAGCTGGCCAAAACCTCAAAAACGATTTTTTTGAGCTGGAAAGATGAAACTTCGCATGCATATTTTCAAATAAATTGTACATAACTTGCCAGATTATTTATATCCTGTGCCTCCACGTTAAAAATATATTTGAGGTCAAAGTTGAATAAATTTAGCGAACGAGCACCCTCGATTTTTTCTGAATTTCGCCAAATTTATCCTCGTGCAGTGGTTTCATGAATAGATTTTTTGACAAAAATGTTATGCCATCTTAATTAACACTTCTGTTTCTTCCATCAGGAGGGTTTTAAAATATTTTGTTTCATCGTTAACCATAGATATATAACAAAATGGTGGAGCCTGGTTTCAGCCCATTTTTTTACATAAACGTAGAGAAAAAGTAGATACTGCCGCCGACTTACGTCAAGTGACTTATACCACGTCGTTCTATCAAGCTTCTAAATTGTGAATCTAAAGTAAAATCTTGCACCAACTTACAACCTCGAATTTTAAATCGTTTTTTCGAGCGTGCGGTCGACTCCGGTCCAGGCCGGCTGCGTCGGAGAGTACGGCGACGCGGCAAGCGAGTGGATGCGATATGGCCACATTCATTTTTATATCTGGATAATAGCTATAATAGTGTTGAAAAATAATCACCAGAAAGTAAAATTAATAAATATTGCTACGAATGACCCTTATAAAGCAATCGCTGGGCACTGCAAAAGGTACGCTGAAAGACTTCCTTTTTTTTAGTGCATTACATATACTACTTAGGTGAATGGACTTAATCGCGTGCTTAGCGTAGGGAAACGGAATCTTTTATTAATAGACAAACTCTCTTTCTAGTCAAGAGCCGTCCATGACCCATGGCCTCCACTTACCAGCCTCCCATACCTATTTAAAGGCCTGCCGACAAAGTACACGCGAGTGGTTTTTTGCTAAAATATTCGCGGGGATATACTCTTTTTCTATTGAATTGCACTTTCACATTTAGTTGTGATTCTGGTGCGATATCGAACGGTTCTGTTTGCTGTGTTCTTGCTGCTATGATTAATGATGAAACAAAATAGTTGAAAACCCTCCTAATGGAAGAAACAGAAGTGTTAATTAAGATGGCATAACATTTTTGTCAAAAAATCTATTCATGAAACCACTGCACGCGGATAAAGTTGGCAAAATTCAGAAAAAATCGAGTGTGCTCGTTATTCGATAAATTTGTTCAACTTTGGCCTCAAATATATTGTTAACGTGAAGGCACAGGACAGAAATAATATGGCAAGTTATGTACAATTTATTTGAAAATATGCATGCGATTTTTCAGCTTACCAGCTCAATCGTGCGAAAGATCCACAGAGGAAAAATCATTCGCCTTGACCGGGATTCAAAGAAATCGTTTTTGAGGTTTTGGGCCAGCTTTTTTCGATTCTAGCCCACTGTGCGAGGTAATGAAACAAAAAACTCACAGTGTTGTTAAACAGTTCCTTATTTTTAATTCTCATTAACTCTCACGACTTAGCTGTTATATTTGTGACCGGTACGAAACGAAATGGCGGACTCTGTCATCCGTCCAATTGCTGTGTCTATGAAGGACTATAAAAAAGGTCACACCGAGTTACCTCGAGATATTTACACAGCATATACAACACATTCAATTTGTACCACCGAACAATACATTCTTACAATCAATGGGTACACCATACAATAGATTCTCATATATTTTACTCTTGGAGCATTTTCAAAAAGTTCATTAATAAGTTACGGTAGCTCTAAGTAAGTCCAATTGGTACAAGCATTTTTCAGAACCTAATTTATGGTTTCTAATCATCACAAATGTGAAAATGTAACAGTAGAACTAAGACTGTTACCTATTGCACTGCAAAATAGTAGTTAATATCATCAGAAGAAGAACATACAAGGTTAAAATAGGAAATGATCAACCTAGATTTAGTATTTACACCGAGTGGTCAGTCCTGAAAAAGCTTCATACGCGTAAAAACCTATCTTGGGATACCGCGCGGGTAAGATTATAAGAAACTAAAATAATAAAAAATTATAATAATTAAAATAATTTTTTTATGATTATTATTGTAGCGCCGGTTCGCAGGAGAAGGATATTCAAAATAACGTTCGCTCACTTCGAGGTTCAAAACACAACTCTTTCTTCTCTCCCTTTTACAACGGGCCCCAAAAGCCCTTCTCCCGTCGAGGGCTTCACGCCCCCACCTCCTGGGTTTCCCCCAAGAGTCCATGTCCTGAGTAGCAGACAGCGCTCCGCTACACTGCCCCCTCCTTTCAAAGGCGTCGCGCCCTCGCGACGGTCAGCATAGCTGGAACCTTCGCTGTCCTCGGATCTCGGAAAGTTGGCGCCTTTATCTCCTTACCTCTGAAACGAAAAGAAAAGAGACCACCCCCCCCCCCCCCCCCGGAATTACTCCTCCCTCAGAGCCCGGCTTGAAACCTTTGCGGTTCTCTTGTAACCCGTCTGGGATATCGCATGGTCGGCTCAATAACCGCTTCAGCTGGTGGCTCCTCTCTCGCTGCCGGAGTCGCTTGGCCCTCATGTGTTGGTGGAATGGAGAAAAACTTCCATCCACCCCCTCCGCGGACGACAGGTTTTTCCCTCGCCGTCTCGGTCTCTCTTGGCCCAGCTTTTGTTTCTTCCACTCCGTCCGTATTCTGACATTCCTTTTCCGTGTCTCCTCCCGGTCTTTCCTCCCACCTTTTGAGTCGGTTGAAGTGTACCACTAAGCGGCGGCGAGGATTATCCACCTTCTTCACCCGGTACGTGACCTCGGACAATTTCCGTATGATTTGGAAGGGGCCCGTCCAGGGGCGATGGAATTTACGACACTTCCCTCTTGCCGTAGCGGGATCGTGGAGCCATACCCTTTCCCCTTCTTCAAAGGGTGCACCGTGACACCGGCGGTCGTATTGTTCTTTTTGCCGGAGGTGGGCCGACCCAAGCCTCTGCCGTGTGAGAGCATGGGCTTTCTCGAGGCTCTCTCGCAACCGTCTCACAAATTCGCCTTCTTTGGGCTGCGCCACCCCCCTCTGCACATCAGGGATCCCCCACTCTAACTCAATGGGGAGGCGCACTTCTCTCCCAAACATAAGAAAATAAGGTGTAAATCCTGTGCTGCCGTGTTTGGCCGACCGATAGGCTAGCATGACGGAATCCAAATACTCATCCCATTCGGATTCCATATCCGTCCACTGGCTCAACATAGCTAATAATGTTCTATTGAACCGCTCGACTTGGCCGTCCGACTGCGGGTGGTAGGGTGATGTTCTTGTTTTTACCGCCCCAATCACTTTACACATCTCTTGGAAGAGGCGGGATTCGAATTGGCGTCCTTGATCAGTGTGGATTTCCCGTGGCACTCCCCACCTGCACACGAAGCCCTTAACATGATGCGCCACTGTTTCCGCCTCTTGGTTATGCATGGCATACGCTTCGGTCCACTTGGTGAACTCGTCAGCGACCACCAATATATATTTATTTCCTGTCTTTGTTTGAGGAAGTGGTCCTAAAATGTCCATGGAAATTCTTTCCATCGGTCCTCCCGTCGGGCAATGACCCAGTGGTGCTCGTTGCGGGTGAGGCGGGGATTTCCGACGCGAACAATCTTCACACGTGCGGCACCAAATTTCCACGTCTTTTGTGTATCCGGGCCAATAGTAGCGCTCTCTCACTTTACCTAGAGTTTTCTCATACCCTAAATGGCCTCCGACGGGCGAATCGTGCAAAGCCCGAAGAATTTCGTCCCTAGCCTCAGCAGGCACTATTATCTGGAGACGGAAGGCGTCTCTTCCTTCTTCTTCCCACCTTCGAAAGAGAGCCCCATCCTTAAACACTAGCCTATCCCATTGTGCCCACAAAGCCTTCGCCTTCGGGCAGTCACCCCTCCTCTCTCCCTCGGACGGCCGAATTCCTGCTTCGAGTGCTTCCATTACCCTTCTCAACACGGGGTCTTTGCTTTGCCTGTCCCTCACGCTTTCACTGGGGGCCTCTAAGACGGCGTCGATTTTCGCTGATATCAGCTCCCCCTCTCCCCGAGCGCACTGTTTACAAACAGACCGGGATAAACCGTCGGCATTTCCATGTTTGTTTCCCGGCCGATGCACCACTAAAAAGTCATACTCCGACAATTGCTCAAGCCAGCGAGCAACTTGTCCTTCCGGTTCTCGAAACGATCTCAACCACTGTAGGGAATTATGATCGGTGCGCACCAAACCGTTTGCCTAATAAATATTGGCGAAAATGGCGGGTAGAATTGACTACCGCCAAAAGTTCACGCCTCGTCACACAATATTGTTTTTCGGCGCGTGAGAGCGTCCGACTATAATAGGCCACAACCCTTTCCTCGCCTTCCTGTCTCTGGCTGAGTACGGCCCCGATACCCATCCCGCTAGCATCACAGTCGAGCGTAAATTCGCAGTCCATCCGCGGGAAGGCCAAAATCGGTGAACACGTTAGCTTTCGCTTAAGAGTCTGAAAGGCGTCTTCACATTCTGCACTCCATTTAAATAAGGCATGCTTTTCGGTCAACCTGTGAAGGGGGCAGGCTATCTGTGAAAAGTCTCTAATGAACCGCCTGTAGTAAGACACAGTTCCTAGGAACGCCCTAAGCTCCTCAAGGGATGCTGGAGATCGCCATTGTGTGATCGCGGCAATTTTATCAGGATCCGTCGCAACACCATTTTTGGAGACTATATGGCCTAAAAATTTCACAGATGGTTTCATGATTTGGCACTTCTCAGGCTTAATTTTCAGTCCCGCCTTCCTTAGGCGTATCAACACATCTGTTAGCCTTTCTACGTGCTCCCTAAAATCCCTTCCGAAAATAATGACGTCATCCAAGTACACCAAACAAGACCTCCACTGTGCACCCGCGAGCACTAGGTCCATTAGTCTTTGGAATGTACTGGGTCCGTTGCACAATCCGAAGGGCAGCACTTTAAACTGATATAGACCGTCACCAGTGGTAAAGGCTGTCTTTTCTCGATCAACTTCCGCGACCTCGCACTGCCAGTATCCTGACGCCATATCTATTGTGGAGAAAGCTGTTGCGCCGGCGAGCGAATCGAGAATGTCGTCCATGCGGGGGAGGGGATAAGCATCTTTGTGAGTCACGGAATTCAGACGCCTATAATCAACGCAAAATCGCGTCGATCCGTCTTTCTTTTTCACAAGAACGATCGGTGAACTCCAAGGAGATGATGATTCTTCGATTATATCGTCCCTCATCATTTCCTCTACGATTCGTCGCACTTCTCCGCGTCTGTGGATTGGCAATCGCCTGGGAGGTTGCCGAATCGGGGACACATCACTAGTCTCTATTGTGTGCTTAAGAATGTTTGTACGCCCTAAGTCGTAGGGTCCTCGAGAGCACACATCTGAAAACTCATTCAACACTGTTTTGAGTTCCTCTATTTCCGCTTCACTAATATCGGCACAGTTTAAGTCAAAGAGGGAAGATGCTGGGGGAAGATGCGCGTTCTCCAGACTAAAAACGGGCTTTTGACATGTTTCCACTTGTTCTCCACAACACTCGTGCAATACGCCCACTTTCGTGTCTTTGTATAGAGTCACTGTCTCTCCCAAGGGATTCAGGAAAAGCATATTCACGGTATCCTTCACGTTATGCAAAATCCGCGCACCGAAAACGCCATAACGCTCTAAAAGTTTTGGGTTTGGCTCGATTATCCCCACTTTTTCTTTGAACCCCGGGTCCGAGCTCACCCAACACTCCACTACCACTTCGTGGTGAGGAGGAAGAACAACGTTCTCCTTCAACGTCACTGCGCAGCCCCACTCGCACTTTCCCTCACTCGTAAGAAAAGGAACCGCTTTTCCGCGGAGAATAATGCAATTCCGGGAAAAAGCCACGTCACACTGATGTGCTCGCAGAAAATCGGCACCCAGGAGGCATCCCTTCGATAGGCGCGGGGCGATGAGCACATCATGAGAGAACTCTTCCCCTCCGATCTGAAGTATCACTTCACCCTTCCCAAGCACTCGTAATGGCTCCCCATTCGCCGTTATTAGTGTCACATTGTCTGTTATGATTTTCCCCGAATTTTCGGTGCGGCTCCATATTTCTTCCGATATCAATGACACTGCCGCTCCCGTGTCTATTAGTATCTCGACGGGGATCTTCGAAACGGATCCGTGCACCAGGGGCACTGACTCGGACAAAATTGTCCAAATTTCCTTTGCTCCGCGTCCTCCGACGCCCTCGAGCGGTGAAGTAGTGTCTCGGGTTCCTTTTTCGTCTGCGGCCGAGAAGGTTACCATCTCCTCGGCCTTCCGTCGTTTCCCGAGAAGGAAAGCCGTGGGCATTCGGCCCTCAGATGGCCCTCCTCGCCGCACATCCAACAGCGCGGCCGATCTCTGCGCCTCACACTGGAATTAGGGCGCCGCCTCTCCGGAGCGGGAGCGGGGCCGTGGTCCTCACCACTCGACATAACCATCCCTCGTAGAAATTGCAACACCTCTCTCATTGTCTCTGAGTTCTGTGTCAACGCGGCCTCCACTCTGTCCTCGCGACCACACCCTCGACTATCCACACCGATATCCTGTGACCTGACGAGCGTCGCCGGCGCCAACGCATTCACTACCCTGGTGGATGACTCGGCGAAATGGATTGCCTCCATCTCGATTGCCACGCCGATTGCTTCCTCGAGGCTAGCAGGTCTCGCCTGCTTCACCCACACCCGAATGTTCCCGTCGAGCCCATCGAGGAAGCGGTCGCGCACTACGGCCTTTCTCGCATCCTCGGGCCAGGAAGGGTATGCGCGCCGAGCAAGGCGCCCGAGGTCCGTGGCAAAGGCGGCGATGTCTTCTCCGGGGTTGCGCGCCCTTTGGACGAATCGCGCCCTTTCCTTCTCGCTCGCTTCCCTTGGGTTGAAGCGCCGCCCCAATGCCTCCCGCGCCTTTTCATAGCTCCCTCTGTTTTCCTCCGGCAGATCACGAAACGCCGAGAGAGCGTTTCCTGTGAGGCAGAGTCTCAGGTAGAGCGTCTTCTGCTCCTCAGGCCATTTATTTATTTCCGCCACTGTCTCAAATTGGAAGACCCAGTCTTCCCACTCCTCCGCACCACTAAACTTCTCCGGCATCACCATACCCGCCATGGCTGCCGCCGCCGAACCGCACGCAAAATATCAGGATCGAGAACACAATCCTACCGACTGCGCCAATGTAGCGCCGGTTCGCAGGAGAAGGATATTCAAAATAACGTTCGCTCACTTCGAGGTTCAAAACACAACTCTTTCTTCTCTCCCTTTTACAACGGGCCCCAAAAGCCCTTCTCCCGTCGAGGGCTTCACGCCCCCACCTCCTGGGTTTCCCCCAAGAGTCCATGTCCTGAGTAGCAGACAGCGCTCCGCTACATTATTATTTGGCTCTCTTATAATCTTACCCGCGCGGTATCCCGAGAAATGTTTTTACATGTTGTTCGCCGGGAAAGTGTTAAATCATACATAGATTCATACGCATTAATCGTTTTTGTCCATCCCTCATCTACTGATTCACCACAACTTTAAGAAAACTTTACCTGGAAGGAATTGATGAGGTACATAAATAATGGTGGATGTGAAAAATTAAAATATTGCTGAGCAAAATTTTAACTACAGCTGCACGGCAACAAAACAAATCTTTAACTCTTCCCAGTGGCGTCCTCATCTACAACATCTAGTGTCACGAATCTGAAAATTATTTACATTGTGTATATCTCAGAGGTCATACTTCACTACCATCTCTATCTAAATATGCGTTAGTTTTCTGCTTCTTTGATTCGGTTTTTCAAATTAAATGTCCCAATCGTAGAGAAAAGTGAATTTCCCTTAAGGAATACAGTGAGGTTAACAGGATCACTATAAATGCCCACAGCATGAACGAGGAGCTTCCAAATGAAATCCATAGAATTTTTATCCAAGATATCTGATATTTAGGAAGTTAATCTACCGTCAGTGGCCATTTTTACCACGTCTTATTACACTCGCTTTCTTGTCTGTCCTTCCGGGAAAAATCTTGCAACTCAAATTTCAAATATGATTTATGAGAAAGTATAATAAGTTTTAGAAGAACCTTTCAGATATCAAAAATAAAAAAAGTGGTGCACATGTGAGATTATAAAATTAATAATTGCTGGTCAATAGATATCAGATTTGTCTCCCAGCGAAAGCGATTGTAATGTTACATGCGCGCCACGTTTTTCGTTTTTGAGATCTGAAAGGTTCTTCTGAAACTTATTTTACGTTCTCATCGATCATATTTGAAATTTTCAAACATTCAAGAGGCCGTAGGCAGTTATTTTCTTCTTTTTAACAAATAGAGGTTTTTATGAAAAGGTTATTTTTATATTATTTTCAAACATAACACTCAGATTTATTAGACATAACCTCGCGTAAGCTGATTCTGCTATGGAGCTTCACGTTTGGAGAGAGAGTTGAGGAAAATGCAACATCTACATTATAAGTTTTACTAAATGCTTTCCTTCATAACTCTGACCTCTTGCTACAAGGAACCTCTAGCAAGTCATGCAGTTTACCATACGTAAGAGAATATTCATTTCAATTTCTTGTTTAAAAAAGCCATGCGTAGCGTACTGCGAAACACTAGCTATTTGTACAAGAATTAGTAGACGTTAGGGTTAAACCTCGGCGGGTTTTTTTCAGGATTAAAAATTGCAACATGTAAAGCGATGGTTTATAATAACATGAAGAGATATCAATGTCCGAACACTTTATCTTTCTTATAGAAATGAAAGTATTATTATCCGTTATTTTCGTTATAGTTATATAATATAGAAAAAATGCACATAAAGGGTTTGGGCTCAATTTGTATGAAATGAAGCGTGACAACTGAAATAGCTAATTCAAATACACGAGTAAAATAAAATAAAAAATTAACGAATTTATCACCGGAAAAGTGAATATTTATGCGATCTACATATTAACTCATTTTTTAAATCAAAGGCATTGACAGTCAATCATTGATAATCACCTACTGCTCAATTGACATGCAAATTTTACTCAAAAATTCGTCCTGATAAACGTCAACATAAATTAAAGATTGATTTGTTCGTTCGCTTAAAATTCAAAGCACTCAAAACATTTATCCCCGACAGTACTTGTACCAAGGAACTTCATGTGTTCGAATGGAATCAAGGATAATCAAGCACCTACATCACAAAAGGATTTAAAAAGATCATTCAAAACCCAGGTTTCTCTTGTTATGAGATCCCCCCAATACCGCATGGAACTTAAGCGGCAAGAAGAATCGTAGCAAAGGTCAATTCTAATGATTATTTT
This sequence comes from Ischnura elegans, assembly GCF_921293095.1. Lineage (NCBI taxonomy): Eukaryota > Metazoa > Arthropoda > Insecta > Odonata > Coenagrionidae > Ischnura > Ischnura elegans. Next base: position 63,990,181 of record NC_060255.1, on the reverse strand, counting down.
AATACTATTAGCCTACCACACTGCAAGATGGAAGAAGAATTCCATCAAACCCAATGCTAATTATTCAACTTTTAGGACATCTTGGCTCCTTTGAGGACTAAAGATGACATGAAAGCATAAAAGTGACGGTTAACATTTTGCAAGGTAAGAAAACAATGCTCGTGCACTTGTATATTTTATCTTCATTGCAGAAATTAATATCAGCAACACTTCGTGAGTTTTGTTTACGAAATGTTTATGAAATGAAGCGTAGCAGCAGTTAGTTGTAGCTAGATGAAATATATTTGCTTCCAAACAAATTAAAACACGAAATAATAGACTTTAGCACCCGGGAAAATCAGAGATTGCTGAAATCCATACGTTAACTCATTTTTTCATCAGAGGCACCATCTGCCAATCATTGAAAACCTTTTCAATCCAAATGCCTATTTTTCAATTTAAATTCCAGTTTAACCAAACATTTCCTGCTAAACGTCAACATTAATTTATATCGATGGATATATAGATGTCATTTCAATTAACTGAGTTTTTCGTACGCTTAAAATTCTAATTTTTCAAAACGTATATCCCTGACGTTGATACTAGAATACGCTTTCAGGCTGGAAACGCAAAAATATGTATCACAAAAAACTGCAAAATATACGGTCACTCACACAAAATAAAGTAAGCTGACCTTTCAATTTAACGATTTTCATTAGCTGCACGCGAGCAAACATTTCAATAGATATTCATCCACTAAAATCATTTTATATTTCCCAGAAGCATCAATCATAATTTAATTCGAATAACTCGCATTAATTGATGCTTACACAAACTTATCGTTGCATTTAGGAGTGTTCAAAACACACCACCGCTTTTATTCATTATCATACTACAGCCAGAAGCCTATAGTTTTTAATTTTTTCGAAATATCAGGCGGATTTCGGAAGCAAACGCCTGCGGAGACCAAGACCTAACTACGCCCGTTACGGTAAAAACCAACATTGAATAAAGTTTCATGATTATTCAAACTAACTTTATAGATTGTAGAATTAAATTAATGATTTTTCGATGCGTAGATATTGACAATAGCTTATCAGTGTAGGCCACCCGCAACTCACTAATACCCCCACTCGAAATAAAATTCTGGCTATTCGCCTGTCTCTATAGGAATAATTCAGTAACAGCAGCCCACGACGAATAATCATATTTATACGGCATGGCTATTATACGATAGGCTTATCATACGATATGGTTATTTTAAACTCTTTTAGTCGCCGGAAAATATCCCGTAAGTACGTTAAATATTCACAAGCTTCTATCGAACACACGAACTGATGCGTACGCCTCTATTTAGAGCCATTTAAACGCATGTAACAGGAGCTATATAGCACTCGTTGCTGTTATTTACGTCGATTGTTGCTCTATAGGCACCTCTTGCTCTTAAATTAATATTGAAGGTAGGTCTCTTGGTTGCTTGTTACCTAATAACTCATCTGGATTATACAATAAAAATTCTCTGATCAATAAAATAGTGTACTCGTCGCTTTTTCTAAATACATCTACCACCCAGCATTTTCGTTATTCGCTGTACACTTCAACACAGAGGCAATAGGTTCCAACAAAAACCAAGGACATAAAGCCACAACTTTAAACATTTTTTACCTGAGGAACGCATTCATGACAGGTTTTTCAGGATTTTTTCACGACTCGTTGATGTGGGTGAACCAAGCCTCATAATGCGAGCTTGGCTAGTGGTCTAAGGGAAGCTTCTCATGATCCCACGTGAACAAAATGCTGATGATGTCACCAAATATTTTGCCCTAGCAACGATTTTGCTGTTCAACTGAACAAAATGCGCAAGTAATAAAAACTGACAAAGCTATCATTTCGAGAGTGTATATAACCAATTAGGGAAGGTCTTTCTACATTTATGGGGACTGGCAGGTACAGAAGAGTTCCCGGTTATCTACCATATTTTATCAACATATATTAAAATATTTCGACGGGAAGTGAACGACAGGATATGAAAAAATAGGATATAAAGAGAGTGTAAATGATTAAGTATAAGTCAACATCAATTTCACAATTATGCTTGATTTCCGATAAATATTTGAACAGCCTACATTCCAACTGAACGGAACCAGCGATAAAACATTTGAAAATTTTTTAGCTTTCAATCATTATCTTTTCTTTTTTAAATGCTTTATACCCCGGCAAATGTTTCAAATAAACCGACTCCGAAACATTTCATCACTTTTAAACAATGACTGTAAATTTAAAACTTTTGGGATTGTGCTACCATAACAGATGAGAAATTTTGATGCATTGCTTTCAATTTTTCAAACCAAATCTTGCGCATAATTCATTGCTTCTTTTAAAAACGAGCTATTTTTATTACTTCCGGTGTAGCGCAATTTCAAGCATAGAAAATTCCCGTGTGATTAGATCACTGCCAATGATGACACAAATTTCCTTAAATTACGCATTTTTCTTAGAGGATGAATACTCGACAGATAAGGTACTTGGTATGAAGAACACTTATTCCGCCATATAAACAGCACATTTATCGGCATTGTATAAAGAAACCCTAATATGTATCACAAAAACTGAATATACGATCACATTTATCAACATTATCATCTATATAAATCATTTAATATTTCTTAGAAGCATCTATCATTAGTTCATTTGAATAGCACGCATTAATTGATACCTACACAAACTTATCGTTGCACTGAGGAGTGTACAAAAAATACACCAGCGGGTACTCTTTTTTCATTAAATCAAAAAAAAAATAAAGTTGTTAGGTACGAACTTATAATTTCATTTAACAATTTTTTTGCAAATTAAAATAACGCAAATAATTTTGTCATGATAGGCATGACTTCTCGCCTTTTATTTGATGCCAATTGGCCCATCGAAACAATTGGACTCCAAAATATTTTCCTCACTTCAAGTTTCGTATTGTATGGTATTTGGAGGAGATGACCGACAGCTGAGGTCATTTGCGCCATGAGGAAATAGGTAGGTAAGGAAGGGTGGAGAGAGACCCGGCGTCGGCATTAGCCAACTCTGTACGAAAAGGGCCGCCACGAAGACCACGGCTTAACGTCCTATCCGATGAACGGAGTATTGCGCTTGAAATTCCCTCCACATAACATTCAAGCTGGGATCGGGAAGTCTCTGAAACTTCTCCGTCACCACCGACATTTGAACCCGAGCCCATCAGGTGAGAAGCCAACACTCTGGCCATCACACCAACCAGATCCCCTTTTTGTCTTAATAAGCTTGATTTTACGCCTCTTACCAGACCCCAAATGGTCTACCGAAACTATAGGTATCGTAATACCTGACCTATATCGTGTCCTGAGAAAGCGTGGTAGGTAAAGATCGGATAAGCCTTTAGGACGATCGCATTCACTTTGAGTGTACAAAATCTCCGTCTACGACAGCCATAAAAAGTGTACAATATGCAGGAACCACGACCTTCAAAATTCATTATGATGAGACATGAATCATCGATCGTGCCACCGGGCTATGCTTGGATTGCTTGAGTTACCAAGAACATATATCTCTATTTGCGACACGGAGAACATCAATTAGAACCTTGCAATGCAGGGTGTAGAAAATTTTGTCTCGAAATTTTAACTCTGGATAGTCGATGCCACTGGGAACTAGGAAAATGACTAATGATTTTCAGGTCGGAAACGCAAAATTTTTACCTACTGAAGCTTTGAGTCAAGCGCTTCGATTGGCCGCGAGTTTGACCAGTAGCCGGATGCCTTGGATACATTGCAATTTCCGGAAGACAAAGCATTAGAAGTCATTTGTTGTCCAGAGCATCCGGCAGCAGAGCAAACTCGCGGCCAATAGGAGTACTTGGCTCAAAGTTTCTGTTGCTTAAAAATGGCACGTTTTCGACCTAAACACCATTCATACTTGGTCCCTACTGGCTTCAGCTATCCAGGGTTAAAATATTGTGAGACAATTTCTCCCCACCCTATAGGTCCAATAAATTATAGTTGTGCCAAAAAATGAAGCTTGTTCAATATCAAGCACGATATTTATGATTTCTTGAAAATAATACGTCACCAATACTTTGCTACTCTCCCTGTTCCAAGTTATTAATAATGGCCGCATGAAAGGAACAGATTAAGTAGGAGCAGGGTTGGAGGTTGCTTTCATTTTTCAAGCGCGAAACTTCAATGTCAAACTTCCACATCTGTAAATGCTGCTCGAAATCAAATATGCTGTTTAAATCTTAAAATTTGGAAAACAGCCTGAGTCAGATGTTTTCCCAAAGCGAGATGTAGGTGAAACCGTACGGCACTTTTTCCTAATAAATTACGGTAACAAGCGTTCTAATTGTATCGTAAAAAATTAATTGACACACGAAAATAACACGTTTTTTCGTTATTTTTAAATGCTCATATATTTCTCGTTTCCTGTTAACATAATAAAATGGGAGTAATAGCAGTTATGATACATGACTTCTGAAGAGAAGGCTTCCATAATTAGGCACTAGGAATATAAGGGCAGTCTCGAGTGCGCTCCTTTCAGACTGGCCTGCGCCGAGCTGTGTAGTCCCAGGGGCAGGCTACCATCACTGATCTAGACCACTGAGCCGATTGAGCGTCATGTGTATACCTCAATAATGTCCTTAACCCTTAAGTGCAGTAGGCTGAGGGGAAGGAATCGACCTCAAGTACCCACTAAACCAATTCCATCAAATATACACGCACGAGGATTAAAACTAACGTCATCATTGCTGAAAAGTAGGTAAGCGGATTATCATCATAAAAACAAATACATACTCTAAAGGAAACATGTCTTAATAATCACTTATTAAAACTGGCTTAGGTCGGAAAGTTTTCTTCATTTGATAAGGTATTAATAATCCTTATTTAAGACAAGCGCTACCAGCCATCAGGGTACTCAGCTACCCGCTAGCAGCCTGCATCGTATCAGCGCTAAGCCTCGCCTCAAGGTCACCTCACAGGGGGGCAGCGGGAACAAGAAATAAGTCTCACGGAGAGATTTCCCGGCATTCATACTTACGCGTCGCGTTTTCGCGCTCTTGAAAATTTTCACTTTTCATTTAATCGCGAAAAATAGATATCGTCATTTAAAAATCTAAATGCGTGAAATACGTACTCCAGGTGTAATAATCTTTCGATGTAGGCAATAAAAAAATAATAGGAAACCACCCTATTACCAAAGATGGACAAAGTAAGAAAGAAATAGTCAGTAGAATAGCTCAGGCGAAGAGGGCTTTCTATCAAAAGAAGGATCATTTTACAGCTATAAATACAGGTATAGAAGTCAGAAAACAATTCATCACATGCTACATATGATGTATGTTTCTCTATGTGGGAGAAAAGATAAGTTTTCTAAAAACCCTGAGGAGACGACGGGACAACTTAGTTGGCCACATTATTGGCATGATGGCCTGAAGAAAGCAACCGTAGAAGGACAGGTGGAAGAGAAGAAGGGCAAGAGATGGGCCCCAATGAGTCAAATAAGACAGGTAATAAAGGATATAAAACATAAAAAATTCGTCGGTATGAAAATGCTTGCGGAAAGGAGAGAGGAATGGAGACCCCCATCAAACCAATCTTAGAATTATTGCCTAATGATGACTGGATATCGCTGATAAAACTAGCCTCCTCCGTAACTAAGCTATTTCTCCCCGCACCTCCTTCCATTGAACCTCCACTTATTGTCAGATCATCCTAATTCTCATAGTGGCTCCACTTGCAGAACGGTACATCGTACCATTTTCTTTTCCCGCCACAGGCTGGACAGAGTCCTCTACGGGAGGAACTTGGTACTCCATTGCCCGACTAAATCGGCGACTTGACTTGAAGCACCATCTGACGTTAAATCAATAAAACGTTTGCACATCGTAGTTCCCCCAACGTATTTGAAATCGAATTTTCAAGATACTGGTATTAAAATGAATTAAAACCTTTTGTAGGAATGATATTATGATAGGATTGTACATATCAGAACTTAGACCATGACAAAGGTACTTATATCACTATAGTTATTTTCCATATCTTCTTCGGATACGAATTTTCACCACAAAACGAAGTTGTGGTAGCATAGGAGATGCCTCAGTTGCCTAGATTTTCCCTCAATGTAGGCTCTGTCTTCAATACTACGAATATTCATATAATTAATTAAGATTTGAAATAAAATTAGAATGAAAATGCTACCAGTAGGTTAACAACTCGGAAAAAAAATAAATCCTAATATATTACATTTCACTAATGAAATCAAAATTCACCGAAAGAGAGCAAGGGCTCTTAACGGGTTAAATGGATTATAAATTTGATGAAATTTATGAACATAACTTAGGTGAACGACTCAAAATGAAGGACGAAATATTTACGCAGCCCAGGAATACGGATATTTGAGCACGAGAAATGTATCCAAGCTAGTGCAAACAACGTCTGAATCTGAAGTCTGGGCGTTTTCATCCATTCTTTCAGCGAGCCATCACTTTGCCAAATATAAGACGAGATCTATTCATTTTTTTGGATCACAAATATTTCATTAAGGGAATGTTTTTCCCGAGAAAGATAAAACAGTATCCACTATAGAACAGCTATTAGCATCAGTCCATCTGGATAATCTCCTCCTTTCTTTCTTAGAATATATGGTAGTAAAAAAGTTCAGATAATAATTGACATTAAATAAATGTCATCAAAAATCATGTAACTTATAAAGCCGTACGATTGATCATAGTGATGGAAGAGAAGCAATTCACCACTGTATCCTTATTATAGGAATTTAATGTGGGATTCATTTCGCCCCAAATGCGTGTAACTCATATGGTACTTTGAGGCTTCCATTGAAAACCTGTAAGATATGCCCACGAAAGGAAAAAGGCCTTCAACCAAAACTACTTATTAAATCGAAATATATGCGGCCATGAGTTAATCAGGGGTGAGTTCTACTTTCACCTATAACAAACTTTATTTTTGTTATAAACTTGAGAAAATAAAAGAACTAATGGAAAGCAAATCAAATATCAATCGGTCTTTGGCTCTAATGTGCCTTCAAGTTTGATAAGGAAAAAAATCGTCAGTCATTCAGGTAATATGCAAAAATATCGTCTAACAGCCCCCACTCCAATTCATAACTCAATAAATAGTCCAATTGGAGATAAAAATTATGCATTTACGCCAAAGATTTGGGCCATTAAAAAACATTTAGTTTAGCTAGGATTCGAAGCCGAATCAATTCCTTCGTTATAAATTTCATTATTTTTGTTTATAACTATATAAATTATTTTATTATTCTTGTTGATAACTTTGGTTAATAATAATATTTTTGTAAAGCACATTTCAGAAGCAGTAAATTTGATTTTCTCCCAAGGTTTTACGGAAGGGATCTACGAATCTAATGAAAAAATCGAGAAACGATAAGAAGAAAAAATGATTTCATTTACCTTAGAGAAAAATCCAGAAACATCAGACAGCCAATCCTAGTAAAAATCGTGACAATTAAGGAATGTTGTAAATAGCATAACAAATGGATACACCAGACCGCACCAACCGTCTCCACGAGTCAAAATGAACGCTTAGTAAAGCAATATTCTGTAAATAATGTAAAAAGATATTCTTTGATAAAAATGGCCATTTTTCCAAAATAACTCCTTCAGGAGTATGAAGTCCAGGGATGAGTGAAAATTTAAAGTGTAAATTGAAGACGAGAAAACGCATCACCAATAACTTTTAAATCAAAATAATTGGAGAGGGAAGAGTTCTTGGGTTTTCCCACCTAGGAATAGGGGGTAATTTGTGACTACGTTTCGAAAGGTAAGTCACTCATCGTTCGTCTTCAGGGTACACCCTCGGAAAGTCGGGAGGAACCAATCCTTTAACCCGATTGGGAACCCGAGAACTCTTCATACCACCAATAGGGTGGTTTCCTATTATTTTTTTATTGCCTTAATCGAAAGATTATTACTCCTGGAGTACGTATTTCACGCTTTTAGATTTTTAAATGACGATATCTATTTTTCGGGATTAAATGAAAAGTGAAAATTTTCAAGCGCGCGAAAACGCGACGCTTAAGTATGAATGTCGGGAAGTCTCTCCGCGTGACGTATTTCTGGTTCCCCCTCCCGCCCTGCGAGGTGACCTTGAGGCGAGGCTTAGCGCTGATACGACGCAGGCTGCTAGCGGCTAGCCTAGTACCCTGCTGACTGGTAGCGCTTGGCTTAAATAAGGATTATTAATAACTTATCAAACGAGGAAAACTTTCCGACCTTAGCCAGTTTTAATAAGTGATTGTTAAGACATGTTTCCCTGAGCTCTGCGCCTCATGCATGCAATGGTAACCTCAGACGACGTATAACTCCTATCTTCTCGTATAGAAACTAGGTCCCTGTGACATCACGTGGAGTGGCATCGCATGGGCGCCAATCTGGCCCTTTTCAAATGAGGATAAAAATGGACCATTGCCATTCGTCTAACCCGGTATTTCTAAAACAAAATAATTAGTATATTATGAATACACTAATGGTGGGTAACGAATCGCAATCAATGCCTTTCGTTTTCTTTGATGAAGGAAACCACCCTATTAGCAGGGAAAACCTGATGTTCTTCGCAAATCATTGGAAAACTGTAAGAAGAAATGACGAAATGAACAAAAGTACATGTGAGCGTTCCACATTTAGTTGACAGTATGGGCTCTTATGGAGAATCGTTTCCCATGCTAATCTCCATAAGGCCGGGAGCGCGGTGTTGTCAATAACAGCACGAAAATTAATGTTGCGCTATGCAAATATTAAAAATTGCATTCTAATGTAGAAAGATATTCTGCATTCATTGGCGCCAATATTTTTTCGATAAAAATTATAACAAAAGCTACAAAAAATATTTCCGTTAGAAATGTGTATTTTTTAACTTTATCTTCTTCTCGCAATTGTTGCCTGACCGTTGTTTGCATTGGATTGAATCTCCTGCACAAAATTATTCATACTCTTTTCTCTTTGATGGTCTTCACCTATTTTACAATGATCGAGTAAAAATGTTGTTATGCCGATGTAACACCCTTAAGGACAAGAGAATTTTGATTTTTGCAAGGTAAAATGTAGTCGCTTACTAAATTACGTTTCTTACGTTTTAGGTCCCCGTATGCTGCGTATTAAATTGGAAGAAAATAAATCTGTGACCTCGTCCTAACAGATTTAGAAAGTGATACAGGTTTGATCACTATTCACAACTTTAAAACAAAAGATATTAGCTTATTGAGGACGGATGGCTTATGTGAGGAGTTGCCTATCATATTGTTTGATGATTTTAAATAATGATCTATTGTAACAGATGGTTGATATTATCGTCAAACATTATACACGAAAACGGACAAGGAAGCGCCAATTTTCTTCTGAAAAGCATGTATCTCGTGTGACATACCATTAATAACGCTTGTTTGTATGAAAAAGCCCATGACAAGAACCAAATACTCCAGTGCTTCAACCATGACAACTTCCAATATGTGATTACAGCATTCCACTTCATAGTCCTCAACTAAGGACCTCTTGAAGTCTCTATTGAACTCCAAAACGTCAGATGTGGAGAAAATTACTTCATCCATTAGTCACAACTGAGATATACATCAGTATTCCCTTCACAAAATTGCTGAAAACACACCTGTTTGGCTCACCGCTAGGCTGTAGAATAGTAAACAACCCAATCCTTACTCTGAGAAACAACCCGGCCGATCACCTCTGTCTCATTTCTGAAATTGGCCACCAGATGTCAGCTACTTTGATTCCTCTTTCCAATGCCCTAAGGAATACCAAATTAACCGTTGTTTATAAGATTTTTTGTATATACCACCTAAGGTATACAATGTATTACTCCATTCATGTACTAGCAAATAAATGACAAATACAGTTAATAGTAAATAAATGCCAGGATAAAATATTGAAACTTACTAAACACTATGAACAATATGAGTGAGGGAAAATATTAAATTCACCACTTTTTAAAAATTATAAATTATATGTGAAATTCATATCATACCACATGGCAGGGTTTTAGAAACTTACATTGAAACTCAGTAAGCAATGTCCACGAAAAGAGGTTTCTCCCAACCCAACTATTCATGGGCCTTCGCCCCAAATCAATTTCTCTGACGGCTCCACGATTTACGCTGGCATTTCCATGACTTGTCTAGCTCTAAAGCATTCGCTAATGCTATGAGCACATTTGTGTCATTGGCTAGGAACGCTTTAGATGAATTAAACTTTAAACCTGGTTGAAAATCCGAGAAAAGAGCATCTACAAATCCCACAATTGGAATAACTTTACTTAGTCATATCATGTTTGCTGCAGACCAAAGGGATTGAATGCTAGACTCTGAGCAACAAGTTAGCATACTGATCTCCATCGAATGATAAAAAACTGCCGCGTCCCAAAACAATTATGTAAATACATGCCCTAGATAAATAAAAAATTATGTGTCAACAAAACCTCATAACTGTAAAGACCAACATTTGGTAGTTAAGGATGTCACATGTAAATAAGTACTGATTCAAAGACATGCAGTTACGCCGCTAATTCATTATGTTACATCGTTTACTAATCACATTCAGTGCAGTTTCGTCGCTAGAATTTTAACCCGGGCAGCGGTTCGTAACTAGTTGTCTCATTTCATTGCCACAAAAACAATGAAAAATTGCAATTTATTCGGCAGTACTCTTTCATAGCTTACGCTAATATTTTAAATATTCAGGGCATATTGTGCAGATCCATTTCCACATTTTTCAGCGTCTTGAATAATAGAAATTAACAACATTACTTTCGCAAAGGTAATTTTTAATTATAAAAACAGGCAAATGCTGACATGGGTCCACTATATACACCTTAAATATTTCAAAAAGATGGTTGAATGAACGAAATTTCGGGAGACATTCAGTCAATTACCCGAAGGAAAACCCGAGAACCCTTTCTGCATTTAATACACCGGGAAAATCTAAGATCTTACAAGAATCTAAGATCTTACAGGTCAAAGTTATAAACGAGTAACAAGTCAACAGAGTAAAAGACAAAATATGATATTTGAGCAGGAGAGACAAGTCCTCTTATCCGTCGAAAGTTTTTCGACTCGAAACACGTCAAAATTCAGAAATAAGACAAAATGGAGTCGTTTACTATAAAGACACGAAAGCTCAGTTCATTAAAATATTGGCGTAGATGGAAGAGAAATATGAGTGTAGGCTAAAAAAAAATCTTCCCCTTACTCGCTCCTGTATTCAAAATAAGGAAAATAAAAAGTTTCCGCTCACTTTTCACGATTTTGTGACGTCATTATGATTACTCCTTCAGATATAATAACTTATTTAGGGAATGAATCGCTATCAAGTGTGTAAAAAAAACAACCACACGATGCTCACGAAAAAAGCCGAGGAGGAGCTTCTTCTGAAGAGTGCAGCGATTAGTTGCATTCATGGCACTTCTGTTACTATCCTTGATAGTCCTAGGACACAACGACATCTTAAATTTAACTCTTCTTCAGTCAATTTCTGAAATCTTATCTCTTACTAAGCTATCTATTCGTTTTCCATTACTGACTTATAGTTTTCTTTGTATATTTGCATGTCCATGTCCTTAGCATTCTTCTAGTTTCTGGTCTGACCGCGTGTCGTTGTCCTGAGTGCTTGGCCTGTGTTCGGAAGCGAGCGCGTTTCTGATTAAGGCTAACATAAGATGAGTGCTGCATGCCTTATATGTCTTATCCCCCCGTGCCACACACCCTGGTGGTGGCTTGTACAGTAACTTGTAGATGAGATGAGAAGCGGTAAGCCGCTCGGCATGGTTTCTTTACGTCAACTTATTTGCGAAAGGGCTTAAGGCGGTGATTTTTCTCCGCGAATAGCTCGAGAACTAGACGGCGAACCAAAAAACGGAAGAAAAAAACAGGGGTCACTTTATTGTCTAAACTCCATAACAAAAGACAATTTTTTTAAATCGGTGAACGAAACAACCATTGCGGACTGTGAGGTACCACTGCCACAGAAGAGTTTCCCTATTGTCCCGAGTTTGTCGGTCTCAAAAAATAATCCTTCCATAAAACATAAAGACCAGTCTGTCCGCCTTTTCCGTGCATGGATTTGAAGAAATAAAGAACACGTTTTCCCATTGTTGGACGACAGCCACGTGGAGGATATATCGACTTCCCTGAGACGGGACAGAGTGGAACATGAAAGAGGGAAATAGGTTGCGCATCGATTCACCAGCAGATGAAATAAGAAAGATAGGGAAGAAAAGTTACGGCGAAATAAAAGAAGAACAGCATCCTGTGGGATCGAATAAAATGGAAAATTAAATCAAATGGAGAACTGGTCCTTAGATAAGGTTTAATTTCGTTGTTTATTTTTTGACCCAATACAGTTCATGGACGAAAAATATGCAAGGAATTAGTCGTGGCAGTGATGAAAATAATTCCACTGTCCGTACGGTAAAATATGTTCTTTTTACACCGTGTCCGCGTCGTTACGGTTATATACAAGACCATTTCGCATCGAACTCCAGTTCATGAGTTTACTGGAGGAGATAGGGTTGGTGTGATGGCTAGAGTGTTGGCTTTTAACCTTGTGGACTCGGGTTTTAATCCCGGCGGTGGCGGAGAAGTTTCAGAGACTGCCCGATCCCCGCTTGAATTTTGTGTGGAGGATATTAAAAGGTGCGTTAAGTCGTGGTCCCCTTGGCGCTTTTCATTAATATCAGGTTGATGCTGACGCCGGGTTTATCTCCATCCTTACTTACCTACCTTTCCCTCATGGCGCAAATGACCTATGCTGTCGGTCGCCTCCTTCAAATACCATGAGTTTGGAGGAGGTTTTACCGAGCGATGCGTTGCATAACCTACGTCGAATAGGTTTCGTTAAACGGCTTTTTTTATCACCAGGAAGTTCACTACGTGATTCAGTCTTATACTGATATAATTTAACAAAATAACTAATTTACGCAGTTAACACATTTAATTTAAAGTACACCTGGACTAGCCACGGTGATAATTTTTACGGAGTCACGCGCAATGCACAAATTGTGCGAAAAATCCACAGAGGGATCCCGGTCAAGGCAAATGATTTTTCCTCTGTGGATATTTTTGCAAAATAACTAATGTTAGTAGAGGTCCATTTTCAGATCCACCACTTTAGCATATATATACAGGCCAATTTTGCATCGACCTCCAGCTTATGAGCTGAAGATGATGGTGGATTTTCCGGTGAAACTGTTTTCGTCAGAAATAAAGCATCGCTGGGAAACCCGGAAACCATAAGACCGTATACTCCTCATCGCGAAATTTCTTCGCAATCCTCATCGCCACTATAATACAATGAGGCCTTCAGGAGAGGGAATTGACAACAACAAGAATGGACGATCATGCACATTGCACATCCATGACCAAGATAGGGGCAACGTACCCAAGCGTAACTCGAACCCACGGCCTTCGGTTTTGCAGGCGAAGACTTTCCGGAAAATCCAATATTACTCGTTATCTTGACCATCATAATACCGTTAATAAAAGGCGAATTTACAGAAAGCTGAGAATACGATCGTAGAAGTAAAGAAATATTCATCAGATGATACAAATGAAGCATGTTTCCGATTGAGAGCGAGGCGTGGACGTTGACAGGAGAAAAGTCGAGTGGAAGCAATAGAAAGTAAAAACTGCCAAAGAATGATGAAGATAAAACGGATCGACCGAATATGTGGTGAGGAAATCCTAAAAAAGAGTGAGATAAAAGAGAAGTATTCTAAAAGCCTACTAAAAAGGAAAAGACGGGACTGCTTGATAGGTCAAATTGGCATGATGGCCTGATGAAAAAAACTGTAAAAGTACAGGAGGTAGGGAAGAAGGGCAAGGGACGACCTCCAAAGAGTTACATGTAACAGATTATTAAGGCCGTTTTTCACGGGGCACGTAATTGCTCAATCTGACTAGTGAACGAAGACGCATTCAAAATTGTGTCGTTTAGAGCGGTGAATTGCTAGAACGCTGGCGAGAATGCACGGAATTGAGATGGCAAAATGGTCTCTATTCTAATTTCATTAACGCATTCACGGAATTGCAGGCCAAAATGAGAAATTAATGCAGTTCTATCCTGCGCAATCATGTGTCTCGCGAAATACGGTTTTCAAGGATCTAAAAAGGAAGAAATACGTCACTATGAAAAGACTAGCAGAATGGAATGGAGAACTGCGTCAAACCAATCTGAAGGCCGTTTTACACGGAGCACGTCATTGCGCAATCTAACGTACGTACGAAGGCGAAGTCGAAATTGCCTCTGAATTGCCAGAACGCATGCGAGAAGGTAAAATAGCCCCCGCTCTGATTCCATGCTCGCAATTTTCTTGCAACTTCAAGATGTTTTCATTGCTAACCTGCGTAATGACATGCCCCGTGTAAAATGACCTTTACGATTGTTGAGTTTCGCTAAAAACTGGTACATTAAGTTTCGCCGCTCGATTTAAATTTCGAATGAAAATGGAGCGGTACGGAAACTTCTCTGGAGGCTGTGAAATCCGAAGATACCGGGAGGATGTTATAAACCGACTATGTGTTTGAAGAAAGCTTCCTGGAGCTCACGTGTTTTGGTCCAGTTTGGCATCTCAATTAGCGGGTTAGTTAACAACCGTTCCCATTAGCGATGGGACCCGCCGAAAGACAGCGCGGCAGCTTTCATCGAGTCAAAGAATAAGGTCCTCGCGACAAATAAGTACCCTCGCGAACAACATGTCCCCTGTAACCTCTTGTAAGGAGGCATGTTGCACGGAATGTTTGCGTGATTTCCTGATGCGTGAAAATTGAAAAAAATACCATAGTATAGGCAGGGACCGGGCAGTATTTTAATTATAAGTATTTTGAAATACGTATTTGAAATACATTTGTAATTTTATTTTATATTTCTTGCATATAAGCTGAATTTATCTTGTATTTTGTATTTCAAATATAGATGTTTGGTATTTTTACAATCTAACGTAAAAAATACATTTGCAATATGCTTCTGAACTAGCTCTATTAACACCTCTGTAACATTATGTTTCAGAGATTACTTAATGAATAACTGAACGAATTAACTCGGTAGTCAAAGGATTTTGTCCTCAGTACTAAGGCACTAGTAATCAGTGGCGCTGACTCCATGGGGCCTCAGGGGGCCCGAGCCCCCTCAAAAATGCGTTATGGGGGTGGAAAAGATGAGTCAGGCTTTTCTATTTTCCCCTGAGTGTCTAGTTATCTACAGTCGAGTTTTCTGGGTTATGATGTTGATCTTATTACTCTTCTAAAGTGCTAAAAAAAACTTTAAACTCACTACTTATTAATTTAAGTATACCGGGACTAGCCACGGTGATAACTTTTACGGGAGTCACCCGCAATGCACAATTGTGCGAAAAATCCACAGAAATTTCCCGGGGCATGACCCCCAGTTTGGGCCCCCCAATTTTTTTTATAAGTCGTAACCCCTTTTAGTAATTAAGGTCAGAGTAATAAAGGAGCAGATATAGGCAGCCAAGTCGGGCGGAACATTTACACATGTACCAAGTCCAACCAAAATTCGCCTAAATTCTGTATTTCTCGTAACAAACCCTGAATCACACCATCATTTT
Source organism: Ischnura elegans (assembly GCF_921293095.1). NCBI lineage: Eukaryota > Metazoa > Arthropoda > Insecta > Odonata > Coenagrionidae > Ischnura > Ischnura elegans. Next base: position 63,974,567 of record NC_060255.1, on the reverse strand, counting down.
TTTCTGCCAAACGGTTAAGGTGCTTATTTCCATTCCCAACAGAGCATCAAAGACTGAAAGGATTGCGAGAAAGGTTATCCCACTGAAGCGTCTTGAAAAACATTTTGTGATTTTCCCATTTTCTATGTCCCAATGTTTTTAAATCTAGTTATTAACTTATTAAAGTGTCATCATTGGAATCGTATTCTTCATGTTTGTACCTATCCATAACGTGCAAAGGCAGGTTATATTTTTTTAAGATTTCTTCGTTTCCATACCAAAGTATTTTGTATTTTAAAAGGTATTTTGAATACTATTTTGAATTTTGTTTTTCAAAAAAAAGTAGAAGGTATTTTGGATTTTGCGCTTTAAGGACATTTGGAGCGGTGTTTTGTACTTATTTCAAATACTCCTCGGCCTGTATTTTGCCCAGCCCTGAGTATAGGTGACCCGCATACCATCCGAGCACCCCTCCGAAGCCAATTTCTGTATCCATGACTGACTCCACTCGTGACAGCGGTTACAAATGTCATAATCAAAGGGACTACATAAATATGGTCCCAATGCGTCCATTAGAAGCTTCATTTATGATGCAACTTAGGACGCGTAGGGTTAATCCCAGGGAAAAAACCAAGGTCAAAAAGAAGTCATTTAGACGGTCGAAAAAACGTCTTAATCCCAGGTCAATAATACCTATTTCCTTCCCTCCACCATCACCCAATCACGACGTCTTCTGGTTGGCCAAAATTAGATGATCGAAAACACCTATAATCACAGATCAATAATACCTCTTTTCTTCCCTCCACCATGACCTAACCACGACGTCTTCAGGTTGGTCAAAAAGACGTAATTGACACGTCATTTTGGTGTTCAATAAAACCTCTCGAACCCAGGTCAAAAAAACCTTTTTCCATCCCTCTATCATGACCTAACCACGACGTCTTCTCATTCGTCAAAAAGACGTCTTTAAGGCGTGATTTAGATGGTCAAAAGTCCTCTCGATCCCGGACTAACAATACCTTTTCCCTTACCTCCACCGTGACCCAATCGCGACCTTTTCTTTTTGATCAAAAAGACGACATTTTGATGGTTAAAATATTTTGAAAAATGCACCAAGGACACTATTTCTCCCCTCCACCAATATTTAAGGAAAACCTCTTAGGTTATAAAATAGGAGATAAAACGTGAGAAGAATGAAGTAATTTTTTAATTTGTTAATCAATAGAAAACTAAGCAAAGATTAATGTCCGAGAAACAGAACATGACAAAATGTAGAAAACTCCCCCATAGCACAAAATATCGACAAAATATCTATGTAATATCTTATACGTCTTTTGCTAATATCTAGAATATATCTTTAATAACTTGAAGACACCATCTAAACATGTTGTAGATATCTTAGCTGTCTCAAAGGCATCTGCAGCATTATCAATGAATGCATTCATGTTGACTCAATGTCTTGCAGTATCGGTCTTCAGAAATGTCCGCAGCTCGGCGATGAGTGTGGAACGATCCATTTTTTTTCTCTATAACTACAATATTATATTAGCTCATACGATTTGCAGCGTTTAAAAAGCATAAATTTGTTGGATGAAATCATTGGCATTAAAATATGATTGAAATATCGTATTTATGGCCAAGGGCAGATCCAGGATTTTTTTCTGGGAGGGGTTTTAACAGACAAACGGCCTTCTCAGTGACGCCATGGCAAAATTAGCAGTGCTGGAACGCACTTTCCATATTTTTCTTTAGAAGTGAAATATTACTCTGTGTGTTTTATTCATTACAAGTTATTATTTACATTTTATTACAATTTTTATAACGAACGCCGCAGCGTTCCGGCACCATGACACCACTTGGTCTTCTCATAATTGAGTTTAAAACCAATGTTTCTACAACAATCACTGTGCGAAATATTCTCTTTCTTTTAATACAAAATTAAATAAATGAGGCACCGTGATACACGAACGTAATAATAAACGTATTAAAAATCTTGTACATTTTTTAAGCGTCTGGGGACCGGGGGCATGTGTGCCCCCCCCCCCCCCCTAAATCCGCCAATGATTATGGCTTACTTCCCCGAGAAATTCGAATCACTCTGCCCAGTTGCGTAACAAGGAATATTCTTTGGGTGGAGGGGGGGCGGGAGGGTAAAGGGGAGTGTCGTGCCGTCGTAGAGGGCGCGCACACTTCCGGACCTCTTAGTCACCGGACAGTGTTCAGTGACTCGTCTCACGGTCACGATATTAATAAATGATCTTCAACTTTAAGCAGACGTAGTTCTTACATATTAAAACTAGAAAATAGTTTTAAATATATTTTTTTTAATTTCTCTGAAGCATTGGGGGGGGGATCTATCCCCACATAGTTGCGCCACTGGCACTGCCATCAGCGGCCAAATTGGTGACTTTTGAAAGGCGATTTAAATTCTCAGTGAGTGATAACGTACCTAGTGGCGGTTGAGTAGAATCCTATTTTTGCCATATTGATGTACATAATATTTACTGATTGTGAGCTGAAATACATTCTTAGCCGTGCTAGGCTCACATGTGCTTCGTATGCTTTGAGTGGCCCATCATGAAAAACAAATCATTCATCATCGTTAGTTTTTTACCGAAACGCCAGAGGTTATTACGGCTTGGTCATCGTCGGTGTTTGTTTCCGAAATCCGCCTTATATTTCGCAAATATATTTAATATTTAGGACACGGGATTTGTAGCTATTATTAGTGACGCGTTGTGGGGGATGAAAACCCCCCCAGAGCTTAGAGAAATTTTTAAGTTTAATCCATTTTACTTAATTTGATTGATATCACTAATATATTAATAAAATATCCCTCAGGAGGCCGTAAAACTCACAATTTTCAACCATTTATCTTAAAATTCCGCAATTTATTAATCTCGCACCTACCGCTTTTCCTGGTGGGTATACCATACCCCCACACATCGCGGTATTAGTTACACCTAAACACCCCCAGCCTTAATTCCTAGCTGCGCCCCTGGCTATTATTAGCCGATTTTGAGAAAATTTCGGATTTAGGACACTTTTCTCAGTCCCCAAATTTTAGTAGTAAAGTTGAAAGTCAAAGTATAAGTCTCCCTGGGCTAGTTGAAGGGCCTGAAAGGATGTTTGGGGGGTAGTCGTCACAAGGGATAACATTTCAGAGGGAGGGACGGAAGCCTTCGAAGTCCCCTTCTCATGGTTATTTGTGGTCAAGGGATTCCAACCCCCCTACAAATGTTTTGTGGATAAGGACTTCTGAAAACTACCTCGAAGAGATCCTTACACGACTTAATGTACTACCTCTCCGAGAGAACCAGTTACACTATCTTCTTCCCGCTGCGGGATTGAAGAGATCCACCTAAACAACGACGTTCAAACACTTAGTGGAATTGTTCTCACATTCTCGAAATCGCATTCATTGGAATCATTTGGCAGATAACAAGAAGGTAAATAACCATGGTAAAATATAAACAACAAATGGATAATTTCTAATTGAATGGTATATTTTATCATGGATATATCGCATTTCCACTAACAAGTCAAGCCGGAAACGATTTCATGCGTAGGTAAAAATAAGTTAGGGCCAAAATATTTACTACACTCAGCCATGTGCGCATAAGTAAATGAGAAAACGAGAAAGTTATCGCACACTTTTCATGAGTTGGTGACGTCATTGAAGTTACCGTTCATTCATTAGTTCAGAGAGTTCAGTTTTTTACTGAAAAGTTTTCTCTGAACTACTGAATTAACGGGAACTTCAATGACGTTAACATTAACGTTTTTACTGAAAATTTCTCCATGAACTAATGAATGAACCTCTGAACTAATTCATTCATTAGTTCAGAGAGAACTTTTCAGTAAAAACAACATCAATCCATGCCAGTCCCATGCACAAGGTTTTACTTGGAAAAACGATCAAATTTTATCATGAGAGTAACTTTTCACTATCGTATCACACAATATACTGATATCTGAGACAATACTATCGTGCAAGGGTGTACCCAGGATTAAAATTAGGGGGGGGGGGGGCAGCCGTGGCCGTTCAAGTTGTAATTTTAGCACAGGAAAGATTAATGAAAACAAAATTTTAAGAAAATTATTAGAGCGATTTATTAGTTTTTATAATTATTTGCTTGAAACAATATTTATTTTTATCTTAGTTCCCTGTCTATACTAATATCATTTTTCTTCAAAAGAAAATTTGTTCAAAACTTTCGTTTTGAACTAAATTTATTTTCGCTTCTAGGAGGTGGCAATACCCCCCCCCCCCCCCCACCTGCCCCCCGCTGGGTACGCCCATGCTATTGTGAGATAAAATGTATAAATAAATAATTCTACATAAAACTGACAACACTATTTTCGTATTAAAAAATTAAATATGTACGCTCCTTATACCGAAATACAAATTTCCCCGAACTTCCCAGAACTCGATCATATAATATAGGTGCCATTCATATCATTCCACAGAAACAGTATTGCAACCTGGCTACTGATAGCATCCACAAAAATCATCGTTTTTATTTAACTGTTAAAAATTTAACGGTTAATACACTAATGAGAGACATTTAATGAAATTTTTATCATTACCTTTGCGCAGAAACGGCTTCAAACCTACCGACTTCTCACGCTAGATGAGAGAGATGAAATCGTAGCAGACTATCTGCCATACTCTTGAGGTTCGCAACCTCTATGCGAAAATCCGTCTCTTCTTTCTCGTAATAACCAAAAAGCCGTAATTTTCAAGGTTATCGTAAGAGCGAATATTCAAATTAATTTTTGGATTCGTGAGAAACAGTCACCTTCAAACTAAACAAGAAATTTAGCAATACCGAAGCGGAGAGAGTTCAATCGACATCCTCCTCCATCTCCTTCGGTGGTTACGCGCTAAGCTGCTAACCAGCCAATCGCAGCCAGCCCTAAGCACAGAAATCATCCAATCAGGTTGCGTCTTTTATTTTTCAAACTCTCCACGGCCACTGCTCTTCCCCCCACCCTTCCCTCAATCCTATGGGTATCACCACAGCAACCCAGAAAACACAGGTGGCAACACCATATACGTAAACAATACGGATCACCAAACTTAATAAATTTTACCATTGGGTCCCAACATTAACTGTGACCACCCGCTTTGTTCCTTTACCTAAAAATCCTGTCATGTGACCATGAATTCCAAATTTCCTACATCTTTGGGTACCATCCTTCCTGAGCAACGCCGGGTGGCCAGCTAATAATTTCTAATTCACTAACAGTTATTTGATAGCAAATTTCCATCAAAAATTCCAACATTCAATCCGCTGATAGCGAGTGACAAGACAAAATTTACGTTCATAGGCGTACCCAGGCGTATCGCAAATGTCTTTAAGGAAAATAATATCTTTTCAAGCAAATAATTTGAAAAACTAATAAAGAGTTGTTACAGTTTCCTTAAAATGTTGATTTCATCCACCTTTTCCATGCTTAAATCTAACCTACAACTTGAACAACCATGGTTTCCCCCCCCCCCCCCCAGTTTTCATCCTGGGTACGCCCTTGTTAACGTTTCCTATTTCAAATTATCTCTGTTTTACTTTCCTTCAGAGTAAACTCTGAGTTCTTTCCACACAGAATCTAAGCGTAAGGTGTATCACTCTAGCGTACCGGCATGGTATTCCCCGACTGCCGTCCTAACAAGTACTGGTCAGCTACTAGCGAAGTACTTGCATGACAGACGAAGTAACGGCGTACGTGATAGTCCCGAGTACCGGGATGACAGTCTCCACAGAAGAACGCTAGACTAATGCCCACGAATATTACATTAATAATTCAGTAAAGTAAACAACATAGTAAAGGAGTCCCTTTGCGAATACCCATCGGTAGGATAAATCATATGCCACTACGACCACATTCACTTACAGCACAGTGGCGAATACAGATGGGGGGCTAGGAGGCGCGCCACCCCTCTTGCGGGCCCGCCCGTATTGCCAAGCACAACAGAACCACAATGATAACTTTTTCATGTCATAAAATGGCAAGATGGCATTGTCTCGCATATGTGTGGAATAAATTAAACTAAAATTTTCGTAAACCCTGCATGTGACTTGATTATTTTTTTATTAGGATAAAAGTAATGGTAACTCAAGATATCTTTTGCGCACCCCGCTCGAGTTTTCTCTGTATCCGCTACTGTTACAGCATGCCACCACATCAATAGTTTCCCCACAAACATGAAGAAATATTTACATACCTTGACATATGAATGGGTCGAGAAGATTGGTCCTTCAGAATCGTATTCCATCGACGGGTATTCGTCTACCGTTCTTTTGTGGAGACTCTCACCCCGGTACCTCGGACTATTATGCCGTTACTTGGTATGTCATGCTAGTACTTAGGTAGTAGCTCATCGGCACTCGGGGAATGCCATGCCGCTACTTGGGCTTTCTGGATACGGCCCCCTTTCTGGACACGGCTTGGATACGGCAAATATAACTAGAGAAACACAAACATGTAAAGAATGGATTCAAAGAACCCACGAGAAGTCATTCCATATAATTTAACTTGCACTTACTAATGTTTACAACGCTACCGTTTTTACTCTCTCAAATTGATCAATCATCCAAACACTCAAAACTCCGATTATGGAGCTTATGTTACTGCTAATAATTATGACTCCGAACTTCATCTCCACCATCTCCACGAATGTTACAAAAGAAGATCCTCAAGTTGGCCACGAAATTCGTTGACACGGTTGACACCAACCGTGTATTTAATTGGGTTCACAAAGTCGCCACTCGTGTCGCTGTCGGACAATTTGATCCGAGTTTAACAAGGAAATATGGTATAATTATGGGTATTAACCGATATTAATGTATATAATGATATGATCTATCAAATTCACAACTTTTCAATGCTATTTCTTGCAGTGAAATACATTTTCCTTCAAAATATTGAAAAAGAGTGGATCGCATAGTACTTATCATCGCACCGCGGACGTTATGAAAATAATACAATATATATTGAGTGGACACAGAATTATAAAATGGAAAAAATTGCGATGTCGAATCAGTTGAATTTGGATAAATTTACTCTTCATTTACAGTTCCACCACATTCCACCAAGTCACGCCGGTGACAACTACTTTCATGATAGAGCAAATTTTGAGGGAGTAATATATAAAGAAAATATGGTATGGGGTTCACTTTTCGGTAGTGACTTCATGGAAGCCCATATTCCCTCGCGTTGCTATCCTTGATGGACCGAAAGGGCCTTAGACCAAGCACCGTTGAACCTAGGTAAAATTTTCATGGGAATTAAAGAACCTGGATAGCGTATTGGTCTGCGCAGCGGCTCACAAAGCCAAAGGCCCGTGGTTCAATATCCTTTCCAGGGGAATTTTTTCGCATGGCAATTAATGTAAAGAAGGCAGTATGCGGTTAAAAATGTTTTCTCTGCGGAGTCGGTTGGAGATGCCTTTCATGAAAATTAGGCGAGATTTGAATCCATTGCTCACTCAACCTCTTCCCGCTCGCCATTGCCATTATCGTAAACCTATTTCGGAAAACCCTCATCCAATACTGAAGCGGGAGTCCTTACCATTGGAATGTACAAATTTGTTGCAATGCTTGAAGCTCGGCGTCAATAAGAACAAATAAGCGGTTTTCGTCTGCTGCGCTTGCGAACTAGATTGAAATGGCAAAATATGACAAGAAGTGATTGGTATCATTAGCTGATTACGACGATAAAGTTAATTATCATGTTGTTTATTTCAATTGTGAATGGTATTTCCTCTGAATTAACTCTCACGAAGAGGGGCAAGTTTCATACTTTTTTTTAATATTTGTGGCCTTCAATGTTTGGCTCAGCTTTTGGTTACAGCGCAACCACCTCTTACCTTAAGCTCTCTTTTTTTGTATTTAATTTGATTATATTGGAGGCTTGAATGCGCATCAGCCTTTCTTTCACTGAGTGGGATATTCTGAATATGAATTCCTATTCCTCATTGTCAAAGGACCTTCTGTCAATCTGAGATGCTTAGTGACTTCCTCGTTAATCACGAACATAATTCAATTCGTAACGTAATTTATACGGGTCTCTCCTCACAGCGATGGAAGCATGGTGTGATATTTGGAGGAGTGGAGGAAAACTGGTACCAAGTGGGCCACGGCTTAGCGTCTCATCGGACGGACGGAGTGTTGTACGTTAAGTGTTCTCTGCCGAACACTCGAGTAGCGATCGCGCAGTATGTGAAAAATCTCTGCCACCGCCAGGATTGGAACGCTCGACCACAGTAGAGATAGCTGTAAATTTTAATATTAAAGGCAAGTATGCACCCCACACAAAGCAGCGTTCATTAATCCGCAGACGCACTGAGAAATCACGAACTTGAGCAGAGTCGAAATGGATGCTTGCCAACTTCACCGTGGGCAAACAAACTTATGCCAGAGCAAGCGTAGGAGAAGAGAACTTGGGAATCAATACCAGTAAACGGAAAAAAACAGCATAAGAATTCCACAACGCTCTACTCATCCATGTATTTCTCTATTTTTATTTTATATACACTTAATTCTTTCTTTCCCTTGTATTCTCAAGATCTCTCCGATCCATTATTACGAGTGCACAGAAAACGAGTTCTTTCGTTAACCCTTTCTAGCCCAGGGCTGGTTCTGGGAGAAATCAAATTTCAAGATTTTTCATTTCGAAAATTTGAAAATTTTGCACTTAATCATAATTATCATGGCTGCTAAATAGTTCGATATTAATGTTTACACCACAAAACAATGCGTAGTTTAGATATTTCCTAAATAGAGCAAAACATTTATACATTTTTGATGTTGCTTACAAGTAACATTGAGATATAATGGGTTAAGCTAATTCTCCAAATTTCCAAGCGTAACACTGATTTTTCAGAAACGCACGCCTTAACACAGTGGAGGATCTATGGAGGGGGGACAAGGGGATAAAGCTCCCCACCATTGGGTCGAATCCGTAAAGCTATCATCGTGGCTAGTCCCGGCAATGGCGCAGCGAGGGGGGGGATAAAACCCCTCCGATAGCTCAGGGAAATTTTTAAGTTTAATCCATTTTACTTAATTGGATTGATATTACTAATGGAATAGTGTAAGGATTAATAAAATATCCCTCAGAAAGCTGTAAAACTCACCATTTTGAACCATTTATCTTAATATTCCGTAATGTATTAATCTCTCACATATCGCTTGTCCTGGTGGGTAAGCCCCCCCCCCCCCCCACACACCTCGGCATTACTTGCACCTAACCCCTCCCCCCAGCCTTAATTCCTAAGCTGCGCCCATGAGTCCCGATATACTTAAAATTATTAAGTAAGTAATCAGTCAGATGTATTTACCTACTTTAACGAATTGAAATACAAATTAGCTCTGAACTTAAGGCCTATTTTACACGCTTTTGGTGCGTTACAATCCTGTGTCACATCCAGAAAGGGGCGAGGGGGGCTATAGCCTACTTCCCCCTTTGGGTATCCAATTTACACTATATGTACCTAATGGTAATTTTGTTGTTCGGACCCCCACTACTGCTGGGAGGTTAACCTCCACTTAGCCCCCTCCTTGTACCTAACCTGGATCCGCCACTACCTTGAAAAATACTGCAGTTTTTTAATGCTCCAATTTTCCGTATTTCATCCCGAATTTCTACCTAAGTTCAAAAATGGCATACAGGAAAGGGACATACTCAACCCCCTCGGCTTTTAATTCTAGAAATATCCGTTCGTTTGATCTCAAAACTTTGTGTCTCTCTTTCCATTTTCCTTCGTACCTCGTGATTTGAACGTGCACTATACACAACGTACTTTATTCATAGTATTTCTTTTAAATGACGATGCACTGTTTTTGCAGCACTATAACTTTCATCTTAATCCTAGCTAAAATACGAAATGTATTATTTTTCAACATTTCTATAATAATAATCATCGTCAACTTCACGATTCCGAGTGAACAATTCTCCTCCCTGGAATCAAGTATTACTCACGTAATTACTCAATGGTAAACATTTCGAATCTCAGACTCTAAGGGCCCCCGCGCACTGGCAACTTTTATAAAGCAACTATTTAGTTGCTTTGTGGATGTTCAAATGAAACACACGTAATTGACTGTGGCCCCGCGCACGGGCAACTTTTTAGTTGCCGCAACTGCCGTGTGTTCCATAGGGACTTCCTCAGAGCAACTAAATAGTTGCTTTGTAAAAGTTGCCAGTGCGCGGGGGCCCTAAGATACAGGGTAAAAATTAAGGTTAGGGGGGGTTTTAGGAGCAACTAATACTTAGGAGTTTGGGTGTATTGCATACCCGCCAGGGTAAGTGGGATTTGCGGGGGCCCTCCTCCGGAAAAATGTTTAATGATTCAAAATGGCGAGTTTTACGGCTTTCTGAGGGATATTTGATTAATCCTAACATTATTCTATAAGTAATCCTAATCCAATTAAGTAAAATGGATTAAACTTAAATATTTCTCTGAACTCTGGTGTGGGGGGGTTTATCACCCAAAACCCCCCCCTCGCTGCGCCACAGCTAAGATATGCTAAAAAGTAGCGAAAAAACTTTCGTTTAAAAATTACTTCTAATCAATAACCTCTGTCCCATTATCTATATAAAAAATGAATATCCCTTCAATATCGTCTCCCTGGAAATAAATGTATTATCTTGAATGAGTCATTTACCCAGATCCGCAATCGCAGTTCATTGGAATAATTCAGTGGATAGAAATAAAATATAAGTTACTACGAAAAAAATCTTCCTCATTCAGCCATACTCTCGTAAGTATATATGAGAGAACGCTAAAGTCTCTGCCTTCTTTTCATAAGTTGGTGACGTCATTAGAATTATGGCATATTTATTCCTTTGGGGATAGGCTTTTCATTGATGAAAGGAATCACTAACAAGAGCGTAAACGACAAAGCACACGAGGCCCATGCACTCGGCAGAGGAGTAGTGGAGAAGCGGCTATCATCTAGGTTCGCGACATTATCAGCTTACCTGCGGAAGGGTCCAGGCGGACTATTTTTCGTCGCCCAATAGCTCGGAAATTAGAAGTTGGAACGATACATGGGTAAATAAGGGTCTCTAAGGATTATTTTTTCGAACCCAATAAAAATAATCAATAAAATAGAATTGGTGAACGCCCGTATAGAGACTCAGTTGGTTCCCTTTTATGATTTCGCTATCGCCTCTCTCAAAGACAGACGTAATAAATGGTCGGTCATCTTATTGGAATGGCGTCGATTGAATATCTCCAAATCTCCGACGCCTCCGTTCGCTCTGCGTCATGGAAAGAATTCCGGCTTGAATCACGTGATAAATCTTCGCTTGCTTCTCGCGATAACTTGATAATGCCCACTCCCTTTCTTTCTCAGTCGACGAGGTGGTCTCTCTCTGCTGAGGGTAGCCACTTGTTTGTCCGCCAGTAAATGGCAAGGGGATAGACTGTGATTAAAACAATTTTTCTGCATTTCTTCAACTGTACATTCTGTAAACAGCTTAAGCTTGAGTGAATAAGGTACTCGAGGAAAACAAGGAGGACAGAATGCAAGAGCAGGAAATCTGAAGGCCACGAATACTGTTGCATTGCATTTACTACAACTCGAGAACGTAATTCGCGGAAAGTAATTTGTGTCAGACCTGTAAGACGCCAACAACGGTAACCATCCCACGCTGTCGTGGCGTCGAGTGTGCTGCAAATAATATACGAATCTTCCAGAGCATATCTTGAACAATCCTTCCACGTTTTACACTTTATTTTTAGAAACGCATTTCAATATTTTTTATCACAGTTGAAAGAAAAATATGCGCCCAATTTTTAGGGTGATCAGGCGAATAGATGACTTTTATAATCCATTATTTTAAAACAATTTCATGGTAATGATATGCTGTAGCGTATAAGTACAAGTGCATTGCAACCAATTTGAGCACTTTTTAGATACACATCTTTGCTACAAATATTGTAAATTGCATAAATCAAAGCAATCGTTAGCTATAATAAATGCGTTAAAATCCATGCATATCAGAGCTTTAAAATCATTGGCAGGGTATTTCTATTTCGTCCAGCCCATGGGCCCTAACAATCCTTGGGGCTGAGTCAAAGACGGGCATATATAATAATACCCAGTGCAACTACATTACACTATTGATCAGCTCATCAACATAATTCCTGTAAGGCCTATAACAAAATATTTTAACTAGGCTGCGTAATTATTTAGTTATTTAGTGAATAGCTCTAAATTCATTTTCCTTTAAAGGGATGAGCTTATTATACATGCATTTATGCTTCCCGCGTAAAGCGTTAGCAGACGAACTATCCATGGGAGGAGGCATCCGAAATGGCCATTTAGAGCTATAACGAGACTAAAATCACTTTAAGACCCTTCAGTCGGAGCTCTGTATGATTTCAGATCGTAAAATTCGCTTACATATCCACATGAGGCCCGTGAACTTCATTACACGAGAGCAATTCACTTTCGGTGCTGTTAATCCATCGAGCAGAAAACCTCGGTGCGCGCCGTGTCAATAGATGTCTCGCCATTCAATTTTCACGGGAATGAAAATGGCATCAGAAGGTGAAGTCCGTCGCGATAATCTGTTTTGAATAGCGTCCATGGATGGATGTAAAGTAGTGGTTTTATTCTGAAGTTGACATTTTAGTGTTATATTGATGAAGGAATGTTATTCTTGTGCTATTTCGAAAAATGAATTGCCACCAAATTTTAAGTGGATCAGGTAATGCAGGCGACCACTGCTTTGCTGTGGGAAGTGTGGAAGGAATACCTTTCACGGTATGTATGGCTGAATAACTTAATGTTGCATGGTTCATATCTAAGTTATATCATTTTTTAAATCTTACCAATGCAATATTACTGTGAAAAAAGGCTCTCAACAGTTATATGTAAAACGTCATTGATTGGTAGCAGACGGCACCTTGATGAATCAAGCCCTATTATTCCTTTGCTACGACTAAGTAAATATGCTGTGTTGCTGTGTATTTCTTGCGTTTTGTTATGTGTTGTAGATTATTTAAGACCTTAATCAGTATATGTATGCCACCTTAACGTCATAGTTTGAAGAAAAGCAATGAATGTCGTTATCTACGGCGTTCGGATCAACATAATGTTCACTTACTGCATTCATCGCGAAAATTGACGTTTTTCTGTCGGTAATGGTTTCGTTTGAATCAAGCCTACACTTATAAATCTAGATTTTACCGTAAAATTTGTTAAATTTATAGTTATTGTCGGGGGAGTTATGTAATTCGTGAATGTCATTAATCCTTGTTGAATATCAATTTTCCTTGCAGGCATATGCAGCAGGATGCAATATTGTAATTTTGGCAAGCACTTTTGAACGAGTGCAAATCATTCCTGGTGCATGTCACAATTATATAAGAATCAGCTGTCTTGACTGCTCGACAGATACAGGGAAAATCGCTGCGGCCTATGAAAATCAAGTTTGCATATTTGAACCTACTCCTCTCATCAACTGTAACAGTGCGCATGTAAGTAAAGCTATCTTGTGCATCAGTGCCATGATAAGGTCCAAGAATAACGTTAAATATTTGTTTTGGTTATTGTCAAATTTGATTGGTACTATTTTGTACCAGCAGGTTGTTGTGATGCTATCTCTTGTGGTAGATTATTTTTCAAAAGTTTCTATCGGTACAGCGGTATAAAGTTTCATTGCAAGGATATGCATTGGAGTCCATTGAATCAATCTTGATATGAATGCGTGAGTGTAAATATTCTGTGGCCGAAACTTTCTATGATCGATAACCATATCATCTTAAGTCTTTTCATTTCTGATTAAATTTTAATGACGCATTACTGCCTGTTTTGGTAAAGGATATCTGATGTAGTTGGGATGACAGAAGTCCTCATTAATTGATTATTCATGGCACATGTCATGTCGAGTTAGTACAAACAATCTCCATTATGTAATTTTTACAAGTATAGAGTGAGAACATTTTATATTATTGCTTTTAAAATGCTATAGATCACCCAGCTGCAAAAATAATAGTCTTGCAATAGTCTACAAAAGGTTTCTTCGTGTTAGGTTGAGTTGAGTGTTTGTTCATCGTTTTATACCACTAAATCATTTATGACAAATTAAATTGTATAATTTAGTCATTGAGTTTGTAATGTTGATTTTTAAGGCTTGGAGTTATATACTTCCCATCACACATGTTCCCTCCTGCATCAATTTGATGACATGTGTATATTTTTGAAGGACTTTGTTAGAAGAGAAAAAATAGAAAACATTCATGTTAAATCGGTGAAAATTTTCTTGGTTATGATGTGCAGTGAAGTTCTTTTGGGAAAGATTATGACACAGCTTATAAATATGCATCAACAATTTCACCCTCATGGCTAGAGACTTCCTTAGGGTTGTTTTATCTTCATTGCACGTAAACATTTATATGGCGGAGTTGATGTCAGAGGTGAGGTTAAGTGTGGGGGAATTTTCAAAGTTATTATTTCTTCTAGAAGTAATTGTAAGCGATTAAGAAGTTATTGTGTGTCCTTTGTCACTGTTGAAGTTTTTTTGTTTCCGTATGTTAGCGGTCCCCATAGTTACCTATTCTCTTTCTAAAATTTAGTAAAAAGAAGCCATTTTTTTTTAATAAATATAACTTCAATGGAGGTGCCCACCTTTCTTTTGGGTAATGGATTTAGGAAAATAATGATTTCTATAGGTAAAATACTATGTGTAGCATTAAAATAGCTGTTGGACATACCTTGAGGCACCACAACCAACAGGAAAAAATATAAGAAACAAAGTAATTTTTAGGCTGGAGCCTTATTGATTGTATCATGTCTTTCCCATTGATGTAATTTAAAATGGAAATTCTGTGGTGACCCTTGCATCCTTATGAATGATGTGCATCCCATTTTTGACGCTTCTATAAATGAAACCTTGGTATGTGTGGTGGATGAGAAAATGTCGTATTTTTCCCAAGAGCCAGAGTTCATACACTACTCCTGTCTCTGTCTACTTCTCCTCTTGCATGTATTTTTATCTCCTGTTGACTTCCTCTATTAACCTCATCAATCAGATTCACTTGTGCTCATCTCTCCCTTGATCAATACTTCAAGAATAGTGGACTTGTTCAATTTTTATTTTGTCTTAAAAGTCTATAGTCACTTCCACCAGATGATTTTTTTTTAACATGACTGGTTTTGGCAGTTAATCCATTCTCAAGTGACAATGAAGTATAAGTACCGTGTGTGTACATAGTCTTTGTGGAGGAAGGGTTGTAGGGGTGGGGAGGGATCTACAGGGAGGTAAGATGACCAGGATTGAGAAAGTGATATCATATAGAAGAAAGCTGGAATTTCTTGCAAGGCCGATCACTGGTTGCTCACAGTTTTCTTTTATTGTTCAGCATGATTTAGTTTTAAAAGCCATATTCACTGACTGGTCTATGACTATTATGATTCACTGACTACATCTCGAGACATTCGCAGCAAAAATCAGTGACACTAACCCTTACTAAGACTAGTTTACGATGTCACAAACTCATACAGAGTGTTTCACTCTGCTGCTCCTTGGTCTTGTGCGTGGAATTTGCAGTTTTTTTTGTATTGTACACTCGTGGGAGCTATATTTTTTCCTCAGTGAAATGTTCTTCTTGAACGAGTAAATGAACCAAAACTCTAATAATATCACCATTTCATGAAAAAAAGGTAACTGTAGCATTTTTCTTCATTAAAACATTGTGAGGGAATGGCTGAATAAGGAAGAGCTTTTTCAACCTGTCTTTCCTCTCCTTTTACCAAATTTTTTTCTGAATCGTGATTATGGGTCCGAGGCAATGACACCATTATTGTTTTTTCCTCAGAGGATTATACCTTATCGAATTTTGCTTTCTGTCGCCAATGTCATTCTTTTCTTCTTCTATTCTATTACTTTCATTATCTCTTCATTCCTCATTTTTAGTGTTAATCGTTTTTGTTCCAACTCTACTTCAGAGTTTTAAATGTCTCAATTCCATCCTTCTCTCCTCCTCAATATTCAATTTCATACATCACAACTTACCGTACACAGCATCTAACTTATCATCTTCCAAATCATATTACCAATAGTGTGCGAGCCTGGGCTTTCTTCTGGTATATTGGTCTTAAAACTCCAATGTTAAACTTCATAATAAGCGAATTAAATATTATATTGCTTCGTTTATTTCATAGTCATTCACTTACCTAATGGATGTCGTGTTATAGATATTGCTAGGATATTGCAATGTGTAGATTATGCCTTTGTCGGTCGAGAATCAGATGGCCGTTCCTATGGGTTGAAGTCCATACATTACACCCCTCTCCCACCATTGCAAAGGAGTAATGCCACCTGAATGTCTTTGTGAATGAAAATAATTTTTGTCCTACCCTTATATTTGCCACTGATGAAAAACCATACCTTGTGTCCAAGTGCAAAAAATACGCTGTGGTGTATATTAAAAACTGTCATTACCTTGCCTACCAGGCAGTGATCTTAAAATATTTTTTTTTAAACGTAAGCCTTGAAAACCTTGGTATTTATTCTGGTCGCTATGGGGTTAGCTACAGCCTGTAATAGATAACCATGAGAAGATAAAACAGCAGTGATTGTGAAATTTGCTAATTTCTCTGCTAACCTGAGTTGAGAGTGGCCACCAATCATCATTATCATTGGTCAACTAAGATTGGTTTGATGCAGCTCTCCACTCAATTCTCCTATCAGCTAGTCTTTTCACACCCGACATATCTCTACTCTTTTGCATCGTTCTTTTCCTGTTCCATATATTTCATTCAAGGTCTTCCTTTTCCTTTCTTGCCATCTACTTGTCCCTTGACGATTCCCTTCATCAGGCCATCATGTCCATCAATAGTAGCCAAAATAAAGGCTCAGGAATTACCATATTTGACGGCATATAAGATGTACTTTTTTTTCCTAAATTTGGTCTCAAAAAGTTATCTGCGTCTTATTCATGAAGGGCACAGGTTAACTTTCAGTAGTGAATTCTATTTTTAGCCAGGATTAAGGTCTAGACACACGTTTCTTTTTCTACATCTGCCATAATTATTTTATCAGGTTTAAGTAAATTTTTGCCAGCAAATATATGGCTCAAAAGAGAGAACTGGGATGGTTTCATTCCGACAATGCACCGTTCCTGTCAAAAAGTAAACGAAACTAGTAGCGCTCAAACAGAAGTCGACGCTTTATTTGAACAAGGCTATACTAGCGATGACAGAAACAGTAGAGATGATGATATTCTTGTTTTCGATGATGATGATGACAGTGAAAAGGATTTTTATGGCTTTAAAAGTGATTAAAGTCCAATTTCATGATAGGCAACGTTTTCCTTGAAGCTGTGTTTTTTGTTGTTTATGCTTTATTTTGTATTATGTTCGATTGCTTGCTGTTCATTCTTTTATTCATTTTTTAAATTTACATATTATGTTCAAAATAACTTGTCGTTTGTTAATTTTTCTTAATAAAAATATGTTTGGTAATTGCATTCAATGATTGTTTATTTGGCTTTTACGAAATGTGAAAACTAAAAGAAACCACATTTTAAGTTATTGTGGTATGTACTGCACTGTAGCACAGACTATTGAAACTTTTTTTCTTGGGCATGGCCTTCTAAATAAAGGTGTGTCTTATATGCCATCAAATACAGTATGCTTGAATGTTATATTTTGACCTTTTGTGTTGCATACCCTTTTAGATGCTAATTTATGTTTTACTCTCTTATCTCAGCTTTTAGATTACCGATGGGTTCAGACAGGCACCCTGCAAACAGAATCTCTCATCACCTCTTTGTCATGGAACTTGGAGGGTACCCGCCTCCTGACTGGCGGAGGGATGCTGCAGCTGTGGCACCAGAACGTCCCCATTCTCCAATCTGGTGATGACAACGGCGTTACTAACGGCCATGGTGGTGGGGATGCGGGGGTGGAAGGAAGTGAGGATGGATATTAATTAATTAATTGCTTTGTACTAAGCTTTAATTAATTTTTAATGCTGGCTATGACTCGTCATTGGCTATTTTGCTTCATTAGTCATTGGTTTGCTCACTTTCGAATTCATTCAACTCTGCTCTCTCATGCCCTCATCATATTGTTCCAGTGTAATGCAAAGACACTGGGGAAATTTTGAGAAATCCTCAGTGAAAAAGTTATTCACTTGGGGATGAATATTAGCATGTTTAGGATCTTATCATATAGGGTCTAAAAGTGTTTATGAGTGCCCCTCCCTCCATAAATTTTATATTTTACGTGAATAGTTATAGCCTCTACATATTTCTTATCTTTGGTTTTTAGAATTAAAGTTAACATTGTATTCTGGATTGATTAGGTGTTCAAGGCTGCCTTTGCACCCTTAGGAGATCACCAGATAATGCATCGCATGATATACATTGCAACCTCGATATAACGACACCCCACGGTGCACTAATAAACACTCGCTATAGCAAATTGTCGCTTTACCGGAGGTGGATTAAATAATAGCCAATATACCTGTTGCGAACAGATATACAGGAACAGGAGTGGTGCGGCGACAGATAAACATCTATCCGATAAACGTAAGCATAAATCCAGACGAAAGGTGATGTTTTTTTGCATCACTAAATGTCCTTACTCAAATAACGACTAACTATTCAAACAATTTATAAGCGCCGCACTGAATAAAAATCATGCAAAGCATTGTTTCGTCAATCATTATATTTATCGAACGACAGTTTACCACATAAATTTGAGACTGAGCACTCCATTAACTTCATTTCTAACAGATCGCTAGCAATTACAGAGGTTAAGGAGTCTTGATGAAAGTCTTCCGGCGGTGAAACCCTCGCTATGGCGAGAGCCAACACCGAAAGGGTCTCGTAAAAACGAATTTTTTAACACGCATATTTTAGGGTCAATTGACGGTGCATCAGCTATCTCTCGTAATAGCGGGGGTGTCGCTATAGCCCATACTCGCTTTAACTAGGTTCCACTGTAGTAGCTTCTTATAGTGATTACAGCATTATGGAAATGTATCTTTCATAACCGTGGGAAATTATTAAAGTGGTTATAGGTCAACGTAACTCTACCCATAGTAGGGTGGTGCGAAAAAACTCAAGTTTCAAATTTCTTGTCGTAATAGTGCGGAAAAGTTGCGATACGTTAGTACAAGAAAAACAAAAAAAGAATTATTAAAATCGGACGTCATCTTCCGATCCCGCAAAGCATCTGAAAAAATGACAAAAATGAAAAAAATTGTTTTTTTTTTCGTTGTAAAAAAATTAAATTAATATCTTTTAACGCTGTAGCAAAAAATGATTACAAATAGCATAGGATATTATTTATATACGCATATTTTTGGCTTTTAACTGTTATTACCGATCGCACAAGATCATTAAAAATGTATAAATTTTGCAATTTAGCCGATTTTTAGAGTTGTGTCATAATAACTTAAGGCAGCGGTTCCCAAACTGGGGGTCGTGACCCCCAGGTGGGTCGCGGGCCCTTCGGAAAGGGGTCGCGAGATGTGCGAATAATAAAGTGAACTATGTACTTAAACTTAGACAACCATTTTTAGGGGGTCGCGGCTAAAACGTATGGTCTAAAATGGGTCGCAGAAAGATAAAGTTTGGGAACCACTGACTTAAGGTAATATTTAAGTCTAAAATACATGTTTGATTATGCAGCTCTTCCTTTGTTTATATATGATTTAATAATATTTAAACAACCCAGAACTCACCGCGGAGAGGTGGCTGCACTTTGAGTTCTACCCACACCCTCCATCCATCCAACCAATGAGGGTTACTGCTTCTACAATATTTAAATTTTTTGTCCTTCTTTTAAATTTTAACTTTTGAAAACTACTTTGTACTGCGATTTAGTGGTAAGGTCTGGCATAATGGACCTTGATTTGAATTAGCCCTAGTAAATCCATCTCTGGATCGATAGCCACAAAGCTTAAGGGATGCTTCCGTTACCAATTTCACACACGGCTCCATTGCTTGCGTGTGATATGGGAAGTTGTAATATCCCAATCTTGTTTATCGCCTGATTCAATGAAGGAAGCTATTTCTTCATTAGTAATTATTCTCAGAAGAAGAGGTGGAGTAGATAGTTTGACTACATTTCACTCAATCAATCGTATATGGTCAGTTATTTCGAAGTTCATGGTAGGAGTAATGAAGGTAATTTACGATAGGTTTGCCTTTTGGTTAAGTCTGTTTGGCTTTAAATACTCTTTTTAGCCCCAGCTCTCTAATGTGCCTTCTGTAATAAAAAACCATCGCCATCAATACATTCTCTTCGTGATCAAAGTTAGAGTTCCATTCAATAACAGGGAAAACTACTTTCTTTGAATATCCAGGTATGTTTCGAGAGGTTTCCTTTGCTCTGTTCACACGAGCCATCTAGCATGTGAAAATGGTCCAGTATCCCGGTTTTCTAAGTCATTTGGAAAGTCGCCAATTGTGATTGCTTGACTAATGTCAATAAGGTATCTTTGGTCCTTGCTCAAAATGTATCTATCAACTTGTAGAATTTCACATTCAATTGTTTGGAAATGCAGTTTGGAAGCTTTCCATAACCATTCATATTAGTCCAATTGGCCCACTAAATGATCTTGGGCCACTTGTTTCACCATCTAAATACTGAAAAATATGACAAAAGTAATTCAATGAAATGAAGTAACCCAACTGCCCACTGCAGAGGGTGTCATTGGTGTTTTACGAGCTTTCTAATAGTGCAACCTTTCCATCTAATGTTCGTGCCATCACAGCAAACTAACTCTATGAACTCTAATGATACTCCTTGATCAGAGAGATAAGATAGTATGGAGACCACTATATCTTTAGCAGACCTGGAGCTTGGAGAAACATAACTCGAATACACAAAAACCGGTTCTTTTATTGGAGAATGGTGTTCCACTATAACTGTCCGACAGTACTCCTTCGATTCAATCATTTCTATTACTATGGTATTGTCTACCCTTCCGTCAAAGTATAACCATGTAGCTCTCCAAAATCAAGATGGATTTGCTGTAAATCGCTTATAATATTTTTCTTTTCCCTTTTAATTCTACATCGGCCAATGAACTTAGAAGTATATTCTTCAGTTATAACACCAATGTCTACAAGTACACTTGATGCTATAGCAGCCGCTGTACGGTGAAACACCCCGTATTGATCACAATGAAAAGCTGTACTTTGGAATTTTACCCTCATTTGCCATGGTGATTTATATTTTTTTGGATGTACTAGGCATGTAATCTTCCTAGTCAACAAAATTCTCCTTGATTTTTGAACTTTGCGTTGCGTCATTTAAAACCTCAACATCTTCACTTTCGGTTTCAATAGGGTTAACATGCTGCCTTTTTAAAGTGTAATTTTGCCTTTCAATTCTAGTGGTCAGTTTTATTGTCTTTTTTGATCTAAAGGGCTAATTTAAACTTCTCAAAAATTATCCTCAAGTAATTATCACAAAACTCTGAAAAATAGGCGAAATTGCAAAATTTATACATTTTTAATGATCTTGTGTGATCGGTAATAACAGTTAAAAGCCATAAATATGCATATATAAATAATAACCTATGCTATTTGTAATCATTTTTTGCCACAGCGTTAAAAGGTATTAATTTAATTTAATTTTTTTACAACGAAAAAAAAACAAATTTTCTCACTTTTGTCATTTTTTCAGGTGCTTTGCGGGATCGGAAGATGACGTCCGATTTTAATAATCCTTTTTTTGTTTTTCTTGTACTAACGTATCGCAACTTTTCCGCACTATTACGACACGAAATTTGGAACTTGAGTTTTTTCGCACCACCCTAACCCATAGTGACTACAGGAAATTCCTATAGTGATTATTGAACTGAATATAATCACTATAAATACTTCAATAGTATTTTTTTCATAAGGCTCGCGGACATTTGAAATCATTGAATTAAATGGTGCCAAAGCATTTCAATGTAGACACCATGGCCAAGAAAATGCGAAACATGTCTAAGAGAGAAAATGAAAATAATAGAGCAATATGAGAGTTGGTTAATTAACTTATGTATCTTCGTATTCGCTTTTCGCAATAAAAAAAGGAAAAAACTGAGAAGATTAGGTCTGCCGTGGTGCGGGAGGGCAAACCATCACAGCAAAAGTGCCCGAGGAATGCAGAATATGAAGAGTTAGAAGTGTAGTGGGTGGTTTTGCCCACTTTAATTTGCGAGAACTACTGAGAAAGGGGCTATGCCTAAGACTAAAGTGGAGTATTACAGTAATAGATTTAGAAAGAAGAACTTCAAGTGTTTGGAACGTTGGCTATTCTAATTTAAAGTATGAAAGCATTATCTCTATTCATAATTGCTGGTGATGCTTGCGGTGTGAACCCGAAGCTGTGAAAGAAAGGACTCTGATTCTAGTAGATCATTTTAAGATGTATTCTTCTCATGATAGAATGCAGATGAAATGTATCTCTTTTACAACCTACTCCCCAAAAAAACCTTTGCTGTACAGGGTTTTTCTTGCAATAATGCTTACAGAGGCAGGTAATGCACTGTTATCGATATGTTAGAAGCTGATGCTGCACTATTAGTTTATTTAATTAAAAAAATTCTTCATTCTTTTTCATGTTCCGCAGTCTTTATTGAGAATTTTAAATCAATAAACTCATGCTTGTAAGTTTTGTTGGCCTTGGGGCCATCTGATGCGTATGCTTTTTAATTTTGTTGTTGCATAAATTACCCATGCGTGTTATATTAGTCACAGTTTCTTGTAGCTTGCTTTTGTTTTACTTTAATGAGATCAGCATAATATCTTATGTATTATGTTTTTTGTGGAATAACATCAAGTAAATATCTTTTCTTATATCACCAATTTTATAATTCAAATCGTTTTTATTGCAGTGCCGAGAATACTCTGTGTATTATTTCAGTAACATTGCGGTTTGAACGGTCCAAATGGAACTTTTTTTAAAAAACTGTAATTTTTATCACATCATTAAACATGCTTAGTAGACTTTGTAGTGTAGATAATGAAGATATTACATTGGATGATATAAAAAGTCATCCAAGGCAGGATCGTTCTACCACCTTCCCCAGTTTTTGTCTACTAGAACAAATGTGATATGTTATTTCACATAACTTCCAGGAAACATACAGGAACAATAAACATATACCAATAGGAGCTTTTGAGGCATTAAATAACCCCGATACATTTTTATTAGTAACTGTTTGAATTTTCAGCAGAAAATACCAAAGTATGTAATAGAATGATCCCGAAAATGCACTAGGTACATAGAAAAGCGGCTGCGTCGGTTGTGCATTGGGATGATGATTGAGAAAGGAATGTTTTGCATGATTTTTATTCAGTATGGCACTTATAAATTGAATGGCTAGTTTTTTATTTAGGTAAAATTTAGTGATGAAAAAAGACATCGCCTTTCGCCTGGATTTATGCTTAAGTTTATTGGATAGAAATATCTCAGTCACCACATTAATCCTGTTCCTATATAAGTGTTGACAATAGGTTTATTGGCTATTATCTATAAACCACCTCCTGTAAAGTGACAATTCGCTGTTGGGAGTGTTTATTTGAGCACCGTGGGGTCTCTTTTTATCGAGGTTGTAGGGTATATAACTATGATTTGACTACGTGAGCAAGTGGGTTCTAATTTTATTCTCCATGATAGTCTTACCATATTATTTTAAAAACTTTACTAGCTCTTATTGGATTTAATTCAAAATCAAGTGCTATGTTGCGTTAGTAACAAAAGTGATAAAATTTGGAAATAATTCGACTCTTCCATGATGTAATGTTTTGTTAAAAAAACGTAAAATACACCATTTTAACTCCAACTCAATGGGCCTTGAATGGTATACTTCTGTAACAAGAAATTTTCTCAATCATGCATAAATTTCCAGGTGAGCTACATTTTTTATTTCAGTATGAAATTTGGAAGTTGCAAAAGAAAAAAATACATCTTTGGTGACTGTTAAGTAGTCATCTCTTTTGGCTTGGGTTTAGAGTTGATCATTTTGCATCATCACAGGATAGCCAATGCTTATTTATCTAGTGGTGAAGGCTATCGTGCATGTCTCTGAATACCAGGTAAAATGTGGGAATGCAAATATTAAAAAGCAAAAAGTTATATGCCAATTTTTTTAATGAGGTGAGACCTGGTACATAGAGTGTTTTTCTCTTATTTTATATTTCTGCTAAGCTATTTGGTGGACCAATGTGCGATGCAATTATCTCAGTTATCCTTCCATGTTAGTTTTTTTCATGGGATATTTAGGTCATGGATGCTCATGTTAGGTTGTAATTCCTTATACTAATTGCTGTATCACCCTTATGAAAGTCATATTTTTTTTTAATTCTGCAAGGTGTTTTTATTCAATGTCCATGGTTAATTTGATTCCTCTAAGATAAAATAAATATGTTCCTTGGTTAAATTTGTAGTGCTAATACTTTTTTAATCTAGTGATCATGCATGCTAATGCATTGCATTTTTTATTCTCATTGGCTAAGATAATTAGAATTTTACTAATGAATGATGGTACATGGTAAGGTATTTACTTGGAATATAATTTTATATGAGTTATTTTTTTGTTTTAGCACATATTCCTAGTCTTAAGAAACGGGGCCAAAAGATGAAAAATAATTATCTTTTGTTAGCATAAATGGCAGTCCAGAACTGTTTCTTGCAGTATCAATAATTATATTGAAAGTGAATATTAGGTTGAAAAGAATTTTTGATTTTGTGCTAAAAAAATTTGTGCTGGACTAGGACAATAGGTTTATGCAATCACATCTTAAGTTTGCCTGCCAAACAATGATGGATAGAGTTGCAAAAAGATATTTTTTATTAAAGAAAGTTTTATTTTTTATGTGAGATTATAAAAGAATTAGGTTTGGAGCCATAAGAGACTCAGAGGCTAGGCTTAGATTGCTTGAGCAATTGAGAATGAATATCTTTAAAATGTAAATGGCTGGTGTCCTAACAAGCCTATTTAGGCAGCTTGCAGGGTAGTGTATAGATGTAAATAAGTAATGCAGTCAAGGATATTAAAGTCACTGTTATTGATATACTGCAAAAAATCGTAGAAATTTCCTTCCTCATAGGAAATTTTTTTCTTTTCTGTAAAAACATTAAATCATGGTTTCGCTAGTAGTAGGACCCGCCCACCTCCGTGACGGTGGGCTATTTCTCATCTGTACCCTTCCACTCCTATCCACCCCCAGGAGGCATCATCGGGCTCCTATCACGGAGGCGCCTTCCTCCTTTCTCCTTCCATGTTCCCCCCCTTTCCGTGATGAGGGTGAAAAGCGAGAGCTGATAGACCCTGCCCCGGGAGTGTAACCCCATGAGCCCGCCCTGCAGTCTCGTTTCCACTGTTATTGATATAGCTTCATTCTCACAAAAAATAAAAATTTCTATGTGTAATTCAATTACTGTTAGTGGAATATCGCTCACCTACTAAAACCATCGCTACTATTCAAAAACATGGTTGCTAAGGATAGAGGACAAGGAAAGACTGGAGGTGAAATATGGGTGTGGGTGAAAGAAGGTGAAGTGAATGGAGGGGAAAAGGAAGGTCAAAGTGTTAGAATTTGTATGCCTAACATTGTATGCCTTGTCTTGAAGGCGTTGAGTCAATTATTCTGGCCTTTTTTTTACATTCATTAAATTTTTTTATGACAGAAAGTGGTGGTGTTATGAACTCAGGTAATTCACTTGGTATCTCAAGTGCATGATGCATTAATACTGAGCTTGAAGTAATGGCTGATGGTACTATCCATATAGTGTGATGAGCTGTAGCCTTAGTGTAAGAATTTTGAAGTTTTGATGCTTGTTTATGGCCTTAAATAATAACATTAATAATTATAATAATGGTATGCCAGGGTAAATGTTTCGTAAGAGAAAGTGATAAATGCCCCATGCAAAATAATGTTGTTTGTTCTCTTTTTCCTTCACTATGGATATAAAAATCAGACTAAATACAGTCCACGTACTGCTTTAAGGATGTTGTTTTTTTTTACTATTTTAGGATTGTATTTGATTGTGACATTGATTCAATATGAGGACTTCATTTTCCTCTCTGTTTGTTACAAAATGGAGCATTAATGGTAACGTTATGGAAATATATAATGTTTGGAAGGAAATTTCTTAGCTTTTCTACAAAAACACACACTTTATTGCCGACTAGTTTCGGTTACACTGTACCATTTTCAAGATACACATCAGAATTTGCCGGTATATATACTCTGTGGTCGGGTGATTGGAGGGGAAGGGGAGAGGAAATATATCCATGAAGTAGATTTTCAGCTTTTCATTCCATTTTCTGGCATAATAATTCCATTTACTGTCATAATAAATCATCTAAGCTATAATTTAAGTAGTTGGAGATACTGGAAGCTTAAACTTCATTCATACCTAATGATTTTTAATAATATCCTGATGTAAGTATCTTCCCGTCATGCTTGGATGAAAAAATAAAAACTGTTACTTGGCATTTTCACTTGAAGTTATCTTATTTAATTAAGGCATCCATTTGTAGAAAGTCAACTTCATTTCCATAAAAATTATTTTTGCCATGAAAATTATGTAATTACACTTTTATTTTTTCTTCATTTCATTTGTCAGTGAATTTTATGTTTATATACAGTTTTTCTTTTCTTTAGTTTGAATACCACAAATTTGTTTTGTGCGTACAGTGAATCCTCGTTTAACGTCACCTACCGTTCCTGAAAAATGTGACGATAAACGAAATGACGTTAATCGATGCACAATATCCCATAAGAAACAATGTACAAAATTGAATACCGGCTCCTAGACCTCACAATTCCTACGCGAAAAAATTTTAGCGTATCATATTTGGGCCATTTCTTACGATTAAAATGCCAAACTATGGCATAAACACGAGTCCCTGTCTTCATTGACGGCAATACCAGCAGCAACGTACATCCTTCTCCATTTTTGTATCTTCCTGCGTTTGTATTTTCGGCTTAGCTATGGTGGTCACCTGGGCATCATCGCCTGGGCATCATCATCGCTGAAACATCGTCGCAGTTACAGAAACCAAGATTATTGAGAACACGGCGAAAAAGTGACGACAAATACTCCGAGTTCTACCCAGAAAAATTCCTAGAAATCACTTTTCAGGTTCCAGAAAACCGTTATGTCAAGTAAAATTTGCTAAAACTTTACTTGACATTTACACACTTAACATTTGCGCACCTACCTAAGAATTCATTTTGCAGAAAATTTGCTATAAACGTAATCGAAATTGACAATAAACACACCGTTTTACACTTCGTTTAGACTGACTGTATTACCGCCCACAAAACGAACAACCTGCAACGCCCGCCGCTTCGCTTTTTTTCTCGCGCGAAATTTAAAAGACCTGACCAGACCTGATGTTATCGCGAAGCAAAGGTGCGATAAACGAATGAAGGTCTCAAAATTTTCGTGACGTTATCGCGAAATGACGTTAAACGGGGTGACGTAGAATGAGGACTCACTGTAGTTGATTTCATTCTTGGGGTGCCTATTGAGGGACTTCATTAGATTTAGATTTGACTGAAGTTCCAAAGTAAGGTGAAATAATGGAAGAAGTAATTTTGGATGAAATAAGTCTTGAGTAAAAATAGAACTTCCGACCACCTTAATCAACCCTCCTCCTCAATTATTGATATTTAGTAGAGATGGGTCGAATAGCAGATTTCTCCAACTCGAATATCGAATTCGAATATTAAATCATAGCTCGAATATTCGAATACCTCGAATACTAAAGGATGAATGCTGGAATGTTTGACTCGGTTGCATATGCAGCAGGCAACACAAGATTTTGGGGAGTAATTTTGATTTCCCTTCAAGGATTCGAAGAGGAATTTAGCTGATTAATGGAATATTTTAATTTTATGAAAACAATTGGGCATATAATTTATTCAACTAACATCGCTTTACCCCCACTACTGCTGCCAAGTGCTAGCTGACAATCTGAGGCATTTTGCAAAATACAAGCTCTTCTCCACCGGATTTTCAGTCCGTCTTTTGGAGTTCTCACGAGATAAGAAGATGAATTGGAATTGCTATCAGGGAGAAACCAAATATCCTGAGAAAATATCCCTTCGTCTGGGACTGTAACAATAAAGATTTATAGCACCACTCATAAATTGTAACTTGATATATGTTTTCGGAAAAAAATACCGCATCAACTTCTGAGAGGCTCTGCTGCTCATATCGAGTCTCGCCAGAATGCCAAGTCTCCATCCTATTTTGACATTTATTTCCTCGCGTAAAATGCTTAAATAAAGTCAGAAATGCGACGCGTTTGGTCTTGTTCTTTTTTAAATTACGTGCACATTACTATTATTTCAATCCAACAAAGGTTTAATATCAATTGCCGAAAGTCATCGTTAGACACCTTTTGGGCTAATAGGTGATTCATGCAGCAGTTGACCTCTAGAAACTGGAAACTTAGAAGCAGGTAGGCTGAAAAAGGTCAGTGGGTGAGAAAAGGGGGGGGGGCGCGAAACACATCTCTTTTGTTCTCGCGTAACTTGATATTTTTTTCGAAGCTAAGGTCCTCGTAACATGATCCCTGCGCGAGCTGGGACCTTTTTTTATTTCAGAGAAGAGGAAAGCCTCAGAGGGGGGGGGGCTAGTGCTGAATGGAGGGGTATAGCGGATCGTGGGAAATGCGCCAATGTTACTATCCCACGGCACTGAGTTTCTCCCTATGGTAGTTTCATCTCCTGGAAAAGATTCAAACTAATTGTAAGTGCCTGTGCTTTTTAGCCATAAATGACACATGATAAACACTTCGTCTCATTTATACGAAACCTGCGCGAGCTGGGGCCTTCTGTTTGATTTCGAAGAGGAGGAAAGCGTCGGAGGAAGGGCCGAGGGCTGATGGATGGAGGGGTATGCGGATTTTGGGAATTTTGCTACGTAGTTACTATCCCAATGCACTGAGGTTTTCCTGGTGGGGGAAACCGGGGATTTTCGGATTTTTTCACCTGGATCAATTTAGGTTCCCCACGTCGAACTATTTTCACCGCTCTAACCCGCGCATTTGATGTAGTTCGTTAACTTGCCTAAAACGGTGCTGCATGCACTAAAAGACTAGAGTTCTCAACATTTTTCCGAGTCAAATACCAACGACGTGCATGCGACAGTGTACGACCCGAAATTCAAAGTATTCGAGGCGGTACTTTTCGCATAACTATTCGAAACCTCGAATATCGAATACTTTCTAGTATTCGAGGTATTCGAGTATTCGCGGATACTATTCGCACATCTCTAATATTTAGTGTCCTAGTGGTACATATCCCTGTCTTCCCTTCTCCTTGACTTCCTGATAAGTTTGGAGAAAGCCTTTACTTCAATATTTCACACACTGCAGTAACACTCAGTTAACATTTTTTCAAAATTGCTTCCAGTTAATTTGGCCCCTTCAGGCTGTCTTATTTTACTCAATGGGTTCTTGCTGATAGAGGGCAAATTTTTAGTACAGTGGAACCTTAATCTATCGTTTTTCAGGGGGAATATTGAGAATTATGAAGTCATATTTTGCGTACGTTAATAACTTTAACTTACTTATCTAAACACGAAAAAAAATTACCTTTTTAATTGTATGAGAGCACCCCATTACACTTCTCTGATTTTACTCCTGGACTATTAAGATATTAAGAACAGCCAACAGTTAATGTATTTGTCTTGAAACTTACATGCCAAATGGGAACTACTGATGGCTTCTTTAGGATATTAACAATGAAAACACTGGGTAACTTCCACAATTTATTTTTAAAATTACTTCTGGTTTCAGTTGGTACACCATTATTAATACATGTACAATGTATAATTAGATACAGTGTAACATCATTAACAGTGACAAACCAGACCTGTGATCCCATACCGTCAAATACAGTAAAAGTGATAAAAAGCATAATATCCATGCAAATGCCAGGACATTACTTTAACCTGCAGTGGCAAAGGAAACAGTGTGATTATTTTTGACTGAAAGAGAAAAATGTACCATGAAAAGTCAATTCATTGATGCTAACAATTGTGAAATTTAATATGTGATCCGACCCCTGTGTACTAGGGTCAAATGAAACAAGTGCTCAGCAGTTGTGGTTTTCTATTGACAGAGAGAGAAACATAGTCTCACATTAACAAAAAGTTATGTATGTACTTGACAATGGCATGACGGTTGAAACCGGAAGTACTTTTAAAAATGAATTGAGGGAGTCGCAAAGTGTTTTCTTGCTAATATGGAGCCCTTCCGCCATGTTCAAGTTTTGATTTAATTCTCCTGTATTATAAATATAATTTTGGATTTACTATGGCCCTGTATATCCAAACTTACTCCCCAAACTTGTACGTTTTGAATTTTGTCAGCTCCACATTCGTTCTTTCATTTGTGCTCATTTCCAGGTCAAACACCCGTGGGTGTCAAATTCCAACTAGGCGAGGATGCAGGGGGAAGTAGTGGTGGGCCTCGAGTCTTACACCACAGCGATGAAGACGACAAAGGATGGGAGTGCGTTTGGAAGTGTCACACAGCCTCTCCGGTTCTCTACATGGCTTTCTCGCCAGATGGAACACTCTTTGCCACCGCCGGAAAATCTGACCGACTGGTTAAGATATGGTTTGAGAACAAGCAATGTAAGTCATCCCTCATCGCTCTTGCATGGAAATGAACTTTTAATACTTTGTGGATCATCCCTTTGTTTAAACTGTGCCACCTTTTCTGTTAATAGTGCTGTTTCCATCAAAAAGCTTGGATCACACAATGTCTTACAGCCAGTCTACAATGAATGAATTCAACTACGGGTTTGTTTATATTGCTCATCCTCGTGCTGTGACGCAGTTATCTTGGCGGAAAACAAGCAAGTTCATGCCCAAGTGAGTGTATATAGTTATCCATAAAATAGTTATTTATCATTTGTAACTCGTTATATTTCAGTTCTTTTTTTTTAGGCATTTATGTTGTAGAGCTTCAGTTTTTAATCTTTATCATGATCATTTAGGTGAATATATATGGGGGAGTCCGGTAATTACATGAGGTGATTTTGGCAATTTTTCGACCCACCCCTCCCCCCTAATGAGATATCATGAGATTTTGCTAGACCCCCTTCCCCCTCCCTCTAATCTCACATGAGATTGGTTAAAAATGTGTATTTTCAGTGTTAATACGCTAATCTATGCTTCATTTGATTGAATTTTCACCCATGCCTCGCTTAGAGCAAGGGATGTGTTCCATGGGGCCTTTGCGCTAATCGAATTTGCATTATTCAAGACCATTTTAACATGGGGAAGATAGAGATGTGTTCCTGGTAGCGTAGGTGTTGGGTATCGAATTTCCTATGTACGATATATATTCCTATAAATAGCCTTAGAAAAGCTTATTTATGTAAACATTTATAGTTTAAAATATCTTTAAAGATAGTAGATACGCATTCAAAGACGTTTTTTCACATTAAAAAATATTCGTACGTCCTTTGAAATTCCCTCCTTATGTGCAGGTGGGCTAACATAAGGGAGAAAAACATGCTAGCTCAGGGGTTTGCAATGCATTGCCGGCAGGTGACAAATTTACAAACCTGTCTTGAAACAATTCTTGTGTCACCCAGGCCCTTTTGTCTCAAAGCGTCTTCTTGATATCTCAAAGCATATCGAAGAATATATAAACAAAGAATGAGATTTGAGGCAATAAATACAAATAATATGCGTAAAATGAGAGTAATTTCATGTGTAATTAGAACAAGTTCACGTTTTATCAAGATAATGTGAAGGTTATTTGATTAGGTGAAGCAGCATTGGGAAGTTTCCCCAAGGAATGAATTTGCACTGTATCGAAATTGTGCTAAGCGAGGCATGGGTGTATTAAAAACCAATTTGTTTAATTATTTTATTTAATATTAATAAGACCAGTATTCAAGATTACTAAGATCGTAGTCTAGAATCACATTTTACTCTATTTCTTGCGGAAAGAAAATTATGTATACTTGATGATACTATGAAAATTATGATACTTGCAAGAACCCCCACCCTACCTCACGTGAGATTAAGTGAGAATTGGCTTGACCCCCCCTAAACACCTCACATAATTGATGGATGTCCCCTTTGGTTTAATGGAGAATGTTTCTCACATTTGATAGTCGAATATTCGGTGTTATTCATGAAAGTATTTATGACCAAGAAGATGGTGTATGCATGGGTCAATATTTGTGAAAAGCTTGTGTATGGCCAGTTAATTCATTTCCCATTAGTTCAACTTAGATGGTCATTCTCTCAATTATAACTATATATGGAGCTTGAAAATAAATACTGTTTGTATGAATTTCCAAAATATTGTCTATATATCTTGCTTGATAACATTAAAATGTAAGGATAACACTCATCTCTATGTAGCAGTATCTCCACAAAACTTTACTTATTCGGCAAAGTATTCCTTGTCACCCATTCCAGACTCATATGTGTATTAAAATTTAATTAGTAAAGATCCTGGCTCATGTCTAAGTTTAACAATTTAATAATTATTATTTTAAAAAAGTAGAAATGCTACTCTATACCTGTCAATACCTTGATACCACTCAAGCAATCATCAAGCATCAGATTAACTCTAGGTTACTGGAAATTTAATACTTTAAAATTTAATCAAAAAATTTAATGAAGTGACTGAGGGGGAATCTGCAATTTGTCCTCCTCGGTCTTACATTTTCCGTAGGTTTACAAACAATTTTTATGCAATGGGTTGACAAAGATATGAATCACAAGTGTCCTCCTTAACATAGGTATTCATTATTACTATTTCTTAATTTTTGAAATGAATGTTATTAAATATACATTCTGGTTGTACTCCTACACATCAGTAGAGAAAAACTGTTTGCAGAGTCTAAAGTATTGATTATAGAAAAATAGAGGTTGTATTTGACGTATTCTACCTTGGTATTGAGGATGGAGTTTAGAATTTTTATGCTTATCTCTATTGAAAAATTTTTAGTTGATTATAGCTCTTTTTATCTTTTCTCAATTTTGGTATGTTCACGTTCGTTTATTTGTATTCTAATAATATTTTTAATGTGTTATCCATTTAACAGGGGCTCAGTGGCTAACATGCTGGTGACATCCTGTCGAGATAATATTTGCCGCATTTGGGTAGAGACTGTGCTGCCGGAAGATGGCCTCATCAATATGAATCAGTTTGACCCGTTGGCCTCTCAGAATCCAAAGTTTAGAACTCATCGTCACAAGCACCGCTTCATGCAGAGGCTCAAGCATATGAAGTGAGTTGAAACCACTCTCTTGTAAAAACTTTTTTTTCTCAAATGATCACGGTTTTTTATATGCTTGGCCACCATTGTCTACTGCGGGTACCATGACACCCAACATATGATCTCCAAGGAGAACAAAAGTATCTTTTAAATAATGAACAATCTAGCATAAAATGAGAGCTATGAATTCATGAGTGAGAGAATAAAGATAAATATTGTAAAAAATAATGGTGATTATTCATTTAAATGATAAAATTATGAAACATTTATACTTTTTTGCATAAATAAAAGCGAACAAACTATGTATAAATCCACCAATTTATTTATGTGGTACTACTAGTTTCGATGCAGCGGCGTCATCATCAGGTACCTATGATAGGTATCAGTTACCTGATGATGACGCCGCTGCGTCGAAACTATTAGTATCACATAAATAAATTGGTGTATTTATACATAGTTTGTTCGCTTTTATTTATTAGAATGAACCTCCACAAAGTCGAGCCTGTTACGATAGACTTTTTTGCATGTTTACATTCAGCCACATATTTTTATTACCTGAACTGATACATAGACTTCATGGAGGAAATATTAAATTACACAATAGCAGCTGGATTAATAGTAGTCCTACAGAAGACCTTATAATTACTAGATTTAATGTTAGGGATTTCTGATATAATTATTTCTGTTATCATTGTTAACAGGACATGCTTCCACATAAGGCGAAATGTGAAGCATCACGGAGGTTTAATCATGGCTGGGAGTTCCAACACCATCCCCAGCCTTCCATCAACCTACAGCGTCCACGATTTTCACAGCTATGGTTTCCATGGGACTGGAGTCACACCGGGTGCACTTCACTTCCATCTCGCTGCCAGTATTAATGCAGAGACTGGTAATATGGAGTTTCAATTATAGTAATAATAAATTTTGTGTATATAAAGTTAATAAGTAACATATAAACTCTCAAATACAAAAATAATGACTTATAATGATATACATAGTACATTTCACCTAAATTATAATAAATATATATGATATACCATACAATTTACTTCTGACAGCAATTTTATTATACTTTCCTAACATTCAGCAATGCAGTATGCTGTCCTTTGTAGGAAATTATTTGAAGTAACCTTGAAAGATAGGTTTGATGATATAGCTATGATGTCTGGAGGGATTTTGATTTATAAAGCTAGCTCCAGACTATCCTCTACAGTTGATTATCTAAATTTGAGCTGGGACTATCCATTACATTATCCATCCTATGATATAATCATCCTATGACTATCCTATGATATTATCATCCATTATAGCCTTAGCTCTAATTAAGTCATGAAGTTGCAAGATCTCCACTGCCATCGTTTCTCATGTTTTTGGAATGAAATATCTGCCCTGAAATAATTCCAGATGTGATATTGCACTCCAATAATGCTATTTTTTGATGAGCGGGAGACCATGAATGAAAATACAGTGGAACCTCGTTAAAGCGAGTACGGGCTATAGCGACACCCCCGCTATTACGAGAGATAGCCGATGCACCGTCAATTGGCCCTATAATAAGCGTTTTAAAGAATTCGTTTTTACGAGACCCTTTCGGTGTTGGCTCTCGCCATAGCGAGGGTTTTACCGCCGGAAGACTTTCATGAAGTCTCCTTAACCTCTGTAATTGCTAGCGAACTGTTAGAAATGAAGTTAATGGAGTGCTCAGTCTCAAATTTGTGGTAAACTGTCGTTCGATAAATGTAATGATGACGAAACAATGCTTTGCATGATTTTTATTCAGTGCGGCGCTTATAAATTGTTTGAATAGTTAGTCGTTATTTGAGTAAGGAAATTTAGTGATGCAAAAAAACATCGCCTTTCGTCTGGATTTATGCTAACATTTATCGGATAGATGTTTATCTGTCGCCACACCACTCCTGTTCCTGTATATCTGTTCGCAACAGGTATATTGGCTATTATTTGCTCCACCTCCGGTAAAGCGACAATTCGCTATAGCGAGTGTTTATTAGTGCACCGTGGGGTGTCGTTATATCGAGGTTTCACTGTTGTTAAGTTCAATGTATCAATTTCTAAATTTAACCATAGAAAATTGCCACAATTACTCTAGCTCAATGGATAGAATCAGGTTAGTTTTTAAAATGGAATTCAAACTCAACTTGAGTCTTGGGATTGCAACTACAGAGGACTCAAGATTGAGTACAGTTGTAGTCAGTCAAATATGGTCTGCTGTCATCGCTTGTCTTCCTTCTTTTTGCAGATATTCCTCTAGTTCCAAGCTTGGTCACAGGTGATCCGGATGAAGAGCCTAACCTTATTCTTCACTGGTTGAACAACAAGGAAATGCACTTTTCGCTTCAGGCTGATGCTATGCTGCAGGAAATGACCCGGAAAGTTTTAGAGAAGGAAGATGGAATGGACAGTGACGTTGACCACCATGAGTCGGAGCATGAAGACCACTCTCCGAGTAAGTGGATGCATCAGAGTAAAGGATATTAATTATCAATCTACTCTCATAGTCTTTTAATTCATGTTTTTTTTTGCATATGTTTATAATTTATTGGTAAAAGGCTCAGGAAATACTTTTTGGAAAATGATATCATGAAACAGGATTTTAATTTTTCTCGAGTTACTAATTTGAATTGTTACAACTCTAGTAATATTGGCACTGAAAATTAGGTGTAAGGGGAATATCACTAATGGGTATTGTCTGCAGGCGATTATTGTTAGGTCATGTCATGCATTCTTTTTGCTGGTACCTACCATATGGATCAACATTGCATGAACTGATGTCACAAGCTAAGCTTATGTTTTTCAGGATCTGAGGAATTCTATCCTACAGTTTCAGGCTTAGAAGTATAAATTGTCATTTATTTTTTAAATAATCTATGTGAAACACTTGGGGGAAAATAAAAAGTTTTCTAAGAAAGCACAAAATATTAAAACATTAAGGAAATTATATTTTCAAAAGTGAATTTTTTTACTGAATTGGTTCCATTTTTATTTATCTTATGTGAAATACTTGGGGTAAAATAAAAATTTGTCCAAGAAAACACAAAATGTTAAAACAATTGTGGAAATTATATTTTTAAAAGTGAATTTTTCTACTGAATTTGTTCCATTTCTACTGAATTACATTTATCGTGGAAACGTACTCCCACAGTCCATGATTTAAAATGTGGTTAATAATTGTAACGAGAATTCCTCAGTGTGGATATTTACTGAATATTTTGGATTCTTCTCTACTTCTTAGGGAAAAAGCACCTGAAAACAGCCGAGCAGCATAAAGTGAAGAAATCACAATCGCAAGATGAAAGTGGTAGTGATGAAGTTAGTGGTCATCACCAAAGTGTACAGTCTAGTAGCATTCCTAGTCATCCATCATTGAGGTATGATAAGTTGATAATGGGTTATTATTTTTTCTGTAACATGAACGACAATGTTTTCTGAATTTTTAAACTAAAATTTTATTTGTAGCATTCTATATATTCAAGAAAATGATGTGTAGTTATGTAAAGTAATGATGTATATAATTGATGTGATGGTATCTAATTAATTTCAGTGCTGCAACGTCAATCAACTCATTGGCAATGGATCCTGGTGCAGCTGTTGGCCAAGTTGGAGATTCATTAGATGCCAAAATAGAATCTTTATTGAGGGATTGGCATCATGGCCCTGATCTCCTTTTTTCAATTCATCCAATTGATGGCAGTTTCTTAATCTGGTAATAAAATAAGTCCGTTGATGATATTTGTATATTTTTGTAAAACTGGTCTTCCATGGTATCATGTAGTGTTGTATTTAATAAAGTTATGCCATTGATTAACTTCAGTTATATGCTGAAATGTTCATAAATAAATGCAAGCATGTTTTGATTATGCATAGTCCAATGTTTTCATATGCTCAAGTAATACAATGAAAAATCTTTACCGATTTATGCAACTTGAGTTATTTTAGCAAGTCCAATATTTGGTGATTCGCTGCTGGTCACCCAATGGCGGCATATGCATTTGCATTATCTCAAATTTCATAGTTGTTGCTAGTAAAAAGCTTTCTAAATTTTTGAGCTAAATTTTTCATTGAAAACTTAATTTAGAAATGCAATGAATTCAGGAATTTAAAGATGTTTATCATTCAGAAAAATAGTTCAGTCAGCATGTAACAGTTAAAATCAAATGGCATCATGTACTCTTCAGACTTGAATGAAGAAGCTGCAAAAATGCCCAGCTACATTGGTATTTCATGTATAAGAATTTTAAAATTTTTTACGTATTAGTTTTTTTGGAAACCAGATAGCCTCTGAGAAATGGAAAAGACTTGTGGAAACTCATTGTCGCACATTGCAAATGAGTGCCTAATTCAAAGGTGTATGTATTTATTCAAGGAAACAGACTTCCTGAACTCTTTTAAAACATAAATTTCTAAGTTCTTATGAAAATTTCTCTGACAAACTGTCGGGATGATATTTCAAAAACTATGTCTATCATTTCATTTGTTGGGGCCAAATAGGATGAACCACCTATGATTACTATCCAACCTAATCAAATTTTTTGTTCCTTCTCTTCAGGCTTGTTGACTGGCTTGATGAGTACCATCCTGGCTCCTTCAGACAAGCACAAGTGTCTTTTTCTACCAGAATACCTTCAGCTTTTCCCCTCGGAGACGCAATGACCATGTCAACCAACGTGTCCTTGTACCACACGTGCCAGTTTCTAAGCAATCTACGTACCAGTATCCTGAGGCAGCCGACTGTTCGTGCTCCTCAAAACAATTCGCCGGACAAGGAAGAGTCAGGGGGAGGTCGTTTGAGTCCTATTCCTGCCGGGTCCCGACCATCGTCGCCAACTTCTCCCCATCGCTCCCCTCCCTCGCCCACTCCTAATGCTCCCGGGAACTTAGCAGAAGAAAATGGTGGAGGTGATTCCTCCGAAGGATCTTCACAGGACATTGCTGGGAATCCTTCACTCGTTGTTTCCATGGTTACGAAGCACAACAACGGTACCTTGAACCTGTGGCAATTGACATTCAACGAAAAGTCCAAATTCAGCCAAGTGTTAAGCATCAGTCACGCATGCCGGGCATCCGGTCACCGTTTCCGTGTGAATGACATAACGTGCCACCCTGTCCTCCCCCTCCTCCTCACCACCTCACACCACAACATGCCGGACTTTCCTACTCCGGGAAGTGATGACCACAGTAAGCTTGGAGAAGAGGGAATGACACCACTTATCAAAGTTAAAGAAGTTACCACTCCAACTGTAAGTAAAAAGAAACTTTTTTATTCCTCAAATACTAACATATCCCGGCCCCATCCTCCCACACCCCAAAACCCGGCTTGTCGGGTTTTGGGGTGTGGGAGAGTTTGTTTGGAGGGTTCGCCCAAGATGGGTGGGTCGTGGGTTGGGAGTAAGGGGAGGTGGGGGAAGCAAAAGAGAAAAGTGGGAGTGGGGTGGGTTTCTATTGCTGAATGAGGGCTGGCCTGCATGAAATAACGAAGGCTTACGCTGCAAGTTATGAGTTCAACAAAACATTTACCGTATTTGCACGAATGTAAGACGAACACGATTCTAAGACGACCCCCCCTTTTTTGGAACTCCACTATGGGAAAAAAATCTAGGGGAAAACGATCAATGCCAACGATGTTTGGCTAGGTTGCCTATGTCCCAGGAAACGCAGGCTTTTTGGTGCGTAATGATAGGAATAGTGGTACTTTATCGAGACACTTACGTCTTATTATTGATTCGACTAATTATTTCTTCGGAGGGGCCATGGTCCGAAGACGAATAAAATTAAACTAGTGAAAATGAAACCTGACTTTATTAAACCCACACGGAAAACACTCGGTGGTATGAAGGCAAGCCACACTGGAAAGTAGGGAACCACTCGTACGAGCTATGCTATCGCGAAGCTTCGGCATATGCAGAGCATACTGCAGAGGGTGAAGCATGACCATATGACTGGGCCATGAAATTTTTTGTCCCAAAGATACCCATTCTTTTCTAATTAGCGTAGCGCCAGACGGGTGGGTGAATTCGGATGGTTAGTAGGGAGGAACAAAATATCCTGAGAAGATATCCCTTCGTCAGTAACTCTGACAAGTGAGACTTATGGTATAACTCGTAAATTGATAACTGATAATAACCTGATATCCTGTTTTCGGAAAAAAATGCCGCATTAACTGCCGAGAAGCTCAGCTACGAGGATATCGAGATTCACCAAAAATCGCCATCGTATTTTTCCAACTAGTTCCTTGCTTAAAAATGCTTAAATAACGTTAGAAATACGTCGTGTTTGGTCTTGTTCTTTTTTGAATTACGAGCACATTGCAAATATTTCAGCCTAACAAAAGTATAATACCAATTGCCGAAATTCATTGTTAGACACCTTTAGAGCTAATAGGTGATTCATGCAGCGGTTGACCTCCAGAAATGGGGAACTTTGAAGCAGGTAGGCTGAAAAAGGTCAGTGGGTGAGAAAAGGGGGGGCGTGAAACGCATTTCTATTGTTCTCGTGTAACTTGATATTTTTTCGAAGCTAAGGTCTTCGTAATACGATCCCTGCGCTAGCTGGGACCTTTTGTTTGATTTTGGAGAAGAGGAAAGCATCAGAGGGGGGAGGCGAGTGCTGAATGGAGTGGGATAGCGGATCTTGGGAAATGCGCTTATGTTACTATCCCACGGCTTTGAATTTCTCCCAATGATAGTTTCATTTCGTGGGGAAGATTTAATCTATGTGCCTGTCATTATTAGCCATAAATTGTATTTATTTCGTCTCATTTTTGTCAAAAGATGGATACGGGAAAATTATACGTCGAGACCACGATCTTCAAACGATCAATGCGGGAAAACGATGTTTGAAGAGTTAGTCGTTATTTGAGTAAGGAAATTTAGTGATGCAAAAAAACATCGCCTTTCGTCTGGATTTATGCTTACGTTTATCGGATAGATGTTTATCTGTCGCCGCACCACTCCTGTTCCTGTATATCTGTTCGCAACAGGTATATTGGCTATTATTTGCTCCACCTCCGGTAAAGCGACAATTCGCTATATCGAGTGTTTATTAGTGCACCGTGGGGTGTCGTTATATCGAGGTTGCACTGTACTTTAATAGCCTTTTTTTAGCATGAGATTTAAAATGCTCTTGGATCGAAAGATATCAGTTGATCCAACTTTTGACTACAAGGATCCATAGTCACTATCTGGAGCCAAAAAATATCCTAGATCCCTCCATCCCTAATTATAAGTACATATCACTATCAGTAACTTCCCAGTACCAACCTCCATGCTATAGGATGGTCACAAATATTTTTCTATGTTGAAGCTGCTGGTGGGGATGAATTCTTTGTTGTAGCTTCATTAGAATATAAACCACAGAAAAAATCAGCGTGACCGTGCAATATTGGAACCTGTTGAATCAAGTTTTAAAATTTAGGATTCATTTAATCGAAAATTGCTTGTTTTATAGATGCGACCCACTGGTTTTTTTTACCTATCTAAAGCAGACATTGCACTTATCAGTCTCAAAAACAACTTTGGTGATAAATGCTACCGTTCCCAATGACTGTCTTAAATTTGAATCAGTTAAAAAAGTTTATAGTAGCTTTTACTGCACCTCAACTGCGCTGTTCCCATGTAAAAAAAATTTTCTCAGGACTCAGGAGCTTTTTAAAATGGCTTCCTTGGTCAGGCAGACGATGAATCGTCAAATACAGTCATATTTGCTGGGCCACCTGAAAAATTGTGCATCTTTTCTCGCAGCTACAGAGAATTCTCCATCTAGTTACAGATTTGAGCTGTGCAAATTTGAGAGTGAATGCCTTAGCAGCTGCAGAGTCATCCAAATCCGTTCATATTTTTCCTAAATGCCCTTTTAGGCTGTGCAATTGGCCTAGTTATTGAGTTTGATGATATTATTAGTGCTATATAATGCTTATCTCTCAGTGAGGGACCACTTCTCTTGTTACATAAAGCTTGGCAAATGACTGCTGTGTCAAGGAATGATCAAAAATTACATGTCAAAAGTAATTTACAAAGGAAAAAGCTGTTAGCAAAGTCACCTTTTTCTTTGTCGCTTTAAGGTTCCCACTCATGTAACATTAATAACATTAAGATCACTTTCCGAAGCAAAATAGGCGGTATGTTTGTAATAATATTGTTATTACAACTATATTTAACTAGATTTTTGCTTTGCAAAAATTGCATTTTGCATTTTAGGCTGCTAATGCATCAGGAAGAATTATTTTACCCCTTTTTTGGTTGAAAACCCCAACCCTTCACCCTCTAAATAAATCGCCACCACTACCTCTTACCTGTGCCAAGATTTTTTTCTTTTAAATGGTTCATGCAACTGAGCCACTCAAGATATCAAAAAGCAACTCTGTTATTATCCAATAGCTGTTATTTGGCTGAGAAATTGGTAGAGGAGGACTCAAAGAAAATGACTAAATAATTGAAAGCTTAGATTGACGATGAGTTATAGTTAGTTGTTAGACAGAAGTAGTTATTCAGGGTTCCCACTCAACCGTGAAAACCTTAAAACCGTGAATTGGCCATGAATTTCGTTTACCGTGAAAAAACCTGGAAATAGCCGTGAATTTCGTCATAAAACCTTAGAAATCTCTCAAACTTGATTGTAGAACTACGATAGACGGATTAAAAGAAAAAAAAACGATATTTCCGTCATGTTTCAAGGCCGAGTCACGTGTAGATACTGTCCACCCATTTATCTGCACACGTGTATTCGAAAGCGCAACTATTAATTGGTCCGTGTGTGCCATGACAGCACATTGACCTTAAGGCTGCGATTGGAAGAAGTTAACCCTAGAAAAAAATCAGGCACGTCTTCACTTCCCTGCCACCCTGCTCTCTCCATTTTCCCACTCACACCCTTTTAGCTGGACATGAATTTTGCTAACGATAGGTGACGTCATGAGAGATAGCACTGTCATTGCTGCGTTTGCATTCAAGGCATCTGTTGCGGTTGTTACATTTTTAGTTAACGTGCGGCCAATGATTGTTACGTGATCAATATTTCTGCCTAAAATGCCTTATCTACAAACCGTGAATTTTATGACATTTATACCGTGAAAACCTGGAAAAAACCGTGAATTTTATAATGTAGTTAGAGGGG
Organism: Ischnura elegans; assembly: GCF_921293095.1. Taxonomy (NCBI): domain Eukaryota; kingdom Metazoa; phylum Arthropoda; class Insecta; order Odonata; family Coenagrionidae; genus Ischnura; species Ischnura elegans. The sequence continues at coordinate 63,932,215 of NC_060255.1, read as the reverse complement.
GAACCCTGTTATTGCTACTGATTTCAAAGTTCCATGATTATTACATGCTACGTAAAAAATCTTTCATTTGAAAGCAAAAAAGTCCAAAATTTTGATTAAAAATAATCTACCTTTACAAATAGTGGTAGCTCGTTGAAATAGGGGACTGCATCATATTAATCATTTGGTTGGTCTGTTTTGGGTGATTTCCACATTGGTTATGTCATAATAATGTAACAACGACATACCAGTGTTCAAACCATGGTCGGAACTAGAGTGTATTTGTCTTCTATCTATCGTCTATCAAGTGAATTTTCTTTTTCTAATATTTGGGTCATATAATGAAGTACTGTCTATTTGATTTCAATGTACACTAGACATCCTTTACTTTATCCTCGCACAGTTGATGTTCATATTCTTGCTCTGAATAATAACTATTACTATTTTTCATTTTTAGGGCTTTTGTAGTGAACTAATTTTATGGAGGGTGGATGCTGTTGGCCCATTATCTAAATCTGGAGGTGTTTCTGAACTTGCAAGGATAAATTCACCAGAAATTTCTGCATTTTCCAATGTTGCTTGGATTCCTACTTTACTGCCCAGGTAATACATTATGCTGTGCTTATTACAAATCTGCTGCTGATATTTGTTTGATTAGGAAGCTAAGACCAATAGTTTTCATTTCCTTACTTAAAGTGTAATGTACTATTCAAATGTCCATAGTAGTATAACTAAAAATAATAATAATTGAATAGATTTTCTGGGAAAATATAAAAGCAACTATTATAGCTCTAAAAAAAAATCAATGCCTAAAGGGGTAATCTCCCATTCCTACGGGTCATAGGCAATGGCCGTTCACATTTATAATAATTTTCCTGAAATTTATTTAAGATATTATTTATGTAGATAAATTTAAGTAATAAGTTGTCTATTTTTACTCTGTCTTGTGCTTTCTTAAGGAATTATGTGATTTAGTATTTTAGTCTCTTTGCTGTTTTACTTGTCATACATTAATAAATACTTTTATCTCTGGATCAATATGAGTAAAAATTATAATTAGATAGCCACTTAAGCCTTTTAGACCAAAAAGCTATGAAAGCTGTTTACCAAGAAATTAAAATCAAGAAGTGCTATTTTGATGCTTAAGAATTTCTGAGTAATTAAATTCGGGCAATGCTGTACGTGATTAATACATTCATTTTTTGTCCCTCTGAGTGGCAGCTCCAGCGATAGCTTTTCAGGGAACATAAAAAGCCATAATTTTCTGAATCACAGGGTCATTTCCACTGTCCCTATTTCCATTACTTATCACTGTTCCAATTCCATCTCCACTGTTCGTTGTTGCATCTCCTGCATCTTGAAAAATCTATTCTCTTGCTAGATTTGCTATAATCTGTATTTTGGAGCACCACTTTGGATCAAAAATTTACGATACGTTTCAATGACCAGCATGTTCATATTAACAACGCAATATGTGCTGCGTGCTCATTGTGTACAACTGTCATTCCATCAAAAGCCAAACGTGGCAATATAATGGCTGTTAGTGGCCATGCGTTCTGATTGGCCAGAAAACACTGCTGAAAATGGTTTCGGCGATGGAAAAATGGATGTGCAGAGTGATCGGAAAAGGAATGGGACTTCCTATCCTTGGAGCTGTGGCAGAAAATGGTAATTTTTCTTTCGTCTTTATAGTGACCACTGGAGCTATAACTTGAAACATATGGAAATAATGATTGTGTGATTCAGGCTTTATGTACATCAAATATATCAACAATAAGGATCTATAAACTACAAAACTGACTTGGGCACCCTTTAAAACCTATGGTTCCACACGTTGGTTGTCATGGTGACGTTTAACTCTTTGACCTTTGACCCGCATTATGACCTCCGGAGGTCAAAAAATCAACAATACGGATCTATGAACTGCAAAACTGACTTGGGCACCCTTTAAAACTTATGGTTCGACACATGGTTTTCACGATGGTCCGACGTTTACCTCTGTGACCTTCGACCTCCGTATTAACCTTGGAGGTCAATTAGTGGATAATATGGGTATTAGGACAAAACCATTGACTTGGGCACCCTTTAAAACCAATGGATCGACATCTTAGTTGGTATGCTATTCTCTTTGCCACCCCTATGACCTTGAATGTGACCTTACTGGGTCAACAGTTGAATTTTCGAGAATAAAAGTGTTATTTTTGGTTTTCTCGTGTCCGAAAACCTAGGAATTGACATCTTGATCAATGAAATTCAGACTTTTTTCTATCTCGATTTTTTAACTTTGAAAATTAAAATTTTTGGTTTGGACCAACATTGTAAGGTCAAAGGGTCAAAATTGTAAAATGTTGCTTACACTGAACAAAACTTAGGGCATTTCCCCGTAAGTATGCCAATTTTCATTAATATTGCTTGATGCAAAGTTACTAAAATTAGAGCTCAAAAATGACACACGACCTGTGGGACAGTCTATTACTATTATTATCACTTTACTTCTTAACTTAAATTGTTCATGTTATACAGAAATATGTGGATACATTACACATGAATTGTTTTTTTCTTTACAGCACTACGTTGGGCAATCTGTCCAACTCACCAAGTGCCTGCTTTGTGGCCTCTGATGGGCACAGTTTAAGGGTCTATCAAGCAGTGATTGATGCCAGGACTCTGTTGGCAGAAATATCAAGTTCAGAAAGAAGAAGCAGAATGATGGTTAGTTGAAACTTGGTTTACTTTTGGACAAAGGTTCCACTGATTCCCTTAATTTTTTTGTTCTTCTATATCCTATTTACAAATTCTATTTGAATATATTCCCTTTGGGAGGGAAATAAAGACGAAAGATTTTGAATTTGCTCGTTCCTCATGTATGAAAATATATTCTGAAGCAGAAAGGATCGGTTTGTTTAGTGTTGACAATAGTTGGTCGATTTTGTTCATAGCAATAGTTATAAAAAATATTTTCCTGCATTTCGGTAGGAACTTGGCTTTTTCAAGTTTATATTCCTAATCCAGTTAGTAGCATAGGCTTCTTGTACATTTTTCAACATCAATCAACATCCAAAATTTTTAAAATAAAAAGTTTTCACTTCCAACGGTAGTCCCACGACTGCCATGTTTTTTTTTGTGAAGGGATTTTTCTCCGCTATAAGCTGGACTTCGTTATAAGCAAGTTTGCTGTATGTGGGCTCCACTGTACTTTTATTCTCTAGTGTCACATTCCTTTGTTTTTATAGCTTTTTATAGGTGCAGGCCATACTAATTTTCCTCCTCTTTTTAATCAGGATTCAATGGTCAGTATATCAACAGACAGTTCCTTGGATGAAGGATTGAAGGAGTCGTCCCTGCACAATAAAATCAAAATTGTATCTCAGCAATCAACTGCTCGACCTGGTTGTGTTATCCAGTTGGATGCTATATCGGATGCCACCCATGTATGTATTTATATATGATTTTTTCTAATGATGATAATTTTTAATTCTAAAGTAAAAAAAGTTATAATAAAACATTTTCCCAAATATCATATATCATTAAATACGTAAGATATACATGTAAAGTATGTCACATAAATGTCAAAAGGTGTAGTACACAATGGGAATATTCATTATTACTCAGTACACTAATGAAATGTGAGCTTACAAGTATTCTAGAGATGAAAAAAATCTTCTTAGAAAAAGTATCTGATTTTTTAATATCTTGATCTTAAGTTTTGCTTTGAGGTCAGATGTGTGTATTTTGTTAAGCCCATGGACATTGGTCCAATTGTGGTCATGAAGGTCTTTAAAAATTTTGGTGAAGGTCTTTATGCCTACTGGTATTGTGACCAGGAATACTGTCTTAAGTGGCATGATTTGATGAATTTTGTCCGATATATAACACTTCCAACTTAGCATATCGTCAGTCTCTTCCTCAGTTGTAGTACCATGCTGCTGTGTAACTCATTAATAATTCCATTTCCTTTCTTTTAGCTACATTAGAGTGATTTCTGAGTTAGAAATGCTAATGTGAATTGTTCTGATTTTATTTGAAGGACTGGCAAAATACGCAGTTCCTTCATGTGTTCCAAGAGCAACTCATCACTGGTGAAAGGGAAACAAAGACTGGTTATGAACTGCCCAAAGAAGGTGATTTGGGTCTAATGGAAACTCATTTGGGTGCCATGGTTGATCTTCAACAGTCAGCTGTTTTTGAGGAACCCTTTTATATTGTTGTGCTTGAAAGAGCTGGAAAAAGCACGGTTGTACATATGTGGAGATTAGTGATTGCCTCACAGCCGGACAATGCCGGTAAGAATAATGCTAAGATCTTTGTGAAACTTATTTAATGTTTTAAGTTTGAATATGAGGTAATAATAATTGTTGCCTTCAGAATATTCTTTGACATTGTATGTGTTCTGAAGAGTATCTCGCATAATCTGTAAACTGGGTATTTGGGAGCTACATAATTAATAGGTCACTTTATTAGCTGATAAAGCTGTCCTATGTCAAATCTCAACTGTCATTTAATCTAATTTACTTTGGCTATTCATATTTACTGTGCCTTGTGTACCCTAAACTCACTTATTTAATGGGTCTTAAATTTGTACGATCATAATTTGGACTAAAAAAACTCCTGTTATCACTATATTTTTTTTAACAGAGTTAAGTGGGAGTATGATGTATGTTCCTGACAGTCAACTAGTTCAAGATGATGAAGACGATAACAGAAGTAATGTTACAGAATCTGTAAGATGTGGAGGAATGCCTTACAGTGGTCCTGTTGAAAATCATCCTAAACCTGTAGACCATGTACAGACTTCCCATGTAGTTATATCCACAACCAAGGTATTGTGCTTTACATATTTTGCTTACTCTTGTCTGTTTTGTCTGAAATGGTATTGTGAAAAACATGAATTAGTGTATTTATTATATTTATATTTTGTTAAATTAGTTTTCATTGCATGGGGAAATTTTAAAATATGTTGGCCTCGGTTACAGCATTCTAATTGCATGTCTAATGTTTAAGCTTTGTGGAAATTTCCTATCAAAAATAATTTCCTTCCCTGATTAGTTAGGTACTAACTGTGGTAATAAATTTTTCTACTCTCTTTTTGCATGCTAGGTTCTTAGGTTTTAGGTTTGAATTATGCTTGAATATTCATTATATTTTTACAAACTGAGAAAAAAGTTTTTATTCTTTATCAAATTAATTTAACGACTAGGTATTCCTTTAGTAGGCTATTTCATCAGGTAAAAATGTACTGCAGTAAGTTAAAATAAACTTCTACAAAATTTAGGTTGTAGTCAGTTTTATTTTCAATTCTTTCCAGAAGTATTTTATCATAATTGAGCTGTTTTAATAGTTTAGTCATGCTGGGTTCCTGAAAGTTAAGGAATTTTATTCCTTGAGTAGTGTGAAAAATCTGGAAAATGCTAATTGCACTCAATTCAAAGAGTGTGCAACTAAAAAATTTCATTTTCATTGTATGAGATTTCTATAGCATATGTTATATTTCTTGTTCTTAGGTCTGCACCCAAGATTTGCCATTGCCTGAAGGTGTTGAAGTTGTTCATGCTGCCCCAGCTGCTGGCCACCTGAGCTCTGCATCAATATATCCAGCTTGTTATGCTCCCTATATAATTGTTACTGCTTGTTCAGACAGCACAGTGAAGTAAGTAATTATGTAGTCATTCAAATACATGATAAAAATTAGATTTTTTCCTGGCAAATAGACCTTGTGAAAAGCTCTTGGAATCAAATGCTGGAATGCTCCTGACAATTCAACGGCCTACTCAGGAACTGATTCACGAAGATTTATTTTGGAGATACATAACTGAGGAACTTTGACTAAAGGAACATAAGTGCTACCTTTGGTTTGGACAGCCAAATACAGTGGAACTTGGTTAGTACGTTTCTGAAGGGACCACAAAAAATGAACGTACTAACCAGGAAAACGTACTAACGAGGAAAGTAAATAATAGCAGTCGGGGTTATTGCAATCAGTGAAAAAGTCGTCATAATTACAATTACTATCGGTAGTTCTCATAGGATCGCCTTCCTGAAATCTTTTCACATTTAAAATCAATAAAATGAGCACTAAATTGAAAAACAATACCATGTGAATAACAATCGCAATGTTTATTACATTTCCCTAAGACAATTACATGAAAACGGCGTCAATCTCCCGTGATTTATTCTATATGAATATATATAGAAAGAGGACAAGTGAAGCTAAGTAATTTCTTCTTTCTCACAGAGTACTCTGAGAATATAACGAAAACCTGAGTATGTGAATTGGTTGTTTTTAAACATCATAAAAATTGGGAAAAACTTTATTGATCTTAAAGTACGGCAACTGCCGTTCACATTCGCTTCTAGAATGATACCATATCGATTGTAAAATCGATCGATATATCGAACAATAACACACAAAACCATTAGAATACAACATCATTATATATTATGCAAGAAGATTTTTATATTGCACAGTTGAAATTCACTTAAAAAATTTGTCTATTGTCGTCTGCTTTTTATTTCTCGTGCCGAGATCAAGTATTTTGACGCTAAGCTTCGCGTGGAGATCCAGAGCATCGTCTGCTCCCGCAACAGTAGTCAAGTAATGACGCACGTACTCCATTGCCTCGACTGCTTTAGATAAAGTTGGGATTGGACATGACTCATTTCCTTCCTCAGCATCATCTTCATCACTTCCATCTTCGTTTTCTTTCAACTCCTGTTCGTGAATTTCATCGATTGTCATGGTTTGGCAAACAGTGAGATCATCATCACACTCGCAATACTCATTGAAATTCACCTCTCCAGCAATCTGACGCCACTCTTCTTGGGGAAAAGGAGTAATTTCTGCTTCTTCTATTGTGTGATCATCTAATTCGCACTCTAGACGATTAAATCCCGCAGCTTTGAAACAATTGGTGATATTTTCTGTGGCTACGGAATCCCATGCATGTTTGACGAAGTGCATGGCATGGATAACATCTATCTTGCGCTCAGCTGATTGAAGGTTTGTCAGCCTCTTTTGCACAAGTAATTTTCTGTATTTTTGCTTGAAACATCGGATGATGCCTTGGTCAAGGGGCTGAAGGTGACTTGTCGTATTTGCAGGAAAGAATTCCACCCGAATGTTCCTGAGGTAACTGGTATCGATGGGATGAGCAGCGCATTGATCGATAAAAAGTAAAATCTTTCTATTTTTTCCTCCTATTTTGGCGTCAAACCCACGCAAAAAGTCTTCGAAAATAGAGGTCGTCATCCACGCTGACGGGTTAGCTTTATATTGACAGGGGAATGTGCGAACGTTCTTGAAACACCTTGGGTTTTTCGATTTTCCAATAACAAGGGGCATCAGCTTGTCAGTCCCACTCGCATTGCAGCACAACAAAACTGTCAGTCTCTCTTTGTTTAATTTTCCTCCGTGGCATTTTTCTCCTTTAAATGCATACGTTCGATCTGGCAATAAATTAAAAAATAAACCACTCTCATCGGCATTGTAAATGTCATCTGGGCTGTAACCTTCTAGTAACTTTGGCAGGTTTCTATTTTTCCACGTTTCAACGACATCAAGATTGACATTGGCTGCCTCACCTCGCACACATCGGTAAACTAATCCATGTCTCTTTTTAAAACCATCGATCCAGCCATTAGAAGCATGGAAATTTTCAATGCCCATTTTCACAGCCAAATGCATTGCCTGTTCTTTAATGATGGATCCATCGAACGGCACATTCGAACTCCGCGCTTGTTTGCACCATTTAAGAAGAACATCTTCCAATTCTGGAAATTTCCCATCACGAACGCGCTTTCGCTTTTTGTCACACTGACTTGTGATTTTTGCGCGGTTTCTTACAATCGTGCTTAATGTGGATGCAGGAATGTTTAATCTCCGCGCTAATTCCACTCGCTTTACGAGTGGATTTCGGTCCACTTCCTCGAGAATTTCGATCTTTTCTAAAGTTGTAATCTGCTTCACAGTTCGTTTTCTCTCCATTTCAATTGTAATTTCACGGCCTTCACTACGATAACTCGTGCAATAGCAACAACTGCCCAAACACGAAATTTGTGCTGTGAGTGGCACTCCTAAGGCAACAGAAGTTGAGGAGCTCGTGGTGGGGAAAATTGGGGCCTCTCATTGGTTGCAGTTCTGCAAAGTCAGACATTCCCGAAAAATGGCCGCATTTATTTTCATCACGTAACAACAATTGAGAAATGTGTTTTGATTAATCGTAGAAAGAGAGATATGGAATGAAAGTAACAATGTCCGTGGCTGATGATTCTGAATTAAATCATGAATTCGGAGGTTTACAACCCTTAAGGAGATACTGGAGAACGAATTGCGGGTTGCGTCACGGCAAGCAATTGAGCGTACTAACCAGGAAAGAGCAATTTTTTCAAACGTACTAACCAAATACTTTTACCTGTATTTTGTTCGGATGGTACCGGGACCGAGAGAAATCGACGTACTAAGGAGGAAAACGTACTAACGAGGAACTTACTAACCAGGTTCCACTGTAAGCTATGCATTGCAGAGCACTGGGTAGAATATAAGAATTTGTTACAGTTTGATCATAACCACCTAGAGAGAAGGCCCGATCGCTGGCGTGTGATGTCACTCATTGTAGTGCTACCGCAAGAGCAAATAGCCGTGGTGCTGTCTGCGACGCTGGTTCAGTCACCGTAATGAAAAGATAATTTTTGCCTATTTTACTCTGTCAATAAGAAAATAGTCTGCAAGTTCCGAGAAAATACTTACACGCATAAATAAGAATATTTTCAAACTGAAATGATTCTTATGTTATGGAAGTTAAGCATGAAGTATATACGCCGACAACAAAATATTTGTTGTTAAGTTTTTGCTTAAACACTTAAAATGCTACCCTAGAGCCTGATCAAATAAGATTTTTTAATGACAATTGCCAGTGAAACATAAGGCCGTAGACACAACTGCTATTATTACGCTCGAACTAATCAAATTGCAAGCAAAAATTACGTATAGTCCAGTCTCACTTACTAAAACGTACCCGTACCTGGCGCTTAAGTATTTGAAATATTATTTGGGATGAGTAAAAGTCTTAATATCACTCCAGTAGACGTTTTCATCTAATAAAAAAATCTGAAAGTCCTGCAAAATCACCAGCATAAATAATTGTATAGAAAAACATGATATCTCTGTAACTACGCTTCAGATCTTACTTACTGTGCGTGAAGTCATCACCACAAGGAATTTTATAGTTGCAGGAAAGAAAAAAACCACAGAAATAAAATACAGATATTTTATATTTTCATTAATCAATCACAATAATATCAGCTATATTTTCTTCTTACCCTTATCTAGTTAGGCGAAACAAACACTGTCATTCTCTTTTGAACAAAAATTACTTGAAAGTGCATTGTAAGAAGCCGTAATAACTATCTTCAATAGTTTCTCCGACGAATGTCCATTGTCACATCATCCACTTGCAAAAAACAAATCCACATCCACCATAGAACTACAGTAGACTCTCGTTATTACGAAGTTCGCGGGACCGAAAAACCGGAGGTTCGTAATAACGAAGTTCGTATCAACGTTTCTTTTAGGAATCATCGGAAAAAAAACCGTATTTAATAAACACGATTTAATTTCGCGGAAATTTGTTTAAACAGAAAAATTCATTCCAGTTTCTCAGCAGAAGAATGCGGCACGACGCAATCGAGGGTTGATATCTTCCCGAATACAGTAAGTCCGATATACGCACTGGTTGCGTTCCTAGACCTTGTTCCTACGTTGATAAACCTACAGCACGGCCACTGAGAGTTGTCCGATGACACACAGAATGGTCTAGGTCGGGGTAGGGACAGGGTTGCCAGCTAAGAAGGGGAAACGCCTACAAAGGGTTCCACGAAGAAAGGATGCGGAAGGGACGCCGTGCGTGATGGAACCAGAGGAAGAATCACTTGTTTTGGTGATTCGAAGAAAGGATTTTTTTTATGATCAGCCATATTTCGGTGCACCTTATGCAGTTGACGACGTTGAGAGATAAGGCGAGGGTGTGTTTGGAGGACAGCGATTGACTGTAAACCGTGCTGGCGTAGGGTTATCCGCCCCTCCTATTGTGCCGTCATTCGCTACTGTCGCCGGACGGACTGTATGAAATTGCATCATGAGAAATACGGTCATCCTACAAAATGCAACACTGAATCACAATCGTGATCTAGCTCACGATATTACGAACTGATCTAGCTGGGCGTGCAACGCAGCCGAAGCCGAAACAAATCACTACTCGCGGTAAAGATGAACGGGCGAAACGCTGAACAGTTCCTAAATTCACACCAGATTCAATGATACTTTGTTCAGATTGTGCCCAAAGTGAGAGTTCGTCTACTCCAAGCCAAACCGCGAAGCATCGGCCAAATCGAAAGGCGCCAAATTCGAAATTTGAAAATTTTGAATGCTCATATCTCTGAAAATTCGTAAATCGAATGCGAGTAGGATGAGGACTTACTGTACGTCCAATTTGCGAGCGGTTACGAGTGGGTCACCATGGCTCCACAGGAATGAACCTTATTACATGATGTTGCGTGTAAACTGAAGAAAGAGCCATAATTGACGCTCTTGGGCATAGTTCACGAGAAGAACTTAAACGCGGCGCGATTATTACAACTCAGCTTAGTGAATATGCACCTAAATGCCGTTGCTTATGCGGGGAACTTCGTAATAAAGTTCATTTTATAGCCGCCTGGACCAGGACTGAGGTTCGTAATTTCGTAAAAACGAAAATTTCGCAATAACGTTTCTTTTACTATAGCTAGCATATGCCTTTTCGTCGGGACCAACGATTTGCTTCGTAATAACGAGAACTTCGTAATAACGTTGTTCGTATTAAGGAAAGTCTACTGTATATGTCACTTCTACCACTATGTCTTTCTGTCCTCTAGATGATAGTTCGGTAACTGTGAAGAAATGGCACCTCCCTTCAATCTGGGCACCTTTAATTCAACACGAATCTTCCCCATCTTCACATGCAAGACCACAGATTTTTTTCTGATATCACTCGATGTGAAGTGAATCTCACACACCTAAAATAAATAAATAAGAAAATACCATGTAAATTACTTCGTCATTTCATTTCCGTTCTGCATTTTGCATGAAAAATATATCTAATGACTAGGCTAGTATATATAGGAGATGATTATATACCTCAATGATTTTTTTATTTAAAACTAGAGCATAAGATAATTTGAAATTATGAAAGCCGGACACCGTTTAATTCCGGTTCATCGCTCCACTCACGATTGTAAGAGAAAAACACATATTTCCATTTACGGTGGTCCGGATGCACAAATAACCTGAGTAGATAAATAAGTTCCTGACGAGACTCAATGAATTTCTCATGATTAAACGCTTTATGCATATACATAAGATGATATTAATCTAAAAGCAAGAATTGCTAAAAATGTATTTTCCTCTGTAATATAAGGCACTATGCCAAAAATAAAATAACTATGTTAGCTTCATCGAAAATACCCTAGCTTTTCAAATCTAAATTGCTAAAGTATAGATAAATGAGCATTTTTACTGACAAGGAGAGGTCGCCAAAGTGATGTTCAGGATCTGGATGCGGATGTTATTTTCTTAAACTATATCAGGTAAGGTAGAAAAAGTGTCACGGCTTTCTTCCACATAGGCCCGGGTTCGAGAGATATGCGCATGTAAATATTTCGCGCAGCATCAGGTCCCTTGAGTAAGCGCTTCCTCTAAACTACGGCCGTGGCGGTGCGGTCTAGGGCGTTAGTCCTGTGAGCTTTAGTATGTAAGTAAGTTGGTGTCCCGGGTTCGAGACCCAGCGCTGGCAATATTTTTTCTCTCTTCCAATTTTTGAAATCACTGTTACATTTTACCCCAATTCGTTTTAATTAGTTACTTCGCGGTTTTTTAAAAATAATATCAATTTATGGATTTTAAACGAAACTCCGAATTGTGCCTTACTACGCGAATAAGAGGACGTATATAAATACCCGTATATATATGTGTCCCGGGTTCGAGACCCAGCGCCGGCAATATTTTTTCTCTCTTCCAATTTTTGAAATCACTGTTACATTTTACCCCAATTCGTTTTAATTAGTTACTTTGCGGTTTTTTAAATATAATATCAATTTATGGATTTTAAACGAAACTCCGAATTGTGCCTTACTACGCGAATAAGAGGACGTATATAAATACTTACACGTGAATTTCCGGGGAATTTAATCATCCTCGCCCTAGCCATTGCTCCCATAGCCTCTTCGTATATTCGTAATCTCAGGTCTTTCTTATCAACAAATAAACACCATTGCCTATCCTCACATTCAGTTACTGACCCTAGGTAGTTTCCTCTTCCACCCATCCAGCACAATGATCCTGCTTTCCAGCAGCCTACCCAAGCCGTTTTCGAGGCCTTCTTTGTATACCTTTCGCACCCGCTTTCACACAATTGGGCCTCGGCGCCTCATTCAGGGATTATCGAGGGTCAGTTGTGGACGCAGGGTTGTTGGGACGGAAGTCTTTGAAGGACGCTAGAAGGCAGGTCATAAGGGACGTATGGTGAGTGGAAGGACATTTTGTTGTAAAGATCGAGATTCGTTGGGAAGAAAGTGCGTGGGCGGTTAGAAATCTAATGGAGGGAATGCCTGGTGGAAATGAAATTTTGAACAAAAAACGTTTAAGCTGGAAAATACTGGTGCTTCAGGAATGTACAAAAGGCATTGAAAGTGGAGGCACACGCGTCAAAAACCGGGGTACGATTCACGAATGGATGTACAATCGGTTAATTGATGCGAGGCAGAGGTGTGCATCGGTGCACATGATGAGCACATTACACGGAAATTCACGCGTAAGTATTTATATACGTCCTCCAATTCGCGTGGTAAGGCACAATTCGGAGTTTCGTTTAAAATCCATAAATTGATATTATATTTAAAAAATCGCGAAGTAACTAATTAAAACGAATTGGGATAAAATGTAACAGTGATTTCAAAAATTGGAAGAGAGAAAAAATATTGCCGGCGCTGGGTCTCGAACCCGGAGCACCAACTTACTTACATACTATAGCTCACAGGACTAACGCCCTAGACCGCACCGCCACGGCCGTAGTTTAGAGGAAGCGCATACTCAAGGGACCTGATGCTGCGCGAAATATTTACAAGCGAATATCTCTCGAACCCGGGCCTATGTGGAAGAAAGCCGTGACACTTTTTCTACCTTATCTATATAGTTTAAGAAAATAACATCCGCATCCAGATCCTGAACATCACTTTGGCGACCTCTCCTTGTGAGTCTCCGACAAATAACACGCTAAAGGGCAAGCTAAGAAAAAATATTCGATCCTGTAAACTCTGCTGCTAATTCCCTGTAACTCCTTCAACCACACGTTTACTGAACGAAAGAATACAAAAATGACAACTAATATACAAGAATTTTAAATGGACTATCGCCACAATACTTTAAATCACCACTTTCAGAACTGGAGTCATTCATCAACATCCCCAAGCCACATCTGGTTAGAAATTATCTCCAAATAATTACAGCGAGAAAGGGTACATACCTACTGTTTTTCTTGGTGGTGAAATTATCTCTCTTGATCGCCCAATTCCACTTGGTCTTCAACTCAGGATCTTTTGGAAATCTAAAAACTTGAACTTAGGGTCCAGTTCGGGAGTATTCTTCGCATCCTGGCACTACACTTGTGGGAAGGCATTTTTGTTAAAAATGGCTCTCAAATACGTTTCCAAAGCCAAGTGAATGAAATTCAAGGATAAAGGAAACTTCGCTATCCTCAGAAACTCCAATTTTCACCAACTGGCCCCACAAAAATCACAGAAATGTGGTGAAACGTAACGTAAATTCACACGTAAACAACATGGTATCCAACGGAAGCCAGCACTACTCGTGGTGATGTCAGAGCCAATCCTGTCACTTGCAATCTTTCTAGGTGGCTATGGTTTGATGACTCCAAGCAGATGATCTGCTAGTCCAATAGCTTTAGGAATCAACTCATCAAGGAGTCAGTTGAAATGAGATTGGCCAGAAACAACTTTGATTGTGGTTTGGCATGTTCTTTGAGCAATACATAAACCATAATTCACTAACTCGCTCGTCAGTGTATCAAGAGCCCACCCTTAACAATAAGGGCCAATCAGGAGTCACTTGACCATCAATGTGACTGTATGTAAGGTAGTCTAAAGTCTCTCTCAACTCTGTCAGTCTGGAGGACAGTGGCTGACTTGGTTGTTGAAATGTCAGCAACATTTCAATCCCTAGTCCAGTGGCAATCCAAAGAGCTTTTCACTGAAAATGTATGACATTTTTAGCAATAAAATATGGATAATTAAAATGTAATGATTATCATGAATGATTTAGGAGCAGAGATTAGAAGTAAATTTACTTTGTTTAACAAATTAATGATTACAATTTGTAATATGTACATGTATATATTAGAATTACCATGTGTGATTTTACATGCCTTCACAGTACTCATCTGTATACTTCATTTTTTCTTAATCAAGGCAATGTGAGCACTTTCCTGCAGTTCAATTCACCGAACGGCATACTTCAACTCATAGCCCTTGGCAAGGGCTCAGTGAGTTGAAATTAAATGTGCAGTAAATAAAACTCTGGATAAGTGCTTTCTGTCTTTCAATTAAGGATACCCTCCACTATATCATGCCTGAGTCAGTTGTTAGTTATTTTTTAATAATATCTTTTATTGGTTATAAGAACCAGTTCATAGTATTTTACTCTTTCTAGGTTTTGGAATTGCAAAGTTTCTAAACTTGATGCAGTTAAGAGAAGTAGAACATATGAGTGGACAGAATGGGAAATGACTAGTAAAAATCATGAATCTGCCATAGACATTCCTGGTATGTTCTTTTTCCAATTTATGTCTATGATACTAGATGGTGAAATTTCTGTGCCACCATGATTCTCTGTGTATAATCTTTAATTTTTTAATTTGTTTCTTTTAGGCCAACCTTTAAACATCAGTGCTGCTTACAGTGGAAGAATAGCCTGTGCATATAAATATGGAAAATCTTTTACCCGTCCTTCGAAAAGTGATAAAGAGTCTAGATATGTTAACTTGTGTGTTGCCATTTATGAATGTGAAAGCACAGGAGGTGAGTTCATCACTCGTAATCTTCATTAAAGCTTTTGAAATTAACATTATTTAATTTAAGCATGCATGTATATGGCAAAAATTATGTTAAAAATCTCAGGATGGACAATACTGCATGAGTGTTTTGATTTTAATATATTACACTGTACTGATGACAAATGTGAGTTGGACACTATGGACAATTGAAAGGTTTAAAATATTTTAGCTATTTTAAGGTTACTTTAATTAAGAGGGTGCATTATCCCTTCTCAATTCGTCACATTTTGTCTTATTTTGTGGCTCATTACTAATTTAAAACTTAAGCTGTCTTGAAATTTGGAAGGTATAAAGACTAGACCTATTGTCAGCATCTGCCTTTATCTCAAATAAAATAATAAAAAACTTTCATCTGATAAAATACCAAAGTAAAATTTTCCATTATGAAATACAGCAAGTCCACATACGAACTTTCAGAGATGGAAACATTCAGAAAAATCAAATGTGTGTGAAATTTGGCTCCTTTTGAGTTGGCCAATGTGATGTAGTATGGCATAGAGGAACTTAAACTTTGGGCCTAACTATGGCCTCCTTTAATAGTATACAGCAGTCTTACATAGTACACCCATGTCTCGTATAGCGCAAGGGATGCGTTCCCTGGGGTCTTTGCACTATACGAATTTGCGTTATACGAGAGCGTTTTAACATTGGGAAGATAGGGATGCGTTCCTGGTAGCATAGGTCTTGGGCATTGAATTTCCTCTAAAACATATATATTCCCATAAATAGCCTTAGAAAACATTATTTATATAAATGTTTATAGTTTAAAACATCTTTATAGATAGTATGCACGCATTTGAAGACTTTTATTCACGTTAAAAAAAATTCTTACGTGCTTTTGAAATTCCCTCCTGTCGTGCGGGTGGGCTAACATCTGCTATCTCAGGGGTTCGTAATGCATTGCGGGCAGTTGACGATTTTTCAAACCAGTCTAAAAACAACTATTGTGTCACCCAGGCCCTTTTGTCGCTCATCGAAATGACAGGCAAATGCTACTTTGAATGCCATTTCATAGCTAGCGGAGTTTATGAATGATAAATCATTTTAATTTGAAGTCCTCCGAGTCATTAGGAGCTACGTGAAACAGTCTTTAAATGCCTTGAAACCTGACCCAGGTTTTCCTTCCCTGAAAATGAATGAACGAGAATGCATTCTTTTACAAAAGAATATCGTCTCGTCAACACTAAAAACTAGTTGAGGGGGAAAGGAAGGAGCCACTTTCAATCACAGCTTGGAGTTCATCAGAAAATGTTGTGGTGACTGCGCTATCAACACTTGCAGATTCACCTGATATCGCCACACTGAAAATACCTGCTTGCCATTTAAATTCTGGAACCAACCGGAGCTTTCACTAAATGTCTCGGAGCGATTACCACTCTCGTCTTTTTGTACTGATTCACTATGAACTTTCCGTATGTGTAGACCGCTTGGTTGAAGTTGGTGCGGCTGAGGTCACTGATGTTTTAACTTTATCTTTATTCAGAATAAGGCATCGTGCGTTTAAACTTCTGCGCAATATCGCTTTGACGTTCTCCATTTTCAAAGTAATTGACCTATATCAATTTCTCTTCTAGGTTAATGGTTTTTCTTGATAAATTCTTGATTTTTCTACCTGCATTCCAATTTTTGCCATTTTCTCTTGGTTTTTACTCTGCATGGCTCTATCGAAATCACCTTCTACTGCTGAACTGTATTCTTGAGACGCAGAGGGCCTACGACTGCGGGGAGGGAACGAAGCTATTGTGTTTGAGACTCTATAGCGGACCCTCTTATATGTTGACGCTATTCATGCGCAACTCGGCCACCGCTCCATTTCTCCCCCGTGAATACCGATGACCTTGAAGGCTTTAGCGTAGACCCTCTACCTGGAAGTCAATCGCCCGATAACCTATGACGGCAAAAATTACGTCTCAACCAGTATTGCTTAAAAAAAACTCATTTCCACTAGCCCCACGCTTAATTAATGATCCAAGTTAACTCATTCTGTTAAGGAGACGAGATAAATTACTTCGGTAGGCCGGCTATCTGGACCCAATGACGGGTAATACTTTTGGCCATTGCACAGCAATGGATTTCGATTAATACATAAACAGAAAAGAAGATTTGAGGCAAGCAATAATATTAATATGCGTAAAATGATAGAAATTTCGTGTGTACTTAGCGCAAGTTCACGTTTTATCACGAGAGCGTTTAAGATATTTGATTAGGCTACACTGCGTTGCAGTGTTTCCCCGAGGAACGAATTTGTGCTATATCGAAATTGCGCTATACGAGACATGGGTGTATGTATTTAAGGAGGCCATTGTTTTACTCATTCTTCCTTCCCCTTAGCTAGTGAAATTTTTTCAACTCTAGCCGTTTATAAACACTGAGAGTTAAAACAAACTTGTAATATAGTGCTGCACACTGCAGGATAAATACTTTTTAATGCCTTGCTTAGGTTTTTCAATCAATGAACAAGGTCTCAGAATGCATCTTGTTCATATGGCAAGGACTTACTATACAACCAAATGTTAAGAGGGGTCTACTCTGTGCACCGTAAATTTTGACATGTTCGCTAAAGTTAAAAGCAAGTAATATGTATGTCTAATGATTTATGCATCCTTTTAATGAGTGCTTGTACTCTCCATATTTTCCCATTCTTGATTTTGCAACTGCCACAAATTGGCAGAGAACTTTTCCTCACCATCACCCTCTCAGTCATTCACCAAGAGCACACTCTTCGTGATGAATTAAAAAAGGAAAGACAATGGCAGGTTCCACAATTTAATAAATACTGCGACCGGTTTCGAATACATGTATCATCATCTGGCCTAACTATGGCCTGATACCTGACCTGAGTCCGGAGGCCTAACTGAGGCCTGATGATGATACCATGTATTCGAAACCGGTCGCAGTATTTATTAAATTGTGGAACCTGCCATTGTCTTTCCTTTTTTGATTCATCATGAAGGAGTTCCATCATGTTTTGCCTGACACGATTGAATTTATGAAGCACACTCTTCAGTAAAGCACACCAACTAGCCCAACCTCTCCACCTTTTACTGCCCATCTTTTAACCATATGATGAAACATTCTTGCATGTATTCAGGGTACATCCATGACCTCTTCACCTTAAGATAATAATAATAACAACGTAATTCATCAGTATAAATGTTTCAAGAAATTTTTTCCCTCTTTTTACAGGTTCTGAATGGGTGCTTGAGGATACGATTCACTTGAAAAATATTCATTTACCACAAATTAATTTAGAAAAGCATTTAGACTTAAGCTATTTACATGACAGAACGTTCCTCCAGAAAAAGCACAAAATCAGCAATTTGATGAAAACTTTCTCTCAAGAGGACATACGATCTCCGAAAAATGGAGACCAAGTGTTTCATGAAAACTCAGCTGGATTAGGTAAGATGTTTAATATTATTCATTTGCATCTTTATTTTTTTAATATTTGCTCATAATCCAAAGGTTTTTTAATGCATATTTATGCAATAATTTTAAGCTTTTGGTCTTACAAAGTCATTATGCTACGTTGTATCAGAGAGTTTCAAAATATCCTCAGAAAAGAAATAATTTACCTTATCTTGCCATCATTCCTGGTTTGAATCCTAGGTCAAAGCTATTGAGTTCAATTCAAACTCACAAATTCTTGGGTGTTTTCATTGATAAATCCTTTACTTGGGATGAACACTTTGACTTCTTGTGTTCTTGTCTAGTATAGCGATGATACTTACTAAGAAAGATCCTCTTTATGTCTGACTTTAATACTGCATTTCGTGTGTATTATGCTTATATATTCCGCAACCTGAAGTATTGTGTTGTAGCCTGGGGACATGTTTGTGGTACTTCTTGGCTACTTAGGCTCCAAAAATGGACAATGAGAATTGTAACTAGTTTATATAAATATACAATTTGCCAACAGTTTTTCAAAGAACGTGGAATTTTAACTTTTCCTAGTTTTTATATTTGCTTTGCAACATGTGTAATTACATCCTGAGATCAATAATGTATATTATTACTATTATTGTGAACTATCCATGTGGAAATTTTGCTCGTATTGTATACTTATGGGAGATGCCAAAGAAGTAGGCCTTCGGCTAGTCATTTGTTATTTTTTTTCATGTTTTATTACAAATTTGTGTAAGTTATTGTAATAATCTTGTGTAGGATGCATTTTGTCATTTTATGCACTTCTTAATATACCTCAAAATTAGTAAATGATTGTGGATGGTGGAGGGTAAAATATGTATTTAAAAAAATATTTTGTGTAGAATGGTGATATGTATTTCTAGTTGTGTTCATCTCTTCATTCAATGTTTTAGGTCTCCTTGCTGTACCAAGCTTTAGTACTTTACAATCACTTAGAAAGTCCATCACAGAATGTGGAAATGTTTGTCCCCTGACTCAAAAGCACTTGGTTCAACTTGATTGGGTCTCAAATGAAGATGGATCTCATATTCTGACCGTTGGTGTTGGGAGCAAGGTTAGTTCGTTTCATAAATTTTAAATCCTTGTCATTGATCTACTGTTAAGTCTCTTGTTATAATGTTATATATTTATTATTGTATTATTTCATGTGTACGTTGGCATACTTTCCTTTAATTAGCATTAGCTTAATGTTATCTAATATTTTCAAGGCCTAATTACACTGCAGTTCACCCATAAAAGTTAATGTGTAAATGCATAAGTGTGTGAATGAATGCGAAAAAACACCGTGCAACCTACCATTTTGTGGGAATGCATGAACAGTCAATAGTATGTGATCTAATTTGGTTAACACCTCAGCACATGTTCTATTTTAGTGAACCTCTATAATTAATGCATTCACACATATACTCGTACATGCCTCACCTACTCCTCTGCAACTTTGATCTTGCAATATTTATTAGTTTTAATGTCATACATTCTTTGTCTGCAATCGCTTATATTCTTGTTAATTTTAATTTTTCAGGTTATGTTGTTCACACCAGTTTCCAGTGACTTAGCTCAAGCAAATATGAAGGCAATGAAAGAATCACAATCAACCAACAGACCAATTCTTAGAAAAGCCTCTTCATTAGCTGTGGCAAATTTTACTGATGAGATAAGGTAATATTGATTTTCGGCATGTTGCAGAGAAGTGGAAACACTGCTGATCAGCTATTTCTTATGTGATTATTTTGCAATTATGGCACCATTGCATAAACATAAATGTTGTAGTAACCCATGTGGTTAGTAGTTTTGGATTTTCAATGCGTGAACATTATGAAGCTTATCAGTAATTTGAATCTCACAAGCCTTGTTGTGTAAATAATAGGTCAATTTGACTATTGATTTCACCAGTTCTTGAACTCAAGAACCAGAATTATAACTGAAGCCTAAAAGAATCTGTGCCAAAGTAATTTGTGCAAACTTAATTCGGAAACTTATCTTGTGCACAATTTGCATGACATACCTAAAATTGAGTTATATTGTGAAAACAATGACTTGTGGCATAACTTGTTGTGTTATAAAATTTGTAATTAGCTGCGTGACTTCTTGAAATTGCTTCATTTTGAAATGAAAAAAAATTGTTAATTTCACATTTCTAACTTAAAACGAGAATTCTTGTTATATGTATGCAACAGCTTAATAGATTTGGTGAATTATATTTACACAAGTCTCATAAAATTAATTTCATTTATTTCAGGTGGATGAAATTAAGGAAAATTGATCTCCGCACTGCAGATGGACTCCCACCTCTACCAATGCAAATATCATGGGTCCGAGATGGAATTTTGGTCATTGGAATGGACAGTGAGATGCATGTCTACTCACAGTGGAAGCCTTCTAGTAAGTATGGTATTAAGCAAATTTCTGCACTGTGTTTTTTGATTTTTTTCCCAGATTTAAATGTTATCTGGTTCTAGAAAACATTCCCTGAAAAATATGCTATGAAATTAGCATTGAAATAAATTTGCATAAATTGAAATTTAAATATGTAAAACATAATGAATAATCTTGTCATGGGATAGATAAAGCCTCTTGGTAAGGAAGTGTGGTAGCATAGTGAGTAGAACATTTGGCTGCTGATTTAAAGGTCCCAGGTTCAAATCTCATCAATAAAGTAAAAGCATTGGGACAGTCAAAAGTCTTTATAACCTTGTTCTTGAATATCATCATACTCATAGGATTTTGTTATATAGCCTTATGCTCATATTTCTAAAGCCAGAGTGCTTTCTTGGTGCTTACAAATTGCTCAACAATCGCCCACCGAGTCAAATCCACTCATCCTGTACTACTAGGGCTGCTGGATGAGCAGATTTGATTCGGTGGGCGATTGTTGAGCGTTTGTGCATTGGAAGTATCATATAGGGACATGCAAGTCACGTGCTGCCTAGTACCCTGGTTATGAATTGTAGAGTTCAGAACTAAGTGAGCGTATGGCTTTGTCTTGGGTGAGCTATATCCTTGCCTGCCCAAATCAACCTTTGGGTCAACTTGTTGTGTGGGAGTAGATTTAGGAATACGTATGCATAGTTATAGTTTTTATTTTTTCTGTTTCAGACTTGATGGAGCATGAGCATGGGACCAGGCTTATTCATCAGGAATCTGAAGAAATCCAAGGGTCTAGAGTTTTGAAAGATGAACACCTTAGAACGCTGGCTCAGGTATCTGACAACTTTTATCATTGGACTCATTTCCTGCCTCTTTTTTTTTTATTGTCCAATTTCACTCTTGAATGATGAAAATGAAAGCCTAGATTTTCTCATAAATTGCCATGGGAAAAATTCTCCTGGGCTGTGAATCAAACCACAGTCCTGTAGCTCTCAGAGCCACTATGCAGACCATTACGATACCATCTTATCTAAGGTATCATGATCCCCTTGGGAATTTACTAAGGTTCATGCATTCATAAATTGCCATGGGATCAAGGAACCTGGAAAGCTAAGTGGCCTACGCAGTCGCCGGGAAAGCGAAAGGTCTGTGGTTCAATTAGCAGTTCAGGGTAATTATTTCCCACAGCAATTTCTGTTAATTTCATCCACTTCCAGATTTTGATCATGTGTTCATAATTTCACAAGTAGTTAATGATCAAGATCGCATTTCATTATCATGTCAGTTCATCTAGTTGTTTATTCGAAGAAAATATAAATATCTAAAATGTCTCGCAGTGTTGCATAAAAATTTGTGGAACTTATAATGCCATGGAATATACTTCATAAATCGTTGCACGAATGTGATACTTAGTGGAATTTGTGTACGTTAAACATTTAAAAATAAACTGCATTATTTTTTCCAAACAGCTTTTTACTTACCCTGATCAATTTCATTAAGAACATGACATTCTCAAGAGGTTAGCTTGTCCCCCTTGAAAATGGTACATCGTTGTTGACATCGATCAGAATTATTAAAAATCTGGAGGAAGTAAAAAGTAGCTTCTTTTAACATGCTTACTTTAATCTATAGTCATTAAACTCTAGTCATTAAACTTAAAATTAAATGGAGTGTTTAAATTTGTTACAACATGAAAATTAAGGTAAAACTACTTTTTATTTATTGATGTAAGATTTCACATAACTTGAAGAGAATTTACTAGAGAAAATGAATTAGCTACTCTAATGAGGATTAAAATGTTGTGGATATTAAAGCTGACCATTTAATTTCTCTTCACAGGAAACGTCTCAGCGTCGCCTTGCCAATGTTAGTTCTGTGACTCATTTGTCAAGGGTGGCATCAATAAATATAATCCTCTCAGGAGACAAGAAGAAGCGAGGTAACACTCAAGGTGATTGGTGTTCGTGTACATGTCGCATGCTGCTTCATTGGCTGCTCTGCACATCAATGTTGCCTGTCCAAGCACATATGGAAAGCAGTATTGTTTCTGTCACATAATCACGAATATTTTCTGAAAGCTTCCAAAGTTGAACTTATTAAGTGTCTGTTCAGTTCCATTTTCTGGTCTAGGACATCATGGCACGGCCGTCTTGGTGTAAGGCAAAATGGGAGTGGGAAATCTTGGTGGGAGACATTGCAATTTGCTCTATTGGAAATCATCATCGATTGCTATCTTGTTATATCAATGTTATAAAAACACCAAGTAATATAGTGATACAGAAAAACCTGAAAACCTATGTCATAATACATCGAAATGAAAAAAATAACTGCTGTGTGCCAAGGTGGTTTGTGTCAAGATGTCCTGTGCCAAGGTGCTTCATGCTCAAACGGCTGCACCGAGATGGCTTTGCCCAAATGTCCCATTCCCTCAATATTCCTCATGTGAATTCTCCAAATGCACACCCAAACCTGCATTACCAATCTTACCATTTTTTTGCGCTAGCTTGGAATTTCTCAGTTTTGTATCCACTTTCAAAGTTTGATGATGATTGCAGTCCTTTCACGCTTTAAAAGTAGCACCGAGGATATTGTGTTTGTGGTGGTGAAGGTCATTGTTGTGCTTATTTTTGGCAGTTTTTTCATTGTTTTACAGTGTTTGTTTGAGGTGTTTAACGTTGGTGAAAGCTCTTTATGGTGAATAGGTTGTGTATCAAATCCACAAGTCGCTCTTTGACTTCTGCTGAACAACTTATGAGTAGTGTGAGGGAGAAGCAACATACTGTCACTTCATGGCAGTGCTACAGTTCCCACAATTTTATAAGTTTGGCCAACGGCTTTCCAGACCTAAAGCTCTTCATCTCTTCCTCCTGCTAGTATGCCTGTCTTCAGCAATCTAAAGGACACATATTGTTTTTTTGTTCACTAATTGAAGTTGAAAGGAAAAACAAATTCTTCTGTGGTATAACTATGAAAATTCAAAATACTGGAAACAGTGTAAAATTGCATAGAAACTGATGCAAAGAGCCTACTGTCAATTTGCATGAGGCACTCTTCAAGATTATCCAAAAAAATTAGTTTAGAAAAACAAGTTATAAAAATAGATACAGTGTAACCCCGATATATCGTTCCCGCATTCATCGTGTGCCGCTCCTGGTCCCAAATTAAGTTTCATAAAGACTGTAATTTTTTCCCGCATCTATCGTTCCCCGAAGTATCTTTTCCCGCATTGATCGTTTGAAGATCGCGGTCCCGTCATATAATTTTCCCGCATCCATCGTTTGACAAAAATAAGACGAAGTGTTTACAACGTGTTATTTATGGCTAATAACGACCGACACAAAGTTTAAATATTCCCCAGGAGATAAAAATACGATAGGGAGAAGCTGAGTGCCGTGGGATAGTTACATTAGCGCATTTCCCAAGATCCGCTATCCCCCTCCATTCAGCACTCGCCTCTCCCCGTCTGAAGCTTTCCTCTTCCCCGAAATAAAAAAAGGTCCCAGCTCGAGCAGGGATCGTATTACGAAGACCTTAGCTTCGAAAGAAAATATCAAAGTACTCGAGAACAAAAGAAACCTTTTTCACGCTTCCCCCTTTCTCGACCGCTGACTTTTTTTTAGCTGACTCGCTTCAAAGATCCCCAACTCTGGAGGTCAACTGCTGCATGAATCACCTATTAGCCCAAAAGGTGTGTAAAAATGAATTTCGGCAATTGGTATCATAATTTTATTAGATTGAGATATTAGTGATGAGAGCGTAATTCAAAGAAGAATGGTACCAAACACGACGTATTTCTAACGTTATTTAACCATTTTAAGCAAGGAAATAGTTGGAATAATACGATGGTGATTTCTGGCGAATATCGATATCCTCCCAGCTGATAGTGAGCTTCACGGCAGTTGATGCGGATTTTTTTCGAAAACAGGGCGTCTGGTTACAATTTACGAGTTATGCTACAAGTCTCACTTGTCTTAGGTGCTAACGAAGCGATGTCTTCTCAGGATATTTTGTTTCTCTCTACTAGCAATCTGAATTCATCTGCTCATCTAGAGCTACGCTACTTATTGTTAGAAATGAGTGGGTAAGTTGCCTTCTCTATAGGATAAAAAATTTCATTGCGCAGTCATATGGTCATGCTTCACCCTCTGCAGTAAGCTCTGCTTACGCCGTACGCGATAGCATTGGTGCCGAACTTCTCCTCGTACAAGTGGTTCCGTACTTTCCGGGGAGGGTTGACTTAAAACTAGCGAGTGTTTTCCGTGTGGGTTCAATGGAGTCCGGTTTCATTTTTATTAGTTTTATTCTTATTCGTCTTCGGACCATGACCCTTCTGAAGACACAAGTGAGAACTTTAAAAGATGGACTGAAAATAATTGAAGACTAAGAAAAGAATCCGGGCTAGAAATGCATGAATATTACAGCACGTCTCGGTATGTCCGCCAGTACATGACGGCAGGGGTGGGGGTAGAGCGAGATCCCTGGTGAAAACAAGAAGTGGGATGAAGCCGAGGATCAGGTGGGCGTGCTGCTGACGATTAACGCCACATTGCCTCAATCATATTAAAAATTTAATTGCAAGAAAGGAAAATTTCAAATTATAAACTATTTTTGGCCTTCTTGATCCATCTCATAACCAATCACTGCGACGGCGAAATCAGTTGTTTGAGGTATAACACGCACATTTCTCTCGTAAATACGTGCACTTGAAATGGCATTTCTCTTCTTCTTCTTCTTCCTAGCGTTTGTCCCGCGCTATTGCAGGGTCCGCTTTTCTGCAAAGCCTTCTCCACTTGGCTCGATCCAGGGCGTCTACTGACGTGGCGTTGATGGTCTTCATGTCCGCCTTAATTTTGTCGAGCCAGCGCATCTTTGGTCGTCCTCGTGGTCGGCGTCCTTCAGTACTCAGCCGCATTGCTGTTTTGGCCACGGAGTTCTCATCACTACGCACCACATGCCCATACCACCGCAGTCGAGCCTCCCGCATCTTGTCTGTGATCGATGCAACTCCCATTCTTTTCCGAATGTCTTCATTCCTGATGTGATCCAGGCGGGAGATGCCTAGGATCCATCGCAGCATCCTCATTTCCATGACATGCATGGCCTGTTCTTGATTTGCTGTGGCTGGCCAACATTCTGCTCCATATAGGGCCACTGGGCGAACTACGGTCTTGTATACTTTGGCCCTGAATCGTTCAGGCATTCGACGGTCGCACAATACGCCAGTCACTTGGCGCCATTTCAGCCATGTTGCATTGATTCGAGCTCGTGTGTTGGCGGTTGTGCTTCCATCGTTGCTGATGACAGAGCCCAAATATTTAAACTTCTCGACCTTTTCGAGGTCGTCGCCGTCGATGCTGATCGTGCCATCGGTTTGAGGCCCACACTCCATGTACTCAGTCTTCTTGATGTTAAATCGCAACCCATAGTTGTCGAGTCGTACCTTCCATAGTAGAGTTCGCTGCTGTAATTCGGGTCTGGTGGTGCTGGCAAGGAAGACATCATCGGCGAACAGTAGTGACCAAGGATGCGATTCTTGGAGACAGGCCGTGATTGTGTCCATGCACAGGATGAAAAGGAGCGGAGAGAGGGCCGATCCTTGGTGGACGCCAACAGTGATTGGGAAAGGCGGTGATATTCCTGATGGGCAACGGACGGAGCTGGTGACGTTGGTGTAGAGAAGCTTCACCCATGACACGTAGACTTCAGGGACGTCGTGAGATCTGAGGGCATGCCAGATAAGGTCGTGTGGCACGCGATCGAAGGCCTTCTCCAGATCAAGGAAAGACATATGCACTGGCTTGTTCTTCTCTCGGTGCCTCTCCAAGAGCAGTCTAGCTGCGTGTATTGCATCTGTTGTGCCAGTCCCCTTTACAAATCCACACTGGTTGGGTGTGATGTGAACAATGTGTCTGAGCCTAGCATCAATCACTCTTTCGAATATTTTCATGGCGTGGCATAAAAGCCGGATCGGGCGGTAGTTAGAGCATTCTGCGACGTCGCCTTTACCCTTCCAGATGGGCACAGTTATGCTGGTCCGCCAGGAGTCGGGAACTTCATTGTCAACGATGATGTTGTTAAATAACTCGGCGAGGATGACAACGCCGTTGCGGCCAAGTAGCTTCCACACTTCCGCTGGAATGTCGTCAGGGCCCATTGCCTTTCCATTCTTCATCTCCTTGATAGCGGCGGCTACCTCAGCTTCACTGATGTGTTGCACAGGTCCGGATATAGGGTCCGCGCTAATGATCGGTGGGTGGGGAAATTCTGTGTTACAGATGGCCGAGAAGTGTTCTCTCCAGCGCCGAAGGATGGCAGGTGGGTCTCGTAGTATCTGGTGATCGTCGTTTTTGATGCATTTGACCTGGCTAAAATCCTGAGTTGCTCGATGTCGGGAGTTGGCAAGGCGGTAGATCTTATTTTCACCTCCAGGTGTATCTAAGTCGGCGTACAGCTGGTCGTAGTGTGATGGCATTTGATGGATAAGAATTTTCACAGTGAAATAGCAGTGAAAATTCGGAGTGGAGTGAAACATTTTTTAGCAAGTCGGCGTGTTCCATTAGGATATTTGAAAGGGATATAATCCGAATCAACAATATGACCTAAGTGTTTCGATAAAGTAATAATATTCCTGTAATCAGCTAAAATCTTTTTTGAATCCATTAATGAATGCCATAATTCGCTAAAATCCAGCGTTTCCTGGGACATAGGCAACCCTGAAAAACATTCCCGTATAGATCGTTTTCCTGCATTCATCGCTTTTTTCATCCATCCCCCTGAAAAACGATGAATCGAGGCTCCACTGTACATAGTAAAAATGAAAAGGGGTCATATTATTCTCACACTGGACCAAGTCTGAAATCTAATTGCAGGATTTGGCTTATTGATTCACTAGACCTTTTGTACCATGTTTCTTTTCTTTAATTGAATACAGTTGAATCTCGATCAATTGTTTTTCAGAGAGATGGATGAAAACAATGATTAATGCAGGAAGGTTTGGCTAGGTTGCCTATGTCCCAGGAAAATCTGTCTTTTTTGCTAGTAATTATGATATTCATTTAGGGATTCAAACAAGATTTTAGCTGATTACAGGAATATTAGTTTTTCATCAAAACACTTAGGTCATAGTGTTGATTCGACATATATCTCTTTCAAATATCCTAAAGGAACATGCCACCTTGCTAAAAAATGTTTGCACTCCACTTGGCATTTACACTGCTATTATGGATTTCTGTCTGATGTAAACATTATCATCTATCAAAAGCCATTTCAAGTACACATATTTACGAGAGCAATGTGCATACTCACACACTACTAGCCTGGATTCTTTTCTTGATCTTCAATATTTTCAGTCCATTTTTTAAAGTTCTCACTTGTTTCTTTGGAAGGCCCATGGTCCAAAGACAGATAAAAATAAAACTAATAAAAATGAAACCTGATTTTATTAAACACACACAGAAAGCACTCGCTAGTTTAAAGTCAACCCACCTGGGAAAGTACGGAACCACTTGTACGAGGTGAAGTTCAGAGCTGATGCTATCGCGTACGGTGTATGCAGAGCATACTGCGGAGGGTGAAGCATAAACATATCACTGCGCCATAAAATTTTTGGTCCTAAAGAGAAGTCAACTTACCCATTCTTTTCTAATTAGCATAGCGCCAGATTAGCAGATGAATTCGAATTGTTAGTAGGGAGAAACAAAATATCCTGAGAAGATAACCCTTCGTGAGTAACTCTGACAAGTGAGACAGTATAACTCGTAAATTGTAACCTGATGTCCTGTTTCCGGAAAAAAGTGCCGCATCAGCTGCCGAGAGAAGCTCAGCTGCTCAGTGTTTTTAAGTTTTTGTCTGTGGTTGATAGCTGTTTTGCTTTGTTTTTCTATTTAAAAAAAACCAAAAAGCACTATTGAATTATTGGATTACCATGAAATTTATACGCCACATATTAGGGAAAAATTTGACTCCATAACATTAATCAATTTGGAACTAGAACTCAAATAGCATTTTTTTCGGTAAGAGCTCAATTTTCATGGATCATGCAGCAAGTATATTTGTTACAATTTCTTGTATAATGGACAAAATGCCAAAAGGTAACTCTTGCTTTTAAGAGTAAAGTGTGCGTTAGAGACTTAAAAACTTCTAGTAGTGGCATTTATAATCGTAACATGTGGTGTTGATTTTAATACTTTTATGGGGTAAATTGATTGCTTTTGCTTTAATAAGTGTGATTTATTGCCTTTGAGCTAGTGAATGTTGCTTCCATTATAATGGAATATCTTGAAAAGATATACATTAGACTTTTTCAATATTCTCTGTTAGGCTGCTTCTGTGACTTTCAATATTCAGTGTTTTTTGTAAGCTGGTACATGTTTAGTTGTTTTCCTGTCTTTTCCCGGTGCCAGATTTCATGTGTGTGTGTGATGTTTCTGATTTGTATATCTCAAATTTTCTTTTATTCTAACTATATGGCTTATTCCTACTTTAATTCTAAACTGTGACATGATATCTGAACAAAGTCAAGTATTTTCCACTTAAAATTGGATGTCAAAGTCATAAGAAATAGAAATATTTTAGCTAGCATTGAAATTTTAATTTATTTTGAAATTCAAATATGGTTGAAGAGTATCATTTTCATTGTTTCCTTCAATCATTTTGTTGGGATAAATATTTCCATTCTCACAGGACTTATACATGAGATGAACGTGCATTAACTTTGTGACAGACTGTAATTGTCTCTTGCCAATCAACTTTCTATGAGGTCATGGTTTTAAAAATGAAGAGACCCATATCTTACCATTCCTCGATTCATTGCCCAAACTATTTCACTGATGAGTAGGTGAACGACTTCATTCCAAGCAATGTAGAATTTGAATTGTGGTTGTATCACTTGGTATTGTTGTGTTATGTTGTGGTCAATTAAGCTCTCCCAAATATATAATCGTACACTGGAAACCTTTGATCCTGTTTATGGTCTTTTATTCTGAGTTAATTTATATAGCTTCTTTTACATTGCTTTGTGTTCATAAAGAAGCTATACAAATTAGCTCAGAAGAAAATAACATCAGCAGGGACAGAGGCTTCCAGTTGAGCAATGCATGAAGATCTTAATTAACCACAACATTCAACAACAATATCGATCGAGAAAAATCAGGGTCCTCTTGAATGGCAATCAATGGTAAAATACTAACAAAAACTTGGCTCCATAATCACTGAAGATGATGGCAGAGTTAGCCATTGAAACATTGAGACAAAGTACCCAAATAAACATGTGGTGGGAAGTTTAAGAAACCCTCCTGTCATTCAAAGGAAGCTTATGCTTGTATGCTGCTTCTCAGCCTTGTGTTTGGGCTTCGTATGGTTCTTTGTTGTTTACTCATGTGTGAGCAATTTCTTTCCTCTGTGAAAGGTTCTTCTTGATTGTGTAAATGAGTGAAAAAACTGACTGAAACCAAATAATGTTATCAAGTCGTGAAAAATGGGCAGCAACTTTTTCATTTTCTTATTTATAATTTAGGAGAGAAGGGCTGATTGGGGATGATTTTTTATTTGTCGTAACTTATCTTTCCCAACCATCTGCCAAATTCATGTTATGAATTGTGGTATCAGTTCTGAGTGACGGAACCCATTCCTTGAAGACTAATGTGGAAATGAGTACTTCCTCACTTTTTATTCCTATTCCACATTCTTCCCTCGCTTCTTTGGCAAAAATCACTCATTCTGTCACTTTTCTGCATAAAAGAGTGCGTTGAAGCCCTGCATTTCACTTAATTTTAAAATTCTTTTGCATGAATGCACCCATGTTAAACTGATATGTATCTCCAAATTTATCAATGATGTCCCCTTATTTTTATTAATAACCGGGTAAGTAAAGTCTGCATATTCTCCATCTTTCTGATTTGAATTTCATTTTATTATGTGATTATATTATAATTAAGCAAATATCTGTTGTTAATGAAAGTAACAGTATCATCTTATTGATATCACAATACTTATACCACTACAGTAGTACAAAAAGTTTGCTTTAATAATGAGGAGCATTTCATTCTAAATTACCTTAAGGATTTAGGTAATGGTTTGGATATTTCAATAGACAGTTGATTCCTTTTGAGAACACCCCATTTAAGAGTACTGTGCAGTGTTGGTCTTTTGACTTCTTAGTTTTATGTATTTTACGTTGGTGATCATTTTTAATAGCATAATTATGGTCTTGTAATGGAATCTTTTAGTTCACCCTAGCCATTATCCTCGGCGACAATCATGTGGAATTCTCTCATCCTATTAACTTTCCCTATTGTTTCCAGATTGCCCCATCACAGAACTTAGACCTTACCTGTCACACGGTCGGTTCTCTTGTGATGACCAGTACATATCTTGCAGCCTTTCTTCCCACCGTTTCAATTTGTTTTGTAAGCCCTATCACATGGGTATCCCACACTGTGGTGACATATTCTACGATAGAACTGATACTTTAATGTGGAGAATCTCTTTGCCTCACATTGCAAATTACCGTCATTGCATCTTTAACTTGTTGATTTTTCCATGCATGTATTCATTTGTCCGTGCTATCTACACTTTACAGACTAGATGCCTTGGGATTAATCAATTTAAAGAACAAGCTATGGAATCATATTTTAGCATTGCCGTACCACTACAATTCATTTTCTCATAGAAAAAAATGCTGTCTCATGTTATTGCTGGTAGCTTTATAATTCTTTCAAAAACCAAGCCCAATTTTTTCATTGAAAGGTGGAAGAGAGAAATTTTGCATCAGCTAGGTCGTGCCGTGTTATATCTTAGGAAGGCCTCAATCAACTGTTTCATAGCTAAATGTTTTGTTGTCTTTAATGTATATATATATTTCATTCAAGGTATGGCACCAAATGACAACATCAGCAGTGTGGATTACATGCCTGATTATGGACTGTTTGAAGCTAGTCGAATTGCATGTCCAGTATTACCTCAATACCATCCAAAGCAATTGATGGAATTGTTGAACTCCGGAAGAATACGTTGGGTGAAGGCTATCCTTGCACATCTGGTCAGGTAAGCAGTTTTAATGGCTGAATGTTTCTACTTTCATCTGTAATGTAATTTAGTTCAGTTATAAATTAAGTAAAATTGTATTGGCCCTGTATATCTCCATTTACCCGAGAGGCAAATTGAGAACTGTGAATTTTAATATGCGACATTTTCTTAATATACAGGGTGTCCCATTTATCTTGACCACCCGAAATAACTTTTTGTCCAGATGCAAATTCAAAAATGTGTCAAGCAAATGTTCATTAGCCGTCAGGAGGACATTAATCAGCATGATTGTCTTCCTTGTAG
The DNA here is from genome assembly GCF_921293095.1 of Ischnura elegans. NCBI lineage: Eukaryota > Metazoa > Arthropoda > Insecta > Odonata > Coenagrionidae > Ischnura > Ischnura elegans. Next base: position 63,899,960 of record NC_060255.1, on the reverse strand, counting down.
CTTTGTTATTTACAAAGATATGAACAGGAGGAGTTAAAGGAGAGGAAATGAATTGCTGAATAAAAAATATAGAGTGCCATTTAAAAAAGACATACCGCTGTTCATATCTTTGTAAATAACAAAGCCATAAGGAAGGCAATCATGCTGATTAATGTCCCCCTGACGGCTAATGAACATTTGCTTGACACATTTTTGAATTTGCATGTGGACAAAAAGTTACCTATTTCTGGTGGTCAAGATGAATGGGACACCCTGTACATGCTAACATACATTACATTCTCACTTGCTATTACCTAATTGAGTACATATTAGATATAAGTTCAGTCAATAGAGGAAAAATTTTTGAATAGTAAAAATGTTATGTAAAGTATACTATGAAATATTATATTAAGTTTTTTATTATCTTTTGGAATACCTTGGAGCACTCTGATATTGAACAATACAGCTTAAGATAAGAAATTACTACCGTTCTGAGAGTACTCGCTTTTTTAATTGTTTTGAGGTAATGTGTTACCTTTGTGTAGATTTGTGTAGTAAAATAGTAGGGACTATTTTTTTCGAATGATTATGCTCAAATAATAGTTTGAATGTCTTTGCATTGCTTTTGCTAATTGTGCAGAGATATACTGTTAATTATGGATATAGTGTTTTTGTTATTACCAGTATGGGAATTGTTTGCTCTGTTTGAATGGATTAATTTGGTGTTATTTTTGTATTTTACTTAGGTGTATATCTGGAACCTGTACAATTCGACAAGGGTCAGTGTTTCAAAATAATACTGATGAGGAGAATCTTGTCAGGCAAAGAGGCTGGTCACGTTCCAGAACTCTGTCTGTCAGTTATGCTGGTGCAGGTAAATTAATTTTTACTTTTTATTTATTTATTATATGTTATTACATAATAATAGGTACATTCCAGAAACTACAATTTCTTTTTAGATCATTTTTCCATATTTTAGATCCTCCAATTTCCTGTTACCTTCCCTACATGGTTTTGTGAATTCTTTTAATGGAAATAGCACATACTTATGGGCATTGAGTAATGTTGGAAATTTCTTTGTCATTTCCATATTATAATAAATTAAAATTTGTGGGAGATTGGGTTAGTGTGGTTCTCTGGCTGCAAGATCCCTGCTTGTGTTCTTTAGAGGATATTTCAAGTCAATTCCATAAGTATTTATGTTTGCACCAACAAAGTGTTAGTGTATTTGTGAAGGGCCATGAAGTGATGATTTTCTCTGCCCTTGTCAATTCAGGCACTTCCAGCCCCATGGAGCAGAGAGGCTCTACCACTGCAATTCCTGAAGAGTTGACCCTGGACTATGCTGAGATAACGTCTATCCCTCCCCTTCCACTGTGGACCCTCCTCGCTGCCGACAAGGAGCGCTGGGGTGCTGTGGGTGGGGCGGGTGGTGTAGCTGCAGGCGGGGGAGGAGTGGAACTCCCCAAGGGAGAGTATGAGGATCTGTTTGATGGGGGAGTCATGTCTGCTGGGGACGAGCCCCTGGACATGACGCTTGATGAGGAGGAGGAAGGGGAGAGCACAGTGGGGTCCCCGAGGAGTCGACGAGAGCGAAGGCCCTCTGCGATATCAGAGCGACAAGTTGGACTGTCACATTTTGGACCTCGTCAGGTAATACATCTTAAAAATCTCATTTCTTAAGTGTTCCTTTTATTTCCTTATTTGGCTGCAACTACAAATGATAACATCTTATATTTTTTTCATATAAACAAATTGCAACCAACAACAAGCAAGGCCCGGCACTCACATTTTAGATTTAACTTTTAACAACATGAAGGAGTCTGTTAATTGACCTGGGAAAGTCTTACACTCATGACATTTACTTAAATTACCTAACCAAGGTTCACACTGGTCGGGGAAGTCAGGGAAATTAAAATTGGGAATGAAAGTTGGGATAATGTCTGTGAAATTAGGTAATGTTCCAGGAAAAAAATCCAGAGGCATGGCAAAAAGATAAAAATTGCATTTTAACGCATGGAGCTAGAGCATCCCAAATAAAAGTCAACATTTTGGATTCGGGTTAGTCTTATTTGGTGCTATTGTCAAAATATATGTCACTTAGAAAATTTCATTTAATAGATTTCGTGCAGAATGGTCTATTTTAGGAAATACAGTAGATTCCGGTTAATGGGTCCACCGGTTACTAGGGGCAGCCGTTTTGTTGGGGCATATCTTGAAGAACAGAACCCAATAAAAGAATATCCTAAAGTTTTCTCCGCTTAAATGGGACAGCATGCCGCTTTATTGGGCCATGAGTTGGCTCTATACACGTGACGAAATTAAATTCTTTTCGTATCAGACTACAACTTTTTTTACATTCTCCTCCTTAATTTTAGTCTTATTTTTCACTAGAGTACCTACTCTTGCCTTATTCTTTAAGCTCTTGTAGTTATACTGTCGGTTAGAGGATTCGGGTTCTGTTTCCCGACCCTGAGACCTCATTCTACGTGGTGTTCTTTTACGAGGAGAGGACTCTTGTGGCGATATTTGGGCTATAGATGATAGAATAAAACTGGGATAGTGAGAAAGAAGTGGTGACACCCGTGGTGAGAGTTTACGAGCAGGTAACGGCCAATTTCTAGGGATTACTTGCTGATGTCGAGCGGAGGAGACTGGTCAAGATGAACAATGCTGCTTACCAAGAGCTTTTTGTTTGCGATATCGTGCACAAAATTCAACTGACTCATGTGGGCCTTTCACCTCTTTCCAATATGTAACTGAGCTATCGCTATTATAAGATGTTGTGAGTGCATGAGAGTGGAAATTGAACAAACTACCCAGGTTACTCGAGAATGTTTGAGCTGATGACATTTACAACACTGATGAAACGGGACCACCGAGATGTATTACCGAGCAGCACCAAATGGCTATCTTTGTTACAGCTATGTAGGACTAAAGGGCTTCAACAAAGCGATGGATCACATCACTGTGTATGTTGTTCAAATGTTTCGGGAACTGATAAAAAACTCTTCTGGCTCTTGGAAAAGTGCTACTCCTCAATGCTTCAAAGGGTTAAGAATAAGCAGTTAACCCGTGGAGTATCACACCAATAGCAATACATGGATGACTGTGAGCTTCTTACGCAATGGTTGACCAGTTAGGATAAAAAATTAGCACAAAAATCAAGAAAGGTTCTTATTGTACTTGATAATTGTAGTACAATGCATCCTAATTGCTCAAGTGGTTAAAAAATTGTCAGCTGGAATTCTGCCCCCAAACACAACATCCTTGGTGCAAGCACTGGATATTGGGGTCACTAAAAATTTGAAAACACTTTGCTGTGGGAATAAAGGAGATTTTATTCTAGAATGTATAGAAAACAACCTTCTGACATTGTTATCCACCGCCAACGAAGTACGTTCAAAGGTGAACCTTTTGCTGGCTGAAAGCTGGAAAAATGTCACCGGTCAAACAATTCAAAATTGTTTTTTTTTTTTTCATTGCGGTGTCAAACTTTCCAGTGCAGTTTTCAACATTCCAGCAGAACCTGAAAGTGAATTTAACTCAAAACTGCACCAAGTAACAACCAATGAAGAGTTCGATAATATCAACTGCAATTTGGACTACTATGTCACCATTGAAAACTGTGAAGATGATATTGTTGAAATCATGCTATACAGGTAACAAGTTGAAGCTGAAGGTGAGGATAGTGATGGAGATGAAACCACCTGAGCGTAGGTTAGTGACATCTCAGGATATAAGGACGTTCATTGAGAGGTTACGACTCTTCTTTATGCAAGAAGGCAATGAAGGTAGCCCAATGTTGTCATTGGATGTCAACTTCGTCCAAATTCATTAGATTTTGTGCGAATTTTTTCAACAAAATCTTCAGACGAAGTTATACAATTTGAACAGTATGTACTCGCATAGTTATAAGTTAATGAAATATTTAAGAATCACATATTCTTAAATAATTACCCGTGAATTTTTCTCTAATAGGACTTAATAAAATGCATTCATCCAGCATCACCAGAGGGTGTGAAAAATATTTTCAACTAAGATTAACAGAATTCTTGAAAAATTTTTATTATTTTACTATTTTTGCTGATTTATTAATTATATTAATAGTTTAATAAATATTGTTTGTATTAGAAAAATTATTTAGCCTTCTTTCTTTCATTCAAAGTTGGTTTATGCCCTTACATGGGATAATTCGCCTCATTGGGGCAGCCGCTTAATTGGGGCAAAGCTCTCCGGATGTGTCCCAATTAATCGGAATCTACTGTAATAATAAAACACTGAGGGTCCTCTGTATGTTGATTTATGTGATCCTTTGGAAAATAAATCAACATCATTATCTTTCATGATAGAGAGGTTCCTGTTATGTAGGAGGAGGAAGGGAGGATTGGGACCCCTATGTGTTCATTCCCATGATTCTGCTGCTGTTTTGTTTTTTAAAGATCTTATTATCGATTCCATTTATTCAGGGACGAATGCTGTCCAGGCTGCTGACCCACACCCATTTGCCTGGACTCTCCAGTTTGGATCAGATGCATTTGTTGGCATTAGCTGATACTGTATCAACATGCAACACTGATTTTGCAGAGCGCTTTGCCAATGATGCTGCTAAGACTGCTATTGCCAAAGAAAACCTCACAGGAGTTCCTGACGGGCAGGATGCATCAACAGGTATGTTGAATACTTAATTAACCCTTATATGCTAATTTTCAGCTATTGCTGACACAGATTTTTCTATGCAAAAGAATAAATGTTGGCTGTATTCAAGGGAGTGGATGGGACGTGACCACATCCCAAGCAGTAAACTCAGGCATACCACACCCATCGTGACCCAGGCTAAAAAGGGGTTAGGCGTGCTCTATGGGTCCTATACTCTACCCTTCAACACATCCATTATTATATTACATTACATTTGACTTAAGGTAGTTTTAAAGAACAATGTGACCTATGTTATCTTATTTGACCATATTTTTGCATTTTTGTTTTGTTGCTGTTACAGTTTCTTCTTTGAACTTGACTTTAATGAGTCTCATCAGCTATCTCTTGTAGTTAAAGAAAGTATGGTGTCACACTGTCATAATGTTTGTTTGACAAAGAGCAGTGTGTGTTTAAGTGCTTCTATTTTCCACTGTTGTTTACTGATTTGGGTCTTATTAATTTAATAAGGCCAGCTGAGATGAAGTGATTTTGAATGAATCGTGAGTTTTTAAAAATAAATAAAATCAGCCACAGTATTGCACAAGGCAATACGGTAAAGGTATCAATGGATGTTCATCTCAAAAATTTTTGCTAAAACACCCTCAAGATTGTTACATGAAATATGGTGCAAAGACCTATAAATTACCTTATTGATGATAAAATTGATAAATTTGATTATCATTCTGAGAGATACCATCTTGCTTATTTTCAGATTCCTTAGATGACTGTGGCCTTCGTTTCTTACTTGCAATGAAGCATTACAACTTCCTCCTAAGGTGTTTGCCCCTTGCACAAAGAGCACAATTTCAGCGACAGGGCGTTGGAACCGGAAACATAGTTTGGGCTTTCCACTCGGAGAGTGAGGAAGAGCTGTTGAACCTCATTCCATCATATGCCAAAGGATCCCCTCGTTGGAGTACACTCCGAGAGTTGGGGGTGGGTTGGTGGCTGAGATCAAATACATTACTGCGGACATGTGTTGAGAAGGTAATATGTTTGCTCTCTTTAGCTATCTTCATTTAAAAAATAATTTCTTCTCAAATCTAATAATGTCTTCCAAAATATGTCTAAAGCATGAGTTTATTTTATAGTATTACTATCCTAATAATGGATTACTGCACTCATCCATTTTTCCCTTCCCCAAGGAATTTCCTTCAGTTCCCTTATGTTCTTTCTTGTGCCCTCTTCTATCTGCCCCAAGTACTCATCTATTGGCCTTAGAAGACTTCATGAATAACTTTACTTGAGTAGCTGTGCTTGCTGTATCAACAAAATTCACGAGCTAATGGGCCCTATTTTATGTATGCAATTAACCCTTTTGTATCGGATGTCGGGTGTAGCTGATGGGCATTTTCATTCTCAAAACACCTGACGTCGGGTACAGCTGTTGCGGATTATTCAATGCAAACGACTGGATGTCGGAACGCCGTTCTGGCACTGGTTAAGAAAAGACATAATAGTCAAATAACACTTTTTTTAAATTTTGCTGCCTCAAAATTTCTAATTTATGCATTCGTAATCAAAAGAGAAATTTATTTTAAAATATGCCGGCTTAACTTGTAATAAAAAGCACACAGAGTAATATTTCACTTGTAAAAAAAAGTTTGAGGAAAGTGCGTTCCGGCACTGCTAATTTTGCCATGACACCACTGGATCCATCTGCCAGGTCTTTCTGACCACCTCCTTTTCTGACCCCCAGCATTCATTTATTATCAAAATACTATTCTTTCATTGGATACATTTCTTAAAATATCATTTTCAATAATAGGGAATATTTTATGTTCCCTTTCATGTTCCTTAGCTGTTTAAATGCCTTACCCAAACAGTGAATATACTCTTTTCCCTTCTTGTCTGCCCTATTGTACATGTGTGAAGTAGTCCTAGCTTAGCTGACATAGATATTTGTCTAATCCACACAGATTGCCAAGGCTGCATTTCAAGCTAGGCAGGATCCTTTGGATGCTGCTCTGTTTTATCTGGCTATGAAGAAAAAGAGTCTTGTTTGGGGTCTCTTCCGTTCCAGGCGTGATGAGCGTATGACCTCATTCTTTTCTAACAATTTTGTGGAGGATAGGTGGAGGAAGGCTGCCCTTAAAAATGCATTTGCCCTCTTAGGAAAGCAAAGGTTTGAGCATGCAGCAGCATTTTTTCTTCTTGCTGGAGCACTGAAGGATGCCATTGATGTAAGTATGTACTTCTAGAAGTTCAACTTGCACACCTTTCCTATGTAGCTGTTGATCAGGGAATAAGGAATATTTCATTTTAATGTGAAACAGCTTCATATTTCTTGTGGAATTTAATATGGTATTAAATCTCATCTTAAATTTGGATATGTAGAATTTTTTTTAAATTGTTTAATAGCATAAAGTAGCTCCCTCTTTTTGTGACTTCAGTCGATAGTTGGCTTTTATTACTCTACTGCTCCTAATATTTCTTACAGGTCTGTCTTAATAAATTGGATGATTTTCAACTAGCTATGGTGATCTCTCGTCTCTATGAAGGAGAATTGGATTCAGCTCCACCAAGCTTGCAAAGGCTATTGTATGATGTGAGTATTGCTAGCTTCAGAGTTGGGAAAGTTGCCAAAAAAAAATTAACTGATAAATTTTCAAGTTTATCTCACTAAAAAATGACTAAAATTTACTTTTCTAAAAAAGTAACTGATTAAAGTTAAAGTTTAGATAGTAACTCTTTAGTTGAAAGTTATTTTTTCAGTTACTTTAAAAAATAATCATGAAGTAACCTTAAAAATCTATTTATTTTTCAAATGTACGATAAAATAAATGCTAGCGTCGTTTTTAAGCATAATTGATTTATGGTAACTTAAAAATTTATTTAACTTAAATAATATTTTTGTACATTAAGCTGGTGATAGGATATTGCCGAGTGTGCAAACTGGGTGAATTTTACAGATATGTTACTTTGAATGTGCCCCCTCCATTCGTTACCAACCATAAGTCGTTGGTGACCCCCTTTCTCAGGTGCAACACACTCTGATATGGATAGCACGATGTCCAAGGAGTCATTTGTTCCACTGCAGAAATTGTCTTTGAGTTTATCCATGTCTTGGGATGCTTTATGTTTGGATGTATTTGTTAAGTGCCTGTTCATGGCTTTCTTGCACTCTACGCTGCTATATTGCATTCTTAGATAATGTTTTTCACATTAGTCTTTTGGAAAAGCTTTGTGCCCAAATTTGAACATATTAACATTCTCCTAAATTATACAAATAAGATAAATTGAAGTTAGTTTTTAATGAGGTAATGTAAAATTTTAATATGAATAAAAGTTAAAAGTTGACATTTATAAAAATGAACATTTAAATCAAATAGTTAACTGCACTTTTAATGATTCATTTTAATGTTTAACTTTTGTAATCTTTTATGCCAACTAAGGTAGGCTTCATTTAAGACAATTTTTCTTGTCCATACTCAGTACACATAAACTCTTGTGAAAATAGTAATTTCACTCTTCTTCTATAATTATATTTTAACATTCATTGAGTGGTAAATGACTCATATTTTTTTACTGAAGGAAATCCTGGGATGTAACAGCAATGGTGAAAATCAAAACCTTTCGAAAGCTCACCCCGATCCTTTTCTTCGATCCATGGCTTTGTGGATACTCAAAGACCATACAGGCAGTCTCAACACATTGCTGCAAACAAATATTGGCCAGATGCACCCTCAGTACATTGATGATGACAAGCCAGAAGGCAGTACAGGTATATGCCCCCAAAATTTTGTTTTTATGTTCATGAAATAGTAATAGTAAAGACTGAAATCGCTTCAAAGCATTATTTAAAAATTTAGGCACTAAAAAAATATTTAAACTTCTCTGTAAATCTGAAAAGTAATGGAAAAATAGAAACTAAATTGGGAAAAGTTGTCTATGCTTTAAAGTCAAATTAATATTTTTTTCACATAATCCAAATATTCAATATTTAAACATTCTGTTTTCAAATGCCATTCAGAGAGTGCTCCATGCTTGCTAAAATTCATTTTCCTGTTGTAATTTGACTTAATTTCTTTTATTGTGTGTATATAACTGATATTATATTTTTGTCGTCAGTGAAGATAAATATTCTTCCAAATGCTTTTTAAAAATCAGCTTGAAAAATAGTTTGGAAAAGTTGGATAATTCCAGCTTGATATTTCAGAGGCACCGGTATATATTTATGAGTTATGTTACTTATATTTTTTAATTGCCCTTGTCTCTACTAATTTAATATGTGTTTGAAAACATAGCTTCTGATTGATTGAATAAATTACATCAATTATGGATGTCTGGTTTTTGTCGTTTTTTTTATAGGGTTATTTTTTCAAATTACTCTTTTTTCCTTTTTCTAGCCAATCCAAATGTGTTCAACTTTTATGTGTACCTGAGAACCCATCCTTTACTTATCAGGCAGTACATAGCATCAACTGCTCAAGATAAAAAGAAATCGCATGCAGTTGTTTTGTCTGGTTTTAGCTATGGAATGGATACCAAAACAGCTAATTTGGATAAGCAAGTAAGTTTTGACTAGACTTTGTCTTTTTTGCCTAGGTCAATTCTGCACTTAACACATTCAATGCGGGCCTGATTTTCATGAAAGTCGTCAGAAGCGGCCAATGAAATAAGAAAGAAAAATAGAGAGAGGTTTTTGCGCCATAACTTCCGTTAAAATACTGCTATTTGCAAACAGTGCACACATGTCGAAAAAGGGAAGCTTGCTTAAGACCATGCACACGATCGTAAGACTCGGGAGTGGATATTAGTCACGTACGGAGGCGGAGAAAGCACTCCTGAGATACGGGTCACGTCAATTGACATCCTCCGTATCTCGAGTTGGACGGGACCACGTCAATTGACGTGCTGAATGTGTTAAGTTAAATTGCAATAACTATTCACTCAGCATTCCTTCATTTTCATCAGTTCAATTTACTCTTTTCTGTTTCTTCTATGGAACTTTAATTTACTACCTTTATGAAGATTCACGATGGAAATTTTTTATGTTTGAGAAACAGGCAAATTTTGACAAAGGTCTGCTCGTTAAACACAGGAAATTGCAAGTTGTTAGCATAAGTAATAAAGCAGTAATACCTGACCAAATAAGATAGAAATGGACTGGTCAAGAGGGAAGAATGAACCCTATTAATAATATATATATATATATATATTTATTTTTTATTTTTTTTTTATATATATTTTTTTTTTTGTTTTTCCTATTAATAATTCCAACTTGATATGAGTCTTACTCACTTCTTCAATCTGTAATGCGGTATCATTCTTTTTAATAAAAAGTCCTACAATTTTTTATTCTTTTTTGAGCAAAGAAGAAAGAAAAAATTGCTATAAATGCTTTGTTTATAAATAGAATTTTGTTGGTCACTGAAATGTTGTGAATATTTTTGTTTTTTCTATTCGATTGTTCATCATCACTGTGTGACTTTGACTTGGTTCTCCAGCTTAGTTTCCTATGGTTTCCACAGGTTAGGGGCACGTGGCTATCTTTCGGACCACACAACAATAGGGGGTTTACCATTTCATGTCTTCTTATTCTGTGTTTCCTGTTCCCAATTCTTTTGCCCTTGTGTTACTCTAATTTTGATGAAATGCAATATTTTCAATGGCGAATGAGATGCACATTTACCTTTACATTGACTACACAAAGCAAGTGACTTTTTGTTATATACTCCACCAAAATATGGATCACATATTTCAAAAATTAATTATGTACCTTATAAGATTAGAACGTGTACATCATAGTATAAAATCCTTCTGCAGCTATGAACCTTTGCTGAAAATAATTTTTTTTTTGTCTTTCTTTCAGATATTGTTGGAAGATTCAATCACGCCACTGGAAAGGCAGTTGTACTTCACCACAGCTCATGCACACTTCAAGGCAGGGTGTCCTGCTTTAGCCTTAGAAGTTCTATCTAAACTACCCAGTAAAGTTTTAGACTCTAATGGAAATAACTCTCCTAGTAAGTTATTCATTTATAATTCATTGAGTCTTGTGTCAGTTATTCAGTTGTCCTGTTGTTAGAATGGTGAGAACATGGATAGTAGTTAATAGATGCAAAACAAATTTTGTGAAGCGAATTTTGATGGTATTTTGTAATTTTAAAATACATCAGAAACATTTTTAAATGTAAGGCTTATTACATGATATTCCCATTGGAGTTGTTATTGTGATGTTTTTATGTATTGTTTCAGGTTTGTTAAGTAGTCCAGTCAAATCAAGACCTCAAGATCAGCAAATAGACACTGGAATATTGGATGAAAAGTCCTTGTGGACATCCACTGATAAAGGTATTATTAATGTCATTCATAGGTCCTTTGTAATTTTACCTCATTCAAGTCTTAGAATATTACATTCTGCTTCAGTGAGGGTGTGAAACTTATTTGCATTTTTGACTGGCTAAGTGGGAAGGCTTTAACTTCATTCTCATGCATACGTGTATAATTTGACTGCTCATTTTTTTGAATGCTCTTAAATGATTTATTAAATTGATACTTTAGATAATCTGATATGTAAAAATGAGTACAGGCATCCCCCGAGTTACGTAAGAGATGCGTTCCGGCAGACTCTGCGTAAGTCGAAATTTACGTAAGTCGAACCTTTGCGTTAGTGCTTCAGAGATTTCGATCGGTGGGGTGAAATTCTCAGCGGAGAAATGCGTGGTTAATTCTCGGTGAAGTTTCATTCAATTCACTGCGATATTCATGAACTCTACCGTGTATTCTTACGTTATTAGATACAAAACCGATAAACATTTATATAGTCTGAGAGTTGCATCTCGAGCATTGCCAATCAAAATGCGTAATGTTATTCTCTGAATTGACCGATCGCGTGGATTCGGAAAAGTACGGTATCTCAATGCTACATTACTAAACTGAATACTTAAATTGATTCATTATGTTATACTGCGATCTAAGGGCCCATAGTTTGCATTGTATACTTACCTTTAATCATTATATCTTCTGCCTTTTATATATTACGTTGCATGATGAATCTAGTGGTTTCATTGTCACAGTTAATAGACGTAGGATGGGTGTCGAGGACTATGAGCAAATAACACTCAAAAAATACCAGTAAATCACTATATTCTTAGATACATTCACACGCACAAACACTCAATCTTTCACGCACGCAAACACACTTCCATATTCTCAGATCTCAATAAAATGACGTGAGAATATGATCATTTGAATATTTGCTTCGCTGGAAACATCAGAGATTATTTCCAATATACGAAGCTAATTAAAAGTGAGCTTTTATTCAGCCAACTCCGTCATTAACGTGCAACAAAGTTAGTGGGGAAAAGCTTTCAATGACGCAATATTCATTTACAGTTGCACACAATATGAGAGAACGAGAAAATGCAGCTTAAACAAATCTTCCGCCAGATACATGTAAACAATTATGCAATTAATATCGTGTGTCAAATTTTTCTTAACTTTTTCGCGGCGTTCATTGCCAACTCTCAAAATTTCAACGCCGTTACGTGGGTACTAAACAATTCTTTTCCGCAATAAAGATTTCTGCTTGAACTTCATTTTCTTTAAATTCCACAGATGGAAATGTCCAAACTTAAGGATACAATTTTTAAATAGTTGAAAGTCGGAGTTTGGGTGTGTATGCTGTGTAACAAGCTGTATGGTATAGGAGTGAGCGCAACCACTTCCATCGCAAGAACTGCAATTTTTCACGTTGATTGCTGACTTGGGATTTATAAGCGATTTTTCTACAGAAATTAATGAAAATTCCTTCAAGGAATGACAAAAAAGGCTCACTTTGTTATTTTTAGCTCGTAAAAAACTCGATTACTATTAGATATTTTTTCTACCATAGGTTGTACGAGCGAATATCTACTTCTTCGTGCTCGCATTCGAAAATTAACGTAATCATTTGAAATATGGTTATCACTTACGTAAGTACGGATTTATGTAAGTCGAGACGTACGTAACTCGGGGGATGCCTGTATTTGTAAACCTATGAATTTACATGCCATAATGCCAATTTCATAGTTTTAATGGTTGTGTACATCACTTGGAATTAAACCTGGAGGAAAAACTATCTCCATTGTTTTTCTGTAGAATGGAGGACAGTAGAACATTGGAGGGGGAAAAATGAGGACTGCATGAGATGGGAATATGTGTGTTCGATTAATTTCTTGCAATGTAAGAATTTAAAATGCACCAGCCTCCTGAAGGCAAAACAAGTCTCTCATACAAAAATTGATTTGCTCAAATGTCTGACTGCTTGAGGGATGCTGGAAGGCTTCTCAGGAATCCAAACTGGTTTCAGGATCCATGGTTAATGATGTTTTGCTCGCTTTCCACTCACTCGCCGTAATCAGGGCTGTTGATATCGTGCATTTTCAACTGTCGCCTATATTTACCATTTGTTAAAAATCCATGAAATAGCCAGCCCTGATGACTGAAAGCAAGTGGCCTTTTGAAAAGTTTGCACTCATGGAGCTTGTCTCGTGGTTGGAATCCCAAAAAGCCTTTCTGCATATCATTTGGAGGGAAAGCATCCAAAAACATTTACGAATGAATCTGTGTAAAACCTAAAAGTTTCATTTTTTTTCAATTCGTTTTACATTTCTGTACGTTACTTCTTATATTTGTGTAGCAGACCACTGTTTTACGATCAGTTCAACTTCGAATGGATTAGACATGAGATCTGAGTTGATTTTTTGTGTGATTTTGAAGATTTCCACGTAATTTTTTCCACTTGCGCCTCGATTATTTTATTTAACTCCCTCTTTGTTGATGGAACACATTTTTTCAATAGTAATATTTATATTGACTTAAGTTCTTTAAAATCATCCCTTGTCCAGAAATAATGCTGATTCATCGTTAGGTGGAGTTTGTTCTGGGATCGATTTCTCCAGAGCTGATGTATATCATAAAGCAAGGGTTAACTGCATTGCGATTTTTGGTATTTGATGTCATTTTCCTTATGTATCTTCTTGATGTGCCATTGATGGGTTTAGATTTTTTGCTGTATCTGATCCAGCATAGCAAATGAACATCATTATTGTTATTATTACACAGCAGCTAGTGATTTGGACTGGTCTGCCCCAGTGAAGCCGAAAGAGGAGGAGTTGGTGTTGGATTGGTCACAGCCTGTTTCAGCTCAAAGGAAGGATTCACTGGAATTGAAATGGGATGACGATGATGAAGAGGAAGAAGAGAAAACAAGTGATACACAAAATACGCAGTCAACAGTGAAGCAAATGTCAGGTTTGTGATCTGTTACTCATCGTAAGTGTGTAGAATGATCTTTACATTCATTTGGCATAACCTCGGGTGGCAGGAGTTGATTGCATTTGTCATGATACATACTCGAGAAATATTAGCTAAATGTAGTTGGGTGATTTTTGCTCTTCAGTTTTGCTTCCCTATATCTCTTACAAGTACCTAGTGGCTAGTAGTGCTTAGCAATAACTTATGATGATGAATCAATTATAGTGTGTTATGGGGACAAGATCAATGAAGGGGAATCAGGTTGACATATTGGCTAGGGTGTTGGCTTCACACCATGTGGTCCTGGCTTCAAATCCAGGTGGTTCCCCCATAATTTTCAGAGGGTACCAGATTCTTGATTCATGATTAAGTGCTTTGTAGAGGGCACTTCAAGCACAGCACTCCATCCATTGGATAATCCAATGCTAATTTTTTGTTCACTTATTAGTAATTCTTTTCCTGAAATTGCAGCTGTGCATAGTAAATTTTACTGTACCTTGAGCTCATTGTTCCAAATCTGCAAAACTCTGTGAACAATGGTCTATATTATTTCTACTGTATAGATACCTTTTTCTCAATTTATACGCAACCAAACTCTACAAATGAGGTACCAAAATGCACAGAATTTATCAGAGAACATGCGACGGCATATCTTACATTCTAAATATTGCTATTGTTTCATAAAATTGGTTTTTTAATAATAAAAAAAAACAAAAACCGGTAAATATTCCTGACGTTAACGGCGCACAAACTGATACATTTGTTCATTTGCAACAATATCTCGCATTCTTTAAATAACTTTTATAAAAATGCGGCTGATTCCACATTCAAGTCTCCTATTGATACGTAAGTATGAGTCATGTGCGTTTAACAGAGGATAGAGCACGCTCGTAATTTATACTATTATTTCTATTACAGGGAGACGAGAAGACACTGAGGATGGTGAGAAGAGTGAGGATGGTTCCAGTGGTCCTGACTTGGATATAATGGCTCAGCAATTGAAATTTGTCGCATGTCTTAAAATTCTGATGGAGGAAGTGTCAACGCTGGCCACTGGATTTGAGGTGGACGGTGGTCAGCTGCGCTACCAGCTCTACGTCTGGCTCGAGCGGGAGGTGGAAGCGCTGAAACACCTGTGTAATTACAGTGCCGGTGGACCTAGCCAGAGTGGAGTCAATGGAGAGACGACTTATCCCAATGATTTAGGTACCATATTCCCATGTATTTCCCATATTTATTTTTCTTTTTCATATTTTAAATCCTTTTCATTAATTATTGAACCAACAAGGAAAAAAATCTTTGTAAACGTCCGCATGATGGTTGATTACACAATTATAGTTTCGTCAAACAGTCAACATCATCAGGTGGGCAATTTACAGAACATACACTCCTTGACAGAATGGATGGACCTGGGCAGGAGGGTAAGGTAGGGCTGCTGCCTTTTACCCACCCTATTTAATATATACATAGAGGAGATGGTCAGTAAAACCATGAGAAGTGATAAAGGGATGGGATTGGAGGAGGATGCGAGAAAAAATGCATCAGGTTTGCCAATGATATGGTGATTCTTGCTGATGAAAATCAGTCACTTCAGTGAATGATAAAAAGTTTAGAGGAAGGTATGAAAGACTAGTTAGTTACTAAACTTGATTCAAACAGGTGGGAACTATTCAAACTCATCATGGAGAAAATAAATTGATCGTTCTGAAGCGATTTGATTTTTCGTCGGCTATAGTCCACAAATATCAGCAGAGGGGAAAGAGGCCTCAGTAGCTTAACTGGCTAAAGGACTGGACCAGAAAGGTCCAAGAAAAGGCATCATAAAAGGAGGTCCAGGTTCAAATCTCGATCAAGGCAAATGATTTTTTTTCTCTGTGGAATTTTCGCACGAATTGTGAATAGAGGGTGCCTCCGTAAAGTTTTCACCGTGGCAAGTCCTGATATACAGTAGATTCCGTTTAATGGGTCCACCGGTTACTTGGGGCAGCCGCTTGATTGGGACAAATCTTGAAGAACAGAACCCAAAAGAGGAATATCCAGAGTGTTCTCCACTTAATTGGGACAGCATGCTGCTTTATTGGGCCATGAGTCGGCGACATAGACTCTATACTCGCGACGGAATTAAATTTTTTTGTTTCCAGAAACTATTTTTTTATATTCTCCTCCTTTGATTTACTCTTATTTTTCACAAATGTTCCTATTCTTGCCCTATTTTGAAAGCTCTTATTGTTATAGTATCCGCAAGAGGATAGGACTTCTTTAATAGGACTTCGTAAAAGACATTCATTCAGCGTCGCCCATGGCTGTGAAAAATATTTTAAACAAAAATGTTATGATTCTCAAAAATGATAATAAATTAATGAAACTCGCTGATTTATTAATCAAATCAAATCAACTTATGTTGCATTATAAACATTCTTTAGTCTTTCTACCATTTCAAAGTTTTTTATGCCCATATACAGGAGAGTTCGCCTAATTGGGGCATCCGCTTAATTGGGGCAAAGTGCACAAGTCCTGATATGTCCCAATTAACCGGAATCTACTGTAATTAAATTGATTTTTTCAGTTTAGCAGGTCAAAAAGTTGTCATACTCCATTAATGTATCTAAATAGACGGTAGTCCGAATGAAATAATTCAATAAGTAAATAAATGGGAAAAATATTATTATCAAGCCTTTATAGATGTTATTAGACAATTATTTGAAGTTTGATTCTGATATTCCGATTCATCTTATTCATGCCAAATTATTTTAATTCCCCCCTCTTACTTATCTCTCTAAATGTTTTCTTGCAGAGGATCCCTTGATGGATCCTGAATTCCGAGAACATCACAACATGACCCCAACGCCAATGAAACCTGGTGAAAAGCCCACCCTCCATGAAATTCTCTTGGCTGAAAAATTTGACTTTGAAGCCAAAGTTCACAGAGCTGCTCGGAGAAAGAAGTGGTTGAAAGGTATGTATTGGTACCCGAGTATTTTTATTGTTATAATATGTCATTACTGTTCGCTGGAACTTAACTTTGTTGTTATACTTAGTGTACTTTTATTCAAGTATTATCTGCTCCACATATCTGTTAAGATGGAAATTAAGTTGTTTACTGCATTAGCTCTAATTATGCTATAAGAAATGAAACACCAACATTGACCATTCATATTGTTGAGAAAATTGTTGCGTTTTTTCATGCAAGGATGTTAAAATGGACTGATATTAACATGATCCCTTCACATTATGTGAACATGCCTTATAATCACATTTATGTAAAGAGACATTATCTGAGAGTGTGTACTATATTGCATTAATTTAGTGATATTGATGGGGAAATCCTTAAAATGGAAGTATACTTGAATTTTATATTTTTGGCTTTTGTTGTCACTCTTTTATTAGTAATTTAAAAAAAATCAATTACTGTATTTATTTTCAGCCAATGAGACTCTGCTTCGTACGTTGTTGAGCTATTGTAGTCTGCATGGTGCGAGTGGAGGTGGATTGGCATCTGTCCGAATGGAGCTTGTGATTCTCCTGCAGGAACTCCAGCAGGAGAAAACCCAGCAGCAACTGCTTTCACCGTTGCCTTTCCCTACAACTTTACCCTTGCTCTCAGCCAGTGTTGCCTGCAATAAGACTGTGATTGCTGATCCCGTTCGTCATCTCCAGGTTCGTGTCCACCCTCTGAGTTAGTCATTTTATTTCAATTTTTTAAATATTATTATCTATAAATTACATACTACGTTGCACCCACGACTTCCCCAATATTGGTTCCCACCCCCTTGCTCTCCCAGAGATTCTGTCAATCTATGTCAGTGGTTCCCAAACTGGGGGTCGCGACCCCCAGGGGAGTCGCGGGCCGTTCGGAAAGGGGTCGCGAGATGTATACGAATAATAAAGTGAACTATGTACTCAAACTTAGACAATCATTTTTAGGGGGTCGCGGCTAAAACGTATGAGCTAAAATGGGTCGCAGAAAGAAAAAGTTTGGGAACCGCTGATCTATGTTAATCTATTCCATATGTAATTTGCTGGCCTAGATGGTGGCAGGGTAATTTTCTTGCTGGTCACGTCTTGGTCATAGGTTCAAATCCCTCCTGGCTGAATTTATACCACTGAGGGAATGGATGTGTGTCATTGTCCAGCTTGTGAAATGTAAGAGAGAACTTTGTAGTCCTAATTTTGCAAGTGAATTTAAAACAAACCAGCTATTGCCTCAACCCATTTTTTCCTTCAATAGGCATTACAAACCTTCTTCCAAACAAGTTTTCTTTTGTGGGATTCCCTTATATTAATAATAATAATGATTTTATTTCTGTTGGTTAGTAAGTAACATAGAAATCGTCGGCTTCTCCCTACAAGTAAAATCCAAACTCTTCAGTCTATAGTAAAACACTCTCTGTACTAGTTGACTGCAAACAGATTCAGTCAATCAGACATGATTTATGTTAGTATAGCAATAAATAGTTGATATTTTAATTGCAGCTTTTGTATAAGTGCATAAAGCAATGTTACTTGAAGTGTAGCTTTTACACTGTTTGGTTCCTTTTTCCTATAAACTACACATTTTCTGCTTGTTCCCCTCCTTAAATTGCCAAATTGAAGTGGTTTATAGACTTTTTCCTATTTTATTTGTGTCTTAAAATGTGCATTCATTTGCCCGTTCAAAGTCAAGGTTGTTCACTGCAAGTATGAAATATCCAATACTTTCAATTTTTCTCTTTTTACAGTCCAAAACTCACGACATGCTGCAAACAATAGTTGAACTCCGTTCTCCTCCAATGCCTGTGAGGACGAGGTTTTCAGAGGTGTTTGTGCTTCGGGATCTTTCTGTTGCCCTCTCTGCCTGTATATATCAGTCACTATGTGACTCGGATTCATTTAGCATCAAGCAACAACAACAAGACAGGTAAATACAAATCTCAATTCTCTTCTCTGACAATTTTCAGATTCATTATCAAGTTCATATTTCATTATCATTGTTTAATTTTCGAAAGCTATTGATAACTTTCAATTGGGAGTTGTGAAAACTTCCTAAAATAATGCCAAACTGTCAGAAAGCTCTCAGAAAGAAGTTTATCCTGAAAGTTATAATCTAGAAAAGTTTTTAGCTTGGGTTACACACGAATTATTATGGTACTGATTCTATTTGGCTTCGGTTCACACTCTGGTTCTAATCTCAAGACCTGTGGAACTTGAGAACCAAACCAACCCCTTCTTGGAATTTCATAAGGATTTGATATTTTGATGTTAGGCTTTGACTTGTAGTAAGTGGCATGTAGGGAAACATTTAATCAGTCTTGTCCTCATTTTACAGTTACCAAAGTGCTGGTATTGAGAATATTGCACGGATCAACACTGCTAATCCTAATAGTCACTTAATTGCTGGACATAATCGAAGGAGGAGGTATAGTAGTGATGAACCTATGCAAGTTACCACAATACCTAGCAAATGGCCAGGTAAGTTTAATCATGAACTCAATTTTATAGTATTATTTCCAATGAGGCAAAATAGGCTCTTTTGAATTACTTTGTATGTGCCGACTTTGTTTCTTAATAGTTATATAATGCAGTGCGAGAACATGTGGACAAGTCCACACTTTGATGTCCCAACTTAATGCTGTATTGAAACTTTCTGTGGGCTAATTAATCATCTTGGTGGTCCATTTTACAAGGACTTCTGGAAATTATTTGAAAAAGTAAAACAACTTCCATGCCTTGTAAAATAATGGAAATTTTTAAGCGATTTTAATTTCTCCTGGTGGATACTATTGATGAATTCTTCTCGGGTTCTCTATGCCTTAATCCCATATGTGTCAACCATATCTTGTAAAATCCACTGCATTCTACGACGATATAACATCAAAACCATCCATCTGCCACCATCTAAAGTAAGGCTCTGCTTGGTGAGGGCGAAAGATCCTATCGGCCTGAAGACACCAGGGGTTTATGGGATTCCTTGTGAATGTGGTAAAATATATGTGGGGCAGACAGGTTGAACGATTGAGACGAGGCTAAAAGAACACCGAAGATTTTTCAGAGTAGCGTAACCAGAAAAGCCGGCTGTGGCGGAACACAGCATTAATGAAGACCTTGCTATTAGATGGGGAGATACTAAAGTTCTTCAATTTCAAAAGACCTACTGCCAATCGGATGACACCTGAGCCGTATTGTTGTCCTCGGTAAACGGTTGTATCAGTTCAGTGTGAAATTGGAGTTTCAAGGAGTAACTCAGCCTTGAAGATGGGAGACAAGTCGTCTCTTGAAACGTCAGCTTATACAACAGAATTACCCTGGCTGAGAACCCGAGAAGAATTCATCAAGGGAAGTTTTTGCTTAAAGCATTTTATAAACTATAAATAGCTTCTTTATATTCATGATTTGGTGTTATGTTGAAAGTATAAATGCCATTCATGCTTCAGAAACTTCATTTTCATTCAAGAAATGAGATTCTCTTTTCCAAATGACCATGGAAGTAAAAGTGACTGTGGAGGAGTCTTTTTACAGCTCATATGGCTGTTTTTTTCTCTTGGGTGGTATGAAAAAATCCATATTGTAGAAAATCTAAAAAACCCTCTAACCATAGTTAAGATCTCCATATTAATAACTTGTATTTTTTATTTAAATTGATTTTAGAGGAAGTATTTTGGTTGTAGCCAATGTTTCTTTGGATTGCTCTTTCACTATCTTCAGAGAATATGTATCAGTAGGAAATTCTGTCTATGTCATATATGTGCCAATCTAATCAGGGAGGAATCAATGCCCCCTTTTTTGTTACATGTACAAGGTAAAATATTACGCAAATTTCTAATATGAATCTGAGATTTTCAGAATTATGGGCTAGACGAATTATTGGCTGATTTACGTTTTATTAGTTAATGTTAATGTGATTAATGAAAACATTAGCAATGTTTAGAATCTTATGTTGAATGCTCTTTGTTTGGAATCCATCAATGATTCTCATTCCATTCTTCTTCCACAGGCGTCACTAATCTACGTGCTCTTCTGGCTCGAGAAAAGGACGAGGATACACCCAGGCTCAATGTCCTGTTGGTGGAAGCGTTCGTTGCCACATTTGTCAGCCTAGTTGTCTATGCTCTTTCTACGTGTGATTCAAGCATTCTCTACCGTCTGGCTGGGCAACGATTCACGAACAACACATGGGCTGCACTATTCGGAGGGGGAGTCAAGAAACTGCTGAAAGTGGCTGCTGCAGGAAGTGGTTCAAATGTTGTCAGCACAGCTCAGGTGTGTTAAATGTATGGGTTATTACTGGTTAGGGAAATCATGGAAAAGCCAGGGGATTTCTAATCTTTATGCCCACAAATGTTTATAGGAACTGGATAGTTTAAAACTGTTCATGATTGCATTTCAGTGACTTTGCAATGATTTTATTTATTAAAAGCATGCATCTTGAGCTATTTTGTGTGCTTTGATAACTGAAAAATTATTTTTTTCCTGGCAAGGCTGCAACAAGTGGCCTTCCCAGGAAAAGGGCTTGAGCTCCCCCTCCCACTGAAATGCTGGGAAGATACAGATGTAGCTGTACTCCATCCAAGTGAACCTCCGAGCAAAGATACATTACTGCCTGTATTTTTAAAAATTTCCAAGTCTGTGGTTTTTTCTGTGAGAATATTTCCCCCCCACCCAAAAGTATTGTCCATACCTATGATTCATAGCAAAGAGAACATTGTACAGAAAATGTTATCATTATCTGATAATGTAACATCATAAAACATAATATCAAAATCACTAAGTACCTGAGTTTTTAAAGCAGTGGTATAGGGAAAAGATTTCAGTATTACAGCTGTCACACAGATTCCATTACCTATCAGGTGGTCCATTTTCTCTCTTATAAAATTGAACCATAATGAAGTTGATGGTTTGAGGTTAACTTTGTGGAATTTATTCGTATTGAATGAAAATTAAACTTTTTCCACAGGCATGTGGATGAAGTGGAGCGCCAAAACCATGCTAGTGATCTAATAAATATTGTACGTGGAAAAACATAGTTTAATTTTCATTCAATATGAACCATAGTGATTTTTAATATGTTATTTATTTTCACTTCAGTGTAGAATTAAAATAGCTAAAATTAGTTTTGAATGCCCGTAAATAAAGATATTATCGTATTTCTTCCTTTGAAATAGAGTGGAAGTGCCCCTGGAAGTATCGACAAGGATGGTGACAATATTGGAATGGGAGAGGGGATGTGGAACACAGTGACCACAAGTCTTAGCAAGCAGAGGGTGAGGCTAAACATGCGTCTGCTTGGGGGCCAGCCAGGATCCCAGCCAGGTGGCACTCCTCAGCCGCTTAACATGAAAGAAGACCGACCCACGTACAGGGAGCAATTTGTCCCTCCGGAGATGTCAATGGTGTCTTACTTCCTTTTGAAGGTTTGTTCTTTGTGACTGGTTTTGTTGAACTATGCATGTATGAGTGTGATTATATGTACATACTTTTTTATTTGATAGTCTGTTTGGAATTTTACATGGTAGAAACTTATATGCAATCATTCTTAGTCAATTTAAATGAAAGACTTTATAAATTTCTCATAAATGTTATTTTAGAACACCGATTTTATTGTAGTGCTACATCATCTGGCATAGATTCAGGAGATACCAACAATTTAATAAACAAGGTCGCTGGAGGCAGAGCGGAAGAGATTCTGTCATTTTTGGACACTCATAATGCTTTTAGTTATGAAATATTTAGTTGTATGTCAAATCTCATTATTCTACACATTTGGTGCACACTTTTTCAGCCTCAGTCACCCACGGACGAAGACTTCATTGACTACGATTCAGCTGATTCACAAGCGAGTGATGGTGAGGATAGAGATGGTGACGAAGAGGATGAGGAGGAAGATGTTTTTGAGGGAACCACGAGCACGGCTGCTGGCAACATGCGAGGGAGGGCTGTGGCCAAGGAGAACACGGAGCACTCCAACCCATCCAGTTACTCTTGGTGTGTCCTGCGTTTAGCCATCGTCCGCCTCATTCAGCAGCAGCTGCATGAGTTCCTGGCTGTGGCCGGCATCGAACTTCAGGGTGAGTCCCTTTCACCTTCGATGAATTATCCATTATTATCAAGAAAATGTTCACTTAATTATTGTTGTGAACTTAACCCTTTTAGTGCTATCCTTCTTCTCGGGGTACAGTCGAAAAATGCGGAGAGTATTTTAATAAAATGTAGCAACAAGGAAAAATAAACATTATATATGTAGTTAATTTTTTAGATGTCTTTAAGCTTTTTTTTAATTAATGAGATTAAATTGGACGATAATCTCAACATTTTTATACGTTTACTGATGTATAAGTTTTTTATTTCAATGTCCTCAAAGTTAACAACAATAACGTAAAAGCCGATATATCGGCACACCGCATTTTTCAGCCAAGCGGTGAAAGCCGATACATTGGCACGCTGCACTAAAAGGGTTAAAGGATGATTTTGATAAAGATATTGTGGTTTGTTGAGGAACAACTTTTATTCTGAACTTATGTAGCAATTTACCCATTGGCCTCACATTTTCAAACATTTGTTGTAAATTAAAATAATGATTCAGATGAGGTTATTGAATGTACATCAGTACATATCCTTAGCATAGAATACATATTAAGAAAATGCATACATATATGAGAGCAAAAAATACAAATAGGCACATATAAATATTTGAAATATGGATAAACAGATATATGTTAGGAACATTAAATACAACTTATTATTGAAGTATTTGAAAGTGAGATATGAATAATAATGGTAGCATAAACTGAAATTTGTACTATAAAAATGAAAACATCAGGTAAATCAGGTTGGGCATGGCAGATGGTTCAGTAAGAAATATTTAAATGAAATTTTAAACATTTGAAAAGTATCAAAATCTGCACATAGTTTATTAAAATCTCTTGCAATTCTGTTAGACAGATATTTAAGGTAATTACTGCTAGTGTATGGGAGATAAAATAAGTTCTGGGATCTAGAGAGCAATGCAGGGACTTTTATACTAATTAAACATAACAGGTCTGAGCATTGAACTGATTTGGATACCCATCCATAACATGTCCCTTACCTTGGACATTATTGTCATGGAAGGTTCGATAGAATGGATCATAAGGGTAGGTTGGAGGCGACCTGCTGGCCATAGGTTGGCCCATACAACCATCACCAACAAATAATACTTACCTGAAGAATAGTAAGGCAGAGAATCATTCTTTATCAGAGAATATACAATCATTTTCTGTTACAGAACAATGGGGAAACTTCTAATGAAATCATCGTGTGATGCATTGTCCAAGCAAAGTTTCAGTCGGATGGAATTTTTCACTCAACTCATGCAATAAAATCATAATCTTATAATATTTAGAGATCATCTTATTTGAAGCATCATTTTTATCTGTTATCTTCCCATCTTATTTACCCCAATCAATTTTGGGTGCTTTAATGATGAGATGATCTTCATTCAGTATTCCTACTCCCAAGTTTCACCATGACTTGAACAATGTTTGAACGGGAGTCTTGCCCAAACAAAAAGAAGACCTTATCTCTCAAATAGGTGGCTTGTCCCGGAAAATATATCCAGCGCACATTCTGATGAATGGTGAAAATTGTGCAGTGAAAACAAGCAAATTTCATGAATGAATAAATACAAGACCTCAAAATAACCCCTTCCCTGTTTACTATCTTAACTGCACAAAAGATTTAGACCCAAAGCATTTAAGCATCTCTGGTGAGGAATTCTTTAGCAGATGGCAGGCTGTGAAATTTAGAAACGTTGCAGTTTTGTGTGTCAATTTGGATGTTAGCTCATTTTTTTTAATCCTTTCAGATGTTTTTTTTCTTTTCCTGTGCAAAGTTGTTAAATAATTGCCACAATATTTCTGCGATAAGTTTGGTTTGAAGCTTAAATCAAAGTTCACAAGTGCAGGCCCTTGTGTAACAAAGCTCTGTTATATTGAAGTAAGCTCCATTATAGGTGGGCTCCACTGTATGGGTCTTATTTGTCACATTCTCTTTGCAGAACTTCCTGTCTGTAGTCCACTTGTCCATGGTGTTCTTCGTGTGGTTGGTCAATGGCAGGATATGCTGAAGGAAGACTTAGAATCTAGAGGTGCCCCTCCTCAAGACTATATTCCAGGCTGCTTTGTTGAATCATCTGCAACATCAGGACCTGCCATCCATAAATATCGCTCCCTCTTGGATAGATACAACACCCCTTTTCAGTGAGTAATTGAATGTATTTGTATGTCAGTAATTTATAATAAGGAATGGTTGGTTCTACTTTTATGTTGGTTTGGACTCTATATCAGTTCCTGGTATTGGTTTTTGCTTCTGGGTTTTGTTTTCATTGCTTTATTGTATAAAGCTGTCAATTTTTGCCAAGCAGTATGGAAGCTGCCTGAAATAACACATCAAGTTGTCTGTCAAGTTATCAGATTCTTTAGTCACTCTATTAAGAGAACGTGTCATAAATTATGTTCCTGAAAATTTTTCAAATTCAGTTTTGCACAAATTATTTTGCTTTGATTTTTTTTACTTGAGATCCAATTTTGGATCTGTGCTTAAGAACTGTTGGAACCAAGAACTAAAGTAATAAACCTACCCGTCCTAATTTATGAATAACTAAAATTGCCATTTCAGTCGGCAAGTTTTTGCTACGGGCAAATTGACTTTTTTGCGTAAGGCAAACGGAGACAGGCTGACAAATCATCGGCTCTTTATGCAAATGGATTATGAATAGAATTTTGATTGCGTGGAGTGAATCTAGTTTTCACAGTCTAGGTCAAAGGTGGATATATTGGATTTCCACAGCCTAAGGATGAAACTGATTGTAATTTCTTTTTTTTTTAATAAATCAGCTCGCGGCTTCCAGCTGCTGCTCCTGCCCGAAGGTTATGGAGCTTTTTGGTGAGGCACGAGGAAGTGCAAGACATCTTTATCCGAGCAGTGTTTGGCAAGCGCCGCTCTATCTTGGCGACTATTAATGGGGGAAGTGGTGGTCTGGGGCTGGGAGGTGGCCTTGGCGATTTACAGGACAGCAAAGAGCAAGGGGGAAGCAGCAATGCCGTGGGATCGAGCGGTGGAGGTGCTGGTGATGGCACGGGCCCCTCGGCTGCCTCCCTTCCGGAACCAGTGAGAATAATCCACAAAGAGCAGGACTCCATATCGGCATTCTGCTTAAATGAGGTATGCTATTGATGATCGCTTGTGTTGGTTATTAGAGATATGCAAAAGGTTTTTTTAGGTTATTTTACAGTCAAAAGGTTATTTTACAGTCACAAGTGGTATTATTCTTATGACAACACAATAGATGTTAATACTTTGTTTTGTGGAAATATAATTTTGTTTTATGTGAATCAACAAAAAAAATGAGTTTGCCGTTGACATCGTCAACAAGAAGTTATGAACATGCTTCGTTTTCAGTCTTCCTCAGGATAAGAATGGGTGTGCTGCTAGTGGTGATACCATGAACTACATGGTGGGAAGTGAGTTGCTTCATAGGGTTATAGAGGGTGTCTTTTTTTACCTGGAATTTGTTACTTATTGGACAATATTTTTACTAGGAAGGCATCTTAATTTTAACTAGACCGTCAATAATTCCTTTGTAGATCTTGCTACCTCTTCATCTTTTCTCTAAAATCTCTCCAAGGTACTTCTCTAAATGCTCTTGAAATGCAAGGTATATCTGTAAATTAAACCTTACAAATGCGAGTTTACACTTTTGTGAATTGTCATGTGGACTCAGTAATAGGGCAAATAATTATTTGCATTTTGAATTATACTATAATGAATTACAAGCAATTTGGTGAAAAATACATTGGGAAAAATTATTTTCTGTATTATTGCAGCACTTGATGAGTATCAAATTGTTGCGACAAGAAAACCTGCCGAAGGCCTCATGAACCTATCATTGGCAAGTGCAAGTGTGAAAAGTAAATAAGCAAAGTTCTCTCATTATGTATCTGTATGATTTCATTCACAATGGTCAAAATAGAAACCACAGCTGGGAAATATTTAGTACTTTTACCTCATAAACATGGAATAATGCTTGCATTGTGTATTATAACTTTTTTGGACGCCCGGTATTGATTTATTTTTTATGAAAATTACAGGTGACTCCTGGTTTCCTAGCCCTCGCAACTCCAAGAGAAGTCCAGGAAATGGATATTTCGCTTCTGCTGGAATTGCCAAATTGGTTGGAAGATGAATGTGAATTTGATATTCTGAATTTATCCAAGTTAGTTCATTTTAATCTTTCTTTCTTCTTCGTGAACATTTTTGTTTTACTCCTATTTCCCTATTTGAAACAGTTAATTTTATACACTTCTAGAGAGAGAAACTTTTTGTTCCCTACAGTGGCATAACTATGGAGGTGGGGGCGAGGAGGATAGAACCACCCAACCCCCTACCAGCACTCTAAAAATAAAAAAATTGTATCGTATCATTCCTACTAGTTTGCACAATAATTATATTTTGTAGTTTTAATTTGACCTCTCTTATATATTCATATCAGTAGCTAATTTGCATGATTATCGAAGTATAACTGATTTATATAATTAATACTACAAATTTAAGGCAAAATTTCGTCTATTATTACCTGGTGTGTTGTGTTATTCAATATTATCCTTGCATCTCAAAGCCAAGGCCTAGTTAGGCCACTGGAATCCTATCATTGAATTATTGAATTTTTTCCCCCTGTGACTTATTAACCTTGCTTGAACGTTGGCTTGCTGTTTAAATGTTCATTCAGCTGCATGGAGATTTAATGATAATTGCACTGTCTGTAGCTAGGGTATCCAAGCAAATTAATCTTTCCGTCTTTTGTGTAAATGTCTCATAACTCTGCGGGCCGCATGTAAAATTACATATCTCCACATTAGATTTATGACCAATATAGACATGTTTTGGAGTGAAAAATTGATAAATAGTGAGTTATTATTGTGTTTGCTATTATTCTAATATATTTTGTAAAATTGTGATGAATCTCATTGGCTGGTAAAAAGTTCAAGATGGGCTGCGGGTTGGCCACCCCTGGTCTATAAGGCCAAATTCCAACAAATTCAAGACTTCAAAATGGTTGCCATTCTAAATTTTATGTGGCATTTAGGGCTGGGCCAATTGATGCATGCATCAGAGTGCACAATCTTGTCGAAAGCTTCCTGCATTGTGCTACAGTCGAATTTGTCTGTGACAGAAAATTTTCTAAAATCAGTTCTCAAGGATGAAATTTATGCTTATGAGTTTTGGTTGCTATTCTTAAAATTTATCATATGCCTTCAATGAAATTCAATCAACCCTTTGGATTGTATTTGGCTTACAATAGATTCAGCTCATGATGAGAGTTACTTCTTTATGCCAGTTCGGAAATTTCAAATTTCACCAGTTTCATTTCCACTCACACGGTATATCATCAATATTATCATTCTATATCTAACTTGTTAATAATGTGCATTATTAGTATAGCAACATTTATTCATGCTGATGCTCTACAATCTGATTCCTTGTCCAGAAGTAATGCAGACTAAGCATACTGTTGAATTTGCTTTACGATCGCAACTCCGGAATGGATTAATATCATAAAGAGAGGATCAACTGCATCCTTATTGCCCCCAGGTATTTGTCACTGTGGGTTTTAGAAGGAATGTTGTTCCTTCCTAACCATGCGGAGAAAAATCTCTGGATCATAGTTTCTCATAGGTTGGTCTTCCCTTTCTCTAAGAACATCAAATCTGGTTTTGATAGTGGTAGCTGACTTCTCCTGAATGGTGACACAAGATTCTTCCATCCCTCTTCCTTCCTCTCAGATCCTCATCTATAGGTGTCGTTTGGCTCATTATTGTGGTTGTACCTCTTTCCTATCTTTCCTACTCTTTCATCCTCATTCCGAGGCACAAGGTGAAGAAGTCTCACTTATAACTAGAGATGGGTCGAATAGCATTTTTCTCCAATACGATTACCTAATTTTTTCCAGGATACCTCACTCAAATCGTGCGAAAGATCCACAGAGAAAAAATCATTCGCCTTGACCGGGATTCGAACCCGGATCCCCGATTTCCGGTCGAGTGCTTTAGCCAGTTAAGCTACCGAGGCGTCATTCTTCCCTGTGGATATTTTCGGACACTACCGGACAAGATGTTGCTGGACTGCTGAGCATATGATGCCACAAGCAGTCCAAATCGTGCGCACAGCGCTACAGCGAAAATATCCACAGGGAAGAATGACGCCTCGGTAGCTTAACTGGCTAAAGCACTCGACCGGAAATCGGGGGATCCGGGTTCGAATCCCGGTCAAGGCGAATGATTTTTTCTCTGTGGATCTTTCGCACGATTATGCATTGCGGGTGACTCCCGTAAAAGTTATCACCGCGGCTAGTCCCGGTATACTTTAAAACCCACCTCACTCAAATATCGAATACTGCATTACTGAGCATGCATTTTTCCACCAATTCTAAACACTAATGGCAATAAAAATTTTAAAAAAATGCTGAACTCTTTAAAGTCATTCTACTTCAATACAGCTCCTAAATCCTAATGCAACTGACACCCTCGATTACATCAAACTTGCGCACATGGCGAGCTCCGCAATTCTTATGTTCTTTATTATATGCATATTGAAGGTTATATTATTAGTAATACTTTTCTGCATTTATTGCAAACGTTAAATTAAATAAAGAATTGACTATTACTTTAAAATTAGAATATGTAAAGTGTATATTTCTTCATGCAACAGGTTGTCATAAAGGGAAAAGCCAGTCTTGCGTGCATTTGAAAGGGAGAATAGGAGTATGCTGTATTTAAATGCCAAATTTTAATGACAAGTTTTAGTAAAAATATTATTACAGAATTGAACCAAACTAATGTGCAAACCTTCATGTAAGACCCAGCCATTATCTGCAAATTTAATTAAAATCACATACTATCTGTGCAGTGTATCGAAATTTAAATAATTGATAACTTTGTGTCACCAAATATCAAATAGTATAAGAAGTTCATTATTTGGGGTATTCAGTGATGCAACTATTGGATAGTCCCATCCCTACTCATAACCAATCTCAGCAGTGAATTCCTATGACAAAAATTACTTACTAATGGCAAAAATAACCTATGCTCTCTGTCACCTCCTCCAAATACCTACCTACCTAAATTCATGGTGTTTGAAATACTTCATTCTTTTCACAGAGAAGCAGATTCCATGCCATCTAGCAGTTTCCTAGTCATTCAAACTGCACAGGATCGTCCATTGTTGAACCAAACACAGTCTGTTGGCTCAAACCAACCTTCGGGCTCATCAAATTATTCAAGTGGAGCTGGAGGTGGCTCCAACACAGGCGGACAGACTGGAAGGGGTGCTACTGTGGTAAGCCGAGTTTATTTATGGGAAAAGAACTTATATCTAGATAGCTCTAACAGCCATAGAATGCACTGTTGGTATCCAGTTTAACTGGTCCTGGTTGATTGGTTGGTATCAATGTCCATATGCAATTGTATCAGTCTTCTTCATGCAGCCAAGAACATTGCATTTTAATAGCACTCATTATGAGCAGCTGGACTCTTTTTGTGTCTATTCTATATAAGCAAACCTTCTCAAAATATGATATTATCTCTGTTATACTGACACTTATTAATAAAAGACTCTCCCAATTCCTGGAATGTAGGAACAATCTGTAAAAGAAAATCATATTTGCCTGACCACATTACCTTTGTGGAATATTTCTAATGTCACCTGAAAGGTGGTTGGAAAAAATTATCCTGCACCATGGAATTGAACCACAGACCTTAGGATTTCTGAGCCACTGCACAGACCACTATACTATCCAAGTTCCGTGATTACCATGGCAGGTTTATGGTACTAGGTGTTGATTTACCGAATACATAGTTGGTCCCTTGGAGATATTCCACCACCCTATAACCAAGTCCAATACAATTTTCTACCAACTGAGATCGCTGTTAACTACAGGTATAAGATGAGTAAGGCAGGATGGGAAAAGGTCTGGGGTTTTGGTTCTGGTTTTTATTATCCTATGGCCAGTTAATATCAGATATTCATCATTGTGCTGTGCTTGAAACATCTGCATTGTTAATGATCTAATCTGTAATTGAAAATTTTGTCCGGCTTCAAAAGTTTGGGCTTTATATGCAATATTTATCACTCGATAAAGAACATCCTTACTCAGTATCTCTGAATTTTTCCAAGATTTTAGTCAAATATTGGCCATTAAAAATAAGTGGGGTGAATTTTAGGGTAATCACACCCTCTTCAAACCCCTTGATTTACTAAGTTAGGAAATTTGTGTCTCTTTGAGTTAGTTTCGAATAAATTATTAGGTCTTCTGTGATAACTTTGTTTGAAGGCGTTCACTGTGGGCCATACTGGTTTTTAGTGGGCTACATAATGGTTACTTGGAAACATTTTGCAGAAGCATTTACTTTGTTTCTCAGTTTTTTCTTCACTTTCAATTATATCTGTACAAAAGCTTCTTGGCATGGAAGAAGACTGCTCCCAATGCTCCTGTGTTAACTTCTTCTTTGTCCTCAGCTAATGACTTTCTAACCAGGGGTGGCTGTTCTTGCATTCATTACTCTGCCTATCTATCATTCTCTTACTTCACTATCTACTAACTAATTAAAACTTAGTGGTATTTATCTATCTTATGCATAATGATGAAGGAAGGTAAGCATTCAGTAATTTTGGAAAATGAGGTTTGTTGGTACAGTATTATCCCGATACGAAAGTTAGTTTCCCTGTAAAATAAGGTTTTTCATTATTTTTCCCAAAAAGATCTTTTATCTTTTCCCTCTAAGAAATCCTGCTGACAACATTCTTACTCATTAAGTTTTTCTGGATATATGTTGATAGACGTATAATTTTTGCATACATACTGATAATAAATCACGAGGCAGGTCTGTCACATTTTGCTCATTGATTTCTGTTGATATTTCTGCAATGGCAGCCTCAAGGTTCTCAAATTAAAAGGTATAAATTCCTCAGAAAGTGCCCATCCTCCACCATCTCTGCCAAGTTGAAAATTATGGATAAATTGGACAAGAATTCTTTGATTGGTAAGCCTTATTCGACCAAGAAGGACCTCCCAAGTGTGTGGTCCACTTCCTGTCAATCTAGTTCTTGAAAACACTCGCTTTGTGCAAAACTTATAAAAAATTGAAATTTGTTTCTAGTTGTAAACTGAAATCTTATAAAACTTACTCTCCTGTCATCAAATGAAATGTTTATCTTGAGATTATCAATTGTTTAGGCAAAAAAAAACATTTTGGCCTTTTGCCCCAAAATACTCATCTCCCGTTCATATCCACATATCAAGTTATTCACGTATAACTTTGGTCTGGCACAGCAACCAATGCTGATACTGTATCGGGGTTATGCTGTACCTGCTAGGGTTCTGTTGACAAGTTTTTTTGAGTGCGCTCACACTACGGCTTTATTTTCCTGTGCAGACCTTGAGTGCTTTGTAAAGAATCAACACCAACTTTAAAATGCTTTTAATCACGTGCTCTCAAGGTTTTTATCAGCACTGCTGGTTTTTTTTCTTCTTTCATCATCACGTGTGTGTGTGAAAAGAGTGGTGAACTCAGCTTTCAGTATTTTTTTTCTCATCAGTAAGCTAAAATATATTTGTGTTAGCTGTTTCATCTTCTTTTTAAGCAATGGAATAAAAAAACTTATGGGATGGGAAATCCTGAAATAAAGAGTAAATTTAATATTATACATACAGTAAAGCCTCTTTACATCGTAATGGAGGGGACCAAAATTTGGGCAATTTGATGTGTGGAGGTTCACTATGGAGAGGTCTTAGTGATAGGCACCATTTTTTCATATAATTTGGAAATGAAAGGCACTACTGTCTTTTAAACCATTATATTTATGTGTTTGAACACACATGCATGCATCAGTGAACAAATATTTATTATTTAATAATTACAGAAAGCGAGTGCTATCACATGATTTTTACCATGATTCGAGAGAAAGTGATGTGTTCTCTCTCAATTCAACAGTCACTTAAAATGATTGGGATGGTTGGATACCTTTTTTCTTATTTACTGTTAGGTGTGCTCTCATACTGAACAAAATGGCGACAACTAATGATTAACGTGAAAATTACAGCATAATAAGCTGTATAAGAAAAAAAGAGTGAAACATTTATTGCTGAAAATGTCATTCCATGTAGGTAATCGAGGCTGCATTAATGGTCTCTTGTTGCCTCGGTACAATTTGCAGAGGTAGTTAGGCCGTCTCGGGGGTATCTCGATGGTATGATAAGTAGAGGATTTACGGTATAAATAGGTTCACTAAAAAGAGGTTTGCCTATAAATTTACATGTAAAATCAGACGGGACTGTAGGGGTGGTAGGGGTTTATGATGTAAAGAGGTTCATTACAAAGAGGTTTTACTGTATAATGTTCACCCATGATAAATTCACTGAAATGGGACGATCATAACAAATGCAATACTATTGGCATTATTCTATCTGCTATTAGTCAATGTATAATCGACAGCATTGTGGGAACAATTCAACCACATGCAGTAATAAAAAAAACTTCCCACGTTGAAGAGATAAACAACTGTCCAAAAATTTGTAGAGGATGTTTTAAATGCCTGATGGTGACTGAAAAATTGGAAATCTGTGAATATATACCCAATTAAAGTGTTAGTGACAGAGTGCAAAGAAGGTAATTGGAGGAAAGGTTCGTTGCTCATGGAAAATGAAGGTGTTACTTAAAGAGTGAGGAATGGAAATAAGGACTAGTGACGGTAAGAAGGGAAGAGTTGCCAATTGCTCCTCTCAAGAAAGATAGAAAGAGCTTGTTCCGTAAAGATAAGAATGGGGCTGGAGCTTAATTGCGTTTTTCCCGTAGTTGCGAGTATATGCATTCACGCTTGTTACCCAAAGCCGAAGGTTAATACAAGGTACTGTCCTCCACCTTACACTTAGTGTTGCAGTTCCAACTTCCAAGATTTATTCATAGCCATCGCTAGAGTGCTGAAACCACTAAATCTTGAAGTTGCCATGTATAATTATAAGCTTTTTGGATGAGAGCTGATATTTTTGTGAAGGGGTGGCTACTTCCTGTTTTTAATTACATTTGAAGTGTCCTGTTCTTATCTGTGCCAGCTAAAATAAAACTTTGTCCCATCTGACTCTACCATCTGCTACACTGGCGTTACTACAGTTGTTTTTGGTATTTTCCATGCTTAGGCATTATGATTGATGTTCTTCAAGTTCACAACTGAGAATTCAACCTCTTAAAAATAACTGCTGATATTGACTCTTGAACTTTTTTACGTAAACTGATTAAAGAAATTTGTAGACATTCTCTCCCTAGCAACAAGTGGATCACTGTAATGAAATGACATATTCATAGTCTATTTGAAGTATAAATATGCAGATTCATAGATATATGTAGGCTATAGATTGGTAGCTCTATGGACATTTATATTTTATAAAAAGAAAACATTATATAAAAGCTATAATACAGTGCAACCTCGATATAACGGCACCCCACGGTGCACTAAAAAACACTCGCTATAGCGAATTGTCGCTTTACCGGAGGTGGAGCAAATAATAGCCAATATACCTGTTGCGAACAGATAAACAGGAACAGGAGTGGTGCGGCGACAGATAAACATCTATCCGATAAACATAAGCATAAATCCAGACGAAAGGCGATGTTTTTTTGCATCACTAAATTTCCTTACTCAAATAACGACTAACTATTCAAACAATTTATAAGCGCCACACTGAATAAAAATCATTTAAAGCATTGTTTCGTCAATCATTATATTTATCGAACGACAGTTTACCACATAAATTTGAGACTGAGCACTCCATTAACTTCATTTCTAACAGATCGCTAGCAGTTACAGAGATTAAGGAGTCTTGATGAAAGTCTTCCGGCGGTGAAACCCTCGCTATGGCGAGAGCCAATGCCGAAAGGGTCTCGTAAAAACGAATTTTTTAACACTCTTATTATAGGGTCAATTGACGGTGCATCGGCTATCTCTCGTAATAGCGGGGGTGTCGCTATAGCCCGTACTCGCTTTAACGAGGTTCCACTGTAGTTGAATTGTGACCTTTGAAAATCCAGGAATTTTTATTGGCAAATATTTTTATGAACTCTGTCAATAGAAAACTGCTGTTCCATTAATACATATATGATGCAAAAATTTAATTTATGACAAATGGTGGTGTATTAGAATCGTTATAAAATGCATTTTTGTGGTATATTTCCCATTGTAGTTATTTATGGTATTTATGATTCTTATCTTTAATAGTAAAAATAATTTACTGGGGCTTCCAGGTAGTATGTAAGGGAATTAAAAGAATATCCCAGGTTTTTTGTGGGCTCCTGTTTGTCAGAAAATGTTTCTAATAGTCTTTAAATTTTGCTGAAAGTGGATGTTGCAGGAGTTGGATTCAGCAATTCGTCACATCCGAGCCTCTAAAAAATGAATAATAATTCTCTCTTGATCTCTCCTCCATTCATATGCAAATAGCCATTTTGGCTTCCTCCGGAGATAGATGGTGATTATTCATTATGAACCTAAGGTTTTGGCCAGTTTAATTCTCAATATTGGCTTAGGCATGTTTGGATAGAGGCATCTTTGAATTCATATACTGAATTTTTTGGATGGTGGCCATTTCATGCATATCTTTGCATGGTTCTCATATTTGACTACTGTCTTTACTGAATGACTATCTTATGCTGACTATTTCTTGATATTTATCTACACTTCAGCTCTAAAAATTTTAACTTATCACTGATGAAATGTGGTTTTGGTCTTGCCATCGTGTTCAAGATGCTTTGCTTAAATAAATTATTATAAGGTATGATTGAAATCTTTTTCGTTAAGCTTTTTGTCTCTTGTCTGTATCTTGTAAGCTAACTGAACATTGTTTCAGGGAGATACCAAGGTACAGGTGTATCACATATATCATTTCCATTTTCAAATCTCTTTTTTTGTTCTCATTGGCTTTGAATATAATACCAAAAAATCCCTCATTTATCTTTTTATGGGCTGATACTCTAATGAAGTTCCTCAAATTTTTTTATGCCAAACTTGGTTTAAATTTATTACTTTAATTACTATGTACAAACTTAATAAATTATACTGAGTTGCATGGACCAAAGTATTACTGTGCAGGTATTTGTGGAGCTCTTCCCTGCGATTCACCGCCTGGGATATATATATATACACATATTGGTAATATAATATAAAAATGATCAATTATCGGATGATCTTTGGGAGCTTAGCTATTTTTAGTCTTCCAATAAATCATTACTCTTACTAGGAAACACGTAAACTGATGTTCAAGGACTGTTCTTGGCTTTCCACCCAGTTCAATAACTCCACGGCCTCCAATTTTTGGCTCCCAACTTGGGCACTGTCTTCTTTTTCATTACCTTGATAAATGTACCTGAGACAAAAGCTGAAATGTTGAGGCATGGAGTAATGGACCTGGCTGGAAACCTGACAGCACTTTGTGAACATCATTTACCAGGAAACCACCAATTCGTATTTCAGATAAACTGATGTTAATGATTCAAATCAGGCTATTATTTTTCTGAAACTGGACTTGGAAATATTACATTATTTATGTATACCCTCCTTCTACATTATTTTATTATGAGCCATTACACTTCATTGATTGATCTCTTTGAATAGATATATGTCCATTTATACTTACAAAATATCCATCTTTAGCTCTAGTCTTTTAGTGAATATTTTGTTGCTCTTTATGCAGAGACATACATGATTGTGTTTCTTGGATAATGTAACTTCGAAAAAAATTAAATTTTTTGAAGATAATTGCAGTTTGATACTTTTCCTTGCCTTTGTGTCAAGTTTTCTCCAAATGTATAATACCTATATGAAAAGTAATGTTTTGAGTGTGATGACTTGATAAGTGTCCAAAATCATGCCTGAAAATTGTATTAATTTTTTTCCGCAATAGTTTTATTTTCTGTCTGAGATTTTCAGAAAATGCGGATACAAAACCGGGATTCATATCTTTTTCACAAAAATTTAGCATTACCCTTTAAAATATAGCAAAGTTTCTTAATATGAGTCTGACAAATAACTTTATTTTGAATTAGGTATCTAAAAGAAACGTTCTAAGCAAAACAAATGTTTTGCTAGTGTTCTGAAGGTGAGGCTAGTGTCCCTATGGGGAAAAAAGTATGCGACATAGTAACAGCATTTTTGCCCACACTTTGGGTCTGCAAAACATTAACATTTCAAGGTTTTTTTTCTGTCAAATTGCTGTTCTTATGATTGGTCAAAATTTTCTGTAATCCCTTTGGATATTCAACCTTCTGCTGCTGTTTCAATGTGATTCTTATACCACATCTCTCTTTTACTTCCTCTCATCTTTGACCTTCTTCTCATTAGATGAAAGGGCTGAACTTTCCTGGGTCTCACAACCCACGGTTCTGTCAGTTTGTCATTGATCGTAGTCGCCACTTGTTGAAACCGGTGAGCCTTTAAATATGCCTTGGGTAGCTTAATGGAATTCATTTGTTCCGTTGTGTTTTTGTCTCGTCGGTTATGTTCTTTTATTTGCCTTGCTCTTTACTTATCACATTTCAACTTCAATTAGAATGCATTGAATATGATGCCACATGTTAGCTGTAGAGATGTAGTTACTGCATGGCTGCAGTGTTAAGAAAACTAACTCCTGCACTGAGTGTTATTCAAATCTTGAATCTATATATTGCTTGCTTTGTTGAAAGATGAATAATTTCTTACAGAATACGCTTAACAAGTTTATCTCTTGTGTATTCATGAATGATGGTTCATTGTACCTATTTTTATATGCAATAGTACAACTATTTTTTAGACTCTACTAAATTTTTACATATTATATTAATCTTCAATCCATAATAATTATAATCATATGTAATACTGTTAGAGCATCTGTAGTTTAGGCATATTGTTTCAGATGCCTTGTTTATCAAGAATTACTTCGTGTCTTCAATTCAATAGTAGTGAGCCATTGTATTTGTTGCATTTGCAGAATCCTTGCACATCAGTTAAAATTTTTGAAGTTTTTTTTTGTAGTCGCAAATAAGAAATGCTATATATATTTATGTGGAGCTTAGCAGCTTTGTCTTTTTGTATGTTACTCCATTTCCGATGCTTATTGATAATGAATGATTTGCTAATGTTATTTAATCTCTTTACAGGTATTTAAGCACAAAGTTGATGGAATTAGAAGAATTAGTGCTCATCCACTTCTGCCTTTGTGTGAGTACATAAGTTTAAAAACATGATAATTACCCCCTTATGTCTGCAAAATGTGTCATGTCATTTTTACTTTGTATTTAAAGTGGAATGGTGTGGGATTCTTTTTTAAGGTTGCAATAAGTTCAATATATAGCAATATTTATTTAAATTTTTATTCTCTGAATTTGTCCCCAGATTTGACTGGCTCTCAAGATGGCTCCGTACAAATGTGGGAATGGGGACATGCGCAAGCCGTATCCACGCCTCGTCCTGCGGGAACTTACGCCAAAGTTACAAGAGCCCGCTTCAGCCAGCATGGCAATAAATTTGGTATTGCTGATGGAGATGGAAACGTCAGTCTTTGGCAAGTTGGGTTGGCATCCTCAGTGGCACGTCCATTTTTTGTGAGTATCAATATTCCATGCTTGAAAATCTATTTCAGTGCGATCTTGGTAATGCAATACACATGCAACGGAGGCATTTCCAGGGCATCAAAAACGCCATATTTATACCACATTTTCTAAGAGTGTAGTACTTTGGATATGCTCTTTTGTCATTACAACTGCATAAAAAACTATGAACTACTACTAGCAAAATTATGGTGGTTTAGTTTTTTTGTGTCACATTTTGATGTTTAATTATTTTTATCCTTTTTTTTTGCCCACAATTCCTGTGCTGACAGTAGCCCTTGCCTCTGCTTGTCGGTAATTTTTTTGCAGAGAAATGAAGGCCGTATATGGCTTGGGTTAGGATAACTTTTAGTTATCCTAACCCACGTGACTAATCTAACATATGATATGACAGATCTTTTTCTCTTAATTTATCACTTTCCATCATACAAGAGATCATTAAGGTATGTAAATGTAACTTGAATTATAAATGATGCAGATTTAATTCTTGAACCAAAAATTGGAAATGCTCGAAGTGTTTTTGTCCAAGGTAGTAATTCTCCAGCTGATACTTCAGATACCTTTACAATTCCTGTGTGATGTGTACATTTCCCTTAGATATCCCTCATTTTTAACTTTATTGGAGCTCTAGAAATTATTTCTATGTTTTATGTTTTTCTTTCATCCACCATTTTTTTGTCTATCCTCTTGACTAATAATAGATCAAGGTTCTACAGGGTTCCCACTCGACCGTGAAAACCTTAAAACCGTGAATAAGCCGTGAATTCCGACCACCGTGAAGGAGGCAAATGTCGAACAATTAACAAAAAAGGCGTTCAAAATGTTACATTGGGTGATGAGGAATCTTAAGGAAAGTGATCGAACTACAAAGGAGAAGGCATATAAGACATTAATCCGGGCGATTTTAGAGTACGCGTC
The DNA here is from genome assembly GCF_921293095.1 of Ischnura elegans. NCBI lineage: Eukaryota > Metazoa > Arthropoda > Insecta > Odonata > Coenagrionidae > Ischnura > Ischnura elegans. The sequence continues at coordinate 63,860,484 of NC_060255.1, read as the reverse complement.
ACTAGTGTGGGACCCGTATGAAAAGGGACAAACAGAATCCATCGAGAAGGTGCAAAAAAAGGCAGCAAGGTACGTCATGGGGAAACACAAAAAGACCGAAAGTGTCGGTAAAATGCTGAAAGAACTGGGATGGGATACACTAGAACGGAGAAGAAAAATAAATAGGCTTTGCGCACTCTTCTGCACACTGAAAGGGGAAAAGGCATGGGGGGAACTTCGGAGGAAGATTGAATACCCCAGCTATATTGGTAGGCATGATCACCAATTCAAGATGAAATGCTGGCCGCAAAGGACTAACGTAAAGAAATTCTCGTACCTTAACAGGACGATTACGGAATGGAATAGACTCCCTGCAGAACTGTTTAAGCCCTACCCTAACAATGTAAGGATTTTCAAAAAGAGGTGTAGAGGATTAATATTGGAAAATTAATATCACTGAATTTTAATACTTTCTAGTTTCATTTTGGTAATGTATTTCTCATTTGCTATATGTTTGTTTTTCTTTTTATTTTGTATAACCTGTTACCACCTGGCAAATAGCCAACTTGTAACTTGTACTATATAATAATAATAATAATAAAAAAAAACCTGGAAATAGCCGTGAAATTCGCTGTAAAACCTTAAAAACCTCTCAAACTTGATTGTAGATCTACGAATGACGGATCAAAAGAAAAATCAATATGTCTATCATATTTTAAGGTCAGTCACTCGCAGACACTCTCCCCGCATTTATCTGCACACGTATATTCAAAGCGCAAATATTGGTCCGCGTGCCATGACGACACACAGACCTGTGATTGGAAGACTGTTAGCCAATGTGATCATTAACCCTGGCGAGAAATCAGAGACCTCTTCACTTCCCTGTCACACTCCATTTTCCCACTCACAACCCTTAGCCGGCCCTACGTAAGTTTTGCTAACGATAGGTGACGTCATGAGAGCACTTTCATTGCTGCGTTTGCATTCCTGGCGTTCATCGCGTTAGCTATATTTTTAGTTAACGTGCGGCCAGTGGTTGTTATGTGATCAACAATTCTTCCTAAAATGACTTATCAACAGACCGTGAATTTAATGTAATTTAGACTGTGAAAACCTAGAAAAAACCTTGAGTTTTATAATTTAGCTAGAGTGGGAACCCTGTTTTAGTATACCTTGAGAATTTTTGTGAGCACTCAAAGGCTTCTCAAGAGCGTGTGATCCTGTGATCATCAGCATATTACCCACTAAACCCTATGTGTATATGTAAAGTAGTAAGTAGGTAATTGCTAATGTTATTTTGGGCATAAGTGATGGTTTCCAAGAACCACACATCTGTAGCATGTATGCATGACAGTGGCGCCGACTCCATGGGGCCTTAGGGGGCCCGAGCCCCCTCAAAAATTGGTTATGGGTGTGACGAAAAAATGTGTCAGGCTTTTCGATTTTCCCCGGAGTGTCCAAATATCAGGATTCGAGTTATCAGGGTTCTAATGTTGATCATGTGACTCTTCTAAAATGCTTAAAAAACTAAAAACTACCTACTTATAAAATTTCCTGGGGCAGATTCCCGGTTTGGGCCCCCCCAATAGTTTTTGTAAGTCGGCACCCCTGATGCATGATGTGATGTGTTGTGATCACAGATGCAGGAAAGTAGTTTGTAAATTATAATAATAATATTTTTATCATTAATGTTATTTTATTAGTTGAAGCAGCAATTAGTTCTATGTTATTCTTTTCTCCAAATTTTTTATTCCAATTCTTGTATTTAGTCGGGCCACTGGGAGATATTTTGTGGTTTGAGTAAATACTCCGGTGCAGCTTTCATCTGTTATCGTATCCTCACCCCGCCTTTATAGACCCTGAGAAAAGTTTTAGGGAACCTTCTAGGGAAATATCCCTAAATATGTTAGTGGCTGAGATTGATAGACTCTTGTGCCCATCTGGGATTGGAAAGGATTCAATCAAATCTTGAAACCATAAATTTGATCGCATTTCGAATCCATGGATTCAAATAGATTTAATTGAATCTTCAATTCCCTGCCCATTTCTGCTTTATTTATTCTAACTCGTGTTCAATTCATCTCTGTTTTCAGACGTACCAGTGTCACAGCAAGTTGACTAGTGACTTTGTATTTCTGGGATCTTGTAGCTTGCTGGCAACAGCTGGCCACAGCTCAGAAAGCAAAAATGTCGCTCTTTGGGACACACTATTGCCACAGAAGAAGGCTCTGATTACAGGTTTGTATTCTATTTTTCTGTATTTTTAAGAAGAAACAGAATTTAGTTGAATTTATGGTGTTTCAACAGTGTAATTTTTGCTAATAATGTAAAAAACATCCTCCTTTCTGTTCTAATTAATAACAATAAGGGGCTTAAATAAATCCTAGGCCAAATTTCACTGTCAAGTCACTCCAACTAATGCAATACATATATCTCTTTTTTTATTTGTCAACTGGTGTCCCATAATAACAATAATACATAAATAATAATTACACCGGCAGCCGCATACCTTTTGATCAGCTTGAGGGGTTGTAGGAAGATGTAGCTGTAGATCTCTAGAACTGTGTATAGAAGCCCACTATTTTTAAACCATAAGTGGTTTCCATTGTCTGTGTTTCTAAATGTATTCATTTTAAATTTCATATTTGCCTTGATATCCTTAAATTGTATAACTATTTTAATTGAAGAATTTTTTTGCAGCTTTCAACTGCCATGACCAGGGAGCCTCAAGTGTTGTGTATGCCCCACAACACCAAGTTTTAATTTCTGCTGGCAAGAAAGGTGACATTTGCGTGGTAGATTTGAGGCAACGGCAGTTGAAGCATCGTTTTCAGGCCCACGATTCACCCATTAAATGCTTAGCCATTGACCCTTCAGAGGAATTCTTTGTTACTGGTGCTGCCGATGGGGATATTAAGGTAACTTTTTTTTTATTGACTTCTCCATTTTTGCCTCTGAAATTTGAGTGAATAAAGGTTCTTCATATTGTCATGTAATGAGTTCGACAAGTGGTTTCGTACCATTATGTCCTGTTGAAGGAAAAACTTTCAAATCATGACAGAAAACAGGGGAAACTTATCATAAGTTTTGGTGCTTATTTTTTGGTGTGAGACATATCAGTGGTAGAGCATATTTGCTTTGGCTGCAGTAGTAAGATATGTCAAGGCCACTATACAATTTCAATTGGAAATGTGAGAGTAACTTGAGATGTATTGGTCGGCAGTTCTGTGAATGATTTGTATTGTGGTGAGAGGCATAAGTAGATGAATTCCTAATGTTCCCGACTAGTAATTCATATGTGGATATCCAGTCCACTGCCAACATGAGGGGCTAGCTTCCGGGTTCAGAGTTTTGACTCCTTGTACGGGCTCCATCGGTCCATATGCCAAGTCCGTTATTTACGGCTGGGTACGGCAGCTGGGGTTCATGTAGCAAGGTTCACTCTTGGAGTCCATCATGCATTGAAGGATCTGGCAATTGTAGTTCTGGAAGTTTTTAGTCTCTGGCTGCTTGAGTCAGAAGCTCTTTTGATATCCTTTGTTTGAGTTTCCTTTGTTTGATGACCATTGCTGAAGTCCTGTGATTATGTCCAGAGCTAGACTGTCCAAGGATACACTTCCAAGAAAAAGTGGGGGTGGCTTTAAAAATGGTACAATATTTTTAGTTGAAATTGATGCTACTATCATTGAATCATCAGAGGTGTCTTATCCTTTTAAATTATAGAAATTTACTATACGAATTGTGACATGATATGTGGTCCTGATTCAGTCGAAAGAAGCCCGATTCAGTGCTTTAATGTATTGTAACCAGCCCGTTCAATGGGTCCTCCCTTCCCCTGATGCCTACGTCCCAAGGAAGTGGTTATTAGCAAGAAATAAAAAAAATTGGAAAATTTTGAAATCCCAGATGGGTGTTGGGGTTCGCCCACGAGTAAAATACGCTGATGATTCGGATGGAAATGACGGTGAGCCACCTTACAATACAGAAATAACAATTTATTATAACATCAAAAAAGAATTGTTGAACAATGAAAGGACCAAGTTATAACAACCAAAGAGAAATTTAAAAAAAATCCCTTTTCCCACACACGAACAGTGTTCACCGTATACGAGGAGGGGGGTCTTCACTGGGGGGGGGGGGATGGAGTGCAGATACTTTACGTTCTGTCCTTGACGTTACTGTGTCCGTATGGCTCCGTGGTGTCGAACTTCCTGTCCTTGGTTTCAATTATTTCACTCACCACTCACTACAACATCGTTGCACTCCTTTTTCTGTCCTCAGTCCTCACCCGCCGCACCTTTTTATGCCGTCCCTAGGGACGGCGGCGTGCAAAAACCAGCCATGCTATCGAATCATCCGATTCGATAGCCTGGGAGTTCAAAACAAAGCATACAACATAAAATAAAATAGTTGGTGGCTAACCGTTACAGTATGTTAATGAAAATAAGAGTTAAATTATCACACTCCACAATTGGTACATCTCTGGCTAGTCTCTACGTATTCATTTAATAATAATGATAACAATAACTTTATTTGCCCAACAATCTAGTTCATTAGTAATCACATCAATATAAACAAGCTTAATAAGTATAAACATGCATAGTAACTTGCATATTTACCTGTGCACATATTTTACATATAAGAGCCAAAATGAATCGAGGTATTCATTAACTGAATAATACGAGTCAGTAATAGTCTTTTCAGTTTCAATTTAAACAAATCAATGTCATTCACAGTTTTAAGACCTGTAGGCAGTTTGTTATATAGTTTTGATGCCCATTTCTTTGGCCCCCATTTCAGCAACTTTGGTGCGTACAAAACTGTAATATATATAATTTTGTGACCTTGTGAAATGATTATGTACAACACCATTCATATTGAAATTTTAAAAGTTATTTTTCACATGCATAACAGGTAACAATATGTATATATAGAAGAATATGCGTTTCTTTGTACATAAATGGGTGTCAGTGATTAGCTTGTAAAGTTATCAAAGCCATTTTCCAAGAAATGGTGCTCAGCCTGGGGAGACATTCTCCTCTACACCCAAATCTTTCATCTTCAAAGAAATATACAGTAAAACCTCTATGTAGTGAACCTCTTTACATCATAAACCTCCGTACATCATACCACCCCTACGGTCCCATCAGATTTACATGTAAATTTATAACCAAACCTCTTTGTTGTGAACCTCTTTATATCGTAAAACCTCCACTTATTACACCAAGGAAACACCCTTGAGACAGCCTAACTACCTCCGAAAATCGTAGCGAGACCATTAGTGCAGCCACGATTACGTACATGGAATTTTTTTTTATTTACATTTTCAGCAATAAAAGTTTCACCCTTTTTTTTCTTATACACCTTTAATGTGCGGTAATTTTCATGTTAACCATTAGTTAAGCCCATTTTGTTCCATATGAGAGTATACCTATCAGTAAATAAGAAAAAAGGTATCCAACTATTCTAATCATTTTAAGTGACTATTGAATTAAGAGAGATCACATTGTTTTCTCTAGAATCATGGTAAAAATCATGCGACAGTGCTCACTTTCTGTTATAATTAAATAATAAATGTATGTTCACTAATGCATGCATGTTTGTTTAAACACGTATGTATAATGATTTAAAAGAGAGTAGTACCTTTCATTTCCAAAGTATGTGAAAAAATGGTGCATATCACGAAAACCTCTCTATAGTGAACCTTCATACATCAAATTGCCCAAATTTTGGTCCCCTCCATTACGATGTAAAGAGGTTTTACTGTAATCTCTTTTGTTTGTAGGTTTGGGGCCTCAGTGTTCACCACGCATTCTACTCGTTTCCTGGGGAGCATGCTCGTTCGAGCTTCTTCAAAAATATTGGCCAAGGCGTCACGCAGCTGCATGTAGATTCAGCTGCCCGATTGTTCTCATGTGGTGCTGATGGATCCATGAAAGTCAGACAGCTCCCGGACAGAGACTTTCCATCGATTGTTCAGTCACTGTACTAAGGTCTGAAACCAGAATTAATTGTTGATTCAGTTAAGGGCAGGATATAAGAAACTTATTCGCTCGTAATATTATTTCTCTCTCACGTAAACGCTCCTTTTTCATGAACCTTTGTTTGAAAGTTTGGCTCTCATGACAAAAGGGTGCGTATTGAATGCCTGAAAATAGCAAATTGATTTTGTTGAGTACTTTTTGGGGTGCTTTTTTTTCTCTGGACTGTAAGTGAAACAATGTCGAAAACCAGTGGGAAGGCTCAAATGTGTGCATTTCCGAATATCGGAACGTATGGCTGCAATTACCCACCGAACTATGATGCCTACACATTGATTTTGCACATTATTATTTGATCCCAGATATTACGATGATAAAGACTGGATTGTTGTTGACTGAAGGTTATTTTGTTCGAATTTCATTTCAAGGACATGCCACATTTTTTATGCAGCAATCAGCTACATTGTTATATTTTTCAATAGCTTTTCATTCATGGTGGTTTTCAAAGATACCACGCTGTGGAGAGTACTTTTGACCATTATTAATAATTTCTTTGTCCTGTAAAATCTCAATACTTTAAAGTATAATTTTGACTGGTTTACTAGTTCTCAGTGTAGACTGATGGACTAATGCTTATTTCTAGCAGTTATAAGTTGAAGGGCTCCTTTAACTAACTTGTGAAAATAATTAATTTTTTGTCAACTTGGCTATGTCAGAGCTGAAAGTATATCATCCAGTTTAACTTAACATAGGATAAAATTATTTACTTGGTGTGAAATTTGATTCGTTCAACTTCTCTCCAAATTTTTCTGCACCTAAAAATTTTCATGACTTCAGCATAACAATTAATGTAATTTGTCATTCAAGGCAAAACTGATGAATCAAACTACAATTTTCAAATGTCTCTAATTGTGCTGTGAAAATTTTTCCTAATTGCACTTCTCTGGGAAGTTGCACTAACATTTTTCCCTGATCATCAATTTCTAGTCTTGAAGTCAACTGTACTTTGTGTAATTTATTCTCAAAAATAATGAAAACCAGATCAAGGTTGCCTATGATGTTCTATTGTTGCAGAGAAAGAAAATTGTGAAATCAGCTCGAGCTCTGCTCTTGCACGTTAAAGAAACATTCCATTGTATGCTTGTGGTAAAAAAATCAGTTATAATGGTATGTTAAATGTTAAAGGCTGTGTTTGCTCCAACTGATTTTTTAACCTACAATCATTCCTGGTCAAAATTTTGCAAATTTTTTGTGTTTTTCTATGAGAGAACATACTAGCATTTACATTGCTCTGTAATGTGAAGAGCCCCTTAGCCACCTTTTACCTCGTGAAAATGACTCTGAAATGAGTTAGTTTAATTCATGTTAGCTGTTACACATTATTTGTGTTGATGGAATCTTGACTTGTTTCAATTTATTTTTAAAATATTATTTATTGTTGAAGAGGTATGAGATTTTATTTTCTGTTGTAATAATTTATATGAATGGAAAATGGCTGATACATATATTGTACATTAGTTTGTATATATTTTCACATCATAAACTGTATTATAGTGATTTGATATCCTGTATTAATTTGAAATCTACATGTATATTAATGCTGTGATTTATTTCTTGATGACTGTACCACAAAATGTACCTCAACTTGAATTGGATCAGGGTTAGCGGAGATTGATGGTGGTATAAATATTAATATAATTTTGGGCAGCATTCCTAAAGTGCTAAAATATTATATCTCAAATAAGATATGTTAAAATCCTCCTTGTTGGTGTAGACTTGGTGTCAAAGTGCTCAGCCACTGTCTGTATACATTAAATTTGTTAATATATCAATTGTATATATATCCTATAATCCCCTTCTCCAGACAATATATGAGTGTACAATGGTGCAAAATACTGAATAATACTACCAAATGTGTATTTTATGTTGTAAATTACATAATTACATTGGTCGCTATATTCTGAAATGATCAGTGTGTTCAATAAGTCTCTAAACATGTTGTTGTAGCTTAGAAATGTTGAAAGGAGTGGTTGATTTGTATGTATAGTAAAACAGTAAAGTAAGCAAATACAAACATATGAAATGTAATCAAAACTGAATGATGGATATTTTTGCGGAGTAATCTGTCTACGTTTCAAAGTAATGTCTACGTTTTAAATTATAGTATGTTGAATAGTGCCTTGGTAGTGATTTTTTGCTATCAATTGACATAATGTTAATTTTTTAACGCAAAAATTATTTTGCTTTCATCATTTGGGAGAATTAGGTGTTCAGATTAATTTCCACTGTTCCATTTGATCAAGCTGCTATTACATATGTATATTAATATATCTTAGCTGTTGAGTGAAGGTCCAGGAAATGCCTGTTCTTATTTTTTAAGCATCAAAATGCTGTTTCACATTATAAATGTCCTTCGACATCACCTGAAAATTGAGGTTAATGGTTTCATCAAGAGATAGTGTATTAGAATGAACCTGCAATGCTCTTAAAAATCAATAATATCATTTTAATTTACATCAAACCTTTTTGTTCAACCTGCTTTTGTTTCTACTCCTTCGCTTTTTTTTTAAATAGTTAATTTCTCAATTGAGGGGGAAACTTTTGCTTTCTAGTTATGACCTAATTTATTCATATTTCTGAAGTGATGCCATAAAACAATATTGAGATGTACGAACTATTATGAAGCTATGATTAATGTAATTATTGTTCCCAATTATGGAAAAATTAAGGCAAATATGCCACTGAAGAGTTATAACTTAATATTTTCATTTGATTTGCCTTCTTGTGCAAAAAAATTTTATGCCTTGGAGATATCAGTTGGAAGAGTTGAGAGAAAGTGCTTTCACTGGTAACCTATTTAGACTGCTTGTAATTTCATGATTTCCCACCTCAAGCATCGATATATGTATTATTATGAATTTTTTTTTTATAGATAGCTAGATTTCTCCTGCGCACAATAAATTTTATGTTGTGATTGCAGTTTTAGGCTTAGTCTATTCTTAAGCATCAAGGATTGCATATTTTGTTCCCACCTTAGAAGCCTGTGCTGCATGAGAGAATGTACATACATCAGAAATTTGTGGCATCATAAGGATCAGAATCGTGTTCTCTTTAAAGAAGTCATTTCATTTCATTGTCAGAGGAGTAATAAATTTATTATTGGTTAAAAAGAATGACAAGAGTATGTTTTCTGTGCTTAATCAAAGTCTTAGCCGTAGGGGTGAGTGCCATACCATATTTTCTTCTAATACCTCATAATTATTTTACTCAATTTCATTGTTTAGATCTTATTTTGAGGTGTCATTAAAAAAAATCGTGAATGCTGTTTCTTTGCTTAACAATGATTGCTCCCAAGTATGAAAAATGAAGTCCATCGCCACGCAAAAATGCTGACTTGCATAGCATGTTGACAATAAAATGATAATGGGAAGAAGGTGGTGAAAATTTGTTGTGTAGCCCACTGAATTTTTATGCCGTAGTCGTATATTGTATCAAATGACGAGGTTGCTTGGATAGAGGACGATGGGATCTTTTATGTATCTCTCTCATTATTGTCAGTCTTGAAAGTGCTTTTGAGGGTTGAAGTCTTGTTGTAATGTATATATGTTGTAGTCTTCATTTTTATCAAGCTTAAACCATATGCTCTTAATTTGAATGTGTAATTTTAAAGTAGTTAATTGTTGAATTGAAACGTTATTTATCATATCGTCCCTTCAAAGTTTTGTTTGCTTATTTTCCCTTGCCCTCAAATTGAAAATGAGACGTCAATGATTATTATTGCAGTTTATATTATTTAGGTAAGATCTTTTACAAAGCATCATGAAGATATGAAGGGTAGATGTGATTGGTCATAGTTCATGTCTTTTCAAGTGGCTTTAATTTTTCCTTTGGACTTGAAAACAGTTTTAATCATATGGGAATTCTGTGTTTTTACAAGTGTCATTTTTTCGTCCTTAAGAAATCCTATTTTTTACTATTTTGGAGGAGATAATGTTTTGAAAAGTTTACTTAAAAATGAGATGCAATACTATCCAGCTCTTGAGACTGGAATGGATGGTGACATAACATTCTGGTGTTCATGGAATTGTTTTGTGTGCTGAATGTGAAATAAAGTATTACCAGTGCTAATGTTGTGACCCCTTTTGCTGTATTCATTTGTATTGACTACATCCAATGCCTTCGTATGTCTAATGTGCTGCAAGAAAAATATCTATTGCTGTTGATTCAACATTTCATAAGGGCTGTAGGAAATTTTGCTTCACCAGTTTTCTTAGTGATTCTTTAGAGAGCATTCTCCTCTTAAATGCTAAAATTTTCTAAAGGAAATTATGATTTGTTGTAAAAATCCAATAGCACCAATAGTCACTTATTGATTGTTTATCTCTGCTGCGTAAAATGAAACATCAAAATCACAAGACGACAAATGCGTTAAACTGGGAGGTATCGATGTGGAAGTAGGAAGGACTAATTTTATTATTTGGTCAAATAAATTATTGAAACTGAATATTTTTATCCATGGTAGAGTGTGACACAATATTTTATTTTTTATTCGAGTCTATAAAATCTAATAATATTTTTTAATCTTTAAATATAAAATTATGTGAAAGGCCCCAGTAGAGTCATGTTTATTTTGTCCCTCTGTTGAAATTCTTCTCCAGGCGGAGGAAGCAACTGAAACCATCCGGAGATCAAAAATGAATTCAACATAAAATCGAAGTAACCGAATCGTACAGTCCATTGCTGGTGATGGCTTCATTAGATGACTACCTATAATCTATTGCCTTATGCCTAGAGAGGATACCAGCTCTACCAAAGTGAAAATGTCCTTTATCAGTAATGTTTTGTCCTCAAGGTTTTAACTTTCTCCTAAGGAAATCAGTCACGTCAGTTGAATTAAATCTAAATGGGAGTATATTTGATATGTTTTTAGGGGTGAAAATGGATTATCATTGTACACCATAACTGCAGGTTCCTCAAGCATACTCAATTGGTAGTAAAGAAATGCAAGAAAGGAATCATTTTGTGTAATATAGCTCTGCTACCCAGCAAGGTTCAATGATTGTTGTCCATGTAAATACGTTAAATTTAAAAAGTGAAATTTATTATTTGCCTCTTACTTAAGAGTTGATAATTATGTATTCGAATGATATTGAATGTTTTATGCTTAAATTTGAGAGTACCTACCATTTAACCAAGTCATGGGTGAATGCCATAAGTCTGTGTATCCATTGTCTATTATGAGAGGAACTAGGTCTCTTGTCAACATCATTTCTGAATTAAGAGATACTTACTACTTACCCACATGCCTTACCGTACTCAATACAAACAACCTTAGAATTTAATTAGAGTCTAAATGTTTTTAGCTATGTACTTAAACTATGGTATATTTTTTAGAAGCAATTGTTGTTGATGGATGTGGTAGTACACTGAAAACTTAAAATCAGATTTTTTTGCAAAATTGCTTTAAAATTGTCAAGTACTGATACCTACATATAACTACAAATAAAGTGTATGGTAACATGATGGGTGTGATATGTCTATATTGTGCATAAAATTGCAATAAACCTTGTTTTAATAATTTGCTATTGAATTTTGTAACAAGAACCATGCAGATCCTCTATGGGCTAGTTCAACAATTTTTCACTGTTTACAATTAGTGTAATGTTGGGAAACTGAAGAGACCCATACTTTGGTCTACACACAATTGCACAAGAAGGTTAACAATATTTTATTCATCATTTGTTCAATACACTTGTTCATAATTCATTTTGTGCTCAGGAGATGGCAACACCTGCATTAGGATGTCCCAACATGGTAGTTTCCTTCATAAAAGAAAACGAAAGGCATTGATTATGACTCACTACCTACCATTAGTGTATTCTTAATATACAAATTATTTATTTTAAGAAATCCAAGTTTAAACGAATGTTGATGGTCAATTTTAACCTCATTTGAAAAAGGCCAGATTGGTGCCCGTGCAAAGCCACTTCACATGACGTCACGGGGACCTAGATGCTATATGAGTAGATAGATAGGAGTTTTACATCATCTGAGATTACCAATGCATGCACGAGGCACAGAGCTCACGGAAACATCTCTTAATAATCACCTATTAAAATTGCATATGGTTGGAAAGTTCCTTCGTTTGATAGGGTATTAATAATCCTTATTTAAGCCAAGCGCTACCTGCTAGCAGGGTACTCTACGCTACCACCATGCTCGGCAGCAAGCAGCCTGCATCATAGCCTCGCACTCAGGTGGCCTCACTCAGCAGCAGCCAGACGTCACACAGGCTTTTCCCAGCATTCATACTTAGCCGTCACGTTTTCGCTGGCTTCAAAATTTTCACTTTTCATTAAATCCCAAAAAAAAAGATAGTGTCATTTAAAAATCTAAAAGCGTGTAACACATACTCCAGGAGTAATAATCTTTCCATTTAGGTAATGAAAAAATAATAGGAAACCATTCTATTCATGCTCATTTACACCTTAAGAGTTGGGACACATTTTCAACCTTTTCGCAGAAAAATTGATGAAATTATGAGCTCATTCTGAGTGGGTCACTATTGTTGAGGCTACATTAGTGTGGGGTTGGGTACAATAGACCCCACCACCAACCAGGGAATTTCTTCCTTTCAGATCGTCCCAGTAGCTATAGGGCCCTCAGCCATCTTTCAAGTGCTCATAATCCCTTGGCTCTGCCAGCTAAGGTGCGGTGACCCTTATTTTGCAGGCCTCAGTCAGTCTTGTGAGTGGCACTGAGGGCATGCAGAAACTTGCATTATTACGCAGGGAGTCTGGTTTTGGCTGCGAGAACTGGGATTAATGTCGCACATTGCTTGTCATCTGGCAAGAACACACAGAACGTATTCTCAATTTTTATGTTGACTTTTATTTATTTAATCAAGTTGCCTTAGGCCTCACTTGTCCTCCTTGGTCGTCCACTTACGGCAAGGGCATACAATCGCATCATAAATACTGCTCATCCTTGCACATTGACCTCGCATTGCTTGTTGTTGTTTCTACTCTTATAAGGGATTCATTCCTTCAACGACCACGTCTCTGTCTCTCTCTCTGAGACATTAACAAATTTAGGACTGTTAAAGTTTTTCCATCAGAAGTATCCTTTATTGTATGAGAGAAAAGAGAAATCTTATTCCTATCCCCTGGGAAATGTCTCTTATTTTATTGTATCTGTTTGACCTAGAAATACAGTTGATTCTATACTGGTGTTCTATGTGTATCTATGAATGACATCTCTACAAGCAATCTTAGCCAGCCATATAGCCTGCTAGTCTCTTGCGGCGTTTAACCTAATGTAACGTCCTGTACTGAAATTGTGGGTCAAATTTCATATTTTGTGGGAGTTTTTGCCTTTGGTGTCAGGAAGTGAATAATCAGGCACAAATATTTATAGTCTGTACCCAAAGTTTATTTCCATTTAAGATCTTTAAGAGATTTAATTCAATGAACAAATATCAAGTAATGAATTTGTGCATCTAGAAAATCCAAAATTTTATTTAAAACCAATGTCTCGGGAAGGAGTGAAGCCGCTGGTGATGGCATAGATGGATGGCAAGGCACTTTGGCCCACTGATAGCTTCATTGTGACTGAACTGTTTGTGAATGGCTATAGAGTAACCAGTACATAGTACTGGAGAAACATTAGGTATTCTTTCGAGCTAATATATCCGTTTTGCCTGTTCAAAATAGTTTCTATTGCAATTGAAGACCCAAGCAAGTTCCTCATTACTGACCTATGAGAGACTGATGAACGACTACCTGACCACTGAAGAGTGACGAGTCACAAGTGCCATGGCAACTCCATCATGCCATTATATAGGAAAGATGAAATTAGGATGTTTTCGACAAGGAGGAAGGTTAGCCATTCTCGACAGTGAAGGTACAGTTCCGGAGGTGTACTTTGACATAGCTGGCTATTCTGAGACATCACACAACAACACATTCATGCATATTTTGGGAAATGTTACTCTTCCATTTCCGGATCATTACACTAATCTGCATTAAAACTACGTACGTAATGTGCGTAAATACGCTGTGTGGACGACACTTGTAGTACAACATTGTACGTACAATAGGACGTTAAACTTTGGTCCCCTTGGCACCAGACAGTGGCGCAGTGAGGGGGGTTTTTGGGGGATAAACCCTCCCCCAGAGCACAGAGAAATTTTTAAGTCCATTTTACTTAATTGGATTGATATTACTAATATAATTGTGTGAGGATTAATAATATATCCCTCAGAAAGCCGTGAAACTCACCGTTTTGAACCATCTATCTTGAAATTCCGCAATTTACGAATCTCGCACCTACCGCTTATCCTGGTGGGTATTCCATACCCCCACACACCCTGGTATTAGTTGCACCTTACTTAAATGCGTGGAAAACTCATATTTTTACCACTAACAGGAGAACGGTGAACGCAAACTGGCCATTCAATTTTAAGCTCAATGTTTTAACCTCTACACGTATCTCAAACGTAATTGGTCGAAACTATTCTCTATTATCTCCCTTCACTCAACTTTTGGGATCGAAACTTAACTATAAGCAGCGGAGTTCGATTGATTTAGCTTCATTCCCGGGAGTTTCGTCCCAGGTACTAGTTGCACCCCCCAGCCATAATTTCTAGCTGCGCCCCTGTAGCCAGATACGAGGGTTGTACCAAAAGTAAGGTTCCCATATTTTTTACATATATCTACAAAACTTTTTTTTATCCATATTAATTTTCACTTCGCTGAAAATCTTACACTTTTGCCTATTTTTCAACGTAGTCTCCATTTTTTTCGACACACTTTTAAAAACCTTGCTCCAGCTTTTTTATCCCTAAGCTGAAGAAGTCTCCCGCCAACCCGTTGAGGAAGTGTGTGACCTCTGCTCGGACTTCATCGTCGCTCCTGAAGCGTTTGCCATCTAGGAATTTTGTTTCGGGGTTAAAATGAAATACCCACGCTTCATCTCCGGTGACGATAGAGACCAAAAACTTCTCCTTGTTGCCCCCCCACCTTAAAATTGTTGAAGAAATTTGCGAGCAGTGTCAAGGCGTTGCTCCATGAGTCCGTCAGTCAGCATCCAGGGGACCCAGCAAGCACACATCTTGCGATAACCCAACGTTTGTGTTAAAGTTCTTTCAATTGTGCTGTGAGAAGCTTCAGAAATGCGTTCAACAAATTCACGGACGGTGACCCTCCGATCTTTGAGCAGCTCACTGTTGATCTTCTGGACAATTCAAAACCGGCGGTCATCACTTCGTTCCTCATCGTGAACTTCCGTGCGGCCCTCAGCAAAAGCCCTGCAACATTTGCGGACGTGCTCAACGGGCACTCACTCTTCACCATAAAGTTAAGTCAGTTGCTGATGAATCTCCAATGGCGGTAACTTCCTTGCAAGAAGAAATCGGATTACTGCTCGATCCTCATACTTGACGGGAACGGGGATCATTACTTTCATTGTTGACGGTTGCTAAGCCAATAATGAGTGACACAGTGAATCGCGGACTCGAGAGTAGGGGAACCACTGCGAACGGCAATGTTGTGGGATTTAGCCTAGCACCTTCGCTCAACATTGGAGCTCATTGGGAACCTTACTTTTGGTACAACCCTCGTATATAAATACACAATTATATTCCTACACAAAAGAAAACAAAATATTAAGAAATAGTTAATTTACAAAATATCTTAAACAAATGACGTTTTTTCGATTATGAAAAGTATTAAAATTAGTTTAAAACCCATTACTCAGTACCACGTTTTTTTATTTTCCCCCTGGTTTTGGACCCCCCGCCCCCCGAACAAAATTCCTGGCTACACCACTGGCCATCGCGGAAAATGATCAATTGAATAGTGGCGGATACATATGTGGGCGCAGGGGGCGCCCCTTGTGGAACTGCGCGCTTTGTCGAACATTACGAAACCACAATCGTACCTTTTTTATATCATACGATGGCATTGTCTTGTCTATGGGTATAATCAGTTTAAATAAAACTATCTTTAAACTCATGTAACTTTATTTTTCATTACTATGAAAGTATGGGTACCTCAAAATATCTTTCGCGGCCCCCCAGTTTTTCTGTATCCGTTACTGCACGTGTAAAAGCCATTTCCTCCGCCATCTTTAGAGTGATCGTTGAAGCCTGTCCCCCGAAAAGGATGGAAAAAATGATCGTGTGATTCAGACTTTACCACGGATGGAAAACGAAACGAAAATGTTTTGTTTCGATCCGGAGGGAAACGAAAATACGAGGCCTAGGTTTAGTTCGGATCCTGCATGAAATTAAAATCACCAAGGAGATTAGTTTCGACCCGGGACGAAACTTTACTCCCGGGAATGAAACTAAATTAATCGAAACTCCGCAGCTCATAGTAAAGTTTCGATCCCAAAAGTTGAGTGGAGGGGGATAAGAGGGAATAGTTTCGACCAATTACGTTTGAGATACGTGTAGAGAGGTTAAAACATTGAGCTTAAACATCGAATGGCCAGTTTGCGTTCTCCGTTCTCCTGTTAGTGGTAAAAATATGCGCGCTCCCCGCATCTAATGGCATTAGGCCGAACCTCTACTTCATTCAACCATACTTCGTACTCGGTGCGTGGAGGGGCGCAGCCAGGAATTGAGGCTGGAGGGGGGTTTAGATGCAACTAATGTCGGGGTATGGAATACCCACCAGGATAAGCAACAGGTGCGAGATTAATAAATTGCGCAATTTTAAGATATATGGTTCAAAATGTTTTTTTACGGCTTTCTAAGAGATATTTTATTAATCCTTACACTATTTTATTAGTAATATTAATCCAATTAGCTAAAATGGATTAAACTTTAAAAATATTCTTGTCTCTGGGTGGGGGGGGGGTTTATCCCCCAAATCTCCCCCCCTCGCTGCGCCACTGGGTGTGTGGATCGAAACTAAACCGCTCGAAGGTGAAGCACGTGGTCCCTCCGATGCGAAACATTATCTGCGTTTCGTTTCGTCCCAGAGTTTTACTTTAGTTTTGACCCGAAGTAGTTCTGGCTCCGATTTCGTTTCCACCCTGAGTTTAGCTCCCTTGGTTTGAATCCATTTCGTTTTGTTTCTGCATTTTGCTCCCAGGATAGAAACCAGTGGCGCAGCGAGGGGGGGGGGTTTGGGGTTTAAACCCCCTCCCCCCCCAGAGCTCAGAGAAATTTTTAAGTTTAATCCATTTTACTTAATTGGATTGATATTACCGATAGAATAGTTTAAGGATTCATGAAATTTCCCTCAGAGAGCCGTAAAGGTCACCATTTTGAACCCGTTTATCTTAAAATTCCGCAATTTATTAATCTCGCACCTACTGCTTATCCTGGTGGGTATTCCATACCCCCACACAACCCGGTATTAGTTGCACCTAACCCCTCCCCCCAGCCTTAGTTCCTAGCTGCGCCCTTGAACGAAACTATTGAAATTTTACTGGTTTTGTCACTCGTTTAGTTTCCATTGCCATCCCTGAGCTTTTCTAGTGTAAACAGACGCCCGTATAGTTCATGTCCTCCTTTTTAGATGATTGTCCGGTGACCGGGCGGGTTTTTTTAATTATCGGAAAATGTCCTCCTTTTTGTGCATCGTGATTATTTATAAAGTGAATCTTTTGATAGTCATTCAGAGCTTCTCAAATTTCTGAGTATTTCTTCATCATGCCGGCACACAGTGAAAATGGAGAAAGGGAATTTTCTATTATTTCATCACCGTGGACTGATGCATTTTTATAGAAATGAACAAGCTTCCAAATTCACCATCGCCCGCAGAACTAGACGAAAGGGAATTTTGTATTGTGAAACTGATCTTTATTGGGAGTGTTGCTCGTAGGCCTATACATAATAATGTTGCGCCAATGCCCGTGGGCGTCCCTTGGACGACTATCCTTTTGTGTCGCCGCTACGCTGCCAACGCGGCCTGGGCATGTGGCAAACCGGCACAACATGTGTGAAGGCACACCTCTTCGGAAGCCTCAGACAAGATACGGAATATGGCATTGGAGATCAGTGGCGTAGTGCGGGGATGGGGGAATCCGCCCCCCCCCCCCCCCCCCCCCCCCACGAAATAATGACATTTAAAAAAATAATGATGCTCTAATATGAATGGGTTGGAAGAAGGAAGAATTAGATACTTAGTAGTGCATTTGATTTTCCACTCGATGTCAGCACAGAACAGGGACTCACTCGTTTCCCTTGGCAACCAGGTTTTTGTGTATTTTTTCTAACAATTAACTTTACCTAACTCTCTTGAGAAAAAAAAATCACTCGTACTCCTTGGCTTCCAACCCACTCATATAATGAATTAACTAGTGCTCTTCAATGTTGTTTTTCAATCCTTACTCATCTATTTGTAAGCGTTTGAAGCTCCGGACAAATTGCAACATTATATTTATGTTAATTGGATAAAACACAATTACTTTGCTTCATCATAAAATAAAACAAGAAATTGAAAAATCATGAATTTTAAAAAGATTATTTTGAAAGATGAAGTTTTTTTTTCGAGTATGAAATGTGTTAAAATTATTTGAAAACCCTCTACTCGGTGCCCTGTGTTTTTTATTTTCTCTCGGGCCCCTCGAACGAAATTGCTGGCTACGCCGCTGTTGGAGATAATTTGAGCTATTTCGAATTTTATTAGGAAGAGGAGTTTTCGTACACCTGAAAATATAAGCGTTGAAGTTGGAGGGGAATTTATTTGAACTTACAATTGGAGCGTGCTTCTTTATGGTCAGTGCCGTAGCCAGGAATTTCGTTCGGGAGGGGGATCCAAAACCAGGGGGGGGAATTTTTTAAATACAGGATACTAAGTAATGGTCAGCTTAGTAAAACCACTTGTCTGTTTCCACACACTTTTATTAAAACCGACCATAGACATAAAACTCGTCTGTCATAGAATAAAGAGCTGTTACAGTTTCCTTAAAATGTTGATTTAATTCACCTTTTCCATGCTTAAATCTTACCTACAACTTGAACAACCATGGCTTGCCCCCCCTTGTTTTGATCCTGGGTTCGCCCTTGTCCACGGATTAAGCGTTTCTGCGCCGGATTCCATGTACTCACTTCATATTTAAGTTCCGGCCGGACGATTTCGAAATAGCGCCTCTCTTTTAGCGCCTCATCCGAAAATCTTCCTACAGCGCGCTTGACGAATCTAATTTTCTTCACGGCTACGGCACAAATATTTCTTTTATATGACCCCCACGGATTCGAACTTATGTGGAGAAATTGAAAAGACGGAAATCTTTATGGTGGCTTTCCTATGAAAGTTGTTATTTCACCAGCTAAACGTAGTTTAACAATAATGCATGAATATTTAGAAGTCGCTCATCTTCGGAAATCAGATCTCACATTAGACACGGGCGCCAACAATAAAATTCTACCTCAGCGGCGGTCCATAGTCGATCGTTTACCATCGTAATATGGTTGGCGTGATCACGAGAAGAAAAATGATGGAAATATACTGAAAAAGAGAGACATATTTAAAATTTCATTCTCTCCTCGTACTATTGAGGATGGCAACGGTTACTCAATTAGGACGGCGTCTATCGTTAGGACGACTCATTGCATGTTTTTATTTATATATAGCCTTGGATTGATTTGCAATCAGAAAAACTAGCTGTTGGCAAGTTTTGCCTTTGCATGAATATGTGGACGTATATATTGCTATTATGCGTAATGTTTTTATGGCCGTATGGTGTGCATGTGGGGGTCCTCTTTGTATGCTGGTGATTGATTGCGACCTGCCAAACACCCTAGAGTTGGCTCGCAGGGTGTAGATGAACATGAGTGATCATTCGGGCAACTTTCTGCGGAGTAACGACACCAATGATTCACACTCTCACTCTTGTAAGCCTAGCGTCATAGCCGGAAATTCCTTTTCTTTTCAATTGGGGTAACGTACTATATTTTTCGAACGTCTGTTAGTCATGCAGAAATTCTCTGCTTGTACTCCGGAACATGAAAAAAGCCGTGAGAAAAGACATCACCCGGAGTGCTTCGGCAAACAATTTTTCTAACACATGTTTACCCGCGGTGCTGCTTGGGGATGAAATATTTTTTAGCCTCGTTCCCTGGTGGAACTTCAAATGTTCACTTCTAAGGCGTCTCAGCCCTCTGGGACTTAAGTTTTGATTGACATGACTTCCAAGAATATGCTGTAGCTGCTTTTCACATTTATCCCTACTAAACAGCGAATATGCATGCGTATTTAAGGTCGTAAGAAATGTTTTTGGATTGATCCATGCGCAATATATTAATCACTTGGCGAAAAAGTTGTTTCTCTTCGACAAATCAGTGTTCAAGTTACTCAAAATATCATATTCTGACTAATTGTAAGTATAGCAGCCGTCAGCGGCGATTCTATCAGTTTTACCTTATTTTCTATGTTACAAATTTCTCGAAATTAAGTCGTACAAAAGCTGTGGGTTCAATTTAAGTTTGTCACCAATTAATAATACTGACAATACCCATGTATTATATGGAAAATGTCCTTTTGCAAAACATTCAAAGCCAGATAATAGAATTAGGAAATGAAAATGCACATTTTGTACAATAAGATTTTTAATACAGTGTGTAAGGCATAAAAAATAATCTGTACACTTTCAAAGACTGATATAATTTTAAAAATGTATCATGTGAGATGAAAAATATCCATAGACGCCCTATTTCTCTACTCTATACGTACATTATCCAAAATTCTCGCAAATCTATTTCACCTGCAAATTAACAATTTTCTTATGGAAAATCATAAACTAGACCTTTATCAGCCCGTATTACGAAAGAATTTTAGCATTCAGTCCATCCTTCTGAAACTTAACGACGATTTTCGTCTGGCATTTGATAGAAAAGTGGTGATAATATTGGTGCTTTCTGACTCAATCTAAGCCTTTGATAGAGTAAATAATACCATTCTACTCAAGAAATTGAACCTTATCGTTCGCGCTCTTATCTTTGGCTACTAGCAAGGGACCCCTACTAGTAATAGTCCGTATTTTGAAAGCAGATTGAGTTTTAATAAAATGTTCCACAGCAAGTAGTTAATGTTTTGTCTTTTAAATTTTCAGAGCAGCTTCCTGTGATAATGGCAAACTTACACAAAGTATTCTTTAAATGTTATCCTTGCAAATGGCTGCGAAGTATACGCTGACTTCTTTTTATCTCATGAATATCATTTGTCATAGACCAAATAATTTTTAAAGCACCGCAGGAACATGTGACTTTGTACGCAGTCACGCGCACGGGTGCAAAGTTAAATACACCAAAGGATATTTGACTTAGCCGGGATATTTTTTCATGGCGAACTTCATCCTTTGGTTTATCTAATGATTTTTATCTATGTGTCCAGTAAAATCATATTTAAATAAAAATTACTGAAAAGTATCCTTAGGAAATTAAATAAAGAAAGGATTCAAACCTTCGAAAAACAGAGTAAATAATATACTTGATTGCTTCAGGCTTAACTTTGTGAAAATCCATTGTACACAATAAAAAGTTATAAATTTTAAGAGAAACTCTTTATGCTCTGCGACGAAACCGGTCGTCTTAAATAAATTGTGAGAAAAAGTACCATGACTTTTTATTGTGTAGAGTAAATAATATTTGATTGTATTGGAAATATTTGGAGACTCGGAGGCTTGGTCCTAACCTTAGATTTTGAGCAATGAGCAACAGATATCTTTCACCAACTCGGAGAGAGCATGGTCTCAAAATCACACGATATATATTGCAACATCCGGCAGAAATAATTAAATGAGCTTTTTAAGATAATTGTCCGAACGATAAGGTGGAGGAGATCGTTTTTCCGTAGAAAAATTAGGAGATCACTCTCTTCAAAAGGGTTGTGATGGACCCAGTTTTATTTATTTAACATATCTCAGTGGGCAACAGCCATGCGCCAATAATTTGCACTAGTGAGTTTTGCAGAATCGCTAATTTTATCGCTGGCTTGGCACGGTGTTCCCAATTCCCTATCTCAGGGAAGAGTCGTTTTGGCGAATACTGCAAGTAATGAGGCACCAAGAGTCAATAGTTGGCATTCAAGAAACTCGTGTGATTTTTTTATTGGAACAATCCACAATGTGTAGCAAGAAGAGGGATTGGGCAGTCACCGCTGGGATCTAACGATTTGATCGTTGGATTATTCTTCCTCATAGAATAATCCTCCAAAGTCGTTAGAACATTAATAGCTTTGCTTGGTTTCGCTATTTAGTGGGCCTTCATCGCTACTATAGCATTGAAGTGCTTTTCCCCGTCCCGTCCCTTCCGAACCTATCCCTTCCCAGAGGCGTCGACGGGCTCCTATCGCGGCGGCGCCTCTTTCCTTTTCCCCTCCTCTCCAGCCCCTCCCGGGTGATCGGGCGTATAAGCCACGGGCTTGGTTCCCGGCCCCGGTGTGTTGTTCCTTGAAGGGTTCCCCTTGAACCCTCTTACTCTTTGTCACCGCTGGGATTTGAACCCGGGTCCCACGGGGTATGAATCCAACGCTGTAGCCATCACACCAATACGATCTCCATTTAAAATATTTTCCAATCAGAGAATCACAATCTTTGATTAGATGTCCAAGAATGCAAAGATCGTTTCCTTTGTCACATTTTCAAATTTTTACTGCTCAACGCGTGACTTTATGAAAAAATCTTCCTTTTTTTTGGCCTCGCGGTTGAATTTCAAGAAGGGAAAGAGGAATATACATTTCCTTCATCCTCGTGCTTATGCTTGGCTTGGAGTTCCCTCTCCCCGATGAAAACAAGAACGGGAGTGGAAGATTGTGGCGCGCGCCGTAACATTATGTATTTTGTTAAGGCGGTGGCACACGATAGCCCCTCGCGTGAAAGAGACGCGATGCCTTTGGAAGGAGAGCATTGTGAAGGGGGGATATACTTTGGGATTCTTTTGGCTTAGGACATGTGGCTTTGTTGAGGATCGTAGAAATAAAAAATACCGACGCGGGCATCAGCCCCACTCCCTCATCCCACCATCGGGATTAAATGAACACCACGCCGGAATCCGACAACGGTTTTCTCCGAGAGAAAGATCACCCGGTGATAGCGAAACCCCCAAGTTATAAAATAACCCTAGTGTCCAAAATATTTTGCTGCAACTGTATAGTTTCCCATTGAGGAATCCGCAGCGTCGCCCAAGTTAAGGAGGCGGCGGGAAAATTGAAAAAAAAGTCCAAGATGTGGACAAAATCATCGAAATGATTCATAGTCGTTTCTGATTCAGGTGCAAGTTACCAGAACATTACGGAGAGCTCAATTTTTCGAAGACATATCTACGAAACGTCTGAGATGGAGGATAAAATTGTTCAACATGAGCACTACACTATATTGCATTTATAATGTAATTTCCCCCTAAAGCAGCGGAGCTGTCGCAGAAAGAGTTAATCCAAGAAGTTATTAAAATGCAAAACAGAGCTGCTCGACTCGTCAAAATCTGCTGCGAGCGAACAGAGAGTATTACACAGTTTTGCGTTAATTAGGCTGGTAGCCGCTGGAGACATAGAGGCTACGAGATGGGCTTAGGATGATCGGATGAGTTATTAAAAACATTTATCGCTCTGAGCGACGCATATGGCTCCATCTATATGACTCGCTCTATTTCCAAGCGCGACAGACCCGGTAAAATATGATCTGCTTGGCGAAAGGATAGGTGTAGGAATTTGTTTTCCCGCGGGCAATAGCGAAATTAAATAAAAATCAGGCTATAATTAAAATTGAGAAAAATCCACAAAGAACAAATCATTCGCCTTGACCAGGATCCTGGTCAAGGCGAATGATTTTTTCTATGTGGATTTTTCTCACAATTTGTGCATTGCGGTTAGCTACGTAGAGATATCACCGGGGTCAGTCCCGGTATTCTTAAATTATAATTAAGTTTATCATAGCAGATACCTTAATTTCCCAAAAAGGTTAACAGCCTGTATTCGAACACCCCTAGGCATACGCCTATGAATGCAAATTGCGTGATAGGATCTATACACAGCCAGGAGGAGCAATGCCTCTCCTTTGTCTACTATTTTACCACCCTATTATTTTCGCATCGTTGATGCAACAGATATTTCCATTAAAAAATTTGGAGTGGGTGGTATGTGGTTTCAAAAGATCTCCAGGAAAGTATCCAGATAATTTTTATCTTCATTAATTTTTATTTTAAATTTTAATTTAAATTGTTTTCGCATCACTGGTATTGATGCCTGAACACTCAGTCATTGGTTCCTCGCAAGGTGACGTCAACTAGCTCAAAACTTCCGCCACCGGTTAAAATACTGCGTTCCCGGTGAAATGATCTTCACTGTAGCGCAAATGCGATTATGGAGATGACATCGTCTTCAAATCTCTTCGATCGGCAATCATCCACTTTCGTCTCGGCACAGGGCTGACTGGCACGCTTATGAAAACCTTTCCCTGGGTTGAAACACGAAGGCACAGCGGACAAAACAACCACAGGTCTTCTATCGTAGAATTTCCTTTAATGAAGTACTTAACTCGATCACAAATAATTTTTCGAACTAACTTCTCCGTTACCTCAAGAATATTTGATCGAATAGTCTAAATTTACATTTCTTTGTGCATTCCGAAGAGAACTGGGTTAATTTGCCATTTGCTAGTCACCATACAACAAGATTAAACATATGGGTGAGAGCAAACTGCACGTTACTTGTGCAAGCTGACGTCACATATCGATCGATAAACATCGAAGTCGTGTGTTTCAGTGCAATTCCGCAGATTTTGATAATTAAGGATGAATTGAGGATATCTCTTATGGATGTAATATTTCAAATTTATCATTTTTTGCCGGTACGGATTTTATTTGACGTAGTTTTTCACAAATGTGAGCGAACACGCAATTGTTACTAAAAATTTCCGCTATCGGTCGCCTCCCCACAAAAATCATCTGCACCAACAACACGTGGGCATGTTGTGTGTGGACGCGGAGGGGGTTGGAAATACGGATAGGAAAAAAAAGGGAGATAGAGACAGGCAACAACCCCGCGCGCTCCAACATGTTGAGGCTGAAAACGTGCCATCCGCCAACAATGAAAAAGCCGCGACGGGTCTCCAACCCCAGCCACGGAGCGTGTTGGATGCGGGAGGAGGGGGTGTAGCGCGGGGGTGAGGGGGTGCGGCTGTTACGAGTGCGGTGAACGGCTTGCCTTAAGGGGTGGAAGGTCTTCCCAACTCTCTTCTTTACCTCCCGCTGAGTGGTGTGAGGACATCGCTCTTTCCAGGAGGAGGAAGACAGAAAAAAAGGGTTGATCTCCATAGTGCTAGGGGTTGTAGATTGGGGGAGGGTTTCTTTCTTTCATCCGATGGGGGGGGGGGGGGGGGGGGGGGGGGAGGAAGGCGGTGGATCACGGAAAATGTGGTAGTTGGGGGATTGTTGGGGAATTGTTGGATATGGGCACGCGCGGAGATGTGAGCAAAGTGGCGAGAAAAAGTATAAAAACCTGTTTATTAAAAAATAGCGATAAATTAACCGCGGCGTGAAGTCTTCTCGACCTAGCATAATTTTGCAGTGCACAAAGGCCAATGATAATAATAAATAACTTTATTTGCTCTGGAATAAGTGTGTCCTTTAGAGCAGAAGAAGTTTACATAAATTTTGGATACATATTCTCATCATCATCATCACTGGTCAACAATCCTAGGATTGGTTTGACGCAGCTCTCCACTCAGTTCTCCTATCAGCTAATCTTTTCACACCTACGCATTTCTTCTCTTTCACATCCTTCTTTACTTGTTCCATATATTTTGTTCGAGGTCTTCCTTTTCCGTTCTTGCCTTCCACTTGTCCTCCACGATTGTCTTCATCAGGCCATCATGTCTCAGGATGTGGCCTATAAGGTTGTTCCGTCTTCTTGTTAAGGTTTTCATGAGGCTTCTCCTCTCTCCTACTCTTCTTAGGACTTCTTCTTTACTAACTCGGTCGATCCATTTGATCTTCATCATTCTTCTGTAGCACCACATCTCGAAGGCCTCTATTCTTGCTTTCTCCGCTTATCCAAAAATTCATCCGTAATACGCTTTTGTAAATGAAAGAGATAAGAAAGATCAGCCGTAGCATTAACAAATCGTTTCTGTTACGGAGCGCTTCAAATCCCATAAATCCATACAAAAGAACAGAGTACGGTACCGACATCGAAATAATAGAATACGATTTACAAAAGAAGTCATATATACATATAGTCCAGGAAATGAAGCTCATAAAAGTGAAAAACCTTGCAATTTTTTCAAACTGAATCGATTTGCACCAAAATTTGGGATTAGACTAATTATACCCCCTACTTCAAAATCTATATTATGCCGAAGGGCGCTTTTTATTTTTTAGGGGTGAAAACTACCCCTAGAAGCTGGAACTTAAAAAATTATTTTTTAAAGCTAAATACGTGTAAAATTTAGTTCAAATTATATGTATAATTATTTTTTTATGTTTGAAAAACAATTTTAAGGTGTTTCAACCCATAATAATCAACCCTTATTGGGGGTTAATGTAAAAAAGAATTTTCAAACTGAATCGATTTGCATAAAAATTTGTGTTTATACTAATCATACCTCCTTTAAAATGTTTTTCAAACCGAATCGATTTGCAAAAATATTTGGGATTAGACTAATCATACCCCCTTCTTCAAAATCTATACTATGCCGAAGTGCGCGTTTTATTTTTTAGGGGTGAAAACTACCCCTAAAAGTTGGAACTTAAAAAATTATATTTTAAAGCTAAATACGGGTAAAATTTAGTTTAAATTATATGTATAATTATTTTTTTTGTTTGGAAAAGAATTTTAAGGCGTTTCAACCCATAATCATCAACCCTTACTGGGGGTTAATGCAAAAAAATTATTTACCCTAAAAATAAAAATTATGTATCACATTGTATCTTGTTATTCACTTTCTTACTCCTTTCATTATGTATTCACTTTTTTCTCTCATGATTTTAATCACAGCACAGAAAAGGTATGACAATAGGATAAACAGAACAAACTTCGTAATGGTAACATAAAAAAATAAATGTACATTTATGTAGACATTACATGAAACACAATCAAACGGAGACTGTATGGCTTCCAGTCTTCCCACCACATGCATGCTCACAGGTCACTGTGAGCGAGAGCACACATACTCACATATGTGTATGTATATATACATCTTATGGGTATGTGTGTTTATTTTGTAGCAAATTTGAGTGTATCGTTAGCTTCTAACGTAAAATACACGAAGAATATGCTGATTATGAGGAATATTATGCTCTGAATTGTGGATTTCGAATTTTTCGAAAATAAATTTGATTGGTATTTCAAACATAGCTCCTTTATTTTTTATGATAGAAAGTTCATTTAAATTGTATTTTGTAGGGATTTTACTGACTACAAGGTCATGCGAATTAAATTTTTTTCGAGTCATTAATTTTGAAAGGGGAGGGATTTAAGGGTTTAAATAAGGTGGAGCTCCCTTGGAAATAGAGGTTTTAATTATCAATATCTCACCAAATATTTATTATATAGAAAATTTAAACACACCAAAATATTTGAAAATAAAGGAGCTACAATTTATCACTCGTGCATTTTTTTCATATCTCCAGCTTTTTTGGAGTTATTTTGAAAAAAAGAGCATTTTTAACGAAATTGTAAAAAATGACTTTTCACTTTTTCCTTCAATTTTTTCAAAATTTAGAGTTGTAAATTAAAAAAACTTCTAGGATCAATTAACAATACTTAAATAAAGAGAAATACTGAAGGGCATTGATCAATTTTGTCTAGCGTGGTAATAAGGAGTTGTTTTCACTGATTTTTTCGTACAAAAAAGTAGGGACTGATCTTATTTTTAATCATAACTCGCTCAAATTTCATGATAAAAAATATTTTTTCTCATTATAAGAAAGTTTTTTAAAAACACTTTAAAACATATAGCATAATTTTTCCTCAAAAATTACATTTTTCCCGCTATTTAGTATTGAATCTTTCAAATTTAGCGTATGACAAACAATAGATAACCATCAACAAGTTGTAGCTCGGTCCGAATTGGTCATAAAGGAAATCTAAAATAAGATTTTTATTAAATTTTTTACAAGCTACAGTTTTGTAATTCACAATTTCCTAATAAAATAAATACTTTTCAAGTTATTTGCCTATAATCGATTAAAATCGTTGATTTTTTCGTCAAAAAACTGTTACTTTCAATCGCAAATAACTCGAAAAATATTAATTTTACGCAAAAAATTGAATGAACATTTTATTCTTAGAATGTATTTTTCTATCGATTCCTGTGGTCAAAATATAATTAAAAATTTCCACCCCCGAGATGGGGTGGAAACCACCCCCAGGGTAAAAGCGCCCGTCGGCATGATATAGATTTTGATTCTTGGTATATTCCCTACTTATTATGAAAATTTCAAGAAAATCGATTCAGTTTGAAAAAATTGCAAGCCAAAATGCTTCATTTCCTGGACTAATAGGCGGATTGAGGGGAGGGAAAGGGTGCACGTGCCCCCCAACCCCAGACGCTTATTATTAGACGAGATTTTAAATACAAAAGTTAATGAATTGTATATTTTAATATAAAAGTTAAAAATATTTACATATTTGTAACTTTTATGTTAAAATGAAGAGTATATTTCGTAGAAAAATTGTTGCATGTAGATTCTAATCCCAAATATGAGAAGAGCGTTTGCCTGTCAGACCTTGGTTCCCACCCAGAAAAAGTCCTGGATCCACCCTTGCATATATAAAAGAGATAATTAACAATAGAATTCCAAAATATAAAGTTATTATTTCCCGGCGAATTAATTGCCGGCGTGAAGACATCTCGAGATCTCCAACGATTTAATTCGTTGCATATCAACAAAGTTTCATCGGATAACTCGACGAAGAAGACTTCACGCAATAAAATGTCGGCGTACATAAGTTTCTGATAGTTTTGATTTTAATAAATTATCGTTCTTAAGTGATGCCATATCTCTGGCAATAACTTCTATAATTTGATGTAAGACTTTTCGTAAAAAGTGGTGAGATATGTTGGAATGGATAGAGTTTCTGTCTTACGTGCGATGCGACTTTCTGCATTGATGTCAAATATTATTTGTTTGTACAGGTAAGATGATAATTTTTGTTTAGTCATTTTAAAAATTAATGTAGCTTTCACTTGTTATCCTGGCCATTTTAACGGCCATTCATTCTCAAGTTCAAGACAAAACCTGGGTAAATCAATCGAAATGTTAACTTAACCTATTTCCGCCCACCGTAGCCATATGGCTGCATCCTACTACTCTGAAATCAAGGAGGTCTCCGAGAAAAACCGCAATAATTTTTACTATCAAATTCAAATTTTTTTAAAGTTTATAATTACTTGATTCACTCATTGATAATTTTAAAGCTCGTCGAAATGAAACCACAAAGGGTCGTGAGACGTTAAGAGACGGGCGCGATATGTAATTTCAATAGGGTAATTTCCTTCATCAAAGAAAACGAAAGGCATTGATTGCGATTCGTTACCCACCATTAGTGTCTTCATAATACACAAATTATTTGGTTTTAGAAATCCCAGTTTTGACGAATGTTCATAGTCGATTTTAGCCTCATTTGAAAATGGCCAGATTGGCGCCCATGCGATTCTACTCCACGTGACGTCACAGGGACCTAGATTCTATACGAGTATTCCGGAGTTTTACATCGTCTGAGATTACCAATGCACGCATGAGTCACAGAGCTCAGGGAAACATCTCTTAATAAAAACTTATTAAAATTGTCAAAGGTCGGAAAGTTTCTTTCGTTTGATAAGGTAGTAATAATCCATATTTCAGACAAGCGCTACCTGCTAGCAGGGTACTCTGCTACCTGCTAGCAGCCTGCGTCGTATCAGCGCTCAAGCCTCGCCTCAAGGTCACCTCACAGGGCGGCAGCGGGAACCAGTAATACGTCACACGGACTTTTCCCATCATTCCTACTTAGCCGTCGCGTTTTCGCGCGCTTGAAATTTTTCACTTTTCGTTTAATCGGGAAAAATAGATATCGTCATTCGAAAATCTAAGAGCTTGAAATGCGTACTCCAGGAGTAATAACCTTTCGATTTAGGCAATAAAAAATAATAGGAAACCACCCTATTAACGGAGTTTATTTTATATTCATTGAAAAACTAATTCCAAGACACTTTGATACGGAGGCATTGCTCTAATTACAAAAGTATTTTATTCAGGCTTGTTTCCTGTTAATTACATACAACATATTGAAAAATTACCCTCATCTTCGTCATCATTAATCTGGTTTGATGCAACTTTTCATCCCGGTCTCATATTCTCTAGCCTTTTCATCTTCTATATTATTTCTACTGTATAGATACCTTTTTCTCAACTTACGCAACCAAACTCTACAAATGAGGTACCAAAATGCACAGAATTTATCAGAGAACATGCGACGGCATATCTTACTTCCTAAATATTGCTATTTTTTCCTAAAATTGGTTTTTAAATAATAAAAAAAAACAAAAACCGGTAAATATTCCTTACGTTAACGGCGCACAATCTGATACATTTGTTCATTTTCAACAATATCTCGCATTCTTTAAATAACTTTTATCAAAATGCCGCTGATTCCACATTCAAGTCTCCTGTTGATAAGTATAAAGTAAGAGTCATCATGTGCATTTAACAGAGGATAGTGTAATTACTTCCAATGTTGTGTTTAAAGAGGTCCTCTGACCTCAATTTGCACATGAACATTCCAATTAAATTTGTACATAAGACCCTGCCTTTTTTTCTACATTTTAAAATTAGAAACGCGCCTATCCCTCTGTGGACCTGCATTGAAAAGAGCGGGGGAAGCCCGCTGGGAGCGGGCGCATCACGCTCGTAGCGATATATTTCTTCTCATTTACATCCCTTATTACCTATCCTATCTTAATCATTCGGGAACGTCCCTTGCTCTTCTTCCTTTCCATCTGCCCTTCAACGATTGTTTTCATTTGGCCATCGTGTCTCATAATGTAGCCGTCCGTCTTCCGTTGTTCCGTCTTCCCTGCAAAGTTTTTAGATGACTTCTCTTTTATTCCACTCTTTTTTGCTCATTCTCATTACTTACTTAGTCAAACAATTTTATCTTCACCATTATTTGGCAGTGCGACATTCGAATGCTACCACTCTTAACGTCTCTACGTCTACAACGTTCTAGCCTCGCTCCCATTGAGAAAAATGCTCTATATGCATCTGATGAATTGTTTTAAC
This sequence comes from Ischnura elegans, assembly GCF_921293095.1. NCBI lineage: Eukaryota > Metazoa > Arthropoda > Insecta > Odonata > Coenagrionidae > Ischnura > Ischnura elegans. The sequence continues at coordinate 63,829,311 of NC_060255.1, read as the reverse complement.
TTCTATATGTACTTTGTTACGTAGTTATAGCTGTAAGTAGTCCTTAATCACTAATTAGCAATAAATCGAAAAATTAAATAAACCTGTGCTTATATTCTTTGCCTGCTTAGTTAAATTGCCGCTGGCGAACACTACTTCTTTTTCCATCCTTCTTATAACTTCCAAATTACTTACTCGGTCGATCCATTTTATCTTGATAATTATCATTATAATCCCTCGGTAGCACCACATTTCGAACGCTTTTCGAATTCAAAATTTAATATAATTTCGATATTCTCAATTGAAATCAAAAGTTCGAAAATATCGAACTTTTGATTTCAATTGAGAATATATATCTTTCAGAGCGACACTGAGATCATCCTTTTAGAACCCCACCATATTACCAGGTCTGACAGAAACGATAAATTGAGAGAGATATTTTGCCGATCGGATAGGTAAAGAAGCTCCTTTTCCTCCGAAAAATAAAGTACTTGGAGTATTTTCTTTCATCAACGTTTTTATTCTCTTAGTTTCAGCTTAGTTGTTTGTCATCTTGTCCGGGGTCAAATTTTGCAACTCAATTTTAATTCACTTTAAGATTAGCTGTAAAGCTGAAATTTGAAGGATAACTCAGAATCAGATGAAAATGCAATATTCTAGCAATTTTATTATGATTTTTAGCTGTAACTTGATTGTTATTCAGACTTTAAAATAACATATGGAGATTTGTCCAAAAATTGGGCACCAAAATCCGATGGCGGCGCTGCGACAATTTAAAGGAACGAGAATGATAGAGTTATAATAGCCATTTCTTTTTTACAAATTAAGTCTTATAGTGCAATATTCGTACAACGTTACTCGTTGTATATGAAGCAAATAATTTAGAGACACTCTCAGGCTCACAAGATTTTTTTCGTATTCCTTTTAGTTCGCGAAAAAAACATTTTCTACAAAAACTTATTTTTATTTTGTAATATTATTTTATCATTTGTTAAATACTGATGTTCTAAAACCCCCACCACACGCCTATCAAGGCGGCTTGCGCGGTAGTATGTAGATTTACTCCCCATTGAAGGATTCGGGGCCACACTAAAAGAATCCAGAACAGAATAGAGAGAAAAAAGAAAAAATCTAAATTTCCTGTTTTTTTCATGTGCGTCTCTTTTCCTTTTTCCGATCGTCCATTGTCTCCACTTGAATCTCGGAAGCGTGCTGTTGCGAGGGGGTGGGGTTGGTTTTTAGGGGGGTGGCGAGATGAGAGTGTTATGAGCCCACGTGCACCGCGCGCGCCTCGGCACAAGCCCCGGGAGGCAAATGGGGGAAGGAGGGGGCGGAAGGGGTTGCTGTTGATCTCCGAGAGGCAGAAAATGGACCGCGTCCGCGATGCGGGAGAGCAAAAATCTCGAAGGAGGAGGGATGGGGGTGGAGTCTTGAACATCTTGAAACGCCTGCCACAAGACAAAATAATCCAAGCGCGTTCGGAGGGAAGAGAATTTTTCATTTTCTTCTCACTTAATTTTTTTTGTGCTCCTCCAAAGAGTCGGAAGCGACGAGTGTATAACCGGAGCCGTGTCTTGGAAAGGGGATCGTTAATATCTGCGGATAAATGGCATTCCAGAAATAAAATTCCATCTGGGCCTCACGAAGAGGTGTGGAGAGAAAGTATAAATGAAAAAGGCACAGATCCCCGGGGTACAACTTGGAGTGTTCCAACTGTACTCGAGTACCCTCATTGTCTTCTGTTTGGTTGGCCTGATTAAGACAATCGTCGAGGGACAAGTGGAAGGCAAGAACGGAAAAGGAAGACCTCGAACAAAATATATGGAACACGTTAAGAAGGATGTGAAAGAGAAGAAATACGTAGGTGTGAAAAGATTAGCTGATAGGAGAAATGAGTGGAGAGCTGCATCCAACCAATTCTAGGGTTGTTGACAAGTGGTGATGACCCTGATTGGTAGAGAGTGTTTTCAGGTTGTCTCTAGCGGAAGTCTTACTTATTAATCTCATTGACTGGCCATTTTCAACAAAGCGTTTGATCACTCAACCGGTTTCCGGTTGAATGATCGGTTGTATAATTCGTATCATCCTCAGGTGTGTTCATCTCAAAATAGTACGAAATTGCATTTAAACTAGATGTTTCTGATGTAGTAACCTCATGATGATACGTCTACATAATACCCTGCAAGCAACCTCTAGGGTGTTTGGCAGTGGATGACCAATCACCGGCATGCACCATCCAAGACAATCACCACATGTGCACCACATAAAATATTACGCATAGCAGCAAAAATATATGTGCACATCCATGCAAATTCAAAACTTGCCAAAGGTTTCTATAGTAAATACATACAAAGTGGGAACAATGGAAAAAGGTAAACATCCAATGAATCGTCCTGGCGAATGACGACACTAATTTTATTAATCGAGGCATCGTTCCTCTCCTTAATAGTACGGGTAAAATACGATATGTATCACACCTATTATGTGATAAAAATATTTGAGGAAAAATGCCTGTTAGTTTTTTTTGATACCCTGATAGGTTTTGCAACATCCAGAGGAATTCATATATACCTAAACAAAAAAACAACCAGGTAACAACAACAATCTATATACCAGGTCCTAGAACAGTAAATTTAATATTATTATACCTTTACGGGCGGACAAATGCCATGTGACCTGAGACTGATTCTGGAATGTCTCCTAGGGTATGCTATTACTTTGGCGCATATGTGATCAAAATTTCCTAGAATTCTAGGAAATCAACTTTCTGCCTTCGATATATTCTTTTTTCTTTCCATAAAAGGATTGGAGGTGACAAAACATGTTATTCCCGTCGAGAAAGGTGTAGAAGATGACCCACCTTGTGCAGGCAAAGAATTACATGGTGTTCTTAACGCAAAGGTTTCTGTTTCGTCGCTTGGAGCATTTAAATGTAATTATTGGAAAAAGCTCAGCATGTTTACAGTGTATTGGTGCTGGAAAGTACCTAAGGGAATCAGTAGATTTCAGAAACTGTCAATTTTATGTATGGGAGGAGTCAATATCTTATACTCGATGGTGTGCATAAAAGCAACTTCATGCCTCAATTACTTCACATTGTTGTGAGTGAATTACGCCGATCACCCATGCATCCGTATAGATACTTGAGTACTTGGACGAATCATTGATGGTGTCGGATATTACTTCCACAAATAAAGATCGTGTTCTTTTTAATATGGCTGTCCAAATCTCATTTTTACCAAAATTATCAATTTTTAAAACGGCTTGTCCCAAATAGGAAATGTAATCCCTGGTGGCGAGAGGCGATCGCGTTTGTCAAAAGACAATCCAGGAATATTCATCAAGGCTGTTCCAGCCCTTCAGGTTTGCCTCTGTCTGTATCTATAACGCGAACCCTGCTTAAAATTAAAATAGGATTATTATTGAAATAAGACATTGCAATATTTCCACCAATTTTATTTTCGACAACAACATTCTCAAGTGCATCGTGTGCGGCCATGTTCTTCACTGTACATGAGAAAATTGTCGTAACATCGAAACGCCCCGTGCGAAAATAAAGTCAGTGGATATATTGCAATATCTTATTTAACTAATACTATAACTTCCACCATATTGTGCCTCATTTTATACAAGATTAACATAGGATAATGGATTGATAATAAGTATTAGCGGGGCTGAGACCAATGTAAATGAAGGTTGATTCATTTTCTATTACGAGGACTCTACCTGATATTTTGTATTAAAATATATAAAAATAATGTAAAGGAACTTCTTCTTGCCCTGGGGTGGGCACACAAAAAAACTTAGAAATTGACAGAAAAACGAAAAATAAAATAAAAGTGAAGAACTTACGGGGAAAGGTTGTTTTTACAAATTTTCGATGGGACGCAGCCCATCTTTCTCAAGTGAGGAGAGGAGGGAATAAGGAAGGGCATAAGGGCATAATAATAATATATATATATATATATATAAAAACATAATAAGGGCATAAGGAAGGGTGCAAGGCAGAGGGCAAAGATGGAGGGAGGAAAAACGGTGGACGGGGATTGGTGGTGTTCTTTCTAATGGGCGCGGTTGATTCCTGGTCCAGAAAACGCACGGAAAGCCCATATGCATGCCTGTTCCAAGTCCTTCAGCTCTAGGGGGGTGGTAGACGGGGGGAGGGAGGCCAATATTCCCACTTTATAGCAATGGTCAAACAGAGCTTTGTGGGAGGAAGCATGAACGGCGACTGGAAGGGAGGCAGAAACAGAAGAAACGCTATTGCAAGAAGAGCGATGCCCGTTCATACGTATGCACAAGGGAGTGGTGGATAAGCCGATATAAAAAGCCGGGCATTTCTGGCACAACAGTATATATACAATGTTTTTTGTTGTGCAGGAAATGTCCGACACTGAGGGGAGAGGGAAGGCAAGGAATTGATCGGGAAGGGGTTCGGTGATGAGGATGTGACAAGTTTTGCATCTTGCACGGTTGCAGGGCGAGGGCTGGGGTTTAGTAGGGGAATTTTGTTTGGATAGCGGTTTTGTTATTTTTAAAATGCTGGCCAGATTTGGTGGTCTTTTAAAGACGAGGGATAAAAATAGAAATATATATCTAAGAGAGATTATCTCTAAAATACTCTTCAATACCCTCGCGTACGATTCATCAAACTAATTCAGACTACGGTACTTAATTTTGACCCATTTCTGAGGGAGGAGAAGGGGCTTTCGCTCTTTTGTACGTCCCAGGGTATACTCCTAAGTTTATCTATCCAGGTCGAAATATGGACGATTTAATGATCGTAAAAATTTCAAATCCATTGTATTGCTTGCTTAATCGATTTTATTTCCCTCTGGGATCCGAAATGACTGCTGAAAGAGATATACCAGGCACATTTATGGATATTGTAGGGTTCGTAACTGGGGAAACAGATGCTTATTGTGTTGAAATCTAAGGAAATGAATGAATATTTGTTATATGTCTCCGGGATGAGGAAATAATCTCCCACACACGAGATATTTCCAATTCCATACCAAAAGGTATAAAAGAAATCAATTATTTAAAAAATATTTATTGCACTTTTATTGAATGTATTCCTCGGCCACTTAAAATTAGTTCCTAAAATTTGAAATTTTTCAACTCGACAAATATAATGTCTTTTTAGGGCTTGAATAGTCCTTATGAAACTCGGATAAAGAAGTAATTCAACTGGTTTTTAACGCAAATAACATCAATGAGGGTTCGGGAAGGTGAGGTGGCCAGAGTGATATCTTCACAACCAGTGGGCCCGGGCTCAAATCCCTGCGGTGGCAAAAACTTTTTGGACTCTAACTATCCTCTCGTGTAGAAACTAGGTCCCTGTGACGTCACGTGGAGTGGCATCGCATGGGCGCCAATCTGGCCTTTTTCAAATGAGGATAAAAACTGACCATTGCCATTCGTCTAAACCGGTATTTCTAAAACCAAATAATTTGTATATTATGAATACACTAATAGTGGGTAAGGAATCGCAATCAATGCCTTTCGTTTTCTTTGATGAAGGAAACTACCCTATTAGAGCAATGCCTTCGTATCAAAGTGTCTTGGAATTAATTTTTCAATGAATATAAAATAAACTCCGTTAATTCTACATCCATGGCTCAGTAAGCACGACCTTCGTCTCCTCTCCGTCACAGTATGGACTGGGGACGTCCACTTTGCTCATGCAAGAAGAAGATTACTTCTTGGTGTAACTGGTAGTGTGCCTTACCGGCAATAGGGAGAATCGAATCCCAGCTAATCCAAATGACTTTTTTATGACGAATTTTATCCTTGTTTTACAGGGTATTAAGTACTACTCTGCGCTTGGTGGCAACAACTTCGCACTCATTCGCGTGACTGCGAACAAAGTTGTTTGTTTCATGCAGTGGTTTTCTGAAAATTTTCCTTTCAAAATTCCTTTCAATATATCGCTATCCAAGATGTTTTTCCTACGTAGACGTTGCACCTTCATTGGCAATGACAAAACCCATTTCCTTGATGAAATTCGATAAACCTGCCAAACTACGTTCGCTGCCATTTCCTAAATTCCACTCTAAGATGGCTTGATTGTGTTCATTCAATCGATGGGCGTGGTATAGTATAGTCTCTTCACGGAACATTTCATTACTAACGATAGTCAGGAGCCACACTTCCGGGAAATATCAAAGTTAATGCTCTAGAGTCGGTGGCAGTTTCTTTTATCTTAAGTTCAAGTGGACGCAATTTAGGAGTTGTAAGTCATTACGACAGACTAACCCGGAAAACTAGGGGAAAATCTAAAAAAAGACTTAGATGAGAGGCTTTGATGCCCTTAGTTGAATAAATAGTGGCCACCATATGGATAATTCCAGAATAACATTGAAGTTGTGAATTAAAAACTGGAAGAGGGGAATGAATTCTGATATTTGGGAAGAAAAATAACCATCGATGGAAGAAGCGAGATAGACGTAAGCAGGGAAATAGCCCAGGCAAAGATAGCATTCCACAAAACGAACGACCTACTCAGACTCGGGAAGTTAAGCATAAAAGTAAAGACATTATTCATCTAAAGTTGTATCTGGAGTATGCTTCTCTCTCAGAAGCCTCGCTTAAACTTTAAAAGGAAAGCGGAACAACTCAATACTTACGCCATATCATGCGGCATGATGACATAAGGAAGACAGGGCATGTGGATGGCAAGAACGGAAAATCGTGAACTCGGATAAAATATATGGCACAGGCAATGAAACAAGTGAAAGAAAATAAAAATCTAGGAAAAAAAATCAGCCGAAAGGAGAATTGAGAATGCACACCACTCGGTTATAAAAATGTTATGCACACTAACAAATTATACTTCCACATTCATTCAAAGGCAAAACTTGCCAACTACTTATGAAGGTAATCTGCCCATGAAGTTTGAACATGCAAAACATGCTGTTAGAAATAATAGGAAAATTCAGAAATATGCATTAACGAATACATAAGTTAGTAGGCTACACTGCAATACATAACTTAGTAGAATCTCACGCAAAGTGGGAATCGGGTAGGTGTGATGGCTAGAATGTTGTCTTTCCTCCCTGAGGGTCCGGGTTCAAATCCTGGCGGCGGAGCAGATATTTCACAGAGTTAGCTATTCCCGGTTGAGTGCTGTGAGGAGGGCACTTCAAGCACTGTACAACGCCCGCCGGATGGGACGTACGCCGTGATCCCCATGGCGCCTTTAGTTACAAACTGGCCAATGCCGACGTTGGCTTTCTCTCCACTATTTCCTACCTGTCTTTACCTCCTGGTACATATGACCTCAGCTCTCGATCGCCTTCTCCAAATACCATGCCATACCTCACACAAAGTGGTCCCACGGTAAATAAATCGCTAAATCGGTCGCATCCATGTACCGAACATTTTATGACCCTCAAAAAGGGTCGAAAAAGGGTCCAATAATCCACACGTCTTGTAATGTCCACTTTTAATTAACAAATCAAATAAACACAAATTACAAACGCAATTTTTCTAGGTAATTACTGACGAAGAATAGCATTACGACAATAAATAATAATAATGACACGTGCCATTACTTCACAAATCAAAGTCACATAAATTGCAAACACAATTGTTCAGGGCACGAAGAAAAATCGGGAGCGACGACACGTACCATTTCTTCGCTGATCAAATTAACGCAAATTTCAGACACAATTGATAAATATTCAGGACGAAAAATCGGGAGAGACGACGCGAACGACCGAACGCCACTATTTCCATTACATTACCACATTACCTTCATTTCGTTTATTTTCCCGTCGTCAACGAGAATTGTTGCTCATTATTATATCTGACTCCCGCCGTTTTCTCCCGTCGCCAAGGAGAATTGTCACAGTCTGTATTTTGCAAGTGACCTACGGCTGATTGTTCATTTTGTGAAAAGAATTCTCGGGAAGTGCGAAGACTTCAGTAAGATAAACAGGCTGCTTTTCCCTCGTGAGACCTCACAGAGTCAGAGCGCGCTTTGGGTGTATGGGATCCTGATGAGACAGGCTTAAAATCAACGACTGGAGCGCGTGTAGTTGATTTTAGTTTGGTCAGTCATGTCTAATGTTCATGCCTCAACAAGCTAACAAACAACTTTTTTTTACAACAAATCAAGGTTTTTTTCTGCCTGTTGGTACCATAACCACATACCTACGTAAGATCCGAGTTACGACTTATTGCCCTTAAATTAGTTGCAATACGCGAAGTTCGGACGTTCGGGGTCAAGAAAGTTGGGTTAGGGGTAATGTGCGGTATACGGACAGTTGCGGTCAAGGCAGCTTTGTGCACTGAGCAGAAAACGGACGATCTTATTTACCGGTGTAAAATGTGCGGAGTACGCATGAGCCGACTATTTTTTTCTGTACACGAGCCTTAACCCTGCCACAAGACTGGGAGCGTGCTCCAAAGGCTTGAGAAAGGATTCTCTTAAAGCAGCGCGTGGGGGATAGTGGCATTCTATTTTTGGTCGTTTGTGTTGTTCTCGTGTTTAGGATCGCATCCAGCGGAAGGTGTGTTGAAAACACCACACAGACCTCGTCTTATTCATTCAGAGAGAAAGGACTGTGGCCGATTTCCGTGCACGTTACATTATAGTTACCTACTATCCTTGGTAGGTTTAAATGGAATTAGCTTGTAACTCGGTTTATCCCTATCATTTCATCATTGAACTTCATCATCACCCGCAGTCATCAATCCTAAAGCCTGAATCACACGATCATTTTTTCGTCCCTCATAGTGATCACTCGAGCGATCGCTTTTCGCGACCGGAAAAGTGATCGCTCGAGTGATCAATTTTCTGAATCACACGGTCCCTCCCGCCGTCGCTTTTCGCATCATTTCCGATATCAATGCTCGGTGTCATAGGACCCGCTTCACGAAAATTATAGCGTGTTTATGTTTACCCACGTCGTCCTCACGATTGTCAAACGTTCCTCTATTCAGGCATGCGTTCTGATTGGCTGATATGGTGTTTCAGTGACGGTTTCAGTGACGGAAAAAGCGACCAGACGAGTGATGAAAAAAGTGTTGGGAATCCACATCATTGGAGTGATCGTGAAAAACAATAGGGTGGTTTCCTAGTATATTTTTATTGCCTAAATCGAAAGATTATTACTCCTGGAGTACGCATTTCACGCTTTTAAATTTTTAAATTACGATATCTATTTTTCGCGATAAAATGAAAAGTGAAAATTTTCAAGCGTGCGAAAACGCGACGGCTAAGTATGAATGATGGGAAAACTCCATGTGACGTCGTTCTGGTTCCCGATGCCGCAAGTGAGGTGACGTTGGGGCGAGGCTTTGTGCGCTGATACGACGCAGGATGCTAGCAGGTAGCAGAGTACTTTGCTAGCAGGTAGCGCATGGCTTAAATAATGGTTAATAATACCTTATTAAACGCAGGAAACTTTCCGACCATAGGCAGTTTTAATAGGTGATTATTAAGAGATGTTTCCCTGAGCTCTGTGCCTCATGCATGCATTGGTAATCTCAGGCGATGTAAAACTCCTATCTACTCGTATAGAAACTAGGTCCCTGTGACGTCACGTGGAGTGGCATCGCATGGGCGCCAATCTGGCCTTTTTCAAATGAGGTTAAAATTGACCATTGCCATTCGTCTAAACTGGGATTCCAAATCCAAATAATTTGTATATTATGAATACATTAATGGTGGGTAACGAATCGCAATCGATGCCTTTCGTTTTCTTTGATGAAGGAAACTACCATATTGCGCACGACGATCATTTCGCTGTAGTGATCACTTGAAAATGATGAAAAAAATGATCGTATGATTCAGGCTTGGTTAGTTTGGCATGTTGGTTTGACGCAGCTCTCGACTCAATTATCCTATCGGCTAATCTTTCGTCACCTACATAATTCTTCGGTTACATTTCACATTCCTTATCACGTGCTATTTGTATCTTATCCGGGACTTCCTCTACCGTTCACCCCTTCACATATCCTTCAACAATAATTTCCATTAGGCCACCGTGTCTCATGACGTGCTCAATTCAATTGTTTCTTCTGTTTCCCAAATAGCTCAAAACAAATCTCCAATTCCTTATTAATATCCTTAATTAAAACTTCCGAATTACCTACTCGCACGCTGTAACCATTTGATATTCTTTGAACTTTGTAACCCCTTTTATTCAAAATACTGTGGAATCTCAGTTGTACGTCGTTCCAAGGTCCAATGAAAAAGCATCTTGCAAGTGAAAGCTTCGTACAAATGAGAATGCTTGCTTTAGGAAGCCTATTTTCCATGATTTCAGCATACATCCAAATTACAACGATATCATTCCATTTGAAGGGGTTTAGAAATAAATCAAAGATTAAAGGCAAAAATCTATTTAAAACATATACTATTCTACGTCACTTCCTATTTTAGTCTTCAGCAATATAGATAATTGAATTTTTCTTAAACACGCAAATTGAATAAATAGACAGGGATGGCGCAATTCTTTTGTATAAATGCATAAAATAAAATTTGTATTGCGGTTTTCGGTAAAATAAATTATACTAAGCCCTAAATCAGTAAATGTAAAACAATATTGAGTAGAATAATAGGATTTACTTAAAACTTAAGGGCGGGGCAAGGCTATTGTAAATAATGGTTGATCGAAGGCTGGTGGATTTAGCCTATTTACTATTCGTTTAACAAATACTCAAATGACCCACGATATTAATCTATTTTAAGATGCCTGGGATTTAGAAACAAATGCGCAGAATAACTACGAAAATTTATTTTTCCATAACTTGAATAATTGAAAGATTGATTCTCCTATCAGCTAATTTTTTTTCACAAGTACATATTTCCTCTCTTTGGCATCCTTCTTTATTTCTTCCATATATTTCACTCGAGGTCTTCCTTTTCCGTTCTTACCATTAACTTGTACCTCGACGATTGTCTTTATCAGGCCATCAAGTCCGATGATCGGCCTACAAGGTTGTTCCGTCGTCTTGTCAAGGTTATCATGAGGCTTCTCTTCTCTCCTATTCTTCTAAGGACTTCATCCTTGCTTTCTCCGCGGCTGTCATTGCTCATGCCTTACTTACGTAGAGAAATTTTGGTAAAATGCTCTCCTCGATCGGGCTATTCTGCTAATTATTTCTGTCTTGCCTCTTCGATCGCTAGTTATCCTGCACCCTAAATAACAGAATTCACCTACGTATTCCAGTTTTGTTTCCCTTATTTTATATTAGTCTTGACTTCTTCTCCTCTGCTGCATACTCATACCTTGGTTTTCTTTGTGTATAACATAATATAAAAACTTGACAATGGGACTCTTCAAACAAGCGATATATTTAAAATTTTAGCTCCAGTTAGTAAACACACCTCTTACATGGTAGTCGAGACCATAGCGGCAGCGTTAGAACTTACAAATTGGTTAGTTGAATTTTAGTGCAGCCTAATAACTTATGTTTTCCTAAATGCATGTTCCTGAATTTTCTAAGTATTTATAACACCACGTTTTGTGTTCTAGCTTTATTGACATATTGCTTTCATGAGTAGTTTGCAAGTTTTGCCTTGGCATGAATGTGAAAGTATAATTTGTTTGTATGATAAACATTTTTATGTCCGTGCGGTGTGCATTTGGTAATCCTCTTGCATGCTAATGATTGATCACCCCCTGCCAGACACCCTAGACGTGGCTCGAAAGGTATTATGTGCACGTAGAGAACCGTGTTCATAAGTCACTGGTAGAATAGTTTCAACCTGGATTCAACAGATCCTATGCAAGACGTATAGCGATCATCATTCCATTGTTTTCTGTTCAGTGCATGCACCTGTTCCGTGAACACGACCCCTGCGAACATGCTCTAGACCGTGGGAAAGCGCTTCTCCCTCGAAAACGTCTCTTCTCCTGCCTGTAGAGAGAGAGGAGAGAGAGTTGAAAAATTTAAGAATCTTGATGTTTACATAGTTATGTCTCCATGAAAGGGACACCCCGTCCAAGATTGCCGAAACCAAGCATCACTCTCGCTTCAGGCTATAGAAAGACGGTCACCAAATGTACCGGTACATGCGAGAGGTGAAGATGAAAAAAATTGTAAGCTGTCACTAATGGAAAAGGAAAAGAATCTCTCATCTTTTCCCTCGTCGCCACGAACCGATGATTTTTTTAGCATCGCCAAGGCGACGTCTGTGATGGATAGGGTACGGGGCCTTCTCTGTTGTCGGGGTCCTCGTCACCGCCTCTGAGCAATGATGGACCTATAGCACACATCGTCCGGAACGCTTTAGTAGACCCTAACAGCCTCAATGTGAGACGTGAAACGACGCAGCTTATCGTAGATTTAAAATCACAGTTGAGGATCTCCTGCCGGGAAATCTATCTTCGAGCTGTGTGTACGTCATATTTATTTTGTGAAGTTCTTTAGGGTTTGGTCAAATCATTGACATTTAATTGTAAAAAATCCTAAGAGTATAAAAAAGCATTAACACAATGAATAACACTTCAATTTAATATTAAACCAGTATTTTGGACTTGACCAACACTCCAAGATTTCTGATTTAACATTAGATGTAGAGGACAAGAAAAAAAATCATTTCAATTCAACTATGATTATCATTACATCATAATCAGTGGCGCCGACTCCATGGGGCCTGAGGGGGCCTGAGCCTCCTCAAAAATTCGTTATAGGCGTGAGGAAAAAGTGTGTCAGGCTTGTTGATTTTCCCGGAGTGTCCAGATATCGATATTCGAGTTATCAGGGCTCTAATGATGATCATATGACTCTTCTGAAATGCTTAAAAAACTTAAAACTTACTACTTATAAAATTTCCCGGGGCAAGATCCCCGGTTTGGGCCACCCCAATATTTTTTGTAAGTCGGCGTCCCTGATCATAATTGCTTGCTAAATTAGTCTGGCAGGATTTGCAAAGCTCTTGAAAAATTTTCATGAAGGGTTTTGCAAGGCATATTACGATAATTGGAGGAGACGGCCGGCAGCTGAGGTCATTTACGCCAGGAAGGAGGAATAAGAAGTGATGTGCAATGAGAATCTGCTGCCGGGAATACCATCTTCGATGAATAAAAACGTCACATTTATTTTGTTTAAATGCTTGGATTTATTTCTGAAGCATTCTCGAGGCATATAACTGCTTTAGCACAATTAACAGCTGTGTAATTAAACTATCAATTCCCGTTCATCTTGATTCCATATTAAACCAGTCTTGCAGAATACTGGTAACTTGGGAAATGCCTTTAAAACATGGCGTGACGAGTTTGTCGAGGTATGCTGTGGTATTTTGTGGATGCGACTGGCTATTTGCGCTGTGACGGAAGAGTGGGAAACGAAGGGAGGAGAGAAACCCGGCACCGGCATTAGCCTGCTCTTAAGGAAAGGTGCCAAGGGGTTCATAGCTAAACGTCCCATTCGACGGACGGAGTGCTGTTCTGGCAGTGCCCTCAAAAAAAACGCTCCAGCAGGGTTTGGGAAATATCTCAAAAATATCTGCTTCTGCCGGTATGTGAACCCGAATCGTCTGGGTTGGAAGCCAACAGTCTATCCACCACACCATCCCCTGCGTTTGTTAATCGTTGAATTGAAATCCAGCATGTTAATTGTGATAATGCTGTGCCTATACCCTGAGGATGCTTCATAAATAAATGAAATCGTCGGAAAGGCAAGTTTGTTAATCATTCGACCAAATTCTCAATAATTTAATACAATATGTAGAACGTATAGATTTAAAAAAATCATGTCGTAGATTCTGTACCTCCAGTTCATGGGCCACGTTAAAAAAGTGTCATGTAAATCAACTAAAACTGCACTAATTACGGTAAAATATCGGTCTAAATTGATTTTTCGAGAAATCGATTTTTAATCGAAATGAAAAACTCGATTTTCTATCAAAAATCGAATATGGAACGAAAAGATCGAGCAATCGAAAAAATCAACGGTTCTTAGATAAAAATATTTTTTTCAAAAATATATTTACCTTTCATTCGAAAAACACTCCAAATGCACATCTGAATAGTAGAAAAAAATATTCTTATAATATATGCTTGAGTCATAGGTAGTAAAGATTTACAAATGAACGCACATTTAAATTTTGGGGTCACAGCTTGGAACAATTTAGCTTCTCTAAAATTTTTAAGAAAGTTCAACTCATTGAGATGCTTTCTGGAGAATCAAGGGCGAACTTTTTCAATATTACCGGCCTTAGAGGAATGTCTTTCACATGAGACGAACGACGTTATCATAATCCGGAGGTGACGCTGTTAAGATATATCGAAATGGTCTAGATCGAAGTTGAAAATTCGAGCTTGGATCAGAATTCGAGGATCACAGCTCCATCTCAATTTCCTCGATCTATCTACTTTTAAAAATCGATCTTCCATTTTAATCGAAATCGATTTTCAATCACTAAATTGCACTTTTAAATGCTCCTTCATTTTGGAAAGGCTACTCGGTACTCAATTAATTTCTACTCTACCCTTTTCTGGAGATAATTTTCTTATGATAAAAAAATGGATATAAACCCTTAGAAATTGATGCGTGTAAGCTATCGACCGTATAAACACATTTTTGGTTAAAAAAACGCACCCTTGCGGGGACCCCACTTAGTCCCTTAGCCCCAATTCTCCAGCCCTCGGTAACCCTTGAGGGGGTTGTTGCCAACGGGGTTGTTTCGGGGTGGTTTTTTTTTGCGTGTGGCACAGAAGTTACCCCCTCGTGTCATCGACGCCGAGTGTTGTGAGATCGGCTACTCCTCATTTTTGAGGCCCGCAACCCATTTAGACGAGTCGGCCTTCCGTAAGGCACAGTCTTTTGACGGTTTACTGTTTCTCCGCGCAAACCCCTAATCCAGAAATCTTGAAGAAAAAAACACTCAAGCTCGGCAGTGACTTATTGGGAGCAGGGGTCGCAAGGGGAGTGAAACATGTTTTCTCTGGAGAATAGCTTTTTTGTCGATTGGAAATGTGGCATAAAAACGGGGTGGTTGGAATATACCATTAAGTTGATATTCGTCGCTGGAAATACCGGAGATGTCAGTTGTGATCATCGCAGTTTTCAGACCTCTTTAAGGAGTTTCTGTCGCGACTGCGCGATCAAAAGAAAGAATTTATACTGCTCGTAAATACTGCTGATAAAATACTTTAACTTATGATAGGCATCAGTGTGGAAACCCATTGTTAGCATAAATAGTATATAGATATTAAAACATAATAGTCAATTAATTTATCTTTAAAAACGCTTTTTCCAAGTGCTAAATCTGATTATAGCGCCACATTCAATCAGCTATTGTATCTCTACATCAGTGTTTTGAATGCCCCTTTCGTCTCATAAAAATTAGGAGACAAGTATCAGACATAACGAGGGTGACTCCGTTTTATTTCAATGGTGATTCATATGCAATTTTAATGAAATGTTATTAACGGTTTTAGAGACATTATTATTTCTTAAAAACTCAGCATCCGCCATCTTGGATTGTTGCCATTTCTATTAGTTTCCACCGTACCTGTCAGTTGTGGTGATCGTAGTTTTTAAAGCTCCTTAAGGGGTTTCTGTCGCTACTGCGCGATTCAAAATTGCGAATCCTTTCTTTTCGTTTATACTGTGGAAAAAACTGCTTCTACACCGTAAAAAAGTTTAGTTAGAAATACAAGTTTTTGATGAAATTCATCGAAATTTTGGGTTCATATGGAGCATTAAATATTTTGGTAACATTTACAAAACCTTTCGTTAACATTACCAGTGTGATTAATGCAAGTTGATGCTATGAAAATTGCCGCAGCAGTTTAATAAAAATTACCAAGATCAGAAGGATAGTAAAACCGTTGTAGCGTGCGCATACGAAAGATTCTACACGAACGCTTGATAAAATGAGTCAAATGTTTTTAATTTACATCATTGTTTAAGTATTTTTAACGCAAATACTCCCTATTATACCAATTCGATAGTTATTAACAATTTTTCCGTGCACTTTTGAAAGGCATCGGCGTGAAAGCGAAAAAATTAGTTTCATCATGAATGGATACAATACGCATAAGGGTGCGTCAAAAAATCTTTCAGAAAAGCTTTATCCAGGATTTAAAGCAGAATATTGCGCAATTATGAATCAACAAACGTATTTTTATGCATTTTGTGCCTTGATTTTATAATACTTTAGAGACAATTATAAGTGTGAGTAAGGGGCCTCCATCATATTTTTATGATTACTTTTGAATGAAGTCGGGTGTATAGTTATAGAGTTAGATACAATTGGTACCTTAAAACTCGGAATCCGCCACCTTGTATCCACGCTTTTTCTATTAGCTTCCGCTTCAAGGTAATAACGGCCTTTTATATATCTTAAAAAAAAACAGGGAAGGCTTAAGGTCTTTGTCCTTCGGGGGGCTGTACCTTAGAGGTGGCTCGCAGGGTATTATGTAGATTTAGATGCACCAAAAGTTCAATATACTCGCTGGAGATGTAAGAGGAAGTAGTTCACCAGCTTCATTGAATTACAGGTGCGGCTGCGAGTGAAGATTATCGGGGTGGTAATCATTAAGCAGTAGTTTTGGATCCCAAACTAGTGGACTCTCCCATCGGATCGTGGTTGACTGCATTTATCCTATATTGATTGACTGGCATTAGATGCGTTGAAGTGATTAAATATGTTTCGAGTTTTAATCCCGCGGGCCAACTAACAAACCTATGAAATTGGTATCCTGTGGGGACACCTTTTCTTTTCCTACATGTCAGACTTCAGACTGTGAGTGGCGGATAAAGGCGGAAGGGTAAGTGCCCCCCCGTGATTTCTGGAAAAATTGAAGAGATGGTAATCTCTAAGGTGACTGCATTATAAATGATTTTATTTCAGCAGATTAAAAAAAAACAACGTACACAAACAATTAAGAATATCTAAAACTCACTTGCCTACTCATAAAACCTCAGATGCAATGTTACTGAGAAAATACCAAGTAGAGAGCATCAAGGCCCCACAGAAAGTAATGAAGAATCAATAGAGTACACCGGAGGTTGACCAGTGTCGTGATTACTTGTTAAAGATAAAGAGTGCATCCTTTCCAGTAAGTTAGGCGACTTAAAATAAGAATTTTTATAGGAGAGTAGAGCAAAGTATAGCCTAAATGTACTTAGGATCAGTATATTCGTAGTAGATTTTTCTCTGACGACGTGAAATATATCCGTCGAGGCCAAGAAAAGAAAATAAAGGAAATACACAGTGAAACAGAGAGATTTAAAATTCTGTTCTTCCCTCGCGCTTTTCAGGACAGCAACGGTGTCTCGATTGATAGAATTAATGACATTACTCGCCAGGATGACTCATTATAAGTTTTTTTTCATTGGTCTAACATAGCATGGACTTGATACAGGAATTACTAGCCGATGGCATGATTTGCCTCTGCACGAATGTGCACGTATATTTTATTACTATTACCGAGTACTTATGCAGGGTAAAGCACATTCAGGAAAGCGGGCAGTCAAATTGTAAATCAGGAATAATTAACCTTTCGTCTGGCTTAATGTTGAAATTGCTGAGTTCATGGGCAATGTCCCTGACAGGCATAGATGTGAAAAAACATTATTCACTCTTAGCATGGTTCAGCGGTACACCTTTAAAGCTTAAATAACCATTATTAGTGTAAATGAACACGTAAATGATGTCTTATTTGCTCTGTATATACCCCTTTACACAGCGTCATACGACCCCGGACCGATTTAACGTGTTCTTTAGACAATTAAGTGTTATGAAGTGTGCAAACTCTTTTCTCCATACGGAAATCATGTTTTCACAACTGTCTACGCTATTCAGACCTCAAGATGGTGGTATTCAACCCCCGCCCCCCCCCCCCCCCAAAGCAAAAATGTCTTTAAGGAATATAAAATTTTTTCAAGCAAATAATTTTAAAAATTAATAAAGAGCTGTTACAGTTTCCTTAAAATGTTGATTTCTTTCACCTTTTCCATGCTTAAATCTTACCTACAACTTGAAAAACCATGGATTGCCCCCCCCACTAGTTTTGATCCTGGGTACGCCCTTGTTATGATAGGTAATGTATTTTAGCATGTGAATTCTATATGATCAGTATTTTTTTTATTTTTCTAACTTATTTAGCTAAT
Source organism: Ischnura elegans (assembly GCF_921293095.1). Taxonomy (NCBI): domain Eukaryota; kingdom Metazoa; phylum Arthropoda; class Insecta; order Odonata; family Coenagrionidae; genus Ischnura; species Ischnura elegans. The sequence goes on along the minus strand of NC_060255.1, from coordinate 63,811,251 downwards.
AATGTTTTTATTTAGCTTTATTGCGTCATTATTCTGTTTAACTACGCTATATAATTAGCCACTTATCTGTCGGCATACATGCGAAAAGCAAAAAGGATGCATCGAGTATGTCAAAACAAACAGCTACTATGAGCGTCGAGGGTCTATGCCGCCTAGTGGCACAGAGGTGTGAAAATACACTTGCGCTGTGCCTGTCTGATCCATTGCGCCCGACGGAAGGTTAAAAGTGTTCTTGGAAAACTCGATGAAAATTTAAAATAAAAGATGTTATTAACCTCATATGAGATTAACAACATCTTATATTTTGATTTGAATTTTTGAATACGCTGCTAGTAAGTGGGGTCCGTATGAAAAATGGTGTAGAAAATACATAAAACGAAGGAAGAAGCGGCAAGATTTGTTAAAAATTGCCACAAGAAATATAGTAGTGTAACTGATTAAATTAGGAATTAAAGTCCACTTTTGATCGAGGGGAAAATTTTTTTCATTAAATCTTTTGCGAAAATTTCAAGTAGATTACTTTTTGCCTGATGTTCAAGATATCATGAGGGAGCAAAATTATTGCGGTGGAAACTATGACAATGATGAGATTAGGGAAATAGACTGCAGGACTGATAGATTTAGGATGGCGTCTTTTCCGGGTACACTAAAGAAGCATAATACTTGCGATAGTTGGACTCTATGATTGTCTGATTCGAACTAGGTAAAATAGGCTCTTCAGTCATATATAATAACTTATTATATTTTTAAATACTCATCATCAGCATGAATTTTTTTACATGGTGTAACTCATGCATGAATAGCTGATCACGCTAGCTTTTCGTTTTCTATTACTTAGTACTTTTACTTGCATGGTATATGTTCGTGTCCTTATCACTCTCCTAGTTTCCGGTCTGACCGCGTGTCGTTGTCTACATCTACATAGTACCCCGCAAGCCGCCTAAAAGGCGTGTGGCAGGGGGTGTTAGGACACCAGCCGTCTACAGCTAAAAAAAAAAATTAAGTGTTCAAACGAAGTTGGGACTAGCGTTTATTAAAGTCCTTTATGGTTCGGGGGAAAAATTCGCATATCTATCCGTTCGGCAAAACAATTCTCTTAATTTATCACTTCTATCGGACCTGGAAATATAGCGTGGCTCTAATATTATGTTCTCTGTATCGCTCTTAAAGATGTCCATTCTCAATTGTTCAAGCAATCTAAGCCTAGCGCGCAGCCCCCGAGTCTCCAACGGCTCCCAGCCTAATTCGCTTAACATCTGGGTAACACTGTTTGAACGCCCGTAGCAGTTTTTGACGGAACGCGCAGCCTTCCTTTGAATTTTATTCAGTTCGCGGATTAAGTCTTTCTGCACCGGATCCCATATGCTCGTTGCATATTCAAGGTGCGGTCGGACGAGAGCGAAATAGCACCTTTCTTTTACTTTCTCATCCGAAAATCTTCCCACAATACGCTTGACGAATCCTAATTTCTTCAGGGCTATGCCGCAAATATTCTTTATATGTGTTCCCCACGTGAGGTTCGAGGTTATCGTAACTCCCAGGTACTTTACTTCGTCTGTAGCCTTTATGTTAATGCCATCCACTGCATAAACATGGTTAGAGTTGCACGAATTCCGCAAGAAATGTACCGCCATGCATTTGCTCAGATTAAGTTCGAGTCCCCACTCTTGGCTCCACAAATGAACGTTGTTTAAGTCAGATGATAGAATTTCATAGTCAGAGTGATCACTAATTTCGCGATAGATGACAGCGTCGTCAGCAAATAAACGTATTTTACTGCTAATGCGGGAGCAGAGATCATTAATGTACATATAATGAACAACAGGGGGCCGATTACGCTTCCTTGTGGAACACCTGATGTAACGTTTACAACATCGGAGCTAATTCCGTCAAGAACAACTTTTTGTTTACGATCTTTGAGAAAGTCGCGTATCCAGTTTAAAACTGTCTCGTTTAATCCGCATGACTGTAATTTGTATAAAATTTTGTTGTGAGGTACAGTGTCGAAAGCTTTCTTAAAATCTAGAAATAGTGCGTCAACTTGTCTTGTGTGCTTGGCCTGTGTCCGGCAAGCGAGCGCGTTTCTGATGAGGCTAGGATGAGTGCTGCATGCCTTGTTTGAAATCACCCCGTGCCACTCACCCTGATGGTGGCTTGCACTGTGCCTAATAGATGTAGATGAAATCAAGCATAGGAGTTTGAGATAACTTGAAATTTTTCTCTCTATTTTAACGTAGGACCTACGCAAGTAGGTATCTACTCAAAAAGTCATCGAAATCCAAAATGGATGAACAATTTTTCTCAAATATCGTTCTTAATGCGTTGCGTAGTGGTGAATTTAAATATAGAGGAACTACGTATCTGGGTAGAGATTTTGGGATTGAAAATATGTGCGAAAAATTTGGGCAAACGACTTTAGTTTTAACATGGCTAAAACTTACGTTTAAAATATAACTTTTTACTATCAAAAGCTGCGATACGTCCATTTATAATAAGTAAAGAACAACAACTGAAATCGTATTACCAAATACATATAATCTGCTTAAAACTGTGATAAGTTGACGGGTCCAAATGACGAGAATTCTCGCCATCCATTCGTACGCAACGTGTTAAGTAACTGCTAAAGCAGTCTTCTTCGACGTGTAATCCTGGCTCTTGTAAGATGCAGCCGTGGATCAACGACCTTTATGCGACGCAACCCTTTCATCCCTCTCCGCCGCGGGTGGAACATCACCCCCACGAGTCAGAGTGGGGGTGCGGGAAGACTGGGAACAGGTGGGTGGACACTCGGTGCTGCCGCTGCCGGCGGGTGCAGAGGAAAAAAGTTGAACGTCGATATGCGCTAGGGGAAGGGGGTGCGTAGGCCTTGATTATAGTTGATGGCGCTCTTCAATGCTGGAGCATGGGCGGTCGGTGAAGCCAACGTGAGCCACGTGCTGTGTGGCAAAAAGTCAGACAACACAGCGCGCTGCAGCGTTCAAAACCTTGAATTCACCTCACTTGCTCGACTATGCGTCTGTCTAGATAGCAAACCAAGCAAGTGTTACTCCAATGTCGTCATTGTCTAGCAGTAAGACCCAAAGTCGCGAGTGACCCATTTTTAACGACGGAAAACATTCTGCTTCGCTTTTGAAGATATTTAGGTACGTTATCCAATAGTCTTATTTAATGATCCAGTGAAATATTTTGTTGATACGTCAACCTTTTTCCACAGAATGACCCGTAGCTTGTTAGATTACCCGTTCCCTATGTAGCAGGAACCACGGAGAGAATAGCCAGAATTCTGACCAAACATAATGTGAAGATCAGGTTCACTTGCTGCAAGAAAACCAGCGACCTTCTACCTAAGCCGAAGGTCAAGATCTCGCGCTTACTATACGAGGGAGTGTATCAACTGCAATGCTCCTATGGTAAATGTTACATAGGACAGACCGGACGATCTATCAAAACCAGGATAAGGGAGCATGAACGTGCCACAGAGAAGAAGTAGTTCCGCCTTTCCGCCGTCTCGGAGCACGTGTGGTCGGAACCTGACCACACTGTGGATTTCGATAAGCCTGAAGTCCTGTGTAATGAAAGCCGTTACTATCCTAGGCTAATCCGAGAAGCTATAGAGATAACTGAGCATCGTGAGAACTGCAACAAAGAAGACGGCTACACAATAGCCAACACATGGAAGAGGGTCTTCAAAATCAATGACCAATCAGAGCCCACCTGAGAACCACCCAATTAGAACCGACCTCCGATCCTCAAAGTACCTATATAAGACGGCTAATTTATGCATCGCTACTTCTGACCTGAAGACGCCAGCAGGATGGCTGGAGAAACTGTCCTCACCTGTGGAAAACTCAACGTGGGGGAACTCCCAAAAGCCGTGACTCATATAAGAATGACCGGTAGCTACACTGGGTGGTAACGGGGTCACAATCTAATGTAATTCAGTATCTACGAGTGACCTTGATAGAAACGGTGAATGTTCAGGGAAAGTATTTTTTTTTCTAATGAAGGAAAGATAGAATCACCTCTACAGTGCCATTCCCTACTTACTTCCGTACTACCTGCATATAATTTGCAAACATTTGGCGTCCATATTGAAATTCCATATCGCACCCGCCTCTTTACGCCAGTGGTTTGATTTCGACAGGTTTCTAGAACACAAATATGCAGCAGCAATGAAATTACTAATATTTGAATCGTGTGATATTACACTTCACAAAAATATTTGTGACAATTTGATGACAAAAAAGGGTGGGGTTTTACTTCAGGAGCCTCTTGTCCTCAGGCTCAAAAGATGTAGCCATATGACTACGATGGGCGGTTTTGGGGTAGTTAGAGGAATTTGGTGGAATTTTGCTGAACACTTAATATGCAACTGCCATAGGAGCGATTTTAAAATTATTGAACGACCGCCGTGAATTGGACTCTAAAGCATGTATGATCTTAGGTTTTCCCGGCGTATCAGTTGCATAAAAGTTTCTCGGGTTTTCCACCGGTTGATATCGTACATGTCTCCCATGGGAGACATGTAAATGGGACTCTAAAGCAGTTGGAAATTTTAAAAATTATACAAAGTCAGGACAGCTCTCTGATAAACGAATATCTTTACCCATCCTTTTTCCCCTATTATGACGTCCGTTTTAAAATTCATCTATTCCTCCGTTAGGTAACTAGGTAACAATAATAAGATAAATAGATCATAATTTACGCCTGAAGATGATGATAATTCATCGAAACCCGGGTCGCGTTATGTAAAAAAGCAGTGGTATAAATAATAGTGTAATATCCAAGAAAACTTATTTAAAAAACTCACATTTTTCCTTTTTGATGATAATTTGAATCCCTTCTTGCTTAGCTGAAACAAATGGTACTCCTTTTGAGGTGCGGGTGAATGATTCCACATTTGCTCTTTCTGTTTATTATTTAAAACCCATTGAAAATTGCTGGAAACCATTCGGCAATTCAAGTGAAAAACAAATAAAAATTATGAAGGATCTCGAGAGAAAATTGCTAAGTTGAAAATAGTGGTTCATAAGATATTGCAATGTTATACTTGTTCATGTTGTTATAGTAGATGAGGTGATCGGAGAGATGTTTTGGAGGTGTTCAGGTTGTTTTTGCCGGAAAAAGTAGTAATGTGGCTCGTAGGAGTAGGTACGTCCGAAATAGGGTTAAAACATGCGATAATAAAGGAGAAGGTTGCTACTAAGATTTCCGAAAGGTGAATGATGATTTTCCATTTTTCGATTGCTCTGCGTCCTGTATTGCCATTGACAACAGGTTTGCTAGTAATCCTCCTGACATCTTCAGGCCGAAGGCGCTGCAATTCATGTCAATTCAACAAAGGTTCATTTCCAATGCTGCCAGAGTACGTGGATATTTGCATAGTGTTGGTAGTTTTACAGCAAGAACCAATGGCGTAACAAGGATGGGGGTGCGGGGGGTCCGGAATCCCCCCGTTATATTTGAACACAATACCTTTACTTCATAAAAAATATTGGAATATCATGAATTAAAAGATTTCTTTCTAAAAAGAAGTTTTTTCGATTATGAAAAGTGTTAAAATCACTTCAAAGCCTACTTATAACCCTATTTTTTTATTTCCCACCATGGTTTTGGACCCCCCCCCCCTCCCCCCCGAACAAAATTTTCGAAATTCCCGGCTACCCCACTGGAAAGAGTGAAGAATGTTCCTTTTCAGGGACAGTCAAAAGGTAATTCCGAGTTAACATTTGTTATTAAGCATGTAGCAGCAATTGTAAAAACGTATTTCTCCGGAACTCTTTTCTTCCGGGAGGTTTGGCAAACGCCCGTGACGTGAGTGAAACTGGCAAAACCCCACGTCTATCGCCATGTAATCAAAGCAGAAGTGATGTGGTGTTTAAATACTGTCTTAACGATGTACCTAGCGATTCGATCGATGTATTTTTCTTCCTCATAGGAAAATCCACTAGGATCGCTAGAACATGAATTGCTTATGCTTGGTTTCGCTAATAGTAGGGCCCCCTTCGCTTCAATAGCGTTGGTGTGTTTTTTCCCTCGTCTCGTCCCTTCCGTACCTATCCCTTCCCAGAGGCGTCGGCGGGCTCCCATCGCGGCGGCGCCTCTGTCCTTTTTCCTTCCCGTCCTTCCCCTCCCCGGGTGTCTGGGCGTATAAGCCACGGGCTTGGTTCCCGGCCCCGGTGCGTTGTATCCTTCGAAGGGTTCACCTAGAACCCTCAAACTCTCTGTCTTAACGATGTCATCCTGGCGTCCTTGGCTCTGTTGCTATAGCCGTTATTATGGAAAAAATCAAGTTCAACAAATGCTTATTCTCACGGATATAACAGTACATAAAATATCAGACTATAATGACAAAAAGTAAATAATAATGTAATCCGTGAGTGCTGCTTACGCTTGCCCCTCTTCAGCATTGCTAAGGTTGAACCCAAGGTGCGTATAATAGGACGGTTTTGACCTAACAAGGACCTGGACCTGACAAGGTTGGGTTGGCAATAACAATACGCACCTTGGGTTGAACCACAGTTACGGCTAAGTTGTGAACGGGGGATACCCGTAAAACCACCGTCAGGCCATCAACGTACGATATACTACATAGATTGCTAACATTACAATAATGAACTATGTCGATATTAACGATATATCATATTTAGAGTACTCTTGGTCTTATATAGCCCTCATTCACCGCATTACTCGTCTATCTGATCGCTGGTCGGATTGCATTGCTCATATGAACCTGTCCATACTTGTTCGCCGCCGTCTCGCTCCTCAACCGACCCTTATGCTGTAATACATTGGTTACATATGTGCTCCATCGCGTGTGTATATTATATGGTGGGGATTTTTTTCGACACGCGCCCTAGGCTGTCTCCGGAGACACGACTGGAGAAATGGAAGGACCCACCAGATGTTACGCGAAGACGCTTTGGCCATTCGGAGGACGCAGCATGATCACACTCGACCAGCCGTATTTTGCCTCTTTCTTCTATATTATTTCTGCTGTATAGATACCTTTTTCTCAACTTATACGCAACCAAATTCTACAAATGAGGTACCAAAATGCACAGAATTTATCAGAGAACATGCGCCGGCATATCTTACTTCCTAAATATTGCTATTGTTTCCTAAAATTGGTTTTTAAATAATTAAAAAAAAAACAAAAAACCGGTAAACATCCCCGACGTTAACGGCGCACAAACTGATACATTTGTTCATTTGCAACAATATCTCGCATTCTTTAAATAACTTTTATCGAAATGCGGCTGATTCCACATTCAAGTCTCCTATTGATACGTAAGTATGAGTCATCAAGTGCATTTAACAGAGGATAGTGTAATTACTTCCAATGTTGGGTTTATAGAGGTCCTCTGACCTCAATTTGTACATGAACATTCCAATGAAATTTGTACATAAGACCCTGCCTTTTTTTTCTACATTTTAAAATTAGAAACGCGCCTATCCCTCTGTGGACCTGCATTGAAAAGAGCGGGGGAAGCCCGCTGGGAGCGGGCGCATCACGCTCGTATCCTTATATATCGCTTGTATAAACCTTAAGATAATATTTTGAAATTTTCAGATTATATTAAGAGAACCGAAATCCCGAGGTATTTCCATAAAATTAAGTGCAGTCAGTGGTACTACGTGGTTCCAAATTGTCCCCATGAAAATATTCAGATCATTTTTATCCTAATTAATTTTTACTTTAACTTTTAATTGAATTTTTTTCGCATAGTTAAAACTGATGCTTGAAAGCCCAGCCAATATCGGTTGTTTCTATTCTGACGTCAACTTGCTCCAAACGTGCATCATAAGTTAAATTACTGGTATTCCTTTGAAATGATCTTTACATCAGCTTAAATGCGATTACGAAGATGACTTCGCCTTCAAATCCCTTCGAACGGCAGTCATCTACTTTCGTCTCGACACGGGGTTGATTGGCACGCTTACGAAACCCTTTCCCTGGGTTGTTAATACTCGCACCAGAGAACCGCGGAACAAAACTAATTCTCTCGTGGATATTCCTTTATTGAAGTGAATTCCTGAATCATGAGGAATTTTTTGAACTAACTTTTCCTTTACCCCGATTTGATCGAATTGTCTAAATTTGCATTATTTTGGCATTCCAAAGAGCACTAAAAATCGCTAATTACCACACAACCAAAATTAACAAAAATGCCGTTGAGCAAACTCCGTGTTATGTGTGAAAGCTGACGTCACATGTCGGAAAACATGGAGGTCGCGTGTTTCAGCACTGTTACAATTTCGTAAAATTTTAAATTTAATAATAAATAAACATTTTCTTTGGACGCAAGGTTGACATTTAGTATTTTTGGGTTGATTTTGATTTTGTATACGCTGTTTCCCAAAATTGAGCGAATACTACTTTGTGACAGTGGCGTAACTAGGAATATGCTTTGGGTAGGTATTTAGGATACCCTGGGGCGGGAAATATTTTGAAAAATGACATGCCTGAATATACATTTTACATCATTTTGGCACTAAAAAATTAAATTTAAGCAGATGCTGTCATTATATTTCAAAACTAGCCAATATTTTTGATTAACTTTTTTATTTCTCTGATGCTTTGGGGGGAGATCTATTCCCTCTTCCCCCCCACAGTTACGCCACTGCTTTGTGATAATTTAACTCTAGAGAAAATACAGGGGCAAAATTTGTGGTCTTGGTTACAAATTTGTGTATGATAAAATATCGAGGTAAAATTTGCTATTTTTGAGATGCCAATGATTCTTGATTGGGGTATGTGTTAACTTTACTGCAGTAAAAATTCCATATTGGGTCATTTTGATATGAAATCCGTTATTTTATCAGTACCAAATAAACTACCATAACCTTTTATATTATTAAAGAAAAGCCCCTCGTATAAATTCTTCAAAGATAGACAAAGATTTTGTCGATGCCTCGAGCGTTACTTTTAGATATAATGAGAGGGAGTAGGCCTTATTATGAATTTCAGAGGATATTTCATGGAGGTAGGGAAGACAGCCAGAATACTTCTTAAATACTTCATGTAAACTTATCTTTATTGGTAGAGTACTTTAATAATGAAGGTAGGCTTACATGAAGCTTTTAGCGAATCACCCTTACACATTCCCTATCCACATTTAGCTTCCCTCATCAATTCACACTGCCTATTCGCTCCCATTCTATTTATCCTTTTCTCTTCCTCCCACCTCTCCGCTCACTCAGCATTCTATCTTCTAACACGGTTTCATCATCATCCTCTCCGCTTAGTACTCGCTCAGCCTGGACCTTCTGTCTCTCCGTATCTTATCTAGAATTTTCCTTTCCTCTCCACAATGTCCGGCACTTCCGATATATGCCTCTCCATATGTTTCACCTTCCCCTCCATAAGCATACATCGAACATTTGCCTCCAGTATTTACTTGTCGCACTTCCGAAGTGTTCACTTTTTTGATCCGTCGAACGTCTCCCTCCATTGGCCAATTAAGTTGTCCATTCGGTAAAAATAATTTTTATTGATTTTTATTGCTATTAAAGCTCTTCAGTAACCACTAAATATTAAAACATCGTGAATTTTAATCATCTAAATTTTAAAAGAGTATAAGTGTTCATCGATTTTTAATTATTGACATTTCAATTTATTTGGGAGAGTTGAAAATTGAATTATATGGTTCCAACTTCATTTGTTAGATATATGGCATTCGAATTTATTTATAATTTGTATCCAACAGATGTATTTTCTGTCCTTTTACATTTGTCTAATATAGGTAGGCTTTTTATTATTTTAAGTCACAAGCTACCACCAGCCAATAGCCAACTTGTGGCAATATGTAATAATAAATAAAAATAAATAAAAGCTAGAGCACGTGGACGTATTTCTCACTTATATCACATCTGGAAAACAGTTGCTCGGGCGTAAAAACGGAGGGATATTTTGGTCTTTAACCTTATAAAGTTTCGTTTTACCCCTATAAAACACAATCTTATGTCGATTCGATAAAAAAAAATTCTTTCCATTTTGTGCTTTTTAGCGACCTCTAAACGCTAAAAAAATCGACCTGAGGATTTTTTCTAGGATATCAAGTCAAATATCCTTTGAATATTTCAAGAGGCTGGCATATCGATAGTACCCCTGGTACTCCTAATTGTCAGGGGTTGAAATGGAAAACCCGATAAAATAAAAAAAAATATTTGTAAAGCCCTAGCGTTTCCCCTCCAAATAAACTCATCATTTCTCCAAAAGAACCCTATCCCCCAAAATGTTTACTGACTATAGCACTGTAACTTCAAATCCGTTGCTCTTGATGCTTTTGGGTGCTTTCGGAAACCCCCTTAATTATTTATTTTCTTTATTTAAATCATTTTTCACATATTGCCATGACGCAAATTTTCAGAGGAAATTTTAACAAAATATTAAAAGAGGTAAAATCCTATAAAAATATAATAACTAACCAAGAATGATCCAGTGGAGAGAAGAAAACATTCTTTTAACTGATAGATGGGATAAACCTTTAACGGTGAAATTGTTGAATGATAAGTAAAAAGAATGCATGGAGGAAGCGAGTGATTTTAGAAGGGAGGAGAGGCGATATAAAGTTGAACGCTTGGTAAGGAAGTTATCCTGGCAAGAGGCAGGTTGAGTAGTGAGAGCGAGCGGGTGGATCGAGTTGGTATTCTATAATTAAACAGAGAAAGGATTTCAATACAGTCAGTATTTTAGTTCAAGGTATTATGAAGTAATTTAAAATGCATTTTAAGACTAAAGTTCTGAAGGTAAGTAATGAAGAGAGAAGACGGTACAGCATCATAGGACATGTTGCTTAAATTTGGGACTAGGCCGGCGCTCATACCTCAAAAATGATGCGATTTAAGAATTCGTGGTCTCAAAAAGTGCGATTCGCTGAGAAAAATGATTCGTGCGACGTTGGATTAACGTGGTTGAGGCGCTTCATCATCATCATAATCACTGGTCAACAATCCTAGGATTGGTTTGGCGCAGCTCTCCACTCAGTTCTCCTATCAGCTAATCTTTTCACACCTACGTATCTCTTCTCTTTCACATCCTTCTTTACTTGTTCCATATATTTTGCTCGAGGTCATCCTTTTCCGTTCTTGCCTTCCACTTGTCCCTCGACGATTGTCATCATCAGGCCATCATGCCTCAAGATGTGGCCTATAAGGTTGTTCCGTCTTCTTGTTAAGGTTTTCATGAGGCTTCTCCTCTCTCCTACTATTCTTAGGACTTCCTCGTTACTGACTCGGTCGATCCATTTGATCTTCAACATTCTTCTGTAGCACCACATTTCGAAGGCCTCTATTCTTGCTTTCTCCGCTTATCCAAAAATTCATCCGTTCTACGATTTTGTAAATGAAAGAGATAAGAAAGATCAGCCGTAGCATTAACAAATCGTTTCTGTTGCGGAGCGCTTCAAATCCCATAAATCCATACTGCGGTCATTGTCCATGCCTCACTTCCGTATAGGAGCATAGTTGAGGCGCTTATAGGACCAGAATGCAGTTATTTTGAATGTTGAGCTTTTATATTCGGTTAATCGTTTTTGGAAGTAAAAATGGTGTTCTTTGAGCTCTTTGGGCAAAACTTTCAACCGCTTCGTCGTATTTCGATTCCTTCATAACGAAACGCTTCCTCAAATGCGCCCGCTTCACGCCCCCCGCCTCCCTGCCACAAGCCGCGCCGCGCGTAGCTTGATACGCGCGGCACTTCTCAGTCCCGTGGACCCCTAGGGTCACATTGTTGGACCCTATGTCCGACCATTTTGGCGAAGAAGTGATGGATGCAATCAAGGGATTTTAGCTTAGTCGGAGCTCACATGGACCAAATTGGGGAACTACATGGGACTATTGCGAAGGACAATTGTTGAAAAGTAGAATTGGTGTGTAATGGGTTCTTTAATTTCCGTGAAACGGTGAAGGTCTAGCGTATAGTATAATAAAATAGTTAATTTTATTAAGTTTTTTTTAAGTAAGGACATCGCTTTCTTTTTTACGTTCTGCATGTGGAGTAGTTTCATTATTTGATGCAGGCCAAAAACAGCGCAAGGCCAGTTACAGAGGACGCACAATAGCAAAGAAAACAATTAATAAATAGTAAGCAAACCGTAAACAACAATGAAAAAAATTATATTCAACAGTATTATTAAATAAAGAATGGCAGTAATCATAAGGTGTTGCGAGGATTAGGGGGAAATTACGCTGGAGATAGTGCGAGATAGATGAGGAATAAAAAAAGGATCAAAATTTGAAACATATTTTGATTAGGAGTCAATGGAATGAGGGAGTCTGAATTGAAAGGAATTTAGTTTCGGGTCTACATACATGCGCAACTGCATGCATTTTTCCTTCAACTCCATTTGTCAGTTTTGAAAATTTCACTCTATTAGTTTTAATTTTGTTCGACAGCACATGCAAATTTTCCAATTAGACGTTCTCTATTGTTTTCACCCTGACCTAAAATCAGTAGCACCATCCTTCCGTTTGATTGAAATTATAAAAAAATGCCGCGACTTGCTTCCGAATGCTTCGTTCGCCCAAGCGTCCGCTGCAAAGAATAAAAAAAATATGTGTGGAGGCAGCTGCCATTTCCTGTGGCTGGCTGGATTTATAGTGCCATCTTTTTTTCTGCACTCTGCAGGACTTCCATTCTTACGACTCAAAGAAGTCTTTCACGCCATGAATGAATTTCTCCACCGCGATCAACTCAACAGCCTCTTTCCATTTGCATTTTCATCAGATAAATTGATGACGATACGTCCGAAAACTATCGAATTAAAACCACAATTACGACATTTTGACTTCAACGTGAAATTAGTTATAGAATCAAAAATAATCTTTGTTATATTTCTCTGACAGGTCTGTCTATCGATTTGTTCTTTTACCTCTTGATAATGGCCTGAAAGATCGAATCCGGTAGATTTTTCAATAAATACTGTGTGGTACATAACAAAGTTTATTTTCAATTCTATCATGTCACTATTCCACAAAGTGAACTCTGGAACATTGATATAATACAAAACACTGGAATTAATTAAGTGAACGATAACCTGCCGGGTTATGCAGGAAGGTGAAATAATTCATCAACATCTTAAACCGTAACGCAAAATCTTTATTTTGTGGATTATTATAGAATCCTTTTTTGGTCCAGTATGATATTAACAATAATATTAATTTCTAATAACTTTCAGGGATGAGTTTGAATGTTAATATTGGTCGTTTTCAGTGAGTAGTAAACTCCTGTCAAGAAAAAAATACTATATAGACAGTCATAATACATCTAGTTCTCTTGTGTGGGACGGAGGTGTGGACAGTAGAGGACCCAGGAGAAGTTATAGCATTTGAAAATATAACATTAAATATAATAACTTTAAAAATGAAATGTTGAGAAGGATATATGGACCAACATTTGAAGAAGGGGTATGGAGAATACTGACAAACAGAGAGCTCGGGAACCTGTACAGAAGGTCAGATATTGTGGCTGTGATATAAAGTAGGAGAATTGGTTGGCCTAGTCACGTAAGAAGAAGGGAGGAGGATCCAATGATAAGAAGAGTGTGGGAAGGTCAACCAGAAGGGAAGACTACGGTGAAATGACCAAGTGATAGAAGACATGAGAAGAATTGGGGTAGAAGTTTGACATGGCAGAGAGCAGAAGAGTCAGGAGACAACTTGTCGAGGTAACCAAAAATCGACATGGACTTGAGTGGCCACAGGAGTGAGTGTGACGGTCAATCCATTTTAAAAATAGCGATTGTACCGTTTTTGGGACTTTTTCAAATGAATAAATTAACAAAAATTAATTTAATAAATCAATAAATCGTAAATGATTAATTAATTATTGAATAATTAATCAAAGTTTTTAAAAACCCAAGCAGGAGAAGGGGCAACTTAGTTGCCCAAATTCTGATACGTGATGGCCAAATGAAAACAATCGCAGAAGGACAGGTGGAAGGGAAGAAGGGCAAGGGACTGCCTCGAATGAGTTACATAGGACAGGTTATAAAGGATGTAAAAAAGAAGAAATACGTCGCTATAAAAAGGCTAGGGGATCGGAGAGAGAAATGGTGAGCTGCGTCGAACCAAACTTAGGATTTTTGAATTATGATGATGATGACGATTATGATGAAATTTATAAAAGTTTAATCAGTTTTTGTTCAAATAAGATCGCAAGCTTTCCCGGACAATTAGTTGAAGAAATTCGTCTCGTGTTAATCAGCGGACTAAATGACGCATGGCCCAGTATTCAAACCATAGGTCACTTGACACGATGAGGAATACGAGAAGAATTTATTCCGATTTTTGTCAAAAACGTACAAATCTTACAATTAGCATAAGTCAAATTATTCACATGCTTAGACAGGCAAAGCCATCAAACCCTGTATAAAAAAGTGGATTTTGAAAGAAAATTTCCAAAAAATAAAGCGCGGAGACCCGTAATCGTTTGGATCGTCAGCCCATGAAGTTCAATAGCTTGTTCACCGGTTTTATTTTATTTTTGATTGCGATGGATCTCGAAAAAATAATAAAATCGTATTTGTCCTTCTTTTCCGATCCATAACTCTCTTATCGTTATTATTTATTATTATTCGTAGCGAAAAATCGACGGTCTCAACCCTCACATAGATAAGTTGATGACGTCACGAACTCATACCGAGTGGATCACAACTTCTCAGACACTTTTCCGCCTTGTGCATGCTAGTTTCCAAGCAGGGATGGGCGTCTTCGATTTCTGGAGGGCATCTACTCCAAATTTTCCGCAGGCTAAACATTCGAGAAGTGGGCGTGTCTCATCTCTCGTAATCTCGTCAAACAAATTCCGTCTCGGGTCTTCCTTCCTCTATAGAGCTTGGCTCACGCCCCTCCGAATAAGCCCTGTGTAGCATCATAAACCCGTCCACATTTTTCTTCTACAGCCTCACTTCAAGTGAAACTTTCAATTAATCCCCTGCACTAATCGTAAGGCGTAGGTGCTGTAACGAGAAACTGGCCCAAATGTGTGACCAAGGCACCTGGAGTATACGGACCAACAGAGAATTGAGAATCCTCTACTAAGATCCCGACATCATTGCCCAAATTAAAAGCAGAAGGGCTGGCCACGTAAACAGGAGGGAGCTGTACTCCACACTGAGGTTGGTGGCAGAAAGTCCTCTATGATGCAGACGACCGAGATTATGGTGGGGAGATAAACTGCAGAAAGATATGCAAAGGCTCAACGTAACACCGGAGTTGATGCAGGACCAACACGGATGGTGAGCAAGCTGTTGACGAGGTCAAAAACATTTTGGGGTTTGAGTGGCCACATAGATAGATGGATAGTTTGGATGCGTCAGTTCGAGCGTCATCATCGCGTACTCGGAGTACCTACCGTCAGGGGCGCAGCTAGGAATTAAGGCTTGGGGGATTTAGGTGCAACTAACACCGGGGTCCACATGAATTGGTCGCGCCGAAGGCGCTTCGGTAAAAACTGTACCGGTGAGCCAACCTCACCACAACCAGTCAGACAGATTTACAATAAAAAACGGTGTCGTGCGCATATGTACTGTTGTTGAATGAAGTGTTGTTTGTGTGAAGAGGAAACTTAAAAACTAAATTGGAACATTTACAACACAATACAGTAAATTGAAATTATTTTTATTCTTTTTTGTTTCATTATATTATTATTTTTGATATATTTTTTATTGTATCTTATTATTTTTTTATTTGGAGAATATTTTTTTGGACAATTGTGCGGGTAATGGTATACCTACCAGGATAAGGGATAGGTGCGAGATTAATAAATTGCGGAATTTTGAAGATAAATGTTCAAAAAGGTCAGTTTTCTGGCTTTCTAAGAGAGATTTTATACGTCCTTACTCTATTCTATTGGTGAAATCAATCATATTAAGTCAAATGGGTTAAACTTAAAAATTTCTCTGAGCTTTGGGGGGGGGGGGGTTTATCCCCCAAAACCCTCCCCTCGCTGCGCCACTGCCTACCGTAAGTAAGTAAGTCTGTCAGAGTACCTATCCGAAGATGACGTATGAATGCATCGTAACTAGTTGTACGAGCCAACATTAAAGTAGACGGAAACTAAATCCTTTGCTTATTTCATTTTACGCCATCCACTGTGTTCCACAACATCTCGCCTCACACTCAGGAGCGGATTCAGGATCGAATTTGAAGGGGGGGTTATGACCAGGGATCGGTGAATATAGAACACTCCCCGGGAGAGTTTTCTCATGTAATAGTTTTTAAAATACCCATTTTTTACGCAGTTTGGATCCTAAAATTTCATTTTTATTCTTAAAAATCTGAGAAATTGAAAAACTTAAGACATTAAAGGATAAAAGAGCTATTAACCCATTATAGCCCAGTGTTGATTCTAAGCAACATCAAAAATGTATACATTTCCTGATGTATTTAGGAAGTACCTAAACTACCCATTATTTTGTGGTGTAAATTGTAATGACGAGATATTTGGCGGCCACGATAATTATGGTTGAGTGCAAAACTTCAAGTTTTCAAAATGAAAAATCTTGAAATTTGATTTCTTCCAGAGGCAGCTCTGGGTAAGAAAGGGTTAAGCTGATAAAACTTAAAATTTCTGATAACATTTGGGGGTTCATGACCCTTGTGACCTCCCCTTAATCCGTCTCTGCTCACACCCTTGATTTCATACCTTCACAAATTTTGGGCCTTCATAAAAAAATGACGTGGACTGAACGCCGTCTGGACCTCATTCTTCTGAAGAAATAACCGAAAACTGCCGCACATACTGTTTTGGAGTTCAGTTGAGTGGTTTCTTAGCTGCGTCAGTGTCTTTTCTGCATTCAATATTTATCTCCAAGCTTAATTAAACGAGAGCATTCAGCGTGTAGGCATCAATATTACGATTGCGCAATCTCCATTTTGACATTAGTTATTTCAGACAATTGTAGTCACACATTTTCGTTCAAGCTTTATTATATAATGTCCAGGTTATTTAATATTAAAAACCCAGGGTATTACATAAAATGTCGAACAGGCTGGAAACTCAAGAAAAATCGTTTTCATGGTAACTGAAAAGTGCATAAAAAAAGTTAGTGTTGCCATGGCTCAGTAACTAAGGAGTTGCGATCCCATGTTTATGGGCAAAAACTCTCCCTACCACCTCTTGCACTATTGCAGATTTCTCCTGTAATACCCTGTTAACGTCCTCGATGAAATTCGCCTTTTATTTAAAAGTCACCTTTATATCGACCGTGAACACAAAAACGGTTCTAAACGGAATGAGATTACAATTGTTTGGGCGAAGGCTGCATAATGTTTTTCTCCAAACGGTCTGAAAATAGTGAATTCGGAAATTTCGCACGCCTGCGATGTGGGTATTGATTTCCTCCGAAAAAGAATGGCTCGGAAGTTTAAAACGCCATGATCAAATCTGGAAATCATTCCAGCCCGTTCTCCAGCTGAGCCTCCATTTATTTTTAGTTACGAGAAACTTACATCAAGCTTCTCGTAGAAACTTAGCGATACAGAATCACTTTCCATCTGCACGTTATGTTTCTCTTGCCAGTTTTCGCGTTTTGTGTGATCTGTATAAATGTCTTTCGTGGTTCTTCGCCATGGAGGCGGTTTGCGCAGTAGCTTGCGAATTTGGATGATATAATTATTCATTCCCCGCACATTTCTGCGTTCATGTTTATTCATGTCATGATTAAAGATCATCAACTTCAAGCCGCATCAAAAGGTGCATGATTGGGGGTGTTGCGAAAGCGAAAATATCGAGAAGATAAAAAAATGTGATGTGGAAAGATGTGGCTACCGAGTCCCATCCTGCACAAAAAGTATAAATAATAAAATGCAATAAAGAATAAACAAATTAGCTTTTGATCACTCGAAGAGTAACGCGAGGGTTCTGATTATGTTTACATATTGATATTGCGTAGTAATCCTAACTCACCTATCACATTATCAAGGGCGTACCCAGGATCAACTAAAGGGGGCAAGCCGTGGTCGTTGAGATGTAACTCAGAAATGGTTAATTAAACCGAAATTATAACAGCACTGTACTAATTTTTAAAATTATTTGCTCGAAAAAATATATTTTCATTTTAATTATGTATTTTATAATAATATCACTTTTCATGAATTTAAACAAAATTTGTTCAAAACTTCCGTATTGAACTAAATTTTCTTTCGCTTCCAGGTGCGGGGGGCAGTTGCCCCCTGCTGCCCCCCCGCTGGGTACGCCCACGTACATGTCAATTATCGGCATTATAAAATCGGCCCCAAGTTGAGTGAGACTGTTCTGAGGCAAGGAGGTGGAGGAAAGGAGGCATATTTTCCCGCGCAGCACCCATGGCTCCATCCCAGTCCTGCTCAGGCGTCTAAGGCGGCGTGGACGCAAGGGTGCCGCACCCCAAGGTCACTCGCCCAACATTCTCCCAAGACGACGCTTCTCCCCCTTCACTTTTTTCACCCCCTCAGTCTACACCCCTCTCCCCTATAATGCCTGTATACCGTCTCCTTCTCCTGCTCCGCTTTTTTTTTATCAACCACCAGACGCTAGCACTCCTCTTGAGGGAACTTCGGCGAACACTTGTTCATTGCTGTGCGGAAGCCGGGCTTGCAAAGCATGTGTATTAATAATTCCCTTCCTGTCTGCAGACATTTCTGCCCGTTTCTGCCACTGCAATGAATTTAATGCCCTTTCAACGCTTTTATCGAGTCTTTCTTCCGCATTCATTAAACATTTTTTATGTTAATATTATTGTTATATTGAATTGTCTCCATAGTATCGGTGTCCGCACAGAGTGCATTTTTTTCCATTTGTATTCTTTTTTGTTTTATTTGCATGCATGAATCGACTCTGAATATTGAAATTGACGTACAGTTATTTTCTCAATGGTCAGGGGCTCACGAAAATAGATGAAATATTATCATCATTGTAATTATTGTTGATTTTGTTGTTATTTTTTATTATTATAATTCCTTAATTCTGTGAACCTTCGAACTATTTATGAGTTCAAATTATTGATTGGTCTGCAACCGTAGATTAATGTACATTGGTACACGACGTTATTTAATTTTTTTAATTTTTATTTTATTCCCAAACCACCGAATACAGCTCGTATCGGCCATTTTATATCGGGGTATTCAACAAATTTAGCAATTGCACGTACATAGACAATCATGCCCTGGATATGGGAAATCTATATATGCGGGACTCGAACCCGCGTCCTCTTGTTTGGCAGGCAAGGCCCCGCCCCCACCGAGACCGGCTATAAGTTTTTAAAATTATAAGATAAATTAAAAGATAAATTCATAAAATTTAAGTTAAGAACACTGTAGAAGTTTAAAAAAAATTAAGCCTATAAGTAAGTAATTTTAATTTATGAATGACAGAAATTCATCTTGAGCTAACGACGTGCGAGAGCAAGATTGCCTATAAAGTGTTCTGTGATTCTGTATTAGAGTTCCCATATTTACTTCCTGTCTTGAACCATTTTTTGGCGCTGAAAAGCTTTTAATTTCCTTAGCTTTGCTCTTGGGGAAACCCCTATAAGACTTGTTTATTGCTGCGAATGGAATGCGATATTGATCGCATAATATCATAAAGGTCAAAAATAATTATAAAAAAATAAAATCAGCATGGAGACAACTCATGGTCTGGTAATTGATACGAGCATGGTTCCCATTCTCATATTAATTTAATTTACATTTTTGATACAATTATTAACCCTTATTCTTTTATTAAGGACGTGCATTTGTGATGCATCATATGAGATTTTGTCCACTTTCAGTAAGTAAGTTCAAAGTAACAAATGATCATGTGGCCAAACTCAAGAACTTAACAAAGCTAATATATAATATTGGTAATATAGGCAGACGTGGTCAATAAAACAAACATAATTAATGAAGGATGCCAATATGATATTCTTTAACGAAGATCTGCAATTATTTCAGCGATGCTAAATTATGAAAGGAATATTGCAGTATCATATTATTTCATATTGTTAAGGAGAAACGAATCCATGTATCGGAGGCTCCAAGTTATTTCGACCGCTGAGGTACTTTAGCTGGCGCAATTTATATTAATCAATGTTTATAAATCATAAAATTTTGGCAAATACAGCTATGCATAGTACTATATTATAATACGCGAGTTATCTTCAATTCTAAAATAAAAGGAATAAAGCTCGCAATTCCAGATTATGCTTCATGCTCTCATTAGTGAGTTTTATAACTCTCAGTTGGTACTAAATCAAGTGTTTTTTTCGGGATAAAACTGCGGAGAAGGTTCAATGATCTGAGGGTTGCATCTACATATCTATCATATTTATTTATTGGTGTCTTTTGTCTATAACTACGAAATTTTCTATCTTTACCTTGGTTACTTAAATGCAAACTAATCTCGTCGGGGTGTCCAATGTGGAGAACGTTGAAATGAATAAATCACCTCGGGTATCACACGAATTTATCGAATCCTTCTGTCTATACCTGCCACAACCTCCACCTTCATCTTATTTACCCATACTTAAACAAGCAAACCATCCTGGGCAACAATATTAAAGACGCCACTATACCATTGATGGACTTAATCCAGTAGTTCCATCGCTCTCTTTATATAAGAAACCATCGTTCGACTGTTAAATTTCATAAGTGTCGCTTTACTGTTCGTCGGGATGCTATGGGCTCATCCGCTTTAAAACCTTTTCCGCTCCCAGCACAATTCTTTTTCCGCTAAGCATGATGGCGAGCATCATATCAGTCTGGGGAGTAATAATGTCAGGGGAAATTCTACCTCATCTCATCTCTTCCGACCACACCTTCTTCTCTTTCGTCGCCCGACTCTTTAAAATACTCCATGAGACAGAGACTTATGCAAGAGTCAGGAAGCGAGGCAGTCGACCATAAAATAACGTAAATATGGGTGCCATATGGACTAAATAACATCAAGTTTCCGATTTATCGATGCTTATAAAGCCTAATTTACACTTACTGAGCTCAAAATGCTGGTTAAGGCTGAAAACCTGTCCGGATTCCCCAAACATTGCCGACTCCCATGTATTTTAAATGAGATAATGCGATACTATAGATAGTGCGCATTTAGATGTGCTAAATCTGTCGCATGAAATGAAGTAATTTATATTCCAAGTAGCAATTTTTTCAAAGCAATCAAGTCGAAAACTTTACAACCTACGATGAGGTATTGAAATTCATATTACCGGTCGCGCATTTTCTGTATCGGTACTAGAAATTGAAGCACAATTGCCCACACTTAGTGGAAGTAATAGCGGCTAACTAATTTTCCAAACAAGCTAATGTAACTCTATCGGTTTCGACACTTACTGTGTCGTTCTCTGATGTTTTGAACCATTGAGAATGACACGGTAAGTGTCAAAACCGGTTGGGTTGGATAACGTTGTGTGAAATATACTTATTCGTTATTGATCATAATATAATGAAGATATTCTACGTAGGTGAGCCAGCGAAGATTTCATTTTTTCAGTCCACAGATTTCATTTTCCAATTTAGTGTTCGACAAACCATTTTCATTTTTAAACCTTGATTTTTTATTTTCTATCAAAACCCGAATGGTCAATTTAATCTGTGGATCGTACAAACATTTTTCAGTGATACGTTCACTATTCATTTTATTTTCCGTCATCCTATGTTGATTATTTATTATATTTCCATAGATTTTATTTTCCGGCCCAGTTTTTGACAAGCTATGTTCATTTTCAAATGTTAAAATTGTTTATTTTGTCGAAACTTGGGCTGGTTAATAAAATCTGTGGGCTAAGTAAACGTTTATGGCTTATTTCAAGCCTGCCGTGTGAATGGCAGTGAGATTCACATTAATTCCCATGAGAAAAGAATTCCTCTGGACCGGGAATGGAACCACGGACCTTTGGTTTTCCGGGAAACTGCGCTGACCACTACGATATGTTATAGATAAATCGATATATAGGCGTTCTAAGTGGAGGGCAGGGGATGCAATTGCTCCCCCCCTAGAAGCGAAAATAAATTTAGTTCAAAACAAAAGTAATGAACAACTTTTCATTTTGAAGAAAAATGATATTAGTACAACACATGGAACTAAAATAAAAATCATTATTTTTTAAAGCAAATAATTAAAAAAACTAATAAATTTCTTTCATAATTTCCTTGAAAATTTGGCTTCATTAACCTTTTCTGAGCAAAAAAAGTTACAACTTGAACGACCGTCACTACTTTTGCACCCCCTAGTTCTTATTCTGGGTACGCCCATGAATCGATAAATATCGAAAGATTGATGGTTCCATTTCCGGTCCAGAGTAATTTTTTATCATGCCAATCAATGCGAAAACAAACGTTTGTCAGTGATTACGTTGACTATTCATTTTGTTATGTGCGGTAGTGACGCATCCAAAGCAAACCTGTGCTGGAAAAAAATTCTTAGCTTCAAAAGCAGGTCGTAATGAGGACTCATCATATGATTATATGGTTAAAGTCAAACACGAGAGCCAAATTGAAAGCTGAGATGCTCTTCGTTTTGACTTGAGAGGAAGGTGGGATCATAGGGATTTTTAAATATAAGCCGTGTCTGGCCCTCTGCCAAACAAAAACCTGAGAGAAGTTCTCAGTTCTTGTATCGACGCGGAGTCTGGTGAAAGCCCAGATGAAGAATATGGAGATTTTTTTTCACTTCTGTTATTTGTTATTCAATGCATTAGGAAGATTTTATTCAGCTCCGTGGATGATTTTCATTTTGTAACCAGTGTATGCATCGATGAGGCCTATTTCATGAGCCTCGATGAAGATAATTTATATTATTTTGGTGAATCGTTCTTAACAATTGGAAAATACGTCTTTGTTTATTAATTGAAGAGCAAGGAAATATCTTTTCCATTTTATTTGTCCAAAGCTCAGTACATCTTTAATTTTCTGCTTCAGAACCAGCATAGACATCATGAGTTTCCTTTATTTGTGTGCAAAAATAATATTTTATGATTCCAAAATTGTTTGAAATGAAAAATTGTTCAGTTTTCGCTACATAATTTTTTCCATGTTGCTTTAATGAAGCTAATTATTAAATATCACTTTTTTACACTCAAAAAGCTCGCTATGTAGGCATTACACTATGAATAAACAGATATTTTGAAAAAATTGGGAGATAATATCTTCATGGCGTCATATTTACATTCCCTTCAATCAATCTCCTTTGCGTTATTTGTTTCATTTTATAACTGTAAATGATTTCGAAAATAGCTTTTTTTGTAGGCTATTTTATGACGACATAAAAGTCGCATCAATTTTCATCACTCAGCGGGCTCGTTCATCATATGACTTGCGGAAGTGCCCAATATTAAAGCGATGCCGTCTCTTAGGGAATTTAATAACATCGAGTAAGCTTCCAGTTAGGAATGAATTTCCTGTTACTTCCAGTTAAAACGCATCCTAGTGACTATTTTTGCTGTATTTGTGCATGTTCATTGAATATATTTCTCGATTACTGAGTTAAATTTTTAATTTTTCTGTTACTCTTTAAGGTTCGGCAGTAAATGTATATAATAGGTCCTCACCATGGCTTCGGCAGTCATATATTCTTGTCAGCTCTTGGAACTTAATTATGGACCTCGGATGCAAAAGTCATTCAACTAATATTTGACGTAAATTACATATCAATGGAAGATCGAATAGGTGTGGTGTCCAGAGTGTTGCCTTCACGCTCGGTGGACCCGGGCTCAAATCATTGCGGTGGTGTAAACATTTCGGAGGTTGCCTTATCCCTGTTTGAGTGATGGACAGAGGGCACTTCCAAGTACAACACTCCGTCCGTCGGATGGGACGTTAGGCTGTGGTTCTTTTGGCGCTTTTAGTTTAGTTAGCCTGGTTTATCTTTACCCTTACCTCCCTACCCTTTCCTTTAGGCGGAAATGACTTCAGCAAGCAGTCACCACCTATAAATACCCTACCACCATACCATAACATACGTAACATTGCCAATATAATAAAATGTATGCCAATTACCCAGTGATCTTTGTCTCTGGCTTTCATAATTAAGGTCCAAACCATGAGGATGGCAAAATAGCTGTCGAAACGTTGTCGAGGAACTTAATACTTAATCAAAACTCTTGTCCCTTCTCTTTAATTAGTTTACAATTGAATTATTTTCCTTTTTTATTTCATTATTATAAAACAATTGTAATAACCTTTCAAGCCTTTATTTAGCAAATTAATGTAATCATATTCATTCATAACCCTGATGAAGGTATAACAATATATCGAACTGTTGGCCAAAATTTTTGCATTTAAATCTTAAAGACCTACAATACGAGACACCAATCGACGTTAAAAATTGCGGCCAAGAGAAAGAAAAAACTAAATTTAATACTTTTTATTGACCAGCCCTCAAAATTTGGTGTGCATGTGGGAGTCTAATCGCGTGCTGCATGCTGGTGATTGATCACCCTCTGCCAAACACCCTAGAGGTGGCTGGCAGGGTATTATGTAGATGTAGAACGTAGCTCTCCACTCGATCCTCCTGTCAGCTAATCTTTCATACTTCTTATTTCTTCTATTTCGCATGCTTCATCACCTGTATATACCATACCATATATGTTATCCGAGTTGTAGATTTTCCGTTCCTATCATCCACTTCACCTTCGACGATTTTCATCAGGTCATCCTCAGAATATGGCCTGGTTTAGTTGTTCCGCCTTCTTATTAAGGTTTTCACTTGGCTTTTCTTCTCTTCTACTCTTCTAAGGACTTGCTCATTACTCACTCGGACGATCCATTTGATTTTCATCTTTCATCCGCATCACCACATTACGCATCATATACCTGCACCGCTGCACCTCCGAATTTTAGTAGGTCCTTCGATTTGTGAAATTCTATCTTTGCCTGGGATATTTTCCAGCTTGCTTTTTTTCCTTCTTCTTGCTTCTTCCATCGATGCTTTTTCTTCCCAAATATCAGAATTCTCTCCTCTTCTAATTTTAGATACCCTATTTCAATGTTAGTCTTCACTTCCTCTAAGTTGTTTATCTTCTTAACATTTTCGCAGGGCACCTATTTTCTCCTACTTTCCTTATCACCTCCTCGCCTCACTCGATCGACCTTTTTGATTTAAATCATTTTTCTTTTGCGCCACATTTCGAATGCTTTAATCCTTGATTTCTCTGCCGCTATCACAGTAAATGCCTCATTACCTCAGGGAAGCGTATTCGTACTCCAGCTATAAGTTCTGATGATGCGTTTTCTTACTTATATGCTTAATTTCCTCCAGTTAGTGCATCCTCCTTTTTGTGGATGCTCTCCTCGCCTGATCCATTTTACTGCTAACGTCTTTCAAGTTTCTTACGTAGCTGCTTAATGGAGATGGTGAAATGGACAGTGAGGAGGAGAAACGGCGAAGTCCTGTACGTGGTGGGTGAGGAGAGGCAACTTTTAGATGAGATATGGAGGAGACAGAAGGTTTGGATGGAGCGAGTACTTGGTGGGGAGGGGATGTTGAAAACGGTGTTGGAGGGTAGAATGTTAGGTATAAGAGGAAGGGGAAGGAGGAGAATAGGATTTTTAGGGAGATTAAAAGGGAGTACGCCTTACAGTGAATCGAAGAAGGCAGTGCTGGAAGGAAAGGAAAGCTCCCAGATTACTTCTTTAGTACTCAATGGAAACCTGACTTAATCGGAAGAATACTATCATAATATGTAGCTGGTCATTCTGTTTCTCTAATAACAGATTTAATTTGCCCCCAGTTCTTTCTCTCTTTTAGTGTCAGTATTTATAATTTTTATTAATTTTTTATTTGAAACGTAATAACGACCGCAAATTTGGACCGTAACATAGAATTATTAAAACCTACATTAAATATAACGAGGTCGTATACTCAGAATAATTGATTAACTTTTGTTATTGTTTTATAAATCTTTTGTTCGGCATTAGAACTAGCTTACCCTAAGAGAAGCAACTGGGCCACCTTGAGAAAAATTAATTTACTGAATGGATTGCTTTATTCTCCATCCCGTTAAGGTATTTGCCCTCGGCATATGACCTTGATTTCGTTAAGTGTCTTATTGATTTCCGATGATTTTATGTAAACTGATAGTGCGAGATTCAGGACTGAGATTTCCGCTTCATCATCTTTTTAAAAAGGCCTGTGTATATGTTTTACTCTCGACTTCTGTGAGAGCCAGCATAACCCTCATTAGTTTCCTTTTTTGATTAAGAAGAGAGTAATTTTTATAAATTTGACGTTATTTGAAATGAAATTATAATTCGCACACTATTTCATGACGACTCTTATGAAGATCTTCCGGGCTTTAACCCGCGTCAGTCCATCATTCTTTCAGACGACGGTTTCGCCGGCGTTGGAGTCGTCTTCTTCAGGTCACTGTATCTTTTCCACCTTTTATATCCTAGCCGTTGCGTCGGTCAAGTCGCTCCTGATTGGCTGTTGTCAATAGTCTTAGCTCCCGATTGGCCGTTGGAGAGAGCCTCTTTTCTCCAAAAACGTTTCCATGCCTGGGCTATCTTCTCTTTTCAAGTTATTTCCCTATATTTTAATCTCTTTATCCTCAAGCATTATCCTCGGAAAATATCTCCATTCTTCGGATATTAGCTTGGCCTCTTCCATTTTATGTTTTTCGTGTGGCCTGTCCAAGTGTGCTCTTTAGTTTATGACGACGTTAAAGTCACATCAAATCACAGTCTTTGATAAGCAACGCTAAATATTCGTTTCTTCAAGCCATCATTTCTTCGTTTTTGATGTGCATAGTAGAGAAATACCGGTAAAGGCTAATCGGTTCCACCATAGAGAGGAGGAGTCACGACAAAGTGCTGGACATGGTGGGTAAAGAGAGGCAACTTCTACATGAGATACGGAGGAGAGAGATGGAATGTATCGAAGGAATACTTAGTGGGAAGGGGATGTTGAAAACAGTGTTAGAGGGTAGAATGTTGGGTAAATGAGGGAGAGGAAGGAAAAGAATAGGATTTTTAGATTAGAATGAAAGGGATTAGGCTATATTGTGAATTTAAGAGAGAAGTCCAAGTTGGGATGGTAGACAGGCCGGGGTAATCCGCAAAAAGCTCGAAAACCGCGGTACAAAACGATACTCTCCCCTGTTTTTCTGGCGTTTAATTTCCTTTGATGAGGTACTTTCGTGAGAAGTTGAGGATTTTTAGACAGAATGAAAGGGAGTAGGCCTTATTGTGAATTGAAGAGGGAAGTACAAGAAGGAAGAGGATGTTGCAAGAATGCTTCTAAAGTACTCCACGGAAACCTATCTTAATTGGTATAATATTTTAATGATAATTATAGCTTCCGCCCAGTCAGGAACGATACATTAAGAGAGATATTTTGCCGAACTGATCGGCACGAGTATTTGATTCTCCCCCGTACAATAAACGACATAAATCGCACAGGTTTAACGCACGACGCAGATTTTCCCTTTTTTAACAGTTGATGTGCTAACAACCAGAGGTGCCATGGTGACGGAACGCCGTTCCAGCAATGGCCAACAAAAGACATAATAGTCTAATAACACTTTTATCAATTTTGTTGCCTCAAATTTTCAAATACATATACATTCTCATCCAAAGCAAAAATAGTAATTAAAAGTAATTAATGACTTGTAATAAAAAAACACAAGAGTAATATTTCACTTCTAAAGAAATTTAAAGAATTTGCGACCGGCACTGCTAATTTTGCCATGACGTCACTGCTAGCAACCCCCCCCCCCCAAAAAGACTATTGAGGCGGCTTGCGGGGTCGTATGTAGATGTAATTTTATGACCGATCGCACCTTGGAAAAAGAATAACCTTCGTGCATCGATGCGGTATGCCCAAACCAGGCGCGGAACGTCTTTTCGGACCAAATAAATTGTTTCGTACCGCTATATGCCAATCAACCTTTCACTGGTGATTCTCATCTCTGTAGCAACCATATGTCCTAAAGGCCACTGCTGACTGCTTGACCTCAATCTGTTCAGCTGAGAGTTCCAAGACCTGAGCGTTTACATGGTAATTGCGTGAGCGCTACTATTTAAATGAAGTGGAATATGTCGCTTTTCCCGCAGATAAATATCGGGTGCGGAAAGCACACGAATGTGTTCCTATATGTCACTGTGAGAAATGACATCTTTAGAAAAATAATGAGAAAAATGCTGAGTTTCGTCTTCGCTTACACATAAAATGAATGATAAAATGGCAATTCTTATTCACGATTTCCTTTTAAAGTATTGAAGGTGACCATTAAAGTTTTTTACAACATTTAAAAAACCAATTGCAACGCTTGCATTGAAAACTTCTGGGATTGCCGTGAAAAATTTCTTGAGTGATTTCCGAGTCCCACGTATAGATTCTCTCTAAATTGAAACCTTTTCAAATTGTGTTGAAAACCTTGCTATTGCATTTAAAAATCGCAGCCTGGACTTATCGGCACAACAGAAAGCTTTCAACAATTTTATTTGAAATCTTTAGAAAACCCTTAGTGTGGCAAATTGGTTCCTGACAAAACTTCTCCGACCTATGAATGGAAATTATCAGAAATCTCTTGAAGTCAACTAATTTACATCGTCATTACTTTGCTACTATATATTGATTTCGACGTTGGTAGAGTTTTGCATTGTTCTCAACTTCTTTAATTTTTGTGGCATTAAAAATGTGTTTTCTGTAAATAGTAATGAATAGACCATCCTTGTATTAAAACTGTAAGTTACGAGAATGAAAACTACGGGATTACCAAGATTTGGCAACGTGACTTTCTGCGCAAAAAAACAGGCACCTTTAAAGAAAAAAATAAGTACTGTTAATACCACAAAGCTGAATACTAAATCAATCAAACTCTTAAGTAGTCCTAAAACTAATGTCAATGTGTCGACATGAATCAGTTGTATTATGTTTAGTATCTCACGTATTATAAAGGACTATTATAATAGAATGGTGCTGTTTTATTAATTCATGGGAAGATAGTACGGATAGTGTGGCAGAGATTTTTCAGGCGAAATCAGGCCATCCCTAGTTGAGTGCCTTTAGGAGGGCACTTCAAGAGCAGCACTCCGTCCGTCGGATGGGACGTTAAGCGCATTCCGTTTGGAGTAGGCTAATGTTGACGCCGGGTTTCTCTGTTCTGTGGGCGCACTTATTGAAATTTATTAATTTCGTAAAAAAACTGCATGAGACGACAAATTGAATAATGAAAACAATAAACTTAAAGTAATGTTTCTTGATTGAAGCTTTCGCGGCTCATGATGGTTAAAAATAAGTGACATACGGGTGTATGCCGCGTGTCGTAATGGAGATTGCCCCGATGTTTCGCGACCGACTGCTGGTCACTTCATCATCACCATTCCCTTGAAGAAGTGACCAGCAGTTGGTCGCGAAACGTCGGGTCAATCTTCATTATCTACATCTACATCTACATAATACCCTGCGAGCCACCTCTAGGGTGTTTGGCAGGGGGTGATCAATCACCAGCATGCAGCATGCATTTGGACTCCCACATGCACACCACACCGTCCAAAAAACGTCCCGTATAATAACAAACTATACTACTATATGCTGTTAGAAATAGAATATAGAATAGAAATTCAGAAACATGCTTTAAGCTTTACATAGGTTAGTAGGCTATACTACAAGTCATGCAATCTATTTACGAGGTCTATTGCTGCCGTTATAATCTCTTATTGATCGAGGAAAAAATGACATTCGGAATCTGTCTGTTCTGCAATCTCTCTTATTTTATTTATATGATCTGATCTTCCGTAGTACGTTGGCGTCCGCAAGATATGGTTAACTTCGTCAGAAAAGACACTGCTCTTGAATTTATCTAAAAGGTTTAGTCTATTTTTCAATCTACGGTCCGACAGAGATTCCCATCCGAGTTTATCTAAGAGGTCAGTTACACTAACAAGACTATCGTAACGACCTTTCACATACCTGGCAGCTCTTCTTTGCACGCGTTCTAACTCTGTTATTAAGCCTTTTTCATGAGGGTCCCAAACACTGGCAGCGTATTCCAAATGTGGTCTAACGAGGGAAAAGTAGCTAATTTCTCTCACTTTGTCGTCGCACTTTCCTAATATTCTTTTAACAAAACCCATTTTACGATTAGCTTGACCGGTTATTTCTCGAATATGTTTATTCCACGATAGATCATTACTGAGTCTAACCCCTAGATATTTCACGGATTCAACTGCCTTTAACTGGGTGCCCCGAGAACGCTGCCAGGCACCCGCATGTCACTCTTTTTAATTCAAGTATTGTTGCCTTCATTTAAACCATGTTCAACACCTTACATTCTTTTATAATAACCCTTTTGTTTGAAAATCTGCAGACATTCATTTTGTTACTCGTTGCAACCGTCTCAGAGCAAGCAATAAAACTCTAGAATGCCTTTATTACTGTTGTAAACGACGACAGATGGCTCCTTTCTCCGATTCTCCTTCACAGATGTTCGATTTTTAAAGATGAAATTTTCTCTTTGGATCATTGTGTAATCGGCTTCTCCTTTCAAGTGGATACCGCGATATCAGCTTGAAGGTCTCACCGCACAATCTCACCCACCTATCTCCAAAGAACTGGTATTCAATTCCTTTCCCATACACGGAGATAATTCTACCAGTCGATGTAGTTCAAGGTGCTTCTAAAATGGCAAGTACATAGGAAAATCAGTACATGCGGATGAATATATAATATTGTGTTAAGGATTCTTATATCATGGAAGAACAGAAATTGCTAATGTAAATGCAAAATTATAAATTAACCTGTTTCCGCTCACCATAGCCATATGGCTACCATTCTGAGTCTACGGATCCTACCATTCTGAGTATCCGAGGCTCTCGAAGAAATACCGCACTCATTTCTGCTGTCGAATTGTCACCGATATGTTGTTTAAGCTTGCAATAACTTAATCCACTTATTAGTTAACTTTTGAAGTCGGTGCGACGGGTGCGGAACGGAAGTTCAATATGGACGCCTACTGACTGTTAAATACAAGAGGACTGCATAGTAGAGGTCCAATTCAATCCCAAAGAAGGCTGATTTCTGTTGACACTTCGATCGCATTTTAATCGGCTTTCAAATGAGTCCGCGGCGCGGTGATGAGTGCAATGCGATCCACTCTTATTCAATATTTAGCCGTATGGTCTTTGCAAATGCGAGGAATTGGATTTTAGAGTAATAAATTTGATAAATAAAATCATCACAAATGTAAAATTTCGGTTGAAACTCCTAATTATTCCTTATTTACCCGTGAAACTCGGATCAATTTGTCCGTCAGCGACGCGAGTGAGGACTTTTGTAAACTCATTAAAATGCGCGGTGGGTTACAACAAACTTAGAGGCTGACTTCAGGATCCTCTTTTGTAATATTCGTAGTTAAATACATGTACCAAGGGGACTGTATAAAAGAGGCCCAATTCCATCCTGTTGAAGGTTGATTTTTGTTGTTGTCACTTCGGTCGCATTTTGATCGGTTTTCAATAATGTCCGCGATGCGGTGATGACTGCAATGCGATCCACTTTTTTCCAATATTTTTCAGCATGTCTTCATATCATTTTCATTTTCAGTTATTTTTAAAAATAAATGAAAATAAAGACAAATTTTTATTTTTGTAAAGTTTAGACATTATGTTTACTGGCATGATTCCGCGCATGTATCTACTGAACTTTAATTGTCTAATTCATGGTACCACAAAGCAAAGCCTTTAACGTTAAATAATGTAGTAAAGTGATAATTTGACCCCCTTTCTATCCAAAAATTCGTACTAAAAACTTTAAATATACTTGAAAATAAAACCCTCATTTGATGAATATATCTCGCGACTTCTCACAGCCGTAAATATGAGGCAACGGGAAATATATGGTGGAAATACTCACGCTATTAATGGGAATATCGCGTGAGCCATATCGTTCTATTTTTAACCTATTGAGAAATAGTTGAAAAGGAAGCAAGAATAGAACTTATCAAAAGTCTGCTGAAATATAATAGGTAAATTGCTCGAAGATATAACTTTTACGCGTGGAAGCAGTTGGTGCAGTGGCGGTCTGGCCAGGTCGGCTGGTCGACAATCGCCGGGGGCCCCCACAACTCTTGCGTCTATCATGGAACGTATATGAAAGGTATAATAAAAAGAGTACTAGAACCAAAGTTTTTTTGCAGATATAAAATTCTACGTTTTAATTAGTCGCTTTATTTGAAACATAGTCAGTATAAACATATTATATAAAAAATAAATAATGTATAGGTGTCGGAAGATGCAGGAAAAGTAATAATTTTTTGAATCGGCTTTAGAAAAAGTATTTTCAGAGTTATTTTTTAGATTTCAGAGCAGTTTCAGGGAAAACATTCATTAATAGATAATCCATTAAACAAAATTAAATTTTAAAAGCTTTTTTTCATTTCATTTATGAAATTTTCACTTTTTCCTTTCGAAATGACTGTTTTTATTAACTTTTATCTAGTATTTAAGAGCAATATGAGTGTCATATTCCATTTCCGGGCATGCGATTTCCTAACATTTTCCCGGGGAGGTTCCCAGACTCTCCCGGTAAGTAGGGCCCCGTCAAAAGCCCCAGCCGAGAGCCCCTAAGCACCTCAGACTGCCCATGAGTTGGTGATGAAATTTTAGTGGAAAAGATAGTTATTTTTTGGGCTGGAGTGTTGAGGATAACACCGGGTCAGAAAAGGTTTGAAGTAGAAAAAAAAGAAAGTTTGCCGGACTAGTGAAATAACCGGAGATAATGTTAGGGTAATTTTTAACGACAAGCGTAATCTATTTTAATTTGTCCACATGAGTATTTACTACTCACGTAAAAAATAATTATTCCTTTACATTTCAACAAAAATTGGGTACGATTTTTGTTTGCACGACTCCATATCACCGTGCGCAAGTATAATTCTCACACTTGCTTTCTAATGGTAATGCCCAACTTCCCGTATGCGTTTTGATTAAAATGAAATTCTATGACTAAAATACGGGATTAAAATAAGTATCCGATAGTATCGTAGAAAATTGTCACGAACCCTTTAACTGATTTGGTAAAAAATTAGTTGATTTATATTGCTCAGCTGATATTAACTACAATGATAGTAACATGAAAAAAGATCTGAAGCTTTCCCGACACATGTTGGTAGTGAAGGCTTCTCGGGTGATCAACGGGGTTATCTCCTCGATAGCTGCCGACGCACGAAATCATCGTTATTTCTATCTTACTCCCCATCATCCTAAACTCCATGAGATGTAATATATACACTTAAAATGCTCAGCATGCGCCTGCGTGGAAATTTATTCCGCATCCGTGGATCTTCTCTAGGGGTTAAGCGTGAAGCAGAAATGGAGAAATGTGACACCATCCCTTCCGCCTTATACCCGTCATTAACGATTCCAGAAGTGGGGAAAGCAGAAACAAGTGGAGGAAAAAAAGACTGTCAAGCGTCCATGGAATGAGGAAGGGGAAGAGCGTGATCTGGAGGTGTCTAGGATAGGAGTGGAAAGACTAGTAAATCTCCATTTTTTT
Source organism: Ischnura elegans (assembly GCF_921293095.1). NCBI lineage: Eukaryota > Metazoa > Arthropoda > Insecta > Odonata > Coenagrionidae > Ischnura > Ischnura elegans. The sequence continues at coordinate 63,777,782 of NC_060255.1, read as the reverse complement.
TCCACCCACGCCCAGAAAATTTCGAGGGCACAAAAAAACGTGACCCTTCTTTTTAAAAAATAAAAGAAATAAATAGAAACTGTGCCCTCGTCATTACCCTACGCTGGAGGCGTGTCAAAGGGTTTTGCCCTCTCGCCCTAACCCCTTGCATTAAAGGGTCGGGAGGTATGTTTAAAAAAAACCTTGAAGCACCCCTCATATGCACACTTTAATAATATCCCAAAAATCCCTCTTTCTCGACGCCCTTCTTCTTCCACTGGAGTACGCTTCACGGAACTGGGGAGGGCCCGAAAAACAAGTCATTTTGGCCCGGTCGACGCCCGCTCATCCGAGCATAACGATTCTGATTTTTTTCCCCTCGGCGATCCTTCCTTATTGGCTTCCTCGTGTGGCCGTCTCGTCAGTCCATAGCCGATGTTCGACCTGAAAGGAGTTCAAGGCAGCTGCAGGCATCGTGTCTCATCACCGCGAGCAATAGATCACGGCCACAGTGCACTGAACTGCAAACACTTCATATGGTATCAGGTTGAAATTGTCGCCTAGAATTCAAAAGTGTACGTAAATAAACAAGAGCGATTTTTGGCATCTGCGTATGCGACTGAAATTGAATGGGCAAAAACGGGATTGATTTTAAATTTTGTCTTCATCGCCAGAGTTTTATAACGTCATCGGTAATTACTTAGAGCAGATTTTAAAAAAATAATTTTCGTCAGACGTTGTATTTCTCAAAGCTTGAAGAAATTAACAGCATGTTTATAAATATTAATCACGATCATTATTAGTGCGATAGGAATTGTTTTGGTTAATATTTATTCCCAATCAATAATATTATTAACTGATCAACAGTGGTTGCCCTCAACAATCCAATCAAATATCCTCGTGGAATACATAGATGCAAATGGCGCAAAGCAGTTTTTTTGACGGTGTTTCACCAATTTTAAAAATCTGAAAAAAGAAATTAAATTATAATTTGATACAAGGGCAACAACATATATTTATTTCGGCGTGTCTATTGTTCTCTAAAAATTTTTATTTAATTTTGAAAATTTCAAACTTACGTAAAATTTTTGTTTTCAGTCAAAAAATTTTGGAAGAAATCAGAATGGTATAGCGTAAGAGCATATACGTTTTAAAATAAAGAAAAGTTTTTACAACAATAAAAACTGGAGATATGGTTAAAAAACGAAAACTCGCGTTTCAATTCTTTTGGATAAATTTCAATGGGGAACTTGCATGAATTTTTTTTATTTCATAGGCGGACAGAAAATTATTTTCTGAATACAACAAAGAAAACCGCATGTAAATCTGAGTTTTCCTTCGCGAGATATTTAATGATAAATATAACGAATTTTAAAGCGCGGGAAAAACTCCCTCACCCCCCAAGCCACTGCCGACGAAGCCTCGATGACGTCAAAGGTGCCTAAACATCACGCGAAGCTATTGTTGTGATTGTTTGTAATAGTTGCCAGCAGTTGTGAGAGCTTCGTTTGTTAGACGTGTTGATTATTTTATATTTAAAGATAAATATCCGACGATAGAGGCTTGGAAGCCCTCGTATTTTGCATTATTTATAATATTAATATCTGAGTAAGGGCATAAAATATAAAACTGGAGCAGTTAAACCAAAAATTTGATAATACCTAAATAACATCGTTGTAGGAGTCTGAGCCACGGCCATTGGAAGGGGGATACGTTAATTGTAAGTTGATATTATCGACGGCATATCATTCATTTAAGTATGTAATTAGAACGATTTTGATGTTTACTAATGTCCGGTTAGCTTTTATATACAATAACTTCATCCGTTTATTCGTAGGTACCGGAGAATTCGTCGTTTAGGACTGTCAGTGCTTGTATTATGGGGTGAATTCCAGTCAATGCAACTTTTGCTCGCTGATTGGAGACATCTAGAAACATTTTTGTGCCAAAATAGTGTTATTTTCAACGTGACATCTCCCGTTAAGCTACTGCTAATAATCACAGTGCCAGTGGTTGTAATGCACAAAGTTTGACAAGGTTGAAAAATATCGGCCAAGAGTTATCAGTGTTCAATCGTGATTGAATTGTAAAAAGTGCTATTACGCTATCGATAAATGTCTAACAGTAGTGTAAAAATTGTCAGTGGCGCGCTAATCTCCGTTGTTCACCGTAGATATGACATTTCACGATCACGCTATTGAAATAAAAACTGTGTGTGAAGTTTGTTATTCCATTATTTCAACGAATAGTAGTGAGAAATGTCACATGTGTGGGCTAATTTAAGGGTTTAAATCAGTGAATAAAAAGTTGTATTCATCATAACGAGTTCTGTTATTGTAAGTTGTACGTGATGAATATAAGAATGTGATAGTGACATCCAGTTTTTGATAAGAGTATTTGCCTATTTCCTATTATATTTTTATGGTATATGCTAGTATATTGTTTATGGATTTACCTATATTATTTAAATAGGTTGTAGCTTGTGTGTGTGTTGGCAGCGGAACCGATTCGCGATCTCACATGTGGATTGTGTGCAGACTGTTTTGCTGTGAATTCGTACCGTGGGACGGATAGGACTACCTTCTCCGTTAATCCGGCGTTGCCAAATTCAACAGCACAGCTTACTCTAATGTCAACAGCACAGCTTACGATCGTTATCCTCCAGTATTACAAGTTTCTTTTAGAACTCGATTTGCCGCCGACGTATAGCAATAATTTGTCTTAACAAATTCCATGAGGGTCGTGGCATCAATTTTTGGTGTCCTAAAAAAAGGCTGGTGTCCTAACACTCCATGCCACACGCCTTTTAGGCGGCTTGCGGGGTATTATGTAGACGTAGATGAATTTCAGGTGTACTATTCGAACGAGTGGCAACGTTATCATCCATTTTTCTGATAACCAAAACACACGAAGTGAAACGCTTGTATTTCATAATCCCGATGCCGCATTATTAATATCCCAAGTAATAATCTAGGCACAATAGCAATAGGAGAACTTGCCCAAGAATAACAGAACAAAATAAAGTGACGATGAGCGGCTAAATACTCCCTCAAAACAAATTTTACACCATGCGCTCAGCGTATTTCCCTACTCCCTACGGTTGTTTAGGCACCTATGACGTCACGCCTGGCCTCGGCAACGCTCGGGTGTCTTCGCGCAGTTGTCGGCTCAGAGAAATTTTTCTCGATTTTAAATGCAATTTTTTTATTTCTTTTGATGTTGAATGGAGAAACTGAAGGTATTTTTGCGAGCTAATGTATCCATTTGACTTATTCAAAATAGTTTTTAGAGCAATCTACGACCCATGCAAGTTCCTCATTGCTGTGGTCTGAAACTTAGGGGAAACACATGATTTTTAAGTGTATATTTTTTTATTCTTCATAATGTCTGGGGGTACTTTTCACCATATTGACATGCAAGACCCTTTAGCACTTAATGAAGGAAAAGTATGTAAGAATCATTATAAAAGAATTCAAAGAAAAGGATAGAGAAGAGTCTGATCTGGAGAGTAGCGCTCTACGGTGCGGAATCGTACGATAAAAGGCTGGAGTTCGAGATTTGGGTGTGGGGAAGAATTGAGAAAGTGAATTGGACGGAGAGAAAGAGGTACGACGAAGTATTGGACATGGTTGGTGAGGAGAGGCAGATTCTAGATGAGATACGGAGGAGACGGAAGGTTTGGAAGCAGCAAGTACTGAGCGGGGAAGGGATGTTCAAAACAGTATAAGTGGGTACTATGTCGAGTAAACGAAGGAGAAGAAGGATTAGAATAGGATTTAAAGATAGTATGAATGGGATAACGCTATATTGTGAGTTTAAGAGGGAAGACCAAGTTGGAAGGACAGATGGGCCGGGGTAATCTGCAAAAAGCTCTAAAATCGCGGTGCAAAACGATATTATCCCCCGTTTTCATGGCGTTAAATTTTCTTTGATGAGGTACTTTCCTGCAATATTAAGAATTTTTCGAATCAAATATCGCTTCACTCCAAGAAAATTTGATTGTAGAGCCTGAATTAACAAGCCTTAGAGAATTCAAAAGAGAATTGAAAATTGCTAGTTATCAATCAACACAAATAAACAAACAGAAAACTCTTTGTGTTATGTGTACACGCTGGCGTCACACGTATACGTCGCGTCGTGTTGTTTCAGCGCAATTGCAATCGTAAAGAATTTTTCGAACCAAATATTCCTTAACTTGAATATGGTTTGATCGAATAGCCTGTATTAACAAGTCCTTGAGAATTTAGAATTGCTGGTTACCAAACAGCAAAAATAAACGAACTAATGCCTAAGATAAAAAAAAATTTTGTGTGTAAGGTGACGCTACATGACGAAAAACATGGAGATCGTATATTCACTTTAATTGCAATTTCGTGCATTTAAATAATTAATATGAAACTAATGATATCTCTAATGGACGTAAGATTTGAAATTGCGCATTTTTGGCTATTACAGATTTTTTACGCATTTTCTCAAAAAGTGAGCATGCGCTCTTATTCTGTTGAAGTTGGGTACTCCAATGTTATTCTCATCTTTACGTCACTGCGCAGCCACCTATTACCACTCTTGTTAAAATTATTGTTCAAATACGTAACGCAATGCAATGAAATCTGCGATGAGGTTGAGGTCGACCGCCTCAGTTGAGCGGGGTGCGGGGGCAATGGCGTGACCTTGGAGTGGGAAGTAGTGATGTCACACTGCTGCTGCGGAATCGATTCAGAAACAAAAGAAGACGCCGAGGCTCGTAGGGGGTGGGGGGAATCACTGAATGGGAGAGAGCAAAGGTGTCGTTCACTCGGATCTGAGATAGCAAAATTTTTGAACTGGTTAAAAAATTTTATAAACATAAATGATACAAAATGTCACATTCATAGCATGGAAGGAGTCTGTAGTTTACAGCTGATGATGCCACTTGATGACATCTGTTTTTAAGGACTAGTCTGCGAATGACATCATTTAATGTATATATTTTGTAACATTATCCATTTTTATATACAGTACCCCATTCCTAATATCAACATGCAATGAAATATACAATTTAAATATCCAATACACAATGAAACATACGATACTAACAAACCAAAAATTATGAAGCAAAACTTTTTATTCGTTGACAATATTTTTAAATTTATCCGTAATTCAACTGAATGCAATTTTCCTTTATTTTGAGCAATATAATTCTTCAATCAACATTATTTTAATTTTTACCTTAATTTCGTGTCTTGTCTTAAGTTTACTAAAATTACGCCTGTTTAAATTCTATGGGAACTACCATTTTGATGTGTTATTTCCATATCTTGTGTATTAAGAGGGGATAGTATATTTCCTAATTTATACGCCAACGATTGAATTTTATTTAACGGCATTCAAGGAACGGACTTTTATTATTTTGGACCTTGATAATTGATTTATTTATCGAAGTTTATCCAACAATCATACTCAGTAACAGATAAAACCATAGATGCATCACATATTACAGCAATTAGAGTGGTACAGAATTTACCAAGCACCTTCATTTACAACATATCATTACATTTCATGAATTGTCTTACGACCAAATGCTTACTATTTACTTGAGTTTATATTGCAAATAATGCACGTCCTCGTAAAAGGAGAGTTTTTACCGTATTTAGTGTAGCAACCTTTCTTCAAAAACAATCTATTGTTCCTGCGGCACACTTTGGGTACATAAAAGTCAATCGATTCAATCATTTTTCTAGTCGTTCACACAATATCATACAGATATATTAAATTAATCTCATGCCATTTGTAGTGGGTGGCAAATTAATTTCCAGTCTCTGCATACTGCAAATTTCTAATATCCTCTATCACGGCAAATAATTATCCTTTGCAGGATAAATTCCATACTCTTTCATGCATAAAGTTCTGGTCAAGGTCGGTAATGGTCTGATCTTTTCTGTTCATTCTCTGTAATTTCAATGCACTTCTTGCAGTAAGGGGTCCAAATGGTAGCACAATACTCCAATCTGCTCTTCACAAGAGCTAAACCATACAGCACATTCCGAATTTATTCCGTACAAAGAATGAGTAAATAGACTGGTTTAAATTGTGCATAATATTCCGTCGAATATGCATGTCATCACATATGAGATACAGTATATTATGTGAATGTGCTTCATGCACGTTGTTTTCACATATTAAATCATGAATACAGCAAAAATATCCGTATACTTACCCAAAAACATATATATATTTACATAAATTACAAATTATTAACATCATACTGCGTTGTACTCACCACGCATATTAATGTCGCACGTAATATTCCCTTATTAGGTGCATATTAGACGAATCCCTTCATCTTTTATTATTTCATCTATTTCATCACAAGGAAAGAGGAATATTTTTAGTGCAATCAAAATCGTAAAGTTACAATAAAGAAACAATAGAGAGAAATAAAAGAACAGTAATTCATACAAAGAAATAAAAATCGCGCTCTTCTCATAAATTTGGTATAGTATACGAAGTTTATGGGAACAGTAAACCATTTCACTTACCTATCATGGACATTGCATGAGTCTATTACACCAAATTATGGTAAAATATGTGCATAATTCCTGAATATTATGTAAATATTATCAGTTCTGTGCTCTTAGGGGAAGTTTAGCTCAACCAGTGATTCTATGGCTTGCTATTGCCGAAATCGTGGTCGGGAATAAATATCAGTGTGGAACGGACGAAAGTGAATTTTCATTTCCTTCACAGTTTCACTTTGTCACGCGATGACTTGGCGCATACTTTGATAAACACGCAATCTTTGGCTACAGTTATGTGCTCATCAGTTTCCTCCGTGAGGCGCTTGAGCTCTTCCGAACCTTGAGCAAACACCGGATTGGACGTAATTTAATATTCTCAAAAATAGAAGACTTATCGCTCAACGGAGGGAAACTAATTACTCTCGGCGGCGGAAAACCGTGAAACCACACATCCTGCACTCCGCTGAGCACGACGAAATCAGATTAGGTTTGCTCGCGATTGCACTGTTCAAAACCACTACTTTTTGCGTTTCTTGTTGCGAAAAATGTTTTGCCATCATGGAGAAACTCGAATACGTCGAGAATGGAAATAAAAGGAGATAGTACAGGTTTATTCTTCTAAGACAAGCAACCTGCGATACGCTACATGTGTATTTTATAGTTATTGAACAGAGAATCTATGACACGTGCAAGTGTACGCGGGTGGTGTGAAATCCCATTGAGTATTCTTAGTTCCATACAATAACTGAGTATATCACAAGTATACTTCTATCATCATCCATAACCAATCATTCTGAAATGAGTTTGGCCTTGCTATCCACTCCATTCCTCTAAAGATGCGTTTACACTGTGTAACATGTTGTATGTAATTTGTTTTATATAACATGCTAGACAGTGTAAACGCACCTTAATGTATAATTATATTGCTCTTAAATAATCCTTCTGCATTCATTCCCCCAATTATTTTTTATCCGAGGTCTTCCTTTTCCGTTCTTTCCTTCAGTTTTTCTTCAAATGTTGTCCTAATTGCTCATTAAGTGATAGAATAAGTTGCGTTTACTTCTCAGGGCATTCCGTACCCTCATAATCATAATATCTTCTGAATTAATTATGCTAATGTAACACTCCACAGTGTGCTCTTACAAATGACAAAGCGGGCAATCGCAAAAAAAACCAAAGCAAAAAAAGTACCCACCCAGGTGAGATTCGAACATGCAAGCACTGGCTTAGTCAGTGAGAATATTACCCCGTCGCCATCTCAGCCGAAAAAAATGAACCTCTGACCCCGACGTGATTTGAACACGCAACCTTCTGATCTGGAGTCAGACGCGCTACCGTTGCGCCACGGAGTCTATTTATATTTCGTAGGTGCCTATGAAATCATATTCATATTTCATATTAATATCATTTCATAGGCACCTAAACTTTGTGACCAGTTCAATTCCTCCGCTGCACAAACACTCAACAATCGCTCACCGAATCAAATCCGCTCATCTAGTACAACTAGCTCTATTTGATGATGCCTATTTGATTCGGTGGGCGATTTGTTGAGCGTTTGTGCAGTGGAGGTATCGAGCTTGTAATCAAAAAAGGCGATGCACATAAGGCTATCATTAAAATACGAATTTCAGGAAGTAATGGTTGTTAACGAAAGAGCAAATACTAATAGAGAAAAAAACATGCATTTAATTGTCCCATTGCGATCAGTTACTATGGGTCAGAAAAGTATAGCTACAAATAAGGTGGCCCCATATATGGTTTTAAATAATTTTTGACCACCCGTTTTGTTCTATGTGTTATTTTACGTCTATACCCTTGAATATCTAAATTCTAGTACCAAAGTGTAATGTGTTCTAATCCGAGATAAGTACATGGCTTCGACGCTTACGGGAAAACAAGTTAAATATAAAATTCAAATAAAACATGAAAAATTGCACTGTCAATATGGGTTGAAAGTAAAAAGTACACTTATTACTATATTACCCAGCTACCAGTTACCCAGCTACCGGATTCAGGGGGGGTGACAGTGGTTATGGCCCCTCCCATCAAATTTTATAAAAAAATAAGTTTTATTAGTTTAATAGTTTTTGTATGCTTAAATGTCTAACATTATTCAATTTCATCTGTTAAAAAATAAAAATGAAATTTTAGGCTCCAAATGCATGAAAAATTGGTATTTTAAAAAATTTACGTACACAGGCTTAAAGCGCAAACAAAAGATAAGCGATATAAGATAGCAAGCTAAGATTTTGGTGGCAAAAAAATCGGATATTTTAACATTGGTATTATCTCGTGCGAGTTTTGGTAAGTCGATTAACTAGATTCAATAAGCCCACCGTTGACATCAGTCGCGTGGTTGGGTAAAATTTCCTTGTTTCCGACGTTGCAACGAGATCTAAGAATAGTATACCGCGAGAGGCGAAGCTTTATTTTCAACGGTAGCGTTTATGTTGCACTTACTTGTTGGGGAATTTTTATAACCCATATAGTATGTTCATTAATGTCCCATTGATTGTCATGCATATGAATGCGTCAAATAAGGTTTCGATGAAAAAAGTGAATATTAATAATAAGGTTATTGATTTCGTAGATCGTGAGTCGAAGGAAGACGAGGCGGAATATTTTAGGGGGTTGGTAAAATCAAAATGTTATGTATGAAATACCGCTCCAAAGGGTGACTTCTTTAGTGCATGGAAAATGGAAAGCGAAGAGAAAAAATGCTACCGAAGTGGTTTTCTAAGGGAGAGGAAGGGGATGTAAACACTCCGAAAAAGTGATTCCGGGAGGAGGAGGTGACTATTGCGGGGGTGTGGGGTTGGCGTTTGAAACAAGTGAAGCGCGGAGATCGAGGGGTTGGTTTAGGGATCAATTATTCTGCAGTAGCGCTCGGGACATTGTTAGACTTTCTAATATTGTAACATGCAGCGATTACATTAAGTAGTCAATTACATTTTTAACATATAACTGATAACTTCAGGCTTTACTTTGTGAAACCTCTCCATATTGGAAATAAAGAAATAGAACTTTGTAAGGTTCACCATTATTTACTATGGACACGACCCGGGTTTCAGGACCTTTACCTGAAGATGTAACCACGTTACGAAACCTGGGTCGTGTCCTTATTAAAATAATAGTGAACCTTACAAAGTTCTATTTCTTTATTTCCTATATTTTAACGATTATTTTTTATCTTTAGTTGTTAAGTCTTTAATCCCAACTATGCTTAATGTTAATTGGCTCTGTATATGTTATGGACGGAGAGGAGGAGGAATGACAAAGTATATACTACTATAGTAGGTAGTGTAATGTACAGCAATAAGTGTACTTATTTCCCAAATTATAGGGTAGATGGAGGGTAAAGAGAGGCACCTTCTATATGAGATAAGGAGGAGACAGACAGTATGGATGGAGCGAGTGTTGACCAGGAAGGGGATGTTGAAAAGAGTTTTGGAGCGAACAATGTTGGGTAGACAAGCTAGAGGAAGGAAGAGAATAGGATTTGTAGATAGAACGAAATGCCTAATTGGTCTCTGTAATCAACCTACTAGTGTGTGTGTAAAACGTCATTTTCAAGATCAGCTACGAGGTGGTGCCTCGAATATCCATCGCGTCTCTAAGTTGGTGCGGTTTACAAGTGAAGCGCGACTATCGAGGGGTGATCTTAAGGAAGGGAAGGGGTGCAGTCGGCAGTGGAATCTTATAAGAAGGATGACGAAAAAAACGACAGGAGTCGGAGAGGAGGTGGTGCTGTCGCTATTGACGTGAACAGCTGAAGGTGGAGGGCCGCAGTATAGGGGTCGTTTGTGCCACATTGCTGAGGAGGGTTGTAAGGCAGCACGATTGCTTTGCGCCTCTGTCCTCGCTTTTTTTGCGTCAAACAGGAGTTAGTGTGCCCTCGGCGGCGTAAAGGGCGCGTGGAGAAGCGTTGGAAGAACAACCCTTCAGCTGTGACCGGCGTGGTGACCCACGTGATTCCGACATAATAAGAGGGGCAGATAAACCTGCTCCGTCGGATGGACCGAATAATAACTTTTGGGAAATAGTTTAGATTAAATCTTTGGCGGAAAAGTCAAATAGAGTACTTTGCGCCTGGTGTTGAAGGTATTTTGAGAGAAGTTCAACCGATTCAGACGTGATATAGTTGAAGTTCGGCATATTGGAATGAAAAGATAGTTGCACATTTCCACGATAGTGCTCATATTACGCATTAAATTATTGTGGATTAGTGCAACTACCTTTCATCCCATTGGCGTACCCAGCGAGGGGCAGTGGGGGGGAAGGGGGAGGGCAGCTGCCTCCCCCCTAGAAGCAAAAATCGTAGAAGTCCTTAAGTAAAATCAGTTCTGAATTGAGACAAAAGTATTCAACAAATTTTCTTTAAACCCATGAAAAATGATATGTATTAGTATAAGATATGTAACTAAAATAAAACTATTTTTTTAAGGAAATAATCTCATAAACTAATAAAGCGATGTAATAATTTTCTTAAAATGCTGGTTTCATTTACCTTTTCCATGCTAAAATGTCACAACTTGGCTTGCCCCCCTCTAAACCATGGCTTGCCCCCCCCTAGACCATGGCTTGACCCCCCCTAGTTATGATCCTGGGTACGCCCTTGTTTCATCCCAATACTTTAAGAGAGCCTAATTAAAATGGTAAAAACGATCACATATATATAAGATTAGGGGGATAAGCTGCAGAACCGATTGATTTAAGATATCGTTAAGATTTAAGAATACACTCTGCCCGTGTAGTTGATAACTGATTATATTTGTAAATACTAACTATCTGCGAAATGTTTTGGTACGTTATAACTCATACATAAATCATTGAGCTAACTTTTCGTTTTTAAATTACTAATTATTAGTTATATTCGCATGGTAGCATATTCGTGTCCTCAACACTCTTCCAGCATCTGGTCTGAGGACGTGTAGTTGTCCTGAGTGATTTTCCTGTGTGACTGCGTAGGCTTCCGCGATGTCGAGGTTCCAATTTCTACGTTCTTCCGGTGCTACCGCGTCGGTTATTGGTTTAAGACAACAGTTTCGCTGGCAGTGCCATGGATGTACCCAGCGAGGGGAAGGAGGGGGCGGCTGCCCCCTCCCCCCCCCCCAGGAAGCAAGAATCGCAAAAGTCTTTACGCAAATTCAGTATTAAATTGAAACGAAAGTATTCAACAAATTTTCTTTAAACCCTCGAAAAATAATATCCATTAGTATAAAATATGTAACTAAAATGAAACTATTTTTTTAAGGAAATAATCTCATAAACTAATAAAGCGATGTTATAATTTTCTTAGAATGTTGGTTTCATTCACCTTTTCCACGCTAAAATATCACACCTTGGCTTACCCCTCCCCTAGACCATGACTTGCCCCCCCTCCCTGGTTATGATCCTGGGTACGCCCTTGGGCACTGCTGCCAGAGCCTTCAGGTCGAAGATGCCAGTACACGATTCTCGTCGTGTATACGGGCTCAATGACAGAGCGACAGATCAGCAGCCACATTTGGCGGGAATGAGCCCGTACATAAGGAGGACGACAATCTTGGAGGACGACAATCTTCGACCTGAAGACGCTGGCAGCAGTGCCAGCGAAACTGCTGGTCTTAAACCAACAACCGACGCGGTAGCACCGGAAGAATGGAAACGTGGTTCTCTTGTGTCCGGCGAACGAGCGCATTTCTGATTGTAGCTAGGATCAGCGCTGCAGGCTTGGTGTGAAATATTGTGGTGGCTTGCACGTTGCCTCGTAGATAACCTTCTCTCTGGGAATCAATTTCCTTGAATCATTATCATACTAGTGACTAAACGAGGAAGGGCAAGGTAAAAAATTAGAAGAAAGGGAAGTTTTGGGGACCATGCGTTAACGAAGGACCAGATGCATAGGTCACGTCATAATGCATTAAGCAGTTATGTTAAATAAAAACTTTTGCGCTATAACGCCGCGTCAATTTTTGGATAAACCCAACGTTTCCTGGTCGCTTTCTCAATGGATTCTCTATTCCTTCCCTTGAGAGAGAATCCCTTGAGAAAGTGACCAGCATCGGTCGGGGAACGTTGAGGCCACCCAAAAAATTGACCCGGCGACATAGCCCAAAAGTTTTTATTTAACATGACGAGTACCCGCGAAAGTTTTAGCGAAGCATTAAGCAGTTTTTTGAGAAATATTATTTACGTATTCTACCGATTAGGGTACGTTTCCATTAAGAGTTTTAGCAGTCTTCCCTTCCATCAAGCACTTTCCTCTTCAATTCACAATAAGGCCTACTCCCTTACATTCTATCTACGAAAAACCATTATTTTCCTTCCTCTACCTCGTTTACCCAACATTCTACCCCCTAACACTGTTTTCCACCCCGCTGAGTACACGCTCCATCCGTACCTTATGCCTCCTCCGTAACTCATCTAGAAGATGCCTCTCCACACCCAACAAGTCTAACACTTCGTAATTTCTCCTCCTCTCCGTCCACTTCATCCTCTCCATTCTTCTCCACACCCACATCTCGAACGCCTCTAGTCTTCTCTCGTCCTCCTTCCATGTCCATTTTTGTGTCCATGATAAAATTTTCAATTTAGTGTCCATGTTTTCGCACCGTAAAGCGCTACACTCCAGATCAGATTCTTCACTATCCCTCTCTTTAAGCTCTTACATCACAATCCTGTCATTAACTCCTTCCTTTTCATGAACGTCTCCTTTGCCAAAGAAATTTCCTTCCTGATATCCATACTGCTGCATCCCTTCAAAAGGCCATTTTACATAATTGTCGAATAACACTTTTATCAATTTTTTTACCTCAAAATATCTAGTATACACATTCGTAACCAAGACAAAAAAATTTGTAATAACATGTAAGTAATAACTTGTTTAAAAAAACACACAGAGTAATATTTCACGTCCAAAAAAAAGTTGAGGAAAGTGCGTTCCGGCGCTGCTAATTTTGCCATGGCGTCACTGGAAATTAGTGTTGTTCTAAAATTTGCCCAGTGTAAAACGGCCTCGAGGTATATAACGGAGGGAAAGAGTGAACATTGATTGTAATACTGCAATTATGAGGAACCGCAGTCCTAGAAGGAAAGGGTACCTATTTCGGAAGCTGATGCAACGGCAATGAATGATTAGGAGGATGTCGACAAAAGAAAGAGAAAAAGGTGAAAAAAGACATATTGAGATACAATGAAAGAGAAGGGGGAATTGGAACAGATAGATTAAACCGAGAGTAATAACACGGGAGGGAAAGGGACAGGTTGAGATCAAATCCCAAATTGAGAACGCGAGATAGATGACAAATATAATGATGATAGTAGAGCAAGAGTTAAGGGACTTCCAACTCAAACGAAGGGTTTGTTACCATGCGCAAAAGACGGATGTCGTGCTTATTAAGCCGCTGTCAAAGAAATATACCCTACTTTGTCGCTAGTCTGCTACGGGCGTTTTCCTAAGCAATGCACGCAACAAGTACCTTTGTACGCAGTTACGCGCACGGGTGCAAAGGTATATAAAACAAAGATGAAATCCTCCATGAAAAAATCATTTGTCTTATCCGTGATAAGATGGAGAAAATAATAAGATAAGATTGATGTAAGAATGAAATAATAATTATATAAGAATGAAATAAGAATTATATAACAATGAGATAAGGATGGTGTAAGAATGAGATAAGAATAATAGGAGAAAAGGATAAGATAAGAATGAGGTAAGATAATGACAAGGCAATATAAGGATAGGATAAGATAAGATTGGATATTATAATAATAAGATATAAAATACTATAATAAGAGAAAAAAATCATTTGCCTGAGTCGGGAAACTGCTTAAGCCAGATGACTTTTTCATGGCGAATTTCATCCTTGTAGTACATAACTTTGCACCCGTGCTCGTGACAGCGTTCAAAGTTGCTTGTTTTATGCAGTGCTTTCGAAAATGTCCGTCGCGGAATAACGACAAGGCAGGGATCATTTTAACATTCGCGAAATTTGACGGAAAACCAATTCCCATCTGGCGAGGGAACTTCAAGATACGGCGCAATGACGTTATTAAAAAAATATGGGAGTTCGTTTGCTCTTCAATACCCCAAAGAAAATAAAATGCATAAATAAAATGTTTCCCGGGAGGACCTTTGAAGAGAAAAGAAATTACAGGACCAAATTGGCCCTGTGCTGAGAATTTGTGGTATGATATCGAACATAAACGTGACATAAACAGGAATAGAAGGATGAACAACTTTGCTTTTTCCACATAGTAATTTATTAACACCGACCATGGTTTCGTTACATAGTAATATTATGGATGTTACTCTGTAACGAAACCATGGTCGGTGTTAATAAATTACTATGTGGAAATAGCAAAGTTGTTCATCCTTCTATTCCTGCGGTTATGGATTTCCACCAAGTTACACCCGCTACGATTAATTATAATAAGTGACATAAACAATTTCATGACATAATTTTTCTCCACCATGGATAGTGTTGTTTTAATATGATGTTCTCCGCGTCGCGGCGCTCTGAAAGATATCTATTCTCAATTGCTGAAGATGCACTTAAAGCGGCCTTTTTGAAATAAACCTTTTTTTCTCCTCCTTCCACCCACGGATTAATCCTTAAGTCGTGCGGCGGACTGCGTGCCTAACCCTGCAGCAACCCCTTCCCTGACGTCTCGTTCCCTCCATGCATCAGCGACTGCACTCCGGGGCAGACACAGCCCCCGCCACATTAGAGCTCAACCAAAGACACTTGTCTGCGAGTTGAGCTTGCAGTAGGTGGTGGTACGTAACGCTCCATTTGCAAGAGCAAGGCCCTGTCAAATGGGGTTCGTTATTTTCGTCGGAAGATTATATGGGGGAGTGCGTTGTGGCCTGGTCTCGTAATTCAAGCGGTCCTCCACTCATCGGAAAGGGTGCCGGGTTCCAATCCGGGGATTACAGCGGGAGACAATTTCGGGGAGGCTGAAGACCCCCTTATCTCCAAAGCTCCCCTCCTCCGTCCCCAGTGTTCCATTATTTTGTGCATTCATGGATCTCATTTCGAATTCAAAGTAAATATAAATAATAATAATATATATTTATTCCACATTATGGTACATGAAATTATAACAGCTTACTCAAGCATGAGTTTTTTACAAGGTGGAATATAGGCACCCCTGTGGTAAGAACCAGTGTTGGGGTTGCCATCTCTTAAATTAAACACACAGCTGGCTGGTGCGGCCAAAAACAAAAGAATATACTTACCGTAAGTAATGAGTCTAAGTACGCTTTTCTTTAGCGTGTGTTCCTTTGAGAATATTATGAAAGATTGAAAGATAAAAATAAATGGAAACAAATACATTAATTGCCATGATACATAGAAATATTCCATACACTGTACAGAAATCAGACTAATAACATACAATGTTAAAATAATGTGCAAAGATAGTATTTACAAGTACTCTTCAATGTTGTCTATGGAGAACAACCATATTTTCAATTCACGTAAAAATAACGTTAAGGGCTTTATAGAGGTGATATGAAATGGTAGGAGGTTAAACATCTTAGTAGCACAATATAAATAAAACCTTCTAAAAGCTTCGTTATTCGGTTTTGAAATAGGAACTCTATTCCGTGGCTATTAAATGTACATCAACTCCAAATCGTGCTATTTATATTGAAATAAATACTTGCAGTTTTGCACGATTATAACTTTTTACGGCATAGGTTTCAGTGTTACCACATCATCTTTGAAGATGATGTAGTTTAATTGATGCATAGTTAGTATTTATTTCGATGCTGAAAAATTTCACTCCGTCACACCTGAATCTTCGGATTTTGCTCTGATCATAAGTTTGACCGAAATGGTACTATGGTAAAACACGTATATCATTGATCTTCTGATGCTGATTTGAAAAACCGACGACAAAAATGTTCACGAATGAATGCATTTTTTTAGGCAATGGCTCTCAACGCATTAGAAACGTGGACCACTGGAAGGTCTGAGCAAGAAACAATAGCAGCATTCGAGACCTGGCGATAGCGGTTGGTACTGAAGATCAAGTGGAAGGATGGTGTGAGAAAAGAAAAGATGTGGAGAAGAATATAAGAAGGTTGGGAAGTTTTGAGTATCATGCGCCTAAGAAGGACCCGATAGATCATGTCATATTTATCAGCGATTGCGTAAGAAATACATGTACTAAATATGAATCTTGGAGTGAAGGTCTTAAAATTGAAATGCAAGTTTTATCAACGATTCGGTTTATATTTCAACCCTCATCAAGGCTTGCAATAAAATAGAGATAATAATTTTGATGCATAGACAAAGTAAAGGGTTGCAACGATATTTTAACAATAATTTAATCAGAATAAACATTAAGTCGTAAATGGACAAAACGGAAGAGAATAGAATTTTGACACATCTTTTTCAATGCTTATCGATGGTAACTAAGCTAATATAATTCATCTTTACCTGTCAATTTAGGATACGCATAATGAAGGGATCAAATACTAAAAAATATTCAGCATGGAGGAAGCAATGAGGTCGTACACTTAGATCCTAAATCGCAATTAAATATAAATAATCCTAATGTAATTAGTAGTTATACAATTCATTTAGTAGATGAAGTGAAAGGGAAAGTTATGGCGGAAAAAGACTTCCTCATTCCGCTATTTTCTCATAAACTTAAATATTCGAAAATTGTTCCCCATTTATACATCTGTGAAAGGGTTAAAGCCGTTGATTTTTCACCACGAATAAATCGGGAAGTAGGCCTTCAAGTATTAAGGTTTGGTTATTCTGTATTTCCGAATGAAAATGAGCACACTCGGAGAGCTTTTGGATCTTTAAGTGAATCTTTCAATGAGCTGTTCATTGCTCGTGGTAGCACCAATGACACGATGGTAATGAACCGTTTAAGTGACTCGTTGCTCGCACGATATAGGCGGTCACTTGCTGTTCTTCCTAGCAATACCACTATTTGGCTCTGTGACGTCACCCGAATTTTGACACATCTTTTTCAATGCCTCAGATTCGAAATTGCAGAATAACCCTGTGATGGATATGATGGATATGATGCTAAAATAGAGGTTTTGTCAGCGCTTTTTGAAGTTGCGGATTTATAATTCTGTTGTTCTCTTACGCTTTGAAACCCCAGTTATTCGCGAAATATCTCGGACCGAAATGCCCGTGTTCCTTGGGGGAGGCGCGTGGAGTATAAATATTTGGTTGCCCGGAGGCGTGGAGCTCCCTTTGGCGAATAAGACATGACATCATTTCGAAATGCAGAGAGAAGAGGGGTCGCGCGAGAGAGGAAGCGTGGCAGGGAAAAAAAACAAATGGATGGATCCGACGGAAGTGGCGATGGATATCCCCCTCGCGGCCAGACGGTCAAGTTCATGCAGGCGAGCGCGAAGGTGCACTTCTGCAGGTGAATAGGGTAGTTTCCTTCATCAAAGAAAGCGAAAGACAATGATTGCTATTCGTTACCCACCATTAGTGTATTCATAATATACAAATATTCGGTTTTATAAATCCCAGTTTAGACGAATGGCAATGGTCAATTTTATCCTCATTTCAAAAAGGACAGATTGGCGCCCATACGATGCTACTCCACGTGACGTCACAGGGACCTAGTTTCTATAGGAGTAGATAGGAGTTTTACATCGTCTGAGGTTACCAATGCATGTATGAGACACAGAGCTCAGGGAAACATCTAAATAATCACCTTTTAAAATTGCCTATGGTCGGAAAGTTTCCTTCGTTTGATGAGGCATTAATAATCCTTATTTAATCCAAGCGCTATCTGGTAGCAGGGTACTCTGCTACCTGCTAGCATCCTGCGTCGTATCAGCGCTCAGAGCCTCGCTCCAAGGTCACCTCACTTGCGGCAGCGGGAACCAGAACGACGTCACACGGGCTTTTCCCAGCTTTCATACTTACGCGTCGCGTTTTCGCGCGCTTGAAAATTTTCACTTATTTAACCGCGAAAAATTTATATCGTCATTTAAAAATCTGAAAGCGTGAATCACGTCCTCTAGGAGTAATTATTTTTCGATTTAGGCAATAAAAAATATTAGGAAACCACCCTATTACGGTAAGGAGAGGAGTCGACCGACCGCTGAGGTCATTTGCGCCATGAGGGAAGAAATCGCTTGGGAGGACGGGTTGAGAGAAACCCGGCGTTGGAATTAGCCTTCTATTAACGAAAGTCGCCAAGTGGACTACAGCTTTACGTCCCATCCGACGGAAGGGGCGTTGAACTTGAAATGTCATCCACACAATATTCAATTAGGGATCGAGCAGTCTCTGAAAATTCTCTGCTGCCGCCGGGATTTGAACTCGAGTCCACGGGGTGGGAAGCGAATACTCCAGCCGCCAAACTAATTCGATCCCCAGCAATTGAATTAAAAGGTACAGGCAATCATTCACAATTATGTAGCTAAATACTGCGAAGCCCCCAAAACCTTAAATAAATACTTTTAATAAATATGAAATTTTGAGGTTTAGGTCATTTTAGAATAGTATATGGGGATGTTACGTAGTTAAAATCCATTTTCAAGGAATATTTTATGAACATATGAGAGGCACAACAAGTTAAAAAGCTGATCAATTATTAAAAATTAATTTTAAATTGAAAATATATCCAATGAAACATTTTAACTGATAGGTTTAAAATTTAAAAAAAAATTAAACGAACTAAGAAAATTTTTGTGAAATACTTTTTTTGTAGTTGTTTACCTTGCTAGTTGCTATATTACGATGTTATATTTGTATTTACATTTATTTTGAATTACTAGTTTACAATGTATTTTTCTTAAACCACCGATTTCAGGTCTTCTATTGCATTTTTTTGTGTGATTGCATATACATTTTAAAAAACATTCGGCACATGTTCTTTTTACAAATAGGGACCTAAACCTTAAAATTTCATGCTCATAAAAATTAATCAATAAGAGTTCAAGAACAAAATAAAAATGAACTTAAATAACCATAAACTTAAAGCTAAAAAAATAATTTTGCTGTCTCGCGATCCTAAGTCCATCTGTTTCCAAGCCTTTCTGTTTCTAAACGTTCTTTTCTATTCAGACTTCCTTCTTCCATTAACTCATATGCCAAATGTGTTCCAAATTTTGATCCTTTTTTTCATCCCCCACACCCAACTTGCACCATCACTATCGTAATTTTCCCCCTATTCCTCGCACCACCCGATGACTATTCTTTGTTATTATTTGTAAATACTGTTGAATATTTTTTTTTGTTTTTGTTGGTTACGTTGCTTAATGTTATGTAATTATTTCTCCTGTTATTGTCCTCTGTAATTGGCCTCGTGCTGTTTTTGGACTAAATAAATAAATAATTGATTAGCGACTATATTTGAATAATTTTTAGTTGAATAATGCAAATACTAAAAACAATTGATTTGATTTAATTCATAATCTGCCATCTGAAAGTTCATTTTTTTAATGTTAATTTACTGGTCCTGGCTTTCGGTGGCGGAATACGACTCTGTAAAGAAATATTTCGTGAGCGAGGTTTATCTAGAATAACATTTAGCACATACTGCAAAACTTTTAATGTGTATTGAATTTTAAAATCTCGTAATTTTAACCATGTCAATCCCTCAGGCGCCCATCATAGTTTTGTACGTGCAAATTGATAAATTAATGCCCATCTTCCACATGCCTCTGCATGGCGAGTAATAAATTGGTTCTTCATAGGAAGCTTGTGCTCAGTGATAGCCGTATAATTCGTCTCCCTCAGTGAACACATGTTAGGGTTTTTTCACCGCATGAAATATAGTGCACAGGCCGTAGAAAAAGGGGGCACGGCCTCTCGCTGATAAATTAATAGACCTCATATACTTTCTTTATCCCGAAACAAATTTTTAAACATTAATTTCCTCCTTAGCCTTCACATTATACGAATAGCAGAGAACTGTTCACTTTGATGAAAGGAGACCATTTGAATGAAACTAGTAAACTGTAATATGTTGTTAATTCACACACGCTCCATTTATCTCTGGATTGGTGGTGAAGTAATTCACGGTTACTAAAGAGCGATTAAACTCTCCTTGATCTGGACCCTTTTATTATTACGTGTTGTATAATTTTATGGTTTTCTCCACCATTTTTTAGGGGTGTGTGTATAATAATTTTCATTTGTCATGCCTTACCCATAGTGAATATTTTCACGTTTCTTCACGTCTGGATTGCACTAAAATTGCAATACAGTATTTTACCTTTCTTAAATGTAATGAGGAACTTGCATGGGTCGTAGATTGCCCTAAAAACTATTTTGAATAAGTCAAATGGATACATAAGCTCGCGAAAATACCTTCAGTTTCTCCATTCAACATCAAAAGAAATAAAAAAATTGCATTTAAAATCGAGAAAAATTTCTCTGAGCCGACCACTGCGCGAAGACACCCGAGCGTTGCCGAGGCCAGGCGTGACGTCATAGGTGCCTAAACAACCGTAGGGAGTAGGGAAATACGCTGAGCGCATGGTGTAAAATTTGTTTTGAGGGAGTATTTAGCCGCTCATCGTCACTTTATTTTGTTCTGTTATTCTTGGGCAAGTTTTCCTATTGCTATTGTGCCTAGATTATGACTTGGGATATTAATAATGCGGCATCGGGATGATGAAGTACAAGCGTTTCACATCGTATGTTTTAGTGATAAGAAAAATGGATGATAACGTTGCCACTCGTTCGAATAGTACACCTGAAATTCATCTACATCTACATAATACCCCGCAAGCCGCCTAAAAGGCGTGTGGCATGGGGTGTTAGGATACCAGCCTTTTTTTAGGACACCAAAAATTGATGCCACGACCCTCATGGAATTTGTTAAGACAAATTATTGCTATACGTCGGCGGCAAATCGAGTTGTAAAAGAAACTTGTAATACTGGAGGATGACGATCGTAAGCTGTGCTGTTGACATTAGAGTAAGCTGTGCTGTTGAATTTGGCAACACCGAATTAACGGAGAAGGTAGTCCTATCCGTCCTACGGTACGAATTCACAGCAAAACAGTCTGCACACAATCCACATGTGAGATCGCGAATCGGTTCCGCTGCCAACACACACTTAAGCTATAACCTATTTCAATAATATAGGTAAATCCATAAACAATATACTAGCATATACCATAAAAATATAGTGGGAAATAGGCAAATACTCTTATCAAAAACTGGATGTCACTGTCACATTCTTATATTCATCATGTACAACTTACAATAACAGAACTCGTTATGATGAAAACAACTATTTATTCACTGATTTAAACCCTTAAATTAGCCCACTCAAGTGACACAGGTGATTTTTCTCACTACTATTCGTTGAAATAATGGAATAACAAACTTCACTCACAGTTTTTATTTCAATAGCGTGATCGTGAAATGCCATATCTACGATGAACAACGGAGATTAGCACGCCACTGACAATTTTTACACTACTGTTAGACATTTATCGATAGCGTAATAGCACTTTTTACAGTTCAATCACGATGGAACACTGATAACTCTTGGCCGATATTTTTCAACCTTGTCAAACTTTGTGCATTACAACCACTGGCACTGTGATTATTAGTAGTAGCTCAACGGGAGATGTCACGTTGAAAATAACACTATTTTGGCACAAAAATGTTCCTAGATGTCTCCAATCAGCGAGCAAAAGTTGCATTGACTGGAATTCACCTCATAATACAAGCACATACAGTCCTAAACGACGAATTCTCCGGTACCTACGAATAAACGGATGAAGTTATTGTATATAAAAGCTAAGCGGACATTAGTAAACATCAAAATCGTTCTAATTACATACTTAAATGAATTATATGCCGTCGATAACATCAACTTACAATTAACGTATCCCCCTTCCAATGGCCGTGGCTCAGACTCCTACAACGATGTTATTTAGGTATTATAAAATTTTTGGTTTAACTGCTCCAGTTTTATATTTTATGCCCTTACTCAGATATTAATATTATAAATAATGCAAAATATGAGGGCTTCCAAGCCTCTATCGTCGGATATTTATCTTTAAATATAAAATAATCTACACGTCTAACAAACGAAGCTCTCACAACTGCTGGCAACTATTACAAACAATCACAACAATAGCTTCGCGTGATGTTTAGGCACCTTTGACGTCATCGAGGCTTCGTCGGCAGTGGCTTGGGGGGTGAGGGAGTTTTTCCCGCGCTTTAAAATTCGTTATATTTATCATTAAATATCTCGCGAAGGAAAACTCAGATTTACATGCGGTTTTCTTTGTTGTATTCAGAAAATAATTTTCTGTCGACCTGTGAAATAAAAAAAATTCATGCAAGTTCCCCATTGGCTCAATAGGGTGGTTTCCTATTATTTGTTTTGCCTAAATCGAAATACCATGACTCCTGGAGTACGTATTTCACGCTTTTAGATTTTTAAATGACGATATCTATTTTTCGCGATTAAATGAAAAGTGAAAATTTTCAAGCGCGCGAAAACGCGACGAGTAAGTATAAATGCTGGGAAATCTCCGTGTGAGACCGCTTTCTGGTTCCCGCTGCCGCAAGTGAGGTGGCCTTGGGGCGAGGCTCTGGGCGCTAATACGACGCAGGATGCTAGCAGGTAGCAGAGTACCATGCTAGCTGGTAGGGCTTGGCTTAAATAAGGTTTATTAATACCTTAACAAACGAGGAAAGCTTTCCGACCATAGGCAGTTTTAAAAGGTGATTATTAAGATGTTTCCCTGAGCTCTGTGTCTAATACATGCATTGGTAACCTCAGACGATGTAAAACTCCTATCTACTCGTATAGAAACTAAGTCCCTGTGACGTAACGTGGAGTGGCATCGTATGGGCGCCAATCTGTCCTTTTTCAAATGAGGATAAAATTGACCCTTGCCATTCGTCTAAACCGGTATTTCTAAAACCAAATAATTTGTATATTATGAATACGCTAATGGTGGGTAACGAATCGCAATCAATGCCTTTCGTTTTCTTTGATGAAGGAAACTACCCTATTCTCCTCAAAGCGATGACCAAGAATCGTAGTATTTTTTTGAAAACTTGCTTCGATAATCCTTTCTAGGAACGCCATAAATCGACCGCTCAATAGTACTTCGTTGAAGAAATGCTATGATTTATTCAATCGTGGATAATTTGTTCACCTACTTCAGTGCAGTATCAAATGGAATAAAATACCTATGTAAAGGTTTTGAAAGCAGTGAGGTAGACGTTTACGGAGTTAGGAGCATTTTCGTATTCATTTCCGTATTCAAAGCTCATTTCCCAACTTTAGTCTCAAATAGTTTTACTCTAAAATAACACTGAAACCTTTTCCCGGGAGCTTAAGGAAATGGATTCACCACAAAACAAAAACTATAGCAAGGAATGCAATGAAATTAATACGAGGAATCAAGCGATTAATAATTTACAGTGAAGTACGAAAAAGCACGATCGGTGGTCTTTAATATAGTCTATCTTGAGGTAGTTTTGCACAGATTAATTTTTTATTATTTCCAACGCTATTCACTTTATTTAAACCTAAAACTCTCCCTGTGCATAATAGATATCATTAATGAGACTTTGCTTCTCTAATTTAAAACCATGGAAGTACAACCAAAACAATAAATTATGCATGTCATAGCATAGCTAGCACAGGAAAGTGCTTAATATTTAGACAGGAAATACGCAGTAATAATCTTCGAAGAATGGCTATTACCTGATTCTTACGTTGCTGTCATAACTATGGATTCTGACGAGTGGTCCCTCCCGTAGAACGTATTGTTATTCAGCCATTATATAATGAAATTGACTAATAATTACAAATTCTTTGAAATTTTGTACAGAAGGCGATGAAGCCATCTGTTTGGTTATTGTTCAATATCAGCGTTATTTTGCCTCTACGAGGCACTATTACCGTTTTATTCAAATACGTTTCTTGTGCCTTGACGCACTGGTTGCACATTTTCGACTGCAAGTCTTTGATAGTAGTCATTATTTGAAAATGGTGGCTGTACACTTCCCATCCAAATTCATTGCAATTAATATCTCGTATAACTGATGTTCTTTGAGATACCCCACCAATACATAGTAACTCGTCTGCCAGTGCCACAATCAATTTCACGAAATACGCTCGATTTTGGGCGCTTTCGAACAAGCCCTAAGGGTTCTATTGCCGCCCTCTCCCTATGTTTTTCTATCTATAAAGAAATAGGGCTCATTAACGAACCGAAAAAGACAAATGGATTCCAGCTCTATAATTTATGAACACATAAGAAATATTTGTGGCAAATCCATGAAGAAGATAGGATTCGTCGATCGTATTGCGGGAAGATTTTCGAATGAAAAATTAAAAGAGGGGTGCTATTTCGCACTGGTCCAGCTAAACCTTGAATATGCAGTGAGCATATAATATCCGGCGCAGAGAGACTTAATCCATGAACTGAATAAAATACAAAGGAAAGCTTGCGGGATTCGTCAAAGGCTGCTGCAGGCTTATAGAAAGCGTTACACGGGTGTCAAGCGAATTAACCTGGTAGCCGCAAGAGACTGCGCGGTAGGCTTACTTAGATTGCTAGAGTTATCTAGAATCGGTATTTTTCAGAGCGGCACGGAAAACATAATATTAAGGCCGTTTTACACGGGGCAAGGAATTGCGCAGGTTAGAGCTGCATTAATTTCTAAAATGGCGTGGAATTGCGCAAATGCATGAACGAAATTAGAACAGGGGCTATTTTGCCGTCTCGCATCCACGCATTCTCGCATGTCTTCTAGCAATTCACCGCTTTACACGACGCAATTTTGATTGCGCCTTCGCACGCACGTCAGATTGCGTAAATTCTGTGTACCGTGTAAAACGGCCTTTAGAACCAGTGGCGTAGCCAGGAAATTGGTTCGGAGGGAGTGCCCAAAACCTAGGGGGGAAAATTTTGGAAAAATTGGAAACAAAGTAGAGGGTTTTAAACTAATTTTAACACTTTTCAAATGCGAAAAAAAATCATTTTTCGAATAAACCTTTTGTAAATTCATGATTTCTCAATAATTTGTTCTCTATTATGAAGGAAAGTAATTGTGTTTTTATATTTCGAGGTGGGGGGGAGATCCGAACCCCTCGGTCCTCCTCCCTCGCTAAGCCACTGATTGGAGCCCCACTTTATTTCCAGGTCCGACAAAAACGAAAGATTAAGAGAGATATTTTTCCGAACGGATTGGTATGGGAATTTGTTTTTCCCCCGAGAAATAAAATACTTCGAAAAAAGCTAGGCGGAACATCGTTAGAGCATTTCCTTGTTATTTGTTAGCGGCTGGTGTCCTAGCAACCCTCGCCACTCGCCCACTGACAATGAGTCGGCTTGCGGAGTAGTACATCAGAGTAAGGATGGGGGAGAGTGCGCATTAGCTACTGCGCATGTAGTTAAGATTGGTGTGTTTGTGTCACGGGACGTTTGATAGGACGCAGAAATCTCGCCATAAGTTAACATAGGAATTTCCGATAAGTTGAGTAGTTTTTTTTAAGTAAAACGCGTAAAACCGTGATCTCACAGTGAATTAATGGTAACGAGCATTATGCGCCCGCTCCCAGCGGGCTTCCCCACGACCACCGAGAGGCAAGGCCTGAGCGCTCCATCGTGACGTCACGAGTCGTAGGCGGACGGAGGGAGTAGCGAAGACTGCCATTGATAGCGCCGATTGGTGGGGAATGCGTAAGAAAACCAAACGATATGTGAACAGATATTTCTCCGGCTACAATTTTCCTTATATATTATCGTATGTACTTACATTTAAATGATGTTAACAGTAAATCCCTACCTCGGGAAACATAATTGTTTCGAATGGACAAACGCCTTCGCCGAAAAATCTTCTTTGAAGAGAAACAGCTGGCTTCCAAATACATTCGAAACTCGAGAAAATCATTAAAAGTCTTATATTCAGTAAAACATTTTTTACGTATCAGTGGTACTTTTAACATAGAAGTCATAGGATTTTTACATCCTTCACGGGTCTTCTATTTTTTCAGTATCGCTGCATTAAACGATGATGAAATAAAAAAGTTATGTTCTTACACATGCGCAAGATTAGGATAAAACTAGATTGTGCTTCTGTTAAATTACATAGGGATTGTTTTGATTAGACCTATCTGCAAACTATAATTTCATGGCAATTTATGCACTTAATGGGGCGAATTGTAACCTTTTAAGAAACGGTGATCTAGGATTTGCTGCTTTAATGATCGTGGGGAAATTGTTTTGAATGGAAAAATACCATGTCCTACCTGATAACTCAGAAATGTAGCATATAATGCATTCAGTTGGGAAAATAATAGTTTTTCTTATTGATCCAGTTGCTACGAATACATTTAAGCATATGGACAGAGTCATGCCTTTAGAGTAATGGTCAAGAATGATGAGAAGGATGTAGATTAACTATACTCAGCCTTGGTGAATTGGTGAAGAGAGATACTGCCTTCCTGTTGATGGATTTTTCCACACACAAACCACATCCAGACCAACTTTTTCGAGACCAATGATGAATTTCTTCAGAATATCTTTTAGAACACAGGCTGACAGAGTACTCACTGGCAAAATATGGGCAACATCTTTAAATGAATATAGTAGGTTCTCTACCGCGAACACATGAGCACAAGAAGCTAAACTGCTGGAGTTATATGCAGGTTCTACTATACATCTGCCCTTGTAGTCAAAAAGGGTTTCAAATGAACTTCATCCATCATAAGGGTGATATAACGCTCGTGGCTCTGTAATGAGATACTCGGTGCTTCACGCAAGATAGAAACCCATGCTCATTTTGCTCATTAATTGGACCAACCTTAAAATGAAGAGCAGAGCCGTTTAATAGTAACTGGATGTGGGAAAACCAAATTACCAGAATTGCGAGCAAATTTATGAACTTCAGGAGATACTAACAAAACATTGCAGCAAATACAAATATGTCACAGATGCACCTTACTTACTTTCTTTTCTTGAACCTACTTACCTTTTTTTCTGGTACAAGAGACATTTGTGATTTGATAAAGTTATTCAAAGATTAATTTGCAGAGTCTATAATTTTGCATTCTTCCAGTAGAGCTACAATATCGCTATAAATATTTATATTATTTGTGGAGTTTTTAAAGTCTATCCAACACATCATAGGTACTTTTCATACATGAAAGAGGCTTGAAAAAGTGGAGTGAATTTGCCTTTTGCTTTTAATTCCCTTTTTCAGTGGTATACTTTGATATTATTATGAATGTATACTATTAATGACTAAGTAATAAGAGGTGGTGCACACTCTTCCAAATGCTTTAATATTATAGCACACGGCTTCACGACCACATCCCTAAATGCTGAATGCTCATTCATCTTCACCAGAGAATTTACGTTTCCGAAAGAGTCTAGCTTTTTCTAAGCCTTATATGCTTCCTGAGTTTTCAAACTCTCAGCTAAAGCAGCTTCCACAGTAGCACTTTCAAGACGCTGTTCCGTCATTGATGGCGCATCCCTGGTCTGCTCTGAAGTGGTAAGGTACCCAGGGCAATCAGGGAAGATCCTTGGCATGGCACCGTCCCTCAGTTTTTGGCTGTTCAATGGTACAGCCAGCAGTTTTCCTGACTTCTCATCGAAGTAGGAGCTTTAATGAAGCACATCTTCAAACAGAAAATGCCGGATACACACCTTAAAAATAGAGATAATTTTATTGTTTGACGGAAAAACAAATGTATTTCAAGTGAAGAATACCTTCGTCTGATAAGGGTGTAGTAAACAAGACTTAAATAATTCGCTTTGCACACAATGGTAGTTAGATTAACAATATTTGATCTGAAATGCCAACTTAGACATGGGCCATATTTATCTCGCTTGTAGGTAGCCCATTTATTCATCCCGAGCGTTTCACATGTTTCCATAATTTATTAACTACTGAAGAATCATTCATTTAATACCCTCGAAGACTTTAAGATTTCGCTCTCTAGACAATCGTTCTCAGATCAACACGATTAGTTAGTACATATTTCCTATGTAAGAACTACTTAATGCAAAACAATCTTCTTTTCTAAAACAGTAATACTGCCCTATGCATGCGTAAACGTACAAATAATGTAAAATGCCATCGTAGGCATGGGTCATATTTATTACACAAGTAGGTTTCCCATTTATTCATCCCGAGTGTTCCACATGTTTCCACAATGTACTAATAACAAAAACTATTCATAACACCCTCAAAAAATCAAGTTCTTCTTAATAACAACACCGTAGAACACAAGAATAAGCGCCGTATTATGTTTAGCGTTGATATGCGAGAATTTCAAAGACATTTAAGTACTATGAAATAATTAAAACCATTAATTATGCAAACGATAACGCAAATAATATTGAAATCAACCTGCAAATACACTCGAGAGTAGAATTGTTTCAAGAAACCAATAAAAATTCGTCTACCGGTCAATGCTTATATCAAATATCTTTTTAATTCACTTTTAATGACGATAAACATTTACATTATACTAACATTTCCCTGAATAATCACGCCGTCCAAATAGAAAGAAAAAGATAGTAACTCACCTTGGAATATTTCGTCGACTGGAAGTCTTTTCTTGGAATGGTAAGTATCCATTTCCTCTTCGTCTCTCCGTCCTTAGGAAATTTGAAAACGCACACTTTCGTTTCCTCCGTGTATTTTCCTCTGCACAGAGGCACACAACACTAGTACACCATTTCTTGAACACTTATATTCAATACTGTTTCCCACAAAACCATCGCAAAAGTTTTAAAACTCCAAATAACTTAGCTTTAAACAACTCAATCACCATTTTCACCGCAATGGCTTATAAATATAAACAACTGCAAGCATTGTCGGAAGGCGTGGTTGATAACCTACGGCTCGTGACGTCAGACAATTAGAAGGCATCAGCGCTCAGGCCTTGTCTCTCGGTGGTCGTGGCTTCCCCCGCTCTTTTCAATGCAGGTCACAGAGGGATAGGCGCGTTTGTAATTTTAAAATGTAGAAAAAAAAGGCAGGGTCTTATGTACAAATTTAATTGGATGTTCATGTACAAATTGAGGTCAGAGAACCTCTTTAAACACAACATTGTGAGTAATTACACTATCCTATGTTACTACTTGTTTAGCGTTTTCCTTAATATTTACAAAAATATTTTGAAAAGATATTACCCTAGAGAATGCTACATAAAGTTGGCCATGAGAGAACACAGGGTCAGGCAGGAATACGCCAGCTCTATGCAAAGTCTGACCCTGAGCCTTGTTAATAGTCATCGCATAGGAAACCTTAATGGGAAATTGTGTGCGAATCAAATTAAAAGGCATGGTGGGATCCGACGGTGTTAACTGTATTCTTGGGATGAGGACAATCTTGCCGGAATCGATTTCTTTTAATCGATTATTTTTTTATTTTTTTAAACCAATTTTAGGAAACAATAGCAATATTTAGGAAGTAAGATATGCCGTCACATGTTTTCTGATAAATTCTGTGCATTTTGGTACCTCATTTGTAGAGTTTGGTTGCGTATAAGTTGCGAAAAAGGTATCTATACAGTGGAAATAATATAGAGGATAATTTCCGTTGTCTATGTTTTTCCGTTGTTATACTTAATTTATATGTGGCGTTTAGAGTTTTTGTTACTATTTTCGAGTTTTTCGAAGTAATTGAGCCCGATTGTATTTCTTCAGCCCTCAAAGTATCACCGTAATACGGTAGCTTCAAGCCACCCATGCTACAGTAGATTCAAATCCCCGCACTTTTTCCATATGTCACGTAGTTACCATGTTGACTAAAGAATTTGCCACTGCGCAGCCTGGAAGCGCCCTCTCCCCCATTCTTACTCTGAGGGTAGTACTTATGTTAGATGTAGAAGCTCCCTTCGCGTCTAAAACCGCGGCCGGAGCGCGACAACATCTTAAGAGACCTAATGGCAAAGGAGACGCCTTGCGTCGGATGGAGTCGGTAGGATGAGGAAGGCAAGTAAAAAAAGGAAAACAAACAAAAAATACACAACGAATTCAAGAATTAAAAATGGAAGAGAAGGGTGGATTGAACGTGGAACAAAAAGATGTCCACGAAGTAGAAAAGGACAAAAAAACAATAAGAAGAAGTGGAACAGGAGGGGAATAGCAGGAGGTGTATTTTTTTCTGAGCGGAGAAGCTGCTCGCTTAGGCCCGCGTTCTTTCTACATCTTCACTCCCTCCAATTACTCTTCGTCCGCCTGTCTAAAGCCCCTCGCACATGTCTATCCCCATCTAAGGTGGAAGAATTCACCCCTAGTTTGTTCGCTAATTATTTTTAGTCTCCCCCATCGTGAATGAGGCTTCGGAGACATTCAAGCATTGATACCGAGTAACATGTTCACCTTTATATCCTTACTTATAATTGCGTAAGGAGTGACCTGGAAAAATGCCTTCATGCACTGTAATCATTAGTTCAATGGTATATTATCTGTTAGAGGTGACCGACAGCTGAAGTCATTTTCGCCACATGGAAAGGGTAGGGAAGAACGGGTGGAGAGAAACCCGGCGTCGGATTTTATCTGCTCTTAGCGACAGGGGATCACGACCCATCCGACGGACGAAGTACTGCGCTTAAAGTATCCTTCTCACGGCATTTATCGGAATTGAGAGACCTCCGCAAATACTCTGCCTCTGCCGGAATTCCAACCTAAGCCCACAGGATGGGAAGCCAACATCCTAGCAACCACACCAATCCGTTCATTACATCAATTCCGTGAAGTTAAGTTTGCAGGTAATTACGTACTAAAGTCATTGGTCGGGTTTTCTTTTGTTTGTGGATACTCATCAAGTACATTAAATCCCCACTTTACTATGGCTTCGACTTACGATGGATTCGGCGCGCTCTTTTTTACAATTTCAAAATTCGCCGATTTTGTTTCCATAATAACAATATGTTATCAATTATATAATTCCAAGCCGTATTTTTTTTTCGAAATAAATTGCAAGCATTACGCGCACAGGTGGTCTTAAATCAGATCCCTCGTCCAAAAATAACAAAGATTCAAAATACGACGGAATTCGCTATACGAATGATCCTCAATAACGGATCAACATCGTAAAGCGATGATTAAATGTACTTAATTTCTCCCATCAAGTCAATTCAAAATTTGCGTTTCGTTAATAATTAATAATTAAAATTATATATATAAATCAAAATGCGTACTTAATGCACAACTTAATGAAAACTCTCTTTAGCCTCCGCGTAAACTTTTAAGTGTCATTTTAACCCCATGGACATGAAATATTTACATCCGGATATCAAAATATCCTGATTCACTTTTACAAGATATCGCAAACATATAATTTCCGCCTTTTTTTTAAATAGGTTGATTCCGGCAACAAATTGTATGCAATTTTCATTTAAATCCCCCACTTAAGCTCTTCGAATTTGATTCCATTGGTTCACGGCCAAAAGTAAAGAAATAAGTTCATAAAAGTAGTTCTCCTCCAACAATTTCAAAGCTATCGTGAGGAACACATGTAAGAAATATTTGCGGCAGAGCTCTGAAGAAGCTAGAATTTTTCTAACATGTTTTGGGAAGGTTTTTGCATGAAAATGTGATGAATAAGTGCCACTTCCCACTCGTTAGGCCACACATTGAATACGCAGCAAATACATGGAATCGCAGGCAGAGAGACTTAATTCTTGAACTTGATAAAATACGAAGGAAAGCGCAGCTATTCGTAAAAAATGCAACGATTGAACAGAGATCCTTGCACAACTTTTACATGAATTAGACTGGGAGCCGCTAGAGACTCGGAGACTTGGGCTAGGCTTTGATTGCTTGAGACATGGAGAACAGATATCTTTCAAAGCGGTACGGAGAGCATCATCTTGGAACCTGAATGTGTTTCTTATTCTGTCAAAAACAATAAAATATATGAGATATTTTGCAGAACGAATAGATTAAGGGATTGGCTTTCCCCCGAACAACAAGGGATTTCAAATAAACGGATGTCTCTTCCTTAAGAGTTAGTGCATAAATTTTCATATGAGATCGTTGTCCTTCATCACCAAATACACTCGATATCAACTGAATTTGATTATTTGTGCCCTTATTTTCTTAAAAAAATATAAGAGATATTTTGCAGAACGAAGAGGTGTAGGTATTCGCTTTGTTCCCGAACAA
The DNA here is from genome assembly GCF_921293095.1 of Ischnura elegans. Lineage (NCBI taxonomy): Eukaryota > Metazoa > Arthropoda > Insecta > Odonata > Coenagrionidae > Ischnura > Ischnura elegans. Next base: position 63,745,205 of record NC_060255.1, on the reverse strand, counting down.
TAAAGGATTTACATAAACGAATTTCTCTTCCTTAGGGGCACGTCCATAAATTGTCATATGAGGTTGTAGTACCTCATCATCAAGAACACACGAAATCAAGTGAACTTGATTATTTGTTTAGTTATTTTCTTAAACGTCCAAGGAATGGGATTCCTATCTGGAATCATTTAACAATAAAGGGTGAAGTCTGACACAGCTGGCGCTAATATATATCCTATATAACTCCCCAAACGTGTACTCTTTTTATACGGTTTTTACACTTATCTTTTTATGCCTCCCTCTTTCCTCTCTCCATTTTAACCCCTTTTGCTATTCCTCATCCCTGCTAGAAGGGGACCGACCGCGTGCCTCTATATACCAAGAGCGTCACATTCCTAAAGGAAGAAGCCCTCCCTTCCACACGACTCGTGTGCGTTGCCCCGACAACTCCGTCTTGTTTGTTTTGCTCTCATATTTTTTCGCTTCAAATATTATACGTGCATTTCGGGCTTTCCTCTGTACGTTTTTTCGCGTTGTTTTTTTATTTGAATCCAATGTTTATGCGCGTCAGCCGTCTTGGTTTTCAGTTTTGTGAAATAGCATGGGCACGTGGAGTGCTGATTTTTCTTAACGCTTCCGTATGGACTGCAACGGCCGTTTCTCAGTGTAGCAAAAATTTTATCTTCACTCTACCTATAGTGTTTACAAGATTAATTCTTATTATAGGTGGCGTGATATAGACAAAGTGTAGAAGTAATTTTATTAAGGCCGGCCTTGAGGAAAGATATTTAAAAAATAGAGTTAACTCTAAATGGCAAATTAGCTTCATGGCTCTGAACTTTTTGTAAAAATCTCAACGCCTACAAGACCCCATCTAGCACTCCTCTAAGAACTAGCATAGAACTGCCGAACTTACTGTGTTGAATCTGAGTTCAGTTGTTCAAAGGCTGTTTGATGTCTTTTTACGAACGAATTTCGCAAAATCGTTCATTTTTATCGTATAAACACGATTTAGAGTCATTATTGATCGTGCGATTGGCGGCAATACGGTTAAAAAAAACATTTTTGCTGCATTTCGTAGTTGCAAAAGTTTACATTGCAGTCAGAGCGGCCAGTTTTCGGGATGGAGCCTCCAACCCCCCTCCGCTCTGATGACCGAGGAGAAAGGCTAAGGTACTCGATGAAAAGGTTGCGCACTAGCAACCCTTCTGAGGGTGCATAGGCGGATTTAGGGGGGGGGGGTACGTCCCCCCTAGACGCTTAAAAAATAGACAAGGTTTTAACACGGTATCGTTAATTTCGTTTTATTTTGTGTATTACGGAATCTCAATCATTTAATATAATAATATTAATAACCTGCATATCAAAATAAAGAGAAAATTATTACATTAATAGTTGAATTTTGTTTTTAATCTAAAACATGAGAAGACCTGTCAGACCCTTGTGTCCCCCCTCCCCCCAGAAAAAATCCTGGATCCGCTCCTGTGAGGGTGGGCCACACAAATTTCGAAACAATTGATATTTGAGCTTAATTAAACGAGCTTTGAGCGAGAATCAACAATACGATCTCACCCATTTTGAGAAAAATTATTTCAAACAATCATAATCGCACATTTTCGTCCATGCTCAATAATTAATGTCCTTAGAAATGCAGAGTATTAATAAGATGTCGAAAACCCTACATAACAAAAATGGCCATTTTCATGGTAGCTGCAATATGCATCCAAAAAATATTTGCGTTGCCATGGTTCAGTAACTATGGAGTTGCGACCAGTGGTGTCATGGTGCCGGAACGCCGTTCCGGCACTGGTTAACAAAAGACGTAAGAGTCAAATAACACTTTTATCAATTTTGTTGCCTCAAAATTTCTAATATATACATTCGTAATCAACTCAAAAATTGTAATAAAATATAAATAATAACTCGTAATAAAAAACACTCATGTCAGAGTAATATTTCACTTCTACAAAAAAGTTACGAAAGTGCGTTCCGGTACTGCTAATTTTGCCATGACGTCACTGATTGCGACCCCATGTTTATGAACAAAATATGCTTGAAATAGTCTACTCTACCACCTCATGAAGAATTGCAGATTCCTCCTAAACCAACCAGTGTATAATCACCCGGGATTTTAACTTGGGACAAAAGGCTCTACCAACTAGGCCACCATGCATCACTTATACCAGCTTAGTCTATGAGTATCATTTCATTCTTTTCAAATTGCTCACTAACGTAGAACCAAAGTCATTTTCATCCGACATAAAAAGCGTAAGCATGTGAGAATCATGAGTACCTTAGCGCTCTGTCTGAGCCATTAATCTTGGTTCATCTGTAATAAAATCGAGCGTGACCTTTTCATCCGAAAACTTTTTTGAGCGGGAACGTTTCTACCACATGTTATTCCGTCTTAACAGACTGAAATACTCCGACTCCTTGAGGACATATCCACCCAATGAAATTAATATGGACCACGCTAAAAGCATGTGTATGAATTAGGTACAGCAGATGTTTCAATGACTCTTTATTGTGCCGAAAATGCGTTGGCAAGGCGCTGATTTAATTTTGAAGGGTCCTATCTTGACACTAAACGAGTTTATTTTTTAAGCTTAAATGTGGTGCTATCGCCGAACGATGAAGATAAAATGGAACGACCAAGTTAGTAATGAGGAAGTGCTAAGAAGAGTGGAAGGAAAGAGAAGTCTTCTAAAAATCATAATCACACATTTTCGTCCATGCTTCATAATTAATGTCCTTAGAAATCCAGAGAATTAAATAAAATGTCGAAAAACCTACATAGCAAAAAGGCCATTTTCATGGTAACTGCAAAATGCATCCAAAAAAATGTTTGTGCTGCCATGGTTCAGTAACTATGGAGTTGCGACCACTGGTGTCATGGTGATGGAACGCCGCGTTCCAGCGCGTTCTTATTTTTTAAGCTTAAATGTGGTGCTATAGAAGAATGATGAAGATAAAATGGATTGACCAAGCTAGTAATGAGGAAGTGCTAAGAAGAGTGGGAGAAAAGAGAAGTCTTCTAAAAATCATAAGGAGAGGACGGTGAAACTTAGTTCGGTACATTATGAGGCGTGATGGCCTGATTATAACAATCGTAGAGGAGAAAGGGAAAAAGGGCAAGGGACGGCCCCGAATGAGTTACATAGGACATGTTATAAACGACGTAAAAGAGTAGAAATACGTCGCTATAAAAAGGGTAAGGTATATGAGAGCGCAATGGAGAGCTGCATCATGCCGATCTTAGAATTGCTGACTTATGATGATGATGGTTCGCATTTATAATTTCCATCCATTCCACCGAGGGTACCTTCAAAACTCCTCATAAATTTTCCTACTCCTCGAGACTAAGCGATTGGCACATTTAAATGACATCATACCTTTTGTACCGTGCACCAAACACGAAGCCAGTAACAGGCGTAACGGGAGAAGCTGGAAAAAAAGTATCTCTGAACCAATCAGAAAGTACAGTCAGATATCTACATCAGAAACGCGAATGAAGAAATCAGTGAGAATAAAAAAACAAGGACCAGTGGGGTAGCCAGGAATTTCGTTCGGGGGGGTTCCAAGACGTTTAGGGGGGAATATTTTTGAAAAACAGGGTACTAACAATAAGTAGAGGGTTTTAAGCTAAGTTCAACACTTTTCATAATCGAAAAAACTTCATTTGTCAAATTAATCTTTTGTAAATTTATTATTTTTCAATATTTTGTTTCCTTTTATCAAGAAAATTAATTGCGCTTTTATATTTCGGGGGTCGGGGGCCGGACCCCCCCCCCCCCACCCCGAAATATAATAGACTACTCCACTGATAAGGACACGCGTAAAGAGATACGACAATTAAATAAGGATATACATGAAGGTCACCATGCAACCGAGGAAAAAGGTAACATCTTTTCTGTTCTGGGAACTGTGGAAATCTTCTCAAATGTTTTCAGGGAGACATTATGAAATGTAGCTGCATTGCAAAATGGCGCGTAAGAAGATAGGTTACTCAGAACCAGTATCCTCTTCAGCAGATGTATCGTAGGTAGTCACCACGAGGGCAAAAACTTCTGGGGGAAATTTAACCCCCCAAAAAAATCACCTTGTCTACGTGCCTGCTCTCCGTGCCCTTTACGGTCAATTTTATTTATTCTAGATGCGAAAGGAAATGGCGAAAAGCGTTACTTAGTCAGTAAACTTGAGAATGGGTGACAAGATGGAATCCGAAACGTCGGCGTTTTTCTTACCCATGCAGAAACCCGAGAAAAGGTTATTCATTCTATTCGTCGGGAAAGCGTTAAATTACACAGCGTTACTCGCCTTTTACGCCGATCTGCCAGAGGCCAACACACACATTTATTTCTTTAGAACCTACATGTATAGGTTTACGTCGGCATCGTAGCATCTTTCGCGGTCACATCCGTATTCCGCACATTTAATCTGTGGTAGTTGAAATTACATACCGTATGTATGCTCAAGGGCGTACCCAGGATCAAAACTACGGGGCGGGGGCAATCCATGGTTGTTCAAGTAATAGGTAAGATTTAAGCATGGGAAAGGTGAATGAAACCAACATTTTAAGGAAACTGTAGCAGATTTTTTTTTTATTTTTAAAATTATTTGCTTGAAAAATATTATTTTCCTTAAAGACATTTACGATTTAGAGGGCTGCCCCCTCCTGCCCCTTTCTGTGTACGCCCATGTGTATGATATTAAGACATTTTATTAATGAAAAACACCTTAAATAACACTGTTAATACGTTTATGCATATTAATGCGTACAGTACACTTACATTGAAAAACGCTTATATTAATACGCAGTAATACACTTTGTTTGCGTTCCGACCCCGCAACCGAGCGCTCAGGCAACCAATTCATAACAGTGGTGGGTATGGCAGTAAAATCCTCGCTTCAGACCCTTATGTCGTGTAATATAATGCAGAAAATAATTGGGTACATATTGTCAGTGTAATAAAGTTGATAAACTTTGTAAATGCTCTTCAAAATAAAATAAAATCAAACAATGTTGATTGTGTTTTTGTAATTTTGAAATAAAAACAAATAAATGTTTTTATAAACTTTTCAAACTTAGCCCCCGCCTGAAATCTGCCGCCCGAGGCACATCCCCCCTGACCCCCTCTAGGTCCGGGCTTGTCCTTTGCATTCTTAAACTCTACTGGTCCCTTCGATTTTCTGATGGATATAAAATTAACGGACTTCCTTTAAAATCCCTTTCGGGGAGGGAATAGTCGCCAAAAAGAGAAGAAGGAGAAATTCGAAGAATGTATGGGGTTCGGAGGGAAAGATTCTCGGCTAATTCGGTGGGAGGTGCGGGGGAAGAGAGTCAACTGTTTTGTTTTTGGATCGGAGGAATGTTCGTTGGGAATGGAGATGGATTGGGGCGAGAAATCGGTGGAATGCCAAAGGTATGTGGAGGGGATACGGAAGGCGAGCGGAAGAAGAGAACAGAGGCCATTCACACATTTTGGAGGACCGTTTAGGAGAGCTGTCTTTACCTTACATCCATCACGCCTGATATAAAAAAATGGAATAGCTGCGAATCCTCGGGATAATGATGTGGTGTTTTCCCTTTGCCTTTCACATCGCAGTACTACAGCCGTTGAAGTAAATGTTACCACGTCTGCTGTGTTATGTGTGTCGCTTTACTGACCAGCGTATTCTCCACCTTCACTCATATGAGAAAGAGCTACTGCCCTCTACCCCGGGTGATGGGAGGCATAATTGTTGGCGGCCTCCCGTCGCCAATTCACGGTAACCTCGCACAGGCTGTAAGTATCATTTCGATCGCCTATCTTACCCAGGGAGAGACCCAAACCACCTAGGAATGCCGCCGCTTTTTGTCCACGATTGCTCATTCGACAAGTAAACTCGCTTATATCGCAAGTAGCCTCTATGTCTAGAGGTTGAACCGCCTTAGATAGTTTATAAAAAATCTTACCACAACTTTAGGGAAATTATGTAGTAAACTCGATTGTTTCAGGCTTAACTTTGTGAAAATCCATTGTAAACAATAAAAAGTTATGGTACTTTTTCACGCAATTTATTTAAGACGACCGGTTTCGTCGCAGAGGCGACATCTTCAGGTACAGAAATCGTTATTCCAGCCTTTATATCAACTCACCAACCTGTCTGTTTGTCTGTTTGTTTGTCTGTTTGTCTGGTACAAATCTTGTAACTCAAATTTGACTCACTTCCTGTGAAGCAAAAACGCTGAAATTTTGCACACTTCTTCATTTCCGATGACAATACATGAAAATATAACTTTTTCTCTCCAACCCCCCTTTAACCACCCCCCAGTCAACCTATAGCCCCCCAAAACATGTTTTTGATCTAAGAAGTTCCAAATGGTCGATTTTCGTGTTTTGCGACCACAGTAAAAGTTATCCACTTTAGGCATATCCACATAGTAGGCATTTAAAAGCATAGGGGTGGCATTTTGAAACATAGGGGGCTTACCATTCACTGAAAATTTAATAAATATAGTGACTTTTTTAATACGTCACTTTTGGTTTTTCGGGGTCACTGAGTTTTTTTGCTTTGTGTCATATATAAACGTTGCTCATCCCCTGTAATCTAAATATAAAGGCTGGTTTTAAAAAAAAAATTTTTATAAGAGCTTATTTTTATAGTTATTTTGTTGTTTATTCGTTGCCATTGCGCGTTGGTAGGGGAGGGTTGCGATGGGGTTGGAGCGTTACTCAACTTCAGGGGAATTTCCAAGAGGGGGGAATAGTTGACAAAAATATTTTCATTTGCTAAAATTCCATTCTTGATGTGCTTCCTAATCTCCAAATCCTCCAAGCAGTCCATCCTTCTTCCCTTTTCCTCAAGGTGAAGAATTTCCGGAACAAAATCGCTCCTGTGGTCACTCTCCCATATGTGTTTCGCGATATGCGATTTGTCTATCTCCCCGTTTCTAAAATGCCTTCGGTGTTCTTCTGTACCTTCTGTACCTTATGTCGCCTCTGCGACGAAACCGGTCGTCTTAAATAAATTGAGTGGAAAAGTACCATAACTTTTTATTGTGTAAATTATGTAGTGCATACAATAACTTTTTAAATCTTGGATTATAAATCCAGTTTTGGAGTTTCATTCATGCAGAATCTTGCTCAGGGCGTCCGGAGAGGTCGCTGGGCGCGTCAAGATGGAAAGTTTGTCCAGAGGGTGGCTGCGTGGAGTGGGTGGGGGGATGCAGATGTGTGGAGTTGCGGGAAGGAATCTTGAGCGTGGCGTTGAGATGAGGAGTAAGCTGGGTGTCGCTGAGATAAAAAAAATCCCATCTCTCTCTCTCACTCTCTCTTTATGCCATTCCTCTTATTTCTCATTCCACCTGCTACTCCTGATCCTCTACTCCTCCCTCTCTTTATAGCCTCCCCTCCCCTCGCCCAATGCTGCCAACATTCATTAAACATAGCAACAGTGCACCGTAAACAATATGAAATAACGTGCTTGGATTTTTGCTTTAGGAGGCTCACTAACTTGTCGAAAGGCCATCTCGATTTCTAATTTCGTCAATGAAATTTATTGAAAGTATTGAATTGAAAGATTTTTTAAATTCTTGTCCAGGGATTGAATTGAGCTATTTAAGTATCCATAAAAATTTGTGTTACAAATATTTCTATTTTATTGTTATTGTGCGCTGATTTTGATATTTTTGCAACAGTGAACACTTGAGGACAAAAACTTAAAACTTACGTTTTTTCCCAAGTTTTAAGACGCATATCAATGCCGTTTCGAGCCGATAAATGAAAAAATCACGTAGTGCCTGAAAATATTTTTTCCTTTATAGCCGAATAACTTGATTTAAATTAGAGAACTACCTTATCAGCTCGACCATCCCTTATTTACATCTCTCATCTACATTATATCTTCGGATACACTGTCCTTTCTGTTAATACTCGGGAACCTCTAGAGACTCGGAGGCTAGACGCTAGTCTGGGATTGCAAGAGTAAGTGAAAATAGACATCTTTCAGAGCTCAGAGAATCTCATATTTGAACTAGATTATATTGTGGGGTCCGACAGAAACGTTAATTTTGGTCGCCTGCCGATAAAAAGAGAGATATTTTGTCGAACGGGAAGGTAGGGGAGTTGGTTTTTCCCCCGAGCAATAAAGGACTTTAATAAATGCATGGCGGAACGGAACAGTTTTTCCATTGCCGCGTATTTCCAACGGTGAGGATGATAAAATTATTTACATCTATATTTTATGGCATTGGGCCATTTTTATCTTATACCTGATGTAAAAATTTGCATGCATTACTTGCATACTCCATGACTAAGTAAGAAAATTTCCTCACCCATTAAGTGTGATTAATTATAAACAACTTTTTGTGGCCAAATATCTATTTAAATACAGACTTTGACTTATATCAAATAACTTTATATGTATTTTAATATTTTTAAGAAGTAAGGGTAAAAAAATGTCCACAACGTTCCCCTTTTGAATATTTCATTTACTTTTCCGATATTTTTATTACAATGTAAAAAGTATTAAAGTGCAATAAATTGTGCTATTAAAATTTTCTTCTTCATGTTTTCAGAACACTAAGGAGGGAGGACGAGAGATGTAGGCGTTTGAGATGTGGGTATGGAGAAGGATGGAAAGGGTAAAGTGGACGGATAGTAGGGGAAAAGAGGAAGTGCTGGACGTGGTGGGTGAGGAGATACCAACTTTAAGATGAGATACAGAGGAGACAGAAGGTATGGATGGAGTGAGTACTGAGCGGTGAGGTATATTGAAAACAGTGTTAGAGGGTAGAATTTTGGGCAAACGAGGGAGTGTAAGGAAGAGAACAGGATTTTTTGATATAGTTAAATTATTTATTATAGTTAAGTTATTGTGAATTTAAGAGGAAAGTCCATGAACGATTGAACGGATACTACCAGAATACTTCGTAAATACTCTATTCAAACCTTCCTTTATCGGTAGAATACATTAATAATAATAATAAAAATATTAGAAGAATACAGTCCGTGGATGTGCGTCCAACGGTTATGTCAACGATAATCATACCGAATGAAACAGTTAAACAATTGAAAAAACACGACCTAGACGGATTTCTTCCAAAAGTACAAATATCCATTATCAACAAATCTTTCAGTTTTCAGTTCATTCCACACCTGCCATTTTTATTGTTAGACAGTTCCTCTCCGTAAAATAACGGCAAGAGCAACAAGAGAACTTGACTTAGTCCGTTCACTTTGGAGAAACATTTTGAAACGCAAGAGATAAAATAACATTAATACCAATAAATTTTATTTTTCCCAAAACCACAGCAAAGAGCAAATATAGTTGATGTAGGAGGTCACCTTTTTCAGTCTACGGGAAGAGAGAAAAATTTTCCGGTGAAATAAAAAATATTTGGAAGTCGAAAGACGTTAGCATTCGCACTGTAATAATCTCTGCGGAGGGAGTCTTATCAAAACGGTTAAAAAAGAAATTGAAGATATTGGAATTCAAAAAGACCTGATTAAACTCGGGCAAAAAGCTGTTTTACTACAGATTGTCATATTGAGAGAAGATTCCTCTGCCGGGTATGATCGGATAGTGTAAGATGGGATGAATTCTCTTCCTTTACATCCGAGACTATTGGTAATTTGCCCTTAGGAAAGGTGAATATTTCCAGCTGGTTTAAACCAGCTGAGAAAGTGCAAAAACTCGAAAAATAATATAATAACAATAATAAAAATAACGAAATAGTAGGCTGAATAGAAATATCAATACGTACATCGCTCACAAAGTTTAATTTACATCACCCAAAGGTTGGATTAGAGAGAATTACGCTACCCTGATATATGAGAGGTAGGGGGCTAATTGATATACTGCAGCTCCTTAAAAATCAAATTCATGGACTAAAAAATTTCTTTTACAATAAATCAAACAATTCGATGCTTCATAAATCAATAGTACATGCCGACAATAATTTAACACCATTAAACCTAAAAAAATGGTACGACCAATGGAATACCCTACTCAAGAACCGTTCTATTAAATAGAAAGGTAGAAATATGGACCCAGAAGTATTTACATGGACGACACTTCAATGACCTCAATCAACCATACATTGATAAAATCTCATCAAACAAATGGTTGTCATTGGGTGAACTTTATGGAGAAGCCGAAGGGTTCATGATTGCAATACAAGACCAGGTTTTCCGCACTAAAACTGCAAAGTACATCCTGGGTGATGAAAGCATAACAGATGACAAATGTAGACGATGTTTTCAAGTGCCAGAAACAATCCAACACATTATATCTGGTTGTAAGATGTTAGGTAATACTGAATATTTAAATAGGCATAATCAATTTGCAAAAATTATCCACCAAAAACTGACCTACCAACACAAGTTAACAGATACCAACACCCCATACCATGAATACCAACCCGAAACAGTGCTAGAAAACAGTTCGTTTAAACTTTACTACGATTTGCCGATCCAAACAGATAAAATTATAGTCAATAATAGACCAGATATAGTGTTGATTGACAAGAAATATAGAACTTGTAACATAGCCGATATTGCTGTGCCACTGTCGCATAACATCGAAAACACAATAGCCGGGAAGATAAATAAGTAGCAAGAATTGGCAATATAAATAAAAAGATATGGAACATGGAACAGGTTTTTATAGCTCCAATTGTCATCTCTGTTACCAGTATCATCCCAAAATATATACCTACAAAATAGTTTCAAAATACTCAACCTTCATCCAAATACATTCATCAAATTACAGAACGCTGTAATAATTTCAACCTGTCATTTCATGAGAAAATTACTCAACGCAATTGAGCAGTAAAGAGTTACCTTGAAGGGAATCCGTGTTGGAGGAAGAGTTCTCGGGTTTCCAGCCGGGTTCAAGGGTTTTTCTGCACCGACGTTTCGAAGGCTAAGTCTGCCATCGTCTTCAGGGTGAATCCGTGTTTTTTACACTAAAACAACTCAGTGAAAACTGAAGAAAATTCAAGGAAAAAAGATAATAATAATAATGATAATATTTCAATTGTTATACATATGAATGAAGTGCTCAACTAACAATTTTGAATACCTATTCTCATTATTTGTGGAGTGAGGCGTGGTGACTATTTTTTTTCATCCCTTCGTTCCTTGGCCAAGTGGCGTCCTCCCATCCCCTTCTCTTCTCCCACCCCCAACATTCCCCCTCACACCATCCCACCCTCCTTTCATCTCCCACTCCCTGTCTCTCTCTCTCTCTCTCTCTTTCTCCGGGGCCCGAAGCCACGCGACCCGCATGGGCCCTCTCCCTCTTCCGCTGCCGCCGCTAATACAGTAGACGGCTGAAGAGCGGGGATGGGGGGAATATGGGAGGAGAATTTCACCACAAAAAGTGCACAAATATTACATGCACGTTCATAAACACGCTCTCCGTCCCTCATATACTCCATCCCCCAACCCCACTCACCAACCCTTGACTTTCTTCCTCCTTCACTCTCTAGATTAGGGGAGTAGCGGACGAGTAAAAGTAACTAAGCTATCGATAACTCTTTTTCGCAGCGTTTTAACTACCAAAAATAGTTTTTCAAATATACTTTGTGCGGTACATTTCCTCTAAACTACCTTAAAATATATCTGTGCTTCCATCGTTAGCTTAAAATTACATTTGCAAATATAAAATAACCTCATTACATTTATTTTATTTAAGAATGTTATTTCTCCGCCAAAATTTACGCAAACTTCCAAAAACGTTTTAGTACTTCTAGCATTCCCAGAGATATCCAAGTAAAATAGCACAGCTGTGCATAGAAAGTATGTATGAACTTCAGGAAACAATGAATACATTACGAATGATATTTTTAGTGTAACGGTCAAAAGTAAAAAAAACCTTTAATGCACCTCCTCCTCAACATAAATTTTTGGCCTTTGCAAATGTGACCAAGACTAAAAAGAGAAAATATCTGACCACGTCATGGTTCTGTTTGGCCGGCTGCCACGATAACGTTAGATTTCATGCTGTTTATCTCAATTGTTAATTTCATTTCCCGTCAATTTTATGCACCTGAAGAAAGAGAGTATCATTAATCGATAAGCAGTATTGATTATCCCAACATCGCGAGCGTTTCAATGGTAACGCGGTATTGTGTTAAGTGACTTGCATACGATTAATAAATCTATTGCCTTGGATTTGAGTGCTTGTAAAAGTCATTCAACGGAAGCTCAGTGGCCTTTCATTGGTGCGGAAAGTTGAAAATATTTAAATTTGTTGTATTCATTTTGATGTTTGCGAAATTCTGCATATGGGGCTCGTTGAAGTGTAAATTTCCCACGTCACGAAAAAATTATGATGGGTTCAAGAGTTTACTGATGGTGCTAGGGTGTGCTTATTTATTTATTACTACCCGACTTCTACTTTATCCTTAGTACACGGAAGCGGTGCCATCAGGGGCTAACATAGGTAGAAAAACACACTTTGCATAATTCTTTAAGGTGAATGATTTATGTTGGTACCTATGTAATTCCCTGGTAAATACATTCCACGTTGAAACCACGGTCGATTGAATATATTTAATGGAATTACATAGTAATATCTCTTCATTATCCATTATAATACTTGATTTGGGCTTTGAATGTGGTCCCCAGATTTTGGTAACCGCGCACCAATATTGATAGCACTCTTATGTAGGTATATTTACTCCAAGATTACTGCCCCACATCTCTGAATTTGCGCTTATTTATTTATTTGATGCAGTCCAAAAGGAAAGGCCGATTACGAAGGGCCCATAATTGCAAAGAAAGAAATTGACACATGGTAAAAAATTGTTCACAACAATGAACTAAACAATATTCAACAGTGTTATCAAATACCAAAATATTGTAGCATTCATAGGGTGGAGAGATGAGTAGAAGGTAAATTATGATGGAGATGGTGGAAGATAGATAAGGGATGAAAAAAAGGATCAAACCTTGGATTACATTTTGAATACCTAGGAATTAATGGAAGGGAGTTGATGGTTTGAGGCGTTACTTTATGGAATTTATAAATATTGAATGAAAATTAAACTATGCTTTTCCACATAAAATTAAAACATTGTTTGATTTTAATTCAATAGGGAGAAGGGAATATGAATAGAAAAGAAAATTTATAGCGAGAAAGCCGTGGGGCGAAACAATCAAATTGCCTACTCTTAGCTTGGTAACTAATTACCAAATTAATTTTTAAATTAGTAATTGTAACGGAGCCATGTTACTCCTTTTTCGCGGTACTTTACCCATCTCCGTTCCTCCTGCGAGGAAGGGGTTTGGTGAGGGGGTGGATAGGCTAAAAAAATGGTGCGCTTCCAACGAATGCTTTAAGGGTTTTCTTTTCGGGGGAGGGGGGTGTTTGGGGTTGGGGTGAGTTGAGGGGGAGGGGGGGAGAGAAATCCGTCGTCTTGGTAGTAGAGATAGATAGAAAAAAATACATATATATGTATGTATGTATGTGTGTGTGTGGAGGCTGCCTTCTCCCTAGGCGTGGTTTTTAACCGAAAGACCGGCAGCCAATTGGGAAGAAGACATTCCACCCTCCGCGGGCCAATGGGGTTCGAGACGTTTTTTCCCGCCTCTGTCCCGTGAACAGAAATAAACCCCTTCTGGCACCGAGTCAAGTGCCTTGCCATTTCTCGTTAGATATCGTTCTCGGAGGTGGTGTCTAACTCAAAGGGAGAGAGATATCTCTAGCCCTCAGCCGTTGGAATCTTCAGTCGCTCAGAGTTTTGACATGTTTTGGTGTTCGCCGGACTGAACGAGATATCAACGCCGGATCTTCTTTGTTTACAGTGCTCTTGGGACTCGTGAACTTTGTGCTATTGTTTGACGGAGGGTCGGAATTGAAGTGATACTGATACAGTGTGTCGGTTCGAGTGTTCGGACGCCTGGAGCGGCCGGTGTTTCACACTAGAGGTAAGTGTCAATGACCACGAGGCTGGGTTTGCCATGCGCCCGCATTTATCTGAGAATATCCTCCATTTTAGACGTAATGTCCAGTGTTCTGGTAAAATTTTTAGTTGCCGTATCACTTCTGTGCGACTGGTTTCACTTTCGTATCTAAAGGTAACCGGCAACACTTCGTGGAAATGCCTTATCTCCATAGGATGTGAATGAAAGATAGTAGTAAATATCCACACAATTTTAATGTTGACCGACCTGATTTCGACATTTTGCGTCATCATTATGGGCCAGTGAAATCGGGTGAATGTTAAAATCGTATGAAAATTTACTACTGTCTTTCATTCTCATCCAATGGTTTTATTTTTTCCCAATATACTGCCTTATTAATTTTTTAAATTGCGCTGTCATCTTGAGTTTTTCGGGATAAATGGAGAAAACAATAGTCAATAATCCCATACAGAAAGATTTCGTGCTTTCCCGGCGAATGGACTTGGTGATGAGTTCTCGGAATCGCCACCGGGTCAGGAACTCCATATCTGCCAACGTTTCGATGTCCGACTCGGTCATCATCATCACAGCCCACGATTCACAGCCCTGAGGACGATGATCGAGTCGGACATCGAAACGTCGGCAGCTATGGAGTTCCTGACCCGGTGGCGATCCCGAGAACTCTTCACCAATCCCATACAGCTTAAATATAAAAACTATCTTGAACATGGCTGAGGTATCTTACAATTAGTGGGTATAGTTCTTGGCTTCTGACGGAAAGACCTTGGGTTCCAATGTCCGGTTAGGCCATCGGACACCTCAGAACATAAATCCTCGGAGTGCGATTTGCCTCAGGGAATTAAACTGATCACATACCGTGAATGTGTGGTATTCTCACACATGTGGCTTAATCTGGGGTGCTTTTTACTCTCGACTATACAAACCTATAGCAAGCTAACCTTCAGCTTGATGCACTTGATGAGTGGCGATGGCCTATCGATGTGCATATTTATGTTTTTATTTTATTTTATGAGGTGTTGAATCTTCTTTTTCAAAATCCAGAAATCCATCTCTTATTACTTGAGGATCCTAATGACCTAGGTGTACAGATTCTGTACATATTTTATGCACTGCTGAGGCCTATTTATCACCGCCTACCCCCGCTCCCATGAATTAGGGATTTGCGTTTCCAAGAGTAAGGTTTATCGTGATTTAATGTGTTTAACGTGGGTTTACAGAAAAAAATGAGTACATGTACGATGATGAAGATTAAAAATTCTTTTTAAGGATGTCAAGTGCATAAAATAAAACTATATTTTCATGCATGTTACAAAGTCTGTCAACCGATGCCATTGGGTCAGTTGGTAGAGTGCTGGATGGTCACCAGGTTAACAATATCGGTTTAAGCCTTCGGACACGACAGAAAAAATATCCTCGGATTGAGGGATAGTCCAAGGAAAGGAACTGGCTCGGGATCAGAGTGTGTTATCCTTTAACGTGAGTTCATTACACCCCTGTGACTTATTACGATGTGAGCTCTACCCTCTCCAATCCACCCTTCGGGTTGAATCATGACTATATTTCCATGACATTTCTTGAAAAATGCAGAGAAATAATATGAACTACTGTCTGAAATCATTTTTGAAATGCTAAATGCTGCGATTCCAACTTGCCTGGATGTCTTAGTATGATTTTAAAATAACATCGCGGAATGTCTGTGGCTGATAATTTGCAAATAAGTAGGTATCATTTAGCTCTCCTTTTTCTTTACTCACTGTTGGAACAAAATTAAATGCTCTTTCACAATGTTGGCCAGCGTTTATAAAATTCCTTCCATTCATAATATGTGCAGTTATGGCAAAGTTTTGTTATGGTTCCGATGGAATTGATTTGCTAGGGCAAACCTTGAAAATATATTATATTCCTTTAGTGAAATTGTGTTATAATTTTTTGAATTGAAATTGTATTATAATTTTAGATAGTAATAAAATCAACAAGATTTGAATAAAATTTATGCTAATTATACATTGTTTAAAGTTGATAGTTCGTCCTTTAAGTACATTTTTCATAGTAGATAAGCTTAGAATTTTTAAAAATGGGTTCACATGGAATTTTTACAAAATAGAGGACATTTATGTTTTTTTAGTGAAAGGAAATAATATACTTCTTAACTTCAAATTCCATGTCGTATAGACTCGAATTTTTTAAATGAACCATAACGGAAACCAGGGGCGCTCTCATGCGTTCGTTGGAATCTCTTCCGTCTTGAATTTATTCATTGTATCGTTACAACGCGAATGTGCCCTCACAGAGAATTAATAATACAGTTTGCATATCATAGATTTCTACCAGCTTAAGTGAAGTCAAGTATATGATACTACTATATTGATTAAGCACCAATTTATTATCATTGTGATAGTTATACCAAGTCTGCAGATAACATTCTATTGCTTACTTTCAACACAATTTTTCCATTTTATTTGCTTTAATTCCTAGTGCAATTTATCCATTTTAACTAGTTTTAAAATATTCCAATAGATATTTCTCCATGCTTGCTCAACTAACGTTGCATTTGAATCAGCTATTGATTACTGGGATATAGCCTTAAGCCCAATTTTTTATCTCAATTCTCCTCATTGTGCCTAAAGCTCTGTTACTATTGATGATGCGAATTGAAATTTTATTTTTGCTTCATTTTAAATAATTCTTGTGATTTAATTCGAATATCTGTCGTGCGAAAATGACTGAAGATTAATCAAGACCATTATTTGTGGAGCGGCCACAGGTTGACTGTGAATTTGGCTCAAAACTTTGAAAACTGAAACTCATCATGGATTCATGATATATTTTTCTTAATATTTACTACTCCTCTTTGGTAAGTTACAGATGTTCAGTGAATATTACTTGCAGCAATATGTTATAATAATAATAATAATTTGCCATTCATTTTATTTCCCAGTTTTCCATTAGACCCATTTAAACCAAGATTTTAGTTAAACTGTGATTATAAGGCCTTGGACTACTGATAGCAATGCTACTGACATGATACTATATAACAATGCGTAATGTTTACAACCTATCCATTCTTGGGACCCCAAGTCAAATATATAATATTACTATGTGATGATCACTTTTAGTTTGGGGTCCCGATAAATCGAACTTTTTATCATTCCAACAATTATAGATGGCATCAGATCACCTGGGTACCATTTCAGCTTTTCCCCCAACATTTTTTAAGCGAACTTCGTTTGTATCACCTTATATAAACTATTTTTGTGAACAAATTCGCATAATTCCGTAGCCTTAGACACGTTGACTCTGTGCATAACATATTTATATTAAATTCCAATGATTTGAATGGATATTTAGTCGAACGATAAGGGTGAAATTCACCATGGAACAATGTTTAGCTGTGCCGGAATCCCTTACTTAATTAAAATTTAAAATATTTACGACTAGGACGACGGCGATCTTCAAATTTCTCTATGTTTATAATTTGGGTAGTGTACCAGCTGCCGTTGAAATCTTCCACCTCTTCAGCGGAAGTGATGGTACAATATTATGCACTAAGAGGACAATTGGAACAAACAAGTGTAAAGGGACCATTGATACTTCTCCAGCATAAATGATCATATCTACGACTAGTAGAGTTTTAGTATGATAATCAATATGAATGCAGTATGTCATGATTGCGTCTCGTCGAAAGTGAAAGGGAAAACACGGACATATAAGAAGGACGAGAGAGGACAAGAGGCGTTCGATATGTGTGTGTGAGGGAGAGTGGAGAACAGGGAAGCCGACTTACACAAAATATTTGGGGGGCCCAAACCGGGGATATTGCCCCGGGAAATTTTATAATTACTGAGTTTTAAGTTTTTTAAGCATTTTAGAAGATTCGTATGATCAACATAGAGCCATGATAACTCGAATCTCGATATATGGACACTCCGGGGAAAATCGACAAGCCTGACAAATTGTTTCCTCACACCCGTAACGAATTTTTAAGGGGGCTCGGTCGGCGCCACTGGTGAATAAAGTAAAGTAGACGGATATGAGGAGGAACGACGAAGCGCTGGAGATGGTGAGTGAGAAGAGATGAGATATGGAGGAGACAGAAGGTACGGTTGGAGCGAGTACTCAACAGGGCAGGGATGTTGAATACAGTGTTGGAAGGTAGAAAGTTGGGAAACGAGGGAGAGGAGGGTAGAGAATAGGATTTGTAGGAAGAATGAAAGGGCCTCATTGTGAATACAAGAGGGAAGTCAATGAAGGAAGGGGACACTGCTAGAATACTTCCTAAAACCTCCGTGGACACTTGCCTCAATCGGGAGAATACTTTTAAAAAAGTCCTCTTCTCATCCTGCTTGTCTAGCAATTTTCTCCTTCCGTCTTACCTTCTCCATTCTGACCATAATCATTATGGAAACAAAAGAATAAAATTTGTTAGATTCACTTATATATTTGGAAAAGCACGACCCTGCTTTCATAACACTTACATCATCAGGTAATTATGGTATGAATCCCGGGTCGTGCTATAGGTATATGTGTATATATTAGTGAACCTAACAAAGTTTATTCCTTAATTTTCCATAATGGAAAGGTTTCATACAGTTAGGCCTAAAATCATCAGTAATATAATAATTATGATTTCATGCTATTAATAATTATGTTTTTTTCCAGGGCCGTAAGATGCACGTAGAGACGATGTCTCGCTCCCCCATCGGGATGTACCTGCCCCTGGACCAGCAGCCCATGCAGACCTTCCCCCCTTTCCCCTCGCCACAGGCCGAGTGCCTACCCCAGTGGCTTCAGTTCGACTCCCCAGCCGCATCCACGCACTACAACCTTACAACCACTTTCGAAACCACCACTTCGACCAACAGCCCGGCGGCAGCCGAGCCACCCCTTCCTCACGTCTTCAACTTCACATCTGCGGGACTGGAGGGATCTAGCGTGCCACATTGGGAGGAGGAGGAAGAGAGAAAGCCCCTGCCGTCTTTCCCAGCGACCCTTGGGAGGGCCAAAAGGAGGGCCCTGGCGGACCTCGCCTGCATCACTAGGGCCACGTCCACAGGTTTGCAGCATCCCCCGTACAGCCCAGGAGATTCCAACGCCCTCTCCGGATTCTCGGCCCCCGCTGGCTGTTACGGCCACCTCTCGGCCAACGACTACTGCTGGAGCGACCAAGTCAGCGACAATCAGGTGAGTGGTGCATACTTTTACGTCGAAATGTGTTAAGGAATATTCTATCCAAATGATGGCGCAAAATAAAATATCTCCAAGCTACCTTGTTTTGCTCCCTTTTGGTAAAATTTCACATTATAAAATCAGTAATAGGTGCCATTGGAAATAATACAAGGAAATTTGCTTGGTAAAATTAGTCGGAAACGGACAAAGAAACCATTAGGTCTTTTCTTCCAACTTTTCACATTGCTCTGAACAAGTATCAGAATTACGACATTGTAACGATCGAAATATCTCCGGTTTATATGACTACTATAGACATTTATGACCTGGATGCTCTTTAAAGCGTGGCATGGAAAGCCAAAGGTCCATATTTCGATTCCTGGTCCAGGAGAATATTTTTCTCTGGCAATTATTGTGAATTTCAGCGCAGTTGAGGCGACAGGATCAAAATATATTAGAAGACCTTAGTGTTAACAAGCTGGGATCATAATCCTAACGCCACGTAAGCCAGCTTTCGCCCATCTCCGCTATTATCCATGCAAAATTGTTATTTCTATTGCTTATTCCTCCTCAGATGGTCGTATCCCAGAGCGAGAGCCTTAGCATGTTGGTGGACTCGCAAGAGTCTTACACGAGATACGACGACGACTATGCATCCGACGCGAACGTGGTCGTCATGGAAGTGTACGCGGACCACCAGCCACAGCAACAGAGCCATCACCAACATCAACAATCATCTCCTCAATCGTCTTTCATCGACGGCTACTCGCTCTCCATGTGCGAAGAGGTCAAGGCGGAGGGTCACTGCGGGTCAGAGTTCGCGGGAGAAGGTTCTGGCAGTGGAGAGGAAAGGCTAGGGATATCATCGACCTCGGACCAGTGGTGTGAATCTGATGTTGAAGAGGAGGAGGAGGAAGTGGAGGCCGAGGAGGAGGTGGAGGCATTGGGGAAGGGGGCTCGGGGGCGTGGGGGCAGAGGCTGGAGGCGTGGGGGCGGCAGGACCCGCCGGAGGGGACGGAGGAAGGAGACTAATGACAGCGGTGAGTGAAGACATCGCTAATGTATTCCCTTAGCACATCTTTTTTTCCTTTCTTTCTTTTTTTTCTCAAACTAACTGTTACTGTGCCACATGATGAGTTTACTTAAGCCTGAATCACACTATCATTCCTTCCATCACTCAGAATGATAGCTCCAGTGATAGTTTTCCAGGGACCAAAAGGGTGATCGCTCGATCCATCATTTTCTGTTCACACGTTCATTCGCTCCATCCACTTTTCCATTGCTTATTCCATCACTTTCCGTACAATTTACAACCAAGGGCGTACCCAACGAGGGGCAGGAGGGGGCGATACCCCTCCCCCCCTCTAGAAGCAAAAATCGCAAATGTCTTCACGTAAAATAATATTTTTTCCAGCAAATAATCTTAAAAACTAATAAAGAGCTGTTACAGTTTCCTTAAAATATCGATTTCATTCACCTTTTCCATGCTTAAATCTTACCTGCAACTTGAACAACCATGGCTTGCCCCCCCTAGTTTTGATCCGGGGTACACCCTTGTTTACAACTCTCATTTAATAAAATCTATTCGTGGCGTTACATTGCGTTCTGATTGCATGAAGGACGGTACAAGCTATGGTTTCTGCGACCGAAAAAAAAACCTCAACACAATTTGTGACTTTCTCCGTGTGGGTTATGTACCATTGCCTTAAAAAATGTACTCGAGTGATGGAAATCGCGCCATCGAGCCATCGCGGAAAATGTTAGCGAGAAACGGTCATTTTTTTCCGCCATCATTGGACCTGTCCCTCTGAAAGGATGGAAAAAATGATCGTGCGATTCAGGCTTTAGCGTCGCTTTTAGGAAGGCCATCGAACAAAATGATGCCATTAATGCACTTCTCAAAGCTAGCTTGGCCTCACTTCCACGAGAACGGTTCAAATTGTCATCATTCTTGCCTCGAGCATATTTCGACTTTGAATAACCTACATGTTATATTGTGAGAATCTGCTTAATGGTACTCATAATACGTTCGTATGGAATTTTCATCCGCGCATCAAGTAAAATCCTCGCCGGTCGAAGTCATCCAGAGAAAGACTAGCCAGCCCATACTGAATGAGTTGATTCTTCATACATGTTTGTTCGGGGTGAGCTCTACATCTACCTATCAAATTCCACTTAGGGTCGAATCACTGAGTAAGTAATTTAATTCTCATTTCACGTGACACTATTGTTTTTATGCATTAAGTTTCCTCGCGAATGACTCGGCAAAGGGAATGGTTTACAACGGACTTCTTTCTCAGTCCATATCATATTCGTGTGTCTAATCCGACATGTACAATCTGATTTTTCCATTCACTATCGAGCAAACTACAAAGGAATTTGTTTCTCATAGTTTTGATTCTTAATTTGACCTCAACACCATCTGTGACTTTCTCCGTGTGGATTATGTACCATTGCCTTAAAAAATGTATTCGACTGATCCCGAATCTCAAACGCTGTTCTACCAGGTGGTCCAGACATTGTACCCTAGGGTTGCAAGCCACTCAGCATGATCTATATTGAGTGGATATATGAGACTCTTCGGAAACGATACACGATTGAATAGATTTCCTAATCTCCCAAACGCTTTCAATGTATGATTCTTATATCTCTGTTGCAAAAAAAAACTTTATGGGTTTATAAGGAAGTCTTCGCGTTAGACCTTTGGATTCAGAACTTTATTGACCGTGTTCTGAAATGTAACATTTAAGTACATAAAATAAATTTGAAGGCAAGGTCCGTAATGTTTGTCGGATGTCATATCGAACAGGAAATTGCTTTCAGTGCCTCGTAACGTCGACTGCTGTATTTTATCTGGTTTATTTTAGTAATTTATCATCAGTACCACATGTTACTTAATCAGTTTAGCAGGTATATGACAAGAACTGCATAAAATAAGAAGTCATAACGAGCAGAGTATTTGGATATGAAATTAGGACCACTATTCTGGGCTACTAATTCGGTCTCTCGAAAATTGAACAGTATGTAGCCGGATAAATTGTCTAGGCGGCCAAAGACAGAAATAACTATGCTTTAATATAAAATATTCATAACAATATGT
Source organism: Ischnura elegans (assembly GCF_921293095.1). Lineage (NCBI taxonomy): Eukaryota > Metazoa > Arthropoda > Insecta > Odonata > Coenagrionidae > Ischnura > Ischnura elegans. Next base: position 63,723,044 of record NC_060255.1, on the reverse strand, counting down.
TAGCCTTAATTGGAAACTATCAGATGTAATGTTTCCAGTGATGACATTTGAAAATAGTGGCAGGTTTCTTGAAATCTAGAAACGAATCCATCTTCTGTTTGGAGAGTGAACTGAAAAAAAATATCTCTAACAGCACTGAAATGAAGACGTAGAGAGGAATTGCGATGAACTGAATCATTTCTTCCTGCCGAGACATTAACTCGTTCAATTCGTAGGATGATTTGGACGGATGAGGGTCGCCCTGGACCAAGGCAAGGGCGTGTGGTTTCCACGAGTTCAGGATAGAAGGGCCAGTTCCTTTCCTTCTACCACCGCACACCTCAATGACGTTTAATTTGTGATGGATATCATGAAGTTTCATCAAGTAATGTCATGATTTTATTTTCACTTTCTTTGCAGACGAGGATGGATATAACGTGTCTGATGACGTGTTCTTGCCTGGAGATGAGGAGGGCGAGTGCTCGAATGTGCCTACTACACTTGTGTGCCGTTGGTCCGACTGCAACGCCATCTTCGGCGACCAGAGCGCCCTCGTCAAGCACATCGAGAAGAACCACGTGGACGCACGAAGCAGGGGAAGTGCAGGATCAGGTAAGCCATCAAGAGCCACTATATATGATGTCGCACTGAGTGAACAGCAGTTAACTCCACACTGTTTTTAATGTTGAACCATCCTGGTTCCGCCAGCTTTGAGTAATTTTGCTAGGTATCGAGAAACTACTATCTAAATACCTACTACTCTTTTCTCGGTACTTTGCTTTGCTTGCAGGGAATCTATAAATGAACCAATTAACTATTTGGGTAGTGGCACAGAATCAATTCCTCAAACTTCCGAAACGTGATAAAAATGATGAATATCTCCTTTTTTCCAACAAACTATTGTTGAAAAAAATTTAATTCATTTGTGATAGCCTCGCAATGACAGATTAATAGTGATTACCTATTCATCGATGTGTTCATATGGTTTCTCAAAAGGTCACTTTGTTCGAAATAGACAACACGTAAGATGTGATTCACCCTTTTTTCTCTACATACACAACTATTAAAGCGCTTCACTATTTCATTTTAATATCAAACTTCCATCGATAAGAATTCTCAGTACGGTGATCCAAGTGGGCACTGTCCGCAGTAGACGGAGCATAACACCGATTCAACTTTTTTCACGAATTTTTCTATGAATAACACGATGAAAGCTTGTTTTCTACCCTATGCTCTAGAACCTATAGAATTTAATTTCCTAGATACCTAAGTGAAATAGTTGGGTACATTACTTCATTATGCCATGCATTAGGCACTTTTTCCGGATTTTTCGGTTAGCTTCGCGTAAAATGAGTCTAAATAATTCACCATGATGGCAAGTAATGAGGAAGTCCTAAGAAGAGTAAGAGAAAAGAGCAACCACATAAAAACCCTAGTAAGAAGATGGAGCGATCTTAAAAGCCATATCTTTATCCATAATGGTCTGATGAAGACAATCGTCGAGAAACAAGTCGATGGCAAGAACGAAATAGGAAGGCCTCGAACAAAGTACAGGTAAGAACAGGTAAAACAAGGCGTGCAAGAAAAGAAATACGTAGATCTGAAAAGATTAGCTGATAGGAGAATTGAGTGGAGAGCTACGTCAAACCAATCTCAGGATTGTTGACCAATGGTGATGATGGCTTACTGCGTTTTCAATGGATTATACGCCACTTCCCCTATCACTTAGCAGTTCGCTATGACTAATGGCTCGTTTCCGTTTCCGAATTACGAAGTTGGTGAGATGCATGATGAGTAAGCAATTAAGAGGTTACTCAACTTAGGCGGAAAGCCTCGCTGCAAGCAATCGCAACATCATAATATGTAATCATTTCCCCAACAACGATGGTATAGCAGACAATCGAAGTATTGAAGTTGTTGGTCCTTACCACTAAACCTGGTGGCATATTAGAGGGCCACCAGAACAATCGAAAAAATAGTAGCCTTTGACTAAGACTCTCCTGAGAAAGTCTTTATCACACCATCTCAAAAAAAATAATCATCAACATCTTTATTCAAAAATGCTAACATTGGTTTACGCAGCTCTCTAATCCCGTCTCCCATCCGCTAGCATTTTTATGGTGATATATTTCTTCTCTTTTGCTACCTTCTAAGATTACTTTCATTAGGCCACCATGCCTCATTGTGTGGCAAACTAAGTTATCCTGTCTTTTCCTTAAGGTCTTTAGAAGACTTCTCTTTTCCCCCAATCGTCATTGCACTTCCTCATTTCTTACTCTGCCGATCCATTTTATCTTCATCGATCTTCTGTAGCACCACGTTTCGAATGCTTCCGCTCTTGGCTTTTCTGCACCTGTCAACATCCAAGGCTCGCTTTCGTAGAGAAACATGCGTGATATGTAGTAGCATCTGATGAATTGTGTCCACACTTTTATACTTGTATTTTCAGCTGTGAGTAGATTCTTCTGTTTAAATAAAGAGTGAAGACCTTTGCGAGCCGTTATGTGCTGGGGATGGAAATAGATGTTCAAAATAATACGTCGATGTTTTGAGAAATAGATGTTCAAAAAACTGAAGAGTGTCCCTTAGGTGCACGTAATTTCTGCGCAGACCTCATCAGGGCGGATGGTTTGAGAAATGATTTTCTGGGGTTTCTAATCGATTCTATCCTAAGATTGCTTCCCATTGTTGCAATCAAATACGTATGTACATTCATGCGTTCCTCTTCTCTTGCCTCGAGATTGTCTTAACTCATTCCTCTTTTCAATAGTATCGATTATGCTTTCCCTTATTTTCTCTTGTTGCCAGCCTTTTTTTCTTTTTTGCTACGGCTTGGCCTTATCTTGCTCTTGACGCGAGACGCGAACGAAGACATCGTCATGATTTCAATGGAAGTTCTTTGCACTCCACGCTCCGTAAACGTGTCTACTTTTTCATTATTCTATGGAGGGAAATATTATTTCAATTAACACAAGATACATTTTCTCTGTGATTTGAATGCTTACATGATTCTAAACTTCCCTTGAGCGATATATGGGACATGTGGGAAAGGTATGTGGTGGAAGTTAATAATTAAATGAAGTATTGCAATGTCTTATTTAACCAATTCTAAGCTTTTGACATTCTTCGTTGTACTTATTATAGTTTGCTTAAACTTGGTTGGTAAGGCCATAATAGTCATTAAAATGCATTATTATACAATAGACATATAATTTTCTAATGGGCATATAATTTCACAAAGGCTGAAGTTTAGAAGCTGAAGTGAAGAAACGTTTGCTGCAAAAATGAGAAAAAATGCGATATTTTTTGCGAGAAGCAAATAGAAATTATAGTAATAGTGCGGTGAGTGACGACGATTATGAGCGAAAGTTGATTATTTAAATACCATTTTAATTCCACCAATTTTTTTTCATTCAGAAGCGGAAATTAGCACCCTGTAAACAGCTCTACTGTGGTTAACTGGCCAGCGGTAGTAAACTATTTAGTACCAGGTGACCGTCACTGCGTTTAAGTTGTGCAACTTCCGCCGCTTTTTTCGCGGCAGATGTCTTAGATGAATTCTTCTCGAGTATTACACTGGTTCATGTGGTCAGTATTGGCAGATTTTTCGCTAGAGTTCTTTTCCAGCATCCTAAGGGATGAGATAATATGTCTCAGTATTGTTTATCAGGGAGGCAGTTGAGATCTGTCCCCGCAACAATTACTCTTACAGAATGAAAAATTTCAGACTTTCTCGGCGGATATGTGGGGTGGATTCTTCTCGGGTATTACACCGAGTCAGTTGGCTCATGTGGGCCAACGCTTCGATAGAGTTCTTTTTCCTCTTCCTCTTCTAGTTATTTACCTCAGGGGTGAGGTAAGACGCCTCAGAACTGTCTATCTGGGAGGCAGTTGAGATTTGTCCCCAAATCAATTACGTCAACATGGAACAAGGTCTAGGACTCGCCCTTAGAAAGGTTTGAAATTCTAATATAGTAAGGGCAGCATTAATTGAAAGATGTCTGCATCTACTTCTAATCTTAGGCTTGCAATTAATTGTCAATCTTCAGAATATTGGTATAAAAAGGAAAAAAAAAGTATATGAAAAATATCATAATTTTCACATTTGCGAAATATTCTTTAAAAATAATAATAAAAAAATTCAAATGAAAAAATGCCTTTTTGGTATTTTGAAAAACAATAAAAATAAGCTTTTTTTAAAAGGTCACTACATAAAAATGTATTAATCCGCAATTATTTTTTTAATGTCACTGTAATATATTCAATTTTTTATTTTTTTTTAAATGTCAAATTGTTTGATTCAAGTTTCCTTTTTCGCACAAACAACATTTTATGCCGCCAACGCAAACATTTGCGCCAAAAAAATATAGAAACTTAAGATGGTGAGCGTAACCGGATGTTAGAAAAGAGCTCGAAACGTCGGCCAACATGAACCACCTGACCCGATGTAATGCCCGAGAAAAATTCACCCTAACGTGAAATCGGTCTTGCCCCATTCTCCACAAAGTATAATATATACTTATCGCTGATCTTACGCATGTTTCTCATCTATTTATTCGCCAGGGTCGACGGGAAGAGGTTCTTCGACTTTGGGCCAGGGTGTGGGCGAGGAGTTCGCTTGCTTCTGGCATCTTTGCCCTCGAAGGACGAGGCCCTTCAACGCCAGATACAAGCTTCTCATCCACATGAGGGTCCACTCCGGAGACAAACCAAACAAGTGCCCGGTAAGTGACATCTTCAATGAAAATGTCTCCACTATCCCTTAGAATTTGTGCTATGCATGTACTGGTTGTGCACGTTAAATCATCGCCATCATCATTGGCAGCTGTACGGCTCGTATTCAGGTTCTCCTCCATGTAACTTTGTCTTTTGCCTTATTTTTCATCTTCCCCCGCGTGGCTTGTCTCAACTTCTAAATCATCAGACATTTTCATCATCTTGTGACCTCGTTTTCCTGTTAAATTGATATATAATAGGTGAAATAGGGTTTAAAGATTACATATTATGTTCAATGATAACGACAACCGGCGTGCATTCACAAAAATTTGGGAAGACCTTGTCTTGGGGCTGTAGTGGGGTCAGTTCACTCCTACCCGAAATTGCAAATGATTTAAAAAAGTCCGTAGATGGAAGAGAAATATAAGTTAAGGCGAAAAAGATCTCTCCCATTCATCAGTATCTCTCGTGAGCGTAAGACAAGAAAACGCGAACGTTGCCGCCCACCTTTCATGAGTTGGTGACGTCAGTAAAATTTATTCATTTTATATGTCAGCTTCATTGTTGTCACCGTTGCATTAATAGAAAGTACTGCCATATTTTTTAATCCGCGCTACCTTTGCAGTAATTTCCGATGGATCAGATGGCTAAATCAGCATCGAATCTCTCTGACCCCGAGTAACCGATTGAGTGAAATCTCTGAGTCATACAAGTATGAGTCATAATGATTGTGGCAGACGCCTGAATCAATTCCGCTGCATTACGAATTCGGCTCCCGTCCCCACGCGGCCATGCCATTAATGTCCGCTGATTCTAGTGAAAGGAAAACGCAACGTCAACCATTATTAATACATCGGAAGTGGTGGGATATCGGTTTGCATCGGGAGTTAATCCGTGAACTTGCTCATCAAGCATTCTGTTTGACTGCTGAAATATAGGGCTTACATCATCAGTAGTCATTAGTCTTTAGTATATTTCGTTATGGCTATCCAATATTTATACTTACCTTCACACATATAGGCGTGTGTATAGTGGTCCAGATACATAGAGCGCTAAAGTAGCCTTGAAAACCCAGAAAAATTAGAAATAGCAACTATACCCCAATCCTATAAAACAAAGATAAGAAATAGGTAAATATATGATGTTTAGTTACTTAACGAGAAACATATGGTACTTATCCATAGGTATATTTCCTACCGTACAACGCGTTCCGACCGTTAGGTCATCCTTATGTAAACTGCACTGTAAAGTACACTGCCTGAGTATTAGAGAACGTGCAGTTTACATAAGTCTCACCAAATCCTCTGTATCTAATACTTCGTCGTTCCTCCTTGTCTTCTTCAGAATCTCCTCTCTCAGCCACACCAATATCTCAGAGATTTCTAACTTTTTCTCTTCCTCCTTTCTCAACTTCCACACTACAGCTCTTTAAAGCACTTTTTCCATTCTTAACCATTTTTAACGCCCTCTTGAGGCAAAGCACAAATAAAATTATGCTTAGATTTGTGGAAATACATTCTATTCATATTTTTACATATTTGCTCAACCGCAAAATCATACTTGATATTACGACTATAATCACCGATTTTCTGTATCTTCAGGTGAAATTTCGATTTAGGTGTTGAATTTTCAAACAAATTTAATGGTTAACAGACTAAAAAGTGGTTAAAAAAATTACTGGTATAGTTCATTGAATAATTATGGAAAAGTAATGAGGAAAAAATAATCAAAAAAGGAGTTTTTTTTTAGCTCTTAAGGAGCTACCCAAAAGATTTACTTTTGAAATGAAGAGTTTACGCTCGTCTCTTTTCGGGCGGCGAAAAGCCAAACTTGATCAAGTGTCCATTAGATGGCTCCTTTTTTCCGTAAGTGACAGGTGGCCTTCCACGATACGAAGCAGAAGACGTTTGCCACGCACTTTCGCGAATGAAAAACGAAGGCAAAAATGAAGAACAAGAAGCGTCGGTCCATTCATTCGGTTCAAGTGGTGTCCGGAAGGACTAAGAGACCAGGCTCGCGAGTCGAGTCTCTTTTTGTTTTTTTTCTTCTTCTCGCATGCAGTGGCGTCTTGAAAGGGCAGCGTGTGCCGACTTTCAAGTTGACCAGCCAGCCATCAATAGGGACATGCGTCCCCATTGATAAATCCTCACTCCCTCGTACACCATGGCCCTGTGCCAGTAACATAGCCTCTATATAAGTTCACCGATTCAAAACTTTGAATAGCCCTGTCTTAAGCCAGAATCACACGATAATTTTTCTCGTACAAGATCTTGTGGCTCCGATCAGTGGCGCAGCGAGGATAAAACCCCATAGCTCAGAGAAATTTTTAAGTTTAATCCATTTCACTTAATTGGATAAATATTGCTTATGGAATAGTGTAAGTGTTAATAAAATATTCCTCAGAAAGCCTTAAAACTTAGGTACCATTTTCAACCATTTACATTAAAATTTTTATGGGGGAGGGCCCCCGCATCTTCCGCTTACCCTGGTGGGTATTCTATACCTCCTAGACTCCCCCACCCTCAGTGTTAGTTGCGCCTAAAGCCCACCCTAGCCTTAATTTTTAGCTGCCACCCTGGCTCCAATGGGGTTTTACTTTTACGAAGTGTCTCGTTACTACCTCTGATTAAATACTAAAGAGAACGGTCAAGAAGTCTGCGGAGTAACCAATTGCTGAGGCAACATTGAAAACCCCAACTTATTACCCCAAATCATGCATCCATTACAAATATTGAATGTAGGTCCTCGGTTTGGGTGATTACAAATCATTCTTTGCCAAAGCAGTGGCGTAGGAGGGGGAGGTCCAGGGGGTCCGGAGCCCCCTGAAATGTAAAAGCACAATCACTTTTCCTCGTAAAAGAAAAAAATATTGAAAAATCGTGAATTTGCAAAATATTTCTTTGACAAATGAAGTTTTTTCGATAGTGAAAAGTGTAAAAATCAACTTTAAGCCCTCTATTTAGTACCCTGTTTTTTTCTACTTCTCCCCTGGTTTCGGACCCCCCTCCCGAACGAAATTCCTGGCTACCCCACTGTGTCAAAGTTTCGGAATTCAATGGATTCCATCTTCAGGAATACATAGAAAGAATTATATGAGGATAGAACACATACGGCTCATAGCTTGATGAAATCTTCTCGGTTTTGGCACCGGGTAAGACTGTTTAAGGCCAACGTTTCGATGAGAAACTCCCTCATTGTCATCAGGGCTAAGGCTGACTTTCTTTTTTGCTTTCGATCTTATATCTTATAGCTTATTTAGCGAAATCTTTGGCAAATAATTTTTTTTTTAAATCACCCATACTGACGATCTACACTATATTTTTCATGCATACATAAATAAAGAGGGCGAAGATTTTTTTTTTAATTTATTGCTAAACTTTTAAATTAACCAGCCTTTATTTGTTGATTGCATATGACGGAAAACGGATTCTTCCGACCGAAGGATAGAAGATTTCTCCTGAAAACTCATTATGCTTCCTTTGTCGAGGAGACGCACTCGAGCCGATGGTCACTGCATCCGGAATTCTAGCAATGTCCCCGGCGCCCGACTGGCGTGAGAGGAAGTCCACTCCGCCGCGGGTGACGTCACGAGGCTATCCGCCCACTTCGAAGAATCTCACAACTGCCGGCGAATCGGGAAAGGAAAAGTTGCTCATTGTCAGTGGGACCCCGAAAAATAAATAATGGAACCAGAAGCCTTTCCAAGCAATATAAAGGAGGGCAGGAGTTAGGAAAATTTCTTCCTCGGATGATAAGGCTATCACGTAATATTACCAACCCTTCATTTTTAATGGAGAACATTACCAAATACTGCATTTATGAATATAAAGCTACCGTTAGCGTATGTAGATCCTTGGGGAGGAAAAGATCCATGTAAGTTTAGGTTAAGTAATTTTTAATAAGTACATTCGTGATCTCCAGACTTTACAAAATAGAAGAAGCGTAAATGATATGCTATTTTCTCATGGTGTCATCAATAAAGCACTATCTAATGAGTTATTAAGAGAAATAAGAATCATAGCTCCAAATATTTCTAGTAGGCGAAAGAAAACCGTTCACATACCAATGGTGATTATCAATTATTGTGCAAATTCGCCAAAGCAGAGGATTTGTTTAACACATAACTGGCATTTCAACGAACTGGAATTATATGTAAGGAAATACTACTTTTTAAAAGAAGCTAATAATCTATTTGTGAAATGATTTAGAATGATTTTTATGTTTTTTGCGACTGTGATATTTAGTTACCATTTTCAGTATTTGCAATTTCGATTATTATTATTTTGTGGCTGTGACTAGTTTATTTTAATTTTTATACTTATACTTTTGGATTGTTCACACTATAATGATGCATATGTTGGGCGAACATAAAACACAAAGCAATAAAATTTAAATGATCTGTAATATAGATTACTAGGACAGTAGGAAAAATGTTACTGTAAATATACAATGCGGACAGAATTGGTCATTCCTAAGATATATTTCCTCGTTAATTCATATCTCATGTAGCCATGGAAATTTTCAATATTCAAATTTATAGAGGTAGCCCGGTAACGTTGTTTGACGCTTCTCGTGTGACAGAAAACAGCTTTTTTGTAAAGTTAGACCCTCCGCAGATTTCTCTCCACTACCAGCCCATTGTCTTTCGAGGAGGATTTTTTCCCTTAAAGATACCGGTTATGTTGTTCCACGATTCCGGTATGGGAATATAGCTACCGGATATTCCTCGTAGAATCTTTATAAGCTTGTGAAGAATGGCGTGACCCAGTTAGCGGTCATCACATGTCTTCTTTATGGCCAGGAATCTTTGGGAAAGAGGGAAAATGTGAAAAAATGGAATAAACTCCGCGAGGGTTCACCGGGAGAAGGAATCAATTTATCTGCTTGTACCCCTCACACGATCAAGTACAATGTCAGTACTTCATCTCTCGTTTTATTCGACATGGAGAATCATTGAATATATTAAAACGGATACCTGTGGAGAATTGAACAGTTAGTACATGGAATCGCGGAGCGACGAATCTGCGGAAAATCAATCCACAACGTGACGACTTCTTAATGAGACCTTATGAATATTCTAACGTTACCCCCTCATGTAAAAGGGTGATCAATTATTTATGACCTCCTCCAAGGTGTGAAGGTTAATTTATCTTTAGATTTCTCGAATTGTTTAATCCGATATTTAAATAAATTTCATCTTCTCCTAACACTAAACTATGTCGCTGCATTTTCGCCCACTTCTCCATTTCCATGCTCTTCACTGAGATACTCCGACTCTGAATTTATTTTGTCGCATATCTCATCTTGCTTCACATCGGCAAGACACTTCTCGGCCATAATCTTATTTCTTCCTGATTATGTTCATTTCTTTGTATTTTCCAGATGTTATAAATGCCTTAGACCATGTCCAATGAGCATTATTTCCCTTCCGTATGCTTTTGTGAGCATTCACATACATAAACTTCTCGTTGCACTCTGCCGACTAGCGTTCAGAATTTGGCTCTTCAAGCTATAATTTTATAAAAAACATAATCGACTAACTTAATGGGCTAATATGGAGATATATATGCCTAGACGTTGAAAAAAGCAATAATTACAAATAATAAATACTTTTAACTACGGCAAACAACTTATTGATGCAATCTGTGTTCAAAATTGGCTTTTTCCATAAAAATATTACGTGGCCATTCTTACCAGGGGCGCAGGTAGGAATTAAGGCTAGGGGGGTTTAGGTGCAACTAATACTGAACGCCAGGATACCGCCAGGGTAAGCGGGAGGTGCGGGGGCCATCCCCCAGAAAATTTTTAAGATAAATTGATCAAAATGGAGAGTTTTACGGCTTTCGGGGGAATATTTTATTAATCTTTACACTATTATGTAGGTAATATTAATCCAATTACGTAAAATGGATTACTCTCTGCGCCACTGATTCTTACCAAACTTACTTCATAACTATGAAGTTAGTGAGTCAATGATGTATTTTAAGTCACAGCACGCATTTTAGTAACTATAATCAAGTAATAAAGTATTAATGATGGCTGTCATCCGTTGCAAACTGCATCATTGATTTTATTAAGCGGTGCACATTAACTTACAATTTTATTTCTTGAGCTCAGTATTTAATTCAGTATTACCAATAATTCAGTCTGTACTTCTTACTCACTTCATTATTTTCCTAGATATCCTAACTGACCACAATTCGCTTTTTATTTTCTTTGTAACATCATTACAATCGATGGAAATTATATCGAACTTTTCAATTACCAAAAAATTTAACAATTTCAATTCATGATTGGACGACCGATTAAGAACACTTAGCCCCTATTTTTAATGCATAGTTTGATTAGACAGATACTTCTGTCATACCCATAACTTGAGAAAATTTGAAGTCAAATTAAATTAATTCAGAATGACGTTTAGTTTAATAGATGATTTGAGACATTGCTAACTCCTATTTTCATATTCCGAAAATAAACTAACTTAGACGTTGTATAACCGGACCTTAGAGTAAAATGAATCGATAAATGTACAGATTGATTATGGTATTCCCTTAATTATCCCGACATAACCTTGACATGCGTCAACTTCTCGTTTCGTAACGAACCGTTAAGCTTGCGTCCACGCTCGTTCCCGTCCTTCAAATCTGGTCACGAAGAGAAGAATGAAACAAGAGCGAAACGAGAGGCGTTACGCTGCTCTCCCGCCTACCCAACCCGGCCTACTTGTAGTGGCACGCATGAGGAGTGGTCGGGACGGACGTGGGCTGGACCACGAGAGGCAACGCGTCACTTCCACCGACTGCTTCCCACGCTATAGCATTATACCTGCTTGTGATCACGAATTTTATCAGTGGATCTTCGCCGGAAGAGGGCACTGCGTGAAACAATGCGTGTTGCAACAAACAATTTTTTTCTGCTTGCAATTAACCCTTTTTTTCGTATTACAAATTAAGCACTTTACGAGAAAACAACTTCATAGCTGTGGGCGTTTACAGAAAAAAATGGCGTGGACTGGTCGCCGTCTAATTGTTCTGAAGAACTAATCGCAAACTGCCGCACACTTTGTTCTGTAATTAAGTTATTTCTTACGTGTGTCATTCCCAGGGGCGGATTCGGCATCGATATGGGGAGGAGGGGTCATGGCCTGGGTTCGCGGAGTACGAAATACTCCACCGGAGAGGGATGATCTCCCGTGTAAATGTATTGCAGGGAGTGCAATAAGATAAATATAACTCAATTTCTCTCACGTTTGGGAGCTGTAGCCAGGTATTTGCATATGCAAATCCTGTACCCCTTCACAAGGATACAAAAACTATTAAGCCAATGAAAATGAAAAATTTTTGATAAAATTTTGGGAGGGTTCATGACCCCTGTCACCCTCCCACTCGGAATCCGCCACTGGCCTTTCCCGGAGTTAACTCATCCATTGCATAGTATATCCCTCGTTATTTTTCATTTAAGAATGTCCATGATTCGCGGTTTAAATTAATAACATACGGATAATGAGTGCATAAAGCACTGCAGAAGGACAACGCCACATCTGAGTTTTAAAATTCCTTGCTACATTTCCCCTTTAATTCAAAATCGACCTGACCATACGCAAATTTCCGCGCTTATTTACCTGTTGCCGCGGTAATTTTATCCATGCACGCCGCTATTAACGTACGTGTTCTGGATTATTACGCTAACTGATCTTTAGGGATAATTTATCGCTAATTATTTCTGTTATTCTGCCTCAATTGTGTTCGCTATTTTCCTCATTTCGAAGGGTGCCCTCTCCCTTCACACACGGCCCCGTGGCTACGTCATGAGCACGGATCCTGCGCCTCTATCCTTTGGTACCCGAAGAATTTTTCCCGTGGAGGCTGTCGTGACGTGGTGATGTGGATCGGCGAATGTTGGCGGCGAAGAAAAAAGTGGGCGTATTTTGGAAGCCAGAAAAGGAAGCGTTTTCGAAGTCGCCCGAGCAAGCAACTCTCGCGTTCCCGCGTTCGTCTTTTATTTCTTATTTTTATTGTCCGTCCTTATTATTTTATCGTCCAGTTTTTTATTTTAATTTTTCCTTCCATCTTTCCTTTCGGACGTAGGTGGAATGTCGAGGGTCCAAAAGAAGTTCTGTCGGAGGAGTTGGGAGGTAAAAATATTCTCGGCACCGCCTTTCGCCATACATGGAATTAGATACCGAATTTGCGACCCGATGCGTGTCATCATAGGCCGATTGGACGATCGACTATCTTCACCGATGATCCTTCGTGATGCGCTTCTCGGGAAATATTCTTGCACCAGGGTTGGGAGTCTCTTCGGTAGAACTCAATAAGAGCATATTTTACGCGAGTTAAGGGTCTGACAGGTAAACGGTCTACTCATATTCGAGATAAAGAACATATACAGCAATTACTACACGAAATATTCTCTTTATTTAAATGTGGAAATATTAATAAGCTACATTTAAAATAATGATACTTTTCGAGCCTCTTTCCCACTTGGGCGATGATTTTTTTTCGATGGCTGTCTAGCGAATGACCAATTCCCGGTAAATATGCCTTCTTGACTTCTGCTCAAGGCAGGGGCGCTGCTACGAAATAAGTCTAGGTGGGGTTTTAGGCGCAACCAATACTGGGGGGTATGGAATACCCACCAGAGTAAGCGGGACGTGCGGGATCCCTGCCGCAGAAAATGTTTAAGATAAATGGTTAAAATGGTGAGTTTTACGGGTTTCTGAGGGATGTTTTATTAATTTTTACATTAGTATATAAGTAATATTAATTTAATTATGTAAAATGGATTTAACTTAAACATTTCTCAGAGCTGTGGGGGGGGGGGTTATCCCCCAAAACCCCCCCTCGCTCCGCCACTGTCTCAAGGCTTAAATGATTAAGGCTCTGTAATACACGAAATAAAACGATCGTAATGATAAGCGTATTAAAAATCTTGTCAGTTTTTCAAGTGTCTGGGGGGTCTTTTAGTGATTCCCACCACTAAATCCCCCTATGCCACCCTGTATAATCCATCTTTTAGTCTCATTTGCGCGAAGAGTATTCGATCGACCCGCAAAGGCCGCGGGCGCTCTTAACCTCGTTTTCTCGCGGAGAGAAACCACGATCCGAATAAAATCCACGTGCACTCCTCCACCCACCCTCCCCTACGCGACTCTCATTTTTCGCGAGCGCCCAATGTCACGGCAGGGCGTTCAACTTGGCCTGTTGCTCGCGAAACATTGCTCCGTGTTTGATTTTCGCACCCTAAACAGACGGAAAGGGCAACAGCACCAAAAGGGTTGAAAAAAATTGAAGATGGGTGAGCGTATACATACTCGCAGAATGCCTTGAGCAAAACGTGCCCGCTTATACATTCATGTCATTGCAATGTGCGCGCGTTTACTGTGGGGCGTTGTGAAAAAAATCGCCGTATATATTTTGGCGTAAGCACAGGCGTGTATACTGTGGGTGCCATGGCAACCACGCGCGATCTCAAAGAGATGCTACTGTAACCTTAAAAACTCGAACAGGTTAACGTAAAATGTTCTCTTCCAACATCATCAACAGTCAACAGATTGGTTTGACGCAAACTTCCACTCAAATATCCCATCGGCTTATCTTTTATTCCCCTCCTAGTTCTACTACTTTAGATCCTTCATTACCAACTTTATGTATTTCTTCCGAGGACAACCTCAGCCGTTTTTCCCTTATACCTGCCCTTCAACTATAATTTCTTTAGTCCATCGCGTCATCATGACATGGTAATTATGGCATCGAGTCTCACCAATGATGTGGTCGATTTGATTGCGCCTTCTTCTACCCAACGTTTTCAAAAATCTTCTCATCTATTCTTATTAGAACTTCCGTATTGAACGATATATCCATTTGCTCTTGATCAGTCTTATATCGTACCACATTTCGAAAGCTTCTACCCGTGATTTCTACGCTGCTGACGTCGTCCACTCCTCACTGCCACAGAGATGTATTCATACTCCAGATGTAAGTTCAGAAATCATTCATTCAAGAGATTAAATTTAATGGTGGAGAAAAAACTTGCGTCGGGATAAGCCTGTTTATGATTTAAGGCACCGAGGGGATCACCGTTTAACATCCCATCCAACGAACAGTGTTCTACTTGAAGTGCCCTCTACAAAGCACTCAATCACGTATCGGGCAGTCTCTGCGAAATCTCTTATGTCGGCGGGATACGATTTCAGACAGATTGGGAGAGAATACAACACTTTAGCCACCTTGACAACCCCTATACTTAACGGTGAGACACTCAATAAACTCTTAGAGAACAGGTAACAAAATCCTAAACGAGGTAATGAGCATAATACTTGAATCAAACGATCATATTTTCTCGGAAAACTTCAGGTGTAGCGGTAATGACAGCTCGAATGATGAATCTCGGACGTCATCATTTTCAGGGATTGCAGCCATTATAGGGATCACCATCATTATTCCCTTCATTTGTTACTGTCGTATTTTTCATCACTGAACACGCATGTGAAATACAGTCAGAGCCAATCAGCGCACTATACCAAATACATATTATGGCGACGTCATTGAGCTTTATGACTACGAACATTGTAATCATCAAGGGCCCATCAAATTACCGAGTGATACAGCAAATGATGGCTCAAGCAATCATTTTCCCGATCATTGAAAAGCAGAGCTTAAATGATTGCTGGGCTTATACGGGAAAAATGAACGTGTCATTCAGGCTCAAGCGAAAAAAGAGGAAAACTTTACCACCAAGAGGAAAAGGGCAATGAACTAACCACCCAGGGATTATGGCAAAAAATCTACGTTGGGTGACACGAAATTTGTCGCGGAGTAAACAAATCGTGATTTTTGCGCGGTTCCATGTGTTGCGCGGTGGGTGCTTATGAAACATGTCGATGTTACGGCGAGGTCGGCAACCTGTTATATACACTGTGATCGCTCCCCTCGCCCTTCTAAGACCCCATCCAAGGTCGTTTCTCATCTTCATCACCCCCGCAAAAAAAATCCATAGGAAAACAGTCGGAGGAACCACGCTTGCCCCCCACGAATTTCTTGTATGACGATGGAAACCTGTGGATTGGCTCAGAGTGCAATAGGGTAGTTTCATTCATCAAAGAAAACGAAAGGCATTGATTGCGATTCGTTACCCACCATTACTGTATTCATAATATACAAATTATTTGTTTTTAGAAATACAGGTTTAGACGAATGGCAATGGTCAATTTTAGCATCATTTGAAAAAGGCCAGATTGGCGCCCATGCGATGCCACTCCACGTGACATCACAGGGACCTAGTTTCTATACGAATAGATAGGAGTTTTACATCGTCTAAGGTTACCAATGCATGCATGAGGCACAGAGCTCAGGGAAACATGTCTTAATAATGACCTATTAAAACTGCCTAAGGTCGGAAAGTATTCTTCGTTTGATAAGGTATTAATAATCCTTATTTAAGCCAAGCGCTACCAGCTAGCAGGGTACTCTACTACCTGCTAGCATCCTGCGTCGTATCAGCGCTCAAAGCCTCGCCCCAAGGTCATCTCACTTGCGGCAGCAGGAACCAAAACGACGTCACACGGAGTTTTCCCATCATTCATACTTAGCCGTCGCGTTTTCGCGCACTTGAAAATTTTCACTTTTCATTTAATCGCGAAAAATAGATATCGTCATTTAAAAATCTAAACGCGTGAAATACGTACTCCAGGAGTAATAATCTTTCGATCTAGGCAATAAAAAAATAATAGGAAACCGCCCTATTTAGAGAAATATTTCTGGACCACGTCTTCCCTTGGTGTGGGGTTGTTTTCCAACCTGAGAAACCCTATTTCGAATCCTATCCTATCATACGAAAAAATTGTCTCCTATCCCTCTGGATTAAAATTTCGCCGGTGTCGGAGAGGAAGTCACTTGAAGCTCAACAGTCAACAGGTCTTGTACCAGATGATGGCTCTGTGAGCCGTACGCAGTAATAAATGTGGAAAAGTGCTACGATCATTTATTTATTTAAATATGTCTAACTTCCACCAATTGAAGCCTGAATATGTTGAACTTATTCGGAATGATAGCATAGCATATCAGTCAACACTTCGCCCTTCAGACCTTTGCGCTCATAGTCGTGTTTAGGACTATTTCCCCTTTGTTCCAAGAGTATTTTTGAGCGCACCCCTGTTAAAATTAGGGTTTGGTGTAATGGCTAGAGTTTTGCGGGGAGAACTTCAAGTGAAACAATCCGTCCGTCGCATGGAACGTCATTCCCAGGTCCCCTTGATGCCTTTCGTTAAGTGGATACTAATGCCAACGCCAGGTTTCTCTCCAATTTCCTTCCCCAATGGCGCAAATGGCCTTTGGACTTTATAATATGAACATATTTTAGAAAAACAATGGGATCGGGTTGGTGTGCAGGGTAGCGTGTTGCATTCAAACCCCGCGGGACCAGTTTCAGACTTTGGTGGTGGCAGGAAATTTTCAGAAGTCACCCAGCACCCGCTCGAGTTTTGTGTGGAGGGCACTTCAATCGCAACACACCGTCCGTCGGATGGGACGCTTAGCCGTGGTCCCCTTGGCGCCTTTCGTTAAGAGCAGGCTTATGCCGATGCCAGGTTTCTCTCCACCCTCCTTTCCATACCCTTCTTTCGTGTCGCGAGTAACTTAAGCTGCAAATCACGTGTTACCTTCCAATACTCTTTTTGGTGGTCTTCTCTTTCTCTAAGATCAGAAAAATTGACTCTCGTTGAATGAAGGAAAAGCAAATTCCGATACCTTTACGTCCGGCGAAGGTTTTTATGGAGCATAATAATAAACCTTCATTATTTAAAGCGATATAATTATTATCATAGTAATCTACTGATTGATATTGGTTTACATGGAGTACTTAAGAAGAATTCTGGAAGCCTCCCCTTCTTTAATGCACTTCCCTCTTTAATAGGGTAGTTTCCTTCATCAAAGAAAACGAAAGGCATTGATTGCGATTCGTTACCCACCATTAGTGTATTCATAATACACAAATTATTTGGTATCTGAAATACCGGTTTAGACGAATGGCAAGGGTCAATTTTATCCTCATTTGAAAAAGGCCAGATTGGCGCCCATGCGATTCCACTCCGCATGACGTCACAGGGACCTAGTTTCTACACGAGAGCATAGGAGTTATACATCGTCTGAGGTTACCAATGCATGCATGAGGCACAGAGCTCAAGGAAACATGTCTTAATAATCACCTATTAAAACTGGCTAAGTTCGGAAAGTTTTCTTCGTTTGATAAGGTATTAATAAACCTTTTTTAAGCCATGCGCTACCATCCAGCAAGGTACTCAGCTATCCGCTAGCATCCTGCGACGCTAAGCCTCGCCTCAAGGTCACCTCACCGGGCGGGAGGGGGAACCAGAAATACGACGTACGGAGATATTTCCCGGCATTCATACCTAAGCGTCACGTTTTCGCGCGCTTGAAAATTTTCACTTTTCATTTAATCGCGAAAAATAGATGTTGTCATTTAAAAATCTAAAAGCGTGAAATACGTACTCCAGGAGTAATAATCTTTCGATTAAAGCAATAAAAAAATAATAGGAAACCACCCTATTCTTAATAATACCTACTCTCTTTCATGTTTCCTAAAAATTCTATTCCCTTCGTTCCTCTTCCGGGTTTACCCAACATTATGTACTAGATGGTATACCCTTTAACACTGTTTTCAACATCCCCTCCCCGCTAAGTGCTCTCTCTCTATCCATACCTTCTCCTCCGTATCTCATCTAGAAGTAAAACGATATATCTTTCTTATTTTATCCTCTCTTTGGAGTTTGGGAATCATCGCGGTTCTAAAATGACACCCTTCGTGTCACTCTGAAATATATCTGTTCCGTTCTATACAGCGTAATTGATTTTCTCAAGGTAGGCCGAACTGGTTTCCTTGCGCCCAAAATAAGCTCATTCAACTTGCTCTCGCCTTTTAAATTCGCGAAAGGAATGTCAACAACCTTTCGCCCGAGGCGACCGAAAAACAAATGCATCAAGAAGACCGTTTAGTTGTGTCATTCATGAGGTTCTTTGGTCCAATGTTAGACACAGCAGTTAATCGTCTTAGCGGCGGGAGAACTGACCTCTGGCAACATAAATGAGCGTTGTGTATGGCAGTGACAAATGATGTGATTGCTCCAGATTGCGAACCCATTGCTCATTGCTTCGAACGGCGTGAATCGAGAGCAAATCTCCCTTTACCATAGTCATTTGATCTTGCCTGGTAGTGAAATGGCAGTGAAATCAGCGGCGCAGGGCGCTTTGGGGGAGAAACTTTTAGCAAACAAAAGCACGTCGTATAGATACAGGTCTTTGCATTAAGAAACCACTAGAAACACCGCAACTGCGTCATCATCAAGTACAAACCTCAATAAAATCAAAGCACTTGGTTTGTATACTCGTAATGTCTTCATTAAAAAAACTACTAGTATTGACGTAACTGCGTTATCATCAGGTACAAACTTAATAAAACAAAGCCTGCTGTTCATATGCCTTGCTTGAAAAAAAACACTGGCTTTGGTCATTTAAACTGTGTACCTATTGATGACGCATTGGCTTCGAATATTGTAGTACCAAACAAAACACTATGCATTGAAACATCGTTGACACACATACGGGCGGAGTTTTGAACTTGAATAATGATTTCTTCGAAAAAAAAGTGCGAAACCTGTATAACAAAGTAGGTACATTGAAAATAAAAGCATCAAAATTTCAAACAAATATTAGTCTTAGAGTACTTAAAATGTTGTTTTCAGAGGTTAATTTAAACAAATTCTCCTAGAACACATACGGACTATGGAATACCACCATAGTTTGGTTTCGCAGAACGTGATCCATAGCCGCTAAACCATCGGCGGAATAGCTGGCCTCCCCCAAAATAAACTTCGCCCATGCATAGATATAGAACACATCATTATTTTTCCATTACACATTCCCATTTCGAAGAAATTCTGTGGCTTATGGCTGTTTTTCTTCTTTCATCTTCAGTATGAAGGCTGTCCGAAGGCATTTTCCCGCCTGGAGAACTTGAAGATTCACCAGAGATCCCACACAGGCGAGCGTCCTTACACCTGCCAGTTCCCGCTCTGCCCAAAGGCGTTCAGCAACAGCTCTGATCGAGCCAAGCACCAGAGGACGCACTTTGACACGGTAAGTCCTTCCCATTGCTGATTCAACCAAGGGGAATAATAAGACGAGGCGCCAGTCTGTCCCATTGAGGTGTTATTTCCGCTACGACTTGAGGCCCATTTTTGTCGGTTTTATAAAATGTCCGGAGCGCGAAGATGAGTGGTAAGCGATCCATTTTATCTTAAGTTTTCACGCTTTTTCTTAACTTGTTCGTCTTTTTCATCGAATGAATCTTGTATTTGATTTTTATCCCACTTCCCAAAGTCGTATCGGCTGGACATTTTGCACAGCTGCTAGTTTGCGATGTCTTCCATAATGAAATGAATGATTTCCATTTGGAAAAAAGTTTAAAATTTTATCAATACATGGCGTTAGCTATCAAATTTTGTTGAAGATTTTTTAAAATATCTCCGGTTTAATCGATTACATAATTACCTACTAAAAATAGTAAAATAAGTTAAAAACACGTTTTTCCAAAAACTATACAATTCACTAAAAAGTTTAAAATAAGCTTTTCATCACTTGGAAAATAAAGTGTGGGCGCTAATTATGTTTCGATATAAATATTGCCTCTTATCAAATCTCACTTGTCGAGTTACTGATTAAAGTCACGCTTTGATTGCGAAACTATACAAAGTCTTTTCCTACATTTTTAACGATGTTTATTTTCATTCATGTCCTACAGTGAAGAATTTTAGAAGATATGAATCTTGCGCAAAAGATTTTGACGATCAATAATGATGAAGATATTTTACTCCACTAAATATGTTCAATATCCTCATTCAAGATTCATCAAAGTAACAGGTGCCCATAAATTATTAATAAAATTTATAGAAATATATATATGAACCTACAAATCCAATTCTTATGTATTATCTATTTCTGCCATGATAGACGAAACTAGCTCCGTTTTTGCGAAAGTAACGTGATTTGACTTCAATTACGGAATGTATTTGATAATTACTGAAAAGGTAAGCGAGTGGCGTGCCTTTGATTTTTTCACGTAATCATAATCAGTGATTTTATCAGAATTTTTCTTCCTAGTCTTACCATTTCTTTCCTCTAGCGAAAAATATCATGCGTGAATAACAGTCTCGAAAATCGTGTTCCACAACTACTAAAACGCGACGATCTTCTCTGTCTCTCTACAGAAGCCGTATGCATGTCAGGTTGCTGGATGCAGTAAACGCTACACGGATCCCAGCTCTTTGAGGAAGCACGTTAAGAACCACTCTCCAAAGGATCAGACGCAAGCCAGAAGAAAAGTAAGTGGATTTTTTCCTTCAAACATTCTACGCTATACTAAGCTCTATTCCCGTTTCAGCGGAAAAAGATCAGTTCTCAAAGTCACATTTAACATTACGGCACTGCTATTCCTTTGAATTTTTAATGCCTAAAAATTTTTAGCATAATTTCTGTTCGTATTCAGATTATGAAATCCTAAGATTTTATTTCTATCCCATGGCGTGAGGAAATTTGAAAAGTTGATATTTAGTAAAAAAAATAGAGAAGAGAGAGCACGGAAAGTCTATTTTTGGTGGCCGTCGGTCATTGGAATACTTTTTCAAGAGGGATAATGAGGTTCAGCTACTAATTGGGTTAAATGAATATGGCCAAAGAGAGGAAATCCAGATGCTCACAAATTTTTATGGAGGGGTCGTATTGGTGAGGTGGCCAGTGTGTGGTGGCTTCACACCCTCTGGGCTCGGGTTCAAATCCAAAGTTGGCAAAAAAATTTCAGATCCTTACTTGAGCGTTGTGTGGAGGGCACTTCAAGTACAGCTCTACGTCCGCTGTATTGTTGTCCGCCTTTCGTTAAGAGTAGGCTAATGCCGACGCCAGGTTTCTGTCCATCCTTCATTCCTTACGGCTCTCTATGGCATACGAGTACATGACTTTTGATGTCGGTCGCCCACTCAAAATGCCATGCACAGAAGTTGTAAGAGAAATATCCTCGAAACCTTGTTTTCTATTGTCTTAGGTAAACATCAATGGGGAGCATTGTATATTGTTTAACCTTAGACTAGCTCCCAGTGGGTCAATAACTGTTCTCCATCCAATGGGGAGCATTGTATACTATATATCCATAGACTAGCTTTGGTTGGTCAATATCTGTTCTCCATCGAAAGCATCGATGCATTGCTGAGACAATCGAGAAGCCCTTTTTGGATACGTTAATTTTAATTTAATATATACGAAATTTCCCAAAATTATTTGTAATTTAGACTTCCTTCTTATTCACTGTCTTCGGAATAAGAGAAAATTTTGAAATTTTCATGAAAATGACGGATGATTTGTTACAAGGACTAACTTCGTAAATCTTTCCTATTCTAATACTGTGCTATTTGTAAGCAACATCAAATTTAATGCTACTGCGTAAAATTTATGGGTGGCTTTTCAGGTCTATTAAAGATTGGGCTTAATTAACTAAGAGTTATATTTAGTTATAACATTATTTGCGTTAATGTGCAGCTGCCATAATTTTATACCATTAAATTGAGGGGGTGAGAAGCCAAGGGGTACAAATGTTTTTTTCTAAACAGCGTTAGGTACAGAAATTGATAGAAGAAATATACAATAACTTGGTGGCCATGGGGTTAGAGTTAGTCTCTGCTTTGTGTTGACATTGAGTGGAAAATTAAAGGAACTACAAATTGTCTAGTTGATCTTTTTTGTTTTTTACCTAACTTCTGTCCCAAACTCCCTTTGCAAAAAAATCACTTGTACCCCAAGGGTTCTCACCCCCTCAAATGAAAAATACACAATTTTATGGTTTAACCTACAAAAATTATATAAATGAGAAGAAAAACTGGATTGGAAAGGGTTATAAGTAATGTATGTTGAAAACTTTACAGGCGAAATCCGTCGACTCGTCGTCTTCGTTGCTGCAGCAGCACAGCAAGGAGTCCAAATGTTCCCCATCCACACCGCCATCGGAAACTCAGTTGACGAGCGCTGTGTTCCAGGATTGCATATCCGAGGTGTCTTCCTCCTGTCCATCGGTCAGGGAGACATTCGGGATGCGAGAGCAGCAGCCGTTTACGGACGAGACGATCTCTGAAAATCCTTCCTCGAGTCACCAGCAATGTAACGACGAAAGCTATACGAACGGAGACTTGATTGGTTATTCAAGTCAGGAAGTGGAAGACGATTTATTCTTCGACTGCTTCCAATCGCTGGACTCGATTAAACCTCTGCTTAACACTGATAAAGGTATGTATCTTCATGAAACCCTGGAGAAGTGGTGGGTTCAGGTTTAAATTAGTATATTATAAGTTATAATTGATTTTTTTTGCCGACAATTAGTGGTATTCCGTTATCACCACCAAACTTTAATTATAACT
Source organism: Ischnura elegans (assembly GCF_921293095.1). NCBI lineage: Eukaryota > Metazoa > Arthropoda > Insecta > Odonata > Coenagrionidae > Ischnura > Ischnura elegans. The sequence goes on along the minus strand of NC_060255.1, from coordinate 63,699,874 downwards.
TGTAAAATTATACTCAACATTTATACTTTATTACATTCAACATGCCTCGAAATTTAAATGCAGAGTCCTAACGATGCATCTAAGGATAGTCAAAGGAAAGGGAAGTCTAGGGAAACATGTTAAACTAAACTAATTGAGCCCTTTATTTGGACCCTTGGCAGCAGTGGTGTAGTCAGGAATTTTGTTAGAGGGGGTCCAAAACCAGAGGGGAAAATTTTTTAAAAACAGGGTACTAAGTAGTGGCTTTTAAACTAATTTTAACATTTTTCGTAATCGAAAAACCTTAATTTGTCAAAGAAATATTTTGTAAATTCATGATAATTCAATATTTTTCTTTGATGAAGAAAAATAATAGTGTTTTCATATTTCGGGGAGGTGGGGGTCTGGACGGAACCCCCCTCCCCCTGGCTAAGCCGCTGCTTGACAGTTTTGTGCTGCCTAATAATGTACTATCTCGATTAATCCTCACATGCCATTTATTTATCGATGCATCTTTTTGAAGATTTGTTTACCATAATATACGAATCAAAGTAGCTTTTCTGAAGAATAAGAGGTTTATTGTATCTTTTCCCCCTGAAAACATGCATTGTGAATGTGCATTTTAATTTTTTTCGCAAAATAAAGACTATTCTTATTTTTTTCAGAGAGTACCTCGTCAACCAACTTGCAGAGCTCCACACAATTTGAGCTCTCTCTGGATTTGGATTGCGGCGAAGTTCAGCAGGATTTCTTAGAAATTGGTGTTTTGGAGAAGTGGGGTGTAACTGGCACCAGCATGGTGCCATGCTGCACCTCTGACGATGCGCTGGACAGTGATTTTTTAACGATCTCATAAAAATTTCAATCTGGATGCATGTTTTTCTTCCAAGTATTGAATCTGAAAGCTCCGAAGCTTTGAATCAACCCATTGTGAAACCACATACTGAAGATGAACATCCCAGTGATATTTGCGTAAAACAGTGGAATTTGCGGACGAAGTTTTAATGAGTTAGCGTTTATTTGTCAAATGCTTTTGTAGCGGTCAAATTCGACCGCGTAGTTTTTAGTCATTGCCATATCGCCAAATTTGATCTCAGCGCCAATGTGATAGGCAATTTCAGATTTTCAATGAAAATCTTACAATTTTCTTAAATTATAGTGATAACAAACTATTGATATCAAGTCATATCATGTTGTGCCTTGCTATGTAATCATAAGTATCGTAACTTTTTCACAATTTGGAAAAATTTCCTGAATTTTAAGACATTACTTAAAAATTTGGTGCTACATGCAATCGCATAAGTTGCCATCGGATAAAAAATATGTTTCTATAAAAAAATGCCATAGTGGCAAAAATTCTGCCGCATAGCTATATAAGTTGCCATTCCATTTGTAATGTTATTCGCATTCCATTGTTCACGTTATACAGTGGTAATTTATTCCATTTCTTGGGACCAAATGATTGATGAAACCAAATGATTGATGAAACCTAATGAAATTGTAAATTTTTGTAAATATTCGAGTTGGTCAAAATATTTGTTATTTTTAAATGACTTTATACCAGTCCAACTGTATCTGATTGGTTGTTTGATGCTTTTATTAATATATTTTTATGATATTCTATTAAATAACCTGAATAAAATAAAATTTATTCTTTATATCAGAAATTTTGGATGTGTTGGTTTTTACCTGATTAAAAATTCATAAATAATATCCTTCCTACGGTTATACTTGAATTTTACCATAGTGGGAGAGACTACCCTGCTGTACAAAAAACCGCAGTGGGCGTTTAGTTATTTAGCTAATTTGTACTTCCCGCTTCAAAAATATCGTTTCGTGCCTTTTGAGTTCCGCAACGGGCCCGCAGAGCGCAGCACTACCGGTAATTCTATTTCCGTCCAAGATATGTCCTCCAACTCGCAGTACGAGGTTGTCTGAGGTGAACGTCTTGTCCCTCAAATGACAACTTAATAGGATTTCTGAAGTGACCATCCCATCCATTTGGTTGTGTTTTATTGTTTTGAGTTGGTGTCAGTTTTCGTTGGCCTCTGTTCCGTTTTACAAGTGACAAAATGCCGGTGTTTCATACCAAAACTATAGAGAGTATTTTGGAGCCTGTAGCCCAGCAGGTAAGAGACATTATTTATACCTAGTTAAATGCATTATAGTTTTAAGATTTACTAACTGTATCATTCCTCGAATTTTAGTCAGGGTTAGGGATTTTTTATGTTGTCTTTCGAACATTCTTCCTGGCAATACTTGATCATCTGTGTGATTCGTTTGTCGAATTCAATCTCTCCTGAGGTAATTCAGAATGAAAGGAAGCATGGTTAGTTTTTACACATTCTGGTTTAACTCGGTCTTCATTGCTGAGGTCGGAATCATAAATATAAATACACCTTTATACTGTAGGTGCATTAGGTATTCGTAATTTTGTACGTCTGTTTTCCTATTGTTGATATTGATTGTGAAGTTTTGCCTCGTGCTGTAGTGAAAGTGATCGGCAGTAATTATGGTGATGGTGATTAGTGGACGAATATTCTACTTATTACGATTGATTTTTTAGCAATAAGGAACTTAGTCTGGCCGCTCGCGACGTTATCGTGATGCACGACACATGTTAAGAGCATGGCTGTGTAAATACCCAATAAGGCCATGATAGCATAACCTGTTTCTCGGTACCAGGGCCCTGTTTTTCTTTATCATTGTGAATAAGGGCGACCCGTGAGTTTTTATTTCATAGGGGCACGCCCCTTTTCGGCTAGTGAACATGGGGAGTTACGTGAAGCTTCGATGATTATGCTCTCGAATGATAGTAGCCGACGGTTGTTCAATAGCTTGCTTTACACTCGCTCCACTGACGGCATATAAGTTTCTCAGAATCCTTCGCTTCCCTCTCAAGCGTTGGTTTTGGCTGCATCCTGGAACTCTGCTGCGGGCGTGTAGTCTGTAACAGTGTCAGAAATAGCTTTGGGAAGTGAGTCATGGGAAAAAAAAGGTGCGGGAGGAAAACAAGAAAGATTGGAAGTGAATGAGGTAACTCAATCGTATGGACGTGTAATTAGCTATTCACAAAGCAAGCGCGATGCACTCATTGAGTTTTCACATTACGGCTTCTTATTTATCTGTGTAGACTCAAAATACTCACGCGAACCTTCCATTTTTTTTATAAGTATATATTCCTGGTTCAGTTTCAGCGCCCAGCCATAGGAGGGCGCCGTCTGCACTGTCGGGCTTATTTGTACAGTTGTTGTTAGGACAAGAATAAGTTTGATTTCATCCTTACATGGCTATTTAGAGTATGAGCTCATGCGTTCACCTCACGGCCCGAAGATAAAGGCATGTTTGCGTCACTCTTTTCGCTCATTGGTGACGTTTCGCTGGAGATTCCCATATATGGGCAATAGAAAGTGAGAAGCGATAGTCAAGGCGCGATGTTTGACTGACCTACTATCGGTTGTCTTTTACGCTGAACATATGGATTTGTTGATTATGATGGAAAATTGATAACGGAATTTTTTCACTGAATTTCTATTCCGGTGCGATGTGGAAACAGTTAACTTAACATTCGTGGCATTCAACGTAAATATTTGTTTGTCCTAAATCCAAATGGTATCATTTTTTCTGCTGCCCCCCTGACCTTGGAGAAATAATGTCACATAATTTCCCTACCCCAGGTTTTTATCGTGGTTCGTCCTAGAATGTGTGCGAAGCTCAAGCGGTTTTTTGTAATTGTCCGTACAATTCTCGGTTTTTTCGTGGAAAGTGTAAACTAAGGTATTTGAGAGTGATGATTACCTACTTCGCAGTTGATGTAAAATTTTGTTTTGTTTGTTCCTTGAAGGAAAAGGCCCTATGGGAAACGTCATCAGTGGCCAATGAAGTTGCATTTAACTCCGGCTCGTGGACCATGTGGGTAGTTTATGTTGCGATAACAGCTTCCTCCGGTAAAAAAATATTGTGGTATTCGATAGTTTACTGAGCATTCATGGCGATATGGTGTTTACTTAGCTCGCAATAGGCGACCCACTGGCGCCGTTATAGTCACCTTTTTAGAAAATATTGCGTTCCCTACACAAGTACCTCGTATTGTTTGGTGAATTTTCTAATGGGCAGATTAGACTGGAGTGGAAAAATGGTAATTTATTCCAATCGCTCAATTGTTTTGTCTGTTTCAATTTATACGTTTATCTTTGTTGTTTTGTAACTTAGGTCGAGGATTGCAAAGTTGCCGTGAAACAGGAATTTTTTTGTTCCGGCTCCGAGAATTTTAATGGTCCATATTGCCGTGGGGAAGTTTTTCCCACGTTTTTATTACCTCACTTTAAGAAATAGTCGCGCAGACTTCAGATTCCTCCCTTTAACCTCTTATACCATATGTCTCATTTTGTATCCAAAATGTCGGCATGTGGGCAAGAACTGAATAACTTGACTTGGATAATTTAAAGAATTGACAAAAACAGTCTTACCTGAACCCTTTAAGCGAACACAAAGACTCTTACCTTTCGTATTCTTTCAGTGAGAAGTAAACAACCTAAATTTAGGCTAGTTTTAAGGTTTCTTATTATTAGGTCTTGGGAGAGAGTGTTGCATTCACATAATTCCTTTCGCTGGGGTGTTTTGCAAACGGTCAGAATATCTCCTTAACATGCGCTAAAATGCAGATGTAGGTGCTATCGCAATTAAACTTGCTTATATATGCGGCAGACTGGGAGACGTTAGATCTCACCAAGCACGCACCATTGACTCCGCTATGATAGAAATGAAGCCAAGAACTACGTACACTGAAAACTAAAGGTATACTAGAAAATCTACGAACATATCGACTTCTTATTATTACTGTGCTTATTATTCGATAATATTTTGGAATATTATTAGCTATTTCATCTAGTGAGCTATTAAAATGTTCAACGAAACACTAAGTTTTACATCACGGATAATTCTGTTGTGGGATTTTATCGTTCTCGTTCATTAATGAAACTCTTTTTTCTGAAATCTAGTTCCTTGATTTGGTGTTTTATGTCGTGTTAGCCGAGGTCTTCAGGGTTTATTGAAGTCGTTAGTGTACAATCCATTACAATGACAGCAGCAAGGCGGCTAGAAGAAGATAAACAGCGGGTAAAGAAAGAATATTTGACTCTAGAATTACGGATAAAGCAGGCGATATTTCTATAGAAAAAAGGCACTTCAATCCTCCTAAGCAAAGTGATTTATATTTTCGACAAGGTTGGTTTCAAAAGTATTTAACATATTGGTTCTCATTAATCCTAGTCATTTGCTCTGATTTAAAATAAATTTACTAGTTTTTTCAATCAGCCTGTGTTATCGTGATGTTTTATCCGTCGATGATAGTTTTCGGATGCAATGTAATGGAAGACATGAACTTTCCCCATTTGTATAAGATTGGACATAACGTTTTTCCAGCCTTTACTTTCCATGCTCAAGGTCACCTCCTTGCATTCCCGCAGTCTTGCGATCGAAGGGCAAGGTCAATATCCCTGCGAGCCGGTGTGTTCGAAATAAGAACAAGGCTCGTCTTTTTCATTCTTCCCGATTAAAATGCGCTTATTTAGCATTTTTTCGCGATTGTTCCATAATTATATTCACCAAGGATGATATTCATCAAGAAAAAATCATTTGGCTTATCCGGGACTCGAACCCGGATCTCCCGATTGCCCATCAGGTTAATAACACCAACAAGCCATATTCTTTCTATGCCATCCTCAGACTCGGTTTACCGAACAAGGTTTACAACAACGTACCTTTCGACGGACGGAGTGTTTTACTTGGAGAGCCCTCCTCAAAATACTAAGGATGGGATCGTGCAGTCGCTGAAAAAATTAGCTGGATTTGAACCCTAGCCCTCGGGTTGGGAAGCCAACCCTGCACTAACCCGAACTCCATTATTTACCGTCCCGACAGTGGCGTAGCCTGGGGGTCCGGACCCACTCCCCCCGAAATATAAAAGTACAGTTAGTTTTCTTCATAAAAGAAAACAAAATATTGGAATATCATGAATTTACAAAATATTTCTTTTTTCGATTATGAAAAGTGTTAAAAATTAGTCTAAAACCCTCTACTTATTACCCTGTTTTTTTTTAATTTCCCTCCCTGGTTTTAGGCCCCCCCCGAAACGAAATTCCTGGCAACGCATAATTTATCGTTATCGCTAATTGTCGAGCTTGAAAAAATAACAACCCCAATCTGAATGTCAAATATTGCCCATATCTAGCCTCGGTTCCCATTGTAGGCACGTAAGCCTGTGCCTATTAACGAGGACAAGGTTAGGGGATTCAAAACATTTACGCGCGCGTCTAACATTCCGAGTGTGCACGAAAGCTTGAAAATCAGATACAGAGTAGCGATGGCATCTTGGGGTCAAACGCCCTCGCGATACCCATCTGCCATCATCTCGCTGCCCACGTTCCGCTGGTATGTGCTGAGTCCACGTAAAGAGGTTTCCCCTGGAAGTCGGCCACGTTTAGGGATTAAAAGAAATTCCTTTCGGCTTGCCTTGCTAGCATTGGGGCGTTGTCAAGGAAAATTTTCACCGTCATTTTTTTTTTCTAAGTACCAGTATCTCCTTGGGGATCACTCGTCTAGGGGCACCTATCCTATGACACTCCATTTCGCGATATTTATCAATTTTTCTTCACTGCCGCGAAGAAAGCACATTATAGGAACTTGCAGCGAAGGAATTAAAAAAAAAAAACACCCATGTCCTGGAAAGGGGCAACCTGTCTAGACTGGACTCAAACCCGCGACCTTCGGTTTGGCTGGCGAGGACTTAACGCCGCTACCGAGGCCGGCAATAATAAATCCCCTTCACCAGGAATCGAACCACGGACCTTTGCCATTCCTGGCCTCTGCGCAGACCACTACGCTATCCAGGTCCCAAATATGTAGTGGCATTTCATATGTAGATGGATTTAGTTACATTTAATGATGTCCACCAATAACCATCGATGAAATTAACTTACAGAGTTATGCTTAAGCGAAAAATTTCGTTAATATAATGAAGTGTAGTTTTCTTGACAACAATTAGAGTTGAAAAACAAATGACAGGAGCCACCACTACCTAAGTTCTCCCCGAAGCAAAACTTTTGGCTTTACGCCTCTGCCTGCAAGCATGGATAAATTTTGCAGCGCATATGAATTTATAATTAATGGAATGCCATGAACTAATATTGTGCAAACCCTGTGCTTTAGAATGAAGTCAACCATAAATCACATGGAGAAATATAGTGTTCAATAGCAATAGTTTCCTATGGCTATGCCTGGAATTAGTCCTCGCCTGCCAAATCGAAGGTCACGTGTTCGACTCCCGCCTGGATTGTCACTATCCAGTATGTGAGTGTTGGTGTGAGTCCATTTTTAATGTTTGTAAACTCATCAGATGTAAAAGTTCATGGTGTTGTTTTCGGGGTGATTGAATATATAATTAATAAAAATAACGTAAACGAAAAAATTTACAACTTAGGCAAGTTTGTAGTGGTTTCGATAATTCGTTTAAATTGCCAGTGCGTAGCAGAGAATGATCGATGAATGGTGTCTTTTGAGAGCGTTTTGCCCATTTGGGTAAGAGTAATAGTCTAATTGGCCGAGACCGGAAATGTAGGGATGCTGGGAATTGGTTACTATGGCAATGTTTGTCAGGAGCTCGGGAATTACGAACCCTGGCACCTTGCACGCTTCCTCTGAAGAACGTTTCGGATCATCACTTCCTGGTAGCGTACGAAGTGTAAAAAAAATGCCCGTAGAAGTGTGTGGTAACTGAAGGAGACTACTTTGGATACAATAACATTAAAACTGGCTTACAACGGTCACGCGTGTAACTACATTCTGCCTAAAACAAGGTTAGTTCCCGGTCCGTGGGACTTTCGCCATGTAACGAGTATAATACCACTATAATCGCCAATGTTAATTTCCCCGCATGTAACGAGTATAATACCACTATAATCGCCAATGTTAATTTCCCCCGCATGTGACGAGTTCGAATGATACGAAATCCCTGCTGTCACGAACTATTCGCAGGTCCCTTGAGGAATTATTTCCTCTTTTATAAAGACATTCAGGCCATCTTCGCTACTTAACCGTTCCTTACCTTATCATCAGATGTTCTCAGGTGTGGCCATCGCAACATAGTTTTATAGTGTTGATCTTGAAATCCTTCTCCTTTCAGCCGTTTGATGGAAAGGGTGAGATGATGGTTAATTGTTACAGATCTGTTGCTTAGATAAAGACGATGTACGGAATAGCCGGCAATCCTGTGATGTAATGAATATGGATATAACGAAATCCCGATTATAACTAAATGGAACGAAGGTCACCTGAAATTCGTTATAACAGAGTTTCAATTCATACCACTTAAAATACACTCCCTGTAAATCTGGCTACAGATATTTTTTCATATTTTTTTTATTGTTCCTTATCGACTGACGACTTCTAGGGAACACCCCTGACCTGCGCACAGCCCCCAGGGGTAGGGGTTTTTTTCGCTTGTTATACGAGGCTAGGCTCTGCCACCCTGCAAAAATTTGAGACTTGCCCATTTTTTAAAACTCTATTAATCCATTTTCGACGTTCTTTGGCTGGACTGCGAGTGGGTGTCATTATTGCGGGGGAAAGGTCAAAAGGATTAAATGAGACTTCCCACTGAAATTTGGCCGGAAAGGTCATCACCCGAGCCGCATTAACTGGACCTTTTTGGAGGCAGCCTAACTTTCTCCCCGCGGTAGTAGGTCCGTCCCAAAACACTTGCTTACTGAATCCTTTGAAGGCAAGGTCATAGCCAGGAAATATGCATGACGGTTCCCTTGCATATGGGAATAAGCATCGGGTACACAGGGTGTTTCAGGATGAAATACCTCATGAGGTGGTAGGGGACACAATTTTTAGCATTTTTGTCCATAAACATTGGGTCGCAAATCCTTAGTTACTGAGCAATGGTGACGCAAAAATTTTTTGATGCACTTTGCCGTTACCATGAAAACATTTTTTTATCCACTCTTTTCGACATTTTATTAACTACTCAGTATTTTTAAGGGCATTAAATAATTGAGATTGGACGAAAATGTGCGATTATAAGTGTCTGAAACAATTTATCTCAAAATGGGTGAGAATGCGCATTCGTATTTTTATACTCGCTCAAAGCTCTCGTTTAATCATGCTTAAAGATTAATTGTATGAGACAATTTTAATCGCATATCGATTCTGTCATCAGAACATTTAGAATTGGAAAAATTACAAAACTTGAAAAAAATGATGAGCAACATTGTCCTCTCGATCATTTACAGAAACATCTGTTTGTAGATGTATTGTAGTAGATTTATATTTAATTAAATTATTATTATTCATCAAATATAAAGTATGATAAGGGTTTCCTTAATACCCTGAAAATTTCATGTTGACAGCGCATGTTTAAACGAGTGAAACGCCAGGCACGAAAAAGGTCACGTTGTGACGTATCTATCGGGAATTTCACATCTTCTTAATGGAATAACTTACAAAAATTCACCAATTGTGATATAAATCAGAAATCACTTGGTATATTGAGACCTATTTATATAACCGATTACTTCAGCGGATTCCCTCACATTGGTTTCTTGAATCATGGCCTTCCACCTAAGTCTGCAGTTTCATTTTCCAATACACTTGTTTTGTGTACTGTCGAGAATATTTAATTGTAAAATCGTGCGAAATGGAGTTTATAAACTTTTGTCTTAAGTGTATGAATGCATACGGCTACCGCTAACCTGGAAAACATGTAACAATCGGGGAATTTCAGTTTTCTGGAAAGACTCTGGAAATTCCGCCAGTGTCCTGGATAATTATCCTGACGTAAGCAGCCAATATTCCCTTCCAATAACTTTCTATGGCAAGAATTTTCTGTTGGGATAGTTGTTTGATTTCCATTCTTCGCCAGTTAAGGTACATACATACGGCTTCTGTTTCAAAACATTTCGGTAGAACTGTTTGCGTACCAGACGTCAGTACTGGGTCTCTATTCAGGGTATTGAATTCATTTTCATGTTGAGAATATTTTAGTCATATTATTTTGGAAGAGTTCCTGGAGAGAGTAGTATTCGTAAATTTGAGAATATTATGATGATGCCTAAGCCGTTTTTTCCTTGGCGTGTTATTATGTGTGCTGAAGTTAAATATAATATTGTGTTAATATGTAGAAGAATTACTAAACATTTTCTAATGGGGGAAACTTGTACGCGTAGGTAAGTTTCTATCGCCTCAAGATGATACTTACAGAATGTTAATGACTCTGCTATTATTCCTGTTGTATGTTATTTCTACCCAATGAGCATTTCCAAAAATTCTTTTGTTTAGCACTGGTTAGCACCCTGGGAAACAAAGAAATTACCTTAGAAAACCGGAAAATGTCATGGAATTTTTTTAATTGCTAAATTTTATAAATAGAGAAAACATGGTGCACACTAACCTCGGAATTTAGAAATACTCTGGCATTAAGAGTGGGCAATTTCTGTCTTATTGTTATTTGGAGTTTCTCATCGTACGATTGCTGTAGTCATTGCCGTAAACTTATTTAGCTTCTTCTGTAAGCTCACCATTATATTTATAATCACCTGCATAGATACCAATAATATACCTAAAAATGTATGTATTTATCCACATATTTTATAGTATTACATTTACCTCCTTTCGTGAAACGGGGTATCTAGTCGTATAAATGAAATGAATAAATTTTCTCTAGAACTTCAGAACTTGAGGTATTCTCTGAACATATGAAACGGTAGAATTTACGTAGTGGAACCTATTTTAAAGCCAATAACTTTATTTCATGTCTCTGCGGTCATTTCAACTATTGCTGCATTTGGTTAATAAATAGCATTTCACTCGCTATCAAAAGAATTTTATCCGGCCCCGGAGATACGTTTTCAAAAAAATCGTTCTCTTTTTTTATTTTTTAATAAATTTCACTAATTTTTATGTACATTTTTTCCCTCCATGTTACAGCATTTGGATCTTCAAAAGGTCACTTTCGTCGTCCAAATAGTGCTTGATTGCCGTTCATTACGATTTATAAAATTGTGATCGTCGATGGAGTTAATTATCGAAAAAATCGTATTTATCGGTCCTCAGAATCAACCGAAGAAAGAGCCGTTGTACATCTGGTCTTACATAATCGTCGAATCAACGTTCAAAAAGTCAAAACTTGCTTATTGCCTCATAGAATTTTTCCTACTTATACTTTAAGAAATAGCCTTATTTTTTTTTCGAACTTAAATAATTCCTTTGCTTCCTTTTTCCCCTTGAAACATCAAGAATAATTTCTAGTTGAGGGAGTAATTGTGTAGAATATGTTTTATAACTGTGAAATTTCCCTCTTACCGATTTCTTCTGGACAAGTTGCTGTCTCAATCACACAGGTTTAATACAGATACCATTTTTAATTTTGATTTTTGTAGTCCCGATATAACTTTAAGCCATGAGGGTTTTCATTCATCGAAATTTATCTTTCCGTGGCAATTACTGAATTGCGATTTGGGGTCTTCACACATTGTACCGTGAAGGAATTGTGAGAGCTACACTGCGTGGCTACAAAAGGGAAGGAGATTCGGTGGACGAACAAGGAGGCAATTCATGAAGCAGATAATGAGGTCCATTGTGAGTTCTACGCAGAAATGAAGCGAGGGGGAAATCACCGACTCGTATAGAAAGAAGATTAAAACCTATGTATTGATTGAAGCACGGATATTATAATTTAGTATTCTCTTGTGGGCCAGTGATATGCTGGTGACCACCGTGTATTTAAATTAGCTAACTAAATTCTCCACTCGCGACGCTGATGGCAGACGGTTAGGGCTTTTAATCGGCATTTTTATTCGAGGTAAAATAATGCACTGAATTCATTAGAGTGCGATAAATACTTCCAATTTCGGCTGAGAAACATAGTAAACAGGGGGTTGGAAACCGTCTTATGCGATTTCCCGTATGGTTTTACAAATTTTTTCTCCTTTTTAAGAGAAAAAAGCGTTGTCAATATATGCAATTGTATTTATAAATAATAACCAATTTGCATGAAGTCTTCTTGGTATCCCGACCTAAATCTCTAGGACTCGTCCACTGTCATTAGTGTCTATGAATAAGGTTAACATTTCTTATTATTTAAACCAACTTATTATAACCGATCTTTTATATGAAATAATAACAAATAATAATTATAAGCAATGTTTTAAATAGTCTTGCATCTTCAAATTATACGGTGTCGGATACGGCAAGTCACTAACGTACTTGAGTACCTCATTCATGCCTTGAGTGGTGCAAAATTACCCTGTCTATACGTCGACGTACACAAGAAAAAAAAACATTCTGCTGCTATTGAATTCATAACTTACCAGTGCTATTCCGCGAGTAAAAATACTCTTACTGCAAATGTTGAGAATAAATTGATCTTTTTAGACTAATGAAGCGGAAAGTGATTAAAACCGATTAAAAAGCTATCGTATTGCCCACTAATTTTATGTAACTGCTCACAACACGAGTTTCGATTGCCTTACAATCGTCTTACACTACGATAACTTCGTTTATCATTCGAGAAGTAGTTCCGCAATATCTCTCCGGAAAAAGTTAACTTTATACGAATAAAAAGCGGCCGAAGTGGAAGCATAAATTTATCTTCTGCGTGACGGAATGGGGCCTCTTCTATGTATTCTATTTCTATTGAAGACTGAAAAAGAAGTGAAGTCTGTTTCGCTTTCTTTGATGTCCAAAAGGAGGCATTGCGTTGGAGATTCCCTTCATTTATAGACGAGATGCTGAATTAGGCAGTGGATTTAGAACTGGTTGAACTCCCTCGCTAATGTTTTTTTTCCTTGTCTACACATCCGTTTTCAGCGCGTGTGACTGATTCCGGTCATATAAGTGCGGACAAAATTTATTAGCGGTCCCGGTTATTTTTCAATTTTTTTCCTTGCATACGTCCATGGTCACATTTGTGACAATTTTGCATACATTTTATCTCGCAAACCTGTGTGCTTTAAAAGTGATTATTAACTTTCAGTCAGATATTATTTTTTTCTATTTTACCATATGCTTGGCCAATAAAAATGTATAAGCGCTCATGCCAAAACGTTTGGCTACTTTTCATTCAGCAAATCCTGGAGTCTATGCCCATTTATCGAAGATTTTCGGATGAAAAAGTAAGAGAGGTCCTATTTCATACTCGTCCTACCACACCTAGAATATGCGGCGAGCATATTGGATCCGGCGAAGAAAGACTTAGTATATGCACTTAATAAAATACAAAGGAAAGTTTCGTGGTTCATCAAAAACTGCTAGGGAAGTACAGAAAGCGTTAAAAAGATTTAGCGAATTAGGCTTGGAGCCGCTAGAGACTGCGCGCGCAGGCTTGAATAGCGTGAGTGATTGAGAATAAATATACGAAGGCGGTTTTCTTTCGACTTCCGATCGCTCATCAAAAACACCATAGTGGATAGACAGACGGGTACTGCGCGGGTAAGACAACTGCGCATCCTCCGCACCTCACGCTCAAGTTATTTCTGACCTTAAGTTTTTAGTTAAAAGGTTTGTAACAATCTCATTAATTACACTGCCTCAATTGATTCTCCCGCCAAGAGCGCACTGCCGAGCGACAGTATGAAATCTCGCCGGACGGCTTCAGCATTAGCATTTCTTAACATTTATGCCGATAAAAGAGAACTTTATTAATGTAGTGCGGATAGAATGTGAAACAGTGTGAAACATTACGCCCATTCCCATTCGAACGAAAAGAGGAGATATGCTGACTTCTGGAAGTATTCTTAATCATGACAACGCCCGTCATCTCAGGGCTGATGCAGCCCAACCGCACCTTGACATTTTCAATCGCCCGCCGTGCAATGCCGATCTAGTGCCGTTTGACTTCCATCATTACACTGAAATGCAGGTGTGGCTAAGAGGGAAGCTTTTTCAAACGCATGGGCCTCAGGACAAAGGCAAAATTCATTAGAAGTCATTGGCGGTAACATCCAATGAAGAAGGTATATTAAAGCGATTATTATCTCCACAGACACGACCAATACTTCAATCACCGAGGCCATTATGTTGAAAGGGCACCACAAGTGTGCTCAATATTTAGCAATGAAATAATTTTTAATCTACCACTTCGTCTTCTGTTCATGACCTATCGGAGGTTGAAAAAAGAATTTCCCTCGTATCTTTCAGAGCGGCACGGAAAATATTATCGTAGGACCGCACATAATTTTTCGGTCCTTCAGAAAGGATAAATTAAAAGAAATATTATTTTTCTGTACGGATTGGTATGGTAATTCGTTTTTCCCCCAAACAATAAAGGTCTTTAATGAACATTAGGCGTTATTTCATTAGGCCATTTCCTTTTTTTTTTAACGGCTGGTGTCCTAACACCAGCTGCATAACGCCTATGGCTTCCGAGGTATTATGTAGATATAATAGTAATTTCGTTTATTTTCGTGAGCACTGAGGACCATAAGAAAATCTACAACTTTTTACATTTTCAGCATTGGTACATAAAAGAAGAAAAGAAGTAACTAAATAGAATTTCAGAGAAATGCATCCTGTGCAGATCGCCGATAACATGAAAACAATATTTTCAACAAAAGAAAAAATCACACTTTGAAATAAGAGACTAATCACAAGAATCTAAGGTGATAATTCATTATGACTACAGTGTCAAGCAAACAATATTTTTTTAAAGAAACCAAAACATTAGGATAACACTGTGATTTAGCACAATTCTAAACTCAGTTAACCATTTATTCACATGTGCATCAATAAAAATAGCAATAATAATAATAATTAGGCTGAGCATGAATATAAAAAGAGAAATTCAACCTGAAGTTAAGGAGTCATTTTTCAGAAACTCATATGTTTAAATTTATTGATGTTTGTAATGTTTTCTTTATTGTAATATAATGCTTTCTAATGCTTCTCTATTATCAGAAGGGTGGATAAATATGCACATTAAGTTGTGTGTAACCCCTAATTATCCCCCTGAAAAGTTTGACCGTAGTAATTAATAAGTTAATATCGCCACTAAACAGCTCTAAAACACTTATCATTAAAGATTCTACCTCTTAGGATAGGTTTACATAGGCCATTTTGCATATTACCGCGGCCTGTCTCTCCTCTCAAATTGAACTCCTCTCCTCAATTCACAGATCTACTCCCTTTCATTCTATCAATCCTATTTTCTTCCTACTCGCCTGGCTTCCGTAAAATATTTCTCATCTGTTAAAGCCTACGATCGATAAATAGGTATCTTATAATCCATTCATTTATTTATTATAGTGATAAATCTGTGTTGCCTACTAGATGGGGACGCCATGTATTCTGGAAACCGCCTGTTTTCATTGAAAAACTTATCAATAAGCGTGCACGAAAAAATGCCATAGGCAGAAAAAGGAGCAACTGATGCAGACAACAATGCTTACGAACCCATGTATTATCCTGGATACTCGCGCGCAAATTCTGCATCTGGGTTACTGGGTATAATTGGTAGAGAGTCATAGTGACCATGTTTCTTCAATTTTTATTGGGAGAGTAGCGATTGAGAGCATTAGGACGATTCGACTGACATAATCCTTTCCTGCGTTGAGCTCTTCGCCAGGTTTGCTGCCAAATCTGCGGGGGTCTATCCTGTACTTTTACGTACCGAAGATCTATATCTCATAAGATATAGTAGCATATATTCATCCAAATCGCGCTGGGTCTCTGAGACCACTTTGGTGAGTTGCCGGTCGATCTTCCTGTTCATACGCTCGGCCATGACATACGATTGGGGGTGTTAAGGCTTAGTTTGTGTCTTCCTTATCCCCATGAGCAAACAGACTTTTCGGAATACGACAGATTCGAAGTTTCTGCCTTGATTAGGGTGTAGTTCCAAAGGTGTACCGAAGCGTGAGAATAATTCCCCCACCAGGATGGTCGCGATATTGGTGGCGTCTTTATTCTATATATTCATGGTGAAACAAAAACACAGTACTATTCCACAAAATTTATTTAAGCTGTCTACAGAATAGACAGCTTAAATAAATTTTGTGGAATAGTACTGTGTTTTTGTTTCACCATGAATATTTCATCGTTCCACCAAGTAACGCCCAAATCAGTTGATTTTATTCTACATATATTAGATACGCATCAACACATTTCGAGAAGTAATCGGCGACTACTAGAAAATATTTATTCCCCGAGTCCGTTTCTGGAAATTGTCCCGCTTCGATGATCGCTAACCTCTCGAACGGGCTCCCAACGTTGTACTGGCGCATGGGCGCCGTTTTTCTCGTCTTATCCAGTTCACGTTGGCACGAACCTTTCACCTTCTGCACCAATTTTTGATATCTGCCCTGCAGTTAACCCGGAAAAACATCTCTTTAACTTTGACTTGTATTTTACTGATGCCAAAGTGAACCCCAGGGCTCCATTCGTTCAGATTTTGTGGAATTTTGAGTACCAATTTCTATGAAACGACGATCTGTTGTCGAAAATGTCCCATCGGTGCTCCCGCTTCAAAATTCCGTCGTCTAACTTCAAGCTGTCCCATTGATCTCGTACGATTTTACTTTTTCTCTCAAAGGAGCAACTTCTTTCCGCCATGGACGCCGTCACGCTTATTTCCAACGAGATTTTCTTACCAATTTCCGAATCTTTAGATTGCTTGGTACGAAGCGCGGTGGGTACGCAATCATCGTCGACTACAGTCTCTCGTCTTGCCAAACTAATTCTTCCTTCTTGTCACAAGCAATGGCCACATTCCGCCGAATAAGGCATCTGCATTCATGTGAATGACTCCTGCCTGATGTTTTATCTCGAATTCATATTCTTGCAGGGGGTCTAGTCAGCAGGAGATTTGTCCTTCTGTGTTCTTAAATTGCATCAGCCATCTCTACGCGCCGTGATCCATCCGAAAGAACCATCCTCATTGCTCTGTCGGATGTCGCAAGCGCGGTACACAGCCAAAAGAATATCGCTGTAAATTGCCAGAAGCCCGTTCGATTCGAGAACGCAGTCCTCGATCGATCTTGTGGTTCCTTTACGACTTTCTAATATCCAATTTTCAAATCTATTGTCGAAAATACATTGTATCCGAGCGAAGTGTCTAGTGTGTCTCTCTTTGTCGAACGTTTAGGAGTATTTCCTCGCGATCCACTTTGAGATATTTTCGTTTCGAAGTCCAAAGTCACCTCCATTTATAATAAAACCTCCATTCCCCATGTTACATCTTGTACGATGTCAGCCACTATCACTGGATGTTTAATCTTGTTGTCTCCCAATGTGATGTCGATGACCATATCTTCGTAAGTTTTAAAGGCTTGACCCGTGGCAGTTCTTAGGCCCCTTCAAGTGGGCTGTAGGTCTCCTCTCGCGGTACTCTTACGTCGTGGTCGTGGCGCTAGTATTTAACAGTAGGGCACGACCCACACTATTTACATATCCGTCCGTACAGACTTCCCGCCAGTCTTACAAGAGAGGAAAATTTTATTACTTCCTTCGGGGCCAAAGGGCAACTCCCCTGCGCTTGCCCCTCTTCGCCGGCCCTTATTAGTTTCCCTGTCGCATCTTGCAGCGACTGTGGACATGTACAAGCTCCCCGCAATCACAACAGCTTATATCCCTTTTTGACGGCTGTCCTTTGCCCCGTAGGAATTTTGAGACAATCTTTTCGATCCTATCTTCGAGGGAGTCTTCTTCGCTCGCTGCGAAGTTACATATTTTATTTCTTCTTTCACCTCGTTGACATCTGATTTCAGGTCACCTTTTACTACGCTGACGTCATTTTTACCTCGCTCTTTCATTCCCTGACGTGGTTTTCATTTTTACTTCGGAGATTCTCTCCAGCACTTACTCTTTGCTCGGATCGGATCGTCGGATATTATTGACAAGGTCTTTCGAAGTTGTAGACTTTTCAGCACGCTCTTCTGAATATTCAGTGCGGGAATTCGAGCGTCCAGGCTACTCTCACAAAGAGGAAATCCTGCGGGACCACGCCTTCGGCCTGGAGCGCTTCACGAAGTCGCAATTGAAGAACCGCTTTCGTCCCGCTAGTCTCCATATCGTTCCCCTCCAACTCGTGCTGCAAATCCACCTCTTTCAACTCACTAAAATTCGCTTCTCTTTAGCCATGTCTTTACCTCAGATAACAGTTATTCGTGGCTATCACTCAAAAAGCTCTCTAAAATTTACGTATTTACCCCACACCTCTGATCAGGGATGCCGACTTGCAAAAAATATTGGGGGGCGAGGGGCAAACCACGGATCTTACCCCAGGAAATTTTATAAGTAGTGAGTTTTAAGTTTTTTTGAGCTTTTTAGAATAGTCATCCCCTATGAAAAAATTGTATAAACCTGTTTCAAATTTTTATACATTCTTATACATTGCCATGGCAATGTATAAGAATGTATAAAATGTATGAATTTTTCATAGGGGATATGATCAACATTAGAACCCTGATAACTCGAATCTCGATATCTGGACTCTCCGGGGAAAATCGACACATTTTTTCCTCACACCCATAACGAATTTTTGAGGGGGCTCGGGCCCCCTCAGTCCCCAAGGAGTCGGCGCCACTGCCTCTGACAACAGTTGTTTGTGCGTGGGTTAAAAACTATTCAACAACTATTCTATTTCCGCAATAACAACTATTCCTATTTCCGGAAAATTTAAACCACATTTACTTCCGTAAAAATTTGTACGCGGTAACTCATAATTCGTTCCCAAAAAACACCATTTCCCGAATCCTCCTCGTTGATTTTTCTTGTTTCCCGTCAATAACCTCCATTGCCAAGGCTCTCGATGATTCCTCCACTTCTCTATCAAAGACCTGAAAACCGTGCTGAAAATTCAGGAAGCTTTGGAAATGTACTCATAGACCAGTGGAAGACCATGCTTTGAAAAATTATGAAATTAAATTGTTTTGTACTTCATAATAAAATGTTTGTTTCACTTTCGAAGCAAAGTGCGGCTCTCATTGTATGATATTGAATATCATTATTTTCGTTCCTGTTCAGTGAACGTTTGTCCTGGTTGTGTTTTAATTACATTCCACTCTCAATGGTAAACTTTTGTGGTAGTTTTTTTCCTCTATGTTTAGGGTCTATAGTAGTTTGTTCGTTCTAGTAGTAGGGAAGATTAACCAACTTAAACTTATTTGACGACAGCTCTTTCAAACATCGAATCCAATCTCGCAGCTCCCTCGGTGACTTTGTGAATGAATTAAACCAGTATTTTTTGGCAACGATTGCTCGCGGAAAATTAACGCTTTCATTTTCAAATGTCGAGGATAATTAAAGTAAATCCTGTTCTACATTTTCCGCTATCTCATGAATAAAAGAGTTAGATCTGAAGAAATAATGAAAAGAAAAAAATAATGAAATTTAAGCGACTTTGAAAACCAATTAGTATTTCCATTAACGCCCAGGAGGTTAAAAAAAATCAGAGCCGATTGAAAGAAAACGACAAAAGTCGTAAGGGAGCTTCCATTAATTACGCGAGGTGATTTTGACGAATTTTGGACCCCCCTTAGTGAGATATCGTGAGTTTTGGTTCGACCCACCCCCATTCATCCCCCTTCAATCTCGCGTGAGATTGTTCAAAATGCTTGTTTTCAGTGTAAATACGTTAATATATCCTTCATTACGTTGGATTTGTAAAAGTAAATTGTTTAATTATTTTTACTTAAGATTATTTTAGGCTAGTCAGTATTTAAGATTACTAATATCGTTGTCTAGGATCACATTTTACACTTTTTCTTTCGTGAAAAAAATTAAGTGACTCTTGCTGGAACCCCCTTCTCCCCCACGTGAGATTAGGTGAGAATCCGCATGATCCTCCCGCACGCCGCATAAGGCAGGTGATGTTCCTTGAAACTTCCAATTTGGCAGTCAGTGTTATAAATAGTGCTTAAACTCTATGGTCCTTTAGCTATGGAAACTAGAAAGAGGAATGTAAAACCTACAAACATCCATACCTCCCTCTCGAACGGTCGTCTCTGCTGACGAATTGCTCACGTATAACTTTTGCTGCTATCTCGAAATTTAAAGGCTAAACAAGTTGACCCAATTCAACATTCTCCCGTTTATAAACTTTTAAAATATCACACCTTATGAAATAGTTAAAAGGTGAAAATTTTGAATCTGAGATTAAGTCAAATGTTGATAACAGTATACTTTACATGACCCGAAAATTTTATAATGATAGCTTAATTTTAACTCGAGTCATCTTTCACGAAAAACCGCTGAAACGGAAGAATATGCATCCTCTTATTTGAAGCTTACCTTAAAGACGTGTCGGCCAAGATATTACTTGCTAAATACTACTACTAGATTTGGCTTCGTTGTATCAAGTTGATTTTACGAGAAAAAAATACGGGTACTTTTTTTACAAAAAATTAAGTACAGGAATAGCTATGATGCCGAAGATTTTTTAAAAGTAAATCATCCAACGTAGAAGTAAACTCTCTTCCGTATGCTTTTCGTTGCATTGAAAGTGATTGCTTCGTTTA
Organism: Ischnura elegans; assembly: GCF_921293095.1. NCBI lineage: Eukaryota > Metazoa > Arthropoda > Insecta > Odonata > Coenagrionidae > Ischnura > Ischnura elegans. The sequence continues at coordinate 63,679,382 of NC_060255.1, read as the reverse complement.
GACGATATAGCTCCTCAAACAAACCCCCAACAAGGTGTCTTGCTTTTTTTACAGACAGTATAGTATCCTATCGCTCAAAAGTAGGTTCCGTATATCTCGCGTAGCTTCTCTGAGAAGTGTTGACCAGGGCAAGTGCCACAAAAATTCATTTAGTCGTGTCTGTATACATAAATTTTTCTCTATCAGAAAAATGCGTCGTTCCTTTTCCCATATTTAGAGAAACCAAAAATCTCTTCTGAATAAGTGCAGACTAATAAGAATGGAATAGCGAATTCAAAATAAGCCAAGGATATTTTCTTTTAGAGGCTGATTCGATCGAATTAACAAATACGCCCGCTGCAAAAATCGGAACTAATCCAAGTGTTTCAGATAAGGCTAGTCTCCAGAATGGTGCTTCATTGAATTGAAGTCGACTTCCACAGATACTATCAACACTAATAACGGCGACATTTTTTTAAATGTTAACATGTGCTCAAGCTAATAGTTGGGTGCTAACGTGAAATTGGATAATCCGAGAAAATTAATAGTTTTGTCAGAAAAAAATCATCGAATTAAATTTCGGGAATCTTATGAAGACTCCGGTATTATGTTTATTAAAATTAAAGCCGTTTGCTCAAATAGTTCAAAAAAACATCCTAGTTTGAGGAGCTCAATTTTCCAAAAAACAACGAATTCTAATGCATCAAAAAGCTTAAGGGGGACCATTAATTTCTTCATTGGATCTTGTACTTTTAATATCCTCTGCCCCATATCATTTCTTGTTCTTATTTTTTCTCATAAAAGACAATTTTTTGTGCGTAAAATCAAGTTGCCCCATTTGAGCGCTTGCTAGTTTTGGTTCCCATTGCTCGCAGTTTTGTGACTTACGGAAGCTTTCAAAGTCCTTAATGATTGATGGAAGCAATTTTTATTTCACTAAAATTGAAGATGTAATTAACGCAAGCCACCGCAAACCTGGAAATCAATGGTTCAATTGAAAATTGATTAGTACCGTCGAGTGCAGTAGAGTTTAACTACAACAGGCTTCAAATATCCTTTATGGAAAGATGGTACATTTTTTAGTAGATCATTTGTCCGCCTGTAATCATGAGTTGGTGACGTCATTAGAGATCCGATTCATTGATTTATTCAGGGGGAACCGCTCACAGGGATGAGTAACTTAGACGCGGTCACCCGCTCAGCAGGGGTCGGTAAACAATGTCAAGAACAGCGAAAACAGAAACGCACGGGTGTCCTTATTTTTCGAACCCCATCAGAAAACAAAATTGATCATCAAAGCAAAGATTATCATATTGACGTAAAAAAGTAGAACCCAATTGCGGAAACGAACAAAAAATACTATATGAAAACAAATACTTTTTGTAATTAAAAATAGTGACGCTTCCTTCTGAAAAATAGTGACGCTGATATCGCAATTTAAGGTAAAATTTTATTCATGTGTTAATTATTATTTATTTGCTTGTACTCTTATTATTTGAAGGCTTTTATGGCAAACCAGTGATCGCATTAACCTCATTTGGCGTTACATAACCTTATTTGCGTGGTGATTCATACTCCGTATACAGCGCACTCGACGTCTGCGAAGTGTGAATGGATTCCGAGACACGGCTAAGTGACACTCTCTGCCCATGTCAGACGATTCACGGCTCCCGGAGAGAAGGTCTCCACTTTCCATCAATTACGTGAGCCGTTAAAGGAGGGGTGGGGAGCGGGTCTCAGCAAAAGTATTTTATACAAGAAAAATTGTAAAATTGGATGACATATTTAATTGTTAGATTTTATCACGGTGATTTTAGTCAACGGCATGGTATTTGGAGGAGGCGACCGACAGTTTAGGCCATTTGCATCATGACGTAAGGTAGTTAAGGAAGGGTGGAGAGAAACCCGGCGTCGGCATAAGCCTGCTCTTAACGGAGGGCGCCAAGAGGACCACGGCTTAACGTCCCATCTGCCGGACGGAGTGTTGCGCTTGAAATGTCCTCCACACAAGATTCAAGCTGGGATCGGGCAGTCTCTGAAAATTCTCTGCCGCTGCCGGGATTTGAACTCAAGCCTACGGGGTGGGAAGCCAACACTCGCCACCTCACCAACCCGATCTCGTTTCAGTCAACATTCTCAAGGTCTGGTTACAGAGTTCATTTAGGAGGTGTCCATTAATTACCTAAGTGAGGTGATTTTGGGGATTTTTGGACCCCGCCCCTCCCCCCTTAGGAAGATATCGTGAGATTTGGCTTGACCCCTTCATCTAATCTCACGTGGTATTGTTCAAAATGCGTATTTTCAGCCTAGATACGTTAATCTATGCTTCATTGCGTTGGATTTATTAAAATACAATTTCTTTGATTATTTTTATATAAGATTTGTTAAGACAAGTATTTAAGGTTACTAATATCGTAGTCTAGAATAATATTTTACACAGTTTCTTGAAAAAAATTACGTGATACTTGTCAGGACCCCCCTCTCTCCCGCGTGAGATTGGGTGAGAATCGGCTTGGACCCCCTCCCCCTCACTGAACGCCTCACGTAATTATGGGATGCCCCCTTACCTCGAACGAGTTTATGTCCAAATGTATTAGCGCGTGAAGGAACTCGAATTTGCATCGTGTAACCGCGCGAATGTATGAAGAGAAGATGGAATCGATAGAATCTGTTTCGCCGGATACACTCGAAGCACTCACGACGACATGTGGTGAGACCAGAAACGATGAGAGTACTAAGGACGCGAACTTGCAACCATGCAAATAAATCGACTTGTTAGTTGTTCAAAAACGAAATATTAGCGTAGTAATTTGAATCGTCCTTTCCCACATTCTCCGCTCCGGTCCGCCTAATCGTTCGTGATTTTGGACATTAACTCTAACGGGCAAGTGTATCGTCTAACCAGGCCTTTATTGTAATGTATTTGAGTAGGAGACCGACAGTAAAGGTTATTTGCTCCATAGGTAAGGGTAGGAGAGGAATACTTCGGAGAAATCCGGCGTCGGCATTAGCCTGCTCTTTAACGAAAGTTGTCAAGGGCACCACGACTTAACGTCCCATCCGACGGACATAGCGCTGTACTCAAGTGTCTCCGCGAAGCACTCAAGCAGGGTATAATGCACGAATATTACAAAAGAGGATCCTCAAGTCATCCTCGAAATTTGTTGTCACCCACCGCGCATTGAAATGGGTTTACAGAAGTCGCCACTCGCGTCGCTGGCGGACAAATTAATCCAAGTTTCACGGGGAAATAAGGTATAATTATGGCCGTAATTTGAAATTTATATACATGATGATGTTATTCTTCAAGTTCATATCTGATCAATCCTATTCCTCGTAATTACAAACATTATAATACTAAATATTGGAAAAAATTGAATCGCATTGCACTCATCACCGCGCCGCGGACATTATTGAAAACCGATTAAAATGCGACCGAAGTGGCAACAGAAATCAGCCTGCTTTGGGATAGAATTGGGCCTCCTCTATTCAGTCTCCGTGGTATAATGTCTGGTTTTTTTTCCGGCGTGCAATGACAGTGAGGATTTCTCGGGTCTCACGCGGATGAGGTCCTCCATTTCTCCTTCCGACGTTTCGAAGTACAACTCGCCCATCGTCCTCGGGGATTCAAGAACCGAACATTGGATTCCAGAATCTCTGTGGACGATGGATGAGTTACACATCTGAACGTCCGAAGGAGATATGGGAGAGGAACCCGGGCCCAGGGTGGGAAGCCAACATCCTAGCCACCACAACAAACTTGATCTTTAAAAACTAGTGTTAAACAGTCTGAAATAGCTAAATTTTCCTTTTTAAATTAATCCAACGCAGTCGAGTTCGTCATAAAAAATACGTAATTTGAAAAATCGCCCGTGAAATGAGTCGTATTCGTGGGGTCGAGACGAACCTCTCAACCTAGTTGGAAGGGAAGATCGAAAAATCGTCTCACGTAATTACTGGATTTTCCCCTACGCGAATACTCGCTGAATCGGCCAGCTCACAACCGCTAGCTTTAGTGGCGCGAAGCGAGCGTCCGTGGTCTTTTGACGACCGCAAATTTTAATGCGGTTAAGTAGTAACCGCCACTTGATGATGATTTCATGCTGTGGGGAGACGGAACCTCCACGCCTCCCTTCCTTTCCCCTTAGACCACCCCCCAGATTACGTCATCGGGCGAGCCGCCTTCGAAATACCAATTGAAGTCCTTTTGGAGATTATCGTTACATGTGTAGTGTATAACATTATCAACATTTTACTATGTATCTTATATGTTGCTTACGGGAAATGCTGCTTGGAAATCATTTTAACTACCAACTATTTTAATCTTTATTTTACTATCTGTGAGCCTTCTGTTTCTTTTTGTAAATGCTGCGTGAAAATCATTTTATCTACCATTAATCATTTTAAGAAGGTTTGTTTTACTATATGTGAGTTAAAATGATTTCTCTGCAGCATTTCCCAAAAGGAACTTATAAGATGGAGAAAAGGAGCTGCGAAAATCTTCAAACAAAAATTTGACTGTATTACAAACCTTACGACAGTGGAGGCATGTAGTCAGAGGGGGGTTTGGGGGCTCCAGTCCCTCCACTTTTTCCCAGTATGGCGACTCTGCAATAAATCCGCACAGGATAAGACTAGTCCATGGGCTACTATCCTCTGAACAAGAACCCTGCAACCATGTTTTAGCAGCTGTAAAAATAATGCATTTCTGTTGAATGCAAATTGGTGTGAATTTGGAAAGAATTTTTTTAGGAATATTCTCAGAATTACCCATCAGGGCATATTTTTAAAATATCTATCATTCAAATGCTATAGTTTAATAGAATCATAAAGTTAGTAGTTGTTACTCATTGAACTTTACCAAAGATTTATATCTATATATTATGAGTCAATGCCATCAGAGCCTTTAAGTTTACCCAACCCTTAAAATTGACTAAACTTTACTACTACTATTAAAAAAACTAGGCAGATTTCGGAATCTTAATGTCTATGAAGACCAATCCATGATAACTACGGCCATAACAGTGGTAACTCTCGATGATATTAGCATTCAGGATTATGTGATCGAAATTAGTTTTTATGAACTGAAATGTATGGCATGCATTTGAAAGAAATTTGCTATCATAGGCAACCCACATCCCACCCAGAGACATCCTTGAAGCAAATTTCTTCATACACGTGCCTGCCTCAGTGTTTTTTATGAATGAAAATACATGTAAGCCCTTGAAAAACAGGCTAGTGTTGATAAGGGTATAATCTCTTTAATCTGAAGAGTTGAAGTTTATAGCCTAAGTTTGAAACGAGTAATATGTACTTCTCATGCAAAAAAGACAAAATGTCTCTGGGCAAGTGGGAATGGCGAATGAGTTGCCTTATGAGGACATATCCAAAATTTTCAATTATAAGCATGAATATTCTATTTAATTTTAAGTCATTTGAAAAGATGAATAATTCCTTCTTCTCTGTGTTCAGATCTGTGAATTAGGCTGTAAATTCCATTTTTCATAGAATATGCTCCTGTTACATGCAAGCTTGCTACAATGTTGAAAAATTTTGTTATTAAATGAGCAATATTTAATGCGTTGGTGATTTTTTATTACAGGTCTCGCGTCTTGTTATTCTTCATGAAGAAGCAGAAGATGGAAATGCTATGCCTGATCTCGAACGGCCTGTGTATGCTGTCAGCCGGGCTGTTGCCAACCTTGTCAAGGTACGATAGTGCTAAGTAATGTTGATAAGTTTAGTTGTTCTTCACTGTAAGTTAACATGCAAATGAAATGCTAGAAAAGCTTATTGGTTACATTAGGTAAATTGTAGGGAATGTACAGAAACATTTTTCCCAAATTCAATATTGAGCTTGGATACAAAATTTAACTGCATATATCAGTATGAAATCATATAGAATAAAAGAACCAGTTAACCGCAGGCATTGGAAAAAAATGATTAAAAAATGCAGTTGTGGAGGCTTATGCAACTTAATGGAGAGCCAGGGTGTCTGCTAATCTAAAAAGCAGGGAAATTATGGAATACTCAGGGATTTCAGTTTTCTGAAAAATCTTGGAAATTTTCACAAGTGTCCCGGAAAAATCAATTTTTGATGCATTCAGCATCTGATTAGAACTAACCCAATGCATTGAGTTCTCACACAACACCCAAAGAAAATATCTTTTCCCAGAAATCTTAAGGAGATTCATCAGCAACTGAATGAACTTTATGGCGAAGAGTGCATGTCCTTTCAGCTCGTCCGCAAATGTTGCAGGGCTTTTGCCGAGGGTTGCACGGAAGTTCATGATGAAGAACGGAGTGGAAGACCGCTGGTTTTGGATTGTCCAGAGGATCAACAGTGAGCTGCTCAAAGGTCGAAGGGTCACTGTCTGTGAACTTGTTGAACGCATTCCTGAAGCTTCCCACGGCACAATTGAAAGAACTTTAACACAAACGTTGGGTTATTGCAAGATGTGTGCTTGCTGGGTCCCCCGTATGCTGACTGATGGACACATGCAGCAACGCCTTGACTTTGCTTGTAAATTCCTTCAACAATTTTAGGGGGGGAGGAGTTGTTGGTCTCTATCGTCACCGCAGCATGGGTATTTCATTTTATCCCCGCAACTCTTAGGTTGCAAACGCTTCAAGAGCGACAATGAAGTCCGAGCAGAGGTCACACACTTCCTCAACGGGTTGGTGGGAGACTTCCTCAACTAAGGGATAGAAAAGCTGGACCACTGTCTTTAAAAGTGTATCGAAAAAATGGAGACTACGTTGAAAAATAATCAAAAGTGTAAGCTTTTCAACGATGTGAAAATCAATATAAATAAACAAAGTTTTGTATTTGTAAAAAATATAGGAACCTTACTTTTGGTACAACTCTTGTAATTCCATTGCAAGATGTTTTTTGGTTGATATTTCTCACTATTTTGCAAGCTTACATCTCATTTTAGGAAATTGGTGAGCAAAATTGTTGACATGATACATGAGCTGAAGTTTTATGGAATGTGTTGTCAGTTTATTGAACCTCATTCAATTGAGGTAACTTGCATGCGCAGATAATGCTCTATCATCACAAGATGTTATACACAGTGTGAAAATGACTCGATAGCTATTCCTGTTGTCATAATCGTAGGTGCAGGAAGGGAAAAAAGAGCATTTGCACCCCCTTCACTCATGAAAAATTTTGGAAAATGAGTGTGAAACCTCAAATCACCAAAAAGTAACCAGTAAAATATAAAACAATTTGTAAATCACCAAACAGCATAAAGGGAGAATAATCTACTTGGTAATGAAAATCTACATCTGGCAACATAACACCCCAGGAGTGGGACTTAATGCACCCTCCTGCAGTAGCGTAGGGAAGGGGGGGGGGAGTCCAGGGGGTCCGTACATCCCTTCCCCCCCCCCCCCAATATACCCCACACTTACTCTGCATCACAAAAGAAAACCAAATACATATTGAAAAATCATGAATTTAAAAAGGTTTCTTTGAAAAATGAAGTTTTTTTTCAATTATGAAAAGTGTTAAAATTAGTTTAAAACCCTCTACTTACAATTAGTATGTACCCTGTTTTTCAAAAATTTTCCCTCTGGTTTTGAACCACCCCCCCAAACAAAATTCCTGGCTATGTCACTGCCCTCTTGGCAATTTTTCTGCAGGCACTAATGTCTACCTAGTGAGGGAAAATTTAGTCGGAATGTTTTTGTTTAATGCTGTATAAAAATCAATTCCCCTTACTAACTTGGTAATTTCAGGGAATTTTTTAATAGTTACACAGTGGACACCCTTTACTCAGCTTTCACATTGCAATACTAGAGAAATTTTTGATAGGTACACTGCATGTATGTACTTTTTATCAAGTTTTTAAGATCTGCTGAGTACAAATGATGTAGGTAATAAAAAAACACCCTTTTATACTGATATCCTTTCATTTTTTATTGATGGTTAGTGCTTTTAATAACTTCTGCTAAAGTTATTAAAAAATCATAATTCATGATATAGAATTTAAATTTGGGTATGTTAAGTTTGTGTTATCTAGGGCTATATCATCAGTTTTGTAGACCTCTACTTAAAATTATTTTCTCATCCACTAAAATCATATATCAACACTTTTTGTAACTGTAGGTACATATTCTCAGAAAATTTTGTTTAGGGGAGACATGGCATCACCCCATACCACCCTTTGTTCATAAATGGGGGTTATCCCCACTTTGATGGGAGTTTTTTTCCCCAAGATATTTTTTAAATTTAACCTTCATGAATAAATGCAAGTCTAATTTCTGATGGCTTAGTTTAATAACAATGAAAGGAAACATCAATGTAGCCGATATAATTTCAATCCCTCAAATTTTTCTGGGGAGTCACGAGCCATCTGGAGGGGGCTGGGAACCTTTCCTTGGGGACCCTTCTAGCTATACTAATGTTTATTTTTTTATTCAATCTAAAGATTATAGCTACTCTCTTACAGAATCTATTATGTGTAGGACCATAGTTATGATCAAGCTAGTTCATTGTAGTTCCAATTTCAATATTAATTCTCAGAAGCCTATGTTGAAATTTCTGAAGATGGAGAAGATTTGTATATCAATGCAAGGAAACAAAACTATTGAGCATTAATTCAAAATTCGTAAAACAAGATATGTATGCAGATGCATAATTGTAGAGCAGTTTCTTAGGTGAACAGATGCATGATATATCCACATAATTTTCATGTTTGCTCCGTAATATCGAAAATTTCGGGTATTTATTTGTAAAATGGTTTTAACATTTTGTTTCTTTTTATTTACACTTACTTATTTTTAATTCATTCAGGTTGGGAGAGAAACAATCAACAGCTCGGATGATCCCATCTTGAAGCAAGACATGCCGTCAGCCCTTGTTAGGGTTGAGGGTGCCTCAAAATTCCTCGAGGAAGCGTCCTCCATGCTGAAAGCAGACCCGTTCTCAGGGCCTGCCAGGTAAGATGTGAATCCTCATGTTTCATTGTTCCTAAATGCATAAAATCATTTTTCGTAATATTTACTTTGTTCATTTGGTGTTCCTTTTCATTTACCTTTACATTTTGTGCCATTTCAGAATTACTTGAAAAAATCGAATATTTGGTTACATATGGGTTTATATTATGCTGTACGTTATTTGATACTGTCCTATTAATTATTAAAAATTTAAAAAGTCTGCCTTTTTTCCTGCCATCTGGGTGGCATTATAAATACAATCTCAAGCATAGATTTTTAAAATTAATTTTCAGCTCAGCTCCTGTGAAACACACTAGGCTTTTTAAATTTCTCAAATAAATTCATGCTAAAATCCAACAGGATTGAAAAAACACAACTGTCAGTAGACTTTCATTGATACTTGTTTTCTGATGATGTAGGTATTTGAATCAAAAGTTACCCATTTGCTGACTTTGAATCATGAGCATACTGCATGTAACTTCGTCTGAAGTCATTTTTTTGTTTCTTGTTGCTCATAATACTGCTAGTTTAGAATTACTTTGTGGATTATACACCTTTGTGCATTCGAAATTTTTATTTTTGTAACTCTAAGATCTTCAAATTTTATGATTCCTCAGGAAGAAGTTGATCGAAGGTTCTCGTGGAATTCTCCAAGGTACTTCTGCTCTTCTGTTGTGTTTTGATGAATCAGAAGTGAGGAAAATTATCAGGGAATGCAAACGGGTTTTGGATTACCTTGCTGTGGCTGAAGTTATTGAAACAATGGAGGATCTTGTGCAATTTTTAAAAGATCTGAGTCCCTGTTTGAGTAAGGTGTGTATGTTACCGATTGCTCTCATAAGGTATCCAATATTTGAAAATGAATATGTTATTCAAATTATAGTTTGAGTTCAGTGTAGTTGAAAAGTTCTTTTGGAAATTAAATTCATGATGTTGTATTATGGATAATTTTTAAGCTCTTAGGAGTTTGAAAATTTGAAATATTTTATTTTTAAAGTATTTTATTTTATTCTGCTTTTTATATAATTTATCTTCTTGGTTTTGTAACTGCAACAAATTTCTTTCCACTCTAGGTGTTAACTTGCTAAATTCTACTTGAATAATGATGTGAAAATTAGTAATAATTACATAGTCAAAGTTCATATAAGTGTATGTATACTTTTGACTTAGTCTATTATTATTTCCCATAAAGAAGTATGTACATAACTTGTTTGGTGTAGTTGCATTAGGTAAAGTGATGCTGGTTGCATAGTTATAGGCTTAGAGGGAGTCTTCATGAATGATATATTTTTTTATTTGTTGGAGTGGGATTAACTCCTTTTCTAGACAGCCAAGGGCCCAGTGAAAGTCCATGTGTGGGAAATGTGACACCTAAATTGACTGCCTAATGCTAAATCTTGTTAAATTAAAATATTAAATCTGTTGTGAAACTCTCTTTTATAAATAATTTACCCACTGGGCATTCACTCACTGAGCATCTCTATCGGTGAATTATGAAATTCCGGTAAAAGTCAAAGTCTGGTCTAAGTTTGAAATGTTTTTTTAATAGTCCTCTGCATACGACTGTTAATGAATGCATAATGTGTGTTTATATATTTCGTCATCAAATCTATTTTAAATTATTTTTTTCTTCTCCATTTCATGTTTTGTTAAGGTTTCACGGGAAGTGGGAGCTCGTGAAAAGGAACTGACTCATCAGGTTCATCGAGAAATTCTTACCAGGTGCCTTGAACAAGTAAAAACTCTTGCTCCTATTTTGATTTGCAGTATGAAGATATTTATACACATTATTGCTCAGGGTAAGTCTCATTGTATAGAATTAATTATTTCTCCTCCTCCTCTTTTCCACTCCTTCCGAATAACTATGCAAAAACTGTAAAAAAATTGCATTCAATATATACATCCTGTATAAAAATTTTATACAAAATTTTCAATGGAGTTGTTGCTTCAATAAAATTAGGGTTCTCATAATACTGTATTTCTCTGAATATAGTCCCCCTCTTAATATAGCCCCCCCCCCCCTAATTTTGAGGCTTCAGTTTCGGGAAAAGTTAAAATAATGCATTTGAATATAGTCCCCCCCCTTTACTTTTACCACAGGCATTTTTGGAAAAAAAGGGGGGACTATACATATTCAGACATATATGGTATTTTACTGCCTAGAATTTTTCATACAATGGCAAAATATTTATTATATTTTCTTACCTTAGATAATTCTGGAAGAAAATTACTCAGCCCCACACTCACCATGTCTCTCTTACCGAAAATTTGACTCAAATGCGAACTACCCAGAATAACCCAAAATAACTATCATGTGAATTGCATTGGCAAATGAAAGTCAGAGGTGGTAGCTACTATACAGGCCAAGAGTAATTGTTAGTAAAGCGTGAAAGTGTCAGGTAAAAGGAAGGTTTTAGTCTGGGAAAATTCAAGGAATTTGAATTTGGGAATCTTGTAACAGTCCTGTCTCTGAAATTCCCAGAGGCCTGGTTAAATGTTACAAGTTTGAGTTAATGGAGTACGTACAAGTATTGTGTGAATTCATAAATGATTTTGGTGGAACAGAACATGTATGAATATATGAGCCAAATTGGAACAGGTTCTATTTTCTGTTCATGCAATAATACGATATAAGTTGGGTAGTTACGCGGTTCATTTTTGCATTCATTCTTGTATAACAGACATTTACAGATGTAGACTTAAACTAATACAGATTAATATACCATGTAACAATGTCTTCATTCTCAATGCTCATTAATTGCAGAATGGCTTGGAATTTTTCATTTCTGATTTTCAAAGCTGGTACATAGGCTTAGTCTGGGGTAAGCTCATCCCTCACCATTACAAACCATTCATTTGAAGCATATTTTTGGTGAAATTTATTTCCAAAATGAAATTTTTCCTTTTTATTCAAAAACAGGAGGAAAAGGTGCAGAAGAAGCTGCGGAGAACAGAAATTATCTTTCACAGCGGATGACGGATGAACTTAATGAAATAATACGTGTCCTTCAGCTCACCACTTATGATGAGGATGAATGGGAAGCTGATGATCTGACTGTGATGAAGAGGTCTCTCAATGCCATTCAGGGAAAAATGCAGGCTGCCCATGATTGGCTTGAGGTAGTTACTTTTATTTAAATCTTTTTGAATTGATCAAGGAGTAGATAAATTATGTTATTACCGTATAAGCGTGTGTAAGAGGCGCACCCCTATTTTGAGCATCGGAGCAATGAAGAAAAAATTTTTGCGGCATTTTTTTATACTATCGCGCTGTGTTGCAGACCTACGCCTGGAATTTCGACAGTTATCGAACTTTCCTCTTTCAATGTTAATTGAAAGAGGAAATTTTGATAACTGCGGCAGTTATAGCGGCATAAGAGGGAGTAGAAAGAGTTCCGATCCTCTCTTCGCATACGCCGTTGCTCTACGATGCTTGTCCTATTCATGAAGAATTTTGTTTAAATGCTCTCGCAGGAGTATTGCAATAGAATTGCAGCCGTGGAAAATTTTAAGCCAAAACACGACAGGCACATAGCATGAACCTTTCCAAGAGCTTGGACAACAATCGGGGCAATCCCAGCGCCGTAGGATAATAACCACGTCGTAGATTTAACGGAACCACACTCGGCCCTCCATCAGCCAATGCCTCTGCCGTTTTCTTTTCCTTTCCGAGACCCCACAGGAAAATAGGAAATCATCAAGTTACAGGGGAACAATTGAAACGTGTTTCATCCCTACCCCGTCTCACCAACTGACCTTGATCGATCTCCCAGTTTATGGAGGCCAAATGCTTGGTGAGTCATCTAATGAGCCCGAAGATATCTCGATAGCTTTCAATGATTGTATGACACGCACGAGGTTCAACAAAAGAAAGAGATCTAACGCGACGCATTTCTGACAGAATTTAAGTTTTTTAAGCTCTAATTGTTTGACACAAAGATTTATAGTTACAACAAGGCTACTAATATTCAAAATAGTCCAAACAGGACAATTTCGGAAGAAACAAGCGTAGCATAAGCGCATTCAAACAAGACGAGACGGACTGGAAACTTTAGGCAATGCAAACTGCGTATATCACATTGCTGCGCCTTCGCCCCTTCGCTTTGACGCTTCGCCCCTCGGCAACGACGTCACATGCAAGATCGGACGTATTCTTCCCGTGCTCCTTTGCTCATAGCCTTGTAGCTTGATATACGGAGGGGGGGGATCGCGCTCCTTCCCCTGGACCTCTCCTTCCGCGCTCTTCACTTATAAGCATTTCTGATTTCTTCCATCCACAATTTAGTCCAACAATGAACACACTAGTTCGAATTTTTTAAAGCACAGGTTTTGATACCAATATAATTTTCAGTTGCAATAATCCTCATATTAGCGTCTGAAGATGATTTTTGGAAAATCAGGTCCTCAGCGTAATGGAAATTACTCGGCAAGACAGATATTGACATTTAACCAGGTATATCATTCAAAAATACGCGTTTCTCTACTTTTGATAACCGATTACTATATGCAGTATAAATGCCCCGGGATGCCCACTCATGCCAGTAAATTTAGCGCGCCCTCCGGAGCGAAAAACCCCCGCGCGATCTTTTCCATATTCACCTCTGGGTTACCGACGTGACGGCGAGATGCTTACAAGAAAAGCAAACAGGAGCATTTTAAAAATACGTCACTAGGGGAGAAACTCCCCTGCCTGCCGCTTGTTTTTGACCTAGGATTACAGATGACTGACTCACACTGAAAACCAAGGCCACTCAGTTCCTCTTAGACTTGCGACCGGTGAAGGGGAGAGGGGAAGATAAGAAGTTTGTGTAAGAGGCGCACCCTCATTTTCGGCCGCAATTTCTGGGAAAAAAGGTGCGCCTCTTACACGCGCTTATACGGTACATGTATATTTTATAATGTCTTGGCAGTAAATAACACTAGTTTTACAATTCACCTCCAAAAATATTCTTGAATAACTTTAAAATTTTCCTAAAAATAACCTTAGCCATTAATAATTTCTTTCACTTAAGGTTTTCCTGTTATCCATGCATGTACATAATAATAATAATAATAATGATATGTACAGTAGTGTCTCGAAAACCTGGATTAATGTGTACTGAAGGGGGTTCAGGTTTTTTTAATTGTGTGCGTTATCAGGAAATAAGTAAAAATATGAAAAAGTGCAAGATTTTATTTATTATGATTAGTTTATTACTAAGGGTAGGCAGATCCAAGATATTTTTCTGATCCAGATATAGATGGATTTCAGGTGTCCGATCATGCAATAGTTTTGATGTTCTTTGATATTGCATGCTAAAAAATAAAGCTATTAAAGTATCTTTCAGGTTAATAAAATTGAAGGAATGCTAATTTCATCTTGAGTGTAGAGTAAAATTGTAAATATTATCAAATGATTAACTTGTTAACTCACCATGGTAGCTTTTTGAATAGACATTTTTCATTCTCATTAGCTGGCATTTTTATTTATTTGTGTCATTCAATGCTCAGAGAAAAAGTTACTGCTGCCAAAATTATTCCATAATTTAGAATCATTAACTTGCTATTGAGATGACAAGAACATCAACATCTCACTTCGTTGAATTACTGCCAACTGCTTGTTTACGGGAGCATTTTACTGATATGTATATCTTAATTAAAGCAAATGCAATAATGTAAACAATTATAAAAATTAAATACCACGTCACTTGGTAGGATGCATGTTTATGTATGTGTGACATCACTTCTATTTCTACCGAGTGTTTTCCTTGTGGTATTTTTGCTGTAGTTTTTACCATTGATACCAGATTGATACAATCTCCTCCATGTACCGTACAACATGCAGTCTGTTGTAAAAAGAACATAAATTGTGGGAAAATGTTTACTATGTAGGATGTAATTGTGACCTTCTTTTGTGTTTGACTTGGTTGATGATTGTATTTCTTATGAAACCAACTCAAAAAATTCACTGCAATAGGATTTTTCTAGGGGTCTAGTCAACGTTTTGCACTATAAAAAGAGTCGACACATGAATTTTCACAAATCAAAGAAAATTTCACTCAATCGTAAGTTATCGTGGTTACTAATTGTGGGCACTAATATTAAGATTTGTATAAACAATGGTACCTAAGATGTGCACGCAAGGAAGTGGTGAAGAAAGATTCTTTTGTATCCTAATTGATGTATGTATGTAGTTGAAAAAAATTATTATAATTTCACCTCAATGAACTTCATTTTTTTGTAACATTTTTATAAGCTCGCTTTGTTGTTTGTCATATTGTCTATGTCAAATCTTGCGACTCAATTTTAGCCTACTTTCCATTTAGCAATCAAGCTGAAATTTTCAAGATAACTCAGAACCAGATGGCAATGCAATATTCCTACACTTTTATTATGATTTTAACTCTATCTTGATTGTTATTTAGAATTTATTATTAAATGTGGAGATTAGTTCAAAAAATGGCCACCAAAACCTGATGGTGGCACCATGATCATTTAAATCGAGAATGGTAAGAGACTCATATCAACAAATTTGTTTTTATCAAGTTCATCGAAAATTGATTGAACAAAAATTTACTTCTATTCTTTTTAGTTTGTGATAAAAATGTTGTTTTTCTAATTTTTTAAAAATCTTGTTTATTCTTAACTCTTTTGATTTTTTAGGACCCGTTGGCATTGAGAGGGGGTGTTGGTGAGAAGAGTGTACGTCACATTCTGGAGCAAGCGATGAGAGTCTGTGAGAGAAGTGGGGGCTCTGCCGAGGGAGAGGCTGTTGGGAAGCTCGTAGGTGACATCTCTTCGATGACAGATGCCCTGTGTCAACTACGACAGGAAGGGAAAGGCACTACCCCTCAGGTATATTATTTTTGTAAAACACTGTAGGGTTTTACTATTGGGTGGGCTGGAAAACACTTTCATTTGAGAGCTGCTCACTTCGTACGAGGATAATAATGACTGTGAAGTCTCTCATTTTTACAATTCATGCTTCTCCTCCTCCCATGAAAGAATGAAGAATTGGAATTATGTAATTTCTTTAAAGAAAAGGCCCCTTAAAGATTATGAATGCAATACAATCATCATAGCTATAAATGAGAAAATCACAAAAATATGCATACTCCTATTTTTCGATTTTTTCAAAATTTTGATAGAAATGAGCAACCACCTGTCCTGCTAAAACTTGTCAAGGCTTTTGTATTTTTTTACCAAGGACCATCAGAAGAGGTGACATAGTGTTTTTGTATTTAGTACAATCAATGTTGCTCATTTAAAACAACTCTGAAAGCCTCATTTTTTATGATTATACAAAATTTCGATCAAGATTTGCAAGCAGAAGATATACATAATCCTATTTAAATTTTTTTTCCTTTGCAATCAGGGTGAAGAGTTGTGACTTTTCTATGATAGTGCAAGCCGATTACGACTCTTTCATGTTTTTCCTCTCACCCTATTAAAAATTGTGCACCACTCACCTCTTTCCCTACTGTACACCACTATTGACAATGACCAAGGAAATTGTTTAAAATAAGATTTGGTTGTGTCATTTCACTGTTATTTCAAGGTTAAAGTCCAGGTAACCTTTCATAGGCTTAAAAAATGCACCAAATGAATGAAAAATTTAAAGGGCACAAACAATGGAGGCCATGTTGAAAATATGCCTTGATGTCACTCAGCAGCAGAAATATTTCACCATTACAATTTGCCATCCCATTCAGTTCATGACAAAATGGCAAAATTATGGTTGTATTCACTTAAAAACCAATAGCATCACTATGGAGCTCCCTTGAAATTGTGTCTCTTGATTCTGAATTCATAACTTCTGTCAGAATTTTTCCCTAAAAGTTTATAAATTTCTACAAAAAATAAATAAAATTTTCATTTATTCATACTATACTACTATACTACAGTCTTATGTAAGATATTTTTTGATGCTGAGACATCAGTTATAGAACAACCATAGTGGCATTAAAATGTCACTATGGTTGTTCTACAACCGTTTGTTTTTTATTAAATGACCTATTACTCAGATACAGTGGAACCTCGTTAAAGCGAGTACGGGCTATAGCGACACCCCCGCTATTACGAGAGATAGCCTATGCACCGTCAATTGACCCTATAATAAGCGTGTTAAAGAATTCGTTTTTACGAGACCCTTTCGGTGTTGGCTCTCGACATAGCGAGGGTTTTACCGCCGGAAGACTTTCATCAAGACTCCTTAACCTCTGTAATTGCTAACGATCTGTTAGAAATGAAGTTAATGGAGTGCTCAGTCTCAAATTTATGCGGTAAACTGTCGTTCGATAAATATAATGATGACGAAACACTGCTTTGCATGATTTTTATTCAGTGCGGCGCTTATAAATTGTTTGAATAGTAAGTCGTTATTTGAGTAAGGAAATTTAGTGATGCAAAAAAACATCGCCTTTCGTCTGGATTTATGCTTACGTTTATCGGATAGATGTTTATCTATCACCGCACCACTCCTGTTCCTGTATATCTGTTCGCAACAGGTATATTGGCTATTATTTGCTCCACCTCCGGTAAAGCGACAATTCGCTATAGCGAGTGTTTATTAGTGCACCGTGGGGTGTCGTTATATCGAGGTTTCACTGCATATAGGAAAGGCGAATGTGTCATGCAGGTTGCTTACTGTGAGGATCTCAATGGATGAATGAAGCCACAAAACAAAAATGTGCCCAGGGGCTCATGCTGAATATATATTTATGTCCTTTCTATTAAAGGAGAGAATATTCAAGTGCATGCCCTTAACAATGATCCTAGTGATTTAGGTTTTTTTTTATTGTAACCTTTGAATGATTAATATTTTTTTTTAATTTCAGGCTCAAAGCCTATCAAGAGCAATCCAAGGGAAGTTGTCGGAGTTGCAGCGGCTAGTGGCAACAACAGTCACCAGTACAGAGCGTGGACCTGGAGGATGGGGGGGTGGCGGTAGGCAACAGCCAGCGCACACTGTCTGGGGAAGGCTTGAGCAGGCTCGACGGTGGCTTGAGAATCCAGCTGTGGACGACAGAGGCCTTGGGCGGCGTGCAATTGCACTAATTGTTGAAGAAGGCAAAAAAGTAAGTCAAAAATCTCCTATATCTTTCTCCAAATTCTCATCTGTATGGTAGTGAAAAAGAGCATTCAGTAAAGTTAATTGAGTTCCTTTTGAGAAATGATTTTTCCGAGTTGTTTTCCCTGGATCCTGAATGTTTTGGTCTTCCTCCTTTAAGTGTTACCAAGAGTATTTGTTTGTGAAGCAATTGAAATAGCGAAAAGGCAGAATAATTTCATTAGGGAATAGTAATGATTCTTAAAGCCTGAGCCAAGTTTGGAAAGAGTTCCTGACCCAGTCTAATACCCAACAGTCTATATCTTCTTGCCAAACTCCAATTTGGGCAATGGCCAATTATTCCCCTAATTAAGAGTGAGACAAATATTATTATAATATTATTAAGAGTGTGGCAAGTGGGCAGATATTACCCTTGATAATGGTCTCAGAAGGTTGAAAGAAATTTCAAGCAAAAATGACTGATCCAGCATTTCCTGAAATGAACGTATATTATTTATAAAAGAAGCTGCTAGTAATCCTGTGGGACATTTTAAGGAATATATATTGTATATGCATATTTATGATGTATGATGTTCAGGGATTGAAAAATGTGTAAAAAATAGTGATTTTTAACGTTGTGTCAACGTCATTTTAGAAAAAATGATATGTATTATTGCCATATTTTTATATTCTCATTCTATATTTTAAAAGACAAGACATATTGGCTTATTTTAGGATATAATATAAGCAGTATGTGAGGTCATAAACTCAATTTCCTATTTTTACCGTAAATTATAGAAGAATTGTGTTAGAACATTAATATGATGTCATCTTTAGAAAGGTTAATCCTTAGTAACTGAATCAGAATGCTTAAACTTTTATCTCTTTTTTGTATTTCTCATTAGGCATGCATTAAAAATGTCTATGTGGAGTTGAATGCTACTAATTTTGTAACCATGCATTTACCATTTTTGTGTTTTGATAAACAAATGGTACAGTAAAAATGCATGTACCAGTTGTGTGTTTTTCCTCGAAAGTCCACCTTATACCTTGGGGTAAATTCTTGAGTGTGTCAAATGCCCGCTAAGTTTATGGTTCCCCTTGGGGGTTTTCTATGAATCAAAGGTTTTAGAAATGATACTACATCACGTATGCATTTGTAATTTTTTTCTTTCATTGTGCAAGGAGGATCAATCTATGCACAGAATCAAATTATTTTCTCCATTTTTTAATATAAAATGTATTGAAGCATTAATATCACAGGTTGATGGGTCATGCATAAAATAAATATGGACGACAAATTCTCTTACATAGACTTGCCAGTATCAGTTAATGGATTTTAGTGGCTTGCCTTTTGCTCATTGTTTTTCATCTCGTTAGACATTTACTTAGCTTAGAGGTTTTAATTCACGTAATAAGGCATAATATTTGCAAAACAAATGCTGCATTGTTATAAAAAATTCAATGACATATTCTCCATAGCCCAAGAATATTATTTTTGTCCATGTCTATAACTATGTAAAAGTTAATGGTACTTAGCATTTTATTATTTACAAAGTATAACGATATCAACTTGAAGCAGACGTCAGCAGAGAATGACTACCAAATGCTTTTCTCTTAGGGAATACATTGGAATGAGCCATTCACTATGTTCTAATATTGACATCAGTAAAAACTGAGTTTAAAAAAATATGTGCGCATATACTTATTTTCCTGGTTCAATTACCTTTAAATATAGTTTAAATTATATTTACCCTATGTGATGATTGTACCCATTGTGATGAGTGACATTTTGTTTGCAAATCCATTATTACAACTACAGGCTTATCTTTTATGTTAAATAATATGCATTTTTTTAAGATGCACAAGGCTTCCATGAGCTTCATTTCTTTTCAAACTATGTATTCTTTTATGTTTATTGTGCATTCAATGTTTGATTTTAGCCATGGAAATTTTCATTTATGTATGTAAAGTGCATATAATCATTCATCTCATGCCCATTATTTTCATCATACATTTTATCTAATATATTTCCAAATTGCTGGTAAAGTATGCTACCAGTTACCTTAATAAGTTGTCATCTTTGGGAGTGAATATATAAGAACATTTACAAAAGAAGGTGTTATTGTATTTGTCATCATTTTGGTGGAAGATGTGAGGATATTCTCAAAATCTGCTCTCAAGTTTAGACAGGGTTCCCACTCAACCGTGAAAGCCTTAAAACCATGAATAAGCCATGAATTTCGTCTACCGTGAAAAAACCTGGAAATAGACGTGAATTTCGTCATAAAACCTTAAAAAGCATTCAAACTTGATTGTAGACTAGCTATTGATAGATCAAAAGAAAAATCGATACGTTGATCATGTTTCAAGGTCAGTCATGCGCAGTCACTGTCCACGATTTGTCTGCGCACATATATGTATTCGAAGCACAATTATTGGTCCGTGTGCCATGATGACACATTGGCCTTACGCCTGTGATTGGAAGACCGGTAACCAAAGTGTTCATTAAGTCTGGCGATAAATCAGACTCTTCTTTACTATCTACACACCTGCTCCCTCCGTTTTCCACTCAGAACCGTTAGCCGGCCCTGAATTTTGATAACGATAAGTAGGTGACGTCATAAGAGATGGCACTTTCATTGCTGCGTAGGCTTTCACGGCGTCTGTCGCGTTTGATAAATTTTTAGTTAACCTGCGGCAGGTGATTGTTTCGTGGTCAATATTTCTGTCTAAAATGGCTTACCAACAGACCGTGAATTTGACGACATTTTGACCGTGAAAACCTGGAAAAAAACTGTGAATTTTATAATTTAGTTTTAGTGGGAACCCTGTTAGATACAAGTACATAATTAAAAAATGAAAAGACTGTCATAAAAACTGGGATCGGGTTGGTGTGGTGGCTAGAGTGTTGGCTTCCCACCCTGTGAGCTCGTGTTCAAATCCTGGCAGTGGCAGAGAATTTTCAGAGACTGCCCGATCCCTGCTTGAATGTTGTGGGGAGAACATTTGAAGCGCAACACTCTGTCCGTCAGATGGGACGTTAAGCCGTGGTCCCCTTGGTGCCTCTCGTTAAGAGCAGGCTCATGTTGATGCCGGGTTTCTCTCCATCCTGCCCTACCTACTCTTCCCTCATGCTGCTAATGACCTCAGCTGTCGGTCACCTCCTCCAAATACCGTACCATACCTCATAAAAACTAACTTATACAATAATTTTCCATGTTCAGTTTTGCATGGTTTTAGAATAAACTATAGCATTAGCCTTTATCCGCCTTATTTAAAAGCTCAATTCTCAACCTTCAGAGCTGGATTTTATTCAAACCTTATAATATTTGCATGTGCATATGGGCACGTCAGGCTCCAAATGGAGTATTTTATCCATGCTCCTATTGCCACACTAGGCCCTAATTGGACACGCTATTTCAAGGTTAAAAATGTATTTAAACTTTCTCTTGCGCTACAATGTTGCCTTGAGCTGAAGATGCTTTATTTCATTAATCCCTGTTGAAGTCTGCTTCAAGATATGAGATAACGACTTAATGGTGTAACTGGTAGCATATTTGGTTGCAGCGATTGGGAGATCTTG
This sequence comes from Ischnura elegans, assembly GCF_921293095.1. Classification (NCBI taxonomy): domain Eukaryota; kingdom Metazoa; phylum Arthropoda; class Insecta; order Odonata; family Coenagrionidae; genus Ischnura; species Ischnura elegans. The sequence continues at coordinate 63,657,846 of NC_060255.1, read as the reverse complement.
TGTTCAAATATCAGTCAATTAATGTTACTTTTTCACATAAAATTTCATCCTTGGAGTATGCTACTTTACACCAATGAGCATGACCAAGTACAAAATAATCTTGTCATGCCAAATTTCAGTCTACACTTGGTATCACACTGTTAACAATGTTATTTACCATAAATATTTGTATGTATTTCTCTTAAAATTTTTGACTCATCTAGTGGATTATTTTATTTGACAAGCCGTGTAATCATATCAACCAAAGAAAGCTCTCCCATGCAATGAATGGCATGGGTTTGCCTCCTATTCTTTCGCTAATTTCTAATTCTCATGTTTGGTCATTGATTGGTGGATTTCTGACCCCTGCTCTCACTATCTGGAGGATAACAAGAAGGTCAGTCTGGAAAATAGACCAGATGTTACGAATAGATGACCCCTAGATAGAGGATCTGTGGACCTTGCACAACTATAGTCGTGTAGTAAGCACTGCTAGCCACACAATTGCACTACTTTCTCTTTCCTGCCCAATATGGGGTTTATGCTACCGTTGATGGTATCCACACTCTTTCCTTCTAAAGATCTACTGTAAAACCTTTCTGAGGTGGCCCCTGATGTTTCCAGAATGAAGTGGCTATGCTGTGTAGTGGCTACTTGGAAGAACGCATATGTCAATCAGCCGGTCTTTTTTGTTAACAGATAACTTACTTGAATTTTCCACTATCGTCCTGAAATTTTCTGGGTATGGGTATACAGAGTGGAGAGTTGTCAGTATTTGCATTTATCTCAAATTTGAAAATTTTTCTTCCGTATATTTTGCGAAGAAGGAAATTGAGTAAGGTCCGCTCAACATTCTGAAATTTTCACGGTGATAGCTTGAGTTTTAAAAGTAAAGGATAAGTCACCTTGAAAGACTAAATATGACCAGTTTGCAAGGGAGGAATTTATGCTCAATAGGAGCTTTACTGATAAATTAAAAACATGTATTTTTTTAAATTGGGATAGTAATTAGTAATTATTTTTATTACGATTTATTGCATTCGATTAACAAGAAGATTTAACGTTTAGTTTTCGAAAAAAATTTGCCTAAGTTTTTTGTTCTTCTCTTATTTCAACTTTTTCTGTACAATTTAAGATACATTCTTCAAACATAGGGATACATTCTTCCAGCATTCACGGGTAAAAGTGTTCTGGCACAGGAATGATGACTTATTGAGGGATCACATATCTCTTATTCTTCCAATTGTTCCTTTTCGTTAACTTTCCTGTTGTATCCCAAGACGAGATGGATATATGAGGCTCTCTTCTCCTGACTTCGTTTTGTGGGATTTTCTATATTTTTGAGATACAATAGAAGTGGCCATCCAGTGATTTTATGATCTTACCCCTGTCCAGTAAGAGAAATGGCTGCTGAATTTGGGGTAATTTAACGAGGGGTTGATATGGTAAATGGTTGTGTTCCATTGGCTGGAAGACGGGTGTGACCACTGAATAGAGGTGGCCATCTGGAGAGGTTTTACTGCACTTTCACTAACTTAATTTTCCTCCTCTAAAGCCTTAGGTAGCCTAAAGTTTATTTTATTTTATTGATCGGGAAAACTTCACTAAATTCTCAACAACTATTTGTTTTCATCACTAAACTGTCATTCCTATTTCTCAAGTCTGTTTTAGTCGTTTTCAGTTATTGTTACTGCTTATTTAACCAGTTCATTGTGAAAATAACCATCTTCAGAATCAATTTCACATTTAACTCTGCAGTTGCCTACAGAGAGAAGAAAAGATTTTGACCTGGTGATAGGTTAAGAATGAATTACTTGTTGCTGAATACAATCTTACGGATGCTGTGGTGATCTGAGGCACACATATTTTAGTATCAACAAGGTCTGATTAAAGAATTAAAAAATATTTTCTTGGAGTAAGAATTTAACTGGTTCTTTGGATCATGAATCACATTTAAAATTATATTTTTGGATATGTGTCTACATATGCCAGTTGGCACCTCTGAATATTTTTTTAATGTGGGCAAAAAATTCGAAATTGTCTGAATAAAGAGCCCTAAAATTTGTTCCTCCACTATGAGTAAAATTACTAGCAAAGTTGATGGATCATATTTTAACCAAACCTTTGAAGACGTATCAACTGGAGTAAGTGCAGACCCTTTTAAAATATGAAATTCACTCATTCAAAATATATTCACTGTGGGGGAAGAAAGTTAAACATATGCATACTATTCACGTTGAGGACTTACATTTCACTTTTTTCAGTCATTTTTTATTTCATATTCAACTTTTCGTGATATTATTGGTACCTTTCAATTCCTTCTATATGGTAGGTTTTACCTGACATTGATGTTGCTATTCAATAAAATTTTTAAGTAGACAATCAAGAAATCCTTTAGGCGTTTGTTGTTGACTATTAATCATCATCTCATATTTCTCAAAGTATTGTGAACAACTCATCTCATACTCTCTGCAGAAAATATCATCTCATGTAGAGTTTATTAATCTCTTTATCATTTATTCTGTGCATGGAGTCGTATATGCCTGAAGTGACAGTTCATAAATGCTTTAATTGAACCATTTCGCTGCTTTGTAACACTTATCATCCTTGCATTAAGGAATGCTTGTTATTGTGGAATATTTCAGTCCAGCCAATTGAACAGCGGCTAAATTCTCATTATAATTCCCATGGGAAAAAATAACTTTAGACGAGGAATCAAACCACAGACCTTTGCCCTTCTGGGCCACTGTGCAGACCACTACTCCATCCAAGTTCCTCTATTCCCATTACAATTTACTGAGGTTAGTAACATTGAGGTCTGCTGAGTGGCCTGGGATTCCTTACCTCCAATGTTCAATGCCCATTCTAGGGGAATTCTTTCTCATGGCAAATAATGTGAATTATAATTATTGTTCAACTTAAAAACATTTTTCCATATCAGTGCTTCCTATGACACAATTCCCTGGTCTTTACTTCTTGCCTGACGTAAACACTTCCCTCTTTGAATCCTTTTCAAAGTTCTTTCTCAATAATCTTTCTTCTTCATTTCCTGTAAATACTATTGTCATCATTTTACGCCTGATTTGGTTAAAGTAATGTATGCATGACAGTTTCAATCTGAAGCAAAAACATTGTAAATAGGCATGAATGATATATGTCTTCCTTCTGTTTCAACTGAAATACCAGACTTCGAGAGAAAAAACAATGTGCATGATAGTGAAGATTTCTTTGGGTTTCACACCAGGTAAGGTCCTCCATATTCCTCCCGATGTTTTGATGTGCAACTCGCCCATTGTTCTCGGAGATTCAGGAATAACAATCGGATTGAAGGAACCCGGTGGGAAACCCAAGAAGTCTTCACTGTCATTGTTCGCCGAGAAAAAACCAGACATGGAGAGAAAAATGTTGATGATATCATTAAAAATATCCATTTAATTAAATAATCATAAATGAAATAATAATAATCAGGTGTTTTTTTATATTTTACCCTTAACAATAAATATTTTAGAGGATTCTTAAGAGTCGACCACTTAGGAATAGTTCTGTCATGAGGTTAGGCTCCACCCAAGCTGGGTCTACCTGAGACATGGTTGCAAAAAATTCAAATTCTGGCAATAGCAGAGATTTTCCAGATACTTGCTCAAGTGCTTTGTGGAGGGCACTCTAACAAGTACAGCCCTTCATCCGTTGGATGGGCAGTTGAGCCGTGGTCCCCTTGGCGTCTTTCATTAATTTTGATGCCGGGTTTCCCTCGTCCTGCATTTCCTCCTCCTAGCAAAACTCCTACCATTTTTTCTGGCTGCAGCCCTGCTGTCATTCCCTTGAAAGTTGTAAAGGATGGGATGTAGCCAACTGCAGTTTTTTGGCTTGAAGTACTGCACTGTTGTTTTTTGACCAGAGGAAGAGATTTGGCTCATGGCCATATGTTCTAAGATAGAGGCCAAGAATCCTATGGGTATCCCTTTTGAAGTCCAAACATAGTGAATTCGTAGGTCAAAGAACCTTTTGGAAGACTACCTCATGTGGCTGTGGTAAATAAGCTAGACCCTCATCTGAAATCACTCACGTATTGAATGGCTGTGTATCCGGTGAGTTGCAATTATGCTCTGAGGCTATCGTCAATGTAAATAGTATTTGAAATTCTAATTCATATAAGTAAAGTATTCATTGGGGGGCAATCAGTCAAAGTGGGAAGATTAAAAATGTTGGGAAAAATTCATCGATCAATTATCAATGGCCAGCATAAATTTAAAGATTAGTTTTATCCAGATACATACCCTATTTCCTTTTTCATCTATAATTTAACTTTTTTTTTTTTTTTTTTTTTATTTTAAAACCATTGTCAGCGTACTCCAAATTCAATTTTTTTTATTCCATGCTGTGTTTTCTTTGATAATTTTTTTCCAGGCGTTAATCTTATTTCCTGTACGATTTTTTAATATTTATAATGTCATGCATGTACCTTCCATTGATGAGGTGGGAGGACACATGAAGCTGTCGAGCTGGTGATATCAGTACCTAGATATAGCATGAAAAAAACTAGGTTGCTGTTTTCCAAGAAATGTTATGGAATATTCAACTAGTCGAAGCAAAATCCTCAAAGATATTATACTCATCTATATTTATATTATAGTATATATATTATTTGTATTATAATATATGTATTATATTATATATATTTATACTTATCGGTTTTTCTTCTTCTGTACTAATGATTTATTTCCAGTTTTGGTCTGAATCAACTGACAAACATGAAGTTATTTGCCTCATAGAGGAAGAATACTTACTTATAGGTGAAGCCAGTACGCATGATAACAAAGCAGGGGTTAGTTTTAGAACAAATTAGAATGAGAGAGATATGTAATTAGTTAATTTTTGTGAACAGAAAGTTTTAAATATGAGTCTTAGACTCAAATCAAAAACATAGAAGTATCTCAGATAATTTTTAATTGATCTTTGTACTCATCTTAATCTCATGAATTCCCTTTCTATCTATTCCAAATCATTATAATAGGGGTAGAAAAAGTATACCCGCTAAGTATGTGCTGCCTCTATTGATGTGTGAGAAAATCGCTTTCCTTTCTGATGGCCTGTTATTGTTAGGCCTCCTTTATCTTATTTCATGGTTTGAGAAGCATTCAATTAGAATAAATCTCTCATTCATAGCAAAACTTAGGAATATTTTTATGAATTTATTCCTACACAAAGCAGCTCTGAAACATTTCAATTCGTCTCTATTTCCAAAACTTCCCCGCATATTTCCTCTTCTCCTTCTTTTTTTCTTCATACCTACCTCCTTCTCTTGCTCTTGGCTGAGGGAAAATGATTCATTTGGAGTGTCCAACTTGTTCAAAGAAAAGGGAAGACAATGTGATGTGTTTGAATTTTTTTTTTACAAATTTGGCCTAGAAATAATACACCTTTAGAAAGGACACCAATATTCTTGCAGACCGATAGTAATGGCACAAACTTTGTCTGTATGCTTTCCCCCCCCATTGTACGTATGCAATGTTTCTATTTCCTGCCTGAATATCAGATTAGATGCATGGTGACTTGTATATATATTGTCTGATACTATAGCTATATTCATCCTTCATTGAGTATGCATGGTCTTGAGGACCTTTAGGTAGTCCCTTTAATCATTCTGAGTATTAATTCCACCTTATAGTTCTTCACAGGGATATATATGGATACTAACAGTCCCCAGATTATGGACAACTCAACTTATGGCATTTGGTACTCACAGATCGGTACAGGCCCTTTTTGTATCATGCACAAAATTTTTGTGCCATATGGTTTTCATGTTATTTACGTATAATAGAAGGTCAATGAGTTTCTAACTGCCAATGTTTCTGTAGCTGAGCCTGACAAAGTCTTTAGGGCACAAACTGTCATTTTTTAAACTAGCCTTTCACACTTTCAATCTGTCTTCTTGGGTGAAATACATCAGGAATTTACCATCCCATACAAGTGCAGTAAAGTGTGTATCAGGGAAACTGGCCACACTGTATAGGAGAGGGTTGAGGAACATCAGAGCTGTGTAGTATTTTTCATAGTGAAATATTTGCGGGTGCTGAATATAGCCTCACAAATTATTATCTCTTCCCTTTTAGAAAAGACTTTTTGCTTCACTGAATGTCAAGCTATTGGGGTAGGCTCTCCAAAGGGGATATGGAGGTCAAATTTGGGAGCAAAGGTAACCATGATACCGGTTTTGCCTTGAGTTCTGCTTGGTGGCCTATCCTCAATTTTATCAATGGTAAGAGTTGTCTAGCAACGTTCCAAAAATCAATGTAAATAACAACAAAGATTAGAAATGAATTTAAAGGTTTTAAAAGTGTCAGTTTGTTCCCTGAAAATAGTGACGAACTGAGCCAAGCATGGGCAGTAATGAACACATTGACTTAAGGTGAAGTCTGAGGGAACTTACATTTATAAAATAAGAGATTTTTGGATAAATGTTGATATTATTAAAACCATTTCCTGTGTGTTGTTCATTAGAATTAGAACAAATTGGAACAAATGTGATTTATAGACATTCTCTGGAGCACAACTTGTCCATAACCTGGGGACTATATATGTACCTGTATAGTTCTTCATGAAGTATGAGCGCAAATGTTCTGTTCATGATTATAATGGTATACCTATCCTTAGGTTGCGGAAGGCCTCCCTGGGAATGAAAGAGCTGGCATCCTGGCTTTATGCGATGAGGTCGATTCTCTGTCTCGTCAGCTGGCCGACTACTGTAGGCATGGACAAGCTTCATCACCTCAAGCACAAGCTATTGGAAGGTATGTTCGTTCATTCATACTTTTGCTAACCTAAGGCTCGTACACTGCATAGCTATCCATTTCTCCCTTTTTCCTGAGCAAGTTCCTTAAGTTCCCTTATTTTCTTCTTCCTGGAGTCCTTCTTTATCTGCCCAAAGTATTTATCACTTTGTCTCATAACATGTTGACTGCCATGGTGTTTAACCTTTTTAGTGCTATCCTTCTTCCCGGGGTACAGTCGAAAAATGCAGAGGGTATTTTAATAAAATGTAGCAACTAGGAAAAATAAAAATTATATAGTTAATTTTTTAGATATCTTCAAGCATTTTTTTTTTAATTAATGAGATTAAATTGGACAATAATCACAACATTTTTATATGTTTACTGATATATAATTTTTTATTATTTCAATTCATCAAATTTAACAACAATAACGTAAAAGCCGATATATCGGCACGCCGCACTTTTCAGCCGAGCGGTAAAAGCCGATATATCGGCGTGCCGCACTAACAGGGTTAAGTACATATTCCCTGTGATGCCATCTGTGTTTTTTCATCAGTTACCTATTATTGATTTATGTTGAATAAAAATATTATTATAATGAATCTAAAATGAATTTCTCTCTACTTTGAAGTAATTTGGCCATAATGACCACTTCAGTCATAGTCCATGCCAAAACAATCTCCCCCAATAACTATTGTCACAAGAAACCCCCTGGTACTCTATCTCTCTGTGGTAAGTCACTATGACGGGCTTGGAGGTGGGAAGTTTCATTGCCAGTCACTATGACCAGCGTTGCAGTCAACGTGTTAACATGACCTCCAACCATGACTATCCCCCCTGCCAAACACCCTAGAGTTGGCTTGCAGGGTATTATGTAGATGTATATGACATATCCGTTGGGGTCTTCTCTGACTTTAGGTGCTCCACAGTTCTCTTTCTTCTCCTTTTCTTCATCATACCTCATCGTTTCACACCCTATCCACCCATTTGATCTTCTGATTTTTTTAGGGTGGGGATGTATGGTGACTACACCCTTTGGGCCTGGGTTCGAATCCTAATGGTGGTAGAGATTTTTCAGAGGTTGCCCGATTCCTGCTTGAGTGTTGTGTGGAGGACACTAAAAAGTACAGCACTCTGTCTGTTAGATGGGACATTAAGCCATGATCCCCTTGACACCTTTTGTAAAGACCAGGCTAATGCTGGTACAGGTGGTCCTCGACTTTAATACACAATGCTTTCCTGAAAATGTGAACGAAAGTCGAACCATTTAGTTTCATACTAATTTAGGGGTTGTGTTCCAATAGAGCAAAATATACACACTAAAACCTTATTTTTCCAAAGATATAATTTTTATAAACTAATGTTTAATAATACAATTCCTCAAATTTTGTAATTTCATTTAAAAATACGCAGAAAATGTAAGTAAAAGTAAAAAAAACAAGAATTCCGTTGGGTGTCGAGTGAAACTTTCTCTCGGTGTTTAAGTTGACATTCCACTAAGAACGTCCACTATAAATAGAAAGACATATCCAGAAGCATAACAAAATGCAAATGTTGAACCCTCACTCACACCTTGATACCTTAGAATTTTTACATCAAAATAGGGTAGTTTCCTTCATCAAATAAAACGAAAGGCATTGATTGCCATTCGTTACCCACCATTAGTGTATTCATAATATACAAATTATTTCGTTTTAGAAATACTGGTTTAGACGAATGGCAATGGTCCATTTTTATCCTCATTTGAAAACGGCCAGATTGGCGCCCACGCGATGCCACTCCACGTGACGTCACAGGGACCTAGTTTCTATTGGAATAGATAGGAGTTATACATCGTCAGAGATTACCAATGCATGTATGAGAGCTCAGGGAAACATGTCTTAATAATCACCTATTAAAACTGGCTAAGGCCGGAAAGTTTTCTTATTTTGATAAGGTATTAATAATCCTTATTTAAGCCATGCGCTACCAGCTAGCAGGGTACTCGGCTACCCGCTAGCAGCCTGCGTCGTATCAGCGCTCAAGCCTCCCTCAAGGTCACCTCACAAGGTGGCAGCGGGAACGAGAAATACGTCACACGGAGAAATTTCCCGGCATTCATACTTACCCGTCGCATTTTCGCGCGCTTGAAAATTTTCACTTTTCATTTGATCGCAAAAAATAGATATCGTCATTTAAAAATCTAAATGCGTGAAATACGTACTCCAGGAGTAATAATCTTTCGATTTAGGCAGTAAAAAAATAATAGGAAACCACCCTATTCCTCATCGGGTGACATCTCGTCACAGCGTACCTCGTGGTCGCGTATCTTTCGCATCTTACTCAAAAAAAAAAAAGACATACAGAATGCGGATGATATTTCATGCAGTATTGTTGGTGAAGGTGTAAGTGTTGTCGTACACGAATTAAACGGCACTCAAATGAAAAAAAAAACAATTAGAAAGAAGCACTTTTATTTACTAATTTTATTGAAAGCTGTTTGATGGTGTCTAATCAACTTTTTTGAAAACTCTGCCAATGAAGGCTGAACTACAGCTTTCTTCTGCTCTTGATGAAGGAGCTTTATAGCTGGCAGTGTCACTCTAAAACAAATCACCTTGATTAAAGTCAACCCTGCCCTCAATTGTATACGTTTTTATTGTCCACATATACTGCAATATGAAAGAGTTATTAAAAAGTTAACAGAAACAGTTATATAAACAGAATATTGGAATGTGCAGTGAATATTGCAGGAATTTCAAAAAATTACAGACGCATTTGGTAGTCCAAATTTAGCGTACGAAATTAAAGTATTTTGGAAAGTACGAAAGTGTGAATTGTACAAAAGTCGAGTGTATGAAAGTCGAGGACTGCCTGTACCTCCATTCTTACCTCCCTATCCTTTCCTGTTGTGCATATGACCTAAGCTGCTGGTTGCCTCCTCCAAACACCATACCACCACCACAGCTGATCAGTTTTTCCAATGTTCCATGTTTTTTATCTATTGAGTGTCATTGCTGTAGATTCTATAACAACAAATTGTCAAATTAATGATATGAGAGTTTGATCCATTCGTACTATTCCATTACAATCATAAGAATTGTGATTATTAGCTTCAATTGGAAATTCAGCAATTATGTATCCTGTTACTTCACCATGTTATCAATTTATGTCAACAAATTTCAACACTCTAGGATTACTAATAAATAATCATTCATCCACTTTTTTTCAGAGCATTATCTCAGAAACTGCATGATTTAAAAAGTCGGATCCAGAGTGCTGTTGTTAGCCGAGTTGTTGAAGATTTTGTTGATGTGGGCACCCCATTAAAGCAGTTCACTGATGCAGTTCTTGCTCCAGAAGGTAATTTTGCCCTAGTCTATTATAAAAAAATATTTGGAATCACTTTATAATATCTGTTAGATATGTAATTTAATTTTTTGATGCAAAAGGAATAGTTTATTGTGGTATTAACTATCTTAAGAGAGTACCTTAAGAGTTTAGTTTGTCCTATAACCATGTAATCATCTATTCATTTTTCTACATAAAAATATTTTATTTTCAATGTAGGTATATAATAATAATATCTGTAATGACCACAGGTTCCCCGAGTTACGATCATTTTAATATGACAGGACTACGTGTTTAAATTCAACAATGGATAGTACAACAGATAGTTACAAATTATTCTTCTTGTGGTCCAAAGGATCCTGTTCTGCCATTTATTGATCAAAACTCACTGATGGCATTCATTACCAAGGCACGCTAAAGGTGGAATTTTACGCTTCCTTTTAGTAACCAAATTGGCAGTGAAAAAGCTGAAAATTAAATGTGATGGTGTTGATTGCCAGCTGTTAAATTCTAAGTCACTGATGCTGCCAATGCGATTATTGACAATTATCAATTATATATTAATGTTATATGGTGCATATTATTGTAAGCTTTTCATGATGTAATAGACGTGATATTTTGGGTGACCAGGTGCACCGGGCAGGGAGCAGAATTTTGCCGACAAAGCCTCAGCTCTGAAGCAGTTTTCTGGGAGGGCTGCAAGGACAGCAAGAATGGTAGCAGCTGGTGGTAGTGGGGGAAATAAGAAGCTAGCTGAAGCTCTTTTAGCATCTGCCAATCAGGTGTGTTGTTTACTTCTATTGGTTTAGTTGCATCTTTCAATTAATAATAATTTCATGTTATCATTAAAGGGTGTATTTATTGCTGGGAGTAATTTTTCATTTTAATTTTTTGCTGTTTCTAATGGGAAGAATGAATTGTCATTGTCAATTATTAAAAGTTGGGTACTATTCAGTCATTGCCTTCATTCTTTGATTCCATCTTCAATGGGAGCCTTAACCCCTGGAATCCAGGGAAATAAGTTTTCAAATAAGACCTAGATGGGCCACCAAAGTATCCTCCAAGTGTATGCAACCCGAGTGACATGATAATGGAAATCTTTTCCAATGACTCTCAATTCTGCTGCATGATAGGAATTTGGCAATAAAACTCCCACCCAGCTTCCTGAGAAATTATCTAATTCCCTAATACTCTCCCTTGTTCCCATCGAAAGTATTCGAAATGCATTCATCTTGCTATCTCCGCACATACCTCCGGTCGACTGCCTCTTAGCATCTTAAATACCCGTGTGTGTTAAGTCAACTAGCTTTATTCTCTAACCAAACTGGCAACTTTGGATTAAGAACTTTCAGCCCCTAAATTATGAATTTTGTGGTATAAAGAACGAAGCAATAACTGATAACAAAGTAAGCCCCCTGCTAGATCCGGTATCCATGATAAGCTGAAAGAAGTTGAATTAGAAATTAACGTTGGTCACACTGGTGCTGCTACTACTGATTAGCTGCACAGCTTATGGCAACTCCGGATTAGATGCTCAAAAGCTAGGCAATAGGTCACAATGAAGATAAACACTTAGAAAAATGTGGAATTTGGTAGAGGAATCACTTATAAATACACAGAAAAATAATTTCTAAATGAAACGTTTTGCTTTTGAGAGGAGAGGTCATTTCCTAACTGGAGCCCCCACCATGCAGACTTCATTTTGGGGATACAGTGTGTCCTCGTTTAACGTCGTCCCGTTTAACGTTGTTTCACGATAACGTTGTCCAAAAAATGAAACCCTTGATCATTTAACGTCGTTATTGCTTCGCGATAACGTTGTTCAAATTATGCGCGGCGAAAAAAAATGAATGGCGAATAGGACGCAAGCGCATCTGATGTATAGTAAATATTACTATATTAATGCGATTGGTAATTTTCGCTCGACAGAAAAAGTTGGCGTGGGTAGCGTATGTTAAATATGCGTCTGAGCGAATAATTATCGCCTCATTTACCCATTATCCGTTTATTTTTCTGATGCCAACCGAAAAAAATGTCCACGAAGAAGAGTGGCTATCCTGGCGGTTCTTCAGACGTGAAGAAAAAACGGCGATATTAGAACAAAAACTTGGTATTATTAAAAGAATTGAAGAAGGTGCAACTGCTGGAGAGATCGGTCGAGTTTTAGGTTTGCAGGTCGAGTTTTTACAATTAAAATTTCTTCTGTTACTGAAAATATCGATGTTTCGCCATTAAAATACTTTCTTTTTAGTTTTTATATTTCATTTAATGATGCCTTCTTCCCAACCTTTTCGTTATGAAAATTCGTTTCGTTTCGAATGAATCGTTATGATGCTGAAGTGAATAATCGGTAATGAATGTTTCTCGCGATTTCCGCCGGGTTAAAGAATTCATATCATCACGAAAATTGACTCGCCCTTCATCCTCGTGCTTCCGAGTGTCAGATTGAGGCCCGTATCATAAAAGTCCCCTGGAAGTTGAAGTTGAGGATGGCCTCGTTTGAAGCCGGCCTAGCTCGACGAGGAGATCCCTCGACCGCGTCATATCATAAAAGTCTCCTCCAGCTCGGTTCATAGGAGGAGGGGTTTGAGCCAGCGGAAATGACGCACTGTTGAGGACGATGTTTCTGGTTTCAGAGTTGACAGTCTTCCAGCATTGTTCCATGTTCATTTTTTCGAATCGTATTTGCACAGACATGCGCAGTAGCGATATACCGAATGCGGCCGGGGATATACCCGCCAACATCAACAATAGAAACAGAAATGGCTAACAAGGGGAATACACGACCTTCGGGTGGCTGATTGAGCTCAAATTTTCTGATTCGGTAGATCACGGCTATCAACTAAATATGCCGAAGCAAGGCGACGCACTTCTCAAAACTTTTCAAGAAAAAAGCAATTAAAAATCGTAAAAAACGGGTCTACGGTATATATCCGGTATTTCCTTATCCTTTACAAGGCAGCAGTGGCTCAGTGTTAACGGTGGTTGACTGTGGATGTAAAAAGGGTGGCGAGTTCGATTCTCACTCTTGGTACTTTTTTTATTTTATTTTTCAAAGATTTTATTGTTTGCATTTTTAAAGATTGTTTTCCTATCTTCGTTAGCTCAATGAAAATATTTTTAATTCATTTTTTAAATAATAATAAGTGCTGAAAGGGGTAGGAAATGAAGCAAGGGCTATATAATAGCCTTTCCAAGGGCGATTTTGTCTTTATTTGTTCTCTCTAGGTATATTAGGGTATTGCGAGTGTTAATTGTCTTCTGTAGGGGTGGGGTCAGAATAATGACATTTAAATTATTAATTGGGAGGGAAATCCACCCTATCGACGGATTATGCTTTCATTGGGAGTTTAATTGAGAAAATTATTCGTAAGCGTGAATGACGCGTGTATACCGTCAAAAATACAGGGCAGTCGATGCGGCGGAGGGAAGAACGCGTTCTCCGTTTGTTCGAGTAGTATCCCGAAACTTGCAAACGAAGAATTTAGTAAAATAAAAAAAATACCGTGAGTGAGGATCGAACTCGCCGTCCTTACATCCACAGTCAACCACCGTTACCACTGGGCCACCGCTGCCTTAAAGATTATGTAAGGAAATACCGGATATATACCGTAGACCCGTTTTTTTACCATTTTTAATAGCTTTTTTCTCGAAAAGTTTTGAGAAGTCTTGCTTCGGCATATTTAATTGATAGCCGTGATCTACCGAATCAGAAAATTTGAGCTCAATCGGCCACCCAAAGGTCGTGTATTCCCCTTGTAAGTCGGAGCGCATGGCCAGGCAGGAGCAGGAAATTTTGTGCAATTTGGTGGTCAAGTACAAGGACGTAATTGAGTGTAAGCGCTCGGATGCGGAGTCCGTTTTAAGCAAGGCAAGATGTTGGCAGAAAATAACGGAAGAGTTTAATAATCATGGATGAATAATCATCATCTTCTCGCAATGGCGGAAGTCACCTCAAACGCTTTGAGCCGACAATAATCTAACCTCAAAGTTTGAGCCGAGGCTGGCCTCAAAATTCGACGTTTTTGAGGTTGAGGTCGGTTTTATGATATCGCATCTCCTCCCCCTGACGACAATGAGGTGGAGGCCGGCTTCGAGGGGACTTTTATGATACGGGCCTCAGATTTTTTTCGTTTTGGCCTGATTCAGGTGTCTCCCGATTGGTCACAAAGTCTGCTTAAAGTTACGGCTCCGATAATTGGCCTCCTTGGATTCTCGCCCGGGAAATTCTGGATTCTTCACGAAGAAATGGATTGTTAGGAACATGGCTAGGAACCAATTTAAATTTTTTACATTGTTTCTTATGGGAAACACTGCATCGTTTAACGTTGTTTCGCTTAACGTCGACTTTTTCAGGAACGAATCAACAACGTTAAACGAGGACTCACTGTACTTATTTTGTGATGATAGAGGTTCATTTTGGGAGGTTTTTGTCTATGCATAATGTATGGGAGAGGCCTGGGACTGGAGCTGGCTTCATAATGAGTTTTTAATAAATTTTTGCTTTGTAGAGGTTCATTACACAGTGATTTAACTGTATCTTATTTTCCTATCTTCATTTGTACTTACTCTCATTAATTAATATCTCACTCTTTGTTTTCCTCAATTTCAGTTGGAGAGTTTGACTCCCCAGTTGGTGAGTGCTGGTCGTATTCGAATGGCGTACCCATCGAGTAAAGCTGCCGATGAACATTTTGGCAACCTAAGGACGCAATATGCTGACTGTGTGCATCATGCACGAACATTGTGTGACGAAGCAACAGATTCCGCTGAATTCATCAAATTGTCTGGTGAGATGGAATGTTAACTTAATTCATTCATATATTTATTCCCTGTAGAAGTTTCTGTAGACTTCATTAGTATCAGGCTAACGTGTGTGGAATTCGAATTGTGTGAATGAAATCGTTTCTTTCTTTCCATTGATTTATTTCCTGGGTACATCATGTCCAGTGTCATCATCACCTGTGTTGAAACATATTGTACATACTGTTGAACCCTTCCCAGAAATTATTATACATACTAATTCTTGGTTTCATTGTTTTTTTGTCAACTCGACAAACTTCTTTCAAATTTACTTTTTTTTTATTTTTGGTGATGAATGTCAAGGATTTATAGTACATAGTTCTTGATTTAGTTTTTGGGTTTACTTCATAGTTCCTTTTTAACTATACTTCAGTATAATTGGGAGAAAAGCTATAGACAAAACTATGAATTCTCTCACTAATTGACATGATTTTTGATACTCTGTAATCAATCTTATTTTCTTTAATTTGTTATATCATAAATTCTTGGAAACTCTACTTCCCTGCAAAAACTTTGCTTTTGTGGTCAGGACAATAAACGGTGTAATTTTTCGTGCTGTCATTTAGGAATCATGCTCGTTTTTTGGTTTCTCTTTATTCAAAGGAATTAAGGGAGCATTTCATATATATATTTCTATTCAGTTGTATACTTACCTCAAAATTCAAAAAATTGATGACAAAGAACCTTGAAATGTGATATTGCAAGATTGGGTTTTGGTAAATGAAAAATTGAAAAGTTTTTATTAGTATCATGCATATGAAACATTTATATTCATGGAAGACTTTTTGATGATTGTATTCTGCACATTGGCCAGGAAATTTTTCAAATCATTTTACCGAACCCTGAAGAAGTCTTAAAAATGTATGTATCTAAGTGTTTTCGTCATTGTTAAAGTTGGTCTTGTGTCTGATGATGACACTGAGTTTAACAGTGTGTTTGGTAAATAAAACTGTTTAAAAGTGCTTATTTATTCTTAATTATGGTCTCATTAGTTTTTATTTATATTTTTTCACAAATTTGCATTAATACTATTGCAGAGGAGCAGATGAGACGGCAAACCAAAGTGTGCGAGGATTCTTTGTTGCGTGGTCAAGCTGGAGCCGGTCAAATGGTTGAGGGTGCTTCAAATGTTGCTCGCCTTGCAAATCGTGTCCTCATGCTGGCCAAGCAGGAAGCTGACAATTCAGAAGATCCAGACTTTATTGCAGGGGTGAATGCAGCTTCAGATTCTCTTCAGAACAGTAAGTTGAAAATTTTATGGTGATAAAGGTATTTGAATAGGTTGTGAGATATGCATTCTCTAGATTGAGTATACAGTTTTTCATTAGTATGAGGTACGTCTAGAAAGTAAGAATATTCATAAATGAAAAAAAGAATGGTCAATGGTGGCAGAACCATCACTAGGGGAGAGGTGATAAGATGCAATTGGTCGTATGTATTATGTGCTGGTAACTGGTGTTTTTCTGTTATTAATAGTTAGCAATAGCCTTGATAATTGAAGCTATTGAACCTCTGTGAGAAATGTCTGCTGGGAGGAAGTCGTTTTAGCACGTTTGAGGATAGGTCACTGCATACTAACCCATTCATACGTCTTCAGAGAAGAGAGAATACAGCCCCAATGCATAGATTGTGATTGTTTACTAACTACGCGACATATCCTGACGGACTGTGAAAGATATCAGATTGCATGGGTGAATTATAACATCAGGGTGGACCTTGCTGAGTTGCTAGGAAACAATCCCGAAGGTGTCTCTCGACTGATTGCATTCTTACGCTCAACTGACCTTTTCAAAAAAATATAAATGATACTTCTTATAAATTATTCCAACCATTTTTTAAGACCGGACTTATACCCCATTTCCAGTTCCAGTCAGTAAGTGGTGCGAAATGGCCTTAGCTGCTGATGCACCCTATAAAATTACTACTACTACCACTACTAATTGAAGCTATTGAAGCTTGCTAAATAAATTTATGTTGAACAGTAGCCTTTATCGAAAGTAGCAAATTGGTTCAATTCTGGTCAAGTATGTATTTGATTACATGCAGTGTAAGTGATAGCTTGTTTGGAGGAGTATCTGATGTTTATGTGTTCCAGACAGATGAATTCAGTAAGAGGCCTCAAGAGAGAATTTTTTTTCTTTTCATTGCAGGATGCCAGCTTTATGCTATATCTAATTGAATATCATTCGAAAGTCTGGTTTGGGAAGGTATAAATATTTTGATGTCCCGGGATGGTCATCAGAAGTGCTTGTGCACCGAATAGTATTGAGATGTAACCTTAGTCGATAAAAAGTTATTTTAGTGAAAATTAATGTACAAGAACAATTTATTTTAAACATGTTCTCAAACACCTTTATACTGTTGATGACCTTTTGAAAGCATCAATTTTTGACCACCAGGAGTCAGTAGAGAATATCTAGGAGAACACAAATTCATTGAAAGCTTGTATGGCATTTCAAAGTTAGCAACAAAAATCATAAATAAGAGCCTGCTAGTGATATCCTTCCTCCCAGGACAACTGATTTTGGGAGGATAGACTATTCCAGTCTCAAAATCATTTTCTGTGCAAAGCCATGAGCTGAGGATTGCACATGATCCATGCTCCACGAGAAGTTGATTATCCAAAATGGATTGGAATCCCAATTCCCTTTATCCTCCAGAAATTGTCGACTCTTATCAGATGTAGCTAACTTCTTTTGTAAGGATTGTACCATGAACACAATTGCATCTGAGTTTTGTAAAAACCTGGCATATGGGCGTAATCAGAAGTGTAACACATCTGCAACTCAGTGAATATACCTGTATTATATGAAAATAAATCGAGTGATTGATTAACAATTGATTGCAATTTTTTTTCTGATTTGCATTCTGTTTTTTGCAGATGTCACGCCAATGGTTCAAGATGCAAAAGCAGTGGCGATGAACATGAGTGACCACAACGCCATCACTCGCTGGAGGGAATCTAACAGAGCTGTAAGTTCATTTTTTTTTCATTCACATAAGTATTATGAAAGTACCAGTTCGAGTAGGTTTTCATGGAGCATTTTATAGATTACTCAGGTCTGTTTCCCCTCCCAACTTTGTCTTCCTCATTTAATTTACAAAAAGGCCTTCTTTATTCAATTCTATCTATAAAATCCTTTTACCTACCTTTCCATCTCTTGCTCACCTAGCATTCTTCCTTCTCACACTGTTTAATACCTTCTGTCTCTTTTGAATCTCATCGAGATGCTTCCTCTCCTCACCCACCACGTCCAGCACTTCATTGATCCCCTTCCTCTATGTCTACCTCACCTTCTCCATTCTTCTCCACTCCCACATTTTGAATGCCTCCAGTCTTTTCTTGTACTCCTTCCAAATAAGTGTCAATGTTTCTGCACCCTAAAGTGCTACACTCTAGATCAGTCTCTTTGCTAGCCTTTTCTTTAAACTCTATTTGTAGTGTCATTCAAATAGCTGAAGCTTCCAGCTGTGTAAGGAAAAAAACAACAAAAACAAAAAATTGTTGTTTTTTTTTTTTGTTGGAAAACAACAATAGGGTAGTTTCCTTCATCAAAGAAAACGAAAGGCATTGATTACGATTCGTTACCCACCATTACTGTATCCATAATATATAAATTATTTCGTTTTAGAAATACTGGTTTAGACGAATGGCAATGGTCCATTTTTATCCTCATTTGAAAACGGCCAGATTGGCGCCCACGCGATGCCACTCCACGTGACGTCACAGGGACCTAGTTTCTATTGGAATAGATAGGAGTTATACATCGTCTGAGGTTACCAATGCATGCATGAGGCGCAGAGCTCAGGGAAACATGTCTTAATAATCACTTATTAAAACTGGCTAAGGTCGGAAAGTTTTCTTCATTTGATAAGGTATTAATAATCCTTATTTAAGCCAAGTGCTACCAGCCAGCAGGGTACTCAGCTACCCGCTAGCAGCCTGCGTCGTATCAGTGCTCAACTCGCCTCAAGGTCACCTCACAGGGCGGCAGCGGAAACCAGAAATACGTCACGTACGAGAGATTTCCCGGCATTCATACTTACGCGTCGCGTTTTCGTGCGCTTGAAAATTTTCACTTTTCATTTAATTGCGAAAAATAGATATCATCATTTAAAAATCTAAAAGCGTGAAATACGTACTCCAGGAGTAATAATCTTTCGATTTAGGCAATAAAAAAATAATAGGAAACCACCCTATTCTCTAAAAATAAACAAATCAAGTCACCATTCAATAATCATGATAATTAAAAAATTGATCCGTGGGGAGCCTTTTCCAAATACAGTACACTCCCGATTATCCTGGCTAATGATGGGGAGAGACGATACGAGTAATCGGAAAACACGGATAACCCAAACTTCACTTAAATGTATTGTAATGTTCATAATTTACGTAAAAAAAACAATAATATATTATTTACCCATTTATTCTGTTATTTTTGAGTGCTTCTCGGACTCAATGGGAGCTTTCTTCGCCAGCGTGTGATCTTTTTAGTGGCGATAACATGGTTGTACTCATATTATTAATGCATGTATGTACTGGTTTGGAAAACCACGCATCTGCGGCTGCATTATCACGGATACGGGAAAGTGGTTTGCACGAAAGCTTCAACACCACTTCGCAATGTGAGAAACAACACTTTCAGGCGCCACGCGATGTAGTTGCATCTCGCACAAGTTGCCCGGGCCGCAGCAGGACGTGTATCCGTGATCACTGAGCACGATCGCACACTGCGAGTCTCGCAAAACATGAACACAGAGCACCCGTGAATGCAGGTAGCGCGCAAGTGATTCCATTTTACAAAGGGGGAGTCTAATGGAAATAATTCACCCGGTATATCCTAGCATTAAAATACAGTAATTCAGGTGATTATGCATCCAATTTTATTTCTTTATTAAGAATGCGAAAAATATTGAGCGAGAGTGAAAATCATGCACAGATAATCCACACCACGGATATACCACAGCCGGATAATCGGGAGTCTGCTGTAAAATATTCTTTGTGTAAAATAATAATTTCCTATGGAATTTTGCTTCTTTTCTGCTGATCATTTTAAACAAGAATATAATATCTTGGTGAGGATATCAGATAGTGTATAGACTTAAAGTTAGCTGTCTTCATGAACTCCCGCGTTCATGAAAGTAACCGCCTTTTAAATGTAATCATCAGTTGTCTTGATGTCTATTATATGACCATTCTCTCTGATTCTCCATGATGGCATACAGTCCTTTTTCTTTGTGATTGCGCTTTACTGTTTTTTTCAATATGATTCCTTGCATCTCAATGCTTGGCCTGCTTTCGTTCGTCCAAAACTGCAGAAAAGATTGTGGGACTCAAAACTTCATTCCCTGAAATTAATGATGATGAAGAAGCATTTGACTCATCATAAATGTTTGTTTAACAATAAAAAAGCGGAATGGAGCTAATATTTAATGCATATTTATCATACACTTATTGCATTTTATTAATAGTTTTTTAAATTCTAAAAAAAATTTTAAATATTTATTTTTTTCCAGCTTCTTTCATCTGTGGGTATGGTGAGACAAGCTGTCATAGTGACTCCTGATCTACCTCCTCCACCTGATATGAGTGCTCTACACATCAATGGTAAGTCAATAGAATCCTAGTTGGAGCAGGTAATTCACTTTTTTCCTAATGATGCAGCTTCTTTTTTCAGGTAAAAGTTATTTTAAGAAGCCTTTACATTGAAATTGCAGGTGTTGATATTGGCGTTATATGCTGCACCGTGTGAAATATTTCTCAATATTCATTGTCATCCCATGTTCTGCTAAAAGCTCAAGAATTTTATTTTCTTTCTATTTTGGGCTTTTAACTATGTCATAGGTAATTCTTCAATGACCATGTAATTTTATTTTTCATCCAAGCACCTATAGCAGTTCCATATTTATCATTTTATATTCTCCCTGGGTGAGTGAGTGCAAGAAAATTAATCAACCTTAATTTTTCTTGTCTTCTTTAATGGGAGTATCTATTGTAAAGAAATACTTTCATTCTGTCTGTGTAAATGGTCACTAATAGCTCTTATGTTTGGGGTAACTTTTTCCTTTTACTTGGCATTACTTTATGTAACTTGAGAATAGCACCATAGAAAGTTTTTTCCCTCATAAATAAATAATTTCATTCTAATTCTTGAAAAAAATTAAAAGGTTGCCTTGGAAAATATTAGGTATATGAAAAACTTACTCTTCTCTCCAGGCTGAATTGTATGCTGAATTACCGTGAAAAAATCTAGTTTTACTTGCAATGGGAGTAATGAAGATTTCAGTGGGTTTATATTCTTCACTTAGAGGTACCATTCATTGTGCCACCTTTAAATACAGTCTTATTTCTTTGGCTACCAATTAATTTGTTTTGATCAAGTTAGCCATTATTTTACCATGAAAGTTTTGCTTAATCACTCCATTGGTGTAATCGTAACATATTGCTTGGATACAGTGAAATTAGCCACATATATAAGTTTTTATAAATTTTCAGTCTACTATATAGTATTGGATTCACTGGAATAAGTCTTAAATACCTTATTAGGAAGATGATAACATTCCTCAATTATATGTAGTTCATATAGTAGTACTTAGAAAGTTAAATGTCTATTGTTGTAGAGTTAATGCTTACATACTACTATTGGACGTATCGTATCTAGCAGTTTCATATTTCATGCTGATAATAACTAAAACCAATTGGTATTTGTGTACAGTGTGTTATTGCTACAAATAAATGCTATTTTCTTTCCATTTTAAATATTTTTGTTGCTAAATGCTATCATATATCTTATACTAATAGCTCAGAGCTTTTTGTGGCTTCATTCTTTTCACTTATTTGAATAAGTTCACGATTATTTATTATTGTTTTTGCTTGATGGATAGGAAAGTCCCATGAGTAATAAGTTTTTTTTCAAGGTATGTATTTGTATTGAAAAGTTCATAACTTCTTTATTTTTCTTCAAGATTCTTGATATCATTATTATTTATAGAAATGTGTGTAAAATGAAATCATATTTTTCTTATTAATATCATTAACATGAGTACATACACAAAAATTATCCCCTTAATTCATTCTCATTTTT
The DNA here is from genome assembly GCF_921293095.1 of Ischnura elegans. Lineage (NCBI taxonomy): Eukaryota > Metazoa > Arthropoda > Insecta > Odonata > Coenagrionidae > Ischnura > Ischnura elegans. The sequence continues at coordinate 63,635,876 of NC_060255.1, read as the reverse complement.
AGCTTCTGATTCTTTAAACTTCGTTTTAAGTCAATACTTAAAGAAAGGAGGAATGGTTAATTAGAGCATTATGCCCTGTCCATAGAACACCCAGATAATACATAGTGTTACATGTAGGTACCAATTGCAATGCATAAATACCTGACCAGCATTCAGGAGATCTGGGTTTGAATCCTGGTTAAAGCAAATTATTTTTATGGCAAATTTTACCATTGGTGTATATATTTGCACCTATGCCCGTGACTCCGTACGAAGTCACTCTTTTCATACAGGGCTTTTTAATGAGTACCACTCGTGTACTTAAATAGCACCCTTTGTTATGGTACACTATTTTTATGGGACTCGAGTAACATTCATCTAGAATTGATTCAAACATAGTGTAAAATATTTATATTTCTTCATGTGGAGCAAGTATAAAAAATCGAAAATTCTTAAATGTTACAATGGGATTGATAAATGCTTATTTTTGTTTACACAAGGGGTCATGAAGGCAAAAAATGTGCTCATGAATATTTAAATGCTCCCGTAGCTCTATATACCTATGTGTGTGCTTGGTTCTTAAAAATTAAATTTTTCTTCAAATCCATTGGCTTGACGACTGCTTATGTCTTTATGCTATCTTAATTAACCTTTATATATATGAATAACCCTTTGTCTCCTACCATATTTTTCCACCTTATTTCATCTCTCTTGCTCCTCTCCCCCTCCTCCTGTCTCTTTCTTCTTACTCAACAGCAGGACTCCAAGAAGGCCCTCCTGATGTGGGCGTCAACTTTGGTGATATCTTTAACGTCGATTTCAATGAAATATTTGCCCAACCTCAGAGAGGTATAGTGAAGCATTAACCCTTTTGGTTACTCATGCTTTCATTTGTGTGCTATGCTTGTGTTTGATTAATTGCTGTAAAACATGCGTATTTCCCCCAGAATAGCAATTCATCCTTTTGCTATGGCCTTACGGAAGCATATATACATGCATTGGATGTTGCTTTGTTTGCACTTACATCATCTGTTCACGGCAAAATTGATGGCTTGTTTTTAGTCCAGTGCTGTCTTAGTTCAGTCATATAATGTTTATAGTTGCTTTGTTATCATATCTTCTCCTTTGATCCATTGTTTTGTATCTTCCTACTGGTGTATTTGAAAATGGTGACTGTTTTTGATATGTGAGCATGTCTATTTGATGACTATCTTGGAGATTGGTGTATTTAAGCTCAGAGACTGGATTTAGATAGCTAAATAAGAAATGGTTGCACCAAAAGCACCACATTATAGCTTTTATTGCATTGTTTTATAAAGTTTCATGTAGCGGCTCAAGCATACCGTGTCGTGTCGTGATTTTGTTTTTGAGCTCTGTTTGTGAAATTCTCTTCTCAGATCTAATTGACTTTGAATTGCCTTCTACAGGAGTTAGTGAGAGGAGAATAGGACTGAACATTTTTCCCTACTGCCTGTACTGTACATATCAAAATGAGTCTTGTATAGTTTGGAATCATCAATTATTTAATCATGTAATTATAGGAGCTTGGTGGACTCTGTGCGCACAGAATGGCCCCAACCATGTGTGAATATTTGTTTTGCGCATGCACATCCTGTAGTCGTTTGTGGGAATTAATGATGTCCCTTAATGCAATAGATAGTATCCTGGGATCATTTCTTTATTGCTGGTATACTAGAATGGCCATTAACTTAATAACCAGAGAACGGAAAAACACATAAAGTCTTTCAATTGTTTTGTAAAAGGGGGCATTTTAACTTTCAATCTTCACCAATTTTGTTGAATAGAACATATTTCATTGACTTTGTAGTGAATAATTGGACTCTTTTGATGCGTCGAGGCTTTTCCACAATCATAGACTTTTCTGAGGCATCTTGCCAAAATTGCATGGCATAAGTTGACTTTTTGCCGTTGAGGTCACTGATGCCGTACTGAATGTTGATAAATTGGTTGTTGTTCTACCGGTGTTGATATTTTAATGGCTTTTATTTGAGATTGTATGGGACATTTTTGGTATGCCAAGACTTTTTAAGACATAATAGACTTTTTAGAGAATATTTACCAAAATCTTATGGGATAGGACAACTTTTGGAATGTGTGGATAAATGGGGGAGCCACTTAATTGGGCCAAAATGTAACAGTCCCAATCGTACCAATTATCATAAATGTATTGTATGGGATACTTGTTATTTGTATCATACTCCTCACTTTTTCAATTTTCAATACATATAAGTTTTTCAGTTTCAGCTTACACAACATCAGCTGTATTGATTTCATCACCTTGTGATTTATTTTCATGTTTAAAAAACTTTTTGTTTCACCCTAGTTTTGCATGTGCAGAGTTAACAACAATTTTTATTATTATTAAATAATATCAATAAATTTTAAGTGATTGGATTGTCAATAATACAGATGTGATGCAGTATTCCCTTGTATATAACTGTGATTTTGAAATGTATTGTACCTTTATTTGTTGTGTATGGATCTTATATTAATATCCTTTTCAGGATCCTTCAGTCGTGGCAATTTTATTTGCTCCAGATAGATAGCCTACAATATTCTTGTTTTGCCCTCATTACTTGAGTAGGTTTCCAGTAAAATTGTTGACTTTACAGACCACCACCCTAGTGCCAATGGATGGCATAAATCTCCTTCGCAGCATGAACAAAATGGAGCAAATGAGTCGCAAGAGCCAGTACATTTCTTCTCTCAAAAAGGTATTAAAATGAGTATGGTTGGATCATGCCTCTTCTTAAATGGTCTATTTTAATGACATCATGTGTACTCATTTAAAAAATATATATCTGTAAGTATTTTCTTCCTGAAAATAGTTATAAGGATCATAATTTCAGCACGGTAAAACCAGTGGTGCAGTGAGGGGGGAGTTTTGGGGGTTAAAAATCCCCCCAGAGCTCAGAGAAATTTTTAAATTTAATCCATTTTACTTAATGGATTAGTATTACTTGCATAAAAGTCTTAGGATTTATCAAATATCCCTCATAAAGCCGTAAAACTCGCCATTTGGAACCATTAATCTTAAAAATTTTCTAAAGGAGGGCCCCCACAACTCCCACTTACCCTGGTGGGTATGCAATACCCCAACACTCCAAAGTATTAGTGGTGCCTAAAACCCTCCCTAGCCTTAATTTTTGGCTGCGCCCATGGGTAAAACTACAGGGTTTATACAGGCCAGGGAATTTAGTTGAATGGAGATTTTTGCCTAGGAATTTGAGTTCGGGAATCTTGTAACAACCCTATAATACCTGTGTGACTTGTTTGCAGAATACCTTCATGATTTGAATGAGTCTTGTTTTCGATCAGGATATTTACAGTAGAGTTTTCAGTCATTGATCAAGAACAAACATATCTTCATTACTTCATGGATTTTGGGTCTATTGGCAGCTTCATACGTTCTGGAGTGGATAGTATGTTAATTGCAGTTGTTCAATTCAAAATTACAAATTAAATCTAAGGTATTTAGGAGGGATAGATAATCAATAAACTATAGTGAAAGAGGCCACTTATTGAACATAGAATTTCAATTAATATGTACCCACTATGATGCAAATTTTTTGGTTCGTTAGCAGATAATATATTGGTCCACCCTTTTACGATTTGTCAATTTTAATTTAATAGCTCATGAGAGCCTAGGATGTTCCCTTAGATCTATTTCATTAGGTACTTGTTGTGCAGTACTCGATAAAAATCTCAACACATGCAATTAATGTGTGCTATTTGACCAAGAATTATATATGTATCGAGTTAAATGACTTGATTCAAAGCTGTATGGAAATATTAAGTATAACGTTCACTATTTAAACCTTGCTTTATCATTAAAAGCAAGTTACAGTTCAAAAAGACAATAGCATACGAGGGTAAGGTGAAAAGTTCTTGAACTTACAATGAAAGATTTTGCGTTTCTGTTAAAAAATGATTTTATTTTTAATTAATCTCCCTTGAGTTCAATGCCCTTGGTCCAGAATTTCTCTCGAACCAGTATTCCTCCCTGAAGTGAGAGTCGGAGAGGTTGTGAAAGTTTTCATCTCAACTTCTTCCTTGAATGCAACGCATACATACTTGAATGCATACTTATATATGTACATACTTGTGCTAGTGACAGTGCGTTATAATTGGCTGGTCAGTTGATGTGATGGCATTAAGCATTTGTTGATTTACTTTTGTCTTATTTATGAACATAAGCAAAACTCTTGTCCCATGCATAGGAATTACATAAAAGAGGAAAAGCCTGAGTAATTGCTACACAAAAAATTATCATGAAAGCATTCATACCATCATGAACTTTTATATCTCTCCTTTATATATTTATTAATTGTTTGATTATTTTTTGCTCATTAAGCCATACAGGAAGGCTGGTATTCTTAAAATGCCCACTGCTGTATAAATTTCCCTACCTTTCAATTTTAAATTTTTTTAGAGGGATGACAGTGGTAGGAATTAAATCAGGGCTAATTATAAGATTTCTCATTTTTAAGATTTGTGATTGCAATCTACATGATATTACTTCAGTAGAATTTTGGAGTTAAAACTTTAATTACATTGCGAGTCTTTCAATTGGTGGTTCCAAACTGCTGGTCTGCAGACCTTGGGCACTTCAACATCTATACCATTAGTCTTCGACTATACCCTCAACTTTGAGACACTGGAGCTGTGACGACTATAACTGCTTAGGGGTATGATGCGAGGCAAAAGTTCTGGCAACAGTTTCCCTTTTTTTACCCATTTGACGTGGAAGGAGCTCATTAACATTTTTTGACTTTGAATTAATCTCTTGAGGAGTTAATCCATCCAAAATGCAAACCCGCAAATGGGTGCAACTTCTGAGCGACAGGTCTGCAGATTCAATTGTTTTGGAACTACTGCTCTAAATATGTAGGCGAATTAAAATTAAAAAGAAGAACTTTGTGCTTTCACATTAATATTTATTCACAAATTTACGACCATGGTTTCAACGTTAGACGTCATCATCAGGTGATGACATCTAAATGTAAATTTGTGAATAAATATTTATGTGAAGGCACAAAGTTCTTCTTTTTAATTTAAATAATGAATCGCTTTCACCGAGTTACGCCTCAAACAATCAATTTTATGTAGTCGAATGCAACCTAACATATTCGCTTTTATAGGTGTGGTGGGTCTTCCTTTCTTCCCTTCTATTTAACCTTAAATTTTCCATCTCTGCTTGTGGGATTGGTGGCTGGTCTTCTTGTGCAGTCGGTCAGAGTCTGAGGGAGCAGCCTTCTCCGTCGAGCCCACGAGGTCCCTCTCCCGGATTGGCTGGCATGGGCCGAACGTCCCCCAGGCCCATCAGTCCTTTCCCAGTGTGGGCTAGAGGTACTGCTCACCCACCTGTGTTCCGATCCCTTGTAATATCGACCCCATTCAATTGCCCTGGGTATTAATGAATTATCCATTACTACATTATCCATTTCTTTACTCTCACTTTAGCCTTATTCACAATGCAAGTCCTCTTTAATTTTTGTCATGATTGTTGGCTTTCGGTCCTTCTCATGTGTATCTTGGATCCCGAAAATGTGAACCTACCTCTTTCTGTGTGAAACTGAATTTATATGCAGGGTATTCGGTATTGACCTGAACTGAAGGCAAATTGTATCCTGAATACTCAATGGTTTGTAAAATCTTTGCATTTTTCTCTAAAAGTGTAATAGAGGTTTTTTATAGAAATCGGAAATTGATAATGTGGAGGTGCTTTTTTAAACTTTTTAGGATTCCATTAAAAACTTTTAATCAACCCACTCTTGTTTCAGAGTGTACAATCATTTTCAAGACCCACGTAAAGGTCTGCCCGTAAAACCAAAAGGGTTGAAATCTGATTCTGTTGATTGTAAGGCCTCAACCTATCAGCTGTAGGTAAATTGCATTTAAATGGCCAACTGCGGGAAAAATATGCAATGGCTCTTAAAATTTTCCCCACAAATAGAGTTGTGCCATATATACGCTAAGACAAAATGTGACTTCATCTATTTTTCTGTATTATTCTAAGGCCACAAGTATGATTGAGCCCTGAATATGGTTTATGAAGTTGTGGATATGGCACACTAGGTACTTTTCGGAGATGGTCCTTGTATTGAGTGCACGGTAGTCTCCACAGGGATGCCAGCTGTCAGGTTTCTTGGGTGCCATGTGAAGAGGTGATGACTAAGGCCCATCAGAGCTACATGCACTCTATTGTTGCTCTCAACCGAATGACTATTTATTTATTTTAAACATAGTAACTTAATAGCAACAATGCAAAATGACCAATAAAAAATAAACACATGAAAACTATAAAATAATGTAACCAAAATGATAAAAACTTAACCATATAATAATTAATTACAGTGGAACCTCGTTAAAGCGAGTACGGGCTATAGCGACACATCCGCTATTACGAGAGATAGCCGATGCACCGTCAATTGACCCCATAATAAGCGTGTTAAAAAATTCGTTTTTACGAGACCCTTTCGGTGTTGGCTCTCGCCATAGCGAGGGTTTCACCGCCGGAAGACTTTCATCAAGACTCCTTAACCTCTGTAATTGCTAGCGATCTGTTAGAAATGAAGTTAATGGAGTGCTCAGTCTCAAATTTATGTGGTAAACTGTCGTTCGATAAATATAATGATTGATGAAACAATACTCTGCATGATTTTTATTCAGTGCGGCGCTTATAAATTGTATGAATAGTTAGTCGTTATTTGAGTAAGGACATTTTGTGATGCAAAGAAACATCGCCTTTCGTCTGGATTTATGCTTACGTTTATCGGATAGATGTTTATCTGTCGCCGCACCACTCCTGTTCCTGTATATCTGTTTGCAACAGGTATATTGGCTATTATTTGCTCCACCTCCGGTAAAGCGACAATTCGATATAGCGAGTGTTTATTAGAGCACCGTGGGGTGTCGTTATATCGAGGTTTCACTGTAGTACGCTATAGGTATAACAAACTTTCTGTTAATAAAGTATCTCAAATTTTGTTCCTTAGTAATTAATTGCGAGAGAGTTCAATAAATCATTTTTTTGGCTGAAAAACTAGGCTGGCACTCCATGTCAATAGTTTGCTGAGAGGTCTTTATTACAATAGCACTCCCTTGTCTTCTTTATCCTTTTATCCATTACCCCTCCCCCCTATACCCTCTTTAACCGCACCTCTCCTTTTCCCCATGACTCATAATGACCCTGTGGATTAGCATGGTGAGAGTCACATTTTTGGAGTGAGCTGTGTGCAGTGAGGCAATTCTCACAAAAAAGTCTTATTAGCCATTTCTATTTTAAAAAAACTACATACCTACCTACAAAAAATTTGACTGAGTGATTAGAAGTTCATCTAATCCATTGCCTAATTTCCATGTCGAACCTTGTGGATGGGGCAATAGAGAGGTAGTCTACCTGAAAGACTAGCATCCTCTAAATTTTTCCTCTAAAAGTGGAAGACTTGCATAATTGCAGCGACAGCTGAAAGGTTAATGGAATCCTAAAAGTTTTATTATCCTCAGCAAAATTCATTGCCTCCTCCTAGTATTGCCTGGGAATTTACTGTACTGTCTTACCCCTGTCCAATTGTCTTGTTTTTTCCTGTTTTTAACCCATTCTTGCCGGTAATTTGACTACGGATGACTTTAACATATGTATAATATGGACTAACAGTATTTTGAATGAGTTGATCATGTAATAATAATTGTGGCTCGGTTTTTGCCTTCTGTGGTTACTATGTGTACTTTTTGAATAATGATGTGGGTTTCTTTTTTGGATGAAATGTTGGTGACTTGAACAAATTGGAGGATTTTTTTGTAATTATTTTTGAAAGCTGTGAAAATAAGACTTATTTAAACTCCTCTTGTCTCTGTGAATTTCAATCTTCCAGCATAAAAAGAAAATCTCATATATTTTTATGCTACATCTATCTTTATTCTTCTAATAATATCTTCATTTTTCCAATTAATCATCTATCAAAATCATCATTCTAATTGCACTTTTTATAATTGAGTCTTAAGCAGCATTTCCTTGCCATTTAGTAATCCTTGCTCTTGTGTATGACATGTAAGTCATCATTATTGTTTTAAGTATTTTGTTTTGTACTATTTTAAGCAGTGCTTATCAGGTTTAATGATTGTTTGTTGCACAGGAGGAACTACAGACCTGTTGTACCAAGAGTTGGCATCTGATGAAGAACAGAAGCATTATAATGATTCATTGAATTATAACCAGATTGACGGAGGTAAAATATAAGTATAATTCATGTTATTTAATGTGCAGTGACATAATGTCTACTGTCTTTTGAAAAGAAAAAGTAAGACACTCCAGTTTGAGGAGCATATGCCCCATTAGTGTCCTGGAAGCTTCAAGTTTTTTCCCCCATAACCACTGGCAATTTTAGACATTCTTGTGGTTGCGTTTACAAAACTAGTGTGATTAATGAAGCCGAATGCTCTTGTTAGTGCTTACTGATTTTCATTTGCACCTGCAGCCCGGGTTTAAAATTCTTTGAGATAAGTTTTTCTTCAGTAAATACATGTTTGTGTTTTAAAAGTGCGACGTGCATTTAACATAGGCTTTTCACCTAAGAACCACACATTTTCTTTGCATAATACAAATATTAGATTGTCCTTTCTCATATTATTCAGCTTTCGCTGTACATATTATATTGATTTGCTTCAATATGATTCCATACTTCGTTTTTGCTTATAACTCATGGCTCCAGAAATGGAAGTCTTTACGTATTCCCTAAAATTACCATTACATGAGAATAACACTGTCCGAATCTTCCCCATTTCACCTGTTCTTTCATAACGAATTGAACATTTCTCTGTTTTTTTCCCCACGGAAACTAATCAAAATTAATTGCAGTGTGGAAGTACATTCATCACATTTAGCATAGTATGATTTTAATTATCCCATTACACTATTCTCTTGGCACCACTTTTTTTTCAAAACACTATTTCTATTACCCTTATTAATGAAATTAAATTATGTATTAATGAAGCTTTTCTTTCAAATTTATCAAAGATTATTTGTTGCTTATTTAAATCTGACTCAAATGTGCTTTGGACATAGCAGTGTAACTTTTAAGAGAGTTGAATATATTAAACTAAAGGGTGTCTTGGGCAGTGATATGTGCATATTATATATATATATGTATATTAAGATTTAAATTGATTATCAGTATTAAATTTATTCCAAGTCTCTGTGATGATGAATTGAGGCATTTAATTGTTCATCAAGTTTCGTATACTGATGGTTTGATCCCTTATTCTGTATAATGAAGTTGATTCACCTCATTTTTCATATTTTGTTACAGCTATTAATTTTAATGATATGTTACATTGTATGGGCTGCACGGCCTTGGGGTATGCATTGGTTGGTGGTATTTCTGGCAAATGTCAGAAGTTGAATGCAAATTTTATTGGGTCCTGTAATATGTATTTATATCAGTATATTGTTGATTAGCTTGAAATTAATACATTGATGCACCTGTATGAACGTATTCTGGAATGTGTAATTTTATCCTTTTTTAAGTACCCATATTCATTAATAGGAAAGCACCAGCATCAATTCCAAGCCAATTGATTTTCATTTATTGCAGCTGGTTCTTGTGTATTCTTAAGCATCTCTTTTGCAGAAGTGTAGGAGTGCATGTGACTGAATATGTATGAATGATATTGGTCCAAAATGTATCTTCATAATGATGATGCATTCTTGAAATCCTTTTCCAGTGATTAATATTTTTACTGTAGCCATTTCAGATCAGTAGTGGATGCATCTGAATTGCATATGGTTGACTTGTCAATGCATGAAATGGAATGTTCTTTGTTGTTTTTGCATCTGGTAATTCATTAGTAGGTACCTAGTTAGAAGAGATTTATCATCATTGGATGTAAATGTATTATGTAGCTTTATATTTTCAGATGTGGTGATTGTGTTGAAGTTGTAGAATTTTAAATGTTACCCTTATACACTGTGATATCTTTATTTCCAGTAAATGATTTTGACATGCTGATACAAATTCCTTTTCCTTATTTTTCTCACATTCCATGTAGATTGTGTATTTTGAAGGTACATACTCTAGGTTATTTTATTGTAAGCATGTGTTAGCCTCTGATTCATTTTCAGGTTCTTTCCACAACCTTATGTTCAGATTTTTCTCCGTCCAATGTACATTAAATGTATTGAATGAATGAATATGAAAAAAGGAATCTATTGACATATTTAAGTAAATGAAAGGTTTAGCACTTTTCCACAAGAATTTTTAATGCGTACAACGCGTTTCGGCTCACTGAGCCATCATCTGGTACAAGACACAACACGTTGCGCGTTGTACGCATTAAAAATTCTTGTGGAAAAGTGCTACGACCTTTCATTTACTTAAATATGTCTAACTTCCACCAATTGAAGCCTGAATCTGTTGAACTTAATCTATTGACAGTATTTGAATGAATATGTAGTTGTAGAGGAAAATATCTTAAAGGGTGAAGTGCTTATTTTCCTGTTCGTAAGATCTATATCATCATTCATGTTCAAAATAAATGTTTGACAGAGTAGCCAAGTCAAAGTCTTGAGCATGTGCAGTTGATACTTGTGTGTTTTGTCCAAAGTTGCATGTAAAGAAACTTAAAAACTTGTGTTTTCTCCCTTAAACTGCACTCATGGATTTATTATCAAGATTATTTAAATTATTGTGATGAAGGTGAGTGAGCCTAATATGGTAAACTGCATTTTCATGAAATTTTGCACAAAATGAGCAATGCATGCATGCAGAATTAGGGACTGCTGCATTAGGAAATATGACTGGAATAATACTTCACCGTGATGAGTATGGCCACCTGTATGGCTTTTTACAAAGTAGAAGTATGTTTAACGTACCATGCTTTTGGGGCTTTTGTTGGTGCATTTTAATTTTTTCCAAAGAGGAATCATAGCGTAAATGCTTTTGAGTGTATTTCAGCCCTAATTTTTATGCTTACAATGACTTCATGAGAATTAAGTATCACCTATTTATTGAGCAACGTAGGCTTCCCCTGGGTTTGAATGAAGGGTTGACCATCTTTTGGGTTTCCACTGCGTACATGTTGATATTTTGACTAATTTCATGTAGGAGTATGGGTCTCGGTATCCTCCGAGTATCTTCAGATCAAAGTCCCTAATCATTAATGTTTACCACCGGTCATAAGAGTCCGTTCTCCCTCGGACTGCCATAATTGGTTCAAATCTCACATATCCTTCTGAACAACCATACTTGGCAGTAACGGTCTTGTCTGTTAAAATTGCTTTTTGATGATCTGTATTGATTTCTTAATTATCCTTTATCTAGAATGGATCAAATTTTTTATGGCCTGAGTTTCAAAATAGAATACAAAGCAATACCTCCACTGCAAAAATGCTCAACAATCGCCCACTGAATCAAATCCGCTCATCTAGTAGCCTAACAAATACGAATCCGCTCAGTTGGCAGTATCTGGAGCATTCTTGGCAGTAACGGTCTTCTCTGTTAAAATTGCTTTTTGATGATCTGTATTGATTTCTTAATTATCCTTTATCTAGATTGGATCAAATTTTTTTATGGCCTGAGTTTCAAAATAGAATACAAAGCAATACCTCCACTGCAAAAATGCTCAACAATCGCCCACTGAATCAAATCCGCTCATCTAGTAGCCTAACAAATACGAATCCGCTCAGTTGGCAGTATCTGGAGCATAAACGCTCACTTCCAAGCTTGGAGAATAGGAGATGAGTGATTTTGCTCGAAACACTGCCAGCTGAGCGGATTCGTATTGTTGGGCTACGAGATGAGCAGATTGGATTCAGTGGGGGATTGTTGAGCATTTTTGCAGTGGAGGTATCGAAAGTCTCCGTAATCCAGCCTTGAAGTAAACAGACATGCCCAGTAAATTAGCATCCTAGGCTGGTGGACTACAATTCCATAAATTAATTTCAAGCTTTGTCAATTTAAAGTGAAATTTTTATCTATATCACGAGAATATTTTTGTTATTTCGGATATGCAAGTATGACTATTATATTCTTGTGAAATCTGAATAATGTTTTGGTTTCGTAACTCGCTATGCCTGAAAAGAAAACAAAGTTATGTGAGATAATATGGTAGAAGTTATTATTTTGCAGTAATGACCGGCTACAAAGTCAACATTTAATTCTAATATTTCATTTTAAAAGTATTTTGGCAAATTTTATTTATTTCTTGTACATTTCTGATCATCCAGCCCGTATAACCATTTGCTTTATTTTCCTGGGTATCAAAACGTTTTTGCAAATATGTATTGTTAAAATTATTTGGAGAAGTCACAGTCATGGTTAACAATGGAATTAGGCTTTATTAGGCTGCCACCTGTTTTAAATTATTTGGATCATAAATTTTATTGACTTGATCCATGAATCCAATTGAGTAAGAGTTTTTCTACTGATTATTATCCTGCTCAGAGCATCGTGCTTGCTTTGTCCCTTAGTGTTGATTCTTAGATGTTGTGTATGCATGTAATTGTAATTGCTTTATTCCTTTATCATTAATTTTTTTGCATTTGTTTTGAATATGCATGTCTATATGGAAGAATTCCATTGAAGATGTGTTATTACCAGATTTTCTATATGTATTGTGGATTAACTCAAATGATCCCGATTGTAGTTGTGTTTCCTGTGAAGTTGTCAAGTTTCAGTCTTCCTCAAATTTCTTCTAATGAATTGAGTATTGTTCATTTGATGTTGTTCACATGCTTTTCAGAGTAAATGTATCTAACGTTTTCAAAATTTAAGCATTAGTATTAATTTCAGCTCATTAAAAAAAATCTAAATCTGAGAGCCTAATTAATTTTGGAACATATTCATTTCAAACCTTAATCTTGCTTCTTTTAAATATCTTCATGAAATAATATTTCAGCATCATGCATATGGGGAGAGTAAGTTTAAATGCTTGAGATGTGTTTGAATTATGTCGATGAGTCTTCCAGCTATTGTAATGAATAGTCTTGAGGTTTCCTGGGTTCCGTGACTGTATCTGATGCCCTCATAAGTAAGCTTTCTTGTGAATGTACTTCTCTTTAAATGCATGGTGTTGAACAATTATGAGAAAATGTTTTTTTCATTTTAAGCCTCAAGTAATTCAGACACCAAAAGATTTGCTATTTTGCAGGGTTGATATTTAAGTGTGCATTCATTGTCAGTTACTCATCGTCAATTATCTACCTCAATAAACAGATTATGCTCCACCGAGGCCACCCCTACCTGGAGGAGAACACCCTCCCCCCAGACCACCCCCTCCTCCTGAGACGGATGATGAAGATGACATGTTTATGCATGCTCCTCAGCCCAACCAGCCCATCATGGTACGTAACTCCCATTTGACCTCATTTTTATTTATTTACTTAATGTTTTCCTGAATGCAGAGGAAAAACAGTTCAACAACCTGTTCATTCTCAGAAAAAATAGAAATAATTGGATGGAAAAAATAATCATAAGAGACTAAAGAGACAAAATCATGCACATAAGAAAATTGATCAATCGAGAAATATCTTGTAAAGCAATGTACTCCTTGCTCATACTTATTACGCAACAAGACTTGCAAATGTTAGCTAATGATTTTTTAAATGAGAGGAAGAAGTTTGCTGGTACACTTGTTTAAACGTTGGGACAAAAATATCTCATTTAAAAATACTGCTGTTTGAAATGATAATAGATCCAAAGCAAAAATTATAATATGTATGATTTATAACTATCCTGGAAAACATTGAAATACTTCTCTCTTGTTTGCACGCGTATGAGAAAAATAAAGGCATCCAACGTTTGGGTTTCTGTCTCCTTACCAATAATCAGTAGCCAGGTAACGAAGGGAATGAGACAGAACTCAAAATGTCGGCGGCCTTAATTTTTCTGATCCGTACACAAACCTGAGAAAAGTTTATTCATTGTTAAAATACAATTGGATTAGCAAAGTGTTTTGACTATCACCAACCATCAGTCCATGGATCTGATCATGGTGAGTTTTAAGTCAACAATGATGTGAATGATTTTGGATTTGATACTAAATTTTACGTTGAATATCAGAATTAAATATCGAAAAATTTATAATGTCTTATGTATAATATCTTAAAGGTATTGATATTTATAATAATGATATTTTCTCATTTTTTCTAATTATTGAGTTAGGTACTTCTTTATTCACTTACATCTATAAGAGACATAGATAGAATTGATGGATTTTGGAAACTTCATTGAGTGTCCAACTGAAATGGAAAATGGACTGAAGCAATATATTTCAGAACTTTCAATTTATTTTTGGAAACATTATATAGTTTTATGAGGTTGAATAATTGAAAGTTATTAGATTATTTTAGTGAATTTTGGTGAAAATTTAAGGAAGGCATTGGTTACCGAACATAAATAGATTTTGCAAAGTGATGGAATACAGCTATGGCCAAAATTTTGTTTAAGTTCTGCCTTGACCATCAAATATTGCAAATATGTACTTCTTTACTTGTGGTATTCTGCTATTGAGTTGCCCATCTCTAATTGCAATTAATTATTCCAGATGGCTGCTCATGGCTTGCATCAAGAGGTGCGTCAATGGTCCAGTAAGGACAACGACATTATTGCTGCTGCCAAGAAGATGGCCCTATTGATGGGTCGCCTCTCGCAGCTGGTGAGGGGTGAGGGAGGTCGCGGAGGCGGCATGGGGACAAAGAGGGACCTCATTGCGTGCGCAAAAGAGATCGCCGAAGCTTCAGAAGAAGTGACGCGTCTCGCAAAGGAGCTGGCCAGGGAATGCACAGATAAGAGGATGAGAACAGTGAGTACATGACTTATATGCTCTGCCTCAACTTAGAATCTCTTTCAAATTTCTGCAATGGTATTTCATTTCATTAATTATATTGCAATGACGCAAATGCCTAGCAGTAATTAAAGTAACATTATCTAAATATATTAACTTATGGATATCATGATACGCATATGATTAATATTAAATTTAGCCTAAGAATAATATGCTTGTGCTTCTAAATAAATATAAGGCTGTTTTCACATGTACCAGCAGAGGCAGTGCCATTGCTGGCTCTGGCACTCACATTGCCGGTGACTACTTTCATGTGTCCCAGTGTTGATCATAGCCAGTTTGATTTAATTGGTCATATATGAGCGATAGTACAGTAGATTCCGTTTAATGGGTCCACTGGTTAGTTGGGGCAGCCGCTTTATTGGGCCATGAGTCGGCGACGTAGACTATACTCGCGATGAAATTAAATTTTTTTGTTTCCAGAATACTATTTTTTTAAATTTTCCTCCTTTGATGTACTCTTATTTTTCATAAATGTTCCTATTTTTGCCCTATTTTGAAAGCTCTTGTTGGTATACTATCCACAAGATGATAGGACTTAGTAAAAGATATTCATTCAGCATCGCCCGAGGCTGTGAAAAATATTTTTAACAAAAATGTTATAATTCTTAAAAATGATAATAAAATAACTAAACTCGCTGATTTATTATTCAAATTAATACTTTGATAAACTTATGTTGCATTATAAACATTCTTTAGTCTTCTTTCTATCATTTCAATGTTTGTTTATGCCCATATACAGGATAGTTCACCTAATTGGGGCAGCCGCTTAATTGGAGCAAAGTGCATAAGTCCCGATATTTCCCAATTAACTGGAATCTAATGTATATCAGTATGAAACGTTGTCCCCTAAAGCGGCTGGCTTGCTGGTCATCATGTGAAAGCTTGCATTTGATTATATTGCATCCAGTGCCATTGCCTGCACCAGAATTGGCAGTGTGTGTGTGTGTGTGTGTGTGAAAATTGTCTAATGATTCGGTGAAGGGGTCAAAACTTTTTAGCAGCAAACCGATTTCAATCAAATCCCTGTAAAGGAAAGAGTTCTTGGCAGTGTTTGTTTATTCACTTCTTAGGTTTTTTTATGTGGCTGATCATTTATAATGGTTTAATTAGACCTATCAATTAATGGTATTAATATTAAAGCTCATTTCAAACCATGTCCCCAGCGACTTTTCTGTAGAGTCCTCCTATTAATTCTCCATACTAATTGAACTCGTAATTAATTTTACAGAAGTTAAAAAGCTTCCTGCGAGTGGTTATATTTTTATTATAACTTATTTATAATTTTTCAATTTACAAAGTATTATCTCTCTGTTGCTCTCATTTTCTACTGCAAGAATGTCGAGTCAAACTTGAAGGTCTACTTTTGGGTTTTGGAAAATATTGTGACTGTAAGAATTTCAATTTTGCCTCTACTGATATGCAGGTGGGCTGGCAGCATATTAAGGGTTGATATTTTTAGTTTGAATTTGAAGTTTAAATAGGATTATTGCTATATTTTATTAACCTTTTTTAATGCAAACCTTGAGGGAAGGCAAATATATTGCTGGAAAAGGAACGCAATCGTAAGTGCATATTGGTGGTTGGGCTTGTAACCAATGTTGTGATTTGTGAATTTTTGTCTGAAGATATTGTCTGCTGCATTTCATTGTTGTCTGTGGTATTGTAAGTTTTCCTAACTGTAGATTTTGTAATTGTACTTGCTGTAGCTTAATACTAACATTATCAAATTATTACCAAGGAATGTTTTATGTATGTGTTTGTGAGTGATATTATAGTTATGTCTTAAATTTATGATATAAGTATGTTTTCTGGATAAATTACTTAATGTCAAAGATTTTTTTTAACTATAAATCATCATGTCTAATCAATTTTGAAAAAAATTGTGTCATTAAAAATAGTTTCACTTTCTGATGTTCTGACTTTTTGCCATGCAGTGTCCATGGTACAGTGACCAGGGGGGATTAAGGTCATTGTTTTGGGAGGAGGTGTTTCAGTACCATTCATAGCACCATGGTAGAATACAATACCTCTCAACAATAATGCGTCTGAGGTCTGATATGAGTGTACAAGTGGCTTTCAGATATTCATCTATCATCGAAAATGAAAAGGAGATTTCGTTGATTTCCACAGATTTATTTCGTCCGTACGACATGTTTCGAACCATAGAGGTCATTATCAAGTACCGTCACCAGCACCGTCCTCCAACGGTTGTTTTCTCAATTCTCAATACAACCTCCACTTGGGGTTTCCAACACCTTCCCCTCCCCCTCCTGACACCAACTCCTTCCACTCTCTCCCCCATCCCCTTCATAGAGTATATATGTATGCTTACCATTCAAATTTTTTGTACTTGATAATGACCTCTATGGTTCAAAACATGTCGTACGGACGAAATAAATCTGTGGAAATCAACGAAGTCTCCTTTTCATTTTTGAGTATTAACTTCCACATAGTTGAGCCTAATACAATTGAACGAATTCATCAATCATTTTTAGCCTTATTTGTTAACTGATTAATTAAAACTTTCATTGGAGAGCCACCTTGAAGATTGCCATATTTTCAATTTTCAAATAGTATAGCAATGAGTGCCCCTGTTCCATCTCTTAACATCTGCTAATGATGGTGCCATGTATTAAAATAACCATGGACTTGGATAGATGACCTCAGGGAGGAAAATTGAAGTTAACTATGTAGTTTCACGGGGTTACACACTTTAGGCTGGGTCTACAAGTTTATTTATCCTACACCCAGGAGGGGTTGGAGTTGAGAAGGAAAAGTAAAGAATAAAATCTGAAGATACAAGTGTATGGAGTGGAATTTTTCCAAAATTGAAATAAATACTTGCAATTTCCCACCATTAGAAAATTTATTCCGACCTAGGTTTTGATTGCTCTACATCATCTTCAAGGTACAAAATGGTTTTTCATAATTAAATGGAAAAAAATTTCTTCCTTGAAGATGATGTAGTAACATTAAAACCTAGGCCGGAATAAATTTTATAATCGTGGAAAATTGCGAGTTTTTATTGCAATATGAAAAGTAAAGAGACATTGCTGCAATGATAAACGTGGCTGTAATATTAGAAAGGAAGGATTAGGGATGTCAGAATCTTGTGCCGCCATTAAGATGACATGAGCTACAGCTAGCAAAACCAGAATTACTGTTTTTAGACAAAGAAAAGATAATCCCGTAGAAGAGATAGCCTTAAGATTTTTCTGTGGGTGTGGCGTTAGATGCATGGAATCATTCTGTGCACAGCTTCATACTACAGATAGGCACAGGTCATCATGACTGTGGGTTCCATCCAAAATGGTGCTGTGCCGTCAGTGTATCATCATCTTCATTACTGTTTTTTTCATGGAAAAAAATTAAGGAAGCCTATGCTAATTTTCATTCGACTCATTTCTAAGATTATATTACTTTTTAATTTGAGTTGATAGTATGAAAATAAATAAACGATTTAAAAATTGCTCTAAGTGAACATTAAACAATGTGTTCAGAGACATATAAGATGCTGGGCACAAATACTATAGGGCTGAATGTGACAGTTTAATTCTACATAAATAGGATATCCCAAGATTTTTATAAATGCCTATTGATTGCCGTCTAATGTCATTCAGTCTTAATCTTGCATTTGAAAGTCTATTAAAGTTGTCAATGAGTGGTGTAGTAAAGTTCCAATTGCTCTAATGCGAAGGACCACATTAGTGAGATATGTAGGACTCCGAGCCATGCAAAGAATTGTGCACTGAGTGCTCAATGGTGACTCAATTGAGGCAGTTAAAGAATATGGGTAAACAGAATGTTTTTTTTTTAAATTCAAATCAGGAGGACTTGGCAATACTTCCACTGGGTAAACGCTCAACAATCACCCACCAAATCAAATCCGCTCATCTAGTAGCCCTCGTAGTACTAGATTAGCGGATTTGATTCAGTGGGCGATTGTTGAGCGTTTGTGCTGTGGAGGTATCATAGGGGAAGAACCCAATACAAAATACTGGACCAGCAACAACCTCTGTAGCAATATACAGTCCTCTAAATCTCATTAAAACATAGGGTATTCTTAGGGAACTATTTTTGATATTTTACTTATTTTCAGGTGTAAAATTAACCACCACACTCTTTTCAGGCTAAAGTCAGCATTGATATTCCCTGTAACCCTATTCTTTTCCAATATGTTGCTGGCAGCTACCTCTTTAAAAATGATACTTTTTATTAACCCATTAGTGCATAGCGTCTGATATATCGGATGTGTCCATGTCTCACATAAACGCTTCTCGAGTCATTAAATTCAATGAGTCAACTAAAATATTAGCGGGGGGGTGAAGACAGACATCCATTTGAACTTAATACAGTATTAAAATGTGGCGCAAGTCAACTGGAGCCCATAAAAAAATAAAATACACCCGTCCGATGCATCAGACGCTATGCACTAATGGGTTAAACCTTCACACTTTATATTTTTAAACATTCATTCACAATTGCAAACAATGACTCATCTAATGAAAGTATTATTTTAGGCCCTATCAAAAGTGTCATTTATGTTTTCTTTACTCTGTAGATAGGCAGATACTTTGGCCATGATTTCATCATCAATTATGAATTCATTGAGTAGTTTTTGTTGAAGTGATGTTAATTTAATGTTCTGCCTGTATGCTGAGTAAAGATGGCATTAAGGAAAATGTTTTCAGAAATTTTTTGATCTTTTTTTTTAAAAAACCTCTATATATTTTGCTCCTCATCAGCAGAAGGAGAGTTTATTCACATCTATTCATCCATGCTTGTTGACATTGGTGACCTTTGCCTTGTTGTTGGGCCAATTTTAATTTTAGGAGGGAGGTGTTAGCCATTGGGTTTCTACATGAGAAACTATCTTCCTAACCTAGGTCATGTTAAACATGGTTAATGAAACAAGCTTAGCTATTACTAGTTTACATATTACTGGTTTTGACGACTAAGCTTAATTATGTACCTATTCATGGTGGAGCCGACCCGGGAGGATATAGCTCCCCCTTGAAAATCTGAAATACTGTAACTGTCTACTCACTGACAATATTACTAATAGATGGAAAACTTTATTTATTTATTAGTGGCATTTATTATTATTTTTTAGCTATTTTTTCTCTCTGTTGACCTCAATTGTTAATGCTGATTTGTGTATTGGAGTTGTAGGTCTTTAAGATTTTAATGCAAATTTTTTGCCAATGTTTTGGTGTATTTATACACCTTCATCAGGGTATTTTTTCAATGAAATTGGATTTGTTGAAAGCCCTGAAATAAATATACCAGAATGTTGGCAAAAATTTGCAATTAATTCTTAAAGTTCTGCACTCCAAGACACTAACCAATGTTTATTTTTTTCCTTTCTTGAGGTAAAAAAAAATCCCTGCTCACAATGCCCTAAAGATTAAGATACAGGTACACGAAGATAGGGATTAATTTTAAGACGTAAAATTTACTCCAAATGACTTTTATCATTGTCAGGAAGTAATGAAATTATGATATTTTTTAATACTTCTATTTTATTTTTGATAATTTTTCCTTAATCATTTCACATTGCAACCCCAGAGTAGTGTTCTTAATTTGTGCATGATCAGTAGTGTTGAACCATTTTTATTTCTCAAAGCTTTTTTTATTAAATTTCAGTACCAGCATTTCTCCACGAGTCATGAATGAATTTAATGCATATATAATTCTTTTGAACCAGTAATGTTGAAATTGATTGTTTCAAATTTTAACCACTTCAGAAAATGTCCTTTAACTTATTAAATTTTTTTCTGATTTAACCCATATTTCTCTATTTTTCTAGAATCTTCTACAAGTTTGTGAAAGAATACCAACCATTGGAACACAGCTGAAAATATTATCTACAGTCAAGGCTACAATGTTGGGTGCTCAGGGTAAGAAAATGCCTTCTTATGATGCTTTAAAGTTTTACATTATGAAGTGGTTGGGGTATTTTTCTAGTCCTCAATTTTCACCTTAATATATTTATTTAACTTATGACCACTATATCCTTTTGTTAATGTGGAATCACTGCACTGGTATGGAACCCTTTATTTAAGAAACATACTTCTGCCTTTTAACACATACTACTATGGTGGCCATTTTTGAGGGAGGAGGATTTTTGTGAAAGAAACAACATCATTTCCGAGGCCAAAGCACAACTCTTTTATTTCTCCTTTCATATAAGGGTCCAAGGCCCTTTCACCTCTTGAAGTTCCTTCATGTCCCAACCTCTATGATCTACTTTCAGAATCACCCTAGGCAATTGTTTCTGACCGCCTCAGGCTACACAGCAGTGGACAGAAATGATTTTTTTTTCTTCTCATTTTTTTATTACAAGATGAGATATCAGAAAAATTAATTACCTTGCATTATGTCCACAAAGAATGTGTATATGATGATTGATAAAAACCTGTTTATTTTTGACCTTGCAATTCCTGATCAATCACAGTTGAAATTGAGGACATGAGGTCCATGACCTTGGATGTGTTAAAATACAGAATAGGTTTTCTAGAAAATTCTAGTTAAAGGGTTCCATTCCTGTTATTATTGCTGATTCACATTGCTTGTGTGTAATACAGGAGTTTTGAACACAATGCCTTATTTTTTCAATCTGTATGTCGTCATGTGTGAAATAATTATTTTGCAATTCACAAATTATATTCATTTTCAAATCCCGGGTGAAGCCTTCAGACTACCCAAACAAAATTTTCAAAAAAAGTGTGGTGAGGGCCAGAGAAAGGAACTGGCCCTCCTATACTTAATGTTTAAAATTCACACACCTGTGACTTAGTTGAGGATGAGCTCTAGCTTTACCTATCCAAACTAACCGTTGGGTGGAATAACTGAGTGAATGATTCATATTAGTTTAGGGTGTTACTTCCATGCTGGTTAAGCTGTGATCTTATAAAAATATGTGTAACATTGTATAAAAATATTATTAATCTGGTTATTTGTCATATTTTTTATAGCTTAATTATTTTGCTATAAAATTTGCTGTATTCACAGTTAGGGAATTGATCCATGTAATCACTTGAAATTTGCAAAAATATTCATAGACCGAAAGGTTAATTTCTAGGCATTTTATATTAGCTGCTGGTTAGCTGGTTTCTCAATCATTGGCTTCTCTGCTAGATTATTGAATTCAGGCAGTCCTCGACTTTCGTACACTCGACTTTCGTACAATTCGCACTTTCGTACGTTCGAAATTGACACCTTTTACTTGACTTTCGTACGCTAAATTCGGACTTTCGGACGTTGGTCTTTAATTTTTTTTAAATTCCCGCGATGTTTATTGCGCATCCCAACATTCAATTGTTTCAAATGGCAGTATATGCGAACAATACGAACGTATATAATGAAGGGAATTGTTGGCAGTTGACTCTAATCTAGGTGATTTATTTGGGAGAGAGACTGCCTGCTATAGGCTCCTTTATCAAGAGAAGAAGAAAGCCTTCATTGAAGATATTTTTCAAAAGAAGTTGACTAGACATCATCAAATAGCTTTCAATATAACTAGTAAGATCTTCTTTCTAAATGTGTTTTTTCGTTTGAGTGCTGTTTAATTCATCTACACCTTCAGCAACGATATTGCACGAAATATCACCCGAATTGCATTTGTCTTTTGTCTTTTTTGAATAACATGCGAAATATACGCGATCACGAATATGTCACCTACCAAATGTCGAATTTTGGTGTAAAAATGAAAAGGTATCCAGAGTGCGGGTTCAACAACTACATTTTGTTATGCTTCTTGATATGTCTTTTTATTTATAGTGGACGTAATAAGTGGAATGTCAAATTAAACGCTAAGAGGAAGTTTCACTCGATAGCCAACGGAGTTCTTGTTTTTTTAACTTTTATTTGCATTTTCTGCGTATTTTCGAAAGAAATTAGATGATTCGAGGAGTTTTATTAACATATTATTAAAATTAAGTCAATTGAAATGAATTCCGTGAAAAAAAAGGTTTTAATACGTATATTCCGCTCTTTTGGAACGTAACCCCTAATTAGTATGGAAGTCAATGGTTCGACTTTCGTACATTCGACTTTCGTACAAGTTTTCAGGAATGCATTGTGTACGAAAGTCGGGGACCGCCTGTATTGGCTAATGATCTAAGCCAAGCATTTATTAACTCATTCATTGTGGGTTGCAGTTTTCAAACTTCTCCCTAAATCTGACCTACTTCCAATTTGCCAACCAAGTCTAGTCTAAAGGCATGGTTACACGATAAATTTACACGGATGAATTCATGTGTAGGTGAATGTAAAAATGTACTATGCAGACACCTAATGAAACAACAAATTAGACAAAAAATATCTCATTAGCAATGATAAAATTATACAGATTTTTAAAAATATATGTATTTATGATGAGCCAGGCTTCAACAACTGAAACTTCAGGACAATATTTGTCAAAATGAAGGTCATAAATCAATCTTTTATTGTGAAAATTTCACCTGAAGCCATGTATTTTGGAAAACGTAGTGATCTAGCCATTTCCCCGCCTACAACAGAAAATATTAAATAATACAATATCAGGGAAGTGTAGTGCTTGGTTTTCAAGGACATAAATTCGACATGTTACAGTATTCAGTTTTTTTTTTTTCTCGATGTTGAAATATTTTTAAACCATAAATAGAGGTGAAATAGCTCATGTAATCCAAATATAAATAATTAAGAGTGAACCGTGTGTGATGTTATATATTAAAGATTAAGTGATAAATTGTTTTGGTTTTCATGCTGCTATTATAAATTTGTGCTTTTACCATTTTTAATATATCCGTAATTACATAGGTGCAGTAGCAATTCTGATTTCTGAATAATTTTTATGCTACATAATTTTTCTAGAAGTGTGGGTTAGTTGAAATTCATGTAGGCTATAACTATCTCTTTGAATTTGCATACTAATTGAGATTCTGGGGTTATTCTGTATCTCCGAAATTGGGCTAAAATTCAGATGTCACAGATTAAGGCAATTATGTACATTGTTTGGAAGTGGAATAAGTGACCGCCTATGGCGTTGCAAATAGTAAATAACTTAATAGGCTCACTTCTACAGGAATGATTCATTTCCATTATGTCGTTGTATCCTTGGGCAATGAATGACTCGTTGAACAATTCCTTTGAAGATCCAACATCTCTCAGAATGTGGCCATTTTCTTTCGGAATTACAGAATAACCTCTCTGGCCAAGGTCCTGAGTGGAACACTCTCATTATTCATTACTGGTCCGAAACAGGAACAGAATAGAATTTTTATCACTTCCACTCAGGTAATGGTTAGTGATTTTAGTGGTGTGTAAAATTTTCTAATTCTAAATTTTAGGTACCTGCAAAATTAGAATGTATGGCTATACTATTTGATGTGGATAACATACATCAGGGTTGTTACCGGTCATAGTAAAGGATTGGGATTTGAAATTGATTGGAGAAATCAGGGGAAAGTCTGAGAAATCTCTTCCATGGTGTCAGGGAAAATTTATGATTTGATGTGCAAAACAAAAAAATCACCACACTGTTGGCTGATGGAGAGATATTGTTTTTTGTGATTTTTATTTTATTGAAATTGCATTTAGAAGCTACAATGTTTCTGTGTGCTCTTAAAAAATAATTGTCTTAATTTTATAATATAGAGATTGTAATTTTCCAGTAATTTATTCAGTAATGTACAGTGTGTTTCAGCCGTTAAGTCATTTTCAAGTACAGTATGTAGTTGATGGTTAACTTAATGGTTGAAAGGCATCATACATAACTGAATAAATTTGTGGGAAAGTTCCGACTCCTTATTATTTTGTGAAGATGATGCTATATCTCACCTGCCTTAGTTACTTTTATTGAAAATAATTTGATTATTCATTAGAGCCCCGCTAAAAGATGGCTTTGAATTACAATGGATTGGGTTTACAATATGAGCTGAGTGTGCTTGTTTAAATTTGATATTTTGCCGATTTTGTTTCTGCAAGCACAATATGTCTTTAATTATTGTCATAATCACTGCAAAATTTACATGTGCTGATGCTCTTCAAATGATTCCTGGTCTGGAAATAGTGCTGATTCAACATTTCATTAAATTTGCTTTACGATCAGTATTTAGGAATGGATTAATATCATAAAGTGAGGGGCCACTGTATTTCTGCAAGAATTTTGCATTTTGACTATAAGGTATTCTATTGAAAAAAATGTTCTCTAGTGGTCTAGTAGAATGTTATGCAATGGTAGTAAAGGGGATTGTGACTCCAGCAGAGAAAATCAAGGATTTGGTCATGGAAGAGTTGGGGAAAAGTCAGGGAAATTTAATTCGGGATTCTTGTAACAACCCTGTACATCCTTTATTTAGGTCATTAACTAATGTTTTTAATTTAAATTTTGTGTGGCTAAATTTGATTTTGATGTCAAAATATCAATGCTAGTATACTAGAGTATTTTTATAACGAGTTCACTGATTTCTATGGAACATTCACTGGCAATATTTGTAAGAAAGAGACTGCTTTGATTCTCATGTGCTGCTTTTCCTGCTTATACGCTTGTGTATATAAGGTTTGCTTTACTTTTTTCCCCTGCTTCTCATATTACCGGCAGAGACCATTCCCAGGAATGAAGAGGGAGAGATTCGAGGGGGTAATGATTCTGATTCAATCATTTTTATTTTTCGTAAGCATTTGCAATGAGATGAGCAATGTATGTACTTACTTAACTGCATGAACTGTACAAAGGGCATGACGTACGTTTATGTAACTGTGGAATCCATTTCTTACATCACAGTATGATGAAAACTGGATAGGAATTCTACAACACATTATTGTCATTTTGGTATATCATCGATCAGTCAACATACTCATTAACTTTTATTGTAGATGGAGTAATGTTAATTGCAAGTGTAAAACAGACAGAAAATGTAAACCATTTGATACTGAATGCTTTCAGCCTTTCATGGTAGACGATGTTGGTCAAGTTTTCTTGGGTAACTACTGGGGTCAGTTGTTCCATCTTCTTTTATGTTTTAAAAGCCTTACTTTGTTTAGTAAGAAGCCAATTGAGTGCCATGGAGGGCCTTTTTAATCATCTAGCAACAGACCATTGGCGATTTAGAACTAACATTTGAGCTTCAGCCAGTCGGAAAATGAATGCTCAAGGTATTAGTGGCCCAAATGATCATACTCTGAGAAATAACTGAGCGCTCTCATTGAGCTGCTACATAACAAACTCATTCTGGGGCAAACTTCACGGCTGTTAAAGCCTTACTTACTTAAGGATTCAGTAGTGCTCTGAGCTCTAAATCCCTAAGAATCAGCCCATTGTCTTTCTGGCATCTGATGTTGGTTTTGCTCTGATACACTGCCTAAATAGTTACTCTTTTCCACCTGTTCAAGTTGGTGACTCACATTTACACAGAGCAATGCAGTAGAGAGTAATTAGGAGGGTTATTCCAACAGTTAGGTCTGGTTAAGAAAAAAATCAAAAATCAAACTTTTTTCCAAAACAATTGTTTTATTTACATTCCTTACATCTTTCTCTATTTTTCTACATAATTTCCGTACTTATTTAAACATTTGTCAAATTGAGGCTTGACGTGCAAGGCATGCCAGGAGTTGGAGCACATGTGATTTTTTCCTTGGTGCCAAATTCAAATAGTTACAGCGAATCAGATCTATCTTTAGGAATAACCCTCATATGAGGGTCATACTTTGCCCTCAAATCCCATAAATGTTTAATTTACATACCTCCATCGCCCCTGTAAACAGTGCAATTAGGCCTTTACATCAGGAAGGTTGACAATCAATTGCAATGGATGATCAAAAACATCCATGCCTTGGATAAGGGCAACTTACTCAGGCAGGAATCGAACCCATGATGGACAGTTTGTCAGGCAGCAACTTAACTCTGCCGCCAGTGAGGCTGGCGATACAGTCTTTATGATTGGGTGATATTGTTATGGACATCATAAAGCACTACAGTACAGTATAGTTGGGAATGAGATGACAGCAAATGTGAATAATAGCATTAGAGGGCAATACGATTTTACACGAGATTGTGACATGGAAAACGAGTAATAAATAATTATTATGTAGTTAGAAACTGATTGATTAACTGGCATTTCAGCTTGGCATCATGCCCAATGTGCAATTCATGCTTCCTTGTTTTTTTATTAACCATGCACCGTGCGCATAGACTTATTTAATTTGCATTCTAATGCCTGTTTGCTTCATTTTTACAGTTATATGGAATGTGTCTGCAAATGTATAGTGTGTGTCATATTTTATTTAGGTATTGAGTATGCTTCATTATGGCCCTGTAGTGCCTTATAATATGAACTTTTTGTTTATTTTGTAAAGGTGATGCCG
Organism: Ischnura elegans; assembly: GCF_921293095.1. Lineage (NCBI taxonomy): Eukaryota > Metazoa > Arthropoda > Insecta > Odonata > Coenagrionidae > Ischnura > Ischnura elegans. The sequence goes on along the minus strand of NC_060255.1, from coordinate 63,608,681 downwards.
AATTAAGTGATAGATAGCATGCAAATTGAAGGTTTGTGATAAAACTTTTACCTTTACAGTTTAAAGGTAGGAGAATCATCATTTATTTGAAATGTCAGTTGTATCATATGTATTGTTGTGCGAAAGATCCACAGAGAAAAAATCATTCGCCTTGACTGGGATTCGAAGCCGGATCCCGGTGATTTTGTGAAGGCGAAATTTTGTGTCCCGGTGAAGGCGAATGATTTTTTCTCTTTGGATCTTTCACACGATTGTGCATTGCGGGTGACTCCCGTAAAAGTTATCACCGCGGCTAGTCCCGGTATACTTAAAAAAAAAAAAAATATGTATTGTTATTTGATGAGGAGTTCACAATATCATGATTAATTGCATGCCTCAGTATGTCAAAACCTCTCCCTGGGTGTTTCCTGTTATGCTGAACAGACTTGTTACACACATGTTAATCATGACTTTAGTGCTAAATATCTCTTTTTGACACTTAGATATAGAAAAATGGTTATAATAGTCTACTACTGATGAAATAATGTAATTGCTTTAAATATTTTCTTAAAAATACCACTTAATTTTTTATAATAAATTATTTTCAAATAATTTTAAGACTGTTTAAATTTCTTGGTCAGAAATAATTTGACAATAGCCTCACTGCATTTTGTTAGTAGAGTACCCAAGGTAATTAAATTAGTACTGTTGCAGTATTATTTATTTTGTTTCAATATACATAGTTGCATAAAATCTGAAACACTTGAATTTTTTGTAAAATATATAATGAGTGCTGCACGAGGTCTTTTTAACCCTCAAAAATGTCTGAACAACAGTAAATATTATCTACGTATGTATAGAATGTTCTTCCACCTTTACAGTTTTTCTTTCACGAATTCTTTATTTTCTACAATATGCTCTCAGGATGCATGATAGGGACCAGTAAGTAATATGCATGCATTGTTATTGAAATCATCCTATGTACTCGTATTATCCGTAGCATGTTAGTAATCATTGCTTTTACTATTTGGTGGAAAGAATTTTTAGTAGGTCTAGGTATGAGTATGTTTGTCTGATTGTCGTAGCAGTTTGAAATTAAGGGTAAATTTTTATACTTTATTATCAATGCCACATGGATAAGGATTTGAATGGTTTGCCAGTAAATTATTACATTTCAAAAGAGCTTAGGAGTATAATTTTTTAACATATGACAAAATTGATAAATTAATTTGTTTTTTCAAGTATTTTTTTCTTTTCTCCTATCAAATGTACTTTAATTAGTAACAATATGGGTTAGTTAAAGACTCATAAGCCAATTTATAGGACCCTCAGATGAGATTTTGTCTTGGCTGCATTACATATTATTGTATCATTCATCTATCATATTTTTCCTTTGTCAACATCAATTTTTATTCTTCCTCATTTTGAGGGTTATATTATAGTATTATATATCTACCTGCATTGTTAAAATACTATGTTCCTACTCTTCTATATTAAAATTTTCTCATTCTACTCTTCATTTCCATACTCCATAGGTTGTGGCTATAGCTCAGCCATTCTATCTATGTCGGTCATGTTTAGTATGTGTGATTGAGTAATTTTTCCTATCTTCTGTGCAGTTCTCTTTGGCTTGTCAATTGGTGAAGCGAAAGGAATCAAATTGGCTATTTGATCAATCCTATTGGTTCTGTAAAAACGAATATCTTCCTCTTGTGGAGGTGTATAAAACAAAAGAAAATATATTGTCATAATTAGGTGTTAATTACTTTTAATCAGTTTATCATCAGAAATACATTTTTTAATGAGCCTTGAATCAGTATCTATACATTTACATGCTTTGTCTCCTTCTCTCTGGGTCATTTACTGATACTGAGAAGTGTACGTTCAAAACAATATTCTCTCCTGTATGTTGGTGTGTGACAGCTCGTAGGCATTTGGGAATGTGCTGTTCTATCGTTTGAGAGTCTACTGGCAACCAGATTCTCATGTCTCCACAAAAACTTAACAAACAGCTCTGCATGTAAATTATTTAGAGTAAGATGCCATCCTGCTTAGGCTGCGATATGAAATGAATGATTAAGTATACATGTGTAATAAATAAAATGGTAAAAATTTTAGGGCATGAACTCGAGTAAGATAGGCACCCATGTAAGAGACACACCCCTAGTTTGAGCATTGGAGCTAAAGAAAAAAGTGTCGTAGGATAATAACCATGTCAAAAGTAACTACGTCACAGATTTCAGAAAACCTCCCTCAGGCCCCCTTTAGCCCATGCCTTTGACTTATTTTTTTTTTTACTTTCCAAGACCACACAGACCATAAATCATTAGCTTCAAAGGAAAATATCAAGTTACACAGGAACAATGAAAATGTGTTTCATCCCTAACCCATCTCACCAACTGACCTTTTTCGGTCTACTAGCTTCAATTCTTCCAGTTTATGTAGGCCAAATACTAAATGCAATGCAGTTTATGTAGGCCAAATCAGGTTAGTCACCTATTGAGCCTGAATATATCTCGATAGCTTTCAGCAATTGAATGACACCTGGAGGATCAAAAAAGAATGAGACCTAACGCGATGCATTTCTGATAGCATTTAATTTTTTTAAGCTCTAATTGATTGACACAAACTTTCTAGTTACAACAAGGCTACTAATATTCAACATAGTCCAAACAGCACAATTTCAGAATAAACAAACGTAGCATGAGTGGATTCAAACAAGATGAGACGGACTGGAAACTTCAGGTAAAGCAAACTGCATAATTCACATAGCTCGCCAGCCTTTGCTTTGAAGACAACGATGGCACGTGCTGCTCCCTTGCTCATAATCGCAATTGCAAACAGGAGCATTGTAAAAATACGTCACTAAGGGAGAAACTCCCCTGCCTTCCAATAGGGTGGTTTCCTATTATTTTTTTATTGCCTAAATCGAAAGATTATTACTCCTGTAGTACGTATTTCACGCTTTTAGATTTTTAAATGACGATATCTATTTTTCGCGATTAAATGAAAAGTGAAAATTTTCAAGCGTGCGAAAACGCGACGGCTAAGTATCAATGCTGGGAAAACTCTGTGTGACGTCGTTCTGGTTCCTGCTGCCGCATGTGAGGTGACCTTGGGGCGAGGCTTTGAGCGCTCATTCGACGCAGGATGCTAGCAGGTAGCAGAGTACCCTGCTAGCTGGTAGCACTTGGTTTAAATAATGATTATTAATACCTTATCAAACAAAGAAAACTTTCGGACCTTAGCCGGTTTTAATAGGTGATTATTAAGACATGTTTCCCTGAGCTCTGTGCCTCATGCATGCATTGGTAATCTCAGACGATGTAAAACTCCTATCTACTCGTATAGAAACTAGGTCCCTGTGACGTCACATGGAATGGAATCGCATGGGTGCCAATCTGGCCTTTTTTAAATGAGGATAAAATTGACCATTGCCATTCATCTAAATGGGTATTTCTAAAACCAAATAATTTGTACATTATGAATAGACTAATGGTGGGTAATGAATCGCAATCAATTCCTTTCGTTTTCTTTTATGAAGGAAACTACCCTATTGTTTTTGACCGAGGGTTTTAGGTGACCGACTCATGCTGGAAACCAAGCCCACTCTATTCCCCTTAAGACTTGTGACCTGGTGAGAGGGGGGTCGGGGAAGGTATGAAATTTCTGTTAAAGACGCACCCCCATTTTTTGTTGCAAATTCTGGGAAAAAAGGTGTGTCTCTTACACTCACCTTTTTTCCCAGAAATTGCAGCCAAAAATGGGATTGCGTCTCTTACACGAGTTTATACAATATATCCTTATATATCAATATATCTCAGATTACCTTTCATCTTCACCACTGTTTACCGCTCACATCTTTCCTACCTATTGTTCGCTACTACAAATGTTAGGCTTTCATCTCATCCTTGTCTTAAATTTCTGCATCATTGCTCTAAATAGTGAGGCACACATTTCATTCAAATTCAGGCAATAAAATCTTTATAATATAATCACATATGTCCCTATTTTAAAAACATACACTATATCCTTTTATTGCATAGTTATGTTCATTAAAAAGCATTTTTTCATGAATTGTTGTGAATCTGTGAGAACTTAAGAAATATTTGATTGTTAGGCATGAATTTCACTCAAAATTCTTATTTTGCCACGCTTTTTGCATTTAACTGTTTTTAAGGTAGTGTATTTGTTAGTTCAAGGGAATGAATGGTGTTTTCCTTGCTGGCAGTAATATTTTTCCCTATCCATGTGGGCATGAAACAAATTGCATGCTGTTTTGCATTTGGAAGTACTTTTAATTTATATTTGACTTGTATTTCTCCCTTCAGGCACAGAAGAAGACAAGGAAGCAACTGAAATGCTGGTTGGTAATGCGCAAAATCTCATGCAATCTGTTAAGGAGACAGTTCGTGCTGCTGAATCGGCTTCCATCAAAATCCGAACTGATGCCGGAATCCGTCTTCGCTGGGTTCGCAAGCAACCTTGGTATCAGTACTAAGTTTGGCTGCAACAAATTTTGGAAAATTATGTTAAACTGCCTCAGTTGACATTTAAAATGCAAATCCCTGAGGATATTTTCAAGTGTTCTTACTAATTTGAAAGAATGATAAATCATCGTGAGGGTTCTTGGAAAAATATTGACACATGGAGAGAGAACTCAGCTGAACAAAAAAAAATTATATTCATGAGTAGGATTCAGCATTTGAACAAAACTAATGAGGAAGGATGTGTAATGTATATTACTTAATTTACTGTTGCCTTTTTAACATGATGTTTTTTATTAAGCAATCAATTTATTATATTTAGTATCATTGTTTTGGTCATTAGTTTTCACTCCTGACTAATGGCTTTTTTCTTGTCTCTGTTATTGATAAGAGGTTTTAATACGACATTAACTTTTTTAAGGCCGCAAACTATAAAACACCAACTGAAATGGAGTCTTTCATTTTTTGATGGGGAAACTATGGTCTTAATTATTTAATGATCAGTATATTTTAAATTACTATTTACCTAGCAGAGTTAATTATGTGTTGTAATATTGGAAGCTTTAACTCTTTACTCCTATAAAACACTTGTTTTTTATCACTGAAGATTGTTTTTATGGCCTGTTCTAATGATTTTAATGATGTGTAATGTGCCATTAATGTGCAGTAGTAAGGTTTCTTTTATAGAAAATATATGAAAGTACTAACTGAAAAGATTTACACATAAATTAGGGCTGCCAACCACCTCAAACTTTTATACAGCAAAAACCCTCTGGGTGAAACATTGTTGTGAGCAGAATAGTGTCTTTTCAAATGTTAGACCTTGTCAATACTTAAACTGAGTAGCTGTTAAAATAAAGGTATCCCTTTTAAAGATTTGGTGATAGGGCATTAAGTAGCATATAAGACCTTGCAGTCAAGGGTTTTAGCGTGCCAAGGTTCCGTTGTCTCAAGTTGAACAATATGATGTAAAATTACTGGCCTTGACTTTTTGGAAAGCTCTGTCAACATCTATAATTCTAATCACATTTTAGTAAAAATTCTGTGAAAATTTTAAGAGCTATTAATCGTGTATTTGTGACGGGCATTTCTTAAAATGTTACCCTTTCTCAAATTTCCAGCTATTGACATTAGGCAGCCCTAAAAATGCCAATCACATAGACTGCTGCATCATGTAACTGATGCTCATTAGAACTGAAATCAGTGCCAATTGTTATGGGTATGTGCTTGTTGTTTATTGTACGTCTGATGAGTAGGCCTATAAAAACTCAGCAGCCCTTGCAAGCTCCTCTACAAAAAAGGCACAGAAAGCTATCTCGTAGCGGATGGAGTTTTGTGCCATCAAAATGTCTATTTTTATATGTATGTATATTTCATATTGCTTGAAGCATGATCTAGTGATGTAGGTCTATGTGAAATGCACAAACTCGTCTTCTGATGAATATATGGTCTATTTTATCAGTGAGGAAATATTTTAGGCTTTTTATGCTTCAATTTTTTGAAGTAGTGTGTGATCAGTCATTTTTAAATTGGTCATCATCATGAACAGGTGCAATACAAATGTTTAACCTAAATGAATCGAAAATATTTAATACATAGATAGTTTTGTAGACATGCTTACAATTGAAGTACAACTTAAATGTGCTTAATTCAACACCACAGAAAGTTCATTAATCAATTCTTGTCTTCTGTAGTATCTCTAAACAGCAGATAATCTGTATACAGTTCTTATTGTATCTATTTATTCCCTTCATTTGGTCTAATGCATTTTAGAATGTAATGTAAGAGTTGTATATTGCGTGGTTACAGTGACCATTAGCCACCCTGGATGTCATGCTATTTTCTCTGCCACAGAAATTAATTAAATACACGGGACATACAGTAAAAGAATTAGTATTTTGTGTGGTTTCTGTGGATGGATGTTAACTTTCCAGCTGTAATTATAAGTTTGGGTTGTACACTTAGGTATTTCTCCTCTGCAAATAAGTTCTGTCTTGGTTACCTCAGCCGTCAGCCTTCATTTGAGGGCTCAGTCAGTCAGATTGCCCATGGTGATCTTTATTTTACATATGTTTGCACCATATTGGTTGAATGCAGTGGGTCAAGTGAAATGGACTGGTCAAGAATACACTGGGCCTCAGTCCACTTGAATGCTCTTTTGGAATCCAAGTTAGGCTGATTTTAAGAATGTTATCCTCAATTAAATCAGCATTAGTATACCTACATCAGGGTTAATATTACAAAAATATAGGTAAATGCAAACTAGCCCACTTATAGCTTTCGGCATACTGTTTAATATTGCTGTGGTCAGCAGAAGATGATAGTTGTCTGTCCTTCTTGGGTAGGCTTCTTTTTTTTTTACCATGGCTTAAGTTGCATTAGAGTTTATGACAAATTCAGAACCTTTTTTCTTTAAAACATTTCCGTGTCTCCAACGTACAACTGGCTGTTCTCAGCTTTCAAAAGCTTGCATGTCATTTACTAAAACCAGCTTCGTTTTGTCAGCGGTGAGGAAAAAATCACCCATCAGTGAGGATTATGAAAACTTTCCTTTAAAATTGAGGCATATCCACTCCCAATGGCAATGATCAACTGACTGCTATGGTACCCAGTGTCTATATTTGTGCTTTAGGCATTCAATTCCTCAAAAGTTTTGATTACCTTAGAGTTCAGAAAACAAAACTGACCTCTATAACAGCTAAAATTGCATTCTTGCAAATTTTTTCTCAATTATTTTCTCAAAATGTTTACCATCTGTCATAATGTGGACTCCTTAGTATTTTGTTTATAGATGATGTGAAATATTGAATTTTTTGACTGAAACAATTTTGCACCATGTAAATTCTAAGCATGAACGATATCTGTGGTCATTCTTTGCACATGAAACTAAAATGGTTTATTATAGAAAATATATCAATGTTATAGATCAGATGTTACTATTTGGGTCCAGTAGATGGAATACTACAGTTTTCATTGATTCATTTTTTAAAGATATCATAATATGTATGGGCTTGTGTGGCCAATAACTTTTCTAGAAATACTTATCAATGATGTGAGTTCAAGTTACTGTTTATTTTAAGGTCAAACTTTTCTCATGCTTTGCTTAGGTTTATTGTTGATAATTGGGAAAATGCTTAAACTATGAAAGGAATTAAAGTTGAGGAAGTAAATCATACTGTTGCCTTCAATTAGGTATATATAATGGCATAGCAAATTCAATGAACTAGCTAATTCACTATCATCAAGTCCATATGAATGAATTTACTCTCGCCTTGCCGTTGCAATAACACACATTCGCAAACAAATGCAATAAGGTTGTTACATGTTGAAAATTTCTTGCATAATTATCTATAATTGTGGTTTGTTCTTCCATCTTGGATCATGTAAATTTTCATAAAAGAGTCATTGATGAACAAGTAGCTGGATTAGAGAAATTACTTGTGTCGCAAATAGAAAAGAATCCTTTAAATTAATAATTACTGTTGTATAGTTCATCTCCCTTATTAACACTTTTGCATAGAGAGTATAGCAGTAAATAATGAACAGAAAAATAAGCTCGCATTCAACTCCTATCTTAATTTGTTAAGATGTCGACCTCAATATTCAGACTAGGAAGTTCAGGATAGCGTGATCCTGTGGTAGTGCAATAGAAATTTGGTAATTAAAATATTCTTGATGAAACGAAATGTGAAAGTTCCTGAAAGCACACTGACATGATTTATATATCTTAACATTTAGATTTTTCTGACCATGTTTGATGTTTTTACTGATGTTTCAAATGGCACATGGTATTTGTACAGAGGAGGATGCCATAACATTTACTGTCGGGAACTCATATGAGAAATTTTTTTATTGCCGAGTGATGGTAGTCTTTTGATGTCGTTATTGTGGACTTATGATTTCTTTGAGTCTAAGCTTCCAAGAGAAGTTCATGCAAATTCCTTTTTTCTTTAATTTGGAAAAATGTTCACAATCATTTGTATGCAAGTGTTGTAAGGGTTGAGATGGACTGCTGAATTTGAAATTGCTTTAGGAATCTCATCGTTAAATGAAGATTGAAATTGTGTATTATTGTTTCTTTAACAAATGTAAGTGTTTTAGAGTTGTGAATCTCAATATTTTGGACAGAGGGCAATGTACATGCTTTGAAACTGATGAAACTTCTGATAAATCTTTAATAAATGTTATCATATTTGTATGTAATTTAATTTTACTAATATACCCATTCTGCTCGGACAAGGAAAAGTTTCTCTGAGCTCTGGGTGGGGGGGTTTATCCCCCTAAACCCCCCCCCCCCTCTGCGCCAATGACCCACCTAGCCTAGCTTCTAAGGGTGGGTGGAGAGCAACAGAGGGGAGGTAGTTTAAGGAAGGAGGTGGCTGGCTTTGAACTCCAGGTGGAGGGATGAGGTAACAGGCGGCCTAAGATACCGCTCAGCTGCAACAATCCAATTTTCCCTGCAGCACCCGAGTTGACAGGAACCTCCAGACCTGTACTCATAGTCCAAGCATGGTTAGGGATCCTACATATTCAGCAGGGAACAGCCCCCTCTCCTCAATCTTCTCTGTTAATAAGTTCCCTGATGGGTTGAGGGAGATTCAACTAGTTGCCGGTTGGTTTGCCGAGGAGAGGAGAGAAATGATAGGATGAGGTCTTGGAGGGAGAGAGAGACTTGATTGGTGAAATGTGGACTACTTCTCACTCCTAACTGCAGACTATGGCTTAGCACTAACCTTCTCCTGGATTCCCAAAACCCATGTATTTTTCTTCAGGACTACTACCTATTTAAGAGTTTAACTGCTGGTGTGTCAGGGAACAGGAGACAGGACCTAAGACATTAGAGACCAATAAAGTCTCCTTTGAGTCAAAGGCCTATGCATGAAAATCGTTAAAGCCTTAGTGGGAAAGTCCTTTGGTAAGTCCAGAGGTGAATAGTCTGCAGGGGTAGATTGTCCAAGGAGAAAAATTTCTTGGGGAGAGGGTGGCTTAAAAAAATGCCACAACTTTTTCCAATGATCCAAACCTCTGAACCATAGAGTGCCACTGCCCACACGAATGTTCTCACATACCATTTCCTGGTCTTCATTCTTTTTCTCTTCCTCATTGTTGGCCATAAAAATTGTTAGTTTGAGTACTGACGGAGTAGGGAGAACATGCTCTGATGATGAAAAACGAATGTTTTTGGAAACGTCAGAGTCACTACGAAACATCGCCTAGTGCAAAGCCATGAAATGATTTTGTATCCATGCCATTTATGGCAAAGCGAACAAAAACAAACTACGTAATGACAGAATTTTTTTTCATTATACATAGATGCAACCATAGCAAAAGCTCACTACATCGAGAAGTTGATATTTTTGGACCAGTAATTATAGTTGAATGAGTAGCACCTGTGGGATGTGAGTAATTTTCATTAACAATTTTGAAACTTATCATATGCTTCAAATGAATTTGAATGCCTCTAACTATATGCCGCAGTGAGGTACATATAATCCTTCAACTGGAATGGGAGTGATCAGAATGTTGGGTTTCACCCAGTAGACAAGGATCTGGCTAGAAACACAGCCTACGACAATCAAAACCCCTTATTTTGAGGCCATGACCAGGACTTGCTGGGAGATTTGTCTTAATGAAAAGACAACTCCGAATAGTGGTGGGCTTATTTCACTGGTGACATCACATAATCGCACTCCTGGAAATTAAGGACTAAGCTATAGTTGTAGATAGGGATGAAACAACTCACCTGCAATGTGATTGTCCTGTAGTTTGCGAGGACTTTTACAGGCTCCTTGGCTCACCTTTCATAGGAGTCCAAGGATGTTAGAGATGTACCCCATGGGGTTTCAACTGACCTTTAGCGAGGGCATCAATATCAATGGGTTATGATTGATTGGTAGCTGGCACAATGGACCACTAGGTCGAAGTGCCCTAGTATAGCAGCTTCACCACCTCATTTTCAGATTTAATCTAAGCTAGGTTTTCATGTAACACCTCTAGAATATAGGTGAATGATGATATCAGCATTTTGGAAAATGAAGGCTGGAAGTTCCTTTGAGGTGGAGGCATTCCTAAGACTTGGCTTTGGAGTAGGGATGAATCTGATTAAGTTACAAATTAACAGCTGGTAATAATGCATGGTTTATCCGAACTTACATTTGGAGTATGCTCTACGGATGTGAGGCGTGGACAATTTGAAGGATAGTGGCCTTCGAAATGTGGTGCTACTGTAGAATGATGAGGATCGAATGGATCAACTAAATAAATAATGAGGAAGTCCTAAGAAGAGTGGGAGAGAAGATAAGCCTCATGAAAACTTTGACAAGAAGATGGAATTACATTAAAGGCCATACCTTGCAACATGATGACCTGATGAAGACAATAGGGTGGTTTCCAATTATTTTTTTATTGCCTAAATCGAAAGATTATTACTCCTGGAGTACGTATTTCATGCTTTTAGATTTTTAAATGACGATACCTATTTTTTGCGATTAAATGAAAAGTGAAAAATTTCAAGTGCGCAAAATCGCGACGCGTAAGTAGGAATGATGGGAAAAAGTCCGTGCGACGCATTTCTGGTTCCCCCTCCCGCCTTGTGAGGTGACCTTGATCGAGGCTCTGAGCGCTGATAGGACGCAGGATGCTAGCGGGTAGCTGAGTACCTTGCTGGCTGGTAGCGCTTGGCTTAAAAAAGGTTTATTAATACCTTATCAAACGAAGAAAACTTTCCGACCTTAGCCAGTTTTAATAGGTGATTATTAAGACATGTTTCCCTGAGCTCTGTGCCTCATGCATGCATTGGTAACCTCAGACGATGTATAACTCCTATCCTCTCGTGTAGAAACTAGGTCTCTGTGACGTCACGTGGAGTGGAATCACATGGGCGCCAATCTGGCCTTTTTCAAATGAGGATAAAATTTGACCCTTGCCATTCGTCTAAACCGGTATTTCAAAAACCAAATAATTTGTGTATTATGAATACACTAATGGTGGGTAACGAATCACAATCAATGCCTTTCGTTTTCTTTGATGAAGGAAACTACCCTATTGTAGAGGGATAAGTAGATGGCAAGAACGGAAAAGGAAGACCTTGAATGAAATATGTGGAAGAGGTAAAGAGGGATGTGAAAGACAAGAAATATGTAGGAGTGAAAAGATTAGCTGAGAGAAAAATTGAGTGGAGAGATGTGTCAAACTAATCTTAGGATGGTTGACCAGTGATGGTGAATGACTCATGAAATTTTCCTTCAAGATAATGAATCTAATTTTTAAAAACATGACTAAATTTAGTATTTATTGGATACAGTAACTGGTCTTTCAGTTTCTTTTTCACTAAAATGAAGAGGAACTAAGACAAATTATAGATGAAATGAGTTTTCAGTGGGTTATTTTCTATTTCCCTAATCCCCCCAAGAGTTATGCTTTTAATCTGATAGTTCTGAAGAATTTGCAACTTCGCTGCACAATGGTGAGTGCAAAGTCATTAACATTCTTGAACCCACACCATTTTTAAGAGGTGGCTGTCGTCTTCCATGCCTCATTTCCTTTCAATTCCAATGTCAACATTTCCTCCTCCCTCCATTCCTAACCACCCAATCCCCTACAACGTAAGACATTCTGTGAATGGGATCTTGCCATACACCCGCCCCAAGAACGGAAGTGCTGACGGGAGAAGTGAGATGACATCACGTAGGGCAGTCAGCGTGGGTACGCTACTGAAGTAAAATAGTGTGATTGTTCCCCAACATGAGTTCTTCCCTTTTTCTGTGCAACTTTCCCTATCAATCCCCAGACAACGCATAAGAGAGCCATGACGGCTTACACATTTTTGGATAAACAAACAAAAATTATGTAATGACAGAATTTTACATTACGTGCAACCCTAGCAAAAGCTTACGGTACTGTGACGTTGATATTTTGGGACAAGTACATAATTGTGGTTGGAAGGGGATGAATGGCAAAATTGACCCTATTAGGTATAAATATCCCTAGTAGCACATTTACCCCTCCTTGTATTTAATCTAATCCAAGGTATGGAGAGGATTTAGTCACTTCCTTCCCTAGAGTTAACTGCACGATCCATATTCCATGAATAGTCAAGTTCATATGCACTATGTGATGCCTTGTTTGCTATTCTGCCTGTCATGTGCCAACGTCCAGCTACAATCCTGTTCCTTTGCCTCTCCCATGGATTACATCTTCCTTATTCAGCACACCTAAAGAATGGAAGATTTTGCAAGGATTGTATAACTAGAGAGTAAAATCATAGGTGAAAATTATGAACCACAAGTTAAAAAATATTATACATATATTTTCAGGTTTAAAAGTTTATGTACAGAGGTTAAACACAATTGATTAGCAGTTCACTCACCACCTCCATGAGTCCCAAGTAATGATAGAGAAGACAAGTTTGAAACTACGGAACAAGAAAAAAATTCACAACTAACAAACCAAAAACAATACATTTACAAATTTCAATATGCACAAACAGGATTGCATTTGAAAAAGTGTCATCATCCCCAAATTCCTTCACTTTCTTTAATAGTAGCAGCGTTGTCACGACGATGTCTTGTAGTCGCATTGGCTTCACCTTTGGCCAGGAGTTTTCGCCTACGAGCAGCTGCCTTCTCTCTTTTATCAAGTGTCTTCTTCACCCTACTTGATATCACCTGAAATATAAATAAGACTTTTCCCTGAGAAAAATTTTCATTTCACTTGACTTTAACACCCTACTTTCGACAATTACATACAATTTTTGAAAAATAAAAGGCAATGAATAACGAAATTCTAATACTGATACATTTAAATTCTCTTTAAAATACTTATTTTCAATTAACACATTTATTTGGAATAGCAAATAACTCAAAAGTAACTAATGCATTTAATTTCAGTCTTATCAATGACCTAAAACATGGTGTCAAATTCTAATTGACACATCAAACAAAAACACTATACAATGACCACACAAAACATAGTATGTAACTAAATTTATTTTGTTAAGTTAATTACAGTAAAGTAATAAGCAAGTCTCCAAAAACTCCCAATTCCCAGAGGCAGATTTACCAGATATTTCCATTACAAAGACAAGCGAGTCCTCAGCTAGCTGACAGAGCTCCAGTTCTTTCGATTTGCATGTTATGACAAATAACCCTGACACCTTGCATGAGATTCCATGTTTTATCGGTGACTTTCTTAACATATATTTTCAGTTCACTTCTTTTCAAATTTTCTTTTCACTTCCCTGTAAAAACTCTGACAGTAAAATGCAATTGAAGTACAAGTGAAGAAAAGCCATAGTACAAAAATATGATTACCACCAACAAATGAAAAGCAAACCAAATAGATAATGGGCTCGTCACTTTGTATATTGTAGATTGTGATATAGTTTGAAGAATAAAGAACCCCTATTTATCCAATGGTTGCCTTGTTCTTGAGCTATTTGAAAAATAGACGTTATCCTTTTGCAAATGAATTGAGGTCATAGTGAACTCATTCCCAACAAGTTGCTGCTTCTCACATCTTGAGTGAATCATTGTTGTTTCATACTCTAGTAAGCAATATCTTCCCTCAGTGAAAGGTTTTTTTTTCTGAACAAGTAAATGAACCAGAACTCTAATCACGTCATCAGCTTATGAAAAGTGGGTGACAACTTTTATATTTTTAAAATTTTAATCTTCCAAGAGATTGGCTGAATGAGGAAGATTTTTTAATGGTAAATCTTTCCCTTCCTTCAATGTAAAAGATTATTTTTATGAATTGTGATTTCTGAACTCCGTGAACGATGAAGGACAAAAAGGCTACATAATTGACAGTATCTAAACAAGAACAGAAGCGTACCTCAGGAGCTATGGTGGCACAAGTTGAAGTACTTCTCAGGCTGAAAACATCACTGCGTGCACTGCCCTTGTAGTGGGATTCCTCATTCTCACTGGTGGCTTCAATGCTATCACCCTTGGATTCTGAAGGATTCCCAATTTTATCCGCATCGGAATTCTCTCCATTAATACTGGCTTCACTCAAATTTGATGCAGTCTTAACCTTATCTTCAGAGTCCATGACATCCCACACTTCCAGCTCTTTGATTTGTTCCGAGACTTCCAACACATTATTAGATTCAACACACTCTTCATTTCTTTCCACTACATGCAAGTCTTTCTTATTCTCCTCAGCTTTGCCGCATGATTCTTCAGGGTCAGAGCCCTCAGCTTTGATATCCTCCTCCTCATCGTCTTGGTCCAAATCATCCTTCTCCTCACTTTCAGCCATTCCCGACAACAGATCTTCATCCATTTGCCGTGTAAAGCCACTGGCTGAAACTTCCTTGTCCAAGTTATCTTCCCTTCTACAAAATAAAAAATAATTTAAAAAACTGTTATCTTATGTTACTTCATGGTAACTCACTAATAAGATTATTAGGGACGGCATTTTGAGCATCACGAAAAATGAAGTATTCATGACATTCGATGATTGAGAAAGAAACTGAAATGTTTCCTCCAATATATACATACTAGTTGTGAAATTTTAGTAGTAAATTGTAGAGGTAGCTGGGTTGAAATCTATATTTGGTTATTGACTATGTTATTTTTATTGCCACAGAAGTTTGCTTAAATGGACTCAAAAGCTTGAAACTCATAATACTTTAAGTGGTTGCGAAAAAAATTGTTTATTCTCAAGCGAATTATTTCAGTTCATTTTGGTTGAATAGGCAATCAAGTTGTCACACTTCATCTAGTTCATCAATATCTCTATTGATGTTGCATGGAATGAAATAATTTAATAGCCAGAAGAGTACAAAAATATTTTTATTGGCTATATTTTTATAATTGATATTCGACTCTGATAGTAGAGGTAAAATTCTATTCTCATTCTCAATATTTCAAATTGGAAAACAAGGATAAACTGGAGCATGTTTGCCCTGTGGTTAACACATTGAGGTATGGGTCAAAAGGTACTCAAATCCCAGGTAAAGCCTTCCAATAACCCCAAACAAAAACCCTCTATGTATGAGACAGTACCTCTAGATTATTAATTGATTTAATTCTATGAAGCTATAACTAATAAGTCATGCAACCCTCTTATAACACTAATTTTTCACACAATTTGTTATTAAATTTGACATCTTCTGAAAACAGCTAACAAACTTACTCTAAATCCTTGAAGGTGGGATGTAAACTGCTTTCGTATCCAAAGCGCTTCTTGAAGAAGTCCCGAATACAGTTGACATCACGATCAAAGTATCTGAAAAATATGCCCACATGAATGCTTCATTTTCTCCAAATACAACTAAATCTTCACAAGAACATAAAAAAGGTGAACTTGAGCAAGTATAAGATCAATAGGGTAGTTTCCTTCATCAAAGAAAACGAAAGGCATTGATTGCGATTCGTTACCCACCATTAGTGTATTCATAATACACAAATTATTTGGTTTTTGAAATACCGGTTTAGACGAATGGCAAGGGTCAAATTTTATCCTCATTTGAAAAAGGCCAGATTGGCGCCCATGCGATTCCACTCCGCATGACGTCACAGGGACCTAGTTTCTACACGAGAGGATAGGAGTTATACATCGTCTGAGGTTACCAATGCATGCATGAGGCACAGAGCTCAGGGAAACATGTCTTAATAATCACCTATTAAAACTGGCTAAGTTCGGAAAGTTTTCTTCGTTTGATTAGGTATTAATAAACCTTTTTTAAGCCAAGCGCTACCGTTCAGCAAGGTACTCAGCTATCCGCTAGCATCCTGCGACGTATCAGCGCTAAGCCTCGCCTCAAGGTCACCTCACCGGGCGGGAGGGGGAACCAGAAATACGACGTACGGATATATTTCCCGGCATTCATACTTAAGCGTCGCGTTTTCGCGCGCTTGAAAATTTTCACTTTTCATTTAATCGCGAAAAATAGATGTTGTCATTTAAAAATCTAAAAGCGTGAAATACGTACTCCAGGAGTAATAATCTTTCGATTAAAGCAATAAAAAAATAATAGGAAACCACCCTATTACCAAACAGACATCATAACATGCATTAGAGGCTTTCCAGCATTTCGTTGAGGGCCTTAAACAAATGACATTCAACTTAAAGAGTTGATCTTAAAGACAGAGACAATAATTCTACGGAGAGAGCTATGTTATGATCAAAATTTTCCAGTATGGGGATGCTAGAGTATTAAGTACGCACCCCAAGAGAAAGGGGGTGGGGACATGAACCAGAACTCAAATGTCATCGCCAGCTCATGATATGCAGGTGACAACTTCACCTTTTCTTATTTTGGTAGTATAACCTGAAATATTGTTTCCGTTGTAGCTTTTCTTTCCCTTGCATCCACCATATTCTTAAAATAAACTGGAATTTTGGGTCTGAGTGAATAACCCCTTTCTTGGAGATCTAACTCAGCCCATATTTTCAAAATGTGTCCTCAAAAGTGGATTATTGACCTAAGCTCACCATGCTTCTGTACACGCTACCAACGATTGCCGGTGTCGGGTACTTCCGATAATTCTCGGTATGAGTGATTCCAGTGATACGTTCTACCGACGATAGTCATTAATCCCACCAACAGTTGTCAGTAAACCCATCGCTAGCTACTGACGATTTCCAAATGCTTGGTAGGATCTACCGACCCTTTTTAAGCAACATGGCGAACTTTTGTTTACACTTTTCGGCCCGAGCTGACGATTTTAAATCATAATCTCCAATGGTAGAGCCGTGGAAGCACTCTTATTGTATGTTCTTTATAATAAAAATGATCGAGTAAACACTTAAAACATAAAATTTATGTAGAGATCAACTCTTTTTTAACTTTGCCACAGGCTGCTAAGTATCCTCTGGCATTTTCGGGGTCTTATTTGCTTAATGATAAGAAATGAGAAGTGTGATTGGTCGAGGTGCCTAGCCTCGCATACAGGTGTCACTTTCCTACTAAAAGAAGCATGACATAACGAAGTTGTCGGTTACACCAATGATTGATAATGGTGGCATTCTGCAATTCGCGTCTCTGTTACTGAAAGCAACTATCATCGGTAGCTGTGTACAGAATTCCGCCCCGGAGAATCATCATAAGGTATCTCTAAAAATTTTTATGACTGAATTATGTTAATGGTGAGCATTAAAATAAGGTGATGAATTTGTGAACAAATATGACTTAAATCTAGTTTACGATTGGTGTCTACTTCAACTTGGACTTCAAACTTCAGTTTGGTACAAGCACTCTTATGGATGAGTTTAAGGTCCAATGAAACTACTATCCAGCAACTTTAAAGTTTAGCTTGACTTTAACACCATTTCTTGGCTGAAACCCAACAATTACGGACATCACTGAATCTCAATTCTATACTCGTGGATTAAATATTTTCAGCCCCTCATTCTTGATCTTACCTTTCAGCTTCAGTATGAGACGTTGATATCATTTGGGGAAAGTCAATCATGACTGGTTTCATGTCATTACTCATCATAATATTAAATTCATTGAAATCTCCATGAATGACACCACAGTTTCCTAAGCGAACAATGAGGTTCATCAAGTCATCATAAAGCCCTTCCACATCATCCACTTCATGGACTTGAGTTCTGCAAAAAAAGAATGAAAATGGTTAAATCCACCAATATTTGTGCATGAATTATTTGCTGACATTAAATTTCATCCTTTGATGCAAGTACATACAATATTTTTGCTTTGATTCACAAGTTAATGAACATTTGCATAAATGCAATACTTTGGTACATGAAATGAATATTAAAATTGATGCAAAACAAATTGAACTCACTCTTCCCATTAAAAAAACAAATGCTGATGAAAAAATTCACTTTTAAGGAAAACATTAAGAATTTTTATGACAAATATCCATTTCTGATTAAGAAAATGTGGTAGCCTAACAGGAAGAGTATTCATCTGCTGATCTGAGGGTGCAGGGTTCAAATCCTGGAGTAAACATTCAGATAATCACTATGCAAATCTCTCTAAGAGGTACGAGATGAAATTCACATACCCATGTCTCAGGGTTCCCACCGGGGAACCATGAAGTCACATGCGCGAATGCAAATTAAGGGTGAAATCCACCATGAAAAAATCATTTAGCTAAGCCAGGATTTGAACCCAGATCTCAGGATAACTGATGTACCTGGACGCATGCCTGACCAGCAATCAAAGGGCTAGTATTGACCATACGACTGCATGAAAGGAGTCTAACAGAAATAAATAAGAAAATTGTGGTTACTCACAGAGGTAATCCTTCAATTAATTCCATGACAATGCAGTGCCTGCAAAAGTCAATAGGTGTGGGCACAGGGAATCCTCTGTCATGGAGCGCTTTCATGTAAGCAAATTCCTTAGTAGCAGAAATGCGTGATAAGTACAGCCACGAAGCAGAGTTCCTATGCTGATGGTAGTCACGCTTCTCTTTCAAGTTCCTGAAACATATTCTTCCCAACCTGAAACAAAAGCAAAGTAATAAGTTAGTGAAATTAGGAAAACTTGTTTCTTTCATTCTGCTTGCGTCCAGCAGGAGTCTTCAGGTTGAAGTGACTTCTACACATATATCTGACCAGTTTATGTGAGGGAGCCACTGATAGCACGAACCACTGAACCTGACCCAGACTCAGACAAAAATTGTGAGCCAAAAAGACACTTAGGAATTTTTATTTCAAGATGATTTTTCACCAAAATCTTCTTGAGAATTCAATGAAGTTGCACATTTAAGCTTGGTTCAACATTTCAGAATCCTACTGCAGTACTTACATTGTAAACCTAAGGGATTGCAGTAAGCAACTTCTTTGTAGATTTCCAAGTTTGTCGTTAGAATCCTCTCCAAATTGACTGCTGTGAAACCGCCACAAATTCTATTGAAAACCTCTTCATAGCATTTACAAATCTTTACCAACAAATTCTGATAAGGCAATACATAAAACGCTTAGCAATTCTCGTGGAAACCCCTTCTTAGGTATTAGCTACAACAAAAAGAGTTGGTTAGGATTTAATGAATAGGTTTTCAATGGCATTTGTGGAGGTTTTCAGACAGTTGATTTGGAAAGTATTTTAATGAGGGTTTTAAATATCTCCACTTAGCTTTCTATGAGACTTCCTGGATGTTTTTCACAGAGCCTCGTCAAATTGAACCTCTGAAGAAATTTGTTACGCCAATTCTGGAGGTTTTCTATCTAAGCCCTACAATAGGATTCTCTAATATAGCACCAAACCTTTACGGGCATCTCCATTAAATTTTGATTTCTATCTGGGCAACAGCAAGACTCCCAAACCTCCGGACATTTTAATATAATCCACTATATGGGGAAATTCAGATTAACCCTTTGTGGCCCAACGTCGAGGCTTGCTCGACAAGTCTAGTTCTACAACCAATAGGCTTGTCATAGCATCAGGTCTACCTTCGAGTTGAGCTCGACATCACAAGGCGAAGCAATTTATACAAGGGCAATGTTTCAAGATATTATCTGATTTGCTGTCAACTCGAAGTTAGACCTGATACCACGACAAGCCTAGTGCTCGCAGCACTCGACTTGTTGAGCCAGCCTCGACGTTGGACCGCAAAGGGTTATCTATCATTTTGTTATGCCTTCACATAGGCATGAAATAGATGATTACGCTCATTCAGACGTTAAATATTTAAATAAAATCATTCAAATCTCAAGTGTTTCAGAAACGCTAACCCTTAAGTCTAACCACAGCAATTGACGACAAAGAATTATATACTTCGAGCAAAATATCTAGAAATCGCGACAGCACTCAATATTTTCATTACAATTAAGCCACTATAAGATTACCTATGTATTTTCAAACAAAGTTGTTTCCCTTCTTCATTACTGACAACGTATATGTTAGATTCTTTTCCTGTTCCAATTTGATTTCCGAAAGAATATATTACTCCTCTCAACGTTAGCGTCTTCAATGATAGAAAATCGTAACCAGAGTTGGTGAGCCGGTAGCCATCATCTGGAACAATCAGACAGTTATATTAACAGGTAGTAGATACAAAATAAATACACCTACAGTGAAATTACCACAAGAGCATTGCCCACATACAATGTTTTCCCCGTTCGTAGGTGAGAAGTCTATGTTTACACAATTCTTTCATAATTTTATGAACACCTCCATGTCTCAGACTGGCTATACAGGCCACCAGAGCACCAGGTACGAGTTCATGATTCTTCATTCCCATTTCCACCTGAAATCATAAGTGAAAATACCATTAGGATAAAGGATTAGATTTAAGGGTTTGTACGTCATTGAACTGAAATACAAGACGAAGCTAACATAAAGCCTTTATTGAAAAAGAATCGAAAATGCCAATGAAAAACAAAATGAATCGAAAGAATGCCAATGATGATGAAGCTATAACAAGCATGAAGAACATACATTAAGGAGAAATTTGTAATACAGATATTTCTTATTGAAATTTTTAATACAATATTAATAATGGCCTTCCTCATCAAACTCCCGTCTTAAAAACTGACATTGTACCTAAACATATATAGCCCCAAGGAAGTTCAGGACCAAAGAGCAAACATAAATAAATTACCAACCATGGAATCTAACCCTACCTAACTTTCGACACATTTAACAACCAAGTCAGATTAACAACCAAGAATTTCCCACCTTCAAAATAACATGACACAAAATCAATCCCCTCACAAAAGAAATTGGACTTACCGCGGTCAAAACTCGAAAATCCTCTTTCGTCAAATAACGAAGAACTGTGACGTTTAGCTTCCCCATATTAGCAAACTATGATAAAAGCAACTATCTTTAGAGCACTGAAATTTTGCAATTTCTTCGAGACGAGAACCCACACATAAGAATTTACATCGCCACTCGCGTCAACATGCTTTCAAATTCCTCCACACACGCAACACGCAATTCTCCATATTAGTTTCGCTTGCGCTTCTTCGATCTTTCGAAAATTCTCAGCTGCTTACGATACAATCGACTTGACAGATTGGTCGTAGCGTAATCGTGTAAATACTACATATCGTACATATGATAAGTGGAGCAAGTTTAAATTAATAATAAATTGAATGTGTGGTAATGATGCCGAGTAAAAAGAAGAAATACAACGCTCGGTTTCCTCCGGTAAGTGTCAAATGTATACTTTCGGCTTAAGGAGTTGTTTTTTCCGGCCGTGTTGTCATTGAGCATCACATCTGTTATCCATGAAGTGCCACTGTTTATGATCGCACCCTTTGTTATTATTGAATATCTGGCTTTGTGTACCGAATAGTGCAGCTATACTCTTCTTTTTCAGGGCCGAATAAAGAAAATAATGCAGACAGATGAAGAGATTGGAAAAGTTGCTCAAGCCGTTCCTGTTATTATCTATATCCTTTCCTATTTGTACATTGTAAATTAGTCATTTTGTTTGTTATTATGACATTGGAAAAGTTTATACCCTTAACTAGCATACCTCGTGCACTTGAATTGTTTGTCGAGTCCCTGCTTACGAAGACAATGGAGATAACTAGTGCCAGAAATGCAAAAACTTTGAGTCCTTCTCACATGTGAGTTTCTGACCCTTTCTTATGAAATTTTCATGTTAAAGCTATAGATTTTTGAGCTTCATATCTTACTCTTTTCAGGAAGCATTGCATTTTTTCTGAGAGTCGATTTGACTTTCTGAAGGACTTGGTCAAGTCTTTGCCCGATATGGCGGGAGAAGGAGAAGAATGCTTAGCCGCCCTTCCACCTGTCAGACCTGCTTTAATGGAAAGTGAACTGCAGAGGTATGCTTTGAAGGGTTGTTACTCTGCTTCGTGGACTTTAGTAGCGAAGTAGATTATTTTGTTTTGATAGTTATTATCATTCGAAGTGTTGGATTTATATAATTAAATAATACCATGAAAATTATTATTGTTAAGTTGGAGCTGGCCGAAAGAAATTCATTTCGTCGTCGGAGGTTCGTAATCGTGGTTATTATATTGTGCTAATATGGTAAGGGCTCCTCTCTCTACCCCTTAATAATCACTTTTGCCTGAGCAATTCATTTTTACCCAGGATCCTTTTACTAACTGCTGCAGTGTACACCTTGCCTCACTGCAAGATTTATCTGTCATTCACAAATAATGCTTTCCATTTACGAACAAAATTATTCCTATAAGCTTTATAATTAGACAATGCATTTCACTATAGTAAAACTTATTGTGGGTACCTAGTATATTTTACAATGACTTACTATGAGTTTGTTGCTGACTTGCGATTATGGGAAAAAATTGGTGGAACAACACACCATTTATGGAACTCTGGCATTGTAGCAACCAGGTATTGATCCGAAGCATTGCTTGGAGTTCACTGATTCCACCCTACAGTGAAGCGAAATACAATTCATACTGCATATAATTTCTTTAACGGTGAAGATAGCACAACTATATCTTGTATCTCTTCCACTTTTTTCTGAGTTGACGTATTTTGATTGACAGATCTTCAGGAGGAATTATGTAAATTTTTCATCCAGTCATTTGTGCTTTTCACATCCTGATAATCAACCATGTAAAATAATATGATGTAAGCATTATTTTAGTATTGCAAAAAATGAACTGAATATATATGAAGATCATGCTCTAAGAATACTCCTTTTTGGTATAAATTATATAGAAAAACAAAGCAGTGCCTTTTTGGCTAATTTACTTAGTAGTGCTGTAGTACTTAGCTTTTTTTTCAAAATAAATACTGCACAGAATTCCCTCATGGATTCTTAACAATAATCATGGAACGAGTTTCGTTTGACACAAGATTCATGAGTGCTTAGTTTCATAGCCTACTGCTGCATTTTTTCTATGTATGGCCTCGGGCATTTGGTAGTGCTCACGCAATAGTCCCCTGCTTCCCGCGGCTTAGCAAACGGTATTTCTATTGAGAGCAAGAGACAGACCTTATAGGACATCAGATTGCTGAGGTTACCCTTGAACCAATGCTTGAGATCCAACAGAGAGATTGGTACTTGGGTATTGAGACGGACCAGTAAAAGTAACCAATTCATCATTTCTTCACTCTGATTTCTAAGAAACCTCACCCAACTGCAATACAGTGAAGCCCAAAATACACACTCAAACATAATAATATTTTAGAAGTCTACAAAGTACAATAATAAGCATTATGGATAAGCAAGGTAAGCCACGCTTCCCCAGCACTCAGCACAGAAGCAAGGCTGCCAGGCACTTTCAGATCACCACTCATCAAGAGTGAACATTCTGAATTTTCTGGCGATAGTAAAAAGATGACAGTAAGTCAGGCCAATCTCTCTTTTGGAAACCTTGAGTCTAGGGATTGCTTGAAGCTCAAGGATCTGAGGTTCCCTATGGCCTATGTCTTGTTCTCAATGGAAATAGGTGCTGCTAAGCAGTGGCATTCTACGTGAACACCACCAAATTCCCTGTGCCATCCATAGAAAGAAAGGAGCGTTAGGCTGCGAAACTAAGCACTTATGAATCTTGTTTGAAATAAAACCCATTCCATGATTATTGAAAAGAAAACACAAGGCAATACTAAGCAGTGTTTCTTTTGAAAAACAGCTTAGTACTAACAAGGAGGCATAGTTAGAGCGATGTTCGGGATCTGGATGCGGATGTTATTTTCTGAAACTATATAGGTAACTGATTTGTGAATGAAAAACTTTGCTGTTTCTAAAAATTTGGAATTTTATTTTCCTGACTAGTTTCAATACACTGTATCATATTCATAGGACTAGCAGTACAAGTAGCGTTGCTGTGGGTTATATACCAAAAAGGGGGGGGGGGTGGCAAAGATTGGAAGGGGAGGGGAGGGGAAAGGGGTGGAGAGGAGATGTCTGTAGAGCGCTACATTGTTGCACTTCGCGTAGGAGGGGGGGAGAGGAAAGGGAACGTACTTAGGGAAGGCGGCGTGGGTTAGCGTCATGGGGATTATTTTTCGGGTGCAAAATTGGGATGTCCAGGAGGGGGGAGTGGAATGGGAAAAGGTGGTCATTAGTGATGGGCTCTTTCTTTTTAACTATTCTTAAAATTTCCAGTTGCTCCCTGATGTCCATTTGTGACCCTTTCTTCACACGGTGCAGCAACTCCAGGGTGAAATCCGCCTGATGTCCTTCTTCAAGGAGGTGGGAGGCAAACTGGGACATCCCCGTTTTCTTTGTGTAGTCTCGTCTGTGTTCTTCGCCTCTAATGGCTAGGTTCCTCCCCGTTTGTCCCACGTATTTGGCGCCACAATCACTGCATTTTAGTTGGTAAACCCCACTATGGAGGGTTGGGTTTATGGAGTCTTTAATGGGTGGAAGCAAGCTTTTTAGATTCCTGTTATTGTAGTAAGCCGGATGAATGTTCATTTCTTTGAGAAACTTTCCTATTTTAATAGAGGGTTGTCCTACATACTTCAGGCGTCGCCACGATCCTTTGTCATTTTCGGTTGAGGAGTAAAAATCCTTGATTAACATTTTTTTCCTTTTGCCTGCCAGTAAATCGTCGATTAATTTTTCAGCGTAACCATTGGCGACTGCAATTTTTTTAATTGTGATTATTTCTGACATGAAAGCTTTTGGCTCTAAAGGTACGGCTAATGCTCTGTGCAGCATGCAGTGAAAGGCTGCTAATTTTTGATTAATGGAATGTTTAGAGGATGAGTGGATGACCTGATCGGTGCACGTGGGTTTACGATAAATAGTGAACTTGTGTTTCCCGTTTGTGATTGAAATATTAAGGTCCAGAAAATTTAAAGAATGTCCCTCTAGTAACTCCATCGTGAATTTGATGTTGGGGTGCAAAGAATTGATCAGCTTCAAGAAATTTCCCAGTTGTCTTTTCGTTCCTGTCCATAAACATAGAATGTCATCGACATAACGAAACCAATAGTGTACATTATTCATGAGGGGGTTTTCACTTTGAAAAAGTTTATCTTCTAGTTTGTTTAAAAAAATTTCGGCTAGTAGGGGTGATAAGGGGGAGCCCATCGCTAAACCTTCAGATTGCTCATACACATTCCCGTTAAACAAGAAATAATTTTGATTAATACACGATGTTAATAATGATATGAGTTCGTCACAAATGTGTGTGGATGTCTTCACTTTTTGCAGCACTTCCTTTGCTGCGAGAACAGCTTCTTCTCCTGGAATACTGGTAAATAAATTCACTACATCGAAGGATACTAAACAAGAATTCTTGGGTGTGGTTACTTCTGTTAAGCATTTAGCGAGTTCAATGGAATTTTTTATGCTGTAAGTCGCACGGAAATCGGAGTGTTCTATGAATTTGCACTTCACAACCCTAGCTAAGGAATGTGTTGGTGAACCGATGCCTGACACCACCGGGCGGATAGGTATGGATTGTTTGTGCACTTTGGGCATTCCGTAAAACCTGGGGGCGGTGGGATTCATCTCCATGGCTTCCCATTTTTCTCTGGGGGAGAGTGTCGTTTTTATGTTGGACAACACTGTTTTGCACTGAGCTTGAAATTTCACTGTAGGGTCTTTTTGTAACAATTGAACATTGTTTTCTGATATAAAGGCTAAACATTTGTTAATGTAAGTGTGGTGGTCCATGATTACAGTTGAATTACCTTTATCTGCTTTGATGGCTAGCAAATTTGCCGTTTTGAAAGATTTTTTGATGGAATTAATGACTGATTCATCTGGGCTATAGGGAGTTAGCTTTCCATTACCGGGGTCCACTCCTTTTTTCAGAAATGAGTGTAGATTATTAGCAACGACACTTTTGATCACTTGATCTTCTCTTCTTAAGGCTACTTCACAATCCACGACCAGATCTACTAAATCACTGTTTCTACTTTTTAAGTTGGGACAAAATTTAAGACCTTTCTCTAGCATTTCTTGTTCCTCCGGTTTAAATTGGTGATTGGATAAGTTAATGACACTATCATGGAAAGATTGGGGAATTTTTGTCGGACTCACAGTTTCTTCCGTGGGTGGTGGTAGTTGCTTTTCCCTCAGTTGGAGCAGCTTCTTCTTTACCGTCTGGAACTTCTTGTGCGCTATCTCACTTGCCAGGCTCCTCACCCGATCGTCGAACACATTCCATTCCGTCCAGTGCAGAGATGCCGTCAACTCGGTGTAGAGGAGATGTCTGTAGAGCGCTACATTGTTGCGCTTCGCGTACCAAAGTTGGAGTTCCTTCTTTATCCACGCCTTCTTGGCTGCATTCAAAGCGTGGACTGCGGCTGGTGAAGTGCTGCTAGAACGGACACTCACGTATTTTGGGAAGATATTCCAAGCTATGCATCTGCTGTTGAAATATATGTTGATCATGATCACACGGAATTTAATTGTTAGCTTCTTGGTAGAAAAAGTGTTATG
The DNA here is from genome assembly GCF_921293095.1 of Ischnura elegans. NCBI lineage: Eukaryota > Metazoa > Arthropoda > Insecta > Odonata > Coenagrionidae > Ischnura > Ischnura elegans. The sequence continues at coordinate 63,581,935 of NC_060255.1, read as the reverse complement.
GCTTTCTCCCACATAGGCCCGGGTTCGAGAGATATTCGCTTGTAAAGATTTTGCGAATCATGACTTCGCTTGAGTAATTGCTCACTCTCAACTACGGCGGTGGTGGAGCGGTCTAGGGCTGTGGTACAGTGACTCTTTTTGTGTTCATCCTGGGTTTGAGTCCTGGCATGGGCACATTTTTTTCTCTCTTAAGGCCTGGTTACACGATACATTAACACATACAGGTCAATGTCTAAATGAATGAATGCGAGAATGAATGCCAAAATACACCCAACTTGTGCGAAGGCATCCACAGAAAATAGAACCTGTTCTAATTTGGTTCATGCATTCGTACGTGCTCCGTTCTGGTCTACCAAAATCATTCGCTCAAACATACATTAACTTGTACGTGTTAATGTACCATGTAACCAAGGCTTTATGATTATTGAAATCAATGTTACAACTCATACCCATTCATTTTATTTTGTTACTTCGTTTTTTTTTCATATTAATTTATGGATTTTAAATGGAACTCTGAATTGTGCCTTACCACGCGAATTGGAAGGTATACATTACTTACTCGTGAATTTTTGGGTAATTTCCTCATCCTCACCTCGAGATCAGTGGCCATTCTTGGTATGCTCTATTGACTTCACGACCCTACCACTCTAAGAACAGTATTTTTTTAATGTATTCTCCCCGTTCTGGAATACTGCTCTCCAGTTTGGTCTACCACCAGTTCCACTTAAACTTGCTCAACTGCCCTGTCAACTTCTTTTTTGGTGTAGTCCGCCATCGAATCTCCACACACGGATATGATGCACGTGACTCTATGCTTTCCTCCCTCAGGATTTCTAGCATAACTAACTGCTGTGTGTTATCTGGTCTGATGATTCTGCATAGAATCTTCAGCTGTTCTCTCTGGACCAATGAAATTCTCCCTCTTTTCTGTTTTCATGTTCTTCCTCGCCCCTTGTGTAATAACTCTACTTCACATTCCACGATTCTGTCTTTCCTTCTTTCAACGTTCTCTTTTATACCAAATCCTCTTCTTGTCTAACTCCATGGCTTCAAAAATTCCTTCCCTGGACCTCTTTTCCTCTACCACTATTTTCAAATCCTCCCAAAAATGCCACCTGAACAATTCACCCCTGTCTAACCCATGATGCCTTGTCTTATGTCCAAACATCTTGTTTTTTGTTTGTTTTTTATTTATTGTATTATCTTTAAGCTGTTATTTACTTATTGACAACAACCAATGTAAATGCCTTTGTGCCATTTTTGGTGGTGAAATAAATAAATTCTTAGCATACTTCGGGGACTAGCAAGGGTTAGTGTGGGGAGCAGAAATGCCACGAATAGAGATTCTCCATAAAAATCAAACCCGAAGCTTTTTTTCTATTTATTTACATCATTTCTTCAGCCAAAAATAAAGCATTTGCTTTACTTTAAATCATTTTTGGACCTTTTCTTAAGTCTTCTTAATATTTTTCATTTTGGCTTAATCATCAGCGAATCTAGAGATGACCTGACCTTTCACCACTGCCTTTATCCTCCTCTATCATGGGCTTCAGAATATTTTCTTGTGTGAGAAAAAAATTTCCTTGAATGTGGTGTGGGGTGGAGAAAATGTAATCCATGTTCCAGTTAATTTAGAAAATGTATTGTGTTTATAGGAATAAGATGGAATTTGAGAATTTTATTTTGCAGCCTCAGTTTGAATTTGAAATTCATACATAACTGATAAATTTCAGGCTTGACTTTGTGAAACCTCTCCATATTGGAAATAAAGGAGTAAAACTTTGTCAGGTTTGCTATTATATTAATATGGGCACGGCCCGGGTTTCGTAAAGATGTAACTACGTTACGAAACCCGGGTTGTGCTCATATTAATATCATAGTGAACCTGACAAAGTTTTACTCCTTTATTTTGATATTCATACGTATAAGTTCATCAATTTACCAGCTTTACCGGGAACTCTTTCAGCAAATGCAGGTGTTGATTTTGGAAATAAATATAGAAGAGAACAAAATGTGATGGTGAACCGTCAGGAATAAACAATTTTTTCCATAATTCTCACTGAAAATGTCTTGTTCGATTGTTCAACTGAATTATTGCATTATTTTATGAAGGCATTTTTAGAATCATTTTTCAAGTCTTGAATATCACAGTCAAATGACAATTTCATTCTTTAAAAAAATTTTGGCAGCATAGAATGGGACATATGTCATATCAAATAATTCAAAAAACAACAATTATTTCTCTATCAAAATTATTTCCTTCTAAAGGATTATTGAGGCATTTATAAGAAGATGATATTTGAAAAAGTAATTCATTTATCACAAAATCAGCTTCCACATGGCAGTACATATATGAAGTGCTACCACACCCAGCTTGTGTGTGGCATGAGGGTTGTCTACTCTAAAATTTTTTTGTCATTCCCTCGATATTCTTTAGATAAACTCTAAAATTGTTAAATTAATTCTGAAATTATATTCATCATTGGTTATTGCTGAAATGGGCCATGTTATATGATTTTTTCGTTAAATTATACAAGGCATTTGTCTTGAAATTTAGCCGTAATTTTTACAAAATTTGAAACTTTTATGGCTCCGGCAGTATTGGTTCCTATTATCTAGTTAAAAAAAAAATGCAATCTGAAACCCTGATATTAACTGACAGCTTAACCACGTAGGGCAAATTTCATCCCAAAGAAAAACTTCTTTTTTATCCCCACCCTCATGGAAATGGTGTATGTATTGAATCTGGTTTAATTGGGGTAACATGCCTGTGTAGATTAGTTTCTGTGATCTGGAAATGTTAAACTTAGCTTTAAATTGACTTAACAACTATGTATTCCTGTGGTCATTAATTCTACCTTATGATTAATATTCACTCCAAAAAGGTTGCTGTTTAGGACTGGTTAGCATCCTATAAAACAAAGCAATTCCCCTGGAAAACCTATTATAATTCAGTTTTTTTTTCTTTAATTAAATTTTCTTTTCTTCTCATTTTTTTCAACTTTCAAACTCAATCAAAATCAACAGTAAGATAATATTGGTGAAGGAGGCGATTCATTACATAACTTTGAGGAGGCACCTTCTGCTAACCCATATTTTAAGGTGAAATTGAGGTTGACCCCTTTTTGTTGCTGTGTTTTGTGACACAATTAATTAAATTTTGTACTCTACTTGTCTGAGTAGTTATTTTGTTTTCTGCCAATATGTAGATAAAGCCAGTATCTCATTTGGGACATTGTTCAATAATAGTTGTAACACATAATGTCATGTTCAACCAAAAAGTCATTTAAAACCTCATCAAACCAATGCAGTAACGTTGAAGAGGGGTTATTGAAATATTTAACTGAAAATAGGATACTGGTTGAACGGAAGGAGGATAATTTAAGTATATTAGGACTAGCCACGGTGATAACTTTATGGAGTCGCCCGCAATGCACAAATTGTGCGAAAAAACCACAGAGAAGAAATCTTTTACCTTGACTGGGATTCGAACCTGGATTCCCCGATTTTGGGTCTAGTGCTTTAGCCTGTCAAGCTACTGAGGCATCATTGTCCCTTGGGGAAATTTGAGGACTTTACCAGGCAAGGTCTGCTGAGCACATGATATGACCCGCAGTCCAAATCATGCGCACAGAGCCACAGCCGGAGAGGAAAGCCCAAACTTTGACCATGCATACCACCATGTCCATACCACCTTTTCCAGTATAGTCCTCAAAGGGATAGTCACTGGGGAGAATGATGCCTTGGTAGCTTAACTGATTAAAGCCCTTTACCGGAAATCGGGGGATTCAAGTTTGAATCCTGGTCAAGGTGAATGATTTCTTCTCTGGGAGTAGTATAATTTTAATTGACTGGATGTAAAAGTAGGACATATTATAGAATTAAGATTAGGGGGATATGGAAACAGACAGACAGCTTATGCCCTAGAAGCATATTCTTCAGCGAAATCACTGCCCTTAAAGCTTCTGGTGTACTAATAGGGGTTCTTCCTTTAAATTTAATTTAGGAACTGGGTTCTTTCTTGCTAAGCCCTGTTGCAGCACCCTCATGAAATATAAGAGGGATAGTGTAAGTGTAGTGTAATCAAAAAGTAGCTTTTTTCACGTTACTTTGATAGATGAGCTAATCATTACAAAGTCAGGAAATACCATCAGAATTACATTCTTTATTTCACCTTGGTTTGACACATTTTACCACTTTCACTTTACCACTTTGAAAACCTGATAATTCAGATAATTTGCTTCAGATTCTGAGAAGTTGGGTTTCACACAAATGCCCCTCGCAACATCCATGTCGATTTTTGAATAGCCAATGGTTTTCATCCAAGTAATCTCACAAGTATTGGGCAATCACTTTTTCCATTAGTTCACGAAATATGGATGTTAAACTGATTGTTGGTATTGTTGGTATCTCTCAACTAAGAATTTATTCCCACTCTTAAAGATAGTTGTAACTTTTGCCTTGTTCCAATCATTAGGAATCTCTCTGTTGTTTAAGGTTTCGTTAAATACAGTTCCAAGTTATAATTTCATCTGATCCAAATTTAAGGTTGTAGCTATGTCTGTCGGAAGTTCAAAAGAAGTACATAACTGAAAGAGTTGCCACCCGCTTTACATGAGTTGTTGATGTCATGACATTGAAAAAGAATTCTTATTCATAAATGAAAAAGAATTCTTTTTCATTTACACTTTCAGGGAAAATCAATATTGATCAGGGATGTGATCCTGAACGAAACTTTACATTTTGTACCCGATCCTAAAAGGTATGAAACAATCCAATTCACTTCGGATCAGGCTGGTATGAAACTTTTTGTTTCTAAAGTTACAGATTACATTAACTTTATTTTCTGCTTCGTATAGTTTCGTACTGAGAGGTACAAAACTATACTAAGTGAATAATAAAGTGACTGGCCGTGTGTCGTAGGCTGTGGGGGAAGGGTTGGGAAAACCCGTGCACCACTGGGTTAAGAGCCTGAGGTAGCTCTCGGAATAATAATAATAATAATGTCGTCTTTATTTTACGAGCAAATTTAGGACTAGATAGTCCCCTCTTACAATTGACTTGTTTAACAATCACATACATCCATGCCCTGGATGGTGGTCAAACCACCCAGGCGGGATTCGAACCCGCGACCTCTAGGTTAGCAGTCGGGGACTTTACTCCGGTGCCACTCAAGCCGGCAATAGGGGTTCATGTCCGAAGCTGGAATAGGGGTTCACGTCCACCAAGTTGTTTTCTTGTGGCCTTGGTCGGTACGTACTTACAATGCAGACAGAGGCGGGATTAAAAAAATGCTCTAACTACGAATACAGCGATTATCTTTCCCAAACTAAAGAGAATAACTGAAAACTTGGGGTAAATATCGTAAAAGAGGACTGCTACGAACCTCCTCTCACCCTAAGGCGCTACGCAATTAACTCACAAAATAAACGAAGAACAGAAGTGTATGCTTTTGGGTCATTCCATTTCAAATCACCCAATATGAATAAAATTTGTTGCTCGACATTTTAATTATCCTGATTTTTTTATCATTGGTTCCCTACAAGTAGACAATCACAAAACACCATTTTTTAATGCCATAAATATTTATGAAGGAAACGAGACACTAATAAAATGTTATTTCTGAGTTGAATACTTAAAAAGCTACACTACAACTACACACATGAAATTTTAATAGTTTAAACAATACGTATTGTTTCAGTAATTATTTAATCAAGCCCATGTGTGCTAACTTGCATTGCACGAGCCCTTGTTTGCACTGCAAGAACATGTAAAGTGGTTGAATTTTTATTGAAATTCGCTGCTCCACTACTCTTAATGTAGTACAGTCTCATTCATAATTTTTTTGTGAGATATTTATATGTGTATAAAGAACATTTTGTGAAATTTTCACTTGTTTTCATTCAGTCCCTTTTTAGATACTGACTTATGAAAATCAGCGTTAAAAGGCTTTCGGCATTGTTTGACGAGCTCTAGAAAAAAAGGAGTGCATTCTCTGTGCTAAAACTTATACTGCCAGTAGTTTTTTAAGTATTCAACTCAGAAATAACATTTTATTAGTGAGTCTCATTTCCTTCATAAATATTTATGGCGTTAAAAAGTTAGTATTGACAAATTTTTACAGAGTTTTTACGGATAGATTTTGACTGACAGTATTTTAGTATAGAAAAATTTAAAAAATGGTTTCCTAAAGTTCTTTTCATGATGAACACACTGTTTTTTTATTATTCTGATGTCTTTTTAAATAGCTTTGAAATTAAACTTTATGCAAACAATGTTTTTCATTAAAATTTGCCCAGCCGCCCTTTTAGAAATGGCTGCCAAAAAAGAATGTCTTGTAAATTTTTTTTCAAATGGTGTTTTGTGATCGTCTATTTGTAGGGAACCAATGATAAAAAAATCAGGATAATTAAAAATGTTGAGCAACATGGCCTGGGTGATTTGAAATGGATTGACCCTTTCATTGATATGTATTTGCCATGAGGAGTCCGCCTGTCTACTAATCTCTGGATGTTGCCCTATGAGGGTATTTCTCAAACGATAATGGATAGACCAGTAATATTAAAAATTAGGGTATAATTACATTGAAATCCCAACAAAATATTTCTTAAGATGTCCGTTTAGAAGAAATTATCGCATCAATGGAAGCCACTTACCATCTAATGCATCCTGTTTGAATTTTGAGTTGATATATTTTTCAGACCTTGTGATTCATAAATATATTGACCTTATTTTATAAATACGCATGCTTATTTCTAACCATAGATCTCTACTACCATGTAAAACAATTTCAGTCAATTAAAAAAGGAAAAGCACTGAAAATGACTACCGTGCAATTCAGGGCACTGTAATATCTGGGTAATTTTTCATTAATTAAACTATAAATTAGTGCTCTTTCAAACTGTTAGAAGAACGTTCACTTTATAATTGTTCATGATCCGATTTCAAATGATGTAACAGCATCTGAGTTTAAGCTTTTGTCACCTCATAATATGTAACTGTGAAAGCAAAAGAATAATTTATTGTTTAGTAATATTTTGATGTAACAATTACGAGACCCTTCCCTTCTGTAAAATTGTCCCACCTCAATACCCATATTTGGTTTATTTTGTGCCTTCTCCTATCCCTAGCCACTCACTTCTCACATTGCAAACTCCAACCCCTTCTTCTTTCCTTCCTTTTCACTTTTTGTCTCTCCTTAACACCTTGGTTTTTCCCTCTCATTATCCCCAGCCTCTTGCATGCTTCACATTATCTCTTAGTCCACAATGCAGGCCGTTGAAATTTCTATTTCCCTTATCCTGACTATCCCATCACCCAATGCCCAAACCTTCTCAAACAACCCCTTAACTCTTTCTTAAAGAGTGGAAAACCCCAGCGTGTGCAGTGTAATCCCTCAGTAGAATTCCGAAAACAGATGCTTTCCTGTCCTGCCCTTCCTCTCTCACGTGGATTTCCCAGCTTGCTCCCTCATTTCAGTGGTCGATGACCTTTCCTTCTCCTTCTGATTTGAAACTATATTTACTTTAAGAAGGTATTGTAAGGAACAAAAATTTTGTACGTTTTTGGATTGGCAGTTTTTTCCTTGAAGTGCCATTTTGGATTTGAGGTGGTTTCGTACCTTCCCTTTTCAGTTTAATCCCTTAAAGTAAATACAGTCGGAAACTATTGAATTAAATACTTTAAAGTGCTTTTTTTATTTGATCATATTCCTGACAGTGATAGGAAGAATTGGTCTAAAGAGTGAAAATGAAAAAAAAATCATGTGACGTCCATGCACAAGACCGAGGAAAAGCCGAAAAGGGGAGCACCAATTAGCATGAGTTGGTGGTATAACGAACTACATAATCATGGAAAGGGATAAAGCCATTTGTGAAATGCTTTTCCATTTTTTTGCAAACCCTCCTCCCTTTCAACACCTCATGATGGAGTTTTATATTTTTAAAGTAAAAAAGTTGGGATTGGTGCTAGCTGGATGGTTTTCCCAGGTGGCTCCATCTGACACTGACCTCAGGCTAACACTTAGGTTGCAAAAGCCCAGAAATTAGCTGCCAGGAATCCTGGCAGTGCCACATTCTGGAGGCACTGTCCTTGGAGGGCATCTAGCATAGTCCCTAGTTTTAGTGGACTCAAACAGTGGCTGCCCCTTCTTCCTTCACTTCTCCTCCACCTGCTCCCGAGGAAGGCCCCCGAGTACGGCACTACCTATAGGCAGTGGCTAGAAGATGAGCCTTTGTGTGACCAACTGATAGGTTTCAACATACAGAATGGAGTATACCTGTGACTCACTGGTGGGTCCCACTGCAATCTGGAAGGCAGGTTGGGGAACTCAGCTCTGCAGGGAACTAGTTATGACCATAAAATGATAACTACTGGATAGTGACAAGAGTTTACTTTTAATTTACCATCTAAAATTAAATCATACACTTTTTTCTAATAAAAAAGTATTTAGCACCTTTTAGATTGCTCTGCTGAAATGTACGCATTGAGTCGGGGGCGGATCCAGGATTTCTTTCTGGGGGGGGCCCAAGGATACCTCATAATACAAAAGGAACGCAATGATAATGGGACCGTATTAAAAATCTTGCATATTTTTTGAGGGTCTGGGGGGGGGCCCCCGTGCCCCCCCCCTAAATCCGCCTATGTATTGAGTGGCAGTAAACTAGTTTTATTACTTCTCCAGGTGGCTGTTGCATCGTTTAAGCTGTTTAATGCTCATCTCTTCTCTACACTATCGTAGAAATTCCTATCCATTAGCTGACACTGATATTTCCTTAGTTTTTAAAAAATTCATTTTAAATAGAGAAATAAGCTATTTTCACCACCGCTTAACTTCATAGTGAGAAAACTCAAATATTTAAAATGAAATTTTAGTTTAGGGGTGTAATTTTTTAGACCTATTTCTTAAAATTTGGTGGATAAACAAGAAAGAAATCCCTTAATTTCTGAGGGACTTAGTCATTCATAGCATATCACCAAGTTGTTTTCAATTTCTCAGGATAAAATGCCCCAACAAGGTAAAGTAACTCTTCTGTGCCTAAGTAATACGTATTAAGTATTGCCATCTCACAACACACTTGAAAAATCCTATTTTCTTCCAGACTCTGCCTGAAATACCGTATATGTCTGAATATAGTCCCCCCTTTTTTTTCCAAAAATGCCCTTGGTAAAAGTAAAGGGGGGGACAATATTCAAACGCATTTTTTTAACTTTTCCCGAAACTGAAGCCTCAAAATTAGGGGGGGGGGGGACTATATTCGGAGAAGTACGGTACTTCTTTGTTACCCATGATAGATTTGAAATTATCCTAATTCCCAGGTATTTGCTTTAATCTGGCACCTTTATGTTAACTCCATCTGCAAAATTGTCATCCGGGCTGATGACAATGTTTACCTCCCTTTCAACCTTTTTCCTAGCAATCTGGAGAACTAACTAAAGGCAGTGGTTTGCATTCCCCTCCCCTTCACTCACCACCATGGTACTCGTTTATGGTTCTCTAGCTGCCGAATGGGCTGTACACACTAGGGGATTTCCGCAGATCATTTAATAATGTTCATGTGGTGCTTACAATTGACCCTGGTAACGATGGCAGACTACACCAATAAAATGTTGGTGCGTATTCAAGATTGTTGCCAGATTCGTTAATTCAAATTCCAATGAAAAGAACTTCATTTCCCCAACTTTTTTCCATCATTATGTGACATAAGCTTTTGAAATGTCTATTTAGTATCCTAACATCATGATTGCCCTTGCATCATCACCATGTCTTGTTATGATTTCCTCTGTAGTGGTACCTGGAGAGGGCATTAATACATAAATTAGATGCCAGGAGAAGCTTGTTTACCAATAAGTACACATTTCTTTCTGCAATGGTGACAAACCACATTTGCTGAGTGTCCCAGAAGCATGGGTGTTAAATATGTATATCATTAATTTTTCTGTAATTTGAGGCTGCCAAAGCTCTCAAGAGTTATCATAGAACTATATTAAAGTAATTTTTTGGGATAACTGGCATGAGCCAATTCATTTTTATCAGCTGAAGATGTCACACACAGCGTTAAAATGACTGAAAAACTGTTCCTGTTGTTAGTAATTTCTACAGCTTGAGGAACATTTAGTCAAAACTGGCATGTGCCAATACATTTTTATCATCTGAAGATGTAGTGCATAGCATAGGAATGACTGAAAAACTGTTCATGTTGTTAGTAATTTCTACAGCGTGAGAAATATTTAATCAAAAATGCCAATATGTTTAGGACTTGTTGACACCCTGAAAAAGAAAGAAATTCATCTGAAAACCCATATAGTGAAATCTCTTATTGTTACTCAATAAAAAAGAAATGATGAATTTTGGCATGAAATATGTATTTGAAAAAGTTTTTTTGGTCAGCCTGTATGTATTTCTCTACTTTGGTAAATTTCGGCCTAGTGTGGAATTATTTGCATGATATATCACTTTCAGAAATCTTTTGTAGCATGGAGGAAAATCCATTTTAATTGAAACTTTCTTTCTTCCAGTAATGTGGTTCCTGAGATGTACAGTGTTCAAGAGCAGATTTCTAAGGAAGTTCCTAGCTCTTTTCAAGTGGGTGAATGTTTTAAAACTTACACTAAATCTGCAGCCACTAATCCAACTATGACAAGCAAACCAAACTATGAGTCAGACTCAACTGATAATTTAAATAACTATTCCGAGACTGTAGTTGATGGCAACAGTCTTCCGAAACATACAGTGATAAATTTTTATTCTGTGGCTGGGCAAAGTGATGGGACTGAAGTAAATTTGAGTGATACTTGTGAAACAGCAAGTAATAATGCTGTAAGAATACCCATGACCCATACTATTCCAGCTTATGCCCAGCATTTGCCTGCCACCACTTCCAGCTTGGATCTTGATGAAGACTATGATGAATGAATTTGTAAATATTTTTGATTTCAGTGATTTCTGTGTACCTGTAGGGAGTTGGTGTGTTGTGTGGTTTACATAAAATTATAATTTAAGTATTCACATTGAGTACCAAGATGCAATACATTCAATGTTGTAGTTTCGATGAGAGCAGCGAAGTATTTTCCCAATTGAGGGTGTTGTTGAACGCCTTCCTTTTCCAGTGAAGTCTTGTGTTTTTGTTCACAACTTTATGACTGAAAATTCAAATGTCATGAAATAAGAGAAAACTTTAATTTAAAATATGTATTTCTTTTTAAAAATTAATCTTTCTATGTACATGTACAAATACACTCTTTAATAATAGAAATAAACACCTTTTTTAGAATGAAGAGCAATTCATTGTTACTGTTCTAAATGTCATGGCTTTGGTTGGGTTTAATATAAAACATGATTTCAGCTTTACAGGGGGAGAAGACTGTACAAATATGATGATGCCGCAAATGAGCAATTGGTAATATTATTAATCTACAGTATGGTACATAAAAGTGTGTGATTTATATCTCGGGTAGATCCTTGTACTAATAATTCCCTGGTACATGGAGAGGATGATTTCCTTGAGGATTGTCGCTTGAAATCTCATTCCAAATATTGTTCATATTGTAATAATTACTTAAAATCACTCTTAAGCCACTGAAAACAATCATCTCAACGACTGCTAGCTTCATATAAATGTTCACACTTTTCAAGAAGCCGAAGAACTGGGTTGATGTTGTATGGGAAGAGAGCCTTAGCGACTAATCGCTCCACAGCGAGGCGCAATCTTATTAACACACCGATAGCTTCTCCCAAACGGTTTCTACCTATAGCAGCAGCCGTATGAACCACTTCTTCCCAATTTCGCCTCGCAAACTTTAAAAACCTAAGCAAGTACAAAAGGAAACAAGTTTCATTCGAAACCAGCAAATCGAGAAGTACTCCTGCATCATGTGATACTGCGTGCAAAAACTGAAGGAATGTGGCAGAGGGTGATAAGGCCCGTCTAATGAACAAAGAAGGAGGCACCGCAGAGCCGTGACCCCCAAGGGATGAGGCCGTTAATGGACCGGGCCCCCCCAGACCGACGGCAACGTCGAGACAGCACACCATACCCTCGACAAGGGCATCATCTTGGTCTGAGAAAAGAGACACAACCCAATGGGCGAGTGGCGCCTCGGGATGGAATGGCAAGAGAGATTTCACACACACATCCAGGCGACGGAGCACTTCCTTAATACCCCTTTCTATAACGGCAAGATCGGCATCCCTTGCTCGCCGCTCTTCCTCCTCCTCAATACCCATACCACCAACAGAACTATCGTCACTCGAGCTTTCACATCGTGTTTCTTTCACAGTGACAGCAACCGATTTGAGCACCAAGAGAACAGCTTTCTGCAAGAGGGGTCTGTCTTCGCACTCACCCGCAGCATCACTTGCATCACCAGCACCACGTCCCCCGAAACGACCACCACCGGCATGCCGATAAGGAAGGCCGTCTAACAGGCGCCAGTCCTTCACATTACGAACCACCAAATGAGCCAAGGCACAGGGTTCCTCCGCAAGCGTATCTTGTAGAGCTAGCGTGCTACCGTAACACAGCACCTCATTAAGTAATGATAGAAGATGACGCCACAAAACAGGTGGAAGTGATGGACGTAGGAGAGAAACTAGTTCACCAAGATGTGCTAAGAATGGCTCAGTATCTGCGACGGACAAATTTGCTTTCACTGCCACTATGGCCTCCCAAAGAGAGAGGAAGGCTACTGCTGCAGCTTCCTTTTCGTCACCAGACATACCAACCCCCGAATGGGGGCTTCCGAATGATCTTAACAAGCTACCAAATTCATTAACAACTTCTGACCATCGTGCAACCAAAGCTTTAATGCAGACGCACTTAACATGGCTTTCGTCATCTTCTGGGTCTGTTACTGGCGTTGAACTGCAAGTCCCAGGGAGATGCGAGGGTGGTCCATCTTCTCTACCATCAGCTGCGTCCTCAAGGGGATGGATTAGGTCAAGATCCCTCCACTCCACCACCCGCCGAAGGACATCCAGGGCAAATGTAGCTCTCCTAGGTAAGTGTCGGGGAGGTTGATGGCGATGATGGTTATTGCTGTTGAAATGGATGGAATGTTGAATGGATAGCGCCGGTGTTTGGGGAGGAGAGGGAGGAGGATTCACTCGAGCGGCAAGAAGTGCATCTGACAGGAGGGCATCCAGCCATGCTTGCTCGAGTCGTGAACGGGAGGCCAACAGAAGAGCGGATAGCGCCCTTCCAGCAGCAAAAACAACGAAGGGATCACCATGAGCAGATAATGCAATTAACTGGGGGGCCAACGACTGGGAAGACACTAAACGTTCTCTTGCTTCTGCTAAACGAGGGCACACAACTCCATGACCGCGTTGTCGCACTTCAGTTTCACAAAGCAATTGCACTGTTGCTAAAAAGAGTAAGAGATGGTCTCGAGTCCACTCTGGGTTGTGACCATCTTCCTCTAGTCCAGATGAGTGAAGTATAAAATTATCGCGGGGTTCCTCACTTCCTGATCTATCTTTTCTTACATAAACAGGCCCGGGGTACGAACAAAGGCAGTGAGTGAGTAGATGTGTTTGGAATTCGGTTAGAGTGAGCTTATCTTCACCCCATCCCTTTCCCTCTTCGACGTCAACAGTCCCTTCAGTTTCTATTCTTGCCTTCTTCCGCACAGGTTCTCCCATAATAGGTGGAAAAGATGATTCCTTCACAACAAAAACCATGTACACTTTCTTAATGGCAACTTATGAGAACTAAAATTCCATTCACTTGCTGCGGTACATCCGTGACACATCAAGACGACCACTGAGCTACCAAACAAGTAGAGGGTAGATTTGATATTAACCTCCACCGCATGATTCCTGAAACGAAATCGAAATGAATTGGTATATTTTGTCGGATGAGCAATTACAGAAAGCGGTAAAAATACAAATTTCACCTACATTTACCACTTCTTATTTCAATACATTACAAATAGTGTCAATTGCTATCAACGTTATTCGTTCGAATATGTTGCTCATTATAGAATTAAAATGGTTATTATCTTCCAAAACATGTTTCTAAAGAAAATTATAAGCAAAAACACACGTTTATTGCGCTAAATTAAAGATTGTGGCAAGTAGAAATGACTTTCTGGGCAGAACCTGTTAGAAATTCAGTCAAAAACTTTGCCTCAAATTCTGAGTTGGCGGACAAAAATTTGATCAAAAATTGATTACTTACCTTTATATTTACAGTCTCTGCATCCACAAAACCAATTGAAGAAACTCGAGGAGGGATTAAATTAGAATACATGTATCAAAAAAACTAAAAATATTCATTCACCTACACAATTCCATCAACATGAACAATATGACGCTGTCATCAAAATAAAAGCGCAATTATACACATAACTAATAACCTCCTACAATCATTCCCGGGCATAATAATTAAGTTATGGATATAGAAATTTTCTCAGGAATAACTCTTCATTGTTTTACAATTTTTTTACCCATAGAATGACCCTTTCATCTAAATGTAAATTCTTGTCTTGACTAACAAGTATCTTTGGTATCCGGGTTGGAAGTCATTGTGAATGCGATGTTGCCGATGTTATCTCGGAATTCAGCTACCTGTCTTAATGCATGGTGAGTTAGTTAATTGAGTGGTTTTTACTTCGATTTCCGTAGATATAGTTGACAGAAATTGTTATTTGTTTTCCATTCATATATTCTGATCGTAATTCTTTGGCTTTGTGGCCTCCTTATCGTGGGAAAGTGTTCTGCTTTGCCGAACCTGTTTGCTTGTAGTTCTCAGCATATCATCGTTTATAGTGATAAAACATGGTTAAATAGGCTCAGGATAATTTTATCGCGATCCGTTAACGGTAAGGACTTTCACTGAGTCCGCGTTGTATGCGTATAATTTAATTGGCAATACTGCATATGTACCCCCACCCCGAGATTCCTCTGTCGGCTAGGTGTGGCAGCCATATTTTTGTTAGTAAGTCTGCTTGTTTGTTGTGTCTATTGCGGAAATGTAGCAAGGCTACAAAAACACCAGCATTTGCCGATAAGTTCGGAGAGGAATGAAGTAATTATAATTATTTCTAGCTGTACTCTAGTGTCTTAGTTTCATTTCATTCAATCTAGACCAAGCGATGTTACCTTGCAATATTTGCAAGATAATTATTAGTTTCGAGGTTAATCGAAATTGTACCCTATTCGGACCCAATACATTGCAATTCAATCGTCATTTGCCAAAAATCCCCCTTTTTTCTCCACCTACCATGAATATGGAAGACTGATGCATCATTGAGAGGAGTAATACGCTTCTTAATCATCATTTTCACTGACTAACGACCTTTTATACTGGGTACATTTGGACTTTTAATAGCTCGTTTTTCTCATTGTCGTCGAATTGTGATTGGAATTCTGGTTCCTGGTGGCATTTGGTGTGATTATAAATATATTAGCATCTTTGGAAGGAACATAAAGCATTTTAAGTGTTACTGATGAAATTTATTGTAAATATTTTACAGGTCACACTGTACACAATGAGCAGAGAACCCCGAAGACTTAGTTTTTCCTCACCTCTTTCGGTCTTCCCGTGAGATGCACTTCTGTGGTGATGAGGCAGTTGTTGCTGCATCAGCAGCTGCTTCTGGTGCTGCCTGCGTATTCTCTCTGTGATCATGTCTGACAGTACTGTCTGCAAAGGGGGTGTGGTAGGGAGTGGTGGTTCAGCAGCCAACGCCGAAGAGCGCCTCAGGAATTTAGAATCTCTATTTCTTGGTGGTCCAGTTCTTGGGAGAGGGCTGTGCTTGAGTTTGGAAACACTTCTAGATGTGCTTCTTGTTCTCTACGATGAGTGCTGCAATTCCTCGCTTCGACGTGAGAAAACAGTGTCGGACTTTATTGAATTTGGTGAGTTCTCGAATGAAATTGGATGCTTTTTCGATTGTTTTTTGCTGTAACTACATCCGGTTTTATGGCGTGTTTTTGTGATATTTCTTCTTTGATAGATTCTTTTATTCTATGAGACACTTCCAAATAATTAGCTGTCCTCTGTTGAATTCAATTTTTGGGATTTTAAGTTTTCCATAAATCATCACGAAATGCAGTTTCCTTCCTTTTATTTGTCACAAAAAATTACTTAATATAAAATGTGGCCATTCTTTCTTAATTTTCCTTAAGGTGTCCTATTACCTAATGTTAACTTATTCACTGTTTCTGTGATATGATGCATACCTGCGTACAACTCAAATTGGGGTTTCTATCCTTCAGTTAGAAAACTTTGTTTGCAAGCAGTGAAGCTCTATATTTCACAAGACTCACTACTGTTAATGATGGTGGACTGATACTTTTCTCTCTACATTAAGTATATGAAGGAAATGATCTTCACGGAGATGCATGAATTTTCATATTTTCTATGCTCCTCTCATTATTTTTGGCTGTGCCTAATTTTTAATAATATGTAGGCGGGGTATCTCTTATAGTCTCTCTTTATGTTCGTTTCATATTGATCAACGTTTTGACGTTGATGTCTTTGTCTTTTCCACTGACTGACATAGTGACATTTCTTGGGAGTTTCTATTGATATTAGGGAATTCTGTGGCCATAATTTCATGAGCAAATCACTATCTGTTGATTTTGATGCAAAACAGATTAGAGTTATGAAGATTGAGCATAATATTTGTCCCATAGATTTAGATTCATTAATTGACATCGCACAGCTTGCAGTGTGTATGACAGATGGAATAGGTTTTTCCCTTCTTAAAATGTACTTTTTCATCTTATTAAGTATAAACGTCCAACAGCTTTTCAGTGTTGTTAGTACCTAACAACACTGAGAGATATTATTTTATACAATGATAGATGAGAAGGATAGGTGAAGAGGGGTGGGATATCAAGACTGAGTTAGAGGGGGGGAGGGGGTGAGAGCAACTACGGTACCAACAAGGGTAAATATGTAGACTAGGCCCAGGTCTGTCCTGATTTATGTTGCCACACAGGTTGCATTTTATTAGCTTTCAGAAATCTCCGCAGTATTGCAATGATGGCAAACCGATCCATTTATTCTTTATATAAGCTAGAGATTATTTACACTGGTGAGGGTTGGCATTGAAAAGTTATGAATATGATGGGTCATATCATTATGAATGTAAAATGTGGTTAAAAGCCCTAATTATAGCCTATTTCCCCCGTGAAATTTGGATTTCCCTGCCATTGCCAATGAGAGTGGAAAGTTTTTAAACCCATATAGATGCGTCGTAGGTGACAGTTTATTTAGTAGGTGACAGGAGAAATTTCCATTGAAATATTTATGGATGGATCTGTTTTTTCCTCCATTTGAATTGTTATGAAGAATCAGTGCTATACATTTTCCACAGATATCCATTAAGTGCGCACGCACTCATGGGCGTGCTCAATTCTATTTCCAATGTCCTTGTTATACTTATAGGTTGCTGTAACCATCTGGAAGTTTGACATTAGGGGTGTGTTTGTGGGAAGTAAGGGTTGCTGGAGAAAGGGTTGTTTGTTAACCTAAAAGATTGAGGGTGTCCAAGACACTGGCAATAAACATAGTTTGCAGTTTCTTATAGGTTATGGACACAGTAGGCACAAGTGCAATAATTAATCATGTATTTGCCCTACACATTCGCCCGATACATTTGAACTTAGTGGAATATGTCAGATAGCTCAAGTCCTTGAAGGATGTACAAGGCACTTCAAGAGATAGACAATCTCGTCAGTCTCATGGAGTGAATAGCTGATTCAGGCATGGTATGAGCTGAGTAACAAATAAAATGAATAAAAATAGTGACAAGGGAAACAAGTGCAAAACATATTGCAGGGATCGTACATGTATTTCAAACCTTGAAATGTCAGTAAATTTTTGAGGTCTGTATAAAGTCAGGGAGTATTCAGTAAAAAAATCTGACAAATTCTGTGTAAAATTGAAGCAGTTTGTAAAAAAATTCACTACTACTGTTATGCAAGGAATCTCTCCTAAAACAATCATTGTAGTATTTGCGATTGATTACTTGTGGGGTGGAGATTTCTTGTCTGAGGAGTTTTGAATGCTTCAGAGAGCCTTATCTAGCTACCTGCAGAGCCCATGTCATCTGCAAAAGTGTACTATGTAGTAATTTTGTTTTTACTGTCGACTGAGGAACGAGAAGTGTTAGCCATGTAGCGTGCATTGGCTAGTGGCTAGGCTGTTTGTTTTGAATCAGTTGCTGACACTTAAAACGTTGGTTGTAGGTAGTGGACAAGAGTGGTGGATTTGTTGTCTAGCCCATGGTTAGTCCTGCGTACAATGTTGAAATCACAAAAGAACTTAAACTGGCAATTGCATTCAATACATTTTTAATATAATACAAAGTGTTGAAACCAATTGTGAAGTAAAATTTAAGTGTTTGTGGGGAACTGCCAGCAATTTTTAATTTACTAATATTATCAAAGATAATCCAGTAACAGCTCTCCTAGTACTCACTTTTTCTTGTGGAAATTCTATTGTGTAGAGAGAGAGAAGAGTTAAAAATCATGGTTGTCATAGGTCATGGAATTAAGGGAAAAGTCCGGGGATGTTGAATGGGCCAGGGAAAAAATCATAGAAATCCATTTATGGCATCAGGAAAATGTGCAAGGTCATGGCAAACAAAATAATCACTACACTCACAGCTGGTTGAAGGCTAGCTTCTTTGGCTTGGCATGATGTGGTAAAGTTACCTGATGATCATCAGCGCTGAGGATGTTGGGAAAGTCTCCGCAAAACGTCAGCTAATACCATGCAGACCCTGACTCTGTTGGAAACCTGTGAAGCTTTCATCCATGCTATTCGACAGGAAAAGCTTAGATTCTTCACAACACAATGCATTTCAATGCTGCAAACAACATTATCGAGTGCACCATGAGTCTTAAGGGTTCTTCCTTGTATGTATCTTGGTGCTGAAAGGGTAAGGCAGCGGATGGGTTTGGGTTTCTAGAAGAAGGGGATATTGAGGGTTGTGCAGTAGTGGTAGCGGATACAGAAAAATCTCAAGGGGTGCAAAAGATATCTTGAGCTACCTTTTCTTTAACGCAATGAAAAATAATCAAGATAATCAAGTAACATGCAAGGTTAAAGAAAGTTATATTCTAACCGATTATACATGCATACACAACAGAGTCATCTTAAGATATAAAAAAGTTAGAATTGTGGTTCTGTAATCTGCGGCTAGGCAATGTAGGTGACCCCACAAGGGGGGGGGGTGCATTCCCCCTATGCCCCTCATATGTATCCACCACTGGGGTTATGGGGGAAGGATCCAAACCCCATCCTCCACCAGACCACCTCCCGTTAAGTACCAAGACGTATATAAGGAAGTACTCATAATACTAATGTTGTTTTTAACATCGGAATGCGTCCTGTTAAAATAAAACCCAGTGGAAATATTGCAATGTCTAATTTTACGACTATTTAGAAGTTCCACCACATGGTGCCTCACATCATGCTAGATACATAAAGACTTTTAGTCGAAATGCGTCGCACGCTAGTAAAACTTTGTGAATAAGAGGCATTTTGGTTTGATTGACTCCATGTCAATTATTCATATAAATAAATGGCAAACTTTTGGTACGTTGTTTAATAAGTATAATGATATAAAATATAGGTAGTAAATTAGATAGGTTAGAATATGTTCTAAGAAGACAGATCAGGAAAAACTCAGGGAATGGAGTAAGTGTTCTGGAAAATTCAGTTATGGCACTTGAATACGGCTAAAACTAGGCCAATGCGCTGAATTCTTGCGATGCACTAAGCAAAATAAAAGGTGATATAATTATTGTTTTAATTTTTTCAGATATTTCCTTTATTGGGAGTTTCCAATTACTTTCCATTGAAAGAATTTTCTGTTTGCATTGTTGTTACGTAGTTATTATCAGAGGTACTTCATAGTGTTAAATTTGCTATCATGTTGAGAACATATAAGCCAATATCTTCTGGATTAGGTTGTAAAGAGGATCTGTCATGGTATTATTTGTAAAGATAAGGATAATGTGGTAGTGCTTTTGCTGACTGGTGTCAGTATGTGTTGTATGCTTGGAGAACAAAGAAATTCTCTGGGAAAACCTGTAATCTTTTTTGGAGTTTTCTGGAGTTTTTTAATTGCTACGCAGTAGACACCCTGCTGGACTAACTAGAAGTTAATTGATGCTGATAAATCCTCTAGTACACATAAAGGGTGGAATTCCATTGGATAAAATGATTTGCCTTGACCAGGCAACCAGGCAGATTTGAACCAGGATTCTTTCAAGTTTTGATGGATGCTCTACACACATACCTAAATCTTCTCCTGCCTACTTGAATGATATAGAGAACAAAGTATTATGTATGTGTAATCAGACATGTTATGCCACAAGGTGCCTGAACTTTATGTACCAAGGGATGTTCTAAGATATATGCTGCTATCAATTGGCCATGCATGCATAATATAGTTTTCTTCTGTATTTTAACTTAAGTGTTTAGTAAAAAATATATCATAGGTGTGGAAAGAAGGTGGGCTAGTTACATCAAGGGTGAAATTCACCATGAAAAAATCAATTGTCTAAGCCAGAATTTGAATCTGGATCTCTTGATTGACGGTCAGGTACGCTATCAGTTACACCACCAGTTAGGGTTTAGCAAATTTATTTCTTCATGACAAATTTCACCTTTGGTGTACGTACATAATTTTGCTCAAGTGATACATACGGCATACAATCTAGCTTGTTACTTGCAGCACTTAAGAATATAGGCTGCTTGTTTATTTTTTGTCTTCTTTTTCTCCACAGTCAAGCCAGTGGTTTCCTCCGTGAAGAATCTCCGGTTGACGCGTGATGATTTTGAGATAGTGAAGGTGATTGGGAGGGGGGCATTTGGGGAGGTATGCGTGGTTCGGATGAGAGGCGGTACGAAAGAAGATGAGAGGGTGTACGCCATGAAAATCCTCAACAAATGGGAAATGTTGAAGAGGGCTGAAACAGCATGCTTCCAGGAAGAACGAGATGTTCTGGTGTATGGAGACAGGCGATGGATCACGAATCTCCACTATGCTTTCCAAGATGAATCAAACCTGGTAATAATAGCTATTCCCATTGAATTACAGTAGAATCTTACGTATAATTATGGTATTTAATGGCTTATAAGGTGTACCTTTTTTCCAAAATAATAGCTCAAAAAAAAAATCACCTGCTATTTTTATATGTGAAGGTTCCTGTATGGGTTGAAGTTCATTGCTGACTCCATTATATCTACTAATATATATGTTTTATTCAATTGAAGAATGTTGTAGTTGTTTTTGTTGTTATTAATCTCATTGCTATCATGTCACATTATTTATCGTTTATTTATTGTATTGTATATTGCTATCATTTTGCTTGCTTTTGCCATATCAAAGGAGTTGGGAGAGAGATTTAGAACATGCTTGATCGTTTTAATACAAACGAGCTTGTTTGATATCTTGCTTCAATTTTCATGATCGTATATGGTCTAAAAGTGACTAACTAAAGTTGTTTGGGTGCCGTGCCTTTGCGTGTTTTTTTTCTATTGTGCGTGCCATACTGTAATGAGTGGTGCCTTTTATATGCTGTCAAATACATCAACTTTTTTATTATGTGCTTATCACCCCTCCAGCCAGTTTCTCTAGCACTCTCCTCCTCCATTTCCTATCTTTATCTATTCAACCTTTTCTGTCTTTTCCTGTAAAAAAAGTTAATTGAATGGTGCAGGTGCAAAGAGCGCACAGAAACCAACATAAAATTTGCTTAGAATATGGTCATGAATTATATCTTTGGTGTTTATTTTTATCAAATATTGTTTATAATTGACAGTGGGTTTGTTTGCTGCATAGTTCCAACAAAAGAGGGCTATCTGAAAATTAGGTTTTCCATTAATTTGTGGATATAGAGGTCTATTTATAGATTAATATTTTTTTAAATTGTTTGGGATGATATCTCAGTTTAGTTTAAACTTATGGAAAATGGGAGGTGGCTTGAAAAAATTCATTACAATTTTATAAGTACATACATAGAATGTGAATAATTTATTCTTGTGGAAAATTTCCAATGCTTCAATAAATTTTTAAATGGTCTTATATTTATCTCATTCATTAAATACTTTTGCTATAATCATTTTTATGGCTCCAAAATCAGAAATTAATGAAGTTTATTTTATTTTTTTTCAGTATCTTGTGATGGATTATTACTGTGGAGGTGACCTTCTTACCCTGTTATCCAAATTTGAAGATCGTTTACCGGAGGACATGGCTCGTTTCTATATTGCTGAAATGGTGTTGGCAATTGGATCAATTCATGACCTTCGGTATGTGCATCGAGACATCAAGCCAGACAATGTTCTCCTGGATGCAAATGGTCATATCCGTTTAGCAGATTTTGGCTCCTGTCTTCGCCTCCATGAAGATGGAACAGTACAAAGTAATGTGGCTGTAGGAACACCAGATTACATTTCTCCTGAAATATTAAGGGTGAGTTTTATTTGATGGCCTCGTAAATTTTTCTTAGCCTATATCTTTATAAATATTGTTCATCTGGTTAGTATATTAGGAAAAAATTTAATGTAAAGTACTCTGTTAATGAATTTTTCGATAGGTAGTATAATTATTATAACATATTATATAGACTTTGCTTCATGCATCAGTCTGATAAAGTTCCTGTGTTAATTTCAGCTAGTGGAAGGGGCTGTTAAAAATTGAAATGGTAATAGAGTGTAATTTCTCTCTGTTTTTCTTCTTCCTCCCTAATTTGTGAAAAATACATCATTCTAAATTTTCGGTTTTGCAATTTCGCACAACTAATATTATCATAGCATTTTCTTTCTTCAAGTATTATAGCTAACTGCTTTTTGATCAGGGTTCCCACTCAACCGTGAAAACCTTAAAACCGTGAATAAGCCGTGAATTTCGTCGTATAAACTTAAAATTCTCTCAAACTTGACTTTAGAACTACGATAGTAAGAGCAAAATTAAAATTGATATGTCGATCATGTTTCAAAGCCAGTCATGTGTAGACAGAGTCCACGAGTTTATCTGCACACGTATATTCTAAGTGCAATTATTGGTCCGTGTGCCATGGCGACACATTGACCTTAAGCCTGTACCAAAGTCAGAAGACTGGTAACCAAAGTGTTCATTAACCCTGGCGAAAATTCAGACACTTCTTAATTTCCCTGGCACCCTGGTCCCTCCATTTTCCCGCTCACAAACTTAAGCCGGAGCTGGATTTTGCCAGCGACGTCAAGAGAGGTAGCACTTTCATTGCTGCGTTTGCATTCGTGGCATGTCGTGTTTTGTTAAATTTTTAGTTAACCTGCGGCCGATGATCGTTACGCGATCAATATTTCTGCCTAAAATGGTTTTTCTATATGCCGTGAATTTGACGACATCTAGACCGTGAAAACCTGGAAAAAACCGTGAATTTTATATTTCAGTTTGGGTGGGAACCATGTTGATGTATTTTCATTTAACACTAGTACAACTTCCTTTATTCCAAGCCTCGAGGTTTAAGCTTATCTCTTAAGGATGGAGGGGAGGTCATAAACTTCTCTGCACCCCTCCCTTTTTATCCATCACTCATCATTAATTGTACTCACAAGCCTTGATTGTACATTGTGATATACTTAAATGTCCTTTCAGTACATCTCACAAATGGTCACCTCTTATCCCACTCTATATTTTACACAGTTCCTGTAATTTGCTACCCCCAACTGTGTGAAATGAAATTTATGCTGTACTTTCCGATAGTTGACTTAATTTGATTCCAGGTCATTCCGATTATTAGTTTTATAGTCCCTTAGTCACTAATCACAATCCATCTGAATGAGTTTTGTTGAGAATTCTCTCCTGCACATGGCATGCTATAACAAGGACATGTGAGTCATGCTGATGATTCACATGCACCTGTGAAGTGTGTATCAATGTGTGAGTGTTCTGCTCAGCATTTGTGTTGTATAAAAACTGCATACTTATCAATGCCCTTGGCTTAAGTGGTGATGGATGGTAGTCAGCTGTTTTCCAGTAAATTTAAAAATTTGAATAAAAATGGTTTTTCTTGAAAGCTGTTAATTTTCTTGCTGTATTGGTAAAGGAAAATTTAGCATGAAGAAATATAAGGTGTAAGTTTTACTATTGATAAGGTATAATACGTGAAACCTTTCCATAAAAAACAAGCCTTATTATGGGTCAGTTTATATATATTTAAATAGGCAGGATCTGGGTTTCGTAGTTAGGGGAGTACCGTATAAGCGTGTGTTAAAGGTGCACACGTGTAAGAGGCGCACCCCTATTTTGAACATGGAAGCTATAAAGAAAAAAATTTTGCGGCATTTTTTAAGCTTATTGTGCGGTGTTGCAGACGTATGCCTGGAATCTCGACAGTTATCGAAATTTCCTCTTTCAATGCCAATTGAAAGAAGAATTTTTGATAACTGCGGCGGTAATAGCGGCATAAGAGGGAGTAGAAAGAGTTCCGACCCTCTCTTCGTATGCGCCGTTGCTCTACGATGCTAGTCCTACTCACGAACAATTTTGTTTAAAAGCTTTTGCAGGAGTATTGCAATAGAATGCAGCCGTGGAAAATTTTGAGTCAAAACACGACAGGCACATAGCATGAACCTTCACAAGAGATTGGACAACAATCGGGGCATCTCAGCGCCGTAGGATAATAACCACGTTGTAGATTTAACGGAACCACTCTCGGCCCTCCATAAGTCAATGCCTCTGCCGTTTTTTTCCCTTTCCGAGACCCCACACGAAAATGGGAAAATATCAAGTTACAGGGGAACAATGGAAATGTGTTTCATCCCTACCCCATCTCACCAACTGACCTTTTTCGGTCTACCAGGTTCAATTCTCCTAGTTTTTGGAGGCCAAATGCTAGGTGAGTCACCTGCTGAGCTCGAAGATATCTAGATATCTTTCAACAATTGTATAACACGCACGAGGTTCTAAAAAGAATGAGACCTAACGCGACATATATCTGACATCATTTAAGTTTTTTTAAGCTCTAATTGAATGACACAAAGATTTATAGTTAAAACAAGACTACTAATATTCAACATAGTCCAAACAGCATGATTTCGGAAGAAACAAGCGTAGCATAAGCGCATTCAAACATGACGAGACGGACTAGGAACTTCAGGCGACGCAAACTGCATCTATCACATTACTGCACCGTCGCCCCTTCGCTTTGGAGGCAACGACGTCACATGCAAGATCGGACGTGTTCTTCCCTTGCTCCTTCGCTCATAGCCTCGTAGCTTGAAATATGGAGCGCGCTCCTTCCCCTTGACCTCTCCTTCAGCAAGGCATGATTGCACGCCCGTTGCCTTCACGGGAGTTCTGTATTTCTGTTTTCCAAGCATCACATTGCACAATCGTGCTCAGTGATCACGGATCTGCATCCCGCAGCAGTTACATCCCGGACAACTTGTGCGAGACGCGACTGTGCGGCGTGGTGCCTGACAGTGTACAGTGCAACCTCGATATAACGACACCCCACGGTGCACTAATAAACACTCGCTATAGCGAATTGTCGCTTTACCGGAGGTGGAGCAAATGATAGCCAATATACCTGTTGCGAACAGATATACAGGAACAGGAGTGGTGCGGTGACAGATAAACATCAATCCGATAAACGTAAGCATAAATCCAGACGAAAGGCGATGTTTTTTTGCATCACTAAATTTCCTTACTCAAATAACGACTAACTATTCAAACAATTAATAAGCGCCGCACTGAATGAAAATCATGCAAAGCATTGTTTCGTCAATCATTATATTTATCGAACGACAGTTTACCACATAAATTTGAGACTGAGCACTCCATTAACTTCATTTCTAACAGATCGCTAGCAATTACAGAGGTTAAAGAGTCTTGATGAAAGTCTTCCGGAGGTGAAACCCTCGCTATGGCGAGAGCCAACACCGAAAGGGTCTCGTAAAAACGATTTTTTTAACACGCTTATTATAGGGTCAATTGACGGTGCATCGGCTATCTCTCGTAATAGCGGGGGTGTCGCTATAGCCCGTACTCGCTTTAACAAGGTTCCACTGTAGTTTCTGATATCGCAGTGGTTTTGAAGCATTTGTGGAAACCACTTTTCTAAATCCTTGATCTTGCAGCCATGGATGTGTGGTTTTCGGAAACCAGGTATGACACGGAACAGTAGGAATGCGAGTACAATCACGTTTTCACGTCTAAAAAGATTGCGGTTGGGAAAAGAAAGCTCTTGATGATTCCAGAAAGCAATCAAAAATAAAAGACTATGTTCATGAATTATATATAATCGTTTGATTTTTATAACTTATGAAAATTAAATGATATTCATGCGGAAGTTTGGATTATTCATGTTTTCCGATTATTCGTGCTGCCTCTCCTCATCATTAGCATTTTGGGTAAATAGTAGAGATGTGCGAATAGTATCCGCGAATACTCGAATACCTCGAATACTAGAAAGTATTAGATATTCGAGGTCTCGAATAGTTATGCGAAAAGTACCGCCTCGAATACCTCGAATACTTTGAATTTCGCGTCGTACACTGTCGCGCACACGTCGTTGGTAGTTGACTCGGAAAAATGTTGAGAACTCTAGTCTTTTAGTGCATGCAGCGCCGTTATAGGCAAGTTGACGAACTACATCAAATGCGTGGGTTAGAGTGGTGAAAAGAGTTCGACGTGGGGAACCTAAATTGATCCGGGTGAAAAAATCCAAAAATCCCCGGTTTCCCCCACCAGGAAAACCTCAGTGCCGTGGAATAGTAACTACGTAGCACAATTCCCAAAATCCGCTTCCTCATCCATCCATCAGCCCTCGGCCCCTCCTCCGACGCTTTCCTCCTCTTCGAAATCAAACAAAAGCCCCCAGCTCGCGCAGGTTTCGTACAAATGAGGCGAAGTGTTTATCATGTGTCATTTATGGCTAATAAGCACAGGCACTTAGTTTGAATCTTTTCCAGGAGATGAACTACCATAAGGAGAAACTCAGTGCCGTGGGATAGTAACATTGGCGCATTTCCCACGATCTGCTATCCCCCTCCATTCAGCACTCGCCTCAACCACCCTGACGCTTTCCTCTTTTCCGAAATCAAACAAAAAGGTCCTCGCTCGCGCAGGGATCATATTACGAAGACCTTAGCTTCGAAAAAAATATCAAGTTAAACGAGAACTATAAAGACGTGTCTCACGCCCCCCTTTTCTTACCCACTGACCTTTTTCTGCGTACCTGCTTCGTAGTTCCCCATTTCAGGAGGTCAAATGCTGCATGAGTACCGTGGGATAGTTACATTAGCGCATTTCCCAAGATCCGCTATCCCCCTCCATTCAGCACTAGCCCCCCCTCTGAGGCTTTCCTCTTCTTTGAAATAAAAAAAAAAGGTCCCAGCTTGCACAGGGATTATATTACGAAGACCTTAGCTTCGAAAAAAATATCAAGTTGCACGAGAACAAAAGAAATGTGTTTTGCGCCCTCCCCTTTTCTCACCCACTGACCTTTTTCAGCCTACCTGCTTCTAAGTTTCCAGTTTCTGGAGGTCAACTGCTGCATGAATCACCTATTAGCCCAAAAGGTGTCTAACAATGACTTTCGGCAATTGATATTACACCTTTGTTGGATTGAAATATTAGTAATGTGCGCGTAATTTAAAAAAGAACAAGACCAAACGCGACGCATTTCTGACTTTATTTAAGCATTTTACGCGAGGAAATAAATGTCAAAATAGGACTGAGACTAGGCATTCTGGCGAGACTCGATATGAGCAGCAGGGCTTCTTGGAAGTTGATGCGGTATTTTTTTCCGAAAACATATATCAAGTTACAATTTATGAGTGGTGCTATAAATCTTTATTGTTACAGTCCCTGAGGAAGGGATATTTTCTCAGGATATTTAGTTTCTCCCTCATATCAATTCCAATTCATCTTCTTATCTCGTGAGAACTCCCAAAGATGGACTGAAAATAATTGAAGAAAATCCGGTGGAGAAGAGCTTGTATTTTGCAAAATGCCTCAGATTGTCAGCTAGCACTTGGCAGCAGTAGTGGGGGTAAAGCGATGTTAGTTGAATTAATTATATGCCCAATTGTTTCCATAAAATTAAAATATTCCATTAATCAGCTAAATTCCTGTTCGAATCCTTTAAAGGAAATCAAAATTACTCCCCAAAATCTTGTGTTGCCTGCTGCATATGCAACCGAGTCAAACATTCCAGCATTCATCGTTTAGTATTCGAGGTATTCGAAATTCGAGGTGTTCAAAATTCGAGGAATTCGAAATTCGAGGTATCCGAAATTCAAGGTATTCGAAATTCGAGGTATTCGAATATTCGAGCAATGATTTAATATTCGAAATCGATATTCGAATTCGAGAAATCTGCTATTCGACCCATCTCTAGTAAATAGGTTACACCCATTGCAATCAGGATGGCAATGGATTTCCTTTTTTCACCCTTATCTGTGTCCTTTCAATTTTGTATCCTTGATCGTGGGCTAATCACTTCATAATCTATGAACTGTCTTGCAAATCTATTAGTCTCTTTAACTGTAAGTGTTTGCACTTCGTCGTTCAGGAAATGTTGGTAGATACTCGGCGGATCTGGTAGGTCCAATGGGATGCCTATGGTAGTACCACCAGAAAATTTGAATCTTCTCATTGTACAGGCATCCCCCGAGTTACGTAAGGGATGCGTTCCGGCGGACTCTGCGTAAGTCGAAATTTACGTAAGTCGAACATTCTGCATTAGTGCTTCAGAGATTTCGATCGGTGGGGTGAATTCCCAGCGAAGAAATGCACGGTAAATTCTCGGTGAAGATTCATTCAATTCACTGTGATAATCATGAACTCTTCCCCTTATTCTTACGTTAATAGATAAAAAATAATTAAACATTAATATAGTCTGAGAGTTGCATCTCGAGCATTGCCAATCAAAATGCGTAATGTTATTCTCTGAATTGACCGATCGCGTGGATTCGGAAAAGTACGGTATCTCAATGCTACATTACTAAACTGAATACTTAAATTGATTCATTATGTTATACTGCGATCTAAGGGCCCATAGTTTGCATTGTATACTTACCTTTAATCATTATATCTTCTGCCTTTTATATATTACGTTGCATGATGAATCTAGTGGTTTCATTGTCACAGTTAATAGACGTAGGATGGGTGTCGAGGACTATGAGCAAATAACACTCAAAAAATACCAGTAAATCACTATATTCTTAGATACATTCACACGCACAAACACTCAATCTTTCACGCACGCAAACACACTTCCATATTCTCAGATCTCAATAAAATGACGTGAGAATATGATCATTTGAATATTTGCTTCGCTGGAAACATCAGAGATTATTTCCAATATACGAAGCTAATTAAAAGTGAGCTTTTATTCAGCCAACTCCGTCATTAACTTGCAACAAAGTTAGTGGGGAAAAGCTTTCAATAACGCAGTATTCATTATATTGGCACACAATATGAGAGAACGAGAAAATGCAGCTTAATAAAATCTTTGCAAAATACAACACGGTAACCCAGTCGCCAGAAACATGTAAATAAGTACGCAATTAATATCGTTTGTCAACTTTTTCTTCACTTTTTTGCAGCGTTCTTTCCCAACACTCAAAATATCAATGCCTTTACGTGGGTACTAACCAATTCCTTTCTTCCCAAGAGATAGGACAACAATCGGGGCAATCTCAGCGCCTTAGGATAATAACCACGTCGTAGATTTATGGCCCCTTGCACACACACCGATTTTGGACGGCCGGTAAAATATCGGCCGTCCACATTCCAATAGTGAACAATGGGAGAGCATTGGAGCTTGCACACATACCGAACACGTGCCGGCACCGGCTAAATGCCGGTTAGCTGCCGGCCATTGTCACTGTGGATCGCCGTCGCCGGCTCAAAAACATAGCAACTTATCGTTTGACCGGTAAAAATCCGACGTGTTCCGAAGCATCGCTTTGCCGGTAAAATATCGGTAATTCGGTGTGTGTGCAAGGGGCCGTTTTTTTCCTTTCTGGGACTCCATAGGAAAATAGGAAATTATCAAGTTACAGGGGATCAATGGAAACGTGTTTCATCCCTACCCCATCTCACCATCTGACCTTTTTCGGTCTACCAGGTTCCATTCTCCGAGTTTCTGGAGGTCAAAAGCTAGGTGAGTCACCTTCTGAGCTCGATAATATATCTCGATATCTTTCAGCAATTGTATGACACGCACGAGGTTATAAAAAGAATTAGACCTAACGCGACGTATATCTGACAGCATTTAAGTTTTTTGAGCTCTAATTGATTGACACAAAGATTTATAGCTAAAACAAGGCTACTAATATTCAACTTAGTCCTAACAGCACAATTTCGGAAGAAACAAGCGTAGCATAAGCGCATTCAAACAAGACGAGTCGGACTGGAAACTTCAGGCAACGCAAACTGCGTATATCACATTGCTGTGCCTTCGCCTCTTCACTTTAAAGGCAACGACGTCACATGCAAGATCGGACGTGTTCTTCCCTTGCTCCTTCGCTCATAGCCTCGTAGCTTGAAATATGGAGCGCGCTCCTTCCCCTTGACCTCTCCTTCAGCGCTAGTCCAACAATGAACACACTCGTTCGAATTTTTTAAACCGCAGGTTTTGACGCAGGCGAATTTTCAGTTGCAAAAATCCTCATATTAGCGTCTGAAGATAGTTTTTGAAAAATCAGGTGCTCAGCGTAATGGAAATTGCTCGGCAAGACAGATGTTGACGAATCAGGTATGTCCTTCAAAACTACGCGTTTCTATACGTTTGATAAGCGATTAGAATATGCAGTATAAATGCCGCGGGATATAAATGACTCCTGGCAGTAAATTTAGCGCGCGCTCTGGAGCGAATCACCCCGCGTGATCTTCTCAATGTTCACCTCTGGGGTACCGACGTGACGGCGCGATGCTTACAAGAAATTCAAACAGGAGCATTTTAAAAATACATCACTAAGGGAGAAACTCCCCTACCTGCCGCTTGATTTTGA
The DNA here is from genome assembly GCF_921293095.1 of Ischnura elegans. Classification (NCBI taxonomy): domain Eukaryota; kingdom Metazoa; phylum Arthropoda; class Insecta; order Odonata; family Coenagrionidae; genus Ischnura; species Ischnura elegans. The sequence continues at coordinate 63,550,955 of NC_060255.1, read as the reverse complement.
CCCAGGGTTTCAGATGACTGACTCACTCTGTAAACCAAGGCCCCTCAGTTCCCCTTGGACTTGCGACCGGGTAGGGGAGGGGGGAAGATAAGAAGTTTGTGTAAGAGGCGCACCCCCATTTTCGGCTGCAATGTTTGGGAAAAAAGGTGCGCCTCTTACACGCGCTTATACGGTATATTATAATAAGAAAAACCCCTCAACATAGTACCTCTTTTTTTGTAATTCTTCATAAATAGAATGGAAAATCTGATCCCATGGGAGTCATTACCTTGCGATTTCAGCGATATTTTTCACAGCAGTAAATGAAAAGTTATTGGCAACTTTCCAGAATTTTCTAATTTTAATTAAAAGAAAATACAGCAGGCTCCCAATTATCTGGGTGTGGTTTATCTGTGTTGCAGATTATCCGTGCATAAGTTCACACTCCTTCGAGATTTTCCGTCATCTTTATTTAAAAAAATCAGACACAAAAATAGCAGGGTATTTGCATTATAATGCGTGGCTATACCGGGCGAATTATTTCCATTAGAATTCCCTTCGTAAAATAGGATTAATTAATTCACTTGCTGACAAGTGATAATTCAAGTTTACATCAACGTCTGATCTAGCATTGCAGATGACGATCAGCGGTGAGAAAAAAACTCTTAGAGTAATTTTAAAAGATTCTTCAGTGGTCAAGCAATCAAAATCATAAATTAAGAAATTTTTTATCTATTATAATTAGATGTATATTTCACATTCCAAATGCGTAATTATTGCCCTGGACTCGCATGCGGTTGAATACGGCCCAAGGGAACCGGAGATTTTGTTTACGCCGTAGTCAGTCAAGGTCAAACTGTGGAGAAAGGGAATTATGGTAGTAGATGAGTAGAAGTGAAGGCAATGGGGGAATTGTAGGTGGAGATAGCATGAGTCATAGTCAGGCACTTGCTTGCGTTGACAGTTTTGCATAAGCCCTGGTTTCCTAGTTGTCATTTTAGCTGAGTTTGTAATTTGGGTTAGGTGTCTTTATTAAAAATAACAAGCATCTGACAGATCTTCAAAGCCATACTTCTTCATCCTTTTGTTCCTCTGTATAATGCCGTGTATGTCTGAATATAGTCCCCCCTTTTTTTCCAACAATGCTTGTGGTAAAAGTAAAGGGGGGGACTATAGTCAAATGCATGTTTTACTTTTCCCGAAACTGAAGCCTCAAAATTAGGGGGGGGGGGGGGAGGACTATATTCAGACGGGGACTATATTCAGAGAAATACAGTAGTTGAGTGCATATAAATTATGAAGTTATTTCAATGCTCAGCAGCATTCAGATGATTTATTTTTTGGTTTATTATTGTGTAGTGCTATTTATATATACATAATGAATCTTGTTTTGCCAAACTAATTCAAATAACCATTAAAAAAATACTCAATCTCTCAACTAATCTTTTAAACCCTTTCATGTGACCATTTGTTCATGTAAGTGCCAGCGATTGACAGAGGTTTTGTGAATAGTGTTTCTTTCAGCTAGGTAAATTAGTGTTTCTTCTGTAAATTATAGGGAAATGACTCAATTTAAGATAAGAACTTATTTATAGTTGTGTGCCTCAGCACAGAGGTTTATCAGATTGCAATTTATCTCATCTTTTTGACGATTGTTATATTTTCCTGCTTTTGCTTTTTAGGCGATGGAGGATGGTCAAGGAAGATATGGGCCTGAATGTGATTGGTGGTCTTTGGGAGTGTGTATGTATGAGATGTTGTATGGAGAGACACCATTCTATGCCGAGTCATTAGTAGAAACATATGGAAAGATCATGAACCACAAGGTGTGTATACGTCTTCAACAATACATTTAATGTATGCATGTTTCTGGAATGTCTCTCTCACATTAACCTTTCCCATTGGTACCAGCCTTCAGTTTATTTAAACTAAGCATTTTTCTTTGTGGGTAAGGGTTCAAATCCTGGCAGTGACAGATTTTTCATAGAATGCCTCCTCCCTGCTTGAGTGGATTGTAGAAGGCCCTTCAAGCACTGCATTCTGTCCGTTGGATTGGCTGTTTACTGTTTATTACTGATTTATTTTCGTTAAAGAGTTTTCCGATGCTGATGTTTGTATCCGATGTTTCTATCCCCCCTTCCTCCCGTACTATTCCCTAATGATACCAATGACCTCAGCTTTCAGTTGCCTCTGCCACCAATACCAATCCTACCAATATTTTCTTGGTGTTACATTACTGTATTGTGAGTTGTGGAAATGTGTTTTTTCTTTTTTCTATCTACTTGTAACCTGGAAGATGTGAATGGAACTTAGAAAAGAAGATTTAATATTTTGTCTCACTACAAGTGTTTCTGTAAAATATTTAACATTTAATGTGGGCCTATTTATCTGTGTAATGTGAAATTATGAATAGTGTCTACTGAACTGGTAGTCTTTAAAATTTCCATCTCTCTGATTATTGGGTGAATATGTGGTGAAGCAGAAATCTACTGTTCTTTTTAGATGGTTGCTATGCTATGCTTAAGTTTGAATGCTAGAGCTGATGCCTAATTTGGCATTGAATGCGTAAATGTATTTTGCGTAAACAGATAACTAAGCATGCCCTAGTGATTTGTATGGTGTCTTGTCATGTAATTTTCATTTAGGGTAATTTTTAATCCTGGATGACTTTTTTATTTTTCAGAACTGCTTTGACTTCCCGTCAGATGTGGGTTATGATGTTTCTAATGATGCCAAAGATTTGATGAAAAGGCTGATATGTAGTTCAGATTTTAGGTTAGGACAAAATGGAATAGAAGACTTTAAGGTAATTGTCATTTTAAAGGCTTGAAGGTTGACGAACCATTTCGAAATAACTGTTTAATGGGATACCATCTATAATGATATTTTACATTAATACTTCATACCTCTCTTTTTTATTGCAATTATTAACTCTCTTATTGCCACTTACTTGGAGTGGTATTCACAAGAAATGCTAATTTTTTTTAAATGAAATGCAACGCCTTGGAAGGAAAATTTTGGATAACTTCGTAAACTAGAAAATTGTCAGCCAAATTATCGCAAGTTGACTTTGAAACCACTTTCCTAGTTGTTCTTAGAAAAATTTAGGATCTGATGAAATTGTATCACATAATGCTGTTTATTATTTATCATTAGATACACAGTATTGTTTATTACTCGGAACAAATTCTAGATGTTATGCTATGCTTAATGAGGTACATCCTGTGTTCCCTTAAAAAAATCCCTCGCAAATAATGATTTGTTACTATTTCCTAGGCAAACTAGAATCATAGGTGAAATTTGATGTGATTGTCCAGTGAAGCAAACGTGTTACGTAATGATGAAAAGGGAGTGCAAAAATTCAGAGGAATTAAGTGATATTTTAAAATAATTAAGTCTGGGGGAATTTAGGGAATCTTGATGCAAGTTTCCAAGTAGGCTTCCGCGGAGATTATGATGATATCTGGTGATTTTTCCGGGTATTCTTCCGCTTTTATCCATTTTGTAGGACTGTCCTACAAAATGGATAAACGCGGAAGAATACCCGGAAAAATCACCAGATATCAATCTTGATACAACCCTAATTTTGAAGCTGGACATTGATAATTTTCAAATTAGTTTTGGAATTATTTATTTTTTACATTATGAATATGTGTGTTATCTATGAAGTCAATGTATTCCTCTAAGCAACTGAAAAAATTTCTTTGTCTCCTATCAATAAGTCACCATTTCCTGCAGAATTTAGCTTTTGATGCCAAAAATCCTTATTTTGCCTCTTCATATTTTTATTTTCATGAAATGAATCAGACAAGAACTCTATACAGACCACAATATAGTATTTACTGTAACTCGACTGTTTTAAAAAGCCCTAAGCATCATTTTCAAGAAGTTGACACCAAACGTCATTATCAACCTATTGATGATGGTATTTGGTGTGTCAAAACAGCATTGTTGCATGTTGTCAACATGTTGTCAATTTTATGATGGGGAATGTGCTAAGCTGATGTATTATTCATTTAGTATGAATTTCCTCAAATTTTACCCAAAGTCTCAAGTTTCATTGTTATTATTTGTTAATTAATTAAGGATTAGGAAACATGACATGAAGTGTGCTATGCAATGAATATGAATTTCTAGTGGCTACTTTTTCGTTAAAAAAAAGGATATTTTTTCTTCCAGAACCATCCTTGGTTTGCTGGTTTAGATTGGGACACAGTGAGGGACAGTTCCGCCCCATACGTTCCAGAAGTTAGTTCCCCAACGGACACGTCAAACTTCGACGTCGATGAGACTGACGTCCGGGCTGGGTCGTCAGATGCTGTTCCTCCCGCTGCTGCCAATCCTGCATTTACTGCTTTACATCTTCCTTTCATCGGTTTTACTTTCACTCAAGGAAGGTGAGGAACCTTTTGCAGGCATTTTTGGTGCTGGTGACATTTGTATCCCAAAGTATCTTCAGCAGACGAGTGAACTTTGCAGGAAAAGTGTATCTTATGATTCGCCATCTTACAACATATGGAACCTATTATAAGTGGGCTCATTTTCGATACATATTAATTCTGTATTTTTTAGAAAAGTGACGAATGCTAATAACTCCTTTGAAAAATCATCACCAAGGCTAGCTGAATGAACTTTTCCGATGAGAATTATCATTGCCTGGTATGTCAACTTATGCTGTTGCTGATTTTTCACTTGGGGGAATAATGTTCCAGCAATATCAAATCGATTTCTCAGCCAATCAAGTGCATAGGCATATCTCTCAAAGTATTTTTGGTGGACGAATGAAATTTGTTGGGGATGTGCATATTATGATTCTCCATCTAGCACAGATGAGAATGTATTTTTAAGGTGGGCTCATTCTCAATATGTGTTGATTATGCATTATCTAAAAAAATAATCAGTGCTAATAACTCCTATGGTTTTTTTGAAGTTAACCGTAAAACTTAAAGACAAATTTATTATCAAGTATACAAGAGAAGCAGGTAAAAGCTGTCGAATCTTTTCATTTTTTAAATTTGATTGATTTTTTTACAAATAGTCTTATGATAAAAGCCATTATCCACATCGCTAACAAAGTAATCTATTTGAATTTCGCAGATTGTGCTATGAAAAGTATGAAACATGGAAGCAATTTAACTACTGCAACACACATCTTTTACTTTTTGATATAGGACAATTGTTTGTGAATTTGATACTCTCGAGTCATGATTACAGTTTGCTGTTGATTTCCAAAAACAGTTTTATTTATATAATATAATTTTAGTTTCATTGTTGTCAATTGATGAAGTAAATTTGTGGTCGATATAGAAACTTATGATTCTATTTTGATTTTAATTCAAAATGTGATAAGGTTGGATGTATCACCACAACAGATTGATGAATGAAAGAATCTGATGAGAATAATCATTGCCTGTTAGGGCAACTGATGCCGTCATGAATTTTTCACTTGAGCGATTAAATTTTGACAAATATCATTTTGAATTTTCCTAAAAAAGATTTAGGTATATTTTAGTAACTCTTTCCTCATTACAGATGAGAGACTGAATGCAAGAGTTTCATCCAAAGATGAACATTTTAGCAAACTTTGATAATTTAAACCTCTTCTTTGGATTGGCTGCTCACACCACCTGAAGCATTGTTAACAGCATAAAAGAATTGTACATCTGGATTTCTTGTCTTTAAATGATGTTTTGAGGGACTTTTCATCAAGTTGAACAGCTTATGAACACACAGTCAAATTGCGTGACTTCATAAACATTCCTACCATCAAATTGAACTTGCTTGAAGAATTTGAGCGCCAAAATACTCTTGTTTGTGTGTATATTCATGGTGGAGAAAAGTTGTGTCTTGAAATTTTAACCCTAGATAGCTGACGCCAGTAGGAGCCGAAATTACAAATGATTTTTAGGTCGAAATCGCACAAATTACAGGAGCTTGAAGCCAAGCACTCCAATTGGTTTCACTGATTGGCTGCGAGTTTTCTTTGTTGCCAGATGCACGGGCGCAGCTAAGAATTAAGGCTAGGGGGGGTTTTAGGTGCAATTAATACTTCGGGGTGTGTGGGGTTTTTGCATATCCGCCAGGGTAAGTGGGAGTTTGGGGGCTCTCCACCAGAAAAATTTTAAGATTAATGATTCAAAATGGCGAGTTTTACGGCTTTCTGAGGGATATTTGAGTAATCCTAACAATATCCTATAAGTAATACTAATACATTAAGTAAAATGGATTAAACTTAAAAATTTCTCAAAGCTCTGGGGGGGGGGTTTATCACCCAAAACCCCCCTCGCTGCGCCACTGGCCAGATGCTCTGGACAACTCATACAGAACCCGAAACGTCGGCTGCCTTAAATTTTGGTACCTGTGCACTAACCCGAAGGAAGTTCATTCATTCTTACCTGAAAAATTTTTGCTCGCCTAAACTTTTTCTGATTTTCAATGATCACTAAAAATAGTAGTCATAGTTTTAATTTCAAATGCCATGAAATACTTATGTCTGGAGTAATAATTGTTTACCTTATGCATAAAAAAGTAGGAAACTACTCAATTGGTTGAAACACTCACATTTGAATTATTAGGTCCTGGTTTGGTTCCAGTGTATAGCATATTTTTTGTCTTAAGGATTTTTCCTGATTTATTTTGAATAATAGGGTAGTTTCCTTCATCAAAGAAAACGAAAGGCATTGATTGCGATTCGTTACCCATCAATAGTGTATTCATAGTATACCAATTACAGTGGAACTTGGTTAGCACGTTCCTCCTTAGTACGTTTTCCTCCTTAGTACGGCGATTTCCCTCGGTCCCGGTACCATCCGAACAAAATACAGGTAAAAGAATTTGGTTAGTACGTTTGAAAAAATTGCGCTTTCCTGGTTAGTACGCTCAATTGCTTGCCGTGACGCAACCCGCAACTCGTTCTCTAGTGTCTTCTTAAGGGTCGCAAACGTCTGAATTCATGATTAAATTTATTATTATTAGCCATTAACATTCTTCCATTCATTCCACATCTCTTTCTTCTACCGTAATTTATCCAAATGCATTTCTGAATTCTTGTGACGTGCTGAATAATAAAATGCGGCCATTTTTCGGGAATGTCTGACTATGAAAAACTACAGCCAATAAGAAGCCCCAATTTTCCCCACCCCGAGCTCCTCACCTTCTGTTGCCTTCGGAGCGCTTGGGAGTGCCCACTGCTGCGCACAAAGTTCGTGAGTGGGCAATTGTTGCTATTGCACGAGTAATCATGATGAAGAAATGAGTCTTAACGGTATTAGACAATTCCCACATTATCTAAAGCAGTACTGCTCCATAAACTCGACGTCGTGCGTATTTACTTGACTACTGTTGCGGGAGCAGACGATCCTCTGGATCTCCACGCGAATCTTAGCTTAAAAATACTTGATCTCGGAACGAAAGCAGATGACATTGGACAAATTTTGAAAGTAAATTTCAACTGTTTAATATAAAATTTTCTTGTAATTACGTCGTAATATAATAATCTTGCGTGTCATCAGTCGATATATCGATCGATTTCACAATCGAAATGGTATCATTCCAGAAGCGAATGTCTACGGCTGTTGCCGTAATTTGAAAGTCAATATAATTTTGCCCAATTTTTATGATGTTTATAAAACCAGTTGACTTACTCCGCGTTGTTGTTATATTCTCCGAGTACGCTGTGAGAAAGAAAAATGACTTGTCTTCGCTTGTCTGAGCTTCACTCGTCCTCGTTCTGTAAATATATATAGGATTAATCACGGGAGATAGACGCCGTAATCATGAAATCGTCTCCGGGATGTCCATGAAAAATTGCGATTTTTATTCACATGGTATTGTTTTTCATGGTAGCGCTCATTTTCTTGATTTTAAATGTGAAAAGAGTTCAGGAAGGCGATCCTATGAGAACTACCGATAGTAATTGTAATTATGACGACTTTTTCACTGATTGCAATATCCCCGACTGCTATTATTTACTTTCCTCGTTAGTACGTTTTCCTGGTTAGTACGTTGATTTTTCGTGGTCCCTTCAGAAACGTACTAACAAAGTTCCACTGTATTTGGTTTTAGAAATACCGGTTTAGACGAATGGCAATGGTCCATTTTTATCCTCATTTGAAAAAGGCCAGATTGGCGCCCATGCGATGCCACTCCACGTGACATCACAGGGACCTAGTTTCTATACGAGTAGATAGGAGTTATACATTGTCTGAGATTACCAATGCATGAATGAGGCGCAGAGCTCAGGGAAACGTCTTAATAATCACTTATTAAAACTAGCTAAGGTCGGAAAGTTTTCTTCGTTTGATAAGGTATTAATAAACCTTATTTAAGCCAAGTGCTACCAGCTAGCAGGGTACTCAGCTACCCGCTAGCAGCCTGCGTCGTATCAGCGCTCAAGCCTCCCTCAAGGTCACCACACAGGGCGGCAGTGGGAACGAGAAATACGTCACACGGAGAGATTTCCCGGATTTCATACTTACCCGTCGCGTTTTCGCGCGCTTGAAAATTTTCACTTTCCATTTAATCGCGAAAAATAGATATCGTCAATTAAAAATATAAATGCGTTAAATACGTACTCCAGGAGTAATAATCTTTCGATTTAGGCAATAAAAAAATAATAGGAAATCACCCTATTGCGATCCTTTTTAATTATTTATCAATGGCAATTTTATTTTTTTCAGTTCCATATCTGACCTTGGATCGTTACCAGGTAATCAGACAAATGCAAATAATTCAGCTGCCGAAAAGCGTTTGAAGCAGTTGGAAGAGGAGAATCAACATCTTTTGAAGAAGATTTCAGGTACTGTAAGCATGTGAAATGTGATTTTATTTTGTGAATGTCTTAGCTGAACGCTAAATACGAATGACGCTTTAGTGCTGGTGGCTCTAGATGGTACATGTCTCTACTTCTAGAATTAAATGGGACTACAGCTGATGAAGGAAGGAAAATTTCACCAACATCTGAAGGGAACGGAATGAGGAGGTTGCAGGATGAAATAAATATGTTAACTAAAAGGAATAGTGGTTAGTAATTGAAACTGTGGACAAATACTACTTATTCTTTATTATGACCTGTCTCTTTGATATTAAGTTTCCATTTACTTGACTATTAGTATTCATACACTGTTCATTACTTTGCACTTTATTAATGTTGTATAAACAGGTCACATGCACTTGTAACAATTTCTGATTGGAATTGAAATGAATGTTCGAAGACACTACTGTTATAAATTTTAGATTTTTATAGCTTGCTTCACTAACTCTTTCTCTGAAGGTCACTCAATGTATTGCCATATGCAAAAATTGCTTCCAATATCTGCTGTTGTTGCTCAAATAGTCACTGTTTGTGGACTTGTAAAGTGTGATAGAAATGGGTTGCTTTTCATATTCTACTTACTTGTATGACTGATTTTGGCAAAAGCAAGGGGATGGCATGGTTTACTGTCTTTTATTTGTCTTGGCTGATGGAGCACTCCCTCAATGGAATCACTTGGTTCTGAAGTTTTGTCATTTTATGAAGTAACATATGTTTTATTAAGGAATTTCCTTCTATAATACCAGAAACATCATTTTCCTTTGACAAGAATTCCACTATTATTGTATTTTACTTACTAAGTAGTGTGAAATAAAGGAGGCTAGAAGAAGCATGTTTAGGATAAGGACTGTGCGTTGAAGTGTTGCCTTTGCCTTGATCATGCATGTTAGACCCAGTATGGATATGTTTGCTTGAAAGCTGTAATTTTTCATATTGATTTTAAATTACTCTGCAAATGTTATATCTTGATGACTTAAGCCTTCTTAGGTGTTCTCGTGTAAATTATTAATGCTTTAATAAGTAATTGACGGAATCATTTTTCCTATCCAAGTCTTGATTTTTTTCCCTGTGGATGGTGTTTGAATTGTAATTTGCCACTGCTTAATCATTTATGCATTCTTTAATGTTAGCTCAAGATTAGAGTATTTTGTGCATTTTTTTGGAAGTTGTGTGAAAGAAAATGATTCGCTGCTAAACAAAATCCCAAGTCTCAGAGTGGTAATGTGATTTTCTGCTGAGATATCAAATAATAACTTTGCAAAATTATTATTTCACTGAGATACTCTTGCAATATTCCCAGGCCTTTGACATATTTTTCCAGATTGCTATGCTATTTGCAATGCAAGAAATGCAATTTTTTTCTGTTTCTGCGGAGCAACTTTCAGTAGAGGTTTTATTAGAAGAATCTCCAAATATTTGGTTCCATGAACTTCATATTAATGACCGCTATTAATTAATTATAAAAAAAATTAGGAATCTAATGGACATCAAAGATGACTCTTTTATGTCCATTTGATTGCCAATGTTTTTCCCCCCTCTCCCAATGAATTTTTTTTGTGCTTAGTTGCAGTTATGTTTCCTTGTACTGTGACCTCTTGCCCTTCTGTTTTGATATTTCTCAGACTTCCCTCATCCCTTAGACTACATTTTTTTCTGGTCTTAAAATTTTCATTGGTGCAGTAACAGAAAAAAAAACATCATTTTAAGGAATTTTTAATTTCATTACTTGTGTCCAATGCATATAATGATGCAATTTTTCAAAGCAAGCAAAAGTGTAATGATTAAATCTTTCAGTGATTGAATTTTAAGTTGTTGTTTTACTCATGGAAGACTCTCTGTCTTTATTGGCCCAAAACCATTATAAAATACAAATTCCACATTTAATGATGATTAAAGATCACGGTAGAAAGTGTTGTCACTTTTGTTAAACACTAAGCCATGATACCACTTGTAAATCATGCCTGTGTCTAGTACTTCACACTTAATTTTATAGTTATTTGTATTTATAAGAAAATATGTATTCCTGCAGGCTTGTATTGTAAAAAAATAGCATTTATCCATTGATGAGTTTTAGGGATGAATCAATTGTTTTTAATGTAAGTTCTAATTTCTTTTTGTGGAATTGTTTTTCACTCCCAATTTTCTCAGTGAATTTTTTCATTTTCATTGCATAATTTTCAGAAGCTTTTAATAATATTTGCAATGGTTATATAAAAAATACCAAAATGAATACATAATCTTGTGTAGTAAGTAGTGATAGGTGGATTACAAAATTTTAGTGATTCTGATACCAATTAGGGTTCTGACATTTTGATTCCGATTTTACCAATACCTTCAGTCAATTCTGATGCCATAGGCTCTAAGAAAAATATCACTTAATTCCAGGCAACAGGACAACCACGTAAAAAATTATTACCCTGTGAAAAAATCAGTTAACAAAAGCATCACTCAAATGATCACATGGTATAAAAATATGATTGCTAAATTTCAGAACTGATTTTATGTTTCATTAATGTCACACAGGACAATGGTATGGAAGAAACAGTTGTTACGCTTATTCGAATGTGTTTTGTTTTTACGATTACGTGGCATGAAAATTCAAATGATGACTGTGAGAAGCACGGTTATATATAAAAATTTCTGGTGTGAAGTACTAATGGAATCGGTATTGATTTTTCACCTTTGTAAATTCTCATTTTCAATCTCAATTCTTGGCATCAAAATCGAGGAATCAAATCGACCCATCACTATTAGTAAATAATCGGGTTCATAGTTTCTGTCATTTTAAAATATGTAATTTGAATTATGGTGGTTGAAAAAAACTTTCTGACTGGATTCTGCACTAATCATTTCCGTACCAATTTTGTTTTGACTTGGTTCCCATTCCAATTCAAAGCTTAAAAACTGGTAGAACTGTGAATCTAACGAGTGAAGGGGCTCATCCCTAATGAGTTTATATATGTTGTATATTTACTTTCCTCTTTTCAAGAATATGCGGTTGTAGTTCTTTTTTTAAAAAACCTTGACAGCTTCATCTTAATATGTAATTTAGTCAAATTTTAAATAAACTTAAGTCAAATCAATTGATATCGTATTAATGGATCAGTCTTTTATGCTTTGTGTATGTTGCTTGCTTGGTTGTGAATACCATATAATAACGAAGTGTTGGTGTAATAATAATGTATAATTCAAAATGTTTTAAGCAATTTTCATTTACAGCTTCAGTTGTCAATTCATGTTTTTTGAGCTTTGAGTAGTAAAATTTCTGTGTTGCTAATCGAGTAGTGTTGGTGGCATAATGAAGCATTTATTAACATCCACACATTCTCTCCTAATATTCTGTCATTAATTGTTTTATATATGTATTTATATTTTCTTCATCCACATAATGGCAACTGTCCAAGCTAATCTTTTTTAACTTCTGGGAAAATTTTCAGAACTTGAATCACAGTTGAAAGGTCTCGAAAGTCAGCAGTCGGCAGAATTGAAGCGAGAAATAATGAGCAATGATACGGAAAGTGCAATGAAGGTGAAAGAGCTAGAAAAATTGATTCGGATATTAAAACAGGAAAAAGAGGAAGCTCAAAAGGTATTTTAATTTTCATCCATGTATAATTGTGAATAATGAGTAATTTAATATGATTTTGAAGACAATTTAACAATTTGTTCTTTCTTTAACTTGTAGGAAAAGCTTGACGTACAAGACAAATTGAAGCTTCAGGACAAGGAGCTGAAGGATGCCCTTAGCCAAAGAAAATTGGCAATGACTGAATACACGGAAGTTACAGATAGGTAAGCTACACATCTCACTTTTACTTGGAATGCTTCTGCCACTGAATTTCTTCTCATTTTTTAAATTCATTTAAGAACCTCTGAACTCTGGCTTTGCACAGCAAGTGTTTGTATCCTTTAAGTGCAAGAAATATTTTCCGTTGATCATACTGATTCAACTTACCCCCTCTTTCTTGATTTGAGAAATTTTTGAGAAAGAGAAATTTTTTAAATTTAAGAAATTGATACCATAGTGCGGGCTGAGTTCAAATGCGTTTCGATGTATAATCATCGATCACAACTAACCTATTGCATCAATATACTCAATTAACAAGTTAAGAATTCTTAAAATTGTATTTAACATTTCAAATAGAAATAAAAATTTCCATCATTAATTGTTCATTTGAAAATCACTAACTAATAACTTTCAAATTTGCCCCGCTTGGCCGGCGCTGCCCTTATCCACACCCTGGGTAGATATTTCATGGCTACTTATTTTGTGGCCAAAATATGATGGTTTTACTTATATGAGGTTCGACACGTATTATTTTTACCTCCTTGAGCAATTTTAAGAAGAATTGATTTTTCCTCAGGTTATCAGAGTTGAGGCAGCAAAAGCAGAAGCTCTCTAGGCAAGTCAGGGACAGGGAAGAAGAGTTAGAGGTTGCCATGAAGAAGGTCGACAGTCTCAGGCAAGATTTAAGGAGGGCAGAGAAACTCAGAAGAGAGCTAGAGGCCAGGGTAGAGGAGGCACAGGTAAGAACATCTTTAAATAATCTGCTGTTTGTATTGTGGTCATTATCATCATTGAGATGGTATTTGGCTTAAATTCATTCTTTATTATATTTTAATATGCGAGGTAAAATTTAGTGTTCCAATTCAATTACTGAAATAAGGAAAAAAAAGTGTTCGACCCATCTGTAAAAACATTGTTTTTCTTCCTCGTGTAATCCTGATATAAAATTGAACAATTAGAAACAATGCTTGCACACCATCCAGATATGTAAGTTAGGAATGGTGAATACCTATTTAACATGAATGCATTCTCTATTCTAATTTATGTTTCTACTTTCTTGGAAGAATTTTTATAATTTGGGTTCCTAATTATTAAAATTTTAATGAAAAGTCACTTGTGTATCCTTAAAATATGCATTTAGCTCAGAGTTATGGTGTGTTCTCAGAGCTTATAAATTCATGTGTGTACTGGTATCCCTTGCTTAACCTGAGAGATACCTCCATTAAAGGTGTCGTGTTGCATGGATTTTGTATCAAGCGAGAATTGTTAAGGGGAAGTTAACTTTACACTTTGAGCTGCTTCAGACTGACTTTTCTGGGACAATTCCTAAGTGTTTTTTCATGCATAACAGTTAAGAATATATAGATCCAAGGTACTGGATGAGTATTCAATGCATGTATGTCATGACATTTTCCAATTTTTAGGCGGAGGCTGGCAAGGAGCGAAAGTTAAGGGAGCGGAGTGAAGAGTATTGCAGACAAACTGAAGAAGAGGCTCAGAGGCTGAGGCAAAGGACTGGCGCTGGCATGGAAATTGGTGGTCCTGGCAGCCAAGCTGCTCAGGAGATTTCAAGGTGCAGTTTCCCCTTATTTTTGACAAAATTTTCCGTGTTTGCTGAATAAATTGCAATTTTTTTAAACAATTTAATGAGGCTAGTAGCTTCGATTAACTTTGTAAATTTCAAGTCTGGTAAGCTAAGTCTTGTGAATTGGTAGACATGCAGTTTTGGGAAGCGATGTAAGGCAGGGAAAAAAATTGAGGTGGGAACAGGTTTTTTTTGGGGTGTGGGAGGGAAGAGTGAAAATGTGGAGTATTGCAATATCTTTTGTGAGAGTTTCATCTTCTTTTGAAGGCAGGCATTGTTATCTCCAATTCCATAGTTATGGTGTCTTTCCTGTGGTGGCTCGATCTGGTAGTCAATGGGCTAATTCTTGTCCTTTTCAAGTCTTCTCAAATATAATACCTACCCCTTCCATTTCCCTCTGCTACCGCTAACCTTCAGTGAAAGTTCTTTTTGACACCCCTTGCCAAGGTCTAATCCAGTGAGTTGTTTCATGTTTTATCTGGTGGAATTCTAACATATTAGTTAATTTAAAGTTACTTACAATTTTCACAATTAACATAAATTCACTTCCCACACCCAGTTTCAATGCATTTTGTATTATCTTCAGGTTATGATTTACAGAATGAACACCTAAAAATAATATAAAATTCATTGAAACATATGGAATTCCAAGTAAATGATCAACGTATAGACCCTCACTACAGCTGTGCTGAACAATTCTTTTCCATGAACAGCTTCTCTTGAGCAAAAGACTTTACCATTGAATATCAGCACAAGACACCATAGGTGGAATACCTACCACATGGAACCAGAGACAATGTTCACAGCTTTCATAGGAAGAAGACTCTGCTGCAAAAAACACTGGGATATCCAACACCCAACCATTATGCCTCCACCTTTTCCTCCCACATCACAAAAATTACCCATTCCTACCGTAAGCTTTTCCCTTTCTCGCCCAAGTCCTTCCCACTAAATTTATGCCAATGCCTGAGACTTAGCTTACTCCAAAATGATAGTATCGAAACTAGTTTTTCAGACACCCAATTCGTGCTTGAGAATAGTATGAAGGACACTTCTAGCCAACAGTCCATCCATCAGATGGGACATTAAGCTGTGCCCCCTTTTGTGCCTTTTGATTATAGGAGGCTAAAGTCAGCACTGGGTTTTTCTCTACTCTTCCTTGCCTTCCCTTCTCATATGTCACAACTGACCTTTGCTGTTGGTTGTCTCCTCCAAATACTGTACTAAAAACTAGTTATCTCAATAAATTAGAAAAATAACGAATGGAAATTTATTCAACAGCACATGATGGAATGGTTTCACCACAGCAACTTAATTGCCTCAATTTATATCATTTTACACTTCATCAGTCATCGCAATTATCTCCTACCTCATTTGTCCCACATAACTGAGTTGACTAAAGTTTTTACTTCTCTGAGTTCCTAACCATGTATTTCTCAAATTATTGTGTTTCACGTTATTCTATTCTGATGAAAGATGTATACTTCCTTGAATAGGTTAAAAGCTGAAGTTGAAAAGGTTGAGGTGCAATACAATGAAAACTTGGCTCAACAGCAATCAAGGTTCAATTTAGAGCTATCCACACTTCGTGACCAGCTTCAAGAAGCTGAGAATAGGAGGGATGCCTTGGAAAGAGAGGTGAGTGTCTGTTTTATTGTTAAAAAAATACAAAATGATTTTAATTATCATTTTATGTACTTTGTGTATCTTAAAAGGCATTAGAAAAGAAGCCGGTATCATTCATTTAATTCTGCTCAAAATAATTCCCACAGCTATCAATTATAATAACGTTTCTGTTTTATTTGCATTAATTTTGTTTGTTTTGTGAGTGTGACGATAATATCAATCTTTTAACCTAGAAGTCTAATCATGTTCATACTGCATATAGTTTTTGTGGAAATTTCTATGTTGAACGATCTAGTATCATTACAGCCTATACCATCGTAATACATTTATACATATTTTATTTCTGTATACCTTTATGAATTTATAGAGCACATTCTGATTGTAAGAAATAAATATATATTAGTATTTTGAAGCCTGAGAAAAACTGTAAACATTCAGTTGACAGGGAAAATCTAAAATCAAATATGTTTCATCTATCTCTGCAGAGACAGTGTTTTCCTTTTAATTTGGGTTGTGGATCACATCTAACTTCAAATTGATGTATTTTTTTATCAGGTTTTAAACCCATTTACTAAAACCAATATATTTAACTTAATTATTATCAATGGAATTAAAACAGAATTTTGCTCGACAGGTCGGTGTTCTTCGGGAGAAACTGGAGGAGGCTCGTCTGGAGCAGTTCACTGAGAGTGAGGAGACTCTCTCGGAGGTGAAGCGCATCCACGAGCGAGAGAAACACATCCTCATGGAGGACAACAAGAAGCTGATGATGGACCTGGATGCGGTAAACTTCTTTCTTCTCATGCATCACCTTTAAGGCCTGTTAATAGAAAAAGATAAAGAAATATTTGGAAACAATTAGTGTGTGATTACAGTTCCATATGGTCCTAAGGTGCCCTTATTATTATAGTTTTCTACCGGTTGTAGTAGGTTTGTATGGAGTATTTATAAATTATTCCCGCAGTCTCCATTCCGATCATGGACATTTTCTTCCTCCTCCTCTCCTTCCTACCAAATATTCCCTTCTTCCCTCTTTTTGCCAAATATTCCATCTTCTTCCTTCTAACACTGTTTTTAACATCCCTTGTCTGCTCAGTACTCACTCCATCCAAACCCTCTATCTCCTCTATATCTCATCTCGAAGCTTTCTCTCCTCCCCCTCTATACCCAGCTCCTTGTTGTACATCTTCACCATTCTTTTCCACACTCACATTTTGAAGGCTTCTAGACTCTTCTTGCCCTCCTTCCTTAGCATCCACTTGAAGACTGTATATGAAATTCGAATAATGGATAACTTTGCATCAGAGAAGATCGAATAATGTAAAAAGCTCATTATTTGAGGTATTCAGTGATTCTGCTATTCAAACGTCCCATCCCTACTTTAAACTTATTTACTCAAACCAATATTTAACTTAATTATCTTTGATGGAATTTGGAACAGAATTTTACTCGGCAGGTTGGTGTTCTCTGAAGCACTCCTCTCTAGCCTTGACTTCCAGTTCTTATATGACGTTCCTCTCATCAGCCTTTTGTATTCATGAATTCCTCCTTTGCTAGTGCAATGCTTTATACTGTTGTATATGCTATGATTCATCTATCTCCCTTATTGATGTCACATTTTATTTCTCTTTTTACAATCAGTTAACGGAATCAGTGAATCGTATTCAAGGTGAGAGGAGGCAAATTGAGGAGGAGTATGAGGAGCTGAGGAACAAGAAAGAAGCCATTGCCCAGTGGGAGGCCCAAATCAGCGAAATCATACAATGGTACGTTAATATCTGCCATGGTTTTATGGTCAAGGCAACGATGTGTGAAATATGGATTTAGAGTAGTTACAAAAATATTTTAATGAAAGTAAATATCACAATATAATAACTAGAGATGTGCGAATAGTATCCGCGAATACTCGAATACCTCGAATATTAGAAAGTATTCGATATTCGAGGTTTCGAATAGTTATGCGAAAAGTACCACCTCGAATACCTCGAATACTTTGAATTTCGCGTCATACACTGTCGCACGCACGTCGTTGGTAGTTTACTCGGAAAAATGTAGAGAACTGTAGTCATTTAGTGCTCGCCGCGCCGTTTTACGCAAGTTGACGAATTACTTCAAATTCGTGGATTTTAGCGGTGAAAAGAGTTCGACGAGGGGAACCGAAAATGGTCGGGTGAAAAAATCCGAAAATCCCCGATTCCCCCCACCAGGAGAACCTCAGTGCCGTGGGATAGCAACCTTAGGGCATTTCCCACGATCCGCTATCCCCCTCCATTCAGCACTCGCCTCACCCACTCTGACGCTTTCCTCTTCTCCGAAATCAAACAAAAGGTCCCAGCTCGCGCAGGGATCGCATTATGAAGACCACTGCTTCGAAAAAAATATCGAGTTACGAGAACAATAAAAGCGTGTTTCACGCCCTCCCCCCTTTTCTCACCCACTAACCTTTTTCTGGCTACCTGCTTCGAAGTTCCCCATTTCTGGAGGTCAACTGCTGTGTGAGTACCGTGGGATAGTTACATTAACGTATTTCCCAAGATCCGGTATCCCTCTCCATTCAGCACTAGACCCCCCTCTGAGGCTTTCCTCTTCTTCGAAATAAAAAAAAGGTCACAGCTTGCGCAGGGATCATATTACGAAGACCTTAGCTTCGAAAAAATACCAAGTTACATGAGAACAATAGAAACGTGTTTCCGGCCTTCCCTTTTCTCCCCCACTGACCTTTTTTTTCCTACCAGCTTCGAAGTTCCCCATTTCTGTGGAGGTCAACCGCTGCATGAGTCATCTATTAGCACAAAAGGTGTCTAAGAATGACTTTCGTCAATTGATGTTACACCTTTAATGAATTGAAATATTAGTAATGTGCGCGTAATTTCAAAAAGAATAAGACCAAACACGACGTATTTCTGAGTTTATTTAAGCATTTTACGCAAAGAAATAAATGTCAAAATACGACGGAGACTTAGCATTCTGGCGAAACTCGATATGAGCAGCAGAGCTTCTCGGAAGTTGATGCGGTATTTTTTTCCGAAAGCATATATTAAGTTACAATTAATGAGTGGTGCTATAAATCTTTATTGTTACAGTCCCAGACAAAGGGATATTTTCTCAGAATATTTGGTTTCTCCCTGATAGCAATTCCAATTCATCTTCTTATCTCGTGAGAAATCCCAAAGATGGACTGAAAATAATTGAAGAAAATCCGGTGGAAAAGAGCTTGTATTTTGCAGAATGCCTCAGATTGTCAGCTAGCACTTGGCAGCAGAAGTGGGGGTAAAGCGATGTTAGTTGAATTAATTATATGCCCAATTGTTTCTATAAAATTAAAATATTCATTAATCAGCTAAATTCCTGTTCGAATCATTTAAAGGAAATCAAAATTATTCCCCAAAATCTTGTGTTGCCTGCTGCATAGGCAACCGAGTCAAAAATTCCAGCATTCATCATTTAGTATTCGAGGTATTCGAAATTCGAGGTATTCGAATATTCGAGCAATGATTTAATATTCGAATTCGATATTCGAATTCGAGAAATCTGCTATTCGACCCATCTCTAATAATAACCTTGGTCCCACAATGACTGTTTGTCCCACCTCTTGTCTTAAGAAGAGTGCTTGATGTGTTGAAACAGGTTGAGGTGTAGTAAATAGAAAACTGAGGGAAAATAGAAAGTTGGTTCACTTGGCAGTTTTTTTTAATTCTCAACCTCCACAGTGTGGGCAGTGAGCCACTTTGCTTCCTCCACACCATATTTCCTCTGTCACCTCTGTCATTTTGGAGCACAAATTTGTCTCTCAAAGCAGAGTAGCAGTCTCACAATCTTGGCCACCTCAATGGATTCTCCGGCCAGAAGCAAACTGTGGAACAACTACCACAACACTCACCAATTGGCTTCAGCTATGACATTTATTGAGATTTATGCTTCTAAAAGAAAATAATTTTGTGAATGAATTCTGGCTGGAGGTGACTCAGTATGACGCACTCAAAATAAGGCAAAGATAGCAGCAATGGATGGGCCAAATTTAACATAGCAAACCTAGAAAATTCAGAAGGACCAACTGTCAAACAGTCAAATGGCTACAACTACTGTGGTTTGGGATAAAAAGGGGAGTTGCTTGTGGATTTCATGTTGCCAGAAAGAATGATGAATGCAGCTGTTAAGTGTGAAACATAACAGACATTGCACAGAGTCATTAAAAACAAAGAAGAAACATGCTAACTGACATCTTGGAACTTTTGTGATCAATGACAACACCAATCTTCACAGTGCTAATGCTGCTCAATATCTCCTTGAGAAATATCAATGGGACATTTTCAGTCACCTACTGACTTCCATCTTTTCGCTGGATGAAAGATGTGACTTGGAGGGCATATAACAGACAACAAGCTTCATGGTAACATTAAGACTCATTTAAAGTCTTTGGTGGCATCATTTCATGGAAAGGATAATGTAAAACTTGTCCATAGGTATGGCCAATATTTCATTTATTCAGGTGATTATATAAAAAAAATAACCATAAGCGTACATAATTTTTAGCAATGATTTTTCATCATACACTTTGTCTTTGATATATTGCCCATTGGAGGACGAAATAGCTATCCTGGAATTATTCATTTTGAGATGAATTTCCTTTCAGTTAAATGCCAAAAATTGAGCCTTTCTTCAGTTTGAAAATGCAAATTCTATTGCTAAATTTTATGTTTTCCTTAAAGGAACTTTCCTCACATGTTTTTTAATCTTCTCTCTTCAGGGTTAGTGATGAAAAAGATGCGCGGGGATATCTTCAAGCCTTGGCTACAAAAATGACTGAAGAATTAGAATTCCTGAAACATTCAGGAGTTGCCTCTGCACCCACAACTGTAAGTAATGATATTTTGTTTTTTTCTAATGCTCTGATTTTTATGGTATACTCTTTCTATTATGTGCTCTGTGAAACTTAATTTCAATGGGAGAGGGATGGGATAAGGTTAAAAGTTAAAGTTTTCAGGGAAAGGGGGGGTTACCAGATTTGGGAAATGAGGTAGGGGGTATGGGTGAGGATTCACTGTTGAAGGTTAAGGTTAGGCTATGGGAGTGAGGGAAGTGGTTCATGATGAAATGACATAGAAAATGTGACGGAAAAGCAAGCTACTTCGAATTTCCTGTATGAACTATGATCTTTAGTTCCTCAGCAAACTTGAATCACAGGTGAAGTGGCCATTATTGGATGAGCAGAGCAAAAATTTTATGTAATGATGGAAAGGAGAGAGTGAAAAAGTCAGGAAAATGGAGATTAAGATGTGTGGGAATTTGAATTTGAAATTTTGGAAGTTTTGTTGCAATCCTGACTCTAATCACTTGCTAAAGGTGAAGTATTACTGTATATACCTTCTGTCAAATGAAAATTGAAAGGATTAAAATATTAGAATATCATACATGTGAAGTATCAATGTGGTGTGTAATTAATATAATTGGGCTGTTTTTATGAATTATTGTGATTTCGTTCAACTATAGGACAAGAACTGGAGGAACAGGAGATCTCAAAAACTTGATAAGATGGAACTGCTGAATCTACAGAGTAGCCTTCAATCAGAAATTCAAGCCAAACAAGCCATAGGTGAAGAGCTTAGTAAAACTAGGTCTGAACTTGTTGCTGCACAAAAGTGAGTATTAATATTTTCAGATTATATGCACAATATCAGTGAAGTAGTTAATGTAGACCACTGGATGGTATAGTAACTATAATTGTGTCTGACAAATTCAGTGCTGGGTAGAGATTTGCTCTAGGAATTGATGTAAATGGCCTGAATTGACTGTGGGAGAGTTGGAAGTTTGGTATTTAATATTTTTTTAACATGTAATTTTGAAACCTTGTATTTACCAGCTTTATTTGTTGCAGTTGTAAAAACTGCCACAAGACAATTTGTCGGCCTAACTTAGTCCAGTAGTAATAATAATAAAATTGTTATTTTATCCCCATTAGTCTCAAATGCATTTAAGCCCCAAACATAGTTTCATTGGGAAGAAAGTCTAATGTATTAAATAAAATCAAATACTTAAAATAATTTTTAAAATCAGTTACTTAAATAACTTCTTGAAAACAGCATTGGCGGTCCTTCAGCTTGTAAATGGGCTGTCAGTAAAATGATAAAACTTTTCATGTCAGTTGCCATTATGATAGAAAAAAATAAACACGTAATAAAATCTATTTCTAGAAATCATTGATAGTAAGTTCCGATTTCAGTTTGGTTCCTGGGGTACATTCTCTGTCTGGATTATTCATGTTTTCCAATTATTTGTAGCGCCCTTCCCCATCGCTAGCCCGGATAATCAGGAGTGAACTGTATTTGCAATGAAATCTACATTTCATGAACCAATTATGTGCAAATGATTAAAAGTCACTGATGGAATTACAGGAAATATGTGCTAAAATGTTGTGGTCAACATGTTAATGATTTTGGCTAGTTTATGATGAAACCTGCCTAAAATAACTGATCAAGTTAGCTCATGAGTGGTTTGATCAATGTCATCACGCAAGACTAAGTATACATTGTAAATTGTGCCAAGAAAAGTTTTCAAATGAGGGTTTTGAGCTAAATTAACTTGTTACCAATTCTTATTGGCTTTGGTTCTGATTCTGGTTTTAAAAGCAAGAACTAGAGCGACAAAAATCCAAAAAAGTGAATCAATCCAAGGTATAATTTATATTTTGTGCTTAAGCAGTCAGAGTAGGTGAAAAAAGAACTTGAAAATTTTCCCATAGAATTTCTCCATTTTTCTTGTTATTTGTGGAGATGCCATCACATGATTGTTCCTTTCCTATCTACAGGGAACTAAGAGATTCGAGGCAGAGGTTTGATGGCTTGAGTCACGAAATAAAAAGAAAGGAATCTCAGATCAAGGAGCTGCAGCAAAGGCTGGAAACAGGTGATGGATGTGAGTTTGCATCATTTTTTACTTTTTTAAATTTTGCTATCATATTTTTGTGCTCTTTCATTCTGGTGTAAATAGTATGTTTTATGCCCTTCTTGTAGTAAGTGAAGAAAAACAAGAATTGTTTTGTAGCATTATTTTGCAGGACTCATTTTCACCTCATATCTTTGGATAGGTCTGAAGAGAGGAAATCCAAATGCCAATTGAAGTTGGGAGAAAAATATCTCTGAAACGGTTTTATTATTGCATAAGACATTAATGGGGTGGAGAATTGGTTTTCACCTACTGTGTGCTAGCCCTCTTCGCCTAGTCCGCTCTTTTACTAGCCCCCTACAGGTTAACCGTTCTCTGCCCCCCTGATGATTGCCTAAGACTATCGAAAAAATTGTTTCGGAGTTATTTTCCTTCCAACTCTAATTGGCTTTTGGATTTCCCATCTTCGAATATATTCATGAAATTAGTGCCTCATCTTCGTTATATCATTCGTAACTTAAAAGATAATTTTTTAACCATGGAGAGCTCTGCCTCGCTTTATATCATTGCATTGGTAATATTTTATTGCCCTCCATGTCATTTTTCTATTTAGTTTTTCGAGGTGCTATTTTATCAAATGGAAAATATTCAATTCATGTCATTATAGTTCATAAGGTCTCGCTTAGTGTTTGTAGCTAAATAATTGGTTTTATTTGTCCTCAGCATTCTTAGTTGAATTTAATTTTTTTCAGTGCTGAAGTGAATTGATTCTAATCTCATGCATAATTTGGAAGGTTTAGAAACCATGTTTATAAATTCTTATTGTTTACTTCCTTACTATTTTGTTCATCCCTAATTCCATCTTCTATTCAAAAGCATGTTACCAGGTTAGACCAATATCTATTTATTGAAGGAATAACATGTGATCCATAAATTTAAAGTGTGCTTAATGCTACAAATCAATGATTTTTCCTCATCAAGTGGAATTTAATGTTACATTGATTTGAAAAGAAATAATACAATATAAATGCAGGAGAGCCTCAAATTTATGAAGTGGAAATGTCTCTGCAACTTTTTTAATCTCAGGGTAGAAAAAGGGCAGATTACCTTCATATGTTTCAGGTTGCTTGCATTTATCACCCAGCGGGTCTATTTTCATACGGTGTGTGTAGGTGCCTAATTTTGGTCGCTTTTAACATAAAAGCGACCAAAATTAGGTTCTCTGAAGAGGTGTGAATTTGTTTTATTTGAAGTACAATATGCTTTTGAGGTTGTTCTTATATATTTAAAAGGGTGCATATGAAAATTAATGATCAAGAGCTTATTCCTGAAGAGCTTGGTATTGTTAATGTCTGATAATGCATCTATTGAAGTTAAATTAACTCGGTTAATCAGCTCCTTGTATATCATATTATTGAATTTGCCATGATATTTCAGTGATTATGACATTGCAATTTTCAGCACAGATACTCTTTCCTCATTTGTACCTGTGACGGTCAATTCTTGTACCACACACAAGTGAAGATATAGTGGACAGAAGGCGCACATGTTTGAGTAAATTGAAGGCTAAGGAATTAAGGTAGTGATTTATGTCGTGAGCTGAGAAATATTTAACAGCCTCTATTGCCTTGTATATCTAAGGAGTTCCTGTTTTCTTATCTTGCTCAAAATGCTCCTTATGGAATGCGTACATGAATTGATTTATAATTAATATTTTGGAGATTAACAAAACTATCAAGTGTAATTCTTGGAACCATAATAACTTCGTTCGAATGTTAGCTGAGCAAATTTGGTGCGTTTACTTTTTCTTTGCTGTAAATGCTTTTCATTTTGACTCTTTCTGTTAACATTTTAACTAAAAAAACTTCATCGTTAAATAATGGCATTGCAGAATTTTTAAGTGAAATTCCTGTTCTCTTGTAGCAGATGCACAAACAAGTTGGTGCTTCCCAGTTGGTGATGTGACAATAGGGTAGTTTCCTTCATCAAAGAAAACGAAAGGCATTGATTGAGATTCGTTACCCACCATTAGTGTATTCATAATATTCAAATTATTTGGCTTTAGAAACCCCAGTTTAGACGAATGTTAATGGTCAATTTTAATATCATTTGAAAAAGGCCAGATTTGCACCCATGCATTGCCACTCCACTTGTCGTCACAGGGACCCAGATGCTATACGAGTAGTCGGGAGTTTTACATCATCTGAGATAATCAATGCATGCTTGTGGCTTAGAGCTCAGGGAAACATCTCTTAATAATCGCTTATTAAAATTGCATATGTTCGGAAAATTTCCCTCTTTTGATAGAGTATTAATGATCCTTATTAAGGCAAACGCTACCTGCTAACTAGGTACTCTGCTGCCTGCTAGCAGCCTGCATCGTAGCAGCGCTCAAAGCCTCGTTCCAAGGTGGCCTCACACGGCAGCAGCTGGAACCAGAATAACATCACACGGGCTTTTCCCAGCATTCATACTTAGCCGTCGCATTTTTTGCACGCTTTAAAATTTTCAATTTGATCGCAAAAAATAGATATTGTCATTTAAAAATATAAAAGCGTGAAATATGTACTCCAGGAGTAATAATCTTTCGATTTAGGCAATAAAAAAAGTAGAAAACCACACTATTAGTTTCATGCCAAACCCAGGCTTATTATCAAATCAAAAATTTAGAGTAAAAAGATCAGGTGATAATGCTTTTACCTTTGATATTTGAAATCACTTTGAATATAAAAGTAGATCGAGCTAGTTGGTCGTCTTTTAAATTACCAGTTTTTAAACAATTTATTGTGCGAATGAAGAAGTTATCATTCCTGGTAGAGGTTTCCTGGTGGTAGTGAGTTGTTTTCCAACTGGATAGGAAGGCTATGCGACTAGAGTGTGATTTTTAGAGGAAGCATTAATAAAAGGAAAAGACTGGATGAGTGTGGTGTGTGTAACAGAGCCTCATCACAGATTTAAGTCTTAACGTAAGACAGTCTGATCTTGGTGGACATTAGTCAGGGCTTCCACTGACCAAAGATTTTCACTTTTACTCACTTACTGTATTTTTCTCATGAACCACATACACCTGTTTTTTTAAATTGAATGCACATTATATGTACACAAGGAAGGGCACTTCAACAGAGTATTTCAATTTTAAACAGCATCAATGGGAAAGAAAAATAACAGCATTGGGATCAGTAATTTCCGCCAAGCAAATAATTTGTTGCATTTGCCCTCCTTTGCCCATTGCGGTGTCTGTAATTCCTGGTCAACTTTTGCCTCTGAACATTGTGTGAAATGATGATTTCCATGATGGAAAAAGAACCTTTGAATTTTGCTTTATAAAGTTTAATTATAACGCGACTTGGATTTCAATACAGTAAGTCCTCTAACTACGAACATTTGGCTTATGAACTTTCAGAGGTACGAACATTTGAAAACTTAAAGCATGCCCAAAATTTTGAATTTGGCACCTTAGGAGTGGGCCGATGCGATGTGGTTTGGAATAGAGGAACTCTCACTTTAGGGACAGTCTGAACAAAGTATCGGTTAATCTGTTGTGAAGTCAGAAACTGTTCTATGTTTTGCCCATTCTTCCTTCCTGATGACAGCAAACTTTTTTCGGCTCCAGGCGTATCACACTAGCAGCTAGATCAGTTCATCACGGTCATGAGTCAACACAAAATTGTGATTCAGTGTTGCATTCTGCAGGGTAACAACACTTACCAATGCCAAATCAAATTTGGGGGGTTATGACCTGGGCCGGGGAAGTATGGAATACCCCTCGGGAGAGAAGGGCGTTCTCCCGTGTAAAATTTTTTGAAATACCCTTTTTTTTTACATATTTTGAAGCCTAATATTTTTATTAATAGCAACAGATGAAATTGAACAATTTGAATTATTTTTCCTAAGGCCAAATTTTTGGATGAGAAAAATTCAAATTAGTGCCTTATTTTCACTGTACAAGTCAGAGATAGAACAGCATCCGATTGCCCTCCTAAGTGTAATTAGTGCTGTCACCTGAATAGTGGTGCATTAAATAATCTTTGTTTGGTGCCTTTGAAAGGTTCAACTTGCAAAAAATCCCACTTTTTCCCTCTTCCCTCTTCTTTTTTTCTTCAAACTTTCTAATTTTAAGTACACCAGGACTAGCCACAGTGATAACTTTTATGGGAGTCACCCACAATGATTTTTTTACTCGATTTTTCAACCCGATTTTTTTCACAATTCAAACCTTCTCCTGCACTAGTGCAGGGTCCATTGTTTAGGTCCGAGTCCACTATCTTTTGTCTTTGGGAATTCTGAATACTCTTCAAACCTCATTAGGATTGCACCCATTACTTGCCCTTGCATCAAGCAGTGGGTACTTTATCTCTGACTTGTAGGGTGAAAAGTGGAATTTGAAGGGCATGTTTGAATTGCTCTCATTACAAATATATCCTAAGAATAACATATTCGAGGATATTAATTAACTTTTTCACTGACTGATGGTTACTACACAAACTTAGTAGAGGTACTTTTTATCCCCCAAAGTGCATAATGAGGACAATTTTCCATTTTGGTTTTAGTGTCTCATATGGTAATATTACTTTTAAGTGAACCGAGTAGAGGTAAGGTTTACCATCACCGTTATTGTATGATCCTTCACTTATGATTTTGAGATTCTAAAACCTGGTTGATAATTAACCCCACGAGCAAGTGTAAATTTGTGTAAATTATTCATTTAGGCCATGCTTGTATATATTTTATTTCGATAAAAACTTAGTATTTGTATTATTTTCAATATTATATCTTGTATTGTTTGACCAGATGTGTTATTGGATGGAAATTAGGAACACTTAAAAAATTTAAGTTCAAGTAAGTAGTCCATTTTTATCTGGTAAAGGAGGAAAAACTAATTTGCACAGAATAGTTGTTTATTCCTGAGGAAATTATACTTTGGTATCTTTGGGGCCATCCTGAACAGCATGAATGCTTTGTAGTAGCTTAAAAAAGCTTTATGTGACGTTGTTTTCTATAACTGCTTCTTTTGTAGTGGCAAATTAACTGGTATCGTGTAGCAGCTTATTTGCTATTGAGTTATTTATTATTTCCTTATTAGTAATATACTAAAACAAACTTTTCCACCTGTCAGGTGTGAATATATTAATGTGGGAATATGGGAGGTAATTTTGTGTTTAGTGCTTATGAGCTTAAGGTAATTTGTCTGAAGGAATTTGAAAACTATGTGAGCAGATTCTATTCACATAGAATGTTAAGAACCTTAAAGCACTCAAGCATAATTTCTAGTATATGATCATGTCATGACAATTCGTTGAATTTCAAGGTCGAAAAATCTTTGTGACACCAAATCAAAATGAGTTTGACTATTATTTTAAGTAATGGGGGTGATGAGCTCATTTATGTTTAAAACAGCAGTGCTTCAAACCAGTGTGTATTGACTGAAGTCTGGCATTTATGTGGAGAATAGAAAGGCTAGCTCTATTGATAGCCTGTATATTGTAGAATTTATTTTTAAATTTTATTTTGCTACATTTGCTCAGTTTTTATCTTGAAAATTTAATGGGTACAAGTTGAGAAAGATACATCAGAACTTCACTTAGCTTCCATACTAAATGTAGGTCAAACAGACTCGTTGTCTGTACTTGCAGTTGCTATTTCAAGCTTTTTATCAAATACTTGTTAAGTTTACTTTGGCAAGTAAACAAAAAGTCGGCATTAATTTTTAATAACCAATGACAATGATTAGTTTTAAAGGAAATAATTTCATTGGGCTTGAGTTTCAAAGGACGAAAAGTAGGCCATGGAAATGTAAACGTTGATCATTCAATCCAATATTTTTTTGGCATCATTATTCACCCAACTGCTTAGCTAATATAGAGTTTCATAATTGTCTAATTGCTGTGCCTGGTAAATGCTTGAAAAACAGTTACGGCTGGTTAATAGAAGAAATCAGTGGAAAAGCCCTTGATGAAAAATTTTCTTCGTGACACTGGGGTGTGTACTAAAAAATAATGGTTCAAAGTTTGAATTTACCAAAAATGGAAGGAAAGCATATAAAAAAATTAATACAATGCTGCAGGTTCCAAACAATTCACTCTAATTTAAAATCTAGCTATTGCCATATTATTTTCCCTGTAACTAAACCAGATTGTGCCTTAATTTTTTCTTTGAATCCCAGTATTGACCCATGGGTACTAGAATGTCATGCTAAGTGCACCTTTAGGTTGATTTGATGCTATTTTTTCTATGACCCAGCCTTTAACTGTGAAGACCTAATAACTTCTATTGAGAGGTTTGGTGTTTATAAGCAATTGTATTAAATGTAATAAATCCAGGAAAGATTTCCAGCTTTTTTGCCAATGAAAGGCTAAATGATAAACATCATTTCAGTATCATTTCTGCTTACTATAATTTTTATTTTATAAGTGATGGTCTGTATTAGGGATAAATTAATGAGTAATGCATTTTACACAATGTTTCTTACCTCTATTTTTACATAACCGTCTGCTAGGTAATAAATTCAGTTTTAAGTAAGTGCATATGAAAGTCATTGAATATTAATGAATGGGAAAAACTAATTTAACTGAACCCTTGAAAAATTGCTTTGATGAGTTAATTCAATCAGAAACTAATTGGCTTGCTCCAAATTTTATTCAGATGAAAAGTTTCCCTGTAGTCATTTACATATGCTACCCCTTTGCTCTCTAATTTTATGGCTTAATTTTAACATGCATAGGGATCCAGGTCAGAAAATAGGGAAGGTATCTTCTATCCACGATTGAGATTGCCTATCTCCCTGTGAAAAATATTCACCATGTCTTCATGTACTCGTTTGCTTGGTTTGCAAAAGTTGACTTGGAAGAGTGTTAGGGCCTGACATTAATTTTATCCTGAAATAATTCTCGGCATGAAATATAGAGCAATGAAATATAGTTCAGGTATGGTTTGGTATTTGGAGGCAGTGAGTAACAGCTGAGAACATTTGCACCATCATGGAAGGCTAGGGAATGAAGGCTGGAGAGAAAGAAGGCGTCAGCATTAGCATGCTCTTACTGAAAACAGGGTTCCCACTCAACCGTGAAAACCTTAAAACTGTGAATAAGCCATGAATTTTGTCTACCATGAAAAAACCTGGAAAAAGCCGTGAATTTCACCATGAAACCTTAAAAAAATATCTCAATCTTGAATATAATACTACGAAAGGACGAATGAAATAACTTGCATTTCTAATAGACCCAGAATGAACCATTTACGAAAACTATCTGATTTGTAACTCCCACACAAAATGAGGGTGCATGCCATATGCTTTGAAATATGAGTTTGCCATTGGAATTTTACTCAAGGAAACTTTTCTGCGGCAAATAGGCTTTCAATTTATGACAATAGCTCTCAATAGACTGGGCTCACCTCGTTTGAGTTTATGTGAATAATAAAATGAAAGTGAAAATAACATGTTTCAGCAGGTATTTATTATGTCTTTATATATTTCAAACCAACTGCATTATAATTATATGAAATTGATTTTTAATATTTATTACATTTTATTTATCTGACAATTTTAATAAAATATTTTCCATGATCTCAGAAAGATTGGGTAAGGGAAATGTGGTTACTGTGCAGTAATTTATTTATTTATTTTACACACCACCGAAAACAGCTCTGTTCGGCCTTTACATCGGGGTTGATAATAGTTAACAATCACAAACATCCATGCCCTGGATAAGGGTAACTTACCCAGGCAGGACTCGAACCCGTGACCTTCGGGTTGGCAGGTGAGGACTTTACCCCGCCGCCACGGAGGCCGCAGCAATAACAACGTGCTCAAAAAATAATCTCTCGGCGAGGAATTAAAATAGGACTTCCGGTGTCCAGACGGAAGAAGGTCCTAAGGGCATTCGCATATTAAAGGAGGCCATGGTATTCGGCTTTTGGGCAAGAGTGTGGTTGGGTTGGGATTTTAGTCGTCCCTGAATTTTGCGAACGATAGGTGACGTCATAACAGATATCACTTTTCATTACTGCGTTTACATTCACGGCATCTGTCGCGTACGTTAAGTTTTAGTTAATGTACTTATTAGGTGATTGTCTTATTAAAGGACCGTGAATTTGACGATACTGAGACCGTGAAAACTAAAAAAAAAAAAAAAAACGTGAAAACCTGGAAAAAACCATGAATTTCATTATTTAGGTACAGTGGGAACCCTGTTTAAGACACTAAAGGGACCACAGCCTTATG
Source organism: Ischnura elegans (assembly GCF_921293095.1). Taxonomy (NCBI): domain Eukaryota; kingdom Metazoa; phylum Arthropoda; class Insecta; order Odonata; family Coenagrionidae; genus Ischnura; species Ischnura elegans. The sequence goes on along the minus strand of NC_060255.1, from coordinate 63,520,063 downwards.
TCCAATCCAACCGATGGTGCACTGAATTTGAACTGCCTTCTGAAAAGAACTCAAGCAGGGATCAGATAATCTGAAATGTCTCTGCCACCACTGGGATTTGAACCCAGACCTACAGGGTGGAATAATTAAAGCCAGGATATTTGAACAGGAGGAATAGTTGAAACTAATGGTGTAACTTAGTAATTTGCATGAGCAAGTTATTGAGTATTTTTGTATTTACTAGCAAAATTATGGTTTTGTAATAAAGTGCCATGTAATTTGTTATTATAATTAGCCTTCTAGATCATTTTACATAATATTCGTTAAAATTTGGGATGACATGATAATGTTATGTAGAAAGACATGCTTTCTACACCTTAAGACTTAATAGTGTTTGAGCATACATATATGCAATGGTAAAAATGGCCATCAGATGATATGACCTGCATGATAATATGTATGGTAGATTTAAATATTTTTTGTAATATAGAATCATTAGATAGTTTATCCATGTAGGAATCAGGACATCTATGGTGCATGGAAAAACTAATTTATAATTTTTTTTTAATTTTGAAAGATCGATTTTATTAATTGTATGGCCAGAGGCATGCTCCTCGGAAAACTATTGGTGGAGGTCCATGTTTTCTCCAAATAGATAACCATGAGCAAAAGACTCCGTGTGAGAGCGTGGGTGGGACGCTGGGTAGCCTTTGGAAGTTGACTAAAATCAGGTGACATTTTCCTTCAATCACCCCCAGTACTGATAATTTAAAACTGTTGTCTACTTTCAATCCTAGACAAATTGCCCCTATTTATTGGCGTCACAAGCTGCCTTTGGGGCTTACTGCTGCTGCTCATGAAAATGTATATCTGACATTGCCATCACCTCTTGGGACAGAAAGAGGCGTTCCCACTCGATCTGGTAAAGTAAAAATGTCGTCCTCTAACTGCATTTGTTTTCCCTTTACCACCAGTGGTTCACTTTATCTCACCGCATCAATGTTCATTTGTCAACTTGGACTGCTAAAACTTGTATGCTACGCATTAAATGGATTTACTACCGTGTGGAGTGTTTTCTCATAAATAACGAGCCCCAACTGTCCATTGATAGGCATTCCATTTGTTCCTGTGCGATAGGCACTTTCCTCTGATCTAAAGAAATCCATGCTTGCATCATACTCATGTGTTAGGATTATGTTCAGCCTAAATTCATATGCATATGTTTCTAAAATGTGAAATCCATGTAACCCTTCTGTTATAGATGTTTACAGATATGTGTTTAACATGGTTTATGATTGGCTTCAACTTCGACTGCTAACCGTGTTTTGAGTTGGTTCTGCAGGGTGGTTTACGACTGTTGCTTGACAGTTGATGGTGACTGTGTCTTTGGCTGGAAATTTACTTAAAGACTGGACACCATCTTGTATGTGATTGAGATTTGAAGCTTGAGTTTTTTTTTTTTTTTGATCACTTGTGTAGTTGCAAAATTTGAATAAGTGTTATTGTATAGTTTTAGCTGCTCCTTGCTTCATATAGAGTCGGAAAGAAGGTTCATAGTGAGCACAATTTCTTGATATTGGGAAGCTCTTGATGAATTCAACCTTTCTCAACTGAAATTGAACTAGGGATTTATTTTCACGAAGGAATTTTCCATTTGAGGAACTCAAGCATGCAGATATCAAATTTCATTTTCTTACCCATGGGGCTGCAACAGATGTTAAATATCCATATTGTCCACTGTAGGTGCACTGGTGTGAAACCATCATCTGTTAATGTTAAAATTCAGTTTGGTGGAAAATGACGGTTGATGTGGGCAGTTGGATTCACACAGTCGGAAGCCTATCCATTAGAACACATGTACTCAACTCGAATTGGAAGTTCAAGTTCAAGTTGATGTCAATCATAGACTGGGCTTTAGTCAGAGCTATCTTTGGAAAAGTACCTTTAAACTCCCCTCCTCTTCATGTATCACTGCTTATCTGTAGAATGATTATGTTGACGCATATGTTCTCATGGAAATGTGTATTGCATGTGTCAAAAGAATTGCATACTCATTTTCCGAAGAGAATGGTAACGTATTTACCATATGATTAAAAAAATATTTACTATTACTATTGATGAGCACTTGTAAATAATGATTTTGTTGCAGCTTCAAATGCTGAATTAATGTTGGTCCTTATCCAACCTGGGTCTCATTGAGGAACAGGGAATGAATCTCTGGGTTGCCAAGTGATTACTACTCATAGTAGTTCAACCGTGTGAGAGAAGCACATTCAAATGCTTTTGGGGCCTCCGTGTGCATACTGGCTTTTGGTGTTAAACAGCTATAATGCAATTTGTGATATCTCTGCTTGTTTCTATGATTAATATGCTTGGATTCTCTGTATACACTTATTTCATTCATGAAAAATTCGAATGTGGCTAATAGGTAAGGAGTAATGGTAAAAATCTTCCCAGCCGAATGAGGAAGAAGATTTCCAAAATTTGCCCCGACTTTCAGGGTCAACGCCAGAAAAAAAATTAGGGTTCTTTTTGTTTAAGGGGTAAGACATTTTTAGGACATTTTGGTGGGGATTAATTTTGAGGAGGACACTGTATATTCCAAAATTTTAAGGTTTTCGGACCCCCTGGCCCTCTCCTCCTGCTTTGGCTTTCTCAAATTTGATGATGAATACGTTAGCCTGTTGGATACATTTGGAGAATCACTTCTTCATGTTGAGTTTTTATCAGGGGGATGTGCTTGACCCTGATGGGAATGGTTCCAAACTGTTTTCACTCTGAGCGGTTGATTGTTATTGGTTAGCAATGCAACCGGAATTATTTAACCGGTTGTTATGTTCAAAAATCTTCTTTCCAACAAGGATATGAACTCTTATATTGAGTAGTCGAGTGTTGAATTTCAGACATTAAGAATTCTGATTGCATTGCAACCAATCGGAGTCAAGTGTTCAGAATGAAAACTAATTGGAAAAATTCAAATCAGTTTCAAGTACATCCCGCATGTAGTGTATGGAAGGGAGTGAAGAGCAAATTTTGGAAATGAACGTAAGCTGTGGTTTTGTGAATTTCTTATCACTGCTTCTTTACCAAGCTAAGTCACAGAGGCTCTTTTATAGATGTGTTTCATCAATGAATCTTTGAGGAGAAAGTTTGGGATCTGTGAAGGATCTCTGAATTTTAGTGTACATATGAAATGAAGTTGAACCCTGAATCCCATGATCATTTTGTAGTTACAGTTTCGGGGATAGTGGCAATGACAAAGGTTCATGATCTTTTATTTCTCTGTTTGTGATCGTTTCATTTTCTGTCCTTGTACATGCACTTGGCGGTTGTATTAGTTGTGTTGCCATCTGTAAATAATAATGGTAAACACTTTGAATCACAGATCGGAAAGTGATAATCATGTACTACAAAAATGAATACGTATGTGATAGAGATGGAGTCATTAGCTGTAATTTTCCCTATTTTTCAAAAGTGTGACCTAAATTGTTTCTTTGTTTGGGTATAAAAAATAGATTTTGTGATTTTGGCTCATTAAGAAAGTACCTTGAAACTTAGGATGCTGAAATGGGGTATGATTTGGCGATATCTGGGAATGGCAAAGGTGTCATTTTCACTGCATAAGCTGATTCTTTACTTAGCAAAATAATGACAAGTTTGCATATGTAGTGAAGACACCAATTGTGGCGTTTTCGGAAAAAGCCTTATTGTGACTTTGAACATTGCTACTGACCTGCAAACCTCGTTATGTCACACATCTTTTAAGATGACCTCTTCATGTATCTTCATGATAGCTTTGGTTACACTGAATATATAATTCGGTAAATATGCTGATATTTGGTTTCTTGCCATTTTTTTAGATAATTTGGCTTTAGCATGGTTATTGTGCTGGATTCGTGCTTCCTTGGCAGTATTTATAGAGGCTAGTTTTTCACTTAGATTGGAATAGCTTATTCTACTTCTCTGTTTTTTTTTTTTTTCAAAATTTACGCAACCTATATGTCTTGGCCTTTCTTTGTAGTTGCTTTTTTATTTTCATTTGTATATTTTTTTGCCTTCTTCAAATATTATTAACCATATTTTTATTCATCTTTAATACAGTTTGTTTGTTAACTTGTAACTACTTTTTTATTTACTTTCTATTCACTTTTTTGTGAAAATATCTTTTTCATGTAAAAAAGGAAATTTTTCCATTACTTTTAGTTTTCAGTTTTGTAACTTTTTGGTTTCAACTTCATATTGTAATTAATGTACAGATATTTTGGGGATGAAGCTCTTTCATTTTCTTAAGTGTGAGATCTTTTATTGTTCTTTTTCCCGTTTAAGAGTGGCATAATGTTAATTTCTGCTCCATTTTTTAATGGGGTTTAAGAATATTTTGCTCCTTTTATCCTTGGAGTGAGACTATCCAGCATTATAGTGACAAACTGTTTAATTGAATGTCAAATTTTTATCGGCAAAGTTATTCTTGACAGCCTTAGAATAGTGGTGACTGATGTGATGGGTGTCATTTTTCATCTTAAAAATGACATCCGATGAACAGTGCCCTTACTTGCCTACAGCGGTATCATTGATGTTCTCTTTGATGGGTGTCCAAGTCAAATGTTTTTTAATCGTGTTTTTGTGTTTTGCATTTTTACTGTTCTTTTGAATTTTGTTTGTATTGATGATTTTTTTGAACATTTTGTATATCCCTAATTGTACCTCTTTCATTTTAGAATGATGGGATTCCTCAGTCGTGTGCGCAAAGCTTAGACTATTTCCACACACACTGGCAAAATTATTACCGGTACTGGCACTAATAATGGGTGCAATGTAATTAAATGCAAGCGTCAGACTCATAATGTCTGGGATATATTTCAATCCTGCTGTGCGAACTGTGTTAAAATTCACTTAAATTGACATGGGAAAACATTTTTCTGGACTGGTAATCAAATCTCAAGGCCTTTCAAGTTACTTTAAGGCTTTCCAGGCTAATGCACATCCTTCTATGATATCCAGGTTCCTTGATTCCAATGTCAATTTTACTGAGGATTATAGCGCTAGGTGTAAGGTAAAAGCAGCCGTGAAAACCTTATCAATCTACCATAAAATTTAAACTATGCACAACCATGTACACCCCAGATTAAAAATAGGTAAAAGCCATAACTTTTAAATTGTTTATATTATTTAATTTTATATTTGTTAGTATACTTGCTTCATTGTCATTCTTGTAAATTATATGAGGGGGTGCTAATGTGCACCTTTGAAACCAATGAAAAAGAATCCTAAAAATGCCTGTCATTTGAACCATGAGAATGAACTTGGAAATATGTAATGCTAGCCTTAAAAACATGGAATTATTCCGCAATTTTACTTTGTAACTTTCCAGAACACCTTGGATGGGTAACTCGCGTGATCGAATGCCCAAAATGAAGTGAGTTATTGTGACTAGTAATGTTGGTATGTGTGGAAATAGACCACAGCCTTTGCCAGAAGTCAGTGCTGGTAATGGCGCTGGCTTTTCTCATTTGTGTGTGTGTCGGGAAATGGATATTATTATGCTCAATGTTTTTATTTGAACATTTTCAGTCCTGGATGTGCGGCCATCTTCTCAAATGTCATATCTGGACCACTTCCTCAAAGAGACTGGAAACAACGGTACCACAAACTCAACTGCTACTGCCAATGCTTCAACTGCCCTGTTGCCTCTCGGTACCACTCATGCTGGCTCCTCTGTTTCTCCACTAACAACTGCTGCGCCTCATGCTTTACAACATGTCCATGCTTCTGGGTCTGTGGAGAGTGAGGAGGGAGATATTGAGGATAACCGTGCCCCATCTCTTGCCAGTAGTCGCTCCAATTTATCTGAAATTAGTGTGGTAAGGTTTTTTACAGTCTCCTTTTTATCTTTTCCAGCAAAAAATGGACCGGAGAAGGTTTTGATATTATATTGTGGGGAGCCATACCTGTACTTCCCAGGCTAAAACATTTTTTTTCTCAGATTTAATATTTCTCTCATCAGGTATTTAAATCAAATTATGTGAAATTAGCATATTAAGAAGTTTTACAGTCACTTTCTTTTTAGCAGCCATAAAGTGATCAGAGAAGATGGTGGTTTTCTTTGGAGAGCCCTCTCCGTTTCCTTTTTATTCTTTATTTTGCTTCAGAATTTGACTTTTCTCTTGTGAGTTCCTAATCATCAGTACTCTACCAAGCAATGATTGGTCCATTGTTAGGATTTTTGGAATCGTTCAAGTATTACGCATGCACTCCTTGGGGAGGGGGTTTTTCTTACTCCTGCTGACAAGTGGGATGGGGGTGTCATAGTATCACCTATGCAAATCAGGAAGATCTTATTATAGAAGGTAAAAAGGAGCAGTGATTAAGTAGAGCATTTGGTTGGATTTATGCTCAATGTAAATTTTATCTATTCTCTGTAAAATTCCTAGACTGCATACTGGGTTACATTTATAGCAATTTATAAATAAATACTTTATTAAATATAATTTACTCTTGAATGCTAATAAAGTATTTTTACAGCCCTGCATGGCTGTGTGGGTTTAGGGAGAATGCTCCACTCGGTGCCTTGTGTGCCTGTATGGGGGTACTAATTTAAAGGGCTAATTGAAATTAATTCTGGTTGTGAAGAGTGATCATTGGGAATTTAAATCCAGTGGCCAAAGGGTAATTGTTCCCATTTTTATAGTAATCATGTGAAATGTTAAAGAAACATTTCAAAAATAGTGTACAATGTTCAGTTTTTTTAATAAAAATAAATAAAAAAAATGAAAAATCTGACTAACCAAGTTTGGAAAGGGTTTGTATTTTTTTTAAGAGGAGGCACCAAAAAATGGCCTAAAATTTGCTAACGTAATACTTGAATATCTTCTCTTTATTTTTCAGCCAGCAAGCATTTAGTTACTAACTCTACTCCTAAAAACACTTTTGGTTTTTGTCCTTAAGACACCTGGAAATCATATGGGATCCCTGACATCTATTCATAGTATCTAATGTAATCATCTTTCATCCTTACTGACCCTGCATTGTCTGCCCCCTCTGCTTATCTCTAAATCCTATGAACAATTTTCTCATTGGAGTTACTCAGTGGTTTTAAGTGTTTTGGAATTATTTTTTATTCCAATCCAATACTGATTGTTCCCAATGAGACCAAAATGAATAATATTTCCGACTCGCATGAGGTATCCATTACCTATTTGTCTTGAATATAGTTTCTGGTTCAGTGATTAAAGATGTAAATGTCTCTTAGAAAATATCTTCATGCTTAGAGGTAGCTCCAAAATAGTATGCTTAAATTTTATGTGCTATTTGATTAGTATGTTCTGCTGACCTGGCTCTACATTACTTTTGTAAATGTATATGTTGAGGTGTAGTTGATGTAGAAGGGTAGATATCTGACCTGTTCATGTTCTATGTGCTTGGGTGCAAATTTAAGTGCTTATGTACATTGATATACTTTTTAGAATGCCTAAAAGGTGTTGCGTTGGACTATCCTTTGCATTATTGAGAGGAAATTTGATGTTATAGGAGATGGATTCCATATTTTACGATACAGTAACATCTAGGCTTTACTTGTCGTAGCTTGTTCAGCCTCAACGACACTGCAGGAATCTCCATTCCTAAGCCCTCCAAACTGGTAGAGTAGAAGTGCATACTGACATAATCTGAATTATTTTTTCAGGCACGTCGTTGTGGAAATAATGCTTGTTGTGAATGCAGCAAATATTCAGTAATTTACTAAATGCAATGTGTTTTGTTCCTGGAAGAGTTCCTTCATGTTCAAGTGAAGGTTTCTGCTGTGGTTGTTGAATATACTTCTTGTTCTTCCAGGTTCTCAAGGGTGAAATTCTTTGCAAATTAGCTCAGCAAATTGAAGTTAGTGGTTTCCCTCGATACTTTGTGAAATTTGCTGGACATATTGAATGAATGACTTAAACTTTGTTTTTCCACAGAATTTTTTATTAAATCACAGCCATGGTTTAGACATTTAACTTCACCTTCTGGTGAGGAATACATGAGTGCACCATCTTATGTCAGGTGTTTTCCCTTTCTCTCTCTCTCTGGGGTCACCCCTCAAGTATTTAAATGGTGTACCTATGTATTCTTATCCAGAGGATGACGTTAACCGACAAAACTATAGTCGTGATTTAATAAAAAAAATTCTGTGAGAAAACAAAGTTTATAAGTTCAAAATCTCAGCAACTTATTCTAATATGGAAACATGTTTTACATGATTTTACACATTTTTCTCAAAATTTTATGCCGTTTCTTTGGGAAAAGGAATCATCTGATATTTTACGATATCCCTCATGAGATTGTGTGTGATTCGGCTCAATCCCTTTGTGTCCTTCCATAGAGCCGTCACACATAATTAATGGAAGCCCTCTTATGGCTTTGGTTTTCAGGAGCACGGTTCCCCTCCGGGCCACGAGCGGAAATCCCACCAGGGCTATGCCCAGCAGCACGCCCACATGTCTCAGATGCACCACCACCACGCCCAGCAATCACACTCCCACGCCCATCCTCAGGCGCCACCTCCCCCCGCGCCCCAGTCGCAGCCTCCATCCATGCAGCAGCACCACATGATGCAGCAGCACCATCACCACCACCCTCAGCACCCTGTGCTCTCCCCTCCGCCCCCTCCCCCACCACAGGCCAACCCTTCCCACTTCCACCACCACCAGATGGTAGGCATGCACCACCAGCAGCAGCCCAAGCCCAAGGCGCACCAGTTCCTCGTGAGGACCTTCTCCTCGCCCACCAAGTGCTCCCACTGCACCTCACTCATGGTGGGGCTCACGCGCCAGGGCGTCGTCTGCGAGGTGTGCGGATTCGCATGCCACATTGGCTGTTGCGAGAAAGTGCCACCTATTTGCCCAGTTCCTGCTGATCAGAGTGAGTGCCTTTTCAAACCATGTGCCATCCATAATCCTCTTGATGGCCCAACGCTTCTAAACTTCAGTTTACGATGTTTACAAACCAGGTTCTCTTATTACAGAACATGGGTGTTGTTAATGAATTACACAACAACTTCCTACATTCCACCCTTTAACTGTTTAGTGCCTAGCATGCCTGTACAGGCATGGAGAAAAAGTTCCACTTGATGCCTGTATGGGGATGATAATTTAAAGGATGTTTGCATAAAATCAGACAGTGAAGGGAACCTTTGGCAATTTAAAGCCAGTGGCTAAAGGTTAATATTTAATTCATTATATTGAGCCTGGTTTTTTTGTTTCTGCTAAACACCACAATAAGATCCACATAAATTCAGCTGAGAAGACTGAAATGATCTGGATTCTAATTTTTATCTGTGAAAGAAGCTCCAGGGGCTTGCAAGTAGAGCTATATTGAAAAATTAGAGATAAAGAACATTTGTTGATTATTAACTATAAGGGAGTACTTTCCATCTGTCATGTGCATAAGAAATAAAAAAAAAGTTCTAATTTTAAGAGCAATGAGTATGAATGACAATTGTTACATCAACTTTTTCGGGATAAGTTTCAGGATGCATTGTTGCCCTGGAAAAATAATAATAATAATTTAAAATATTTAGGACTTTCGTTGGTTCCTCAGAACAATTCCAATGATCAATATTCATAGTGAATGTTACTATTGTAACAATCCACAGTTAATTTATTATCTACCGTACTCAACTTCAGTGACTCACTGCTATTTTTCTCGTGAATTTCCTTTCCCTAAAAAATGACACTTAACTGCCAAAACTCAGGTCAGTTGATATTAAGGGTGGAGTATTGCCGTGTACTTCGTTTCATTTTGAATAATTCAATTTCATCGGCTGAATGGGAATCAGCCAGCCATATCTTTACAATTATCTCTTTGAAGTACGTGTTCTTTAGTTCAAATGGCTCCTTAATCATGGTGTCCATTCATCAATTATGTCTCAAACACTTTTTTTTTTGCAGCTAAACGTCCCCTGGGAATCGATCCAACCAGGGGCATTGGTACAGCTTACGAAGGTTACGTCAAAGTGCCCAAACCAGGCGGTGTGAAGAAAGGTTGGATCCGCCAGTTTGTTGTGGTGTGTGACTTCAAGTTATTCCTTTACGACATATCTCCAGACCGAAATGCCTTGCCGTCTGTTCACGTGTCTCAGGTGCTAGATATGAGGGATGAAGACTTCTCTGTCAGTTCCGTTAGAGATTCTGATGTCATCCATGCGACAAAGAAGGACATTCCATGCATATTCAGGGTAAGCATTGGATGTTATCCATTATAAATTCATAGTGTGCTCAATTGTTTATTGTGAAGGCAATGTGTTAATGGCATATTTTTATATAATTAAAAATAAAAGAAAAAATGACTATCTTTCATTCAAATATATGCTTAGTTCTGTATCTTGTGTTTCTTTTTGTATGTTCAAGAAGATAAACCTAATAGAACTGTCATGTTAAGTATCACTCTTTGTCGGGGAAATTTCATTCTGGAGAACTTAATGTGGCTTTTATGGCATATTTATGTCTCTTATCAATCATAATTCATTTCTGAAACCCATACTGAGACATTCCTGCTACAATTTATACATTATGGCCTATCATGTTGACAATAAAGGTTAAGATTTAATCTGGGAAAAAATGTTTTTTCTCAAGTTGCCAGTGACTAAATTTCTATCAGTATTGTCAAATCATAGCTTTTTTGTTTGTGTGTGGAGGGAAATTGATTGAGTGTCTGTTTTGATCTTCCTGGTTTGAAATACCAATCTGGTGTTTTGATTGTCTCATAGCAAACTGTCCATTATAGGTTATGCTGGCTTATTTATGTGCAGTATTTTAATGCCATCATCTTTCATTTAGCTTTCTCATTATGTAGGTATGGTTCTAATCTCAATCTCGTAACGTGCCTTTTCTAATCATGTGTTTGTGCTCTCTTCCATGTGAATGAGGTCTTTAGTGTATTTCTTATGTAGATAAAGGGCATTTTGTAATGCGTGTATTTTGATATCTGTACAAAGTTGTGAATTAGAATTTTGAGTCAGATAATCTGAGACCTAGTCGATAGGGGAACTTGGCAGCCTAGTGGGTATAGAGTGCACTGGATTCTAAGCCTGGGAGAAGCCCCTTACTTCCCAGAATAAAATCCTGAAAAGGCCCCAAGGAAAAGAACTGGCCCCCTACCCTGAATGTGTGATATTCACATGCCTGTGGCTAAGTCTAGGATGATTTCTACCCTAACTAACGTTTGGATTGAATCACTGAGTGTTATGATATCTTTACTCTTATTTTTCGTGACAATTCACCGTGGATTTTAATCTTAACAACCATTGAATTATGAGAATAAACTTTCAGCTCTTATAAAATCATCTCTCCACCAATTTTATGAATACTTACCAAAGAAAAACTTATCCCTAATCAACATGCAAAAATCAAAACAAAAGCTTCCTAACCTTTTTATGCAAATGCCTTCAAGGATACTGCAATGCAGTGAGTGAGTCTTTAAATGAATGAAGAAGTGCTGCCATCTCACTGCAAATTTGTCTTTTCCTTCCAGATAACAACTTCTTTGATGGATCCTCCTGGGATGAAAAACCATACTTTAATGTTAGCGGACACAGAAAGTGAGAAAACGAAGTGGGTTGTTGCGTTGAGTGAACTTCATCGGATCCTTAAGAGGAATAATTTACCTAATAGAACTGTGAGTAACTATATTGGTTTATTATTTATGATAATTTTAGCCTCAAATTCCGTAACGGCACAATTCCAAGGAGAAAGGTTTTGAGGAAAACAGTTTTTTGTATCTTTTCACCTTCTCAATTCAATACTTTGATTTTTTTCCTTACGTAGGTAATGCTTGATGTTTCTATCTCTGAGGGAATTGAGTGAAAACTGTTAACTGTTTTAGAGTGAACACATGTTAAAAATTGTATTTTTACTGCTTTGGAAGTCGGAGTACTTTTTGATGTTATCTTTCATTAATTGCAAGCAAAACTTAGTTATTATTTGAATTAGGTGAAATTCATGTTCGCTGAAATATCTTTCAATGCCTGACCTAATAATTTTCATAAAGATACATTCGAAGTATGCTGAGAGTGATGCTGTTCGTCTACAAATTGTGTGCGCTTAAAATATCTTTTGCTTTTTTAGGTTTCGAACATATACACTCTTACAGAAAATCTCAAATTTTGTGTGATTTTTAATTTTATTTTGTAAGAAATACTTCTCTTAACATTAAATTGAATCAATGTTTTTGTTTCTTTTTACAGATATTTAGAGCTAAGGAATTATTAGACAATACACTTGCATTCATCAAAAATGCATTATCTGGAGCAATAATTGATTCTGATCGACTAGTCATTGGCACAGAAGAGGGTTTATTTTGTTTGGATCTTGACAGAAGTGGTAAGTAATGCTTTGATGAGATATTTCAACCCTTTTTCCTTATTTAGGATAATCTAAGGCCTGGTCTTTAATGGGACGTAAGTTGTATGAAAGCCAAATTCCATAACATAATGGATATAGTTATTATCCATAAGATAGATCTCGTCACAAAAAAAAGTTGGATAGTATTTAGATGCAAAAAATATTTAAAAATGTATAAATATTTTAAAATACAATATCATTAGTGTCATAGGTAAAAAACTTATTGACAAATATATATTGCATGTAAAGCTAGCCAGGAATTCTTAAACTTTCAAGCCATTCTTAAGATTAGAGGCACATCTCAAAAGTGATATTTGAGAATCGATAATGAAGTCATTTTGTGAAAGTACTGAGTAAATGTAGAAAAAGTATCATGCTTTACCTCCACAGGCTAGGTTTTCGAAAAAAATGTGTGTGAAGTTTCGGCACTCACAAGGGGAGACCACGTACCTTGCTCCGCCTTTTTCAATGCCGTATTTTTTATGGCCTTTGGAATGGTGAACACATCTCTGAACTAGTTGTGGTTCCGTTGAATGAGCCTTAGTTTGGCTGTAATTAATTAATTTTCATGCGGTACTTTTCAAAAGCCTTATATAATTCCAAAATATCGCACCTCATGTCAGAGGGGTCAGGTGGGGTAGTGGTAGTGTACACTGCTTAAATACCTATACGCCATTATGATGATAAAAAAATTGTCTCGGGTCTATGCTTGCTGCAATTAAAATTAATGCAAAAGAACCCTCCCCTGGGTGAGAGTCATATTCGACTTTTCTTGATTCTTTTTATTTTTCTGTGCTATTTTAATGGGGTGTATGATTTTGCTACATATTCTAATATATTGAATGCAATTTAATTTTTATATATTATTATTTCTTTGATTTATTTTATACTTCTTATTTTATAATTTTGGCACATGATCATACTGGCGATTATGTTTTGTACTTCGGAATTTTACCCTAGTGATAAATAAATGAGTAATAGTACTAAGAAGTTTGTTATGAAGAGGTATGGCTGTAAATCTGCCATTAACACGTTGCGTACCGATGGCGAGAATTCTCGTCATTTTTTTCCCGAACATTCCTGACGGATGATGAAGATTCTCGTCATATAGGCACGTCAACCTAAACAAGTTTAAAGCGAACAATACGTATTCGTTAGGTTGTTTTCAGTTGTTGTTCGTTATTCATAATGAATTGATGCATCATAACGTTTGATTGGGTAAAGTTATATTCTGAACATTAGCATACCCTGGTACACAACATGTTAAAAAACTATGTCAATTTTTTTCAGAGATGGCAAGAGTTGGTGAAGGGAAGAAGGTGCACCAACTGGAGTATGTGATTGAAGAACAGCTTCTAGTGGTGGTTTCAGGGAAGCAAAGGCATGTCCGACTTGTGCCTGTGAGGGCACTGGACGGGGACGATGTGGAATGGATCAAGGTGGCAGAAACTAAAGGCACGGTCACCTTCACCATTGGGCATCTGTCAGAGCCACCACCATCCTCAAATCCCCTGACAACCCCCGGGCAGCCTGCCTCCATATCTCCTGCATCAGCCAAAATTTCATCCCCCTATTGCCTCTGTGTTGCCATCAAAAGACAGGTATGCAGATGTTTGATTTGCCTATGATTTTGCTTCCTAGAACTTCCCCAAAAATATTCATTGCAATGGATTTTAGCTAGGGTCAGAGATGGGTCATGAGTTACTTAACAGCAAAACTTGTCATCTTAGAAGAATCAGGCACGGCATAAAGCCTTTTTTTGTGGATTATAAATAATTTAAGCCTATGTGGTAGTTCACTCAGACCTGAAATCGCAATTTATTTAAATAATTCCGCAAATGAAAGGGAGAGATAAGTAGTAATGAGAAAACTCTCTATCAGCCATTTACTCTAAAATATTAAATAAGGAAGCAACATAGTTACCACCCACTTTTCATGGGTTAGTGATGTTATAAGAGATTTGGTCCATTTACTCCTGTGGAGAGAATCTTTCTCTAAGGGATGTTATTGCTATGAAGAGAGTAAACAACTCTGAACCACATGAGGTGAATGCGCAAAGCCCAGGAGTAACAGAGATGTGGAGAAGTGGAAGAGCTTTGTATGAGTTTTGGACGTCATTAACTTATCTTGGAAAGAGGAAAGCCGTTCATTTTTCGCCACAAATATCTCGAAAATAGGTAATAAGTCCTAAAACTGAAAAATACAAGTCTTCATATTTTAAAAAAATTCTGTCGCAATCAACAGGGAAAGAAAATTGGTGCAGACCACCCTTTACATTGGAATGTCATTCTGTTTTTCTGGCAATGGCTTGTTTTCTAGCATGCTCATTTTACAGCCATAAAAATGCATTCTAGCTAAGATTATTAATTTCAGCATCATTTATTATTAGTTGTAAAATTTTACTGAATTTTACGCTTGAAAATCATAGTTTTGAGGAAAAATGTCCCTCTTGTATTGTTGGATGAAGTGAAACATAGTACTATTGAAAGTCGATCATATGGAAAAGTACAGAAAACTTCAAGGTCCTAGCATCTCATCATAATATTAATGATCTTGTTGTGGTGTATCTAGCAATTTTAGGACTAAACACTCCTTTTAACTTGATGGACCTATACTTTCAACTAACCCCTAGATTAGCCCTAGTGTAGACCACTTAACTTACACTGCTGCAGCTGAGGCCAGCAACTTGATACTTGAGTAACTGATCTGGTTTTTTTATGTGGAATGTTCTCATGAATTTATTTAATTTCAGAATGCTTCTCAGGTGATAATTTATGAGATAACGAGGACGAAAGCACGGCACAAGAGACTGCGGGAAATTCTTCTTCCTGTGCAGGCACAGACACTATCTATATTTAGTGAAGGCAGGCTATGCATTGGATACCAGTCAGGATTCACCATTTACCACATTCTTGGTGATCACCAACCATTGTGTAAGTCTCCTTTGCATTTGAAATAAGTACAGTGGAACCTCGATCTATCGTTTTTCAGGGGGATGGATAAAAAAAACGATGAATGTGGGAATGTTTGGCCAGGTTGCCTATGTTCGAGGAAATGCTGGATTTTGGCGAGTAATTATGATATTCATTAATGGATTCAGACAAGATTTTAGCTAATTGTAGGAATATCAGTGCTTTATCGAAACACTTAGGTCATATTGTTGATTCGACTTACATCTCTTTCAAATATCATAAAGGAACACGCCATCTTGGTAAAAAATGTTTGCCCTCCACTCGGCATTTGGATTGCTATTGGATTTCTGTCTTATGTAAAAATTCTCATCCATCTAATGCCATTTCAAGTTCACGTATTTATGAGAGCGGTGTTCATGTTATGCCTAAAACAACCGCTTTTGCCGATGCAGGGATTGGTTGTTAGATGGATCACAAAGGCCAACCATAGTTTATTTTTGGAAATGCTCCTTTTTAACATTTAAATTTTTAATGTAATTGAGGAAATGTATAAAGCGTGAACAATGTTGCGTTAATCGTCAGTGGCACGCCCACCTGATCCTCGGCTTCATCCCACTTCTTGTTTTCACTAGGTATCTTGCTCTACCCCCACCCCTGCCGTCACATGCTAGCGGACAACTCGAGGCGTAGCAATACTCACGCGCTACTAGCTCAGATTCTTTTCTTCATCTTCAATTATTTTCAGTCCATTTTTTAAAGTTCTCACTTGTTTCTTTGGAAGGGCCATGGTCCGAAGACGGGTGAAAATAAAACTAGTGAAAATGAAACCTGACTTTATTAAACACACACGGAAAAAACTCCTAGTCAACACAACCCTGGAAAGTATGGAACCACTCGTATGAGGTGAAATAATGCCCCATCAACTGCCGAGAAGCTCCGCTGCGAGTATATTGAGTTTTGCCTGAAATCACCATCTTATTTTTCCAATCATTTCCTTGCTTAAAATGCTTAAATAAGGATAAAAATATGTTGTGTTTGGTCTCATTCTTCTTTAAAATATGTGCACATTACTAATATTTTAATCTAATAAAAGTATAATACCAATTGCCGAAAATTATTGTTAGACGCCTTTAGGGCTAATTGGTGATTCATCCAGCAGTTGACATCTAGAAACTGGGAACTTTGAAAGAGGAAGGCTGAAAAAATTCAGTGGGCAAGAATCAGAGAGGCGCTAAACACATTTCTATTGTTCTCGTGTAAATTAATATTTTTTCTGAAGCTAAGGTCTTCGTAATACAATCCCTCCACGAGCTGGGACCTTTTTTTTATTTCGGAGAAGAGGAAAGCTTCAGAGGGGGGGGGGGGGATAGCGGATCTTGGGAAATGCGTTAATGTAACTATCCCACGGCACTCAGCTTCTCCCTATCGAATTTAAACTCCTAGTGAAGATTCAAACTATGTGTCTGTCAGTATTAGCCACAAATAACACGTTGTAAACAATTCACACTTTGTCTCATTTTCGTCAAACGATGGATGCAGGAAAAGTATACGACGGGACTGCGATCTTCAAACGATCAATGCGGGAAAACGATACTTCGGGGAACGATGGATGCGGGAAAAAATTAGGTACATTGTCTTTATGGAACTTTATTTGGGACCAGGAATGGCAAACGATGAATGTGGGAAAACGATGACTGCAGGAACGATAGATCGGGGTTCCACTGTACTACATACAGTACAACCTCGATATAACGACACCCCACGGTGCACTAATAAACACTCGCTATAGCGAATTGTCGCTTTACCGGAGGTGGAGCAAATAATAGCCATTATACCTGTTGCGAACAGATATACAGGAACAGGAGTGGTGCGGCGACAGATAAACATCTATCCGATAAACCTAAGCATAAATCCAGACGAAGGCGATGTTTTTTGCATCACTAAATTTCCTTACTCAAATAACGACTAACTATTCAAACAATTTATAAGCGCCGCGCTGAATAAAAATCACGCAAAGCTTTGTTTCGTCAATCATTATATTTATCGAACGACAGTTTACCACATAAATTTCAGACTGAGCACTCCATTAACTTCATTTCTAACAGATCTCTAGCAGTTACAGAGGTTAAGGAGTCTTGATGAAAGTCTTCCGGCGGTGAAACCCTCGCTATGGCGAGAGCCAACGCCGAAAGGGTCTCGTAAAAACCAATTTTTTTACACGCTTATTATAGGGTCAATTGACGGTGCATCGGCTATCTCTCGTAATAACGAGGGTGTCGCTATAGCCCGTACTCGCTTTAACGAGGTTCCACTGTAATTAAATTAATGGATGAAGGCTATACTTTGTGGAAATAATGAACATAAATGATGGTATGTGAAACAAACGTAATACATTCCTCTCAGTTTTATATTTTGATTGATTTCGACAACTAAGCATCATTTTAAGGGAGGAGCCTACTTGAATCCCCCTCTAAAATATACATAAGTTGTCAAAGTCGATAGAGAAATATATATAGCTGCGTATAATGTACAGAGTATTTTTTCATTAACCATGTTTAAGTTCCATTGTGGTTCGTCACAATTTAAAAGACTCTGCTTTTATGGGATGCATAATTTGTGCTCAACGTGTTGTTTTTGTTACTTATCACTTCTGAAAAAATTATACTTCATCTTCAAATTTTCTGAGTATATAATGTAGACCTAGGTTTAAATCCTGAGTTACGCATTTGGTCATCCTGAAGTGTGAGCTCTACCCTCACCTATCCAAACCAGTCTTAAGTTTGAATCACTGAGCAAGTGATACAATAGACATTTGACTAAATTTGTCTCAATCTACAAAATGTCAATTCTTTCTCAAATTTTTAACTGTGGTTAAGTTTTTAAGACTGAGATTAGTATGAAATCTGAAGATTTAAGTGATATGGCATGTAATAACATGGTGCAATATAATGACAAGGTAATATAGGGAATAACAAGGTGCAATTTTTTGCAAATATAACTTTTGCATTAACTTCAAAAAATTGTAAAAATATTAAAATAAAGGTAAATATTGGAAATAGTTTTACTATCTGTATCCTTGAAATTTAAAAACATAATATTAGACTGGTAATATGTCGCTAAGAAAGTCAAAATATGACTGATCAAACAGAAGTGATGTGTTCTCTTAAGAGAAGAGTTGAAAAATTTAGGTGTATTATATTGTTGGCTTGTATGTACTCAGAATCTCATTCCAATTTACTTATTTCCAGTGTTGGTACATCCAGACAACCAACTGTTGGGATTCTTGTCGTATAGTGCAGTTGATGCCTTGCGTGCAATTGAACTTCCTCATGGAGAATACCTTCTTGTGTTCCAAACTCTTGGAGTTTACGTTGACTCCCAGGGACGTAAATCGCGTGACAGAGAAATAATGTACCCTGCTGTACCACAAGCTGTCAGTAAGTACTTTCTTTTCCTCATTTCCCTTGTGAATCAGGTGATTTTTCATATAAATAGTCCAGGTAAACCGAATGATGTGGATTTGATCTGTAGATTTTGGTTTAGTACTGTTTAATTACTGAAGAATTACTGTATTGCCTTGGTTTTAAGACTGTAATTTTTCTCCCTTATTCTAAAATTACAATCAAAAAGATTGGCATTCTGCAGCCCTCCATTTTGCCCTTTCCGAACCTAGTTCCTTCTCTTGCCTGATTTCCTTCTCCCAATGTGTCCACCCCTAGTACTTATCTCTTGCTCTTCCTCTGTGGACTTTTCTTTCTATTGTATTCCTCATTTAACAACACCATCTTATGATATGGCCAATTCACCTGGGGGCCGATTGTGTAACTTGGCTACCTTTCGATCGTTAGAGATCCGTTCACTCTCGATTGAGTTCCCGGTATTCGAACGTTAGCTGTAAGTGCGATTGTGTATGGACGATCGTCAACAAGCAATCGAAAGTTACGACGTTGTCATATTTACTTGGAATTGGGAATACGTTACGCGATTGTTTTCTTTGGGCGCATGCGCAGTAAGGCCGAGAGTGGCTGTGTTTATTTTGAAAAGCGAAACTAAGTTAACAATATTGGTTTCATAGCCAATTGACCAATTAGGTTTATACTATTGAAAGAATTTAACTTTGCGTATAAATCAATCTTTTTCAATTCAGTATTAAATACCTTCCTTTCCGTTGAAGCGTAGCTGATATTTGGGATAAGTAGTTTTTACTCACAATCAGATGCCGCTGATTATTTTGAAATGCCGCGGTAAGTGTCCATTTCGTTACTTTTCCAATTCGCTAAATAATAAATTGTATCATTTGTAATTGACTGAATTCATTTAGAGGAAATATATGAATGGATATTCGATATTGATAGGCTCTAGTCTTCGCCTTTGTGTGTCTGCAAGGAGCAATGCCACAGCATATGGACTATTTGCAAGAAATAAAAACTGACGAGTGTGAATTAGTACGATATCTTAATAATAGTCGTTAGGTAAACAGTTAAAAAAAACACGTAAATCATGAAATAAATAAGTACCTTAATATTCTCAATCAAAAACATTCTCATGATCACTAACCTTTCACTATTGCTTGAAAGAAAAAGCAAATATGCATAGTCATCTTTGATATCTCCTCTCGTCTCAAACACCCGAATATCAGTTCGAAAATTTACCCTTTTTGAGGAAATCATATCGCATCAGAGACATTAATTGAAGTACATAAAAACATATAATTTCATATTAATTTACGACGTCATTGAGAAGTTAAAATAAACTATTTGAGTACATAAATTTAATCATTTACTTGTCAATAACCGCCCGATGTTCCAAATTAAATTAAACCTTGTAGAGAATATAATTTTGGCAATGTATTATAGCACAGCTATAATTTAGCTAATATACTATAGTGGAACCACGTTTAAATCAAGCATACAAAAAGGATAATTTCATTTGAATTGCTCACACATTACATAGCGAAGCAATTGTAAACGTCCTCATCTCTGTATCGTATAGTAAACGAACACATACAAATTGTATTTATCTATGTAATTTCACTACTTATTCACGTTATTAAAAACATAACACAATGATGTATAAATTAAATAGCATGTTTAATTCACTTAATTTCACAAAAGATAATTTCATTTCAATTGCACATACATTACATAGCGAAGCAAATGTAAACTTGCTCATCTTTATATCATAGTGAACCAACTCGCACAAATTGCAATTATTTATGTCAATTAACTACAAATTCACGTAATTAATAACATAACACTAGGATTTATAAATATAATCGGTTGCATAATTCACTTAATCCCAAATAGAGGACATACAACGAGAACATGAAAGGAAATAAACATTTAAATTCCATCCCAAACCTCACCTGCGAACGATTCGATAGCCTTATCGTCAAGTGATATGTTGACGAAGAGATGCTTTCGATCGAGAGCCGGAATACTTTCGAACGTAAAGTTACACAATCGCTCCTTCAATTGTTTTCGAGTTGTTGATCTAAATTCCACGGGAACCGGATCGTTACGTTCGAACGTAAAGTTAAACAATCGGCCCCCTGGTCCTTCTCTGGCATACAGTGCTCCACGGCTTTCTTTCATCTCGTTCTTAAGTACAGTAGACTCCTTAATACGAAAAACGTTATTACGAAGTTCTCGTTATTACAAAGCAAATCATTGGTCCCAACGAAAAGGCCTATCCAAGCTATAGTAAAAGAAACGTTATTGCGAAATTTTCGTTTTTACGAAATTACGAACCTCAGTCCCAGTCCCGGCAGCTATAAAATGAACTTTATTACGAAGTTCCACGCATAAGCAACGGCATTTAGGTGAATATTCACTATGCTAAGTCATAATAATCGCGCCTCGTTTAAGTTCTTCTCGTGAACTATGCCTAAGAGCATCAATTATAGTTCTTTCTTCAGTGTACACGCAACATCATACAATAAGTTTCATTCCTGTGGAGCCATGGTGACCCACTCTTAACCACTCGTAAATTTAAAAGTTAGTCCTCTTCCTACGCACATTCGATTTACGAATTTTCAGAGATACGAGCATTCAAAATTTTCAAATTTCGAATTTGGCGCCTTTCGATTTGGCCGATACTTCGCGGTTTGGCTTGGCATAGAGGAACTCTCACTTTGGGCACAGCCTGGACAAAGTATCATTGAATCCGGTGTGAATTTAGGAACTGTTCAGCGTTTCGCCCGTTCATCCTTACCGCGAGGAGTGATTTTTTTCGGCTCCGGCTGCATCGCACGCCCAGCTAGATCAGTTCATAATATCGTGAGCTAGAGCACGATTGTGATGCAGTGTTGCATTTTGTAGGATGATCGTACTTCTCAATGCAACTGCATACAGTCTGGCCGACGAGAGTCATCCGATGACGGCAGAATAGGAGGGGTGGATAACCCTACGCCAGTACGGTTTACAGCCAATCGCTGTCCTTCAAACGCACCCTCGCCTTGCCTCTCAATGTTGTCTACTGCATAAGGCGCACTGAAATATGGCTGATCCACAAAAAAGTCCTTTCTTCAAATCACCAAAACAAGTGATTCTTCCTCTGGGTCCTTCAAGTGCAGCGTCCCTTCTGCATCCTTTCTTTGCGGATCCCTTTGCAGGCGTTTCCCTTTCTTAGCTGGCAACCTTGCCCCCTACCCGGACCTAGACCATTCTGTGTGTCATCAGACAACTCTCGGCTGCCGTACTGTAGGTATATCAACTTAGGAACAATCGTATATCGGACCTACTATATTCGGGATGTTATCAAACCTCGATTGCGTCGTGCCTCATTCTTCTGTTGAGAAACTGGAACGAATTTTCCTGTTTAACTATATTTCCGCGAAATTCAATCGTGTTTATTAAATGCTGTTTTTTCCGATGATTCCTTAAGGAAACGTTGGTACGAACTTCGTTATTACGAAGTTCCGGATTTTCGGTCCCGCTAACTTCGTAATAACAAGAGTCTACTGTATACCTTACCTTCCCTTAGAACTGGTCAAAAATGTCTATCCTTTTTTACTTCAACCCTTGGAAAATAAAATTTCGAGTTAATTTTTGGATTGAAAAATTTTTTAACGGAGAAACCTACACAGTTATCTGTGGTGTAATTGGGACAAGTGTTTGGAGAAAGAATTTTACGGCCATTTAGAGTAAATATATCATATTTATGTTTTTTTCATCTCCTAAGTAATACATTTCCATGGTCATCCCTAATTTTATTTCTGATGGTTTTTTTCCATGTTATTTTTTCCAGGCTGCTGTGATGGTCATCTACTCGTCTTCAGTGAAACGCATGTGGATGTGTTTGAGGTTGGATCTGGAGAGTGGGTTCAAACGCTCAACATTAAGCGCACAAAGCCGCTTAATGCTTTAGGAACATTAGGCATCTGTCTTGTTGATGAACTTCCTCACGTCGTGTACTTATGCAACATTCACCAGCGTAAGTTATTTTTTGTATAAATATCCCAAAAATTGTCATTTATAGAGTCTCAGATGTCTGTAAAGGCATGGAGAATCTAATTATTATTTTTACCAATGGCAAATAAAAATATTTTGTATAAAATTGAATTAAAATCTTTTGCATCATGAAAAAGGCTTACATGCAGTGGACATCTTGCATCCTTCTTCTGAAATTTATCAGCAAACTGCCACACGTGCTGTGTTCAATTATTCCTTGATGCCTTTTGAAGATTATTTTGCCATTCCATGGTATTTTTCATCCTGAGATGATTCACAACTATGATACATGACTTGAGTTCACAAGACATAGAAAAAAAAGATTTGGAAAAAATTACTTCAAGGCTGCTATCTCGAGAAATATTATGCTAATTCAAAATTGAACAAGCCTTACCCTAGCTTTCCATTTATTTCCCAGATTTTGTGCTTATTTTATCTGAATAGTGCCATTGGCAATGTATTTAGATCCCAATTGCTCTCTACGATTAATTTATTGCTATTGTTTTCTATATAGAATCCCATGATCAGATATGAGAACATTTATTAAAATTAGAGATGGGTCGAATAGCAGACTTCTCGGACTCTAATATCAAATTCGAATATTAAATCATAGCTCGAATATCTGAATACCTCGAATACTAGAGTTGCTCAAAGTGTATTAAACGTACGTTTCTTCTTCTATTTCCCTTGATGAATGTATAAATAAAAAGGTATCCAGTGGAACCATGATCTATCTTTTTTTCAAGGGGATGGACGAAAAAAACTATGAATGCGGGAATTTTTGATTAGGTTGCCTATGCAGCAGGAAACCCAAGATTTTGGCGCGTAATTGTGATTTCCTTTAAAGGATTCAAACAGGAATTTAGCTGATTAATGGAATATTTTAATTTTATGGAAACAATTTGGGCATATAGTATTCGAGTATTCGCAGATACTATTCGCACATCTCTAATTAAAATGTTTGTGGAAAATTACATAATATCAACGTGGAATGGTATTATTTATCTTGACAGTAATGGTAGGACAGTTGAAAAGTGGATCTGTGTTTTAAAAATATGTGAAATGTCACAAAGTTGGTGGTCATAATTTCTTTAAGATGAATTCATTTATCTTTGTAGGGGAGTTGATATCTGTGTACCAAACGGATGTGACAGGAAGGACGGTTCCACGGCCCCGAAGGAGGTTCTCGCTGAGGGGTGAGGGAAGCAGAGCCTCCAGAGCGTAAGCACATTCTTATTTCCCTAATTATTTATTGTTCATGTAGGTTTTGACAAAAGGTTTGAGGAAATTTTAATTTTTCAATCTTTGCTTCTATGGAGTAACTATGTTGAGCTCCTAATTGGCTTAAGTGAAAATGTCCTTAGACAAGAAATTCAAATTCTTATTAATAGTTGTTTTTTTTCAAACTCAGTATTTTTTCTAAGAAATTCTTACTGTTTCTTATTGTTCTTTACATTTTTTTCTAATTCAAAGGATCTATACGTGTTAGTAAGCCACATGGATAGCTTATATGTCAAAGAATTCCTTATCGAAACTGATGGCCTTATCTTTTTACCTGGTTTATGAATCTTGGTAATGCATCAAGTGTGGTGATCATGGGATTCTTGACATTCAAACTAAGAAGAAGATTGAATAAAAAATTTAAACTTTGTTTTTCCACAGAATATATTTATAATTACACGACCATGGTTTCGACGCTCCGCGTCATTATCAAGCCTTGAGCTTGGGAATGCCGTGGGCTTGAGAATGACGCGGAGCGTCGAAACCATGGTCGTGTAATTATAAATATATTCTGTGGAAAAACAAAGTTTAAATTTTTTATTCATCATGAGTAAGTTCCACTCAGTAACGCCTCAAACCATCAACTTTAAGAAGAAGATTGTTTTTTTTAATTGTCGTATGCTTTTTAAATTCGAGTTCCATATATTTACTATGGAAATTTTACTGTTTTTTTTGGAAATTTTGATGGGATTTGGACTTCCTGTCTTCAGACATTTTCATTTAGCTTCTATGCTTCTTCATTGGGCCTGTAGATATTTTATCTGTGGCAGCTTTTGAATTTATTTTGGTGATGGAAGTTTTCTTTTTGTAAAATTTCCCATTTTTCATTGATTTGATGGAGGATTATATGCTGTGAGTAGATGAAAACAATGCAATTGTGAAGTTCAACTGTGCATGAGAATAAAAATGGCCATTTCTTCATCTCTGAAACAGGGCTGCAGTATTTATGCAAGTTCAGGAATTGCGTGAGTAAATATGTATGTTTTCTCTTCTCTGGTAGAGAGCCATTGGACCACTCAGTAGGGATGTTGGTATTGATAGCCCAAGCTTCTGTTATGCTTGATTATTTGCTGAAGCCCTGCTGCCTTTTGTCCTACAATAGATTCTTGAATAACTGGGATCATTTTATTCATAATTAGAATTTAATGTGTGTCTTTCTTGATCACCTAGATTATACACATGTTTATAGTTTCTCTGGAGGGTTGGCTCGTAACCTGAAAATGAAGAGGTGTGATGACCTTCACACTATGATAGGCTATGAGTATATTGCGATTTTAAAACAGATATCTGTAATTTGAAGCTTACTGTAAACAATGCCTTTTCTTAGCATCATATCAGTATCTAAAAGCTGAATTTTGTTTTGTCAAAAGGCTTCTTTAGACATTTGGTAATTCCTTTGGTATCTTACAAGAAGACGTCACAAGGTTGATGTTTGGAATTTTAATGTCAATGTTATTTTCTGAAACAATACAGGTAATGTCAAAAAAGTGTCATGGCTTCCTTCCCCCAAGGCCTGAGTTCGGGAGATATTCACAGGTAAAGATGTGGCGCACCAAGAAAACCACTCATATAACTGACCGATATGTATGAGGATGGTTTGTAACAGTAATTTCTAAAATTATAAGAAAGAAAAAGTTTGATTCTATCGAGACTCGAACCCAGGATGCCAAAGCCTTAACCCTTTCACTGCTGTGGACATACCTAGTACGTCCGCACGGCAGACTGCTGTGGACATACTTTTTCTTCCTCCCTGCCATGCGGTCAGTACTTTCGCCGAAGCACTTCGAAGGGTCGCTAATCCGTGACCCTATCCTCGACCAGCTAACACACGGAGGACCGTCTCCTCGACCCTACGAGCAGGCATCCTACCTCCCAAAAAGTGTCCTCTCCGACTGCAAGTTGAAAATCAATCACTCAATCTGATCATCAAAGAATGATTGTTTTCATCGCACTCCCGCCAATCATGCAATCAAGTTCGTCTTTGAACCGTGTTTCTGCGATGAAAAATAACGATTTTGTTAACTTTGCTAAAATGGCCATTTTTCTGGTTGTCCGCAGCCACGTTTCTAGAAAAGTTAACAAAATCGTTATTTTTCATCGTAGAAACACGGTTCAAAGACGTGCTTGATTACTTGATTGGCAGGAGTGCGATGCAAACAATCATTTTTTGATGATCGGATTGATTGGTTGATTTTCAAATTGCAGTCATAGCGGTCACTTTTCGGGAGGGAGGCTGGTAGGGTCATTGAGACGGTCCTGCGTGGGTGAGCTCGTCGAGGATAGGGTCCGGATTAGCGACCCTTTGGAGGGTGTACCACGCCCAATATTGAAGTACCATCTCTATGGGCCCACGAAACGCATTTTAACCTTTTCGCCGCATGTGAGGAGAAGATTTTCGGAGATTGAACAGCAGCGAAAGGGTTAAGTCACAGGGTGAGTGCCCCAAGCCACTCGGCCACAGCACTTGCTGAATGACAAGGCTTACTCGAGGGAAGTCATCATCCTCCAAATCTTTACTTGTGAATATCTCTCAAACCTAGGCCTGTGGGGAAGAAAGCCGTGGCACTTTTCCTGCATTACCTCTACAGTTTCAGAAAATAACATTGGCATTCAGCACCCGATCATCGATCTTCCGGTCTCCTTGTTGGTATAATTCAAAATCTGAAATGATGTCATAAAATTTCTTTTCACATTTTGGGAGATTGGGGGGGAATGGGAATGTAGCGAAAAAATATTTCTCAGTAGAATTAATGCTTGGGCAAATTAAATGGTATTGGAAACAATTTCCATGATGATGAAAGTAATCAGGCTCAATTATACCTTTGATTAGTTATCTACATCATGTCGTGATGTCTGTTGAAGGGCAGTGTTGTGTCCATCAACCTTGTTCCCTCTACTATACTGTACTCCCCTATGAGAGGAGCAATCAATCTGGGGAGAGCTTTACATAGTAGTAATTGACTGATGGCGAATGTCCTCTTTAACATCAAAGGAGGTGGAAAGGATTCACTACTATCTAATAATGTGGCTGCTTTCATAATTCGTTAGTCTCATATGGTAGAGCCAGCTTCTGATTGCAAGGAAATTGTGGTTACAGTGTAACTCCCTCCTGATTTTTCTTCTCATTTTGGGTCTCCCTCACCCATTTTATCTTCGTAGTTTTCAGTCTATCTTTTCATTATCATGGTATGTCTTTTACACTGTGTTGCAAATACCACTATCAAAACAGTTTCCGTAATATTACACTTCAGTAATGTGATTCTGAAGTATTTTACGTATTGTACCTTTTATGTTTAGCCTGGAAGGTTGTTGTTTCAACTCAGCATCACCTGCATATAGGTTAGCATTTCTCCAAGATATTCTTCATTCACATTCCTTCTCTGTATCACCTATCTTTACGAGTGTGACCATTTTTTTTGGGTCGTATATCCCCTTACTTTTCATGAATTTTAATGTTTGAGAAACAAAAATGTTCTAATTATCAGAGATATGTCAGTAGACCTTTGATAATATTGAAGAATGTTCTGGTACTTTTCTTGCAAATTAGCTGGATAAAGTGTTCTCAAGTTTCCAACTGGTTGAGAGAGTTAATAAAGTATGTCAAGTCAGACATTATGACTCTGATCTAATTGAAATGACTCTAACCTAATTGAAAACACAATTGCACTTTACCTTTGCCTATAGTGTTACTTTAAGCGAAAAAATTTGCCCGACGATTATAAATGTGGTCTGTTTCCATAATTGGGAGTTTCCATGTGCAAGAGTTTCAATCCTTGTTCAAAATAATATCCTTCTGCTGGGGAATTCAAAACTGTCTTCAAGTCTGAGGTGGCTGTAATTGAGAGGTTTTGCTGTACGATCTCAGACGTCTCTTTCTTTAGTTGTTCTTTTGTCGTGAGGGTCCTTAGGTTTGCAAGTAATTGTTGCTTAGATAATCCCAGGTAATCAAGAGCCTAATGCTGTGTTATCGTATTCAATCCTCAAATCTCAACCTGTTTAGCTTTTCCTTAGATATTGGTTGAGGTCTTGTTGAATCCATCAGGTGCTGCTGCAGGGCCATTAATAGGTAAAATTGCTTCATACGAAATGAAATAACTCGCTTGATTCCACATATGTAATTTCAAATGACAGGTTTTGTCGTGGTGTCACATCATCTGGTGATGTCACAGTGCAATGCTGTACCAGATTATGTCGCACTGCAGCGGAACAGGTCATGTGAAATTAAATTGGTGAAATCAACAACGGTAGTTTTTAATCCACTTTTTAAAATTTCTTCCCTCTTCATTTGAATATATACCTAAGTTTTACATTGATATTTTTCTTCGTGTAAATAAGTCTGTTTTGCACTAATGTGTATTTTTCAATATAATCTTGATTAGAGATGGATGAAATACCTTTTTTTCCAAATTAGCTTGGATATTAAATTTTTCCTTTAATACTATAATCACGTATTGAATAATTTAATGGCCTGTATGTATTATAAGGCTTGAAATATGTATTTTTCTAATCACGGAATTTTTCATTCCATACATTCTTTTATTTAAAGGCATTTATGTATTTGATGGAGTACAACAAAGCCAAATCATGTTCAACTCCTGCCCATCCCTAATCTTGATTAATAGTGTAATGTAGAGCTTATTACCAAAAACATATCTTGGTTAATTGTCACTTAATGTTCCAGAAGAGAAGTATTGTCACAGAGTCTTGTAGTAATACCGTAGATATTGCCCTTGCAAGAATTCCAGGTTTGTGTCATTGTTCATTTGTAGAAGGGAGGAACATCACAAGGATGCTGTGAGAAATTTTTTTTTCATAAAAGGAATTATTGTTTTTGCATTGGAAGAACTGACTTATGTCAATCTTAATTAATTAATTTAAATGCTAATTACAAGCTGGTGGAACTTCAATAATGTAAATAAATGGAATATTAATATCAGAGTTAATGTCATAAACTTTAAGTAAAATTTCAATTGTGATTATGTTCAAGCAAGAATCAGTAAATATTGATTAAAATAAACCCTTAAATTATTTGAAACTTAAACCAATAAGGACTTTTTAAATATTAATTCTGGATTGCATTTTATATTGAAGTGCTAGCTTGTGACAGTGGATAACTCAGAATTAGGGATGGGAGGATACTTCAAATCTGATAGGGACTTGATACCAACATTTTCATGATACCACTGATTTTCTGATTCTCAGTACGTTTGATGTCATCAAAATTTTCTTCTCTTCTGATGGAAATGAGTGCACTAGTTTGTTTGTTTCTCACCATTAATTGAAAAAAATTAAAGTAATTGTAATGATAAATTTATAAAGGTGGAAGTGTGTATACCATTTCTACTGTCAACCAATTGTTTGGTAGTTGCTTATAAAATTATAGCAATTGTAAGACTGGGCTAGAAGGAAAACCATTCACTCCTCAGTGATTTTTTCCTTTTTAGTCCCTACAGTACTTTTTAACATTAAATGCTCATATTGATATTGATTTACAATATTGTGGAATTAGTCCACTGAACTGTTAGCAATGGAATGCTGATGCCCTATCTCCAAGTGAAGCCATGTAGTTGTGCATCTGGCCATTTTGAGAAGTATCTCCAGGGTTGTGCTCCATTTGAATTCATTTTAAATTGCCCGACTCTGTTTAATTTTTTTCTCAGCTCATACATTTTGGATGAGGTTGCATCTTGGATGATTAATTATTGGGATTAATTTTTTGGGAAACTTGGATGATTAATTTTGACAGTTTTTCTCCTCTAAATTCACTATCAATACATTCAAATGTTATATATTTTCCAATTTTAAATACATAGCAGGCAGCCATGTTTGTAGAATCATAACAGGCTTTAGTTTGGCTTCAACTGACCCCATGCACTGTGCATTTCGATCAGCATTTAATTGTTTCCAAGTCAGTGAATTAATCTGATACTTAATGCTTTTGATATCGTTTTGCTTTGAGTGGTATCGAGGTATCTTCTGGTATCAAATCCCATCCCTAGTCTGAATGTATGGGACAATAAGTTTTATTCATGAGAAATTTTATTGATAGTTGTGGCACAAATGTGGAATGAAGCATTAATTTTCTATCCATTTCATCTACAGAATACTTTCAATAGGGAGGATAAACACAAGGTTAATACATACTTGTACTTACTATCTTTAGAAATATTAAAATTAATGAGCCTAATACTTTGTAGTGATCTGTTTTTTGTAAGTGTGATTCTTAACCGACCCAGCCAGGTTTTCAATATTGATGCATAATTTGGTGGGGTTCATTCATTTGAACTTCCACTGAGTTATCCTTGAAGGAGTTGAAATTTTGTATTCTTTATGTTGTTATTGATTTGAACCTTGCTTCATAATTTGGATGGGTCAATTTGTTGTTTTTTATTCTAAAATACTTTTACTGAGAATGCCTTTGTGGTCATTTTGACTGCAGGTGGAATAAGTAGAGATGGACTGCTTTATTTCTTATTCCTAATTGTTTCTTAATTAAGTAATATTATTTCTAAGAATGGATTGGGTACACTTTTTTGTCAGTACTGATTTCAATTTGGTTCCCGCCATCGGTTCTCGGTCCTGATTCTTCATCAGTTTTTCATTCCATCTGGGGAAGTCATGGAAACATGAAGGAAATAAATATTGGCACTGGAAGACATGAAAATATGGGGGAAGTTAGGTAATGGTGAGGGAAAACTGCAGAGAGGCAGCAAAAAGGTGAAAATTGTGTTTAAACATGCGGAGTGTCGCTTTTTTCAAGCAATTAGGTGGTCGTTTTGTTGCCATCCTGGCTGGTCATTGAGGGGTAATGGTTATGTGCCGCTCCTTGACTTCATTTCTGCCACTGCTACCACTGTTTCATTTAATTTCATATATGATACCTTGCTGCATTTTCCATAATACTCCTGTATAAGACTGTTGCCATTGATATAAAATCATGGAAAAATAAAAACTTTGGGAAACCAGAAGATCTGGGCTAAAATCCTAACAATAAAAGAAAAATAAAAAATTGGAAAAAGAAACAAAGAAATTTACAAACTCTGGGTGGAAATTGAGGAAGGGGAAGGGAAAATTGAAAATATAAATTTGGTATTTACCGTATTTATCAATTTTTTCGTTTTCATAGCTTAAATTTCATTAGCTATGGATGATTTTTGTCTGGTTATTATGAAAAATACCATAAATGATGTGTAAAGTCATCTCAAAATTATTTTGATCCATTGCATCACTAAATCTTCAAAACCATGTGATATAAAAATGCTATAGTTACTAAAATTTGAATAGTTCAGGTTTTTGATTTGTTTTAAAAAACTGACTAGAAAAAGAGACAAGCTGGGGTCTTTGTTCTTGTTTAATCCCCATTAATGTAATTACGTTAATAATTTAGTATGTTTTTCAGCTATCCCAATGCTTCATTTTGAGTGGGTGAAGAATTTCTAATTGTGTTTTGAGCAAATTATTTTGGCTCCAATTATATTTTGGCTTTCCATATGATTCCAATTGCAAGCTGAAGAATTGGTGGAACCGAGAACCAAAAAACCGAACCAATCTATCCGCAATTTCGTAGCATTTTGTTTGGTTTTCTAATGAAAAGTGAAATTTTTCCATCTTGAATGAAATCATTAGAAATCTACCCTAATTTACTTCATGCACTTTAAAATATACTACAGTGAAATTCTAAAAAGTGATTTTTTTCATAGTAAATATTTTTATAGAAAAAGAGATACCATTTCAATAGCTAAGCAAAGTGTGTCAATTGCTAATTTTTTTGAGATTTAGTCATGTTTTCAATTGCAATGTGATGTAACAATTCCATGAGATGATATTTCTATGTAGTTCTTAACTGTTTTTGTGGGGTCGTCTTTTTAACAGGACTGATCGCAGGTCTAAGATGATCTCGGCCCCCACCAACTTCAACCACATCAGCCACATGGGACCGGGAGACGGCATTAAGATGCAGCAGTTGTTGGATCTCCCGACGACCCTGGAAACGGCCGATCAGCAGCAGATGCAGCAGACGTCCCTTCACATAGGTCACCACACCCATCACCATCACCATGCTCCCTCGAACATCATCACTCCAATTCAGCAGCAACAGCCTCCTCAACAGCACCTGATGCATCAAGCGCAGCCCAGTGCCACTTCTTCACAGCAGCGGGTACATTTGTTGTTTTATATTTTGGCCAGTGGCTAAGCTTAACACGCTTACCACCGTGGTGACATGGTGTTTTAGTATACAATTGACCCTTGCTTTATGATATTAATCAATTCTGCAGGATCGATCATGTAATGAATTCAACCAGTGCCGTAATTATGGGGGGATAACCCAAATCACCACCCCCCCAAAGCCTCAGAGAAATAAAAAAATATTTAAAGATATTGTCTAGTTTTGACATGTAATAATTGCAACTGCTTAAAGTTAAATATTTTGTGCCAAATGATGTAAAATGTATTACAGGCATGTCATTTTTCAAAAATTTGCCTTTGACCCCCACCCCGATCACAACCCCAGGCCATCCCATCCCCCCCCCCCTCCCCCGAAGCATATTCCTAGTTACGCCACTGAATTCAACTGCATGTTGAATTGGCATCATTCAGTCGAGATTGAGGTGTGTACCCTCTTAAGGGGAGTCTTATTATTTGACAGAATTTCCTTCTGATTACATTTAAAATTGTACAGTGAGTCCTCGTTTAACGTCACCTACCGTTCCTGAAAAATGTGAGGATAAACGAAATGACGTTAATCGAAGCATAATATCCAATAAAAACAATGTAAAAATTGAATATCGGTTCCTAGACCTCACAATTCCTATGCGAAAAAATTTTGGCGTATCATATCTGGGGTATTTTTTACGATGGGAATGCCAAACTATGGCATAAATACAAGTTCCTGTCTTCATCGACGACAATAGCAGCAGTGACGTAAATCCTTCTCCATTTTTGTATCTTCCCGCGTTTGCTTTTCGGCTTCGCTATAGTGCGGTCCAATGAATGCTACCAGACGCTACAGACCGGGGATCCGGTGCTCCGGTCCATAGGCCCTACCCTCGCTACGAGAATTTCTTTTCGGACCGGTAAGGAGCGAAATCAAAATGGCGGAAATGAGCGAGGGCGGGCAAACTGGGATTATGAAATCGAAGAGATGGTTTTAATTGCGAATTGAGGCGGGCGGGCGTCGCCTGGGCATCATCATCGCTGAAACATCGTCGCAGTAACAGGAACCAAAATTATTGTGAACATTGTTCTCTTGGACATTGTCGTGGAAATATCTCTGATTAAAATTTGCCAAAACCGTAATCGCAATTAACAATATACACACCCTAATACACTTTGAATAGACTGACCGTATTACCGCCCACGAAACAAACAACCTGTAACGCCTGCCACTTCACCTTTTTTCTCGCGCAAAATTTAAAATACGTGACGTTATCGCGAAGCGAAGGGACGATAAACGAATCACGGTCGTAAAATTTTCGTGACGTTATCGCGAAATGACGTTAAACGGGGTGACGTAGAACGAGGACTCACTGTATATAAAAATTTGTCCTCCATTTTATTTACATTTTGTTGTACATCAATGCCTGAACGCCAATAAAAGTTGTAAAAATTAATAATTTTTCCAACTTTAATCATTAATTTAATGGTAATAAATAAATAAATATAAGTGGTAATAGGGCATTTTCCTATAAAAAAATTTTCTTGTCTCTATCCAAAGTTAATGATGCCTGGAGTATCTATTCATCACCATATGATTTTAAATTGATATTTATTCTTTTTAATGTCAATTCCAAAGTGAAAATTTGCAAAAAAAAAATAGTATACAATTCTGGAGGTTTGTGTGTAATCCTTCCCTCGATGGGTTTTTGTGTATATTTTGACTCTTGTGTATTGGGGTATATTTATTTTTTAATTATTAATGACTATATTTCAGGTGTTTCATCCATCGGCCCCCAAGCTGGGCCCTGCCCCTCGTCATCCTCCGCATTCCTCATCTTCCACAACACCAC
The DNA here is from genome assembly GCF_921293095.1 of Ischnura elegans. Classification (NCBI taxonomy): domain Eukaryota; kingdom Metazoa; phylum Arthropoda; class Insecta; order Odonata; family Coenagrionidae; genus Ischnura; species Ischnura elegans. The sequence continues at coordinate 63,486,059 of NC_060255.1, read as the reverse complement.
ATTCAGAAACAAGAAGGTTATCTGGCCATGTGCCTCGTATTCCAGTGCAGTCATATTCGGTTCAAAATGGTGAGTGCAGCATTATTGTGTTGTGTCAGCATTAGTAAATGGTTGTTGCAAGCTATAAGTATGGCTTACTTAGTGAACCCATAACAACTTATTTAAACTTTTGTAACTTAATCGTTTTTCTATATACCGTATTTCTCCGAATATAGTCCCCCTCTGAATATAGTCCCCCCCCCCCTAATTTTGAGGCTTTTGAGTTTTGGGAAAAGTTGAAAAAAATGCATTTGAATATAGTACCCCCCTTTACTTTTACAATAGGCATTTTTGTAAAAAAAGAGGGGACTATATTCAGACATATACTTCGAGTGAGATAGGACAAATTTTTTTGATAATTTATTTCAGCATAATGAACATTATTGTTGAAGTTTTATTGTATTGGTATCCTTCACTTTCCATTAGAGGTTTGTCCTAAAAAGTGTCATGTTAAGCAAATTATATGTTAAGTCAGAGGTGTATTTTGGGTGGTATACTTCGTACTTGTGCCAAATTGGCTCACTTTTCTGGAGCCGTTTTGATGTTACTTGGTTCTACCTGAATCACACCATCAATTTTCATGTGTAGCTCAAATTATCACTTATAAAAAGAAACACCTACTCATAAATCTATTTTCTAGCACCTGTGAAGTATGGCATTACAGAGCCTATTTTCAATTAATATATTATTGTTTGTCCATGCACTTCAATATAGTTGATATGTCATGATGGTCTATCAGTCCAAACAAATATGCCTTGTACAGTAAATAATGAATGAATGAATATATGAGGAATGCATTTAGGTAAATTACATCCTACCTTTCTTTTTTGCTTTCAACTTCTTTTTAAAGAGGTGATATGAGAGTCTTGACGAGATCCATAGTTGAGGTAATGTTGGAGGATTGCTTAACTTGGAGACTCAGTTGTAGTGTAGTAAAACCCATGTTAAGCGAATTCATGTTAACCAAGAGGTACCTATATTTGCAAAAGCCAAAGATTGTGTGTACATGACAAGCAAACTGTGTATTCCTCTTCTTCAGGCTCTACGTCGTCATCACTAAGGAGATCTGGTGGTCCAACTAGGCCTGCGGTCACCCCTCCGTCCCTGCCCCGCTCCCCAGAGGGCGCCGGCGTTGGTGCTTCCAGTGGCTTTGAAAGTGCGGGTGAATCCCAGCGCCAGTCGGGCAGTGTTGCCGGAAGCATGGCTTCTCTCCACGAGACCACTAAGGTACATAGTTGTGCAGTGAACACTTTCAATAGTTTTGGGGGACACTCAATGACAGTAGACTCTTGCTTTACAATACTTATCTGTTCCGGAGGACTGATTTTAAAGCGAAATCCATCAATGGTTGAGTCTGCATTATTTCTGGTCAAGGGATCAATTTTAAGAGCATCAGCATCTAATTCAGAATGCGGGAATTTTTATGTCTCATCAAAAAGTAAAGGCTAAAATTACATAATTGATTACATGTTGTCCGAGTGGAAGCATAACCAGCAAATTTTGAAATTTTAAAAACCATGAAAAAGTATTAATAATTCAAGTCAATTACGAAGAAGGAAGAGAACGTTTAAATTTATCACCAAGCGTCAATTTTCAATCCCTATGGTGTGTAAGACACTTTTACTGGCGTATACCAAATTGCTGTGATAGATTAGTGATATCCTGAAAGTGTGCTTTATTTTGGTTCATATGTACTTCGGTGCGTGGTCATTTTGAAAATGAATTGATCACACTTGATTCAGGTTGTAGTAAAGTCAATTTAAACCTTTTCAAAGTAAGAGCAAACCTTCAGAGGGTAGATATTTTTCTCCAGGAATATTGACTCAGCCAAGGGAGGGGAAGAATCTAGCTGCAGAGGTTAGTGGTGCGAGCTGTACTTCCCCAGCACAGAGGTTTGGGTTAGTCCTCTGGGGAGTGCATTGGATGTCAGGGTACTGTCATTAATACATAGAGTTATGACAAAATAAACAAAATTTTGGGCCTAATGGGCTTTACTTCCATATTTTTCCAAAAAATCTCATCTAGGGTCCTTAGTATGTGTTGTCCTCAGGGCACAAGTTCCTGTTATTTCAAAGTAACTAAATTTTAGCTTATGAATAGAAATTTCATTTTGTTCATTTTTAGACTCAGAGTACAGAACTTTTCTAAATTCTGAAAAATAAGGGTTGATGACTATTTCGTTACTTTCCCTCTTTCAAATAACCCTCTACCCCTTCATGAACTTGTGTTTGAGTGTTTCTCTCTCTCTTGAAAAATTTTGGAGTTGTACCCTTGGTAATAGCTTAAGCCTGAATCACACTATCATTTTTTTTCGTTGCAAAAGTGATCACTATCACAACCACTTTTCCCGTCCCGAAAAGCGATCGCTCTAGTGATCATTTTTCTGAATCACACAGTCACTCCCACCGTCGCTTTTGGCATCACTTCCGATATCACAGGTCGTTGTCAGAAGACCCGCACAACGAAAATATATAGTGTGTTTGTATATCTATGTCATTCCCACGATTGTCAAACCTTGGGCTGCAATCACTTCATATGGGCATGCGTTCCGATTGGCTGATATGGGGTTTTAGGGATGGCGTTAGCGACGGAAAAAGCGACCGGATAAGTGATGAAAAATAGCGATGGGAAATCCTCATCGCGATCGCGAAAAACAATTGCCGGCGACGATCATTTTGCGAATGATCACTCTAGTGATCACTTTCACGACGGAGAAAAATGATTGTGTGATTCAGGCTTTAGTAAGTGCTGAAACCAGTTGGGTGATTTAATGTTATTTGGAATGTTACGAAGTTATTATTTCCATTATCCTGACACAATTCCGCACATTTTAAATAGAAACTCTTGATAACTCATGTGGTTTTTTCTTGCAGGACCAAAGCCCTAGTGCTGGAGCCAGCCCGCGACACTCGATCGCCTCGAACAACAGCAGCAATCCAAGCACCCCACCTAGTCCATCTGGGCACGATCACGGAGGCGGCTCGTCCAGCTACGACAGTTAGGGCCCATCGTACCCCTTAGTAGCTTTAGGGAGTACGAGGCAAGTACTTGCCGTAGAAGTACAATTTAGGTGAACCTCAGAGGGCCGTGGGAAACCATGTTTGGGCAGTCATTGTTATGCACCATTGATCTTAAGAAAAGTAACATAATTATTATGTTTTGTTACAGAGCTGTTGACAGAGGAAAGCATCTATGCTCATTGCTCTATGTAGTTTTAGGAAGTGTTTTTGTATTGAATTCCAATTATCCATTATTACCTTTCTTAATTTAAATAAGAAAATTTAGTATTAAAAATTTGGAGTTCAAAAGCTGATCCTGATTTACGAGCAAGTGCAGGATATTACTAAAGAGTTGTGCTTGATCTAATTTAATCGTAATTAAAGTATGATCGGGATTGGGAAGTAACTAGTGGTGAAATAAGTAGGGAAAATTTGTGAAGAGATCATTAGATAGAGCTTTATGAAACACAAAGTATGCCTTCATATGAATAGCTTGTTATGTTACAAAATGACCCTTAACGGAAGAAAGGAGTAATGATGGTGTTGAAGGAAGTTGAAGAAGGTTATGGAGCTTAATGACATGTGCTTCCAAAGACTGGCTTTTTTATTTTTGCTAAATTCCCTAGTGAAATTAGGGAGCATTCTTTTTGGAGATGGCATCAGTTCTTTGGTTTGTGTTTTATATGAACCTTTTTAACTACTTTCCTTGATCAGTATGTGGCAGAATACAAAAATCGAGTTTGCTGTGATTGAACCATAATTATAGAAAAATTTTTCTCAGCTGCCAAAAGATGATTTGAAAAAAAATCATTCTATGGCCTAAATCAGCATAGAGTGATTTTTATTTCAGTCGGTCCCTTCAAACTAAGGTGGCGATACTAATATATTATAAATATATATATAATGTGATGTTTAAGTATTAAGCTATCCATGACACCAAGTTTTAGTTCTTTGTGACTCGTGGTTCAATCAAAATGAATTGTAAAGCTTGTATTCTGTTGCTAATTTTATATCCGACTAATATTTTAATGTTCTTGCTGCATCTTTGATGATTGCAAAGTGTTGGCTGTAAGTTCAGCTGTTTCCAGTGGTTTTACAATGCAAGATGAATATGCTTGTCTTTTAAGGAAAAAAATCCTATGTGCAAGTTCTGATTAGATTTTTAATAATACCAAACTTGTGCTTGGTTAGCACTCGGCAGTTAAGTAATACAAGTTAATTCCATTACTTGTGAATCTCTTTGAGTGAATTCAGTGACTTATTGAAATTATAGCCAGTGATCACATCATGGGAAGAGTGAACGTGTTGGGAAGATGAGTAATTCATGTGATATGGGAAAAATAACTTTAGGAGTGAGTGCTTCTCGGATGAATCTCACAGAATCATGATTCTCTTCCCCTTGTGAATTTTTATCTTTCGTTTCAAGAGCTGGACTCCTGTGAACCCATATTGCCGTGCGATTGCGTTTGAATATTAGTGTATGTGTGTATGCGTGTGAAGTCACAAGAAAAAAAGAGTGTAGTTCGATTACACTTATAATTAATTATTATTGCCCCTGTTGTGTTGTTCTTTGATTGCCTTTTTTTCTTTTATTTTATCACAAGACAATAAGACTTAGTCTTGTTAACTAACCAGCAATATCCATGGACATACAAAGCTATTTAGAAGAGGACGAAGATATATAATCGTAGTTTCTACATATTCTGTCACTGTTCATTTCCCAGGTATTCAAGCAGTTGTGTTTACATTGCCATTTTAAGAAACAAGCATCTGAGCAAACTATTGTTCTGTACAATAAACGCTGCTCAGCAGTATTTACAAATTTATCAATCAGCTGATTGGCTGTGTAAATTTCAATACAGATTTATTTTGACTGGACAAAATTAAACTGTTGGGATAATTATTTTTCGTCAAAATGAATCATTTTAAAAATAAATTGTAATTGTATTTTATTTATCAAGTCAAATAATGGTATTCATCATTTTAATGTCTACTGGTTACCATAAGAATCGGGTAGTTTTTGACTACCTTATCTTATGCATATTTGTTAACAAGGAATAATTTATTTATGTTTTTATTTGTATTTAAGTTTTTAATTTATACTGTTAAAATGTGGTTTTTGTGCAAGTATTAAAGTTGTGAAATACATTTGGATACCTAATATCTGTAAATAATTACTGTATATTAATTTTGAAGTTTTCTTGTGAACTTGTGTAGTGTGCATGAAAGCAATTAACTGAAACCTCAAATTTAAATAAAATATTTAATTCATACACTATTAATATACTCATCTTCAAGAAATACTGATATGTGAGAGCCACCCACCATTCCATTCTTTTTACTCTGACCCACAATAATTTAATTAATACTCAAAATTTGATACTCAAGTGGAAGCATTCAAAATCTGGTGCCACTGAAGATTTATGAAAAAAAAAAAGGATTGACTGAGTAAGTAATGAGGAAGTACTGAGAAGAGTTGAAGAAAAGAGATGTCTTTTAAAAACCCTAATGGTGGGTACGGTCTGTGGGAAAAAAATACAGAAAGCTGAAGTTGATGGCTTGGATTCCTGGTTTGGAGGAATTTTTTCCTGTGGCAATTGGTGTGAAGCACTAAATATAGTAGGGGATTAAGGGGTGGGGCCAAGGGAGTGACCACCCCCCTTCAGTGGAGTAACTAGGAGTATGCTTTGGGAGGGGATGGGATGCTCTATTGGCGATGCTCCCACCTCCAAGGCAATGGCATGGTCCGGGAAAGTTTTTCGAAAAATGAAATGCCTGGGATTCATTTTGCATCATTTTGACACTAAAAATTTAACTTTAAGCAGATGCAGTTATTAAATGTCAAAACTAGACAATGGTTTTCAATATTTATTTAATTTCTCCGAGGCTTTGGGGGGGATCTATCCCCTCATACCCCTTCATAGTTACACCACTGCTCCCCTTCATTTCTGGAGAATTTGATATGATGTCTTTCAAGCAGGCCCCAAAGTTGGGTGGGCATAGGGGGCAGGTGCCCCGGGCAGCAAAATTGGAAAAATCCATTTTATAAGGCGTTTAATTTTAAAAATTATATTATTGAACATTAATTATTTATAAATTATTAAATAACAGCATAATAAAGCTTCATAGTACCAAATATACTATGTAATTTCAATAACTGCATTTCAAGAAAATAGCTTACAGATATTATATTTTAGTAGTGGGGGGGAAGGGGGTGTCAAACTGATCTTTTGCCCCCTGACAAAACTCATATTTCTGGCCCTACTTTCAGGTGGCTCTTCAAGGAAAGTCTTTACTTGACCAGTTTTACAAACGTTACTTAATTATAATAAATGAATATATATAAAAGCCTCTTATCAGCACCGTATATCTGGCCTCCGACGTATTATCGCTGCAAGGTGTTACTTACCACCAAGGTGCAGAGGTAAGTGATGCCTCCCCTATAAAACAACGACACCTCCCTCAGGGGCTGATGAAGGGAGTTACGCACATAAATGCATCTTCCTCATTTAAATATCATTCTCCTAAGGAACAGGAAAGTTGCATGATTCTTGTTTGTAATATTGCAAACCTCAGATTATTATGCTGCAGCCCTCCAATTTTCACTTTCCCAAGCCAGTGCCTCTACTTTTAGTAACCTTAGGTGCCTTTAATTCTGTGGGATTCTTTCTTGAGTCCTCCTTTATCTGCCCTAAACACTTTACCTTGACCCTCATCTAGGAGGGTCAAGAGATCAGGGGATCTGATATGGGGATATTCCCTTAAATATTTCCCTACAGTTATTTCTCATATAATTAGAATATTTTTTACATGCCATAATCAGGTTAATTTTGATTTATGAATTGCTGAGATATTGTGGATAAAATTTTAACAAATAATTTGTGAAGTCTCACTAATCCGTCATCCAGTGCGGCTAGGGCTCTGCCCATGGATCCACAAAAAAAAGATTCAGGAAGGGCTAATAAGGATTTTCTACTTGCTACGTCACTCCCAGGTGGACAAGAGGACACTACCTCCTTTCCTTCATGGTATTTCATGAGATGGTAGAGGAGATAAATTCAAAGCAGTTTTTGTCCATAATCATGGGGTCCCAACTCCTTATAGTTACCGAGCTATGTGAACGCAAAATTTTTTAAATGCACTTTGCAGTTGCCATGAAAACAATTTTTTCTTGGGTATACTTTTCAACATTTTATTTAATACACTGAATTTTTGAGTGAACTATGAAACAGTAGCGGATACAGAAAAAACTCAAGGGGGGACGCAAAATATATCTTGAGTTGTCTTTACTTTTATCGTAATAAAAAATGATCAAGTGACAGGCAGAGTATAAGAAAATTTTATTTAAAGTGATTATACGCATGTAAAAGATAATGCCATCTTATGACATAAATAAGTTACAATTGTGATTTTGCAATGTTCGGCGATACGGGCGGACCCGCAATGGGGGGGGGGGGGAGGGTGGGTGGGTGGGAGGGGGGGTGCCTGAGCCCCCATCTGTATCCGCCACTGCTCTGAAAGGATTTTATAAATTATTAAGTATGGACGAAAACATGCGATTATAATTTACTTACACGATTAATCTTAAAATGGGTGAGATTGCGCATAATTATTACTGATTCTTTCTCAGATCTCGTTTTATAAGCTCATAAATCTTATGATTGGGGCTGCAGTTCTGCAGCAGGCATGTGCTCATATATTTGATTTAAATAATTAAAAATTCATCCATAAGAAACACGAAGGTAGCTTAAGAAGATACTAAGGCAGTTCGTAAACAGAGAATCAAGTAATTCAATATTGGAATTATTATTTGAAATCCCATGCTTGAAAATAAAATTATATCCTGAAGATTACACTTCACGCAATTCATTGCGGCGAGCAGACGATCACAATGCGAAACGCGAGCGGCGCAACCGCGCAACGAAGAATAGATTGACCCCCGTGACCCGATTGAACTGAACACCCATTGTTTTCGGAAATTATTGGACGATAGTGATATGGTTAATCAGTAGCCCTGTCTAATTTTAGCATGTGACCTCTGTTGACAGGTGAGGTTGATGTGTTTTTAATCTAGATTTGTTTAAAATCAAAGTAATAATTTCAGATTACCTTATAATGATTGATGTGTTATTTGTTGATAGCGTTTGACAGCCTCTCATCTAATGTAAGTCTACAACGAAATTTGGAGTGATTACAATAACGAAAGGGTGACAGCCTCGGTGCCAAAGTCCACGGAGTTGGCAAGGACAATCAGTCTAATCTAAAGGATTGTTCGGCATTCGTGAAAACTGCTGCGTAACATCGGCGAGGATTTTTCCTTCATTGAGAATCATAAGCTTGTGTTACCTATTTCGACGAAAATGGGTGCTTCTGATATTCCATTCACGAAGCAGATGAGAAAAGCTACTCGTGAAATTCATGACGTCAGTGATGCATTAGTAAATGCAAAATTGGCTGTCGGTGAGTATTATGTTTTCATTAAGATGATATTTGGATTTGTAGAAATTCTTTTACGCAATATTTTTTGAGGAATTGATGGACTGCAATTCATTGCTGATATTTCGGCAGCTTTCTATTCGATGTATGTATCTTTGTCTCTACCTTGTTAAAATAACCCATGACAGCATGAAAGAGTGTTGTCACGTTGTATGCACACTCCTTTCTCTCAGAAAACTATTCAGTTATGGTGTGACCTCATGCTATCCATAGTTGCATGAATTAAGATAGGTGACTAATTGGTGGTAGTATTGTAGTAGGATGAGTATTTGGCCACTGAAGGGTCCTGGATTCAAACCCTTGGGTAAGCCCTTTTATGCTTTTAAAAAATCATTGTAAAGTGAGGTGGTCCAGGGAAAGGACTGACACCCCTAGTCTGGGTGTTTGAAGTACACAAGTCTGTGGCTTAGTCTGGGTTAGGCTCTATCCTTAAACACCCTGTGAAACCCTTGTATTGGAGCGCTTAACCTTGGCATACAATGGATGTAAGCCAGCAGATGGATGCCATAGAAGTAAGCCGTAAGAATTAGGTTTGTTGCATGGATGTACCAGGGTTAGGTTAATGAAATCTATTAGTGCTATGCGTCACAATATATTTATTATGATACTCAGGGTGGGTTCAAGCGGTAAGCAAAGTACATGTCCTCATAGGGTGCCAAGCAAAAGGTAGTGCCTGAGCACTGGTTCTTAAGCCCTAAAATATCACATTCTATACATAAGAGCAAGCACGTTAAAAGCTCATCCTGATGTTTAAGTCTCTATCCTTATTCCTATGCAGTACATATTTGTATTTATTTTGAAATGTATCCAGAGAGAATCCCTACTACATCTCAGGTTATTTTTGAGGGTGGGGGGGGGGGAGGGCAGAATGTTGTTCGCTTCATCTAGATTAATGTCTAGAACTGGCCCTGATCATAGGGCTTACGAGAAGAGGGGCTTGGCACTGGTTGGAGGGAGTAAACTCTTTGGCAGCATCCACCGGTGGTACGGGAGAGATCTGCAACCTATGCATAGTGTCTCGAGAGTGCGGCACTGACGACGGCAATGTTTGACTTCCCAGCTGAAAGTTCTTAGCCTACATCCACGTACTACCACTCAATGCACTTCAATAAGTGTGTGGCAATGGTGTTAGGATCCCTTTTGTTAACAAAAAATAAAGAAAAGGAGATGCCTGTATTGAGTCACACCTCGCATTTATTGAATACCTTTATTGTTTAAGGAAAAACAAATTCCTATACTTATCTATTCAGTAAAATATTTCTCTTAATTAATCGTTTCTTTCGGTCCTAGAAATTAAGTGAGATCCTGAGGTAGAGTATGATTTAACACTTTCCCAGTGGATAGAATGAATAAGAATGTGGTTAAGAAAATCTACGGCAGTCAATGTTTCGGGTTCCTTCTCATTACCCATTCTCAAGGCTACTGATTTAAAATTTGAAGAGATCGCTGAAGCTTGGCATAATAATAATAATAATATGTTTTATTTGCCCAAAAGACCAAGGTACATTTGCACAGGTATAAGGCACGTCCATCAAAAACATAAGTTACTTCACAAGCATAAAATCAGTGTACATATATATCAACATATAATAATCACTCATAACAAAGAAAGGAAAATAAAAAATCACGTATAACATTCCATCAAGCCCTTAACTCATGTAATATTCCTCCAAAGAGTAATATGAACCTGAAAGAAGGAACCTTTTTAATTGTATTTTGAAAGCATTATATTTTTTAATATTTTTCACATCAGCAGGGAGTTCATTATAAAGTCGTACCCCCATTTCCCTCGGGCCCAGTTTGTTTAAGTTTGTCCTTGTAGTAGTGTAATGTATGTCATGCTTGCATCTTGTGTGATGGGAGTGATGGTCACTATTAAGGGGAAAGCTTATGATATTAGATTTGATGTACAGCACAGTAATCATAATATAAATGCAAGGCAGTGGCAGAAGGCCTAGCTCCTTGAATAAGGGTCTGCATGAGTATCTGAATGGTTTCTGGGCTATTATTCTAACAGCCTTTTTCAGGAGGGGTGGGATGGGTTGAGTCCTGAACGTAGTGGCGAAGGACCGTAGATCAGCAAAGACCTAGATCTGGCAATCATAATTCTTTTCAGAGCTCGATTCCAAGAGCTGCTGATTGAATAACCGGTATCTCTGTTGATATTTTTCTTTTGAGTCATATCTTTCAAAGCCTCCTTCGTTAACCGATCCATAAGTTGATTGGATCATTATCAGGGAAGGTCTGGGGTGAATGGGGGCCCTTGGCAAGGGCATTATGGGGCCTTCCTCCAGAAAATTTTCGGAAATTGCACGCCTGGAAATGGATTTTTACGATGTTCTGGCTTTTAAAACCTTGATAAAAGTAAAAAAAATAGAAATTTTGTCAGATAAAAATACTGTAAGGGAGAATTTCATAGCTTATAAAATTTAATATTACAAATCTAAAAAAAGCTCTAAAATAAGATTGTGGTATAATCCTTTCAAAAAAGAATGAGATTCTTTTCATTCTTCTGACTCTTTTATTTTATTTATTTATGTATTACCTTTTTACACTGAGTACGTTGTAAGTGAAGGAAATTAATGAAAATTTAGAATTTTATAGTAGCAAAAAAATCTTTGGTTCAGGAAATCTGAGTCTTTCTTTATTACACCTTTCATATATGCTTCACAATAGAAGCGAGCATTGTGGGATCCCCATAAGCTTGGGGCCCTCGGCAATTGCCAACCAGCTGACCTGGCCAGGCCGCCCCTGATCACCTTAAATCTGTGATGTCATACCACCATAATTTAAGGTCTTGACTCAGGCTATCCTCGACCATAGCAGATTTTTCAGGTTGACCAATTTGGAAATGCCTTTGATGTTCATTAACCCTTTGACTGCCAACCGATTTTGTAGGTACTATGCTAAAAGAGCCGAGGCATTTTTGCTGATTTTGGAGTAGGTTATGGAAAAAATTTAGGTCTCAAAAACAACGAAAGGTATACATTCAAAAACTGTAGGAAATCTTTATTATATGTGGTTTCACCTTTTCAGTATATTATTTGACGAATTTTTGGTAGTTTGAGTTAATTTTTATTATTTAAAGGAAATAGTTACTGTTAAAATAAATTGAATATTGACTATTGAATGATTAAGGTCTGTTCACTTTATCTTTGCGGGTGAGCTGGTGTGGCTTAACCGAGTTGGGGTGAGAGGAGGGAAAGTTCATCTACACGTGACTTTCCCTCTTCCAATCAGCAGACAGTAGGCGTGGCCTAGCACTTCGGAATTTCAGTCGCTCTCAGACCTCCGTCGCGTCAACTTCGTGAATCTGCTAGCTGTGTTGCCAAATCTCGCGCGTTCTCTTGGTGCTCTTCGATTATTCTATTTAAATCCAACTTATAACTTACTGTTCCTTATTCTTCCACTTCAATCCTTTTCCATCTTCTTTCCAGAAAATTTTTATTCACCTTTTGCATTCCCATCAGCACCGACTCCCTCCCTCCACCTATTCCCTCTCAGTACTTTTCCGATCCCTTTATTACCAAACCCTAACCCTTTTCCTCAACTCCGTATTTACTTCTAGGTATTACTACCTATATAGTTTTGTATACCTCTGATTTAAAAGAGTAACATACGAGCGTGTTTATTGAAGGCTCCGATAGTGACTCCGTAAATTAAGACACTGACGGGAGGGAAGACGAGGAGGTTGATTTATTAGCCACACCACTCCAGCAATAAGTTACAAAATAAATTATTTAATAAAATACCCGTTGTGCTACTTTTCTCCATTCTTTTTGCATCCTCATCCTCATGAATTCCCTTGCCATCCCCGTTTATCAGAATGTTACGCTTATGTATGCCTTTCACCAGTGGTCTCGCATTTAGCGGAAAATATCCTGGCTTCTGAGATGGGATTATCCTCAATCCCCTCTAAATAAGTAGCTATACATTGCATGCATTGTTTCGCCGCCGGGCCCAAAATATCTGTGGCCACGTATGAGGCACACCTTTTCAGTGGGACTCTAGGGCGCCTGTGTACATTTGGCAATGTTAAGGTCGCTCCTGCTCTCTCTCTCTCGGTACCACCCCTTCCCCTTCAGCGAGGCCCTCCGATAGTGTCCGGGATCTCACGAAAGCTGACCCGCAGAGATAAAATGAACAGATAATAGTGAACTATCAGCATCTAAGATTGACACTATCACACTCCTGGCACTTTTTGCAAGAAATAGGAGGAGCATTATAGCGACTCTGCGACACTAAGGGTTAAGTCAAATAGAGATAGATCGCCCTGTCTCCTCCATATTGTAACCGGTGCATTCTGCCCGCTTACATAGTGACGCATGAGACGGGAGTGCGAGGTAAAGGAAGGCCGTTTTTTTTTTCTTTAGATATGTGTTCGTGTGAATGTGTGAGTGTGTGTTATGAATCATTGAGTCCCCATTTGATGTTTCCCTATTTTCCTCCCCACATTGATGTATAATGCTCTCCCCTTCCCCCTCCTAAAGTGTGCAAGTCGAACTATTAAGACGAAGAAGAACGTGGTTTCCCCCCGTGTCCTTGGTGAAGTGACCGTCCCAAGTGCATCATCCCTTTCTTTCCCCTGACCCCCCCCTCCCCGGTGTTTCCTCCCCTCAATGGCTATATAACGTGGTGCACCGGAGGAAAAAGGCTTCTATTTTTTTTTGGCGGTTCCAAGCAACAAAAAACGCTCCCAAGAGTAGGCGGAGTGTGGGGAGGCAGAGAAGACAAAGTTGGTGGAGAGATCCCGAGAGAGAGAGAGAGGGTGCCCAATGCGAGTAGGAGTTGCAAGGTAGACTCGTGGTGCCGATGAAAGGATCTCCCAACTGTCGCATAAGAGGCCATCTCCCACTCGTGAACCTGCCGGAGATGACGCAGAGCAGCTTACGCTGCGGAACGGAATCGCCACGATCAGCAGATCGAGAGCCACGAAAATTCAACAAACTGTAAGAGAAAAAGCCACGAAATCCCATTCCCCCCCCCCTCAAGGAACAGAAGAAAATTCCCACTTCACCAAGTCAAGAAGAGAATTCATTAAAAACGTTTGTAAAATTCCCCCTCCCCCCCCCCCCGCACAAATAGAGAAGAGGACAGCACTTTCCCCTATTACCGTGTGAATTTCAGTGCAATATCTATTTCGTTGTTTCATATTTCCATTCCCCCGTTTCTTCTTGTTTTTTTTTTATTTGTCCCCTTTTCTTGTGGTTTTTGTATGGGTTATGAATGTGAAAACGTGTAGCGTGATTTTTTTTGGGTTTAGGTTAAGGACTGAAATTTTTCTGTTGTGCAGCATAGTGAATTATGCGTTGTATGTCATTGAATTCAAAGAGAAGAAGTTAATTGTTACTTTTGCTATTGATTTGCTTGTATTTGTAAATGATCACATTTAAACTCATTAAATTTATGTTGAGCGAACTACGCAGTCGAACGGCTTTCTTTATCCGAACGCTACTGTCTCAGGTCTCATCACCCCTAAACTTCCCCCTCCTACCCTTTCCCAAAATCCCATTCCCTCGCCCCAGGCGCAAGGAATATCCCCGCTACACCCCTGCCCTCCCCTTTTGCCCTCCAATCTTCCCTTCCCCGAATGTGCCCTGCGCGGTGGGGTTACAATATAGACATCACCACACTCACATGGGATTTTATAAACCTCTGGTGTCATTAGTCCAACTGATTGTGAGTCCTTTACGCAAAGAAGGCGGTCTGTTAAGTTGGACATAGGTTGATTGATTGTTTCGATGTTGTACTGTCTCAAAACCCTAGAAATTTTGGTTATATTTTTAATAGAATTACGAAGTTTCTAAAATGAAATTTTGAAGGGCTGTGCTGTGAGCTGTAAGGGCCTTCTTCTGTTGGCAAAGTACTGCTTAATTGTTTAATAACTCACAAATTGTCAAAAAAATTTATTTTAAACTTATATAAAAAACACAACAATTCCTATTTATTGAAAAGGAAAATTGAATTGAAGTTTTAGATCAAGTTTCATGTCACTTTAGTGCATAGCCCTTTATGCTGCTTAAAACACTGACTAAAATGGCAATAAAAATTTACCCCTATTATCTAACAGTATGAATGCAATTTATGGTAATAAATATTCCTTTTCATTCTGTATTTTCAGCCCTCTCCAACGATTCCGTGTGGGCTGAAGGACTCCTTATTTTCTATGAAGTGTTTCGTTATTTGGAAGAAGCCATGGACCGTCTGAAGGATACCCACATTGGAGATCTGAAATTTGACGGCATGAGAAGAACAGAAGGCTTCAAGGAAGATCTTGACTACTATCTAGGTGAAAATTGGACGGAAACTTACGCACCCAGGGAAAGTGTGATGAAGTACTTGATGCATTTAAGAGAATTGGAATCAAATGATCCTGATATGCTGATGGCATATATCTTTCATTTATACATGGGTCTGCTCTCCGGCGGTCAGATACTTAGGAAGAAAAGGCAACTTGTGAGTCGATATTTACCTTTTTTTTCATCTAACAGTAGGGGTGATAAAGTGACTGAGTTTGGGGAGGCTAGTATTTTAAGTCTGAAAAAGCAAATGAACACTGCAATGAATGACATTGCTCAATCATTGTCTGATGAACAAAGAGAAAAGTTGATCGAGGAGAGCAAAATGGTATTTGAGCTTAACAATCAGATCATTCGCACAGTCCGTGGAACCAATAGGGTGGTTATTAAGAAATTAGTTATTGCTGCAGCATCCATAGCGGTGATTTCTGTGGCTTTCAATTATCTAGTGCTAAGAAAATAAATAACATGTAGAAGTTTTATATAGAAATAAATGTAACTAATTCCATGATGTCTTCATTTTCCTTTCTTTGCTGAACACTTAATTGGAAACCTTTGGCGTAATTTTTTATAAGGGGTTATTTTATGTATATATAAAAGAGGAACACAGCTGGACATCAGAGAACAGTTGGAAATTTTAAAAATTGTAAAGAGGAAAGAACCCATTGCTAATGACCACCTTTTCCCTTTCCACTCCCCCCTCCTAGACATTCCACTATTACACCCCAAAAAATCCTTGTGACGCCAACCCACGCTCTTCTTTGTAACTACCTCTGGTTTTTCCCCTATCCCTTCCCTCCTTCACCATTCCCGTCACTTACCTCTCCCCTTCCCCTCCAATCACCCGACCACAGAGTATATATACCGGCAAATTCTGATGTGTATCACTAGTCTTGAAAATGGTACAGTGTAACCGAAACTAGTCGGCAATAAAGTGTGTGTTTTTGTAGAAAAGCTAAGAAATTTCCTTCCAAACATTAAATATGGAATTCTACAAAGTAAAGGCCTCAACAATTCAGTGCATCAACGATTATTTTATGGTTTGGTTCTGTATCTAACTGTTCATGGGATTAATGTAGAGCCTTATTTTGTTTCATGTTTGTTATCATAATGGCAAGGGATCATTACAAATAACTGCAGGGCTATTCAGTAACTCTTTACGCGGTTGCGAAGACGAAAGATTCTGTTTACGTGGTTACGCCGCGTAAACGTTCGAAGACGCGTAATTTGCTATTCAGTAGGCTTCACGAAAACATTTTCGTGCCTTCCCCTCCGTGGTAGTGGGGGAAGTCGAAGATACCCGAAGTTTTCCTGCAATACGTCACTGCGAGCCAATCAGAGAAAATCGACATGCAATTACTTGCACGAAATGAAGTTACGTCCACAACTACAATAAACACCACTGTTTACATGGCAAAGCAAATATATGTCATATAATAACAGTATGTGGCCCCGTCGTCTACTGCGGTCTGCTGTTTACGCGGTGGAAACTGAGTTTTCGTTGACAACTCTCGTCGCGTAAACTGAAGCACGAAACTTACGCGGCGGAATGTTCGAAATGGCTTAGTGAATAGCAACAATGTGATTTTCGCGATCCCGTCACGAAATCTTTCGACTTCGCGACCGCGTAAACAGTTACTGAATAGCCCTGCTGGTCAGAAATAGTTAGTTAATCTGGGCAAGCCTGAATTTTTTTCCATCATATTATAATCCAAACAAACGCCAAACGTCGGGTGGAGCGGACATGTATTTTCATGAGCATATGACCTAACGTCAGGCCCAGCTTGTTCTTCGTCACCTTTTTCCAGTCTTTCAATCGGTGGATCCACAAATTCTGCCGATTGACCTTCTCCATCACACCCCAATCATTCATGCCACAGAAGAAATTGCCTTGCTTTGGGTATTTGTAGAATCAAACCACTTTGTCCCTACAGGCCTTGGAGGAGCACTTTGGGATGCATTAATTCTTGTTCGATTACCTTTTTGTAGGAGAAAAGGTCATTGGAGTATTCAGGCCCAGCCTGAGACCCAGCTTAGCGAGACCTTATAGGGCTACTCCTCGTCAATTGAGCCCGACCCTCCCACACATTTATGATCATCCTCACTGCAGGTGTCTGTTGTGGAGAGGTTATATTTTCAATGGTTTTTACAGTATTATATTTTGTTGCATACTAAAATTTTTTCATACTTTGAAATGAATTCTTCATTTTTTTCTGTGTGTAAGCAATTTTTAATTAAAATTTTAGTGTTGAAAATAACAGACTTGTGGACCTATAGTCTTAGTGCCTTGTGTTCACTAACTTTGTTGTTATCAAAGCTAGAATTCCGTTTAAAATTCCACAATGCTTGAATAAATGCTAGTAATTCATATAGAAGAGGAAATTATTGAAAATCAAATACAACATTTGGCATTAAAAACCACTGGTAATGTAATGAGTTGACCTTGAATTTGTGCTAAGATTGGGTTAGAGGGTCTAGTCTAGTGGCCTGGGTACGGGATGGGCACCCCATTGAGTTGGGTCCCAAATGTGAGGGACGAAAATATCAGGGTAACTCCACTCCAAAAAAGAGCTCTGCACAAAGAGGCTTTGAATATCCTTTTGCTACTTGGAGCGTGGAAAACGATTTCCTCTCATAGCTGCCATCAGGAAAGGGTTAAATTTGTGCAGTGCACACTACAGTCCAGCCGTCGAGAGTTGTCCGATGACAGTTCAAAAGGAGGGGCGGAGAACCCTGCGCCTGCACGGTTTGCAGCCAATTGCTGTCCCCCAAACGCACCTCATACCCTCGCCCAGTCACACAACGTTGTCTCATGGATATGAAGCACTGAAACAAGCCTGAGCCACCAAAACAAGCCCTTTCTGCGAATCGCCAAAACAAAGGAATCTTCCTTTGGGTCCTTCACGCTCGTCGTCCCTTCTGGTTCCTTTCTTAAGGGAACCCTTTTGTTTACGTGTGGTGTGGGCGTTTCCATTTCTTACCTGGCAACCTTGCCCCCTACTCCTTCTAGCTGTCATCGGACAACTCTCGGCGGCCGGACTGTAATTGAGGGTGTGATTCAGAAAATGGAATCGCATGGATGATGAAGATCCCTTACTCACTGAAGTGCTTTATGGTGCGGAGACATTAAATTTTTGGAAGGAGGATGAGAAAAGAATGGAAGGGAGATGTGGGCATAGAGAAAAATTGAGAGGATGAAGTGGATGGAGAGGAGGAGGAACAGCGAAGTGTTGGACATGGTGGGTGAGGAGGGGTAGCTTCTAGATGAGATATGGATGAGTCAGAGTTTTGGATGGAGCGAGTACTTAGCAAGGAAGGGTTGTTGAAAACAATGTTGTAGGGTAGAAAGTTGGGTTAACAAGGGAGAGGAAGGAAGAGAATAGGGTTTTTAGTTAGAATGAAAGGGTGTAGGCCTTATTTTGAATTGAAGAAGGAAGTACATGATGGAAGGGGAGGCTCCCAGAATACTTCTTAAGTACTCCTTGATACCTACCTTAATCCTTAGAATACCTACTTAAATGAATAATATCTTGGTAGATGTCTTATACTTCTTCATCTTCATAATCTGATGTAGGCATGTAAACTTGCACCAATGCAGTAGCTACGGGTTTAATTTCTAACTTCTTCATTACTATCCTTTCATTAAACTGCAGGTTGCTTTTCACATGCATGTGCATTAATGGCACATAAAGTTTTTTTCTTGGAAAATGGTTTTGGGGTACCTATTTAGTTTGAGGTGAAAATAAACCCGTACAGAAATTTTAATCAGAATCTGAGACTAAGGGGCAGACTCTTGAATCACAATTTAGGTATATTAGATTTCATCTGTAGAATTTTTGCAGTTTGAGATTTCTTCACATTCTCATGTGTTGGATGAGTGTAGAAAAGGGTACATATCCAAAATGCATAGGATTTTTTTCTCATGTCATTGTTTATACTAAAGGTAATGTTCTGGTAAGTGTACATTGAACTGAGTTGAAATGATCCTAATTATGAGTTAATTATTTTATGGGCCTCTTCATCTAGGATATGGATTGTTTTAAGTGGTAAATTAGCGAGAATATACCCTTATGATCCTTTAGCTTTGCCATTGGGTGCTCAGCCCAGCTCCAGGCGTGATGTGGATGATAGGAAAAATAAGGACATGGCCCTCAGCTTAATATCTTTGTATTATATTGCTATATTCTTCATATGAATTTCTTATGGTGCACTGAAATGATTACTTGCCTATTCTTGAATCACAATCTAGGTATATGAGATTTCATCTGTAGAATTTTTGCAGGCTGAGATTTCTTCACAATCCCATGTGTTGTATGAGTGAAGAAGAGGAAACATTACCAAATTGCATTGGATTTTTTCTCTTGTCATTATTATTACCATAACCATACCATTCTACCTGTAAAGGTAAGTTTACATGGACAATTCTGTGAATCACCCTGACCTTTCCAGGCTCCAAAATGTACATCCCTCTTCAATTCACTCTGTGGCCCACTCCCCTTTATCCCATCCATAAATTTCATTCTATTTCTCCCTTTGCCTGCTTACATGGTATTCTTCCTTCTGAAACAGTTTTCAGCATCCCTTCCAATTCATCTGTACTTGCTCCACCAAAGCCCCTTCTCTCTTCCTCATTTCCTTTGGATGCTTTGAAATTTCCGTACTTTATTTTGAGGACATAATACAATTTTCCTGATTGCCGATGCCAAGTTCATTGAAAAATTGTGATATACCCATGGAAAAAAAGGTAATAAATGGGAATTCATGGTGTGTTCATTATTAGAAATGATTATAAGTCAGTTGAACATGTTCATACCCTGGGTTCAAGCAATGCGCTGTCTCAAGAGTTCTACTATTTGTGTAGCACATGAGAAGACCCAGACTGTATAAAGTACTCGATAGTACTTAGCTCCATCCAAACCCTCTGAACCATCAGTGTCTTATCTAGAAGGTTCCCCTCCTTGCCCACCATGTCGAGCACTTCATCGTTCCTCTCCGTCAGCTTCACCCACTCCATTTGCCTCCACACCCAAATCTCAAACGTTTTAGTATTTTCTCATCCTCTTTCCTCAGCATCCAATTCTTGTTCACGACCACTTAAACCACCACATTCCAGACTCTTACCTAGCTGTTTCTTTATGCTATTACATAATGATCCTCTCACCAGCTGTTTCCTATTCATAATCGCCTCGTTAGCTACTACGACCTTCTTCCTGATATTCTTCTTCTGTATCCGTTTTCTTCTAATGTATTGCCCAAAAAGTACACCTGCTAGAGCCCAGGTGTGTTACTACCTATGTCACACGTGGGGTTTATGCGTTTATCCTTGCGACAAGCCAACCGCGATACGCGAATGTATTGCAGGGTCGCCAACAGCACCTGAAGTTCTAATATTATCTGATAATTAACACGCTCTCTAACTGATGCACTCCGTGATTTAACTCTTAGGCTGGTTTCGATAGGCTTCCGAATGGGCTAGAGTAAGCACTATTCCTTCCCGATGTTTCTTGATTCATGTTGCCCCTTGCAGCGCATTTTAATCTGTTTTAAAAAATGCCCGAAGCGCGGTGTTGAGTGCAGCGCGATCTATGTATTCCCAATTTTAACTATAGAATATTTTCACTCGCCAGGAATAGCATTGGAATGTTGTGATTTCGATAGATAATATTATCTCCAATATAGATATCGGTTGATAGCCTTTATTATAGCTTATTTTTCCGTAAAATTCGAATCGCTCCTCCCCTCACCCCTATGAAAAAATTGTATAAACCAGTTTCAAAATTTTATACAATCTTATACATTGCCATGGCAATTGTATAAATTTTATAAAATTTTGAAACAGGTTTATACAATTTTTTCATAGGGGCAGCGACGTAAGTGGCGACTTTTACAAGCCCATTGAAATGCGCGGTGGGTGAAAACACATTTATTGGCTGATTGGAGAATCCTCCATTGTAATATTCGTGAGTTAGAGTATAATTCAACCCAAATGTAGCCACACACTGGTCAATTTCAAAAGCCAGAAGATGATAGAGGCGGTGGCGAAGCATGGCGTTCAAGTTAGTCATCGCTTGCGTGGCAGATTTCCTGTTTCCAAGGTCCCCTACTTTCGTGAAATTTAAACTTCATCTGCCGATCAAATTTTTAAAAATCTAGAGTCTACGCTGTTTTGTATATTTATGGGGAACGTTGAAAAAGAAAGTAAAAAAATAATTCTAGGTCGAAGGAGATTGACGCATTCTTTTGCTGAGGTTTATATTTCTGTGGAAATTATCAGCAGAATAGCCCAGGCGAAGAGAGCATTCCACCAAAAGAGAGACCTGCTTACAGCGGGAAACTTAAATATGGATGTAAAGAAACAATTTATAAGAACCTACATCTGGAGTATGCTCCTATACGGAAGTGAGGCATGGACAATGACCACAGCGGAGAAAGCAAGGATAGAGGCCTTTGAAATGTGGTGCTACAGAAGAATAATGAAAATCAAATGGATCGACCGAGTTAGTAACGAGGAAGTCCTAAGAAGGGTAGGAGAGAAGAGAAGCCTCATGAAAACCTTAATAAGAAGACGGAACAACCTTATAGGCCACATCTTGAGACATGATGGCCTGATGAAGACAATCGTCGAAGGATAGGTGGAAGGCAAGAATGGAAAAGGAAGACCTCGAACAAAATATATGGAACAAGTAAAGAGAGATGTGAAAGAGAAGAAATACGTAGGAGTGAAAAGATTAGCTGATAGGAGAACTGAGTGGAGAGCTGCGTCAAACCAATCCTAGGATTGTTGACCAGTGATGATGATGATGATATTTCTGTGCTGAAAATTGCAAACCTGGAAGGAAGGAACCTAACGAAACACCTTCCCAAAGAACAGAGGAACTATCACCTCCATCAAAATTGCTCTTTGTTCAGGTAGTTAAATTCTGCCAGGTCCAAAACGAACGTCGCTTTATCGCTAGCAGTTTAGACAAGAGAAGTTTTTTATCGAATCAAACGAATGAACATATTAGGACGATAAAACAAGAGGAGCTTAAGAAAACATATTCGATACAGAGATACGGGGGAATATACACTCTTGGTAGAGGAGCAAACGCTAGCTAGCTAGCAAATACTGTTGATGCCAGCTGGTACGAAGGACTGCAATTGCTTCTCAGGTTAAATCGTAAGGTATAGAGAAAGGTGTAACTCGCGCACAATAGGGTGGTTTCCAATTATTTTTTTATTGCGTAAATCTAAAGATTATTACTCCTGGAGTACGAATTTCACGCTCTTAGATTTTCGAATGACGATATCTATTTTTCGCGATTAAATGAAAAGTGAAAATTTTCAAGCGCGCGAAATCGCGACGGCTAAGTAGGAATGATGGGAAAAGTCCGTGTGACGTATTTCTGGCTCCCGCTGCCGCCCCGTGAGGTGACCTTGAGGCGAAGCTTGAGCGCTGATACGACGCAGGCTGTTAGCAGGTAGCGGAGTACCCTGCTAGCAGGTAGCGCTTGGCTTAAATAAGGATTATTAATACCTTATCAAACGAAGGAAACTTTCCGACTATTGGCAGTTTTAATAAATGATTATTTAGAGATGTTTCCCTGAAGTCTGTGCCTCATGCATGCATTGGTAATCTCAGACGATGTAAAACTCCTAGGTTAAAAATGATCATTGCCATCGTCTAAACTGAGAATTCTAAAACCAAATAATTTGTATATTATGAATACAGTAATGGTGGGTAACGAATCGCAATCAATGCCTTTCGTTTTCTTTGATGAAGGAAACTACCCTATCGTGGTATTGGCTACCTTTTTTTGTCATTCTCACTGTTTAGTATATATCGTATCAAAGAAAACTCGAAATAGACATCTTCTTTCTTTAGAAAACTTTTAATTCTATACCATTCCATTTTGTCCGCCAGAGAGGGGCGGTTGTGAAAATTTCTTTTCACCGGCCGAATGTCGACCCATAGGTCACCCGAAAGTAACACAATACAATGTTATAGCACAGCGGAGTGGAGCATGAGTATACTGACGAGCTGTGGCGCAGTGCTTCACAAATTTGAGCTTGCTCTCACACCTGCCTTTACCCCTCTGCTGTGCGGAGCCGACTGCTTTTTCCGGCTTACTGTCAGGAGTGAAAAGATTAGCTGCTAGGAGAACTGAGTGGAGAGCTGCGTCAAACCAATCCTAGGATTGTTGACCAGTGATGATGATGAAATCAACTATTAACTACTTACATTCAAATCGCTAGCGCGATTACACTTCCATTATCATTTCAACATTAATTAGTTTCAATCCAAGATCACGACTTTTTGGCCATTCTCTACGATATAGTAAATATAATGACTGCAGCATCTCCCGGCGAGCATAATGGATTACGTTATCACACATCGGAAAGTAATACAACACTTTCCCCATAACTTTACCATAATACGAGTACTTTATTATAATATTATCTATTGGCGAAGCGAAGTACTTAGCTTTGAACTGCATCCATTTTATGTTTTCGTTGTTTGTTATTGTTATTTCAAATACTCCGCAGACGACGCATTCTTGGACAGAGATGTGTCGAAGGATTTCATTGGCTCTTCAGATTTCTCAATGATACCAACCTCACGCGCTCGTACCTGTATGATACGCGCGATGACGGTGGCTTACATGATCGCGTGATACAGCGGAACGTGATAGGAGAACGTGATGGTCATCTCTCGCCGTCGTCGCTGTCACATTTACATAATCAGGGCGCTGGTGTCACCTTGCTAAAGGGTGGCAACTGTAGCTGTGGCGCAGCGAGGGGGGGTTTTGGGGGATAACCCCCCCCCCCCCCCCAGAGCTCAGAGAAATTTTCAAGTTTAATCCATTTTACTTAATTGGATTGATAATACTAATAGAATAGTGTGAAGATTAATAAAATATCCCTCAGAAAGCCGTAAAACTCACCGTTTTGAACCATTTCTCTTAAAATTTCGAGATTTATTAATCTCGCGCTTACCGCTTATCCTGCAGCTCGATTCTGTAAATGTCATACCTGTGCTTCGCGTGGTTCGAACCACAGTGGAGTTCTCACGCCTCTCACCGTGAAAGACGTTCAAGCGATCCTGTAAGCCTGTGTCGTGAGATGTTTGACGGATTGCGAACGATCACTTCAGTTTCTTATGTTGGTAGCTGTGCGGACGCGAGGAACGAATCAGAATCTCCGATACAAACTTACTTCAGCGGCCAACTGCAACTTCAGTTACCGTAGAGAAACATATACAATGCCGTGGAATATTCACTCCCAAAGTAAATAATACTTCTTTACTCAATTTTGAGTGAGGTCTTTTCTTTTAAAAGTAACTATTAATGGTAATTTACGGTTGCTTAATTAGTTTGTAGCTATAAACTGTATATTACCTCTTTTATATGTTGTCAAGTGCTGCGTATCGAAGTCAGTTATCACGTAGCGGGCTCGTAATTGCACAATTAGCTCTTATTTCCTCATAGTATGGAGCTAATGCTTACGCGGAATGATAACAAGTGTTATTTTATTATTTAATAATGGTTCATTCTCGTATGCGTTTGAGCTGTTCTCATCATTTCAGTACATAATTTTAAATGCGCTGTGGTGCGTATACATATATGTCTGATTGTGCAAGCACATGCCACTATTCACGATTTATACTGATGAAAATGTTTCTGGCGCGAATACGAGTAGATTATTAACAGTTTCTGCTAGAGGGCGAGATATTTACATGTCTTAGTATTTCTATTGTGTCAACAGAAAAACGAATCATGTTGGTCGTGTTACTGAACGGCAGCAATAATGCATGGAAGAGATGGAATAGATGATCAATGTTTATCTAAACGTACTAAAGTATGCCCCGGCAAGCCATCTAATCGTCTACGAATTAATCGTGGTGTGAACTCAGTGATCCATCGCCAATCTCGCGTCTCGAAGGGATTGTTGATATCGCGTATCTGCCGCCGAAGTATGTGCATCTATTGCCTCCGTCGACATTGATGCTCATGCAAAAGTAGCGGAGGTATGTAAAGAGCCTCCATTCTCGTTAATAAAAACAAATCGAAGGCTTGAACTTACGAAACAAATATTAAATAAATCTGTTAACATTCAGTACCGCACAATATTTTTACCATTGGTTCTACTCCAAATTATTATGAACATTAAGTTGTGAGTATTTTACTTGTACATTCTAGAAGATGCACAAATATAAGATAATTGTCAAACCCTCAGCGCAAGGTTTAACTTCCCACCAACTTCAATCGCAATGAAGGCCAATCAATTTAAATAGGACGCGAATGTAAATTTAACTTTACGCATTTCTTTTATTTGTTTTTAATACATATTACTTATGGGAAGTGATAATATGAAATAGCCACCATCGTAATTAATGAATAATGTGCTATTAATTATCAATCACAGCGTAAATTCATAATGAAAAATTAGAGCGCATTGCCGCGACGAAGCTACCACGGGCCCTCTTGGGCGTGAATACTTTCACGGACGCGGCTGTGAGAGTGACGTCACTAAAAAGTTTCAGAATCGCTCCAGCGTCAAAGCCGTGAATACATTGACGAAATCCGCTTGTGACGGCCATATCACATTTACAGAATCGAGCTGCTGGTGGGTATACCGTACCTTCACACACACCGGTATTGGTTGCACCTAACCCCCCCCCCCAGCCTTAATTCCTAGCTGCGCCCCTGAACTATAGAATGGTCCTTGCGAAGCAAGCAGACGATATCGGGTAAATGCATTACGACGAGTAGTTCGCTTTGTCAC
The DNA here is from genome assembly GCF_921293095.1 of Ischnura elegans. Taxonomy (NCBI): domain Eukaryota; kingdom Metazoa; phylum Arthropoda; class Insecta; order Odonata; family Coenagrionidae; genus Ischnura; species Ischnura elegans. The sequence goes on along the minus strand of NC_060255.1, from coordinate 63,460,462 downwards.
TCTAATAAAATCTAAATTAATATATTGAGTTAGACTGTTTTATATATAGTATGTTTGAGCAATTACGAATATACTGTAAAGGCCGTTTTACACGGGGCACGTACTTGCACAATCTGACGTGTGTACGAAGGCGCAGTCAAAATTGCGTCGTGTAAAGCGGTGAATCGCTAGAAAACATGCGAGAATGCGTGGAAGTGAGATGGAAAAATAGCCCCTGTCCTAATTTCGTCCATGCATTCGCGCAATTCCGTGCCCCGTGTAAAACGGCCTTAATACATGCTAAGGCATCCCAAGAAAATTAGCCACTTTACAATAAGTAAAAAAATGTCTACCCCATTTGTGCATAAACTCGATTCTCCGAGATGTGGCTGAGAATTATGAATAACTCTTTCGTAGAATAAAATCAACTGATTTGGGCGTTACTTGGTGGAACGATGAAATGTTCATGGTGAAATAAAACTCAGTAGGTACTATTCCACAAACTTTTATTTTAACAGTCTACTAGTTTCGACGTTTATTCCGTCATTATCAGTAATTAGTATATTAATCTTGATTAAGACGGTATAAACGTCGAAACTAGTAGACTGTTAAAATAAAAGTTTGTGGAATAGTACTGAGTTTTGTTTCACCATGAATCTTTCGTAGAAGCTATGAGGGGTGTACATAAGGGTGGATCAGAGGTCTAAACCCCCCCCCACCCGAAATGCGGGAAAATTCAAATAATGTCTGAATTAGTTTTGTGAAGGGCAAGATGCAACATGCTGTGAGATTTCTTCAGATATGTGTAACGAGCGTGATGCGCCCGCTCCCTGCGGGCTTCCCCCGCTCTTTTCAATGCAGGTACACAGAGGGATAGACGCGTTTCTAATTTTAAAATGTAGAAGAAAAAAGGCAGGGTCTTATGTACAAATTTAATTGGAATGTTCATGTACAAATTGAGGTCAGAGGACCTCTTTAAACACAACATTGGAAGTAATTACACTATCCTTTGTTAATACTTGTTTGGCGTTCTCCTTAATATTTACAAAAATATTTTGAAAAGATCTTACCCTAGAGAATGCTACATAAAGTTGGCCATGAGAGAATACCGGGTAAAGCAGGAATAAGCCAGCTCTTTGCAGTCTGACCCTGAGCCTTGTTAATAGTTATCGCATAGGAAACCTTAATGGGAAATTGTCTGCGAGTCAAATTAAGAGGTATGGTGGGATCCAACGGCGTTAACTGTATTCTTGGGATGAGGACAATCTTGCCGAAATCGATTATTTTTTTTAATCGATTATTTTTTTTAATGTTTAAAAACCAACTTTAGGAAACAATAGCAATATTTAGGAAGTAAGATATGCCGTCGCATGTTCTCTGATAAATTCAGTGCATTTTGGTAACCTCATTTGTAGAGTTTGGTTGCGTATAAGTTGAGAAAAAGGTATCTATACAGTAGAAATAATATAGAGGATTTTTTTCGTTTCTCTCTCACATCACTTGCCAGTGATTCAACCCAAGGGCTGCTTTCGATAGATGGAGTGGAGTTCGTCCCAGAATCAGCCACAGCGTGCGAATATCACAATGTTAGGCCAGTTCATTTTCGTAAGGCTACCTTGCACTTCCAGGATTTTATTTCGGGGTGTTCGAAGGCCTCGCCCGGTATTTGGACCCGAAGCCTTCGATCAGCAGCCAAGCACTAATACCCACTAGCCTACCACAGTCCCGTTTTTCGAAGAAAAATAAGTATGGAATATCTTAATGTTAGGGAGAGGGCTAGAGGAATTTATAGTATACGCCACTGTTACGCCTGTTTGCAATTTCAGTAAGAGCACGCCCTCCGTTTCTAATCGATAATTTCCTTTATAATTCCTACTAATGTAAAATCAACTGATTTGGGCGTTACTTGGTGGAACGATGAAACATTACAACGAACATTACATTAAAAATTACATCGAATGTTACATTGTGAAACAAAATCCAGTACTATGAAGTTTGTGGAATAGTACTGGGTTTTCTTTCACCATGAAAATCCTTAATGTCTCGTGTGAGCTATTCTATTGGCACGTAAAATTTAACACTTTCCCGGCGAACAACATGTAAAAACTCTTCTTCTTCTTAATTATCTGTCAGTAGCCGTGAGAATGGGTAGCGAGTCGGTACCCGAAACGTCGGCGCTCTCATATAATCTTACCCGCGCGGTGTCCCGAGAAGAGTTTTCACATATTCTATTGGCGTTTTACAAAGCGGCCATAATCAACTTAACTCAATTTAGAGTTCACTTGACGATCAATGACAACGACTCCATATTATAAGCATGGGCACCGGTAGACAAAAGTCATATCATCATTTCCCGAATTTTTTCAGGAGCCCGGGGGGAGGGAGGGGGTGCTAGTGCACCTGACACTATCTTGCGTCCATGATGATAATTTTACGAACTACCTGTAAATCATAATGGCGATACTCTGTGGAAGTTGTTGATCTTCACAATAAATGCACACTATTTTAATGCTAACCTACCCGGGTTTCTACTGGTTAGTGGCATTTTCTAAGTGCTATACTACAGTGACGCAGCGAGGGGGGTTTTTTGGGGGATAAACCCCCCCCCCCCCCCAAGAGCTCAGAAATTTTTAAAATTTTAATCCATTTTACTTAATTGGATTAATATTACTTACAGGATTGTGTAAATATTAATAAAATATCCCTCCGAAAGCCGTAAAACTCACCATTTTGAACCCTTTATCTTGAAAATTTTCTAAAGGAGTGCCCCCGCGCCTCCCGCTTACCCTAGCGGGTATTCCACACCCCCAGACACTCCAGTAGTAGTTGTGCCTAAAACCCACCCCAGCCTTAATTCCTAGCTGAGCCCCTGCTATACTATATTGTGGCGGTTAGGTATATAGAGGTAAAAATGTGGAAGGGGGAGTTGATGTAAGAGCTTGAGTTGGAGTAAAAATGGATATTATGGGTGGCTCATTAAGAGGTTGTTTGTGCAGTAGTGCGTGGGGCCAAGGTGAAGGTATTAGCTGAAGGTTGTGGGACCTGTGAAGGATCGAGTAACATGCTGACATGCCGTGGGGGCAGAGGATAGTTATATTAGAACTGTGACAGTTTTCTCCCATCGTTCTCTTCTCCTAAAAGTCATGGCACCCCCGTGCCACAATCTTCGGACCATAAGCCAATCCCCTCGTTATCCGTGGATTTTTGTGAGGAAATCAGTATCTTAATAAAAATAAAACAGAAAAAAGTTTAAAAAGGAACTTAATTCTCCGAGAGATGAAAATCTTATTTTTCATTTTTAGTGCATTTTTTACCTTTTTTGTTGGAAAAAGCGTGTTCTTTTTAATTTTCTAAATTTCATTTTTATGTTCTACTTTTTAGAGGTGAATCATGTAATCATTTAAACCAGACCTATCAAAGAAATTTCCGACAAAAATGTATTAGCTTCTATATAACCATGTATTGTGAAAATTCAAAACTATTTTTCTACATGAAAATTTAGTAATTAATTTTAGCACAACGGAACAAAATTTCAAATGTCCGATTATTGAATATTGAATTGTCATGAGAAATACGTAAGTGTACGAAATTTCAAGCCGATTCGTCACTGGAAAGTTGGCTAAAAATCAAGTACAAGATTCCATCAATGAAACAGACGAGGCAAGTTAAGAAAAAGCATGTAGAAAGACCTTTCGAGCGAAAGCAATGCATCCTCACAGCTGCTGGCAGACTTTAAAGACAGTCGAATGGGAGACAGTTGGTGGAACTCGAATCGAATTCCTCGAATTTCACCCATTTGACTGGTACATGTTTGACCGCAGTGGTGACGTCATCCACATGCGAGCGTCCCCAGTGCATACGACTCTCATTGTCAGTCTGTGTCTGGTGCGCGAGTGAAGTGCTTGGACTAGGAAGGGAGCCGAAGACATCGTGCTGTTTTACCACATTGCCGAAGGATCATCCACAATATTTGGCAGTAAAGGTCAGTCCCTGTTTGTTTTCTAAATATGTCACCATGTTTAGCGAACGGTTTTAATAGGAATGAATAGGGAAGATGAGGTAAGGGCTTTAATAGCTTTTGAAAACAATGCAATCAAGATTAAGCAAATGATCCACAACCAAGAACCGATTTCAGGATATTAACTGGAAAGGGAACCACTGAAAAGAGTGTAACCGACCAATCCTTGGTATTGTAGCCGTTCTCAATTGGTCGGGCTATGAAATTCTTTCGAACGAGGGGCGAAATAAGTATTATGTATGAATCGGCTGAGGGCTGAGGTTATGATCTGGCGCACGAATATCACAAAAGAGGAACCTCAAGTCGGCCTCTAAATGTGTTGCCACCCTCCGCGCGTTCAAATGGGTTTACAAAATTCGCCACTCGTGTCGCTGACGGACAAATTGACCCGAATTTCACGGGGAAAGAAGGTATAATTAGGGGTATTAACCGAAATTTATACATATGATGACGTGGTCTATCAAATTCATTACCTTTCAATGCTGTTCCTCTCAGTGACAAACATAATACTGCAAAATATTAGAAAAAAAAGTGGAACGCGTTGCAGGCATCTCCGCGCCGCAGAAATTTTTGGAAACTGATTAAAAGCGACCGAAGTGGCAACTGAAATCAGCCTTCTATGGGATGGAATTGGGCCTCCTCTCTGCAGTCCCCTTGATCAGGTGGGTGAGTGCTTTCCCTACCGTTTCCTTTCTTTCCCCCATCCCTTATATTCCCTCTTCCCTGCCCACTGTTCACACGAGTGTTCTACCCCCACCCTTTCCTCCCCGCGGTGAGGCTAGTGCTCGTGAAGAAACCCGGCGATGTGGTTCCCACTCCACTCCTTAACAACCGCCATCCCATGAAGGTTTCGCCGGGATCAAATGGGACTTGTACCAAGTGGACATATATTCCTCACCTCCCCCATTCTCCTACGTGCTCCGAGGGAATATAAGGCGCTGCCGTTATGCCCGAAAGGAGAATTTGCTTGACCGACAGCTCCGCAGTCCGTGTTCATTTGTCTATCGTTGTTTTCAGCAGCCGTCCAGACTACATTGTAGATGTGGGAATTTCGATTCATGTCGGTGATTCAATTCGTTCGTTTTCAGTTCATGTGAATGAATTGTTGTTTCTAATTGTTAAAAAAGAATTACTTTAGCCAAATGAGTACCGAACAGTGGCTCCGCGGTCGCCCTTGAGTATACTTGACCACAGTCCCCAGCGGGCTCTCTCTCTCTCTCTCTCTCTGCGCTTCCCTCTTAGGAGTGCGGTGGCCAGCGCACCGACGGAGAATCACTCCGGCGGCAGCTCGGCTGAAACAGGCCAATCCCAAGGGGAATACTCTATGCACCAAGAACAGTTTTCCTTCCCTCGACACAATTAAATTCAGGAGTGCAAGTGAACACGATGCGTCAGAAAAACATTCAGTATAGAGTACCACTCTCTGTGAAGCTTATGAGTTAAAGACAGTGGCGCCGACTCCATGGGGCCTGAGGGGGCCCGAGCCCCCTCAAAATTTCATTATGGGTGTGAGGAAAAAATATGTCAGGCTTGTCAATTTCCCCGGAGTGTCCAGAAATCGAGATTCGAGTTATCAGGGTTCTAATGTTGATCTTATTATGAATCTTCTAAAATGCTTAAAAAACTTAAAACTCACTCCTTATAAAATTTCCCAGAGCAAGATCCCCGGTTCACCCCCCTCCCCAATATTTTTTGTAAGTCGGCATCCCTGGTACCGAGAACCAAATCAATCTTGCGAATCATAAGGGGGCGTCCATTTATTACGTAAGGCGTTTAGGGGGGGAGGGGTCAAGCCGAATCTCACCCAATCTCACTTGGTGGAGAGGAGTGAGGGTCCTAGCAAGTATAACGCAGTTTTTTCCGAAAAAAATCTGTAAAATTATCATCTCAGTAATCTTAAATTGCCGGCCTCGGTGGCGTAGGGGTAACGTTCTCACCTGCCAAACAAGAGGTCGCGGGTTCGAGTCCCGCCTGGGTAGGTTTCCCTGGTCCAGGGCATGGTCGTTTGTGTTACGTTTATTTGTTACATTTGTTGAATTGTAAATACACAGTGGTGTAAAATGGCCAATAAGAGCTGTATCCGGTGGTTTGGGAATAAAATAAAATAAAAATAAATACTAGTCTTAACTAGTCTTAAAATATAGATAATTAAACAATCAATAACAAATCCAACGCAATGAAGCATAAATGTAAGTAAATATATTGAAAATACGAATTTTGGCCAATCTCGCGTGAGATTAGAGGGGGTCGAGCCAAGTTTCACGATATGTCACCGATATGGGGTAGGAGGAAGTCTAAAAATCTCCAAAATCATCTCACGTAATTAATTGACGCCCCCAAAGAATCCTGCGAATTAAAGAATTCTTCGAACTAAATGAATACCACGAACTAAATTAATACTACGGAATAAATGAATTATGTAGACCATATGATAATCGCGAATCAAAATAATTCGGCAATCACTCAGAAAACTATACGCTTTCTTCCGCCAGTTTTATATCGAAGCCGAATCAAATTGATAATGAGAATATTCTTATTGCCATTTTGAATCATTAATGACACTCATTCTTTTGAAATTGAAGAATAAGATAAACGGTAAGGCATCAGCTGACTTCATTATCAGCTTTCTTTTGTTAACCTCCACTTGAAATTCGACCAGGAATTCTTGGAAGTTTTTATTTTATACCTACATCACTTTTAATTGATGCATAAAATTTTAATTGATAGAAATGAAGATTATCGTTCGATATACTGATTAAAATTTGAGATCGACGGGCCTGGCACTTAACACGTTCGGGACGGATGACGAATATTCTCGTGATTTAGGCGCGTCAACTTAATAATTTTAAAGCATACTATACTTAGGCATTTGTTGGTAGGTTTTCAGTAGTTGCCCGTTACTCATTATCAATGGTCGTATCGTAATGTTTGATTAGATGAAACTATATTTCAAATATATGCTTTTTAATTATGCTTAAACCAAACGCAGTTTGCCCAAAATGGCACATATTTTCAATCTCGACACCTCTGACCAGGTACTTCGTTCCTCTACATTTCAATACCCCGGTACGTAAAGTGTTAACCACCTATCCCTCCGAAATTATTCCTCCGAAAGTCCCCTCAAAGTGACTCCTCCTCCTCTCCCAGCAGAGAAGGGAAAAGGATTACAGTGTAGATAATTGAGAGTGAAAATATGAAGTTTTGGCATATTAAGAGTGATTGAGAAAAGAAGGAGAATATTTTGATAATCAAGTGAATAAAAATGGCTGGGATGCCGACTTACAAAAAATATTGGGGGGCCAAACTGGGGATCTTGCCCCGGAAAATTTTATAAGGAGTGAGTTTTTAATTTTTTAAGCATTTTCAAAGAGTCATGTGATCAATATTAGAACCCTGATAACTCGAATCTCGATATCTGGACACTCCGGTGAAAATCGACAAGCCTGGCACATTTTTTCCTCACACCCATAACGAATTTTTGAGGGGGCTCGGGCCCCCTCAGGCCCCATAGTGTCGGTGCCACTGTGATTCTTGAAATATAAATAATACGTTAATGATCGGCTTGAATGGGAATGAATTCGGGGAAGACACGGTTAGGGAAAAAGTCTGGAGTGGATCGTTTTTATTGAACGGGTGGAATGCACTGAATACAAGGAGCAAATGCCAGTTAACCGTGGGCCATACCATGCAGGACTCCCCTAGTCTTCAGCCAGTGGTGGATACATATGGGGGGCGCCCACCCCCTTGCGGCTCCGCCCGCATTGCCTAACACCACAATAGGGTAGTTTCCTTCATCAAAGAAAACGAAAGGCATTGACTGCGATTCGTTACCCACAATTAGTGTATTCATAATATACAAATTATTTGGTTTTAGAAATACCAGTTAAGGCGAATGTTAATGGTCAATTTTAACCTCATTTGAAAAAGGCCAGATTGGCGCCCATGCGATACCACTCCACGTGACGTCACAGGGACCTAAGTGCTATACGAGTAGTTGGGAGTTTTACATCGTCTGAGATTACCAATGCATGCAGTGAAGTTTTCTTGGGTTTCACACCGGGTCAGGTCCTCCATTTCCCCCCGGAAATGGAGGACCTGACCCGGTGTGAAACCCGAGAAAACTTCACTGTAAGTGCTCGCCGGGAAAAAAACAAAAATTATATTACCAATGCATGCATGAGGCACAGGGCTCAGGGAAACATCTCTTAATAATCACCTATTAAAATTGCCTAAGGTTGGCAAGTTTCCTTCGTTTGATACGGTAATAATAATCCTTATTTAAGCCAAGCGCTACCCACTAGCCTGCATCGTAGCAGTGCTCATAACCTCCCACCAAGATGGCCTCACACGCCGGCAGGAGGAACCATAATGACGTCATTCGGGCTTTTCCCAGCATTCATGCTTAACCGTCATGTTTTCGCGCGCTTGAAAATTTTCACTTTTCATTTAATCGCGAAAAATAGATGTCGTCATTAAAAAATCTAAAAGCGTGATATACGTAGTCCGGGAGTAATAATATTTCGATTTAGGCCATAAAAAATAATAGGAAACCACCCAGTATAGAGGGTGGTTACTATAGTAACTTTTTTATATCATAAGATGGCATTGTCTTGTATATGCGTGTCATCAGTTTATGTAAAACTTTCTTAGTGACTTAATTATTTGTTATTACTACAAAAGTATAGGTAGCTCAAGATATCTTTTGCACCCCTCCCCTTGAGTTTTTTTCTGTAGCCTTTACTGTCTTCAGCGTCCTCATTGCTCAGCTGTCGAGGCACATATCAACCCCCTCGAAGGCCTCATATTGGCTGGCAATGGCGGTATTAATCCTCGCATCCGGCGACTAACAATACCTACTCGAAACCAATACCAGAGCAGACGAGAGTGCTGATCCAGGGTTCGCACTCTACCTAAATAATGAAATTCACGGTTTTTTCCAGGTTTTCACGTTTTTTTTAGGTTTTCACGGTGTCAATGTCGTCAAATTCATGGTCCGTTTATAAGTGAAAAATAGAACTATCACCGGCCGTATATAAACTAAAAATCAACGTACGCGACATACGCCATACGTACGAGACATATAATGTAAACGCAGCAATGAAAAGTGATATCTGTTATGACGTCAACGTTTGGAAAATTCAGGGCCAACTTAAGGCCCAACCCAACCGCGCTCTTGCCCGGACGCCGAATATCATGGCATCCTTTAATATGCGAATGCCCTTAGGACCTTCTTTCGTCTGAGCACCGGAAGTCCTTTTTTAATTCCTCGCGCCTCCGAGAGATTGTTTTTTGCGCACGTTGTTATTACCGCACAGTAACCAAATTTCCCTTACCCATTCTTTCGGAGATCGCCGAAAATATTTATTAAAATTGCTTATAGAATGTAATAAATCAAAAAATCAATTTCATATAATTACAGTGGAACCTCGATCTATCGTTTTCCAGGGGGATGGACGAAAAAAACGATGAATGCGGGAAAACGATCGATGCGGGAATGTTTGGATAGGTTGCCTATTTCCCAGGTAACGCAGGATTTTGGCGCGTAATTATGATATTTGTTAAAGGATTCAAAGAAGATGTTAGCCAATTACAGGAATACTAGTACTTTATCGAGACACTTAGGTCATATTGTTGATTCGAATAATATCTCTTTCAAATATCCTGCCATGTAAATAGCCATGAAATTTTTTGTTCTAAAGAGAAGGCAACTTACACATTCTTTTCTGATTATCGTAGCGCCAGATGAGTAGAGTGAATGAGAGAATTTCAGTGCAGTTTAAAGGAAAAAATCCGCTTAGTACATAATAGAACCAATATGCATTATCAAATTTTGTAAGCTGTGAAATTCTCAATTTTCATAGTATTTTTTCTTATGAAATTTTTATTTTTTATGAACTTTTACCTAATTTTAAGAGCCTGATTAGTGCCGAAATCTATTTCCGGGCATGCAATTTCCTAAATTTTACCCTCAAGAAAGGCAAGGAAGGCCCCTTCAAGAGCCCCAGCCGAGGGTCCCCAATCACCGCAGACTGCCCTTGAGTTCAGATACAGGAACATAAAATCCACCTATTATGAGATTTTAAAAAATGAGACACGAGTAGAAAGGGGCCTTGAACATCATGTGGACAAGTTGATTTGCTTCTTTGATTTTGAAACATCATTTGAATGAGTGAATGGGGTAGAACTAATTTGCATTCGTAAAAAAAGTAGACTTAGATCAAGGGGAAGACAACTTTCAAAAACTGTACCTAGTATTTCCAAGGAAATTACTGGTGGTCTAGCCATGGGAGTACTTTTTCGAGTCACCCATAAAGGCAAACATAGCCCTTTCACACAGTGACTATCAAGATACCTTTCTCACTCCTAATTTTATCTGCTAATCCTTGTCCCTCAAAAACTGATGGTGTGAGATGTCATGTTCCAGGGAGGCTACAGCTCAAAGGCAGCTATAGCTGTCTTGTTCATGAAAGCATTAATGCAAAACAAGGGAAAAATCATTTTCCTTGACTGAAATTCAAACATAGATATCAAATTTCCAGCAGGTGATGTACCAAGGCATCTAATTCCTCAATGGAGTTTCGTTGCTTGTTGAGGATAACTGGTTTATTCTGCCAGACATATATTGCCACTAGGCAGCATTTTTGTGCAGATAGAGCCATGCATAAAGCCAGAACTTTTTGAAAGAAATGATTCTTCCTCCATGGAATAGTTGCAATTTATACACAGAGAGTTGTGCGGTAATGTTTTGAAATAAAAAAAGCATTAAATTTATAATACTTTATTGTTTTCATATTATCACTGTTAAACATCACAATAAAAGGAATTGATGACAATGAGCACATATTTACAACACTGTCTTGGTGGGTCTATCTTTGACATATTCACTATGAGCTGATGAACTTAGGATAATGGTAGTTCAACATGTACACTAAAAAAAACTGGAAAACTTAAAACATTTGAACTTAAAGATAAATGCAATACTCAATAACTGAATACTCATGTATTAAAATTATCAAATCTTTATCAAAATATGGTATATATACTGATATCTCATTAACAGACTAAACGCCGTTAATGTCAGAACTCAAGTCCCAAATGCATTGAAATATATACATTGGGACATGTATAGACATTATGAATACCACCACATTAAGAAAAAATAAAAACATTAGTAGTTTGAGAATAATTGGCTCTGTCAAGCAGAACAAGGCTTTGTAAATTTTGATTACACTTCCATTAGAATCTTGAGACCATAATGATGGCTAGTTTATGCTATGAGGCAGTGCAATAGATCTTCGTCTTGAGTACAGCATGCATACTTGAGGTATCAGACCTATCTTATTAGTACTTTGATGAAAAAGGACAGTTGATCCTTGACACATTAATGACTAGTTCAATACAATCACTTGTGAGTTGTGATCGGAAATTTTTCCACCTGAAAATAGTCTCATTTATTCCAACAAAAAAATTCAATACTTGGATGAGACTTAGCCATTCATCCTAAAGTTAGTGTGAAGAGGAAATGCTCGTTAAATTTTGACTAGGAAGAAATCACGTCTCATAAAATATATTTTTATAATATTCATGAATATAGCAACAAGATTGCACACAACAGGAATAAATGGACATGAGATTTTTTAAATATAATTTTTGTATATAGAAAGCCAATGTAAGTGAGCATTTGAAACTATCATCGAGAAACATATGCAGAGCCTTTGATGTATTCCAACACAATAAACAGCTAGGGAAATGAGCAACCAATGAAAAATAGAACGCAGAGTAGTGAGTAACATCACTTAGAAAAAAGATAATATACCTAAAAAAATCAATATGATTAACACAAACCAAAGTAACACAGTACCTCCTCTATGGAGAAGATACTTAACACCCAACATGCTAAAAAAAAGCACACTAAAATCAAATAAAGCAAAATAAAAAGCTGAGCAAAGAGAGAGAGCCAAGTCCATAAGATTTAAACAACAGCAGTGTACAGCCAATAGGAAGTAAAAGAGTTTATACTCAATAGCATGTTTACAGAGCTAGTTAAGCTATTTATTCTTAGCACAGCCTAATCGCCTATTCTTCAGCCCACGCTTCTTCAGCCAACTGATAATATTTGGTAGCCATACGACCCTTTGCTGCTTCCAAAGCAAGATCAGCAGCAGAAGTAAACGATTCACCTGAAAATAAGAAAGGAAAATTCACAATTTTTTAAATGTCGTTTAACCAAATACATTATCAAGAATAGCATCAACAAACTACTTTCTTCATTGCCAAGTGCACTGGTTTAAATTCATGCACACTTAAGATTGAAATTTACCATTACAAAATGATTGCATCCCAGACTGGAAGTCAAATCATTTCGGTTTAACTCCTGGTTAAATATTCCATTTCTTATGACAAAAGTCACATAGGAGGTGTATGATATGTATTAAAATCTATGAATGCAGGCAATAGTGACAAACAGTACAGAACTTAATCCAAAAAGAGGAAATATTGATATTTAAGTGACCATATATCTTAGGTGACCATAAAATTGTTTGCCTTAAATTCACTAACTCGAAAATAGAAAATCCAAGAGCCAATTAAGTTTGAAAATAAACATCTCTGAAAAGTTTTTCAGTTATTTTTTTTGCTTGGCAATAATTACCTCCCTGACATTGGTAGAGAACCAAGATAATTGGAGAGCTTACATCAAGCAATGTCACACATGTAATAACAGGGCTAAAAATAACTATTCCACTAACCCAATTTCAAAGTTTTAATATAGCAATAGCTACATAATATTCAAAATAATTACTTACCAGCCTTATTAGGGTCACGATTCAGGCCATAGCCACCCGCTTGGTACATTTCACCGAGTCTTGCATACAGCTGATAGCTCGGCTTGTCTTCAGTTCCTCCTTCTGATGCAGCTTTCTCGTACCATCGGGCAGCTTCCTCCCAGTTTTGTGACCTAAAATCATATGACAACGTCAATGAATATTTTATATAGACAAGCTTAAGTTAAAACAAACCATTAAAAAAAATCATTTCCTATTAGCTGATTCCACATGCAACATCATTTACCATTCCGAAAAACATAAGTGAAATGACAATTGATAAAGCATTACATTCCATAGAAAGCACAACAAAAAAATCATTTTCTTAATTGTCATCCTAATGCTACCATAATTTTTTTAATGCCCACTTTCTGGTACATTTTCATCGACAGCTAGGTTTCACGTTTCAGATTTATGAGATAACTTGAAAAAATTCTGAGTTCATCATGTGCAAATGATGTCATGATGAGAAATTGCCTAGATGCTTTGATGCCATAAGAGTACATTCAACTCTTTCGTCAACTATTATTACAATAACAGCTATGATGCCCATTGATTACTAATTACTATCAAAGAAAATGATGAAGTAGTTCAGGATAAACGATTTCTGCATAAGATAAATACAAAAGGTTGGACAGAGGGTATAAATAGATGGAGAATAAACTGGAAAAATATCTAAACGAATTTTTACCATTTTAAGTTGATTTAATAAATTTTATATGTCTAAATTGCACTTAAGACATGCAGTACGATCACTTGATATTCAATTTTTTTACTTCCAAGAAATTTAGCAAACATAGATTCTCACACATGCATTGAACATGTTTTTCAGCAAATTTTTAAAATTTATTGGTTGGGCATTGTACATAAGGTGAAAAAGTGTAGAAGAAATATCTATTAATCATTGCATTACCTAATTGCTTTGAATTTTCCTATACGTTATTGAAAAAAAATCTAAACATGTTCCAGAAATAGGAATTTAAGTAGTGAAGATCCTGTGGGTTTCCTGTGTGTAGTATGTGAGCAGGCAATATACTTTACATTATAGAAACTTGCGGATATCAGGCACATTTACAAATTAATTCAGCAGGTACATAAAAAGTTAGAACTAACCTGCTCCCCAGGTTGAGTCCAGAATCCAGAGCTGTTGCAATCAAAATAATAGCAGGTAAATCTCCAATGTTTGCAAGCTCAAGCATTAAATCAAAGCCTTTGTCAATGTTCTCCTTGGTTGGTTCCACCTATGCAAAAAGAAAATATATTAAATAATTAACTCAGGCTACTTAGCAAAAATTGGAAATCTGTACATTTAACATTTATTTTAATATGATAAATGCTGATCAACACATTGTAAAATGAGTAATGTTTTCCTCTTCCAATTCATTATCAATTAGTACTCCGACTTCAATTATCTCTCTGTTCTGAATTTAAAACTTAATAACCTCCATTCTGAACTTGGATTTATAGTGAGAATTTTTCACTCTTACCACAATCACACTCAACACATAAATATTACGGTGAATCGAAAAAGCTATCTGATCAGGCATAAAAATTGTGAGCCTTCACTAGGGTAATTTATTTTTAACATTGGAGCAACTGAGTTTACTTTAGCATGCACATATTTTAGGTTTGTACTACAATTTTTAACTATAACGATTAGATAAAAAAATTTGGACAGTGAGAAGCGAGCAATTGATTTTAAGAGATATTAATCGGGTAGCCTCTTTTTGAGCAATGGCAAAAATCTTAGTTTTACAAAGCCTAAGCATGTTTCCTCACCATAAAACTGAGGGAATACTTTAAGTATATATCTTACCTCCATCTCTGGCAAGATGTCATGGGGTAGCCCAAGATAAAGGCTAGCCAAAGCAACTTTGGCTTCAGCCAAACCACATAGCGCAGCCTTCTCCAAGTGGAACAAGGCAGCATCTCTGTCGTACCATGTGCTGTCTGGTGATGTAAAGCGATGGAGCTCATGGTAACGAGTAAGGTCAAGATGGATCTGTAACAGGAGAAAAGATCTAAAAGTGAATATTTGAGGGGAAGAGCATACGTGACACATGTTATATGTATGCATCATACTCCTGCACTATCACTATGATTTAAGAATCACACTAACTCAATGATTCAACCCGAAGGTTGGCTAGGGTAGAGCTCACCCTGACTAAGCCACAGGTAAGCGATAGTCACACAATCAAGGTACAGGGACCAGTTCCTTTCCTACCTCACACAGTGAGGATTTAGTGTAGAGGTGTGACCCCGTACAAAACAAAAATTGACTATCTACATTATGATGAAAGCAATAGGAAATAGTATTCTACTAAATACCACATTCAACTTACTGTATTTCTCCGAATATAGTCCCCCTCTGAATGTATTCCCCCCCTTAATTTTGAGGCGTCAGTTTCAGGAAAATTTTAAAAATGCATTTGAATATAGTCCCCTCTTTACTTTCACAATGCGCGTTTTTGGAAAAAAAGGGGACTATATTCAGATAAATACGGTAATTGTATCAAAGGGACACCGGCAAGGGGTAACTCATTTTCGATCAAACTAACTTGTTTGAAACTATGAACTTCTCAAACCAAAACTGCAATTTATCAGGACAATAAAGATTTAGTAATTAGGGTAGCTTGGTGGTACATCTCGTTTAGCGCAATGAGAGGAAATTACCCATTGACTTCTTTTTACCCTCCAAAAAAACTCCAAACCAAGTTGGATCAAAGATAAAATGCCTAACTGCAATGAACAATATGGCAGTTGCTTCTAATGGTCATTCACCCATCACATGTTGTTGCCTACGATTATTAATATTATTCATAGTTTGTGGAATAGTACTGTGTTTTTATTTCACCATGAAAATCATAGCTATGTTATTGATCTCACGCTTACCTCCTTATATGTATTAATTCCAACAATAACACTTTCGTAATATGAAACAAATATAATTATTTTTTGCAGCATAATATTTTCTTTTCTAGGCAAGTAGATTGATATTTAATAAGGTTCCTTTTCGTACCGAGTTAGGTTTGGTATGTTTTTTGCACCTAGCCATCTTGGAAATTTATCGTCCTGTACTTGAAGTCCGAGACCTTAAAGGCTTTATAAAACTTTATAAAGTGCATGTCATTGTGCAGGTTAGCACTGCATTCATTTCTCAATCATGGGTGCAATAATTATAGTGCAGACGAATGCATTACTGCTTTATACGATACTTGCAATCAAGCATTCATTCACGAAATTTTGTCATCTGATGAGTGCGCGACTAGCGTGTTAATTGTTAGAACAAGGAACAAATGAAATTCATTCCACAAAATCGTTGACATACTCGTCTGTTTGGTGTAAATGCACTGACACCAAGACGATTATCCTGAAACTTTATCATACAATAATATGTGTACAATCAATAAGGTAAAACAGTGAGATGGGAGACAAAGATCCCATGCATATTTAAGATTGCTTTTGCCACTACATCGAATTTATACTTTCCCGCAGCGCACACTAATCGGAATAAGACAGAAATCATAATTGAAAATTACAAATCCTTCACGTCTATCAAATTCATGGAATGCTCTAGAATATTAAAACAGTATAAACACATGGTGTATCTCATGTCCCTCAGAAATGTAATGGAACTTACCATGAACTAAAATTAATGTGCATGTTCTTAGAACGTACCCTTGAGATGAATAAATTAACCATTCACTCATTAAACAAACCGGAATGGCAGCATAAGAAAGTTAATGCGTTGCAAACCTTCCTATATTTCACTACATACTTGATTTAACACGTAGACATAAATACGCCAAAAACGATATCCTAATGATATTTCCTAGCATTTACCTATCTACCACTGGAGTATTGTGAGACATTCAAGACACCATGATTGGCAAATAACTCAAAGTTAGCAAACCAAATATTTCATATAGGTACTCAGACGTTTATTCTCACACGACTTGTCATTTTCTCATCTGATAATTATTAAGTATTAATCTGATAAGTAGAAATTAGGGCATTTTCACTAAGTTCACAAGAATATTCTGAATAATATTCACGGTTACCAATGCGACATCTATCGGAAAAAATTGTTGAAGTTGCGTGAATGCGAACTTGGAATCAGAACAGAGGCTATTTTGCCATCTCGCATCCATGCATTCTCGCATGTGTTCTAGCAATTCTCCACTTTATGCGACGTAATTTTGATTGCACCTTCGTATGTACGTCAGATTGTGCCATGATGTGCCCCATTCAAAACGGCCTTAAAATGTTGTCAAATGCTTCCACTAGGATTTAAGCCGTGATCCTTGATACAGGAGCCAAGCTAGTCCACCATGCTCCCTTATTTGAGTATCCTACAAAGCATACATATTTCTAAAGTGTACATTTGAAATTACAATCTATTTGGTCAAATTTGTGCCAGTGTCAAGAGATCCATGCAAATCAGTGCAAATTTACGCCACCTATGAATTAGCCATGAAAAAAGATTTGGTTTAGCTAGGATTTGAACCCTGACCTCCCGATTGCAAGTTGCGCCAGTTACGCCACCAACAAATCTACCTTGAAGACCAATTGATATACACCCTCATATCCACAAATATCCTCCATCTTTCCCCTACATGTGTCTCTTGATTCTTCCCAAGTAATTAATTGCATGTTTGCATGGTGTTTTAGAGGTAAAAACTTCACTTTAGCACAAAAATAATTCAAAAATGAAGATATAAGCATTTCTTGATAAAAATCAGGTTTACACATAAGAAAGTCAATTCTGTTCCATGATATCGAGCATATTTTGTGATGTACTTGAACTTTAATGCAGATACCTAATCCTAAATATGCTACTAAAGAATAATTACGTTTTGAATAATTGACGTTTCTATACTGAAAATACACTATTATTTGCAATAAAAATTCAGTGACTGCTCATGAAAATACTATTAATGTTTGCCAATTTTCCACCCTTAAAACCTAAGCTAAACATAATGATAAGAAACTACTTTTTAGAAGCTTAGGACATACTTCAATTGAGCTTTCACTCATTTTTATGCAAACATTTGCTTCCCATAAATATTTCAAAATTTCAATCATGAACAACTCAAACAACTGCATTCTAAATGTTTTACTTAAAATTCTTGATTCCACAATTATTTTGAGAAAATATTTTCACCCCGACAAGGAGTAGCAACTACCAAACAGTCAAACAGCACTATGGCACTAATGTTTGTAGACACATTCCATAACAGTATACAGAATTTCAAGTCAATTTGTTAAGTTTCAAAGAACTAAGAGGTGAAAGCTTCAATGCCGGGGTTAGTAGCATACGTTAAACTTTTTATCTATTGTCTATCATTGGTCTCATCTGTCAATAGGTATGTGCTCCAGGCAATAAAATGCAATCGGGAACCTTATGAGCTTGAATATTTGATGTTGTCAGCGAATGATACTAGTTTGAATACACATATAATGCAACAAAAGTGAAAGTCTGGTTCGGGAAAGTGTGAACATGCTTTTAATTTTCATGAAAGAGCATGCAAACCAAATGTTATTTATTATAAAAACTAAGGAACTCATTATCATGATTTTTAATATACTTAACCTTTCTTAAGTTTTAATGAAAATATTTTTGCACAAAACAAATTATCTAATTTTTGAACGGTGGATCCTACAACACAAACAAATATATCAGGAGATGCAATCTTAGCCCCTCTTTACCATATTCGAACTCTTAACGCTTTGCATTGTTTCACCACATGGTGTACATTCAGGCGCAATCTGACGAGAGTGAAGTATTACCTCTCTTGCACGTACAAGCCTATGAGGTAGGTGGTTAACTTTCTGAAGTTTTGGGATGGAACAATAAATTACAATCCGGCTCATATCTCCAGCATTGTATCTCGCAGAAGCTGTGCTGAGCAAGCAAGAGAAGAATACTCACTACTTACTGTATTTTTGGGTCAGATCTAGCATAGTAAAAAATGAATCTTTGTAAGCATGGACCATCTTTCTTAGCAAAGAAACTAAGGGTCTCATGATACATGCCATTGCTATACCCTCAATAATACCAAAGAAATAAAAAGCATATTTCTTTGGGGTAAGATGAGGGATATTTGCATACTAATGAAAATGTTTAGACCACATGAATAGGTATATTACTCACACTACTATGCTTTGAAAGATATATTAAAAAAATATTAAATATTATTATATATTGGATATTCAAATGGATGATGACAGGATAATCATTGCAGCACCACAATCTAAAGATTGGTTTCACACAGCTCTTCATGCAATTCTCATATTAGTAAATCATTTCACACCTTTCTCTTTTCTCATTACCAGTTCTATATTTTTATCCGCAGCCATCCTTTTCTGTTCTTGCCATATCCTTGTCCCTTGTCCTCAAATGCCTCCATCAGGTCATCATGCCTCTAGATATGGCCAATTAATTTTTTCCACCCTCTTTTAAGGTTTTCACAAGGCTCTTCTTCTCTCCCCCTCTTCTTAATACTTCTTCATGCTCACTTGGTCAATCAATTTAATCTCCATCTATGGCACCACACTTTGAATGCCTCCACTCTTGCTTTCTCCGCTGCTCCTATTGTCCAGTCCACACTACGATACAGAAGCATACTCCAGACGAATGATTTTTTAAGTTTATCACTTATTTCTACTCTTGAAATTTCCGAGTGTAAGCAGATCCTTTTTTGGTATATATTTTTCTTTGCTTCTGCTCTTTTCCTGTTGATTTCTTTCTCAATTCCTCCATCACTGATTGCTAAGCATCCCAAATAATAGATTTCATTCACCTCTCCCAGTTTTTGATTTCCCTACTTCAAATGTAGCCAGGAATTTTGTCTGGGGGAAGGGGGGTCCAAAACCAGGGGGAAAATTTTTGAAAAATAGGGTACTAAGTAATGAGTTTTAAACTGATTTAACACTCGTTATAATCGAAAAAAAACTTCATTTGTAAAAGAAATATTTTATAAATTCATGATTTTTCAATATTATCTTCTTTATTTTCTTAACCCTGAAAACATCACTAATTGGCCTTTACATCGGTGAGATAGAACATAACGACGATAGACAATAACTGACATCCATGCCCTGGATTGGGGTAATCTAACCAGGTGGGATTCGAACCCGCGACCTTCAGCTTGGCAGGCCTAGACTAGCCTGCCTCCACCGATGCCAGCATTTTGTTTCCTATACGACGGAAAATAATTGTTTTAATATTTTGGGGGATCCGGAACCCCCTCTCCCCCTGGATACACCACTGATGTCTGCCCATTTTCCTCCCCATATTTACCTGAACCTTCTATAGATCCTTCTCTGTTTGCGGTATTGTGGTTAATAGCAAATCCATAACATGTTAACTCATAAGTTTCCGCTGATGCATTAGTACATTC
Source organism: Ischnura elegans (assembly GCF_921293095.1). Taxonomy (NCBI): domain Eukaryota; kingdom Metazoa; phylum Arthropoda; class Insecta; order Odonata; family Coenagrionidae; genus Ischnura; species Ischnura elegans. The sequence goes on along the minus strand of NC_060255.1, from coordinate 63,440,240 downwards.
CCTTTCTTCACGTTGTAGTTCACAGGCTTTTTGAATGACATTTGTTTTACATTCATCATGCAATATGATAAATTTTATACACCGAAAAAACAAAATCCTTCATTCTCAGCACTGTTACTGTAAAGTTTAATTAGGTGGTGACTTCATCCTGACCTGAATAAGTGAGTTGGAAGACACAAAATTGTAGTCACAGCACCAAATCTGACAGTGTGGAAGCAATCCCATGAGAATCAAAATGAAGACAACACTCAGCAGAAACTTTCAATGTAATGAAACTATACCTGTTCGCAGAATGAGTCCCTGTTACAAAAATGAGTACCCTTGTTATACCTGAAAGATCTGGTAATTCATCCCTGACCTCCACCGTTAACCAAAAGGAAAATTAAAGATGGTTATAAGTATCCAATTTTTTCCAACTAACGCAGCCATAAACGATGCCGAAAAGCCAAATTTTCAAGTCCTTCCGTCAAATAAAAAGATTTTTGACCTTAGATTTCCACAAAGGTTAAGAAAAGACTTCGCTGTTTCACAAAATAAAATGTATTTGCGACCGGTTTCGATACATCGTTTCATCATCATAGGCCAGATGATGGTACGCTGTATCGAAACCGGTCGCAAATATATTTTATTTTGTGAAACAGCGAAATCTTTTCTTAACCTTTGTGAATCATGAAGGAGTTTCACCATGTTACGCCAATCACCATCGCATTTACTTAGATTTCCAATTCATTTTACATTCTTCAAAAACTTAAGCTTCAAAAATGGTGTACTGCCCATTAATTTTTACACAAGGACTTCATTTTTTGGGCAGAAAAATATGGATAGTGCCCCATTTTTAGCTCAAGGAAGACAAAGGTACTCATTTCTAGCAATATTTGGAGTGAAATACAAACAATTTGATTCCAAATCACTATTTAAAAATGCTCTTTCGGTGATTTAATTATCTGCAGACTTCAGATCTTTTATTTTCATTTGACAAGTCATCACGCTGATATCCTATTCTCCATTTTGCACTTAAAGCACAGGGATAACTTTCACAAAAACCTTTTCCAGATATACTCAACTGATAATGTTGTGGCCAACTAAATATTATTTATTTCCACATTTGTAAGGATTTCAAAGATAAATTCTTTCCATAGATCTTTTCATAGCTGAAACCCACTATGAAAGAACTAGCACTAAGACTGGATGCCATGGATTTGCAGGACAAAGTAATTTCTTCTGAAAGATAAATCACTAAAATAACCTTACCTCACATGGACCCCTGTGGCAAATGTATATCCTGAGCATCCTGAGGTCACAAATTTCAAATCCCCAATTCACAAGTGTCGAAAGTTACAGTAGTGAGGAAAAAAAGCACTCACACACACAAACCATTTTTAACTTTCGACGTTGCACACACACACACATACCTTTGAAGATTTTGGAAAAGAAGTGTCACTTTCACATATCCACGGCACATCCAATATAACAGCGGATTTCACTTCTGGCACACAATAACTTCCACTGAGTTCAAACAAATAATGCAAATGCAACTCCATCACCAAACTGCAGAGTTCACTATTTAAAGTCACAGCACCAATAAATCACAAGGATATTTATTTCAAGAGCAAACTGTATTGCAGCTTTCAACCATTAAGTTTGCACTCTTCATAAAAAATATTTAATGATATGGTTTCCAGGTATTGCTGGTACGGTTTCATCACTTAGTCACAGACTATCATTTGATTTCATTTCCTGGTAGGACTTCAATGAATAAATGCAGCACCGGTAATCACAAAAAGGCCATTCCAATAGCAAAACAGTCGCAGTAAGAGTATTATCCACTCTCCTCATTGGTGGGTGCATTCTTATATCAATAGCACAGAATGATAAAAAGTTAAGGCACTTCACTTATGAGGTAACTTACATTTCTTCACCAAACTTCACCAATCGCGATCAAAAATTATACTCCACTGCTAAAACTTGCTCAGATAGACAACATAGTATAACTACTAATATGGAATTAAATCTTGAACTGATTGGAACTAGATTCATCACTAATGCACCATCGAAATTAATAGATTCCCTGAGATACTACAACTTGCATTGAGCATCATATCTATCGAGTTAAGACAAGTCCATAGTGAACATTGGAGGGGGAAAGTCAAGGAGTTGAAGAGCCCCTGCAATGGTGCAAAGGCTTAGACAATTATGCTTTTCAGCTATCACTGCATTGTAACGGGGTAAAAAAGTTTCTCCTGCATTTAAGCGGGTATCTTTACTGATTTGTGAATGAAAAACTTTGCTGTTTCTACAATTTGGAACTTTAATTTCCTGACTAGTTTCGATACACTGTATCATATTCATAGGACTAGCAGTACAAGTAGCGTCGTTGTGGGTTATGTATACCAAAAAGGGGGGAAGAGTGGAAGGGGTTCCAAATTGGGAAGGGATAAAGTTCCAAATAGTACAAACAGCAAAGTTTTTCATTCACAAATCAGTAAGATGGATTTCTACATCGTGAAGGCCTCTACTATTCAGTGCATCGGGTATCTTTAGGTTGAAGTTCTTAATGCTACATTTTGACCACCATTTCATGGGCAAACTTGTGAGGTTCCTTATCTCTTATTAGTGTGAGTTTGCATTTAGACCAATAGCAACAATCATTTTCATCTTTCAGCCTTGAATAGTTACAACTGAATCTTTGTAAGCATGAACCATCTTTCTTAGCAAAGTAACTCAGGATGTCATGATACATGCTATTGCTATACCATCATCAATACCAAAGAAATAAAAAGCATATCACTTTGGGGTAAGAAGAGGGATACCTAAGGAGGCTTAAGTCATAGCAAGAGAGTCACATAATTTTCCCAGAATTATCAGAGGGGCAACAGAAATCAGCAAGCATCCTTCATAATATTAACAGAATAAACACTGACTTCAAGAGTACGTGGAATAGACTGATTCCAACTCCTGGTCTTTGGGTTGGTCACACTTGGTCAAATGCAAACTCTGAGATGAGAAACATTGGGCTGCTGATATATTGGTGGCCTAAGCATTGCATGAAGCACTTAGACCAGAAGACGCCTGCTGGAATGCAGGAGAAACTATTGTTTTTTACACAATTATGATGTGGTTAAGACCATGGATGGATCCAGTTAGATGGGTATTTTCAGGTAATTGATTATTTGCTTTAAACTTATGCTATCATCCTGAAATTTCAGCGGATATAAAGTAGACCAGTACCAATATTTGCCTGTACATCAAGATAACTCTCGAGGATAAATTTCCCTTATATTTATTTCATCAAATGTATTTTTCTTTAATATTTGAGATGCATGAAAATGTTGAACAGGGTCTACTCTGCTTACTCTGAAAATTTCAAGATGATAGCTTAAATTTTACCCATGTAATCTATCACAAAAAAGACCGGTTGATAGCATCGATATTTTCTTCGATATGCCCTTTCGCGATAGACCCCATGTAATTCGCAACCCTTTTTAATTAAACCAGCCACATTTTTTTTGAGCTACATCCGAAGGCATGAGCACAGAATAAGCTCGGAGAGAGAGAAATGATTAGAAAGGAAAATACTTACACGACCAAGAATGGAATCTTCACCACTCTCTTCGATGAGGTCCCCAATTTTGGGTGGCTGCACGCATGAAGGTCGAGATCTCCGTGCAACCTGATCCTGGAAGGTCAATCGATCCATTTCATTGCTCATTGAAGCGCTGCTTTCTGACTCACGGTGGAAACGCCTCTGCCTCCTCTCCGACCCAGAACTAGACTCCATGTCACTGTTGTCTGTCTCACCACCAGTGCTGTTTCCAGAATCTGAGTGGAACAGGATGAACGATGGATTTGGAGAGTGGCACCCAGCGAGGTCCTCATTAGATTCAGATGGCAGCGACTGAGAATGAAGAATGACGACAATTAATATATTAGACTTAAAGCCATTTACTCATTTATTTAAAGAGGTGTTAAAAAATGTAATGCTTTTCTTTTATACTCTCAATTGTTGTGAATATACTGTGCGATATCCCTGTAATTCATAACCGTAGCCTCTGCAACTTCTAGGCAAGATAATCAAAAATGCCACATGATCTAAGAACCTTTCTCATAATTACCCTTTGGTAGTGTCACTAAAAGCGGGCAAATATACTAATTGATGTTCTCAGTATTTGGTAAAAATGAAATAAGAAAATATGAGAAAACTAATGCCAAAATATTTCATAGATAGAAAATCAATTTAAAAATTTAACGAAATGATTTGAAGCTTCACTAATTAATCATCTAATGAACAAGGACCTCCCTATGTGACCTCAAAAAAAAGGGTCGCGAGGGGATTCTACACATGGGCTTTCCATCTGTTATGCTGATTCTCGCAGAAAAGACATTTTGGCTTCCTTTGAACATTTTTCTCACACAGATAAAGACAATATCTAGCTGACGGGTGAAAATGAAAGCAGGAGTGTTTTTAAATCGTAGTGATTAGTGAAAATACTTACATCATCATCACAAGTGAGTGTTTCACAGGAATCAATGGGCGATGATGAGAGACAGCCACTGGAGTCAGAGCGTGTTCTCAAAAACTTGCACAGCTGTCCTCTTTCAAACTTTGATGGCATCATGCAAACTTCCTCTTGTCCCCGCACTCTTGTAAGGGAATCCGACTGGAAATAAAAACCATCATTAAGACAATGAAATCTATTCAATGCTCAGCATGATTATCTACTTAAGTCAGAAGGAGGTTTTGCTTAACTTGTCATCACTAAGGGCTTCCACCCACATTTTTTACACAAGTGATAAAACGACAACAAAAGTTTTTTACAAAAAGCGATAAAGTGAGCAACTTTTATCTGAAATCGAGGGGAGAAGAAAGAAAACGTGAATAGAATATGAGAAAATTGACAATTTTTATCTTATCCTAGACTTCTGGCCATTGCTCTAGCAATAATTTTTCTATTTTTTAAAGCTGGTTCTCATTTTTAATAAGCAACAGAGATCAAAATTAAAAATTGATCAGATGGATTAGGATAGATTCTACAAATAAAACGAGATTAGAAAACAGTACAAATTAGTCAAGGATGAGGTACACTACACAATTTACTAATTGGAGGATCAAATAGAAAGAAGGAGTAATAGCAAATAACAATAACTTCAAGCTACACAGGGTCTGCCTGCACCTGGGCTTTTTAATATTTATTTTACACAGACCTTCAACAGATAAGAATATCTATGTCGCTATTGTTAAATTATCACGAGATATGGTCAAAGGTTCAACAAATTCTTCTACAATTTCTTGGAGTGATTAATTTTTTCATTTATTGAATTTCCCATGCTTGTAGACTTTTTCAGGAACTAATCTTAAGAAAACCACAATACTCAACATAATCTGAGAGAAGACTGTGAGGTTTTGATTATTGGCTTTCTTACCAGGGACTTCTTGAGTTGTTTCATTTCCTTCAATTCAGATGGAGCCAGGTCAAACGGGGTTAATCCAAGGCTCTTGCAAATACTGTTGCACACGTGGGAGTGGAAGAAAAGGGACATGCCCCTCGTCCCAAGATTTCCTTCGCCATACTCCTCTCCTGCAAAATTATATCAAAGAAGATTGCATTATTAATAAATTTAGTTGGCATCGCATAAGTAAAATCCTATTTATAAAATAAATGGGAAGCTATTCTCGCATATTTAACCACTTAGCTGTCAGGATGGAACATATGTAAGGGCACCTGCAGGGACAACATACTAGTATGTTCAAATATCCATTCTTAACTGCCTGATCCTATACATGTAAGGAGCAAATTCTTTCTTTCTTGAGTGGAATAATAGATAATCCTCACTTATTACCAAGGCTACTACTCCCCTCACTTCCTAGGGGCAGCATTCCATTGCCATGTTTTATGAAATTTTCTTACAATTAACCTCAATGCTCTCTCATAGTCTCTGGTTGTCTTATCTGCTCCCAGAACCCCCTCAATGTCTTTACAGCCCTACTCTTTCTTTTTTGCAACAACTGGGACAGTTGTCATTGACCAAACTAATCCATCATCCCTCTCTCGCTTTGACACGGCTATATTCCATTAGAATGATGCAGGAACCTTTCATATACAACGTAATTAACTTATTATGCACCACAATAAACCATGGTGTCCACAACCTTAATTTTCGATGCATTCACTTCTGTCCAATATCATTTGTTTTGATGATGATATTGCCTGATAACATTGAATTTCATCATACAATAGTTAGAACAACTTACCATTGGCAGTGTGAATCTGAGGATCTGTGTAAAGGTCACCAACACCTTGAATGTCAACAACAATGACCTCGTGTCCAGATCTGCAATTAAGAAGGGAATAAATTCTTTCAGTTTAAAAAAGAAATGTCCAATTTTGTCCAGTAATTTACAAATGCAAAAACCAGTTACAGTTTTGCAAGTTAAATAACTCCTTTTGAAGGGCAAGGAGGTGACAACTGTCTTCTGAGGTTACAGTAGCCATAGGGAGGTTGCTAGTCAACTATAAAGATTCTTACACCAATAAAAATAACTTAACACCCAATATACCTATGAAAAATACAATTTTGATGAACTGACCTTTCAAAAGTGAAATGGCTAAATGCATGAGGAGTTTGGCGATGTTGGTCATCTTGGACAAACCCTGAGTTGGAATTGTACTTAATGTAATTTCCTTCAATGAAGTGTTCAACGTGGAACAGGGGTGATCCCTCTCGGTTAACAAACTCAAGCACAGCCATTTGAAATATATCGACCTGAGCGAGAAATAATAATAAGAGCAAAGATGGAGTGATGAAAAACATGGCATGTATTTCCATCACAACCAATGGAACCACACAATGTCAATTTACCTTCTTTGGTGGATTATGACGGTTATATTCTTCTCCCCAAAGCTTTGCATCCATCTGCAGTTGGACATCCTGGAAGTAAACACTTCTATCCACATTCTCCATGTAACACTTGGCCACATAGTTGTTAGCATCTCCCTTCCAATCAGATGAGCGAGTAAAGTTACTCAACTTCTTCCTGAAAATGAAAGCAATTAATAAAAGATTAAGTTTTTGATAAAAAAAACTTCAGTATGTTTAAAATGACAGTACATAATACACTGATTTTTTGAATGAAACACATCACATAGTCACAGTAAACTCACAAACGATAGCATTCCCTCATGGCTCCATGACTGAAAGGCTGGTATTCCATTTTCACAACAACATCATCTGTGATCCACCTCCTTCGAAGAGCACTGTATCTATAACGGCGAGCCTTTTCTGTGGGGTACTCATCCAGGTGAAACTTTTCCCATGGATCTCCCATAGATCGAGCCTGGAAATAATAAACAAATTTTCACTGTTATTAGGCCAAAACTTTAGCAATAGACAGTCAATGATAAAATTAATTTATAAAGAAATGTATCAATGGAATCCAGAAATTTTAAAAAATTCCAACACTACACAAATAACTTTCTTGGGAACACCTACATAACAAAGTTACACCAAGATAATACCCTCTGAGTATCCACTACGGTATTTGGCAGGGGGGGGGGGGGTGTTAAGATATTTAACAGACTTCCTTCCATGTAAATAATGACTGCATGCCATTGAATTACAAAGATGCAAAACCACAATACTCCAAAAATTCCACAACATCATTAAATGGATATAAAAACAACCATTTACAATTTTTTTCTTGTATAGATTCAATGGCATGCACTCATTATTTACGTGGAGTGAAGTCTGTTTAATAATCGGATACCCACAGTCTTGAATAGCATCAAAACATTCAATAGTACTACCTGTGACGGGGTTCTCAAAGTCGATATTCACTTTAAGGTTTTTACATAATTTGTAAGTGGGTTCGTAACATAACATATCCGAAGAATCTACACTTTTTCATTTAAAACAAAATCGTGGTTGGATAGCTAATTGCCGGCATACCGCAATTTCTTCGATCAACCACTACAATCACATTCATTCCCTTACCAGTTTACTTCATATATGAGACAAAATACAACCTCGGTCAAACAATTTTACAGGTGTATCAAATCACGATAACACCACGAGGTTCTACTGGATTTGGGGCAGGTTTATTATGAACACACGGACCCAAAAGATGTAAGCAGCTAGTAAGAAGGAATGAATGTGTTCTACAGAAGGGAGGGAATGGACCAAAGAAAGGCAAGAGAAGAGAGAACGAAGGGATACTCTAAACCGCCCATGAGATCAAATTTTTTACCTTCATAATAGCGTGCTTCCATGCCATCAGCCGACGCATGCGGAGCTGTTGTTGTTGTTGCTGTTCAATTTTGGCCCTCGACTTACGGCGTTCCATCGCGGCCGAAAAGCAAAGATGTGGATTTGCTGTAACCTGTTCATCATTTTCATCTTCGGAGCTAGGAAAAACAATGATGATCAATTGCCACTCTGAGGTCTACGCTATTAATATGGTAGATTTGTCAAATAATCCATAATTACTTACCAACTTCTTCTTAGGTTCCTGTTCCTCACGATGTCAGCAAGGGTGATGGGTTCCATCACAACAGAATCGGAATCCTCCATGCTTCCTCTTCGCTCTGAGTCTGCCTTCGCTTGAGCCACAGGCATTTTGAATAAGAGTTAAGCCAGATGACGTTTAGCATTAACCTAAGTGGACTTGCTGTACATGAAAACGAATATAGATATATAGACATAACATGGATACATGACCTGCTCAACTAACGCACAAAGGCGGAAAAATGTAAGACGGGACAATAAAAACATGTGCGCAGCCAGTGCATCGTTGTTCACTCGATCTCAACGAAACTCTCACCAGAATAAGTAGACTAAGATCATACCTGAGCTTCAAAGAGAGGAGGCTGCACCCTGTGATCTGTGTCAGGGATATATACAGCATGAGAGGCATGTGTATTTGGTGCCGTAATAATGCTTTCTCTTTCATTTGAGGTCGACCACTTCTCGAGGTGATCCACCAAATTCGACAGATTGGCCCTGCTCAGGTTCCTCTCGGTGTTATCCGACGTGTTGATAATATTCCTTCCGCGAGACACACTCGACCACCACCCAGACACGACTGAAAATCTCACAACACAACCACCGCTGCTTAGCTTGCTACGTAACCTTGTAATTATTAGTCGTTTCTTGACCCCCGCGATACCGATTCGCATTCAAAGTGAAACGACTTTCATCCAACAGATGGCGCAGACAACGGCGTTGTTTTGAAAATTTTCCTACGCAGTTGTGCGCAGTGTATAAAAAGACTTTCTGCGCATCTATCTTTTGTGCCGGTCTTCTTGAAATACCTTTTGAAAAAGTTCTCGAAGAGAGATATATTGATCTGGTGTCAGAAAAGAACTTATCCGAGTGATATAATGGAGATTAATTTAGTAACATTTTATTTCACGTAAAGCATCATACTCATATTATCACTCATTACATGTGAATTTTCGTAGATGTTGTCTCCCCCTGCTGTTCTACCCACATGGTGTTATATGATTATTTTAGACTGTTAATAGTTCACCCTTAACTTATAGAGATTAATAGACAATTATAATTGCATGTATTAGTCGCAGATTTGTCTTTGCTTGTCGCAGTTTTTTGTTGACTGCAATGAAGCCATTCAATTGTACTCCTCGTCCAATGTCTTGCAACTACTGACTCAATATGAATGCATTTGTCGTAAATCCTCTGTCATGATGCGCGAAGAGCGTAAATAGTCATTGGCACACTTGAAGAAACTCAATTTTTTGATTTGTCGTATGTTAATAGACTATAGTTGCAAAAGGCGTTTGCCCCTCGCTCAAAAGAAAAAAAGCGCGTGGTGGTTGTTGTGGTCTATAGCCGCCTTAGCTGCCGGGCCGCAGATCACGTACACATCCCTCGTTCGGCCTGTGGAGTTGCCAACTGCTCCCAGCGTTCCGTTTACGTGTCGTTGGTCTGAGTGAACTCAAGGGTTCTGGAACAAAGCCAAAGACTTGCGGGCCTTCGATCTTGTTCACCTTATTTGGCTCTTTCAAACCTTTAAATGAACGGATGATTATCCGTGGCGAAGTCACTGACCGAGTCCCGGTTAGCAGAGTGTACTGAGTCGTAATCAGTGGCGTAGCCAGGGGGGACCTCCGGGGGGTCCGGACCACTCCCCCCCCCCCCCCCGAAATATTGAAACAAAATTATTGTCCTTCGTGAAAGAAAACAAAATATTGAAAAATCAGGAATTTATAGTGTTTCTTAAACAAATTACGTTTTCTTCGATAATGAAAAGTGTTAAAATTAGTTTTAAACCCATCACTTAGTACCCGGTTTTTCAAAAATTACCCCCCTGGTTTTGGATCCCCCACCCGAACGAAAATCCTGGCTACGCCATTGGTCGTAATAATGGCGTTTAACATAACTCTCTTCGGGAAAGAATAGGAATAAAGGCTCCAAAAATCTCGAGGCATGGAAAGGAGAAATTTTTTTATTCATGTTCATTGCCTCTCTGCGAGAGGTGGATTCAGGGAGAAGGCGCCCCTCAAATTTATGGAAATTTTGAAGACTGTAATGTTTAAGGTGGATCTCCAATCAAAGTTTCTCATACACCAGCTTATTGTTTCCTTTTCATTTCGTGTCTTTATGGATTGAGAAGAATGGTGTGGGCTATGAAGGCTGGAACAATGCGTCAGGGGCGGTTTCTGCAGATACATAAGACCCTGCTAGCCACCTCGAGGGAGTTTGGCAGGAGGTCATTAATTACCAGCATGCGCAGAATCCCAACTTGCACACCACGCGGTCATACAAATGTCACGCATACTAATAAATTATACCTCCACATTCGTGCAAAGGAAAAATTGCCAACTACTTATGATGGCAATCTGCATATGAGGCTGGAACATGAGTGCGTTGAAAATCCCATTGGATAAAACGTCTGCAGACAAAATTATTGTTATACATTGCGAGACATTGAATTATAGTTATTAAGGCATTTAATTATTGTTTGACTACAAAAACGCCACTAAGTCTTCTAAATTGGCCAACCTCAATAAATAATAAACAATTCAGTTATAAATGAGTTGCAAAACTTGTACATCAAACGTAAGGAAGGGACTTATGGGTTGGAGAGGGGTGAATCGTTAAGGTGGCATTTTGCAGAGTTTTTGAAAACTGTGTTAAGAGAAGATGGGGTCCAGGGAAAGGTATAGCTAGAGACCTGTGAGTTATATAACTTCAGGGGCGGATCCAGGATTTATTTCTTGGGGGGGGGGGGGGGGCACAAGCAAGGCCGTATCCAAGATTTTGTTCTGGGGGGGCACAAGGATACCTCGAAATACAACATGAACGCTATGATAATGGTAATGTATTAAAAATCTTGCATATATGGGTCTGGGAGGGGGCACGTGACCTCGTGCCCCCCCTAGATTCACCTATTTATACCTTGGTAGGAATTCGTTAGAAAAAGTGTACATGAAATAGGTAGGAAAGCTGTACCAAACCAAACCTAGGATTGATGACTCACGATGGTAATGTTACTCTTTTTAACCCCTTTTTTACTTGCATATCGTAAGTGAAAATTGTGGTTCATTAGGTAACTTAATGAAGTAAATTATGCCAGCCAAAAATTTGAATAAATAGCTATAAACCCATAATCTTAAGGCCGTAGATAACATTTTTTTTCGGTGGGGGCTCAGGGGGGCACATTTGGAGGAGAGGTTGATTTTGAAGGGATACACTTCAAATTGTGCTTACCAAAAATTTTGGGTGGGGTGAATTTCTTGGTTCCTTCCCCTTCCCGCTAGTAATTTTTCCGAACCAATGGAAATTTTCCTAAAGGATATGTAAGGGAATTCGTTTTCCCCCGAAAACTAAAATTAGATAAATGCTTATCGGAACTTGGTTAGAGCATTTCCTCTTTATTTACTAATGGCTTGTGTCCTGGCACTCCCCGCCATTCGCCTAGTAAGGCGCCTTTCACGGTGGTATGTAGATGTTGATAAGGCCTTGCCTGCTGGCGTTGAAAGGGCTCTTTACACAGTGAATGCACCCGCGCAAGTTCATTTGTGGATGCAAAAACACTGTGGGCAAACACTGCAATTGGCACTCGTGTGCGTTCAGTAATTATCCTGCTCTAATTCCGTGCCTATTTCGGTGAACGTACCCGCAAGTGAATATGCCAGGAATTGCTTTGAGAGCGACTACGCATATTAGCTGTAACACTTCTATTTTGGATTTTGAAAGGCGAGATTTTTAAAAGTAATTTTTCATAACGCAGAAAGATGGCACTATTGTTTTCAGGTGTTTATTTTGCTTACATCTCAGGCGAACGTGGTAACCTAGCGGGTAGAGGTATCCGAACCAACCTTGAGTTTGAGTCTCTGAGTGAAAGTTTGCTCTAAGTTAAAGTGACCATATCTTGGAAGGGACAAAGCGGGACACATAATTTTCGCGCGCGAAATTTTTGGGGTAGGGTATTTAAATTTTAAACATTGCCCTTTAAAATGGTCAGGTGATTTAACTATGGGAGACTTTCGAACATTCACTTTATTGTGTTGTTTACGGTAAACTAAATGTAGAAATTACAAAAAAGACACTAACGCCGTAAATGTCGGATACCAGTTTTCCCCCCTCCATATTCTTTCGATTCAGTATCAAGATAGAGACAGTAAGATAGCTCACTAGCACCATTAGTGGCATAATTATTTTTATTATTTATTGTTGTTTTTTTGTTAGGGCAACAAATTTCTAAAAGGATGCAAAATAAAAGTTTCAGTATTTCACACAGATGCGAGTCAAAAACCAGGACATTTGCCTGTCCCGGGGAACATCGCGGGGACACCGGGATAAGCGTTCTGAAAACGGGACTGTCCCGGGTAAACTGGGACGTATGGTCAATTTATCTAAGTATCAAACGTGAAACAAACTACACAGGATGTGATAGCGTGCTAAGAATCGTAGGAGGTAGGAAGATAACTTTCCTAGTCTTTGGAAAGCGATATCTCAAGAACTAAAACAAATTCCATAAATTAGTTCAACTTTTCGCAAATTGCCTCTCAGTTCTGTATGAAAGTACCTACAAATATATACTACAAGCTTCTATGCACCCACTCAGGGTAATTTTTCTACGACGAACCTTTTTGACTCAAGCCACGTGTATTAAAATGGAGGACTCTCAAGTCGATCACCCACCGCGCATTTAAATGGATTGATACAAGTTTCCACTGACGGGCATAATGAGCCCAATTTCACATTGATACAAGATATTTTAACGTCAGACGTTTGTTCCAAATCGTCTTTATTTTCTTTACGAGTGGCTCGCATGGTATTATGTAGATGAATTCCCCCCAACATATTCCTATCGAAATCAAAAAATAAATATGAAACGTTACCCTATGATAGGAATGTTTATCAAAATCTGCATTCGTGATGATTTGATCCATCAATTTCATAACGTTTCAATGTTTTACCTCGTTATAGTGAATGCCCTATTGCAAATATTGACAAAAAATTAATCTCTCTGCACCCCATTACAGTGGCGCCGACTCCATGGGGCTTGAGGGGGCCCGAGCCCCCTCAAAAATTCGTTATGGGTGTGAGGAAAAAATGTGTCAGGCTTGTCGATTTTCCCCGGGGTGTCCAGATATCGAGATTCGAGTTATAAGGGTTCTAATTTTGATCATACGACTCTTCTAAAATGCTTAAAAAACTTAAAACTCTCTACTTATAAAGTTTCCCGGGGTAAGATTACCGGTTAGCCCCCCCCCAATTTTTTTTGTAACTCGGTGTCCCTGCCCCATTACCACACTGCGGAATTTCGAAGACCTATTACAATGCGTCCGAAGTGTAAACAAAAATCAAGGCAAGCTGGACTGAATGGTGCCTCTTCTTAGTAGTTCACTTCACTCAAGCGCTACTCAAATAGATGAACATAGCCTTTTTCTTGTCATACATACAGGCCCGTTAAGTGAGCTAATACGGCTGAGCTAATAGGCCGCGCTTTTTCTCTTCGAGAAGAGAAAGGTGTTACGAGGAAGTGGGTATTGGTAACCATTAGGATCCCGTCGCTGCGAGATAGCTCGATTGTTTACTCATAGACAGAGGAAGGTACTAAATTCCACGCTCTCACCTGTCATTTGTTCGAGTCAGTGGCGAGGGTGTTACGTCTATCTCTTCGGTTCATCTCGAGTGTTTTGTTTATTCAATTCATTTTGGGGCCTGGTATGGCTACGTGCTCTGCCTTATCAATATCCGCCCTCATATATCTTGCTCGATCAACATCTTTCAATACAATTTTAGGCGAAAAAGGCTACATTATTTATTGTTTGTTTCGCTACTACGTTCTCATCAGTAGTAACCTATTCGCACCATACAAATTTATGGAATGAAACCTATGCATGTGTACAGGGGCGGATCCAGAATTTTTTTCTGGGAGGGGCACAAGCAAGGCCGTATCCAGGATTTTGTTCTGGGTGGGGCACAAGGATACCTCGTAATACAAAACGAACGCAATGATGATGGGACCGTATAAAAAATCTTGCATATTTTTGAGGGTCTGGGGGGGGCACGTGCCCCCGTGCCCCCCCCCCTGGATCCGCCTATGCATGTGTATGAAATTACGAATTTTGCATAGCATAAATTTCTTGTCTAGTTGATGAAATAAGTTGTTACACAATTTTCCGCTGAATTGAACTAATTGTCTCATGCATGATTTAGTGGAATTAACTAATCATTGTGAAACAAAATCGAGGAATGCTTTGATAAATGAAAGAGATCTTTCAGGTTCCAATGAAAAAAATTGGTTCACTACTTGTCGCGTTTAGATTCTGTCACATCATTTGCTAGTAACAGTGGCTTAGTCTGATACTCCAAGGCAACCTAAAACCAGACACACGTTTGACGGCAGTTTCATTGAATGAATAATTCTTTATTCCGCATAATTTTTTAACAATTTAAGAATGTGAAACTTACTGTCAACCTACTATTTCCTTCCTAATGGCTTCATATTTTTTAATTTTACATTTATTATTAATGTAAATTATCAACGGGTGTCCTAATTTATCAATTTATCATTGTGTGACCTAAGTTTTCATTGATCTTGTCTCCCCCCCACCCCCCAACGAACTTATAATCGATATTCGCTACTGGAATGATCAATTCGAGTCTCCAAATATGCTTTAGTGAATATGTCATGAGACAGGAAATCTTTACGATAACTAAAGTGATTTTTCCTCAGTTTGATTTGATTTAGCATTTTTTGTTTTACTTCTGAGTTGAGCCAAAACATTCTCGAGACTTGTGTGGCTATCACAGCGTTGAAACTTTTTTTTTGTGATTTGAATATAATGAAAATAGGATAGGTAATTTATGGCTTGCGTAGTTTCCAAAATCTTATGTCAACTGCAAGGGATTGTGTCTTGGATTTTTGACTGCAACCTATTAAGCTCGTTTGGCTGGATGGCCATACTTCGAATCTGTGGCGTAGCGAGGGGGTGAAGTTCTGGGGGTCCAGACCCCCCACTCGAATTATAAAAACACAAATACCTTCATTCATCATAAAAGCAAACAAAACATTAAAAATCATTAATGTACATAAGATTTCTCGGAAAATGAAGTTATTCGATTGTGAAAAGTGTTAAGATTAGTTTAAAACCCTCTACTTAGTGCCCTGTTTTTCAAAAATTTTCCCCCTGGTTTTGGATACTCCCAGAATGGACCCTACCATATTTGCTTGGAATAATTTAGTTGAGTTGCTAATTGTGCGGGAAAATATATAAAAAAATCATTCTCCTTGACCGGGATTTGAACCCGGTCACACTGAGTTCAAATTTCATTTCCCATTCAAATTTCCACATTTGTGTAATGCGGGTGACTCCATAAAGTTTACCCATGGCTAGTCCCGGTATATTTAAAATGAGCTACTAAATGACTATAGTGAATACGTCCGAAGTCGAATAACTTTAATTGGCTTTTGGATTTCCTGTCTTCCTACATTTTTATATACACTACTGGCATGTATTTAGGTCAGGGATGCCGACTTACAAAAAATATTGGGAGGGCCCAAACCGGGGATCTTGCCCCGGGAAATTTTATAAGGAGTGAGCTTTAAGTTTTTTAAGCATTTTAGAAGAGTCATATGATCATCATTAATACTCTGATAACTCAAATCTCGATATCTGGATGCTCAGGGGAAAATCGACAAGCCTGACACATTTTTTCCTCACACCCATAACAAATTTTTGAGGGGGTTCGGGCCCCCTCAGGCCCCATGGAGTCGGCGCCACTGATTTAGGTTATAACTTGTATTGTGGATGAAGGAATGAAGTGTTTGTTGTTATGACACTCGAAGCTGTTTCATCTTCAGTGTTGAGATAGTGTTCCGCTCTGATTAGAGTGTGACTAATAGCCTTTATCTTTGTATCTTATCGCCACACCCGCATCCGTTATCAGAAGAGTGAAAGAAGAGGCCATACCTACGTGGCGGCTTTCGACTTAGTCTTGCAGTGATAAGGCCAAAATTGGCGATGAGGCGTTAGCGGCTGATAAGCAATTCTTTCTCACCGCCAGGCTAAGCCGCTGTCCTCTGGTTTATCAACGTGTTACCGTTTCGTCTTCTGGGAACCAGAAATGATGCGATAATTCAACAGAATAGCATTCATTCGTAGTAAAATTGAAGGCGACCGATTGTTAAAGTATTTTAAATCATGAAATAGACACTTGCAAATTTCCACGATTATAGAATTTACGACCTAGAATTAATAAATTAAAGGTTGAAAAATAATGACCCAGGTATCAAGGTTATCTCATATATCATCTTCCAAGTGAACATGAATGAGGACGATGTAGTGACATAGAAACCTAGGTCGTATTCAATTTTATAATCGTGGAAAATAGCAAGTTTTTATTTCAATTGAAAAAAATCCACTCCATCACGCTTGGATCTTCGGGTTTTATTTTGCATCACCGTATTCCTTCATACGACAGAGAAGATGAAATAAGAGACATATTTTAAAATAATAGAAATTAAAAATTTTTGATAAAATTTCCGGGCGGGAGGGGTCATGATTCTTGTGACCACCCCCCTAAAATCCGCCCCTGCCTCTATGGACTTCTGATTCGTGTCTCTGTCCACAGCCCGTAGGGAAGGAAGGGTTTTGATGTCCCCTGGTCAACACGAGGGGTATTTATAAACCGACCGAACGCCTTCCTGCCGTATCGAGGCTCTCTTCACGCCTACCTCCGCGAGTGCCACTTCGCGAACCAAAACAAACCTTTTTTTACGCTTATATTTTTCAACGTGCTTGGCGCTCTCCTTGGCTCAGATCCTATATAAAACGAAGCTCGCTTCTTATTTCCCTGCGCTCTTTTTTTAGTCACAACTCCTCGGGTCTATCTCGCGCGGTCGGCTGGAGGGAAGCCACAATCGGGGTTGCCCGACTTGTTTTTTTTTTCTTTTTTCTTCTTTTTCTTTTTATCTCTCAACCTTTATCATCCAACCCTTCCTTGACGACAGGAACCGGCTGGGGACTGTAGACGCGCAGTGCCTTGGGAAGCACTTGTGAAACTGTATGAGGATGAAAGATCTGGTGCTTTATTGACGAGTAGAATGAATACTGCTTTCTTTGGTTTACGGCCGCATGTGAGCGTTCGTTTTCTCCAACTTTTCGATGTCCGACTCGTTCCTCGTCATCAGGGTTTGTATATCAAAGCGTTTATATAAAAGAAAAACTTCAATATCACTTGACAACATTTTTTCTTTCTTTATCCCTAAAATATCAATATGGATTTTTCTACACAATCCATTGTTTTTCTCTCTGTAACCAAGGCGCCAAATGAACAAAAAACTCCAAAAAATCAGAAAGTAATTACAACAAACAACAAATGAATTTCAGAAGATAAAACACTAAAAATGGAAAGGTACATAAAAACATCTAAAAAAAAGTGATGTCGTTTATTATAAGCACATGCATCAGAGTATGATGCAGGTCCCAGGATCTCGATTCAACAGTCGTGCCGAACGCGCGTTTACGATCAATGTTCCAGTATATTGACTCATCCCAAACAGTCATTTCAGATGCATTGAATTTTTTGCGCGTACGTTGTTGGTGTGAAAAGGAAAACTTAAATCTAACGGTCGTGGCCGGCGGCGATTTAAAATTCGGGGTTGCAAGTTGGTGTAAGGCTTTATTTTAGATCCACAGTGTAGAAGCTTCATAGAACGACTTGGTATCAGTCACTTGGTGGAAGTCCGTGGTAATATCTACTTTTTCTCTACGTTTATGTAAAAAAATGGGCTGAAAACAGGCTCCGCCATTTTTTTATACATCCATGGTTATTGATGAAACAAAATATTTAAAAACCCTTCACATGGAAGGAAAGGAAGTTCCAATTAAGATGTTATAAAATTTTTGTCGATGAAACTATCCATGAAACCACTGCACGAGGTTAAAGTTGGCAATTTTCAGAAAAATCGAGGGTGGTCGTTTTTCGCTAAATTTGTTCAACTTTGACCTCACATATATTGCTAATGTGAAAACACAGGGAAGAAATAATCTGGAAAGTTATGCAAAATTGATTTAAGAATACGTATGCGAAGTTTCAACTTCCTACCTCAAAAAAATCGTTTTGAAGGTTTTGGCCTGCTTTTTTCGATTCTAGCCCACTGTGCGACGCGACCGTGAGCGTATCAGATTTTTCCGCCTATGACTTGACGCATTATGCTGTTTTAGTCTTATATTAGTCTGTTTTACATAGCAGTCTGATTTATTTAAATGTTGTTAAGCTCAATTTTTGCGTGTCCGTGGCGTGGAATTAATTCCCTTAAACTGCCACAGGAGTTCATTCTTGTAAAGTGTTTTTTGTTTATTCCTCTGACAACTTTGAATGCCTTCAAAGGACTATTACATAACTTTCTCCTCGAAAAACGAATATATAATGTTGAGGAATTATTTACCTGAATATTTCTGTGTAAATTTATTTTACATTGCTATTAATATATCTTTTGAAATATGACGTGTTCTATTCGTAATTTCTCTAGAAAAATAAACAAATACTCTTCCTACAGCATTCATTTGGTAATCGCGAAAAAGTAGTCGTGGAATGAGCCTAAGTTTTAGTGTGATTTAAAGTCATAGCGAACGTAACATTATATGCTGATCAAAGTAATAATTATCTTGTATGCTATGCGGCACGTCATGGTGGAAATTCTTAATATTAGTTAACAGAGACATTGCATTACTTCCATAGGATTTATTTGAACACGGCGCTTTTTGTTTTAACACCAACATTATCAAGAGCACTTGATAATGTTATAACAACGAAACATTCGAATAAAATCAGTAGAAATATAGCGATGACTCATTTAAATAAAAATAGAAGTAATAATTACTTTGAAAGAAATTACATTGGAGAGAATTCGGCATTTTAGCTAAATGCAATTATTCTTTCGCTTTTATTTCCTCTATTCCCTTTTAAATCGTCTGCTGCTTCCTTGACGACCGAAGCCGGCCGGCGGGCGGCCAGACATTCATTCGCCTTGTGAAGAAGGACGAGCATGCGTGGATCTTTCGAAGATTCTTCCCTCCCCTTACTTTCCTTCTCTTGTTCTACCCTCCCCTCTTTCTGTCCTTCCCTTCCCCCACCCCATATACCCTCCCCCGATTTGCTACCAAGGTCACCTTCCTTCTCTCGGCCGAGGTCAGGGCGTCCTCACAACATAGGGACGGAAGATTCGATAGCTCCTCGTAAACGAAATTCTCCTTTCGCCCGCCTCTTCTTCTTGCTTTGCGTGGGGTTTGTTGTGGGTGGGTGGGTGGGAGGGGAAGGGGCCTTGGCTCGACCCTCGTCAAGGACATGCGGTTCTCCTCTGGCGGTTCAGGGGGGCTGGCATTGAAGAGGAAGTACAGAGGTGGGCATTTCGATTCATTTCGATGGTTCGAGTCATTTGATTTGGTTCATATACATGGATCGTTCTTTCAAATCATTCAAAATAAACCAAATGAGCAGAGTGAACCAAGAGAGAGCCTTGAATCACACGATCGGAGCTCAGTCATAATGGTAGAAACGTTCACGTGGATAAGATTTGGAAAATGGGCTGCAGAACCGATAGATTGAGGGTATCGTTTTTTTCCGCGTACAATAAGGGAACGTGATACTTGTGAATGTTCATATCTACGTTAACTTGACTCGAACTAGGTAAAATATGCTCTGTATGTGTAGATAATAACCTATTATATCGTAAATACTAACTATCTGCATCAGTGGCGTAACTGGGCATATGCTTTGGTGGGGGTGGACGGGATGACCTGGGGTGGCGACCCCTCCCCTCAGGCAACGGGGGTCCGGGAAAATTTTTGAAAAACGACATGCATGAATGGAAATAAATTTCACATCATTTTGGCGCTTAAAATTTAACTAGCACAAACTGTCACTATGAGGGATGGAAAAAATGATCGTATAATTCAGGCCGAATCAAATGAACTATTGCGACCGCTTTAAATACTGCGAAACAAATGATATCACGATTCAAAGTAATGTGACGAGCAATAAATCCATCGAAGACTGTCCTTCGTATATCTGTAGGCAATGTCGAAAGCGAATTACCAAAATTACGGAAATAACTCAGATTTTTAGTTGAAATTTTAAAAGTGCATTTCCGAGAGCTGTACGTTAATGATAAAATTGCTTGAATTTATAATGCTCAAATTTTTAATAATTATTCCAAAATTGGGCTCTAATATTATTTGTTACTCTTCCTTACGTCATACCACCCTTAAAACTCTTTTAATTACAATTATTGTCTACTAAATCAGCATATTGGAGTGTAGGTCTTGAAAAAAGTAAAATGCAATTTTTCTGTTTTTTTTTCTCCATGTTTCGGTTTATTTTTAAACCTTAATCATGGCTTTAAATGAAGATGTACTTATCATTTAGATACATAAACAATATAAAGGGTTATAATAATGTTGTTACAATAATCTAATACTAAATAAACAAATTCAGTTGTAAATTAGCAAAAAAGAAGAGACTAGAATAAAATGAAATGAAATTTTGAAATATAATTCCAACTGCTAATCTCACGTACGTCAATAAATGCCATACATCGAATGTATGCCAAAATTATGAAGCATTTAAAGATTTTTTTATTATAAATTATTGTAAACCTTATTTCCTAAAAGCAGGCGATTTCTTGGTTATCATTATTAGTACCCGAAAAATCTGAAAATATCCCAACGCCACATTTACTTTGTATTTTAAGTCGTAATTGCTAGTATTTTTCGCACTCCGTCAGGATGTGTCGCTCGCACAGAGGTGAACCTCAACCGTGACTCCAAGGTGGTTCCTTCTCTTCTGTGAATAGGTAAGATTGGGTCAAGAAAGTATGTTCTATTCTTGCGACTTGTACCATATGGGTAATCCTGATTGAAGTGGGCTACGCTGATACTGTTAGTTCCTCAGTCCGAACATTGTTGTCACTAACTCTATATCTACATAATACCCTGCAAACAACCGCAATGGCGTCAGGCAAAGGTTGAGTATTGCACCAACATGCATAATATAATACGCTACGTCTTCGAGGTCATCGAAATCATCAGAAAAGGTTGCACATGCACGTTGCACATGCCAGCAGGCGTGATGTCTCATCGCTCATGCATTGCTCCATGCAATTTGACAATAATCCATGAAACTGCATTAAGGTGCAGCTAGTATGATGTTCACGGTGTCGCTATGAAATATGACTATTATTAGTATCTCAAGAAATCTAAGCCTTGCAAGTAGCCACCAAGTCTCTACATCTGCATCTACATAATCTACATCCACATAATATCCTGCGAGCCACCTCTAGGGTGTTTGGCACGGGGTGATGAATCACCAGCATGCAGCATGCAATTGGATTCCCACATACACACCACACCGTCCAAAAAACGTTACGCATAATTAAAAATTTACTACCACATGCTGTTAGAAATAATATTAAAATTCAGCCACATGCATTAAAGTATACATAAATAAGTTAGTAGGCTACACTACAAAGTCATCTAATCTATTTGTTAGTTCTAACGCTGCCGTAATAATCTCTAATTGATCGCTGAAGAAATACATTCTGAATCTGTCTGTTCTGCAGTCTATCTCTCTTATTTTATTTACATGATCTGATCTACCGTAGTATGTTGGCGTTCGTAAGATATTGATAACTTCGTCAGAGAAGACACTGCTCCTGAATCTATCTAGCAGTAAGAGGTTTAGTCTATTTTTCAATCTACGGTCTGGCAGAGATTCCCATCCGAGTTTATCTAACAGGTCACTTACACTAACAAGGCTATCGTAACGACTAGCCTTGTAAGATGCCTTTTTTGTAGAAGAGTAATTGAATCTACCTCAATCGTGTTAAAGCTGTGTAATGCCTCGCTCGCAACAGTTTGTGATTAAGCTTAGAAAGAGGTTGGCAAGCAAATAACAACTATTCTTTGGAGTCGGGAAAAAAGTCATCGTGACATACTTTGAGATCCATAACTTGAATACAAGGCAAAATATAGCTTGAAAATTATTTCAATGTACTAAATGCAAGTACGTGAAATTTAGAAAATATGAAGTGAGGAACTAAGGTCAATTTTAGCTCGCCTTGACCTGATATCGGCGCTTGCTCTTCAATTTTTTATTTGCGAGTTTCACGAACGAATATGTAAGGATACAAACTCATGCAAATTGGCACCAACCATACAAAAAATACACAATTATGAAGTGAATAAATATCCATACTGTAACATAAACTGCAGATTGCCTACTGTAGTTGTTGGCAAGTTTTGCCTTTGCATGAATGTGGAAGTGTAATGTTTCAGTATACGTAACATTTTTATGACCGTGTGGTATGCATGTGGGAACCCTCTTGCATGCTGCAAGCTGGTGATAAATCACCCCCTGCCAAACACCCTAGAGGTGGCTTGCTGATAATTATTTAGGTGTTGATAAATTTAGTAAGATACCGAAAAGGAAAATAAGAACCAATAGAAAAAATACATACACTCCCAACTATGATTACTGCCATCTGCTTATTACTCCCTTTTGAAACTTGAAACCTTCCTACGAATAGGTAGACTTTATTAGAACTTACTAGCTCTTTTTGTCTGGGAGAGATCCCGCGTCATTATTACCCTATTTTTACGTCATCTTTCCCTCTGGTCTAGTAAATTTTCAACGGAAGATTACGCGTTGTTTACGTTTTTCGAGGTTTTCCTTGTGCGATGCCGGGCGATCGTTTTTGGCGGCGGCTGGCGTGAGTCTAGTCACGTAAGCATGAAGTGAGCGAATGGAGTCAGGCGAGAAGATCTCGGAGCTCCCCAAACCTTGTTTACCTTCTCCTCCGCCCCTCATCCCCTTCGCTAACCGCTCCTTTTCTTTTCTTTCCTCTTATTTTTTTTTACGCTAGACAATAATAATGACGGTTGGCTCGGCAGGGGAGCGGAAGGGGCTCGTCCCTTTCCACTTCTTCTGGTGTTGCGCAGTTAGCTCAAGCGATTGTGGGACATGCACACCTCGCGTTCACGCCTTATATCGTGTTTCTTTGGGCTCTTGTGTTTTCGTTTATTTTCAAAACAGTTGGTGGCTCATAAAGCGTCGAGCATTATCTATTGAGAGTGATTGAGTAAATAAACCGGTGCGACCTGATATCGGTCAAGGTCAGTTGTAGCGATTAGGGGCGAAAGGTAAGGGACTCTCCCCATTTCATAGAAGTTGAGTTTTGAATTCATTTCGGACATCTTCGACTACAGAAAACCCTACGAATCAACTCTAGGCTTTTCTTTGCTATACCTCCATGGTCGCATGTCATAATTTTGGAGGCATTTATCACTCATATATCTCTCTTGTCTTAGTGATTTTTAACTGATAAGTAACCTTTCAGTCGGATATTTTTTGCCAGAATATTTCCTATGTTACCACGTACGTGGCCAAGAAAAATATGTAAACGTTAATGTCAAAACGTTTGGCTAATATTCTTAGAGTAAATTCTGTGGTCTATGCCCATTGTGGGAAGACGTTCGGACGGTAAAGTAAATGATAGGTGCTATTTCGCACTCGTCCAACCACACCTTGAATACTCAGCGAGCAAATGGGATCCGGCGAAGAAAAACTTAATCCGTGAACTTAATAGAATCCAAAGGAAAGCTGCGCGATTCTTTAAAAACTGCCTCGGGAGTACAAAGAGCGTTACAAAGTTGTTCAAGAAATTATGCCGGGAGCCGCTAGAGACTAGGAGGCTGCTCGGTAGCCTTAGATTGCTTGAGCAATGGAGAATAGATATCTTTTAGAGCGACACAAACCGCATCTTATTAGAACCCCACTATATTTCCTGGTTCGACAGAAATGATAGATAAAGATAGATATTTTGCGTAACGGATAGGTGTAATAATTCGTTTTTTTCCCGAACAATGAAGGACTTTAATGACTCCTAGGTGGAACTTCGTTAGAGCATTTCCTTAAGGCCGTTTTACACGGGGCACGTACTTGCTCAATCTGACGTGTGTACGAAGGCGCAGTAAAGCTGGAACACATGCGAGAATGCGTGGACGTGAGATGGCAAAATCGCCCCTGTTCTAATTTCGTTCATGCATTCGCGCAATTCCACGCCATTTTAGAAATAAATGCAGCTATAATCTGGGCAATTCCGTGCCCTGTGTATAACGGCCTTTACTGTTTGTTAACGGTTGGTGTCCAAGCATCCGCCGTCACACGCCTATTTGTGCGGCTTGTGCGGTATTACGTAGATAATTATGTAAACAAACTGATATTGGCCAGTGGTGGTGATTGGGGGGGGGGGGGGCGGGGGGGGGGGGGGAGGGGACTCTTTCCATTTTATAGAATTTCAGTTTTGAGAAGTCATTTAGTACATCTCTATCTACAGAATACCCTGCGAATCTATCATTAGCCCGGTCAAATTAGCACAAAAATTATGGGTATCCTTAAATAAATTCCCAACAAGCTGAAAATTTGCAGAAACGTTAGAAATACCACTCTTATGAAATGCTGAAAAGTCCGCATCGATCCCGTGTGTGCAAAAATATTTTATTCAAGGTCAAAGGTCACAGAAATGTTTTTTTGCATGTTTTGACCAAACGGTTAGTTTTACGATAAAAATTGCTCGGGCCAAAATTGTAGATAAGGAAATTTTATACAAAATTGTAAATGTTATTTTTTCTATAAGATTTACCATTTCTGAGAAAAAGCCATTCGAAAGTAAGCTGGAGCAGTCCAATTTTCTGAGAGCGCAACAATATGCATAGTCATGTTGTACATGACGGAGTATATAGTTTCCGCCATTCATCTACATGTAAATTATACACTGTGAGCATTCTTAGTGGTGTTTTTCTGGGGTGGAGTACGCCATGAAGAGGGCATTTCAGGTGCTGCGCTTTGTCCATCGGATGGGACGTTAATCCTTGTTCTCCATGGGGCCTGTCGTTGGTAGTTGGCTAATGTAGTCGCCAGGTTCCTCTCTCGTAGAGCAAATAAGGGGCGTACATATTGAAATTTATTAGTCATAAGAAAACCGTTTAAGAGGACAAATTTGACAGATAAAAAAACATAAAATGAGAGTAATTCTATTTTCATTTCAACCATGTTCAAAACAGCACCATTCTTTTACGATAACCCTGTTTTTACCTGTGTTTACTTCAGTAATTTCTGTTTATTTGAATCTTCATTTCTATTTTCATTCGACTCACGTTGGACTCAATTGGTCAAGGTTGAAAATTATGGGGGTGAAATCAATTCCATTGTTTCCCATGTAATTTTATTGCTATGACCATAGAGTAAGTATAGACCATACCAGACCATAGAGTATATACCTACTCTATGCTATGACGTATCAGAAACGCCTGTGCGTGAATGTAAATTTTTTCAAATTAACTTCCATTGTTGATGTGTGCGAGACTTGGATAGGCAGCATAAAAATCACATCATCACCTGGTCGTGAGGAAAACCTTATGAGTTTCAAAGCTTTTACGTTCCAAACAAAGACTTTTTTTATCTCGCTGGATGGACGCAGTTATTCTCTCTTTTTTTCTCATTTTCCTCCTGTCACTCTCGTAATTGAAAGCTATTAACAGCTCGACGCGAAGAAAATTATGTAGTCATGATATATTTAGTGTGACGTGTTGTTGTTCTTTACAATAGGGCCGATGATGTATTCATCTCTATTAAAGTATGAATGAAATCCAGCTCCTTGTCTGAGTTATAGAATAAAAATCTTTCAACGGATTATCCCCGTATACCGAAGAGTAGAATTATATTGATATGAAATCTCGAACATATTTGTGGAGGAATTTTGTTTGGATAAGCAATTTAAAAAGGTAAATAACGTCACCTTCTCACCAAGACGCAATGTCCGAGCGATTAATTTAAACAATCTAATCTTAGATCAGTTTAAATGTAACTACATATTGCACTATCAAAAGCACAATGATATCCTAAAGAAAATATCGCGACGATGGCACGCGCAAGTTTCCCTGTCTTCACATTGCCGAGAACAAGTTGCTTCCCAGAATTAACAATAACTCGTGTAAGAATGAAAATTTTCCATTAAAATTTTAGCATCGCATTTATGAAAGTATAATATAACACTGTTTTCGCGCTATGGAAGTAGGCAAAAATCAAGAAAAAATCGACTTCAGAGAAAATAAGTGAACTTAATAGTAAATGCGATTTAAATGCACATAATGACTCGACAAAGACACATGAGAGTCTGTTAACAATCTGCATTCACTGATCACCACTCACAATAGACAAACGGAACAAAACAAAAACGAAACGCTTGCTTTATCCAATGGCTGGCAAAGGAGTGCAATACAAAACATCTTGGTACCAACAAACACTTTTTTGAAGTGAAGTTGATTCAATAATTGCTTCCGGTTTTAGAAGGACTCTAACTTTACCATCGTATGGAAAGCGCCGAAAACATTGGTACTGTGTTACTTCTTGATTTATATAATCCAGCGTTCGAACAATATTAAGATATATTTTATAAACGTCTAAAAGAGATTCAAAATAAGTTACTTGAAAAATTGAATCGAGGTTATAAGGAGTTGAGCCGTTACTTACGTACGCTATTTCTAACTCTATACTTGTAAAATGGGTAATAATAATACGTGGCTCATTTTTAATTTTACGCAGTTTTTATTGATATCAATAGTTAAAGTTATTGCTAATATTTAGCTTAAGATTGTCTAATGTAGGGCTCATTAGTAGGACTTATGATTCATCGTTTATGATCAATCGCTCTTTCCTCTCCCAGAAGGCAAATATAAAAAATAACTTTTTATCCTGTATTTTTTTTGAACGTAATTTGCTGTTTTACTAATTACCTCCATAAAGTCGCATAACATGAATATTTCCTCTGTCACTATCAGAGATCGAGGTTTTTAAAATTCCTTGTTTATCGGTTTTCAATTATATGCATACAAAAAATAGAAATTTATACGGTTTATAGTGACAGGACTTGGTAAGCGCCCGTTGTGTGTTTAAGAAATGGGTTTGGAAAAATTGGGATGCATTTAGTCTTATCTTTGCGTGGCTTTAACACCACCATATGCATTTGACGCTCCTATCTGCACCCAGGGTAAGTGGATGCCGTTCCCCAGGTAAATGGAGTGTTTACAACCGGCTAAGTGCATTAGCGGTCGCTATGTAAGTTCAAAAAATGGACTTCAATATTTTTAGCTCTCATGCCGAGTAAACTAAAAGAGGGGCTGATTCGTGATAGTTTTAATGTTGGTTTGAAAGAAACGGTCAGAGTATCCAAGTCAAAGGCCATGGCTTATTTTGAGTACCCTGGACCGGGAATCGAACTACGGACCTTTGGATTTCCGTGACACTATGCTTTGAAATTGAAACATTGCCAGAGAGCTATTTCCTTCATTTTTTATCTCTTGTTTAGAGAATCGTCTCGCTGTAGCTTGCGTATGTTTTGTCTCTGAAAATAAGCCAGGCGGAAATTACCAAAATAAACATTGGCTTTTCGTAATGCGGTCTAACGGACGTCTTTCAAAAAAAAAAAAATACAGCCCGCTTCTATCTGCATGTACTATTCCTTGCTCGATTAATGTGACTCCAACTTACTTATGCAATTGTTATCTCATTACCTGCAATATTTTGTTTTATGAAATCAGAGGGAAAAGTATTGTGTATATAGTAATATATTACTACTCATGAGATTCTCAAAATGCCCACAGTTATCAATTTAGTAATTTAGTTTATCTCGGCTCAAACATAAAATGTACCTCCTAAACTGGTCAGGATAATTATAAATTGTAAGAAATGATTGCAGTTTTGCCAGTGGTAAGCTTTTACGGAATCATTTCTTATCCTCAGTGGAATTACCGTTATTCTTTTAAATAATTTGGTAATTAATTGGTAATTTTGTCACCCCATGACAGTGGGAGTCACTGTATTTCCTTTAAAAAGTATTTCTTTTTCAGCTGTTATTGAAGTTTCGGAGAAGCTGAAACATTAGCTTTTTTCCAAATATCCCTGAAAGTTTTCGAAGTGAAAAAATTTATTGAACTTGGAACTACGTGTCGGAAAAAACGTGTTCCTGTGGCACTCAAAATATCTTTAAAAAGTATCCTCGCTGAGAAAAGATAAAGGCTTGAAAAAAGTATTTGATCTGGGCATGCCTCATTAATAACTAAAATTTACCCCAGGATGACAATCCATTCGATAATCGAAAAAAGTGGGACGAAATCGAAAAAAAAGATGGCAACACCATAAAAAAAATCCTTTTTTTTAATACGAAGTTGAAACTTGCTTGAAAATCCTCAAGTAAACTATGCATTACGTGCCGGTTTTAGTTTTATTTTTGCCTGTACGTTACCAATATATACATTTTCAAATTTGAATAAAATTTGCGATCCTTTTTTTCGATCCGAACGACCACCTTTTTTTCTTTTGCATAATGCCGAGAGTTAAATTCATCGTTGGTTGTAAAATGCAATTATATTGAAAGCATGAGTGTCAGAGGATTGGTGCCCCTAAACTAGTGGTCTCTTCAGCAGATGCATCACGGGTAGTCGCCTCAAGAACAAAAATATTGGGCTGGAGGGAGCAGTGGCGCAGCGAGGGGGGTTTTTTTGGGGGATAAAACCCCCCCCAGAGCTCAGAGAAATTTTAAATTAAATCTATTTTAATTAATTGGATTAATATTGCTTACAGAATAGTGTGATTATTAACAAAACTTCCCTCAGAAGACCGTAAAACTCAACTTTTTGAATCATTTATCTTAACTTTTTTTCTTGAGGAGGGCACCCCCCCGCACCAACCGCTTACCCTGGTGGGTATACCACACCTCGAGGCACCCAGTATTAGTTGCGCCTGAAACCCCCCCTAGCCTTAATTACTAGCTGCGCCCCTGGGAGGGATTATTTAAATCCCCAAAGCTCCCCCTGAATACGTGCGTGGCAAGCATGGGTTGGTAGAGACAAAAATCATCACAAGTAACGCACGCAAATCGGAGCTTAAAGAGTAATACGTAGTTTCCACAGCGTTCGGAGTACGGATAAGAGTGCGTTTTAAAAATTTTTGTATTTGTACTGCATGTACCCTTGCATATATAAGTTTTAAGACAAATTTTAAATGTGATGTGGTGATTGTTATGTTATTATCATTGGACATACAATCGATTGTGTGTACTCTGGCCTTTAACATTTTATTTCCAACAACTCATGGTTAATTCACAATCCCCTTTGACCTTCGGTTTGAAGCACTGTGGGAATGACTTTTATTTTTATCCTTACGTATACGCTCATGGCTTGCAAATAAAAAGTGGAGAGTATACGCCAATACCAGGTCAAGGCGAGCTAAAATTCACCTCAGTTCCTCTCGTCATATTTTCTGCATCAAGCATGCATTTAGTGCATTGAAGTATTATTCAAACGATATTTTGCGTCGTATTCAAGTTATAAACCTTAAAGTTTATCACGATGGCTAACATAATTGATTTGGCTTTAGCGAACACTGATTTAATTTTCCCTTAAATCTATGGTCAAGCTAAAGTAATATTTGTAGGTAGTCTTCCTCGTTTCCACGACTTTTTTGGCATTATAAAGTTGGTACAATAGAATATTAAAGTAGTCATTACTTTTAGAAAACAATAAATAGGTTACAATTTAGATTAGCATTTGAAAAATGTCATTAAAGAAAATCTTACGCAAGACGTAACTATATACAGTAACAGTAATTTTTCACGCTTACCCATGAATATATTCACACAAAGTCACTTTGAAAAGACCCACGTTTATAGATTTTGGCCAATTTTGACAACCTTTCAAGTGTTAATTCAGCTCCAGGCCTTTCAGTTATCTGTTTTAAAATAGCTTTGTTTATTTCCTCAGCTATTACGCGCAATATTTAAGTATAAATCTCATCTCTACCTGGTCTTTTGTTTGTGGTGACTGCCTCGTGAGTTGAGAGAAATCTGGATTCTGACCTTTCGTTTATGCATCTCATTATATCACTTCCCTCTCGCTTTCGCGTCTACTGCGGGGAACACTTGCGGACACAGACGTGGCCTCTGTGCCAACCCGAAACTCGTTCGTTATGGATTTTTCCGTTAACCTTATCCCAGTTTGTGGCCTTTAAGGCCGTTGTGGGTTCCAACAAACCGTCCTATAGTTTAGAACCAACATTTTTGTGCAGCTTTGATAATTTTGGTCAATAAAACTGCCACCCATAAAATTGTCACATCGTCTATCAATCTTAGCATGGAATTATCCTGCTGCATTAACCGTAACAGCTTCTTTTACAGTAAACTGTGTACGCACTTAAGCTTTGTTAGCATAGATTATCAAGGTAACATAAAATGAGCTACACTATATGTAAAGCATAATGCATTATTATTTTGGATGGTAGCCTCAAACAGGTTATCCTTCGCGGCGACCTAAAATTACTCAATTTTACTATTTTCATGTAATTTGTGTGTGGAGTAATAAAATTATTTATTATAATTATTAAAAAATCGTGGCTACCTTATCAAGCACGTTGTCTGGTCGAGGTTCTGCGATATAAAATGTATTTACGGAAAAGTAACTTGTCGGCGGCTACGTATTTGCGGCGATTGACATAAAATGCATTTATTTTCACTCATTTCATTCGGATCATTGACCCAATTCTGAGTGGTCTCTGGCCTCAGACTCTGCTTTCTCGTGTTACGTTATCTAGCATTATCGTTTGCCTATACAGTCATGACTGTCGTTTGATAAGGGGCGAATATACGTGCTGTTGTAAACGAATGTTCTGAAAAGGGAATCACGGAACTCGATGAAGCGATTCCGATCAGGATTTATTTTCATTCCATGCAGGAGTAAAATTGTTAATGAGAATCAGTTGTCTTGTTGAACTCCTGAATTGAAAACTGTTATTTCTTGAACTATTGGTCTCTTATTTTTTAAAATTACATCATTATGAATGACCAACGCTTTGGAACGTTATTGCTCCTTTATCAAGGCTTAAATGTCAATGTTTTAGTAATTTATTGATATATTGTTTTTAAAATGTCGTAATCATGTTCAGCATGAATTCAGAATACAAAATTAGCTAAACAAATGGAATTAAAAATTACCGAAATAAAGCAGTGTGCAATTAATTTGACAGAAAAATCTCTGGCAGGCTCCATGAAAAGAATTGTACATTTTTGATAAATCAAACTATGAATCTAAAATTACGGTATTTTAAAAATCGAAAGTGTGGATTTTGCTTATAATGCGGTTTCCAAAGGTAAAAAATTGCATTGTATTTTTCTTGTTGTTTATTTATTTGTTGTCTAAAATTTGAATAAAATGCCTGAATTATTATATTTTTATCGTTTGATTGAGTCATTTAATTTTTTCCACAGAATTTGTTTTACGCTCGACACGTTTCGCTGTATTTTTCAGCGTCACATGACGAGTCGTGCGTTGATTAAATTCTTTGAAAGGAATTGCTATGGCTCACTTAGGAAACATTTTCCCCTATCACTTAATCTTTATTTGCATGTTCATAAATTTTGATAACCTACCTAAAATCTCATCCCTTTATCATTTCAATGAGTCTTTCATATTCTTTCGCAGACTTTATAATGCGCCCGACATGTTTCGTTTGCACTACATTAGGAAACGCGTCCTCCGTTGAGTTAATTCTTCAGAAAAAATTGCGATTACTCGCTTTGACAACATTTAAGTTTTGCCACCAAACATCATGCCGAAAACCTTACATCTTTTCCTTACCTTTGATTATACGCGCTTTTAAGAGGTGGAAAAATGATTTAAAAAACGCGGAAATTATTAATCAAATCCGTGAACTTGGAGCTTAGCGTAATTATTTTCGTTTTTTTTTCATTCGGAGTTGAGGAGATAATTTTGTTTCATTTCGCTTCCCTCTGCCAATGTCACCCTTTGCTCCGAAGTTCAACTCACATTTTGATTCTCCTCATGGAGTTTTTCCTTGGTCTCACCACTTTCCATTGTTCATTCAACCGCCCTTGATATTTTATACGGGAGAGAACTGGTGATATTCCTGATGCGAGACCTTTTCTATTTATAGCTAAATGGATAATAACCACGCCCATCCTTGCTATTATTGTTACGTAAGATAATCAAGGACTATAAAAAAATAGTATATAAAAAATATAGTAGTGATTACTGTCGGGGTTAAAATGATGTGCCGCTTTACTTTGCAAATTTATATATGGACTTCAGTTTATGCAACAATAATGAATAATGCGTCATTTTAAAGGAAATTTTATACCCAATTCTGATTTTTTTAAATGAAAAATTCAAAAATCAAGCCACGCGAGTGCAATAAATGACTCCGCGCACCATAAAATTAGCCGTTTTGTCAACTTCATGAAATTTGTAACACAACCTAGGGAAAACTACTTCGTCTACAACATTCACCTTCCACAATAATTTGCAAGCATTAATGTAGATTAATGAAATGCGTTTTTTGTGTTTTAAGAACTCATATTTTGTTATAAAATAGCGAAAATATTTAAACACTATCTAGTCCTACAGTTTACCCCGAAAGAAAAAATAAAATTGATAGAAACACTTCTTAATTTATTTGAAAAATTTCTATTTGAAAATTTGCAAATTTCGTGGTATACTACCACTCTCGATTTTTTGAAATATCATCAAATTCAGCCTCTGCAATAATTTAGTGAATTTATTTATGGGTAAAACAATTATAACATATTAATAAACAATTTCTCTTGCCTTTGGTATTTCTTTAAGATTTAATTTATTATTCACCATAGATATGTGAAAAAATGAATGAGCCATTTTCAGCCAATTTCTTTACATGAACGTAGAGAAAAAGTAGATATCTCCGCCTAATTCTAGCAAGTGACCTGTGCCTTACCATTCTACTTAGCTTCTATGTAGTGAATCGACAGTGTAATCTGGATGGGGAGGAGGCCAAGGGATGGAGTAAGTTTCATTGGGCAGGTTATAAAGAATGTAACAGAAGAAATACGTCCCTATGAAAAGCCTAGCAGATAGGAGAGAGGAATGGAGAACTGTGTCAAACCAATCTTAGGATTTCTGACTTTTGATGACTGATTGTCTTCATTGGTACTACTTTACTTTAATTAGCATTACTATTCGTTGTATTTTCCATAACATCCCTTTACACGATACTTTGCCATTGAAATAAAGTCAAGGAAATAAAAAAATCGAACTTGAAAAAAGAGAGAAGTAAAGGAAATCGAAAATGGAAAGTTATTATGAATCCTGAATTGAAGTTGTTGGTCGCTAAAGTCAGCTACGTGGATTTTGAGACGATGCTGCGTGTAGTCTAAATCTCTAACTAAGTTGGTCAGAATGAATGGAATCTGAGCTGCGATATCTGAAGCAGAGGGTGACAAAAATATCCAAACCCCAGCTTGGCGCTTATTTCCTATGCTGACCTGCGTAGCCCTAGACTCCTTGTGGAATGATTAGGAAATAGGAATTTCTTGGCGGATGTCTTGGCAGTGGATGCGGACATGATTTCGCAAAATATGGGGATTTCAGCTAACTTTTAAATAAAACAATAAATGCCTCGGTTCGGCGGGGTAATGTCCTCGCCTGCTAAGAAGTCGCTGGTTCGAGTCTCGACTGGGTAGGTAGCTCCTCTCCAGAGCATGGTTGTTCGCACATGTGTAGTGATGGGTACATGCGGTAAAGAAAGGAAAAATCCTAGTTGAAGGTAAGACTATTTTCCGGGTTAAAGATAATAAATTTCGATGCAAAGCGTCATTTCAGGTTCCTCACTGTGCGAATATGACATAATTTATGTTTCATGTGGGGCCCCCTTGGCTCCAGGTATGCGAGACCCAAGCCAGGGGTAATTATCGCTGGAATGCGACCCTTTTCCGGGCCCTTTCTTGACCTGCGGGTCCACGAAAGACAGCCATCATAGCGTGAGGTTCCTCCATAAGAAAAGACTTGCTTCAGAACATTTTTTACTTCATCAATTCGGAAACTAAGAGGCAAATAAATACATTAGTCGTACTCCTGACGCTGGAGGGATTAATAAAGCATTTTATCTAGGTTTTACGATGAGCAATAACGTTTTTACGAAAAGAGGTAAGAATTTTTCACTTAGAGTACTTAAAAATCTTTCATTTATCACCTACTGTCGGCTTGTAAAAATAATGTGCTCTTCAGTTAGTGTTGGAATAAAACTTGATCATGAAAAGTGGCCCAGAAATATTAATTTCAACAGTTTCCATTTTAAATTCATTTGCTGTTTCAACGGCGTACCCAGGATCAAAAATGGGGGGGGGGGCAAGCCATGGTCGTTCAAGTTGTAACATTTTAACATGGAAAAGATGAATGAAATTAACATTTTAAGAAAATGATAGCCGCGCTTTATTAGTTTTTGAAAATATTTGCTGAAAAAATTTATTTTAGTTACTTGTATTATACTAATATCCATCATTTTTCGTGGGTTTAACGAAAATTTGTTGAAAAAATTCGTTTCAATCCAGTACCGATTTTCCTAAAAACTTACTTATGCGATATTTGCTTCTAGGAGAGGGGGCATCGGTCCCCTCCTGCCTCCCGCTGGTTACGCCCTTGTGCTGTTTAGTCCTAAAATTGTGGAAATTATATCTGTGGAAAAGTACAACTATCTTTTATTACAATATGCCGAACTTAGACGATATCACGCCTGCATCGGCTGAACCAAGTCGTCAAATTCATTGACCTTACCACCCCGGCTTGCACCAGCGTCCCTGTTGGAGCTGCAATGTGTCCGACAATGAGGAGAGGAACTCATAAATATTCCTCGCTGCCTCTGTGCCGCTTGAATGCTGTGCCCTTATGGCAAGCGGTCAAAACGACGAGGTATTCGGAGAGGGCGCAGAGAATCGGCAACTTCTTCCTCCTTGACTCTATCCGTGTCTGGCAACAATGCACGCGTGAGCGAGCAGATAGAGAGGGAAGGAAAATTGGAATGGGGTGAGGTTGGCAGGAAGAAACGACGCCCCAGGACAAGACGGATAAGGCGCGGAGTTCGCGAATGGAGCTTTCCTTTCAGACGAATTAAGTGGCCCCCAGCGGCGATCAAGGAGAAACTTTCGCTAGGATTATAACAGCCGCCGCTCCTTCGAGATGGGAATAAACGAAAGCCGAATAGCGCCGAGGAAAATGTATCTGGAGAGATTTAAGATGGTACATTATCTCGGCATAAAGCTTGGTGTTCAGTGTATAATATCAGAAATTGGTATTCTATTTCTGCAGCAAAACTGTATGCAACATTAAAGGATAAATTTTCGCCGCGATAATAGCAGCCACTACTCCGTCGAGATGGAATTAAACGACAGCCGAATAGCGCCGGAGAGATTTAAGAAGAGTGCACTATCTCTGCATAAAGCTTGGCGTTCAATGAATTATATCAGTCATTGGTCGTCTATTTTTAAAACAAAATTGTATGCATTGCTACATTTATGTATTAGGTTGGCAACAATGTTTAAAAAAAAGCTTATTTTTCATGAATTGATAAGTAAGGCATTCTCCGTTGTTATTGAAAACTTTTTAAAAGTTTATTCATCGATGAGAAATAACAATAAAGTATTCTTCTTTGTTATTTACAACTTTTTTCCAACGTTCAACAAGGTCTCACCATGCGATCAGCGTCTTTTTATGCATATGGAGATCTTGTTTCACGTGCCTGGTCACTTCTTCATGCCAATATACTCAAGTGTACAATACTGACTTAGTAACAATCAATTAAAATAATGAGTTTAATAACCCATGTTTTGAAAGTTGTCGATAGCCCCGGGATAACATCAGTGAAAAATGAAGAACACTTTCACGGGTTTCCAGAAGGGTGAGTGTGTCCTTTATAGACTCTATCACCCGGATGGAAACCCAAAAAATACCTTATTCAGTCTCTTTTCCGGGGAAGCACCAGATCTTTCATCATTAGCTAAAAATGTTGAAATGTCCCTTGAGGCGGGTGCCGCCTTGCCGCCGAAAACGAGCCCACCTACTCAGCCGAAAATAAGTTATGAATCTACCAGAGTATGTTCGTTGCTGGGATAAATACACAATGTTTCATCTTATTTTTGCACTTCTTAATAGTTGGGAGGCAATATTAAATTGCTACGGACCAATTTGCGTTGTAACCATTTGGCCCTTTTTTGCCTTTCAATGATTTTCCCCATCAGGACCTCGTATGACTTCTCATTAAGGCCGTTTTACACGGGGCACGGAATTGCGCAGGTTAGAGCTGCATTTATTTCTAAAATGGCGTGGAATCGCGCGAATGCATGAACGAAATTAGAACAGGGGCTATTTTGCCGTCTCGCATCCACGCATTCTCGCATGTGTTCTAGCAATAGCTTTACACGACGCAATTTTGATTGCGCCTTCGCACGTACGTCAGATTGCGCAATTCCGTGTACCGTATAAAACGGCCTTTGGAAAACCTTACCTCGCCATTAGATAGTTTAATCCCTTAGGCGGTGTAACTCCTTCTGAAAGAGATATCCTTTTCCCAAAAATTCATAACCTTACACTTTTCAAGATTTAATTCCTACTCCGAAGTACTGAAAGTTTCATTTATGGCAGTGGAGTCCTTTTCTAATGGCAGTCCATTGCAATGGCCATCAATTTTTCTGTGCACATCTACATCATCTGCGAGGAGGCGGATTTTGCTCGTGACCGTGGTTATATCTTTTGCCTTCGCTCCTAGCGCCAAATGTCCACGTCCTCCGACGCCTACGCTTCCTCGAGAGCGAAGGACCCCCCGAGGACGTCCTCCAACCTAATCCACGGTCTCCTGGTTTATTCTGCCGGCATCCTCGTTCATCCCGCCATTCGTACTTCCTTATTCGTTTTCTTTCTTCCGACGAGCATTTTACTGTGCTTTGATATCTCGAATAATTCGGGCTTATTTTGTCCGGCCTCTGCCCGAATTTTAAGTCGTAAGAACGACCGACCATCTTTGAAAGTCATTCATGGATCTAAAGCAGCGGTTCCCAACCTTTGTATTCCTCCTGTACCCCTCTATATGTACAATATATTACTAATATTGTACCCCAAAAAATGCAACGTGCACATTTTATTACATAATTTAACTTCGGTGACACTTTTAGCTATAAATAATTGTATAAATAGAAAATTTGTTTTAAATACACCCCTATAATATGTACATATAGGCGGATTAAGGGGGAAACTTGGGGACATGCCCCCCCCCCATACGCTTAAAAAATAGACAATATTTTTAATAATGTTATCATTACGTTCGTTTTATTTTTTGTATTACGGAGCCTCAGTCATTTAATTTAATATTATTAACTTTCATCTCGAAACAAAGAGAATATTTTCTACAGTAATTGTTGTGTTTTGAATAAGTTCAACAGATGCAGGCATTATACGGTGGAATTTAGACATATTTAAATAAAAGTGTTACCATCTTTTATTTGAATATGTTGTATTTTGCTGTTAATCTCAAATATGAGAAGACCTGCCAAACTCTTGCCCCAAACCCCCCAGAAAAAAAACCTGGAACCGCCCCTGTATGTATACATATTTCCTGATTAAGACTCAGGTATTGCGCGCTACTGTTGCTAGGATAGTATCATCATATCAGTATATATACTTACTCTATGGTATCATGGAACTTAGCGTCCGCCATCACCGATTATTTTCGGTATACCTCCGACTGGTTCGTCCCGTACCCCCAAGGAGTACGCATACCACCGGTTTGGAATCGCTGGTCTAAAGCATAAAAGGAAATTTGAGATCCCTTAATTGTTACAAAATGTAGCAATACTTTAAAATATCGTGAAAAACACAAATAATGTAAAAGCAAACGAAATTGACCATTATAAGTGTGTTTATTGATCCGCAGGTCGTGGAAACAACGCAATTGGAAGCATTAAAAAAATATAAGTAGGCCTGGCGAATTCAATTTAGAATAGAAATATGAGCAGGCCAATTTTAGAGATAATTGGTTATAGTTACTGTTTTACAGTTATTTCCTCGCGTTTACTTTTCATTACACTTTTTGGCAGAGATGCGTTACTTTTCTTTGCTGGGAAACCTCTTATCTTGCCTTGTATTTGAAAGTACGGTATAATGATGGGGACTGCATAGAATAGGAATCATTCTGTCCCGTAGAAACTTGATTTTTGTTGCTGCTTTTTGCTGCTTTTTTTAAATATCCGCGGCGAGGTGATGAGTGTAGAACGATCCTTTAATCCTCAATGTTTGTCGTATAATATTTACAATCGCTACAACATATTTACAATATAATTATAAAGCTATGACTTTAAAAGATCACCTCATCTCGAATATAAATTTTGGTTTATATCCCTGATTATAGCTTATTTCTCCTATAATTTCGGATCTCTTTGACGCCAGCGACACGGGTGGGGACTTTTGTTTTAAACACTGAAAAATCACGGAGGGTGACACATCTACATGGCTGTGGAAGAATCCTTTGTTGCAATATTCGTAAGTATATCATGGAAATCATGGATTTTGGTATTACCTACACGGTGAAACTACCCGATATTCATTTTGATGGAAATGAACTTCGAACAACATTTCCAACGAAGTCTTAATGAAATTGCTAATTTCTTTATTGAGATATGCTGAGAGAAAAGCTGAGAGTGTACTACCTACCTGTTTTTGAGACCCTTTTATAGAGTCCTAAATTACTTTCAACCTTTTCGTTTCTCATCACTCAGAGTAGAGTATTTGCGTGCGAGAGATATTTTCATATTGTTTTGCAGTGGGTGGAATGTCGTTTCGAAAGGTCTCCACGAATATATCCTGATTATTTTTTTTAGTAGTAAATTTTTATTTTACCTTTTAATTTGCATCGTTTTCGCATCGTAAACATTACTGCTAATGCTTCCAGCCACTGGTTCGTCGCCTCGTGAAGTCAGCGTGAAAGCAACTTACATTATTTGTAAAAATACTTCACTAACAGTGAAAAGAACTTCAAGCCGGCCTCGGTGGCGGTGGGGTAAAGTCCTCGCCTGCCAATCCGAAGGTCGTGGGTTCGAATCCCGCCTGGGTAGGTGATCCCTATCCAGGGCATGGATGTTTGTGTTGTACCTACTTTGTTAATATTGGAAACCCTCTTTGTAAAAGGCCGTCATGTGCTGTTTAAGGGGAAATTGATAATAAATAAATAAATAAATAAATAAATAAAATCAGTACAAATGCAATGAGGGATATTACATCTTCTTTTACTTTAGAGCGACAGTCATTCACTTACGTCTCAATACTCTTCCTGAAACACCGTGGAATAAAGGAGTACTCTCTACCGAGGGCGTACCCAGGATCATAACTAGGGGGGGGCAAGGCATGGTCTTGGGAGGGGCAAGTCATGGTCTAGGGGGGGGGGGGCAAGCCAAGTTGTGACATTTGAAAAAATAGTTTTATTTTACATAAGTTACATATCTTATTCTAATACATACCATTTTTCGTGGGTTTAAAGAAAATTTATTGAATACTTTCATTTCATAGCTGCCCCTCGCTGGATACGCCCATGCTCTCAGCGTCTTCTTTCGTGAAATTTCTTTTGATTAATTATCAGCTTCTATTATAATGATTCTAAATAATCTTCTATTCTATCTTAGCTTCTATAATAATTCTTCATACATTTTTGAACTAATTATTCATTTACTCCAATAAGGTTTAATCGAATAGGCTAAATTAACAATTATTTCAGTTTTCCAAAGAGAACTGAGAAGCGCTAGTTACCAAACTTCAAATAAACAAATGATTGTCATAGAGAAAACTCCATGTTGTGTGTGCAAGCTGACAATACACATCGATATACATTGAGGCCGTATGCTTCAGCGTTATTGATTTGACGTAAATTGTAATGCTTAAATAAATATATCTTATGTAGAAGAAAGATTTGAAATTTAGTGTTTTCGCTGGTACAGATATTGTTTTAACGCAGTTTCGAAACGGTAAGCATAAACCTAATCGCCACTACCACATACTACATCCAGTTCACGTCTGTGTCTTCGCTTAGCAACCGCGATGAACCGATCACAGTAAACACAGCTGCTCGTCCGATGGGAATAAGAACGAGACAGACAATAGATTTAATGCCTGGCCTCCCTTACCATTTGAGAACAAAATTTATTCATTTTTATCGCATTCATTCGTATTGCGGACTCATGGAGGGCCCAAATTGTATGGTAGAGCGTTTGAGAAACGCAGAACTCGTTCTTCGATGGAAAGAAAAGCTTCCAGTCATCCAAGCAAGAAAAACAACATCTGCGAACACAAACTCGCTGGTCGAGTCTTTTTAGCCTATTCATTCTGTGTGATAGCACGCCTGTAAGTATTCGCGCTTGGCTCCTAGGGCTGTGCGAGACTCTCGACCACCCGAGAGTCTCGACGGTCGAGACGAGAATTTCATTTCTCGGCATTGTCGGGACGAGACTCTCGCCGCGCCGAGAGTCTCGCCTGGGTCGAGAGTCTTGACGAGAGTCGAGAAGTCTCGCCCCTTCGAGATTTCTCGACACCCGTCGAGACTCCCGCTTCCTCGAAAAAATAACACTATTTCTATTTTAGACATTGAAAATAATTTAGCAAAAAGATTATTTTAAGACATCATATATATCTCCAAAACTAAAAATAGTTGTAATATAAGATCGACATTGACAATTTAAGCATATTTTATTATTTAATCAGGCAAAATTGACTGGTAACCATGAACCTTAGTTACCATAAATAAACATTTCAAAAAATATATAAAATTCTATAGAAATAAACGATGATCTATTCTTTTTTTAATGATCAAGTGAATGTTTCTTTTCTATTATATTACTATAATATTTAACATTGATGTAACTCTTTAACATGCCTGTGTATCAAAATTATTTGCTCAATTTCATTACAAGCCCTGATAATGGATTGT
Source organism: Ischnura elegans (assembly GCF_921293095.1). Taxonomy (NCBI): domain Eukaryota; kingdom Metazoa; phylum Arthropoda; class Insecta; order Odonata; family Coenagrionidae; genus Ischnura; species Ischnura elegans. Next base: position 63,398,867 of record NC_060255.1, on the reverse strand, counting down.
AAATAAACGGAAACGTTGGCACAATTTACATTTCAATTTAAAGACCTACACTCCATGATTCAAATTTTATATTAAATATATCCAAAACTAAAATTAGTTATAAAATAAGATCGACATTGACAATTTAAGCATATTTTATTTTTTCTATTGAATTCAATAGAATTTTATATATCTTTTTGAAATGTTTATTTATGGTAACTAAGGTTCATGGTTACCAGTCAATTTTGGTTGATTAAGTAATAAAATATGATTAAATTGTCAATTAAATAAAATATTTTTATAGAGTGAATAAATCCATAAAAGTAGTAAGGGATACCCCAGTAATCTCTATTAACGAATGATTGCGGTATTCATCGGAATTTCTCGCCTTGCTCGGGAGTCTCGACGGATGTCGAGAAATCTCGAAGGGGCGAGACTTCTCGACTCTTGTCAAGACTCTCGACCCAGGCGAGACTCTCGCCGCGCCGAGAGTCTCGTCCCGACAATGCCGAGAAATGAAATTCTCGTCTCGACTGTCGAGACGAGACTCTCGCACAGCTCTATTGGCTCCTCCTCTAATCCGGTCTTTTGTTGTCAACTTTGACCTTTGATTCACGTCAGAGCATTGCAGAAAGCCAATGCTTCATCTTTTAAGGTATGATTGGATAGGAGCAGTGAATTAATTAACTCCTCTTTGCTCGTGAAATTTGCTAATTATCTCTTTCCTTTGATATCCGTCCCGATTTCCAAGAGAACTGTTTTTTTATTACTTCTCAAAACATAAAAGAAAAAAATTTTGCTGCCATACAATTTGGAAATCCAATCCCACGGATTTCGAAATAACTCTTTATACTACTTAATCATTTTGCTCTCTTAATTTTTATATCAGCCTTAGGCAGTGAGTTATGACAAGGATATACAGCCGCCTTCATCTTGGTTGGACATAATCTGAAACATCCGGGAACTATTAATTATTTATGTGCCGTCAATTCTGTTTCGCATTACATTTGTCGATTATTACAATGCTTACGGCTCAATTGAAATAATGAACATTTAATTTTGCGTAGTATGACATCTCTACATTGGAATCGGGTCTCTTAGAACCTCCATTATTGAGTGTGACTAACAATATACCGTTCATTTACAAACGTGAATCACAATAAACGATCTAATTATGTTTTGGAGAAGAATATTCACATGATATTCCGATTCATTCCAGTAACTGGTCAATCGTATTAAATGCAAGCAGTAATACGTGACCTCTGATTTACTTTTACGAAGTATGTTTTGAATTCTTATGGCTAAGACATAAATAATAACAGTTCTATCGTCTTTTATCAATGAAAGTTTATTGTGCCCTTTGGAACACTTTTGCATTAATACCCCTTGTGCAAACTACTTGAATTGTCCCATAATGTTAATGAAAATATGCTCTATATAGTTACGGCAAGCTTTTCTGTACGCTACATTTATGACTGATGAGTATGCCGAGAAAACTTTAAAAACTTTCACGATTTATAACGCAGCAAATCAGTCTTTAATTATGAATCGGAAGGAGCAAAGAATGTTTCTCACGTGGTAAAAAGTTTTGAAGTCGAAACAGTCCACAGCTCGATATTACGATGAAATTAAATGATCGTATATTCAAGCAATGCTTCGAGCATTTTTATAATTTGATGGAGTAAAATGCAAGTGAAAAATATTATTTAAAATATATCTTCTCTTCAAATCCTCGTAGATGAATTGATCACTGGGTCCTCCCGTTCGGTTTGCATATAAATACACGTTGCATTTTAAATCAGATAGCTATATCCCTTTATGAACCTTTTCCACGCAATCTACTGAGGGAACTATAATTTTTATTAGCTATTTAAAAATAAATTTACAAGTCGATCATTTGGTCGGGTGGAATCATAGATTGATTTTATTCCAGTGGATACATTATGTTGCAATAAAAAAAATACATGGAGAAACACACAAATTGTAATTCAACATAAACTTTACCCTAAACATTGTAGGTAAATATAAAAATGAGAGCAATATTATGTAACCCTCTCATGAAGGTCTTCATTACTCATCTGGATAATAAAAATCAGCTTAAACTTTAGAGAAGGTGTAATGTTTCTTGTTAGCCATAATTCCCACGAAAGATAACCAGGGGCGGATTCTGCACCTAATATTGGGGGAGGGGGATCATTAGCCGGGTCCGGGGAGTATAGAATACCCCGCCGGGAGAGAGGGGCGTTCTCCTGTGTAAAATATTTAAAGAGATACGCCCTACGACAAATGCAACTCAAACTTCTCTCACGCTTGGGAATTATACCTATGCATTTGCATAACATCTCTTTACTCCTTTACATGGTTACAAAAACTATTTAATTAGTGAAAATTAAATATTTATGAAATTTAGGGGGATCATGACCCCTGTGACCCTTCCTCCCCCTGAATCCGCCACTGAGGATAAGTCTTATCATAATCACTGGTCAACAAAGGTCGCGTTCAGGCGAGTATTGCGGTGAGTCACCGGTGCCTCACCGGTAAGCGGTGCGGGCTACTATCGGCTGAACGGGAAAATCAGCAACCGGTACAAATTCTGGCCACGTAACTTGTAGCAGGCGGACATCCGAAAATGGGCGCCAACGATGTAGTGAGAGATTTGGCGCTATTTATCACCGTCGACGACGATTTCATGCCAAATATATTAAATAAGATGCAGCAGTGAGTTTCTGGGCTATCTTCAATCTGAATGGCCATCCCATTGTAAATATAAACACAAGTTATATTTTCACCAGAAGAAGTCATGGGCGCAGCCATATTGATTCTAAACATGATACCAATTCGCACCGGAGATGAATTCCGGTGGAAAAAATAGCGTCTGATCTGCAACATGTTGACTCACCGGGGACTAACCGGTGAGCGTTCAGGAGATAATTTCCACCGGTGCCGCAACTGTTGAGTCGCCTGAACGCGACCAATGATAGTTAAACGCAGTCCCGCTCTCAATTCTTGTCAGCCAATCTTTTCACACCTACCCATTTATTTTCTTTCATATCTTTCTCCACCTTTTCCTCATTTTATTCGAGATTTTCCTTCTCCTTTCTTGCCATCTACTTGTTCCTCGACTTGAGGGTAACTCTATTGGATAATTATCTGCATTAATGTGAGCCTCCATCATGTTATGGAAGTCGTCCGAATTTTGCTCTGTATCACCAATTTTACCTACGCTGAAGGGATTATGGTATTGAAAACCACTTTGGTGATTGTCTTCGATTCTTCGTGTAGCTCCTTGACGACATGCTTGGTTTTAGGCCGTCACGGCCGCTAACTGGTGGTCATTTGGATCAATTAAGGTAGATGCAGCCCCGTGCTGGGCCGCCGGGACACTGGGACGATTCCCGGTGCGCCTTTCAACTTGGCAATCTTTGGCGCCCTCCTGATCCGAAACTGACAAATTTTACAGTGAGAATACCAACATTGAGAAGTTAACTTGATTTAAATGATGTCTCATTTAACAGTGAATTAACACAGCCTTGAGGAAACATAATAATAATTTAAATTGATATATTTCAATCTGGGAAGATTTAATTCAATCATAAGAGGGTAAAGATTAAAATTTCAAAATTTTTTAATTATATTCCACACCCCCAGACCTACCCCTCCTCTATTGCCGACCTCTGTCTCTACTGTTTTAGGAAATTGTGTAGGATGATCACCATTGTGATCTCTTCCAGCGGAAAAAAAGTCCCAAATATAATTTGTTTAGTTTATAGAGTGGACCACCTCGTCCAGACACATAGCCAGAAATTTGCTTTGTGTGATGCTTCTGAAGATGGCGAATTGCATATACTCATCTTTTTTGTCAATTCGCACACATCCGTAAACCATCCTTTTCAATAATACATCATTATATTTAGTTTTCATGAGGCTCAAAGTTAAATTCATCGTTCTTTGTTGGCAGAAATTAAAGATGTAACTTTATCGCCAAATGGAGTGTCAAGAAATACATAGTTTCTCCTGCACTAGCCAACTTCGTTTACCCTCGTATTATGGTGAACGTGGATGAATTTAAAGGAAATAGACTGCGAAACAGGGAAATTTGGAATGTCTTTCTTTCCTCGCGCTATTAAGGATAGAAACGGTGTCTTGATTAATATAATTAATGGCGTCACTCGTCAGGACGAATAATTGCATTTTTTTTTAATTTTCAATTTTTATAATCTTGCATGGATTTACTAAAGGAATTACTAAACGTGGACAAGTTTTGCTTTACCTACTATGAATGTGCACGTGTTTTTGTTATTATACGTAATATTTTTATACGCATATATTTTTATGTCATGTGGTGTGCATGTGGGGAAATCTCGCGAAGGGCTCTGGCCCCCAATGTACCTCCCCCCATTTTCCACGTGCCTGATATGGACTTAATACATTTATTCCTAGTTCTGTAATCCTGAGATCGGTATGCTGCAACCCTCCACTTCTCCCTTGCTCAAGACAAAAATCATTACACAGATGTTAAACGAATTAGGCTGGGAGCAGCTAGAGTCCAGGAGACTACGCAATAGGCTTAGATTGCTCGAACAATTAAGAACACATATCTTTCAGAGTGACACGGATGACATCATATTAGAACCCCACGATATTTCCTGTACCTAGGGGGAGTGTAGGGGACTGTAGGGAGGATCAATTAAGGGAGATATTTTGCCGGACTGATAGATATGGGAATTCGTTTTTCCCCCGAACAATAAAGGACTTCAGATCGCACCTCGAACACGCAGAAAAGCTGTTATTTCTTCAAATCTTTGTGCGCAGAAATATTTAATCCGTGAAATGAATAAACAGAAAGGAAAGCTGAATTAGGTTGGTAGCTAATGAAGGCTCAGAGACTGCGAGCTAGGCTTAGATTGCTTGAGCAATTAAGAGCAGAAATTTCTCATAGCGAAACAGAGAGAATCATTTTAGATCCTCGCTTTATTTCCTGGTGCGAAAGGGATGATAAAATAAGAGAGATATTTTGCCGAACGGATAGATATTGGAATCCGTTTTTCCCCCTGACGATAAAGGACTTTAATAAATTATGGGTGGCACACAGGACGCAAATAATTCCAGTGGATACCTTTTTTAAATGGAATAAATTATTATTCTTCCTGAAAGTTAACACCGAACTGTTTAATGTGGCGTTACTCGCCTATAATTAGCCCATCACCCGTAGGGGAACTTGTGAACTTTCCAAGTACTCGCCGGAAAAACTGGTATCTTACAATGGTTTTCCTTTCTATCCATGACAGCAAACGATACACTATTGAGATAAGTGTTTATCCAGCAAAATGCACGAATTAATTAGTGAAATGACACATCACTATCAAAAAATACTTATCCCAAGAGGCAGAGGCGCAGCCGAACAGAGTTTGGGGGATAAACCCCCCCACACCCCCAGAGCTCAGAATTTTTTAAAAGTTTAATCCATTTTACTTATTTAGATCAGTATTACTGATAGAATAAGGTTATGCTTAATCAAATATCCCTCAGAAAGCCGTAAATCTCGCCATTTTGTACCATTATTCATAACATTTTTCTGGGCAACTCCTGCTTACCCTGATGGCTATGCAATACCCCACACCCGTAAGTATTAGTTGCCCCTAAAACCCCCCTAGCCTTAATTCTTAGCTGCGCCCCTGCCAAGAGGAAAAGACATATAGATTTAATTTAATCCACCTATCCGTTAGCGGAGTGGTATTTTTTTGCAGCCAGCCTGAGGCATGGATGAAGATCGATGGATGTCGAACGCTAGATGATTAATGCATCTAGCTGAATCTAATGACACACTTCTCTCGAGAGTTAGGCGTGAGTGCATTTGCTTAACACGGCCTCTGTATAGCGTTTGAATACAGAGGTTGATGTCCTCGGTGCTCTGCGAATGAAAAGCTCCCAACTGCACTTACTATTTCTACCCAGAGTCGATTAAAGCCTTTACAGTGATCGGTCATTGCGCTCGGGATAATTTATTTACTTGGGTGACGTGTATTAAGGCCGTTTTACACGGTACATGGAATTGCGCAGGTTAGAGCTGCATTAATTTCTAAAATGGCGTGGAATTGCGCGAATGCATGAACGAAATTAGAACATGGGCTATTTTGCCGTCTCGCGTCCACGCATTCTCGCATGTGTTCTAGCAATTCACCGCTTTACACGACGCAATTTTGATTGCGCCTTCGCACGTACTTAAGATTGTGCAATTCTGTGTACCGTGTAAAACGGCCTTTAGGGTTAAAATCGCTACCTACGTTTTGATTGTGATGGAGTGGGTTACACGTTACGAAACCCGTGAAGGTATTTTGTTTCTGTCTCACAAGGCTGTCGAATACGCTGGCCGTAGGAATTACATATAAGAATATAAGAGTTCACAGTCGGGCCCGTAGAAGCTTGATTTATTCTGGCCCTTTGAGCGAATTATAATTTATTCTTTGTGTTTGCAATTTGTCACAGCGGCGGGAAAATCAACGCAAAGCTCGTTGGCGCCTGAAAGCGGCCAGCTCAGGAACTACTTGAATACATCCGCCTTCTAAAATTTAATCACGTAATGCTCTTGTAGAACCGGGAATTTTCAAACCGAATAAATCTTGTACCGGTGAAATTCAGTTATATACGTTGCAGTATGGCAACATGCTACAGACCCAACTACGTATTTTCTCGCCAATTTTCTGATTTAAGCTTTCGCCCAAGCCTCACCTAGAATGGAGTTTGTAGTTGTCGTTAGACAGCTGGGCTTTGGTTGTGGGGTACAACTAGCATTTTTGACAATTAGTATTTTTGATAACTAGTAGTTGGACGACTAGTATTTGGTAATACTGGGGCAGAAAGCCTCCATTCCTGTTCTCTTCTGCAGTCAACGTTAAAGCCTCGCTCCCATACAGAAACGTGTGTTATATCTCATGGGCGTACCCAGCGAGGGAAAAAGTAAAAATCGCAAGTCTTTAAGCAAAATCGGTACTGAATTGAAATGAAAGTATTCAACAAAATTTTTTAAACCCACGAAAAATGACATGTATTAGTATAAGGTATGTAACTGAAATCAAACTATTTTTTCAAATGTCACAACTTGGCTTACCCCATTGGCTTACCCCCCCCCCTCCTAGACCATGGCTTGGCCCCCCTAGTTATGATCCTGGGTACGCCCTTGTTGTATCTGTTGAATCTGTATGTTTGTTGTTTGTAATCTGAATGTTGTTGTATCTGTTGATTTTCTTACTTCCATACTTGTGTTCTCTGATGTAAGTAGACTCTTCTTTAAATGCAATGCCCTCTTCTTATGTGTCATTCTACTTTTTCTTTCTGATATTGCTGGTTTAATCGGCTTCGTAGGCAGCAAAAGTTTTACGTCTTCAATCCCTCTGTCTTGGCTGTGACTACTGTGAATTTCACACATTCAGGATAAGGGGTCCAGTTCCTTTCACATGGCCACCTCTCACTTTAAGGATTTTTTAAAAGGGGTTTTTGATTGCTTCGACCTGAGTTATTCGAACCCTACGCTCCTACTATAACAGTGGTAGACCCATCGATCAGTTGTCCAACGGAGAGTAAGATATTATCGATATTATAAATATTTGTAAAGCCATATCGGGTTGATACTGCTATTAAATCATTAAAAATGACTTAAGTAATGGCTGCCTAGAAGATTCAACCGTGGTCGATGCAATAAATATTTTGTGAAATCTAACACATCTTTAAATTTAATCTGAGTTCGACTAGTGATCGCAGAGATTACCGCTATAATTGAAGGGTTCATTTTTCAGCGTAATGTAAAAAGTGTTCATGTTAATCTAAATCAATTGATTTCATCAAATTGTAAGGAATAACTTATGCTTCATTCATAGTAACTTAACTTGACTTAACTTTACGTGTATTAAATTTGAAGACTTAAGAGGGGCATGCGTTGAAATGCAATAGGGTGGTTTCCTATTATTTTTTATTGCCTAAATCGAAAGATTATTACTCTTGGAGTACGTATTTCACGCTTTTAGATTTTTAAATGACGATACCTATATTTCGCGATTAAATGAAAATCGCATGGGCGCCAGTCTGGCCTTTTTCAAATGAGGATAAAATTGACCATTGCCATTCGTCTAAACCGGTATTTCTAAAACCAAATAATTTGTATATTATGGATACACTAATGGTGGGTAACGAATCGCAATCAATGCCTTTCGTTTTCTTTGATGAAGGAAACTACCCTATTGAAGTGTTCCAACACTCGAGGCTTGAACCTGGAGCCCTATACTGTCGGGTCAAACTCTCCATCCACTAGACCATCGATTTCAAAGCTCAATGTCGAGTTTTTTTTTCTTCTCCCAACTCTGCTAAACCTTGTAATGGTTCTGATATGCTTAAGGAGGCGTTAGAACCGGGTTTTCCAATCAAGGAGCGAGGATTGAAAAGTGCTCTATCATGAGTCCTTTTTCATTTGCTTGAAAATAGGTAACCTTGCTTTCATCGGCCATAACTTAAATTAGAATCGATGGGATTATATGGTCGAGAAACCTAACCAGAGATTACTACATGTATATCTTCTGCACTTCGTAACAGAGTACAAGGTATGCTCGATCAAGTGGTGAAGTGGCGTTATATCGTAATTCATGTTTACATAAGGAGTTAGGTTCACGACTTAACGGTTCAAAAAATTAACTTACGCCTATTTTATGAAAAAAAATCTGTAACAATATTTTCAACATCCCCACTTTCTCTTAGTACTCGCTCCATCCATACTTTCTTTCTCCTCTGAATCTCATCTAGAAGCTGTCTCTCCTCACCCACCAAGTGCGTCACGTCGTCGTTCCTCCTCTTCTCCGTTCACTTGATCTTCTCCATTATTACATCTCGAAATCCTCCAGTCTTCTCTAGTCCTGAAAAATTCTGTTTCCACCGTAAAGCGCTATACTCTAGATGAAACTATTCACTAGCATCTTTCTTTGAACTCATATATAACGATCACTCATAAGCTTCTTCTTGTTCATCTCCTCTGTTAAGGCATCCTCCCCATGTCTCTACTGCTGTATCCGTTATCCTATAAGGTGCTGCTCAAATATGTAGTTTTTTTATAATTCGTGTAACTATGGGAATCAATTGAAATTATAGTTATTTTCTTTTTCATTAACTTTTATTCAGTATTTATCGAGTTTTTTAATGTAAAGAGTATTGGTTCTCTCCAAAGTAACTCATAATTGTTTTGTTGAGTTGAGAAATTTTCTCGTGGGGTGGCAAATTGAAATTATTATGGGCTTTTGCAATTTGATGAATGTATTTGGGTGAAGGTTGAGTATTGTAAAACTATTTTATATTTGCTTTGGGATAATAGCGGTAGCGGAGATGACAATGGACGCAATAAAAACCTGCTCCATATTACATATTCTTTTAATTTCTATTGTCCATTCTTTGTTCTTGTTTATTTATCCGGCTATTATCTCTTTGATATTGTGTGAGAGCGGTACTGCAATATCTACTACCTATGTAAAAAGTTCTACTTTTATTTTTAATTAACATAATATCTGGTATTATATTTGCAATGGTTTCATCTGCTTGGATCGGAAAATCGTAATATAGTTTATATGAACTATTTTCATGCACAGTTTCGGGGTGATATTCTTATTATGGGGTCTTGGTATCTACTAATTTGTACTGATAGGCCAGTTTTTGGTGAATAATTTTTGAGACTTTTTTATTATGTCTATTATTATTACTGTTATTATCTATGTTTTTATTTATTTATATTCATAATATGGGGCCTTGGTATCTACTAATTTGTGATGGTAAGCCAGTTATTGATGAACATTTTTTTCAACTACATTATTATGTATATTATTATTATTGTTATTTGTATTCATAATATGCGGTCTTGGCATCTACAAATGTGTGCCGCTCGGCCAGTTATTGGTGAATGATTTTTTGAGAAGTTATTACGTCTGTTATTATTGACGCTACTGCTGAGTTAACCGAGTCTCAACATACTTGCCAACGGCCAACGGCCGACGGCTTGACCCCCCTCAACCCCGACACCGTCCAGTTTCCATTTCAATTACTTAAAAGTGAAAGTCCGACGATTGAGTGCGTCTTTGATCGACGCACGGAGCCTGCCGTTCTAATCCGTCCTGTCGAGGCGATGACCTGCCCAATGTGATGATGCAATATTTACGCCTTCCTGGATCCGCGCCTATAGCTGCGATCGAGTTTATTTCTGGCGCGGAACCTTTCCTGGCCGATGGACAAGCTCGCGCGACTGTGTTCCAATTTTGTCTCTCTCTATCTCTTTCCTAAAGGCCGTTTTACACGGGGCACGGAATTGCGCAGGTTAGAGCTGCATTTATTTCTAAATTGGCGTGCAATTGCGCGAATGCATGAACGAAATTAGAACAGGGGCTATTTTGCCGTCTCGCATCCACACATTCTCGCATGTGTTCTAGCAATTCACCGCATTACGCGACGCAATTTTGATTGCGCCTTCGCACGTACGTCAGATTGCGCAATTCCGTGCACCGTGTCCGGACTCCTTAGACCCCTCCCTTGCATTAGATGACATGGGAGTGCGTTGAAGTAGCGCGTATCCATCTTGAGGTTGGCTTAATGGATCGCCGCTTCTATTCGCTCGATTTCTTGGTAGTTTAGACCACTAATATTGCAACAGAGGATAAACCAGTCGGCTGTGAGATGTATTTTCAACCACCGCGCATTGAAATGTGTTTATTGAAGTCGCCACTCGCGTCGCTGATGGGAAGAGCGATCCTAATCTTCCTCTACATAATCCCCTGCGAGCCACATCTAGGGTGTTTGGCAGGGGGTGAGAAAATCACCAGCATGCAGCATGCAATTGGTTTTCCACATGCACACCACACGGTCCAAAAAACGTTAAGCATGCAAAAAAATTATACTACAGTGTATAACCTGGATTATTAGAACTTATTTAATTCGAAATATTCTTTAATTTGAATATTTCTCTTGGTTCATAGCATTTTGTATTCGAACAATGCTAAAAAATCGTGGATAATTCGAATTTTTGGTGTGTTTTGCTCGTCTGTGTTGGTGTGTTTTGGTCTGTTTCGAATTTTTTGTGGTTTAGCCTTCCTGTAAACACTGTGTAAAACTGAAACCGTAACCCACTAAGCAATGGCTCTATATTTAACATTTTTTTTATTTCATCCCGTAATTATTTTTGTTATTTATATTTTATAATACGTTTCTAAGAAAATTTTATGAATCTTATTAGAATTAATTAAATCAATGAAAGGTATCTTATTAATCTATTTACTAATTAGTATTTACATTTTTTCATATTAGCACATGATAGATTTAACTTTATCCCGGCGAATGGCTGACGTAAACAGTTATTGGGTTTCCCTCCGGGTTAGATCCTCCATCTCCATCTTTGCGACTCACGCGTCCTACATCTCATGCGACTCACTCGTCGATTAGTGTCGACTCACGAAAACTATTTAAATCGGTACTCTCCAACTCCTGCGCGTAATCGTCGGTAGACTTGTGTCACAACAGTCGGCGACACACATAAAATGGAACACGAAAACAGCGACGCAAGTCGACTTGAGTCGACGCGTGTCGATGAATGGAAAGCACCCATTGCCGACGTTTCGATGAATGTTATTCATCAGAACCGTTGATTAGTGATAACGTGAAACGCGTCAACGGCGCAGATAACGGAGTATAAGTCATTCATCGGCAAGGATGAAGGATATAACCCGGTTGGAAACCCGAGAACTGTTTACGTCATATTAGTACAGTTTTTCAATGAGTTATAATGACAAAATAGCAGACCAGTCTCAGCTATTACCTACTTATCGACTGTTATGCTACCCACTGAGGTGTTGTGCCCCCATCACTTTAAAGGCTGCTCTGCATCACGCCTAATCACCTTTGATTTTTCGTTTGCTTCATGGATGCGATCTTCCCGCTGTCATTGGAGCTGGAATGAGCCACCTAGTGCGTGCCATGTGTTTACCTCCCGTTTCCGTGGAGATGGATGCCTTTTTGATTGGGACATTTCTCATCCCTTCTTTAAAGTGAATGCTTTGAGAGAAATGCATTCCCTCCCCATTTTCGGGAACACTTAATCAGATGACTCTCTTGTTTCCGCCTATCCATCATCTCGATGTCCCCTCCAATACACTAAATAGATATTTCTTTCCTTGGGAGATATCATTCTTTATAATTTGGCTGTGGGGTGGTGATCTATATATTACTAAATTATTTTAGATCCTTTGTAATTGTTCACCCCTTCAATCTTGTGGTTATATACGGTTTTCTACCCATAAATTGCAATTGTATTAATGTAATCTACTGGTTTAGGCAAAATACCGGGTCATGCGAACCCTTATGGGCGTGATTGGTTAACTACGACTACATCTGTCGGTTCTATTAGTGTTTTTTTTGTATTTTAAATTTAATTTCTAATGCCATTGAAGAAGGATAAGACATTTCTAATGACATGAATAAGGATAGGACAGGGTCTCTTTCACTGACAACTTATTTCTGACCATGATTCTTGATATTGCCGAGTTATTATCGAGGTAACTCTAACAGTGCCTAAAACATGGTCGGAAAGAAAGTTTCAGTGTGGTTTCCCATATCCAAGAGGTACGAAAATAGAAAAATTATTGAAAAATTTTCATGAAAAATAATATTGGAAAGAGAAAATGGAGGACTGAAAATTGTGCATGAGCCCGTTGCTATTTTTTCCTTGAACAAAAAAAGGCCCAGATGATTGCAATTGCTAATGAGTATCCAAAATCTCCCTAATTATTATGCAATACGTATAACAACTCTTCCCGGTTTCAATTTGCCGCAATTACGTTATATGGTTGCGATCACATAAAGGTTCTATTTTATGGTCAGTTATTGTATAACATTTGAAAATGGAAACAATTATTTTTAATTAAACGAACTTTTAACCGAAGTAATCCGTAAACATACGTACACAAATATATCCTTAATTACTCTGTGGTATTAGCTACGGTTAGCTCGGTCACGAGGCAAAAATTCAATTAAAAATTGGATATTGTAATGAGTTTTCTTTTAGTAATATCTACGTGATTAATAAATGTACGTTCTCATAGTGGATAAGTAAATTGAACTGGGTAAATTATAGAAGATCAATCATGCGTTGACCACAGTGCTTTGGATCTTTTCTATTCATCAGGGGAAATAATTATTGGGAGATACAGTGGCAGATTTGTTTGTTTAATCGTGCACAGGGCAATGGATATCTAGGTTACCTATTTAATAAGGGATCCTGTGCTGAATTGAGTTCTCTTCCTCTCGGTATTTGCCTCATTCTAATTATGTTTCGGCATTTAAAATTTTAATTTGGATGAGGGTTAAAATTCTATACCACAATGCTAATTTTTGACTTGAAAATTGGTTTTCATGCATTGCATGAATTTTAAGTCGCGCTTAATATTCAGGTAAACTACAGCTATTTTGCGTGTCTCTGTATTCGGGTATCCAATTTTCTTCGGAGGCTATTCATTATTAAATGACGTTTATTTCTAATAAAGCGGTATTTATATGCATCGTTCATATCTCAGTCTGTTTATGGAAACTTTGAAACATTGTGAATGTGCATATAAGATGCTCGGTATTGCCCATAGTAATTAAATTTGTTGGCAGTTCTTTAACATAATCAATAATTATTTCGGAGATTGATCATACGTCACTTCTCTATCCCTTCACATGTTTTTTTCAGTATCGTTTACTTTTTCCTCTATTATGTTACTATTTATCCCATATTATGTTGCTAATCTTAAAAATTTACGCATTTTTGTGGCTTTCCGTGTTCAACAAGGTCAATTATGAACTATACGCCACGGGTTCGGATTTTGTGCCGGGACAAGACAGAAAAATACAGCACGATTGACTCACTTTATGACGGAGAAAACATGGTGTTGTAACAAAAATGAATCGAAAGTCAAAACCAAGCCCATAAACACTCTACACAGGATTCTCCGATCCCATGGTTCCATTGATTCCACCGACCGCAATAAATAGTGGCGCTCCAGTCGCTAGTATGCATGTGTACATGCGTATTAGCCCGCATGAAATATGCTACACGTGGAACGTAATCGTTTATTGCTCAAACTCAAGCTCAATCATTGAATATTAAGCTCAATTTCATATCTTATAGTTAAAAACACATTAAAGTTAACATTTACAAGTGAAATGTACTCCCTTCTAAACGATATACAAGTAAACTGATTGTTGACGAGTTGACTCTGTGTAAGTCCATGGATAATGATAATTAAAACAGCAATAGTATTAGTAGCAGTAGTACTAGACTTAAAAATAAAGTGTGGAAAAATACTACTGCTGTTTTAGATATACAAGTAATTGTTAACGTGGTCAAGTGGTTACGGTGGTTGGTATTGTAAACTCTACGACTAAGCCACAGGCATGGCGATAAAGGAAATTGTCAACATAATTGTAACACAGACACAAATTCACTCCTCTCACCATGTCATCGATTTTCTCAATTAGGAATGGCACTTGCCGATGTTTGTGGCATGTAAGCTGGCGCGTAGAAAGGGGGCTCTTTGGGGGCTTCACTTACCCCTACGAAAATTGGTCCCTTGTGGCGACTGCCCGCGATACTGATGCTGAAGAGACCACTAGCCTTGGGGCAACAATTCTATGACATTCTATTTTTGATATTCCCAAATCTCCATTGGCGGCGCTGAAGTCGCTGACATAATTTGCCAATATGGCTGACGCATCGAGGATAGTACCACGGATATTAGAATTACGGATACACAGACACGGATAGTGCTTTAATGATAAAAGGAGCGTGCTGCGCCCGCTCCCAGCGGGCTTCCCCCGCTCTTTTCAATGCAGGTCTACAGAGGGATAGGCGCGTTTCTAATTTTAAAATGTAGAAAAAAAATGCAGGGTATTATGTACAAATTTAATTGGAATGATCATGTACAAATTGAGGCCAGAGGACCTCTTTTAACACAACATTGGAAGTAATTACACTATCCTCTGTTAAACGCATATGATGACTCATACTTACGTATCAACAGGAGACTTGAATGTGGAATCAGTCGCATTTTGATAAAAGTTATTTAAAGAATGCGAGATATTGTTGCAAATGAATAAATGTATCAGTTTGTGCGCCGTTAACGTCAGGAATATTTTCCGTTTTTTTAAAATTATTTTAAAACCAATTTTAGGAAACAATAGCAATATTTAGGAAGTAAGATATGCCGTCGCATGTACTCTGATAAATTCTGTGCATTTTGGTACGTCATTTGTAGCTCGAGGAATCGTCGAGTCGCTGAGAAAAATAAAGTCGATGATGTCGAGGAAGATTTTTCTTGGTTTTGAGGACGTATTTTGATATCAACGGGCAAAGATAAAACGAAATAAAGACTCAGGAAGTAATACGTTATAGCTGAATTGTCCGCCACTAGGTGAACACGAATAGCGAAAGGGTTCCTTTTAACAAAAAATGCGCGACTCTCATAAAAAACACAATTATTAGGATGTTTGTAAAGAAAAATTATCCTAATAACCAGTGACGTCATGGGAAAATTAGCAGTGCCGGAACGCACTTTCCTTATCTTATTTTTTGAATCTTGTGTGTTTTTTATTACTAGTTATTATATAATTTCATTAATTTATTTTATTATGTTATTTAAGTATTATTTCTTTCGTTAACCAGCGCCTGAATGGCTTTACACTTTAACACTTTAATTGTGGCGTGTTCCGGCACAATGACACCAATGTTAATAGGTTACCTTAAACACCTTAAACCTACGAACCATCGTATCAGTAAATGGTGAATTGTAGCAATGAATGGAAACTAAAGGGCAATATACGTAAATATTAATGCGTAAAATACATTCATTACGACGTCATGATAGCTTAATGCCAACAAAATGAAAAGATAAATCAGAAAATGCCCAACAATACCATTGATTTATCAACGTGGTTTCCTACGGTGAATGCTATGTATCCTCGGAGCTCTAATTCCGAAGTCAGCCGATAGTTGGCGTCTCACTTGCCTGGATTCTCGATATTTGATTTACATTTCATAATGTCTACCAATAACCAACAATGAGTTTAACTTTTTGCAGAACGCAAAAGAAATGTATAGCTAAATTCAGTAGCGTAACAAGTAATATGCTTTGGTAGGGGATGGGATGGCCTATTGGCGACGCCCCCTCCATCCCCAAGGCAACGGCGTGGTCCGGGAATAATTTTGAAAAATAACATACCTGGAAATACATTTTACATAATCCTGGCACTAAAGATTTAACTTTAAGTAGATGCAGCTGTTACATGTCAAAACTAGACAATAGTTCTAAGTATTTTCTTAAATTTCTCTGAGGATTTGGGATGGGGGGATATATCCCCTTATCTATCCCCCATAGTTACGCCACTGGCTAAATGGATATATGGGATTGCGATGCGTGCTAATTAACAGCAGAACATAAGTATAGAGCTAACACCCATACCTTCCGAGCACTTCCCAAAGCAAGGTTATTTAACCCATATTTTACCAGCGTGTGTTTAAACACACGCCAAGTACGCGGAAATTAAAAAAATAATTTCTAGCCACTCTTGAGAGGCAACCATTTTCTAATTACTTTGACTCATTCTTTGAAACTTCTGAAGGCTCATTACATCTTGTATTACAGCCTACTATCCCCAGGTTGGCCACCATTGAAAAAAAATATTACCCCTGCATGTGTAAATTGAAAGGCAAACTGTTTAACCTTCATCTTCTTGAGAACACCAGATGCGAACATAAAACTTTTCCTGCCTTTATACATTCGAATGTTGAGGAAACATGATGTTAGTAAAGTATTTCCCGTGAAGATAATTGAAACACTTCAATGAAAGCGCAAACTTTGAGTGTGTTTAAACACACGGTGGGATAAAACGCTACTCTTCCCTAAACCAATTATGGTATTGCCTTACATTGTTGAGCTGTCTGTAAACGTCTCAGATGAGTTGTTTTTTGCTCACAATGTATTTCAAAATCATTGTAACTCGATGGCTGAGATAATTATGAGGTTAAAGAGCTAAAATATAATCCGTGTACTTAGTTTGAGATTCTCGCTAAAATGTAACTCTTGCTCCTCATGGCTAGACACTGTATATATAAAGGACCGACCCAAGGATACCTGCTAGTGATGGGCAAAGTCGATCATTTTAGTGATTCAATCATTTTGACTCGAGTCCCATAAGTGATTCAATCAATTGATTCAATCACTATGATCGAAAAGACTCAAATCAAGATTCAATCACTATGATCGAAAAGACTCAAAGGAGTCATGATTGAAAAGACTCAAAAGGAATCATGATCGAAAAGACTCAAAAGGAATCATGATCGAAAAGACTCAATCAATGGATGTAATAAATCACTTTGAATAATCGAATAAATACTGCCTCATCTGCGAAGAGCATTGGTAACGCTGATTGCTATCCATATTATCATTTCATATACTATTTTAATTGTGAATTCCTAGATGAGTAAATTAGATTGCAAAAATGAAGGAAGCAGTGTCATGAAAATATTTGGGAAGGCGAAACTGCCACAGTTTCTTAACACTAATAAAATAATTTCAAACTATAGTTGATCAAAATATAACACAAAATACACCACACACTATGCATGAATCTGATCTGCAGGATAATTTTATGAACGGCACAATAAAATATAACCAGCTTTAACTTCTACTTCTTAACGTTCTCCTACAGGAGTCATCTTAATATTTTCCTTTTACGTGTATTGGTGTTATTAATACTGATAACTGCTGGAAAACATTTAAGAAAAAGATTACACAAGTATTCAGTTCTTCATAACATAGTATTTAATTTTATCACAACTATTTCTGCCCTGACGAAAAGAGATTAAGCATCGGTCGTTCCAAATTTTGAATCAAACCGGAAACCGAGATGATTGATATGAAACCGGAAGTCGGAGTGATTGATGATTGATGATCGACTTGTTTAACGAAATGAATCATGAGTCATTTGATTCACCTAGTGATTCAATCTTTTTGATCGAGTCGTTCATGATCGACCCATCACTAATACCTGCCATTGCGTTTTGCAAGCTTGGCAGCTGTAGACCAAGTGTTCGTAAGTTCTGTGCTTCGCAGTTGCCCAAAAAATTTCCTTAGTTTAAATTATTTTAGCTAATCCATATGTTAGCTGTGCATCACAGTGGATCCTGAGTACACCTTCGCAATGTCGACAAACAACAGAAAAGGGTAAGCATTGCAAATATTTATTCACTTCCTCATTAAAATAGTTTTTAGGTGTCATTATGCCATCTCAAGCTGTGATTAGAACTTTGAATCAAAATGTCCTATCTCTTTTAGGTCAGAACTCAACACAGAAGACATCTTATTTGAACTCTACAACTTGGATGACAATGATGAACGAGGGCGAGAAATTGATGGAGCAAACGCTGTAGATGTGGTTATTCTTCCAGCAAGAGATGGTGACTGCTCTGATGAAGATGATGCACCTGAAGAATGTGAGACTCCAGAGTGCATAAAGGATTTAGGCAAAGGTGTCCTAGCCCAATTAGGTGAGGTACGTCTTGACACTAATCACGGTAAAATTGATTTACCACTTTTTTCTGATGACTGTTCCTCAACAAGCTCAAACAATAATGAGTTTGGATCTGATTTTGATATGTCTAATGAAAAGAATTGGAAAAATTGTCATAGCAAGAGAAGGAAAGTAGCAAAGAGTTCAATCAATGTTTGCTCGGCCACCAACACTCATAAAGAATTTAGCCATTTAGAGGCAGGTAGTTACTGTAAGAAAGATAGATCATGGAAAAAATTAACTCTGAAAACAAATAACATGCCACCTTTAGAGCCTGTTCGAATGCAGCCAAAACCAGAGTTATTAGATCCTATAGTTAAAGCCCATCCGTTTTGGTTACAAAATATGGTGTGTCACTACTTCAAAAGGATAGTACCTTCTTAAATTTAGTGTTTACACAGGAAAAACAGACAGACCCAAAGGCATCTCTCTCGGTGCCCAAGTGACAGAATCCATGTGTGTAGATTTCCTTCCCCCTGGTTCAAAGCTATTTGTAGACAACTTTTTTACCTCTCTTTCATTGCTAGAAAAACTGAAAGAAAGTAATATAAACTGCATTGGAACTATAAGAAAAGACCGCATTGAAGGAGCCCCTGTTGTGGATGTGAGCAAGGAGGAACGCGGTGCATTCTCTGCAATCACTGATAAGAACAGTCCCATTTCACTCATTCGCTGGCATGATAATGCACAAGTTACTATTGCCACAAACATGGATTCAAAAACTGTATTCGGCCTTAGCTCCTGCACCCGTTGGAATTCAAAGTATAAAAAACATATGAAATTATGCCAGCCACAAATTGTGAAAATGTATAACCATGGCATTGGAGGTGTAGATTTATTTGATCAACAGCGCGCAGTGTGTCGTGTGAAAATAAGGTCAAACAAGTGGTACTGGCCTTTATTTAGATTTTGTCTGAACAGCAGCATTGTTAATTTGTGGCATATTTTCCGAATAAACAATCGGAAAAGCAATCAAATTGATTTTTTGAGAGAGGTTGTTATCGGGCTACTGTCAAGTGATACTCAGGCTAAATTAGTAGCACCAAGAACAATGAGACAAGCTATTACAGATGGAAGGTTTGATGGTTATAATCACTGGATAAGTAAAATTAAGACCCATCGGCGGTGTGGTCACTGCGGTAAAAGCTCAAAGTTCATTTGTGAAAAGTGCAATGTGGGCGTACACCCTGATTGTTGCTTCAAGGAGTACCATGTAAAATATCAGTCCAATTAGGAATATGCCACAAAAAATTTTCGAAATATAAATGGAAAGTTTGTAATTTGTACTACTGTAAACTATAGAAATACATTCTAATGTTGTATAAGCTGAAAATGATTGTTACTTATGATATTATTATTTTTTTTACATGTTCGTTATTAGATTTATATAATTTATTTTGTTTATAAGCCCAATGTAAAGGCCTCAGTGCTGTTTTTGGTGTGACATAAATAAATAAATAAATAATGTGCAATGTGTAAGTTTTTATTGAGCATGAAAATGTATGACTTCAAATTATGATGCTTAAAAAGAAATGGGCTCATATGATAAGTGTGAAACACAATGTCTTATTAGTTGTTTGTGAAATAAAATTGTGTAGAGAACTCACGTATTTTTTATTTTGCATTCTACCCGCACATTGATCGCCGGCAAGTCTGATCTGGGCTTTATCCCACCGTGTGTTTAAAGACACGGGCTCTCCCAGCAAAAGTACGATGTTCTGATTTTTTTTAACTATTTTTCCCAAAGCAAGTAGTACAAATAGAGCAGCATACCAAAAAATCAGATACCAAATAGGTAAAAATGTGTTCCGGGATAATATGGGTTAACCCGCGGCCCTCGGGACGCATGCGGCCCGCCTGCTTATTTCTACATCTACATCTACAAATTACCCTGCGAGCCACCTCTAGGGTGTTTTGCAGGGGGTGATCAATCACCAGCATGCAGCATGCATTTGGACTCCCACATGCACACCACACCGTCCAAGAAACGTCCCGTATAATAACAAACTATACTACTATATGCTGTTAGAAATAGAATATAGAATAGAAATTCAGAAACATGCAGTAAGTTTTACATAGGTTAGTAGGCTACACTACAAGTCATGCAAACTATTTACGCGTTCTATTGCTGCCGTTATAATCTCTTATTGATTGTGGAAAAAATGACATTCGGAATCTGTCTGTTCTGCAATCTATCTCTCTTATTTTATTTATATGATCTGATCTTCCGTAGTACGTTGGCGTCCGCAAGATATGGTTAACTTCGTCAGAAAAGACACTGCTCTTGAATTTATCTAAAAGGTTTATTTCTTGCGGTCCCTAGAGGCTAAAGGAAATATTTTTGCGCCACACAATATAAAATATATATCGACACTCTCGTCAAAAATATATAATTTAATAAAATTGATTGATTTCATCTATCAGACTTTTGAAATGAATCAACTTTCTAACCAGTAAAGAGTATTGCTCTTTGAAATTATGTTTTTTTATAAATTTTAATGACTTGGTAGTTGAGTGACGTAGAGCACTGTGGCCGATGTGAAATCGATTTTTGGCCCTTACATTTCAAATAATTGCATTTATAAAAATTGAAGACTACTGCCGCAAAGCAAATTCCTGGCTACGTGGCTACTTGTTAATCAACACTGTTTTAGGCAGATTTTTATTTTATAAACATTATATATCCATCCAGTATTACGAGGAGGCATTAAGCATTCCTGCAAGCAAGTTTCTGGTTACGTAGCTGATTGTAAGTCAGTAAGTGTGTAATTATTTTTAGTGTTTGAAGAAAGAGTGTAATTATTTTTCGTCGATTTTCGTTTTATTAATATTATGTACTCCTCCAATCTCACGAGGAGGCATAATTTATTTTCGACCTGTATTTTCTCATGACGTTTTATAGAACGTATGCTGTCATCCTGAAATTTTCATGGGAGGTAGAGTGGACCCTTTGTCAGCATTTGACTACGTTTTTAAATTTTCAGATGCACGATTTTTATACCTGAGGTTATAAATATGTTGCACATCGTATATTAAATGTATCCTGAATACTTTAAGATTATGCGGGAAGTTTTACACAAGAGTAGCTACGTCTCGAGAAGAGACAAAATACGACCGATCGAATAGGGTAGTTCCCTTATATTTTTTTACTGCCTAAATCGAAATATTATTATTCCTGGGGTATGTATTTCACACTTTTAGATTTTTTAATGTCTCTATCTATTTTTTGCGATTAAAAATGAAAAGTGAAAATTTTCAAGCGCGCGAAAACGCGACGGCTAAGTATGAATTCTGGAAAAATCCCGTTTGACGTCATCCTGGTTCCGGCTGCCGCCGTGTGAGGCCACCTTGGTACGAGGCTATGAGCGCCGCTATGATGCAGGCTGATGCAGGCTACTATCGGGCAGCGTTTGGCTTTAATAAGGATTATTATTAACCTGTCAAACGAAGGAAACTTTCCGACCTTAGGCAATTTTAATAGGTGATTATGAGATGTTTCCCTGAGCCCTGTGCCTCATGCATACATTGGTAATCTCAGACGATGTAAAACGCCTATCTACTCGTAAAGAAACTAGGTCCCTGTGACCTTAATTGGAGTTTCATCGCATGGGCGCCAATCTAGCCTATTTCAAATAAAGTGAAAATTGACCATAAACATTCGTATAAACAGCGATTTCTCAAACCAAATAATTTGTATATTATGAATACAGTAATGGTGGGTAAAGAATCGCAATCAATGCCTTTCGTTTTCTTTGATAAGGGAAACTACCCTATTATGCCCTATTCGGTAGTGTATAAGTTTTACCCAAAGCATTTGGGTGTAAAAGCCCTCTAGGCTGTAACTTTGTCATATAGCAGCGATTGAATAAATTTTCCAGATTTCTGCTTACGATTTAATACGTCTCTTTTCTTTATTTTTCTCGGAGGAGTTTACATACCAAATTGCAAATATCTGTGTTCTTTTTTCTTCATCGGTCGAAATCAACAACACTCATTCTCGTTTTCTCCCTGGCAACTTCATTACTAGAAGGTATTGAGGGTATTCTTTATAATTGATACAATATTCAACTTATTGAATGATAATTCAAATGTCGATTTTATTTCCATCGCGGCGTTTAAAATATTTTCGTATACGATTGATTCTTTAAAAGCATTATAAAAAAATTCGTTTCCCGCGGCGTCAACGTCTTTCTAATCCAAAATTTCTATCGACAGGACGAGTTACTTGAAATAATAGTAGTGGAACTTTACAGATTTATTTTTGACTCAAAATTAATTTCCGCAAACATATGGCAAGTAGCACGAGAGCATTTTTGGGTGAAATTATCCCTTCAGGTATAATTCAAACTTGCTGGACATAGGCACTTTATTAGATTCTCTGTCAATAGCAGAGATATAGAATTTTCTCACAAGAAATATTCCCAGCGGGATTAATATTTTGTTTTTGAGAGGCAATTGATTCAATTTGCCTATGTATTTATAAGCATTTAATTTTTTTCTTTTGATCTTTACATTTTTTAATTGAGAATTACGCCCAAAGTTGGACGACCATTGTATCTTTATTTCTTCTGGAGGGCTCTAAATTTCCACGTATTAATTTAGTTCCTTTAAATGAAAAACATTTCCATTTTCAGTTTTACAAATGTTTTAACTGTAATTGAGCTCTGAAATGGGCTCTTATTCATGGGCGAAGTAACAGGTGATGAGGAATAAGTGCATGTTGTGTGGCTTTACGTGCTCTAATTATTATAAATGGGTTATCATTTTGGCATGTACCCTAGACCAGGGTAAATATAAAAAATACTGGATGTATGATTTTACGAGCTTTCGAAATAAGCGATTTTTTTCCTTGGGTGTGGGTAGATGAAGTTATTGTGCCATTTAAAAGAAAACAAAAATAGTCTATTTTACTTGTTAGGGTTTAAATTGTCCTTTTTTTAAGCATATAATATTGAAAAAGGAAAAGGCTTAAGTCCTGTAGGTTTATTTATTTTGAAGTGATTCCATAGTAGTTGCACTACATAGTACAAATGCATACTTTTAATTTTGAGAAAAGTTTTTTTCTGTGTAGGAATTGCATTGATAATATGCGGTAAAATTTATTTATATTTAGGTCGATAACTTAGGTAATCTATATTTGACCGTTGAACTAAGGGGGGTTATATTGGATGTATCCCTCTGACTGCATATCTCTTATTTAAAATCAGACGATGCACTGCAGTCTCATTTATTTTAATTCCCTAAAAAGTATCTGTCCTCTTTAATAGTTTTCCATTCGCTCCGCTTTGCGTTGTTACTTTTGAGCGCTTGGCTCTTGAGCCCTAATTTGACTGCGGGACTTCGTATTCTCTTCGGGCGATTCCGCGCGCTGGAAAATTTCCATTTAGCTGGAACAGATGCCGGTGATCCTTTTTTCTTCTCCTCCTCCCAGCTGGTACGCAGCACAGAAAAATAAATTAATTTCCCGTCATTCCACGCACGCCACCAGAGAGGATAGTTCCGTAGCCCTCCAAAGCGTATTTCGCATTTTAGTTATTTTTTTTAACTTTTTTGAATTTTTTTTAACGTCCCCTTGGCCAATACTCATTGGCGGAAAATCGGGTTGTTTTGATGTCTCTCGATAGAAAAAGGGAAACAAAAGCATCAAATAGTCAATCTGCGAATTGCGCTTTGGTCACCGTCCTATTGCACGCTACCGGTGCATTGGAAGTACAAGCGACGAGATACGGTACTTTTTTTAATTTTGGTAATGGGCATGCGTAAAATTAGGTGAAGGTCCTATGTAGGAAAAGGTTTTTTGTGTACTTATGTAAAATAAAAAAATATTCTATTTGACCACATTAATTTCGTACTCTACGAGCGGAATTAATTTTCCTGTATCAGTTTTCTGAGGTGAGGAATTATTTTTATTTTATTTTTAAAATTTTATTTTCAAACCACCGGATACCGCTCTCATTGGCCATTTTATACCAGAGTATTCAACATATGTAACAAGTTAACGTACACGAACAACCATGCCCTCGACCGGGGAAACCTACCCAAGCGGGATTCGAACCAGCGAACCTCTTATTTGGTAGGCGAGGGCGTTACCCCACCGCCATTATATCGATTTCCCATTGGGAAATTAAAAGTAATAGATTTAGAATAAAGGAGTTTGAAAAAATATGTTCGCTAAGCGTATTAAGAGTTTCTGGACAAAGTGGTACAGTAAGTGGTTCGTTGCTTTTTGAGTAAACAGAAGTATGAGAAGAATCATATCCCTATATATTGGAATAATTTTTTTAATCTTGCGTAGAATGTCTCTGTCAGGCATTCAGGATGATGTGTTTTGAAGCAGTGTGTTGTAAAATAAATGTATTTTTCAGTTACTTAACTGTGGAAATAAAATTGCATTAACACCGGATTAAAAAATAATTTATCTACCATTACTATTTGACAAAATTATTTCCCCTTTAAAAGATAACATTTATTGTAAATATATAATTTTTAGAAATATTTACGGTTTAACAATACTAATATGAACTTAAGTTATGAATAGGTGCCTTAAATTTTTATGGGTGTTGAATGTAGGTAGTTGTTTTTTTATGCATACTGATTTCGTACCCGATTTTCTAATGCATCATTTCAACGATTTCGATTGTTCCATTCGTTCAATTATAATTTGCTTTTCCTTTGTGAGTCACATTATATCATAGCACCGATTTCCTAATGATAATGAACCTTATTTTATTTAGAATAGAGTTGATAGAAAAAAATGGTTCATATTTGTACAGCATTTGTTCCGTTGTGAATGGTTAGCTCTGAGCTCCCTCCCTACTTGAGAGCCTTGTAGCTATGACACTAAAGTGCACCTTCTCAGCCTTCATAGTTACAATTTTAAATCGGTAAGTATGACTTATTATACGTTAAAGTACAAATAATGCAAGTTGATTATTAGAATCCAAATTTTGTGTCGCTGTCTTTTTTTCATTACGAGGTGGATTTAAAATAATTCAAAGGATCTGATGAGGAGAGTTCATTATAGTGGAATACTACTTTTGCGAGGACACAGTGTGTCTCCCATTCAATTATTCTATTGCATTGGATGCTCCATACAAAATCTCATTGCCCATCACGAACTTCCAAGCGTTTTCCAGTCCCGATTTTCCTCAAAATTCTTTACCCAGTGATTTGTTTCCTTTTCGAAATAGAATGGATCCCGATGCCGAGCGTGGAATTCCGTCGCATTGGCAATTATGATGACCGCTGGCCGTACACATGAGTTTCCGGCTCGATCGCCGCGTGTCTTTCTGCGTGTATGGTTCGGCCCAGTACCGCCGAGGGCGCTGGGGAGGGAGAGAGAAATATGGCGCTAATTGAACGCGGCGGCTGACGCTTTTCTCTCTTTTCTCGCCTTTCGTCTGTTTTTTGTTTTCCACCTCTGAGTTTCCCGCAAAATATTCACACCACCACGCTTTGGGCTCGTTCATTCCTCGAGCCAATATTTATATTGTATTTTTGAACATTTATTTTTTGCAATTTCTTTGGCTGCAGAGGTGTTGGTCTCCATTGAAATGAAAATATTATTTTTGCTTTGCCAAAGTCTCGACGTATTCACAAGTCTTCTTCAAGGCTGATAATCATACTTTGCAACGTACAACAGTCAATTACAAAAAGTATATTGGTCTTATGTGATTGTAGTAGTAAAAAACTCATTCTATATTGTTATTTATGTTTTTCTGAGGTGGTGGTTGAGTCAGCAACCTAAAAAACGGAGAGACTGTCCACAGGGGCACCTATAATCCAGAAAAAAATCATTTTACAAATGATAATTGTATTTATCTAATCAGGAATAAAATCATTATTATCATTGTAAAAAATTAAAAATATTCACTTCAAGAAGCTGAATACATTGTTATCATTTAGTTATGGTGAAGTTTATTTGAAAAAGTATGCAAATTTAAGCCATATGCATTACGTCAGGGAGATGAAGATGATCACCTTTCATTTAAATCTTACCATAAAATTGATGGTTTGATGAGCAACTTTGTGAAAGCGATTCATTATGAAAAATGAAAAAGAAGAAACTTTTTGCTTTCACATGAAATATTTATTCACAGATTTAAACGACCATGGTTTCAACGTAAGACGTCACCATTAGGTGAAATCTACAGAGGTCCAACACATTTTATTTATACCAGGCTTGGACCTTTTATACGAGGCAACATTTAAACAACGGGAACTTTTACACCATAAAAGTTCTCGTGTCATAAAATCAGTCTATACCAATGTACGACACCGATGAGAAAGACACTCGCTGAAGGGCGTGTACATATATATCCGAGCTGTACTCACTCCCTCCTATTTTCCCGCGGCAGATTTTGTGGGCGCCTACCCTAAATTTGTATCGTAATTTATGCCCGGTACTCTTGCTTCGTGAACATTTTAGCCATCGCATATTAGGCTTTGGAGGCCCATCTGCGCTAGCTTGGTCTGGACGTTAGAGTTTATTGCGACCTCCTCTTATGCTATGATGACAGTGGCTCGTGGTTGGCCGACAAAAATCTGCTCTCGGAGAGTACTTGCCATAATCCCTTCTACGTGTTAAGTTTACCACTGACCTGATGGATGACAGCGTTGCCAGCTCTAGGTGGATTCATTTCTCTCTCTCTAATGTATCTTTCTCTTGAGCATGAGTTTACCACTCCGCCATATGGATTAAAAAATATCAATTATTAATGAATGTAATATGAAGGATCAACTAAATCCTAAATAATTTTAGTAAAGTTGCTTTGAATCATATTTACTCTTAATTCAAAGAAAAGGCAATATGATGAAATGGTATGTGTAAACCCTTAACCGGTGACGTGCGGTCTGAGAGACCGCTGCGTTTCTAAAATTATGAATATTTTCAAAATTAATATTTCAAAATATATATAATCCTCGTTAGCGTCTTAATTTTGTATATTAAGGACATAGCAATCTTAAAATCATAACTTTCTTATTATTTATTTCTGAAAATTCGCAACTGAATTTCAGTAGCGGGCTGTGAGACCTCACGTCCCTATATTGGAAAAACCAATAAACTTAATGCTGGTGGAAATAATTCAAAAAGTTGTTGAAAATAAACTCCTAGTGATTTTTCAAGAAAATATTAGCAATTAATAATTTGTAAGGAAGCATTTTTAGTTCCATAACGTGGATAATTAAGTACTTAGTTAAAAACCCTGTAAACCAAAATGGTTGCCACAACGTTGCAGCTACGTCTCACGGCAACCAACTGGGAGTTCCATGCAACGTTGTGACAACGTCTTATTTACTGCCAAACGTCCTCCGTACTACGTTTTCACAACGTCTTCACAACATCTTTGCAACGTGACACATAACATGATTGCAACCTGCCCGCAACCTTCTGTAAACCATATAGGTTGCCACAACGTTGCAGCTACGTCAACCAACTGGGCAAACAACTTTCATGCAACGTTGTGAAAACGTCTAATTTACTGCCAAAATTTAATCCTTACTACGTTTTCACAAATCTTCGCAACCAGAAGCGTAACGTGATGCAACCTTTAATAAATAATACTTTAAATTGCGTCGTTTCAAATGAATTTTTTTTATTTTTCCTCATTTACAATTCTTTTTCCTCTCCTCCCCCCTCTTATGCCTTGACTCGGCATGCCTGAACCAATCAATAGCCTTATCCTTGATGTCCTTATAGCCATATTCTTTCAATGTGGGCTTGCAACCGAAAGCATCTGAAATTAAATTTTAGTAAGGATTTTAGACACAAGTAGTTTTATTGAGCAGTTTCCATTTTGAAATAATTTTATAAGCACAACATACCAATTATACAGGCACACGTTCTGGTGGCACTAAACTGGATTTTTTTTGTGCTCATTTTAGAATGGCCAAAAAATGAAAACCTCCGACCAAGGTTATTGGTAAAGAGATAGTATAACATGCCGAAAACACCCTCAGTTATGTTATTCCCACCTCGTCTGCATAACTCTACAGTCTGAAAAATCAGAGGAATTTTTACAACACAAAAAACTCACAAATAGCTACTTATAAAAGCCCATCAAGCAAATGACACTCAAAAGTTTTTATTTTACCAGAGCTGCGTGGAATGGCTTTTTGAGGAGTTCCACCTCCAGGGCATCAAATTCCTCCATTGTATCCATGGGGAATTTCCAAGACAATAATAATTCGTTGTCTCTTTCATCTGGCATCTGGCAGTTCGGCTTAGCTCTTTTCAAAGCCCGAATTTCCTTTAAAATTTCCAGCTGCGTCTTCTCGATTCTCGTTAAGTACTGAAGAAAGTCTTCAGAAATAACTATGGGACCAGAAGAAGTTTACATTACTAAAAATGTATAATGTACTTTTCATCTTATTATAAAGGTGAGAAGTAAATGGGCTATAATATAATTAAGACAGTAGTTTTTATAGGGCCATTTTTAAATAGATGCACATAACCAATAAGATGTTATGGTCAGCTGATGAAATTAGCAGGGTTATTCCAGTAAACGAAGCCATAGGTTTCATATGGCCTACCCGAAATCAAGGCAACCAGCGAATCTAATTTCGGTGGGCCAATTGGTATGGCTAGGCTATGGTATGGTATGGCTAAAAATTTAGTTATGGGTTATTTCGACTTATGGCCTGGCCATACGATTAGTGGAATAGCCATGCAGGACTGCTTATGTAGCAAGCCTTTGCAGCTACAGCATTATCGGACAAAACAAGTAGCATGCACAGAGGAGATCCCATGCATTCACAAGGTATCTTAAGCATTCACAAGGTATCTTTAAAAGTTTCTCCCAAAACCAAACATAAAAATAATTATTTGGCAAAAAATTATCATATTTTCTAAGAAAATATTTCAAATCTTGAGTAAATGAAAAGAGACAGAAAAATAGGGAAGAATTAGGCCTCAAGGACAAACAAACTGTGAATTTTGCATTGCAGGATTCGTATGCCATTTTCCACAAATGACAGAATAAATACCCATATTTTTACATCTCTATGCTACCTTGTCCATCAGACCAAATTGTGAACCCTATCCATTAAGAGCATTCAAGCTTATCTCCAATGTCCAAAAATTGGAAAAAGTGGACACAAATTTACTTATGCACACAATTATTACAAGGTAAAAGTACACAATAAGTAATCAACTCTGATAGTTGAGCATCTCTCACGAATCTAAAGCCTCAATGATAATCATATACTTAGTGAAAGAAAGAATGTTAATATAAAACAAAATACAGCAATGATAATGACATGAAAGTATAAATTAAGAAGGAAATACATTTCATAGAGTAATTTCTGAGAACTTACCTTCCCTCCGAGTTGTTCCCCCCTCTTCAGTTTTAAGGCATGAGGCTGGTGGGGATGGTGAAGCTCCTAGAAAGAAGAAAGACTTCATATACATCAAATATATACATACATTGTCTAACACAAGATTTACCTCAGAGTAAACAATTTTGAAAGCTAGGCCAAAATAGACAATGCACTAATGCAACCTATGAAAATGCAAAAGGAAATGGCAAGTGCGCAACACTAACAGTCAGGGCTAATAATTCAAGAAAATAAATAAGAAATATAACTCCTTACTGCTTGCATGTTACCTATATGTTAGTAGGGAATCACTCGAGCGATGTAATGATAAATAATGAAATAGCGAAGGGAGACTTGACCAAATTTATAAACACAAACCACAAGGAAACAATGTCATTGAAAATATTGATTAAGTATAGTCAATTGATTTTTTACTATTAATATCATCATCCTCACATGATATAAAGCTACAAAATCGCTCACTTTCATCATAATTCTAACCTCTTACACGCCACAATTTTGACTGTACCTTCATACATGCATCAGATTGTGCCGTTACGTACCCCGTGTGAAATGGCTTTAACCTGCTGGAAGAATTCAAGCACCCCTGCGATTGGTGAGGGGTGTCAAAAAGAGGAAGCACTCGAATCACGTGACTTAAACATCTCTACACCCACCAAACACCCGCTTGAAAGTTGCAAGTGCCATTTTACTTGTTAATTTTATAGAAGTCCCAGAGATGCAGCCAGAATATTTCTATGAAAGAATCTTTGCTATTCAAGATTGAATATGGTAAACCTTGACAGTAGGGCCACCACTTACATAGGACTTCTCGAGAATTTAACAGTTCCACTAAGCAAAATTTATTATTAACGATGATTTATAAAAATTTCCACTACTTTAAAAAGATACAGTGCCACCTGATATTGTAAAGATTAATGTCCCACTAACTGTCGTAGGCATCAGTACAAAAAACTGAAATATTTGAAAGAAACTTACTCTGACTAGGTGAAAACACTGGAGGGGTCATGGTGGAGATGCGCCTCTCACATCTCTCAGGAGATGAATCATCACTGTCAGAGACTGATAATGAGAGAACAAGTTATTCATATGAAAAGATTTTCTCGCATACAATACTTTCAGATGTTTATTTACATCCATGATTTATTGCTTAAGCATTGCATTCTTCATTCTTAATTCAGTCATATGATGTCTTTAAAAAGCGACTTACAATTTCTCCTAATTCTGCCCGGAGTCTTCTTGGTAAACCTTTCTTCATCACTATCAATGATAGCAGCTTTCCTTTTACGATAACCTCGCCCCAAAGGACGGTGGGCATCGACGTCTGACGTATCAACTGCATCCTTCTCTAACTCAACAGCCTTTATAAATTCCCCTGGAAATGGTTAAATGTTAGTAAGCTTAAATATAATTTACGCTAATATATATAATACTAATAATAACTATATAATATGCTTATATATAATTTACGTAAATAAGCTTAAATATAATTGTTCAGAGTCAAATCCACAAACCCACAGCATCTGGCAAAATAAAATAACACACCTGTTATGCTTTGGGCAAAATGGCGGACCTGGTATTGAGGCCATTCTTTTTTTGCTGCCACACAAGATTTAATATAAAAGCGAACCTCCCGCTCCGGAAGACTTGAGGGGGGGAAGAAACATTCCTCCTTAGATTCCGACAACCAAGAACTTGGGATTGCCTTGCACTCCTTCGTCTCCGCAAACTCCACCACAACCCATTCCTGGAAAGGAATAAAATATCATATAATGGAAATCAGTCCATCGGAAAGAGTGAAATTCGTGAAACACACTGCAATATCTTTTCAACTAACCTTTAAAAATTATTTCATTCCCACAGGGAATGAATTATTGTAACAACGAAAACATAGTCACAGTCAACTATAGGAATATGAACAGCCTTATTCAAAAAGTCGTTCTCACTAATTACTTCCTCTTTGTCACTCAAGTCTTTCACTTTATACACACCAATTAAGTCAGAATTTAGTGGTTTTGTAAAAAATGAGTCTTTAAAAAGATATTTCCTGCCTACAAAACAAACACCATCATCCACTGTTGCTATTGTCTCAATGAGAAAAATTTCACCGGATTTAAGAATAACACAACTGTCGGCACCATTTCCAATCCGTCCAAATTTAGTGTAAACATAGTTGTACAGTGGAGAAGAGCAGTTAATATGTAAAGGAACAGCACTAAGTTTCTTCTCCGAATCTTTTTTCTCCTTTACACAGTGATGCTCATGACTGTATAGGTCCATACTTTCTGTAATCCGGCGGGCAACTGACTGTAAGGGAAGTCGTGTGTTTAGCGCCATTCTTTTCAGCTTCTGGAGGTGATTTTCATAGCTAAAACAGCTGAACTTATCCAATGGGCCAAACTTAATAGCATCATCGACTAAATGAATGATGCCATGAACATTATATGTACAATTGTGAACACCATAAAAATCAGGAAAGGCCTCCACAAAGTACCTCAAACTCTTCCGAGCAAAATCCAGCAAGTCCTTATCCTCAAGGTACTTCTGGGAACACAGAATGCGAACACCAGCATAAAGACAAAGAAGATGAGTAGCGACTTCCTCATTGACTACTTTCATAATTAGCGGGGCTGTGTACACTATAAATAACCGAAATTCAGTTGCTTTCCAGTGACAAATGTCACGCAGCATTCTGGGTTTTCGCTGAAACTCGTAGCATGTGTATTTTGCTATGTGCATCTGAATAACATCGATCTCCTTCAATTTGGAAGCACTGAGTCTAACATTTTTGTGACCACTGAGAAAGCTATGGAAAACTTTTCTGACTACACCCAAGCAAACCAAGTGCATATAGTCATACGGGAAATCTGATACAAAATTTATTGGAAGTTTTTCCAAGGGCGAGACACCAGTATGGGATTCTTCATGCGATTTCTCTCGAAATGAGTGATCTGTTTTCTTGGTGCAGTTAGTATCAAGAAATACCATTCTCCTCTCTACATACTGTCCCTCAACAACGCATTTTTCACAACCATAGTATGAATTATGGCCCTTAACTTGCTTCAAAAACGATCTGGCGGGTGCATCGCACACGAAAGAATGAATTTTGAAGGAATACATTACATTTCCAATGCAGGCCCCTTGGTCGACCAATGCCTTCAATTCTTCCACCACATCATAAAGGTACTCATTAAGGGAACTCGGCTTCGAGTATCCCCAAAAAATGCCGACAGTAAAAGGAAAGGGCTTTTCCATAGACATCACCGACATCAGAATTGGCCAGAACTGGCTGCGGGAACTCTTTGAAAGTGGCAGTCCGTCAACATTTACTTGGAGCTCTATTACACTGCCCTCGACAATCGTATCTCCAACGAGTATATTTCTTAAGGCATTCAGAACACCAAAATGAAAATATTCGCCATTGGTTACTTTTCTGATGGCTAATGTGCGTGGTGTTTTACGGAGAGCTCTCGCATCCGTAGGAAGTGCAGCAAAACAAGAATGTTTCTTTAACAGTTTCAGCAATTCCGTAACCTTATGCTGCGGTACTTTGTCGCTCCACACTCTTAATTCATCCGCTAGTGATTCTACTTCGGTCGGATTAATGTCAGAATCATAAGGACTCGTGTCACCACTAAGACTTGAGACATTGAGCTCCTCATCACTTGTTATAACATCTATGGCAGCATTCGATGGACCTTGGTGGTCTGAATTTTCTGGAATGACGACTGTAGATGGTATACATTCATTACACTCCGTTAAATCACTTTGAGGCGTACGAGGAGCTGGAGGCTGAAATCTACGCCGATATTGTCGCGCACTTAAATCGGTGATCTTTTTATATGAAGCTTTTGGCATTTTGTATAAACTTAAATATGTCCTGGGCCTGATTAAATATGTACCGGGAACCAACCGTGTGCACGTAATGGTAAATAAGCGCTATCACATGGCAATCTGAAATCCAAACCCCAAAATATATAAAATAAGGTGACTGCATGTCTACCAATAACCTAAAAATTACCTATTACGAAAAAACTTACCTTCATTATCGATTGGAAGATCGAGCCCAAGGGTTGAAACAGCAATATTTCAGGCCAGAAGTCGCAGCGAACACTCCACTCACCGAGTGACACCAAAAATCGTAATCCAGACAGGCGTGGTTCAAAATAATACAGCAAACAGATACAATATTACGTCCAGAAATCAAAATCCAAGAGAAGGCGGTCAGTAATCAGGAGATAGAGGTAATAGTGGTAATGTTGTTTCAGGATTCGATGAACACAACTTCGCACGAGACACTGCAGCTTTAAAGGTCGCAACCGGAAGAGGAAAAGCGAAAAAACAAAACAGCGTTAAGCAAAAAACAGTTGAGTCAGAGATGAACTACACATTACCGGGATAATTTAAATAGTAATTATAACGAAAGATGAATATAGAAGACAACACTCAAGCACAACGTGATTTTAGGTATCGGTATTTTGAAACGGTATTACCTTCGCATTTAAAAGTTCGCATCGCGGAACAAAAATTCCACTAATTTTTATTCCACTTGTCCGGCAAAGCGTTTTTCAAGCCTCGGCGATAATACAAACGTTCCATGTATGGAACATTTGCTATAGAAACCAAAACGAAAGGAGCTGAAATGTGCGTACATTTTCGGAGTAAAGCTCAACACATTCATAGTTTTTCGACACGTAGGGAGAAATCGTTAGCAAAAATTAAAAACTTTGAAGCTTCGGCCTCATTTTAGCGCAGGAACTATTACCTATTCTTTTAACTCAATATTTTCATATTTCAATGAAGGAGGGAAAATTGTTGTAAGGACGTTGCAAAGCAACCTGTCTGCAACGTTGCAAAGAGACCTTAGTAGCTCTGCAACCTCGTGCAACCTGTCTGCAACGTTGCCAGGACGTTGCAAAGAGACCTCAACAGCCCTGCAACCTCTGCAACCTCGTGCAACCTGACTGCAACGTTGCTGCAACTCATTGTGTTTACTGGGAAAGTACCATAATAATAAAAACTCAAGTGCTTTTGATTTCAGTTTTTTGTTCCTGTTTCAAATAACAGTTTTTACTGAAAAAGTTGGTTCGTATTGGGAATGCATAGCATTAAATATAAGTTTTATAACAGTTGAGAAGTCGAAGAAACATTAAACTAAGCAATAAAAATGACTTTACAGCGTATTATGAATTTTTATTTTATTGCGGTCTCCCCGACCGCACGTCACTGGTAGTGTAACAAGAATTGCACGTCACTAATTAAGGGATAAAAAGGAATAATATTTAAATTGAAATGAAATGTTAAAAAGGAGTTAATTTTTTATAATAAATAAATATTTTGGAATTTCTTGTCGACTGCATTAGATGCAGTTGACATTATGCTGATTTCCTTGAAACCCCCGATTGTAAATGGTAACATTTTTGACAACGCTTTACTCAACACGAGTTTTGCTAAAGCGTGGAGGGGAATGATCCATTAGAGCCTGTAGTAAAATGCAAGCGTTGCAAGTTTTAACAATAAAGTCTGTGGACTGGAAAAACCTTATCTTTGTTGACATAAAATGTGCTATGGTATCGTTAAGACAGATTTTTACAAGAAACGGGCCTAAATAAATGGCTTCAGTTTAAAAAATTGAAGGGTGACACCAGTAGCCATTCTTAGCATCAGGAAAGTCTTTAATCTGTGAATTAAGGAAAGCTGCGCGATTCGAAAAAACTATAACGAATGAAAGGAAAATGGAAATTGAAATTTATTCCTTGTATAATATACAGAACTTGAGTAATACAAATTTTTTTTACATAAAAAAGGAACATTAGGCCCCCCTTAGGATAATTCCTGTTTGGGGATAACCGACTCTTCAAAAGTCGCTCTTTTAAGATATTAGCTACATAACACGAAGTACATAACACACTGCAGTTTTGCTGAATCACAAAATCAACACAAAAAAATAATTTTCTTGATTTCAAATGACCAATCTATTACATTTTAAGGAAACATCTCTCTTTGTTTAACGAGATGTGAGATGAGGCAAGAAAGTAAATTTCAAATCTAAACATAAGTAAATCAGGAAAAAAAACATTTGCTGGAGCACAAAAAACTCGATACAACAACAATATATCAGAGAATAACCTTTACTCAAACTTTTTAATCAAGTACTCCACCTCCTTGTTTTTGAATAACCGATCTTTAACACATTTTAGGAAACTTCTCTCCTGTTACACAGTTATAACGTGAATTAGGCTGGTAGCTGCTTAAGACTCTAAGGCTACGTGCTAGGCTTGAGTTGCATTAGCCATTAAGAATGGACATCTTTCAGAGCGACAAGGAAAACATCATCATGATCTATGAGAGCCTATAGTAAAATGTAAATGTTGAATGTTCTATTAAAAATTCTAAGGACAACCTTACAACCCAATAGGTACAACATTACTAAAACTTGAGTAAAAAATAATCGTGTAAATTATACAGTTTTTCTTTGTTTTACCTGCCGTTGGTTACTGGGAAACGGTCATAAATTAGTATTGCAGTTTATGTTCGACTCGTTTGTGGCTGGTTTGGCTTCGCAGCCGTTTTTTTTTCTCCCGTTCAGACGACCCATCGGTGGGCAGCGATGCCATGTTAGCGTTGGACGTCGCGGAACTTGGATCGACGGTCACCCTCGCCTTGATGGCTTGTGGTTGTTCAAGGGACCGTGTGGGTTTCCACACCCTTCCCCTCGCCCCCTAGTCCCGCGTCTGCCCCGAATACCCTGGGTGAACCCTGCCATGGCGGCGCCGGCGGTCGCATTAGCGATTCGCCCGCGTCACATCGCACGTTATCCTCTCCCGCACCCAGCATATCTGCATCCACTTGCCGCACCCACTTGTTTCCAGCCGTCGCCTCTTCTGCCGCGCCCGGCATCAGGTGCGCGGAAAAATTTGCCCAAGTGTCGTGGCCAACACCCATCGAGCTTTTTACTCAATTTTCGGGTTTTCTTCATTGACCCAGTCATTATGGGCCAGATTTTGTGTAATATTTTTGTTTAATTTTCTTAGGTTGATATACTTTGAATATCGAAAGAAGACCATCAACTAATTCATCGGTTAATTTTTATTTTTTTTCTAATATTAGCATGTTTTGGCTAATAGCCAGCCCTCTATTTACAAATTTAAGGCAGTCCCGCTGCACACAGTGGGCGGAAATCGAAAAAAGCTTGACAAAACTAATATCTCCGTTATTATTCAACGTAGATCCACGATTTTTTCGATTTTCAATTATTTTTACCTCCTTAATCCGATTCTAATGTTATTTTTGCTCTAGAACAATCAGGGGCTTCTTTAAAATAAAATGGCGGAAACAGTGAAAATTCCCTAATTTTAATATTAAAAGCGCTGCATGTTAGATGCTTATTATATTCATACAAGTACTATCACTGACTTAGAAACTTTGATACATAACCCTAAACAACTTAACCGTGATGTATCGATACATCATAGAATGTATAGATGCGTGGTATCTATGTAATATCAAGGATATGGATTTTACCAATGTATTCCACGGAAATTAATGCAAGTATTTTTCGATTATTTTCATTAGAAGTTAAAACCATATTTCTTTTTCTGAAATGAATGACTAATGAAATGGAAATAATGCATACCTGAGTAAATACAGTTATAGGTCTTCGTTACCTGAATCAATCTCGTCTCCATCTGACTATGCGTTCTCGTCAATCAGGAGGTTCCTAGCTCCCTTAGATACCTTCACATTTCCGTGATTCGAATCGATTGATGAGGATACTATTGCGTCCGAAGATAGAATAAGTCTTAGAAAAATAAAATTTTGCACTGGAAAATTTTCTGGAGTGCTGCTCTTTGAACCTCCAAATATCCTTGTGCCTCGATTCAAGGGCCTCCTTCGACAATTGTCCAATGGGTAGCACTGCTGCGTTTACAATACACGCTCCATGTATTAGAATCTTATGCACAGTTGGGGGTATATAATACCATTCAGAGTGCTCCACATAAAGGGCGGCAGTGGAAGAGCAATACTCGCGGAAACGATATTCATCAATTAGAAGTCGCTAATTTCCCAAAAAATCCTTTATCTCTGCATCTCCCCCAATACTAAAGTTTTTAATAGAAATTTGAATGCCATTAGTTTTTTCGACTCTACCGTCTACACCATTCTTTGGCACATAGCATCGAGCAGTTCTTTTCGAGTCACTTTCCTCCTCTTCATTTTCTCCCCTGTCGGAGATAATAGCTTCTAAATCTACAAGCCCCAAAAAATTGCTACATTTTCTAACGTTGCCTTATCGACATAAAATATTTCTACAACTAGTGGTGTTAATCATACTTGTGACCGATTAATGTATTCCCTCCGTCGTGTACGACCTCTCTGTATTAGAATAAGTTCAACAACCGGTAACCAATCGATGGGCTCACCTAGGAGAACTCCTCTGTCAGTAGTCACTGTGGCTAAAAGACGCCGATGTTTCAACATTCACCAGCTAAGTTAGACTGACCGTATGAGTAAAACTGAGGAAGCAAGACATTATCTAAGACAATAGAACGTGTGAATTTTTGGGAAAACCGCCCGGTAAATCGCCAGCTAACTCGTTCACTAGCGTGTTCCAGAGAAGCGATCTTTTGGATGGCAATAACCGATGCACGTGCGCTGCGGTGGTAAAACAAATAGCGGCGAGTTTCAAAGAAACAACCTAGCCCCAAACACCAAATTCAAGAGCCCCACATTTTGAAGGAACATTAAGCTGGAGTAGTCAAGAGGTGTTACTTAGAGAACTACTAGTAGTGGAAGCGGATTACCGCCCCAAGGAACAATTGCGGTCTGTCGGTCGTGTGCACTGACCGCGGCTGCTTCGATTCTTTCCCTCTCCTCAAGGTCGGAGGGATTTCTAGTTTGAAGGGACCTAAATTGCGGGAAATTCCCTGTACATATGTATGTGAGAATAAGTACGAATAAGGGAACAAAGCACTCTGCCGACGTATGGTCACACGTCCTCATAGGGCTCATGGGTGACCGGCGGCAGCGGCGAATTTTCTACTTTCTATGTGCAACAAGAGAGTACGAAATTTTTTTGGACAAAATATTGCCTTTACTTTTAGATTTCACATCTTTCCTAACAATTGGGGTAAAAATAATAGTGGTGGAACCATTACTTGCTTTAAACTGGAGCAAAAACCAAATCAGGGTAATCCGCGGCCGGGCCGGGCGGCAGCGTTGACTTTTTATACATATCCCATCAACAAGCAAGGTAGCAAGTTGGAGCAAGATTTTTCTTTTGGATCATATAGTCAAGATTCAGGTCTTTATTTCCATGTGAATTTTAAGATCGAGTCTCGTCGCCCTCATAAAGTTTTTTTCCACTTTATGTCAAAAATAGTCCAAAAACAATGCACTTTTGAATGTTTAATTCTTATATGAAAAATTGATAAAAATAAATAAACTATCCCGTGTAGTTCTTAGGAAAGGTATACTCTTTTACAAAATATGCGTTGAAATTTATGGAAAACCATATTCATGGCTCAATAGCGAAAGTAAATACTCGATTTTTGCAGAAATTCAGAATTGACATTTTTTATAATTTTTTCTCGTCTTTGACGGATTCTAATGATTTAATGGGTGAACCAAATATTGAAATGGCCATAGTTCCTTAATCCTTGGACATTATTCTATCGGACTGTACCAGTTTTGTTTACCAAAAAAATAGTGAAAATTTAGGGTTTTGTCACACTTTTTTCGATTTCCGCCCACTGTGCGCTGGCATTTATTTATCAAGCTACTTCAATTCATCAAAATCTAGATATTGTGACTAAGTCTTTGATATTTTTCTCTCATTTAATTTGGTTGGTGTTCGTTGAATACCGAAAGGAGACCTTCAACTCATTTATCGGTCGATTAAAAAAATATTTATTATACATATTAACCTTTTTTGGAAAACCAGCTTGCACGCTATTTTTTATTTTAAGTCAGTTCCGCTTCCATTTCTTGGCCTAGTTATTTTAATTCATCTCAAACTACATGTTGTGACCAATTATTTAATATTTTGGTTTGTTTTTTCCAAGTTTTTTATTCGTTGAATATCAGAAGAGACCCTTTTAGCTCCCCTAATCTGTTTATTTTTATTTATTTAATTTAATATTTACGGGGTTGTATCCTATTTAAATTAAATGATACTCGTGGCACAAACTTGGAACTGTAAAATCCTCAAAATATTTAGAAGTTAAAAAGCACGTAATTTTATATTGCTGTTTATTCTTTCTGCACATGTTTAAGTATTTGATATTTTTATCAAATCTATTTAGCTTATCATACGTCGAATACCGTAGGAAACTCCAAAGCTTACCTAATATGTTGTTTTTTAATTATTTAAATATTAGTGGAATAAACCCTATGTTGTATTTATTCATACTTTAGGTGAAAGTTTCAATCATGAAAATATTGTTAACAAAGTGTACTGAAGATTTTAAAAACTTATTATTATTATTATGGTTCTGCTCATTCTCTGTGTGTTAAACATTAAAGAAATGTTGTAGGGCAATGTCAACCTCAATATTTCATGCTACCTGCATATGCACACTCGTCCTCTGCTTTCCGCACCTGAAAGTTCCGCTTCACTGTCACCAGGCGCGGCAGAAAAGATGCCAAAATGTTGTGGCCAACACCAACCACCTTTTTTTAATTTTAGGTGGTTCTAGAATAAAATAAAATAACTTTGTTATATTCCACACTTTATTTTAAATAGCACGACCTAAATTTCAGCATCTAGTGCTATCATCAGGTGATGATGATAGCACTAGATGCTGAAACCAGGGTCGTGCTATTTAAAATAAAGTGTGGAATATAACAAAGTTATTTTATTTTATTCTACAATGAAGCAATTCCACAAAATAACGCCTGAGACCGTGTCTTATATTTAGGTGGTTCTTTATTGACCGTGTCATTTCATCGCAATCTTAATTATATGACCGAATATTTGATGCTTTGATTACATTTACATAGGTCGGTTTTCATTAAATATCTCCATAAACTTATCTTACAGAGATGCTTTGCTAATCTTATAGAAATGTATTATAGATTCATAGATTTATTCACATACTTATAGACAGGAGAATTTAGGGAGAGCAAGGGGGCACGTACCCTACCAGACTCTTAAAAAATAGACAAGATTTTTAATGCGGTTATCATTACGTTCGTTTTGTTCTTTGTATTAATCCTGAATCACACGATCATTTAGTTCGTCATTTCCAAGTTATCACTCGAAAATGATCGTCGCCGGCAATTGTTTTTTTTGCGATTACTCAAATGATGAGGATTCCCATCACTTTTTTCATCACTCCTCTGATCGCTTTTTCCGTCGCTGAAACACCATATCAGCCAATCAGAACGCATGCCCGTATGAAGCGATTGCAGCGCAACGTTTGACAATCGTGGGAACAACATAAGTAAACATAAACACGCTATATATTTTCGTGATGCGGGTCCTATGACAACGAGCTGTGATATCGGAAATGATGCGAAAAGCGATGGCCGGAGGGACAGTGTGATTCAGAAAAATGATCAATCGAGCGATCACTTTTCCGGTCGCACAAAGCGATCTCTCGAATGATCACTTTTCGCGACGAAATAAAATGATCGTGTGATTCAGGCTTTACGGAGCCTCAATCATTTTTAGCCTTGAGCTCGGTCCAAGAAGACAGATTTGCCGGTCATTGGTCATTTGCTAGTCAGAGCTCGAAAAAAAGCATCACCCAAGGTGGAAAGAAGCTCGAAAACTATTGTTATTATATAGGTAACTATTTAATATTTTCATATTAGTAACTTTTATATTTAAATAAGGAGATTATTTGGTACAGTAATTGTTGTGCTTTGTTTTTAATATCAAATATTAGAAGATCGTATGCTGGTCAGACCCTTGCCCCTCCCCCCAGAAAAAAACCTTAATCCGTCCTTGCTTATGGACTCATTCATTAATACAAAGTTTGATGAGAGGGAATGGAATTTTGAAAGTAGCTTTGGAGGGAACGGTGGAAGGGATCAGAAGAAGGGAAAGGAGAAGGCTGAAGTTTATCGACAACGTAAATATTGGAAGATATGGAGACTTCAAGGAGATGGCCGGAGACAGGAGTGAATGGAGACAGCATTGGCGCGGGGGACCTGCCGACGGGCAGAACACCACAAGATGATGATCTCTGCATTCTATTCGGGTTTTCACCGCGTCCATTGTGTTTTAGTGACAACAGTTTCGCTGAAATTGTAGTCAGCGTCTTCAGGTCGACTAAACTACTAACACTAAAAGTAAAACGGACGCGGTGAAAACCCGAATAGAATGCAGAGATCATTTAATCAGCGCCGCGAAAATCTTCAAACCTACACCACAAGATGATGATTACGGAATACCCGTGTACCCTGTGCAAAAGCC
This sequence comes from Ischnura elegans, assembly GCF_921293095.1. Classification (NCBI taxonomy): domain Eukaryota; kingdom Metazoa; phylum Arthropoda; class Insecta; order Odonata; family Coenagrionidae; genus Ischnura; species Ischnura elegans. Next base: position 63,356,509 of record NC_060255.1, on the reverse strand, counting down.
AAATGAGGGCAATTTCATTTTCAGACATATTTTTTGGCGAAAAACTCCATCACCCTTTTTCGTCGCTTATACCCCGGCAGATTTCTGGCTGCTCTCCTGAGTGCTGTGGTGGTGGGCTGATAGGGTTCTCTTCGGCGCGGGCGTGAGGACGATCCACACCTGCTACCACACCATCCACCCATACTGTATTCTCTCCTCAGTTCCTCGGGACCAGGTAGTAATCCATGCGGCAGCATAATGCAGCCAGCAGCGTTTCGAAATGAAGCCATCCGCGCGTTAATAAACCCACCACGGGAGGCTTAGAGTTTTAAGTTGTCGACGCCGCGGCTCGAGTTAATTCACCTCTTGGGCCATTATTATTATTAAAGTATTCCGCCGATTAAGGTACGTTTTCCATGGAGTATTTAATAAGTATTCTGCCAGTCCCGCCTTCCCTCATGGATTTCCCTCTTCAATGCTCAACAAGGCCTACTCCCTTTCATTCTGAATGAATGAATTTATTACTCCAACCTTGAATGTACACTTTTTTAACAACAAAAAATTAATGGAGCTTTAGGTAGCTTCAATGGCTAAAATAAAAAAAACAGCGTGGAAGCTACCATCTTAAAAATTAAATTCAAGGCAGGCCAGAAAACAAAAAGAAAGTATATATAATGTTTTGAAACATTATCATTATGAAACATATACGTGACAATAACTTACAATAAACAAGAGCAAAGTATAATATATGGACAGAACAAAGAATCTATCTAAATATCCTATTATATTCCTTCTTCTCCCTCGTTTACCCTCTGACACTGTTTTCAACATCCTTTACCCGTTCAGCACTCGCTTTATCCATATCTTCTGTCTCCTTAGTATCTCATATGCAAGCTACGTGTCCTCATCCAACCATGCATTAGATTCTTAACGCGAAGTTGTGGAAGACACTGGTTTGGTGAAAGTGAAAAATATGACTTCAACTCAAGATACTTCATTTAAATAACATCAGATCAGAAGAGAATTGTTGCACAGAGTAGGGTGGACCGGGTTAACACCGTACGGCGGGGTAGTACCGTGCACCATAATTTTAAATCCGCTGGAGTATGTATTGAGGAAAGTGCTGCTGCGTAGCGGAAGGAAAGCGAAACCGATAAAAACAATCGTGACGAAATGTGTGTGTGACGAAAGTTTCTCTGTTTTGTCAACTTATTTATAATTTTAAAGACTAACTCGAACTGGGGTAAGTGACACATGTTATTAGCGACTGTATTCAAACTAGTGGTTTTGGATAGCCCAGATTATAGGCTATTTTTTAATATCAAACTTAATTCCTCTATTGTTCTTACTTTACGTTAGGGTTGAAAATGCTGCGCCATATCGTTTTGGGGCAATTCCGTACACCTGTTTATTCATTTCTTGGGTCACGTAGCACAGTGGGCGGAAATCGAAAAAAGCTTGACAAAACCCTAAATTTTCACTATTTCTTTGGTAAACACAAATGGTACAGTCCGATAGAATAATGTCCAAGCATCAAGGAACTATGGCTATTTAAATATCTGGTTCACCCATTAAATCATTAGAAGCCGTTAAAGACGAGAAAAAATTTCAAGTCTGAATTTCTGCAGAAATCGAGTATTTACTTTCGCTCGTGAGCCGTTATTATGGTTTTCCATAAATTTCAAAGCATATATTCTGAAAGATTAAACATTTCCTAAGAATTATGCGGGATAGTTTATTTATTTTTATCAATTTTTATATAATAATTAAATATTTAACAACAAGCTCATTGTTTTTGGACTAATTTTAACATAAAGTGGAAAAAACTTTATGAGGGCGACGTTCCATAATAACGGAGATATTAGTTTTGTCAAGCTTTTTTCGATTTCCACCCACTGTGCGTCGCGGGAAAGTATTTTTCACGATTGGGGACGGATTTCGTGAGACGCAGTCTTATTGTCATCCGTATACGCTGCAGCGGGCCTTCCGCTGGATCACTTTTATACTTTTTTTTGTTTATTATGTTCGGTTGCGCTTTTTCTAAAATTCCAAATTGAGCCACGCGGATCTCTTGGCGGCGCCAAAAAACTTTTGGTTTTAGTTTCTCGTTTGTTTTTTAACTCCGCGTACGAGAGTGAATTTGGGTCCTCGTAAGTCTGAATGTGGCATAGAATACATCGAAACCCCCTGGGTTAAAAAGGAGTCATCGGAGGGTTCCTGAGGCATGGGCCCACGTTTGATGAATGGCATACGCCTGCGAGGCTCAAATTTGTGTCGTGGTTCAATCCCTATTTTGTAATAGCTAATTCCACTGTTAAAATTATTACAGTCCTCCGAAAATAAAAAAAATCACGTTCGAATGTGATCAATTCTATTCATGGAAAAAATCCCAGGATACGCCTCTCACATCCAATTCCTAGATCAATACTAATCGTCATGCCATGACTTATCACTGTTATGAACAGTGTTTAGGAAATGGAAAGGCACCCAGGAAACTGCAAATTAAATTGGTGTATGAAAATGACAAGCTTGGTGTATGATGATGAGAAAGTGTGTTCAAATTTAGCGCAAAGAATTTATTTCTTGCTTATTTAAGTTGACACTTGAGTTCTCTTCTGTGTCATAGGCATGTGAATGACACGTTGCTTCACGGATGAGGTATACAATAAGACACTTCCCATTTATTCCATTAACTCATGGGAAAAGCCTTCATAAATTTCGTCACACCAAATGTATTTTCTTGAATCAAATTTACTCAGGCATATTCTACGCCGTCGGAGAGGATTTTTTATTGACTTTCTCTATTGTGCAGTTTAAACATGAAGACTTGCAAGAAGAGATGTAACAAATTCTTTTTCACGCGGGCGATGATTTTAGTCGAGTAAAGGGTAAATTAGATTTTTCTAGATTGTCTTTCGTTAGCCTTGAGTTTTTTGACTCTCTTATTTGCCTAGCCGATTGAGACGGTATTCGAATTTCCGCTGCCTTGGTGCTCGGCCTTGAGGAAGTGGGTCAAGAGGAAATGAGTTTTCCATTTGCTCAAGCAAAAGAGATTCTCTTGGTTCATTGCACGCTGTCTCTTGAAGACAGTTCATCTAACAGCCAACTTAGATGTCTTGATCTGCGCAAAAAGTCAGACCTCACACTAGGCGCTGACCTGGAAACCTTGAAAACGTTTAGCAAAAAATCGTGGATTCAAATGTAGTGGGAAAAATAGTAACCCTCGAATCATGCTGAACGCGTTGACATGTTACTAAGTATTCGAAGAAGGGATTTGAGATTAAATCCCTAATATACCTTTACCTATATATGCATACCAGAGAACAACGTAAAATTTTACACATCTGAAAGGGTTCGTTCTCTAACTCCTACAATTTTCCAGTTGCGATCGAGCTTGCGAGAAATAAAGAGACCCTATTTTTTTTTCGTTTTTTTCGATCCGTCTTCTTAAATCTTTGATACTTAATATAATTAATATTAGTAATTTCAGTTACTGCTAAATTTTGATTTATACAGCTTAATAACAACGATAACAAAGATAATAAGAGTACTAATCTATTTCCACACTTCTTTGTTTTAAACTGACCCAGGTTTCGGCCCGTTGTGCCATTTTTAAGGTTTCATTCTCGGTGATATACATTTCATCATCATCCTTGATAGTTGATAATGGTGGAAAGGTCGACTGAAAATAAATAAGTATGGAAATTGACAAGTACTTTCATTATGTTAAGTCTTCTTATTGAGCTATATTCGACGAAATATCGACGGACATAACGCTTTTACATATAAGTTAATGACGTCACAGACTCTTTTCGAGCTGCCCGACCCATATCCCTACTCCTTGGCCTCGTGCATCCGTATCAGGTGAGTATTTGCCATTCACACTCCATAGAGCGATTCTTTAACACAAGGAACTGATCACTCTGAGCGTGTAAATGAACCATATATCCGATGAAGTCACAAGCTCTTGAAAAGTGGGCGGCAAGATTATTAATATTTCATTTAAAAAGTTTTTTTTCATAAAATGCTATAGCTAGATGAAAAAGGCTTATTTTTTTGTCGCAAAATGTCTTTCCGTTCCACATCCAATTTTTGTGATAAATTTTGATTTTGGATTTCAGTGAACTATCCCATTCTATGAGGTGAGTGTGCAAGTATAAGCGAGTGCATGTTTACAATTTCTTGAATCCATTTTATTTTTCTTCCATTTTTTGTAGCGTTTTTGCTCATATTTTTCAATTGCTTCTTAGCGTTTTCCAACCAAATCCGCTTATATATCCCTTTACTTTCCTTTCCTTCTATGGTTCGGCCTGAGATATTTATTTTATTCAACCGCTGCACAGCCGTGGAACGGTCTTGTATTGATATCACTGCGGCTATTAAAATTTTCAAAACTGATCGCAATATCTCCTTTTGGCGCCGAGAGATTGTTTTTTTTTTCACGGAGTAGACAAATTTTTCTCCAATTTCAGCTCTCTTAAACGCCTAATATTTTACTGAGGTCGGAATGCGTGATATTATCGAAGCATTTGAAATTAATCATATGGTATAGGTACTACGTATTTATTATTCTTTATAATGCTTGATATTTTTATGAGTTTTGTATTATCAACAACAGTTTGTCGTATTTAATGAAAAAAACTTTCTCTCTGCCAAGTTGGGGGATATTCATTCTTTAATTGAGGCGTTTAGGGGGGTTTGGGGGTCAATACGATTCTCATCCAATCTCACGTGGCGGACAGGGGAGGTCCTGTAACAAGTAAGCAAGTATCACGAAATTTTTTCCGCAAGAGACAAAGTAAAATTGCGATATTAGTAATCTTAAATAATATTATTAGCTAATATTAAATAAAAATAATTTAAAAAATTATTTTGAAAAATAAATGTAACTCAATGAAGCATAAATTATCGTAATTTGCCTAAAATACGCATTTTGAACAATCTCAAATGAAATTAGAGGGAGTAGGAAGGGATTCGAGTCAAATCTCTCGATATCTCACTAATTGTACGAGAGAGGGGACCAAAAATCGCCAAAATCACATCACGTAATGAATGGACATTTTCGGAATTTAATCCATCTCGTCGTCAGGATTTGTATATTTCAAATTAAATCGAAACTTGAAGCTTTTATGTGGTGGAAGGGCTCCATGTTAATAATGAAATACACTTTGTTACTTCCACAAAATTCACAGAGTTTCTATCTATTACCGGTTTCGGCTATTACACCATTTTCAAATACATGAATTTTGTGGAAGTAACAAATCAAATCTGTGAATTTTGTGGAAGTAACAAAGTGTATTTCATTATTAATTTGTATATTTCTGTAAGTTTGATAAATAAATGCATGTGATCGTTTTCATTAAATACGATCTAAAATCTAGTTGTCTGAAATCTCAAATCATATCGCACGGTAGGTGCAGGGAATCATTAAAAGAGTACGCGAAGACATCTGTACAATGGCCGCACAGATAATGCTTTTGCCCTACTCTTCGTAAATACCTCTTATGCGAAGTGCGCACCACGGGCCTGTGTGCTTGGTCGAGTGGGTGTTAAACATTTAGCCGGCCATCCATCCCATCAGACCCGGACATGTAGGCACTCATGGCCTCGTCCCGTACCTATAGATAGATAGGTACTGCGTTATCACGCGCGCTGAGTGGTCGCGGGGCACGAACGATGACCGCAGTCCATCCGTTTGACCCTGATTGCGCGGTTTTGAAAATGATGACGGCGACAATTATGATGACGGTGTATAACGACTGATTTTCTACAACTACATCATGAATATTACATTAGAGGGTTGTCAAGCCAGCCGCTAGAATTGTTGTCGCTCCGCGCGCATTAACATATATTTAAAAATCGCCACTATCGGCGCTACCATACATCTATATCCACCTTTCACGAAGGAATACACGGCAATAATAGCTAACTTAGCCAGAAAATCATATAAATCACACATTTAACTCATGTGAGACGACTGTCAACTGAAAAAGATGACTTCCTCTGCGGCTAATGGCGAAAGTCACACTGAAAGAGATACAGCTGCATGGTGGCCCCGCCGAATAAAATGCCAGGCAACAGTAATAAAGCTTACTCGTCATGTTCATGGGCTTCTATTTATGGAGTCCTCTTGATCTACATATATCAAATAATAAGTACACCCTCCACCCACTTTCTCCTTCCTCCAATGGACTCCTATGAGGTGGGCAAGAGGGTTTCTAGGGCAGAATCACTAGAATTTGCTCCTTGGAACGTTGGCATGGAAAAGTTATGAATGTAACCCAATTCCGTCCACCGTGGACATGTGGTTACACCCTATCGTTTTGTGAAAATAAGGCTCTTGATGAAATACTGAGCACTATTTTCTTTTCAAATTGTCAAAAATATGCTACTTAAGGGCTTTTCAACTTAATACATCTATTCTGTTTATTTTTCCATCTATTAGGTTATCTTGATGAAAGACTACGCACTACTCTCTTTTCAGATTGTTACAAATATACTGCGTAATGTTTTGTTAACCTAATCCTTGTATTAGTTTATTTTTAAACTGGTAGAAATCAATTCCACTTGCTGAAAGAGATGGGCGAAAATAATAATTACAATATGGACGCCTACTGTCTGTAATTAAGATGCAAGTAGAATAGAAGACTTTGACACGTTGCCACCCTGAGTAACCATGTGGCCACGGGTCATTCTGAGATTATTATTCGATGTATGTATTACCAAACTATTTAATAGGATTACTTTAGACGACAATAGCAGCGAAACGCCCAAATATAGGTCTATAAATATATCTTCCAAATCTCAAGCTGATATTTTTATGGGCGGAAATGAGTTAATAGACAATATTATCTCCAATATACTTTTCGGTTAGTAGCCTTAATTATAGCTTATTTCTCGGTAAAATTACGGTTGCTCTACCAATCAGCAATGCAAGTGGGGACTTTTGTACATCTACATAATACCAATAAAGCTAAAATCTCTAAGGTTTTTGGTAGGGGTTGATCAATAGTCACCAGCATGCACGAAGTGGACCGCCATATGCACACCACACGGTTGTAAAATATTACGCATAATAACAAAAATATACTTGCACATTCATGAAAAGGCAAAACTTGCCAAAGTTTAGTAATACCAAAAAGTAAGTGTATACTTAGACTTACTCTATGGTAATACCTATAGAAAATCCATACAAGATTAGAAGAAAAATGAAAAAATTAAAACATTCAATGAATCAACCTAGCGAGTGACGCAAATAATTCTATAATCGAGACACACTTGCTATACTTGGAAGTAAGAGGAAATAATGACAGTTTAAGTATAAAACTGTAAACCCATTAAAGTACACGGTTGGTAACTGGAGAATTTTCTATTGTATTATTCATCGTTCTGTGGGTACGAAAGTGTTGACAACGTCGATAGTGTAAAAAAAAATGGCGGCATAGCGACGTATCTCCATGTTGTCGTTCAAAAGGGGGATGCATTACCCATTTGTACTCACTGCGCATACGAGCCTCCACGCCTCCATTACAAATATTTACCCGGCAGCCTTTTAAATTATGTGTGTTCGGGAAAGCGTGCGTGTGACCCATATTTCTGGAAGGGCATGGCCAAGCTGGTCGTCACGGGTTTGTCGGATCGATCGCCCTGGCAGAAACGAACAAAAGAGGGATGGATATCCATGGAGGAATGGAAAAATGGGGTATGCATAGGTGACGAGAGTGCTTCGGTGTCCCATTGGGAGGAAGTGGCATGAGAAATGTTTGTTTCTGGTATGAACTATGCTCTCAGACACACAGTGGCGTTGCGAGGGAGGGTTTTGGGGGATAAACCCCCCCCCGGAGCTTAGGGAAATTTTGAAGTTTAATACATTTTACTTAATTGGATTGATATTACTTATAGAATAGTGTAATGATTAATAAAATATCCCTCAGTAATCCGTAAAACTCACCGTTTTGAACCGTTTATCTCAAAATTCCGCAATTTATTAGGCTCGCACCTACGGCTTATCCTGGTGGGTATACCATACCCCCACACACCCCGGTATTAGTTGTACCTAAACCCCCCCAGCATTAATTCATAGCTGCGCCCCAGCAGACACATACCTCCCTAATGTTTTTCGTTCAACAATGCCTTAAATTTAAGTGCATTGATTTGAATTCAGGGAGAAAACTCCACTAGGGATAAAAGTAATTATTGTCAGTAATTTTAGTTTCATTATTTATCGGAGTGCAATGAATTTAAAATTTCATTAAACGTAAAATATATTCAGTATATACGTTCTAGGTTTCGGATTCAAATAAAAATAACAATGTGGAGCATTAGCATGTTTATGCATGTTGATATTCATTATTTAAGTAATTTATAAATAACATCTCAAAAAATTAAAAGCTGTTTGTATTAGAATCTTAAAATTAAAAATTCATGCCTATTTTTGAAGGTGCTTTGATAGATAGAGGTAAATTCAGTACGCTAATGCGTGAAAATTACTTATTTTGTTTTAAGATTTATTATAGTGAAATGAATTCGATTTTTTTTTCAAATTTTTACGCGGAATATTTTAGTATAACCTATTATTACGAATTAAATGAGTGAACTCAAGAGAAATATTAGTTGTTTCTTCAATAAGGAAGAAAATGATTTGATGTAGGTATTAGGTTAACTTTGTATCATAGTGGTCCATGTTGCCACCAATTTCTCATTCTTTTTAAAAAGAGGATGTTTCAATTTGATGCCAGGAATTTTAGTGATTTGTAGTATTACTCTCATTTGAAGTTAACTTACAATTTACTAATCTTATAAAATTGGTTGTTTTTTAAAATCTCACACCGTTAATAATAAGTTAAGTCAATTGGCAAGTTCTCCCTTTACCTTGATCATTTTGCCTGAAGTACCTATGAATTAAACACACATTATTGAACTTTCCACTTTTCAATTGCGAAATTCGTGATTCACAAAGATTTTCGTTTCGTTTAGTTTGCAATAATATTTTTCGTAATTCCTTTTATTTGATAATTATGAGTCAATCGAATCAAGGACTCTAAAGAGTTAAAACCCTCATATAATATTTGGAAACACCCTGTTTCTCCTGGTACCCGCTCTATTCTTGCTTTAGTTCATTTGTAGTAATGAATGCTTTCACAAAAAATCGAGCGAGTGGTGTTTAGGATTCATTGACACTACAATTTTGATTAGCTGTTTAATTTAAAGCACTGTTATTCGGAAATCGCCTATTTTCGCAAACCTTTTTCTCAAAGTTTCCCCAATTTCAATGTAGAATACAATGAATAGAGTTTTAAGCAATTCCTCCCGAGTGCACTTTCACTTTTACACGCGATAGGGAAGAATTGGATAAAACCTTCCTCAAGTTATTCCTTGGAAACTCGAAGCAAACTTCTTCCAATGAAGTTTTTTACACTCTTGAATTCACGTTTTGAGAATTTTGGTGGTCTTCGGTGCCTTTTAGCGGCGGTACATTAAGGTTCGTTGCTTCCATTCAATTACAAGGGTACAAGTTATTTGTCCGTTTGGTACTTCTTATCTCGCTCCCGCTTCCCTTTCATAATCAACATTATTTTTAATTTTCTCTTCATTATTCGATAGTGATCTCCCTTTCTGTGCCCCTGAATATCTTCTCAAGTCTTCGTACACTTCCTGTGTAACCACTTTAACTTGCATTCTATGAAAGTCCATGGTTATATTTTTGTAGCGATGAAAAAAGCCCTTGAGACTATTTTAGTTTATTTTTATAAAGCAAGTCGAGTAAAATTCTCACGAAATCTGTTGTGGTTGGTGAATATTACAATGGGAATTTTACTCCAGATCAAAAATTGAATTACATATAAGGATAACGAAATTAAACTCACTTCTATATTAATTTACAAGACCATGGAGTATAAAAAACAAAAGGTTTAAAAAATTTCCATTAAGTTATAAACTACTATGTATATTTCTACCTTTTGCTCTGGTAGTGCCTAAAACTCCGCTATGGCCATGTGATAACATTTGTTTTTAGCTCCGAGCCAAGATTTTATTTGGTGTCGTACGACTAAAATCACAGACCGCGTGAGGGTTTACTGCAAATGAAACGTGTTTAAACCTAATCCAATTAATGGATTCGTGATATTCAGCGTACCGTAGCGGGGCTATTGATTTGTAGATTTGGAAATATTTACGATTTTGACAGAAGGGACTATGTCCGCGAACGTGTTTGGTTGGGCATGAATTATTTGCGTAAAACAGTATCTCACGTTATGTGAAATCCGAATTAAAACTTTTCGAGCACTTCCATTCAGTAACTACCGCGCTATTTAAAATTCCTAAATACATGAGTCAATGGCTCTTAAAACTGATTTTTTAATGGAACACATCTCAATTTCTTAACTGTAGATCAGAATGGTAGGCCATCAGCGTCATTAGCGAATGCCTCAACTGAGGAAAATGAAAGATTATAAATAATATTTTTTCCTAAATTGCCGCATATTTGTTAAAACTAACTGTGGGAATTTCTAGAATTCCATTTCTGAATAAGTTTTGGTGTAAAAGCTGTCTTAGATTTGCTTATCAACGCTATTTTTTTAGTGAAAGATAGTTATCGTAGAGATGGAGATACTTTGAAAATATTTTTTTTTTTTGGCTTTATATATGAATAAATTCCATGATATTATGGTAGTATGATTCTCCGGATTGCGGGGTGGATAATTTATTTAGGGCAATCAACTCTGCGACACGATTTTACTGGATATTAGACGTACGGAAAGAAGGAAAAGTGAAACGTAAATCAAGCGCTCCTTTTTGTAGGTACTTATTACGCGAGAAGATTTTGTTATTAAACGAAAAAAATGTGATTACTAAATCCTTCGGCAATGATCACATTTGGATGCTGTCTGAGCGTCGCCCATGACTCTAAAGCCGAGATTATTCGGCGCAAAACATTAAAATCGTTTTTATTTTCCTCGCAGCGCGCGCTAACTGGATTATATTACCGACTTCCTCTCTCTTGGAAAAATGTTAAATATTCAGGACTTGGCGTTTTTTTAATTCCTCTCATATCGGTTAAATGACCCCCTGATACGGATACCAGCGTTCCGGCTTTATATATATGCTTGAATATTAAACCAATTTCATTTACTTCAGTGTGTGAAGCTAGTTTTCGCCTGGAAATGTGTGTAGGCTCTCATTGGTTAAAATTGGCTCGTTTTGTTTACTTTTTTGATACGTATATGTTTATTCGTGTTTCTTTTATTTTTTTTAAATACACGCTCACATCACCGGTTCATTTCGAATCATCCCAGAGAAATGTAATGTGTAGCACTTTCCGCTCGTGAATAATTCAACAAAGACGAGAGATGGGATGGACATTTTTTTATTAAAAGTTTTAATTCCGGTCATCCTGGCTGTCTCTTGTAGCGAGCTTGACGACTTTGTTGTGGCGTATGTTTTTTCGAGGGAGATGGACCATTGGCGCGGAAATGCGCCTTTACTGTCGTAATTTACTTTGTTCGACCGCGATAGATGCAGGGGCGGTTGTTGGTGACTGAGGACCCTCTGGTAGGGCCCATGATAGCGTCTTCCTTACCGAGGGATTCGGGGGTCCTTCCCCGGACAATGTTTGGAAATTGCACGCCCGGAAATGGATTTTGAAGCTATCCTGGCTTTTTAAAACTAGATAAAAGTTAATTGAAAATAACAGTTTCGTAAGATAAAATACTATGGAAAGTGATAATTTCACAGCTTATGAATTTTAACAATGTATTACGGTTCTAAAGGCCTGGTTACACGGTACATGAGAATGTACAAGAAAATGTGAGAATGTCTGAATCTCAGAATGAACGCGAAAATGCACCGTGTAACCACGCAAAATGTAAGAATGTATGAATTTCTGAACGCCTGCTCTAATTTCATTCAGACAATCATACAATTTGAACTCAGAGTCACCTGGTAGCAGACTACGAAAACGACACATTCATTTCATCTGGCTTGTATAGGCGACTTATTTGTTTACGTACGGCCCCGATAGTTATTTGGATTTGATACGATCTTGCTTGACTTGGATATCTCACTGATTGGATGTTTATAATGTTAAATAAGTCATAAATCCTAAATTTGGTGAAGATCGGTGGATAATTAAGCAATCGATAAAACCCGACCATAGCCATTGGATATGGGTAGCGAAAGAATGGAACACAAGAAAAGGGGATGGGTAAAAGGAAGGATCAGATGGAAAGGCCATTAATGTATGAACCGCGAGAATTGTCCAAGAATGAGATCCAAATGATCGTTAAAAGGTCATAGAAAAGCATGTGATAGGCAATGAAATAAGTTTCAAGTACTATTTACGATGTATTTACTCGAGTTCCTGTTTTTGAATCAAGACCGCAAAACGAGTCGAAATTTTAGGTGTTGCGTTGACATGCAGCGAACGCTATGGGCCACGCAGTAATAAATATTGAATTTACCTTGCCAAAAGCTTCATTTTTCTAGTATATTCCTGTAGCGTGCGCCGATTCACAGGAGAAGGATGGAGGGAAATCACGACACACTCGCTTTCAAGACTAAAATTCAACTGCCTTTATTATGTCCTGTTTTTATATCACAAGGCTTAAGGGCACGAGAAAATTTCAAAATGTGCTTTTATTATGCAACACTACTATCCAACAAAATTTGAACGATATCGGCGAAAGACACTTCGTGAATATTCCTTGTTAGGGGCCTTTCGACGAGAGGCTGGCCGCCCTTTACATTCCTTATTTTTCTCCGTGGTTTAATCGTAATCAGTATTTATTCTCGTAAACAGCCACTTTCCTTATAATTTGATCCTACAATGGGTAGAATGATAGGTACATTTATAGAGTTGTTTGCAATGTGAAATAAGTAGCTTGATAAAATCCTGCGGTAACCATTATTTAAGAGTGTACTTACGTTGAGGATATCCCGTTGACAATATAGATAACTAGCTGACCCGGCGAACTTCGTACCGCCTAATAATCAATGAACTTACAGTTAATTTACACCATTTATAAATAAAGAGCGGCTGTATCGTTAATAATCATGTTTAATTTATTATAATAAAATAAGGATACAAATTCAATAAAACTACGTAAATGAGTATAGCTTAAGAAATTTTGGGCATTGTGGTTTTGTAATGCAGTAAATGATATAAAAATTACACGCATTCAGTTGTTGGCTATTTGTGTTATTAGCTGTAAAAAAAATGTTTTTAGGTCCAAGTCTGTTGCGTAAACTTGGCCCGTTCACGGGGCAGGTTAACACAACGCCAGACCGACGCTTGACTGATGTTCAAATCGTGTAAGAAAAGCTAGCTCCTATGAAGCAGCATTCGTATCAAATGACTTAAGGCGTGTCAGTTATAGTATCTCTGTTTGGAAAAAATGCACTGCGTAAACGCACCACGGAGTGCCCTACACATTCGGGTTTAATGTCTTGCGTCGAGCACCTTCTGATAAACAACAGTTTTTGCTTCGTTATCAGGCGCAAGATAAAGCGGATGAAGCTAAATAAATATAGCAAAGCGAAGCAGTGACGCAGCGAGGGGGGTTTTTTGGGTTTAAAAACCCCCAAGAGCTCAGAGAACTTTTTTATAAAAACTTTTGTTATTAATATTAGGGGGACGTATGAGTAACAAACAAACATATTTAACTATTAACTAACAGCCGTAAAACCCATTATTTTGAACCATTTATCTTAAAAAATGTCTGGGGGAGGGACCCCACACCTCTCGCTTACCCTAGCGAGTTTTCTATACCCTACAAACCCGTTATGTTAGCTGGGCTTATCCTTAATTCCTAGCTGCTCTCTTGAAGTGAAGGAAAAATACAGCGGATGGTTTACCGACTTGTTAACATACCACGTTTAATTGACTATGAGAAAATCATGGGTTTTCATTGGCGCATGAGCACATACTTCAGAAAAACTGAAAGACTGACCATGCGATTTGTTAATCGTTATCACGAATGCAACACGAATTGGTAATTGAATACGTTTGAGCTCAAAAGGGCATATAATTTGGGATCATGGAATCTTCGGAATGAGAACTTCTTTGAATTTTCCTTTGAGTAAAGTCGCGTGAATCACATTCATTATCAATTTTTTAAATCACCAAACGCGTTCCTTAGGATAGTTTAGGTTGGTTTAGGTTTCGAAAGATCGTGAAAACAGAGCCTACATTTAGCTGTAAATCGTGCCTTGGTAAGCCAGGTACGTCCAAGGACTTAAAATATTCAGATAGATAGTTGGTGATATCGTCTTCGTTTGTTACGCAGTTAAAAGATTTGAATTCATGCAGAGTACCTCCTATTTGATCCTGATGTACCTAGTTTGAGTCATCCACATCTTCGTTCTACGCCGTCAAAATTGTTCACTCAATCAACCATTTTTGATTTTTGAGGTGATCATTCATATTCTGGAACACTTTGTTGATGAGCTCACCTTACGATGAAACTAATTTGCAAATATTTCGAGGACGTGAAATTAAACTCCTCGATTCCTCAACAGGATCACGGACATTACCGTTAGTCAACAATTGCTTGGAGATTTGTTTACAAACACGGTAGTGAAGAGTCCACTCGAGCTGGGCTTACAATTAGCTAGAATTAAAATTTTTAATACTCAATTTCAATATTTTGAATATATTTAGTAATTAAAATATTATATTGTAACGAAGTTCAGTTTTAAAATTGGTAAAAACAAAACAAATTATTTAATTTGTAGTTTTGACCGACTTATCAATTGTTGTGTTACTATAACTCCTAAAAGCATGTCCATAGGAAAGAGATGAATTTTTTTGTGAAATTATCCTTTTTTTAATGGCCTATATGTTAACCCCGCCTGAGAAGAATCCAAAGAACCAAATCTCATTGAAATCGGTGCAGCCGTTCTCGAGTTATAAGTGTTCTAACTAACACGATTTTCGACTTTCTTTTATATATATAGATGTATTTGACTCCATTCTGTGAATCATTAACCACTTATTCCTCTTATTTTTGTCCTTTCGAACACAAGCAAAAAACTTCTCCGACGAGTATATAGAGGTACTAGACGACGGAGAACTTTATATGGTTTTATGGGATACACGATTTATATGGTTTTCACACATTTTTCTATTGAAGGTCCATGGTGCAATACACCTACTGCATTAAGCAAATGATGTAGGTGTGTAACGTAGAACACAATCTGTAATCAACTTATATCAATGTAATCTTTCCAAATCTCCCAAAACAATCTCCTTTATTTATTTCAACAACGCCTTGGCAACCCAAAATATTCACAATCCGAAGTTTGACGTTAAAACAGCAATTATATTCGCCAAATATGCGTTTGAGGCCCCACATAGACAGTTTTTCTAACCACTTCCTGGACCTGTCATCAGTGGACACCGTGCCGTGATGTAACGTGCGCACGCTCCGTCACGTGTTTTCAAACAGTCGATGAAGATTATTTTTAATGACTCATATCTCAGCTATAAAACATTATTCATCCGCAAAATTTTCGGCAAGTACATTTGAGGTAAGTATCTTATTGTTCTAGTAATTTTAAAAAAGTTTGCATGTTCCCCATTGGTATATATTTGGAGTTGAAATAATTTGTTGCGCATTTAAAATGTACGAAAAAATGTCCGAAAAAATGTACCGTGTAACCACCTACTCGTGGATCTTGTCCATGAGAATGTACAAGAATCTGTTCAGAAAACCATTCAGAAAAATTTACAGAATCTTGTACACTCTAATGTACCGTATAACCAGGCCTTAATATCTATTTAGTGAATTTGTTCTTTGAAACCTCATTGAAATCTAAAAAATCTCTAAAATAACCCTTTCAAAGTAGTACTTATTAGATTCTCTTGTATCTTCTGACACATTTATTTTTTATAGGATCTTTTTACACTTATTACGTTGTGAATAAAGCAACTACTGAAAAAGTATTATTTTCTAATCCTTCTCCTTTCCTTCTCTTTTTTTTGAGTCCTTTGTTATTACACCTTTCATATACGCTAAATCTCTTCAGACCCAGTAGTCTCTGAGCTATTTTATTTATGGAGGAAGAGTTCTCGGGTTTCCTGCCGGATCCATGTGTTTTTCAGCACCAATGTTTCGAAGGCTAAGTCTGCCATCGTCAGTCACCCTGAAGACGATAGCAGACTGAGCCTTCGAAACGTCGCGTCGGTGATGACAAACCAATGGACCCGGCTGGAACCTGAGAACTCTTCCTCCAGTCAATTCGCCGGGAAAACCTTAGATCCTTCATTATTTTATTTAAAATTCTCAAAACCTGAATTCAGGAGTGTAAAAAACTTCATTCAAAGAAGTTGGCTTCGAGTTTCCAAGGAAAAACTTGAGGAAGGTTCTTTCCAATTCTTCCCCGTCGCGTGTAAAAGTGAAAGTGCACTCGGGAGGAATAGGTTAAAACGCTATTCATTGTACTCTACATTGAAATTGGGGAAACTTTGAGAAAATGTTTGCGAAAATAGGCGATTTCCGAATAAGGCACGCTTTCCCGAACACACATAATTTAAAACGATACCGGATAAATATTTGTAATGGAGGCGTGGATACTCGTATGCGCAGGGAGTACAAATAGGTAATTCATCCCCCTTTTGCACGTCAACATATGGATACTTCGCTATGCCGCCATTTTTGCACTGTCAACGTTGTCAGCACTTTCGTAACCACAGAATAACAAATATACAATGGATGATTCTCCAGTCACCTACCGTTTACCTTAATGGGTTTACAATTTTAGATTTAAAATGTCATTCTTTCCTCGTAATAATAAATATAGCAACGGTGTCTGTCAGGTCGACTCATTGCATTTTTTAATTTTTTCCATTGTTATAATCTTGCATGGACATCCTATAGGAATTAATAGCAGTTGGAAAGTTTTGCATTTTCGTGAACGTGCACGTATTTTTTATGTAATTATGCGTAATACTTTATGACCGTGCGGTGTCCATGTGGCGATCCTCTTACATGCTGCAAGTGGGCGATTGATCATCCCATTCAAAACAATCTAGGGAAGACTCTCAGGGCATTATATGTGCACACTTGGATGCTGTTAGGTTAAATTGTACTCCATATTCCTATTACTCACGATAGAAAATTTTAGGGCTCCCTCTAAGAAAGATTAGTTTAAATTTCTAATAAATTTACTATCAACATGAAGCACAATTTTCCAACTCATCAATTCAACGAACGGTGTATTCCTCTGGATATCTTCAGAATATTTTGCTTCTGCATGTTGGTGGGTGTAAGGATTATACTGGGAAATTCTTTCCTTTACTGAGACTCGAACAAAGAATGGTATAGTGGAAAAGTGATCAATGGCTTCGGTTTCATGAAGTGACTCACGATTATCTTTAGCAAAGAATATTTGAAAGCAGCATGAAAATAAAAGAAGAACGCAAGAGGGAAAATCGTCAATCAGTAAGTGGAAATAGAGATAAATTCGGAAAAAGTGTAACCCTACTACTTTAAAAAATTCTCACGATAGAGGAGTAAATATGGAGAAACAAAGTGTATACAATTTACAAAAAAATTTAAAAATATATTTCTAGTTATCTTTACTCGAGTGACGATGAGGTAATTTGAGCTTTCCATTCTCTTGGATTACACATCAAAAATTTTATCTAGATTCTTATAGGTATTTTTATTTGCTCATAGATTATCATCTGATGTAAAGATAGCAAGGAAAATATAAAAAATCCATATGTTTACCTTTTATACGGTGCAGTTAACCACGGTTAATGGAAAAAAGCACTCTCCGTTCACTATTCTCGGAGTGGGAAGCACACAGTATTTATTTGTTTCAATGTTACCCTACTACGTGAGCAACCTGTATAGAAATTCCGTCGTGGAGTGTTTAATGGAAAGCATGCGGAAGCATTTTTGTGGCAATCAAATGTTTCATCGTATATGGGTTAGGTTAAATAGATTATGTGAACTTTAATTGAAATATTCAGTCACGTGTCTGCGTGGCTTTAATTTTTTTCATCGAAACGAGACAGGAATGAATGCAATAAGAGTTAGAAATGGTGTTTTTGAAAGCAAAAATAATCTAATTACATTGATTTCGATTTCTCTTGATGACGAAGCACAACTGTGTTTTGTGACAGTTTAGGAACTATCTCCTACGGAGGAGGCATCTAGTGGTAATCAACGGATTAAAAAAATAGAATCGAGTTAATAATAGAACCAAATGGTACCCACGGTATCGAAGTCATTAACGCAACAACGTCCTCTAGATGTCTCCTCCGTTGGAGGTAGTTCGTCAATTGTCTTTGAGATGGTTGTTCTGCGTCAAATGCATTCGAAATCAAATTCACTAGATTATTGGCAATTTCGAAAAAAAAAACATTAATGAAGCATTAGTGGTGCCACTCAATTTGTAAGGAAAATTGTTTGACTCATGCACCCATAGTATAAATATTTTTATTCACGTGGAAGAAAGTTAAAACACTGGAAAGCGTAATCTACACGCAATATTTAGTCTATTTTTTGTTAATGTATGTAATCTCCTATACATGCCTCTCTTCGACAGGTGGTCGTATTAGGTATTACTACGACAGACCGAGGTATTCGCCAGATTTTGTGTAGTCATTTGTTTTTTTTTCTTTCTTTAGGCTGAACGATACAAATGGTGTTTGGATCCATAACGACCTTTTATCCGGTGGTCGACGGTGGTTTTCTTGACTGCAAAGGTAAGTACCTAATTTTTTTATCTTCTAATTTTCTGCTAACGTAGAGCCTCTAATGGTATCCTTTCACTGAAATTAGGCTAGATCGAGGAGAGAATTTGCAAATAAAGTCACTATGGCGTGGTAAATTAAATATTTAGGTAAACATGGACTTCGGAATAGCCGTAGACCTTTTCTTGAATCAAGTTCAACATGGGTAGACTTTTATTAGGTGCGCGGGGAATGTATAAGTGCCGAGCGAAGCTTAGATTTAGGATTATCGTATTCTTTATAAATGTATAATGACGGAATATTCTTTATGAATGTATATTATGGTGTTGACGTCCCGTTCCACTGTGAAGAAATTATTCCTGGGTTATCCAACAAGTAATGTTATACAATGCTGGTAGTTCCGGTACTATAGAATTCGGACCTATAGATTTTTTAAAAATTTTAACTGCAGAAATATTTTTTGCACATCAAGATTGAGAGATTTAAATGATAATTAAATATTGTTAATTCGGAATTGTGAAAGTTGCCATGGTGCAAATAAGGAAAACCATTGAATTTTCTTTTGTAAAGTTTCAAAGTGGAATTCGCTTTATTTTTTGTTTATTTGCAGCATTTTTAGTTTATTTTTTCTTTTTAAACGTTCCATCGATAAAGAAAAAATAGGATTGACCGAGTAAGTAATGAGGAGGTACTAATTATAGTGGGAGAGAAGTCTTCTATAAACCTCAAGGAGAAGACTTAGAAAATTAGTTGGCAGCATTATGAGGAATGATGGCCTGATGAAAAAAATCGTAGATATCTGGAAGGGAAGAAGAGCGAGGGATGGCCCCGAATAAGTTGCATAGGACAGGTTATCAAGGATGTAAAAGAGAAGAAATACGTAACTATGGAAAGGTTAGCGGATAGGGGAGCTCCCTTGAAATAATCTTCGGATTATTGGTTTTTGTTGATGAAACGTTCCAAGGGACAGCATGTATGTGGAACGTAAATAATCGTACATCCATTTATCTAGCTTGATACGCCACTTACCCTATCCGCTATCAGGCAACGGCCCTCAACTTTTACTATGGGTAATTATATATAATTAGCGTGACAACACGTTTTTCACCGCTATTATGATTGTGGTGGTGGGTCGTGCAGCGCGATCGTCACGCGAACTCTCTCACGCACGTGCGTGTCTGCATAAGCGTGTTTTTTATTGAGCTGGTGGCGTAATAAGCTTCGAGAACGTGCGATTCAAAGCGAAAAATTCTCGCACGTGTAACTAACTCTCTATGGCAGTTTATGAAAATGATATTAGTTAGTTAGATGAAGTTAAGACTTTTTTCAGGTATTTGAGACGACAGTAGTGCCATTTTCGTGCAATTTGATTCAAAATACAGCGTTCATTTGCAAATAATTCTCTGATTTGAGTGGTGAAGAGTTACATTTTCATCATGTTTCTCAAGTTATGATGCATAACCGAAGCAAATGAAAAACGTACGACTTTCCTATTCTGGGTTATATTAAATTTTTATTATTTTTAAAGAGGACTCAACATAAGAACTACTATAAAAACATGCGGATTTTAAAATTTTCCGGGTATAAAAGCAAAGAAAGATTTTTATTTTCACCCTCTGACGAAGAAGTACAATTAGTAGAGCGTATTTTGATATTTTTATGCAAATGAGAAAGTTCTTCATGTCTCGGTGCTTCCTTATTTGATGTTCCCAGCAAGGTTGTTTCGTTCTTTTTTTTTTTAGATTTTACGGAAAACTATCGCTCCTCCCTCCATCTTAGCCCATTCTCATTACTCATAATTATTCATTCGACTGCCGTAATTATTTATACGTTTCTTTTATTGACCTTTGAGGTTTAGGTTTATAAAAAAATGTTTGCTGGCGTTATTTTTCAAGATTTATCCTATGAAAAGATTAGAGGTAATAAATAAGAAAGTGCTCAAGCGTTAAAAACTAATTTTACAGTGAAAAAATATCCTATACAACATTTTCATATATTTCAAATTTAAGGAAAAAATTAAAATATTTAAATTAGAAAAAAAAACCAGAAAATTGATGAGTCACATGTTTAATGTAGTAATCAACTGTATTTATTGCACATCTCGTCTATTCATATAATAAACCTTGAAAATGGAAAATAAATCTGCGGAACGTCGGAAAATAACCTATACGCAAGAGGTCATATTTACACATAATTATTTATGTGACCGTTACGTACAAAACGGACGTAATACCGCGCCCCTCCTTCATAATTGTTGCCTTGAAATATAACTACAGTTTACCACACCCTCTTCTCTATCTGCTATCTTTCACTATCCACGATCCTACTAATGATACTGATATATCCTGCTATTGATCAAGAGGACTGCATACAGAAGGTGCAATTCCATCCCAACGGATACTGATTTCTGTTGCCACTTCGGTCGCATTTAAACGGTTTTCAAAGATGTCCGCGGCGCGGTGATGAGTGCATTGCCATCACATTTCCCCCCCCCCCCCCCCCAATATTTTGCAGCGTGATGTTATCGCGAAATTGTCATCGTGAGGAATCATTGATAAGCAATAAATTTGATAGATCACATAATAATGTGTATAAATTTCGGTTAACACCCCTAATTATACCTTATATTTCCGTAGAACTCGGATCAATTTGTCCGTCAGCGACCCGAGTGGCGACTTTTGTAAACACATTGAAATGCGCGGTGGGTGACAATAAATTTTGAGCCACCTGGAGGAGCCTCTTTTGTAATATTCGTGCTATTGATAGTGGATATTGAAGTATAGCCGATACGCTTACCGTTTTGATCGTGCTATGTCGGTCGCGTAGCCCCTCCTGCGATGGCCCGCCGAAAATGTTTATTGTTCGGTGGAATAATAGGACGTCGAAGTTCGTCTACTCTAGGAACGTGGGCGATTTTGCAAACGCCGCGCGAGGAATGGAATTTTCATTTGCCGAGCGCCATGTTTGCAACGTGGTGACCTGTGAAAAAAATTGGGAAAATAAAGGTAATTTACCCAATTTATCTCGCGTGCTCACGTGAGAGGACTTCGTGCCTGATATGCAGACCACTGAGGAATGTTTTTTATATCTCATGCTACCTCCTAAAACAAAATTGCAATCTTTTTTCAGTTTTTTATGGGGTTAAATGCTTCGATGTACTTGCACTCGATGTAAATTGTGTCCACAATAAGTTTATAATAAAGATGACAACTCACTGATACAACCTGAAGGCTGGTTTTATTATTAATATTATTATTATAAAATTGTTACAATGACTGGCTTGGTGGTAACATGAAATAACGATAATAACAACTAAAAACTTTATCAGAAACCCTTGGACTCCGCTGCTTTAACTGATTGTTAAAAATGCGTAAGTTTTTCGGGAAAGGTTAAAATATTTTTTCCGGTACGTCGTTCGAGTCCCGTGCGGTCCTGTCAGGTAGGGAGAACTGCTTTACATTTGTCCTTTATGATCGACACTTTGTCTTGAACTTTGATCATTTTTTTCCCAACGATGGTTAGTTAGGTGAGGGTAGAGCTCACCCTGGAATAGGCCACAGGCGTGTGAATTTCACAGATTCAGGGGATGAGGACCAGTTCTTTTCCCTGGGCCGCCTCGAAGTTCGAGAATATCTTGCTTGGGGGTGTCTTAAGACTTCACGAGGGATGTGAAGCTAAAACCCCTCGATCAAAAGCCAAATGCTCTACCCAATAGGCTAAACCATATCAAAGAGAAAAAAACTATAAGGGTATACCTAGACTGGTCTACATGGGACAGTTCGTGAGGAAATTAATCGTAGCGAGGATTGGAACAAAATTGGATGGTGTGGAAAACTGTATCATATCAAGTCTAGAATTCTAACCAGATCAAAAAGCTTATGTTTGTAGTGTGGTCTTGCGAAAGGTATGAGCTCTCTTCATATTTAGGTTCGTTGCGGACTACACGCCGCTCTACGCAGGAATTCCGAATATAACTATCGCATATGTCATTCATGCAAGAATTTCGTTTTATTACACTTAAGTATAACTAGGCATATGCGCAGAAATTCCCAAACAATTCGTTATTCAGTCTATTACACAATTACCTATCAGTAACGGATATAGCTAAAACACAATGGTGGGGGGACGCAAAAGATATTTTATTCTACCTATACCTTTATCGTATTAAAAAATAATGCAGTTACATGCAAAATTTAAGATAGTTTTATGTAAACTGGTTATACGTATATACCACACAATACTATCCAATGTAATTAAATGTAATTACGATGTATTAAAATTACAATTGTGGTTCAGCAATGTTCGGCAATGCGGGCAGCCCCGATAGCTATAAAAGAAAATTGCCTACAATGAACATTGATATACCTGAACTTTTTTATCTGCTTCCTTCTCAATAACTTGAAATTAGTGTTTGGACCTAGGACGCACTCCTAATTTTAAAAAATGTAGTTTTGAGTATCGAGGCACGTAAGCTAAAAATAAATATTTTTTAATTGTCTTTCTTTCTTTGAGCTCATGATATTTGTAACCTTCGAGGAGTATTTGTAACCTTCCCAGGAGTATTTGTAACCTTCATTGTGCGGAAAAGTTTTAGTCTTTATTGAAAGAATTATTTCTTAGAGGTGTTTTGTTGATTGCCGATAGTATTCCGCATATACAATCAATTGTTTCATGTGATCAAAGCTATCTTGAAACTTAACTACACCAACAGAACATAAGTGAAGATGCAGTCACGGATGGTATCCATTGAGACAATATAAAGAATTGCTCCATTAACTAAACTAATGTATAATTTCTGTGTATTTTACAAAATTGAATCATGATTTAATTTAATAATGACGGCAAAAATCATTCCACATATTTTTACGCCTGGGAATATTAATTCTATAATAAATTCTTTGTTTCCACTATTAATAAATTTTATTTCCCGTAGTCGTATAGGGTTGCTGTCTCACACAGTAAAATGACATTATTAATAATTTATTATTTTTGTTGGATATTTTTATTACATTGGCAGTGGTCGTTATATGATGAATCAGCCTTAAGAACCCCACTTGCTACTGGGATATATAGAGATTCCTTGCGAGGAGTGGAGATGTAAGTTTCAACGGAGCCTTGATTTCTCTTCAATTACGGATTCAAGCCCTTTT
Source organism: Ischnura elegans (assembly GCF_921293095.1). Taxonomy (NCBI): domain Eukaryota; kingdom Metazoa; phylum Arthropoda; class Insecta; order Odonata; family Coenagrionidae; genus Ischnura; species Ischnura elegans. Next base: position 63,332,680 of record NC_060255.1, on the reverse strand, counting down.
CTTTAATTAATGACCCTCTCCACGGGATTCCTCCTCCCTTAATCAGCGACCGTATTCCCTTCCTTTCCCCAACTTTAATCTCCGCAATGATCATTCGTGGGAATCTCTGGGATTGAAAAGCGTTCACCTCAAGATAAGAATTTTACTTAACTCCAAAGTTGGAATCCGAAGTTCCCCAATCCACGTGACTGGGTGATGACGGGTAGTGGAGCTATGCTAATTCAGGCATTCCTCAAACAAAGTCTAGAGCCCCGTTTGCAAAACAATAACTTGGCATAATTTAACTTGTTATCAGGGCTGGGCAGTATTAAAATTAGAAGTATTCTTAGAAACAAATTTGAAATTTATTAGTAATTTGTATTTGGTATTTCAAATACACGACCTGATCGTATATTGTTTTATGCATAATATATACCGATTTTTTGGTATTTTACCATTCTAAAATTAAAAATACATTTCAAGTAGCTCTGATAACATTTCTGTATTCTCCAGAGATTACTTTATTTTCGTTAGAATCGTTTTCTTCATGTTTGAAACTATCCGTCACGTGCCAAGCCAGCTATATTTTTTAAGATCTCTTAGTTTTCATATAAATACATTTTGTATTTTAAAAGGTATTTAAAATATTATTTTGTGTTTTTTTCAAATACCCAAGTCAAAAGTATTTTGCATTTCAAATAAATTTGGAGCGGTATTTCGTATTTCAAATACTCCTCGGTCTATATTTGCCCAGCCCTGCTTAAAGCAGATAAGCATATCAATAAAAAAATCCCTCAATCGCAGAAAAAACGGATCATAAATCGTGAAATCGATTGTGAAAGACGTAAGAATTATTTTATGAGATGAGTTTTTATTTATTTCGATTTGAAAATTACTTTATATCTTCATCAGGCCCGGAAATAGGGCGCGGCAGAGGTGGCACATGTCCCTGGCGACAGATTTCAGGGGACGGTAAAATTTGAAAATTTTATTAAACAAATTAATTTAACTTTACGGGTTAAATTATTTAACAATAATTATTAGTTTATAAAATGTAAAACAATAATTTTAATAAAAGTCTTTTATAGAAAATATACGGTGTGTAATTTTAACCAGTGGCGCAGCGAGGGGGGGGTTTCGGGGGTTAAACCCTCCCCCCAGAGCTCAGAGAAATTTTTAAATTTAATCAATATTATTCAATGGATTAGTATTACCATAGAATATACTTACTCTATGGTATTACTTATATAAAAGTCTTAAAAAGTCTTAAGATTAATCAAATATCCCTCAGAAAGCCGTAAAACTAAAAACGTAAAATGGTTCCAAAAAGCCATTTGGAACCATTAACCTTAAAACTTTTCCGGAGGAGGGCCCAGCAACTTCCACTTACCTTGGCGGGTATGCAATACCCCAACACCCCTAAGTATTAGTTGCGCCTAAAACCCCCCCAAGCCTTAATTTTTAGCTGCGCCCATGATTTCAACTACGGCAAGAAAATACTCGAAGCTTACGGTTATATTTTATTTAGGGGTGGCGGAGGGATTCGGAGGGAGGGAGGCAAACTTTTTCTTACCCCCCTGAAAAAACTCCAAGTTTCGGCCCTCACCTTCATTCCCGGTTACCTTGGCGTCGGTTGCTGTGGCGATGACAACAGTTTCGTTGGCACTACTGCCAGCAACTTTGGGTCGAAGTTGACCTGTTGCCGAAGGGCTCCCAATAATATGTCCTGCCATCTAGTGGAGGACAGGGCATTGGTGCCGCCATCTAGTTGATAGCGGCGAAACGATTAAAGATTTACCTTCATGGTTTCGCCCACAGATGTATATATATATACTTTCTATATATACTTTCTATATATACTTATATATATCGGTGGGCGTATATTCTGTATACGCCCACCGATACGCCCTTCCGTATATATCTGTGGTTTCACCGCTATCGTATCGCCTGTCTTGTTCCATTAGTTTTTCTCATTGGTGATAGCAGTGCTGGAAATTTTCCTGAAATTTTTCTTGTAATAGACCTTCGTTATTTATCCGTACGAACTGGCTTCGGATTTCCTTAGGTGAGAAACTTTGACATTTACAGTGGCGTAAGTAGGAATATGCTTTGGAGGGGGATGGGATGGCCTGGGGGTGGGGGACGATCCCCCCCAAAGCAGCGGGGGGTCCCAAAAAATGTTTTTGATAAATGACATGCCTGGAAATACATTTTACATCATTTTGGCTACACTAAAACCTTTACTTAAGTAGTTATTTTATGTACAAACTAGACAATAGTTTTACATTCTTTTATTTCTCTGAGGCTTTGGGGATCTATCCCCTCATCCCCCCCATAGTTACGCCACTGGACATTCATCTCCAAAAGTGATTTGTAGTGATAGTTGACCATACAGGAAAGTAATCAATGCTTTTACTTTTTGAAATCACACTCGGTAATTGTATCAGAAGGTTACTCGGTAAGTCAGAGAGTATGAGGGTTCTAGGTGAACCCTTCGAAGGATACAACTAACCGGGGCCGGGAACCAAGCCCGTGGCTTATACGCCCAGACACCCGGGGAGGGGAAGGAAGGGAAGGAAAAAGGATAGAGGCGCCGCCGCGATGGGAACCCGCCGACGCCTCTGGGAAGGGATAGGTACGGAAGGGGCGGGACGAGGGAAAAACACCCCAACGCTATAGAAGCGAAGAGGGCCCTACTATAAGCGAAACCAAGCATACGCAATTAATGTTCTAGCGATCCTAGTGGATTTTCCTATGAGGAAGAAAAATCCATCGATCGAATCGCTACATACTCGGTAAGTCAGTGCAAAAGTTTTATTGGATAGATGAAGGTAGATAGAGTTCACCGCGTACTTAGCCTTCATCTACTTTTACATACTACCCCGCACGCCGTCTCAATAGGCTTGTGGCGGGGTGAGTGAGGACTTGGTATACCACCCGTTAACATATGAAAATGAAATGATCAAGTCGATCCGAGAACACAAGGAGTGGACAGCAAATACTTAAGCGGATTAACGAAAATCAATGATCCACGCTACCAGGGCTATTTAAAAAAATCCAGGTAAAATCCAGTCACAAGTTGCTACTACAAAAAAAAACAAATGGAACAAGTTAGTGGATACGTTAGTGACTATTATGTGTCCATGAAATTGAGGAATCTGTAGTTTCCTTTTAATTATTAATGGGTACCCTGTTAATTTATTTGCACTCATCGAACTAATTGCACCCCTGAACTACGTTATGAAGTTTGAACCCTCGGTATGACTCCTCTTCCATGGCATTTTATTCACCAAATGTAATTTTGTAATTCAAAGCTTCTGATATCCTTCCGATTCTCAGTACATACTAATTAAAAAACTATGTCTAACAATCAAAGTAAATCTGACATGGTATCATTAATCCGAAGAAATTTAAGCAATCAAAATGAATGTGATAAATACGTTCTCAATTGAGAACTTTAATAAATATGAACACGCTTCAGCAGACGTCACATGCTAACTAAACAGGAAAAACAGCAACAATATTTTGAGTTAATAATTCATTCGAAGTAAAATTCCACGTATATACAGAGTTTAATCCACAACAGGTAATGTTGCTGAAGGATATTTCCATCTATCTCCTGATAACTCTATTATATGATCGTAGGTTAAGGATGAATACGATTTTAACTTTGAATGCAAGAATTTTCAATAGAACTAATTGAAACACGCGGTTATTTTATACGCATTCAGATTTACTTGGAATTTTCGATATTCTGACTAGATGCGTTGATTATTGAGTACCTACGATGGAACCCTCAGCCCCGGATTAAAGTGCATAGAGTTCCAGTCACTAGTGTAAATACGTCAAATACAGTTTGCGAATGAGTGGAAATGAATAGGGCCTTTCAAAGCTTAAATTCAAGCAGAGCAATTGAGTAACTCCTTGGGCAATAGTTTACCAAATGCCGAATGTGGGAAAATTACAAGAAATTCTAATTATCTTGATTGAATCACCGAACGAGTCTCCGTCGTTCTCTATTGAACTATACTCCGCTTCTGATTAATTGAGATTAAACACGCAGCGTTTCGGCTAATTTCAGCATTTATATTTATTCCGAAAGTAAGGCAGGAGTTCAAAGTTTGCTTGAGATTAATGGAAATATAATTAACTGAGCATTGGAAAGGAAAATGTAGGATAGACGGAGAACTTCAACAGCAGAAGAACATAATGTTTTTAGAGGAGAGAAATTTTTTTAACCGTAGACTTTGGTGGCGGGTTAAGAAACATGACATGAATGTCGTGAAGTTTTAACAAAGCCGCCGCACAGTGGGCTAGAATCAAAAACAGCTGGCCCAAACCTCAAAAACAATTGTTTTGAGCTAGGAAGTTGAAACCTGGCATACATATTTTCAAATAAATTGTACATAACTTTCCAGATTATTTTCTTCCTGTGCCTTCCCGTTAACAATATATTTGAGGTCAAAGTTGAACAAATTTAGCGAAAAACGACCACCCTAGATTTTTTACGAAAATAGCCAAATTTATTCTCGTGCAGTGGTTTTATGAATAGATTCATTGACAAAACTGTTACACAATCTTAATTAACACTTTTTTCTTAGATTTGGAGGGTTTTTAAAGATTTTTTAAAATCATTAACCATAGATATATAAAAAAAGGCGAAGCCAATTTTCAGCCAATTTTTTACATAAACGTAGATAAAAAAGATACTTTCGCAGACTTCCGCCAAGTGACTTATACCACGACGTTCTCTGAAGCTTCTTAATTATCTAAAGTAAAACCCTGCACCAACTTGCACCTCCGAATTTTCAAGCGTGCAGTCGACTCCGGTTCTGGCCGGCGGCGTCGGAGAGTACGGCGACGCAGCAAGCGAGTGGATGCGATATGGCCATATTCACTTTTTATATCTGCATAATGGATATAATAGTGATAGAAAGTAATCACCAGAAAGTTAAATTAATAAATATTGCTACGAATGACTCTCATTATGCAATCGCTGGGCACTGCAATTGGTACACTGAGAGACTCCTTTCTTTGAGTGCATTCTATGTACTACTACGGAGCATGGACTTACATCGTGTGCTTAAAGTAGGGAAACGGACTATTTTATTTACTTATTTAAGTATACCGGGACTAGCCACGGTGTTTGGGCTTTGCTCTCCGGCTGTGGCGCCATGCGCACGACCTGGACTGCTAGTCGCATCATATGCTCAGCAGTCCATACCACCTTGTCCGGTATAGTCCACAAAATTTCCACAGGGGAAAATGACGCCTCGGTAGCTTAACTGGCTAAAGCACTCGGCCGGAAATCGAGGGATCCGGGTTCGAATCCCGGTCAAGGCGAATGATTTTTCCTCTGTGGATATTTCGCACTATTTTATTAACTAACAAACTCTCTTTCTAGGCAAGAGCCGTCCATGATCCATGGCCTCCTCTTACTAGCCTCCCATACCTATTAAAGGTCTACCAACAAGGTACACGCGAGTGGTTTTTAGCTGATATTAGCGGGAGATATAATGGCGCGCCGGTTGGAACTTCTCCTTATGGTGTGATGGAATTCATTCTATCCAATAGAAGCAGTGGTGCCATGGTGCCGGAACGCCGTTTCGGCACTGGTTAACAAAAGACACAATAATCAAGTAACATTTTATCTATTTTTGGTCACAAAATTTCAAATAAATACCTACATTCGTAACCAAAACAAAAAATGTAACAAAATGTAAATAATAACTTGTAATAAAAAAAAGAATAATATTTCTCTTCTAAAAAAAAGATAAGGAAAGTGCGTTCCAGCACTGCTAATTTTGCCATGAAGTCACTGAATATGAGGCATATCTGTCTTTAATCTTCTGCACGAATCAGGTGACTGAATATGAACATACTCCTCTCTTAAAAACATGAAATTTATATACTTAGTCGTTTCATTATCCACCTGATGTAATTACTTAAACTGTCTTCCTGTTCCATTAGAGATGAAAATATTGACAGTTGGTGATTAAGTCAAAAAGTGAAAACAGGGCTTCCTTTCCACACAATAAAGTTCTGAGGAAAGCTATCAGTTATACAACAATATTGTGTCAAGCTTCCATTGTTGTAGCTAATCGCCTCGGTAACTAAGGAAAAGTATAAATTTCTCCCCATCCGAGGAATAATGCATAACAGTCGTGATATCAATTAAGTTTCTATATCATCCGTGCAAATAATTATAGAGAAATGGTGTTTACCTACTGCAACAAATGAAATAAAATAAAATTTTTTAGATGAAAATTATGTTATCTCTTAAAATGGAGCTTTTGTCGCATAGAACACGCTTTAAAGCTGTAATCTCTACGATTATTCGGAGTCCATAGTAAAAATAAGCTTCCATTCAGTGAATTCTTCTCGGGTTTCCATCCGGGTGAGCTCCATCTCCATCGCTGCCGACGTTTCGATAGAAAAGGGTTCTATCGAAACGTCGGCAGCGATGGAGATGGAGCTCACCCGGATGGAAACCCGAGAAGAATTCACCGCCATCATACGCCGGGAAAAAGTGAAATCTTACAAGCTTCCATTCACTTTGTGGATAGCATAAAATGAACGAAACACACCTCAAGCACAATCAGCACAAGATACATATACCTTCCATCGCTGCACATTACGTTATTCAGCGTAATCTCGGTAACTGCAAAGTGCAGCCAACAAATGTTTGCGTTTCCATAGCTCAGTAACTAAGGAGCTGTTTATGTGACAAAAAATGCTTAAAATTGCCTCCTCCACCATCTCTTGAAGTATTTCAGATTTCTCCTGAAGCACCTTGTATACACTGACGCAATATCTAGACGTCGGATGGTTCAACGGAGCGAGGAACTTCCGTGTTTATTACGAAGCAATTCATTCTAGTCTCTCGAGGGCATATGTGTATTTCATCTTCCGACGAATCACCTGACTGAATTTAAAAAAAAGGTACGCGTTCCTCCCCTAGACACCCGAAATTCCTGGTGTACACACTGTCGTTTCGGCTTCACCGATGCGATGGGAGTGAGTGCATTGAACAGAGGGAACTTGGGCATGTCTGTTTGCCGACGCACTCCAATCACGATTTCATTCCGTTAATTTTCCGTGCGCAGCCACGATTTACATTTCGGGTCTCGTCGGAGTGTCACCCCGCCATCTTCCGTTGTTTGCCGTTGTTGCTACCCACGCACCGCGATGTTTGTTTGTTTATGTGTGTGTGTCTCTCTCTCTCGCCATGCGTGACGAATTCCTTAGAACATCCGTGAGTGATGAATTCGAGATAATTGAGTTCCGCCGCGCATCGGCGTAGGAGTCAAGCCGAAATATTTCCCAGGAAACGTGGCAGCACAGGTATCGCGCAGTTGCTACTTAGTTGAGGGTTTTTAAAAAGGTTTTGTGGCATGAATTTTCTCTCGTGTCAATCCGAATTAATATTTAATATTGGCTCCTTTCAAGAATCGCCTATGGGGATGAGAAATCAATCTTTCGTTGTTAAAAGAATCATAATCCCCAAGGCTCAGAGGCGCCGACTGCATGGGGCCTGAGTGGGCCCGAGCTCCCCCAAAATGTTGTTATTGGGGGGGAGAAAAGATGTCTGGCTTGTCGATTTTGCCGGAGTGTCGAGTTATCGAGAGTCGAGTTTTCAGGGTTCTAAAGTTGATCATATGACTCTTCTAAAATTTATCGAATTTCCCGGGGCAACACCCCCAGAATGGGGTCCCCCAATATTTTTATAAGTCGGCAGCCCTTCCAAGGCCGTACTCTTGCTGGGAGAGTACTATCCTTGGCGAATACTATCCAAGAGTATAGCAAGTTTAGTACGTAATGGCATAGCAAGAGTATGAGCTAGGGGACTTAAATTAGTTCAACTGTTATATGACCGTAGAGCGCTCATTCTCTAATAAACATATATTTAGTTGAGAAAAGGAATAATATTTTCCAGTTTATAACTGGCCTAAAGGCCTGTTTACACTGGAACATAATTGCGCACGTTAGAACTGGATTAATTCGTCGTAATGGCGTGCAGTGCGTGAATACATGAACGAAATTAGAATAGGAGCTTTTTACCATCTCACGTCCATGAATTCCCGCATGCGTTCCAGTGATTCGCCGCTTTTATTGACGCAATTTTGACTGTGCCTCCGTACACACGTCAAATTTTGCAATCAAAGCTACTTGTAAAACGGCTTTAAGATGGACGTGACCGTTGGACATATAGGGATGCTGTAAACACGTTTAACATGGAATTCACAGAAACAAACGAATTCCTATATCAAATCTTGATATTAAAGCTCGTGATTTCATCGCGTTTTTCGTATTAATGAGACGAAGGTCGGCTTTATTGTTTCGCTTTTGAGGGCACAAGCTTCGCAGCTGGTCAAACATTAGATTTTTGAGTAATGGCGGACTCAGATTCGGTCGTATTTATTGATTGATGTGTGAAATATTTATGAATAATGAATTTAAGATATGTTATGTGATTCAGGATGTAACAAAAATTATTTTTGCCGAGGAATGTGTATCCGGCTCTTGAAAATTCCAATTTCACGGCAGTTTAACCCATGAAAATTTTTAATTCGTGCCGGGGTGGAATCAAATTCTATCGGGGAGGGTTTTGGATTATTTCGGGAATCCAAACCGAATGTGAAAAATTGCTCATTCATGCCCATGTTCAATTTTTATAAAAAAATTCTATTTTTTAAAATTGCTCCCGCAAATTATTAATTGGCGAATAAAATATTTCGCTGCCATGTTTGCCAAGAAATTCTTCCATTTATCTACGGCCGTCGGCAACTGGCTAATAGCTTTTCCGCGGTAAACTTTATGAATTGCTGCTCTTTAAATTTCCCATCTCTGAAGCATCAAAAACTTATATGGTGTGATTGAGCAATATGTATGTTATTGGGTTAATTAATTTGTATTCAATATATATTTGTTTACTCTGAGAATTGCCAGAAAATCTAGCAATTAAACCACTCGTCCACCATCACCGAGTGAATGTTTTCATTTTGCTGGTAAAACTCTCAACCTTTGACTAATTTTGAGCAATGTAGTTTTAATTATCCCTTTTTGTGATCGTCATTGGGGCAAGTTAATCATTCGCTATGTGCCGCCAAAGAATTCTCAGAGCCTGCGTTTTTATTTCAAACATGCGCCGAAAGTACCATCCAATATTTAATAGTTTTGATTAATTCAGTGTTCAAATATTTTCTCATTTCTCTGAAAGCCACCGAATATTTTGCGAATACGTTTATGATGAAAGGTCTCCATTTATTCGTCATGTGTCACAGAAGATTTCACGGCAACTATACGTTTACTTATAAAGCATTCGCCGAAAGTTATTTGCTGGATGCATTGGATGAACATTTAGTTATATTCCCATTTATCTAAAACTGAAGATAATATTCACCTAATAATAGGCAAATATTAAGGAAAAAGAAAAATCACAGATTGGGTATAGATAGTGTAATTGGTAGTTCCTGATTTGTGCAGAAGTCATTGGTGCTGTTACCTACATTATGTTGATGGATAGTCAAAAGAAGCCAGCGAATATACTATCGCTGTACTGTCAGCTAACTCTGCAAAGTTCGGATAAGAATGTTGTTCATTCCAGATCATCTATTTTATCATTTTCCGTGGTTTCAGCCTCAGATGTAGTCATTTGATTAGTTTCGCTTGCTTTGAGGCATAGTACCTAAGTGGGCTGAGTTTTGTGTGTCTGATATTAGACTAAATATTTACAAGAGTCAAATACCAGAAATTAGCTTGGCTTGTGTGCGGGTTGCCTATACAGATGGTTCATTGACAATTCGCACACATCGGAAAATCATCGTTCAATATCATTAAATTAGGCATGTATTTTTCATTTTGAAAATGCTATAAGTTAACTCTTCGATCACTGCTGACCAAAATAATGGCATGTAACTGTATTGCTAAATGGTGTGTCAAGATGCCCCACGGGCTGGTGGTCTTCTCAGCTAACGTATCGTCGGTAGTCACCACAGGACGAGAATGCGGGGGGAGGATAGAGGGGGGGAGCCTCCAAAGCCCCAAACTCTGCCTTTTTGCGGAGAAGAGCTATTTTCTGTTTCTGCGCATACCACCAAAATTGATGGAAAAAAAACGAGATCACGTGATCCATAATGGTTGATATTTATAATGATAGTTAATAATTAATAAATAATTATTTATAATGATAATATTTATAGTTTTATTCATAATATTTATAATTATAGTGGTTTTTTCGGTCTCTAGGACTCAATTCGCTTTCACTCGTTCAGGGGGTTCTTTCCCCTCTGACTCACACTACGCCCTTATCTGGTCACACTCCTAGTTCTTTCAATTTTTGTCTACCGTCTATTCCTTAAAGATATTTTTTTTCGGTGAAATCTAACATACTTCAATTGAACCTAAGGAATACCAAACAGTTCTTGGCTTCTGGGCTTTGCAACTGTTAAAAGGTGTAGACTAATGACTTTGGTGCCATTAACAAGCTCCTCCGCGATGGGCAAATTTCTCATTACCATCGATTTTTTGATCCCCAAATATCCCAAAAAGTTGATGCAAAGAGGCAGTCGGCATCATTGTAATAGATAGGAAATAGAAAGTTTAGTGTTCCGACAATTTTCCGACATTAGTCAAAAGGGTCAAAAGATTTTTGAGGGAGTCGATTCTATGACTTTTTGACGCATCTCGTCTCGTTCACCCTAAACATTTGTTTTAATCAGTCAGTGAGTGGTCGGAAGTAGGTTTTATAGCATGTACAGATTGAGGTTATCCACTAATTTCAGATAAAAATGAATGAAAACGCAGCCGTGCGTGGGAACTGAAAAGCCATCTCCAATGTCTGCTTTTTTCATATGCCTTTATCCCTTATAATGACATTGACCTTTTAATTTTGCATGACCATTTCAGTTTAGTTCGAAAAGCAACGAATTTTTAAAAAACTTTGCATTTAAACTGTCTCTGAAACCCATACATTTGTATCTTATCTTGAGCCATTGTAAATTAACGGAATCAGTCATAGGGATCATTTAATTTTTAGGCTCAGCGGCGTTTGTTTTCAATCAGGAAATCCTTGTAATGCGATTTTCCATTTTTCGTTTTTCATGCTGAATGCAAACTACCGAACGGAATGCTGGGATTTGCCGGACTTAGTGATGTCAACTCCAATATAATCCACTTCATTTTCGATTGGCTTCGGTATAGTAGTCGCGAGGCTTTGGGACTAAATCAATAGACATCGAAGCAAAAAAATAAAACTGTAAGTAAGTTTTTTTTTTCGTTTAACCATGTTTAAAACCGAGCTATTCTTTCATGATAACCCTGCATCATGAGTAATGAGTATGAGTAGGTTAAACGGACACTCGAATAAATGTTTTGTTTTAAATATGGACCAGAAGTGAAAATAAGCGAATATTTTATAAAGGTTTTAGATAGGTCATTCCAGTGCAGTGTTTTATTAAAAAACCTCTGTGTGTTGTAATATCCTAGGAATTGTCCGCTGCGTACACATAAATACTTTCTTGCGGTACGGAGACGGGACTGATGTAGAGCAATGCAGCCACGAATATTAAAGAAGAATGCTCGAGAATTCCTACCCAACCATGAGAAATAATCCGATGTCGGAATCCTGTTTACATCATGAAATATTCAAGTGCGGGTGAATGTTTCACGACTGTTATTTGCTAGGTTCGCTACCTACGTGGAAAGGAATTTTTCATTAAATTGCTCACAATTTTGCCCTGTGTGATTCATTTAACTTTGTGCACATGGAGGACGAAGGCATTTGCCATCTGATTTTTGAGACGAATTATTTCTCTCGCAAACGAATAATAAATTTCGTGCCGACAGCTGAGTAGCTTAATAAAAATGTATAGAATTTATTTATGCTGAAAAATTATCCCCTGAATGCCTACAGTGAGAGCCAATTAGCATTTTGATGATTAAAAATATTTAGGTATGCTAAAAGAACATTGGATATTAGCAACTCTATGAAATATTATTAAGAAGTTGAGTTTCATAATCATAAAGTGCTTTTTAATCACTAAAACATCCAATGAGGATATCAAATTTATGTGTTTTGTTTTAATTTTGCGGCTTAACTTTGCAGAACCATGACGTAGGAGAAAAAAAAATCACTTTGTACGCTCTGCTCTGCCAATTCATGGTTTCCGAAGATGCTCAAGGCTGTGACTGATTTCAACGCAAGTAAGTATTGGCATAGAGTAAGTATATTCTATACTTACTCTATACTTACTCTATGGTATTGGGCATTAAATAACTATTATGAGAATGTAAAGAAAAATGACGTTTGCGGTCAGGGTTGGACATACAGACTCATGGACACGAGTCTATAATATTAATAGCCTTCAACTTTTATCATCGTAGAGTTTTTTGACTTGCATATTTGCCATTATTACGTGATGCCCTGAAATGAAAATTTACACGAAAAATTAAAAAAAAATCAAGTTACTCGGTTTGATGGACCAGTACCGTATACTGATACCCATTAGGAGGAGGAGGCCCCCGTCTGTGTATTCACTGAAACGGGTTAGGTCAGCTCTTTTTAAATAAGGAAATGCAATTATATTTTATGCCAAAATATCATCATCAGGATATGGCGTTACGACGAAAGAAAATGTCCCACAGTCACTCTCATAGTTTAACACTAATGGACAAGATAGCAGCCGTCCAATTTTCTTGAGTTGGTTACGTCATTAAAATTTCGTTTCATTTACTCTTTGAAATAGAAACGCTTATTGAAGATAGGATGCTCAAACAAGTTTGTTAATAATAACGGCCGAGAAGAAGCAGAGACGCGTTGACCCGCTTAGCAGAAGTCAGTGACGTCATCTACTTATCTGTGAAAGGCCGTCGGAATTCCGCTTTGAAATGCTCGAGAGGTAAGCGAAATTTCGAAATAAAAAAGAAAAGTATGGGTCTATTTACTTTTCTTACTTCATCATCATCATCAACAGTAATGAATCCTAAGATTAGTTTCACGCAGCTCTCCACTCAATCCTCTCATTGGCTAATATTTTAAAGCCTGTGTAATTCTTCCGCTTCACATTATTTTTCGCCTGCACCACCTATGTCTCATCCGTGATTTATCCCGTTAGATCCAATGATTACCGAGGTCCTGAGGTCAGTAATGAAACAATTTGTCCAGAAGGGTATCATACTACCAATACCATGAACCTGATGTTAGGTAGTGAGCGAAAATAGTGGAATTAAATTTATGGGAGTAAATACTGGAGGTTGCTTATTTTTCCTCAAATGCATCAATGCATTGCTGTCTCGTCGTTTTGCCTTAAATATCAAACATTACTCGGTGAACTCTTCCCAAGTGGTCCACCGGTTGATCCAGTCAATCTCTCCAAGATTCATATCGCGGTAATCGAAATGTTAGGAGGAATGAATTAAAATAAATCTGAAAATCCGGGAAGAGATCACCGACATATCTTCATCTGCATAAACCCTGCGAGCCATCTCCAGGGTATTTGAAAATCGGGTCACTAATCATCAGGATGCAATAATTCCAGTCAATAACAAAAATAACACGTATTTATTCACGCACGTGGTGTGAGCTCCCATCAAGCATGCATCACTTCTTTCAGCCCGAAACTAGCACACAAATTCAGTTACATGGAAAGCTAAAATTTGGTAACGCTTAACAATTAACCCATGTGTACATTCGTACACATGGGTTGGAAATAACGGTCAAACAATACTCAATAATGACGATTAATTGTTAAAAAATTGAATGAACGGGAAGTTCAGAAAGAAAATAAAATTACCAACTGAGAATTAAAACAGACAGACAGTCGTCTTAACATATAACGCTGAGAAGGTACAAGGTTATTCATATTATTGTTTTGAGATGCACTGTATATTATTATAATATATGCTCGATAATTACAATGTAAATAGCGAACGAACCAATTTTCTCTCGAGATTACTTTAATTTTTTAAATGTTGAATACTTGTTGTGGGCGTTCGAAACTCGGTAACGATCTTGCGAAACGAGGAGTAAAAATAAACATTTTATTTGGCAGGCGTAGGAAGAAGAGGGCAGGGGTGAGTTGGGTATGGGAGAAAGGATATTTTGATCGTCCGAACAGGGTTTCGGGGTGAAGGGCAAAAAAGGGAGTGTTCCAGTTTACCCCTGAACCCCGCCAGAGGGGAGGCAGGAGGTGGACGGTGGCGCCGCCTTATCCTGCTGCGGCTTCCGCCCGAACCACTACGGACGGTTTTACATGAATTATCCCATTTCTGAGTCCGCCAGTATCTCCCGCTGCTCGCTGGCCCTTGGACCGAGAAAACTCCGGGAAGATCAGCTCGTGACCTTTCTCCTGCTAACCTATTCCGAATATCCCACTTCCGAATTCCAATGCCTCTCGCAGTGACCCTCGCGTTCTTGCATTGATCTGACTTGTACAACTCCATTCCCGTAACCTTTTGCGCGGAGGAGAAATTATGGTACGCAGAGTTTGGGTACGAATAGCTGAATGACGAAAAGCGACGGAGGAAAAACCTATTATTACTATTAATGTAAATTTACAAGTCAACCATTCGGTCAGGTGGCAACATGGATACGCATAAATAAATAAACACACAAACAGGTAATACAATATAAACGTTAATCCAAACATAGTGGAACATACAAAATGAAAAGACCCTTACTACTCAGCCTTATTAAACTTTCTCATAAAGGACTTAAGATTCGCGGGTAGGGTTCAAAAACTACCTTAAGAAGACCGTTCCAATCCCCTATCCCATTGCACCATATTCATGATAAAATATATAACTTTCAAATGGTAATTATCACACTATAATATAAAACTACATTCCCGATCATGGTTTCGACATTCTATGTCATTTTCAAGGTCGAAATGCATAGAGAATAGAATATCGAAATAGAATGTCGAAACCATGGTCGGCAATGGAGTTTTATTTTTAAGTATGGGATTTACAATTTGTAGTTTATATTTTATAATGCATACATATATCGCATTTCCACCAAGTCAAGCCTGAAACGATTAATGAATTTAATTGCAATTATTATACAGTATTAGCTGAAACTTATTATGTTATCATTATGAAAATTAATTATGACATTAGTAATTAATTTAGCATAATTACACCTTAATTTTCCTAGGGAAAGTCTTCGTTATCATGGAAAAAAATGTTTTAAGGTCACCATGGCATTAGCCAGATTTTTTTCGTGAGTGAATCGTCTAGGGTATTTCGAGGTTATATTTTCTCGAGGTATAAACCCTACTTGGGCAAGTGTTTAACTAGTTACTCCAGGCAGGGCCGGATCAAAGGCCCTGACTCCTGGATTGGTTGAATAAATGAATGAGTTGGGGATTTAGAGAAAATTATTACCAAACACCTGATTAAAACGATTGTTAAACTAAAGCAACTCATCGCTGTGAAAGTAATTTTAAAACAGTACCATATCGTAATTATTTCACGTTTATAAATTTGAAAATCGTGCCACACAAATCGTCATAATGGTCACCTAAAAATACGACTTTTGTTGGAGTTATTATCGTAGTAACTATGATGGGAAACAAATACAATTTCAACCGCACAAGCTCTTTAACCTCTCATAACATGAACGTCAATTTCCCGCTCAGCGTAGGAATGATTACTAATTAGTAATCGTTTTTCCCTCTATTCAAAGGCAAATAACTCATTCTCTCCTAAAGTTCGAATTCCGAGTTAACCTCAAGTGCCTCTCCTGCTTTTAAGACCTATTTTGCATTCCGAGTACCAAACTTAACCTTCGCTCAAGTTTGTCGCGTGTTGATGGGCCCTGTCTTATTAAAAGCACTCCCCGTAATGGAATTATATCCTGGAATAAACTTCATCGGAGGCAATTATAAAAGTCTGCTGGGTCGATTCTATTCCTATCACCAGTTTCCCTATTTACTATGTCCTCAGTGCCAAAGGATTCTTTGGCTTTGGAGTCAGGATGAAAATTACCGTGCCGTGTTTTGCTGTGTGTCTATTGTGTAAACTTCGAGGAACTATTTGTCAAGATGCTCTGATTCATGCATTAATGGATTGACTTTAATGAGCAAACTGCAAAGGTCTGGTTATCAGCGTTTCTCATTATGGGATCCAAATGCCAAAGGATGCTGCTTTCTTGAATTTTTAGTTAGGGGTGGACAAAGATCGCTGATATTATGACTCAAAGTAATATATTTCTACAATATTATTATTTTATTATCATTATATTAGAGCTGCAATAGAGAGACAAACACTATCACGATATATGAGATATAGGGGGCCAATGAATGTATATCAACTTCTCCAAAATCAAATACATGCGCTAAAAAGTTTCTTTTACGTTAAATCAGCAGGGTAACTCGCGGTGGGAGAAGCAAGAAAGAAATTATCAGCAGAATAGACAAGAGGAAGAGAGCATTCCATCAAAATAAAGATCCCCCTTCAGCGGGAAATTTAAGCGTAGAAGTAAGGAAACAGTTTATCATAGCTTACAATCGGAGTATGCTTCTCTGTAGAAGTGAGGCATGGACAATGAGAGTCGTGGAGAAATCAATGAGTGGCTCATTGAACGATTCATTGGTTTATCCAACAGCTATCCGAATGCGGTCATTGACATTCAAAACTACATAATATTCCATCTGTCATACTATTCATATACGCCTTTTTACTTACCCAGTTCTCTTCCTATAATCAGTAATGCTATCTACGTTTTCCTCGTAGTGTGAGCTGCCCAAATATTTGAACCGTTCCATCAGCTTAACTTGGTACACATCCATTCCTATTTTAAATGTCACATTTCTCGTTCACGAAACTGTTGGACTAAACAGCATTTACTTGGTATCTTTGTGATAAATCTCTATAATATACTATTAGTCATTCATTCATTAATCTACATAATATTAATAATATAGAATAAGCAAGGAAATAAGCTTGTATTAATATCATTTTTCCGGAGTCACAGATCACTGGCAAAAAAGTCTGTTTCTAAAATAATAAAATTTCCTTAAAATTTATAAATTTATGGCTTCGATAGAATTGTAAAAGTTTTAACTTGTCTCCGTCAGTCCTTAATATTAACATATCTGTTATATATTATATTTTATTATTATCTGTTATATTATATGGACGTTATCTTAAATATTTTAAGAAAAATTAACAGCCTGAGTTAGACAGTTCCTGCTATGGCATTCGCAATGGTTTAAGGTCTATCAATAGCGTTTATAAAATTGCGTTGCGCTGCATAAATTTGTCTTCTTTCTACCATTAGTTTTTCTTTAAAGCTGAGATTCCTCCACATCTTGCGAAAAACGCGATGAAATCACGCGTGTTGATTGTGAGACATGATTTCGAGGCTGGGAACTAAAGAGAGAATAACGAATGGGAGCAAGACGTTAGCTGAAAATGGTATAGCGTTGAGAATGTGATGACAAACTTATCACTAGTGAAATTGCTTTTCAGTCCTCTGCAGCCTCAAACCATTTCACACAGCATAGTGTACGATTATTAAGTTTCCAAGTTAAACTAGACCAAACTGTCAGAAAACTTTAAGCTAGTCCAACTCTATGCAAGCTAGGCAGGAATGTCACGAATCCTTTGACATTGGGAATGCATATTGGGACACGCTGATCACCAGTCCTTTGAAATTTGCCCGTTGGAGTTATTCCATTACCGCGTGGAATTCAACACCTTGAGGACTAGTTTCTCGAAGTTTACACGACTGAAGCAAAGCAAAACATGCCGTAGCAGTTTTCATACCAGCTTCTAAGACGTTTATATGAGAACTCAGAAACAGAGAATTTCATTTGTCTTGTATACATTATTCTGTTTCTAAGAGATCTCTACGTAAATATTTGGGATTCGCACGTCATGGCAATTTGGATGGAAATTGATGGTCTTTATGAGATTCCTTTTTGAAAAAAGGAAAGATATTCATAATTATTTTATTAATATAAATACTAATTTCATTTACATCTAATAAAATAAAATAATGTGTGTGCTGAGTATAAGGTAAGATTGTTGAGAGGAAGTAATTTATTTCGTAGCAGTGGTATCCACAAAAGAATTAAATGTGGTAATTTTTCTATCTTTGAATCAGCTTCATATGCTATCGATGAGTAATGCTTGCAAAATAACATTCAAATCAATGCGTATCACTGGCATATTAGGTTGATTAAAAATTCAAAAAGTATAACATTCAATTCTTTTGCGATTACTACTGCCAGGAAATAAATTACTTAATATGGACCAATGTAATGAAAACAATCGCATGCGATTGATGACGTGTGTGTTTGCTCAACTGTTGTGGTGGTACTCCATCATCTTCTTCTTCTTCCTTCCAGGATTAGGCTACTAAGCCTGTTCCGGCTCCACATTACCATCTTTTCCTTGGTCTTCCTATGCTTCTCTTGCCAAATGGTTGATATTCCATTGCTTGTTTTGGAATTCTTTCATTTGGCATTCGAAGTAAATGTTCTTTCCATCAATGTTTGTAGTCTTGTAGTTTGTCAGCGACTGCCTCGACACCCAGTTCATCTCTTATTTGAGTGTTTCTTATTTTATCCAATCTTGTGCAGCCTTTTACTGATCTTAAAAATTTCATTTCCGATGATTCTATCTGCCTTAATTCATTCTTTTTTGGTACCCAACATTCTGATCCGTAGAGTAGAGCAGGGACTGCTATCACTTTGTAAATTTTTTTTTTAATTTTTCTTTTCTTGTTTTGTTTTTTAGAGTTCTTCCAATTGTGCCACATATTCTCTGGAAAGTGTTGACCTTATTTATAATATCTTTTTCCTCGTCATATGTTATATCACATCCTAAGTACATCTTTAACCAGGGACGACGACTTACAAAAAATATCGGGCAAACCGGGATCTTGCCCCGGGAAATTTTATAAGTAGTGAGTTTTAAGTTTTTTAGGCATTTTAGAAGAGTCATATGATCAACATTAGAACCCTGATAACTCGAATATCGATATCGGGACACTCCGGGGAAAATCAACAAGCCTGACACATTTTTTCCTCACACCTATAACGAATTTTTTAGGGGGCTCAGGCCCCCTCAGGCCCCATGGAGTCGGCGCCACTGTCTTTAACTCATAAGCTTCACAGAGAGTGGTACTCTATGCTGAATGTTTTTCTGACGCATCGTGTTCACTTGGACTCCTGAGTTTAATTGTGTCGAGGGAAGGAAAACTGTTCTTGGTGCATAGAGTATTCCCCTTGGGATTGGCCTGTTTCAGCCGAGCTGCCGCCGGAGAGATTCTCCGTCGGTGCGCTGGCCACCGCACTCCTAAGAGGGAAGCGCAGAGAGAGAGAGAGAGAGAGAGAGAGAGAGCCCGCTGGGGACTGTGGTCAAGTATACTCAGGGGCGACCGCGGAGTCCAAGTCTACCCGAGCCACTCGTAACCTCTCCCATTCAACACGCTCACGAAGTCGCGGGGAATCTTCACGAAGTGTCGCAAAAATCGCGCTCACCTCTTCGGAGTCCCTACCATTTGCCCACTGTGCACTCGGCAACGTCCCTCGGTGTTTAGTCGGACTTCGCGGGCGGCTAATCAGACGATCGCTTGTTCAAGTTACAAATCCGTTTTTGGAGTCGGATGAAATCTGACGATGTGACGAACTTTTTTCCTTCACGACCGACCAGACGGTAGTGCATGAAAGGAGCTCATAGAATTTTGGGATTTTTGTTGCACCTACGTTGGAGGAATTCGCTTAGGAATTAATGAAAATTTGTAAAAAAAACTAGGTAACCCGCGCGAAAATTTCGCACTTTCACGCTGTAAGGGATTAGGTAGGTTGAGGAAACGGTGTTATTGGGTTTTAAAATGAGAAGAAGGTGTTTCATAAAGTACTTTCTTTATACTTGTGTTCTTGCCAAAATATACAAAAACATATGAATAAAATCAGGGACAGTTCCAGTGTTTTTTTGTGGGGGAGGGGCACAAGGGTGTGATAGGTCTTCTCATATTAGAGATTAAAAGTAAAATATAGCAATTACTTTAGAAAATATTACCTTTATTTTGATATGAAAGTTATTAATATAAAATTAAATGGTCGAGGCTTATTAATACACAAAATAAATTGAATGTATTGATAATACTGTATTGATAATATTGATTACCGTATTAAAAATCTTGTCTATTTTTAAGTGTCTGAAGGGGGGCATGTGGCCCCTAAATCCGCCTATGAATACAATTCAGGGAAGAGATATTGGTATCAGTAGGAAAAATCATGAAGTCTGTTGTTGAATAATGGCACGCAATTTGCAAAATCTCTTTAAAGATAGGTTTAGAATTAACAATGCTTTCGCCTGTAAATTTTTGGTTATGAATTTCTTTAGCACAAAAATAAATATCACGGAAAATGCGAACTCTTGAAAATGCTACATACAGTTGTCTATGCGAAAAAAGAGGCTCTGGCAAGAACAAATTTTTTGTTGAAAATTCCCATTGATAATGATTATTGGATACTTTCGACAAGATAACTTTATTTATTTGTAATACACGTCATCATTTGAGTTACTTGCACACGATGTTTATTTAAGAGAACGTAAAACATTCTTCACACTTCTTAGATTTTATTTTGAATAATTTGCCTGCTAAGTCACGTTTCTTTGGTTTAGTTATGGATTTAACGGGTTTTAAAACCTTTTTTGAGGTTTAGAATAAAAAAGTGTGCATTCGATGTACCTCGAGCAAATAATCGACATGAAAAAATCGAAAATTTTAAGTAAAATTAATGGGTAAATAATAAAATTTGAGATTGAGATTGTATTTTTTGCCAGAAGCCGGTGATTCAACGTGTAAAATGTTGCCTCATTTATCGCTGCGATATTAACGGACCATATACGGAATGACCGAGAAAGACCTTAAGGTAATAATATATAAAAATCGGGGTAAAGAGGTTGTAGATATTAGCATTAAGAATTAGGAGTGTCATTGCCAATGGAGAAACGGATCACTTGTTAAAGTTACAAATCCGTTTTGGAGTTTGATGAAATCTGACGCGGTGACGAAATTTTTCCCACATTGGATAGTGTATAAAAGTAGCTCAAAGAACTGTGGAATTTGTTGGTAGGAGAAGGTCACTTAGGACTAAAAAAAGATAACCCTAAGGTCTAACCACTTTATAACATTCAAAATAATTTTACTTTATCTTAAGCTCGTATATGGAAATGTTTGATACATAAAATTGTATTTCGTGATAGACTGTGTTATGTACACTGATCGCGTTTTCCTAGTTATACTGTTGAGAGAAATGGTTTTCTCTAATTGTATTACATTTATCAAGTAGATTTACCCAGCACACACAAGTTATTTAGGAATTTGGGACTAATTAAACTTGGAAAAATCGGTGAAAAAAAGGTTGCAATTGTAGCAAGAATCATTAGCATTGTGAGAAATACATAAGTGAGTTGTAGAGTTTATTTATTGCTAGACATGCTTATAAGGAATGATAAAAATTGTGAAATTTGTAAAATACTTAAGAAACGCTCGGATGTGGAATTTAAGGAATTAAACTTAAAAGGAGTGAAAATTGTTGAATTTGAGGGATGATACGCATAAATCCTAAGAACCAATGTAGTTACAACGATAATTCCTTTCCGATCTTGACTTTAGAGTTAGCTACGTAGCTCTCAGTAATTAAGCCAGACTAGACTTGAAGCCTGCTTAGCTATGTTTTCATTTAAACCGTGCGACAAAACAGCTGAAAATTACCATAAAATGGCAACTAAAATGAACATATAAATCGAATGTGAAAACGGGAAAACACGTAAAAAGTTTGTACCCTATTATGTATGATTTGTATAAGATTTTTCTATGAATATAATGGTTACTTACATTCTACTATGTTTTAGAATTTATTCTCATGCCTGAGAAAATTTAGCATTCTGAATCATTGGTTGTATTTCTTTACTTATTTGAGTAATTGCTCACATACAGTGACGGAGATAAAAACATGAAATGTAAACGTAAACAAGCAAAACAAAGAGTACAGGCAAAAATAGTTTTATTATTAGTATTCTACCGATTAAGGTAGGTTTTCATGGAGTATTCAAGAAGTGAGCTGGGAGCCTCCCTTTCCTTCCAGCACTACCTTCTTTAATTCACTGTAAGGCCTACTCTCTTTCAATCTATCTAAAAATCCTATTCTTTTCCTTCCTCTCCCTCGTTTCCCTAACATTCTACCCTCTAACACCATTTTCAACATCCCCTCCCCGCTAAGTACTCGCTCCATCCATTCTTCTGTCTCCTCCGTATCTCATCTAAAAGCTGCCTCTCTTCGCCAACCATATCCAGCACTTCGTCATTCCTTTTCCTCTCCGTCCATTTCACCCTCTCCATTATTCTCCATACACACATCTCGAATGCCTCCAATCTTCTCTCGTCTTCTTTCCTCAGTGTCCACGTTTCCGCACCGTAGAGAGCTACACTCCAGATCAAACTCTTCACTAACCTTTTCTTTAGACTCTTACACAACGATCCTCTCAGAAGCTCCTTCCTGTTCATGAATGCCTCCTTCGCTAATGCGATTCTCTTCCTTATATCCTTACTACTGAATAGTGAAGAACAAAAAAACAAGTCACGCGGAAACGGAGGTGGAGATAGAGGTTTATTTATTCACCGCGGAATGGAACATGGCGAGATTGGCAAATGCGTTTTAGGGCAGAAAAAAGGATTGATATTATCTGGCAATGAATTGAGCGGGGGGTAAAGTCGGAGGTGCAGTGAGCGAGAATAGGCATATTGAGTGTGGAATGTGTAAATATGGATCAAATAGGCACTCTGACATCGATAGAGGAAACCAAATCAGGACAATCAATGTGTGAGTTTAGAATATTGAAAATAAATTTTTAATCTGTATTAATCCTTTGATGGCAGAGATCAGTGATTGATAGAGAAGATTGACATTGAGCCAGTAGACATGTCACGAAAGTGGGGAACTCCGTGTCTTACAAATCCGGCGAAGAACCCTGTTATACTGTTGAGAGAGGTGAGGTTAGAGGGAGGTGCGATGGACCATGTGGGAGAGTAATATCCTGTGACTGGAAGAAAAAATGCTGTGAAGATTTCTGTGTGGTGGTAGAGGAGATCAGTTATAACAACATAATGAATTACCCTTCCCTCCAAGTTGCAGTGACTCTTTTAGGTAATTAGACTGATTATAACTGCTTTATGAAATTAAAAATATTTTTTAAATTTAAAGCTCACACATTGAAATGTTTAGTACATAAAATTGCATTTTATCATAAACTAGATTCCGTGCAGTGATCGCGAAATGGTTACATATCTCATTACGTTAAATTTTTTAAATAAAAATTGACCCGTTCATCGGAAAACATATTTGGGAAATACATTAGGAATCATTGTCACAAATTATATCCATTTTTTATTGTCATATACATCTATTAAAACATTAAATACACTGTAGAAAAGGCTTTTTGAGAATAAAATAACAATCATTGGTGCTATAATAGCCAAGGAATTTTGTCGTATTGATCCAATTTTTTAAATGATACAGCGCTAGTTTATGTTATTTGGTGCCAATGGTTTCCATTGCATTTTTCCTCATATTTTTTGTAGTGTGTAGTGATGCAATTAACTTATAAGGTGTACTCTATCTTCCCGGAGTCTGAATCCCATGATTAAATTTAACAGATGAAAGACTACGTGCTCAAAACCAAATACCTGGTGCGCATCCATTTCAGCAACTTAAATAAAATTATTTCCCAGTAAATTTTCATTACTGTAGCACAACTTAAATCTAAAATGCATGATGATGAATTATTATTATTAAAGTGCTGTTGCGAGTCGACCATTCGGTCGCTTGGTAACATAGATAAAATTAAATAAAAAATCACTTAAACAAGTAATGCAATATAAACGTTAATCAGAACATAGTGAGAGATACAAAAAGAGATGGCCCTTACAACCGAACCTGATTTTACTTTCTCATGGAGGAATAATGATTTCGCGGGAAGGGTTTCAAAACTACCTTAGGAAGGCCGTTCTAATCCCCTATCCCCCATCATGCTGCATATGCTGGAAATAATAAAGTAATAACGAAACTGATAGGTATATCATAGCTCTCAATATTCATTGAGAAATACCAAAGGTCAAATTTACATAAATTTCAAAATTCTTAAACTTGTGGGGAAGGACTATCACAGTCACAAAATTCACGAAAGCATGTGCCCGATGTGACTTTCCTTCTATGGATAAATTATGGTCTCATTGGATACTCATTAAAAAAAAAAATGTATTCATAATTTCGTTAATATGCAATCTGTAGCGTAAAAAATTATATTTATGCAATGTTAGGGTCGATATATACAAGCATTAATAAAATGTTTTAGTAGCGCTTGCTGGAGCACGCATGAATGGGTGCGTTTAATTCTACGAAATGTGCTTGAATCTAGCAGTTATACGATTCGTGTATTTGTTAATTAGTGCGACCACTTTATCCTTTGATGAGATAGCTATGCATTTTAATCATATCTTTTATCAAAGGCCTGCGCAATAAAGCGATAATGTAAAATTTACGGAGCACATTTTAGATAGTGACTTAAAAGTCACAAAGTGAATTAGAAGCTCTATTCTGTTTTTGAACGGACGCTATGTACCCAAGAAATTGGGTTTGCGTCATGCCAAGATGCATTGAGGTCCTGGTTATTATAGTTGGCTTATAACCATCATCAACCCCCATCCCATGCACGCCACTCCGATCCTTCGTAATAACGAACGAAATTGGAAGCGGCTTTCGCTAATCGTTTGTTTTTGGGCCGCATAGGGGAACACAAAATTGAATCAAGTCTCGCATCCTTTAACCACTTTGTTATATGTCTAAAAGCTCTTTAAAATGGCGGCGGCCTGCGGTTTTCATCCAATTTCGTTCGGAAACCATCTGCGAGAGCGGAATTCTATTAGCGAGCGAAGAATATACGTCGTTCTTTCGGAAATTCCTCCCAGCTATTCATCCGAGAGTGGTAATGTTGGGTCAAAATCAATTCCGGAAACACATTATAAAGTATTTGTCTGCATTTCTAATCTCTTCTCGGACGTGATTTTGTATTTCTTTTGACATTTGGATTGGGTTGTGTGAATCATGGGAGAATAAACTTCTTTCGTTTTCAATGGGCAATTTTTATTCGTACTCGAATGAAGTTAACTATTGCCAAAGATGCAGTAGGTTTTGGAATTATCCTTTCCTTTGATGAACGCACTTTCTCTGTTGAATTAAGGTGGTGGTATCGATGCATAACATTCCGATTAGAATAATTATCGTAGAGAATTATAGTGATTTTGTTACACGTTAGTTCTACCGATTGCCTCTTTCAGAACGACACGCAGGACCATGACCTCAGGACCGCGCTGTATTTCTTGGTCCGAAAGATATGAAAAAATAAGAGACATACTTTTCCTAACGAACAGGTTTAGGAATTTGTTTTCATTTCGAAAAATAAAACCTTCAAAAAATGCCCTAGCATAACCACCCCACCAAAGCACACGTTAATCTTTTTCTAACTAATGAGGTTGACTTTATGTAACATAGGTCGTTTTAATTTTATTCAATTATTAATATTTCAATTTACCTCGAAATTTTCGCACCTTTGATCGAGCCTCCTGAGACCAAAGTACAGCAAAATTTCTATGAAATAAATCAATGAAAAAAAATTGATGCTCTTCCGGCGAATGATGTGGGTAAACATTTCTCGGGATTCTGGGATCCTGGGTACTCAATCAGCAATACCTGGAAACCTGTTCTGAATAAAATATCAGAAGGGGGGGAAATGTTCGCCACGATGGACAAGCCAATCCGAAACTAACCTTATCGAGCGCCACTGAGCTAACCAATCCTGAGGTACTTGACCAGTTTCCTTGTAATTACAGATGCAGAATAAAATTTTACCTAAGGTTATATAAGGAAATAAATTATACTTAAAAATCACCAACAGCTGCGATGAAGGAGCTGTTATTATGCTTTTTAGTCAATTTATTATATTTGATACTACACATTTATCTTAATAATTTGAGTTGTTAGTTACCAAAAAACAAATGAAACGACATTCCGCAGTCCTCAGGGTGAGCCCGAGTCGGGGCTTCAAATGTTGGCTAAAATGGTGTGATTAACCCAGTGGGAGTCCCGAGAAAGTTAGCAAAAATCAATGAAGTTACAATTGTAATTATGTGATAAAATGATATTTCTTGTCAGAAAAAAGTATTAGCACCTAAAGCGTTCGTTACAATTGTGGTAATTAAGTACAAAAAACAAATAAATTTAAACCGTAATTTAACACTAGTTTTTAGTTTATGCATGATAATAACGTAGATAACAGGCAGGATAGCCCAGGCGAAGAGTGCATTCCACCAAAAGATCTACCTACAACGCAGGGGTGCCGACTCATAAAAAATATTGTAGGGGCCCTTACTGGGGGTTTTTTCCCCGGGAAATTTTATAAATGTTGAGTTTTGATGTTTTTTTTAAAGCATTTTAGAAGAGTCATATGATCAAAATTATAACCTTAAAAACTTGACTCTCGACACTCCAGGGAAAATAGAAAAGCCTTACACATCTTTTCCTCCCCACTCATAACGAAATTTTGAGGGGGCTCGGGTCCCCTCAAGCCCCCTGGAGTTGGCGCCTCTGCTGCAACGAGAAGTTTCAACATAGAAGTAAGGAAACAGCTTATCAGAACTTACATTTGGAGAATGCTTCTCTGTAGAATCGGGAATCGGGTTGGTGTGGTGAATGTTGTGTGGAGGATATTTCAAGTGCAGCACTCCGTCCGTTGGATGGGACGTTAAGCCGTGGACCCCTTTGCGCCTTTCGTTAAGAGCAGGCTAATGCCGACGCCGGGTTTCTCTCCACCCTTCCTTACCTACCATTTCCCGCATGGCGCAAATGACCTCAGCTGTCGGTCGCCTCCTCCAAATACTATACTATAGTACTAATGCTTCTCTACGTAAGTGAGGCATGGACAATTACAGCCGCAGAGAAATCAAGAGTGGTGGCCTTCGAAATATGGTGCCAATGAAGAATGATGTTGATCAAATGGATCGACTGAATAAGTAATGGGGAAGTCCCAAGAAGAGTAGGACAGAGAGAAGACTCATGAAAACCTTGAAAAGAAGACGGAACAACTTTATAGGCCATACCTATCTTGAGGGATGATAGCCTGATGAAGACAATCGTCGAGGGACAAGTAGACGGTAAGAAAGGAAAAGGAAGACCTCGGACAAAGCAAATGAAACAGGTGAAGAAGGACGTGAAAGAGAAGAAATACGTAGGTGTAAAAACATTAGCTGGCAGGAGAATTGAGTGGAGAGCTGCGTCAAACCAATCTTATGATTGTTGCCCAGTGATGATGAAGATGTAGATAATAAAGTAAGCTCGAATCAATGGAATTCACTGAAAAACTGAATTTGTTAAAGAAATATTTTGCAAATTAATGATTTTACAATATTTCGTTTTCTTTTATGAAGGAAAATAATTGTTTTGATATTTCGAAGGAGGGGGAGAGGAGGTTCGGATCCCCCGGACCCCACCATTTTCAAATGGAAAAACGCCCAGAATTCGATTGAAAGTATAGCGCATTTTGACGGGGAAAATTTCGTATCAGATGCAAGTAATATGACCACTAAGATGCTATCTCATAAATTTAAATTGGAGTATCAGCGGGGGTAACTTCAGAATTTAACACTTTGAGCACTAGTAATATTACGTTCTCGCGAAACTTCAGAGAACTGCGAGAAACTTAATATTACATCTGTTTGAATTTGATCCTCTTACATATTGCTTCCGTAATATTACGGTCGGATATCTGCCTGGATTTTTTTAGACGAGTTAGTGCATATATGATACACTAGTTGATTGAGTCTTGGATATGGCTGCTTTTATCTCAACTTTCTATGTACTGTAGTAAAATAACTGAAAATGTCTAAAATTTGGGAAAAATTCCCAGAACTGGAGTAAGGAAGATGGTAAAAAGAGCTAGCAGTAATAGTGTTAAAATGTGGGATCAACGTTCCATTGTTGAGGAATCAGTGGAATAAGTCCAGATTCAATCAATCAATTCAACTTCCATGTTGGAAATCCAATGGCTGTAGAGCGCTTGGCTGGAAGCACGAATTTGATATTTAGCGTATAATATCTACGAGATATCGAGCCCCATGTTGGAAATCCAATGGCTATAGAGCGCTTGGCTGGAAGCACGAATTTGATATTTAGCGTATAATATCTACGAGATATCGAGCCCCAAATGGTTAATCATATAAATTCTAAGGTTGAGAATCAAAGTCTTCGGTAAGTGAGTACACATTACCATTATGTTACGAGAGCACGTCTGAAGACTTTGTCCTCTAATGTGGTTAATTCTAGCGTGATATGAGGTTCGGTCGATGTAGATAAAATATATTCTCTAATCGTGAAACTTCCAGGAAAGCTTTGTAATTATGTTTATCCGGGAGAACGTGATCTTACCAGGCATGTATAGACTTTAGGCCAACTTAGGTTCACCGCGACTCCATCAATTTTAATGTAAGTAATTACTTCAGGCTTAAATTCAAATTAAAGATTGCGATTTTCCCAATTGAAACAAATTGGTTTTATTCTACTAAAATTTAATACAACCACCTACCCCGGTTTCAACATCTTGTGCCATCTACCGGTTGCTAATGAAATTAAATGTTGTAACTCGGTGATTGTATGAAATTTTTGCGGACCAGAAGCAAGTTATGTCAATGATGAACATCAATTCAACATACCCTAGTGGGAGACATAAAGGAGATCCCATGAAGATGGAGAGTGTGAAAAATCTGCGAAAACCTTCTAAGAAAGAGAATTTTTGAGTAAAAAATTGATATCCATAGCTTAAAGACCTAATAGAAACAAATAGATGGGCTTGGCAAAGAAAAGTTGACATTTTGATAGACCTGGCAGACCAATCTCAGGAAAGCTGGATTTCATCATTGTCCCGGATTCCATCACTGATCTTTTTTATGTTTCATAAAAACAATTCATAAGCCACCGCAGAAGCTCAGAGACAAACCCCTCCGAGTTAAGAACGACCTCGGTCTTAGGCCATTTTCCAATTCACGTATAGTATGCACTCATTCCCTCGTTCCCTTTCTCCCTTGCACCCTGCTCCCTTACTAATGCTCTACTGGCGCCAAAAAAGTGTGAACGGAAATAATGCGAACTATTGGCAGTAACGAAATGTGAAGCGCAGAGTAGGGTTAGGACATCTGGTGGTTGATTTAAGAATCAATTTCACCCTGCTACTCGGTTTGTTTACGTTCGTAATTTAGACTGCTTAGTATTTTGACTTTTCTGGCGCCGATTGGACGCTCTCTCTGCACATAATAAACACATAATTACTTAAAATTCCAGTTGAAGATTTGTGAGTTTTCCAATGCCGCCATTTTCACGTCCACTTCCTATGAGGGTACGTTAACGAGGAAGCATCCGCGTTCCCTTGTTCACTTACCCTTCGTTTCCTTGCGCCCTTGCCGATTGGATCCACCCTTGCTGTCGTCACATCCGTAAGTTGACGATTGAAAAGTGCACGAAGGGTGAATAAATGCGAATTTGAAAACGGCCTTAAACCTTCGGGGGGTTTATCGAATTCCGTGCGAATGCGGTGAAGCCTATATCGGAGGGACGGGTCGCACCGTTGAGACGCGGATGACGAAGCATTAGAGGAGCATCCGACTAGGCCAACCGGAAAAACTCGCTGTGGCAGAGGAGCATAGTATAGAAAACAACCACCTGATATGTAGAATTTCAATTTTTTTAAAAAATTCTTCATCAAATCACCGGATACTTTTTGACGACGCAAATTTACTTGGCCGATTCTAAAGGCGGTTTTACACGGTGCACGGAATTGCGCAATCTGACTTACGTGCGAAGGCGCAATCAAAAATGTGTCGTGTAAAGCGGTGAATTGCTAGAACACATGCGAGAATGCGTGGATGCGAGACGGCAAAATAGCCCCTGTTCTAATTTCGATCATGCACTCACGCAATTCCACGCCATTTTAGAAAGTAATGCAGCTCTAACCTGCGCAATTCCGTGCCCGGTGTAAAACGGCCTTAAGACTACTGGGACTGATATAACGAAAGAAGCGATCGAGATCCGAATGGAGAAGAAAAACTTCAACCGTGACACAGGCTACGCTTTAAGCCTGTAACCCAGCCCAAAGAAAAATCAAGGAGGAAATTTAAAAAAACTAGCGCGAGCCATTCAAAAGTAAACTGACGAGTTTTGACGCGAAACTTACCGCTATATTTGAAGGTATCATTTTCGAATTGCCATTGTCCACAAGACGATGGGAAAGGCAGCCATCGAAACGACGGCCTACAATCAACTCACCCGGTGGAAAACTCGAGAAGACTTCACCTGAAACACACCGAGTGATAATAAACGAAATTTTGCTTTATTTAATCAAAGAAAGCTGTTTGTATACATTATTAAAGCTATTGAACTACTAATTGGAATACAATAGAGAGGAAAAATAGAATCTAAAATAATTAATCATTGCATTTCAAGGAATTACGGTTGCTGAGATACGGATATATAGTTTTCAAGGTTCTACGGGGGTTATTAAACCCTCTACCCCCCCAATAATTAAAGAAGTGACTCAAATAGCTCATGAAATTGCCTAAGACTGCGCCATTTGATCAAGAACACACCGCGTTACCTTCAGAGTGAAAGTGCGGCTGACAGATGGAATCAAATATCTCCTTTTTCCCTCAATGAGTGGACCGTAATTGGTAAGTTCCGAGAATCCACTAATCCTTTTCTGCGTCTCGTTTTCCTTCGGACACATTCCCAACTTCTCCCGCTGATAATCCACGCTCCCACATTTGATTTCAATCAGCACCATCTCCTTTCGTTTGTTTTCCTCCGGAATGAGTTTCACTCGGACGCGAGATAATTATTCATTGAAAGAATTCGATAGATGGTAAGGAAAGTTTAGTTACGACAAAAGTAATTTGTGTTTTCATTCAGCCACACACTAGAAAATTGGCAAATAAAAGTAAGGGCGAATGCTGCTGCCCACTTTGACACTTTGAGTGCTATGAGTAATATTACGCCATCTTCGATTTTACAACAGGGTCAATATAACGCGTAATATCCGCCATCCGTCTTTGGAAAAATAGTTGTTTGCCATTGTTTTAAACAATTTAAACCTCTAAATCTAACCTCTTAATAAAAAAATTAAAAAAAAGCAAAATCCATTCTTTAAAATGATACCAAAAATCTGTTACTCGCGAGGTAAGGTCGTCGATTTTTCACCACGAATAGCTCAATAGCAAGGGAAGGAACTAAATGAGGAAAAATACGGATCTCTGTATTTTTTCAAACTCTACCACAATTGTATGCACTAAGGATGAATTTCACCAAGAAATAATGCTCAATGAATACCTATTGCAACGTCCAACTATTATTTCTTCCAAAACGTTTTTATTCCTTTAAAAATACAATTTATTTTCTCGTCTCTTCATTCAAGATCCTTGTTTTAACTTAGCTCTCAAAAATTCCCCTCTCCCCTACCAATAGCTCCTTGGCAACCTTCCATCCGTCTTCATTAGATGTAAACATCAATTTCAACATAAATATCAAATCAATAACAGTATTCATGGAACTCAAACATAAATATCAAAGGTTACACTATCTTAACCGATAGGATACTAAAACCCATTTCCGCCAAATGTTGTCATATGGCTACATCCGACTATTCCGAGTGTGTTAAGGTAGTAGTAGTTAGATTTTCTTTTTCTCTTATCTTTACCTCATTTAGCAGTAGCATTAGTAGCATTATGCAGTAGCAGTATCATTGAGATTTAGGATGCATCAACGGCTAGGTCATTTCGCACCACTACTATATCATTTAATTCCGGTAATTCAATAGAAATAGAATAAAAAGGCAGCCACTGTACATGTTGGCTTCGTAAAATGGGTGAGCAGACTTAAATTTTATTAAAAATACTTATTTCCTTGAGGAACCGAATGGTATTATTTAAATTGGTAGGGTGGTCTCCTAGAAGGGATTCTAGGTCTTCTCCTAGATTAATCCGTCTCCACGCGCCACTGTACTTACCACGATCTATCAGGGTACGTGGAATACTTAACGACCATCTACAATCACCAAATTTGGGAGGTTATTTCTCTTCAGTAAAGAGATACGCATGAATCAAAGGGCAGTGCCCTGTTAGGGTGGTCCCTTATTTTTAAAGTTTCCGAATTTCTTTTGGGACGCCCCCCATTTTTGTTCCATTTGGTGAGAAAATAAATATTGAAAATTATTTTTGCAATCGAATACCGTGAAAATGTGGCGCATCGCACTTAAAGCTTTGAAATTTTGGTATTCTTCCAGCCTTTATATCAACTCAACAAACGTCTGTTTGTCTGGTACAAATCTTGTAACTCAAATTTGACTCACTTCCTGTGAAGCAAAAACGCTGAAATTTTGCACACTTCTTCATTTCCGATGACAATACATGAAAATATAACTTTTTCTCTCCAACCCCCCTTTAACCACCCCCCAGTCAACCTATAGCCCCCCAAAACATGTTTTTGATCTAAGAAGTTCCAAATGGTCGATTTTCGTGTTTTACGACCACAGTAAAAGTTATCCACTTTAGGCATATCCACATAGTAGGCATTTAAAAGCATAGGGGTGGCATTTTGAAACATAGGGGGCTTACCATTCACTGAAAATTTAATAAATATAGTGACTTTTTTAATACGTCACTTTTGGTTTTTCGGGGTCACTGAGTTTTTTTGCTTTGTGTCATATATAAACGTTGCTCATCCCCTGTAATCTAAATATAAAGGCTGGTTTAAAAAAAAAAAATTTTTATAAGAGCTTATTTTTGGGTGTTTTCGGACATAACTGAAGATGATGTCACTCTCGGATTATTCTATCACTTTTCTGTTTATTTTACACCGACTCTTTAGACATTTGTGGTGTATTACCTCAAATATCTTTCATTTCTGTCCATTGGTTCCCGGGATATCGCACCAAGAGTGAGCGCGCGCCACCCCAGTCATACAATTTGGGTGGCACGCGCGTTGCATACCCTCAATGTTCGTTGATAATTCTCACTCATTATAAAAGCATTAAGTTCTTTAGATAAACTTAAAACTTCGTCAATATAAACTTGAATGCTATATGCAGGCCACGGTGCTCTTACACCCTTGATGCCACGGAGTTTGTTATTAACAGAGGGATGGAACCACGGTTTCCCAGTCTCTTTAGTCACCGATGACAATTCTAATTTCTTGAGCATGTTAGGTTCTTAAAGAAAATCCGTACTCCTTTTTCCTGTAGAATTTTCACAAATATATTGTTGGAGCTTGCAATATCTCAATCCACCTATTGTTTTAATTTTGAAGCCTATCGAAGTAAAACCACTGGCGGAATGATAGGAGTGCAAAGCGAAAATTCAAAATGGACGCTCACTGTCTGTAAATTAGATGCAAGAATAATAAAAGTAAACAGGAAATGGTATTTTATGGATTATTTTAACTTTCCCTCATCCAAAGATATGCTTGTGCTCAACAAAAGTGAATTTATTTCTACGTTGGATTAAATACTTTTAAAAATCTTCGGCACCATAATATTTCCTGTGCATAATTTTTTCTCAAAAAAGTACTCGTTTTTTGCGCGTAAAATCAAGTTGCCCATCTTTGAGCGCTTGGTATTCCCGTAGTTTTCGTTCCAGTAACTTAAGGAAGAAATAAGGAAGACAGATCTAGTATTAACAGTTTGCAGATAACAAATTGTTTATGCCACCACAAGTAATTGATTTGTTGTAAACAACGCAAATCTCTGCTAACTTCGACTAATGGGTCCACTTCTGGGCTAACTTAGAAACTTCGAAAATTCTCTTTCGTATGTTTTTGTTGCATTGAAATTGATTGCTTCGTTTAGACGCTAGAGCCCCTCAAACTCGGCTCTCTTGCTTTTTTTTACAGACAGTAAATTTCTTCATAATCGGAAGCAGAAATTTTTCTATATAGAAAAGGTTCAAATTGAACTATTTACTTATGATTTTACAGCTTAACCAAACCAATTTGAAAAGGGCAGCTATGTAACGAGTCGTATCGGTCTTTGTGAAATTGGGAAATTTTGCTAAATTTTAAGAGGCTAATCTGACCCCTGCCCCCATTCCAAAAGTATCCCACCGTTGACTCAAAATTGAAATATAACTATGAGACGAAGACGCCGAACAGTAAACAACGGAATAAATGATTTCCGTATACCGCGCATAGGGTGAGCTTATACCTCTATCCACAACATTGATCGTTATGTTTATGTAGTGTAGACCAAAAGCGTCGTGTGAAAAAACCCTAGCAAAAAGGTTTGCGAGGATACGGTTAACCCTTAGAGAGAGTTTTTATTTACCACATCGGCTCCTCGAGGGTAGCTCGTGGTTATTTAGAACTCGGAGTTTTGGAGAATTTTCCAAGTGTAGCGGCGCAAAATCGCTCCCGCGTTTATATTCCCTATCACGTGCCTTGCATTCTTGTCGGGGCGAGAAATGAGAATGTCATCGATATAATCTCAGTTTATTCTCCTTCATTTGTTGGAGAAAATTTATTTTTTCGGCAGCCTTGATTAGCCACATCGATGATTCGCTTCAAAGACTGAAATGTTGTCTAGGCGTTATTCCTATCACTGCGTGAATGAAAGAAATCGCAGGGTCTACACTAAAGATGTTAATCGTAACGAAAAGAAATTGCCTTAGTCGGGATCCGGACTCGGATCTCCTGATACATTTTTCATTTTTAGGGTTCTGTGTGTTGGTGTTATACTTTTTATGCCCCCATAGATACGCCACTGATTGGCGAAGTATATGATTTTCGCCAAAACTGGGAGTGATACGGTGTTTTGAAAATCGTTATCGAATTCAGAAGGCATATACACCATGTGAGCATTTTCAAAAGAGGTTTCATCTCTGCATAGTATTATTAACTAAGGGTAAAGATGCATTGGTCCCAACATGCCTCGAGCGTCTCTCATCAGTGGTAACG
Source organism: Ischnura elegans (assembly GCF_921293095.1). Taxonomy (NCBI): domain Eukaryota; kingdom Metazoa; phylum Arthropoda; class Insecta; order Odonata; family Coenagrionidae; genus Ischnura; species Ischnura elegans. The sequence continues at coordinate 63,297,641 of NC_060255.1, read as the reverse complement.
TGGACTTCTAGTCATGCGGCTTTTGTGTGAATATTACGAATGGTGCTTTGCATCTGGGTGTGAAAAGTCATTCAAGGCAACCTCGGTGACCTTTCATTGGTGACTAAATATAAAAATATTGTAAATAAAAAAATATATAACATCTTACTTTGATGTTTGCCTAATTTTTCCCCCTAACTTATAGATGATTGCATTTTCCGCGTCACGTGACCCGTACGATTGGTACACGTGTTTACTTAATAGGGTGCTAGCTACCCTCCTTCTACTAATGCCTATTCTAAGATATTCTAAGATCGCTAACTGAAGTAACAGAAAAAAATAACGAATAAAGATTAGATAGTCTTTATATCTTCTTATTGTTCCCAAATTTAAGCTGTCGATAGCTCTCAGCGGCGTGAGAAGTAGAATAAACGCCTTGGTAAATACTATTTTAGAATATTGAGGTTCGTAGTATTATGTAGTCATGCATTCCTGTTATTTATCTTATAGCACCCATTGCACATTTGCTGATCGAATCTTTATAAAGAAGGTTATTATCATCATCATCAATAGTCAATAATCTTAAGATTCATTTGACGCTGCTCTCCACTCAATTCTCTTGTCAGCTTATCTTTTTACACCTATATATTTCTTCTTTTTCGTCTTTGCCTGCTACATATATTTTGTTCGAGGCCTTCCATTCTTGCTATCCACTTCTCCCTCGACCATTATCTTCGTCAGGACATCACCATCAAGATATGACATATAATTTGTTTCATCTTCTTATCAAGGTTTTTACGAGGCTTCTCTTCTCTTCTTCTTAGGACTTCGGAATTACTTACTTGGGCGATCCACTTTCTCATCGTTTCCCTCATTTCGTAATCGAGAGATCAAATGCAATTGATGCATAGTACATTTTGCTTAGAGCATGGTATGAAAACTTAAATTCAATTTTGTGCAGACCGAATTTATAACATTTGTTGCATTTAAGATCTATTTTTTTCCGATACGGGTGTTATCATTCATTAATATTCTGCCAGCTAAAATATCCTAATGGATGTATATTAATTTCCTATTGCGATTTAATTATTAGCTAAATCATTGAGATGCGTATGCTACAAGAAGAACTAAGGATTAATTACGTTTTTGATAACTACTAATTATTCTTAAAAATGTATTAAAAACAGAATATACAACGTACTAAGGTAGTATGAGTATCCAAGCCCATCTCATTGTTTTATATGATGTCTTTTTAGACTTTTGGGATCGAATAAAAAAGGCCAATTATTTGTTACGGAAATAGGATATTATATGTGGTTCCTTTCAAAAGAATATAATTCCTAATGGTAGCTAGAGAATTACCAAATAAAATCACTGGCGTACGGAAATTATCATATGTTGATTTTTTACGAAACTAATTATCGCAAAATGAAAGACTGGTGCGATGCAATCAAAAATTTCGAGAAGTTCGTTAAAAACTTCGCGGAAGATCCAAATATCGAATAGAGAAAATATTAATCGTTCTCGCTTCTCTCTATAGTTAACCTCGGTTCCAAAACATCGCATTGAAATTTTTTTATGGCCAAGAGAAGCGTTAATGGTAAAAGTTTGGGCGGAACTTTGTTATGGAAAAAGACATTTATGCAGCTGAGGACTTAAAAAAAAAAGTTATCATCGTTACGCCTTACTCCCAGGGTCGTTTATATAGCAGAGTTCAGCAGCAATAACAAAGGATGTTATCCTACACTGGTGCTTGTATCATAAATTAAGCTAGAAACTAAGCTAGAATATTTCCATTTAATATTTATCCTCTGTAGCTAACGAAAAAGGAGGTTAAGTAAGTAATTTTTTGGTGGGGCAAGGGTTGTAATGAGAGTAGTTATGGGAACCTAAAGTTTTCTGGCATGCAAACAAGGAAACGTCAATACATGCGTTTAACTAAGAAGATGTTTTCCATTTTCTTCAATACTCTACATCGATTTTTGAACATTGATTGACGGAATTATTGAAACTCCTTATGATTTGAGTTAAAAACTGTGTAATCATAAAGAATTTGAATTTTAATCCTTGCTATTTGTTTATTAATAGCCTTATTTTTCGTGATAGTTTTGTTTAGTTGATCATATTTTAGTTTTTCATTTTGGTTTACATATATCCTTAATTTCCGGGTTTCGTGAGATGGGAAATGTTGGTCGAGGGGATATTTCTATGACTCATCATCATCTCTGGTCAACAATTCGAAGACGCAGCTCTCCACTCCATTCTCCTATCAGCTAATCTTGTCACATCTACGCATTTCTTCTCTGTCACATCCATCTTTATCTGTTCCATACAATTTGTTCGAGGTCTTCATTATCTGCTCTTGCCATTTACTTTTTCCTCGACGATTTTCTTTAGCAGACTATCATATATCAAGATTTGGCCTGTAAGTTTGTTCAGTGATGCTATTTAGGTTTTCATGAGGCTACTCTTCTCTCCAAATCTTCTTACGACTTCGTCATTATTTACTCAGTTGATCCATTTGATCCTCATAATTCTTCTGTAGTACCAAATTTCAAATGCCTCCACCCTAGATCTCTGCTGCTGTCATTGTGTATCCTCACTTCTGTAGAGAAGCATACTCCTAATGTAAGTTATGAATCATAGCTTATGGTAAATTTTTTCCTTACTTCGTTGTTTAAATTTATTGCTGCTATTAGATCTTTATTCAACTTTTGTAAATTACCATACACACTCCATTATTAAATATTTGCCATTCACTTTATCTTGCACGACCATTCAATATTCAGAAACACGCTCAACTGCAAGGAGAATCGCATGCGATTGCGATTGAAACGTAACCTTGTCTTTCCCTCAGCCAAACCGTTTTTTTTTTGTTTCCTTCGTCGTGTTTCGGAATTCGCGTCGAAGAATTCAAGACCGATAAGCTTATTAGCATGCCGGAAGCGATCCTTGTCCTGCGAAGGCGATTCCTTTTTTCGGGAATGCTTGTTCTCATTTTTATTTCTCTGTGTCCCTTTGCATCGGAAGGACCTCCCCTTGCCTTGTTAGTAAAAGTAGGGAGTGCGCATTTGGTGAAAGAGAGGGTTCGTATGAAGAATTCAGGAGTGTTTCGGAGGATACGCGCGGAAGGACAGAATTGGATGGCAGGGAGGCAAGACAAGCAAAAGACCGAGTGACGACGACAGCTGAATGCTGATGGCTTATCAGATAGGTTGCGTCCAGGTTTTCTTTGTAGCGGATTATTATTAAATGCGTCATGTTTGGACTAATCCTTTTTTATCTTTGGCACAGATTACAAGTGTTGAAATTCTATGGAAGTAAAACTCAAATTGCGGAAAGTTATTGCTTATCCTCGAAGAACACTGCATTAAGTTTTACCGGGAGTTGCCACGGTTATAACGATAATGGAGTCACCCGCAATGGACACATTTTGCGAAAATTACAATAAGAAAAAATCATCCAAGTAGGCTTCCGCGGAGATTATGATGATATTTAGTGATTTTTCTGGGTATTCTTCCTATATAAGATACCTTCAGTGGACCTGAGGAAGCCAACTGGAACGTTGGCGAAATATTGTCCCACAAAATGGGTAAACGCGGAATAATACCCGGAAAAATCGCTAAATATCAAGAAACAATCATTCGCCTTGATTGGGATTCGAACCCGGATCGGAAGTCCACAAATTTTCCGAGGGAGGAATGCCGCCTCGGTAGCTTAACTGAACTAACTAACTCGAATTCCGGTCGAGTGCTTTAGCCATTTAAGCTAGCGAGGCGTCATTTCCCTATAGAAATTTGAATGGGAATGAAATTTGAACCCTGAGGGCATGACGCTCCGGCACCTTAAATGGCTTGAACATTCCATCGGAAATCGGGGGATCCGGGTTCGAATCCCGGTCAAGGCGAATACTTTTTTTCTCTGTGGAATTTTCACACCAAAGAACTAAGTCGTTTACTCATACTGGCAGCCTTGTGCATACAGAATGCAGCTTCAACAAATCATAGCTCACCTCGCAAAACTGAGCTGAATTACGGAAGCATATGAGCATAGTCTCATAAGATGAGAAATTAATTCCCCTCTAAGTTTGGTTTTTGGTAAAATGGAAGAAAAATGGTGATTTCAACTGCGAAATATACCTAATGTAGATTTGTACCGCTTGGGGTTAAATGTTTTAATGGTATTAAATGGGTTTATTCTGAACCTCAAAGTGCTGATTGATGAAACTAATGGCGTATGCCACTTGCCAAAGATTTCAAGTGAGGATGGTTTATTAATGGTCAAACCACTTACATTTTTAAAGAAATTCATTGAACATGACCCCAGCATAGGCATCGGTTTTTATATAGAGCGAAATCGAATTTATACTCATGAAAACACCCGCGAGTCACCGCCCACGATGGGATTTCTCTCTCAGACGATAGCAGGGTGATGGGCACTAAAAACGCACCAGCCATCATATCTGTAGATTACTTTGCAATAATACCTTTTTTATAAACTCGCTTTGTCGTTTTTCATCTTGTCCGGGTCCCCCTTTCCGATTAGCTATCAAGCTAAAATTTTGAGGTTAACTTAGAATCAGATGACAATGCAATATTCTAACTCTTATTTACTAGGATTTCACTGTACCTCGATTGTCATTCATAAAAAAGGGTAAAAAGAGTACATCACCCTATGAAAAAGGAGGATAGAGGGTGATAAAGTAGGACACTTGAAATATAACGACAATTTCATTATTAACAACAATAAAAATTGATTAGCAGTATGATTTTGTGCATATTTCTGTGGATCTAATTTTTTCAAACAATTTTTGCATTTATAACTGAACTCTTTTAATAAATTTTTACTGAGGCAATTTTTAATTTGTTTCTCCGCAGAGATGAAATTAGAGAAGATACCCTTTCTGCATTTGTATGTGGGCTGTTTTTTTTCAACCTTCGATGGGTCATGAGCAGAATACTAAGTGGTGGATTAAAAATTATTTCATTGCCAAATATTGAGCACGCTTATGGTATCCTTTCAACATAAACGCCTGGGCGATCGAGGAATTGGTCGTGGCTGTGGACAAGCGTCACTATACCTTCTTCATACAATGTTGCTGCCAATGACTTCGAATGAATTTTGCCTTTTCCCTGAAGCACATCGCCCGTTTGAAAACGCTTTCCCTCTTTACCACTTCTTCATTTCAGCGTAAAGATGGAAGTTACACGGCACTAGGTCAGCATTGCACGGAGGGTGACCAAACATGTCCCATTGAAATTTCTCAAGGAGTAGTTGGGCTGTATCAGAGCTGAAATAACGGGCGTTTTGATGAACCAGAGCACTTCCAGAAGTCAGCAAGTCTCTTCTTCTGTATTGAATGGAGATGGACGTAATGTTTCACACTGTTTCGCACTCTAGTCACAGTGCATTAATAAAAAAATCTCTTTTATCGGAACAAAGGTCAAGTCATGTCAATGCTGAAGCCTTTCCGTCAGTTTTCTGGCTGTTTCTCCATAGTGACCACTTGGCGGGAGAAACAACTGAGGCAGCATAGTTAATGAGATTGCAGCTAACCTTAAACTAACTATTTACTGTCAGAAATAACTCGAGCGTGTAGTGCGGAGGACTCGCAGTTGCCCTATTCGCGCAGTATCCACCTATCGAATTGATTTTTAAAATAAACTTTTCAAATTTTGCCGCTCCCTGAAATCTGCCGCCCGGGGCACGTGCCCCTCTGTCCCGCCCTAGTTCCGGGCCCATCTGTGATACTCTGTCGCATGATTTAGTGGATTATAAAAAATGATTATTTTCTTCAATTTTGTGTAAATGTTTTACGCCAAATACCCATGAGACAGCCATTTGGGTGGGAAACGCGGCAGAATAACATTAAAGGCGAAAACTACTCGGACTCATGGTGGTTCATCAGACTAGCCATTATAGCTAGATACCGCCCGTTGAGGGAGCGGGGTTGTTGCCATCTGCTGCCGCGAGGTAGTCAACTAGGGCCACTGCTCCTGTACATTGTCGGGCCCTGAATGACTAGAAGTTCAGTAGCCTTCCTCGTGTTGAGTCAGCCGTACCTTCGCTTCTGTGAGGTGAAGATTGGGCTTGGTTCGCTGTGAACGTCCGACGAAAGCAGCTGTTTTCTGCCAGGCTACCAGCCGGAAATCCTCAGGTTGGTTCATTGTTATCAGCGCACTGTAGTGGACATTATCAGGCGATGACAGAATAAACTTTGTTGTATTCACTAATATTAGTTAACCTAAAGAAGTTAATTTTTTCATTTACCATAATGGAACGTTTTCACACAGTGAAGCCTGAAATCATTAGTTATATTATTAGGCGGGTTAGAATAGGAATTCACTGGAGCTTTTAGAATTCAAAAATTCTTGTTCCCACAGCAGTTTTACGAGTTTGAAGTCGACAGCGAAGTATAGGCTGAATTTAATTCGTTCATTCTGAGTAGGGTTTTTGTCTCAGACGACGTGAAAAATGTTCTTCGTTTAACTTCGTTCCAAGGTGGACGTGATCACGAGGAGAAATTAAAGAAAGTGGACTGCATAACAGAGAGATATAAAATGTCATTTTTTCCTCGTGCTACCAGGGATAACAGCGGTGTCTCCATTAATATAATTAATGTCTTCACTCGCTAGGACGACTGATTGCATGTTTATTATACTCTTTTTCAATTTTTCTCACCTGGCTTGTATTTACTGTCTATAGGACTGACTAACAGTCGGCAGGTTTTGCATTTGAATGAATGTGCACGTATTTTCGTCACTATGCGTAATATTTTTATGACCATGTGGCGCACATGTGGTGATTGTATTTCACGGTGGTTATTGGTCGCCTCCTGCCAATCACCCGATTGGTGGTTTGTACGGTGTTTTGTAGATGGAGATGTATAAAGTAAGCCAGAAAATAAGCTACGTGCTCCTGTGGGTGGGGCTCCTTCCGAAATGGGAAAATGTAACTACTGTAGTCTGAATGAAAGGGATCCACTTAGAAAATCTATTCAATGCACTAATATACGCTTTTCCATTTTTTCACATCATTTTCTTGGGTGTGACAGCGACGAAACGCGTCGTGTAGTGTCTTGTAAAATGCTTTGAAGTGGACCGTGAAAAATCTTTTTCATTTATAATCGAACGGTTCCACCACGTATTACCTATAATAACGAGCTGTTTTTAGCAGTTTTTTCCACCGAGTGTCTTATGGATCACTTTCTAATTTGCGTAAAACGTCAGTTACTCTCTATGTTCTTTGTTTATTGCATTGTATGGCAAATAGCGCATCTTTCTAGATTCTGAACAATTCACTGGAGCTTTTAAAATTCAAACATTGTTGTTCCCACAGCAGTTTTACGAGTTTGAAATCGACAATCCGAGCAAGCCACATACGATGACTCTTTTTCGGGCCTCCGACCTTGTCTGACTCTCCGTTCCCGCCGAATCTTCGCGACGTTTTAATGGAATACTTAACTATCTTTCTCAGGGCTGTTTGATGCCGACTACTCTGGTGATGGGCTTACATATACTGTTGTTAGTGGGTGAGGGCGAATTGGATGAAATTGGTGGAAATGGGTTTACCCGGTCGGAAACCCGAGAAAGGTTAACGGTATCAGTTCAGTGTGGAAAAATCAAATCCTTATTCAGTAAGACACATCCTCAGTTTACTTCAAGCCACATCCTCCATCGGTCTTTATTTAAATCTACAGCTACATAATACCCCGCAAGCCGCCTAAAAGACGTGTGGTAGGTAGAAAAGCCGCCTAAAAGGCATGTCAGGACACCAGCCGTTTACACATAAGAAGGAAGTGCTTTAAGGAAATTACGACTAGCATTTATCAAAGTCATTTATGGTTCGGGGGAAAAACGAGTTCCCATAGCTATCCGCTCGGCAAAACATCGCTCTTAATTTATCGCTTCTGTCGGACCTGGAAATATAGTGGGGCTCTAATAATATGTTCACCGTATCGCTCTTTAAGATATCCATTATCAGTAGTTCAAGGAATCTAAGCCTAACGCGCAGACTCCAAGTCTCCAGCGGTTCCCTGCCCAATTTGCTTAACACCTGGGTAACGCGGTCTGTACGCTCGTAGCAGTTATCGACGAACCGCGCAGACTTCCTTTATATTCTATTCAGTTCGCGGATTAAGTCTTTCTGCGCCGGGTCCCATACGCTAGCTGCATATTCAAGGTGCGGTAGGACGAGTGCGAAATAGCACCTTTCTTTTACTTTCTCATCCGAAAATTTTCGCACAATACGCTTGATGAATCCTAACCTCTTTAGGGGTATGCCGCAAATATTCCTTATATGTGTTCCTCACGAAAGGTTCGAGGTTATCGTAAATTATCGTAAGGTACTTCACTTTGTCTGTTTGCCTTTGTTTTAATACTATCCACAGTATAAACATGGATATAGTTGTTGATAATGGCTTCCGGGTGCAGCTGCGTGTTGCGCTTCGTCGTGCAAGCTTTCGCGACCGTTGCAGGACGCATCATCAGGCGATGAATGAAATTACGGAATTCGGTGGTCAATTAATATACTCGTCCACCTCCCCCATCCACCGGAGTAGTGGGGGAGGGGGGCGGAGTTGACGTCAGCAGAACTCTCACCCCTGTCCTTGAGCGACGAGCGGACTCTTCTTGTCTAGCGAATAACCTTGTTGGTAACATATTCGTCGTCTTCTCTTTCGGAAAATCGTTTTCCACGTCTGGCTGAGTTTAACGCCGTCCACTCTGTTGAAATTTTGGGGGCATTTTTCAATTTCAATAGCCTCCCGAATTAGTCGTCGATGATAAAATTTTTCTTGGGCTAAAACCTGCGTCTCGTCGATTAAAATTCGATGTCCATCTTCTGAGTAGGCATGCTCCGCTATCGCCGATTTCTCCGTGTCACGATGTAATATCGCACGGCTGTGTTCTTTGAGACGAGAAGTCACGGAGCGCCCTGTCTGCCCGACGTAAGATTTCCCGCATGAGCACGGGATTCTATAAACGCCATGGATATAGTTGGACGAACTCTGAAAAAAATGTGCGGACATGCATTTTCTCAGATTAAGTTCGAGTCCCCACTCTTGGCTCCGCAAATGAACATTGTTTAAATCCGATGATAGAACTTCATAGTCAGAGTGATCACTACGTGATAGATGACAGCGTCGTCAGCAAATAAACGTATTTTTTGCTAATTCGGGGCATAGGTCATTAATATATACAATGAACTAAAGGGGGTCGATCACGCTTCCTTGTGTTTAATGAATGGAGATGGATTCTTCACCGAGGGAAACCTTCCCACTCTCTGGGTGACTTTTCTTGGGTTTCTAATCGGGTTAGGGTGTGCATTATGAATGTAGACGTTTCGGTGACAGACATTCCTATCATCCTCATTGTTGAAGATCATCACTTCGTTGGCAAAGTCTCGAAACACAACGTCGGCATCCATGCATCATGCAGACCCTAACCCGGGAGGAAACCCGTGAAGACTTAACCCGTATCATTCAAATTTTAAGCCTGAGCTCCTTCTTATATTTATCTATTGGTTTCCCGTATATAATTAATCTTTAACAGATATTCTATCTTCTCTTCCTTCATGCTACTCTTGGAAGAAATATCCTCGTCCCTGGACGAAGTGTAGGTAGAAGATGTGCGAGTACCCATTATAAGTTTTCCGTTTGACAAAGCCTTTCTCAAAAGTTCAATGAGTTACTTCAGTCTGAACTACAGTGTAAGTACGTTTAGGGTGAACTTATGTGCACACACCCCTCCCTGACGTAAGGTCATATTTTGTCTGTCCTAGTTTCATTTATATCGTTTATTCAATAGGGTGTATGTTCAGATAAATTTAGTTTGAAGGCTTCATCTACATCTACATAATGGACCGCGAGCTACCTCTAGGGTGCTTGGCAGGGGGTGATCAATCACCAGCATGCAGTACCTATGCAATAAGATTCCCACATGCACACCATACGGTCCGAAAAACGCTACGTATAGTAACAAGTTATACTACCGCATTCATTCAAAGGCAAAATTTTCTATCCACTCGTTAAGGTTTTCTACCGATAATGATAGAACACACACACTTCATCAAACAAAAGTGCTTCACTAAACAGTAGCTTTGCTTTGGAATTCGGATTAGATTACATTTTCTCAATGGAAAATATGAAAATCGTCATTCAGGTATGATTTTTTTGTAGCACATGAAATGAGCTCATGTAATTCCATTAAAGAAGTCACAAGAACATGTCGGTTTAGCATTGCATCTGTTGCAGTTTCGCGCGAATTGTATTTTGCAGCGCCAATTGGCAGCTGTATCTCTTTCAGTGTGACTTTCGCCATTAACCGTAATGGAAATGGTCTTTTGCCATTGACGATCGTCTCGCATGCGTTATATGTGTGGTATATATGAATTACTGTCTCAATTACGTATTACTGCGGTGTATTCCCTCGTGAGAAGTGCAAATCGATGACAAGTAGCGCCACGAGTGGCGATTTTGAAATCTGATTTTAAAAACATGGAGCGACAATAATTGTAGTGGAGGACGTAAGAATCCACTAATGTAATATTCGTTCTGTGAGAATTCACTAACTTATATTTATATTTACGCAAAGTAATGTTCCTTTTTCAGTTTTAGCCGCTTAATGCAATAGATATTACCCTAAAACGATATTTCGGAATTTATTTCTGTAGCCAAAGTTTTCCAAGTTACAAAGAAATAGAAGGTTAGCTTTAAAAAAAATCATCGAAATATAGAGATGTTAAAAAATACTTGTTAATTGAAGTATCGATAGTTTACTACATCTATTATGTCTGTTTATATCACAGCTGTGACGATGCAAATATGTTTTAGCGGAATACCGGTGGTAAAACATTGCTTTCTCCAGATAAAATAGAGTAAGCGATCACGAGGAATGTGACGCTTGAACGGCTTGGGAAATGAGATTTGTTTGCAAATCATTTTTTAAGTGGGAATAAAATTTTGTGGATATTGTGCTATGAAGTTTCCGGCCTATTCTCTCTGAACTATTCTATCCTCGAAAGCATTGCGTTCTGGTTAGAGTACATATCCAATTTTATGCTTCTTGTTTTGTTAGGTAGTGTGACCGACGGTAATTGAGTTGGCGGCACGTGGGCTAACATGTCGCCGGTGCCAGAAACCTATCCTCACTGCGGTGGGAAGGGCCCTCATTAATTTTTCGCGGGAGTAATTGAATGCGAGTTAGATTACCTGCACCATTACTCATTACTAATTTGTGTTGTACTGGGTTAGCGCGGTCGAGCAAGTTGAGACTGACGTATTGTGTTATCCTGACCAAAATGCAGATGAGACAATCAATCCCTTTCAACGCCGTAAAAATCCTAATGGAGTATTATCAAGAGTTGTAACGCCGCTGGTTTCCTCTCATTGATTTCCTTGCGTATTTTTATTGGTTGTATTATCAGTTAACGTGGGTTGTTTATTTGTTGTCAAGGTGTCGTGCAGGTTCGTTTTTCGAGGTTGATTGCTCAATGAAAAATGGGGAGACGTTTGAGTAATCGAACTTGTGTGAAGAAAGATCTGGCGCCTTATTGGCGAATATATTGAATAAAGTTTTCTCGAGTTTGCAGCCGGGTGATAATATCCATTATCTCAAACGTTTCGAGATGCGACAAGTCTCTCGATATCACAGAATGATGGCACAGGTGTCATGACCGCGGCCTGTATTTATACCAGTGGTCATGGCACCAGCATCGTTACCTGATGATGAGGGAAGTGTATGACCTCTAAACGTTAAAGATAATGGGCACTCTCACCCGGCGGGAAACCCTAGAAAGCCTCATTCAGTTCTAATTTTCGATTTGTTTACCACTTTTCATCGTCAGCATAACAACGGCAATAATGTAGGGGTGACTGTCGTAACTTTGAAGATACTTATTTGAATTAATGAATGTTATTCATACGAACAAACCAGTAGGTGACAGAGCGGTCAGAGAGCGAACAGGACGACTAAACGAGTCCAAGTAGATGGCGTTAGGGCGTCTGACGGAAGAGTTCATTTGGAAATCACAATATTCCTCGTATTAGGGGTATGGTACTTTACGATATATCCTTTCTCCTACAATAATTTTATGGAGTAAATCACCCTCATCCTTAAATCTCCGTGTTTGATTTGTATTGAACATTGGACTGAGCGCTGAGGAGCCCTAACCGGTCGCGTACTTTGCTTACGACTTAAACCGACCCTTTACCGTTTTCTAGTCTATTCGGCACATATACTCAACTCACGAGTTGAATGAATCGGGCGAAATTCAGGAAAAAAAATTCCAGAGGGTTGGCATACAAAGCATGAAAACTGTGAACCTCGCGGGAATAATTTAAGTATACCGGGACTATCCACTAGAGGTGGGAATTTCGGTTCATTTGGTGGATTCGGCTCATGGGATTTGATTCGTGTCAATGAATCGGTTCTTTAAATCGTTCATAATTTTACCGAATAAACCGTGGGAATCTCGAATCCATGTGAATCATGAATCCATGGAGAATATGTATGTATCCATTATGTATTCGTAATCAGGAGCGGATCCACGATTTTTTTGGAGGGGGGGCAACAATTACTGTGGTAATTTTCTATTTATTTTTCATGAAAGTTATTAAAATGAAATTAAATGGTTGCGTCTCCGTAATACACAAAATAAAACGAAAGTAATGATAACCGTGTTAAAAATCTTGTATTTTTTTAAGCGTCTGGGGGGGGGGGGGGGGGGGCGTGTCCCCTTGCCCTCCCCCCATGCTTGAATCCATGAGAATCTATCAACTTACTGCATTTCAAAAGATTTTATCATGTTCTACGAAATCAGTGTATGTATAGTTCCGTCGCACTAAAATACATACCGCATATTCCCATTTGTCAAATCAATAGTGATTATGGTGAATAGTTCATTTTTATTGCCAACCTATGAGGCCATTCGTCATAATCTAATGATACTTCACCGCCTTTCATAGGTAGCATCAACGCAGTCTAGCCGAATTCAAATCGTTCTTATTGAACGATTTGGATTTGGAGGATTTGAATCTTCCATCGTTCACTTTGAACGATTTGGATTCGGCGGTTCATTTCAATCGATTTGGATTTGGCGGTTCATTTTGAACGATTTGAATGGAAATCGTAGGTTCAATTCATTCGGTTCATGCCCTTGAATCGTTCATTTTGAACGATTCATTCATGAACGGCATAGCTCTGAATTACCGGGACTAGCCGCGATGATAACTTAACGGAGTCACCCGCAATGCACAAATTGTGCGAAAAATAAACCGAGAAAAATCTTGACCCCGATTTCCGGTCGAGTGTTTTAGCCAGTTAAGCTACCGAGTGGACCACTTGTCGCACCACCGCCATGTCCGATATAGCCCTCTAATTTCCACAGAGGAGAATGACGCCTCGGTATCTTAACTGGCTAAAGTACTCGACTGTAAATAGGGGGATTCGGGTTCGAATCCCGGTCAAAGTGAATGATTTTCTTCTCTGTGGATTTTTCGCAGAGTTCGCGGGAAGAGCTTAACGTTGCCGAGAGCTAACAGGATAGTGTGCTTCGGGGATAGAATGCCTCGATTGATAAAATATCATGGATATTTAAAAATTAAGGATGGCAGACCTCGCTTTTCACCGTGATAACCTTGCTGAAGCCGGCCGCGACGCCACCAGTCTATGTGAGACTACTAACAAACGAATTCTATGTAATATTACAGTTTCGTAATCTTCCGACTAAAATAAATTCACGTCGAGTAGCAATCAAACCTTATCAGCAAATAACGAATGGAATGACCATGTATATAGAATAATACAGCGTAGGAAAATATAATATTTTACGTGAGCTAAAATGCGTTGAACATTAAAAGGTCCCAAGGTGAGGTAAAGAATTTGTCAAGAAATTTATCCAGGAGGCAATAGGGTAGTTTCCTTCATCAAAGAAAACGAAACGCATTGATTGCGATTCGTTACCCACCATTAGTGAATTCATAATATACAAATTATTTGGTTTTAGAAATACCGGTTTAGACGAATGGCAAGGGTCAATTTTATCCTCATTTGAAAAAGGCCAGATTGGCGCCCATGCGATTCCACTCCACGTGACGTCACAGGGACCTACTTTCTATACGAGTAGATAGGAGTTTAACATTGTCTGAGACTACCAATGCATGCATGAGGCACAGAACTCAGGGAAACATCTCATAATAAGCACCCATTAAAATTGCCTAAGTTCGGAAAGTTTCCTGCGTTTGATAAAGTATTAATAATCCTTATTTATGCCTAGCGCTACCAGCTAGCAGGGTACTCTGCTACCTGCTAGCGGCCTGTGTCGTATTAGCGCTCAAGCCTCGTCTCAAGGTCACCTAACAGGGCGGCAGCGGGAACCAGAAATACGTCACACGGACTTTTCACATCATTCCTACTTAGCCGTCGCGTTTTCGCGCACTTGAAAATTTTCACTTTTCATTTAATCGCGGAAAATAGATATGGTCATTTAAAAATCTAAAAGCGTGAAATACGTACTCCAGGAGCAATAATCTTTCGGTTTAGGCAATAAAAAAATAATAGGAAACCACCCTATACTCACTTTAACTGATTAAAATCATTGGCCCTTGCATCAGATACATACTTACAATAATTACAGTATGCCTCAATTAGTGAAATTTTAACAATGGATACATTGAAATATCGCCAACGAAGATAATTTATTAACTTGCGTTAGGGGTAGAATACCACGAAATACTCACGTTAGCCATGAACAAACTTTAGTCTTCACTCTGGAAAGTTTATCCTTTTCCATTAGAGCTCCATACCCGTGTAGCATTCGGGGACAAAGCGAGGTCTTTTACCCATTAAGCACCAAGTAATTACTGAATTCCTCTTCCAGCTGCAAATATCCGCCATGCAATACAACTATCACAGTCGCCTCCATGGAGGTTGAAAATATACTGGAGGGGGCATAACTGGTTCCGAGAGTTGAGCGCAGTGTGGCAGGAATGGGGGAGCTTGGGTAGGAAAGCCACGCCTACTTTAACCGAAATATTGAAAATCCCATAAGAGTCAATGCTAACTATTTCGTGAAATATTCCGTCATGATCGTTGTTACGTTAAAATACACTATCGCAAACGAACAATGTAAACATTTCTTCTATTATCATGGGAAGCCATCATGAAAATATGCCTCGAATAACTTTTCCCAAGGAAAAATTATTGTCAATCACCACGGTTCCACTGTGCAACTAGCTTAGCCGAAAATAACATTTTACAAGTGTAAAATATCCATTCCCCTGCACTCTAGTGGTAATTAATAAGGTTATAGCCAGCGAAAATTTTACGGTAATAAGGGCCGGTCGCAATAGAAGTACGAGAGTATGTTCACGACGATATATTATCACCACGATATGACTATATAGACTCTTTAATATACGCAGTAGTATGACGAACGATCGGAAAACTTCGACGACAATCAAGAAGTAATAGTTGCATTTTCATTTTATAAACAAGAGGCGGTATAAGGAGTGGAATACTTGATTATATAGGTACACTGTTTGAGACTAAGTCCGAAAATGGGCAAACCAAGATGGCGGAATTCTGACCACGCTTACAACTCGAATACAGCGCCTCCAGTGCATTTACAACCTCCTTGGTAGCCTCGGATTGTTCTCTGCTGCCATCTAGCGTCCACATTCAAAAAGGTGAAACTGGAAACAATGGAAGCTCAAGGATATTGGTGCGACTCCCGGGAATCAAACGGCCGGGCCTATAAAAAAATAGTGCACCAGTGAAAACAGCGTGGAAGCAAGACTCTTCGTTTTGAATTTTTATCTTACGGACACTCAGTCCCGATGGCGAATATCCCGAATCACTAAACCAGCGTAAATTCTCCGACAGTCCCAATCACGCCTTTACAACATTCAACAAACGCGTTGAAAAAGTCATTCTTCATTCAAATCGAGTTATCTACCACTCTGCTCTTTGCTCGTTCTCGTATAAAATGTTTTTTTTTGTCAATTACCATGATTCCATCGTTATTGCCATTAACGTGAAAAGTGAAGGACTGCGTTAATATGATCACAATGAAATGGCGGCCATTGTCAAATGCCTCTTCCATCGTCCTCATGTCATTCTCCATTGCCAATTAACAGCCCTCAAATTGCGTTTTCCGTGCAATTACACACGTACATCCCGCACAGGGTGGGGTATTTTATTAACCTTGCTGCGAACGAATAATTAATTAATCGTGTGCATGGACAACGGAAAAGCTTTTTGCTGCTGTTTCCGGCTTTACTTCGTTCCCGCGAGCTTCGACCTTGTTATCAAATCATTATTACCTCATCATTAGCAATTGGTGATAATATAGGTCATAAAATACAGTTTCCTGCGCATGTTTAGCGCCATCTGAATTGCGCAAATATTGACATCTCTCTCAGATTTTCTGCTTGTATCACCGGGCAAATTGACTATTTCTTTTTTGTTTTTTTTTTTTTGGAAGCCATCTATTCATTTTGAAGAGTCATAATATCAAATCTGCTCCTAAATATTCGAGAATTTTATCTTTAATTCACTATAATACAAGCACTGCACATCTATAGTCATTAACTATCTATGGAGTTGAGTTTTTCCACTAGTGCAGAATATACCCATTTTTAAAGAAAAATTAAGTCCTTCCAGCCTTGTGCACGTCCTTTATGACTCGGAAGGAAAATAATAATGTTGAATAATTCAATGAAGAAATACATTTGTTACTTACACATAATTCAAACACAGAAAAAATCTTTTAAGGTAATTATTGTTTATGAATTTTCTATTTTCTATTGAAAATAAAGTCATTCATAAATTTGAAGTTTTATATGACTCCAGAAAATCAAGCATCGAAACAGCAATATCATAAGAGTTATACTAGCCCATTAGTGCCAGGAAACCTCCTTATTAGGATTATGCAATAATTCGTTTTCTTCATGCAACATGAAAAAAAGATAATTGACCCTATTTCCAAATTAGCAATGTTTGCAAATCGAAACGAAGTTTCTGAACCTTAGCGGCCAAAATTCGAACTCCGGAAAGTTTGTAACGTGAATGAAGGTGTTTTCGTGATTTCATGGCGGTGTCCGTAAAGAGAGAGCGATTGATTTAATCAATATTTTATCATGATCATTATATTATTGGTATTATATTATAATGAGGCTTCTAGGAAAAGTGCTCCCATAAATTCATTTTCACTCTAATGATTTTTTTATCAACTAACTTTAAGCCGAAATTGTTTTTGGTACGCGTGATATTTCGGCGACTTTCGGCGGACATGAACGGCACATTTACACCCACCAAAAACAGAATCGCTCATTATTTTGCGAAAGGTATGGCGAATTGATGTTGGCATTCTTTGCTGACAAGATAGACTTTAAGCTAATGTGGTTTATTATTGAAATTACCTCTCTGGAGTACAAAAAAGTGGACAGTATGAAAATTTTTATTTTATTAGTTCATCATGATATTCAGGGTCGGATCGAAGGGGAACCCTGATGGTATTCCTCCGCATCTCGCGAATACAGTTGACCTTTGCAGACGGAGAAATGAGGTAAATGATGGAATATAGATGGGGAAAAGATAGTATTATCCGAGTAGCGAAAAGATTATATTTTTTTAGTTTTGGTACATTTTATACTGGTTTTGGAAAAACCGTATTTTAATAAAAATAATTTTTCATTTTATTTTCAGCTTTGTTTGATGATTCTGTTCAATCGCTTTTATTTACGAGTAAAAATTATATTAATAATGAGTGGGTATTGTGTTTGAATTCGATGGGCCGCATCAAACAAACATAGTAGATATCTATTGGTCATTTACGAGTTAAAAAAATTAAGTGTCGGGTTTCCAATGGTACCCCTGGAAACAAAGCCATTACATCTATATTCAAATATTAGATACCCAGAAAGCCACCAACAGAGGTGCTTTGCTGGGAGTGAACCAACAACTATACGCACCAGAGGATTAAAATTACTTCCACGTACATGAACTACGCGAATTGTACGCTAGTCATCGCAAATGAGCTATGGGGTTAATCTATATCCTACTTAGAAAGGAATTCTGCCTATGAAGCTTTAATATGCGGAACGTGCCGTTAGAAATATTAGAAAAGTTCAGAAACATGAACTAAGGAATACACAAGTTAGTAGAGATTCACTATAAGTCAACTAACCTATTTCAAAGTCCTTAAGGTGCCGTTATAGTCTCTCAAATATCGATACCGGAAAGAAGACATTCTAAATCTATCTCCCCTACAGTCTATCTCCTTTATTTTAATTTACGATCTACTTTAGCGTGATATGTTGGCGACCGTCACCAACAGCTATATGTCTTGTACGTTACAGGTAGTTTGTAGATTGCCGTGTGAGACCGTTGTTCTACGTCATCGAACGAACTCGATATTAATTCAACTTGATTATTGGCGATTTGGAAAAAGCACAAAGATAAAATTATTCCTTAAGCTACATTTTCGTAAATTAAAGTAATCAACGAAATATAAAATTACCTACTGCGAGATTGTAGAACCAATTTTACCTCAACCACTAATATTTTACGGTATTGGCCCTTTCGTCATTCTGAGTGTGTTTATTTTTTACACGTTTTTTCTTATCTTGATTCGTCTGTATGTCTACTTCATTGATGGAATCTTGTAATTGATTTTGAACCCACTTTCCATTGTTGGATCGGCTTGATTTTTTGCAAAATTGCTTTTTCCTGATGACAATACACTATTCAATATTTGGCTGAACATTGCGTAATTATTTTTTTCTGATGATGAAACACTATTTAATATTCAGAAATTTAAAATTAGTGTGCATTGTGTTCTAATAAATTAACAAAAATGTCCGTATGGAAGTATAGTTTCAAATTTTCGTTAGTTGTAAATTTTTTGGAGAAATTTCTTTAATAGCTCCGGTTTCACCGATTACGGGATGCACCGCTAAAAAAATAGAAATTAAAAATAAAATGAAAAAGGTAATAATACCCTTTTAAAAAAATTTCTCATAAACGCATTCAAATGCACAAAAATAAGCTTTTCATTACTCGCAGAATGAGGCGTTGGTGCTGATTTGGTTTAGATATTGATATTGCATTCCAATTTTCAATCACCATTCAGGTGAGTAAAAATTCCTCTTTACTCTGCTTTGTGAAAAACTTGATCTGCACCCTCACTTCATTATCCGAGTAATGAAAAGATTATATTTTTTTAGATTTGGTACATTTTATACTGGTTTTTGGAAAAACCGTATTTTTATAAAAATTATTTTTCATTTTATTTTTCAGCTTTGTTTGATGATTCTGTTCAATCGATTTTTACCGAAAACCGCGATCAACGCTAACTTCGGTGAATTTTTATATAACCTTTATTAGGATAGTTTTACGCGGATTAAATTGTTTCAATTTTCAAAGCGATCCTCTAGAATTAAACCTAAAGCTCTACCCCCGCGAAATAGATATAATTACAGCGACTGTGGTTGTCTAATTGAAAACCATTGTAATTAATCTCTCGTATAATTAATTTTATATGGAATACCCTTCCAACTCATAGTGCCTTATTTGCCAGTGGCGCAATCAATGCCACGATATTCTTTATTCGCTATATTTGACCCTTGAATGTGTTATGTATAAAAAACGCTATGGGTTATATGGGATAAATCGGTTAAATTATGTGCAGTATTTTCGGAAAATCCACTGCTCTCATCAAAATCATTTTGTTTTTCGTGCATAGGAAAATCGGCTGAGCGAAGTCATATTAAAGTTAAACCAGAAAATAATTAATGAAATTACGCAGGATGACCCGATTGATTGAATACAAACCACCAATGCAATCAACGATATTTAATAGTTAATCGACTGGAATTGAAAAAACACGCTAGAACTCGCAACAAATCAGCCTATTAATCCATGACCCTATCGTATACCCCAATTTACTAGTTTTAATCATGATTCATTATTTAGATGCTCATGGATTTATGGGCGATGTGAAGTTAATTTGATTTTATATCCCATGCAGAAATTTTTATACATATATGTGTATGTATAAAATTCTGAGCTTGCAAGAGGTAAACCTGAGTTTTGTGCAGTGATGTTTTTTCTTTTACATATTATAGTATAGTATTATGCAAAGATTCCTCAGAGAAAAAAAATCATTCGCCTTTAACGAATCACAGCGATTAAACCAAAGGAAAATATCACTTGACACACTGTATTTTAATCTTAATCTTATTCTACATTCACTTCAAGATGGCTTTCTCACTAACAATAACTTATTTATATCTCATCACCATAGCCACCACCACCATAAAATCAGCAAAAAGAAATCAAAATAAAAACAAAAATGCTCACAGACAAATAAAACACAACAAATGAACTCAAAAATATAAAACAAACCAAACACATACAAAAGTGATTTCGGTCATAAATACAAATACATCACCTTGACCAGAGTTCGATAGTACCTGATCCCTTGATTTTTGGTCGAGGGCTTAGCCAATTAAGCTACCGTGGCGTCATTCCTCATTTGGAAAATATGTGGACTTTACCGGAAAACTTTGCGGGTGACTCCGTTATAGTTATCACTGCGGCTGGTTCCTGTTAACTCAAAAAATTTATAATGTTACTTTTATTTCCATTTGAAAATTGTGTATTATCTTTGGCGGTAACTAGCCTTCATCACTTTTATTATCATTCCATGAAAATTTTCATATCTAGATATAGATGAATCAGTTGAAGGTGTGGTGCTAATGACCTCAGTTGTCAAGTAGCCCTAAATAACCAATACTGCCCCAATGTAATCATTGCACGTAGCCTCCGAGTCTCTTGTGGATCCCAGCCTGATTAGTATAGTAGCTGTACAACGCTCACTCATGTTAATAGTATTTAGAATTTGACAAATTGGCGTAAAGAGGAGCAAACCAAGATAGGAAAGAAAAAAAATGGAAAGAAATTTTTTAAAGCTAAATCAGATTCCTCAAGGTAACACTGATGACCATTGGTTCAATTCATCTTCTTTTTTCATTTTTACCGCGCCTTGATAGTGAAAAATAACCGCTGGACGACCTCTATGAAGTGAAGCAAGTATTCCTTGCAGGATGAGGATCGCTTCACGTCGGAGGGACTGCTTAATTTCGGCACCAGGAGTAAACCTCTGCTTCCATTTCTAGAGGACCAAATTTAAGCCCTGCCTCGTCCATCCAATGGGAATGGGAACGAAGGCCGCTGTAATTTGAAATGAGGTCGACAGGACTCCTTTATCTTCTCCGGTTTCGCTGATCACTAAATAAGTCTCCGTGTGGCTGAGGCGAGTTTTTCTTTCTGACCCCAGCAATGATGAATGGTGTGGAGGAGGCATCGAATCGAGATATTTGAGTCTTAACCCCTTGGGGAAATCACTTTGGGAGGAGATGAAAAAAAAATGATTCCTCAGCGGAAAAATGTATGGGTATATTTCAAGGGTTGACATTTCAGGGCTAGCGGGAGAGGTCGCGTAATGGAAAAATTGGGGGAAATCTAGCTTGCATTGATAATGGCTCAAAATTTTACTCCTGGAGTTGTCGTCCCTAACCTTTAACCAAGGTCATCAGGCAGGGGATGAATGGCTTGGAGTCCGTTCATTTTAAATTAAAATCCTCTCCAAAGTAATATTTAGACTTGAAATGATTTTGACTAAAATGATTTTGAGACGTTTTTTCACGGAAGATCATCTCCTGAGAAGCCAATAAAGCAGCTTGGTGGAGTAAAGGGTAAAGGTTTCACTATATTTGGATTAACGTTTATATTGTATTACTTTTTGTGTTAAAAAAATTAATTGTATCTATGTTACCACCCGATCGAATGGTCGACATGTAAATTTACACTAATAATATTAAAAAAATAATAATATGAATAATATAAATATAATATGAATAATATGAAAGGAATGCTCTGGCATTGACATTTGGGCGTCAAAATTTAAATCACGTTGCCCCCTGCTGATGTTATGCGTTTGTCGTTCATTTCGGACTGAACCTTAAATGACTAATGTGCATCCCTGCTGGGATTTTAATTATCAAACCTATACCATGTTTTCTCTATTACTCTAAAATTAGGCATTAATAGTTGATTTCTAAACCCGGCAGACATCCTTCCGAAGTCTATTGCTCAACCTCAACATTAATTTAAAAGTGGTTCCTGTTATTCGGCATTTAAAGGGAGGTAGTTCATAACCATTATCAATAATTATCATTATAAACCGATATTATGGATATCTTGGATATGGATACTATGGATATGGATAATGTTGATTAAAAAAATATAAAATTCCTCTTCGTAATGAACCTTTTATGTGAATTAATATAAATATGTTTGTTAGCAGTTTTCTATAAATAGCTCGCGGTAAATGTATTTAGAGTTTGGTCATTGTTCAGTTAGACCTCCCTGATACTAATACATCTCCGTTTCTATGATATAATCGTTGAAATTATCCACATGCTTACGTATTTTTCCCATGAATTCTTGCTTTTGAGGTTTTTCTAGCCATCTGTATAATTCCCAGCTCCCATCATACTTGATAATCCACAGTTTTCACCTAATATTATTGTCTGAGTATTGTTGATGTATCGGTGTAACAATAGAAATCTACTCGTACTATTTCATATTTTGACTTATTAGA
Source organism: Ischnura elegans (assembly GCF_921293095.1). Lineage (NCBI taxonomy): Eukaryota > Metazoa > Arthropoda > Insecta > Odonata > Coenagrionidae > Ischnura > Ischnura elegans. The sequence goes on along the minus strand of NC_060255.1, from coordinate 63,274,997 downwards.
AAATATACCAAACTATCGACCTCAGGTCGAAGCGACAAGTTAGGGATTATAAAATCTGCTGCCTTATTAATACTCCCTCAATATGTAATTATGAGGATTTTTTTTAACCATTTCTTTCTGAGTAAAAAAATGCATTTTGTCATATTGTGCTTAAGTACTATGAGCATATATTAATTAAGAACATAAAAAATGCCATCATAAGACCCCACGACCATATAACATTACGGAAAATTGAAGTACTCATTGTTGAAAACAGCGTCGTAAGTTCGATTTGTCGGCGCCAATCCTTTTCGTGGCGACTTTTTCAAATTACTCTGCTCGGTAGTGGGGAATTTCATGGAAACACTTTTTTTCTCATATACTTTCGTCTATATTATTATTATGTATTAGCACTATGTTCTTATTTCTTATATGGCTCCGGCTTATTAATTTAAAAATTTATTTATTATTCGCCCTACTCTCTAACCAATAGTTTAGTCTCCTATACACATGTAATATAACTAGATAAATGCAACTCTTGATCTTCCTCGGGAGACTTGTTCTACTTTTATGTTCCTTTGCGCAATTTCTACACCATGTTAAAAAGCCAATTCACCCTTAAGCATTAATGTTTCAGTTACTTTTAGAATTAAAAAATAAGTAATCAAATTATAAGACTAAATATTTAGACATTTTTTGATCGTTACTTATCGTTTTTTGCATTCTGGGACACGGAATGTTTTAAGTCCGTTGAGTAACGAATTTGAATGTGCACCACAGTGACGAATCTAGTTTTTTAAGGCAATGGCGATTCATTCCTTCAGCAAAAATCGTCAAAAGTACGATTAAATACTGGGCTTTCTCCAAATAATATACTATGTACACTCACAGTTTTTTTGTGATGCCATAACTCAATAACAAGGTAATTGACTGCGTACTCATACTATTGGCTGGTACACTTACGAGATGATGAGACACGTATATATATGCGGGTTACATAGCAACGATAGCTGCCCGCGAGGAACGACGGTATCGCACCAATGATTCCCACGTCGACAAGCTGAACCAAAATTACGTCGAGATTCCTCAATGCTAGTGTCTACCCCACGAATATCACAAAAGAGAATCCTCAAGCCGGTCTCTAAAAGTGTTGTCAAGCACCACGCATTTAAATAGGTCTACAAAAGTCGCCACTCGCGTCGCTATCGGACAAATTGATCTTAGTCTCACTGGAAAATAAGATACAGGTAATCAGCGGTTTTAACCGAAATTTATGCTATTCTAAACTATGCTAAATGCTATGCTAAAAACCGAGTTCTATGCGATTCCTCGCAATTTTAAACATTTTACCGAAAAATATTAGAAAAAGTGAATGGTATTGCACTCATCACCGTGCCGCGTTTTGAAAACATTTTTGAAAACCGATTAAAATGCGACCGAAGAGCCAACAGAAATCAGCCTTCTATGGGACGAAAGGGTCTAGCAGGTTAAGATGGTGATAAGTGCCCCCCAATATTTTGAGAAATAAAAAATATACACTTAAAGTGCATCTAATATTTTGTGTTTACCCAAAGTTACAGGCCTCAACAATGGAAAATAACCCCAGAAAAAATTGAAACACGATTTTTAGTTTTTTAACCATATCTCCAGTTTTTATTTTTGTAAAATCGGTTTCTTGATTTTAAATTGTGTATACTATTATGGCCTACGATTCTGATTTTTTTCAAAAATTTTGAACCGATTTTACAAAAATAAAAACTGGAGATATGGTTAAAAAACTAAAAATCGTGTTTCAATTTTTTCTGGAGTTATTTTCCATTGTTGAGGCCTGAAACTTCGAGTAAACACATAATATTGGATGCACTTTAAGTGTATATTTTTTATTTCTCAAAATATCGGGGGGCACTTTTCTCTATCTTAACCTGCTAGACCCTTTAGACTCTTTACAATCCCCTTGATCCACCTGGTGATTTCATGCCTTGGTTTTTGTCGCTTTCATGCACTCTTTTATAGCAATAACAGTATGCAAACAGGTCCCCTGACGTATATATTGTTTCGCTGATAAGTTACTCATCGCTAGCCCTAGCAGGTACCACATTAATTATCTCCTTGTTGCAAGTTTAATTTTTTTGTAATAAATTTCGGCTAAAAATTAGCGATTGCTTTGTGATTACTCCTATTAGAATCATGTCAAACATTTTCATCTCCCTAATGACTCCACTACATATTCGCGTAAGAACTGCAAATAATTGTGGTAACTTCCAGTCGATAGCATATGTAATAACTGCATCTAAATTATTCCAAAAATTAGTGTATTTTTCCATCGGACTGACCCACACAAATTTTGATAAATTTCCCAATTTCACAGTGACCGATAACACTTGTTTCATAACTGCCATTTGCAGATTGGAAGGTTAAGCTGTGATGCCAAACGGATAATTAAATATTGAAATAGAAAAGAAAATAAATATTCAAAATCGTCTGGGAAAAAATTAACAACTTCCCTAAAACTTAACGTCAAGTTGACACATTTAAATGGTGTAAATAAAGAGGTAAATTTTGATGGTGATATTCCATGTTTCGTCCCTTTAGTGTATCCTTGGATTATGAAAATAATACCGTGGATATACTTCGCTTTCCGAATTTGCCCCGAGGCGGCAGCGGCAGGGTGTATATCACCGCTAGTATCTCCGCGTCGTCTGATGCAACTCGGTCGACAGTCGTCTGTTTATCGCTAGTCACCGCTAACGCCGCTCCTACTCAAGAGTCGTCGCGTCGTCGCCCGGCGAAACGCGGTCGAGGAATATAAACAAGCGTTCCCGTGGAAACGGTTCGCGATGTGTAGATGAGGCTTTAAAGGCGCACACTTGACGAGTTGCTCGCCTGTGGCGCTGGCTGGCTGTCTTCGGCCCTGAGCACGTAATCTTCCCGCAAGCAGCGATGCATTCGCGGCTAAATTGTAGTGTAACATGGATTTTGATCACAGACGACCTCCAAGTACCTCCAATTGTTTCCATATTTTTATTTGTTAACGATTTAAATTTATTACTACACTAACAAGGGAAGTCCCTCAAGTGTCAACACCAGATCTCGTTCAAATTTGGCAAGTTGATAGGAAATAGATACCTATAAGCATAGGCGGATTTAAGGGGGGGGCACGTTCCCCCCCCCCAGATGCTTAAAAAATAGACAAGATTTTCAATACGATTATCATTACGTTCGCTTTGTTTTGTGTATTACGGAACCTCAATAATTTAATATTAATAACTTTCATATCAAATTAAATGGAATATTTTCTGCAGTAATTGTTCTATTTTGTTTTTAATCTCAAAATATGAGAAGACTTGGCAGACCCTTGTGCCCTCCCTCCCAGAAAAAATCCTAGATAAATCCCTGCCTATAAGGTGTCATTTTTATTTCAACCGCCAACGCTCAATACTTTTCGAAATATTAGCGACGGATAGCATCAAGGGAACGCTTTAATACATGCAACCCGCAGTGTGACAATACACCGCCAGTACTCTTCATCGCAGCAACGCAGTACGAGGGTCTATTGTTGTGATGCGGGTTGCATCACGACCACCGAGAGACAAGGCCTGAGCGCTGATGCCTTCTAATTGTCTGACGTCACGAGCCGTAGGTTATCAACCACACCTTCCGACAATGCTTGCAGTTGTTTATATTTATAAGCCATTGCGGTGAAAATGGTGATTGGGTTGTTTAACGCTAAGTTATTTGGAGTTTGAAAGCTTTTGCGATGGTTTTGTGGGCAACAGTTTTGAATATAAGTGTTCAAGAAATGGTGTACTAGTTTTGTGTGCCTCTGTGCAAAGGAAAATACACGGAGGAAACGAAAGTGTGCGTTTTCAAATTTCCTAAGGACGAAGAGACGAAGAGGAAACGAACCTTGCCATTCCAAGAAAAGACTTCCAGCTGACGAAATATTCCAAGGTGAGTTTTTATCTTTTTCTTTCTATTTGGAAGGCGTGATTATTCAGGGAAATGTTAGTATAATGCATTATTGTTACATATGTAAATGTTGATCGTTATTAAAAGTGAATTAAAAAGATATTTGATACAAGCATTGACCGGTAGACGAATTGTTATTGGCTTCTTGAAACAATTCTACTCTCGAGTGTATTTGCAGGTTGATTTCAATAATATTTGCGTTATAGCTTGTATAATTAATGATTTTAATTTTTTCACAGTACTTAAATGTCTTTGAAATTCTCGTATATCAACGCTAAATAGAATACGGCGCTTATCCTCGTGTTCTAAGGTGCGGTTATTAAGAAGAACTTGATTTTTTGAGGGTGTTATGAATAGTTTTTGTTATTAGTTAATTGTGGAAACATGTGAAACACTCGGGGTGAATAAATGGGATATACCTACTTGTGTAATAAATATGACCCATTCCTACGATGGCATTTTACATTATTTGTATGTTTACGCATGCATAGGGTAGTATTACTGTTTTAGAAAATAAGATTTTTTTGCATTAAGTAGTTCTTACATAGGAAATATGTACTAACTAATCGTGTTAATCTGAGAACGATTGTGTAGAGAGTGAAATCTTAAATATTTATGGAAACATGTGAAACGCTCGGGATGAATAAATGGGCTACCAACAAGCGAGATAAATAAGGCCCATGTCTAAGTTGGTATTTCAGATCAAGTATTGTTAATCTAACTACCATTGTGTGCAAAGCGAATTATTTAAGTCTTGTTTACTACACCCTTAAGGTAAACGAAGGTATTCCTCACTTGAAATACAGTTGATTTTCCGTCTACCAATAAAATTATCTCTATTTTTAAGGCATGCATCCGGCATTTTCTGTTTGAAGATGTGCTTCATTAAAGCTCCTACTTCGATGAGAAGTCAGGAAAACTGCTGGCTGTACCATTGAACAGCCCAGAACTGAGGGATTGTGCCATGCCAAGGATCTTCCCTGATTGCCCTGGGTACCTTACCACTTCAGAGCAGACCAGGGATGCGCCATCAATGAGGGAACAGTGTCTTGAAAGTGCGACTGTGAAAGCTGCTTCAGCTGATAGTTTGAAAACTCAGGAAGCATATAAGGCTTAAAAAAGCTAGAAACTCGGAAAGCTCTTTCGGTGGAGCGTAAATTCTCTGGTGAAGATGAATAAGTATTCAGCATTTTGGGATGTGGTCGTGAAGCCGTGTGCTATAATATTAAAGCATTTGGAAGAGTGCGCACCACCTCTTATTACTTACTCATTATATAAATTCATAATAATATCAAAGTATACCACTGAAAAAGGGAATTAAAAGCAATAGGCAAATTCACTCCACTTTTTCAAGCCTCTTTCATGTATGAAAAGTACCTATGATGTGTTGGATAGAATTTAAAAACTCCACAAATAATGTAAATATTTATAGCGATATTGTAGCTTTATTGGAAGAATGCAAAATTAAAGACTCTGTAAATTAATCTTTGAATAACTTTATCAAATCACAAATGTCCCTTGTTCCAGAAAAAGGTAAGTAGGTTCAAGAAAAGAAGGTAAGTAAGGTGCATCTGTGATATATTTGTATTTTCTGCAATATTTTGTTAGTATCTCCTGAAGTTCATAAATTTGTTCTAAATTCTGTTAATTTGGTTTTCCCACATCCAGTTACTATCAAAAGGCTCTGCTCTTCTTTTAAAGTTGGTCCAATTAATGAGCATGGGTTTCTATCTTACGTAAAGCACCGAGTATCTCATTACAGAGCCACTAGCGTTATATCACCCATATGAAGGATGACGTTCATTTGAAACCCCTTCTTGACTACAAGGGCTGATGTAAAGTAGAACCTGCATAACTCCAGCAGTTTAGCTTCTAGTGCTCATGTGTTCGCGGTAGAGAACTTTCTATATTCATTTAAAGATGTTGTCCATATTTTGCCTGTGAGTACTCTGTCAGCCTGCGTTCTAAAAGATATTCTGAAGAAAGTCATCATTGGTCTCGAAAAAGTTGGTCTGGATGTGGTTTGCGTTATAAGTGAAAACAAATCCATCAACAGGAAGGCAATATCTCTCTTCACCAATCCATCAAGGCTGAGTATAGTTTATCCACATCATTCTCATCATACTTGACCATTACTCTAAAGGCTTGACTCTGTCCATATGTTTAAATGCATTCGCAACAACTGGATCAATAAGAAAAACTATTATTTTCCCAACTGAATGCATTATATGCTACATTTCTGTGTCATCAGGTAGGACATAGTATTTTTCCATTCAAAATAATTTCCCCAGGTACTTTAAAGTAGCAAATCCTAGTCACCGTTTCTTAAAAGGTTACAATTCACCCCATTAAGTGCATAAATTGCCATGAAATTATAGTTTGCAGATTGGTCTAATCAAAACAATCCCTGTGTAATTTAACAGAAGCACAATGTAGTTTTATCCTAATCTTGCGCATGTGTAAGAACATAACTTTTTTATTTCATCATCGTGTAATGCAGCGATGCTGAAAAAATAGAATCCCCGTGAAGGATGTAAAAATCCTATGACTTCTATGTTATAAGTACCGCTGATGCGTAAAAAATGTTTTAGTGAATATAAGACTTTTAATGATATTCTCGAGGTTTCGAATGCATTTGGAAGCAAGCTGTTTCTCTTCAAAGAAGATTTTTCGGCGAAGGCGTTGGTCCATTCGAAACAATTATGTTTCCCGAGGTAGGGATTTACTCTTAACATCATTTAAATGTAAGTACATATGATATTATATAAGGAAAATTGTAGCCGGAGAAATGTCTGTTCACATATCGTTTGGTTTTCTTACGCATTCCCCACCAATCGGCGCTATCAATGGCAGTCTTCGCTACTCCCTCCGTCCGCCTACGACTCGTGACGTCACAATTCAGCGCTCAGGCCTTGTCTCTCGGTGGTCGTGGTTGCATACGGTCGGGCGTTTCCTTAGTACTTTTCGTCGCAAATATCTCGAGAATTATTGAGCGTGGGCGGCACGAACAGAGGCTACACCTCATGGGTGTACATAAACTATCACCTAGCAAAATATGAAAGATATCTGGGGGTGTCACTTGAAGGACTATCCCATAATTAATGTAGCAATTCAATTTCAAGGATGAGACAGGATCTGAAAATCAAATGCTGTGAATATTATTCTTAAATTGAAGATATTTTGTAATCTCTTCGTTGCACATGTTAACTTTTTAGCAATTTCTATTTATTACTCTACCCAGACATTAAACTGATTGCTGCGCTGTAAATTGTTTATAAACAATATTCAAATCGAATACCATAATATGAGTACAATAAAATATATTACCATTAGAGGCGGCTGTCATATTCCTTGCCTCACTTCCTGTCTCATCCAACGTCAGCGTTTCCTCTTTTCTTTTCGTTCCCACATTCCCAAAAACCCAACCCCCTCCAACGCAAGGTAAGACATGCTATGACCGGGATCTTGCCATGCACCCATTCCAATAACGAAAGATTTGACGAAGGGGATGGTGACAACTCCTTGAGGCAGTTGGCGTGGGTACGCGAATCAAGTAAGGATAAAAGTGTGATTGTTCCGACATACGAGTTCTTCCTTTTTCTGCGCGACTTTCCCTATACTCCTTCGGACGACGAGGACGAGAGAGCCATGGCGACTTACGTTTCCATTATTAATTTAAACCTGTCCACCAAATGCCCTGAAAAGCCAATAAAATGCTATAAAATGATGATAATGAGTGATGTCAAAGAATTAGAATTGATATAAATTTGATATACTATTATAAAAGACATTTTGGGTTATACACAAATCCACATTCCTTATTTAAAGTATTATTGGGTTGTTTTTTATGTTTCTATGCTATACAGTTTCAATAAATTTTGGCGTATGAAGTAAATATTCGCGAAAATAATCGGGAGAAATTGGGTGAAGTTAAAGAAACCTTTGAAGAAACGTTTGTGCCGAGCATTTTTATTTCCATGACTGTTTTTATGCCTGTGCCCGCTTGAAGTGATTATTTAAATGTGCATCAATAACCTACCTTCCAATACTGTTGCTTCTACTTTTCCATGTTTCCTCAAGTTATTAAGAGGATGGACGTTTTCCAATTTTGAAAATATAGGCAAGTACTTACTTTATAACTGCGCGATTACACAATAGAGAAAAAATTGTAGGTCAGTCTCGTAAGGTAGTTAGTGCATCACGAGCAAGTTATTTTCCCTTTTGCGGAGAAATGAGATAAAAGCACTCTTTAATATCCTCCATAAAACACTGTCTTGGATTTTTTAATTGCTTTTTTCGAGTCTAGTTTTGGTTGCATGCCGACGGTGTTGGTACAAGTCTTTTATCTCGCCGTGACCAAAGAAATGTGCCTCTTCTGTCTCTCTTACTTCCTGTTTGACCAATTAGTTCCATCTTCTCCATCTGGAACAAAATCCACGGCACTCTAGCGTTAATCAACAAAATGAACTAGTTGTAGTAGTCAGCGCGTTATCTAGCGACACCGAAAGATAAGCTTACTGGGGAAAAAAATTGTTCTCTCGGACAGAGCTTCATTGTTGCCTTTACCGCGCGAGAAGAACAAAATATTGACCCTGTGGTGAGATCAGCTCAGCAAAAGAACTCGCGATAAAATGTTCTAACTGGCGGAAATGAGAAAATCGTTGTTCTATTTTCCTTTGGAAGTCTGCTTGCTAATTTAAGGGAATAGCTTCATTTTTATCTTCCAGCGCTTTAAAACTTTTGTCAAAATAGACGATGACCATTAAGAAAAGTTTTAAGGTCACGGATATGAAAAGAAGGTAATTTCTCAGCGGTGTAGTATATTTATGTGTAGGATTGCTTGTTTTTTTTTAATTATCCCTCGGATATATTATATCTCAGAGTTGAAATATCTATGAGGAAGTCATTTTCTATGTTTTAGCAGCTGAGATTACTTTCTAAAAACTACAACAACTTGTATTTTTTTTAAAATATAATCAAACCAGGTGGGTGTATACAATTAGTATATCTATTAAGGTTTATGCGAACGAATAATGTGCCATCATTTAAATGAAAAAGTGGAAAAAATGGTATTGCTGTGGATAAACCTCCCGGCACATATCAAAGCCGAGCAGTGTGTCATTTCATTATTGCTTGCTCCTGCAGAAGCCGTATATCAAGATAGGTTATATTTATTCCAAGTTAAAATTATTAGTATGATGCTTCCGTATTTTTCCTTTTGTGTTATATCTAGGTTAGGATTCATCCAACTAGTCTTCAAGTTCCTGAATTATGAAAAGTCTTCTCCTTAGTTACTTCAACTCCGGGCACAGCCTTGTGCCATGCCCATCCTTCGACTCAATAGTAGAATTTGAACGGTAAGCCTTTCGAATTGAAGATCATAATAAGTGTTGAATGCGGGAAATTGTTCACAGTGGACGCAGGGGATTCTATTTTTGATGGATTAAAACACTGACTCGGAGTGAGACACAAAGATCTAATTTTCCCCTAGTGTGCCTTACACTGCATGTAAGCGAGTCCATATTTAAGATTCATTGGCTTAAGGCATAGAAATATGCTTTAAAGACTATGGAAGATGAAGTACAGAATTACCGCGGCATATTTTAGTACAAATCCTATCGTTTCACGAATTCTATTACAAGACATATTGTCAATTCCGCTTATTAAAAACAAGCAGTACAGTATTTTACTGCTATCAATGGACCCAACCAAGCCAATTAAAGTTATTTCAGGAATAATTTAGGCATTTTATGGGATAACATAATTTATAGTAGAACGTCATTCCGATATTTTTATAGCTGATGGTGTTAAGGTTTCCGAAATTTGTTTGGTTTGGTTTTACTGAGATTCCTGATCACCTAGCGTGAACAAAAACATCATGTTAAAATTTAGAATATAACCATTATCATCACTGGTCAACAATATTAAGATTGTCATGAAACAGCTTTTCACTCAAGTCTCCTATCAGCTAGTCTTTTGTCACACTACGCATTTCTTCTGGTATGGGATTTGGAGGAGTCGACCGGCAGCTGAAATTAAATGCACCATGAGGAATGGTAAGGTAGGGTGGAGAGAAACCCGGCGTCAGTATTAGCCTGCTCTTAACGAAAGGCGTCAACGGGACCACGGGTTAACGTCCCATGCGACGGACGGAGTGTTTCACTTGAAATGTCCTCCACACAACATTCAAGCAGGGATAGTGCAGTCTCGGAAAATTCTCTACCACTGCCGGGATTTGAACCCGAGTCCACGGGGTGAAAAGCCAGCACTCTTGCCACCACACCAACCCGATCACTGTATTATCTTCTTTTTCTCATCTTTCTTTACCTGTCCCATGTATTTTATTCGAGATCTTCCTCCTATGAATTAATATTTAGCAAAACCTTTGTAAATTTTCACAGATATTTATTTGGTATGACGCGTTTCGAACTTGAGGCATTATTATGGGGAACTCGGGAGAAATATTTTCTATTCTAAATTAATTTAAACTTTCCTGCTGTTTTTAAAATACTGAGTGTCCCTTTTTCGAGGATATGAATGCCCAATGAAATCGTTAATTTATCGGGTAAAATAATGGTGAACCATCCCATTTCAAATACTATGATGAATTTGTGAAATATTCATACAAATATTGATTTTTTCCCATTTGGTTTGAGGAGCTTAGTTCCATCTTTAAAAAGCAATTTCTTTCCCTCCTCATTTTCCCTCTCTGGTTCCTGAACGCACTAACTTTCTTCTGCATTCCCCTTGGCGGATGATTCTGAATGCACTCGCCTGCCTCTACCCTCGCAAGACGTTTCAAATGATCACCGGTTTTTTTGCGTGTCGTTGCAAATATTCTCCTCTTTCCCATGGAGGGAGGCCTTCCTTTAACAGTTGGGAGACTCAGGGTGACCATTTCCTTGCGAGTCCAGTCCAGAGATCCCCTATAAGGACGACGTGAAATTCTTACCGTCTTGCTTCTTACGTAAAGATGCGGTTCTCGGAAGGAATGCAAATAGCGCGCAGCATACCCAAATGCGTGTCGGTTGCCGGGAAATAGATTATTTCCTTCTAGCAGTCCACCCGACGTTGTTCGAGAAAGGTGGTGGGAAACTTGGAATTTGTAGTTCATGGTCACATGGCAGGATTTTTAGGCGCGATGAACAGTAAACAATAGAAAAACGGGTTCCGTATGACGTGCTCGGGATCAGCCACGAGTATTACAAAAGAGGATGCTCAAGTCGACCTCTAAATGTGTTGTCATCCAGCGCGCAATTTAAACGGGTTTACAAAAGTCGCGATTTTTACGGGATTATTAGGTGTAATTAGGTGTGCTAAGTTATGAGGAAATTTATAGACATGATGATGTGATCTATCAAATTCATAACTTTTTAATTCTAATTCCTTGCAATTAAAAAAAATATTACGCAAAATTTTGGATAAAAAGCGGATCGAATTGCACCCATCACCGCGCCGCGGACATTTTTGAAAACATTAAAAATCGACGGTAGTGGCAACAGATATTAGCCTTCTATGCGGCGGAATCAGGCCCCCTCCATGCAGTCCCCTTGGGATCAGCTGTAGACCAAAAACTTATAGCCCAGAAAAATTCTTTGCACCGAAAGGATTAGCAGGTAAGTGTAGTATCCTTCAGGTTATCCTTGAGTAGGCTTTCGCGGTGTGGTGAGGATTCAGCTGATTGGTTTTCGGGGTTACTACCGCATAGATCTGCAGACGACAGTTTCACCGGCCTCCTGAACTAGCCAATGAGAAGACACCGGCCTCCGACGGGGTGTATAAGAGACGGGCGATACCACGGATCTCCATTTCATTGACCTGAAGAAGCCTGCTGCAATGCCGACGAAACTGTTGTCTGCAGAGATGAATCTACGCGGTGGTATCACCGAAAACCGAACTGCTGAATCCTTCAGGTTATGTTTTCCCTTGAAGCGAGTAAAGAGGTGTGCCTTCCCGGCAGGATGTCCAACCACATTAGTTCTATGACGTGACATGACAAATAGTTATGTGAAAACGAGGCGTCGGACGCAATCAAAAGTAAAACTACTGGGTTTGGGAGCATTAGATGCACCTACGTGCTGACTTAGGTCGGAATTTGTGCTGCCGTATGGAAACGCATAGCGGACAAACAAACATACATCCTCTATTATGCATACCTATAGATAGATGAAAATGTTTCAAGCTTAACGTGATAGAAATGCGATATATTCATGATACAATGTTTTAAAACTGCAATTCCACACTTTAATAAATACAAATAGTATTTTCCACAATCATTTTATCAATTCTTTTGTCATTTGCGTCATGAGGGAGGATTAGGAAGAGATGGGTGGAGAGAAACCCGGCGTCGGCATTAGCCTGATCTTAACGGAAAGTGCTAAGGGAACGTGTTAACGTTCCGTCTTAGTACTGCTATTGAAGTGACCTCCTCAAGGCACTCAAGAAGAAATCGAGCAGCCTCTGAAAAAAATCTCTGCCACCGCCGGGATTCGTACCACGACCGAATAGCTGGGAAGCCAACGCCCCAACCCGATCTCTTTCGGCGAAATGGGAAGAACTGTTAGAACAAGAACATTTATCAACACTTAGGTTAGAGATTTTTCGATCGCTCCACAATAGGTAAACATGGTGGTATAGGACATCATGCTGACATGAAAAAAAAACATTTTATCAGAGAAATTGGAATCCGAAAACACCGGAATAATTAAAAGTGACGTCAGGGCGAGTTGCTCCTTGGAAATTGGAAATATTAACAGCCGGTGTTATTATGTTTGATGGATTGCATTAACCATAAGATGATACAGGCATTCACTTAACCTGGCGGTGACTTAAGTTCTAGTTATCTTAAAGTCTGATCTTGTGAAGAAGCTACCCAGAAGTCAACCATTTCCAGGAAAATGAAAAGTCGCATCATCTAATGGTTGGCGTTAACCAAATATTTTAAAACCGTCCCTAAGTTTCATAATGTAAATAAACCCCATCTAAGTCCTCCCCCGTCACCATAACGATTGGATAACTGTTACCGTTTAAATCTGCAAAAGCCTTAAGCACGAGAGTAAAAACGTCGCTGAAAGTGATAAAAAATACCGGGAATACGTTATAGAATCGTTAAAGAAGTCAATTTGTAATCAATAGTCCGCGAAAGCATCAAGCATGCAGTTAATTTATTGAGTATTACAAAGAAGACTTAATTATGTCAAAGAAACCCCACCGTCTTTTTGTAACTGAGCGATTATCATCACCTACTTAGCGATATCATTCTATGAATTATTCTCCTGCGTTTACCGACCCATGGCTCTCAGCAGGAATTCTTCCATTTGCTTGAATAGAAACACGTAGTTCCGTGGTAGATGCATAAAAAAATGGAGCGAAAACAATTGAATATTACGTTCCCCCAAAAGGGTAACAGTTATCTCTGTGTAAGCTGTAATCGTCGCGTGGGAAATGCGAATATATCTTTTTCTCCCTTCAGCTGTTTTGTGCGCGCATATTGTCTTTTTCTGCTTCCGCTTGGCTAAACGAACTTCTTTCCTCAGCCGTCCGTTCAAACAAAGCTGCGTGTGCATTTTCCATTCACGTGCTCTGGTCGGCTCCCTTTACCTCATTAAGTCACACGCGCTACTTCCTCTCCGCTAAACTTAATGTCAGCGGCGTTTCTAAGTCCATTTCCTTTCCTTGAGACTTTACGCTCACTAATCCCCCGTCATGCTGTTTCTTATCTCGAAACGTTCATTTCTCCTTTGTGCCTCTTACTGCTTCTCTCTCGCACATATATTTTTTCTTGTGCTACTATCAGCCATTTAATTTCTGTTGCATTCGTGTCCAACCAACCTTGGTCCTTTCGTTAGAAGTTTTTCTTCCCCTGTTTCTTCTCTCAAGGCTAGTTTTGTTGCATCCGTATTTAAATTCTATATTTAGTTGTTGACACACCTTTGTAGAGTTTGGGCGTAGTACCAGGTTATTTTTTTTACCGTTTTATTATATTTTATTAACAGTTTATTTCACTTGTTTTCTTGTTTGTTTGTGTGTCTGTCCCTGAGGTAAAAATCTTGTTACTCGGCTCTCGACCACTTCCTCATTAGCTTGAGCGCTGGAATTTTCAGGAGAGCTCAGAAATGGATGAAAATGCAATGTTCTTACACGTTTACCATGATGGGAACATGACATCGATTAATATTCAGAAACAAAAATTAAATTTCGAGTTCCAAAAATAGCCAACAGAATCCAATGAAGGCACGCAAAAACGGGGTGTGTATGTAAAATTATAAAGGGGGACTATATTCGGAGAAATGCGGTAATACTTGCTGGTCAATAGATATCCCTTTGACTCTTAGTGAAAGAGAACATAATCTTACATGGGCACCACGTTTTTCGTGATTGACAAACTGAGATGTTCTGCTAAAGCTTATGGTAACATTCTCACAGGTAAATATCTCTAGTGCACATTGTCGTGGGTATTTTTTTCATGAAGACGCATCGAAGGACCTGAGAAGCAACTCGGTTAATTTTGATTTAGTGTTCGCTACAGTTAGCTGTTAGTTCTTTTAAAGAATAACAGATAGCGACAAGTGCGCGTTCATTTCCTTTAATAAACGCCACAGAATCATAAAGATAATTTTCTAAAAGTATTTAGGCTTATTTTTACGCTAATTTTTCCGTACCCCATTGTCTTTGTTTGCGCTCTTTAATCCTACGACACGCTGTGCCTTATCTCGAACCCTTTATTTCTCCTTCGTGTTTGTTACCACTTTCTGCTTCTTCTCTCGTACTCGCCACTAATGATTGTTTGACTGGAAGTTCTATGTGCCTTTCTGTGATAGTGGTATACTTCCATGACAATTCGTTTCATTCGCTTAAGATTGTATTCTGTATGCATCCCCTCTTTAGGCCATTTTCTAAAACATAAAGCGATAATTTAACCTTAGAGAGCTTTTAGCGTGAAATAATATTACCGTAAGGTAAATCTAGCGTTAAATTAAAAAAAAAAAATAGCGCGAAAGTTGTGTATATTGTTGGAAAAGGCATCGGAGAATTTGTAGGATTTTGAATTTTCGTGAAATTGTCTCAATAGGATTTATGAAAATTAACGTTCATAGGCACGTGAAAAATATTGTAATGGCGGAGTCAGCCATCACCTGATGGGTTTGGGAGACTGATTTTTGATGATGGTTTTGGTTTCCATGCTTGTTACGATTTCCAGTATATTTATACTCAGTAAAAAGGAAAAGTACCGGAATTTGAATGAAATTTATTTGTAAATTAATTATTCATCTGTTTTCATTACCCATAATAATGCGGAAGGTGGGATTTTAATGTTGCTCTTGGTCACTGAGCAGCCATTATGCGCAGTCCTGTATATACGAGGTGTGCTCATAAAATAACGGTAACTAAATCAAAATTTTATTTGTCGCGAATTTGTAGAGTCCGATTCTCAATTTTTAAAAAACACTATATTGGTTTACATTCCCCCCAAGTATTATAAAATTTTCAGCTATATTAATAGTTTACTTTGTCTGTGGAAACCGCTAAGGTTAGACGTGTTTTTATAATCTCGGCGATTTTCGAATCGAACTTCTTTGCTTGATCGTGAATTGTTGGGCAAAAACAATACAAAAACGATGTCCCAGCCTCTATATTTGCCAGATTTGGCTCCGTGTGACTACAAGTGATTTTACAAGCATGTAAAACATCGAAAGTGATCGATGACAGATCTGAAGGCTATCCGAAATATCGAGTTAGAGAAGTGTTTCGAGGATTGGAATAAACGTTAACACAAGTGCATAGTGTCTGATGGGGACTATGTTGAAGGAGACAACATTAGCGTAGACGAATAAATATTTAAAAAACTAAAATTCCCGTTAATTTCTGAACACCTTTTATTTCCTCTGAAGATATATTTAGTCTGCATCTTCGTGTGTTTTTTAAATTCAATCCGTTAGTCATGGAAGTATACATCTCGAGATAAAAATTAACAAGACTGTTGGAAAAACTATCTTTGTACACGGTATCAATACTGAAAAGTAACAACTGACTTGAATTGCATTTCGTCTTTCCTGGTGCATCAGTGGAATCTAAAGCTGCTAGATTATTGGCTATAGGGATAATGGCACGTAATTATCTAGCGGCATCTTGCCGTCATGACATCACTAACATGTGATTATTTTTACCGAAATATTCCTGTTTTATCCCTAGGTTTTCTCTGCTTTTATTTCCAGCCCTTGTGAATTTGAAGGTAAAGAGAGTGGGAATGTCTTGTATTCATTTTATTAGCAATGTTTATTTTTTGCTAATTGTAATAATATAATTTAACACTTACGCACCTAACTTGTCACTACACTAGTGGTCACAAATGAAGTATGGTGTGCTTGGTGATGCAGGAAGTTCCAAATGGAGCCATTAGATTGCATATATGAGTAAATGGAGAAGGATTATTGCCGTTGAAGAATTGTTGAACGAAGAACGAAACATAGGCTGAACCTTCTAAGCATATTCAGAGAAAACTTGATCGCAGCTGATATGACTGGTATATTTTCTTTCCGTCGTATAGTGGTAGAAGAAATCACGAAAGGAAGATAAAAGAAATATATTGCAGAAGAGAGATATTTAAGATGTCGTTCTTTCCTAGGAGTATCACGGATATAAAACAGTTATACCATGAACATAATTAATCTCTGCACTCTCTAGGCTGACCTAATGCATGTAATTTTTTTTCTTTTTCTTCCCTTTTCTGGTTTGTGTTTGTAGGTCCTCGTTTTCCTTTTCGGCATCTAACTGGTTTTATTCAACTGCATTGCTAGACAATATTAAAATAATAATAATTTTGTATTTTTTGAATGGTTGGTATTAAGATACATCGAGCAATGCATGATCGGTGAGCGCTAACATCGCCTGCTGGAGTGTCAATGTGTTACCACCTTTTTTTCGATGACTGCGACGACTAGCGTATTGCATGCTCCATGTTGGTATATACTCACCCATTGCCAAATACCCTGAGTAGACTCGAAGGGTATCATGTATGTAGATGTTCAGTTGACAGCGGGAGATTTCTTGTTCACTACAGTTGTCAACAACAATGAAACGATGGCTTGGATACAGCTTAAACTCTGACTCTGAACTTCTGACTACTCATGAATGCTGCTTACTGAGAAAAATTATTTTTTGAACCGGTGAATCATCTTGATGGATGTAATTGAGATGGCCGGTGCATTGATTTCAATCATGTCTGCTATATCAATTCTCTGAATCAAAAATACTTGAACCTCATTATCAACTTATTGGATTTTTTTGTATCGGATGAGATGAATAACATTGACTTCTTAAATTTGTTTGTGAAGACCGTTCGCAAAAATCTGTATTTCTGAGGAAACTGTTACTTAATATCTCCGAAGTTAAGAGGAAGTTGTTTTAAATAATGATAAGGCTTATAAAGAATACAATATTGATTAAAGTACTGGTTCGCAGTCACAGCATCTTGTCTCTTCTCTTATCTATCAAATGGTGACTCATTACCAAATTGTATCACATCAATATCTGTAGATAAGATTAATTATGCATTGAATCATTTAGGGGTGACTTTAAGGAAGAATCTCATATTCAGCTTATTTTTGCTTTACCAAAGTATTTTTTTTGTCATAAAACCGATTTTATCGCCAAGTGACACCCTCAGGTGTAGTTATATATGATGGTTTTTCTGTTGAATGTTGACTTAATTAAAGAATGATTATAGGTTATTTATTCGGGTTTTACAGACTTAAAGGGTTACACCATTCAATTTTCCGGGCAGGTTGCTAGTTATTCCTCATTCCCAGAGTCCTATCAACACAGCTCAGTCACAAATTCGAGTTGTCGTTTACCATGGAGGTTGTATATATACGGGGGGGGGGGGGGGGGGGGCACCACTACTTTGACCAAAACATTGATGATCCGCAATGAGTCAATGCTAACTATTTGGTGAAATATTCCGTCATGATCGTTGTTACGTTCAAATGAACTATCGCAAAGGAACACAGTAAACCTTTCTTCCATTATTATGGGAAGGCATCATGAAAATATGCCTCGAATATCTTTTCCCAAGGAAAAATTATTGTCAATCACCACGGTGCCGCTGTGTAACTAGCTTGGCCGAAAATAACAAGAAAATAACAATAACATTTACAAGTGTAAAATATCCATTCCCTTTCACTTCTATTGGTAATTAATAAGATTACTGCCAATGGAAATATAACGATAGCGGGCCGGTCGCAATAAAAGTACGAAAGTATGTTCACGACGATATATTATCGCCACGATATGATCTCATTTTTTTCCTCTACCTAATTTCTGTGCCAGACTGTCTAAAAAAATCTCTTGTACCCCTTGGCTTCTCACCGCCTCATATATCATTATATCCTGAAACTCCATATATATTCGCGCACAAACGAAATAAATGTGGTACGTAACCAAGCGCATTGGAAGGGGTGAGGGAAATTAAAGCACCTTAATATGCAGAAAGCTACAAAATTAGTCTAAAAACTTTTTAAATTGACTGTGCGTAGTATTATCCAGCCTCTCGTAGCAGAAAAGAGGGTGCTTTTTTCCGCAGATGCTTGTATATTGCAATTAATGAGTTGGGTGATTATATTTTCCGGCCATCTATTCATCACTCGAAAATTTTTCAGAATCTCTCCATTATGCTAAAGTCGCCGGGTCAGTGCGGAAAGAAGCGGATTTCAGTGAGTCTGACTAACGAGGCATACGTACATTGCGGATGAAATATGGGTTTGGTAAAAAAAAAGAGGGAACATTCTCGTGAGTCGAGGTGATTCCACAATTTAGGTGCCACTCTAACGATTTGATTTTGGAGATAAGTAAAGTTTTTGCAAGTACAGCCTACGAAATGATTTATGTGTACTGGTTTTCAAAAGAGCATGCTCTCTTGATGATGGGCAGTTATGCTGATTGTAAAAAATAAACACCTCAAATTCGGAGTAAACATCTCTCCATTGTATTTATCTGCATTTTATGCATTTCCCGAGTATGAATAAGCGGCGTAACTATGGAAAAGGGAGGGGAGGATGAGAAGGGGGTGGAACTCCCAACCAAGGGCTATTTTGTATCAAAGAATACAATTGACCATATTCAGAGAGCTGCTGGATTTTCAAATGAACTGGCCAGTGAGTCAGTCATTCATTGTTGGAAGTCATTCGTGTTGATGGTTACTTACGTATGAGTTCGTTTAAGGTTTAAAGTGGTAGAAGTGCGATATATCCATGATAAAAAATAAATAACAAATCGGAACTTCCACATTTTATGTATATTTCCTCTACCGACCATAGTTTAGACATATTATGTAATTTTCAAGGTCTTAGAATTACATAGACTGTCTAATCCATGGTCAGAAGTGGAGTTATATATAAGAGTGTGGAAATTACCATTTGATGTTTATCATGGTGGGTTACCTAGTCACCGAATGAAAGACTTTTTAAATTAATGCGATTTTTTTCATCTTAAATACGAGGGAATTCAAGGAAGGTACAAGGAAATGAGTTCTAGGTTTATTATTCGTTTTTGACTTTTCAAATTGACAGTTTATTCCTTTATGTTGAAGTTAATGAATTAATAAATTACCAATTTAAATTAAAAGAAAAAGGCAAAAGGGTTGTCAAGGGTCAAGAGTTGTTTATTAGGTACAGGATAAGATCAATCAGTCAAAGAGACAACAACGACGTGTATAATTTGAGATTAATAAGATCATTATATTCATTAATTCTGTGCCTAATAGTTATTAATGGAGCAAAAGAAAAAATAATTTTAATACTTTAACATTAAAAAAAAATTAAGAGAAGGAACCTTTTGCAATACGAACGATTCCTTCATCTGTTGCACAAAGGTTAAGAAAAGACTTCGTTGTTTCACAAAATAAAATATATTTGCGACCGGTTTCGATACAGCGTATAATGATATTTCAATTTAGTCACTAAATTTTCGCGTGTCAATCCCAAAATTTGATTATAGTCATCAATGAGTACATTTCCTTCATGTAAGTATAATTGCTGATGGTGGTCTTTGGAAGGCATTCTAATAGTGGAGAAACATAATACACGGAGGAATACGCTATTAAAATAGCGTCGAAAAATTAATAAAGTAATATGCCTCTTCTACTGATCTTAAAGACCCTGAAAATAAAAAACTATTCATTACACAATCATTTTACTTGCTTGAAATACCGTTATAAAGTGTTTAAATTTAATTACGCCTCATTTAAAAATTAAAATCAGTAGTTTATTTGCATAATTAACGCATTCTAAAGATTTTTTACAATGTCATGTATTGTTACCAGATATTATGACTACTACTATGATATTATGACCCTACTATATATTTGATAAATTATAAATAAGCACCTGAAAATATTACAAATTTTTTGTTCCCTCGCTCAATCAATACTTTACCCTGTTTTTACTTCTGCCACAGCGTTTCGATATTAATAGCGATAAAAGGTATTAATTAATTTGATTGCAATTTAGTGTGTTAGGCACAAAATGTCTCAGTAATATTTAACCATTAAATGTAACCAAAACTTTCCATACCCTTCTCTTAACTCAAGCTTTTAAATTACATCCACTATTGAAAAATTTGTATTTTATTCGCCGGAGTTGGGTCGAGTTACGCTTTCAGCTCTAGTGTCTCTGTGCTTATGCGAAGTGGTAGTCCCCGGTGGATATAAGATGTTTTTACATCCAGAGTTGGCAGAGTTTTCCTGCTAGCATATAATCAGACGTCCCTGGATATTGTAATTTTTCTCGCGATCCGAACTTTATTCCGCAATGATTTACGCCTTACCGCGCGCGAAGCAGACACCATTTTCGCAGTTTTTTGAGCTGCCCACTTTGGATTTTTTTTGTCGAACACCGCATGATAACTACTCTACCAGCTATAGAGTACGTGTACGCGAACTGGTGAAACAAGTGCGAAGCTCTTCGCGCATTTGGCGCATTTCTCCTTTCGCGCGGAATTTCTTGCGTTGAAGATACGCGACGCCATTTCTCGAAATCGCCGAAAACGGGAACGGATGGCGCTATTCGTTTTTTTCTCCTTCTCTCCCGCTCTCGTCCTAATACCTCTGTCGGGATGATATGTGCACGAGGATTTTTGCGGAGTGAAGTACGAAAATTATGACTCTCAACAACTAGGGATGCTTCGCTTTTTTGTTTTGCGTTTCGCGCGCATGCATTGTGCTACTGAGTGGTGGCGTGAATAAATTCTCTCCACGCTCAAGATGAAATTGGGATGAAGACGATGGTTAAGCATTGTGCTCGGATAATTACGTCATATATTCCATGGCCCGTTCCCATGACGACCCGTTATTTTCAATTCTAGACGGAACGCACAGAATGAATGTGCACAGTTTCGCCACGTAGATGATCCTGCTGCCATTTGACGAAATATTGGAAAAAAAACTTTTTAAATTGGTTGTTCATCTATTTATTTGAATACTTTTCGTCAGCGTTGTAATAAAATTAAATATATAGGTATTGAATTAGGAATTGTATTAATTTTTATTGGTTCTTGATAATTAATTTTTATGAAATGGCGAAGGCTAAAATTATGCAAAATTATATCATAAAATGTTTATATGACGACAAAGATTTTGACGTATTGTAACACCCTACGTAGGGTAAGGCGCCTGAAGAAACCCAAGGCCTTGGTCAAATTTTGTCAATACACTAGTACCTAATAAAATTATTTTTTTTCTGAAATTTTTATAATTTGATCCTTTTTCATCATGGAAAATTTTCCCATAATTTTCCCTTATGTAAATACTTTGTTAAATTTTTCTCTTCTTTTGAAATATTTTTTCTGATGATGAAATCTTCGTTGTCAATCATCTACTTTCGCATATTTTACCCAAAACCGCCTTAACACATTTGAGGGGTGGCAATAATAATAATAACAACAGTAATAATAATAATATATTGCTTCCTGCGGTGGCTTTATTTTTTAAGAACGTAAATGAGAATCCTGAAGTATTCATTTCAAACTTGCTACAATTATATGTGCCAAAAATAAAAAAAATTGATTGACTGTAAAACTTAAGTAGGAAAAAAATGCCATGGCAATTGTATAAATTGTATAAAATTTTGAAACAGGTTTATACAATTTTTTCATTGGGATATTTTCTATTTAAAGATAAATATCCGACGATAGAGGCTTGGAAGCCTTCATATTGTCGTGTTCGACTTTCGCCCTGTTGCTAAGCCCCTCGCCTCTTAGGCATTATTAGGTGGCCTCCGCATTTATCCTGCCTACACGCTTTTCGCATCCTGTGTCCTCTTTCTCGGATTTTAGCTTTCCCTCCCAAATTTGCCATATTTGGAAATTGCCATACTTGGCCCACCATCATTTTTATAGGCCAAGTTATTTTTACTGCCCAGGTCCTTTTTATTAGCCAGGTTCTCACGGATAAAGGACCCGGGAGGCCAACGGCTATTTCTAAGATATTCGCGTTTGCGTATTTTGCATATCGCAAACGCTCATTAATTCTTGCGCCTACCCTTTGAAATCACCGCGTATCGTAAACCACGCGACCACAGGTTTCCGGAAAACGTCCGGGAAAACACTCAACACTCGCTTCTGACGTCAGATTAACCCATACCACCTTGGGTAATGAATTTATATAGAATATGGTCGACTTTCAAAAGGTCATGGGAAACCTACGCATTTATTCTGTTTGCACGTGTCGAGCGACCCGTGGAATATTCCAGAGAGGGGACCCACTATAAATAGGTAAACTCGGAGACGCCAAGGATCATTCTCTCTTTTGGACGTGGAACCTCTGCCACTCTGATCCTCGCCTTGTCAGCCGACAACCAGCGTCTCCTCTCCGCGACATCGCCAGTTACGCTGATCGTTCGATCTGCCTTGAGACTTCGAGCCATCCATCCGACTCTGCTTCGCAATGTCTTCTTTCGATGAGTAAGCTAAAAACCTAAGTCTAACATGTATCTCTATTGAATGTTATTAAATGGACTTTACTTAAGAAATGGGTGTGTATTCCTTTATAATGACTGCCTCTGAGAATTAAGATTCCTCTCTACCTCAAGCTACTTAACGACCCCTTCATATATCGTGCTCTTTCGAGGCCACGACAATATTTTGCATTATTTATAATATTAATATCTGAGTAAGGGCATAAAATATAAAACTGGAGCAGTTAAACCAAAAATTTTACAATACCTAAATAACATCGTTGTAGGAGTCTGAGCCACAGCTGTTGGAAGGGGGATACGTTAATTGTAAGTTGATGTTATCGACGGCATATCATTCATTTAAGTATGTAATTAGAACGATTTTGATGTTTACTAATGTCCGCTATGCTTTTATATACAATAACTTCATCCGTTTATTCGTAGGTACCGGAGAATTCGTCGTTTAGGACTGCCTGTGCTTGTATTATGGGGTGAGTTCCAGTCAATGCAACTTTTGCTCGCTGATTGGAGACATCTAGGAACATTTTTGTGCCAAAATAGTGTTATTTTCAACGTATCATCTCCCGTTAAGCTACTGCTAATAATCACAGTGCCAGTGGTTGTAATGCACAAAGTTTGACAAGGTTGAAAAATATCAGCCAAGAGTTATCAGTGTTCCATTGTGATTGAATATTGAAAAGTGTTATTACGCTATCGATAAATGTCTAACGGTAGTGTAAAAATTGTCAGTGGCGTGTTACCTCCGTTGTTCACCGTAGACATGACATTTCACGATCAAGCTATGGAAATAAAAACTGTGTGTGAAGTTTGTTATTCCATTATTTCAACGAATAGTAATGAGGAAAGTCACCTGTGTCACTTGTGTGGGCTAATTTAAGGGTTTAAATCAGTGAATAAATAGTCTAACCTCTATCTTAAATGACCTTTGCTGTCGAAAACCTCCTTCAAATACGTTGCCATACGTATTTACATAAAGCATGACTTCGTATTTTTCATATTTATTTTTCGTATTATTATTATTATAGTATTCTACCGATTAAGGTAGGTTTTCATGGAGTATCTCCCTTTCCTTCAAGCACTGCCTTCTTTAATTCACTGTAAGGCCTACTCTCCTTCAATCTATCTAAAAATCCTATTCTTTTCCTTCCCCTCCCTCGCTTACCTAACATTCTACCCTCTAACACCATTTTCAACATCCCCTCCCCGCTAAGCACTAACTCCATCCATACCTTCTGTCTCCTGCGTATCTCATCTAAAAGCTGCCTCTCCTCGCCAACCATATCCAGCACTTCGTCGTTCCTTTTCCTCTCCGTCCATTTCACCCTCTCCATTCTTCTCCATACCCACATCTCGAATGCCTCCAATCTTCTCTCGTCTTCTTTCCTCAGTGTCCACGTTTCCGCACCGTAGAGAGCTACGCTCCAAATCAAACTCTTCACTAACCTTTTCTTTAAACTCTTACACAACGATCCTCTCAGAAGCTCCTTCCTGTTCATGAACGCCTCCTTCGCTAATGCTATTCTCTTCCTGATGTCCTTACTACTGTATCCGTTTTCCTCTAACGTACTGCCCCCTCGCTGACTGGCTGATCAACGCCTGGTCATCCGCGAATCTCACTGATTTGAGCATCATTCCTCCCACTTTTATCCCAGCTTCTAACTCATCCCACGCTTCCCTTACCATCTCCTCAGCGTACACGTTAAAGAGCAGCGGCGATAGAGGACAGCCTTGCCTCACACCTCGGCCAATGCATGCCCACCCAGATTCTCCGTCCGCTACCCTCACTTGCGCCGTCTGGGCCATATAAAGATTACGAATCAGTCGTCTATCCCTCCAATCTACACCTATTCTCTTCAGAATATCCATCAACTTTACCCAGTTCACCCTATCAAACGCTTTCTCAAAATCCACGAAACACGCATATACGTCCTGGTCATATTCTAGGTTCCTCTCGAAGAGGGACCTCATCATTGCTATTGCATCACGAGTTGACTTCCCTTTTCTGAAACCAAATTGATCTTCGCCCAAATACTCGTTTGCCCTCGCCTCCGTTCGTCTGTTCAATATCCTCAGTACCACTTTCGCCGCATGCGATATTAGGCTGATAGTCCTATAATCTCCGCATTCCAAAGCTTTCTTCTTTTTCGGAAGCGGAATTAAAACCGTCTTCACGAAATCTTCCGGCCAACATCCCTCCTCGTAGATCCTGCGCACTAGTTCGAAAAACCTTTTCTTACCTTCCTTCCCTAGATTCTTCAGAAGCTCACACGGGATATTGTC
Source organism: Ischnura elegans (assembly GCF_921293095.1). NCBI lineage: Eukaryota > Metazoa > Arthropoda > Insecta > Odonata > Coenagrionidae > Ischnura > Ischnura elegans. The sequence continues at coordinate 63,249,801 of NC_060255.1, read as the reverse complement.
CACGCCTACTGCTTTCCTAGCCTTCATATCACGTAGTGCTCTCTCTATTTCCGAATCTAATATCTCCGGTCCAAGATTATCCTCCTCCACTGCACTTTCCTCCTCTAGAGTCAACCTCCCTGGTCTGTTCGCTCCGTCATACAGGTCCTCCACGTATTCCTTCCATCTACTCTGTACCTCTTCTCGCTCGGTTAGCATCCTCCCATATTTAGCCTTAATTTTAGACATGGCTTGTTCTCTTTTGCCGCCCGATAGCGATTTAACTTTGGCGTACAACGCGCCTACTTCTCCATCCTTCTGGAACTTTTCCATTTCCTCGCACTGTCCTTTCCACCAAGCCTCCCTTGCCCTCTTAGTTTCACGTCGTAATCGATTATTCAGTTCCCTGTACATTCTTTTTCCCTGTTCTGTGTCCACGTTCTTCCACTTCCTCCTCTCCTCCATTTCCCTTATCATGTTCTCCGTTATCCACGGATTCTTTATCCTTCTACTGTCCACGTAACCAATTGACTTCTCCGCCGCTTTGACTATTCCCGTTTTAATTTTTTCCCATCTTTCCTCAACAGCCTTAGTACTTTCAATCTCTCGTATACTAATGTCCACTAGCTCCTGATATTCTCTCCTCATACTCCCCTTCAGGGCTTCTACGTTCCATTTCTTCGCCTTCCTAACTTTCATAAGTCTTTTGAATCTTACGTTGCATTTCATGAGCACTAGATTGTGGTCCGAATCCGCATCCGCTGCGGGGAAGCTGCGCGAGTTTTTCACACTATTCCTAAACCTCTGTCTTACCATAATGTAGTCTATTTGATATCTCCCCACATCCCCTGGACTTTTCCATGTGTACCTTCGCCCTTTATGATGATTGAACCACGTGTTTGTGATGAATAATTTGTTTCTCCTACAAAATTCTGCTGCTTTCTCTCCCCTGTCGTTCCGTTTTCCTAGACCAAAATCTCCTATTTCGTTTCCATCCCTGCCTTCCCCGACTGAGGCGTTCCAGTCCCCCATTACTACCAGATTTTTCTTACCCGGTGTGTCTCTAATTATTTCCTCGAGCTCTTCATACACCTCATCTACTTCTTCCTCCCTATGATTGCTAGTGGGCATGTAAACTTGGACCACCACAAGGTTGGTGGGCCGCGCCTCAATTTCTACCACCAGAATCCTATCGCTTACCTGGTCTATACCTACCACACGCTTACCCATCTTCCCGTTTAGTACTAAAGCCACCCCCGGCTGGCTTTCTTCCCCTCCACTATATATAACCCTATACCCATCACTCCAATAGTCCCCGCCATCCCTCCACCTCACCTCGCATAATCCTAAGATATCTATCTTCCCTTTATCCATTTCCCTTTTGATATCCTCTTGGTCTTCTTGTCCTGCTCCTGGGATGCTACTGCTGATGCTGAAAAAGATGATGATGATATGTCTCTGCAAGGATTTCGCATGATACGGACCCCGAGGACCTTGCCGACCTCCCTGCCACCTACGACACCCGCCCTTAAGGGCTGGGTCTCGCGATTCCATCCGAGGCTAGTTTGATCAAACTCCATGTTTTCAGGGAAGAGATAGTTGGTAGGGTTTCCCACTTCCATTCCAACAGTGTTTTTTACGTGACACCATCACGTGGACTACCTTTCGTCTGGCTCTTACCCTTCGACCTCTCTGGCATGGGTGGCCCTACAGGGAATAATTGCGAATTAATCCCGCCAGTGCAGCTCTTAGGGTCATAGGAACGCGCAAGCCTTTCCACCGCGACAAGGTTGTAGCCCAAGGGAAAGGCCTTCACGTATACAAAGCTCAAATAATTATGACTTTGTAATTAATATCAGTCACCAACATGATCATTCACTAATACGACGCAATAAAACCCATTATTTTTTTTATTCGAACGATGAGTTGTTTGCGTCCGTTGTTGGGAACCTCCAACTCGCATGTCTTCTGTTTATCCCATCCAGTCGACATTCTCTTGGGATATACGCGCTTCGAGGACTGGACTTGAAGCTGCTGCAGTGAGCGACATTTAGCCAATCGGGCGCGTGTTAATTTTTCTCTCCTGAGAATGCAAGGGAATTTTTCCGCCATCAAACTCTGAGAAGAGGAGACTAATCGCAGACTTGTCGGGCTGAACAACCAACCTCGCTTTTCTACGTTTTAGAGTTTACTCACCGCGACATGTGAGCAGTCAGCATTTACAGTGAAAGGTCGATAATTTCATGCTGTTGTCGGCGGGGAGGACGAAGATTGTGAAAACAGCAGCCGTAAGCAGAGGCACGGGGATCTGAGGTTACCTAGCCTTATCCAAGCTGCTGCCAAGTTTTTTTTGCCGTATTTTTACTTTAAAGACTGGAGATAACATAGGAATGCTAATATGTGCAGTTTACTATACTTCTCTTTAAATTGGAGATTTTTTATTATCATATTAAGGGGTAATTCTGTATTTCCGAATATCTGTTCATATTTGGATGTCGTCACAAATATAGCCAAACACGGGAATTGTTTGGCAGTTCATAAAGTGACCGCCTTCAGCTCGCGAGTAAGGCCTCAATTATACAAGAATCTACAAATAATTCCTGTTGCTTTCAGTAAGGAATGACTCATCGAACGATTCATTTTAAGATCCAACAGCTTCTCGAATGGTCGTCCTCATTCCGGCGCACAGAGCATCACTTCAACTGTGAGCGAATCTATCAGTTTCGGATGCCAGTTGTGCTAACTTCCGCTCGACCAAAATTTGCAATATAAAAATAATATTCCCCTATGAGTTTCCTTCCATAATCTCCTGGGAATTTAGCTATTAATAATTGAAAATATCAATTAAGAATAAAAAAATGACGTAATATACTCGTTCAGCATTTATATTCTTGCCGATTGAGATAGAGTTAGCAAATTAGAGGGACACTTCTTTTCCGTTTTTGGATCCATCGCTACTTCTGAAGCTAATAGCGGCTAAAATCGACGGGTTTACCCATTTCGCTTGTAAGTTAACGACGTCATTGACTCTTGCCAAGTGGCTCACCACTTACCCGCTTATCTTTAAGACACGCGCATCCGTGTCACGCGATGTCATTGACACTCAAATGAGCGATTGTTTCCGTCAAGGGGGGTGCCTCAGACCGACTTCATGAACCGTAACTTCAATGACGTCCCAAACTCATGAAAAGTGGGCGGCAACCTTTGCATTTTTTCATTTTTAATTGGCTGATTGAGGTACTATTTTTCGCTGTAACTTATCTTTACCATCCATCTACCAAATTAGCAAATTGGATTTCGTTTTCGCGTCATATTGGACGATCCAATTTCCTCTAATGTGCACACTGCATGTGCTGAATCAAGACCATATATCTGTCACATGGTTAGAAAGTGCCCCAGAATACGTTCGAAGCAACCCACAAAACTAGTTTCCGCATATTTATGAATATATTTTATTAAAAATGTATAGGTTTTTCTACAGTCAATGCCATTTAAAGTCCAAAAGTTTATGTCAATCAAAAAATAGTATACGTTTAAAATACCAAAAATTCATTATTTAAACTGCCCACCGGAAGAAATCAATAATCTAGGGTCAGGATCGCCGACCACAGAAGCCTAGACACTGAGAAAATTCTTGTACATCTCCTAAATATTGGGATTCTATAATTTTTTGTAATGTAAGTAAAAATTCTGGATTTTTGAATAAGATCATCTCAAACGTGCGATTAAAAACGATTCACAAAATTTTCGAAGTCACCGTGCCGAACTAAGAGTGTTGATTAGCGAGTATTATTTTGATATTTAAATAACTTTATATTAATTTTTTTACAAAGATAAATAATAAAAAGACTGATAATAAAATATTAATTATTGATTGAAAACAGTCTTAAAAATTTATTTATCAAATAAAATGTGTAGTAATTATTTGAGCCAGTCACACAAAATTTTTAGATATCGTACAAATTCAATCCAATTTAATACTTTCGTCTAAGTGGCCCCTTAATGCTGCTGTGTGCTGCTGGTAAACGATATGAAATGTTGCAACACATAATATGGAAATTCGCTCTCAAAAGTCAGCTTACTTTCCTTGAAACCATATATAATAATAACAACAGAACAGACTTATTTGAATAAATGAGCTAAATTGAAGAACTCAAAGAATATTCATTCGCACTCACCGATTTACGATGATAATTTACGTTGATGAATAATATACGAGTTTTCCTGGAAAGTAAGAAATCGCTTACTTAATAAATTCCTTATACTAAATAGGTGACTTTAATTTGCTCACCCCAACAGTATAAATTAGCTTAATAGAAGTGTTGACCACTCCTGCCAGGATAATTCTGAACCTAATTGTGATAACTTTAAGGTTCTCATCCATCCAAAGAATTATCTTATTATATTATTGCGATTCCTGGTCTGAGTGAATAGGCCAATACTGCATTAATAAAGATTAGCAATATAAATAAAGAATTTTAAAAGCTTTCTCTTGATGCTGATGGTGGATTATCAGTATGGAAAGACAGTAACCTGATAAAAATTTTACAAAACGCGGCGGCTTGATTTCAAAATTCATTAGTATATTTTCTCCTTCACGTTAATGTGATCGACCCACTAATGGGAAGGTGCCAAACATGTTTGGCAAATGTTTGATGCACACAACACATTTACGTCTACAATCTAATTGCACTCGGTCATGCCTAAGTGTTTAAGGAAAGAGCTCAGCTTAGAAAATGAATGATAACTGGAAGAATTAGAATTGATATTTATAGCCCATGAAATCATTGAAGACGATGCTTTAGGCTTAGATTCATGTGAAAAAAGCCTCCATTGCTCCTGGAGTTCTGCCCTGATCTAATTATAAATAACTTCACCTCGGATTGGGAATTACTTCTCGTCTGGCATGACCGATATGCTTCACATAGTATAAGTCTTAGACGCTTCCCGCAGATGACGGTTTTAATTCCGAAATGTTCGTAAAAATTGATACATTGGCCACCTAAACTGACCTATTCTCATTAAGTACATGAATAATTTTTTTTATTAACAAGGAAATGCTGCCTGATGGGATTAGTGGGTCGATCACATTAACGTGAAGGAGAAGTTATAGGTACTAATGAATTTTTAAATCAAGCCGCCGCGTTTTGTAAATTTTTTATCAGGTTACTGTCTTTCCATACCGATAATACATTGGGGATACATAATGTATATTTGGGGATACATCAATTATATAGTTTGAAATTTTTGAGAAGCTCAATACTTCGTAACCTGTTGGTAATTGGTAAGAGGAAAAGTAGATTTTAGAATTCATTCTTACTGTCGGTAGTGGACGAATTAGATGAATAGTGGCCATTTCTGGCCTTTCTACGTTCTTTTATATTTTTTGACCTTTTCATGCAATATAGCTTAAATATTTTAGTATTTTTTGGTCTCCTAATTATGATATGAAATTTAAAAAACTTGACGATATGAAGTTATCATGAGTAGAAAAATGATAAATTACTAGATGACTTTCAGTGTCCATTAATCAGCACCTTTTATTCGCCCTTTTTTTATGAGCTTCGAGGACTATCGTGTGGACGGGTGGTCCGTGGGCGAAAACTCTCATTGATCTTCGCCACTAGGTCATTCTGGGTGGTGACTGAAGGACAAGGTCCTCTGATACGCAAGATTGAGCTTCGAAAATCCTTCTGCTCCTTAATCTAATTTTTTTTATTCTTTCTTATATTTTTTCAATATGTAATTCATGTATGCTAATGCTGCAGATTTGGATTGTCTCTTGTCTTGTTTGGAAGTATTTTATTAATTAAATAAATATAGTAAAGGCACCTACCATAGTTATTTTAGTGGGAGGTACCCAAAGGACTGAAGCATCGACCGTGAATGCCTGAACCGTTTTGCGCTTTCTACTGGTTAGCCTGGGTTGAGCTCTTCCCTCACGGAGCAATGAAGTAGGACTGATAGGTGAAATACATAGAGTACATCACAGGGTGGCCAAAATTCGTGATGAGTTGTTACGATTAAAAGTGCAACGTTTCCACTATGTTAGGCGAGTCTAGATGTGAATCTTCATAAGTACATAGATGTAAATGCAAATCATCTGCTCTTTAATTATTAACTCAAACCATGCCAATTGACGAGTGGAGAGAGAGAAGGTATTTATTTTGTTACGTTTTTATCATCTACATCTACAAGGTGCCTACCGTGTAAGCCACCAACAGAGTGTGCATTCTACCAGCCACTTTCAATTTTACTCTAAGCATACAGGTAAAGAAAAATTAAGCTTCTCAAATACTTTAAACTGCATAATTACTATGCCCCCAAAAGCATAAAAAGGTAGCAAATCCTCGTTAATAAAAAAATCTATGAATATAACGAGAAGAGGTCAGCTTAGGTAATCAATGTATCAATATTTGCCAACGCTTCGGAATGGAAACGTTCAGAAGCAAACGCATAAGTGCGAGGCACTGTCGGTGATTGCGGGAAGAATGTGCCATAACGTTCTGTCATCTCTTAAAACCTGCACTCCAAGAACCTTCTCATTATTAATGCCCATGCTCTTTATAATAGGGTAGTTTCCTTCATTAAAAGGAAACGAAAAGCATTGATTGCGATTCGTTACCCACCATTAGTGTATTCATAATGAACAAATTATTTTGGTTTTAGAAATCCCAGTTTAGACGAATGGCAATGGTCAATTTTAGCCTCATTTGAAAATGGCCAGATTGGCGCCCATGCGATGCCACTCCACGTGGCATCACAGGGACCTAGTTTCTATACGAGTAGATAGGAGTTTTACATCGTCTGAGATTACTAATGCATGCATGAGGCACAGAGCTCGGGGGAACGTCTCTTAATAATCACCTATTAAAACTGCCTGTGGTCGGAAATTTTCCTTCGTTTGATAAGGTATTAATAATCCTTATTTAAGCCAAGCGCTACCTGCTAGCTTGGTACTCTGCAACCTGCTAGCATCCTGCGTCGTATCAACGCTCAAAGCCTCGCCCCAAGGTCACCTCACTTGACGGCAGCGGGAACAATGACATAGCCGTCGCGTTTTCGCGCGCTTGAAAATTTTCACTTTTCATTTAATCGCGAAAAATAGATATCGTCATTTAAAAATCTAAAAGCGTGAAATAAGTACTCCAGGAGTAATAATCTTTCGATTTAGGCAATAAAGAAATAATAGGAAACAACCCTATTATAAGTAAAGCAAACTTTGTAATTCCTTGTAAAATATTTAATTTATGACTTCGGTTTAGACGACCTAGAGATTCTCAGTCTTCCATGCATCTGTCGACGATGACGTGCCACGTCGAAGCCTTTGTCGTAAATTAAACATTTTATGCGGAGTTACAAAGTTTTCTTTAGTTTTTATTATGTCAAGTATATTCGATAAAGTCAAAACTGCAACAAGTAATTAAACCCATACTCTTTCTACCATGAATGGGACAATTTATTAATAATGAAAGACACTTTGTTCCCTCACAAGTTTATAAAATTTTTTCTAGATAAATTAGTAATTTTTTTTATTAACTTGTGGAAGAAAAAAGTGTCTTTCATCATTAAAATGGAGCCCTTCCACCATGTACATGTTTCAAGTTTCGATTTAATGGGACAATTGGTAATACCTCCTTCATACCGAAACCATATTAGTCAGTCCCTCGCTATTAAGCGGCCGAAATCTATTCTCCTTAAGAACTGGCCTGTCCTTTCATCCGCATCTACATATACGAGGTACCAGGGGTTCGGGTTGGTGTGGTGGCTACCCTATTGGCTTCCCACCCGTCTTGGATTCAAGTATCTACATCTAAATAATAGCCGCCTAAAAGGCGTGTGGCAGGGGTTGTTAGGACACCAGTCGTGGCAGAGAATTTTCAGAGGCTACCTTATCCCTGCTTGAATGTTATGTTCGAGGACATTTCAAGCGCAACACTCCGTTCGTCGGATGGGACGTTAAGCCGTGGTCCCCTTGACGCCTTCCGTTAAGAGCAGGTCAATGCCGTCGCCGGGTTTCTCTCCACCCTACCTAACCTACTGTTACCTCATGGCGTAAATGACCTCAGCTGTCGATCGCCTCCCCCAAATACTATACATACCATACCATACGAGGTACCGTGCAACCCACCAACAGGGATATGTGGCACGTGGTGATTCCACATCAGACATTCAGCACTCATCCTAGTCTAAATCAGAAACGCGCTTGTTCGTCGGTCACCGGCCAAGCGCTCTGGACAATGACTCGCGGTCAGACCAGAAACTAGGAGAATGCAAAGGACACGAGCATTCTACCATACAAATAAAACCACTAGGTAGTAAAAGTAAAACGAAAAGTTATCGTAGTAAGTGATTCATTCTCACGAATTATAACTTGCTTGAACATTCATGCAGGTAACTAGTATTAACGAATAAAATAAGTTACTAACTACACATGCACAGGGGTGCCAACTAATAAAAAATATTGGGGGGCCCATGCTGGGGGTCTTGCACCGGGAAGTTTTATAAAATTGTGAGTTATAACTTTAAAAAAAAGCATTTTAGGAGAGTCATATGATCAACATTGGAACCCTGAAAACTCGTTTCTCGATAACTCGACACTCCGGGGAAAATCGACAAGCCTGACACATCCTCCCCTCAATATCAAATTTTTAAGGGGGGCTCGGGCCCACTCAGGACATGGAGTCGGTGTACTGTGCAATGTACACACACAGCCTATTTTATGCATACCTACTTAGTCAAGGTATCCTAGAGTCAAACTATGGTAAGCATTAAGGTCCCTTATTGTACGCGGAAAAGACATTATCCTAAATATATCGGTTCTGCAGTCAATTTCCCTGATCTTATCAATGTGATCATTTTCTACCATAGTCCGGTCACCTCCTCTAAATACCATACCAAACATTGATCAGGTTTGATCAAAGGTTTCATTCATCAAAAACATAGTTGAAAATATGTAACACCAAATATTCAGGTTCTCTCGTGGTTGACGGTTATCTTATACCAACATCAGCAAGCTCCTTGAAGATAGAGGTAAAATAGTCGTTAGTCATTGGGCTATCTCAAAATATCTTGGACATCAGACAGACCGGAGTGCTAAGTGAGAGAGTGCTAAAGGCACGAACATGCTACCATAAAAATAAAACTAGTTGTTAGTGGTAGAAATACGAGAAGTGACTCGTACACGAGTTATAACATGTCTGAAAATTCATCCAGATAGTATAAGGTACAATCAAATATAATGAGTTGTTAACCGTACATGGAGATCCCATTTTACCTAGTCCGACGCAATCTATCCTAGAGCAATAGCAAGCGCTATGTTCCCCTAGAAGTTGAGTGTACAATATGGCCCCCAAAATGAACCCCCTGAATACGATGTCTGTCCATTCTCTCCTCTTCGTCTCCCTGCTTTTCCAAGGATCGCCACGCACGACCTTTTTAGTTCCGGAATCCCGCCGCAAGAGGCAGCACCGCACGGACGGACGTGAGCAGGCTTCATGTTCTTGGGCGAGGAAGGGGGTCACGCTGTTTTTCGCGTAGCCGCCCACCCGGCCGGCTGAGGGGCTTGTAATGCGCGGTGGACGTCCGTCTGTGGGCGTGGAGAGACGGACTAATGGGGTTACAAAGCGACCAGACCTGCTCTAAGGCTTTCCCCGTCTGGCCTTTCTTTATTCTTCTTCATTTCGCAGCTTTCTCCCTCGTCTTGTGGAGATTCTAATGTTTGTCTGGCGCGTTGTGAAGGTCTGGTTATACTGAAATTATATACACGCGCACATTGACACACGCTAGTTTCACGCACAATATATGAGACCGACACAGGGAACATCACCTTAGAACGGTGGCGGCGCGTGTATATATGCATGTTAGCAACTGCACACCCAAAGATGAACGAATTAAAAAAGAAAACTATCTATTCCTTTGCAAAGAGAAAGATAAAAATCCTGTCCACACAGAGATGGGATACGAAGCTCCGAACGCTACTGCTATCTCCTTGGCGAATTCACCGCTCTACAAGTGTGGAATCTCGCGGCATCGCGCCGGTCGCATATTCGGTCTTCGCGATCGCTTGTGCTTGTAAGCGGGGGAGGCATGGCATGTTCAAATGGGTGCTGGGAGCAGATTCAAGACGATGCTAGTGCGCACGCGCATGTAACTCGCAGTTAGTGTAGCGGTATAGCTGCCACATACACTACCTCCGTTCAGGATCCTAGTCCGTAAATGCATTCATTTGCATTAAGCAGCATTCATTTGAACATTTTGTCCTTTTTCATCATCGTATATCTTCTCTAATGCACACCCTGGATATGTAACCACCAGCCGCCACTGCCTTAGAACCTTACTATGCAGGGTTGCCATAAAAGAATGGTACGGTTTAAGTAATTCACAGGAAGATAGGGGGGTCTAAATAAGTTTACTATACGCATATTTCATTTTCTTTAGTTATTATTTTGTCTTGACGACTGGTGTCCTAATAACCCCGCCGCACGCCTATTTGGGCGGCTTTCGGGTTATTTTGTTCGTGTAGAAGTTAATGTATACATTTTACGAACCCGAAAATAGGCCGTGTAACCACCAAACTTCGATGAGGGCGGATTAAGGTCGTCGTTTAAGGGATGAGGGGTCATTACTTTCCCCGTGATATGAAACACTATCTCGCAGGGCGTTCGAGGCATGATGGGTGTCAGTGACGTCATCGCCAAATTAGCAGCGCCCGAACTCACTTTCCTTTACTCATTTTAGAAGTGAATTAATACTCTTTGTTTTTTTATTACGAGTCATTATTTACATTTCATTACAAAATTTTTCGATTTGGCTAAGAATAGAAGTTTATCATATATAACTATAAATATTATGCATACTTCAGAAATTTTTAGGCAACAAAGGTGATTGAAGTCTTATTTGACCATTATATTTTTTGTTAATTACTGCCGGAACGGCGTTCCGGCTCGTTCCGGTACCATGACACCATTGATGGGTGTTGATAAGTGCCTTTTAAATTTTCATCCATATTTTGAATCATAATCAGAGGTCAACAATCCTAAAAATGATGTATGATCTTAGGTTTTCCCGGCGTATCAGTTACAGAAAAGTATCTCGGGTTTTCCACCGGCTGATGTTTTCTTGTCTCCCACCTGACATTACACACACGTCAGACATGGAAAACATCAACCGGCACGGGAGACATGGAAAACATCAACCGGTGGAGAACCCGTTAAACTTTTCTGCAATCCTAGGAATGGTTTGACGCATTTCTCCACTCTATTCTCCTATCAGCCAATATCTTCACATCTACGTAGTTATTATCTTTCATATCCTTCTTTGGCTGCTCCATTTCAGTGGCGAAACTATTAATGTGCCTTGGAGGGGGGGACTGGATGGCCTGGGGTGGCGACTCCTCACCTCCCCAGGCAAAATCTGTTAAATGTTTTGAAAAATGACCTGCCGGGAATTGCATTTAACACCATTTTGGCACTACAAATTGAAATTTAAGCAGATGCAGTTATTATGTGTCAAAAATAGTCGGTAGTTTTAAATTTATTTATGCATTTGCACGATAGATTTAGGCCTTCAATATCTTGAACAATAAAAAGTTATGGTACTTTTTATTGTTCAGAATGGATTTTCACAAAGTAAAGCCAGAAACAATCGACTTCAATATCTTGCTGATGCGCACAGGAACGATTTCGATATGTACTATTTCTATCTCTTCTTCGAGAAGGTCTCTCTTCCTTGGCCTTCAAGGAAATGAGTTCCTATCAGCCGAAAATTAGGAAATGACTTGGGATTTTCCTGTTTTGTTTGCCCGTGACCTTGTACGCCGATGTTTACTTTTTTTCTGAAAGCAATATTTTGTTTGTGGGAAATTGATTTCGACGTAATTTTGGTTTCTTTCATGCTTGAAGGTGTTGGAATGAGCAAATCATGACCACCTATTTCGTAAAAGAAATACGTAAAGTTAATAGGATATTAGTGAAACCTTATTTCCTGTTATGTTTAAATGTTGGTTCATCACAATCTCGTTCTTACGTTATTTGGTTAGCGTGAAAGAATATTCTTTGACTTGTGCAACTTAGATCAGTTATTAAAATAAGTCTGCTTTGTTATTACTATAATTAAAGGTTTCAAGGTAAAGAAGCTGATGTTTGTTGGTAAATTTCCCTCAGTTAAATACATGTGATTTGCCGAAACATTTCATGTCTTTGACCAGCAGCGCACGAGCAGATGTTTTCATATCATTAAAGGTCCCCGTAAACCAAGTATTGCATTAAATTGAAATTGGACGACTTGTATATACTTTCTTTGTACAGCTCAATAAAATGACGATTTGAGCAAGTTTGTTTTAGAAAATTTGTAGGTTCCCATGCCTATCCGTTAGGAAAAATATGAGTACGCAATATCGTATCTCTCTTAATTAATAGTTCCTGTTGGACCTGGAATAATAGTGGGGTTCTAACATGATTTTCTCCTTGACGCTATTAAAGTTATCTATTCTAAATTGCTACAGTAATTTAAGCTTGGTGCACCGCCTTCAAGTCTCCAGCGCCTTGCAGCCTCATTCATTGAACATATGTGTACGCCCGTAGCAGTTTTTCACGAATCGCGCAGCTTTCCTGAGTATTTTATTAACTTCACGGATGAAATCACGAATATAGCAATAGAGGATCTTCAAGTCGCCCTCTAAATGTGTTGTCGCCCACCACGCATTTAAATGGTGTAAACCCATTTAAATGCGTGGTAAAACAACATTTAAATGGGCCCTACTTTTACAAGGATCCCAAGTAAACCCCTGTTACTTTCCTTCTATCCCATTCCCTTCTCATAATGATAAAATGGCATAGATTCGGAGTGATAATATAAGTTCAAACGACCCAAGACGAAGAACTTCAGTTTTCACTGGGAGATAGTTTGTAGGAAGATTTCTCGGATATCACCTATGGGAGTGATTATGCTGGATGCCGACTTTTCTTTGGAGAAAAGAGTACTTATGAGGCCCAAATATGAATTTATGGAAGAAAAAGAGTCTGTTAAAGAAAAAGACTCTGATTCTGAAAAAGACTCTCCATCAGTGACTTAGTAAGCAAGGCCGTCTCCTGTGTCGCAACGTGGACCTGAAATATCAACCCACATTTCGGTAAAACCAGTTAGAAACTAGCCTTAAAAGAATATGGCGTAATGTGTATCTAACGAATACTACAAAAGAGGATCCCCAAGGCGGCCTGTGAATGTGTTGTCAATCACCGTGTATTTGAATGGGTTTACAGAATTCGCCACTCGCGTCGCTGACGGACAAATGGATCCGAGTTTCACGGGTAAATAAGGTATAATTAGGGATGGCAACCAAAATTTACGCTGGTGATGATGTTATTTATCAAATGCATAACTCTTCAATGCTATTCCTCGCAATTACAAACATTGTAATGCAAAATATCGGAGAAAAGTGAATCGCATTGCTCTCATCATTGGAAGCCGATTAAAATGCAACCGAAGTGGCAGCAGAAATCAGGCGTATATGGGATGGAATAGGGTCGTTTCCTATTATTTTTTTATTGACTACATCGAAAGATTATTACTCCTGCAGTACGTATTTCACGCTTTTAGATTTTTTAATGACGATATCTATTTTTCGCGATTAAATGAAAAGTGAAAATTTTCAAGCGCGCGAAAACGCGGCGGCTAAGTATGAATGCCGGGAAAACTCCGTGTGGCGTCGTTCTGGTTCCCGCTGCCGCAAGTGAGGTGACCTTGGGGCGAGGCTTTGAGCGCTGATACGACGCAGGATGCTTGCAGGTAGCACAGTACCGTGCTACCTCGTAGCGCTCCTCTTTTCCGGTTTCATCCGAAAATCTTCCCGAATGTAGCGCAACCTCCAAAATACATTTCTTTGCAGCTATTCCTCTCTCATTTCCAGTTTCGAAAGACCTCAACTGTCAGTTCGCGCCGCAAATAAACAGTCATTTACCTTTTTGGTAGTCAGTCCTCCGTCGTTATCAGAAACATTATAGTCTCAGATCAAATTCAATGGCGTCCTTGAGTCATAATCTTCGACTCCACCTTCGCCGGTTATCCCAAGCGCTAGACGTGTTTTCCCACCAAATCCAGTTGAATCGCCTTGTCCTTTCCCACGGCTATGGGAGGATAACTCCATTCGACGTTGGTTTGAGAGTAAAAGGAATGAAGTCCTTGGTGTTTTTCACGTCTATATTGATGAGGCACCCGAATCAAGATCATCGGTGAGTTAGTACTCGCTAGTATTGTGTTACGAGAGCAGTCGAGCTTTGAACCCACAATTTGGTTAAGGCTAGCGTGGTGTATGGTTCCCTAGGTACTGTCGATGTGGATCAAACATATTTTCTACTCGTGAAACATCCAGGAAAGTTTGGAAGAAGACATTTGAAAGAAACATTTGAAACTCATGTTGATCTGGGAGAACATCATCTTACCAGGCAAGTATCGACAATAAGCCAACTTAGGTACACCGTGAATCCATCAATTTTTATGTAAGTAATTAGTTCAGGCTTAAATTTAGGGAAGTTTGTGATTTTCTCAATTAAAATAATTTATTTTCCCTTCACACGTGTTAATTGCATCAAAGTTTAACATTCAACAAACAATTATAAACTTATATAGACATTTCTCATGGCCTTGAGTATTATTACACCGTCTTTAATATCATTGGTATACATTTGATATATTAATAAGTATAGAAGTTAATAATAAAGTGGCGTAGCAAAAGAGTTTTCCTTAGATTGGATTGTGAAAGCGTTATTTTTCAATGCGATAGAGAAGTGTCAACATCTCCGTTTAGCTCGTTTCCATTGATTCCTTGTTCCACTATTTCCTTTATTGCTTCCTCCAATTTCATTTTAAAGAGTTTTAAATTAGTTACATCCTTGTCGGACCACTTTGTTAGATTTGTCTCTATAATAACCCAACATGCCCCTCAATACGTAACTTATTGGTATCAACCCGGGATCTACATTTACATATCACCCTGCGAGCCACCATTTGGGTGCTTGGTAGGAAATGACCAATCAACAGCATGCAAGAGGACCCCCACATCCGCACCACACGGTGGCAAAAATCTAATGCATCATAGAAAATAATACGTGCACATTAGGGTGGTCCTTACTTTCCGTGGATAGGCTCCTTGTCATAGTTACCAGTCCGGGAGCTAAGCATCTTTTTGGGTTTACAATTTCACAACGAGGCAGATGGAAATATCAAGCCGTTGCCGTGTACCAGATGCTGAAGGAGTGGAACCTACATTAAAATGTCCAAGCATTCTGCTGCGATTCAACTGCGTCCGACATAGGTAGACTCAGTTGCGTATATGCCTTATTTGAGCAGCTTCTAAAAAAGGATAATTTGCTTCTACCATGCCGTCACTACATATGCAAGCTGATTTTAAAATGTGTATTTTACGCTAAGTTCGGAAAGTCTTCGGACACTAATGTTCCTCTGTTTTGAATATTTCAAAACCAAGGAGAATAAATCACCTAGCCAAAATACTAGCCCATTTTGGCAATAAACAGTGATAAATATAGCATTCGAGATTATATTGACGAAGTTTAAAGTTTATCTAAATAATTTTATGGTTTTGCGATAAGTGAGAATGATCAACAAATATAGAGTATGCAACCCCCTTGCCACCCAAAATGTCTGCTTGGGGTGGTACGCGCTCACTCTTGGGGCCTTACCTCGGGAGCTAATTGTCACAATTGGAAAATATTTTAGTTGAAGCATCTCAAATGTTCAATGTATCTTTGGTTACCATAGAAACTTAGTTGAAAAATATTGGTGCCCTCTTATCGCCGTTAATTTCCGAAAAACAGCAAAAAATGCCAAAATTTCTCAACTTTGAGCGCGATGTCTTCCCGTTATCAAATGACAATAATATTTAAAGAATATCCTTTTAAAGCAATCGGAATAAAATGAGGGGGTGCTCCGAAAGAAATTCAAAAAATTGGAAAATAAGGGCCACCCCAGTGCACATTCATGCGAAGGAAACAACTTGCCTACAGTAATTCCTATAGCAAATCTATGCAAGGTTAAAACAATGGGAAAAATAAAAGCATCCATTGAGTCGACCCAGCGAGTGACGCCATTAAATACTAAATCGGGATAAATTGGAGAAATTTTAGAAGTTCTGCCTAATGGTTGTTCTAAACTAACATCTGTGATTAGAATTTTACATCTATGAAGGACTTTCACTAGTTACGATAGAAATGTGGCAGGAACCTCAAAGCTATGACAAGTATATACTTTCCAGGGCAGTGGCATAACTAGGAATATACCTTGGGAGGGTGGGTGAAATGGCCAGTGGTGGCGAACCCTCCGTCCCCAGGCAACGGGAGGTCCGGGAAAATTTTTTAGAAACTACATGCCTGGATATACATTTTTCATCATTTTGACACTAAAAATTTGACTTTGCGCAGATGCAGGTAATAAATTGAAAAAGTAGGCAATAGTTTTAAATAACTTTTTCATTTCTCTAAGGCTTTGGGGGGGATCTATCCCCTCTCCCCCCCATAGTTACGCCACGGTTCCAAAGTATTCTTAATTGAATATCTTGTATGATGTGAGGCACGATGTGGAGGAAGTTATTAATACTAGTAAAATTAGACATTGCAATATTTACGCTGGGAAATATTGCATTGCCTAATTTTCTAATACTCTATTGGGTGGTTTCCCATTATTTATTTGTTGCCTAAATCGAAAGATTATTACTCCTGGAGTACGCATTTCACGCTTATAGATTTTTAAATGACGATATCGATTTTTCGCGATTAAATGAAAAGTGAAAATTTTCAAGCGCGCGAAAACGGCTAAGTATGAATGCCCAGAAATCTTCATGTGACGTCGTTCTGGTTCCCGCTGCCGCAAGTGAGGTGACCTTGGGGTGAGGCTTTGCGCGCTGATACGACGCAGGATGGTAGCAGGTAGCAGAGTACCCTGCTAGCTGGTAGCGCTTGGCTTAAATAAGAATTATTAATACCTTATCAAACGAAGAAAACTTTCCGACCTTAGGCAGTTTTAATAGGTGATTATTAAGACATGTTTCCCTGAGATCTATGCCTCATGCATGCATTAGTAATCTCAGACGATGTAAAACTCCTATCTACTCGTATAGAAACTAGGTTCCTGTGACGTCACGTGGAGTGGCATCGCATGGGCGCCAATCTGGCCTTTTTCAAATACGGATAAAATTGACCATTGCCATTTGTCTAAACTGGGATTTGTAAAACCAAATGATTTGTATATTATGGATACGCTAATGGTGGGTAACGAATCGCAATCAATGCCGTTCGTTTCCTTTGATGAAGGAAACTACCCTATTGAGCCTGTTTCATTGTTGGTACTCCTTCCATCTGCATTTTGCATGCGTGCTTGCATGAAGGTAAAATTTTTGACCACCCCGAGTGCTTGGTGACCGTACCTATGGAGATGAGCTCATTTCCCCGGGAGCCATATTGCTCTGGATTGCTGAGTGCGGACCTTTTAATAAAAATGTTTGCACCTCGGAGGCCATATGTGATGTGAATGTGTGAGAATGACGTCGCCAAACGTGAGTACAAAATCTGAGAACAAAATTAGGCCTCGATGAACCTGGTCTGGCGAGGAGAAAGGGGAAATTCTCCAAAAAATGTCCTCCCATGGGATTTTCGCTTGCTAAAATCTAGAGCCAGATGCCTTTCTAGATCTGCATATTTTCAGGTGATTCTGTCATTACGGTGAGCTCACAAAAATCCGTTAATTACTTTTTGTCGGTAAATGTTTTTTGAAAAATACTGCCCTCACATGTTCGGCGCTGTAAATTTAAAACTAGGCTACACGGCGTTTAGACTTCTCAAATAAAATATTTAATTTCTGATCATAATTTCTTGTCTAGTATAAATATAATATCATAAATATATTTTAAATTACTTACAATTTAGTATAGAGAAGCAGGTGTTTAATTTTATTAATGCGCTTATGCTATGGAATTAGTTATTTTTTGCCAAAGAGATATTTATTTATTATTGTAGTGATATTGGTATTATTCATTGTCCTACCTACTTTTTACGCGCTGACAAGCATTGCCATTAAACTCTATAGGAGAATCCTAGTATTTAAATGAAATGTCCAGAAAATATTGCGCAGAAAGCAGATTTTTTATGTCAAACCATTAGTTGACACAACCAAAAGGAAAAGTTTGGAGCTTTTCACGAAAATCTTATTGTTAGTACCTCTATCACTTCAACATCCATTTCGATGCGTCATACTTATTAACAATTTTTGCCGAAAATGAAGGCGATGTATACGATGAATTTGTGCTTGCAATTGCAGAAAATTCGATGTTTTGAATATCATGTAAGGTGTAATAAAAGTAAAAGATGGATAGATTCGTATGATAATTGATTAAAAAAAAATTCCTTGGTAAATGTCAGGTATGTGATCGCTTTTCTTACCTTCATTATTTTAGAAAAAAATGGACATTAAGGATTGTTATTGTACTTAAAAAAAACTATAACATAATTAACCGAGCACCAAGTTTCTTAAAATATTGGGTGTTAAAATCAATCATTTATTGTGAAAGAGGTTGCTGTTGAGGCGTGAGGTCTGTGGTCATGAATACGATGCTAAAACAATCACGTTTAGGTAAGAAATGGACCCTGGATGTTTAAAATGTAGTGTTTATTGATTAAAATCATCTATGGAAGGAAAAGCATCGTTTAATACCGCGACGGAACATACTGAATAAAAGGTAATTGTGTGGAAGTTGTCGACATATTTTAGCATTAATCCTTTCCTAATTCATGCAATTCTAGCTGAAATTGTAACAGAAAAATCAAACCTCTCGAA
This sequence comes from Ischnura elegans, assembly GCF_921293095.1. Lineage (NCBI taxonomy): Eukaryota > Metazoa > Arthropoda > Insecta > Odonata > Coenagrionidae > Ischnura > Ischnura elegans. The sequence goes on along the minus strand of NC_060255.1, from coordinate 63,230,979 downwards.
CTACATGTAAAATATGTAGGTACTCAGGCATAGATTTCCATGAAAAATATGTTATCTAGCTAACGGAGCTGTAGGTTTCTTAAAATTAGGGTGTTAAGAATTTGGTTACTGTCTGAAACACTACCGTTGAAGATTTTAGTCTGTTGCAGTCGATAAAATTAATGTATTATTAAAAGAAGCCGATAACAGTAGTCTATAACATTTATTATTTTGGGAAGGGTAATGTTGTCTCCTGTATTTTTAGAAAAATGAGTAGGAATGTTAAAGTGATTAAGTGATTTCATCATCGTATGTAAGCATACGGCTGGGCAACCATAAATAGGGTGTCATGAATCTTGGAGAGTTTTAGTTGAAGAAAAAAGACTGAATGAAGGAAAAGTACAACCGCAGCGAATGGCACTGAATGAGAGGGACAACTTCTTCGTCATGTTTAGGCATAAAAATCTCGTCTATTTATGCCATTCTAGGAGAATGGAAAATTATACTATGCAAAAAATTGCAACCTCAAAAAATCCTCTTTCGAAAATGTAGGTGTTCTAAATGTAGTTTGGATTCCTGAATATGAAACTGATTCCCAAAACAGGATGCCGTCACAGTTTTTACAAAAATGGGACAAAGTTGCTATCAATGAAAGCATTCATTAACGGAATTAATTAATGAAAATATTAAAAACTAATTAACATTTTGACGTGTCCTGTAAAATATCCCAGGTGTTTTTGTCGTGTTTTAACTGAATTCTTGGTGGGGAATGACTGCATGTTTACTACCACATTTCCTTTATGCATTTGTTCGGTGTGGGCATAATTTTATATTCTGTTGTTTTAAGCATATATCCGATTTCAACGTAATACATTTACCATGTAGGTATTACTTACCAACATATATGTAGTCATATTGTCAAAGTATACGAATCGCGTCAAAAATGTGGCCAATTCAATGTTTTGAGCATCGTTCTCGATTTCAGGAGGTAGAAAAAGCGTTGAGAACACCCAATTTTCGCGTAAGTTGTTTTCCTTGTGTTGCTTAGTGTAATTATCCTTAAGTGACATTTGTGGGAATCTAAGCAAAAACATGTTTATATGAAATTACGAAACAAGCCAACGAGGGCTGAGTTAGTTAAGCGATGTGAAAAACTGGCGGATGTATTTTGGTTTCTGAGAATAGCATGCGATAAAAAAACGAACTTTGAAAGTGTACACTGTGAGCTATGTGATGGAAAGGAGTGTCGGAGGGTAGGAAGTTGGAGAGGAGGAAAATGCGAAGTCCTGGAAAGTTTGCAAAGAGGAGCATGTGAAGTGGATGATGTTGGAAGGTGCTTTTTGTAGGGCTGTTTAGTTGAAGGGTTTCGCCTCCACCGCTTGGGGAAGAGTTATGGTGGAGAAATTCTGTCAAGACTCCACTTTCGACCACACCTTGGTGACCATGTGGACGAGTTACAGAATTTCATGGTGGTGATCATTTGCACTTTGTAAACATTGGAAAGTGTTACCATGCCGTCGAAATCTAAGTGCTCCACCCTCGTAATGAGATCAGAATTATGTCGTGACATCAGAAGACCAAAATTCACTACCTCATTTTTAACTGTGTGGTATTCCTTTTAAAGGTTTCTAGGTTGGATAGCAACAGTAACTTATCTTACATCATTTTTAAAAAAAAGCGACCCGGGTTTTGAAGCATAAAATCATCATCAGGTGTAAAATATATAATCTATGTATGTTATGATTGTTATAAGATACAAGATTATTATCTATTTATCCTAGTACTGGGTCATTACATTTCAAATCTCCCAATATAAATTAAATTATTTGCTCGACATTTTTAATTATCCTCATTTTTATCATTGATTTCCTACCAGTAGAACATCACAAAACACTATTTGAAAAAAAATTACTAGCCAAACTTTTTTTGGCAGCCATTTTCAAAAGGGCGGCGGGGCAAATTTTGATGAAATGCATGTTTTGCATAAAGTTTAATTTCGAAGCTATTTTAAAATATATCAGAATAATTCCAAAACCAGTGTGTTCAGCATAAAAAGAACTTTAGAAAATCATTTTTCAAATGTTTCTATCATAAAAGACAGTCAGTAAAAATCATTCCCCAAAAACTCGGGGAAAATTTGTCAATACTAACTTCATAGCACCATAAATTTTTATGAAGGAAATGAGACTTACTAATAAAATGTTATTTCTGAGTCGAATACTTAAAAAACTATTAGAAGTATGAGTTTTAGTACTGAGAATGCACTCCTTTTTTTCTAGAGCTTGTCAAACAATGCAGAAAGCCTTTTAACGTCAATTTTTGCCGGTCAATATCTCAAAAGGGACTGAATGAAGACAAGTGAAAATTTTATAGATTTTTCCTTATACACACAATAATATCTTACAAAAAATTATGACTGTGACTCGACTAAATTTATAGTAGTGGAGCAGTGAATTTCAGTAAAAACGCAACCATTCTACATGCTCCTGCAGCAAAACTCCGCCATTGCTTCTTCATCCTTTCTTTTTCCAGTTTTTGCCGGGCCAGCAGCGTTGACCACAGTTAAGCGGCGGCGCGGCGCACAGAGAATCGAAAAAAGCTGGCCAAAACCTCAAAATCGATTTTTTTGAGCTAGGAAGTTGAAACTTCGCATACACATTCTCAAATAAATTGTGCATAACTACCCAGATTATTTTGGTCCTGTGTTTTCACTTTAACAATATATGTGAGGTCAAAGTTGGGCAAATTTAGCGAAAAACGACCACCCTCGATTTTTTTGTGAAAATTGCCGACTTTATCCTCGTGCAGTGGTTTTATAAATAGTTCTATCGACAAAACTGATATACCATCTTAATTGACACTTCTTATTCTTTCATTTGAAAGGTTTTTAAAGATTTTGTTTCATAAATAACCATAGATAAATAACAAAATGGCGGAGCCTGTTTTCAACCCATTTTTTTTACATAAACGTAGAAAAAAAGTAGACATTGTCACCGGATTACACTAAGTAACTTATATCATGTCGTTCTTTGAAGCTTCTACATTGTGAATCTAAAGTCAAACCTTGCACCAATTTGCAACCCCGAATTTTAAATCGTTTTTTCGAACGCACGGACGACTCCGGTTCTGGCCGGCGGCGGCGGAGAGTACGGCGACGCGGCAAGCGAGTGGATGCAATATGGTCTCATTCACTTTTATGTGTGGATAACAGAATTATTAGTGACAGAAAATAATCACCAGAAAGTAAAATTTATAAATATTGCTACGAATGACTCTCATTATGAATGAACTCCGTCCGTCGGATGGGACGATAAGCGTTGATTCTCTTGGCACCTTTCGTTAAGACCAGGGTTATGCCGACGCCGGATTTCTCTTCACCAATCCTCCTCTACCGTTCTCTCATGACCTCAAAATGACCTCAGTTGTCCGTTGCCTCTTCCAAATACCATTCTATACCCAAAGTGGAGGAGACAGTTGCGCGTTTAGTTACATAGGCTAAAGGCTGAGTATAAAGATGCAATACTACTACGGGAGGCCCCACTATACTCTAATATCGCAACTATTGATTCCCGCCACTAGCCGTTAGTAGTGACGCTCCAGTCGCTAGTATACCTTTTGCATATTACGTATTAGCCCGCAATAGATACGCGGCGAATTTAACCCTTTATTGCTAAAAATTAAGCTCATGTCAACTATCTACGAACATATTCCCGCCGGCCCTGGTGGGGTAAAGTCCTTGCATGTCACAAAAGAGTTCTCGGGTTCGAGTCCCGCTTGGGTAAGTTGCGCCCATCCAGGTTATGGATGTTCGCGTAAACTTGATTTTTATGTCAAAAAAACCGATGTAAATGGCTAATAGAGCTGTTTTCGGTGGTACTGGAAGAAATCAAATATATTGCCTGAAATATACGATTTAATTCGTCGCGTAGCGTATCTTTTGTGGGCTAATGCGCATATTGAGAAGTATTCTAGCGACTGGAGCGCCACTATTTACGACGACCGGCGGGAATCAATGGATTCGCGTGAGTGGAGAATCATGTACACAATATTTATGCCTATAGGGTGATGAAGGTGATGGAGGGTATTCAATAAGTTGCAGTGCAGGAGGTAAACCCAACGGCCTTTCTCCAGATACCTCTGTTGTCAAGGTAATAATTCGCGTAGCAACCGAATGTTCTCGCATGCTCATCGTCAGTGCTTGCTCGTTTACTCGCTTGTTTCTTTTTCCATTACTGGAAAAGTTTCTCTCAATGGGAAGGATCGTTCTCATTTAGTCCGTTTTCTCTTGAAGCTCGGTGGAGTGAGAGTTGGACATTTTAACAGGTGGCCTGAACCTGGCACAGCAAAGAGTTGCATGAGTTCTTTAAGATTGAGAATTCGTGAACTTGAAACCCAAAAATTAATACCTTGCATGTGCGGTATGATTCCTATTAGGCCTTGTTCATAAACTTAACTTGATGCAACTCAGTGTGACTTCAGTTTTAAAAACTTGAAAAGAGTGAGTGTGCTAGCATACCAGCTATTTAAATCTGTGATTTTTGACTAGGTGCAACTGTTACTTCAGCTTATCCCGACTTCCTCTGTTTTCTTATGCAACTCTAACAAAAACATGTACTACGCCAAACACCACTCCAAAAAAAATGGTCACACAGTCCCATTCTATTTTGCTACAAATGTTCAAGCTGGTGGAGATAGATCTACTGTTTCTAATATTTCCACGTCCGACAGTAACGATAAATTGTGAGAGATATTTTGCGGGACGGGTAGGTATGGGAATTTGTTTTTCTTCCGAACAAAGGACTTTAATAAATGCTAGGCGGAACCTAAACCATATCGGTGGCTAAGTTCTAGCAAAACGTACCTCAAAATTTGGTCAATTTTAGACAGGCATCTTTAACAAAGTATAGTAACATTAAAAAAATAAAATTCAAGCAAGAAAAAACTCTTTGTTTGAAAATGTATGCCTCTTTTTGAGTTTTATGAATTTTTGGTTTTTAATTTCAGGGTACAATTAAAAATATAAATCGTTTCTTTTGCTCTCCTGAAAAGTTGCTATTTTTGAGATACGTGTTGTTAGAACTTAGCCATCGATATGCTTTTTATTTGTTAACGCCTGATGTCCTAATACCCTCTGCCTGACGCTTATTGAGGCGGCTTGCGTGGTAGTGTGTCGATGATCTGAAAAACTAAAATATTAACCATTAACATTCATAATTGATAATATATTACTCTAATTGCGCTGTTTAAAATCGGTCTAAGTCATACCGTTTTCAATCGCTCAAATACTGTGAGCCTGGCGAGTAGCCTTCGAGCAACTGCTGCCAGTAGAGCAGCTACCAATTTTAGGGTAGGTACGTAAACGTATTCTTCCATGGACACTGGGTAAACTATGTTCACGCGTCGGTGATTAAGTGGGCCACTCGTAAATCTATTGAAATACACTGCGATAGCGCCGAATGGTAAAAAAAGGTGAGAAACGAGGTGGTATACTGAAGAATAGGAATTAAAATTTATATGGGAAGAAAGATCCAAGGTATTGTCCATAAAATAAGGAACAGTGACTGCGTAATAAATTTAACGGAGGTAAGGAATGAAGTAAAACTCCTTTGAGGACGGCCAAGATATGAGTACTTGGAAGATTAAGATGGACACGGAACACATTGTGTAACCCTTATTGTTTAGTTATAAATCGCTCAATTATTTAAGCTCCATTAACAATGACTTAACTTGACGTAATTACACTAATTATGAACCAGTTAAATTAATTAAATGGTCCTACTAACACAGCAGAAACTGCGAATCATGCGTGAATTTTCAATAATTCTACATTCAGCCCGTCTACTTGAGGACTGTGATGGTTTAAATATATCTCAATTTACAAAGTAATCTCTCTTTCTTCTCGGGAATTACCCAAGATATTGGAGCTTCAATCAGCTAACTGGCGAATGATTTTTCCTCTGTGGATTTTTCGCACTATTTGTGCATTGCGGGTGACTCCGTAAAAAGTTATCACCGTGGCTAGTCCCGGTATACTTAAATAAGTCCAGAGCGAACACCTCTAGTGTTCAAAGTTCGGGCTTTGCTTTCCGGCTGTGGCGCCATGCGCACGACCTGGACTGCTAGTCGCATCATATGCTCAGCAGTCCCTACCACCTTGTCCGGTATAATCCACAAATTTCCACAGGGGAGAATGACGCCTCGGTAAAGCACTGGCTAAAGCACTCGGCCGGAAATCGAGGGATCCGGGTTCGAATCCCGGTCAAGGCGAATGATTTTTCCTCTGTGGATTTTTCGCACTATTTGTGCATTGCGGGTGACTCCGTAAAAAGTTATCACCGTGGCTAGTCCCGGTATACTTAAATAACTAACTGGCATCCAATGTCGATATACGCGATTTTAATTTATCGATTACCTGGAAAACGTAATGGAAATAAAAACTGATGGAGGAAAGTACCTCGAGGAAGCCCAAGAGATAAGTTTCTAGGAATGATCAAGAAGGATACGTTGAAGAAGAGCATCAGGCGAAAAAACTGGCATTGGATGCGGATAAATAGAGGGCTGGAGTATACCAATCGTAGGATTGCAATACCATGAATGGAGAATTTGAGTTGTTGAGAACAAGTCTTCAATATCGCGCGTAGTCTTCGCGTATCTGCAACGAAATGCAGTATCATTCCCAGGATGTAGTCTCAATGTATGTTTGCATGGAAACAATATACGATTCATTCATGCGCTTCGGTGGTAAAGTAGGCCACTCGTGAATCTATCGGTGGTCCGAATCGTTTTATTTTTCGACGCTGCATTATCTTCGTCCTAATCTCTCCCGACAGATAATGCGGAGTGCGATTCAGCTGGATAGAGAGAGCTGTGCGTTCAGAGCCAAAATAAAGCTCCTCGGCCGTTAACAGTATCGCCGTTTATTTCCTGCGTGCGCGGCGTATCGATAATGGGACACCGCACGTAGCCATCGAGGTCATTCGAGTTAAGCGCCCGTGCAGCGACGACTATTTTATCGAGCACGGATCGTAATGGCTGCTGCCCGCGGAAAAATCACGGACCGTTTGCAGAGATGGGTACAGTCAAGGGGTGAACACCAGGGATAAGGGGGATAGGGAACTCCTTGGCGCGGAGAACTCTGCTCAAATTTACAGGAGGGCCCATCTAAAAATGCACGTTTCATCACAATTAAGAAGTATCTGTCGTAACTTTAAGGAATCTAAAATTAATGCTGAACTGGCAAGAAACAAAATGTCCACAGAAATATTATTTGATACTTTCCCGGCAAATAATGCCAACTGTCCAAAGAAACCATGGAATTATAGTAAATCATCACAAACAAAGGTTTTCTTCTTCGTTTATCATGTATATCATGATGCGAGGACACAAAAATTTCAGTAAACTCAGGCTTAGCCTCGGAAACGTTGACATTTATAAATCCAGTGACTAGGTGTGAAGCCTTTGTGGGGATTAAGGCTGTTCCTAATAGTCTTCTTATCGAGGCTTTCATGATTAGTCTATTCTCTCCGTCTTTTAATACGACTTTGTCATTGCAAACTCGGTCGATCGACCATATTCCGTAGACCTCGACTCTTGATTTATCCGCTGCTGTCACTGTCCATTCCTCACTTCTGAAGAGAAGCATACTCCATGTTTAAGTTCTTACATCTACTGTCGGCGTCAAAATGATGTGCCGCTGTATTTTGCAAATTTATATCTGGGATTCAGTGCATGACATAATAATGAATAATACGTCATTTTAAAGAAAATATTTTTTTTCAATTTTGAATTATTTTTTGTTTCATGAAAACTTCAAAAATGTGGACACGCTAGTGCAATAAATGACTCTGTGCACCGTAAAATTAGCCGTTTTGTCAACTTTATGAACTTCGTAACTCAACCAAGGGAGAGTAGGTTTTGGTTATACAGGTTAGCATTAAAAGTTGTGTATTTCTTTTACCTCAGAACAGATTTATAACAGAGACAAATATGAGAGGCAATTTGTTAAAATCGAACTCACTTGAAGTGCTACCCACCTTAAGGTGTGAATTTGGCTACGTAGCGTTTGCCGCGGCTAGAAAGGCTATGCGAGTCTTCATCCTTGATTCATCATCAATCGTTCATTCATTGAGCAATCAATCAATCAACCAAACAATCATTGATCACAAGTTAAAATATTTATGATGCTCGTTTAAAATGGTCGGAGTGTAATATGATTGAAATTTTTGATAGCTTACTGCCGTCTATCCGTGAACATAAATAAAAAAACCTTACGTTCTTAGATAAAGTTAGTCTTTGAAAATGTGTCTTTTGTGGATTTTATCATGCAATTAGCACTATAGTTGCGATAGCGTCAGTTCATTGAAGTGATTAACCCTTTTGAGACGGTGGAGTTCTCGCCTATGCATGACTTCTGTACTGAGCCCCGAGAGATTCTTCCGTCCCCTCCGAACGGATCATTTTTGCAGGACATTCGTGGAGAAGGATGTCGCGGATAATCAGGGATGCCGACTTACAAAAAATATTGGGGGGGCCCAAACCGGGGATATTGCCCCGGGAAATTTTATAGTAGTTTTTAAGTTTTAAACATTTTACAAGGGTCACGTGACCAACATTAAGGCCGTTTTACACGGTACACGGAATTGCGCAATCAGACGTACGTGCGAAGGCGCAATCAAAATTGTGTCGTGTAAAGCGGTGAATTGCTAGAACACATGCGAGAATGCGTGGATGCGAAACGGCAAAAAAGCCCCTGTTCTAATTTCGTTCATGCATTCGGGTAATTCCACGCCATTTTAGAAATTAATGCAGCTCTTACCTGCACAATTCCGTGCTCCATGTAAAACGGCCTTTAGAACCCTGATAACTCGAATCTCGATACCTGGACACTCCGGGGAAAATCGACAAACTTGACACATTTTTTCCTCACACCCATAACGAATTTTTGAGGGGGCTCGGGCCCCCTCAGGCCCCATGGAGTCGGCGCCACTGCGGATAATCACACACTCTCAGCACCAACCTTTTCGACCCTTCCTAGCGGGGATTCCGCATTATCTCGGACTCCGAGGGTAGCTGAGCTCCCTCCTTTCGGGGTTTATAGCCCTACCAGCGGTATTGGTTTGCGGTCAATCATGCTTTGTTTATATGAATTAGCTATATGGGTAATTGTTGATACCTTTATTTCTTGAATTGGATGGATGAGGCAGATACATTGTGGAGATCCACTATGAGATATGAAGTGAAACACTTTGCACTTTCCACATAAAACCTCCTTGACCTCCCTCAGCTAATGGGGAAAAAACCCTCCGAGCACCTGAAAATAGTCACCATACTTAAATCTCCGTGAACTGGGTGTCCAAGCAGTCACTGACAAATTAAAAGAATACAAACATAGATGGAAAGAACATTTACTTCGAATGCCAAATGAAAGAATTCCAAAGCAAGCAATGGAATATCAACCATTTGGCAAGAGAAGCATAGGAAGACCAAGGAAAAGATGGTGATGTGGAGCCGGAACAGGCTTAGTAGCCTAATCCTGGAAGGAAGAAGAAGAAGAAGAAGAAGAAGAAGAAGAAGACTTAAATCTCCCCTACCTCATGCCAGACCAACGGTCAGTTTAAAATTCCCAACCCTCCCTCCTTCCACCCCCAATTTCTCATATCTTTACGAGTGTGCATTTTTTATGTTTATATTGGCATGGTTAATTTCTAGGTTTAGTCTTGATAATGCTGCAGTGCAGCGAAACATGTCGACTGTAGTTTAATAAATTGTTATGTGGAAAGTGCAAAGTGTTTCACTTCATATATCACTATTATTTCTCATTTTCATATGCAATTTTGAAATGATATTGATTGGGAAAGCTCGGTAATTGCTGCATAACTACTTATTTGTTAGAGATAAGGTGGTCTTATAATTTATTTTAAAATATAATTTTCGGTTTTTGTATTCCTTATTGCCATTTTCATGAATCGGGGGTAACAGAAGAGGTAAATCGTATGGTGAACATGATCTTGTTGGATACCTTGAGTTATTTTTTTCGAAAATTTCGATATTTGAATTTATACATTCAGGAAATTTAAATAGGTTAATTAAATGGAAATTTGGGCGTTAGTTTTTTTTAAAGATCTGACCCTTAATAGCTTATATTTTCCTTTCAGTGAGGGGTGAAGTCGAAAAATCGTGGAGAGGTAACTAGGAATTTTAATACATATTAATTAGTATGCGTTCAGCTTTATTGTGTATTCTGTGCGCTTTCCATAATTCTCACGGCGGAAAAGGCGTATCCGAGATTCCTAGAAATGGGACTTTGGCCTAATTTCTGGTGGACTGAATATTCTAGCCTCCGAAAATTTGAATACCTTACATCATGAGCATAACAAATTCAAATTTTTGCCTGCTTAGATGGGGAACAGTTGGGGATGTTAAGTCTAGGCCTAGTTATTCCCAAGGTTGTTTATATAATTGTGCACCCTCCGAATTAAAGCCCTAGGGGTAAAATGCTACTTTTGAAGCGAACTTTGCATCGTGGGGCCGCAACAATTAATTCAGCAAAAACAAGTTTGCGGTTAAGATTTAGACTCATGGCACATGCAGCGCAACGCTAAATTAGGGAAGGCACAGCAGACCAGCCAAGGCCGTTCCTCCGAAAAACAAACTCTACTATTTTATTTTCTACAAAATTTCGAAAAATTGTATTGTAATAATTTTTCTCTAATTTTTTATCGAACTTTTTGTCATGAAATATATCAAAGTTTTCATTATGACAGCCTGGTACTGCAGATGATTTTTACCTGAAGATGAAATTTTAAATTAATACTTAAATTTTTTTTCGGGAACAACGTGGTCAATCTTGTAATTTACATCGTATCATCGAGTTGCTGCGATTGTTCCTGCAGGTACCAATTTCACTATTTATGCAATATTATGATATTAATGTATCTTTTGATCAATTACCAGTTAGCGAGAAGTGCCGTTGAGACGATGTTTCCATTTCTTGGTGAGTTTGGAGATTCGAACCTATTTGAATGCTAACAAACTACTTTAATGATCTAAAACAAACTGTTCATAAAGTAAGCATTGAAATAAAGTATTGATCCCCGTATTAAGTAAGTATTGAAAAGTATTGATCCCTGTCATCTCTTAGTAAAGCAAGTATTGAAAATGGGAACTGTGTACATCGGTTCAATATAAATACGTTTCTAAGAATATGAAATTGGGCATTAGACTAGGAAAGCTTTCGTACCACACTCCCACAATGATATATGTATAAAGGATGAATTTTTCCGTGAAAAAATCATCTGATTTAGTCGGGATTCGAACCCGGATATCCGGATCGAATCCCGGCTTAGTAAGACCCGAAAATGCTTATAGTTTTAAACAGGGATGGCAAAATAAACGAAATTCAAAACTGGTAAAATTTTAATAGAGCTTTACGGGCTACTGAACACTAGGCCACGCTAACCGGGTTGCGTAATTCGCGCACCAGAGGCTCAGAAAGCCGATGGTATGAGGTTCGATTAATGGTCCAAGGGACTCATTCTCATAGCAACCACTCAGCAGTAAGAACCCTTTTCTAGTTTCTACTAATTGTCTTGTTTTTTTTAATTCCCTAGTTACGATAATGCATCACTCTCTACTCAAAGGAATAATTTTTAGAAATAAATCCTTTAAAATACATGTTATTATCTTGAATTTTTGAGGGCATGTAGAGAGATATTAAACAAATTAACCTCTCTCTCAAATACTGATTTTTCAACTCAGACATTTCTTTGAGGTAAAACTTTCTTAATTGAGATAAAGATCTAGTACTGTCCATCAGTGACCCAAGACTCTGGCGGTAATGTTGTTACTCGGCGGCGATGCTACAAGCCATTTAGCCATAAGCTCCGGATATCCGGATCGAATCCCGGCTTAGTAAGACCCGAAAATGCATATAGTTTTAAGCAAGGATGGCAAAATAAACGAAATTCAAGACTGGTAAAATTTTAATAGAGTCGTTCCCGGTAGCGAAATGTAGAAACATAAAACGAAATGGATTTAAACCCGGAGAGCTAAACTCAGGGTCGAAACGAAATCGGAGGTTAAACTACTTTGGGTCGAAAATAAACTAACTCTCTGGGACGAAACGGAACGCAGATAATGTTTCGCACCGGAGGGACTGCGTGCTTCACCTTTTAACAGTTTAGTTACGACCCACAGACTGAGTACGAAGTATGGTTGAATGAAGTAGAGGTTCGGCCTACCGCCAACAGATGCATGGGGCACTCATATTTTTTGCCAAATACAGGAGAACGGTGAACGCACTCTGTCCATTCGATTTTTAAGCTCAATGTTTTAACCAATCTACACGCATGTCAAACGTAATGCGTCGAAACAATTCCCTCTTATCCCCCTCCACTGAATTTCTGGGATAGAAACTTCGCTATGGACAGCGGAGTTTCGATTTATTTAGTTCCGCTCCCGGGAGTAAAGTTTCGTCCTGGGTCGAAACTAAACTCCTTGATGATTTTAATTCCGTGCGGGAACGAAGATAAACGTAGGCCTCGTATTTTTGTTTCCCTCCGGGTCGAAACGAAACAGTTTTGTTTCGTTTTACTTGCCATCCCTGGTTTTTAGTAGGGGTTGTTTTTCTATTAAAATAAGGCATTTTTTGACAGTAAATTTCCTAAACGCGAGAGTGAAATAAATGTAGTTCATTCATGAGTGATTATTGTAGGTACTATGCAGCAACTATTACTATGTTATGAATAAAAATAAATGCAAAACCTTTGCAAACTCCTGCAAAATGTAATAAGAGAGTGACTCATTAGGCGGACGCTTATTTTTTCAAAATGATCCCATTTCAAAATGCGTGGTCTCAAAACGTGCGAAATTCTGAGAAAAAATTATATGATTCTTCGGATTATTTGAAATAATAAGCGCCGGCCAAGTGAGTCATCTATGAGAAAACATGTCTTCACATTTTAAATAATAATATGAATACATTGCTTGATTGTGCAGGGGTCGCGAAACACCATGAATAGGTGCCGTAACATTCGCTTTACAAGTACTTAAAATCGGCCATTAGGTATCCGAGAATCGGTTTTGTTCCATGCCCCTCCCGTGATATTCACGATTCTCTGAAGCTCTTGTCATCCGCATTGATATCATATCTGTCCATTCACTGCGATTGCTCCCACATGAATCACCATCGCATTATGGTAACTAACTAACTCTTTGCGGTAGCCACTCGCTTTAATCAATGAGATGGATTGCCGCGAAATTGCGCAATCGCTGCGGTTTCTTCGTTCGAGCTGAAGCTGATCAGTCCTGATTCTCTGCGTATTTGCCTGCTCTTCAAGTACTATTGGATACCTACATATTCAGAGCTCACGAACCGCAGAAATGATTGCACGATGCGGTTGCATCCAGAGGTTGATTAATCTACATCGCAGCCACAAAGGGCACGTTCCCGAGCAGGGATTTCAAACCACAACGTTATGATGGAGTGGATAGAGTTCATTAATCGCATGTCTCAAGCAGCGAGTCGCTCTTGCTTGACCGCTCTCTTTATTCGTTTTTCATGACGTATTACTTGAAAAAAGGTTATGCTATCAATGTTGGTGGTTGCTTTCAGGAAATGCTGCATAGGTAACATTATCTGCTCAACGTTTTACCCCTCCTATTGGGAGCTTTTTCAAGGGAATGGGAAGATACATGTTATTATCTTGAATTTTTGAGGGCATGTAGGGACAGTGGCGCAGCGAGGGGGGGGGGGGTTTGGGGGATAAACCCCCCCCAGAGCTCAGAGAAATTTTTTATTTTACTTGATTGGATTTATATTACTAATAGAATAGTGTAAGGGTTAATAAAATATCCCTCAGAAAGCCGTAAACGTCACCATTTTGAACCATTTATCTTTAACTTCCGCAATTTATTAATCTCACACCTACCGCTTATCCTGGTGGGCATTCCATAACCCCACACACCCCGGTATTAGTTGCACCTTAACCTCACCCCCCAGCCTTAATTCCTAGCTGCGCCCCTGTGTAGGGAGATATTAAACAAATTAATCCCTCTCTCAAGTACTGATTTTTCAAAATGTGGTCAACCAAGTTATCCCGTCTTGTCCTGAAGGTTTTAAGAAGAACCTTGTTTTATCAATATTTATCTGTTTCTCAAACATGACAAGTTAAAGTTAAGGGAAATTATCAATTGCCCGTTCACATGAAAACGCTCCCAGTAGGAGGAGTGAAACGTCGAGCAGGTAATATTACCTACGCAGCATTTCCCGAAAGCAACCACCAACATTGATAAAAGAAGCTGTGAAAATCTTTATACAAGAAAAGGTTATGCTTTCACTCTGAAGAATGCTGGGAATATAGTTTGCGTTAGACTTGCGTTAATCATTTTCATAAGTCAGCAATCCTTAGTTTCTGACGCAGCTCTCCATTCCTATATCCTATCCATAGTATTCTATTAGCTACGAATTTATTCTCCTTTACATCATTAATAACCTATCCTATGTAACTAATTTGATGCCGTCCCTTGCCCTTCTTCCCTTCCACCTGTCCTTCTGCGATTGTTTTCATCAGGCTATCACGCATCAAAATGTGGTCAACAAAGTTATCCCGGCTTGTCCTTAAGGTTTTAAGAAGATCCTTGTTTTATCAATATTTATCTGTTTCTCAAACATGGCATGCTTAAGTTAAGGGAAATTATCAATTAAAATTATTCACGCTTAAGATGTAACTACATAATTCAAATTTAGTTGGTTTAAACCCACAAATATTCAATTAAATGGCTTGTAGTATCGCCGCCGAGTAACAACATTACCGCCAGAATCTTGGGTCAGTGATGGACAGTACTAGATCTTTATCTCAATTAAGAAAGTTTTACCTCAAAGAAATGTCTGAGTTGAAAAATCTGTATTTGAGAGAGAGTTTTTAATTTGTTTAATATCTCTCTACATGCCCTCAAAATTTCAAGATAATAACATGTATTTTAAAGGATTTATTTCTAAAAATTATTACATTTGAGTAGAGAGTGATGCATTATCGTAACTAGGGAATTAAAGGAAAAAAACAAGACAATTAGTAGAAACTAGAAAAGGGTTCTTACTGCTGAGTGGTTGCTATGAGAATGAGTCCCTTGGACCATTAATCGAACCTCATACCATCGGCTTTCTGAGCCTCTGGTGCGCGAATCACGCAACCCGGTTAGCGCGGCCTGGTGTTCAGTAGCCCGTAAAGCCAAAAATTGGTGCTTCGATTCTCGGTTCAGGAGATATTTTTCTTACGGCAGTTAATGTGAATTTAACGTTCGCACGGAAAGATTGGTGTACACCGTACTTTGCAATTTTGAAAATTTAACGTTCACTTTAAAAATTGCATAAAATTAGCGTAAGTGTAAACGGTTCCTCAGTCATTTACATCTACGAGAGAAAAGTAATGAGGCTGATTTTGTGCTAACTAAAGTTTTTATTTTTTTCAAACAATAATGTTATGCCCTTCAAACTAGTTCCCTTACACAGCAATGTACCGACGGAGTCGTTGTTCCCACTCTTGGTAGCAGCGCTGGAAGTCTTGAAATGGCATGGCTTTTAACTGGTCAGTCACAACCTTTCGAATGTTCTCCAGAGTTCATTTGAGGACATGTTTCAATTTCGGGAAAAGGAAAAAGTCACAAGGACTCTAATCAGGTGAATAGGGGGGGGGGGGTTTAGGAACAGCAGCAATGTATTTTGATGTACAAAAATTCACCAGTGGAAATGGCCGTGTGTGTTTTGTCATGGTGAAGCATCCACTTGTCTGCACATGAATGACTCTTGGCAGTTTCACATGTCCGAATCGTCCGTCGAAATTTGATGCACGGTTAAAGTGTTTAAATTTAACTGTTCACTCGTCATTCTTAATGTTGAACGACGGTCTGAGACCACAAGAGTCCTCACACTTTCAACGTTTTCGTTAGTTTTTAAAGTCTAAGTTATTCCTGAGCGAGGTTCATCTTCAAAGTGTTCCAGGCCTACCAAAAATTATTTGTGCCTGCGGAAAACTTATGCTCTTGATAGGCTATGTTCCCCATAGAAAATTTTCTACTTTTTAAAAGCCTTACTCGCGGATTCACCAAGTTTAACACAATACTTTATCGCACAACGTTGCTCTAAATTCCGAGGCTCCATTTATGTAACACACAACAAAAACACACATTCACAATTGGCGATGTCAAAAATATTGTGTTAGCTTTACGGAGTTGAAACTTGCACTGAGGAAGTGGAGTAGATGAACAAATCAGTCTATCACAGACCGGTAGACACAACGATTCCAGTTCGCTCGCAGGATTGCCAGTTCCATTACTTTTCTCACACACCTCTTTAATAATAATACACTGCGAGCCACCTCTATGGTGTTTGGCAGGGAGTCATAAATCACAAGCATGCAAGAGGATTCCTACATGCACACAGCATGGTCATTAAAATGTTACGCATTCTAAAAAAGTATACTTCCACATTCATGCGAAGGAGAAACTAATTATTAAGGCAATCTGCCGCTAACTATCTATCTAATCTATCTATGGCAATGTATATTTACATCCATCTAAATACATTTTACATCTCCGTAGCTTCAAGACTTCTCTATTCGGTGGAATAAATAAATGCCTAAGCTTTAACCCCATGTTGGAGCCCTCTTTTAGCGTCCATTTCTTTTCGGAAAGCCCGTCGAGGTTTGGAGAAAATAAAGCAACGTTTCCGTGGAGTCGCGGTGCTCGTTAAAGACGTCAGCCTTGGCCCTGGGTCGATGACTGCCCGGCGAATGATGAATGACTAGCGGCCAAACGTACCTGACCTCTTTTTATTTCTCGTGTTTTCTTTTTTCATCTCGAGCGAAAGGGAGACGTCTAGAAAGGAAAACCAGTGTAATACCAGAACGTTTGATCACAACGCTTTCAAAGCCATTAAAATGTCTTCAAACATTTTCCGCTACGTTGCTGTGAGTGATCCGTCTCCTGAAAGATATGAAAACTGTTGCAGTGACACCAAAGTACACTCATTACATAAATTCTGAAATTGGTTGACTGTCATTTAGGTAACAATGATTTTTCTGCAGTATGGCTTGAAGAGGTGAAATAGTTTTGTTAACTAGGAATCCGAATTACCAACGATGGAAGAAGAAAAGAAAGGAAGAAATAGTAGAATAGCGCTGGCGAAGATGGCTTTCTAGAAAAAGAAAAATCTTCTTACAGCTGAGAATACAAGCATAGTAGTAAGAAAACAATTCATCAGATGGAGCATGTTTCTCTTTGGAAGCGAGGCTTGGACGTTGACAGCAGTGGAGAAGTCAAAGATTGTAAGCATTCGAAATGTGGTGCTACCGAAAAATAATAAAATGGATGAAAGGAGTAAAGTAATGAGGAAGTGCTGAGAAGAGTGGGAGAAAAGAGAAGTAAAAATCAATAAAAGTGAAATCTTTTACTAATTACAATGAGATGTCTTTTACAGCTATAAGATGCAAGTTCTATGTACCAAGAACAGCTTCCTAAATAATAGCCAGTCCCAACTATAACTTCATTTAGAAGAAATCGTCATATCCGTGGACATAATGCTAAAAAAACTTAAAGGATAAGACGGGAAAATTTAGTTGACCATATTATGAAACATGATGACCTGACGAAAACAGTCGTAGAAGGAGGCGTGGAAGGGAAGAAGGGCAAGGGACGGCCCCGAATGAGTTACATAGGACGGGTTATAAAGGATGTAAATGAGAAGAAATACGTTACAATGAAGAGGCTAGCGGTTAGGTGAGAGGATTGAAGAGCTACGTCAAACTCTGGTCAAACCAATGTTGGGATTGCTAACTAATGATGATGAAGAGGTTGCGAAACGTGCTAATTCGACAATAAAATCTGTGTTAGGACTGTAAGAAACAAATAACTTCCTACGCCGAGTCGCGCTCGAGTGAAAATCTACTCCAAGTCTTAAGGTATTTGCATTCGCCGTGTAAAAAAAACATGGCTTCGCTGGTATTCGAACCTGGGTATCCCGATTGCAAGTCAAGTATACTTCAATTTACGATACCTATCGAACTTCCTCTAAGGTGAATCTCAGGCAGACAGACTGCAATTCACCGAACCAAGTAAGTACCAAGCGCCAATGTGCGTGCGCCAATGCTTAGGAAACCCAGTCGAGGATTCGCCTTTGTGGAATATTCCTTGATGGTGGAGCTTCAGGAGATTCGGATTCGAGCCGAATGATTTTATCACAGCTACTTTCATTCTTGGGATTATATCAGGATATTGATGACAAATATTTTTCCCTTAATTCAATAAATTTACAGGAATTATCGGCCTCCGCTACTGATTTCGTGATATATTAGGGCTGTATTTGTAATCATTGCATTCGTGTGTGGGGCTAAGGTTCATGGCGCGGGTCACAGTAATTATCTTCGTAGGCGCAAATTGCGTGCGAAGATGAAATGAAGACGTATGAAGCCATTAAATGGGTCTATTCGATTAGTGTTTGAGAGAACCGATGTACTCCGATTGATCATTGATCTACATCTACATAATACCCCGCAAGCCGCCTAAAAGGCGTGTGGGACAATGATGATGTCGATGCGCTCATGCAATGCTATTCGTGACTTCAGTGGAGAAGCCTAGTGAGTGAATTTTTTAAATGCTCAGCGTAGAGGGGTTATTCTCCCAAAAGCGTGCATCTTGTAATGGCAAAAAAATGATTTTTGCTTACATAAGAACCAAAACTGTGTAATTAAAATTTGTCGATAATGCAATCTAATGACTTATGTGGCAGAGTTCTTTAGTATCTTTTACACTGTTTTTTTTTTTAATTTTTACTTTTGTGCTGTCTACGGACATGATATATATGTCCACGGACACAACAAAAGAGGAATATTGTGTTTTCTCACAAAAAAAGTTTGTTTTATTTTTCATTGTACACTCTGTCACTAGCCATAGTATATCATCATATCCGTTACCATCTGTCATGTCCATGGACTGCAAAGTTCACGAAGACGGCAGAGCTCACGAGCATGATGTCCATGGATATGACGATTTCTTCTAAATTAAGTTATAGTTGGGACTGACAATAAGTTAGGACACTGTGCTTGCTACATTGAACTTGCATCTTATAGCTGTAAAAGACATCTCAATTGTAATTAGTAAAAGATTTTACTTTTATTGATTTTTACTTGTACACGGACATGACTGATGATCTTTGCTCTTTCAAAAAACTGAAATAAAATCTCTTTCTCTACGTATTGGTTGTTCAGGGCTTCCACCATCTCCTATGAATGATTCCCTCTTTTTCCTGAGTGTCCACGGACATTGCTTTTTTGGGTAGGACAAATGTTTTTTATTTTATAATAAATATTATGAAATAAAAGCAATCTAAAAAGACTATTTTGGAATGATTATATTGTTGTAACTTGTTTAATGATAGATTTTATAATAAGTTATATAGTAAAGGTTGTTAATGCAATAAACACCTCTTTCAAAATCTATGTGGGACTGTCCACGGACATGACGAATCACTGTCTGTGGACATTAAATTTGGGGAATATAATTTTTTCTTTACTATTTTGTGACTAAAATTAATAAAGTACATACAATAATATGCCTGTTTATTTTTGATTTAAAAGTTTTGGTTTTTTTACGGCAGTCCGCGAATATAATTTAATACGATTATGGGAGAATGACCCAGAGATCTTAGAGTATTCTCAATGCATTTGTAACTGCGATCACTGAAAAAATATATCGCCACAATGTGTTAAATACCTCATTTATTTGAAGAACCATCATAATTATATTTAGTCAAAAATCCAGTTATTTGTTTGACCAGCTCTCCTCTGCACTAGCATTATCATAGTGACATATTTTTTTATCTTTTTATATCCTTAATAATCTGTCCTATGCAACTCATTTGGGCCCATCCCTTGTTCTTCTTCCCTTCCACCTGTCCTTCTTCGGTTGTTCTCATCAAGCCATCATCATCATCCGTCAACAATCCTAAGATTGGTTTGACGCAGCTCTCCACTCAACTCTTCAATCAACTTATCTTTCCACACCTACGTATTTCTTCTCTTTCACATCTTTCTTTACTGGTTCCATATATTTTATTCGAAGCATTCCTTATCCATTCTCGCCTTCTGCTTTAACCCTCGACGATTGTTTTAATTAGACCATCAAGGCTTATGGCATGACATATAAGGTCGTTCCATCTTCTTGTCAATATTTAGTTTTCTTAATATTGATTTTTTATGCATCATCAAGCCATCATGCCTTATAATGTGGCCAACTAAGTTGTACCGTCTTCTTCGTAAGGTTTTTAGAAGACTTCTCAATTCTACAACTCTTCTTAGCATTTCCTCATTTCATAATCAGTCGATTATATTTAACTGATGAACTACTGGTGTAAAATTTAATTAAAGTTGGGATGGGGTGGGTTTGGAGGCATAAATGTTGGCCTAACACATTATGGGCTCTGGTTCAAATCCCAGGTGTTGCGGACATTTTTCAGGTCTCCCTGTCCATTACCGAAGGCCGTGTGGAATCTTATATGATGTAGCGAGTTGCTGATAAATCGCTCATAGCCCTATTCTCATCCATGAAATTACTCGATTGCGTCCATCTGAAGTCGCAAGAGATGAATTGCTGGATCGTCGTGTGACTCCTTAGCAATTAGATATCGATTACCCTCTTTATTTCGAAAGAAACTTCCTCGGGCGTGGACTTGTATCTTTAGACCCAAAGGGCAGACATGCGATCCTACACTTCTTAATTCAAACCTTTCTTCCTCTTCGCTATGAGTCGAACCAGTTAATGAGTTTAATTGGGTACAAGGGGTGGACTTTAAATGCACTTCGCTCTCCAAGATTAATTCCACCCTTTCGTTACGTAATTTGGCCACACCCCGATTTCTCCTCCGATGACCTTTCCTGTCTATTCTTACGCCTTCTGCTGCTCGGAGACCATCTGCGATATATCCGTATGTAAGGAGTCACGCTAGGCTCGTTGTTGGAGGGCTATTATGCATACAAACAAGCTTAGATGACCATGCTAAAATTTGGGCGATCACGAGCGGTCTTTCAACTCGGGCATTTTTGAAAGCACCCGTGAAATGAAAGAAATTGAAGATTTTAATTGAACTGATGTTTGTGGATGAGTGGAACAGAAACAGCGATTTATAGAAATTACCTAAAAATAATCAAATTATCTTTGAAGGGTACCCTTTGAGCAATTATTTCGTGAAATCGTCCGTTAAAAAAATTTCATCGTAGCCTTTATCCTCTCCTAATTCACTTCATATAATAGTTACGATAAAGTTGTACTTACTGAACACAGGAGTTCGTAAAAATTAAGAATTTTTTGTTTTGAAATAAATACTTTCAATTTTACTCGGTTTTAATCGTAGAATTGTGGAAAATTAAAAGTTTTATTTGAATTTGGAAAAATTCCACTGCAGCACATTTGAATCTCCAACGCAACAATCGTGAAAAGGTCTCAAAAAATTAAAAAAAGTGAGACAGACGATTCATTTGTAAACAAAAACAAAATAAAATTCTTTGTACGTAGGTATTTGAGTACGAATCTGTACTTTTGGTTTATGTAATTATAAATAAATGGTAAGTTTTCCTATTACAGTGCAGTACTTATTGCTTTTTTATTGATAGAAATATTGCTTCCGGTTTATCCGGGTCGTGTCTAGTCCCAGTTAATCCGGATAAACCAGTTTCTTCTGTATTGATTTTTCACGTTATGCATTTTGAAAATAGATTACAAAACACACTCTCCAGCACTTAATAAGGTAAAGTGTTACTGCGAGACTAGGTTGAACTCGGTGGCAATGAGGTAAAGTCTTCGCCTACCACCGAAGGTCGCGGGTTCGAGTTCCACCTGGATAGGTGGTCCATATCCTGGGCGTGGGATTGTGCTCTGCATTATTGGTGTTGGAAACCATGTTTTATTGAGGTTTCCATCACTAATAATGCACAAAATTATGTATTATGTGATGGACGTTTTTTGCTGTTTGTGGGAAAGTTAAATACAGTAAAAAATACTACGTGTGAGTACTACAACCAATAACACTTAACTGACAGACATGTAGACTTACGATCCATCAATTTCAACTACACACAAACTGCCTCACCAAGTTACTCTTCTACGAATCTTTTCTTTGCCTCCCCTTTTTTTTAATGGTCCATCATTTTAAATGTTTGTTGTTTCAGTATTATGTGCAAAACATAGAGAAATGAAACAAAGAAAAAATATAAGCATAAAAATTAAAAAATTACTCCTTGCAATATTAAAGTAGAAAATGATAAAAATAGGGTAGTTTCCTTCATCAAAGAAAACGAAAGGCATTGATTGGGATACGTTACCCACCATTGTGTTTACATAATATTCAAATTATTTGGTTTTATAAATACCGGTTTAGACGAATGGCAATGGTCAATTTTTATCCTCATTTGAAAAAAGGCCAGATTGGCGCCTATGCGATGCCACTCCACGTAACATCACAGGGACCTAGTTTCTATACGAGTAGATAGGAGTTTTTCATCGTCTGAGATTACCAATGCATGCATGAGGCACAGAGCTCAGGGTAGACACGTAGACAAGAGACACGTAGTATCTCTTAATAATCACCTATTAAAACTGCCTATGGTCGGAAAGTTTCCTGCGTTTGATAAAGTACTAATAATCCTTACTTAAGCCAAGCGCTACCTTCTAGCAGGGTACTCTGCTACCTGCTAACATCCTGCGTCGTATCAGCGCTGAAAGCCTCACCCCAAGGTCACCTTAATTACGGCAGCGGGAACCAGAACGACGTCACACGGGGTTTTCCCATCATTCATACTTAGCCGTCGCGTTTTCGCGCGCTTGAAAATTTTCACTCCTCATTTTATCGCGAAAAATAGATATCGTCATTCTAAAATCTAAATACGTGAAATACGTACTCCAGGAGTAAAATAGGAAACGATTTAGGCAATAAAAAATAATAGGAAACCACCTTATTACTGAAAATGATAAATAAGTATTCGATGCATAAAGTTAATAAAAGGAGCATTTGATTTACTATTACTACTTTCACAGATTGGCTTGGAAATTATTCTTATTCATTTTCTAATTGCTAATTGTTAAGGTTCTGCTGACACAAACAACACACTACTTACAAAACAAAGACAATTGCGGCCAATGATTGTTGCATTGTTGGCTGATGATTTGGATGGTTATTGTTTACCGGTACAGCTTTTAACGCACCTGCATCTAACAATGTGAAGTTACGTGTGATCTGAAAGTGTGGTAAGCTGAGGACGAGGAAAAATCGAAGATAGAAGGACGTTCACGGCTCCCCGAACGACGATATACGTTCCACCGTAATGCTTCTTACCTATGCTCGTTTACCCATGCTGAATGCAATCCTGCATCCCCTCAACTTGAACGAAAAAATGAAATTCATGGAACGTTTCCGTCCTTGTTCTACTCCGTTTATGTAGAATTCGAATTCGAGCAAATTGTGCCCACGAATCTGAATACGTGCAAAGTGTGTTCCCTTCCACGAGCATGGGCGTGCTAGCAAATCCAGTTCACTTCGGAATTGATTTTACTCTGGGGTAATTTTCGTAAATGGTCGATTGGAGAATTTGTCGTCATAGCTGGTTGATTCTGCAATGCGGTTTTATCCATATGCCTTTTTGCGTGGGTTAATTTGCGCCAAAATATAACAGTAGCATGGTAAATTTTGCCTCGACCACCCCGAATTGAGGAAAATAGATAGCCAGATGCATAGTCATCTAAAACATTTTGACACTTCCGAATGACCCATGACATGATCGAATAATGTACTTGAGAAGACGTATACCTCGCTCTCTACCAGTTTTAAAAAAATGAAGGATTCATCATCAGGATCACTGGTCAACAATCCTAAGATTGCTTTGACGCAGCACTCCACTCAATTCTCTAACTAGCTAATCTTTCACACCTACATATTTTTCTCTTTCTCTCAAATATTTCCTTACCTCTTCCATACATTTTGTTCATGGTATTCCTTTTCCGATACTGCCATCCACGTGTACCTCGATAATTGTCTCCATTAGGCCGTTAGGTATCAAGATATGGCCTATAAGGTTGTTCCGTCTTCTTATTAAGGTTTTCATGCGGCTTCTATTCTCTGCTACACTTCTTAGGACTTCCTCATTACTGATTCGGTCGATCTATTTGATCGTCATTATTCTTCTCTAGCAATGTCATACCCTGGATTTATCCGCGGATGTCATTTTCCGTGCCTTCCGTATAGAAACATACTGGAAATTTAGGATCTTATAAATTGTTTCTTTACTTCCATGTTTAAGTTTCCCGCTGTAAGCAGGTCTTTCTTTTGGTGTAATCATCTCTTTGCGTTGGCTATTCTGCTGATAATTTCTTTCTTGCTCCTCCCGTCGCTAGTCATCTTGCTTCCCACATTAAAGAATTCATTCACCTCTACCAGTTTTTGCTTCCTTATTTTAATATTAGTCTTGACTTTTTCGCTTCTGCCGCAAACTAATATCTTGGTTTTATCAGTGCTTATTAGGATTACTCGCTTGCAAATTATGCCATTTCTTAGATTTTGAGCTAATTAAAGTAGACTCTGCTGAAAAATGGCCTATTTCTCAATTTCAAATTAATTATATCTGAGAAGAAAATAAAAAAGAGTCTCATTAAGGTTTCTCGTGTAACTTCCCGGGTCAGTTGATCTCCTCCGATGAGACTTTTCGACAATACGGTAGTTTCTTTCACCAAAGAAAACGAAATGGATTGATTCCTATTCGTTAACCACCATTAGGGTTTTCATAATATACAAATTATTTGGTTTTAGAAATCCCAGTTTAGACGAATGGCAATGGTCAATTTTAACCTCATTTGAAAAAGGCCAGATTGGCGCCCATGCGATTCCACTCCACGTGACGTCACAGGGACCTAGTTTCTACACAAGAGGATAGGAGTTTTACATCATCTGAGATTACCAATGCATGCTTGTGGCTTAGAGCTCAGGGAAACATCTCTTAATAATCACTTATTAAAGTGCATATGTTCGGAAAGTTTCCCTCGTTTGATAAGGTATTAATAATCCTTATTAAGGCAAACGCTACCTGCTAACTAGGTACTCTGCTATATGCTAGCATCCTGCGTCGTATCAGCGCTCAAGCTTCGCCTCAAGGTCACCTCACAGGGTGGTAGCGGGAACCAGAAATACATCACACGGACTTTTCCCATCATTCCTACATAGCCGTCGCGTTTTCGCGCGCTTGAAAATTTACACTTTTCTTTTGATCATGAAAAATAGATATCGCCTTTCGAAAATCTAAGAGCGTGAAATGCGTACTCCAGGAGTAATAATCTTTCGATTTAGGTAATAAAAAATAATAGGAAACCACCCTATTAACTGAGTTGTCGTATATAGAGACTCGGTGTCGTACCTTAAGCACTCACATTATTTGGCGTTTGAAGCTGTTCCAAAGTTAAGAGTCAGTATTACTCACCGACAGAGGACATAATCTGAAGGGATGATAGACTATCATAAAATTTCCGCAGTCCCCCAAAAGTTATTAGGAGACATCAGTCCTGGGAATTCAGCATATCTGGAGATTCGGATACCCTAATTAAACGACCTTATTATCATTGATTAGCCTTATTAATCTTGTCTGCTGATGCAAATTTTCGACTACCAACTGTGTTTTTGTCTTTAGAGAACGAGTGTTGTTCCTGGTACTCATAATTTACTTTTAAAGCTGTTCTAAATCAGTATTCCATACGAACAGAGGGCATGAACTGAAAGGGCGATTTTACATCTTAATATGTCTACTCTTCACTGGAATTCTCCGGAAATATTATTCCTGGGAATTCTGGAGATTCGGATACCCAACTTTAGCGACCTTATTTATCTTGTCTTCCGATGCGAATTTCCGACAACTTACTGTTTTGTCGTCTTCAGAGACTGGATTTCGTGCCTGATACTCACATAATTTGGCTTTTGAAGCTGTTCGGAAGTTATGAGTTAGTATTCCTTATGAAAAGAGGACATGAACTGAAAGGGTGATGGGCCATCTTAAAATTTTCGAGTTCCCCTAAAGTTCTCGAGAGATATTCTGCCTGGGAACTCAGCATATCTGGAGATTCGGATACCCTTCATAGGCGACCTTATTTACCTTGTCTTTCGATGCGATTTTTTGATAATTAACTGTGTTGTCGTTTTTAGGGACTGGGTGTCGTTACTAATGCCTGATACTCACATAATTTGGCTTTTGAAGCTGTTCGGAAGTTATGAGTAAGTATTCCTTACGAAAAGAGGACATCAACTGAATAGGTGATTGGCAATCTTAAAATTTCCGCACTCCTCTAAAGTTCTCATTCCGGGAATTCAGTATATCTGGAGATTTTGATTCCCTGCTTAAGCGACCTTTCTGACGCACGGAAACCACAATTTAATCACCGGCGACGGATAACGTCGCGGTTAAAGGGAAGGCAAGAGGGAAGAGATAGCTCGACGACAGAGGTTGGGCACTTCTGCTCCTTGATTCGAGCGAGAAGGCAGTGAATTAATTTCGTGAGAATCCGAGGAGAGTCGAGTTTATAGCTCCACGTGGCGTGACACCACCGCAGTGCACCTTAGGTTTGTCATCGCGGCGATGAGCAAGGTGTGTGCTTCTGACATGTGTCTAGGAACCAAGGGGCCGTGGGTTCCAGCGTGTCTCTCAAGGAATAGATCAGGGTCGCTCTCTCCTCTTCAAAGGACGAACCGAGTTAATGAATAAGGGGAACACTTGAGCCGCCGAGACATGCCCTTTAAGCTAAGAGTTCTTACGTCTGAGCGACGCAATATCATACACTGTCGACGACAAATACCGCTGTTTCCCTGAATCACTTCACAAGATCTAGCTGTTTATCTTCGTTATTTTAACCTTTACAGGAGGACAGAAGTTCAGTATAATCCCTGTAATTCAGCCTTGCGGTGATATCAGCCCAGAAATGATATTTCCGGAGAATTCCAGTGAAGAGTAGATATTTTAAGATGCACAATCGCCCATTCAGTTCATGCCCTCTTTTCGGATGGAATTCTGATTTAGTACAGCTTCAAAAGTAAATTATGAGTGCCAGGCACAACTCTTGGTCTCTAAAGACGATAACACAGTTGGTAGTCGAAAATTCGCATCTGCAGACAAGATAAATAAGGTTAATCAATGATAATAAGGTCTCTTAAGTAGGGTATCCGAATCTCCAGATATGCTAAATTCCCAGGACTGATGTCTCTTGATAACTTTTGGGGGACTGCGGAAATTTTATGATAGTCTATTACGCATTCAGTTTATGTCTTCTTTCGGTAAGTAACACTGACTCTTAACTTTGGAATTGTCCAGTAATCCGACGTGCAGGGCTGCCTACCTCTCTTTGGCTCATATAATTTCGTCATTTTTCAATAAATTTTTTTATTTCATTGTAATTATTTTTGTTATTACCGTGCATATAGGTGTTCGCTAGTTCATAATTTGCATGAAATTTGGTTTCGTGACCCACCGAATCGGTAAATAAATGTTCCCTGCGGAGTCACATTGGTGTCCAGGGTTTATTCGGGCTTTATCAACCATAAGAGTTATTTTTTATTTCGTTATCTACCGAGACTCACACCTTCAGCAGTAGGGAGAGTTGCCGTCACTATATGTATTTAATTGCAATATTATTCCCTTATAAGTTTTTCGTGCATTGAGCTTGTTTCCTATACGTACGTCCAATAATCCGGCTATTCCATGGCTGCATATATATTATAAGTTGGCTTACCGTGATCGCATTGTAAAATTAAAAAAGAAAATTTGAGATAAATAAATTTGAAACTTGTCGTGAACACATTTATGACAGTGAATATATCTCAACCAAAATGTATACTCCATTTTCCATTCGAACGACGAAGTGTTGGACATGGTGGGTAAGGAGAGGTAGCTATTCGATGACATATGGAGGAGACTAAAAGTATGGATGGAAAGAGCACTTAGCGAGAGAGGGATATTGAAGATAGTGTTGGAGGGTAGAATGTTTGGTAAACGAGGGAGAGGAAGGAAGAGAATTTTTAGATAGAATAGAAGGGAGTACATTGTGAGTTGAAGAGAGACGTACATGAAGGAGGGAGGGAACGGAAGGTTCTGGCTTTGAGTCCCAGTGAGGTTGCGATTTTATCCTCTGATTTCTAGTTATTACCACCTACCAGCTGTATTCCTATCAATCTATTTCTAGCCGTGAATTCATATTGATGTACATATTAATATATATGAATATCACTGTTTGTAAAAGTACTGAGAAAAAATAAATAAGCTCAGTTACTTCGTAATTAAATTAATTACCAGTAAAAATTACTGGCTTAAAAAAGAAAGCAGTAAAATTACAGTTATCATGACTCCTTGTAAGATTGTTCACTCTAGAGACCGCCGGGCAGCAGTCGAAAATTGCAGAAAAAATGCTGAATAATTAAGTCATAGGAATTCGCTAATTGCAATTTAACTTGCGATACATACTATTAAAACTGGTGTAACAACACAATGGGTGAAACAAAATTCAATCGTGTCAGGCGAAACATGATGGAACACCTTTATGATGAAACAAAAAAGGAAAGACAATGGCAGGTTCCACAGTTTAATAAATACTGCGACCGGTTCCGAATACATAGTATCATCATCAGGCACTTTTGATAGAGTTGTTTCCACTTGTATAGTAGTCAAGAGGGGGAAGCGGAAGTTAGGGGAATGGTTGACAGCGTCATGGATTGGGTGGTAGGGTGGGGAGGTTAAGGGGTAGCAGCGTCAAGTCAAGGGCCAGTAGGAATGGGAGGGGAGGTGGAGTATGCAGGCGGGGGAGGAAGTGTGGAGTGGTCAGGGTTGTGAGGGACACTTAGAGGGGGAGGGGGAGGGGAGAACACAATGGGTGTCATATTTTGTACCTCTCATGAGTAAGCTACAGCATAAGAGTGGCTAAATCTAAACAAGCAAATTATGGTACTCAGGGACTCGAAGTTATATGCAGGCCTAGGTAAATAAATGAAATCAGTAAAGTAATCCTCGATTACGAGTAAGTAACGATTCCAACGAAAGTAACGATTCCTCTTTCACCGTAAGGACTATTTTACAAATAATAATATATTTCTTAAAGATTAATCGGATTGGAATTAATTAAACTAGTAAAAATTACTGCAAAAGTAAACGTTATAAGTAATCCAATTACTTTTATTCGATTAAACTTTCCCCTTATAGATTGAAGCTAGATTATTTTAAAATTGAAAATAAAGTTGAAATTTAAAAACTGGTAGACTTTAAATGATAAAATAAATGATGCTCATGTAAAATTGTTTATTTTCCGCTTGCATTTTTCAATGTTGATCAAATTGCAGTAGCAGATCATGTTCTGCCTGAAAACCAATGTATGATTTATAATAATTCAATGCTGAGGTGTGTGGAGTCTTCTGACAACTGTGTCCGGGCCAAAGGTTCTTGAGTTTAAGCGTTTGCCTTAAGCAATATGTTGGGATGTCTCTGTCTCCTCTTCAAACGGAGCTAATGAAATAGAGGGACACTTGTGCAACCGAGATATACCCTTTAACCTGAGAGTGTTGGCGTCAATGGGACGTAATATCACACAATCTTGACGAGAAATAACCTGATGCTACCGACCTGAGTCACCTCCCAAAATATACATCCTCTTGTTTAGCTCCGACAATTTAATTTAGAGGAAGGTGGAGGTAAAATAAACATATTGAAAGAAAAGGTAGTTGAGCTTTTCCACAATTATTAAATGCGTACACTGCGTTTTGGTTCACACATAATTTGGTACAAGACAAGTCGAAATTAGCATACAAAAAGGTTCCACGAAATGTGAAAGACTGATATTTGGAGAGGACAATTTTGTAATATTTTAAAATGAAACTGGAGAATAAAACTTAGTTATTCTCATTAATTAAATTTTATGTGGAAAAGCTAAGTATTTATTTTTATTTTGCAATTTCTAGGATGAGCGAAAAGCATATATTCGGCCAAGCCAGACTGTATGTCGTACCTTCCCCACCTGACTGCTGACGTCAGCACACCCAACCCTTACACTGCACGTGACACATCTTTATCGTGATTTGACCTCAAGCAACGTCGGCGGGTTGAAATTTGATCTCCTCCCTGTTAATGATTGCCTACGGCAATCGAAAAACCGGTTTCAGAGATATTTTTACTCATCATCATCACTAGTCAACAATCCTAAGATTGGTTAAACGCAGCTATCCGCTCGATTTTCCTATCAGCTAATCTTTTATCCTCTACGTATTTCTTCTCTTTCACATCCTTCTTTATCTGCTCCGTATATTTTGTTCGAGGTCTTCCTTTTCCGTTCTTGCCATCTACTTGCCCTTTGACAATTATCTTCACTAGGGGATTATATCTCAATATATGGCTTATTAGGTTGTTCCATCTCCTTATTAAGATTTTCATATTTGAAAAATCATGAATTTACGGAAGATTTCTTTGAAAATGTAGTTTTTTCGATTATGGAAATTGTTAAAATTAAGTTAAACAGATTCAACATTTCAATTGTAGGAAGTTAGACATATTTAATATAATTTCTGCACAATATTGTTTGGCGTCTACATTCTCGCGCCTGAGGGCTACTTCACATTCCACTACCAACGATTTTAAGGGGCAATGAGGCAGAGGATGTGTAGGGGCAATTTGAGGAATTTTTGTAGAAGTTCCATTTCGGAATTTGTAAAGGATGAATCTGATAAATGGGATGAAATTTGTTATCATTGTTCGGCACGCACTCGGAAGAATTAGCTGCATTGTTTATTTCACTCCGTAATGCAAATTTTGTTCATGACGGTTTTATGTTTTGAAGTTTATTTTAAACCCTCTACTTAGTACCCTGTTTTTCCAAAACTTTCCCTAGATGGTCATGGTTTAGGACCCTCCCCCCCGACCGAAATCCCTTGCTTCGCCAATGCAATTTCCTGTAAATATAGCATAAAAACCCTCCTTCTTTGCATCCGCCAGTCAATGTATAATTCTTATAAAACAATTATTTTTTAACGCATTTACTCACATAAATGGGAAAAAACAATTAACAGAACACCATTCAATGTTACTTGATTTCGATGGTGGTTCTAGGCTTGGTATGGAGTGCCATTTCCTATAAACATTTGGTGATGCCTAAGTTCCGAATCCGCGACCTTAGTCTGATGCTTTGTTTGATTTGACATGATAATTTTTGTTGCAATTTTCACGATTTTTATTTTTCATTAAGTTTAGATGGATTTTTCATTAATTTTACAATATTGTGAAAAACTGATTCCTTTGAAGTAATTGTCTATGGAAAATATTATTTCCAGTTTTCTTTACTATCAGCAGTATAATGCACTGACTGCTGTAAAAAACGGATTTAGAGTTTCCTTCGCAATTCACTTTTTTCGGTTAATTTTAGAATTATAACCTATCGTAGCGTAATAAACTTATCGCAGTTTGATGTACTAATCGCAGTTTAATATGTTAATCGCAGTAAAAACTGATCTATGCAAGAGAAAATGCATTGTATGTCACTCACTGTAGTGAGTACCGTTCTATTTTTTTTCAATTGCATGCAATAGATACTTTGTTTATTGCACATGCCTCTATAAAGGTGTACCACAAGGCAGTGATACTGAACCTCTTCCCCTCTTCTCTTCCCCTCCCGAAATCCCCTCAGCGCGCCGCACCGCAGTGGCCATGAGAACACAAACATCTCGAGATGAGGGAATTGGACCACTTGAGCAATGAAATTGCCTCTCTCCCGCGAATGTCTCTTTGAGTATCGCACACTCCCGCAAACTTGGGTGCACGAGATATCTGTTTCTCGCCGTCTATTTCCTCGAATTTCGTGCCGCCTCTCCACCAGCTCACGGCCAAGGAACGCCAAGGGAAATACCGGCAATGCGAAAATTCCTGGCAAGGAAATAATTATCGACACAAACATAAGCTCCAATTCACTAATGTTCCGAAACTTTATAGCCTGTACTTAAAAAATATCTAAGGATACCTGTTATCTTTCACAAAAAATCTCCGAATTAAAAATAAATTTCAGTTTTCACTTGCGTTGTTTCATAGATCTGTTTATAACTCAGAACACAGCATTATAAGCTGCCTAATTTTATAACTCTTTTCATAAAATAAAGCACCTTATCCCAGCATTGCCTCCCATGTTAGGCCCCAGTGTAATTTTATTGCTGAGGCCACAATTTAGAGAAGTTGGTGCCCTCAATTTCTACCACTGACAATGAGATAAAACTGATTCTTAAAACTCTCTTTTTCTTCAACAGAGATAAAAAATTGAAAGTCTAATAATAGTCTGACTTTCTCAACATGAAATTTTCTTGTTACACTCCCGGGCCTTAACCTCTCACCACAGAAAATTTTCTAAGTCCCGAATTGTCAATGCCGCTGCCCTCTACAAAGAACAACAAACAGATGGATGGAGACAAGTGGTGGATAGAACGTTTGCCTAGTGTCAGATTTTTTTGGAGAAAAGTACAACAAGGTCCCCAACCGAGGAATAATGCGTTACGGCCATGACATAACTTAAGTTTCCATATTATCCGGGCAAATAATGATGTAGAAGTGATGTTTATGGTTACAAATAATATAAATTTTTCCTAAAAATAAGTTATGAAAACTTTTATATTATCACTGAAAATAAAGGTGATCCTTAATGGAAGTTTAAAGTTCAAATATGGGGTAAAACCATCGGACACCCAAAATAAAAAATAATCATGCAATTGCGAGGTGGTCTAGGGAAAGGATATACCCTCCCTCCAACAATTAATACGTTCACAAGTGTTGTGGCTTTGTCTGTAGTATTGTACCCTCACCTACCTATACTAGCTTCTGGGTGGACGGGCTTACTGATTGAATCTCTTAGAGTTTTCACAGAAGCCGAGAGAGGGTTAAATAACAAAAAAGTTACGTTCAGTATTGCACTATCAGCAGGTACCATATGGGCAGTACAGGGTCAAGAGGCATGGCTGGAGTTGAGACAGCTCGTAGTTACTCATCGCGCCGTTTGGTAGCGCCTCTTGATGGGGACCTATACTGGCTGACGCTTTCTCTTTCATTTTAAATGCATGAATTAACTTCGGAACATCGCTTTCCTCTCGGCACTTTCCATCTGAGATTGACGTGCATGCATCACGAAATCTGACGGTAACATTTGCCGGAAGGTCCAAGATTGTGATTAGAAACATGGGCGTACTAGCAGGGGGCAGCTGTCCCCCCTAGAAACAAAAGTAAATTTAGTTCAAAACGAAAGTTTTTAACAAATTTTCTTTAAATCCAAGAAAAGTTATGTTAGTACTGTATTTAAAAAAATATTTTTTGAGCAAATAATTTTAAAAATTAATCGAGCGCTGTTTTTTTTCTTTTTTAGGGCTGTTTTTTTCTTTTCAAGTGCTGTTTTCTTGAAATTTTGGTTTCCTTAACTTTTTTGTGTTACAACTTGAACGACCACGGCTTCCCCTCTAATTTTGATCCTGGGTACGCCCTTAATTAGAAATTCGTCATATGGGGCCCCGTGATTTTCGCGAATAAAAATGTTCGTGGCTTCAATTTTTTTCAATTTCCACATAGTTTTTAGCATTCATTGTGTTATTTACGATTGTTTTGCGACTCTTGATGGTGTTACATAAGAATTTACTGATGAATTCCCTCAAACAAAAAATCCAAACCAGTTTTTTTGAACTTTCTTTTTTTCAACGATAACTTCAATTTCTTCACTGCATTTAGTTACCAAAAAAATATTTTCATCTTCAAGATGGTAATTGAAACGAATAAGAGATGATATTGCTTAGCGCGCATCACATTCTTTGCAAATATTTATTTGTTCCAACACTCAATACCACATAGTGAAAGCATACTGAGATAGCGACATTTTGCTTTCGCGATAATCGTGGTGCCCGTTAGTGGTAATACACATGGCTGATGTGTCATGAACATTCCAACTTGAATTAGATTGAAAAACTCCTTCATTCAAATAATTAATTAAAAAAGTATTTGTTTTATATTTATAATTCTATCCTTGATAGTTGTTTTTTTGTCGGTGAATATGCCTCTTTCCTTCCCTATTTAAGACCCTTATCTTGATAATCACATAAAATGGTTTCAATTTAACACATTGTTTGCCGTAATTTTGAAGTAAAAATGGCTGTATCGTCGCCATAAAGCACCATGGCCGTAAAGCGCTACCTTACCCTGCGGATATTATGATAGACGAAAAGAAAAAAGGATGTATTATTTTCTAGCCCCCTTCTTTTTGGCATAGTGTGCAATGCTTTCGTATCTCCTAACTACCACTAAAATGCACTTCTTTCTAAAAACTTAATATTATTAAAAGTAATTTTTATTCCGTATTAACGATATTCATCATTCCATCTTGTAAAATTTCATCAAAATTAAAGGGGGAATATTGGTACACCCAGAGAATATCCAGTTTTGGCGTTAGCATTAATTAATATTAGGAGACAGTGGCTGGCGCTAGTTCCGTAAAATTCTTTTCTCTTATTGGTAAATTCTTTAATCAATGGGTGAAGAGATTATATATAAATATGAAAAGATATTAAACAAAATAAAGGTTTCATTATCACCTTTACTAGGAGTTAAAAATCAACAACATCTATAACAAGTATCGATACAAATATAAATTTCACACAAAAACTCTTAATGTTGTCTCCACCTGATCACTTTTCAAGAGCATAAACCTTTATTTTAATCTGCAGAGAAATACAGCCCTGGATTTCTGTTTTCACAGTTTGACGGTGAAAGAGCAAAAAAACTTAAGAGCGAGATGTGCTTTTAACGTGACTCCTCGGCTCTTAGATTCCAACGCATTTTGTCCTTCTGCTGGAGCAAATACTAGGTCTTTTGAAGGTCTAACTAGACAAATTTCTGTCCTGGTTGATACTTACGACATATCCGCTTGTGCGAGAGAAATTATGAGACAGCGAACAATAGGAAACTAAACTTTCCGACTTCAATCATTTCCGTCTCCTTCGTCAGGGATAGGAAAACGAAGAATTTGTAAATATGTACATCTGAGCAAATGTGCCCAAGCCATTTCTGTGACGCTTTAATTTTCTTCACCATCTTATTGATCTTATTAATTTTGAATTAATGTATATTTAAAAAAAGCAAATTTTAACTACTTTATAATTGTTTTATAGTTTCGGGGTATTAGGTCATTTGTATTTTAGTTTTTGCGAAGTCTTCCTGTTTGAGAATTAATTGCTGTCACAGCATTTAGGTTTTAACCGCGTTTTTTGATGCCTAATGACGCAGTTTCGCCGGAAATACTGCTGGGATCTAAAGGTCAGGAGTGGAGTTTGAAGAGTGCCTGCATTTTGCATCATTTCTGACTTGAAGAAGCTGGCGAGATTGCTGACGAAATGTATGTCATTGGACATAAAAAAAAGCCGTGGAAATACGGAAACCATGGCAGGATTTGCATTTCAGTGTTTTATAAGTTATATTTCCGCCATATTGCAATGGCGGATTTTTTCAACTTAACCTTCAGTGTTCTAAACAGCATTTACTTAAGGCACAGATTTGCATAGCGTAATTTTACAATGGTTCAAACGGGATTTTTAAAAAAAGAATCGTTTTTAGGGCGTAAATTACATGAAAGCATGCGTAAAAGATTGAAAGTCAGGTGGACAATAGCCCTATGCTCTAGAACGTGAATGATTGCACGCTCGATTGAGAGAAAGATGTAGCTTGAATATGTGAAATTTCGTGCCCCGTGGGAAGCAGACCCATCACCCAAATTTGATGGCAATTGTTTTTTTTAGAAGCAACTCCGCGTTGAAGAAGCAATTCCACTATTGAGAAAAATTTTCACAATAAACCCTTAAAAACAAATCGAAAAAAAAACTGGTTACAGTAGCTTAAAATTTTTTATTATTGAATACGAGTTAATAACCAGGATATCTTTTCCTATAGCCTATAATTTTATAATTTCATCGTCTGTTTCCTTATTCAGTGTAAATATAACAAAAAAACGTATTAATAGTTCATATTAGGTACTATCCTTAATAACGAGAATTTAATTTCGTTCGCCTGTCAATAAAATAATGTATTGTTATTATTATTTTTAAAAATACATATAATTTCGGTTTTTTCTTGCAGTTTGATTTTTAATATATCCTTTTAAGTTCGTAATCACACATGCAATTTAAAAGTAAGAATGAGAATGAGAAGAAAAGGTGAATTTTGAAGTCACCAAAAGCGAATATACTATTCGCCATTGACCGAGGCATACGAACATAAATGTAAGGCGATGGTGAAACCAGGATATATATTACAAATACACGCCATCGGACACAACGATGGCGTGGAGATGAAGTGATGGCTGGAAAGGTATGGTAAAGTTTCACGTCGACCGAGAACTACAGATCTCATGCTTACCATTTGAGGAAATTTTCTTCTCCACGTGTTTTCTGCCATCATTTCACCTATACCCCGCCGCTGTGTCCACTATCATGTGCTTGTGTTTTATCTATTTGTATCATTATCTATTTGTATTTATGTTATTGTAATACATATTCTATAAACAGGGTGTTTAAGCAAGAATCTGCAATACTTTAGAAGGTGATGGGGAAAACAATTTTAAGCACATTTTGTCCATTGAAAAAAGTTAAAAAAAGGAGTTTAAAAAGTCATTTTAGGAGTTGATAGAATAATAATGCCGTTAATTTAGGCATTATACATCCGTTAAGTAGCAATGGCATAAATCTAATGAAAATTTGCACTAGGTAATTTTAACTCAAAATGGGTGAGATTTCGCAATCGCTTTGTTGATAATCGCCAAATAACTAGATATGGTTGGAATAGCATTTTTATCGAATACGAATATCGAATACGAATGTATAATTATTTTCGGAATACCTGATTCAGACATCGAACACTGCAATACTGAATACTGAATAAGTATTTTTCCACCAATTTTAAATACTATAAATGAAAGTTAAATTTTAAAAAATTATGAAGATTTTGCAAGTCATTCTGCTTCAATACGGCTCCTAAATCCTGACTCAACTATTACCCATGATTATATCAAAATTGCGCGCATGGATTACCGCAATTCTTTTTTTTTTATTAAATGTATATTGAAGGTTTTTATTAATAGTAATGCTTCACTGCTTTTTTGTAAAAACTTTAAATAAATAAAAAATTGACAAGTTCTTTATAGTTGGAATATATGTAAAATGTTAATTAGATCATGCAACAGGCAGTCAGAAAAGGAACAGCCAATCAGGCGTGCATCTGAACGCATACATACACCCTTAAAAATCAACTAAAATTATCCTATAAAATCCTATGCATTTTGTCACAAAATTTCATATTCTGTGAAATAATAGGTAAATAAAGACCCAAGAAAAAATATAAAAGGTATTTATATTAGAAATTTCCATGAAAAATTAAGAGGCGAATGGGTTAATAATGTCCCCCCTAACAACTCCTGAAGTATTGCAAATTCCTCCTGCAACACCGTGCATAATGATAAAATATATTAACATTATCTATTAAATATATTTTATATATTATTAGGATTATCATTTTAATGTACATTCATTGTGAGATACCCAATATTATCGACTTTTAAAATATGCGTCGCTAACTCCGACAAATATTCCCTGGAGCACATTGGAAATTATCGCTGGCGCCCGTTTGGTGCTACGTGTCGAAGCGAGTAATTATTCACCCAAATATGGAGCGTTTACAATTGCTCGTCGTGTTGGCGTCGGCGGCTTATATATATCCACTGCCTCGTATCATTGACAGGCCGAGAACGGAGCTCGTTCGCTTTCATCGTTCGTTCCGTCGGCGCATGGCTTTTATCAAAAGGAATCGACCGGGAGGTTCCAATGCTTCCTCGTTATTTATGCGTGTTGATATAGACACGCCGCTGTCAGGCCTCTGTACGTACGTGAGCAGCATATCTTTCGGAAATTCGCGCGGTTTATCCGGAAAAAACTTTAAATTTCAGGTGATGGTTTTCGCGCGAACGGCACCGGTTTGAATGAAACTTATTTGCTTTCACTGTGGCGTGGTTTGAACTAAATTTGACCTGAATTCATGGTGTACAAATTCATACGATAGGTCTCCGGTTATTTTCATCAAATTTTACGTAATGAATATCCAGTGATATCGAGTATTTGCGTTGAAGTAAGAATATCCTCTAAGTAAATTTTGAGAATAAATGTTGTTGGGAGTGAATAATTTCCTTATCCTTTATTATCCCTTCCGATAAGTTCTCAATGATACGATAAATATTCAATGGGAAACTCTCTTCCTGTTCTCTTCCATATTATGTAGTAATTTTTCATTGAAAAAGCGAAGGAAAACTGTTTTCAATTTGGGCTAATTCCATGCTCATCAATCAAATGTAGACCAGTGGCGCCGACTCCATGGGGCCTGAGGGGGCCCGAGCCCCCCCAAAAATTCGCTATGGGTGTGATGAAAAAATGTGCCAAGCTTGTCGATTTTCCCCGGAGTGTCCAGATCTTGATATTCGAGTCAACGGGGTTCTAATGTTGATCATATGACTCTTCTAAAATGCTTAAAAAACTTAAAACTCACTAATTATAAAATTTCCCGGGGCAAGATCCCCGGTTTGGGCCCCCCCAATATTTTTTGTAAGTCGGCGTCCCTGATGTAGACCATTAATGTTGTGGTTAAATAGACAATGACCATCAGGCGCCCTTAAACATTAAGACTGAGTATCCCTTTCCCATTCATTTAAAATTATTTAGCTTATTGCCTTCCGTATAATTTTACACAAAGTCTTTATTAGCTTCCATTAGGGATTGAAAAAGTTTGTTTCTAAGATAAATGTTATCAAGATTTGGGATGATAATATCTGCAGGGAACACAAAAATAGTCGTCGTAGTAGTAAATCTTTGCTATTAATACGGGTTTTTTTATAGATAGATTTACAATCACACGGTGATCTTTTTCTGAACTTCTTTTTATGTGGTTAGTATAGAATAAGCTTGAAACGACTCTCTTTATGCCATTAATATTTATTTGATCGAAATTCGGCGGATAATCTTTGGCACTTAATGTAAAAATAAAATTACTCAATGTAATTGACAAGCACGGGAATGTATATTACTTAAAAGAATGAGACTATAAAAAAAATTTCGATGAATCTATGTCAAGCAAGAATAAACGGTGAAAATCTCGTGCCAAATCCTGAAAATGTGGTCACTCCGGCCAAAATATAATTATATGATAGATTTTTATCCGATGTTTCGAAGCTCAAGCAAACGCATTTAATGGAAGACATTCTGCGATTTGAAAAAAAACTCACTGGTAATAGCTCCATAGGTCTATTATAGCTGGTAAATGCAATTGTCTCTGAGGAAAAATAAACGAAGAAATAGGTACTTTGGTATCTCTATACACTTTCAGGGTTTTAACCCCACCCATCTAAATATGTCCATATATAAATAAAATATCAGTTAATAGAAATTTTCCTCAAATTCCACAATATGTAATGAAACCGATTGAGAGGTGAAATTCAAGTATTTCAGTTGTGAAGTAGTACTTGCTGTTGCTCGCTGGGGGGGTCTTCTTCCTACCATAAATTCCCACGGAAAAAGGCCTGCGGGTTTTTATGGTCACTTTGCAGTTCTTACAATTTTTTCTGCCGGTTTTTCTTAAGGACACTATTTTTCGGTGATGTCTAGCCTACTTAAATTGAATCCTAGGAAAACCTTGGAGTTCTTGGCTTCCAGGCTTTCTGGAAGTTATAAGGCGTGGACTAATGGCTTTCACAATGACTTTGGTGCCATTACCAAGCTTTTCTGTAATGCTCAAATACCTCATTATCATCCTTTTTTTTGACCCCCAAATGTCCCCAATAAGTAGAGTCATATGTCAGTTGACAACAGATAGATAGAAAATTTATTGTTTCAACAACTTTCCTACGGTTCCTGTGATCGGATTTTGATGGCAAATTTTTGAGCTACTTCCAATATTAAATTTTAAACGAGTAAAATGAAAGGAAATAGAAGTTTTAGTATTTACACAATGTTTCCTAGGGCTCATGCCATCGGATTTTGGCGGCCATTTTTTTAACTCCCAATATCAAATTTTAAACGAGAAAATAGAATGAAAATAAAAAAAATTGCTTTTCGAAAATATTTCCTAGAATTACAGGCGATATTCGAAGGGGTCGATTTTATGGCTCGCTTCGTACACCCTAAAAATTTGTGTGAGTAAGTCAGTCAGTGACTGGTCGGAAGAGGCTTTTATACTATTGTAAAGTAGTTGCACTTATACGGTATACGGTATGCACGCACAGTATACGGTACACAGTATACGAGAGTACCCCGTTCATAACTTTTTCGGTTTTTAATTTCACGAATAATCTCGGTAAGTCAATCCGAACGCATAATCACTTTGTGTTATTGACGTGTACGGAATTCATCACTGTCGAGAACACCTCAATTATTGAAAAATTAGTCGAGGAGCTCGCAACTCGAGCAAGTTTTATCGCGGCAAAATATTTCCGACACACACCCCGGCAACGCATCGACGTTCAAGCAATCCCTTACACAGTGCCGCGAAAAGTTTCCTAATTCCGGTGATGAGTAAAACATCGGGAGCGTGGGAGTTTTCGGAGTTGGTTCTCGCATGAGCAAACACACGCAACCACACACACACCCACTCAACACACGCGAAAAAATAAAAACAGTTGAAGAACGGGAGATTTTTAATCCATTCATAATTCAAATGACGCTTATGAAAGGGAGACCTTATATACCGTACATAAGTGATGAGCTCGATCATTTTACAGCGGGAGCAAGAGAGAAAACTGTGGGATGGGGGGAACGAAACAGATGACGGTAGGCGCGCGCGCACGTCCGAAATAAAACAAATGGCACGCGATTCTCCGTGATGGATGGAGGAAAATTGGAAAAGTTTCTCGAAGACGTTCTTGACGACGAGGCGTAGTTTGCTCACTCTTTTTATCCCCCCTGAAATGACGAAAATTATTAATGGAAACAAGATAGTGGTGGTGGGGGAAGACAGGGTTTATGGAGGATAAGGGGTTGATGCGAGGAGTTATAAATAAAAATAAACAAATTAATGAAAAAAAAGACGCGAAAAGAGTTTTGAGTAGAGAAGTGGGCGGTTACTAGGGACGAGAATAATGGGACGAGGAAGTGGAACTTAAAAAAAAGTGGAGTGGATAATTTGTTTTTTAGTTTTTAATCATCTCCAGAGATTCCGAAGCATACATTAGTCCTAGCAGAAAGTACCCAACGGATTACAATGGATATTGTATACTACAACATGGCTTATTCTAATTAAAGCAGTAGCTTATTGTTTACAGTAGATGAGAGCAAAAGTAGATTTTGTTCTGTAAATATAAGCCCCGTAAGCTTTGAATTTCCTTGAATAAATTATAAGTTAACTTTGAAAGGTACCAACTGACAAGGGTCGCATTTCGATAAAAATAGTTTTTCTGAGCAACTGCAGAAATTTCGCACAACTGTAGAAATTATATTTCCGTGTATCTGTTGCTTATGATATGATATCGACTTGCACGTTTAAATATTCAGTTATTTACTTTTTATACCTTTTTTCGTTTTCCTGTGGATCATGAAATATTTATTAGATGTTGCTGAGTAGTTCAACTCAAAGTGATTATACAAAAGCTTGAAGTGCTGAAAAGTAATAAAATGGAAGACAAGAATGCAAATGATTTGTACTCAGTAAATTTCCGCGTAATTCACAGTCTCGAATTGAGTGCGTCTAAGCGGTCATGATTAATTACAAAATGAACGTCGTGGCGAAATGATTACTATAAAATGTATCAATTCCGATTGGAATTGCAGATATGTATTTAATGCATGTTTACAAAGTGCCAACTGCCCCAGGAAAAGGATGTTGTCGCTACCCTGAATATGTGAAATTTAAACGCCTGTGGCTTAGTTAAGCGTGAGCTCTAACCGCACCTATCCATATCAACCTTCTGGATGTATCACTGAGTGCATCATCGGTGGCTTGGGCTGTTAGTTGATGAGTGAGGGAATCAGTTAGCCTGTCCGGTGGCCACGGGAATATCAATTGTTGATAAAAAGAAAGAAAATTCATGGATTTATAGCAAAAAACACATCATTGTCACAAAAAATAAAAGTAAGAGAGAATGATTGATTATGAAGTAATGGTTGATTCATGTTGAAAGCTATCCAAAAATGTGTTTTTTCCCAGAATTTTTAGTGCAAGCAATTTAAATATGCAATGAATAAAAATTTTAAACTTTGTTTTTCCACAGAATACATTTATAACTACACGACCATGGTTTCGACGCTCCGCGTCATTCTCAAGCTTGGGAATGGCTGGCTTGAAAATGACGCGGAGCGTCGAAACTATGGTCGTGAAATTATAAATATATTCTGTGGAAAAACAAAGTTTAAAATTTTTATTCATCATGAGTAAGTTACACTCAGTAACGCCTCAAACCATCAACTTTAAATATGCAATTTAAGAAATATCGACATAAAAATCATTGATTTTCTTGTGGGAGAAAATTTGACACCAATGGGGTAAAACCACATCAAAAGCTGTAGGTTTCAAACATCATTTCTTAGTGCATCTGTACACTGCGGTACAGATACAAATACTTTCAAAACATCCAATTGTATCAACGGTAGCTTAGGCTGTGCGTTGATGAATCAGTCAGTACAAATCCATTTGTTTATATTAAAGAATGAAGATATTCTTGGCTTGGGTTTGAAGCTTATCCTTTCGTCGTAATGCATTTGAAGTTGGTAGGAACGCTCTTAAGCTTGTCAAGAAGTTATTCTGCGTGAAACCTCGGTTTTGTTCTCTCGTCGGTTTAAAAGCATTTTTTTCTGTCTGACATTGTCTCGTGAAATGATCATATTTTGGAAGCAATTATTTTGAGTCTCCGCCTCTTGAATAATCGCTGCGTTGGCATTGAAAAAAGAAAAAAATATTTTTGAAGACGAGCGTTTAAATTTAAATGAATGTGTCTCTTCGCCATCGAATATTAAATGAATCGTTTTTATTTTTCGAGGGAGTTGGTAAATAAAAATGTATATATTAATTCCTCGCCTCCTGTTTTTACGATGATA
Source organism: Ischnura elegans (assembly GCF_921293095.1). Taxonomy (NCBI): domain Eukaryota; kingdom Metazoa; phylum Arthropoda; class Insecta; order Odonata; family Coenagrionidae; genus Ischnura; species Ischnura elegans. The sequence goes on along the minus strand of NC_060255.1, from coordinate 63,187,823 downwards.
TTTTCATTATGAAAGCTAATCACTAATAAATCACGCAGCTTTAACATATGAATTGAAGAATTATGAGAATTATAAGAATAGTAAAACTGCGTATAATAAATGACTTAAATAGGTTTAAATATAATCGCTCTAAGCCCTTGAAGAGACAAAATAGTGTACGTTTACATGGTTGTCAATAATCACCATGTAGTCCCGTCAAGATGTCGCCAAAATGTTCTTTTGGAGGAAGTATTGGGGTACTTAGTTCTCATTTTGTTGTCCTGTATGCATTTCGGGCTGCCAAATCCGCTAGTTAAGATTTCAATAAGCCACTCCCCATATTGTGCAGGGTTTCCATATATTTAGCGATAAGACGGCACGCGTGGGTAAAACCCGAATAAAGTGCCCATAGCAAACACGTTTTGAGCACATTTGGTAGTTTCATAGGTTATTAAGCTTTCAATTTTTTACAAAATTTGAATACAATATCTGCAAAATAATTGAGCTACTGAAAGAAAATTAATGATATATTCTGATTAATCGCCAAAATGTGCATAGGAATAAATTATTTTGAACCGAAAAGACAACGATCGTCAGGTATTACTTGTGGTACACAGTTATAGCACAAATATACCAAAGAAATAAAGACTTCTCGGAAAACAAAGGATGAACGTTATTCCAATGATCACCTCCCGCTTTAATCCTCCAGTCGGACGTAAATTGAACGAAATAACATTAAATCAACAAATGGTGACATTTGTTTATTAAAAAAATAGGAGGTCATTCTATTTGAAATTTTACGAAAGAAACGAAATTTACATTGTTTCACCGTGTTCCATCCTTCATTGTTGTTAGCAATTTAGGCTTGAGTTCGCTTGTGTTGTAATTACTTTGGGTTTAGGTTTGCTTATGCAGCATGTTATATAGATCCACTTTCCTCTTTACCAGAGAGTGGAGTGGAGTTATATTTTGCTCAAATGCTAACTTAACTATGCATAATGGCGGTGATGATTGTGGTATTATCCAAAGGACTAAATTGAAAATACGGAAATAAATTTCGGGTGCACTGCATGAAAATGGTAAACAAGCCTGGTTATAGCCCGGTCGAGAGAGCCTTCATTAATTGATTCTAGGGTACGTGTAACAATAGAAAATTTAGCTCAGCAATTACTTGCCAGATTAATTACTCATTAGTGATTTTAGTCGATTAAACTGTCGAGCCATTACAAAATGAGCCAGATAAATAGTATGTGAGAGTCGCAATAGCCTACATTATGGTTTGTGGAGGATCGTTGAATGGAATAAGCAGCATTAATGACTCGGTATTAAATGCTGACTTGGCCACTGGTGCCATATTAATAGTTAAACACTGGGGATTCATATTTGGTGTATCATTTTATTCTAGTTCCAGTTTTTGCTTGACTATTTTGTCTTTTAAAATTAATAAATACAATTTCTCTCATATTCCTTTGGACGTGGTGACATTTTAAATGAATCTCCTCTTTCGGGGTTTTGTGTTCAATAGGGTTTTTCTGGCCCTAATTCGTAACCTAACTCCATGATCCGATGGCCACAGGAGTAAGGCATCGTTCACAACAACTTAAGGTAACTTAACTTGGCGTAGCAATTGCGTTGAAAACTTGAAGAGAACATCTACTGCTTCACAAAAACTTAAAGCGGCGGTGTAACTTCACTTGTAATGGTCATTAGTCGTGAATATGAATAAGTTATCGTAAAAGTAACATTTATTGAGGTATAAATGGATATCCACAAGAAAATAAATTATCGAAAAGATACACTAAATATAAATCGATCGCATGATTGATCCACGGTCTGAGCTATGGAATGTTTCACTAATAGCTCCAGGCGTAATTGCGATAAGGTGGCTACTAATTTTCCTAATTCACTTTATACCCTGAAATTGTGTCTGCCGCTTTTTGTAATTTTCAAGTCTTTCTTTCAGCCGCCGATTAAAGTTGACCTGAATTCTTACCTCCGCAGATTTAAGATCAATCACTGAAGTACAGGGTGAGCATAAAGTCTTGTCCTTGATAATAAAATTCACCACAAAGTAACCTTTTGACACGATAAATTTTTTTCTGGGGCTATATCAAGGGCATAGTCTTTACCACACCATTTGCTGACGTCGACGAACTGAAGGCTAGGATACAAGCTGCTGTGGGTATGCGACTAAATGCAGGTGGGAACTGGAATGCTGCTTCAACATTCTCCGAGCTACCAAGGGAACACACGTAGAAGTTAACTTACGTAAGCCGTCTTAAAAAAGTAGTAACGCTGACCTACGTATTCGTCCTACGTAGCAAAATCAAATTAAAAATATTATGTCAAACGGTTATTCTATAATTAATTTTTATAATCAGTGCAAAACTTTATGCTCACCCTGTACGTCATTAAAAATAACCCGTTGATATATGCGTTGCATAGCATAACTGCATATATATTTCATGTTTGACGAGGGGTTAGATGGCAAATGGGACTTTCTAGTCCCAATCTCGCCCAATAAAGACGTTTATTATTATTATTATTACATAGACGAGTATTGTAATTTTATGTATGTACTAATATCCTCAGCCTTGCGTACAATATGTTTGAGCTCCCCCCAGGCTCTTAGATAACAGGACGAAAAAATATTTGAGCCCTTTGTATGGATTTTGAAGCGTTCAACGTCACGGCGTTAACCTGTCTCTTTATGCATGTTTTTTTTCCCTCTTTGCAGGTCGCAAATCATTATTCTTTTTTTTTTAATGCCTCAAACTCAATCTGCTGGGTACCTGTTTTTGCTCTGCCTGTATCGGATGGCCTTGGAATCCTAAGGGATTTGTGCATTAAATGTCTCGGAAACATGCTTTGCTTTTTACCCCAAAAAGAAAGCGCTCGCCGTATGAGCATTGCCGTGGAGAATTCCGATATCGGAATTGGATTTCAGTTAACGATATCCTTTTCCACGGAAGATCGATCTTCGACGGGAATTTTTCCTCAATGCTTTCTTCGGGGAACAGTGTTGCATTATTCGGTACACTAAGTGACCTACTGAAAATCCCTGGAAAGAAACGTAGTTACCCTAAGAAATTAATGAGCTGACTATGCGAACACTTCGATAAGTATATTCTTATGAATTGTTTATAAAAGTTACTTCAAGATGTTCCTCGATGAGTTATTTAACATAATAGGGTAGTTTCCTTCACCAAAGAAAACGAAAGGCATTGATTGCGATTCGTTACCCACCATTAGTGTATTCATAATATATCTACAAATTATTTGGTTTTAGAAATCCCGGTTTCGACGAATGGCAAGGGTCAATTTTATCCTCATTTGAAAAAGGCCAGATTGGCGCCCATGCGATGCCACTCCACGTGACGTCACAGGGACCTAGTTTCTATACGAGTAGATAGGAATTTTACATCGTCTGAGATATGTGCAGATTACCAGTGCATGCATGAGGCACAGAGCTCAGGGAAGCATGTCTTCATAATCACCTATTAAAACTGGTTAAGGTCGGAAAGTTTTCTTCGTTTGATAAGGTATTAATAATCCTTATTTAAGCCAAGCGCAACCAGCTAGCAGGGTACTCTGCTACCTGCTAGCAGCCTGCGTCGTATCAGCGCTCAGAGCCTCGCCCCAAGGTCAACTCAGTTGCGGCAGCGGGAAGCAGAACGACGTCACACGGAGTTTTTCCCGGCATTCATACTTACCCGTCGCGTTTTCGCGCGCTTGAAAATTTTCACTTTTTATTTAATCGCGAAAAATAGATATCGTTATATAAAAATCTGATAGCGTGAAATACGTACTCCAGGAGTAATAATTTTTCGATTTAGGCAATAAAATAATAGGAAACCACCCTATTATGAAAGTTCGTCTTACTAGCTTGTTTGCGTCGGTAGTATTACACGCACCTTACGCGCGGCAGGAGAAACTCTTGTCGTGGGCATGTTTGAAATGCTCTTTTTTCGCCAGGAACAATTGAGGTGAGGCCGTGAACGGGCATACTAGACATCACGAATATTGCAATGCACAATTCTAAAGTCGACTTGCAGATATGTTCACACCGGTGGATGTCACCCACCGCGCATTTATACGGGTTTAAGAAGCATCATAACTTTCAACGCTCAATAAGGCACCGACAGCTGTATTCCAGTAAACTATGACCAGGTAAAAATTGATGGCGTTTATGAGTGATTTAATTATATCAATTACGTGCCATTCCATTTTAAATATGATATAGAATCCAACTCTCCAGCAACTCCTAGGGGTAGCCATCTGGCTGGGAACTATGGATTTACAATATTAAAAAAACGAATGCCATTGGGTCGATTGCGGACTACTTTACTTGCTGGAAAAGCGCAGTGGTACAGCGAATTATAAACGGGAAAGCTGACTAAAAACATTGATTAAGACGAAGGCATTTTTATTATCGATGACACGAATAATATAATTATTCGAAATACATACATTTATTTCACTGGATCAACAATTAAGCCTCTATTTGGGATTAATGTTCAGAATATATGGTTTAATATTATAGCATATAACTTTAATTTTAATTTTAATACTGATCAATAAATGCATTTTCTGTCCGATTGATGATGATATATTTCATTTCTGGTTCGCCTTCGGATAAGCCTCAATGCGTAACCTCATTTTTAATGGCAGGGTGAACATGAAGTTCTAGTCTATCATACTCTTCACCATTCCAAAGAAGGTAGGAATGATAATTTCTTTTTTATAACTTAGAGACATGAAGTTTATTTTTGCACTGGAAACTAAGATGATTCACAATGATTTACCCACTTATCCCTGAGCGAGTTATGCCGGGTCTACACTAGTAACTTAAGTGACTACTTAAGTTGGCTCTGTATTTAAGTTGGTAGTGTAGGTGTCACCAGCTTCATTTAAGTACACCTCCACTTAAGTCATCTTAGAACCTAACTTAAATTGCGTAGGCAACTGTTTCCGCACGGTTGAAGCTCTTCATGTGTTGTAAATGGCACATAAATACCCATCTCACATCATCCCGTTGATTATGTTCTAAGTTGTGCTGTATTGTATGATGTGGTTATTGAGCGTTCTATTTCGTTAGTTAATTTCTAGTGTTGGGGATATTACTTCGACGAATTTATTTTGTAGTGTTTCTCATCTTATTGTTGGATTTATTTCCGTGAAAACTAATTGATATGCCTGTTGCTCACGGTGAAACTCGATTTATAAAACTTAGAAACGTTTTAAGGAATTTTAAGACTGACAATGAGACGACGGCAGAGGATCCGGTAAAACAGTTTATTTTCCATGGTGTCATAATCGAAAATAACGTAAACGAATGCACTCAGTAACTTCCCACACACTGTTATTGAAACTATTGCATAGGGCTTTAATGTTAGTCCTAGGGATGCCGAGGGAGATAAGATGTGGCGATTTCATTTGACGTGGGACGAATTAATGGTTGAAATTTAACATCAATGGTTTTAATAAAGCAGTGGAATTTGACTAGCAATAAGTGTTTTTGTTTACGTTATGAATATGTCATTCCACGAAGTCACGCTTAGTAATTCTAAATTCCTCTGGCTCCATCACCTCTCGCCATATAGCGTTCCCTCAGGAACTGAAATCGGTCTTTCCTTTTAACCTTCTGAATCCAAAATGGTTAATTCACGGAGTTTGGAAGTTTATATTTAATTTTAATAACAGTTTATATTTAATTTTAATAACAGTCGCTTTGGATCAAAGAATCACTAATTGCTCTCCTAGACCTTCATCTGTCAACATAACTGTTTCCCGATATAGACAATCACGGTGCTGAAGTCGACTTAAAGCTCAAGTGTAGCTACCGCACCACATTTAAGATTATATTTAAGTGAAGTCACTTAAGTTAAGTGTGTAGTGTAGACAAGGCATTAGAGGCCTTTTAGTTATGACTCGTCCAACGATTTCAAGTAGTTATCGAAGATCACGATTTGTTACGTTTTTATTTTAGTAATTTCTTGCCTATTTGTTTCTAAGTTCGTCCATCCAAACAAAATCTTACAACTCAAATTTAACACACTTTCCAATTAACTATCAAACTTAAAATTTAAATCAATGATTAGAAGCACTTGAAAAAGCATTTTATGATGTTTTTTGTCTTTCAAGGGCAGTATGAGCCGCCATTTGCGACTGTTAAAATTTGTAATTTTGGCTTATCTACTTTCAAACGATCTACGATAATTCAAAACTGTCTCAGGCTATTCGGCGCTGAGCGATACTGACAGTGTTGTCATTAATACTAAAGTTGATTACAAAATAATCTAAGAAGTTATGTTTTTATTTAAAGCAAAAAGAAGAAAATATTGCCATAAAAATTAATTAAAAACCCCTGTTCTTAATTGAACTACAATTGAGAAAATAATTCACCCTGCCTTGACCCAAGGTCCCGTGTTTCAAAATTTCAGTTTAAAGACTACATGTTAAAAAAACCGTGATGAGCTAGTTTTTAAATGTCTTAAATAAAAGTTTTTCTCTTGAAACATTAATCAAAATTCTTTAGCTTACATCTAAAATGTATGGCAGTGAATTTATATCGCATATGCACCCCACGTTTACGGTTTAATGGCTTTTAACATGTGATCATTTATATGTGATATTAAATCGTGGGTCCCTAAGCTAAGGCATAGTGGTTTTTCTTCCTTTTTTTATTTCGATTATAAACGTGGGTTATCACATTATTTTTTAAATTCATTGTGATAGATATGTTGATAACGGTCGCATACCGTAGCTACAAGCAATTAGTTGAACTATTTCGGCTTAACAGCAAACGATCTGATCAAGAACGCATGATCTTAGGTCATTCTGCCTTTAATATCCTGGTCTAATTCCTTGAATAAGTGCTCTTTTAAGGCAATATACAAAAGGAAGTTTTTATCGGAATCGATTCAGTTATTTAACTTTGCTGGGGAAGTGATGTTGGGACCAATAGCTTGAATCTTGGGTGATTAACAGTGGGACAGAGTGAAGATCGGGGAGTTGTGTGAAAGACTTGTTGGATTACAGACGGGAATTGACAAGTGCTTCAAATATCTGGGAATCACTTGGGAGCTGGTTGGCTTTTTGTATATCATAAAGGATCAGTGATGGACGAGATATTATCGATTTGGTTGTGTTGCGTTGTCATGGAATTACTTAGTGGTTCAGGAGCCATGTCCAGTAACTACGTCTTCTCGTCTCCGAGATTTTGGAATCGAACTTTTCGCTTCCGTCTCCGATTCCGTTTCCGTCACTCGGAAGCGCTTCTATGATATCCACTACGCTAAATTTACTGCATCGTTGAAAACGTTAATGGCGTTAAAGGTATTAACGCTTTCAACTGGTTTCGCTTGTACCTTCTTTACCTTCTTGTACCTCCTTACCTACCTTCGCCTGTACTTTATTTAATTCCCAATTCCGTATATAATCACCAATTTCCCTTAATTTTTAGTACACATACCGTGCCAGTATTGAAAATGACTTGTGACTTCTTACCAGCATCTGCATCACCACTTTCACGGTAAAAATATTCCATAACTTACAGCTGGCACATCACTTTCCGAGTCCGAGAAACGGAAAGTAATTTTCCGAGACCCTCCGTCGATTCGGCCGCTCTCGGACGAGTTTCCGTGACGGAGAGTTCGGATAGACCTTCGTGGATATGCATTACGAAATTATGACGTCTTTCCGAGAACCAGCCACGAACTATCCGGGAAATTGCCTTAAGGCCGTATCACACTAGCGACTGCGACCGCCGCTGCGACCGCGACTGCGACTGGCCCGTCGACCAATCAGAGCGAGGCAGTCGCAGTCGCAGCCAATCAAAGAGCTCCATTTCAATCTCGCGCGCTTGCGGAAGACGTGTTTGTTTTGGTTACCGGAGCGAGGGAAGTTCAAGAAGTTGTGAGATAACGCTGAGATAATTTCGGATTTTTAAAGTGAAGATGAAAACCCAGCATATTGGATATTGGACCCGAGTACATAGGTTAGTAATAATGAAGTACGTTTTAACATATTTTAGGAACAATTTCAACAATTGCTGCTCTCTATACATTCTTTGGGATTTCGTAAACAAACAAGCCACAAGCAGAAAAGTTCATACGTGCGCATGCGCGACCGTGGCGTTGATGTGTGATGGGGTGCAGTCGCAGCCGCAGCCGAAATCGCGGTCGCAGTCGCTAGCGTGATACGGCCTTTAGTGGATAGGGCTACAGAACAAAAATAAAAGGGGAAATGTGAATGGCCTTTCAATTGCGAACCTGAAGGGAGTTACAATATTTGTTTCGTTTATTCTAAATTGGAGAACTAGCATGAAAAGAAGAGAATACATTTCTATGTAAAGTTTGGTTAGTTTTGAATTGCATTAGGAGAGGGAAATTTTTATGCATTGAGTATATTTGAATCAGTGGCGTAGCCAGAAGGGGGGACAGGGAGCAAGTTCCCCCAAAACAATCAATTTTACACATACATATTGTCGTGTTCCGACTAGTTAGTACTGGTCTTAAACCAAATACAATCTTCGCTTTCCAAATGGTCAGTCGCTTTTCAATGGTATCAATTAAATGGACTTTACTTAAGAAATGGGTGTGTATTTATTTACTATGACTGCCTCTAAGGTATGACGTTCCCAATCATCTGAATTACGCTACGTTAAAACCCTTTTCAGACTCGTTTGGTACACGGCAATATTATAATATTCATGAAATGTTAACCTATAAAACATTTATTCGACTCTTTATTTAATGACTGGGATGTTTTAGCAAAACAGCTTCTTGAGGACCTATCGATTGATTCTAGAGATAGAAATGTTCACATTTTCCTCAGAGGGGGTTTTTACCCCTCTTGTCCCTGGGTGGTGCCTGCCCCAAATACATCGTCATGACTACGACGCTGATTTGAATAAATATATACTTAATATTAGGAAAGATTATAGCCACCTCCCCAATTATTGGACGTGCTTCAGAATTTTACGGCTATTTGTGTAGACTATGATTCTGCCAGCGCCAAAACGAAATAAATCATAATAACACCAGTCCATTAGCCACTTACCGTTAAGGGAGTGCTACTTTTCCCGCGGCATTCCTTTTTAGTTTCCTTGGCTCCAAACGACGCATGGAGATTTCGAGTAATTTTGAAATGCAACATATGAGGGATCTTCTATAAATATTGCTATTGATATTCTATTTTTTGAATTAGTTAACTTGAAGAGAAATGGATGTTTTTATGATTTATGGCGATTGTATGTATAACGTTTGGTTAATTTTGATTAGCATTTTTATATATTGAGCACGTTTGAATCAATACATTTGATGTTAGGAAGCATTAAAGTCGGCCGCCCCCTATTGTTGAACGTGCTTAAGGTAGAACCTGCGCTTCGAAATACTGCTTTCATTAGTTAGTTAAACTCGACAACAACGAGTTATAATGGCTAAATGTGTCCTTTATAAAAATTAAAAGTAATTATAAATCAATCAAAATAGCTGTACAGTGCCTGTATTTTACTAAAAATGGAATAATCCTGTGATATGAATAATGGCTGTTATATTGACTCTTAGGTATCGGAAGGATTTAAAAAATCTCCCTGGAAATACAGTAAAGCTTCATAACTTTATCATTTGCGATGAATAAAAAGAACTTAACTAGTAAGAGCTTTTGCTCTGTTAATTTTAACATAATTTGGAAAAATTATTTATATATATTTGCCGACCACCAACTCGACAACGCTGTCAACATATCGTAGTTTCACACCGATTGAGCACCTTTGTTTGTTTACGCTACCGAGTTACGTAGCATTGTGACAATATTCTTCGTTTTATTATCCAATTTCCTGAGCCTTAAATTATTAAATATATCTTTGGGCTGAAGTGATGGCTTCATCATGCCGATTTAAAGGCAAATTTATGTCTAAAGGTAAGGGTAAGAGCTTGAATAATCTGAGGAAACGAAATCTGGCCTAAAGTGAATCCATCAATTCCATCAAAGTGATTCCAAAGAGTGCACCAGTTGAAGGATGCCGAATCGTCGACGTGAATTTTTTGTGCAAGCAGATGATTTGTACGCATTGTTCTTCAATCTTGTCATAGAATGATATAACAGAAGAAAATTTAATCGGATTCGCATGTAAATGGCATATAACATGTAGAGCTTGCGGCGCTGTGAATACTGTCTTGTCTTAATTTTTGCAATATTTCCCTACCTAAGGTGTCCATGATTGTTTAAATAATAAAATTTCATGCCTTGATTAAAGAATATTAAAATCACTGTCCCTAAATTACTAACACAAAGCTTATAAATGTCTATTTCTTTGTTGATATTTCGATTTAATAGCCTCATCCGTACTATTAATTAGGAGTTGATTAGTGAAAATAAGACACTAATTTGCATTATCACCTAAATACAATTCGAATCATTAGTATCAGTATAATTAAATTATCCTTGTTCCTAGTGCCTAAGTTTTTAGTAAATTTGGAAGGCAGGCATTTTAACTTCTAAAGACTCACTTGTAGCTGTCACCGATTGTTCAAAAATGCATCCTAATTTTTATCCTCCTGCAATGTCTTAGTAAATGGATGTTTTTTTCGGTTGTGTTTTCAAATTATAATAATTGCACCTTTGGAAAACGTATCAAAGTGGATTGGTTGGACAGTGAAAAATAGTGGTACTTCAGAAAAAAACTTAATACTCATGTCCACCTCACGAGTGGAAATCTCTGAAACCTCTCGAAAGTGAATATGTAGGTATTGACCCATTTCGGAGAGCCATGACCACTCACCTAAGTAAACTGACTATTGTCTCGCTTAAAAGTGGGATCTGATGAATCAGCTTTACGAGTTAACTACTAATTTACGGAATAACATATATAATAATTACATGGAAATAATTTTATCAGAATAATTAATTGAGTTTCCGACGAGATTCTATTTTATACTGTCGAAGAACTACAAGGGTGAATATTCGATTAATTAGTATGTTCGCGGAGATATTTCCAGACATTACATAGTCGGTACCCAACAGCAATATGCTTGTCTCGTGGTACTTTCATTTACCTGATGACCTTTTTCTAGACTTTTAATATCAGTTAAATTGATTATGAAATTCATATTGGTCGAAATGATGAACTTCTATTTAAATAATTATTTTCTACAAGTTGAAAACGATGTAAATTTTTCAAAATAAACGTAAAACAATTTGAAGTAGTAGTCTGAAGAACAGATAAACTGTCGCAAGTCGCAATGAATTCTATTATTGTAGCTTTTAAAGCGACAAGCTTACAAAAGCCTACAATTTCAAGAGATGTTTTACATTCCGGTCATGAATATTCGCAAGTTTAATAAAATTTGGGCGCCTATTGGAATTCTGTTAACAACCAGCACTGGTAAATTATATATTTCGGTGCATAGTTAATCGTCTGCAATCTTAACTTGAGGCAATGTGTTTGTTTACTCCTCGAGCATAGTTGCCAAGTTTGTTTCAATATGGCGGCTGTAAAACGGAAGTGAGGCTCGATATCATTTTTCAAACATAAATATCTTCCTTAAATGGTCGATAAGGTAACCTGAAAAAAATACATAGTGTTCTCTGATTGTTTGACCGCAATATATTAGTTTTTGAGGTAGCCTTATCGGGGAAAATCTTGAGAAATAAAATGTTGAAGCGAGGGACGTCTGCGTTCCGCCATAAGAGCAATGTAATTTTAAGCTGAATATCACGATTTTCAAATCCAGTTATTAGCGCTAAATGGCCGGTGACCCCCGATTATTTTTTCACAGATCGATTGAGGCATCATTTCTCTCCAATATATGAAAATATCAGGGCATGTTTTCGAAGGTCCTTGTAGTAGAGGTTCTACCTTAAGAATTTTACGGCCTATAGTTTTGGCTATGATTCTGCCAGCGTCAAAACGAAATAAATGATGACGATACCAATCCATTCACCACTGACCCTTAAGGGAGTGCCACTTCTCCAAGGCATTAATTTTTTGTTTCCCTGGTGCCCAACGACCCATGGAGATTAAGAACGGATGAGGCAGATATTCAATCCAATCCAGGTCTTCCTCGCCGAACCGAAAAAATTAATACGACTGCGAGAAGAGGAAGAACACTCCATCGGACCTATTTCATTTAGGCTGGCGTCCGTTATTTCACCTACATATATATATAGACTCTTACATATATATAGAGTCTTGTTCCTTACTCCGAAGAAGGTGGTAATGTCACCGAAAATTTTCGTTGTGTGAGTATTTTTTATGTATATGTATGTATTTTTTAAATGTATATGTATGTATTTTTTAAATGTATATGTATGTATTTTGTATGTATGTGATTTGTATGTTTCCTCTCGTATTCTTGGGTCTTCCCTTATCTCCTGAATCCTTTCCTTCCCAGGCTCCCTTTGCTTCCAAATCCCATTTCTACCTCTTCCGACCAATCTTGAGAAATGATTTATGACTGCTCGCTTCGCGCAAACACTGCCAACCCCCTCGTTCCACCCTCGCCCCGTATACTCCCGTCGCCTGATCAACTCGTTACCGATCCCTCTGCTACTTCGTTAGACGATATGTCGATTCATGCGATTCGATATTTGCGATGTATCGCACGGCGAGTCATTAAGCTACAAGCCTGAAGATTGTTGGAATGAATTTTAGTTTTAGCCATTGTTGCTCAAGTTAAGAGAATCTAAATAAAAGACATTTTTGCGAAAAATCATATGCATATGACCTCCATACAATGAATGTGTTGGGAACGGAAAAATCATAACTTCGCTGTTATAGGGGTTTCGTTGTATGAAGGTGATATGCGGATTATGTCTTCGCAGGGGCATCCAAGTTTTCCGAGTGGTCTGCAATGCAAGTCGAGTAAATTTCTGAATCTTTATTAATTTTCCTTAAAAACCTATCCTGTAGTGATGGTAAACAAAACCGAGGTTATTAGCGCGCGATTGTTAATCGTAATGGTAATAATAACGTCTGCGTATTTCAAATTGAAATTATTGTTTGAACGTAGGTTTCCGCGGCGACGCGACGGTTTGATCTCTGCATTTCTTCAGGGTTTTCTTCCGCGTCAGCTTGTTTGTAGACAACAGTTTCGCTGGCTATTCTGCCAGCGAAAACACGTCTACAAACAAGCTGACGCGGAAGAAAATCCTGAAGAAATGCAGAGATGAAATTATTTTTTTCCCGTCGATTCTGCTCTTCGCCACAGCGCTTACTTTAGTTACGGTCTGGAAGAATAGGATATAAAGCCGAAATCAATGCCTGCGGATTACGTATTATTAAAGTTCTTCGTAACTTTTTTGAGCATATTGTCGACATTATTCTAGAAGTGTCGTAATTTAATACGATATCAATCGGCAGTTTTATGCAGCAATTTTGCTTGAAAGAGCACATTCTGGCCTTCAGGCTTACTAGTTAGAACGCATTGTTGGAATCCCATTGAAATAGGTACTGGTAAATATTTATGTTGTGACCGGTGTATACATGATATCTTTAAACGACGATGAAACGCAGTTGGGGCTAGTTAGTTACTACGTATTCGACAAATCACTGAGGTTACAATGGCAATCACATATGAGGGGATTGGAAGCCAAGGTTTACAAGTGATTTTCTTTCTAAACAGGGTTAGGTACAGAAGGTTTAATTTAAAATTATTTTTAAAAATTTTACTCTCAAACCACCAAATACATCTCATACTGGCCATTTTACGTCGAGGTATTCAACAAATGTTTACAAGTAAACGCACACGAACAACCATGCCCTAGATAAGGGAAACCTACCCAGGCGCGACCTCTTCTTTGGCAGGCGAGGACGTTACCCCGCCGCCACCGAGGCCGGCAAGATTTAATGGAAGAAATATACAAAACCTTGTTGGCCCAGGGATAGCAATGATTCTCTGTTGAATAAATATCTGCTTGATCTCGTTTGTTTTCTATACCTAATTTCTGTACCGAATACTGTTAAGAACAAAAGATTAAGTACTTGTACCAATGGCCTCTCAGCCCCTCATATGATAATGCATTGTTGATGTGTGTTTCATTCTTCAGTGCTTCCTTATCTAGTCTAAAGATATCCAACTAGATGCACTCTTGACAAGGGAAATCACTTCCATGTGGTTACACTTATTTATGTAATTAGGTGGAGCACTTTCACGATCCTCGGTTTAAAATCGGAAGTTTCGTGAGCGGTGCAGCCGTCAAGGAAGAGAAGAATTTTTCTATATTTACTTCCCATGATTGCATCAAGTGTCACGAGCCATTATATAAATAAAATCACCATCATCCACACATCTTTGTTATTCCCATAACAGCATGGCAATTTATTGAAATATATAGGTACTTGAAAATTTCCACGATCATAAAATTTATTATGACCTAGGTTACGATCTGCAGTGTGGTATAGTAATGCATGATGTAGATTAAGACCTTGAATATGCTGTATATACATCACATTCAAGTTCTACTTATACATCTGTAGAAACCTAAATAAACCAAAATAAATTTTATAATCGTGGAAATTGCAAGTATTTGTTTCAAAATGGAAAAAGTCCACTTCATCACGCTCTAATATTCGGATTTTATAAGCATGGCAATTTTTCGACGAAAATAACAGTAAATCTTTGTTCGCTTCTCTTGCTATCATGCCTTAGTTATCCATCTGTTTGTAACGCGGAGTCCGGAAGTAGAAAAGGTAGTGTATAAGAAGCCAGACTCATCCGCGTAAAAAATGTGTTTGGGCCCATACCCAGCCCCCTAAGAAGGCCAACATTTCTACCACTCCTCCACTAAGGCGACGCCAAATGCCGCTTCATTCCCACATTCTTTGAGAAGCGTGGAATTCCAACGACTCATAAATTTGCAATAATCAAATAGAATGCATTCAGTCTTGTCTGTCTCAGCTGTCACAAATATTAAATTTAGTGGTGCTTGTCGTGGAATCGAAAGAAGCTTAGAAATTCTTCCGTTTTGATTTGATCCCCATCGAGTTATCGGCACTCCATTAACACAATGAAGGTGGCATCCTCAAAAAATCGAGTACGTACTATTATGATCTCGAGAAACAGGACCACTTGCAGGTTAAAAGGCAATATCCGTCAAAGATAAGACGGTGGTAGAAATACTTGGATGGGGCGTAGAGATTACTCCAGATTTTCCTCTGGGATGGGGACAACAGTACGGCTGAACAATGAACCAATGAAGTTAGGAATACATCGTCCTCCTAATTATATTAGTCTCACGATAACCATCCGCTTGCCTCTCTCAAAATAAAAACCGATACGGAAAGGTAATATAAAACCAAATTAGAGGATAGCAATGAGATCCACCCGGCCCCGGGGATGTAACCCAATGCAGAAAAGTAATCTGATACGTTTTTCGAAGGGAAAATGTAGCTCCATTCAATCCATCAAAGCCTCGGTGAATGTAAACCAATACATAAAGTAATCTGATACTAATTACAAAGGGAAAATTGAGCTCCATCCTCATCACCTGCACCTTCGCAAATGTAACCCAATTCAGACACGTAATATGATAATATTATGGGGTGAACATTTAACATGGGGACGAAAAACAACCACGGTTTTAGACGCAAACTCTTTCCGCTTGCTATTTTCTTTTAACCTATTATTATAAATCGACTTAAATACTGACATTTAATTTATACTAATGCACGCAGTAGTGTAGTAAGGACTGGAGAAAGGAATGCTGAAAGAAATGAATAATGGATGCTCAATTGGATATTATCGAAATTTATTTGAAAAGAGCTGCTCCGCGGGTTCTCTGTCGAACCCACCTCGGTTCGCAGAGGAGCGCAAAATTGCCGAGCGCTCCTGCCCGGAGCGGCACGAAGGTCAGTGCGGAGCAATACTCATAACAGCGCGGAGCGGAGCTTTCACTTCCCTTACATGTATCCTATGGTGGGAACCATTTATGCTGGCTGTCTCTGTTGACTATAGTTGAAGTTTCCTTCATGTTCTCCGCTGTATAGGTCTCGGATGTAAAGTCCTTCGAAGCTCGGAGCGGAATGTTTAAGATGGGTATTCGTGATTTAATCGGATTAATGTTTTTTCACTTAATTATTATGCTAAACAGCCCTACATATGAACGAAATCGCTGCGACAGCAATGACATTATTCTTATATATGATACTTATCTTAATGAGGGAATGGTACATCGTTTGCATCGGTGTCCACAGCAAATGACAAATGACAATCGAATTAACAAGTAGTTAAAAAAAACTACATGAAAAGTTCCCATGTCGGGAATCGAACCCGGGCCTTCTGGGTGAAGGCCAGGTATCCTAGCCACTAGACCACATGAAAAGTGTCATTGTATGGCATTTGAGGGTCTTTGTCTGTGTGAATTTTTATTTTTTAGATATAAATTGGAGATAATCAATTTAGTGAACCTTGTTTTCTTGATATATTCAAGAGGGTTACAAGGAAATCTACGGTAACAATGGGGTAATTACTCTTTACTATAGTATTTTTATAATGTCTACAATGGGCCTGGGTTGGTAGCAGGGAGTTCATTGTGTTTCTAGTTGATAGATACCTTTACGAAATAAATTAATAGGTCATAACTAACGTCGGCGAAAATGATAAATACGCGGAATTCACCAAAAAAAGTTTATTTGATGGATGGATAAAATTTAATGTGTTTAATTTTGATCCTTAATTTTAATATTCATTGTATGTTTAATTGGCAATGAAGTTGGCTTATGGGAGAGAGAAATGAAGAACTGTGTCAATGATTGCATTGTACCCAGATAACACACACTTCTGTAATACAGCTGTAAGAATACACCAGTTATACATATGTATCTATACAGCTGTATTACACATGTATTATTCGCGTATTTTTACATGTGGAAATGATACACATGTAATACAGCTGTAAGAATACGCCAGTTATACATATGTATCTATACAGCTGTATTACACATGTATTTTTCGTGTATTTCTACATGTGGAAATAATAAACATATGTAATACAGCTGTACCAATACACCAATTATACATATGTATTTATACATCTGTATTACAGTTGTATTACATGTGTATTTTTACATATGTACAAATACAGCTGAATTACACGAGTATGAAGTCATCATCGCCTCTAATATTCTTGAACAAATATTCGGGCAATAATCATTTCATAGTAAGATTTATTTTCGACCTATTATTCTATTTATAATGCCGGTACCCTTTTTGGAACTCATATTGAAGAATGAACGCTGATGGTAATGTTTTATTGTTAATTTACATGATTAACGTATTACGCTGCGCCATGGCCTCCTGCGCTCAATCGCCATATTATAAGACATCTTTGATAGCCATCTATTGGAGAAAACCTGCACTTTGGAATCTGATGGTTCTGTATATTCCTCGACTTCGCTTCTCTACGGTGACTTCGTGTTCAACCTGGTGTTTGGCTTGCCGTCTCCTACGTTACTCGAGTGTGATTTCCGTGCTTTGCACAGCCTTAAACGTTTTTTTTCACATCCTTCATTTTTCATATTTCGCTCATTTCATTGTCGAATCATTCCATCGAATCACCCATTCAGCAATTCATTTTTCATTACCGCCATTTCATCTATTTCACCTCGCCGGGTGCATATCCGGTGTGTGTGCATACTCAAGCGCTGTAAAGTGGAGGATCATCGGTGGGAATCCATAGCCATCTCGCCATATTAGAAGATTATTTCTTCACAAACAGTGTCGAACGAAATATAATTGTCGTCTGACAAGGATTCTCGAAGGTAACGTAATTTTTATTTACTTAACTTGTTTATGAAGTACTCACGTGGTCATAAGACATAGCCGAGCACGCTATGTGATAGAATATCGTGCTAATGTACTCTCCCTTAAAACAATTGCATTTCATTCTCTGCTAAATTGTTTTGGTGTATATTGGTATTGCATTTCTCTATAATTCAGGTGGTGCCGTTAATTCAATGCAAAAAATGTAATGCCGGAATCTGTGCTTTATTTCGGCCGGAACGGCTTTCCGGCACCTAAAGGAGAGAAAATATTTAGTACATACTATAATTCGGCGCTACGCCGCCAGTTATGAAAATTTAACGTTTTTTTCTTTTTAATTTGGCAAAAAATGATTCCTCTTTGTAACTTTTATTTCAACTTAAAAAAAAAATTGAAAGTTTTAGGGGAAGCTCATATTTGATAATCATGTGTGGATATGCGTTTTTGTACCTTAATTGTTAGAAATTAAGCTCTGGCCGGAATCATGAATATTAATTTACTTCACGGACGAAGTTAGAATGATCATATTCACCCCCCCCCAACTGTTCACAATTGTTTTGTTTATTCTTAAAATCTTCTTCTGCCAGTGGACTATAAACGACTGCAAGATGTCCCCTGGGTTCATTTTGGGGCAGTAATTAGATAGTGGTAATATTTGATGCACAGGCAGTTTTTCTTAGTTCCATATCATCATTAATTAATTTACGTGTAATTGTTATAATTCAGTAAGTACGCCTCCAAAATACTTATTTCTGTGTTGCCAATTTAAGTAGAATATACTGCATGAATTTCACGGAATTCCGTGGAACCATGAGAACCACCATAGACTTAACTCATTGTCAGACCAAGAGATGGTTGTGCATAAAAAGCAACAGTGCGGTAGAAATTCCAAGAATGCTGTGTATTTCAGACAATTTGACATACATTGGTGCCATCTATTCCAGGAATTATTACTTCATGATATCATTATTGATACTTCATCACAGGGGCGGATCCAGGATTTCTTTCTGGGAGGGGCACAAGCAAGGCCGTATCCAGGATTTTCTTCTGGGGGGGCACAAGGATACCTCGTTATACAAAACGAACGAACTGATAATGGGACCGTATTAAAAATCTAGCATATTTTTAAGGGTCTGGGGGGATGGGGGGGCACGTGCCCCCGTGGCCCCCCCCCCCTGGATCCGCCTATGCTTCATCAATGCTTCAACCATATTTTATTTCTGCTTAGAATAATGCTCATTAAAATTCCATTTATAGTTTTACACATTAAGCATGTATGTACCTCAGTGAGCTAACTTATCTCATCTACAGCAACATGTACCTTTGTGCTGTTTCAGGTCCTTTGATATGATAGGGTACCAATTTCTGTTTCCTTGGTTCATGTCAGAAACATTGGTGCGTGATGACTTTCTTCAGAGGACCATTTCTTTGTCACCTTAGGCAATAATATCTCTCATAATTTCAGGACTTGGTTTGTTGGCGAGTTCCTGGACTTGGATGAGGGAGTAATTTTTAACATCGTGCCTAGTAACTGGCTGGAGTGTGAGGTTGACCAGGAGTTTGTGTTGTGGCCCAAAGGCAATGGCATAGAAAGACTAATAAAAGAACGGGAAACTCCTGATGATTCCTGGGAATTACATATTTTAATTAAAAGGACCAAAGACATAGAGACCTATGACATGACCAAAGAGTTCGAATCAGTGATAACTAAAATGGGTGACCTTGACAAGGGTCTTCACGCGAAAAGTGTATCTATAGAGAGGAAAAAAAAGAGTTGTTTTCCAAACAACAACTAAACAGCCGGGTGAATGGACCTCGTCAGAGGAGCAACCAACAGGTCAACGTACTTTGGTGCCAGTTCCTAGAAGTAAGTTCAATGAAATCACAATCATTATTATTGTTATGCTTCCTTTTGAATGGATAATAACACATATATTTCTGACCTATCTTATCAGGAGCTGAAAAACCTCAGGAGGTGGAGCAGGGTAGCTGTGGGAAAAAAAGAGACATCCCGTCATGTTCTGGATTATTTCACCAGAAGAAGGTTCATGTTGCATCAGAAAACTCTGATCGGAAGACTCAAGCTGATGTGCTTGTTACAAAGGGTTAGTTCCACTGTACATTTTGCAATTCGTTTTGCAATTCATTCGCCTTCAAATTAGTGAGTTAGTTGTGACTTAATTATAACCATTGTTTGTATTAAGAAACCTGCAGCCTGGTGGAAGTCGAGGGGATTTCCACAAGAGACGGAAAAGCCTGTCAAACGGACATATCGCGAGACTTCCTGGAATTCCTGGTAAAATATGAAAGAGATAGGGAGAGCCAGATGAAGATATTAGCAGAGTTGAAGGAGAACCAACTGGTCCTCATGGAGGAGCTTAAGAGAAGCAGGGAGACAACGAAGAAAACTGCGGCACCAATTTATAATTGCCCAGTGCAATTGCCCATTAAGGAAATGGCAGATTTTGTTGTAATGGAAGAGCTCGTGAAGAGTGATGCCAGCTTCCGCTTGCATGTGGTTGGTCTGAATGCATTGTTATATTCATTTGTTTCTCCAAAATGGGTCTGTGGCTAATGCTGATTTTTTTTTCTTATTTCAGTTTTCGTTACTGAGTGGAGCCTTAACTAGGAATTTGGGGTCATTCCTCAGAAGAAGTTTGGAGAAATTTATAACTAATTCTTTGGCAATGGAGTTAAATTGGCTAGGCTTAAAGAATAAGAGAGCCTTCTCTGAGCTAAGGGGGATTATTTCAGTCTTGAAAGGTGTGTACTTGTCCTATAGGAGTTCGTTTTTTGAATTTCAATGTTGATTTCTTTTTTGCATATGAGCAAACATGTGTCAATCATAATAAACATTGAAGACAACTTGTATGGTAATTATGGATTCCCTTTTCACAGATGCTGCATATGAAGTACCCGACCGCTATGAGGAGGCACAATTTAAAAAAGAAATTTGTAATTGGTTGTGTCAGGCCCACCGGAGGAAAAACAACGAGAATGTGAAAGATAAGAGAATTCACTGACAACATTTTCAGGTTACCTACTCCAAATTCTAACTGCTAAGTAAAAAAAGTAATCTGAGGTTTCCGTGGCATTTCTTCATTCCAGTCTTGGCTTCTGGGCATTCCTCCGCATTACCATTCCGTGGCATTTCTTCATTCTAGTCTTGGCTTCTGGGCATTCCTCCGTCCGTAGGTGACGACAGTTTCTGTGGCCATCCTGCTGGCGTCTTTAGTTCAGAAGTAGCGATGCATAAAATTTGGCCGTCTTATATAGGTACTTTATGGGGATCAGAAGTTGGTTCTGATGGGTTGGATGAGCTCCTCCATAAGAAACAAAAGTGCCATTTCCTTAATGGGCAATTGCTCTGGGCAATGATAAATTGGCCCCACATTTTTTTTCGTTGTCTCTCTGCTTCTCCTAAGCTCCTCCATGAGGACCATTTGGTTCTCCTTCAGCTTTTTAAGATCTTCATTTGGCTCTCCCTATCTCTCATATTTTACCAGGAATTCCTGGAAGTCTTGTGATATGTCTGTTTGCATTTGCATCAAATTTTATGCATCGCTACCTCCGACCTGAAGATGCCAGCAGGATGGCTGGAGAAACTTTCGTCACCTATGGACAACTCAACGCGGAGGAACGCCCGGAAGCTAAGACTCTTATGATTTACCTACTTCAGGATATAATGAATTTTGAATTAATTAAAAATTTTTGAATGGCAGAATATGCACATTTCTTGTAATATTTAATAATGTATATATTGTACAGTAAATGATAATGTTTAAATGAAAGAATTATTATAATTCTTTTGATATTTAATGATGTATACATTGCATGTTTAATGATAATTTTTATATGAAAGAATTTGTACAATTCCTGTGATATTTAATGATTTATGTATTGTAAATTAAATGATAATTGATAAATGAAGGAATTCTTTGTCTTTACTATATTCTTAATATGTAATAGAGGTGGTTATGGGATGCATTCCTTTCTCATGAAATTCAGGCTTCCCACCATGACAATCACTTTGTCACTGGTCAAGAATTGCTAGGATTGACTGCTTCATTGTCCTAACCTCCACTCTTCCCTGTGCTAGATTCCTCACTGTTTGATAACTTGTCCTATGTACTTTCTTTTTTTCCATGAACTTCATAAAAGGTTTTCCATTGAGAACTTCTATTTTCCCTTCAATCTTGCTCTTCATCCACTCAGGGTTTGTACAATCCATTTGATTGTTTCTGGCTGTCCAATCTATGTTATCAATGATGTTTAGGTTTTGAGGGCCATCATGTTTTAGCAAGGAAGATTGAGGGCCACTGCATTTGAACTCGTACAGCTGCTACTTACAGTAGCTATGGTAAGATGTGTGATCAAATGAAATTAGAAATACAGAGCATAGGTAAGGTTTAGTCAGATTAGTAATTTTCCCATTGACTCTATAAGGGAGAACATTCTATTAAATCACAGAGTAGCTAGTATGTATTACACGTGTATTACAGCTGTATTTTCCAGAAAATACAGCTGTAATACATGTGTATTACAGCTGTATGGCAGGAATTTTGAGCTACTTTTACAGGTGTAATACAGCTGTATTACAGAAGTATACATCAGCTATACATCATGTATAATGCATGTAATACAGCTGTATTACAGGTGTATTACATGTTTTGTGTTATCTGGGGTTAACTCATATTGATGATGTAAGAATAAAGTTAATTTTTAATTCTTTTTATCATTATCATAAGATTAACCAGAAAGTATGGATAGCATAAAATAGGCTCAAAGACAGGAGTAAATGTTTTATCTAGTAGTTTGATGCATATTATTTCACATATGCTTGCACGAAATCATCTTAATGGGTAACTTTGAAGTAGAAACAAATTTAATATTTTCCACTATCCTCTTATGCTTATATTAAGAACGGTATATCACATATAGCACGATTTTCCTTCCTTGATTGTTGACTGATGATGATGAAGTAATCATTTTCTATTTTTTTCCAGTATTACAAATTTGACGATGAAGTAATTTTATAATATTTTCCCACATTGGAAATTAGACTCATGATAATTTTATAATTTTTTTAGTGTACTGAATATGACAATACTTTCGAATTAGATTAATACTGCTCTGAGACATGAGAATTAGCACATATCATTGGAGTGAGCCATCGCACTGAGAAAGTAGTTCTTTATATCATAGTTGGATGTATTTCATTTCACCTTGTCTCGCACTGTGCTATAAATTTATATTTTTTCTCATACCTCTTGTTTTCATCTTTAAAATGGCTTATAGCAACCTTAAAAACTTTCTCGCCCGACAAAACCATTCGTGATGTTTTTTTTCTGAATCCGTGCTGCAAATATAGTTATGGTCGTTCATTAATGTAAAAACACTCCAAATTCACAAAGTTTCCCAACATTGGTGTCTTATAGTAATGTCAACAGAAAATCTCCTCAGTTATTTCACCAGTAATTATAGTGATACCTCGCAATAAATGGTCACCCTACGTCATCTAAACGCTTAAAATGTTAACTCTATACAACTGGCCTTCTACGATTTTTTCATCTATTTATTGATAAAGCTATATTATTTTCGTGACTCTAACAATTTTTGAATGTATGCAAAGATAAATCCACTTTTGCGGAGTTTTAATCAAACGTATAGAGTGAGCCCTTGTACTGAAGAACTAGTTTTTTCCTTCAACGTGGGATACATTTCACTTTGTGGGATGTATTCATCATGATTGAAATCATGTTAATTTGTGACATTGAAATGGAAAGGTGTTAAGCATTTTTTCACGTCCCTTGAATTTATATTCAGAAAGGGAAATCGCTACCTTGAAAACTTTCTCGACCGTCAAACCTTCCTCGCGCGTTCTTCCCCCGTGACGAGTTTTGCTGTGCATTTTTCTTTTGTCCCATACGCGACGCATTTTTCTGATTGCTCCCTTATTTCGCCAGTAATTGAAAGTAAGCTGAGCATGTGTTGGTGCAGAGTGATGCGAGCCCTTCTATAGACAGCAGTAATGCGTCATTCCTACTCCCCATCGTCTGTCTCTGCCCTTGGCCTCTTTTAACTCGTTAACGCCTAGCTGGTAGTGCAGTACTAAACGTAGCTTTTTTGTCATTTATCGTAATTTATTAGGGTTTTTGAGATTTTAAAGTTAATAAGAATATTTTCAATAACATTTTTCCTGAAAATTTTCTATTTTAAAGCTGTAATTAACGTATTTAGAGCCGTTTGAAAATTGAGAATTATCAACTAGCCAAAAATAACGGAATTTGTAGAGCAAGCATTTCGATTTTCTTTACTTACGCCTTATGTACTGATAATACAAAAGTTTTATCATTTAATTATGATTGTTATAACATTTTCATATCATATAAAGTATGGTTATTTGATGTGAGCCTAATATTTGGGATGTTATGATGCTAAATGTTTTGGTGGTACCATATGGTACCGCTAGGCGTAACTATTTGTCGTAAAAGAATAAATTTTGCACCTAATGACTCAGAATTTCATTGACATTTAAATACATGATTACCGAAAAAATAGCAGAATTTTTTTAATTTGGGCGTTACAGGGTTAAGACACCTCGTGCATCACTCTGGCTTCACCGCTCGTGTTTTGTTTCGATATCCTTGCCCAAGGAGTATACCACGAGGAATTCTCAAATCCGTCGCTAGAATTGTTTGCGCTACCCGCGCATTAAAATGAGATCACAACAATATCACAACTCGGCGGCACTACTAATCGTTTATATCCACTTTTCACGATAAAATACAAGGCAGTAATATGTAACTGAGCCAATAAATAATATAAACCACACATTAAACCCTTGCGAGACGATTTTCAACTTAAAAAATACCACTCCCACTACAATTATCCATGATGAAAGGGCACAAATGGTAATTTGCACACTTTTTAATTCCAAAACTCAATAACGGACCCAGGATTCAACACATTGTGACATTTTCAAGGTGAAAATTTGAAACCTGGGTCGGGTGTTGAGTTTAGGAATTAAAAAGTGTGGGATTTACCATTTGTTTTCTTTCATCATGGATATATCGAAATTCCACCAAAAGGAGCCAGCCTAGCGGCGTCGCCGAAGAAAATGCGCTCGAAACGGCAACAGCTTTAAGGATTAACCTGTTTTCTTGGGCCTCCTTTAATGGATTACGCTTGGAAAATGCATGGATGAGGCCCCACTAAATCCTATTGAAGGTTGGTATCTATTTCTACTTCGGTCGCTTTTTATTTTTTTTCAAATATGTTCGCAGTGCAGCAGTGAGTGCAAAGCGATCCACTTTATTTAAACAATAGTTTGCAGAACAGTTTATGCATTTGCAAGTTATGCCGTTGAAAAGATATGAACTCGATAGATCAAATCATCTGGAATATAAATTTTGGTTAATAGCTCTTATTTCTTACACCTTATTTCTCCGTGAAATTCGGTTCGCTTTTCCCGTCAGCGACGCGATTGGCTTTGTAAACCCATTTTAAACTGATGACCGTTATTATCCAAGCTACGAAATTTTACGTTATTGTGAACCAGAAGCCGTCCTTCTCGAATCCATAGTTATGCCAATATAAGTCAGCCTAAGTTATTGTGAACGCGGCTTAAAAATGCAGAATCAACTTTTCATAATATACATTCTTGAAAAAAAGTTCATAGTTACATTTAGAAACGTATCAGAGGCTTCTTTGTCTCACTACCATGCCCTTAAGAAAATAAAAAGAGTATTACATTGAGGTTGAAAACATGGCTTATCCCACCACAATTCAACAAACATATGACCCCTAAGGTCACAAATTTTGATCTGAAATTGAAAAGGTTGGCTCATCCCTAAGATTTTGCCCCGAGAACGTTTTGCGAAAAATAACTGTGCGATGCGTGCGAATTTGTTTCACATTTTGCTTAAAAAAACTCCTTGAATTATGTAAACCTTTTTATCTCTTCCGCTAACTGTTGTAGATCCATGGTTCTCATGAGTGAGACATGGTTTCTTCAACTTTTACTGAAAGTAATATATGACTTTTTAAGGTTGAAATCGATTCGCTGTTTGGCTAATTTAAATTGTCAAAGCATAAACATAATTGTGACGAGCAGGAAAGGAATCGAATAAACTTTTTTTTATGTTCAGAGAAAGAGAGTAAAAATTGAAAAATTATTCATACTAACCAACATGAAATGTAGAAAAATATTCAGCACCTATTTTATTTCTCGTTATAGGAGTTTTCGTGCGAGAGTGTAATGTATTCATTCAAGGGCACTCTGAAGCATTCTCTAACGATTCCGTCGTAATTTAGCACCATTATGTTGTAATTGGGGCACGGCTGCACTATATCTTCCCGTAATCCTACCGTGGTCGCCGTATTTCCAGATGAGATTTTCGGAGGAAGCATACCTAAGACCTTTCCAATGCCCACCTCGCAATGGGACACAAATTCTCAAGATATCTCCCTCTATGCCGACGAACGTAAGCGTTTCCTTTGCTATTTCCGCACGCAAGACCCACAATGCAGTTTGGGTATCTCTTTGGCTTGGGATAATGTTACAGTTAGGGAGCGGCCTTAAGGGGAAGACGGAGGGATTCCTTAGGATTTACTCGATATCCACCTGTAGTTTTACTCGTCCCATTCTTCCGAGTGATGAACGAAGCCATTCGTCGTGAAAACCCATTCGATTGTGGAACGAGCCTCGAATGGTGCATCTGGAGCAAAAGCTGGAACCGTTTGGGTGAAAATTGGTGCCTAACCGTGCGAACTTACTGGCTTCCGATTCGCTTCAGAACGTCGTTACCTCGTTGAACGTAAAATGAAATGAAAACTCTATCCTCACCGACGTACATACGGAGTGTAATTTTACGATTTAACTTGAAAATGGGATCCATCACATAAAAAGCAGCAACCCTCCCGCTCAGATAGTGATGAGAAAAAAGGGCATTTTTTTTGTCCGTAGAAATTTTCATAATTTCGAAATAAAAATACTATTTTTTTAAGAATAGAAACCTTTTTTCACGTTATTTTTTTTATATTATTCGAGAGCTAAATGCGTAAATATGTAATCAGTTACAAGGATTATTAATTCCCCAAAAATATAATTATTATTTTGTTCCTATCCCTTTCTTTCCTTACCTGTGAATTTATTTGTATGTTTGTGCTTAAGGCGTCGTGTGAATGAATGAAGTAGTGTATCGGCCATATTGGCTTATTTCACCTGGTCTCAGCGTGCCCCGAAAAGCATGTTCCTCTCTCTTTCAGCTATCGTGTGAGTATATATCTTTCTTTTCATTCTTGTGTGCTTGTCCATTTCTTCTGCTGGTGAATGGTGAGCTGCTCCAGTGCCATCTATTTGTTACTGTTGTGGGCCACAGCAAAGGGAGTTTTCTGTGCATAAACCCCGGTATCACGGTAAATCTAAGCGTCCTGGTAGCGCTATTGTTAGGGCATCCGGCTAGCAAACGGGAGGTTCTGGGTTTAGTCAGGCCAGGTTCTGTGTTGGTGGGTCCCAGTCAGGTCGCATTTTTAACCTCTGATTTCTGCCTTTTTCCATCTACCAAAGCACCGCTGTCCTAGTCCTTTTTCCATTATATGTTCCTATCCCTTTCTTTCCTTACATGTGAATTTATTTGTATTATTATTATCATCATTATTAAAGTATTATACCGATTAAGTTAAGTAATTTTGCATGCAGTATTCAATAAAGATTCTGGTAGTCTCCCCTCCCTTCATGGACTTATCTATTAAATTCAAAATAATGCCTACTCCTTCTCATTCTATCTAAAAATCTTCTTCTCTTCCTTCTACTTTCTCATTTACCCGAAATTCTACCTTGTTACTCTGTTTTCAACATCCCCTCCCCAATTAGAACTCGCTCAATCTGTACCTTCTGTCTCCTCCGTATCTCATGCAGCAGTTTCGTCTCGTCAACCAAAATGTCCAGCACTTCGTTCCTACTCATTTCTGTGCTCTTTACTTTCCCCACTCTGCTCACATTCGCATCTCGAAAGCCTCCAGTTTTCTCTCGTCCTCCTTCCTAAGTGTCCACGTTTCCGCACCGTAAAGCGCTGCACTCCAGATCAGCGATGCTGACTTACAAAAAATATTGGGGGGGCCCAAGCCGGGGATCTTGCCCCGAGAAATTTTATAAGTAGTGAGTTTTAAATTTTTTAAGCATTTTAGAAGAGTCATATGATCAACATTAGAACCTTGATAACTCGAATCTCGATATCTGGACACTCCGGGGAAAATCGACAAGCCTGACACATTTTTTCCACTCAACGATAAGTAATTTTTGAGGGGGCTCGGGCCCCCTTAGGTCCCATGGAGTCGGCGCTACTGCTCCAAATCACAGTCTTATTACCTAGCCTTTTCTATAAACTCCTACTAAACGATGACAAATATTACAAAAGAGGACCTACAAGTCATCCTCTAAATGTGTTGTCACCCACCGCGCGTTTAAATGGGTTTACAGAAGTCGCCACTCGTGTCGCCGACGGACAAATTGACCCGAATTTCCCGGGGAAAGAAGGTATATTTATGGGTATTAGCCGAAATTTATACGTATGATGATGTGAGCAATCAAATTCATTACTTTTCAATGATATTCCTCGCGGTGAGAAACATTATACTTCAAAATATTGGACAAAAGTGGATCACATTGCACTCATCTCCGCGCCGCGGACACTTTTGAAAGCCGATTAAAATGCAAACGAAGTAGCAAAGGAAATCAGCCTTCTATGGGATGGAATTGGGACTCCTCTATGCAGTCCTCTTGACAACGATCCTCTCATAAGCTCCTTTCTGTTCATGAACGCCTCCTTGGCTAACGCAATTCTCTTCCTGATCTCCCTACTGCTGTATCCGTTTTCCTCTAATATGCTGCCCAAATTTTTGAATTGCTCTACCTGCTCAAGTTTTTCCACACCTAATTTTACCTCTCTCTCACATTCCTAGTTCGCGGTGCTTCACAAAACAGCGTTTTCTTGTCTTCTTGTGATTAAGAATTGTAGGAAATTAAACACGGAAATGTAGGGACATAAAATGCGAGATTATGCGTGCTAATTACATGCGAAAGGTATTACAAACATGACTATTTCCTTCGGATTACTGAATTAGTATTTATTATATTCTATGAAATGGGCATCAAAATTGAAATGGTTTTTGAAAAAAGTTTTTTTCCCTTTATTATCGAAGAAAAAAATAATTTAAACGCTTGAAACTTTTCTTACGTTTTAAACGTAAAACTTTTCAGAAGTTTTATACGTTTCACTTTTTTTGAGGAGCAACTTCTACATGACCCTATTTTGACTTCTTTGGTTACGAGTGATTCCTTTTAACACTGGAACGCAGCAAACGGTCGTTTTGACTTGTGTTGAAAATCATCTCGCTGAAAATTTCATTGAATTCAACGTAGCCAACTGATATTTTGCAAATTTAAATTTCGAACGGGATTTCTCAGTGCTCTTAAAATTAGCCACAAATTATACATTATTATTCACTAAGTATACCGTACCATCTTGAACAACAAAGCCTTTCACTTTGATCGGTTTATATTCCTGTACAACGATTCAATATACCTTCCCTTCCCTGTATTGCAGCACTCGTATGTAAGTTTTGTCTAATATGTTTTCCAACTGATATTACTCTCATCATAGAGAGTCAACAATCTTTGGTGTGGATTGAGGTAGCTGTCCATTCCGCTCTCTAAAGAAATATTTTTTCTTCTCTATTTTTTACTTTGTTTTAATGTTAATTCTATTGAGCTCCACTATTTTTTGCCTAATTGTGTGCAGCTATTGCCCAATTTTTTCCGTTAAAAATGGCTCCAAAACATTTATGTGGATTATTTATGGTTATAAACCAGAAACGAAAATAATTGATCTACTAAAAACATAAAAAATATAGAATGATATACTATAACACATCGTCAAATAACAAAAAAAAGTAATAGCAAACGAAATATACTATTTATTTGATTGCTCTCCATTCCTCTCTCCTATCCGCTAGTCTTTTCATAGTGACGTATTTCTTCTCTTTTACATCCTCAATAACCCTTCCTATGTAATTCATTCGGGGCCATCCTTTGCCCTTCCTCCCCTCCCTTTCGTCCCTCGACGATTGTCTTCATCAGGGCAACATGTCTCATGATGGGGTCCACTAAGTTGTCCCGGCTTCTCCTAAGGGTTTTAAGAAGAATTCTCTTTTCTCCGACTTCCTCATTACTTACACGGTCGATCCACTTTAGTTTCATCATTATTCGATGTTACTCTGGGTAGTAAGAAATAAAATCGAAGAACGCCAACAATTAGTTGCCGCAGATGGGCATTCCTGTATTAGGAACCATATGAAGTAAGCATATAAGGGTATAAATTCCGCTGTCAAACACTAACATTGTTAGCATATACGAAGCATCGTCAATGGCTGATGACGTTCTGCTGATGAGACTGTGACGAAGCTTTGCCGCCCCTAAAAGTTAGGAGGACTCCCAGCAAATGAAAATAACGTCATTTTTCCTAAAAAAGTGATATAAAGTAATAAAAATTGTGAGCATATATTGGTACACTCATATTTATATTGTAAATTGTATGTACCAGGCCCTAGCATATTTTATAAGGTTTCATGTTGCGGTTTTTTCACGGCCTGTAGATCAGTTTATACATTTACATTAATCAATTGTATTATTTATTAAATATTCTGTGCTTTCTAAAGATTTTTAAGATAATACTATATTGTATTACGATGTTAGTAGGTCTTGTTGTATTTCCTTTTATGATTTAGACCCATAAATAATCTACAAAGATGTTTTTGGGTCATGTTGACGGCATAAAATTCGGGCAGCAACTGAGCATAATTTGCTCAAATTACTGGGGATATGCAGAAATTATATTAAAATTAAGAAAAAATAGAGATTGAAAAATACTTTTTTAAAACAGAGGAAACGGGTAAAACTGAGGTAAGGGGTGTGGGCATATTTCACAGTGATGTTTATTTCCGTTGTTGTCCTAGCGAAGAGCCTCTTGAACACCTATTCAGGTTTCCCATCGGGTGATTGTTGGCATTTCTGCCGATGTTTCGGAAACTAAGTCAGCTACACTCTTTAGGGCTGAGGGAAGTTGGCTCGGTTTAGCCGTAAAGATGGGAGCCGACGTGGTTCCCGAAGGTTCAGCAGAAATATCAACAGTTACCCTGCGGGAAACCCGAGTTGCCTTCCAAGTTTATTGTTGAACTTTACACCATTAAATAGAAATTTTCAGAGTAAATTGAGTCATCTTATAAGAAAATTCGACTGTTTCTCAGATGTAAAAAATGCGTTTTAGAAGATGGTGAAATAAAATATTTATGCCTGAGATAAAGGCTAGTTTTGCCCTGAATCCAATCCAATGAATATTGCACATGTTTTAAGTAAGTGATCTTTAACCAAAAATGACTATGAATGCGGCACAGTAACACCATGTTTCGTCTTTTTTTTGCAACGTGTTAAACGTTTTAAAGTAAAGAAAAAACTTTTAAAATGCTATCATTGAAACTGACAGAACTCTAAAGTGTTATCATTGAAATCTTCAGGGTATGCAAAGTAAACCTAGCATTTCACTGAAATTTTTGTTTTCATATTGCTAAAAACTAAATTCATCGGTGGTTCTTTGCGGATATTGTGAAATGCAGCCATGTAGAAAACTCTAGTGTCAGAATACAGATGCACTCAATTTGGTGGTCTGCTCAGCAAGTCTATTGCAAGTATTTGTCAAAAGGGAATAGAACCTGAGGGGCTTCTGCGAGCATTTACCTGTATCTCCAATGCAAAATTTTATTTCGATGAAAATTAATAAGTAAAATTTCTATGGTCAGAGGAAATACTAGACTAATTTATTTTTTAGATGCAAGGGTTTACTGTACAAGCAAGGATAAAAAAATGGAGTGATTTATTTTACAGGCAAGGGTTTATATAGCCAGAAGAATTCGATCTTATGGATAAAGTTTAACAGAATTAATACGCCAATGCGAATGACCGGTGGAATGGAGTGATGTAAAGGATTTTTATTGATATTTTTACTACAAGAATGGCATTGCATACGTTAATGTGAAACTTAAATGCTGAAGAACATTGTTATTTATAATAAACGAAACTTCTATACAGCGAATAGAATTTGGTTGATACGCAGAATTACACTTGGTGCTATAACTATTGCTATTTTGCAGTAGCACGGTGGTGGACTGTGGCTACATGAACTCTTGCAATCAATCTCAATTAATTCCATTTTATATCTTTTTATCTATTCAAGCTACCAAGTTTCACCGGAAACTTATGGTTTTCTACGGTTTGGCCCGAATAGGTGTACTTCCTTCCATTTTAATCTGGTCTATTCCTCTCTCTTCTTTGCTCTCGTCCATTTTCCGCATTTGCAATCATTCCTTGGACTACTTGCCTCTCTCTTTTTTCTCTCTCTCTCTCCCAACCCTCACGTCGGAACCCTCCGGGTGAGGGCAGCACCGACTTCCGGTCCTTTCGTGAGCACTCGCCATCAACTTCCGCGATGCCGTGCCTTTTTCACGTCTCTCGCTCTTATGTCATCCTACCCGAAACCCCATTCGACCCTCCCCATTTAACCCTGCCCCATTTCTCCCTTTTTCCCTCCATCAGCTCCATTTAACACCACGTCAGCGCCGGAAGTCCCCGCTGAAAGCGCCTCTTTCGGCGGCTCTGCGTGGAGGATGTTGAGCGCAGAAGGGGTTTTCGTTGTTCATTTGTCGGTCCATCAAGAGAATTTTCTCTTCTTTTTTTTCTACTTTCCTCTCTTCTTCTTCGCTATCTCTCTTTTCATTCTGCATCCTTTGTTTATGTCTCTCTTCTCCACTCCCATTCTTTCGCTCTGCGTTTTCAAGAGTGTGTTCCCTTCACTCTTGTGAGTTACGTGGTTTCACGCGTTTAATTGCCTCAAACAGCGTTTCATTTAAACGGTGCGGCAGCCGACCGAGCCTTGACAATTCGTCCTCCTCGGATTATGTAGTTATCGCGCGAAGTCGGCTGCAAAATTGCTTCTTGTGTGCGGAAGAAGATCTTTTTTTTTCTCTCTCTCGCTTCATTTTTTTCTTCATCCTTCCTGACCGAATAATTCGTCTTCTTTTTCTTCCTCGCACGCTCAGCGTTTTCGGTGGTGAAAAAAGGAAACAATAAGAGACGTATAGAAATAATTTTTTATTTTGTCTGGGACAAAAGCGTCGGTGGAAAATAAGATTTTTTTAATCCATGCGAGAAAAATATTTTTTTCCCCGTTTAATCTTCATTTTCCGTCGGAGCTGGTTCGGTATGACGCTTTCGCGTGACGAAACCGTGCGTTATTTTGTACGGCCAAGTGGTTATTCTATTCCATTTTTCTTATTTTTACCCTTAACCCAGTCCTTTTGCTTCGAACCGTAATGTGATTAAAGCTGCCGGTTCGACGATATCGTATAGGACAACCGTGCGAATATCTTTATGCGGATTTTAAAGGGTGTATATTTTTTTCCTAAAATTTAGCGCGTGTGCGCGCTCTGAATCTCATTTGTGTGATAGTGCGAATTCTCTTCACCGCCTTAAAAAAACGTGTTTTTTTTTCAAATTTCCCACCTTGACTATTTTTATTTTATTTTTTTTCTCCAAAATAAGCATTTTAGCGAATGAGGACTCATGGTGAAGGGAGCTTTGCTGAATGATAGGCTAAAAAATTCTCTCCCAGAACAGAGTTCGTGGAAATGAGAAAATTCTAAGATGAGCTACATTGGTATGCATGAGCCGCGCTCCATGCAGGTACATCAACGTTAGTTTTCTCAGTATTCGGATGGGGTTTGCGACATATTAAGCATTAGATTCTCCGAGTACGTGGAAAGCCACTGAGCGAGTGTAGAAGTCGATTTAACAATTGAAATTGATGAGAATGATTGCTACATTCATTTCTGTTATCATCATGCTAATTTTACTGATTTATCTGTGAAAAATGATATATTTTCAATAAAAATAATTTAAATTGTATCCGCGACTAAGGATGGAATGGAATTGAATTTATTTTACTTTTGAATTCAGAATGTTACATTTACAGTGTCAAAGGGAGTTGAATTTAGTACATGGGCATTGCCATGAAAATTTCAACTTTTTCTCAGAAATTAAAATTTAGGCTGGAAATATTTTACCTTTATAAATCAACAGCTAATTCATTGAACATCAAGAAATCAATATTTGAAATATTATTCACAGCCTTGCAAAAAGTTTTCAAATTATACTTCGATTCACAGAGTTTTGAAGAAATTTTGAAGAAGAGTTTGAAATCATTACGCGTAGGAGGTTGGCTTGGCACTAATTCCGTCACATGTTAATAATGGGCTTATTTAGAAGGTATTTCGATAATTTTATTTTGTTTCTGTACATGAAAATCACTTTCATAAATGTTTTTTTATCATGCACAGTTATAAGTTTTACAATGTTTTTGTATTTTACAATTCGATCGAAATATCCTATTGCATAATTTTCTCTAACGGTAATTCCGTCACAAAGGGAATTGCCCACATACCTAACAATTATAGACAAAAAATAAAAACAGTGTCAGAAATTAAAGTAATTTAAACGCAATCATAGTTTTTCATGTTTATGAATGGTACCAAATAATCCTCTGTTATAAGACAACACATTTTTTTGCTTAATCAAGAAATCCGTAGTTGTTCCATTGATCTTGGCAAAGATTTCCATTCTCGGATCGTCGTCGCCGAAAGGAATAAAACGCACTACTTATAGCTGTAAATACTTCATTAAACATCGTGCCGACCGCATATATTTGGGTCCTCTGATTAGATGTTAACCGGTATCTCCAATATGGTATGGCCTCTGATTGGATACTGAAATCATTATTGGATATATCTCTTCAAAACATTTTATACAAGTCGGACAACCTTGCTATTCTTCTGTGGACACTTACTTCCTCCGATCCCAAATCACGCAGCAACAATTGAAAGCGGTTTTTTTCAATGAACGATTCGGGTTAATGCTTCTCGAGTTTTCAACCGAGTTAGACTATCCCTGCCCAATGATCATCGTCACGAGCTCTGTGGATGTCAGGAAAGTTTTTTCAATGAAAGGGAATAATGAAATGTGACTTGCTAATTAACTTAAGGGAGCATGTTGAGCATGTAGAGACAGAAAATTTAAATACCTTTTAAAGTTTCTAATTTTTTATAATTTTCGGAGGTTTGATACTGTTGTTTTAGGTAGATATTGTGTTGCTAGCTAATTTTCAGGAATCGTATGTCAGCGGTAAGAATTGTCTCTTGAATTTAAGTCCCTGTAATCTATAGGCTAAATTGGCTGGATAACCGTGGACGGAATAATGAAGTGTAAGCTACTAATGGGGAAAATGCATGAAATTTGTTCATCACGCTAGTACGTCTCATTGAATAGACAATTTTCTCACGAGTCCAAATATATAAGCCAAAACTCTTCTAGCACTCCAAAAACGTCATTAAACGCTTATTAAAAGTGATAGAATATAGCTTGATGTCACGTGACCTGAAACGCCTTCTGACGTCATCGCACGGTACACATTCACTTCGCGAAGAGAGTATACGGGCAGACTCTTGAATGCAATATATAGAAGTAAAAATCATCAACGAGCTTTGTAGTAGTTCCTCAAAGAACAAGTGGACTTGAGATGGATTTAATAAAGCACAATGCGACAGTTTACTTTTGGTCGACTCCATTATGGCGGCTGATTTTCTGAAAAATATTAATTGCTTCCAAATCTCACCAAACAATCCCCTTCATTTGTTTCAATAACGCCTTGGCAACCTAACATATTCACAATCTGCTGTTTGACGTTAAAACAGCAATTATTTTCGCCATATTTGCATTTGAGCCCCTGTTTAGACCGATTTTCTATCCACTTCCTCAATTTGTCATCAGTGGATACCGTGCCGTGACGTCACGCTCCGATGATGTCGTGTTTTCAAGCAGCCGATGAAGAATAATTTTCAATTATTCATCCGCGAAATTTTCGGCGAGTGTATTTGAGGAAGGTACATTCTTATTCCAGTTACTAGAAAAAATTGTGCATGTTCCTCATTGGCTAAAGCTACTCAAAAGTACACTATTTTTTTCCTAGGAATAGTACGACGTCGCATAACTCACTTTAGACCCTCTTCGCGTGAAGAAATACTGCACGCACCTAGATTATCACTCATCACCCACCGCCGATTGACATTCGACGTCAAATTTCTTCACTGCATCATGAATGGGTCCTTCAGATTCATTGATCTCCTGTCATTCTTTTCACTTCACAATCTCACCCGCAAAACCCCCAATACTGAAACTCTTCACCAGCCCAAATTCCGACTCTCGATTTCCCATAGATCCCTTCTCTACCGTTTACCTTTTCTTTTCAATTCCCTCTCAAATACTTCTTCTTCTCTTGGCCTTCTTTGCCTTCCGCACCAGTTTCAATAGGCAATTGCAAAGATTTTCTTTTTGATTTCCACCTTTCGTATGTATCGTATGAGTTAAACATGATTGTCATTTACGATGTTATTTTATTCTTGTTTTTTTATATTTACATAATTTATTTTGTTTATATAACCCAATGTGATGTGCCAATGGGGAACATGCAAATTTTTTTAAAAGTACTGTAACATGAAGATCCCTACCTCAAATGTACTCGCCGAAAATCTGGCGTATGAATAATGTATTTTAACTACGTTATGAGTCTTTAAAAGTTAATCTTCATCGGCTGCTTGAAAACACGACGTCATCGGAGCGTGACGTCACGGTACGGTATCCACTGATGACAGACTGAGGAAGTGGATAGAAAATCGGGCGAAAATAATTGCTATTTTTTCTTCGATATCTTGCATCCAAGGCTCTAACGCTCTACTCTCTTAGGGAAGTGAAGTGTACCGTCCGATGACGTCAGAAGGCGTTTCAGGTCACGTGACTTGAAGCGATATTCGAGCACATTTAATTAGCATTTAATGACGTATGTGGAATAATAGGAGAGATTTGACTTATATATTTGGACTCGTGAGAAAATTGTCTATTCGATGAGACTTACTAACATGATGAACAGATTTCATGCATGTTCCCCATTGTGCCATAGTACTGTTTTTGGTGTTAGCTGAATAGATGAAGTGAATAATTTCATAGATTGGAAATCCGAATGCTAATTGA
Source organism: Ischnura elegans (assembly GCF_921293095.1). Lineage (NCBI taxonomy): Eukaryota > Metazoa > Arthropoda > Insecta > Odonata > Coenagrionidae > Ischnura > Ischnura elegans. The sequence continues at coordinate 63,150,887 of NC_060255.1, read as the reverse complement.
GGTTGGTGGGTTCGTAGGTTGGTGGGGGAACGGTTTGGTTTGGTGGCTAAACCAATGAAAAAATGTCGGTCGAAATAGATTTTTCGAATAATCGATTTTTAATCGAAATGAGAAGCATGAATTTTCAACAAAAATCGAAATTAGAGCCAAAATATCGAACAGTTGAAAAAGTCGACTGTTTTTTTTTTTAAAGTTGGTACAAAAACGTGTTTAAAATTCATTCGTAAAACACGCAAAATACACATTTTAGATGTAGAAAAAAATCTACTGAGAATAAATGCTTGTATTATTAGCAGTAAACATTTGCAAATGTACGCACTTTAAAGCTTGGGGATCACCCCTTGGAACCATTCGGCTTCGCTAAAAGTTTTCACAAAATTCAACGGTTTAAGATTCTTTCATGTTGATCGTGAGTGTGTCTTCCCAATTTAACGGCCGTCGTGAAATGCCTTTAAATGGGATGGATGATATTATCACAGTTCGGTAGTGACGCTGCCGGCAGTCAGATCAAATGAATGGGCGAGATGCCGAGGGGTACTAGTGAACTCTTTTTTCTACACAGAGTTAGGTACAGAAATTAGGTGTAGAAAACAAACTAGATCTATTAGATGTTAAGTAGTGCATTTGATTTCCCAATCGATGTCAGCTCAGAACAGAGACTCAGGCCGTTTTCCAATTCGCAATTTTTCACCCTTCGTGCACTTTTCGATCGTCAACTTACGGATGTGACGACAGCAAGGGTGGATCCAATCGGCGAGGGCGCAAGGAAACGAAGGGTAAGTGAACAAGGGAACGCGGATGCTCCCTAGTTGACGTGCCCTCGTAGGAAGTGGACGTGAAAATGGCGGCAATGGAAAACTCAGAAATCTTCAACTGGAGTTTTAAGTAATTTTGTGTTTACTATGTGCAAAGAGAGTGTCCTATAGGTGCCAGAAAAGTCAAAATACTAAGCAGTCTAAATTACAAACGTAAACAAACCGAGAAGCAGGGTTAAATCGATTCTTAAATCAACTACCAGATGTCCTACCACTACCTTGCGCTTCACATTTCTTTACTGTCAATAGTTCGCATTGGTTCGCATTATTTCCGTTCACACTTTATGGCGCCTATAGAGTATTAGTAAGGGGGCAGGGTGCAAGGGAGAAAGGGAACGAGGGAATGAGTGTATACTACGTGGATTGTAAAACGGCCTTACTCGTATCCCTTGGCAACCGTATGTATTTCTTCAAAAAATTACCTTTACAAGCAAGGGGTACAAGTAATTTTTTTTCTCTGTCGAGAAAAAAATTACTTTTACCCCTCGGCTTCTTTACCCCTCCAATGAAATGGTCGGGGTCGGAGTTGAAAAATAGAGTTGGGATCGAGACTCGAAGATCATGTCTTTATCTCGATTTCTTCAATCTTCGACCATTAAAACTAGATCTTCGATTTTAATTTAATTCGATTTTTCCATCACTAGGCGGCTAGTGTGTTGGCATCACACCCCCTGGGCCCGGATTCAAATACCAGCGGTGGCAGAAAGTTTTCAGAGGTTACCTTATAACTGGTAGAATTTTTTATGGAGGGCACTTTAAGTGCAACACTCCGTCTGGCAGATGGGACGTTAAGCCATGGTCTCCTTACCACCTTGTGTTAAGAGCAGGCTAATACCTTCGCAGGGTTTCTCTCCGCCCTTCCCTACTTTTCTCTCATGGCGCAAATGGACGGACTTAGAAGTCCGTCAACTCCTCTGTTTACAATATCACCATAAGTGCCAATGATGAGAATAAGAATACATGCATGGATGCTTCAGACGTTGCAGGATTTTCAGCTTGCTAGTTTTGTATCACACGATACTTCACCTTCCCAAAGTTCATGGATTGCTACTCGCTGCGATACTCGAATTTGTTCAAAGCCTGGTATTGTGTGATTCAAGCATTAGCGGCATTATATCTGGGTGAAGGATTTTTCTTAGTAATCTCTGGCCTGAATAATGGCAGCAATTGTATTTATTGGCCGTCAATTTTCAAGCTCGTATCAAGCAGTGTTTCATGAACCGATGGATTTGCGGAACGTGACCTCAGAGCGGTGCTCATGTCACCGTGCGACTGTTTTCGCTCCGCTCACGTCGAACTAATTTTTTTCATTCGTTCAAGATTCGCCTTTTATATATACTTCAGTTTGAGGATTCGTTTGTAACGACTGAAGAAATGTAATCCAGTCTGCTGAGGCAGCTCTGTGGATAGTGACCCGATGTTAGATTCGCTGTATTGGGTAATGTAGCGTGAATATCCGTTTTCCTCATGTCCTAAAAAGCCTGGGTCAAATGCAGGCGCGGAATCGTCCGAATTATGTATGGGAGGCGGCAGTGGATGATAACATATCGAAATAGATGATTGTTGAAGATTGAGTTAAACGTGGTGAAATCTTTCTCCTCTTGTCAATTAAATGAATATATGTATCCAAAGTTTTAGAAAGAGCCCTGAGTAAAGGCATTTGCACAATAGTAACAAAGATTATTTACATAAATGAATCATGTAATATTTGATACTTTCAAATTCTTATGCAGATAAACCAATTGTCTTACATTATCAGGCAGTAGGTTTTGACTAAATCCATATAACAGTAGTACTGCCTATGGAAAATTGTCTTCCGCTGCACACGTTTGTGGCTAGACAAGTACTTTCTGGCCAAAATTTCAATAATTGGGAACCTTTCAAATTTTATTCGAAAATTATATCAATGATTTACACGGATATTGAATCTGCATGGAATTTAAGTGGACAAAGCGAACGAACTATAGCACTTAGCTTTAACTTTGTGAACCAAAATAAAATTTTTATTTATTTCTCTCTTTGTTTAATCAACCTTAGAACTCTTGTAATTTCAAGGAGACTAAACGCAACAGAGTAATAAACAAAATATAAAATCGGACACACGTAATAGTACAAAAGGCTAAAAGGTGTGATGTCAAACACTGGAAAAAGGCACTAGAACGACGTATCGACTTTAAAAATGATATTATTACATCAGTTTCATGATAGCGCTACCAGTCGGCAGATTTTTGAACTTATTGGCCTCGACAGTTCTGTAACCGAAACTTCTTGACTCGACATTCATAATGCTACTCGAAGAACTCGAGTCGAGCACCAACTGCTCGACTCGATTCGAATTTACGAGTAGTCTGTAATTTATGGTACTTACATCCAAGGATGTGCGAGTACTCGAAAATTCGATTCAAGTCGAGTAGTTGGTAATCGACTCGAGTGCTTCGGGTAGCATTCGAATGTCGAGTCTTGCAGTTTCGGTTACAAAGCTGTCGACGTCCGTATGTTCAGAACTCAGCCGATAGGAGCGGCTATCGTGAAACTCATGTGATGATATCGTTTTTAAAAGTCGATAAGTCCAGCCATACAAGTGTGTGGCGAAAGACAATTTTCTCCTGGCAGTAATACTATTACTTGGAGAGTTACAACCTGCTGCCGTAACAACTGGTTTTTCTGCATGAGAATTTGAGAGCACGCAATGTTACTCGATTCATTTGCGTATAAAATAGTCATTACATTTATGCAAATGCGTTTACTCAGGGCTCTTTTATACAACTGTTTAAGACGCATTTTTCTTATTCATCCCCTTATTCTGACACAATTACCATCAACGTTTCTCATTATCTTTCGGAAAAGTGAGACAATGTGGAGCATGCATTGTTTAATTGCCTGGTTCATAAATTACCAAACTCGACTCGATACTCGCGAGTAGTATTCAACTCGACTCGACACTCGATTCGATAATCGACTCGATACTCAACTCGAGATCAAAAAATAATTCTTGCATACCCCTGCTTATATCAATTTTCTCTCATGCCACATGCATATTATTCTATTACTATTCTTACCACGCAAACTTGGTTTTTTTCAATGGCGATTCTGCATAAAGTAAGGGAGCATTCTTATGTAGTCCTCCTCCGGGTTAAGAGACTCCTCTCCTTTATGGAGTTCTCCCTAACGGAAGACGAAGCTTTTTGTGCGCCCTTTCGAGGCGTTAGTCCTTTTGCCAAAGGGTCCATTTTCAATTCTCCCCAGCGTTCCACACTCTGCTGAAATTCCTCTCGGGTGGCCCCTTCGACCGGACTCTGGCCGATTCATGTACCTACCCTGTGAGCTTCTCCTTTTCCAACCCCTCCTAAATCCACAGCGACCGCCCGCCCTCTTTTCCTTGTAAATGACCCACATTCGAGCGTCCTGTCTGTTCGGGATACAGGAGGAATCGGGCACATGTATTACAATGGAGGATTCTCCAGCGTACCTCTAAATGTGTTGTCTGCCCATGCGGATTTGAATGGGTAGCTTTGAGGGGGATCAAATATGTATGTCAATTGAAACATGCCAGCTAAATCAGAACTTCACGCTTAAATACTTACTCACTCAAATGAAATATTAAAACTTACCAAGGAATGACTTTTTTCTATGAATAATTGAACAATTGTTTTGATACGGTTTCTTTTAACAATAAGTACTTATTTAATATTTGCTAACCAACATCTTCTTAAACTTTGTCAATCGTAAATTTGTTAACCTATAATTTTATTTGTTGATTGAAAATGGAACTTCTATTTCTTTTTATGTAATTTCTCTGCATGTAATTTCATGAGCAACTTGACAATGTATTTAACTGCATTCATGTTTGACGAGGGGTTAGATGGAAGATAGGACTTTCTAATCCCAATCTCGCCCAATAAAGACGTTTATTATTATTATTATCGTCTTCACGAATACATAAAATCTCCAGATCAATATAATCCACATTCGCAGATTGAAAAAAACATAACAGCACTGACGAAGGATTTCAGTTTTTTTTAGGTCTTAATACAGACTTATAAATTATTATTTTTGTGCTTCTTGAAATATCTCACGACCTAAAAACAGGTTACAGTGGTAGCATTTACTTCAAAAATGCCTTAAATTTAAAGGGTGACCTGATTTTTGATCCGAGTAAGAATCCAAATTGGAGTGATTATGGGGAATATTTTTCATTTCTAAAAAAATTAAATGCACACAGATTAGAGAATATTCAATAAAAACAACCAAAATGGCGTCTGTTGTAGCAAAAAAAACCATGGAGACTAGTGTGCATACTTGAAGCTATGAGAGACCTTCCCGCTACACCGTTTACACTCCATACTCCACATCACAATTCCCAGGCTATCAATAATTAAGATTTCTCTATTATACACTCTTTCTGCCCTCATTAAATTCTCTCTAGACGGAAATTAATCCTTTTTATTTATCAATTTAACATTTTATTGATTTGGCGTCATCTTATTCAATGCAAAAATAACCAAATACCTTGCTAAATACTGACGATTTGGTCACAGTATCGGGTTGTTGCTGTTTTGTTACTGTTTGGTTTGTAATTTAATTAGTTTATTTGTATAATTTTATTGCTATGTTTGCACTTAATATAGGCATTCTTTCCATATGTGTAACATCATCATCATCATCATTAGTCAACAATGCTAAGATTGGTTTGACGCAGCTCTCGATTCCTCCCTCATATCCGCTAGTCTTTTCATAGCGACGTATTTCTTCTCTAATACATCCTTTATAATCTGTTCTATGTAGTAACTCATTCGGGATCGGCCCTGCCCTTCTTCCTTTCACGTATCCTACGTTTGTTTTCATCAGGCCATCATGTATCAGAATGTAGCTAGCTAAGTTTTCAAACCAAAAACTCGGCGAATGGCTTCAGCATTGACATGCCTTCACCTTTATGCCGATACAAGAGAATTATTGTAATGCACTGTAGCTAGAGTGTGAAACGGTGTAAAATAATGATAGTTTTGGTTGCGCATTATTAGGTTTTTAGTGAGAAAGAGGTATTTGTCTATACGCGTGCGAAATTTTGTTTGTATAACAGTTGAAAAAAACAGTGATTCCAATCGATGTTGTTCTAAGAGATCAATGGCACCAACAAGACTATCGTAACGGCTTTTCCCGTACATTTACATGATTTTAATGAATTTTTAAATTAATTTCGATCATGTGAATTGCATTTGACGGAGCAATTTATCGGAATGCACTGTAGCTAGAGTGGGAACCTGTTTTTTAGCTCTCTTTTCTCCCTCTCTTCTTAGCACTTCCTTATTATATAGGCGGTCAATCTATGTTATCTTCATCATTCTTTGGTAGCGCCTTATTTAGATGTTTCCACTCTTGACATCTCTGCTTCTGTCAACGTCTATGCCTCGCTTTCATAGAAAAACATGCTCCATATATAGCATCTGAGGAATTATTTCCTTACATTTGTGACTGTAGTCTCAGCTCTAAGGAGATACTTTTTTTATGGGATGCCTTCTTTGCTTGCGTTATTGAACTGTTTCTTTTTTGCTTCATCTATCGTTGGAAATTCAGCTTCCTAGGTTACAAAACTCCAACACCTCTCGAATAGTTCAAGTTTTTTTGCTGCCTAGTTTAAGTAGGTTTGTATAGAATTTTCCTTAAAATATAAAAGAATTAAAATAAGTAAAAAAAGGACGAAAAAGTAAAAATAAGAAATAAAAATAAGAATGAAAAAAATAAAATAAAAATAAGAATTAAAAATTAGAATAAAAAACTGAAATAGAAAATAAAATGAAAATAACATAAAAATACGTCTTGTACATGAGTCTCCTAGTTTTCAACTCGCGAGGCTTCTTCTACACCGACATAATGTTTTATCCTCCATCTCTATTCCTTCTTCGCTCTTGCTTTTACCCCCAATCGACCCTTACCCTGCCGAATCTGCCCTCTCCTGCCCTTTCCCTACTCTCTTTCCACCCTTCCTGCCTCTGCGCCTGCAACCCGTCTTGAATACCGATGTCTCACTTTCTGCCTAGGCCAAGACGAAGGTATCATCCTCTGCCTTGCTGGAGGTACCTCACGAGGGGATGGAGTTGCAGATTATGTTCGTGGAATGCACAGCAGAGAGACCCTTGGACCTACCCCTTAGTTCCTTTCACGGAGAAAAAAGATTATAGAATAAAACAAAGGAGTTTTAAGGAGACCTTCAGATTTATTTTCCTTATATCTTCAACTATTTAGGCAGTACGTTAGAGGAAAACGGATACAATAGTAAGGATATTAGGAAGAGAATTGCATTAGCAAAGGAGGCGTTCATAAACCGGAAGGAGCTTCTGAGAGGATCATTATGTAAGAGTTTAAAGAAAAGGTTAGTGAAGAGTTCGATCTGGAGTGTAACTCTCTACAGTGCGGAAGCGTGGACATTGAGGAAAGAAGACGAGAGAAGATTGGAGGCATTCGAGATGTGGGTATGGAGAAGAATTGAGAAGGTTAAATGGACGGAGAGGAAAAGGAACGACAGAGTTAAATCGAAACTTGAAGCATTTACGTGGTGGAAGGGCTTCATATTAATAATAAAAAACACTTTGTTACTTCCAAGTTAAAATTTTGTGGAACGACGGAGTGCTGGATATGGTTGGCGAGGAGAGGCAGCATTTAGATGAGGTACGGAGGAGACAGAATATATGGATGGAGCGAATACTTTTCGGGCAGGGGATGTTAAAAATGGTGTTAGAGGGTAGAATGTTAGGGAAACGAGGGAGGGGAAGGAAAAGAATAGGATTTTTAGATAGATTGAAAGGGAGTAGGCCTTACAGTGAATTGAAGAAGGCAACGCTAGAAGGAATGGGAGGCTCCTAAATCACTTCATTAGTACTTACATTACCTTAATCGGTAGAATACTATAATAAAGAAATAAAATATCTTTTTTTGGCTTACCCTCTTTCCTTCTTATCCTCTATTAAATAGATTGGATGACTGATGCCATTCGGTGTGAACAGTTGTGCTGGTGGAATAAAACCTCTACATGACCAGTTATGTGTTAATTTTACTGTCGTATTGAGAAATTTTGATTTAGTAATCTTTTAGAGGAAGATGTGAAAGGTGTCCGTCATAGTTATTTTGTAAACATCGGTTTAAGTGATAATACTCGTGTAGCCTTTTTCCTCATTTTTATGAATGCCAATTTGATCAATTTAATTTTTTTGTGATTCTTCGTCAAAACTTTATTTCCCGGGGAAAACCCCGAACCTCCGTCACCTAGAAGGTATTCCATACCCCCAGACTCCATGTAGATCTTGCCACCCCAGCTAAAATGCTGAAATGACTCAGATGTATTTGCAGTTGCTTGCAGTTGAATAGAATTTTTTTCAATTCATTCCAAACTTCGGCACGAGGGCATCAGGGTTCGTGTTAGTTTGGTTGCTAGAGTGTTGGCTTCCCACCCAGTGGGCTCGGGTTCAGATCCCGGCGGTGCCAGAGAATTTTCAGAGAAAGCCCGATGCCGGCTTGAATGATGTGTGGAGAACAATTTAAGCCCAACACTCAGTCAAATGAGATGAGAGCCGTGATCCTTTTAGTGTCTTTCCTTAAAGGCCGTTTCATACGGGACACGTGATTGTGCAGGTTAAAACTGCATTAATTTCTCGATATGGCGTGGAATTTTATTAATGCTCTTGCGGAATTAGAACAGAGGCTATTCCCCATTTAACGTCCATGCATTCGTGCATGCGTTGTAGCAATTTACGGCTTTACACGACGACAGCGCTTTCTCACACACGTAAGATTGTGCGATAACGTGCTCCATCTAAAACGACCTGAAATGAAAGGAGAGAAGTAATATTTGAGAAGGCGGCAAAAGGAAACGCCAATTTAAGTAAATCACTTTGGCTTGATCGGTATAGGATGTTTTCACTTTCTCCGTGACGTATTACTTTATTAAACCTTACTCTATTAGCCTGAAAATTTCAGGATATATGGGGAAAATGTTTACAGCATTAACTCAATTATAAAATTTTGCCTCCAAAACTACAAAAACATTACGTTGAATAAAACTTTTTGAGCTATTTTGCTGTGTCAATTTTTGGGTGGCCCATACAGCTACACTTGGTGGAAACGAGGTCAGAATCTAATGTTGCTCGATTTTTACGAGTGCCGTGATGGAAAGGATGAATCTTGAGGGCAAGCATACTTTTGAAAGTAGCTGATATTGTCTTTACAATGCCATTTCCTCCTCACTTTTATGATAACTGCGTGTCAAATACAGACATAAGGCGTTCATATTAAATTTCCGTCACACATCCGTCTCTTTTGCCTCATTCACATTTCGATAGTTCCAGTCATTGTCGGAACTATCGTGCATTCACACAACGGTGGTTAAAACCTGTGCTGCCCTCTAGTGCTGACATCTAAAGTGAACGGGAAATTGACGGTTGGCAAAGCTGTTAAGGTATGCACGGACAATATATTACTGTGTTCAACGTGTTTTTACCGAATAATTTTTCTTCCGCCCATATTCTTCCTTCCTTGGACAAATCCATGAAAAAAATAGAGCTTCACGAGCTTTTCGTCTTTCTCTTGTCGCTTCCGTTTCCGGTCTCCCAGCGCCTAACCATCGTAAAGTGGCAACGTTCGGAACTACGTCAACTATCGTCAGGACATGCATTCACACGGATAGTTCGGTCAACTATCGTTGGGACGATGGCTCGGACAATCGTAATGTGGACGAGGCATTTCCGTCAGTGGGCCAAGGCCCGTTTCACACGGACGCGGACGGTCCGCGTTCCGCGCTACACGCGCGGGGCGCAAAGAACGGTCGCCGCTGTTCACGTATGCGCGGACGAAATCCGTCTGCGTTCGGAACAATATCAGCAATATTGCCAAGGTAGAAGAACGTCATGCTACCAAGTGCAATTCAAGCTATTGTTGTATTCGAGGCTCGAAAAAACGGAAGGAAAGTGCCCGTAAAACGAGGTTTTGGGTGTACCCTTTAGTGGAACAAAGAAAATTAAACGCCGCTTTCGTGACCACATTTACTGAGGTTTTTGCTGATAAATACAAGTTTTTCAATTATTTTCCCATGTCCACTCCCTTTTACTATTGTTGATTTTCTTAGGTTTATTAAGACGACAGGATATTCAAGTTGATCAATTTTGACAATACTTAATCAGAAACATGATGGATAATGTCCTTCTTAAAGGAAGACATCAATCAACAACTTCAACAATACGTTAAAAAACACAACGGAAAAACAAAAATAAATAAACAAAATGCAAACGATTACATTGAACTTAAAGTAAGAGGATTTTCTCTGCACAGCAACTATCTATAACGAAAAGACGCACTCGCACTGTTATATCCAAGCTCGCTCTAATTCTACCGACAAATCTGTTTGGTTCGCATCAGCCGTCCGCGTTCATATGTAAGCACAAACCTGTCTCCGTGGCCCGTACGCGCGCGGATGATCCGTGGGGAGGAGGGGCCACGCGGATGGCTCCTCCGCGTGCGGACGGTCCGCACTCATGCGTGAGCTTCCAATAACGCCAATGGAACCCTACCCGCGCGAGTAGCGCGGACCATCCGGGTCCATGTGAAACGGGCCTAACTTAGACCGCCAATTGCACAACTCTCTCTGCTGTACGATGAAAGTGGGTTTGCCCGGCGTTATTGCATACATTTATACAGGAAGTCACTCTTAATTTCGCTGCCCTTTCTATTGCATTAAAGCATCGAGAGCTAGGAATTTTAGCTGGACACAAAATTACATGGTGACTTCAGTGAGGATGAGAATCGCGTAAACAAAGGGGGCGTCGATGAATGCGAATGACAGTATTAGGTAATTACAGTATTATTGTATAAGAGAACAAATTAAGAGTTAAGATAGAGTACCCACGTGGGGATGTGTTATTTTTGCTCTTTCCTCGATTGATGAACTGTGTGATATACACTATTTTACTCTTACATACGTTTGCACTAATATAAGTTAAGATACTGACGTATATGGTAGGTCTATTCGTAACAAACTGTTGAATGAAATGCAATTATTCACTTTTTAAAATATTTAATGGCGCTAATATTTTCGATGCACTAATTATTAATCGAGTATAATGATACTATATGTCGAAACTAACTGCCCTTTCCATAATTTTGCTGCATCTTTCGTATCCATATTGTGCTTTTCTATCTCAGGCTTTCATAAATAGAAACGGGATTTGGAGATTATAATGTGGATTTTTGTCTTCCTGTTATTGTTGCAATAAATCGTAACAAAGCAGATTCATTTATGAACTGATATTGATTTTCGATTTACAATGTAATTTGGAGACACATGACTTTGGAGAAAGCAAATGGAGAATATATCCACGATATCTTAAATAAATTAAAATTCCATATTTTAGTCATCTCATCAAATTCTTGAAAAAAGGTGTAAATTATTGGCTCCTTCAACAGTACTTTATCCCTTCTCCACATTCACTTACGTGCGCATTGAATAAAGCAACCGTGAATTGAAACCCCAATTGAGTCGAGCAAAGGATGCGATCAAATGCCTTCAGAGTGCTGAGGTGCTTCCACCTGAGCTCCGCGTCTAGCCGCGCCTGCCGTGGGGGTCTTATTTGGAGAAATCAGACGGCAGCTAACCGAAGATATGTGGATTCACGTCGAGATGGTGCGCCCGACAGTAAACACAATACGGGTGAATTCATTAGGTAATTACCGCACTGGAGCGATCCTCCCTTTCCTTTCGCCTGGCGACATTGTTCACCTTCGGAATGGGGCGGTTTCTCGTCCTGGGATGCGAAGGATTGGGGGAAGCGGCAATTCAATCAGAAGCACCAGCACATCCCTAGTAGCACCAAAAGGATTATATCCGTATATATATTTAAGATTTCGAAATACATCGGTATACAGATTTGCAAATCTATATGTTATACATATTTTATACATGTCTGATGATCCATGGTCCATGATGTATACCTGAATCTTTAAAATATACAAATAATATCCTAACGGCGTAATCAGACATGTATAATATATGTATAATATACAGATTTACGACGAGTTATACGTATTTAATCTATATAAAATCCATTTTAAGGCAGCAGATATAATATGCATAATATCTAGATATTATCTGCGTGGTAGAGGAGATTTACATGTATTTTATACAGATATAATATGTATACAGTGTATACTATGATGCGTATTAAATCTAGATATAATAATTTTGGTGCTACTAGGGATGTGACTACAACGCCTTGGCAATGCCATTCAAGCCCGTCGCCAGTGGAGAGGATATAAGATATATATATTTATTACCTTTATTTGCATATACAAACTTGGTCCTTCTAAGCCATATGGCTTGTAAGAAGGTTCCAGTTATTCAATACAACATGTGGCACATTGAGAGCATAGCATTTATATTACAAGTTTCAACTTCAACTTTAGGGGATTTTAAACAAAACTATGATAATCTAATATATTTTGTACATTTCAGATTAAAATAAAGAAATTACAAGTTTACAATATCACTTATTAACCAATCTTTCACTTTTCTTTTAATGTCGGCCAAAGATTTGAGATTACATAAAGCCTTTGGCATACAATTAAAGGTATGAGGTACAACATACATACTTCAGCAACCTTTTACTGTACATGTTATTATAAAGATAAGATTTCAACAAAGGACTGTTGCGTTTGTCCATAGAATGTGTATTGCTGTATGTGATTGCTGTAGGAGCTTCAAAACCCTCTGGCATTTAAAAACATTTGGCATTTTTTCAGGTTATTTAATATAAATAGTTCAGTCATTAATATTATTATCAACTTTTTTAGAGAAACTTGCTTATGTGAATAAAATCTAGCAAAACGTTTTAATCTAATCGAAAAATTTGTTTTATATTGTACCACTAAATGCAATTATAACAACAATTACATTTGAAGTGCTCATAACCATATTACATAAAGAGAAGTGCAAGAAAAGCAATTACAATCTTATTGCAAACACATGAAAATAACGGGGTATTTTTCCTGAGTTAAGAATATAGGAAGGCTATAGAAGGTAACAATCGGCTGGGTTCACGAAACGCCAACAGCAAAGTCATATATCACCCTGTAGGAAACCCAAGTAGTCTTCTTAGACATAAAAATACAATGGAAAAATTATCAACTCAATTTCTCTCACAAGGTCAAATAACACTCCTGGATGTTATCCAATTATTTTGGATACTTTATCACTGTATTCATTTGAAACTTGCTTTTAATAGGGACATATAAAATATTTTTACAAAAGAGACAACAATTGATGGTTGCCAACGTATAATGAACATATTTTAAGAATTTTATGATACATTATTCCGAGATATAAGTCGTCCAGAATTATTTTCAACCTTCCCTTTTGAAAAGAAAACTTTTTTCCTGGTTAATGCCTATTTCCAAATTTTGAGTATATCTCTCCAGCAAGTATTTCATGTGCGGTTTGAATTATTTGTTTATTTTCGGCAAAGGAACAGCTGACTTCTGCTGCTGTCTAACTAGGCTTCGACTTGTAATTAAATAATATGTTGTGTATTTAACTCGATATTGTCCTATCAGTGCCATGGTAATGGCTAAAGCGATTTCATGGAATAGAATTTTGTCGGAAATTTATTTTCAGTTCTGAATTTATATTTTCACCTTCAATAATTAATTCCAATAGATTAGATCCAATTCAATCTCCAAAAAGTAGTGAATGCAATGTTTACGAGGCGTATTAGATAAGGCGATCTGGATTAAACCCAAGCATTATTTCTATTACCATTTATTATTTCTATGTTGCAATTAAACAGTTAAAGCATAATGATCGGGCAATGAAGTGTTTAAATTTCATTAAGACAAGTTTGCCAGAATCAACTTTTCCTCAGAGGGTAAATTGAGTCATGTTTAGGTCCAAATAAACGAACAGCAAAAATAGATATGTCGAGGTTTCTTTAACCCTCCGTCAGTCGCGTTACATTTTGGAACGATGTTTGTCGCGTGGCGTCTCACAGACACCATTTTGGAATGGTTAAACAAAATACATGAAATACGAAAAAACAGAATAATATTGGTGACTATTTCAGAATCATAAAATAACTAGATACGAGGAACTTTAACTACAATAAATAATTTATTGAATACTTAATTTCATGAATGAACAACAAATTTATGCATCATAATGATTGAGATATTTTTAGTAACAAAAGATTGAATACTACTTATTTTGACGTTTCTTTGTTTTTCTTTCATTGAAATCAAATCAACATATTTAATTTGGACGGTAAATGCAAACATAATTTACACTGTTTCACAGTACGAATATTGCTAATAACCTAACAAATAATTTTGACTAAAGGAGGAATTATTGATTTTGGAGAAATTTGATATTGATAGCGCGTTCAGTTGAACTTGAATCAATTATCTCATATGAAATTAGAAAGTTATTATTTTATGCAACCACAAAATTATTATGTGCATGTTTACAATTAATGTTATGCATCCACATCAATGTAATTAGCCACCATAAACGTATGTAAAAGAGGGGAAAGCAGTGTATTATACGCCAAAGTTCACTCAAATTATGTGAGAACTATAATAAATTCTTCGCAAAAAAGTTTTATTCAAGTGTCTAATTGATTACAACAAAAAAACTCGAAGCAGTAAGACACAGATCCAAAATTTAATGCTTTAAATAGTTGTTAGTTTAAATTCTAAACGTATTTAAAAACTTTGCGATGAATATCACTAAGCTATTAGCATGTTACGTATTTCAAGATGTTAGATCTATCATGTAACGTATTGTAACTCAAGTTGTCGTTTAGCGTCTACCAGACTCCCAAAACAACAGAATATCAAAATTTATTACATTAATACGAAAAAACATATTCATATTGATGACATATAGTTGAGTCATATCGGTGACTATTTCAGAATCATAAAATTACGAGATACATGTAATATGAGTTTCCTAACTATGAAAATACGATGTGGGCCAAGAAAAAAGTATACGATAGCAATTAATCATCTCCTAAGGTAATGTGACTACAATGCGTAATTCCTTTGTGGAAAAGGAAAAGTCTATGCGGAAAGTACTCGGATAACAATTACACCTTTGTTGATGCAAATGAGCGTGATGTCTGCATTCGTTGCCAGCTATCTGCTATTTGAGTCCGTGGCACGCCGGAAAGTGTTGCTAAGAGCGTGTGCTACATCCTACTAATGAGTTTGGGGGAGTTCCAGAATAAGGTTCCAAAAAAATTAGACGCAAGGGTTGCAGAGATGTGATCTATATGCACCAACTCGCTCCTAGGGTGTCCGCTTACCTTGATAACTGGAATAACCTGGAATAGCAGAGAATTTCGATCTTCCGGAAGAAATTTGGGAAAGTTCAGTATTATTAGACGCGCGTCCCGGAAAAATCGACTTTTTCGAATTTCGCGTCCGGAAAAAGGTAGCCAAATACCTTGAATGATCGCGATACAATCAAAATAAGAAATAAAATTATTTTCATTAAATATTTTGTTCAAAATTTCCCATCAATCTTTGATGGAAGCTTTTCTCCCAATACATTTATAAAGAGAGGATATTCTGTAGGGAAAGACGCATGTTTTGATTAATTTCAAATTTCCTTACATGGACTAATACTTCCATGCGCTGATAAGGCTATCACCACTTGTTTTTGATCGAGTTAAAGTAACCGGAAAAAGACATGCAATATTCGTATTACAGTTATACTTAATATTCAAAGTAGATATTATCTTGTGCGTGCGTACTAATGGCACGAAACTCTGGTGCAAGGGTAGCAAAAGATTTTAAATCTTTCATCAAAGGTGATAAAAATTTGCTCTTGCAATTTTGTATTGATTATTAATCATGTTCCTGATTTTAAAGTGGATACATCACGCTTTTTTGGGCGCTAAACTGGATGTTTATTGATGATTTCGAAAGAATGAGGCATGGAAAGCTGTAGTACAGACATTGTTAAATGATACGATACCATTGTCTACCAAGTCCCACTCGCAGTTTCTCCTTTAGCCTACAAGTCGTGGTCATTCTCTTCCTCTACAACCCTCTTTTCCCTCCCCTTCATTCACATTAGGTACTATCGTTTTCAAAAGTATAAAGATACCCAGGAGTCCCACTTAACTGATGGGGCCGGGTCGACTTGTGAGGTCGGCACGTAAAGCGACCTGCATCCCTCACTCGTATGCCACCAAGATCCGACGAGGACGGAGGTGGACGCGACCTAGCTATAGAAGCTGGAGTCAAACTCCAAGAACATAAGCCCACTTGGAATTAAGATTAGCGGATGGAATGTATTGAGGCAACTCACGTGCACACTCACGTTGGGCCGTCGGAGTGTTTTCTTTCAGGCTCCGTGGCGAGGTTTTTCCTATCTTCATATTCATGTTTGGACTCACCGTTTATCTCTAAGCAATGCGTGGCTCCGTGGCCGAGTAGGCCTATACTGTTTGCGGTCGTTGCGGTAAAGTTCGGGGAGGGTTCGAATGCGATATTATCAAACTTTTAAAAAGAGATATCCTGTACATCGTCGACTCGGCATGAGAGAGAACTATCGCATTTCGCCTTGAAGTGGTCGTATCCAAAACGTACACAAGTGGTCGCGTCCGATCATTATGACCAGGGTTGAATTTATTGCGATTTACTGAATATTTTGCCAGTATATTGGTGTTATTTTAATGCTTTTCACTGAATAAGTTCTTCAAATAATGTTGATAAATTTTCCATGTTATTCGCTGTTAGATACGCAATAAACATCATTTAGTCATGGCCAATGCGCAGAAAACGATAGCAATACCTAAAGCAGTGAACTTAAATGAAAACATCCATTTTATAAATGGAGGCAAGCGTATAGAGCTTTACAATATTTGAAGTAATAAAACTGATACGTATAACAGATGTACATAGATATATATAAAACACGGTGCAAAGCACGGGGGTGTTGAAACCGGTTGGGGTTGCACCGAACAAAACTAATTGAGTAATTGACAATGCTATGCAAATGTTTATTTAGCTTTCGAGGTATAGAGGGTTTAGAAATTTTCAGAATTTAGGTACTATTTTTAAATAATTAGGATAGCTTAATTTCCCCTCGTAGGTTTATTACAAAATACGTAAATTTCAACGATAATCGTCATCATTAGGCACATTAGTAGTGGAAGACATTGACTTTATTCACTTCGACAAGGGGAAGGTTCCTTCCCTATTCTACCTCCCACAAGTGTAAATGACTATTAATGTGATGCCTCTTATTACTAACCTTCTCTAACCCAATATTATTTTACGGAAAATTGAAACTTGAATATTTTCCATTTAAATGACGTGAAAATTTTCATTTAAATCCTAATTAGAAAGGCAGGATTACATATACAATTCAACTTTGGAACATAAAGTAAACAGTAATTTAGATCGGTATTTAATACTGTTTAAATATGGATATTTAAATTAATTGTGGTGTATTCGTTGAAGAAATGAATCCTTGAGATATGAGGTGAAACACTTTTCACTTTCCACATAAAAATTTATTAAACTACAGTCGACATGTTTCAACGTGGCATTATCAACATGTCGACTGTAGTTTAATAAATTTTAATGTGGAAAGTGCAAAGTGTTTCACTTCATATCTCATAATGGATCTCCACAAAGTATCTGCTTCATCCATCCAACTCTTCAAATGATTCCCTTCTTAATTTTTTCTTCGTATCTGAATTGTAGATAAGTAGCAAACATTTTCTTTTTAAATTTTAAACCCAGATTTCTTATTAAATTTTTTTTACATACGTTCTACTTTAATCATGTTCACTGTAGTAACACACCCTTACAATTTATTCCGGCTTTCCCTCACCCAGCTTCCCAACACCTCACATTCTCCAACCTAATCCTCCCGCCTTTACCGTCTCCTATCCAGTAGGGGAGGAGATTGGGGGTTTGCCTTTCGTGCGCCGAGACTGCATTTACATTATCACCGCGAACAACGCCTCTTGCAATTTTCTCCCACCTAGAGCTCACGCCTCGCGACAATTAAAGGAAATCCTCCAAAACTACAGCTGACGGCCTCGCACGTGACCTGGTTGCGTTGTCGCCCGCTCCCTCCCAAAAAGTTTGGCACACCCTAGCCTCCTCCAGAGCCCCTTTTATCTCCCTCCCTAAACCAAACTAAAAAGCCTCCCGAGGGGTCTCTCGTCAAAAGCGAGGAATTTTAGTCGTGAAACCTTATCCCGTTGGGTGGAGAGTATTAAATCTATGATTATGATCCTTCAACTGTGAACGGAGTATTCTACTTATTATTAATATTATTATATTGTAAAAGTTACAATTTGGCTATGTGCCAGGTGGTAGCAGTTTATACAAAATAAAAAGAAAAACAAAAATATTGCAAATGAGAAATACATCACCAAAATGAAACTAGATAGTGAATATTTAAAATGCAGTGATATTAATTTTCCAATGTAAGTCCTTAACACCTCTTCTTGAAAATCCTTACCTTGTTATGGTAGGGCTTAAACGGTTCTGCAGGGAGTCTATTCCATTCCGTAATCGTCCTGTTGAGGTACGAGAATTTCTTTACGTTAGTCCTTTGTGGCCGACATTTCATCTTGTATTCGTGATCATTCCTACCAATATAGCAGGGGTATTCAATCTTCTTCCGTAGTTTCCCCCATGCCTTTTCCCCCTTAAGTGTGCGGAAGAGTGCGCAAAGCCTATTTATTTTCCTTCTCCGTCCTAGTGTGTCCCATACCAGTACTTTCAGCATTTTACTGACACTTTCGGTCTTTTTATGTTTCCCCATTACGTACCTTGCTGCCTTTCTATGCACCTACTCGATGGATTCTGTTTGTCCATTTTCATACAGGTCCCACACTAGTGACGCGTACTCTAAAATCGGTCGGTTTAGTGTCTTATACGATTCACTCAGCGTCCCAAATAAATATTTATTCTTCAAAGTGTTGATGCTTTTATTATTGTATTATTATTAGAAAACAAGCCACAGAAAAAAATCAGCTGAATAATAATATTTAAATAATATTTGTCTCTACAAATCTTGTTTGAAAATTTAGGCTGTTTATTTTCAATCGAAAATAACCGTCGGTTGCAATTTTTGGACAACGGAGAAAGATGAGGATCACGATGCAGAGTTACCTTGACCATGTAGTCGAATCTGTGATACATTTGCGTGAATCTTATGCCTCTGGGTTTATACCGTTGAATTTATAGAATTCATTTACTTCACAGGTGACCCCAGTGACCCCTGTGCATTTCAGGTTTTCTACGGCAGAAATACATCACTTTGAAAAATCTACCTGATAAGAGAGCAGAATGCGGAGCGGCGTAAAACCAGACTTAGGATTGATACCTAGTGATTTTTCCGGGTATTCTTCCGCGTTTATCCATTTTGTAGGACAATATTTCGCCAACGTTCCAGTTGGCTTCCTCAGGTCCACTGAAGTGACCTGAGGACCTGAGTGACTTCAGTGGACCTGAGGAAGCCAACCGGAACGTTGGCGAAATATTGTCCTACAAAATGGATAAACGCGGAAAAATACCCGGAAAAATCACCAGATATCATCATAATCTCCGCGGAAGCCTACTTGCAGCCTTAGGATTGTTGACTGTTAATGATAATAAAGACGATGGAAATTGCACTTACGTGTCATAAATTCAACCTTCGTGAAAATGTTAACATTCGCCAAAGTCTTTATTTGGGATAGTTTAAAATAATTTATTTTAACTGAAACCTTACCGAAAGTACAACATCCCCATAGTTGAGGAAAACATTCCGTGGCAGTGATCGTGAGTCGCGATTTGTCATCTCTGTATTCAGAATGAAGTTTTTAACAAAACAACTCTCCTTTTAGGCGGCAGTGTGGGCATTATTATGGAGTTTCTTGATATTATTAAGCTCATTAGTTGACCTTAGCTTTCATCGTGACACCACTTCTCAGGACTTCTGTAAATTATGTAGTAAAAATATCATTATTGTATCTGAAATCGGCGTTGAGATATATTTGGTAAAATAATTCTCTAGGAGCACGGCAGGTTTTTTTATATACATAGGATAAAGATGACGCTCATGATGTGGAGTAACAGTTACTTCCATCTGTGATACATAAACGTAAACCTTTACGAACTGTAGATACTAAAGTACAATTAAATTTCTAGAATAATCATTACATACGATAGGTGATGTAGGGTTGAAAATGTATTTGCGATAAAAAATTTTTCTACCCTGTTTATCTAACCTCCAATTCCCACAAGAAAATTATTGACCTCCGCGTTGATTTTTATTTTAAATTATTTAACTTCAGGATACAGAAAAGAAATTTAAATATTTGCTCGGGAACCTATATATCTTTTGTTATTCTTTCTTTATCGGTTCATTTTTCTTCAGAAATATTGTTTTAGGCTTGAAAATAGTTATATTTTCTTCATTTCAACACTTTTCAAGTTTCCATGATTATTTTATTTCATGGATGTAAAAGGAATATTCATGCCTGCAATATTAATTCCAAGTGTAAATGTTTCTTATAATGCCAATGCTAATATTTCTTTATTGCACGTTCATGCTTAAATTTTTCTTATTTACTGTGCATGCGAATTCCATTTTCCATCCGTTAATTGATGTAATTTACATAAATTTCGATTGACATTGACATATCAATCACCTCTCTTCATCTTTTATGTTTCTCCTTGATCTAGTCGACCAATTCAAACCAAGAAAGCCGCAATTTATCTATAATCCGGCACTTGATGTATTTTCTATTTATTTCTGCTTCATGAAGATCAGAGACCATAATTTAAGTCTATTGAAATGCGGCAATGCTTTGTTCGCGTGAGTGCTGCAGGTAGAGGTGGTATTCCTGATTCTAATATGAAGAATTTGCAAATGTATTTGTGTGATTTAAATCTTGAATTCTATTGTATGAAAGTCTGTAGAGAAACATTCGAAATGGAAGTTTGAAAGATTAGAATTTTCCGTGACTCTGATCTGCAGTATAGACACGCCTACTCGAATGATGTATTTTATGCACTCATTCTATAATGAATAGGATTTTCCAATTCCGCAAAGCACGGATTTTAGCATTTAGCCATCAAGCGCCGCAGCGTAATGAAATGACCGTGTTTTCTTGTAGTAGTGGTAGTCGAAATATGTGAAGTATGAAATGCGAAGCATTAAGTTTTGCTCCTGGTGATCTAACGCAGGCAAGATAACATGTGTTGATTATGAAGGGAAATTTTTCTTTCCTATGCATCAGCGGCAGTAAAAAATATTACTTGGATGAGAAACCTGAGAAATATTTTTAAAATCATAATAGTATTTCTCCATAAAATATAAAAGAGAAGTAATTATCATTATAAACCGAAGTAACTCTTCCTAGAGAAACAGTATATAATCTTTTAAGAGATTGATCCATTTATTTTTCTGTAGATTGCCCAATATTCAGGTTGAAGAAAAATTGTGTCACGAAATTTTAACCCAGGATTACCGATGCCAGTAAGGGCTTTCTCTAACTCGATACTAGTCCTATCGACGTTGCTACGTTGTTAGCTTATCGAAAATCTTAACTAATCTTAACTATTTTCTTTATAGCACTAACGAAAAATGTCGATAGCCTATCCGGGGACTTGGGAGCTCGTCTTAAGCTTATCGACGTCCGCCATATCACTTTTCAGTCAGCTGTTACGCTTTGACTTTTCAAAACCGTATTCATCAATGCATGCTCGGAAAGGAGATGGTGACATAATTCCACTTTCTCCGTAGCTAACAATAAAATATAACATAAATTTAGATGCATATGTTTCACCCATATTACATATGAAGAAATAACTATAGTTCACATGTTTAGAGGATGATAAAATTATTTAAATGATATTTAGCTCATATAGTACTCATTCTGTGGTTGACTCCATATTTCTGAGGACTTCCGTATTCCCGGCTTCATCTTTTCTATTGTTACAGCTTACTTGTGATTGGCCGAAAATCTTAGCATCTTCCACAGGCTCTGTAAGAAAGTATTATTCCGTCGGTAGCCTAACGACAGGCTTTTGCCATCCCTTGCATCGATGAGCTGTCGTTTGGAAGAGTGAGAGAAACGGGTCTTTGCAAAGCGGGTGTCGTTGCATTACAGGAGTTTCGTTGACAGCGAGCTATCGAATGTATGTGGTTGAGTTAGAGAAAGCTCCTACAGATAATTTTTCTCCACCCTGTATACTGAGCGATCTACAGAAACATAAATGGATCAATCTCTTCACAAGATGATCAACTGTTTCTCTGGGAAGAGTCTTCGGTTTATAATTGTAAATAACTCTCTTTTTTATTTTAAAGAAAAAAATAGTTATAATTTAAAAACATTTCTCAGGTTTTGCATTCAAGAAATATTTTTTACTGCCACTGATGCATAAGAAAGAAAACTTGCCTTTCATAATCAATGCATTAGATCACTCGGAGAAAAACTTAATGCTACGCATTTCATACCTCAAATATTTCGACTAGCATTACTACAATAAAACACAGTCATTTCATTACGTAGCGTCGCTCGATACTTAAATGCGAGAATCCGTGCTTTGTGGAATACCACAAAGACAATTTTTCTCCACCGTGTATATTGACCTAAAAATAAGTGGCTCGATCTCTTCAAAAGATGATCTATTATTTCTCAGGGAAGAGTTACTTCGGTTTCTGTATTGGTAGCATGCGTCGCCTTAATGACGGCGAGGGATTTTTCCATCCTTTTATCTTACACACCTACCCTTATCCTGGAGGAGCCTTCAGACAGTGGTCTGAAAGGCTAGTCTGAATGGAAAAACGAGTATCTAACGATTTGATCGTTGGATTATTCTTCCTCATAAAATGATCCTCCAAGATCGTTAGAACATTTATAGATTGTAGGGTTTCGCTTATAGTAGGGCCCTCTTCGCTTATATAGCGCTGAGGTGTTTTCCCCGTCCCGTTCCTTCCGCTCCTATCCTTTCACAGAGGCGTCGGCGGGCTCCTATCGCGGCGGCGCCTCTTTCCTTTTCCCTTCCTCTCCAGCCCCTCCCCGGGTGATCGGGCGTATAAGCCACTGGCTTGGTTCCCGGCCCCGGTGTGTTGTATCCTTGAAGGGTTCCCCTTAAACCCTCATACTCTTTGGACAAAAGTGTGCAAGGCGCTTGTATTGCACGCAGAAGCGATACATTTCTTGGAAAAGTCTTCCGTTCACTTTATTAAATCAATCAATTTACTTCATTGAATGACATAAAATCGTTCTCTCGCGGCCTGAGGCAAAAATGGGAGTGAGGGGCCCGGAATTTCCCTGATATCCATTTTACTGTTTGAAAATTACTTATGAGGTGAAATTATTATCCTATGAGTTGAAGAAATAGAAACTTAGTTTTTTAAACATCGTGATTTATTATGACCGACCACGTCTCCTTACAGCGTAATATTATCAAGGTAAGCATTAGCAGCGTAACATTATTATATAGGGTGTTTATAAATGAATATCGGGGTTTTTACGCTTTATAATATTTATTACATTATACTCACAGTTATCAATTATATATCAAATGAAAGAGCAACTCAAAAAGTTTGGTTATTTAGCAGCAATGCGCATGTGCGTGAAATTCTCCCGCCGCGATCCGCCAGAAAGCGGTAATAGCAAAGATGGCGACAAGTGAACAGAAAGCATTTTGTGTTTTACTGCTTGCAAAGACTAAATCTGTATTGACTGCGCAAAGTGTGTTGCACAGTAACTACAGATACGCAAATTATGAGTGTTTACATGTCCACTGAGGTGAAAGGTCGATTCATCACTGAAGGCAACATGATCCAGAAAAAATCATCATCGTAATGAAACAACATTTCTATGGTGAAGTTGGCAGGTGGTCTGTAGGCTTTAGAGCCTGTAATAACTGTAACCGTAGGACGTAGTTGTAAGCATTTAAAAACTTAATTAAAAACTTAAAAAAAATAATACTTAAGCATCCTTAAAACTTTCCAAGCAATTGACACAGGAATTTCTAATTCACGACTAGCCTTCCGGACTGATTTCTTTGGGCTACGAGTGAACGACTCTCTGACTCGCTCAACAGTCTCATCACTAACTCTTGGTGGTCCCATTCGCTTCCCTTTACAAAGGCAGCCTGTATCTTTAAACTGATGTTACTATCTACGGATGTTAATGTCATTTGGAGGATCACAACCGAATTTAATGCGGAACGCACGTGGCACAGATTCAGTCTTTGCAAACTGTTAAACACAACGCTCTACGTTAAACGTCGGAGAGTATCGTCATTGAAAACCAGATATAAAGAATGTCTTGTCTTCTTCAATAAAGGTTTTCTTATGTCTATTGGAAATATAATTTACATGCTTCATCCAGTTACATTGTAATGCCATTAAAAAACCTTCATTTTTATGAACGCCAGGTGCCAGGCCATCTTCACTGAAAACCAGATGTAAAAAATATCCTGTCTACTTTAACAAAGTTTTTCTTATGTCTCTTCCTGTCATGATTTCAAAATTTCTTATGTTAATAAGGCAGTACGGCGGGCCGACAATTTTTAGTGTACTAATTAAGACTGAAGGCTTAAATACCCCCGATGAATATGATTGGCTCAAAACTAAGGTAATGCACTTTAAACAAGTGGGACAAAGCGTTTTGGAAAAAAAACTTAAACCATATTGCTCCATTTTGCAGGACTATGGAGTCGTGCGTTCCACCGAAATGTTGAAAAAACTCGTTTCGCCACTTCTTTAGCGCTAGCAAGCTACCTACTTTAAAATAACGTTTCTCGATTCAAAGTTTCCTTCGTCGAGTCGGCTGAATTTTCCGTGACAAGAGAGGAAGTTAGTAGCAGTTTCTCGAGCGCTTGGAAGATTCACGAAAGCTGTATTAGCGCCGCGCGGCGGTTGAAGGGAGAAGAGACGAAGCCTCTTACGTAGATCATCTTCATTTGAATAATATTCCGAAACAGTGATACTGAAGTATGAGACGTAATGAGATACCGAGTAGGGGGGTCTTACCTTAAGTCGGATTAGCAATTCCGAACTTCCTTCAGTGTCACCCTTGGCTCGTTATGCTTCGCTGTCGTTTTTTTGTAAAGTCATTTTATTCACGGAATTGGGTCACGGTTTTAAGATCCCTTTACCCGTCACTCGGATGCTTTATTTTTTCACCTCCTCAGGGATTTTTGCCGGATGATCCATTTATCGCTGTATTTCAGCCCGACCTCCATTAAATCGGCATCTACAATGAGCGTTTCAAATGTCAATGAGCATGATGGACATGATATTCCGGCTCATTACTTAGAGATTGGTATTTCCAGTCTCTTTTGGCCTGCACTACGCCTGCTACTTATTCGTGAATTCAATGCGATCTTGTCTCTCTTTGACCCTTTCTTACCCAGCTCTGCTTTAAAGCAAGATCAAATTTGAAGGTAATTCGTTAAAAAATGATTGCCTTTTCAGATCTCTTAAATGCAATTCTGTACTAAGATTGTCCTTATGGGCCACATCTTGAGACATGATGGCCTGATGAAGACCATCGTCGAAGAACAAGCAGATGGAAAGAACGGAAAAGGGTGACTACGAATGAAGCATACGGAATAGGTTAAAGAAGGATTAGAAAAAAGAAAAACACTTTGGTGTGAAAAGATTAACTGATGATCGAATTGAGTGGAGTGCTTCGTCAAACAATCTTTTAATTTTTGACCAGTGATGATAGTAATTTTATCCTAAATCCGAATCCGAACGTGATGTTTATGTTCGCATTATAAAATCAGAAACCTCAGTAAAACAAAATTGCGGAGACCTAAAAACCCTCAGTTACAAAAATATTGGAATAACATTTTACAATAACTGATTCCGTGATCTAAAATGCTTAAATTATTGTTAAAGAACTTTAATGGAGTCGGTAACGTCGATTGACAGGAGTACAATTTTTAAGCAGTATTGATAAAATCTCGAGGTCTAGTATTCGATGAATGAAACTTTATAAAATACATTAATGATGATTTTAAGATGATAGCGTAATTAATAGCCGAGTAATCCGTCAATAAAAAGGGCTCATGCATGGGGAGGTATTACTTCTTTTATAACTGTTGATAGTGCGGTTTTTAAAATCATTGTATGCCTTCTCTTCATTTCCTTCTAGGATGGTTAAAGAAAATCATCCCAATTTCTAACAAAACAATAGTGATTAGTCCCCTCTTGTATGCTTAATATTATCGTACGAATGCAGATAACGACTGACTTGAAATTGCTGTTTACCCCTTTCAAAGATTGCTGCTAAGTGATGCGATTTAAAACCCCACTACAGGTAATAATCTTAACTTACTTCAATGCTAGAAATAGTAAATTTTTATATGCATTCTGCTTTACAGCCAATTTTACAGTTTTATGTTTTCTGCATGTTTCCTATGTTAAAAAAGAGTAAAAAGTAGGTGGTTCATTATGTTAATGACCGGCCTTGCTAATATTTGGTGTTTGTAGTTAATGTAATGTATGTTTAGGAATGTTTAAGTTATTTATTCCCTACTTATATCAAAAACTCTTTAATACCATGAAATTATTTGTGTACTATCACTCTGCTTAGTAAAGTGTAATTTATTTTGCTACAACATACCCTTAACTCGAATTGATCATTAGTTATACAAGGCATTTAAGTATGTTCACTGAATTTATGTTTTCTAAATAAATTCACTATGAATATTGCAATGCCTAATTTACCTGCCTAATATTAATAACTACCACCACATTGTGCCACATAAAATGCAAGTTTAAATTATTTTATTCTTAATTAGCTACATAACCTGAATAGACATTTTAACTCGGGATATTTATTTTTTGTTCAATTATCTTAATTTACACTGACAATTCAGACAGCGTTATACAGCTAAATTTATAAAGCCTAAAATATCTATTCATGAAAAGAATCCGCGAAAACGGAGAATATTCAAACCAGGAATTTTGTTCTTCGTGGTAATGTAACTGTAATGAGTACTACGTTAAAGTAATACCATTATTTTGGAGACCGATTTACCTACTCACATCCAGCAAGATGTGAATTTATATATTCTATCTGTTGAAAATGTCAGTTTTCAATTTGCTACCGATCAAATATTTTACCATAGCATTTTGTTTCAGAATTATCCTGAAATGAATCCGCATCAACTTTTGTATTGGAAAATAAATAAAAATGCAAAATATATGCAAGTATATAGTACAATTCCCGGAATATTCCTTTGAATAGCGTTGCCCCTGAACAAACGGGTGAAGAACTTGATGAGAGTTTATTCCTTTGCTTCGTGGAATTAGGGATTTAACTTCATGAAAACGTATTATCTTATTTGTGTACAGAGTCATTACGTAATGAATGATTTATTTGCGTGACCGTATTGCTAAACAATACTAAATCATTCCGTTTTATTTTATCTCTTTGAATGAAATAGATGAGTTGTCATTTATGCAGATAATTACGAGGAGTGTATCATTATGAAATTTTGAAATGTCAGGTAATTAGCGCCTAAATAGGCGATTGAACAAATTGATTAATTGCCCCCGGGAGTAATTAGCGCTTGCTTTGAATATTCATGACTTTTTATCAATTGAATTTTACTTTCACATTTTGAATAGTCAACTATGATGAAATAAAGGTTGAAATATTATCGATCTCCCTTGCATGATTCATTAAATGCAATTTCCGTTATTTTAATTGGACACGATCCATGAATTAACATGTGCATCAGCGGTGTATTTATAAAACATCGTATTTCTTATTAATGTATATCGAGTAGAATACTTTGACTGCACTTACTTCATAATAGTTAAGAAGTATTTTGCTCACCTGTGGATAAGGTCCATGTCTCTTCACTATTTACTTGCCATTTTGACATAAATCCAAGTGAATACCGATAATTTACTTAATTTTGGTATTTTCCTTCAATATTTCCTGATATGGTGTCGTTTTTATTATATTATTTGCTATTTTGACAAAGTTAATGAGATAAATAATTAAATTCTCATTTAAGAAGGGCATTGTTGCTTTCTCTTTCAATTTAAGGAGAATTACTCATTGTTATGGGTATAGGTCGAATTTTCGCTCTTGGAAATATATGTATATAATCACTGACAAGGAGCATAGGGCATTCAAAGCCTTGTTGAACATTTATTTCGGATTTATTAAGACTTTTAACATTGCAATTGTAGTGTTTGGCTTCCTTTAATTTTGTTTGATTAAATCTTTTTCCAAATTTTATATTTACTCAGCGCGATTGATAACTTAATATTCCCAGCATCATTTATTTATATTGTAAATCTTTGTCGTAACAATTTTAGCGTCTTTTAGATATATTACGGAATGTTTGTTTGAAGATAATCACATTTATGAGCAAAACGGTGGATAAAATTCAATTTTTCCTTAAAAACATGCATTCATAAAAGTTAAAAATCGTACGATAAAGAAGCCGAGGTATTTGTTAATATGATAAATTGATTAGGGTTGTTCCTATTAACGTATCTATCTTTCGCACTAAGAAAATAATTATTAATTGTGTATGTGTAATTTGTTTTCTTGTATGAGAAGTTAAAATATGTTATTTCGTAATGTCATATCAAGTGAGACATTCTACTTTTATTGTTTTCAAGGGTATTGAATATTTTTCAAGGATCTTAGTTAAAATGACGTTGAATTACTGCATTAAAATATAATATCCGCTGTATAACGAGGTACAAATGTGATGTATGAGAGGAATTCCAAGTCTCTCTATTGCCGAAATAACGTTGTTTTATCAGTACTATCATTTTAACTATGATTTACTTTATCACTATACTATTTTGTTTGTTTACGGTGGTGTTTGGTGCCAACACAATGTTTCTCAAATCTTAAAATCTCTTCTACTGGTGTGCACTGGTTGTCAGTAATTGTTAGTATTTGTGTCGCGGGCTTAGCAAGAATATCCATTTCTTATTTCTCGAGATAAGCATGTCATCTATAATCATTTTGAGAAGAGCGATATAAGAGCCGTTACATATTTTTTCGGAACCATATCGTAAACAAGCATAAATAATAGCAAACGCGAAATTAATTCTTGGCTAAACTGATAATGGCGCTGTATAATGTGAGTCAAGTTCGAGTAATTAATTCCTCTCTAGGTCGCCACTATTTAAGCTGAAGAATGGTCTAAAATCTTTGAATCTTTTCCACTGATATTCACTCGGTCTCAGCAATTTTATTTTAACATTGTACGAGGGCCGTATTTTTCAACCTCCGATAGCTCAGCAAAGCCATACAAGCGACAGGCGGGCACTGAGCGGATCGGTCAACTGCACGTCCTCCGCACTACACGCTCAAGTCATATCTGACTGTAAGTCTGATATTTCCGTAACGATTTTATACTTTTCGTTTGTGTGAATTAATTTAATATCATATCTATTTTGCGGGACTACTTCATCTAATACCATGGTATTATCATTACCATCATATTACCATAGTATAATGTCTAGCTATCATTTTCTAATGCGATGCTACTTCCATCATCTATACTCCGTATGTATGATAAGTAAGAAATCTTAGTTCCGTCTTCCAGGAACTCCTCATTATAGGATAAATATTAAATTTACTTAGGGGTATTCAACGTCAATTGAATCAGGATTGCTGAATAGATAATACACGCGGAAAAAATAGTGATAAAATGGATTAATTAAAAGAACATCACTAGATAGCAATGGCTTACACACAAGTTTGATGAATCTTATGATATCAGAAGAGCAATTCATGTGTAGTGCAAAAAGATTTGTGCTCTATTAATATCATCATTATGCCATGATTTCGTTGTTGTAATTTGGAGGAGTTACTATAGGTATTTCTCCACAGCATATCGAGACAATTTTACAAAATTATTTGCTCCATCAATATTTTTACGTGAGAATAATTTATGCGAAACGGCGAAGGAAACAGCCCACGAGTAGCAAGTGGCGCAGTTATGACCCCCCTAAGTCGGAAGGCGATACAGCTTCCAAGTTCCAGCCGAGGCCGAGATATGGCGGAATGCGTATGAATGGAGGTCTATAAACGGAGGAGTCTTGCATGAATGCTAAATTATACGAGCAGCCGAAATAGCTGGATTTACAGCCCTCTATCGAAAGCTGCCTGAATAATTCCCGGATTCCGGAATCTTTATGGCCGTATAAACTCTGTCAAAGATTCAGCTTGTTTCTCCTATGCGTTATTTTTTCATATTTTTTTACGGGGCAACCTACAGGCCGACAAAAGGAGTCTTCTTATTGGATCAGACTCAAGGTAGGCAGTCTTGGAATCTCCTTGGTAAGGAAGGCGACTTCGATTTTCACGATGCAAGAACACAAATGCTACGTGGATTTATGGGCTGTAATGAATGTAAGAAGCTCTTAAAAAACACGCGCCGCGCTCTTTTTTTTTTTTAGCGAGACCGTAGTTACGAACGTGTTTCGGAAGTTGTAGGCACTCCGCCATTGAGACGACCAGTAGCCGTTTTAAACATATATATGGCAGGTAGATTGAAAAGTGTGAACATGCTCATTTATTTTGCGCCATAAAGCTGGCCCCTTGTGTCCGTGTGCGTTATTTTTGGCACTTATTCCCAGACTTATCCGTGTGAGTCTTTGGAAAGACTTTGGAAATGGATACCTTCTCACGGAATAGTTACTTCCACTCACTTGATTCAATAATATCCGACTAAAATGTCCAATTCAAGTTTCGATAAAAATGGACCACACTTTGCATCTGTAAAGTTTATAATCACCTACCCGACAAACTGAAATAGGAGACTACAATTAGTAAGTTTAAGAGACAAGAAAAGGCTTGAGCAGATATTTTATAGTGCAGTAGAGTACTTTGAATACAGGGGAACTAATTTCACATACATCAAAAAATATATTTTAATATTTTTTGCTTTTAAAATTTCATTATTTTTTACAAGTATTTTGTTATTGCATTGACACAATATAATATCTACTTGACCTCTACGGAGTATAGAATATTATTATTAAATTTACCTTATGCCTTATAGTATCATCCATTCTATATTGTATCTCTGTGGAATATGATAAACTATAAATGCTAAAAGTTTCGTTCCTTCTGCTGTGAGCGTTCCGTAATAGTAAAAAATCTCAGAAAATAAGTAATGGACCCAAAAATGAACTTTGTTTAGGAGCAATTAGAAGGTTTATTTGTATTATGAAAATCTGTGCTATTTCTATTAGTGGTATTAAGAGGTGCCTTGGAATACACTAATCAACACAGGCCAATGTGAAAGCGAGGTATCTGGTGTATTCTTAATGTGTAGCTATATAAGCTTCCACTTCAGAAGATATCACCGTTACTACTCTTACCTGAGTCCCATAAACTGGAAAAAAACACATAAGTAATTATAATTTAAAGTTTATTGTTAATTTTGTGTGTTAATTAGCTTATTTTGATAAAATGAGAAAATGTACTTTAAGTGAAATGTAATGAGTTAGTAAAATGTGCCGCACTGTTTTAAAATATAAATTTTGCTTTGGAAAAACTGCTTTCAAAAAGTCAGGTTATAAAGATTTGAAGTTGGTGCTTGATAGAATGTAGAAGTTTACAGATACGAAAGTTATTTTTTGAAAAAGGAAGCCAGCCTCCGACCCTGAAGTCAACCCACCATAGTTACGCCATTGTCCCTGATGAAGGCGAAAATTAATGGAGTTTATGTAAGAATCTCCCAATGATCTACTTATTATTCCCTTGATTCGGAAAAAGCGTTGCGTCTCACGTATTGGTCTCGGATAATTTTATATTTTTCCTTAAATTCTATTGGCATATGAAATGTGGAGACTCATTAAATAGAATATCATTTTTGGCCTTGTGAGGTTTTTAAATACATGTATCTGTATACTATCGTATTCATTATAAAACCCTCATTAATATCTGTGTTGGGTGAGGATGAATGACGTGTCATTTGAGACACCGAATCAACAGACATCGATACATGCAATGGTTTACAACTAAATATTTTTCAGCTTTCCTGTGACCCAAAGATATTCCAATAGATCTAAAAAAAACAATGGTTATTACAAGATATTTTTATCCAGAAAACCAAGATATTAGTATGTAGCAAAAGAGAAAAGTTCAAGACTAACATTACAATGCGGAAGCAAACACTGGTGGAGGAGGATGAATTCTGTTATTCGGGAAGCAGGATCACTAGCGACGGGAGCAGCAAGAAAGACATTGTTAGCAGAATTGCCCAAGCGAAGAAAGCATTCCACCACAAGAGCCTGCTTACTGCGGGAAACTAAAACATGGAACACAAAAAAATTAAAAAAAACTCACATTTGAATGCTCCTATATGGAAGTGAGGCATGGACAATGACCGAAGCGGAGAAATCAAGGATAGAGGCCTTCGAAATGTGGTGCTACAGAAGAATGATGAGGATCAAATAGATCGACCGAGTTAGTAGTAAGGAAGTCCTAAGAAGAATAGGAGAGAAGAGAAGCCTCATGAAAACCTTAATAATATGACGGAAAAACATAAAAGGCCACATCTTGAGGCATGGTTTCCTGATAAAGACAATCGTCGAGGGACAAGTGGAGGGCAAGAACGGAAAAGGAAGACCTAGGATAAAATCTATGGAACAGGTAAAGAAAGATGTGAAAGAGAAGAAATGCGCAGGTGTGAAAAGATTAACTGATAGGAGAGTTAAGTGGGGAGTTGTGCTAAACTAATCTTATGATTGTTGACCAGTAATTCAGAATTGAACTGCAGTTTAATGAGAAATTTTAAATATTTGAGGCCAATCAGCTTTGGAAAAGAAGCATTTTAACCTCTCAAATCTCTTTTGAATAATTTAAAGAATATCATTCATTTTTATGAAAATTTTGGAGCGAATTCGTTCCTCAATCAGGAAAATTTTCAGTCGCTTGTTGTTAGTGCATTTTATGAGACGCCAATAATCAAGTGAGTTTGAGTTCGAATCCACTTGATGACGGAAGAACAACGATGTCATATGACAATTCACGCCCTTCCTCCGACTTAAGAGACATATGGAGCCATCGCTGAAGTTAAAAAAATTGCAGGAATTTCCAATGCCACCCACAGTGAAGATGTCCCCCCGATCTAATTATAACCTCCTTCAATCCCGCGCCAATAAATAATTCTACTCCATTCAACCTCTGGATTCTGGAATTCCATAAGGATAAATATCACATCATCATTTTTCCTCTAGATGCCTCCTCAGTTGGATTTACTCGTAGTTCCTGAATTTTCAAATGAGATATTGTCCATCGCCATCAAATGAATTCGAAATCAAGTAATCGAAAACTAAGCGCTTCAGAAATATCTACGATTCAATGTGAAGGCTGTTTCTGATAGGTGGAGATAAAGCTCACTTCGCACTTACGCCACAGATAAGTGACTTTAATCAAATCGAGCGTTGGATGTGCAGTTCCTGAACCTAAGCCCCCTCAGAATCAGTGGTCAGCAAGGGGATATGGGGGGAGAAACCAGAGCTCAGAGAAATTTTTAAGTTTAATCCATTTTGCTTAATATGTTTGATATTACTTATAGAATGGTGTAAGAATTAATAAAATATCGCTTAGGAAGCCGTATAACTCACCATTTTGAGCCATTTACCTTAAAATTCCGCAGTTTATCAATCTCGCACCTCCCGCTTACCCTGGCGGGTATTCCATACCCTCAGATCCCCAGTATTATAGTTGCTCCTAATCGCCCCCCCCCCAGCCTTAATTCCTAGCTGTGCCCCTGTGAGAATGTTAGGACTCTTTTTGGGAGGGTTCTTTTGACTAAAGTTGAAAAAGAGACAGTAAAGTTTCCTCGGATTTCACACCGAGTTAGATCTAATATATCTCCTTCCAACGTCACTATGAGTGACTCGTCCATCGTCCTCAGGGATTCAATTGTGCAATGCCTTTCCGTGCATAGACAAACGTTATTTATCAATAAAATACATTTTTCTACGCCAAAAAAGTCGAGTTCAGGGCTCGGTGACATAATCACAGGCAAATATTTTCATGGTTCACAAATTTTTAATCACCAAAGGTCCGAAAAATTATGTCATTTTCACCTTAAAAATTTTATTATAATTTACCGAAATTTGGGTTGAATAGTAAAAATGTGGCCCATACAAGCTTTTACCTGTAATTATGCTACCAGTCTCACGGTTTCACTAGTTATCGCCATCTCCTATAAAGCTGGTTATTGATGTGAGATGGATTTTTTCTTGATCCTGAACCGATTACGCTTCTTTGTGGGACACCTAATATCACTTTGACTTCATCAGAGCTACTTTCGTCAAGAATAACTTTTTGTATCATCACCCGTTTTAATTTTTTCAACAAATTTGACCTTTTTACATGATTTTTTAAAAGGTATAATTATATCCTGGATATAGACAGTTACTTATACCACTAAGTGGTAATGGAATATAAAGAAATATATATAGAATTAATGGAATACCACATAGTTAACCAAGAGTTAGTGAATTTTGTAGGTATAATTATATCCTTTTATCGCCTATTTCGAGGTGTTAATTTTTTTCAGCCTATCCTCCAACTTCATAATTTACTACATTTCTTCTCCGCAGGTTTTGAACTTGCCCTGAATCACGCCCTGGACCAAGTCTCTATCACGTGACCGGGAGGGGGAGGGAATCCAGATTGCACCGCGGTGACCTCAATTATCGGCAAACGTGCAGCAGAGGGCCGCCGTGAAACTTTTCGCGGGATAACCGTCGCTGGCCTTGACATATTGCGGTGCGGCGACAATTTGGTGAGTATTATTACTTCGTCACACCATTCAACGATACGTGTTTTGTGCACTCGCGGATGACATTGAATATTTTTCTCTCCCTCTAGTGACTTCCTTTCGAGACTGTCACGCGTCGAGGTGAAACGCAGTGTCACGCACGTGGCAGTTCTGCCACCGGAGGAAAAAGCAAAGCGTGCGGACCACCCCATTTTTCCATCGCGTGATATGCGTTTCTGCGTTCTCTAAGTTGCGGAACTGTTGGGAAACATTTGATAATCTTCGGAAACAGACTTGACAGAAGCTTGATCAACTGAACATTATGCACTGTTTCAAATTTTATCGGCGGATGATGTAAATAAATTCTTCGTAGGTTTTACGCCGGTTTGAAATCACCAGTTTCCGACGTTTCGTTACATTACTTTCCTGAAGTATTTACGACTGAGAGAGATACCATAATTTTCTACAGCTTCGACAGAATATAATGTAGTGTTTTTAGTTTTCCAGGTATATGGTATAAATAAATAGGTAGCGGGTTTTACACCGGGTTACAATCTCCGTAGTTTCGTACGCTTTGTTAAATTGTTTATCCAGGTAGATGTAGGAAAATATGGAAATTACGTTTCGTTGTAACGAAACGAAATATCGGCAGCTACAAATATTTTCACCAGGCATAAAGCCCATGAGTATGAGACACTGGGTTGAGGAGGTACGGCGGGGCAAAACCGTGCACAATAATTTTAGATCAGCTTGACTATGTAGTGGCCGCTGGGAAAAGTTGATGCGTAGCTGAAGGAAAAATTAACCGATTAAGACAATCTGGGAGCGTCTGCCTTTACGGACGTGTTTGTGACGTAAGTTTTTCTGTTTTTTCAACTTTTCTTATAATATTAAAGACCAGCTCGAACTGAGGTAAGTGAAACATATTATTAGTGACTATATTCAAACTAGTGGTTATGAATAGCCTATATCATGGGCTATTTTTAATACCAAACCCAAGTCCTCTAATTTTCTTACTTTACGTTAGGGTTAAAAATGCTGCTCCAAATCGTTTAGGGGAAATTCCGTACACCTTGCATGGGGCAATACCGTAAAAGGCGCAAGGTGTACGGTATTGCTCCGTATTGAGCGATAATGCCCCATATATTGTAACCTTTCTGAGGAATTTTAAAATGAAAATGTTGATATTTTAAGATTGTTTATGTGAATTATTAAGGACCTTTGAACGGGTGAGTTGCCAAATTTTCCAAGTACAGGCGAACCTCGATAGTCCGAACACATGGTAGACGGAGCACCTCATTAATCCAAGCGCCCTTCATCAGTTGCGTCGTCAGTTTATCTATGTTAATTATGGATTTTCATAATTTGATGCTACATTAAAACATTTAATCCTAAATAGAAAAGGATTTTAAAAATTTTGGTTTTATGTTCGCTAAATTTTATTTCAACTAAGATCGAAGGCTTGGTATTATTTTTATTTTAATGTAAGGTAATGCGCCAAGTTTTATTTATTTCGAGGATACAATAAAATTTTTAATTACATTTAACATCCTTGATTTTTCCCAAATCAGTTGGGGCAATACCACACAGAGCGGTATTGCCCCAACTGGTGTACGTTATTGTCCCAGCACTCGGGACAATAACGTGCAGTGTGTTTTGTAAAATGGATAAAGCACTCAAAGTAATGTAAATTTTCCAGATATGAAGCAAAGAATTGGTGAGAAATCGAATTTCCTTCAAAATAATATGATTACCTCTTTCATTGAAGTTTTCAATTAAACGATATAAACTAAAAATGCTTAAGTGTACGCTATTACTCCGTTCACCCCCTACTTCGTCTAAGTAAACTAAAAATAAGTTGTTATAGGATTTTCCCATGGGTTCGTTTCTCATTTGTTTGAAAATTAAAATTAAATTTTTATTCTACCTAATTATGGAAAAAGCGTGTCTTGTATACAGGGTGTTTAAAAAAGGACACTACAAAAAAGATGCAGTGCTGGTTTTAGTGTGGATTTCAGGGAAACACATCGAGTTTTGACTCACGCGGGTGGCTAAAGCAGAATCGCGCCGCAAAAAAGCGCTAGCGGCAGCTACAATGAAGATGGCTGTCTTCACCCGCCTGGACCCGAGGGTGCTAGCTGTGAGTTTTTGTTTGAAGAATCAAAGTCAGCGACAAAGTTTTGGTTTGAAGAATCAAAGTCAGCGACAACAGTAATATTGGTACCAAGTACGTAAAGATCTTCCTAGTAGACCTGAAATTTATGTACGACATAAATGTTTTTTGGAAACGGGATGCCAGGTAAAACATAAGAAATCATCAGATCGTCCAAGCATATCTGACGAAATCTTTGAACAAGTGTGACAAGTTTTGTCAACACCCCATGGAAATCAACCAGGCGTGCATATCGTGAGCTGTAAGTCACACACACTAAGGTTTGGCATTTGTTGAGAAAACGTTTGCGTTTTATTTTTAAAAAATTGTCTAGACTTTTCAAGCTCCCTGTAGAGCTTTTTTCAACTTTGTCATATTCATTTCAACTGAAGTATTGTATAGTTTAACTCTCCTTCATGGTAATGTATTAAATTATAGATGGTAATATAATACTAGTTATCCGACGCTAATAATGCCATCATCACTCATAATTTGATTTTCTTTTTTGTAGGTTGATAAGTTATTCATTAATAAATCCTTCAATAGCAATATGACTGCGTTTTATTTTCGTATTGCTTTCAGAGTATTTGGCTAAATAAAAATATTTAATTTGTTTTTCAAATTCACATAGGTTTATTTCGGGCAACCTCGACCGATTTCTTCACCTCCGTGTCATTATCAAGGGGAAATACACCTTTTTTTCTCATATCAAGTTGTTGATATACCTGTGCTAAAAGGAGAAAGGGGAAATGACTAACTTTTCAATATATTTATTTAGCCATGAGAAGCACCATCAAGTTAATTCGCATTCAATGGAAGGTATTTAAAATATTTGTCCATATCATCCCCTGAAAATGCCCCTTTGGACATTTTCATAGTTTGCGGCGTGACTTACTGAAATTGTTTCCTGCTGAAATACTTCTACAAATTTTCAATATACTCAATCAGCACCCACACTCAACTTCGAGAGTGATAAAAAGCTTTGATTTCACTTTATAGTGCATTTATACTGTTTTCTGATAAAGCGTGATTTTGATAACTATGTTTTGAATATACATTCTGCTACTCATAGCATATTCTAAGAGGCAGAAAACAAGAATTTAAGAGCAATATTAGAAAAGTCACACCCTGGTGATCACCATGTTATATTTCCCATCACTCTCGGTCATTCATGAATCAGCAACCTTCCTCGTGCCGTATTGCTTCAGTTGTTTCCAAAACTACGCCGCTCGTCACGGGAGAATCACTCAGTCCGCTCCACTGTCCATTGTTGTCGTCCCCTCTCGAAATCAGTCATGCGTTATGGGCTGCTACTGATGCCCTTCCAAGCCTCAGAAGGTTAGACTGCTTTCCTTCGTGAAAAAGCATAGTTTCTTGCTCTGGCCAAGGGGACCCACTATTGTAAGTGGCAGGGTATAATTTTCCGACCGATTTATGAGACTTAGCTAAACTTGTAACCTTGTCGTAGATATGCAACGGCTTTTAGCCCTTTCCAGCTGTGTATTAGGAAGCAAAGGCTTTTTAATTTATATAACCAAATGTAGAAATATATTTATTTATTATTATTATTATTTATATATTTCCATTACCCCTTAAAAAGCACATTTACGGCCTTTACAATGGGGAATTAACAATTAACAATGAAGGACATTCACACACTCCCTGGATTACGGTAACTTACCCAGGTGGGACTCGAACCCGCGATCTTCGATTTGGCAGGCGAGGACTTTACCCCGCCGCCAACGAGGTCTCTCTAATACTTTTGGTCGCATTGAAATTGGTTGCTTCGTTTCGATGTAACAGATATGATCGCCACCATGTCTTACCTTTTTTTAAGAGACATTAACTATCCTAGCAACCGTTCCACCCGTATACAGCTTTCCGTCAAACGATCCGTGGCGTTGGGTTGTTTCTTTTGCGGTCGCACTAATTGGAACTCTCCACAGCAAGATGCGAAATTGGGTGCGTGGGTGGATTTGAAGGAAAGGGAAGACTAGAGCGTATATATGAAGGTGGATCCTCTCGAGAAAATGTGCCTTGCGTTCGTTTTTTGTTTGTGTTCCCACCTGGCCGCCTGGGAAATTACTGTTCTTGAGTGTCGCCAATGTTTGACTTTTTTTACTCGCCGATTCCCATTTTAATTTGTTTTTCTCGGAATTAGAAATGAGGTTAGATGCGCCGCAGATGATTCTAACTGCTGATAGGTCACATTGGGGTATTCGCAATTTAGTAGCTTAATGTGGAACAGCATTATTTTTCATTGTAATCAAGTTAATTTTTTCCTTATAAAATCTAAATTTTGAAAGGTATTTAATTACATTTTATATCTAGTGATCAAAGATGGTTTATAGGAAATTCGGCAGATAAAATTTTCAATATTTCCCAGAAAAACGCTAATGTTTCTATCAACCTACGATATTTTCATAAATCTAAACGGTATTTGTGCTTGGTACCCATTTAAAACTATCATATTCAACAACCAGCATGCCTCCAACTTAGTTCCGAGAATTTAACTCAAAATAATTTTGACTGGGGTTATTTACTCAGATCCTTTGCTTTCAAATAATTATCAACATGGAAGGGGCATTAGTTACTAGCATGGAGAATGTTCTGCGAGGTAAATCCTGGTTGGGAGATAATTTTATGCGTAAGAAATTCCCATGATCGTAGCAATTTCTTCCGTGGTGTAAAAGAATGTGAAATTATCGGTGAATGGACCATATTGTTATGTATTTTTCCTTTGGCATTAGAGTTATGTAAGCTTTGCAACATTACGCTGGAGAATGTAGTTTTTACCACAAAACAGTGTAACTATTGACTGCCACATGATCCATAGAGGTCCACAGGTAGATAATATTAAATACCGGTCTGTGGATGAATCTGGCACACTTCTAAACCGAGATTTGATACGCATATTCTGGCCACCCCTGTGACTTTGAAGGGGACTACCCTCACTATCCCACAGAGGTCAAGGTTATATTTTTTTACAGTTAAAAGTGGCTCCACCGTTTTATGCACTAACAAAAATATTTTTCAGGAAAATTTCTGCAGGAAAATTTTCTGGATTTTCAGCCGTTTTTATCTTGAATATTTGGGCCTAAAGGTCGAAATTGCAATATAGGATTAACAATAAGCAAATATACCTCTTTTACTAAGTGTGTACCAAATTTCATAAAATAGTACAAGTTTAATGCACTCAAATTGGTTATCAAAAATGTCATGCATTATTGAGACAGTCTGTTTATGCATGTAGATACGTGTACTCTTTTATGCTTACTTTGTAATTTAATCCCGATGAAGCTGAATTAGCATCCAAAATGAAAAATTCGTCTCAGAAAATACATTTGTAGAGTCTTGTTCATTCTTTTTCATCAAATTTGAAACATAGAACGTGGTACCTTAGTGCGTACTGCGGTTGGCTGCTAATTACGAGTGAGCTATTGGACACTCATACTAACTCAAAATACCTCTAAGAGAGAAATGGTCTGACTGCATGAACCTCAAACGCCGCTTGTCTTGGTGTCGGTAATATTTGCTTAGTATTACCACCTACAGTATTTATTTAACCCAACCGGAATCGCAAAGTTACTGCGCAAATATTAAGGGTAACATCAGACTTCAATAGTCTTTGGCTTATTTAGGGGTGAGGTCTACCCTCATCCAACCAAGATAATCCTCAGGTTGATTCAGTCCTTAGGGATGAACGCCAGAACTTTTTTTAAGCCTGGAATTCACCCCTTTCTGTGCAAGTATCAAGGGTAACTTCAGACTTCAGTTGTTTTCGGTTTATTCTGGGGTGAGCTCTGGCCTCACCTTACCAACCTAATCCTTCTGTTGTTCAGTCATCAGGGACACACTCAACAAATTCTGTTAACCGAGCGGAATTCATCTCTGCACCACATCAAGTGTAACTTCAGACTACAGTAGCCTTTGGTTTATGCTGGGGTGAGCTCTACTCTAACTCATCCAACAAAATCCTCAGGTTGATCTAGTTCTCAAAGAGATATCCCACATCTTTTATGAAAAACACAGTGGAATTCACCTCTTCATGCGAAATTATCAAGGGTAACTTCAGACTTCAGTTGCTTTTAGTTTATTTTGGGGTGAGCTCTACTTTAACGCATCCAACTCAATCCTCAGGTTGATCCAGTCCTTCGAGAGACACCCCAAAACTTTTGTAAACACAGTGGAATTCGCCACTCGCTCTGCAATTATCAAGGGTAACTTCAGACTTTACTTGTTTTTGGTTTATTTTGTGGCGAGCTCTGCCTTCACATAACAAACCTAATCCTCAGGTTGAAGCGGTTAATGAATGGAATGTTAAGTTCTTACAAGAAATTTAGTTTTGGCCTAAAAATTCCACTTTTAAAGCGATAAAATGCTTAACAGCAGTATTTATTCTTGAATTAATATGGAGAAAGCTTGGAAGAGAAAGGCAATATATTGTGTGAATGAGGAAAGATCGTTGCTGCGTATTATTGAATCCTGGGATTCCGTGGTAATCTCTTGAAATAGCTCCTTGGGCAATAAAGGGGACCCGTGTCTCGCCCTAGCCATTAGGAATTAAACCTGTGCCGGACGTTAATTTGCTTGATAATTCTGCAATTAGAATCGGCAGGGTAAAAGGTTATATAGGCAGCATTGGGAAGAAGTGGTCAAATCCCTTTAGCTTTCCTGCTAAGTAGTCTTTGCCATTTCTCGAGGCGAATTAAGCTCGTTATGGAGCCCAACGTCAATGACATAAGGCTTAATGCTGCGGATGTGATGGTAAATTGGAAGCGACCTTTGAGTTTCCTCGCATCTAATGACCCATGAAAATTAGTTTGCGGTGGAGGCGATGAACTCTGTCGTTCTTAATGTAATTTTTATTGATGAAAACATCATTTCGCCATTTTCTATGCCTCATTCTATAAGAAAACCTTTGGATAGATTGTAAATAACCATGAAATCCATATGTATAAAATAAAATCATGAATGAGGGCAATACTCCGCGGTGATTCCGAGCATTGAGCATGGTAAACAATACAGCTTTGTACTTTCCACACAGCTTTTCATATGTGTCCCGATCGATTTACAAATGCATTCAACGGGATGGGACCGGTGGTGGAGTTAAATCACATATATACAGCGCCTCCCATTAAATCACTGACATTGATACAGAAAG
The DNA here is from genome assembly GCF_921293095.1 of Ischnura elegans. Classification (NCBI taxonomy): domain Eukaryota; kingdom Metazoa; phylum Arthropoda; class Insecta; order Odonata; family Coenagrionidae; genus Ischnura; species Ischnura elegans. The sequence continues at coordinate 63,108,970 of NC_060255.1, read as the reverse complement.
TGTATGGTGTACCATTAAACAATGAAATGATATTATTTACCAATTATAAAATCGAATATCTGACTTTTATTTGAGAGACAGAAAATGCGTAATGATTATTCGGGCATATGTCAATCTCTCATCTATAAATTGGGATTCTTACACTCCAAAACCGAATGCAAGGAATAGAGAAATCTGCGAGACCTTACTAAACGCTCTAGGAAATCACTCACTTGCACAAATGGTTGAAAAGCTCACGAGAGGAAATAAAATATAAGACCTATAAGCACTAAGCCATCCTAAGTCGATAAAAAAATCGATATAATTGACGGATTATGTAAACACTGACAATGAGTAATTTTTGCAGCTTTAAAAATTGGAATACAGTTATCTGTAAAACCAAAGCGGAAATTTATTTTTGTGGAAAACATAAGGGCAACAGATGAGGTGAAGTATCTGGAATTTATGATGGCTTTGAACCTATTGCGGGGAAACACACATTAAATATTTGTGACCGAGCCCTGTAGAAGTTAGCATTCGTCCAGCGTATTGTGAGAAGATTTTCGGACGAGAAAGTAAAAGAGAGGTGCTATTTCGCACTCATCCGGTCACACCTTAAATATGCAACGAGAATATAGGGTACGATGCATAAAGATTTAATAATTGAACTTAATAAAACAAAAGGGAAAGCTGTGCGATTGGTCAAAAAATTGCCACGGGCGTGCAGGAAGCGTTATACAGATGTTCAGCGAATTTGGTTCGGTTGAAGCTGTATTTATTTTCTTTTTATGATATTTCTTGGAGTTTAGGCCAATAAAAACCAAGTTATAGCCAACGTTTCGATTTATTTAAAATCATCCTCAGGGCTATGAAATAGAAAACACGAACAATACAAAATACAAAGATGACAACATACAACGATACACAATATTTTTACATAAAAATGTTACGATCGCGTTTTTTATACAGTAATATAATTTAAAGTATACACATATTTACATAAGAACAGAATAGGATACACAAAAAATTTTGACATTAAACAAGGTCAAGAATAGAAGAGGAAAAGTAATAATAAGGCTGTATTTATTATAAAGCATGAGTTGCACAATTTATGTGGCATTAAACGCTGCACATATCCCTCATACATTTTTCTTTAATGATGCTGTAATATAAATACTGTGGGAGGTGGGAATGTTGTTCAAATTTCCCTCCCACTGATACAGTAGAAAATACCGAAACTCAATTTCCAAACTGCGGCGAAAGTTGGCGATGCTTCATTCGTTGCAATACTTTCGAATCCGGCTGTACATTATAAATGGAATTTAAAAAATTATCACGTCTCCTTTTTGGCGTATTTTTCATTGATTTCCTGCGCTGCAATGCTTGAAAATCGCCAGAAAGGCGGTGGCTTTGGCGCCTTTCTGGAACGGTGCGCCGTTTTGTTTTCGGTATCTTTTCTCCGGAATATTCCACCAGAGCGGCCAGATGTGAGCCTAACGTTTGATGGAATTAGGTCATCAAATATGGCGATGAGCGAATATTGAGATGGATGCAAAGAGGATTTGGATGTGCGGTTAGGTCATTTGGCCGTGCATAATCCTATTCCGTCGGCCTCGGATGGCGAAGGTGCTCTGCTGTCGACGTTCAGGGGCCCAGCACTCAAGTGCTTCGTTAAGTGGCACTTGAACTGCTAGCCGTCGCGGGACCAAGCCCATTTCAGTGTGGATGCTGGTTCCTATTGTTGGTTTAATGCAGGGGTCGGCGACCCTCGCCTCACAAGGTCCACGAAGTCCTGGGTATTATTTAATTCCTATGACAATATATACCTCCCCTCTTAATTGAAGAATAAAACAATTCTTTGCGTTTAGAAATAATGCCTTCAAACATCATATGAACGACCAGATAAAAAACTAAAAGAAAATGCTCTGTGCAGTCAAAATAGAGAGGGAAAAAATATGGCGGAATTATCAACATATTGGTGTTGGTCAACACTCATCCAACCAATGTTTTTAATATACCTAATGCTTCTTGTAAGCCATTACCTTTCTGTCTCAATGATATCTTTAATTTCCCAAGCCTGAATAAAGTATTCAATTAAATAAAAGCATTCAATAATTGTACACTTCATGTACAAGGTAATTTGTTGACAAGTTCATTACTATAGAAGAAATACAATAACTTTAATTTTTCTGGAAACTACTTACCTTAACAGCCTACTTAGTCACATCAATGTAAAAATGGAGCCCGCGGGTATATGCTATTTTGAATTTTCAGCCAACGGGCTCTATGTATTTACCAATCCTGTGTTTTAAGAAAAACTTTCACATTGTGATAAGAGGCATTAAATACTAGATATTTGTTGTGTAGGGTATGTTTTATAATTTTATTTAAAATCATTTTTTTTTTAAGTTTCCAAATTGGAGATATTGTGGATATTGAACAAGAAAAATGGCAAAAATAAAAAATATCTCCATCAAATTTAAGAAGAACACAAAAAATGAAAAGCTGAACTCAACAAGCAATAAATAGTTAATATAAGTAAAGATTATTTATAACAATATTAAAATAATTAGGTGGCACTGAGTATAGTACTACATACTGAACGTACTACACGCACCAAATAAATATCAAGCCAATAATTTAGGAATTTCACCGTTGAACTTGATAAAACTAATTCGTAAAAAATTAACCTCTGATGTTGCGTCCCCACCAAGGCGAAAGAGTCCTGAGAAGCCATAGCTTCATATAAGACAGGATAGCGTTTGCTGGAGAAAATTATCCTGGAAGAATTATATTGAAAGCGTTGAGGATAAATGGATGAAAATCATCTCATCGCCGCGGTATGGACATTATTGAAAACCGAAAATAGTGCGCCCGGTAAACGGTATGAACTTATACAGACTGTATATATACAGACTATACTTCTTTATACAGACTGCACTCCTCTATACAGACTGTCCCAAGGGTCGTGTGTCATTTTTGACCTGTAATTTTAGGAACTTTGCATCGAGCAATATTCATGAAAATTGGCATAATTATGAGGAAAGGTCCCAAGTTTTGTTGATTTCAATTAAAATTTTACAATTTTGACCTTTTGACCTCACAATGTGGGTCCAAACCAAAAATTTGAATTTGCCTAATGGGGTTTCAATGCTAAAAAAATCGAGATAGAAAAAAGTCATAATTTCAATGACCAAGTTGTCAATTCCTAGGTTTTCGGACACCAGAAACCCGAAAATAACACTTTTTTTTTTACGAAAATTCAACCGTTGATCCTGTAAGGTCACCGTCAAGGTCATAAGGGTGGCAAAAAGAAAATTATACCAACAAAGGTGTCGATCCATGGGTTTGATAGGGTGCCCAAGTCATTGGTATAGTCCAAATACCCGTATTATTCACTAATTGACCTCCCAGGGTCACAATGGGGGTCAAAGGTCATAGAGTTAAACGTTGGGCCATCATTACAACCAACGTGTCAAACCATAGGTTTTGAAGGGGGGCAAGGTTGGTTAGGCAGTTCATAGATCCATATTGTTGATTTTTTGACCTCCGAGGGTCACAATGGGGGTCAAAGGTCATAGAGTTAAATGTCGGGCCATCATGACAACCAACGTGTCAAACCATAGGTTTTCAATTGTTCTATTGTCGGTTAGGCAGTTCATAGATCCGTATTGTTGATTTTTTTTACCTCCGAGGGTCACAATGAGGGTAAACTGTCATAGAGTTAACATTAGAGTTAGTTGTATTCTAGTAGTCCCACTGGTGTATCTTTTCCGTGGTTACGCGTTATTTGAAAGAAAAAATTTCGGCGTGGGGCGTCTAAAGTCCGCTGTCTGTTCTTCGTGAGCATATTACCGCCCGAATTTTCTATCTTAAATCTCATTCAGGCGGAGCATGCTGCTATCACCTCGCTCCACTTTCGCTCCTCGGTTGCCAAGCCAATCGCTTATTAATAGACGTGAGTTATATGCGGAGGGGTGTTGCACATGAGTGCAGTGACCGTTCTGAAGGGGGGGAGTATTTATTTATAAGAAGCTTCCAACCAGTGCATATATCCCCGTACCAAATTAACCTGTCGCACGTGAATGAGTTCTTGTGCGTTCACACATAATTAAGGGAACGCATATAAAATACGAGAAATAGAAAACGTGGCACCTATCGACATTAATTGCTAATTGGTTGAAGTTTACGGTAAAAAATGTATGGACGTTGGAAACGGTCGTAAGTTGTTCCACAAGTTCCTTTTCGGCCGCGTAAAAGTCCACTGCCAGGTGGGTACCCAAACAGCTCATTGAAGACCACCAGAGGCAGCGCGTGGAATGTGGGGGAGACGTTTTGCGCCATTTTGAAGAGAAATGAGATGATTTTTTTGGACTCTATCCCCCAGTGATTTCCATATCGATGGGTAAGTTCTAATAACACGTATCTACAAAGTATCAAATTTTCAGAAGAGCAAAAAAAAAATATTAATATTTTAGATTGTACACTGGAATTAACAACCAAAATTTCATCAAACTGAAAAAGAAGCATCCATTTGCAAACAAAGAGTTGTTTTTTGCTTTCATTTTATTTTTTTAATCTTAGAACCTACATGTAGAGTATGCTCCTATACGGAAGTGAGGCATGGACAATGACCGAAGCGGAGAAATCAAGGATAGAGGCCTTCAAAATGTGGTGCTTTGGAGGAATGATGAAGATCAAATGGATCGACCGAGATAGTAACGAAGAAGTCCTAAGAAGAGTAGGAGAGAGGAGAAGCCTCATGAAAACCTTAACAAGAAGACGGAACAGCCTTATAGGCCACATTTTGAGAAATGATGGCCTGATGAAGACAATCGTCGAGGGACAAGTGGAAGGCAAGAACGGAAAAGAAAGACCTCGAACAAAATATATGGAAGAAGTAAAGAGAGATGTGAAAGAGAAGAAATACGTAGGTGTTAAAAGATTAGCTGATAGGAGAACTGAGTGGAGAGCTGCGTCAAACCAATCCTAGGATTGTTGACCAGTGATGATGATTACACATTGTTTAAGATGCCTGTCTCAAACCGGCCGAATTTGAGATACGTGTTGTTAGAATTTAGCCATCGATATGTTGCTCGCCCTGAAGAAACCTAGGAGGAATAAAGCTCGTGACGGATGACGAGGTGTAAGAGGAGATCAACGCTCGTCATAGCAACGCGGACGGAAGCTAACATGTCGACGGGATCCAAAATTTTATCGTGCGGATGAGGAAAGAAATCGAGCGCCATGGTGACTTCGTCGACAAATAGCTGAAGCCATGACCTTATCCAAAGATGTATTCAACAATGTAAATAAATTTCATATTCAATGATAAAAAAATTGGAAACCATACTTTTTAGTTTACTCGTACGTTAGTGGTAGAGCGCTAAAAAAAAACTATCAAGCGTGTTGTGGTAAGATTTTCGAGCGAAAAAGTGAAAGAGAAGTGCTATTTTGCTCCTGTCCGACCACACCTTCAATATGCAGCGAGCCTATGGGATCCCTCCTGCGCAAAAAACGACTAAACCCGTGAACTCAGTTAAAGACATACGAAAACTATTTGATTCGTAAAAAAACTGCTGCATCTACATAATACCCTGCGAGCCACCTCTAGGGTGTTTGGCAAGGGGTGATCAATCACCAGCATGCAGCATGCAATTGGACTCCCACATGCACACCACACGGTCCAAAAAACGTCACGTATACTAGCAAATTATAGTACCATATGCTGTTAGAAATAATGATAAAATTTAGAAACATGCATTAAGTTTTACATAGGTTAGTAGGCTACACTACAAGTCATGCAATCTATTTGTGAGTTCTATCGCTGCCGTTATAATCTCTTATTGATCGTGGAAAAAAAAACATTCTGAATCTGTCTGTTCTACAATATATCTCTCTTATTTTATTTATATGATCTGATCTTCCGTAGTATGTTGGCGTCCGTAATCTACGTGGCTACGAGCGTACAGAAAAGGTTGCAGAAATATAAAGGGAATTAAGCTGGGAGCCGCTAGAGATTCAAAGGATGCGCATTAGGCTTATATTGCTTGATAAATTGTGATTGGATATATTTTAGAGTGACGCAGAGAACATCATATTAGACCTCACCATGTTTCCAGGTCCGACGGAAACGATACATTAAGAGAGATATTTTGCCCAACGGATAGGCATGGGAATTCGTTTTTCCCACGAAAAATAAAGGACTTTATAAAATAATGGGCGGAACATAATTAGAGTATTTCATTTTTATTTGGTATCGAATCGAGTCCGAACTCTCCCCGCCATACACCTGCTGAGGTGGCTTGTAGAGTAGTGCGAGTCGTATGTGTATATAGACGTAAGGCATATTTCGCTACTTATATGTGTACCTTAAACATTTCAGTTTCGGAAGTGAATCTCCATGGGTAATGATTCCCCTACCCTAAATGTGTGATTATTACACGCTTATGTTGAAAACTGGGATGAGCTCTAGCCAAATCTATCCATACCAACCTTCAGGTTGAATCACCCTGTGAAGCAAGATAATCTTAATTTAATTGCGTTTGAACTACCTGTTAAAAATACACAATTTCCTTATTTTTCATGGGAAACAGAAGGTAATAGATAATATGGTGCTAGCATATGAAAAAAATGAAATTCGTAAAATAACTACTCATTCATACTCTATCCACGGGCAGTGATGGGTTTTCCCGTGAGTGTTACAACTGGAGCGAACATTTACACGTCATTTTCAGTTGAATCATCTGCTCTCGCAAGTGATAGCCAATGGCTCGCGAGTAACAGCTCACTTTAAGGGCTCACAACCAGGGATGACAATAGGAACTAAACGATAAAATGTCAAAACCTGTAAAATTTCAATAGTTTCGTTCCCAGGAGCAAAACGTAGAAACGAAATGAAAAAATGATGATTTGAATGAATGATGTTTTGAACACGATGCCTATTTTTGCGAGGACAATTCGGTAGAAGCGATACTAAATGTAAATAAGTTTGATTATTAAAATACATCCAGGCTGCGCGTCAATACCCTAACCATTCGGATTAAAGGTAGTCATCGCAAAAAATTATTTTCACACACCTCCCTCTACTACTTGTATTTCTTGCGTAAAGTTTGCCTCTACTATAACTATTACTATTTTTGGCTAGTTGAAGGGGAATTGTACTCTAGATTTCACTAAAACACTCATTCGAAAACCTATGGAGGTTATTTTTACTATTAGCGTATTAAATTACGTATCTGGCATGTTTAATTTAACGAGTCATAGAAAAAAGTAATTGCCGTCGATACCAAGTGGAAATCCACTAAACGGGAAATTAATTAACATTTGATAACTATCCACTCAATATATTACTAATTTATAATAGTCAACATGTTTCACTCCACTTGAGCATCTACATGAGTGAATAAATTACCGTCGTCAAAGGGGTTTGTTTTGGATATTACGTGAGGGGTCAAGTGGTGAGGATCGGGAAAAAAAAAATTGTAATTAGTAATGGGTGATTTATTTGCTACACTCGAAAAATACATTTATTCACAAAAAAATATATAAATGAAGTTTTAAGGGAGGCTTTAGTATCTATTGTGCTATAACCGGTCGTAAATATAATGATTATTAATTTTCATTTAAAAGGGGAATATATATTCACTTAGCAATTAATGCATGTGTCTTTACTTTGACATGGTCACTAGTTTTTGATCCAATAAACTCAAAGCCGACATTTAGAAAATTTTGCTTCGCATCTGCAGAATGTTTTAACCTTCCTTAGGCGTCTACCAGACTCCAGGCCATTTTCTTTTATTTGCCCACATCGTATTTTCATGATTAGAGAACTCATATTCCTTTTGTCTTATTATTTAATGATTCTGAAATACTTTTCTCACGCTTATGGAATAAATTTTGATATTTTGTTGTTTTTGGAGTTTGGTAGACGCCACACGACTACTTGAGTTACAATACGTTACATGATAGATCTAACATCCTGAAATACGTTACATGCTAATAGCTTGGTGATATTCATCGCAAAGTTTTTAAATACGTTTATAATTTTAACTAACATCTGTTTAAGCATTAAATTGTGGATAAGTGTCTTACTGCTACGAGTTTTTGATTGTAATCAATTTGACACTTGAATAAAACTATTATTGCGAAGAATTTATTATGGTTCTCACATAATTGTGAACTTTGAACTTTGGCGTGTAATACACCGCTTGCCCCTCTGTTACATATATATAATTAGGGAACTCATATCCCTTTTGTCTTATTATTTAATGATTCTGAAATAGTCACTTATATAATTTGTTATAACATGTTTTGTCACACTTATGGAATAAATTTTGATATTTACTTATTTTAGGAGTCTGGTCGACGACACGCGAAAACTTGGGTTACTATACATCACATTGTAATAGCTTCGTGATATTCATCGCAAAGTTTTTAAATACAATTATAAAATACATCAGCAACTATCTCAAGCATTAAATTTTGGATACGCGTCTTTTTGCTACGAATTTTTAATTGTAACCGATTTGATGTAATTTGGTTGAAAGAAAAACTGTAAGAAATGTCAAAATAGTAGCATTCAGTCTTTTATTGATAGAAATATATCCAAAATTATGGGGATCGGGTTGGTGTGGTGGCTAGAGTGTTAGCTTCCTACCCGGCGGGCTCGGGTTCAAATCCCGGCAGTGGCTGAGAATTTTCAGAGACTGCCCGATCCCTGCTTGAATGTTGAATGGAGAACATTCCAAGTGCAACACTCCGTCCGTCGGATAGGACGTTAAGCCGTGGTCCCCTTGGCGCCTTTCGTTAAGAGCAGGCTAATGCCGATGCCGGGTACAGGAAGGAAGGAAGATCTGTTCTTCGTTATGCTGAATTGAGCAATAAACGTTTCTGCCTGAACGAATACATGAACCAGATCTATAGTGACGTCACTAACTCATGAAAACTGGGTGGACCATCTCGAGTTTCCTTCCTTTAAATTTCATGAGAGAATGGCTAAACATGGAAGAGTTATTTACTCATGTTTACCGACTCCTTTTATTAAATACCAATTTCTCGCGTCAGTGGACGATCCAATGTATCGAACAATTCTTTTTTCAAGATTTTCGGAAGGATAAGAAATGAATCAGAGTCCTGGAAAGTGGTAGGTTAAGAATTTCCCGCACGGAATAGTATTCGAGACTCAAATCCGCGATGGTAGCGCTGATGTAATTTGCCTGCATGGCCGACGAATCGAGGATAGTGATGTGTTGATAACATTGGTGTTATTGGATGAATCGTCGAGCCACTGCGAAAAATGAAATAGAGAATGTCAAGGATGATGTTTTTTTATTTTGAGGAGGTATTTAGATATCTAAGGGCAACGACAAATAGCAATAAATATTCAAGAAGCAATAAATTATGGATGCAACATCCGCAACTAGGTCATGGCGATTACTTAAAGGGTTCCTTATGACCATAAATGACAGAATCTGATGAAAAAACACTATTATTAGCAGGGTAGAAAAGAAAAAGTACAACAGGTTGATTACCTTAAACGCCTTAAAACTACAAACCAACGTCACAGTAAATGGGAAATTGCATAAATGGCAACTAAAAGGCATTATTATTATTACATAAATTGTTACAAGTCGACCATGAAGTCGGGTTTTAACATAAAGTCAGGAAGTACATTAAGAAAAAAATATACAATGCAAAGTACCAGCTGGTTGGTAGGTCACATAGATGCATCACACACAAAAATATACGTAAACCATAGTACAAAACAAAATACTAAGAACAAAAAATCTTTAAAAGCCCTCAAAATACCATTTTTTACGCAATACATGTTTTTACTACACTCGCTTTCCAGTTACAAGTATTTATTTATTCAAAAGATCAATGTATAGCGCCTTAAGCGCAAACATACAGATAAATTCATAGAGAAGGAAAAAAAGGGATAGGCACATATAATGGAAAAAGGACGAGGACAAAGGTGCTGTGGTAGATTTTTATCCTCTGATTATGTGGTTTTTTCCATCTTCCACAGCACCGTTGTCCGACGTTGTTTTTAGAATAGCATGGATCAAGAGATGAGCCTTTATTTACTTCTCTATAAATATAAAAATAAAAATATGGAGGAATATGAAAGCATAAATATATTAATTAAGGCCGTATATTAGTGTAATAACGACAAAAAACAAGAGAAATCAGAAAATACCTAACAATGCCGATGATTTTTCAATTTGGGTTTCTAAGGTAATTTCTTGGTAACCTCGGAGCCCTGCCTCCGAATCCGGCCGATAGCTGGCGTCGCGCTTGTCTGGATTCTCGAATAGGCTCACGTATCTGCTCCCCCATGTTGGATGTGTTGTGAAAAGTTTTAGAGCGGGCGAGCGTGGGCAGGCTCGCATGCAACCAGCACCGACCCTGAGGGCCAATATCTCTCGTGCGCGTCCGTCTCTTTCCTCGGCGGAGAAAGGAAGTTAGGAAAATTTATGGCGGATTCCGGACAGCGCTGATGGGTGAATGGGAGCCGTGGCCGAGGCAGGGGAAGATGCCGTCGACCTTCCAATTCCCGCCTCTCTGCACGGCTAGGAAAACTCCGAAAGCATGCTCCCTGTGTACTGAGATAGGGGCTACACAAGAACGGGCGTTGTACGGCTCCGGGATCCGATTCTAGTTTTAGGGGGAAAAAAAAAGTTTTCAAATCCATTGTACGGTACAAGGAAAGGAGAACTGTATATTAAACAAATTTTGCTACTGTTAACCTTTACAGTTCAATGTTCCCATTTGGGAACATATTTATAAAAATGGGGTGGTTTCCTATTATTTTTTATTGCCTAAATCGAAAGATTATTACTCCTGGAGTTACGTATTTCACGCTTTTGGATTTTTAAATGAAGATATCTATTTTTCGCCATCAAATGAAAAGTGAAAATTTTCAAACGCGCGAAAACGCGACGGGTAAGTATGAATGCCGGGAAAACTCCCGTGTGACGTCGAAAACTCCCGTCTGGTTCCCGCTGCCGCAAGTGAGGTGACCTTAGGACGAGGCTCTGAGCGCTGATACGACGCAGGATCCTAGCAGGTAGCTGAGTACCATGCTAGCTGGTAGCGCTTGGATTAAATAAGGATTATTAATACCTTATCAAACGAAGAAAACTTTCCGACCTTAGCCAGTTTTAATAGGTAATTATTAAGACATATTTCCCTGAGCTGTGTGCTTCATACATGCATTAGTAACCTCAGACGATGTAAAACTCCTATCTACTCCTATAGAAACTAGGTCCCTGTGACGTCACGTGGAGTGGCATCGCATGGGCGCCAATCCGGCCTTTTTCAAATGAGGATAAAATTGACCATTGCCATTCGTCTAAAGTGGGATTTCTAAAACCAAATAATTTGTATATAATGAATACACTAATGGTGGGTAACGAATCGCAATCAATGCCTTTCGTTTTCTTTGACGAAGGAAACTACCCTATTCATGAAAATTTTATTTCATTACTATTTATTTTATTTCGAGGGATATTCTATTACTCCGTACACTATTCTATGAGTAATATTAATCAAATTGAGTGAAACGGATTAAAATTAAAAATTTCTCTGAGCTCTGGAGGGTGGCTTTATCCCCCAAAACTCCCCCTCGCTGCGCAACTGGTTCAGACAATTAGAATAGCAAATTTTCGTTCAACCTTAATTATTTTATATGCTAAAAAATCTATAGCTATTAAAAAAATGCGGAACAGGCTGGATACCCAAGATAAACCGTTTTCATTATAATTTCAAAGTGCATGCAAAAAATGTTTGCTTTGGAATAGCTCAGTAACTAAGGATTTGCGACCTCATGTTTATAGGACGAAAAATGTTTAAAACTGTCTCCCTTACCATCTCCTGAAGCATGGCAGATTTCTCTTGTAACACTCTGTGCATAATTATTTTGGGTCTGACCTTGGTCTGAGTCATTCACGCCAGTCCAACACCCATTCTCACCGTGACCTCTCTAACCCATTATGAACTTGAGCTTATTCTCAAGAGCACCATTGTTGCTGTACCCTTCTGATCTTCCCCGCTACGCGGTAACTTTCTCCCTTATTTACACTCTTCCACACATCCCTAACCTTGCTATCAGATTCCATTCCAGTTTGCCCTCACAACCCTCCTGCATTGACCAGGGGATTAGGGATATTTTTTATAATTTTATGAAAGTTGGTGATTTGATAGAATATAATCCCGATGGAGAAAATCATCAAGAGACAAACAGGTACGGAAGAAGGGAAAATGAATACCTCACGTGAGATTTATGCACGAATATTACAAAAGAGGCTCCAAAAGTCGTCCTCTAAATGTGTTGTCAAAGCCACATATTGTAATAGGTTTGCAAAAGCCGCCACTCGTGTCGCTATCGTACGTAGTGATCCGAGTTTCATGAGGATGTGGTTTATGACTGAAAGAGCGCGCTATGAACGATGACAACCTATGATAATTACGACATTCACATTTTGAATTCATTTCGCTTTTATTATCTCAACCAATAAATTTAAAACTATATCTCTATCACAAGTTATGACAATAAAAAAACAAACATCATCAGTCTCTTAGTGCAATGGACTGTACGATATTTTAAATGAGTCCATCTTTAGCCAATAGAAACGAACTCGATGGTTCAACCACGCGATAACATACCACGCATAATTGTCCATGTGAAAAACACGGTGTGTTCAACTCCAAGCCACAAACAGACATCGTTTGGCCTTGAGACTTATTCATTGTCATTGCGAATGCCAAATCAATAGGAAATTGAACCCGTTTGAATTCATTTGGCACATATGTCGCAATATTATGGATTCCTGGTAGTATTACATCTTCTCCTTGGAACTTGCCATTCGAAATTCTGGCTTTGACAACGTTCTTCATCAATTTTTTAATGAATCGGCCCAGTCGTTTCGAAGAGTGAGGCTACAAAAAACTGAGACACGATAATTTCATACATTAGATGATGTGATCAAGAAAATTCGAAAAAGCTCGATGCAATTCTTCGCATTCGCAAACATTGCAATGGTAATATACTTAAAGGAAAGAAGTGGATTGCAATGCACTCATCATCACGCTGCGGACATTTTTGAAAATAGATTAAACTGCGACCGAAGTGGCCGCAGAAATCTCCCTACTATGGGGTGGAATTGGGCCTCCTCTATGCAGTCACCTTGGATACATGGATCGGGTTATGAAGGGTGCGAAACAGAAAGATAATGTTTATGAGAAAAGATTAGCTGATGGTAAGATTGAGTCGAAAGCTGCGACAACCCATTTTTTAGATTGTTGACCCTTGATGATGAGAATTAAAATTCATAATGATTAACTTGTAATAGCAGTAAGTTCCTTGTAAAATTATTTGACTAAGCTTTATTATTTTTATTATCTTAGCTAAATTATTTTGAGCTAAGATATAGAATTCAAAGAATTGACATGGATTTGCCAGCCACAAGATAGGATGTGTTGACGGCATCGACTAGTAATTCAAATAATGTCGTTCTTGTCATTTCACAGAGGAAATATAAGTTTTATGATATTTTACTCGTCTGCGACTGAAACCATGTTTAATATTATAAAAAAGATGATTCTTAACGGATTAGCTACTTCTCCAAAATAGTATAAATATATAAATAGTATAGTAGTTTATGTTTGAAGGAAGAATTTTTATTCGCGATTTCATCTTGAAGTTTTTTAGTTCCTTCGGAATGAATTATCCGCGATATTCATTGATGAAGTAAGACTTACGCTTAATCCCAGTAATGGTCGCATTTAAATTTGCGAATCCATTGTGTTTTCTTGATTTATATACTGAATTTAGAACTCTTGATTTTTCCACCGCTGCCTGAAAGCGATAAACTCCAAGACAACTTGCTTTAGTTTTATTTTCGTTGCCATGGCTACGTGCGCGCGATTTCTCCTGGCCATTTAACGTTCACCTGGGGAAATATCTGCTTCTCTTGTTTTCATCTCCCCACGTACATCGGTATTTCTGTGAGCGTTGAGTTGTCCGGTTAACTTTTATTTTTTTTACAGGTCGTTGGAAGTTTCTCGTTCGCCCGAGCGGAGGAAAAATTAAAAGTAAGAGTTTCCAATAAATTTTCCGTGGTGGAAAAGAAAATGCCGGCGAAACTTTTCCCGCTACCAGTCTCAGTTCGTCGATGGGTCATGAATCGAGATTCACGATTATCCGCACGAGGTTTGTTGATTGGTTTCAATCGATAACAAAACATTGAGTCTTACGATACCGGTTTGCTAAGGTTTTGACCACTCCAATATTGTAACGACGACTAGTTACCTTTAAAAATGCGGAGGTCGTTTGCGATGATTTCACTTAGTACGTATATCTGATTTGCATGGGTCATTCTCCCATAAACGTATATTTTCAACGGGAAAAATTTGAAAAAAATTAATTTTTGCTATGTAAGATCCAAAATTGTGTAATCATATTTTGTCATTCATACAAGCTAATGACATAAGTCGCAGAGATCATTAGTGGTAATTGCACTGGTTTTTTCTTATTTTTACTTTTGTGTTGTCTACAGACATGATATATATGTCCACGGACACGGCAGAAAAGGAAAATTGTGCTTACACACTAGAAAAAGGTTTTTTAAATATTTTTCATTGGACATTCTGTAATAAGTCATTGAGTATCAATATTTTCGTTACCACCTTCGTGTCCGTGGACTGCGGAGTTCACGGACATGATAGTTTCCACGGACATGAGGATGTCCTCAAAATTAAGTTATAGTTGGGACTGACAATTGATTAGGACACTATCCTTACTACATTTGAAATAGCATCTTATAGCCGTAAAAGTAATCTAAATTGTAATTAGTAAAAGGTGCGTAGTTACTTCATTTTACTTGTCCATGAACATGACTGATGATCTTCGATCTTTCAACAAACTGGACTAAACGTTTTCTTCCAGCGTTAAAACATTCACCGAACCAAGTATAAACTCAAACAACCCGATATAGCTGACAATCTCCTTCTGTACACACTAGTTGTTGAAGGTAGCCACCATCTTCTATGAATAATTCCCACTTTTTCTGTGGGTCCATGGACATTGCTTTTTTGGGTAGGACAAATGTTTTTCTTATTTTATAAAATATATTATGTAATAAAAGTAACAAGAAAGACCATTTTGAAATGTTTATATTGTTATTACTTGTTAAATGATACATTTTAAAATAAACTATTTAGTAAATGTTGTCAATACTCTGAAAACCCATTCGGAAATATATGTGGGACTGTCCTAGGACATGACGAATTACAGTCTGTTGGCATTAAATTTGGAAAATATAATTTTTTCTTTACTAATTTGTCACTAAAAGTAACAAAAGGGTACATAAAATAATGAGTCCGTATAGATTTGTCTCAATATTGTTGGTTTTTTTATGGCAGCCCATGGATATAATTTCATACGATTACGGGAGAATGAACCATACGTATGCAGGTACTTTCTAATATTCGTGTTAATGACCCATTACCATAATTGAGTTTTTTATTTCTCGTCACTTCTATGATTAACGTTGATTCAGTGTCTTGGAGAATAGGTCTTGAAGAGTTATAAATGCAAATTTTTTCCAACGTTTCGATATATTTATACACCTTCATCAGGGCCATGAATGAATATAAGAACATAATTTTGATACCTAAAATATAAAAGGTTATGATTAACAAGGCCTTGATTTTTACAGTTTCTACATAGGAGAGCCATCTCAGCATTTAAAGAACGGGATTTATCAACAAAAATCGTAAATAAAAATTGAATTCAATTTGTGCACTTACAAACCACAGTCTAAAAAGTAGTGATACTTTTCATGTCAAAATTACCAAAATTTTAGACACTGAAAGTAACTTAGCAAAGTATTATTTAAAGGAATGATGCATTTATCCAAAAACAATAAATGGTTGTAATAGAAGATCAGAAATCAACAATGTAAGGAGAATTTATTGTTATTTAATTAATCAAAATTGAATGGTAACTATGAACTATATTAGCTCAGCTACCATCAATAAACAAATCAAATTCATTGCAGAAATGGTATTTCAAAATTCTAGTCTCTTCTTTTTTTTAACTAATTTATAACTGAAATATTTTTCTTTTATATTTTATTTATCTAAAGAACATTGTTTTAATCTAAAGCACTGCTTGAACAAGTGACTTTGTACGCAGTCATGCGCACTGGTGCAAAGTTAAATACACCAAAGGATGAAGTTCGCCAGGAAAAAATATTTGACATAGCTGGGACTCGAACCTGAATCTCCCGATTGCCAGTCAGGTGTGTTAACTCGTTGCATTACCAAGCCATTTTCTCAGAGCGAACTTCGGAATGGGTTTTACCGAACAAGATGTTGACGCCACAATCCACACTGTGGCACATATGATCGTGCTTACTAAGCAACACTCGGGGTGAAAACGGCAATCGGGAGGTCCGGGTTCTATTCCCGGCTAAGTCAAATATTTTTTCATGGCGAACTTCATCCGTTGGTGTATTGTTTCAATCTCTTATGCCTTTTATGTATCAAAATTATTCATTCATTCATAGCCCTGATAGGGGTGCATAAATATGCCAAAATGTAAGAGAAAATCTGCGAATCTGTAAGCGTAAATAATATTCTTCAATACCTTTACTTCTTGGCAATGAATCAAAATTCTCGATTATTAAACATTTGGCATAATTTTTACATCAACATAATTTAAAAAATATTATCTCAACGTGTAAGTGATTACATTTAGTTTTGATCGATATGAGATCCGGAAATAAAACCATCCATTTTTGGACCTATTTTTTCTCGCTGAAACAGAATTAAAGGATTCGTTCTATTTTCGATTAAAACTGTGATTTGCAATGCACGGCTAAACTTAATTTTTATGACCAGGGAACCGGTACGCACAGTCCACGTTTGCGCATGGATGTGTCGCAAACTGCTATTATTGTCCCATGAATCGTTTAAATTCGTCTGTTCCATTGAATTTCCCTCGTTAAAGTCGCAAAGCCCTCAAATAATACCCATGTTCGACGAATCAACTGCAAAACCGGCCCACTCAATTTGAGAGATTATGCGTCTGCATTATGGCTACACCGATTCCATTTTGATAACATCCACCGATGATGCAGTAGTATCCTTTTATCTTTGAGTTAATCCTGTTCAACGAGTGCGCTTCATATACATACCTAATGCTACCTCTGGGACTAGAATCTTCAAGCTGGTATGACACATTACACAGCGATGTGTAGCTAATGCTATTAGAACAGCGCCACTCATTAAATAAAATACTGAGTAAAGGGGCATGATACTCGTCAGTGCACAAAAATATATGAATTGGCGAATACGTATCTCACTGATTACCATTGTACAAGTGTAACGTAAATTACTATGCATATTATTTCAACGAAGCCTCTTTTTTTTCAGAATACCAATATATACTACAAATCCCTATCGAATAAACCAAACATTTGTTTTTTCAATGTTTTCTATTGTTTTCTTTCATCATATGTACATGTTACCACCAGGCCAATGGCCTACTTGTAACAATTTTAATAATAATAATTTTTTATGATGTTTCTTGGAGTTTAGGTCTAATGAAACCAAGTTATAGCCAACGTTTCGATTTATGTAAAATCATCCTCAGGGCTATGAAAGTGAAAACATGAACAATATAAAATACAAAGATAACAACGATATACAATATTTTTACATAAAAATGTTACGATCACGTTTTTTATACAGTAATATAATTTAAAGTATGCACATATATACATAAGAACAGAATAGAATACACAAAAATTTTGACATACCTCTTAACTTTGTACATATTTATTGATGTTGTGTTACTAATTGTAAGGTATTTCCACACATAGTTACCATCAATTTTGATTGATAATAATAATAACATAACGTCGGTGGCTACAAATGGATTCCATGCATGTCACGTTTTCATATCAACTTTGAATTATCAAGTAAAAGTTACAAAAATATCGATAATTATACATTTTGCATGATTTTTCCATGAGCTTATTTTTTAAAGATTTTATCTCAACTACGTGATGATTCAATTTATTTTATATTGATATTAGATTCAGAAACGAAACTTTTCATTTTTTCCGCTGCATTGATCGCTCAAATATCATTAAAGGATTTGTAATGAATGTTCTTGGTAAAAATCACAGTTATATATAGATCACAGATAAAAAACTTCCTCTTGTGTTCCAATATTTAATCGAAAATTGTGAAAGTAGAGCAGACCTTTCTTAGGCATTGTTCATTTCTTTCATTATCTTAACCTGAGGGAGGTGCTCCCCTTGAGGTAGGGTAGATACTCGCCATCACTTATTTCTTTGGTTTCAGAATGTCTTGCGAATTATCCTTTTGCTGCAAAAGTCGTCAGCTTGGATTATTATTTTTTAACTTAACTCTTTTAATGAAATAGGAGATTACAACCCTCAACGCCAAAAAAGTTTTGGACACAAAAATAGTCAATTTCCATTTACCTTTTTAATCAGAAAAATCATCATAAAATGTTACAATTAGCTCTTGTTCACAAGACACTGAACATGATTGGAATATAATAAGGTATTATTATAATTGGTATGATAAGGTATTATTATATTCCAATCATGTTCAGTGTCTTGTGAACAAAAGCGAATCCTAACATTTTATAATGACTTTTCTGATTAAAAAGGTAAATGGAAATGGACTATTTTTGTGCCCAAAACTTTTTTGGCGTTGAGGGTGCCACGGCGCAGCGCTTAGAAAATGTGTAGGATGATCAAAAAATTACTAAGTTTCGAAAATTTATGGAGATTTTTGTTCCAATACGCCCCAAAGTAAAGTTAAAAAAAACTTTGGGCTGAATCGGACAATGGTTAGCGGTCGTGCATCAACCTCGAATTATGAAAAGTAGCGATCCTTCCCGTGAAGTATACGATTTTGCCAACATTAAAGGGGTATGCCGCTTGGTTAGGTGAAATATTCACTTGAGAGATGATTCCTCAGTGTTTCAACCATGACCTCTATTACGTATTTTTCAAATGAAAGAGACAGTGAGAGGAAAGGTTAATAGCAAAAAAAAAACATAATTCCTCAATGTTGCCTACTTTTCAGGGACTCGGCTGTGCGGTAGATGAGTGTTTCATTCAGAATAATATAATGACAATTTTTATTCTTCCATACTTGTTCAAAATGATAATTATTTCTATTTGGGGAAGTAAAGTAGCCTGCAAGGCTCACTTCAAAATTCTTAAATGCGGCAAGGAAAAGAAAAATAGAACCAAAAATAGTCATTAACTAAAGAGAGACATTGGAAGGAATTTTCTGCGTAAAAATAAATTCAAAGCTTTAGCGATTATAAAATGAGTTCCAACCTTAAATGTAAATCACAGCATGAATTTAAGTGAAATGAATCCAATATATATATACCATTTACAACAACGTTCCAATAACATTAAAAGTTATCAACCAATTTTTTATCAACTTTATATATTCACCAAAATAATATGATTTCTAATGGCACCAATTTCTTCTTTGTCTGATCAGTAAGTATGGTAAAGTAGTCTGTTATACAGGCATGCATCTACAGACTGCAACCTGGTTGAGAAGACAGTGGGAACGGCGATATATATCCTTCTATTATTAAAATATCAATAAATATTTTTCTAGTGATGAAGGCCGTCAATTTAAAAATTCACAGTCAGTTATCAAACCAAATGGTCGCACTAATTACCATGATGAGCAACAACTGATAAAAAAATGCCTTCGGTTTTCATCTATATTTACGGTGTTTACATTAAGGGTCGCTGTAAAGGGACTGCGTAAAGGAGGCCTAAAGCCACCCCGCAAAAGGTTGATTTCTGTTGCCACTGCGGTTGCAATTAATTAGCTTTCAAAAACGTTCAAAGCTCGGAGAATAGTGTAATATGATCCACTTTTTTCCGATATTTTGCATAATAATGTTTTTAATTTCAAGAGATAGCATTGAAAAGGGATAGCATTTGATAAATAACATCTTTATGAAGATTAAATTCGGTTAAAACCCCTAATTATACCTTATTTCCCCGTGAAGCTCAGATCAACTTGTCCGTGAGAGACGCGAGTGGCAACTTCTGTAAATATCCCATTTAAGTACGCGGTGGGCGACAACATGGTATTAGGCCAACTTGAGGATCCTGTATTGTAATATTCGCGGTCTTGGTTATCAAACCAGCCCCTCTTTCTGCTGTTGAACTTAAGCCTTCTAGCAGCTTAACTACCACATTGTGTTTGCTAAAAGTAGTATCGTAACAGACCCACCGCAACCTGCCAAAAACATGCCAATCATGTTCAGGTTAGGGGCAGTGAAGCGTGGATGGACGACGCGGAATGGGTAGTCAACATTAAAGAGACAACATTCAACTGCTTAATTAGTTGCGTAAGGTAGGGGTTGAATTTGAACGAAGAAATAAGCCATCCTGTTAATTCTTTTCGGGAAATGCTGCGTTGATAACACTTTTCGCTCAATGTGACGAATCAGCGGTCGCTGAACATTACGCCTCCAGCCTTGACAATAAAATAATGTTTAGCCATACACGGGTATTGGCGAAGACGGAAATTTACCATCCACGCCTTATATGCGAAGACGTCGAAATAGCGAAATAATTTCAAGAGGGAGGATCGATGTAACCTCAGCCGGATATTTTTTTGGAGTAATAAAACAATTTATTTATTGTATGGATAGGGTTCCTGGCTCAATCTAATGGCTAAGGGCTATCGCCTTCCGTGGAAAACTCAAATCGGGTAAACAATGGGATAACGAATCCTTTATAAAATCGGGAAGAAAACGTCTTTTAGAAGGGTTAGAAGGGTATTTTACGCGTTGACAAACTGCGACGGATATAATGAATTTTCCCAGCGCAAAGGGTTTGTGGTTTTAATATTCTCTGTAGTATGAGAGCATTACGAGGACAAAATTTTGGAAGTCGGACGTCTTCCAATAGTTCCTAAACTGGCCGCTTTCAGACGACAATCAACTCTGCGATAATTTTTTCAGCCACTGTACCTGAAGAATTTGTCATTATTTCTCTGGCTTATCACATTCAACAGGTAGCTCTCCCGGGATTCCCATTTTTCAATATTTGAACCATTTATTATACTTTTATGATTTTCTTGCTTTTAAGGGCTTAAATTTCTTTGTCTATACGCATATCATAATTTCCTTTTTAGTATTCTAATATTATCATCATTATTCTCTAGATCGCGGCTGTGTTTCAGTCTCCTCTTCGGAACGAATTTTCTATGCACTCGAGCATTTGCGGACCCTCGAGTATGTGTGGAGGCTGAGAAATATATTAGTGTAAGGCAATTGTTTTTATCGATTTTTGAGATATTCATGGCAATCGACTCCAAAATAATCTACCTACCTAGAAACACAATAATGTAAGGCACAGTGACACTTGGGTAGCAGCCAGGTAGCAGCAAACTCTAGGAGCCCTCAGCACAGTTCCAACTTCTTTGCGAATCATAGTGAAACGAGCCAGACTTTTAGCGTTGTGCATCTAAGCAGCTGACACTGATTACTGAATCAAAACGTTGCTTAATGAAACCCAATCGTGAATAACTGTTAAATCTATTGATAATACCAATGTAGTGGTGATAGCGATGAAGATAAGGTTCATAATCATGAGAACAATGAAAAACACTAAAATTACATTATTGAAAACCTTTGATTTTTGATCTACACCAACATACCTACATGAATTGCCATGAGAAAAAATTCCCCTGGAAATATTTCCCATAAAAAAATTGCCGTTGGAGATCAGGAACCTGGATAGCGTAGTAGCTTGCGCAATGGCTTGGAAATCCAAAGGTCCGTGGTTGGATTCCCGTTGCAAGGTAATTATTTCTCACTGCAATTCATGAATATTTCACCACTGTTCACGCGGCAGGCTTTGAAGTATTACTTTCGCACCAATATGTTTCTAAGCCCCATATATATGTGGATGAGTTAATGGAATTTGCGTTGACAGCACTGTTTCGCAGAAACCTTTGCATTTCCGGGGTGCCTTACCAGATAATACTCACTACCTATGTCCTTTTTACCATGCCAGGGAAGCGTAGAACGACCGTTTAGGTCGGCGGCTGAATGCCTATCTCTTTTAGTCCCCGGAGGGTGTGAAAAGATGCCAGGCGAAAACTTCCTTAGAGCAGAAAAGAGGCAAAAGGCCCTCCCTTTGTTTGGCGGAAGAGTTTTAAGGTCGATGTACGTGAAACAGGAGCCGATTTCTCGGCTGTTCTATATCCTTGGTATTTTCATGATCCTCCGTAAAAAAAATTGAATGTCGCCCTTCGTTCTTCTGCAAGGCTTCCTTATCGTGTCTTCTGTGATCATCGTCGCCCTGGCCACATATAGTAACGTTTTCGCATCCAAACACGAGTATCTTATTTTATATTTTTATATTCTCCTATTTCACCATCTGCTCTTTTTCATGAAATACCTTTTATCTAAAAGAGTGCCTCGGGCGTGGGGATGTTTCGACTTCTTATTTTCCACACTCAAAAATCTTCATTCCTTCCCCTTTTTTGTGCTTAGGTGCATCCATTCAATACTGTGTTCTATGCGCTCATCCTCGGTTATGTTGAATCTAGTTTAAAATACGTAAAGTAAGAAGGTTTATCGCTTTCCGGGTTCATAAAATGTAGCTCCCGTGACAAGAGATACCCGCAAGCCGTGCAGGCACCCTATATATTCGTACAGTGCTACCTTATATTTTTCGAAGAAAGGCAAAGTATACGGTCCATAAAACAAAGGAGCGTTGTACGTTGCTTCTTAAAGTAGAAAAAAATGGAAAATAACTCGCAGGAAATAATAACTCTGGAAAACTAATGAAACGCAGGTACTAGGTGATGCCATCTTGTAGGAAGAAGAAAGGCAATATTCTTCATTCCCGGAGATTTTATGGCATTTCATACCTGAGATATGATCATGCATTTTCCTAAAAAATAAATTGCAAAAAAATATATGTCAAACATTATTTTTTATAATTCTTAAATAATTTTTAAAGGATTTTGTTTTTTAACTTCAGGCTTCAAAACTTTTTAAAGTTGTTGCTATGCACTTTTATATCTCTTTTATTTTATGTTTTTTCCTTTTGATTTGTTTGAATATAAATTCAGCATATTTGCACTCACAGCAACACTGTTAAGAATCCTAAGGTTCGACTCCAAGCGGTAACTTGACGGCAATAATAAATGTTACGAAAGTTTCCAGTTTATGCATGATATAAATTGAACGATAAACTCACAGACAAAGTGGTGTACTAATACGAATATTTAATAACATCCATAAGTTGTGATATTACTTTATAAGTTGGAAAACATGCTACACGGATACCCATCGTCAACTGATTACAAATTATCCACGTACTTTTTATAAAATTTGTGAATATATATTGGTGGAATTGGTCTGATCATATCACTTTTTACCCTCAAGAATGACACACTGTAAGTCGGTAATTTGGTAACAATCATTAATGTCACGGAAAGTTCCGGTTTATGCACGATGACAAGATTGAACGATGAAGTCGCTAAAAATGTGGTTAAAGAACACGAATATTGAATGGCATCCAACAAGTTGTGATATTTCCGTGTAGGTGGAAACACTTGCTTGCACTTATCGAAAATTGGATACAAATTATCCACATATTTTTCTTAACCATTGTCAATGCATCGGTGGAATGGGTTTGAGGATATAACTTTTTACCCTTGAGAACAACACAGTAAGTGTCGTCACCGATTGGATTATGGGAATTGAGATGATGTGGTGGCTAGAGTGCTGGCTTTCCATCCAGTGGGCTCGGGTTCAAATCCCTGCGGTGGCAGAGAATTGTAAGAGACTGCCTGATCCCTGGTTGACTGTTGTGTGGAGACATTTCAAGTGCAACACTACGTTCGTCGGATGGTCCCATTGGCGACTTTCGTTAATAGCAGGGTGATGCCGACGCCGGGTTTCTCTCCACCCTTACATTCATACTATTACCTGTGGCGCAAGTGACCTCAGTTGTCGGATACCTCCTCCAAATACCTCAAGCGCTTGGATTAAATTAACATTTTGTGGAGATTTACGATGGCATTATTACTCCCATGAAAATGACGACATTCGACAATAGTCTAGTAACGATAACGCTAGTAACGATTTAACTAGCTAAGAAGGAGGCATCCATTAATTGTGTGAAGTGTTTGGGAGGGGGGAGGAGAAAGGGGGTCAAGTCAGTAGCGTAGCTGGGAATTTCGTTCGGGGTTAGTACAAAACCCGGGGTAGAAATTTTTTAAAAACAAGGTACTAAGTAGAGGGTTTAAAACTAATTTCAACGCTTTTTGTAATCGAAAAAACTTAATTTTACAAATAATTCTTTTAATACATGATATTTCAATATTTTCTTTTCTTTTATGAAGTGAAGTTATTAGGTTCAAATATTTCGGGGGGGTAGGGGGGGTACGGACCCCCCTCGCTACGCCACTGGGTCAAGCCTATTCTCACCAAATCTCACGTAGGGGAGAGTGGGCGTCCTGGAAAGTATCACCTATTTTTTTTCAGCAGGAAACAGTGTAAAATGTGATTAAAGACTACGATATTAGTAATTGTAAATACTGGTATTAACCAATCTTAAATAAATACAGTTAGAAAAAATTTTATTCAAATAAACCCAACGCAATGATGAATAGGTTAACGTATTTACGCTGAAAATGCGCATTTTGAACAGTCTCTCGAGAAATTAAAGGGTCGACCTCATGATGTCTCACCAAGGGGGGCGTGGCCCAAAAATCGCCAAAGTCACCTCACCTAATTAATCCGCGCTCCTTGAGGTTCGATGAGGAATTCAAAGCCTGTTCGAATTTTTCCCTAAGAGTTTTCGCATATTTGGCGATGATTTTCAATACTCATAAAACTTTTTTCGCCGCTATTTCTTGCTGAAGATTCTTACTAATTAATCTTTCCTTTGCGATGCTTTGGGTCTTTGGCTGGGTGAGTCGGTGTGATCGGTTACCGGCTTATCGGGTTTGCGGCTTCCGGCGTCACCTCAGGCGTGTGGTGTGTAATTCAGGTGGTTGGCTTCGGGCAAACCCGTTGACAAGCCAAATGCGGCTTATCGGGATCCCATCGGATCTTAGGGCAGTGCTGAGGGCGCGTTAAATAACACACTAGGTGCATTGTTAATGATGGGGGATGGCATTATTGAAGTTGTCATGGAGTCTGTTTCCTGCAGTTGCATCCATTTGTGGTGCTAATGTGAAGCGCCTAGACAGTGATGCTCAGGAATTTGGCACGGAATCAATTAGATGCGAGATACACTTGAGTAATTTCTGTTTAGCCGAGAATTCAGGGGTAAAAAGATTTCACCTGCTTCGAATGACATTTGGAATTGAGGTGAAACTACATTAGCATCAAGAAATTATTGTATAGGTAAGTTAAATTTTGAATCACTTGTTCCACATTGACAAGTAAATAACCGGCAAAGGTCAATTTAATTGCTATTAACCCCACAGTTCCGCACAGCTTCAGTTCAGAAGTCATTAAGTGTTGTTGCCTCAAAGCTGTGGAACGATTTGCTGAAACATGTAAAAGACAGCATCACAGGAAATATTTAAGAAAAGGATTGTCACCTACCTACTCTCTTGCTACCTATTAACACTGATTATGTAATTTAATAATCATTTATCTCCTCATTGATGTGATTAATACCTATTGTTGCGGTAGAAGTAGTAATCTAGTTCTTGTTTCATCTGTTAAGCTAAATTTCCTTTTTTAAAGTTGTGTTATTTATTTCCTGGTATGTTTAATGGTCATTTTTCTGTTTGAAAAAGAAATTATTCTTTTCCAGTTTTACTATATTAACTCCAGTTTACTATGTTAATTGTACTGCTCACCACTTTAACAATTTCTATGTTCCAAAGGATTTAAAACACCTAGAGCAATAAATGAGTTAATTATTATTATTATTATTAGTTACGAGAGTTAAAATTGGTCCTTAATGAAGGATATATTTGTTTCCATTCACATTAATTAATTTATGGAATCCCTATGAATTTTCCGCGGGTTGATGCAATTGAGGATATAGTTCTTCCGGGTTTGCTCCTCGTCGGTCAATATTTCTTCCGTTCTCGGAAAGGATATATCTTCAATCATTTTATGCGTCCGTTGAATGACGAAAATTAAGCCATTCTTCCCTTTCACCTGTACTCCAACGCATATTTTCATCAGACCACCGTGTCTGATGATGCGGCTATCGAGTAATTTCACCTTCTTCTCAAGGTTTTCAAATTTTTCACTCCTAATCTTCTTAGGACGACAAATTCCTTTCATATCCATTTTTCTGAATTTTTATTAAAAACTATATATATATATATATACAATAAGACTTGTATTTGGAGAATGCTTCTTAATGATGGCGAGCCATGGTATATGACATCACTGAAGAAACCAAGTTTGGGAACTTTCGAAATTTGGTGCTATAAGATGAAGATCAGGTAGACAGATCATGTGAGTAATGTGGATGTTCTAAGAAGAGGAGAGAAATATTTTGAAAACCTTCAGCAGAAGAGGGAAAACCTTATCGGCCACATCATGAGACAAAATTGTTGAATAAAAACTTTGAAGGAGAGGTAGAAGGGAAAAACGACATAGGAAAACCTCGAAGAAACGTGGAGTAGGCGATGAAGGATGTAAAACAGAAGGATTAGGTAAGAAAAGACCAGCTGAGAGGACCTTAAGCAGTGAGCTGCGTAATACCAATCTCAAGGCCTGGTTACACGGTATATTCACACGCACAAGTTAATGTACGCTTGCGTGAATGATTTTGGTGGACCGTAACGGAACATGTACGAATGCTTGAACCAAATTATAACAGGTTATATTTTCTGTGCATGCATTCGCACATGTTGGGTGTTTGCAAGGTGCATTTTGGCGTTCACTCTCGCGTTCATACGTTTAGAAACTAACTCGTATGTCTTAATGTATCGTGTAACCAGGCCTTTAGAGTTGATGACTGTCTATGAAGATGACATGTTGATAAAAAAAATCTCTGAAATTATTAAAGATAAGCATGGTTAATGAAATAATCGAGTATAGGATCGGTATTGATTGAATGAACCATTGGTACGTCATACTATGTAATAACGAAGTGTAAAAGGTCTGTTCTAAGGACTTTCATGTATATTTTTATAATTTTAATTACAGAAACAGTTATGGTTATCACTGACTTGCGGTGATGGTAAGCCTCTCAGGTGGTTTTGCATTCCGCACGTCACCGTTAACTTATTTTAAATACTCGAAATAAATATGGAAAACAGTTCGCTGGAAATGGCGTGTTCAAATATATGAACAACAACAATTTCCCCGTTCTTGGCCACGATTTTATCATGCTGCTCCATATTGTACGGAACTGGCAATTCAGGTTCGATTCATTTCATATTGCAAAGATGAATCAAAGTCTTTTCAAAATATAATAATCAATGCACCTTCAGACAGTCCACAACGTATCTTAATTATTGAATCTAAAAAATGAAAGACTTTTATATTTCTTAAAAGAAAATTTCCTATAGTGCCACAATTACCGACCACCGTTATTATTTCAAAGATACGGAATGCAATTAAAAGTTTTTATGTGATATAAATCACTCAAAAACACTTAATCTTCAAGAAAGCGGTGATATATTAAAAATTTAATGAGATAAAAACTCGGATTTACCATCCGTTGTGGAAATAGTTTACACACCCATTGGATTACATGAGAATGAATCATAGAGATGAAAGCACCTTAATGATTGTGGATTTAAGTGGTGGAACTAAGTCACCTCAAGGTAGACACTATTTATCTTTGTCACAATATCTTTGCTGTTATGAATGGATCAGGAAAAAAATTACTCGTTTTTGGTACAAATACCGTGACAGTATGTGGTGGTATAACAGCTGAAGTGGGTTGTACCAAAGTTAAGGCGGTGGAATTAAAAAAATACTTGAATTCCCACTCGATATTTTGTAAGTGTTGAAATATTACTGAGTTGTATCAAACAGTTAGACGTATCTAGTCCACTATCTAGCACAAGTGATGGATATTTGTGGTATCCATGATCAACTTCTCCATTAAAGAATACATCTGTATCATTGGCGGGCGGTATCATTGAGGATTGGCCGAGTCATAATGCTGGTGGATAATCACATAAAGAGAGTGGGCTGGTTTTGCAGTTGAATCGTAGAAAATGGGTATTATTTGAAGGCTTTGCGACTTTAACTGGTGAAATTCGATAGAACAGATGAGTTTAAACGGTCATTCGGGAGAAAATAATTGTTTGCGACACTATTATGTCCAAATTTGGACTTTGACTGTGCGCAATTCGGTCCCTTGCTATAAAAAATAGGTTAAGCCGTGCTTTTGAAATTAGGAATTTTTGTTTTTGATTGGAAACGAAACCAATAGTTTATCGAAGTGAACGAAACATCGGAGGTTTTGTTTCCTAGAAAAATGTTAAGCTAAAATATGCATAATTACTAGTAATCAGAGATTTTATTTTATTATTTTTCCAAAGATTTTCAATGCAAATATTCATGTTATGCAGCCCAAGAAAATAACAAATGAGGATCCCCAAGTCACTTCTAGATGTGTTGTATTCCGCCGCGCGTAAAAGAGTCTACGAAAGTCGCCACTGGCGTCGCTGACGGACAAAGTAATCCGAATTTCACGGAGAAATAATTTAGAATTAGGACAGCTAACCACAATGTATTTTCCTAATGATGCGATCTATCAAATTCATAACTATTTAGTGCAATTCCTCACAATTATATAATTATGCAGCAAATATTTAGAAAAAAAATAGATCACTTTGCATTCCTCACCGCGCTGCGGGCAATTGTGAAGGTAGTTTGAAAGCGACCAAAGTGGAAACAAAAATAAGAATTCTGAGGCTTGGAATCTCCTCTAGGTAACCTCCTTACTGCAGTCCTTCATTTCCGCCTATCCCATACCAGTCCTCGTACCACGTAAAGAAAAAAAACGGAGTTATAATAATCTTCTTTCCAAGGTACTTGTCCTATTATTTTCCTCTAGGGATTTTTCCATCAATTTTTCCTTCCGTTACGTTTCCCAAGCAACCGCTGCAATGTCTCATTTTGCCAATCAACCGTGCTCTTGATGAATTCTTCACGGGTTCTCAGCCAGATTAATTCTTTCGTATAAACCGACATTTCGAAAGACGATATGTGTCCCATCTTCAAGGTCATCATTATTATTATATCTAAACCACCGAATACAGCTCATATTCGCCATTTTAGATCGGGGTATTCAACAAATTTTAACAGTCAAACGTACACGAACAACCATGCCCTGGATAGGTGAAAACTACCCAGGCGGGTCTCGAACCCGCGACCTCTTCTTTGGGAGGCGAGGATTTACCCCGTCGCCACCGAGACCGGCCATGTTACTCTTTGAAAGTCCAATTTCACCCCGAGAAGAATTCATCAATAGGATTCAATAGGAGAAATTAAAATCGTTAAACCGTGTTCTTCTTTGGCGTACAGTAAACCATTGTGTGCTATCTTCTCCTGCTCTTCTATACAACTCCTCGTTTCTCGCCTTATTCTTTAATTCCACATTTATCATCCTCCTCCAGATTTAAAAGACTAATTCTGTTCTGGGGGGTGTTTCAGAGTCTCCCTTTCCGAGCGGATCGGGAGACTTGACGCGGATTCTGCGTCACTTACTATCGGCCAGGAAATCCGTGCGTTTCAGACTGGCTTCCATCGACTCAAGGCCGGCTTTCCTATCGGATAGAAGTCGAGTGGGCTAGAGGTGCCGGAAACTCATTCCCGTGGCGAGTGGAGATATGTTATATTGCTGTTTTTTTATTAAGTATTTGGCTATAATAAAATCATACCACTTTATTTCATGAGTGCTGATATATGCGGATATTCTGATAGAGTAATATAAGTGCAAGTGACTTTAATTCTCGTGCAAATTAGGCGATAAATAGGCAGACTGTATCATTGACGGTACAAGTTCGTTTGCGTTGTTATTTGGACGAGTAATTTGGCAAAAAGAACGTGAAACAAGTTGGAATGCATGGCGTAACGACTTACAAATATGCAGGTAGCATAATGCATTGAATACGTGTCCGTGGGTTAGGAAGTATAACAATTTGTATAGTTTGAAATGATTGTGTGTGTGTGTGTGACTTGACATCGTAGTCACATCGAAATTAGACGTGGTTATGTACCTAATTCAGCTGATTACGTGGTACATGGTTTCAGTACATTCCATGTACATTCTAAATATTCATTTTAATATGAAATACTAGTTCAAGCATAACGGGAATAGCCACGATAACAACTATACCGAAGCTCCCTCATACCATCCTTCTATTTATAGGTTACAAATTTCGGCCTTTTTGTAACAATTGACGGTGGCGCAGCGGGTTAAGGCAGTATGCAGCGAGGTAAAGGTTATAGGTTCGATTCCCTTTTGCAGCGAATATTTTTTTCTTTGTGGAATTATCGCTCACTGATATATAATTTAGAAGATGTATTTCAAGTTGCATCAGTAGCAACAATTTGTCATTTTCGTACCAAATAAAATGGTGTTATAGAAATAGCCGAGAACGTGCAAAACAGATAACAAACTAACAAAATTATTTTGCGTTATTTTAACGTACATAACTCGAGCCATTACTATTAATGTACACTATTCAACCTAATGTAATCGCTATATTTTCTTCCAGCGTACCTCCACTTTCACGGAAAATTTTTAAGACGTTTACGGCATATCATGAAGGCCATAACATTATTTATGATGGTCAATATTCATATTTAATTGAGATACTGAATGAAAATATGACAATTTGGTTAAACAATTGAGTAAATAAACCATATGTTGTTGGAAAAAATTATGGATTTCGTGACTGCCTGTAATTTAGTTCTCAAGAACAATCAACTATGCTCTCACGAGAATGACAGAACAAACTCGTTCAAAATTTTCCTTCATTCCCGTAATTTGCTCAAAACGACAGGGTATTACGTTAAAAAAACTACATACGAACAATTCTAAAATAATTTTACCCGGCAACAACGTCAATTATGTGACAATGTATCAATTAGCACTTATTTATGCCCGTACATACCTTTCGCCTCCCTTGTCAAGTATCAAATCTTGCGGGAGGTTATTTTCGCTGCTCACTTGTCACTTGAAAATTGTGACGTTTTCTCGTTTCCCGGAGGAGGATGACTGTTGACGTCATACCAAAAGCGGAACGCTTTCCGATAGTATGTGTGAAACGCACGGAAGACGAGCGTAGGATAGGTTCCCGATCGACTCGGAATGAATCCGTTTCCGACGCCGCCAATCCTACGAGACTCTGAAACACCCCCCTGCTCACTTTTTAAATTGATCCAAGCTATTGAACCAAAGAGTGTCTCTACCCGAATGTTTTCAGGTACTCTTTCCTGGTGGCTGTTCTTATGCCCGTGGTCCCTAGTGATGGAGCTGCCTTGGTAAGTGATTGGCTCCACCTGCTCCAATCTCTCTCTATAAACAAGAAAGTCAGTGACTGATGTTAAATAAAAATTATTATTACGTAAAAAACCTTTCGAATTATTCAGTCTCAGAGCAAGGAAAAAAAGAAAAAAAAACCAAAACTAGTTTAAAAGAACAGCCCATTAAAGCTGCGCGACGCACCTATTACGTTTAAAAATTTACCCGAAGAAAATTACTTGCCATGCACTTATTGTACGCAAAATTTTCGGGCGTAGACTAACAGATGAAGTGCATTGGCGAAACACATATACGGCATTATTGACCAAAATGTGAGTGAAATGCTTGCGTACGGGATTTCAAAGACTCGCTTCCAAAGAGATTTGCCGCTTAAAGTTATTTTATTTTCTTAAAATAACAGATGAGTGCCTCTGGTGGCATTTATGTGATTCTGACGCCGAAGTTTGAGGACGTGTTCTAAGCTTGAAATAAATTAAAATTGTGAAAATTTTACGTTGTACTAGCACGCTTTGTTTAAAATATTTCATTATTCACTGTATACCGTTGATTAAAGAGTTGAATGTCTTTATTCGGGTGAGGTTGAGAATAAAAGCCCCCTCTTTCCCCTAACCCCACGTTAGCGTCATTGCATGCATACATATAAAGGTAAATTAACATTAACAATAGAAAAGTATGCCACTACAATATTCACTATTAGTGAAAGGTAAAACTAGATATTAAGGATGAAAGGTTAAAATTTCCCTTGTATATGTGGAAATGTTTTGTAAAAAAGATTTCTGTTCGTGGGAAAAAACATGAGGGTAAGGGAGTAATATCCGTCAGGGAAAAAAGTTACTGCAGGAGAAATGTGGAGTCCCTTATAAGCACAAGAGGGATGCTATTGAGAGAAGGCGTTCACAAAAAAATCTTTTTTCTTATTTTATTTTTTCCACCATTCTCAGTCTGTGATAGACGCGTGGCGGAGACGCTGATCCTTGTGGTACTCCTAACTACTGGGTCACTCCTGGTCGGCTCCGCGTGTGATCCTTCTTGCCTCAGTCAAATACCGCGTTAATTATGGACGTCTCGCGGTCAGATCCATAGCAGGCATTACCCCCCATTCACTCGCCGCCTCTAGGACGTGTTGGGTACGAGGGAAATAAGGTGGTTGTTTGTTCATGCTCCTGCCAGTCGTCTGTTAACCCCAGACGCGGGATTAGAAAAGACTTTTGTTCCCTCCGTGAATGAAAGCTATGCGAAGTCTTTATTAAAGAAATTGAAGTGTGAAGCAACAAGAGAATGCCGTTTGGACATTCCATTGGAAGGTGTCACAAATAATTAATCACATTTTATGAGTTTTGGCCTATGCATCAATAAATAAAATTTTACTGGCTACGATAATTATTCGGCTAACTAGAAAACTGAAATTAATGTTGGGAATTCTATGAGAATGGTATTTTAAAAAAATTAATGGATTTTTCCGAGTTTTTGATAATACATAAATTTCAGCGAGTAATGCTGATTTTAGCCACTTCATGAGCTTTACGATTTTTTTACAAAACACTTGAAAATTATCGAAATAACGGAAAGATAGACCTCAAATTATCATATGGAATACATATTGCAGAATTTGAAGTGAGGATACGTGCTTGTTAGCTGTTAAAACATTGGCTGATAGGGAATTGAGTGGAGAGTTGCGTCGAGTAGATCATAGACTTGCTGACCTGTAATGGTGATATAAGGTTTATTTTTTATTGAATGGCTTAACAGAACCTTAATATTCACCCTCATCAGCAATAATTTCACCTCGGGCGAGTTCAATTAAATTTATATTCATGATTTTCAATGAAAGATTCTAATGAAAGCAAGCCGAATAAAAGGTTTTCATAATTGATCAATACATTTACTTGAGTCGTTATCAAATACCCCTAAAATTACACATTTTAACACACTATTAACTGCAGTTTAATTTTACTTTTAATGCAAGCTGTGAAGCTTTCCCTATTTTTATTGTGCTTGTCAACATAGCTATGCATTAATACACACATCATCGTATTATTAAAATCCTTTAAAAATCACAAAAGTAAGGCTGTATGAGAATAAGATACTATATACTGTATTGTATGGCTCTGAGATCTGGAAACTTAGCAAATAAATCAGAAAAAATTATAGTCTTCGAAAAAAATCCTCCACACTCTTCATGGCCGAGTATAAAACCAAAGCACCTGAAGGATACAGACCAACAGGGAATTTAGGGTCCTCTACTGAAATCCCGAGGTCAATTCTGAGGCCCGACTTAACCGCTTCCACTTTAATTTTCTCACTGAATATCAAGCTCTTATACTCTATTTATTTATTCTGTGGTTCTTTAGGATTTAATGGTAAGTGATGCAATGATATTTTGTATTCATGAATTGCCATGAGAAAATATACCCCTGGACTGGGAATCGAACCACGGACCTTAGGATTTCCGGGTCAATGCGGAGACCACTACGCTATCCAGGTTCCTTGATACCAATGGAAATTGTAATGCCATGTCCCTTAATTCCCATGGCTGGAAAGCCAAAAAGTCCGAGGTTCGATTCCCGTTCCAGAGGAATTTTTTCTCATGGCAATTCGTGTATATTTCACCGCCGTTCGCGCGACAGGATTTCAAATATTACGCTGATGTTTTGTAGTTTTTAATCAACGTAAAACCGTGAAATATAAAGGGATCATCCAAAATCGAGAAAACAGCTATCGCTTCTCGTACAAAATGATTTTATTTCTTCCAATGCATCATATTTCATGAAACATGACTACTCTACGTACATAATGGATGTTTTAGCATTGTTTATGACGAGCTAGATCCGTCGTTTCAGCTTTCAGCGCAAGGAGTCAAAAGCAGAAGATTAAAATGGGCCGGCCAAGTGAACAGGAGGTAGCTTGACTCCACACTGACTGAGGATGGTGACAAAATCTTCCACAAGGCAGGCGACCATTGGGGTGCCCAAGGCTACAGTCCGGAGGTTAAAGATATGAAAAGGCTCAACTTAACAGCGGAGCTGATTCAAGACCGAGACGGATGGCGAGAAGCTCTTGAAAACATTTTGGGGTTTGAATGGTCACTTATATAGATAGGAAATCCGAGGCCAACATAACGTGAACAATTCTTACAGCATCTTTAATCTCCAAATACCTTTTACTGGGTTTTGGCTACTCACTTTTTACCGTACAAGCTCAATAATCTGAGAAAATCTGAGAGTGTCGTGAAGGTGGAGATTTAAATTTATATTTAATTAATTCTAAGCTGCATTGGCACATCACTGGATTTAAATCGCACCAATATCTTGTACAATTTAAATTCTGCACGCAAATTTCCAAGTTAAACGCGGAAATTTTCGTGGTCTCCTTCAGACGATTTCCAAAACGTATTGCAGATAGTAAATATTTACCAGCTGCTACAGATTTCCGGAATATTTTATCCAAAATTCAATTCTTCTGACAGAAAAATACCAAAAAAATATTGAAACTTAAGATAGGATTTTTTTTGTTGGTAATTTACAATGATGTCTTATCTGGGAAAGAAAGGGAACCGGGCTGGTTCCATTATTGAACTGCGTTTGGACCGTTGCTAGTGTAGGTACTCCGAAAGAGCGCCAGTAAACGCGTCGTCCTAGTTTCTGTTCGAGAATAGACTATAGATACCCTAGTAATAGTCGGGAGGACTATTTCCCTCTTTCTATTTTCGCATAGTGTGGACTGAATGCTTCATAATAACATCATCTCCTTCCGAGAGAATACGTTTAGCGGAAGACAACCGACCTAAGCGCTACGTTCCCCAATTGAGTTTCAAATGCACTTACCCATAACGAATTAAAAGGATCTGAAACTCTAAAGTCTGCAGAATTTTTCGATGCATTATTCTTCATGCGTTTTTTCAAAAATTTCGTGCACTAGTGACTTTATTCAATTAAGGTTTCCGGGTAAACATGATGTCGTTGATTTTTGCATCAGCAAGAAAATGCAGTCGGTATTTCATTTTAGAGTAGAGACATCGAAGGTTATCAATCCGATATTTTTGTACCTTTATCTACGTATATTTTTTATCACATGAATATAGTGGGCCTGAAATTAAAGGCGTTCGTAACTTTTCCAGGAAACCTTATAAACGCACCCCGAAAGGCAATTTGATGGGAGTAGAAAGCATCCACCACAGCGCTATTTCGATATGGAGTTACGCCTATATGTAAGTGACCCTTTTTTGACTTGACTAGAACCCATTTGAAGCGCAAAATGTATTTCCCGAGAAATTGGAAAAGCTAAAAGAGATAAAAAATTAAGCATATTTTTGTTGAGAACTGAGAGATGAGCTCTGAATAAAATATGGCTTCGAACGCATTCTCTCTGGTTCACCCAACATCCATCTACATCTACATAATACCATGCGAGCCAACTCTAGGGTGTTTGGCAGGGGGTGATCAATCACCAGCATATTTTTGGACTCCCACATGCACACCTCACCGTCTAAAAAAACGTCCCGTATACTAACAAACTATACTACTATATGCTGTTAGAAATAATAATTGAATTAAGAAACATGCATTAATTTTTACATATGTTAGTAGGCTACACTAAAAGTTATGCAATCTACTTACGAGTTCTATTGTGCTATCCAGTCTCGTAATAAATCTATGTGTGTATATCATAATGCCGCTCAATCTATGACTAAACCCGAAGGTTAGGAAAGGTGAGGATAGTTAAAATGAAAGACACTTCGTTTCTTCCACAAGTTTATAAAAATTTATATTTTATGACTGGCTTCGGCGATTACACCATTATCAAATACAGATGATATGTGGTGGGAGCCAGGGGCGGATCCAGGATTTTTTTCTGGGGAACACAGGCAAGGCCGTATCCAGGATTTTGTTCTGGGGGGGGGGGGGCACAAGGATACCTCGTCATGCAAAATGAACGCAATGATAATGGGACCGTATTAAAAATCTTGCATATTTTTTAAGGGTCTGGGGGGGGGGGGGGGGGGAACGTGCCCCCCCCCCCTAGATCCGCCTATGGTGGGAGCAGGTTTATATATACTATGGTTGCTAATGTGGGGGTGCGGGGGGGAAGAGGTTTGGTTTCAAGCTGGGACTGTTAATTACTGGAGGAGAACAAGGGGGGGGGGGGGCGGGAAGACAGTTTTTGTCAAGTGGGTTGTGGGGGTGGGGGACTTGGGAGGGTGATGAGTAATAAGGGGGAAGGGTTGGGAAAGGTCATGTCATTGACCAGGTTTCCATTTGGAGCTATCTCCCGAATTTCTAAGGTTTCTCCTTCCTTTACTGGTAAAAAGGAGTATTTCTGGGTCAAAACTTGGTGCCCCATTTCCAAAAGGTGCCGGGCGAAAGCTGACGTATCATCCTTGTTCTTCTAACACACCCTGTATTTCTTCATCCTTGTCTTGAAGTCTCGCCCCGTTTGGCCGATGTAGCAATAATCACATTTATTACACTTTAATTTATAAATGCCAGATTTTAATTTGTGTTCAATAACATCTTTAATATTATTTAACAGTCTTCCCAAGGCATTTTTATTATAAAAAGCTATCTTATATTTATTTTTAGGGATAGCTTGCGTTACAGCATTTGATAAAGGGCCGATGAAAGGTATTTTACACCATTTTGTTGAAGTGCTAGGTTCAAAGGGTAGCAAGGAACTTAACTTGGAGTGGGCAATATGCTTTAATTTCCTATTTAAAATCCGTGTGATTAAAGATTGCTCGTATCCTTTGTTATGAGCAATTTTTCGTATGGTATTTAATTCCTGTTTAAAATCAGTTTCCCGAAGGGAAATGTTAATAGATCTCACCTCATACTTTTTATTTATATAATGCCGCATTATTGAAAAAAAACGCAAACAACTTACTCAAGTGGGACTCGAACCCGAGGTTTCCAGTTTTAGAGGCGATAAATTTAGCCTTTAGCGTGTAGATATCACACATATTCTAGGTAGGCGGGTCAGTTCCTCTCCTTGTGCCCGATGGATTCTCCTGTGGTTTACACCCGGCATCATTCGATCATAAGCTAAGCTTTCTTAACACTAGGGAGCCATGCTACCCACAGATGTTCACCTAAATGTAAATTCAATTAATTTTTTGGACGAAGGTGTATAAAAATTTTTGATAGCACCGTGTTACATTTAAGCGAGAAAAATTTGCAGATAAAAATATAAATAGTTTTTTTTATTTCTTGGCTTCTAATTTAAATTGAGTGTACCGGGGCTAGCCACGGCGATAACTTTACGATTTCACCCAAAATGCGCGAAAATTCTACAGAGATGAATTCATTCACTTTGCCCGTGATTCGAACCCGGATAAAATTTTTCCACTAGTGGGATTACGTCACGGAGGCTTAAATGGATAAAGCACAGGACCGGAAATCAAGGGTTCCGGGTTCGTATCGCGGTCAAGGCAATTATATCTGTTATTGTTGAATTTTCGCATTTTTATCTAACGGAAGATAAGTTTCTTGGAGTGTAGTCCTTGTGTTCAAATATTAAAATGCATCTTTTTGCCAGCGCTTAGGATATTTATTTTCCTTCGTCAGAGCTTGAAAAGAAAATGCGTATGCTTTCGAGATACCGACAAAATAAAGGGTTATAAAAATTTTAATGCAATTTACCGATTCATAAAACAAACAAATTTAGTGGTAAATTAACAAAAAGGAATCTATAAGTTTGACGAACATCTTTGCATGAATATATGTGTATGATTACTAAAATAATAAAATGCAAGGGTACCTATCAATTTTGATTCACAAAATTATCTATCTAATTGTCCCAGAGTCACTTATTGGTAGATATAGAATATAGATTCATTGTCATATTTCCAAAGGTATGATGAGAACAATAAAAAATACATTAACATATAGAAATACTCACATTAGCAAGTCCTCAAATTCATAGCGAAAATTCTCAACTAGAAAGTTATGCAATAGTATTTTGATGGCTTATAAATAATGTATTATGCTTTAATTGTGTTATTCGGATATTTTTTTTTACAACTTTTAGTTATTGGAAATATATTTATACACAATTTCTTCAAAAATTATTGTGTTAAAGTATTTTCAGCACCTAAAATTTTGATATTTTTAAAATCGAAGGTAAAGATATTAAAAATAAATGAAACCATATTTCATCTGCGAGGGTAGTCCGTTGGTGTTTAAGGAATCTCTTTGATAATTTAGCATTCAGTGCGCCTGCCATGCAGCCGGGGGTCCTTATGCGGGGGATATGGGCCACTGTTTGAGCTTATTAGAGCGCGCTGTGGAGGAGCGCACAGTACGTAAAAGGATTTGGGTGCGGTTATATGCAAGAGGCAGCTGTCTCCCCCGGAACGAAGCGCGAATACCCCCCATAGCAAGGGGCATTCCCCCACCTTCTACTGCTTCCTGACCTTCCGATCCCCTCCAAATCGTGTTTTGCGCGGCACCAGCCGGGACAATGAATGCCCCTTACGGTGAGCCTCCTCCTTGCGAGAGCCGTGTGTTAATTCACACCCTGATCACCACCGTCTGCACTGCCTTGCGGTCCTACCTCCACGGCCCTTCGCCTCCGTGTTTAAGGACACTGCATTCCATTAAAGAGCCTTCCGGCGCTGCTGCGTGATTAAAATAACAATTGTTCATTCGATATTTTCGGAAATACCGAAATTTTAAATACAGCAAGTAATTTAACCAAAAGATTATTTAAAGGTATTATGAAATTTAACAATAGATATATATATATTTCCAAAAATAAAAAAAAAAGTTGAATAAGAGATCAGATAGCGAGATTTAAGCAAACGTTAATTTTATTTAATTGATCAAAATTGAGATTTAACTAGAGACTATACATATTTGCATAGGTTCCATCAATAAACAAATCACGTTATTAGTAAAAAAATAGGTATGTCAAAATTTTAGTCTCTCCTTTTTAATTAATTTAAATTTGAATTGTTTTATTGTCTATGTATTTTTTTCATTTTATTGCTGCATAAAACTTAGTTTTAGCCTTTTATGTATCAAAACTATGTACTTACTCAAATTCTTTTGTGGCTCTGATCAAGGTGTATAAATATACCGAAATGTTTGCCAATCCTTTGACGGCAAAAGAAAGTTTACCTATCGCAAGAATTTACTAAATAATTGTAAGAATTCAGCTTTAAATAAAAAATTTTCCTATTATACTTACTCACACTTCTGTTTTGCAATTAAATTTTTCAATGACTTTTGATTTCAATTTGGGCAGTAGAGTGCAGTCCCCAAATTTTATTTTTAGCGGAGTTAAAATTTTAATATATATCAAATAACTATAATATTTATGTTATTACCACGGTAATATTATGATGAGCATCACAACAACAAATTTAGTCTAAATAATTTAACCTGAAATTTTCAGTGCATAGAATTTTTCACTTGCTTAGCACTCGATTCACTTTAATTTTTTGGCACTAATTTTTCCTGGAAATTCCTATTCCTGGTGTCATTAAGCTGAGGAACAGGTTGAAATAAATTACTGGCAAAGAGCAAGCAAGACTGCAAAAATTCCACCAGAAAAAGTCATTCACCTCGATCGATCAATGCGAATAATTTCTCCTTTGTGTAATTTTCGCTCAATATGTGCATTGCGTGTGACCTCTTAAAGTTTTAACCGTGGCTAGTCCTGTATTACTTAACTTAATAGCGAGGAAAGTACTTTTCAAAATTAACTTTTTCCAATAATATAATTCGCTGTATCGGGTATGTCTTTATGTAATAAACTTAACATAATGAAATGTTATTATAAAAACTTTGCAATTCCACGTACATAATTTATGCACGACCGAGGTTTCGATGTGGAAATCCATACGAAGGACAGGCTAATTTTCCTTGTTGTATATTATGGAATTCTCTTTCATAAAAAAGGCAATTGCGTAGTCTCTAAGTAGGCCTTACAAAATTCACACCCTCATCCCACCTACCCCTTATATCTTCGTCATTCCCCTCCTCCGCTAGCCCCTGTTCAGGTCCACTGCATTCCATTAGGCCGGGCTCGCTAATGCCTCCACGCCGAAGGCAGCGCCACGGCGGGTTTACGCCGAAGCTCCCACGCCCGCCTCATAATACTCCCCCTGAAGCAATCCTTCATGTTTGGGCCCGGAACGCGTGTTCAATGCATTCGCGGGCCGTCGACGACTCAACCCCTGCATTAGATGCGAAGGCGGCATTTGTAATGGACAATAATGAAGCCATTTTGCACGCGGCGAGAATGTGGCTCCACTGTTTCGGTGAATGGTGTAATGTGAATGGGTATATTTTTATCCGATTTCGCGGAGGGTATTATGCGCCTATGAATTTGCATCTTAGCTCGTTGTATTGCGTGCAATGCGGAGAGATTTAGGGGTCCATTTAGTACCTCACGAAGGATTTCAGCATCCTCCATTATATGCTAGTTACATTATTCCAAATTTTCGGTTGTATTTCAGCACTTGAATGTATCTTCTTTGTACTATCGTAGAGAAAATATATTCGTTAGTTGTTACAAACATATTTTAATTCAATTTATCATGACAAGGAATTTGAGTAATTTTCATGGCATTCTCCGGTTATTTTTATTTGAAAGGACGAATTAAAGATGCTGAAGAGATCCAGTTTCACTAATCTGTGGGTGATCCGGGCTGTTATGTGATGATGTTATAAATACGGAATTATTTGAAGTATTCCAAGAGGAGGTCAAAGGAAATATCTTTAAAATTTACCACAGAACCGTAATATTCGAAGCATAAGACAAAAAATGCCCTTTTTGCAAAATTTATCCATAGACTGGATAACAGTACACTTGAATGTAAGATTTTAACTTTCCCGGCGAACAATATGTATAAACTCTTCTCGGGAATAGCCGTGAGAATGGGTAACAAGTCGGTACCCGAAACGTCGGCGCTCTTACAAAATCTTACCCGCGCGGTATCCCGAGAAGAGTTTACACCACAATTGAATATTTATAATACACCATTTATTATTTGCGCACTACCTTTTCGGTATAAAACAAAAATAATAGTCATATACTAAATCAAAATTTTTAAAAACATATAAGTTAATATCTGGAAAGAAATTAATCCTGATACGGAAATAATAAGCAAAAGAAAATCCCTAGCAAAAGTGATAATTCCACTAACGAAACGTTAGTTCAAAATGAAAAAATAGACTTAAAAGAGTATAACCTCTTTTATATTATACATTAATGAGTTTCGTATTTGTTAATGTTACTTTATGAATGTACCGCAATAGTAAACCAGTTTTTACTACAGTTGATACTACCTTAGATACAAGTAAATAATAAGTAATAACGAGGCCAATATCACTCCTTCACAGAGACAGCACACCTCATAACGCTAGCTATTCACCTGTCATAGCAAAATGCATACACGGTTAACTGGTAGTCGAAGTAATTGCTACGCAAGTTGTCGTGAATTTTAATGGAAAATAAAGGAGGTTTGCAGTTTTTTTTGGAATAGAGTTATGAGGAGGGATATTTTATCGGATTTTTTGGAAGGAATTATGCACCTATGAATTTGCATCTAAAGTCGTTGAATTGCGTGCAGTGGGGAGAGCTTAAAGAGGCCAATTACTACCTCACGAAGAGCTTCAGCATCCAAAGGTCAAAGATGACAGCGCCGCAAAAACACACTATTCCAAAAATCACAGATAAAAATTTCTCTTCGGGTTCTGTAATAATGCTCCTCCTGATCTGAAATTCATCATATTTTACCGAGAAATGTTTTAAAAAAGGGGAAAATACCACATCAGTCTAGTTTGACTTATATGGAGGTATTCCGGAAAGAATTTTTTTTTTTTAATAATAACAACTTTATTTGCAATATACAGCAAAAAGAAAATATGATACAATGTCTTGCATGAAAATCATTACATGATCCTAACCTTTGTTTTTTACAATTAAATCATAAATACACAAGTGGAAAAATAATCCGAACAATAATACAATCTTGTATACATATTCATATAGCAAGTGAATAATTACATTTTAAGTCCTCCTGAGCCACTGGCTCGTCAGGAGGTGCTTATGTAAACAAACATATAGAGGGCAAATTAAACTCATCATGACAATTGATCATTAAACTTATAACTAGAAAAATAACTAAGAAATTATTTTACACTAATTATACATATTTACAAAATTTGTACGTAGAAAATAATGATTTTACATTAGTTTTTTGTATTATTTTTCAAGTAACATTTTCTTACAATTTCGTTTTAATTGGGAATAGGTTGTTATATTTTGTATTTTGTGGTTTACATAATTGATCAATGTTGGTACTTTCACTTTTAACATTCTCATTCCATAGTTGGTGTAGGATTTAGGAATTTCATACAGCTCTTTACCTCTCAAAATCATTTCAAATTTGTTTACTTTCTTAATTTTATATTTATTACTAAAGTAATTTGCTGTAATTAGTATGTACTCATAAAGTTGATTTAAGGGTAGAACACCTATGTCCTTATACACCAGTTTAATATCAGGTACCTCTTTATAGTTTTCTAAATTATGTTTACATCTGTAGATTGTTTTGACTATTCTATTTTGGGAATTAATAAGAGGGATTTTATGAACATTTGCAGTATTACCCCAGACTGTCAGACCATATCTTATTAGTGATTCTACCAGATCGTAATAAATATTTAATAGAATATTAGAATTAACATATGGTTTGATATGGTACATTTGGTAAGATATTTTTTTTAACTTATTATTTACTTTATATATATGTTCACCAAATTTAAAATTGCAATCAATAATTAATCCTAAGTACTTGTATTTTTCAACCTGGGTCATTTTGCAACATCTACACATTGTCACTAAGTAATTGTTATGCATGCAATCATGATCATTTATTTTTAAATTGATGGATTTATATCTACCCAATTTGCTTACTATATGCATAACTTTTGATTTTTTATTATTAATTAATAAATCGTGGTCATGAGACCATTGAGAGATTGAGTTTAAATCGTTTTGCATTTTTTGTTGTGCTATGTCAAAATCTTTGTGCGTACAGATTAATGCTACATCATCAGCAT
Organism: Ischnura elegans; assembly: GCF_921293095.1. NCBI lineage: Eukaryota > Metazoa > Arthropoda > Insecta > Odonata > Coenagrionidae > Ischnura > Ischnura elegans. The sequence goes on along the minus strand of NC_060255.1, from coordinate 63,065,382 downwards.
ATAAAATTACCCTGCTATGCTTAATGCGTGAGAAAATACCATTTATGTAAATTGTAAAGAGAATAGGGCCTAATATAGAGCCTTGGGGGACACCATGATTCAGATTTTTCTTATAACTTGTAATATCACCCAACTTAGCAATGATCTGTCTCCCTGTGAGATAACTTTTGAACCATTCGTGGATATTTCCTCTGATACCAATATTATAAAGAATGTGAAGTAAAATTTTTATATTAACAGTATCAAAAGCCTTGCTGTAGTCAATAAAAGTTAATAGTATTTTATTTTTCCTATTCAGGTTGAAATTTACAATATATATGTACATAGTTAAGTTATGCATACTTCTGTTTTCTGCTATGTTCCTAGTTTATTTAGCTAAGGGTGAAAATTTAGTATTCGTTACGTTCACAGGTTAAGGAAAAAGCGAGGGGAAAAATAAAATTGCCGTATTAATATCGATTGTATTACCAAGGCTGGAGAAAAATTACCCTTCCATTGCTCTACATGTATCACTCTCCTCGTGAATAATTTTTTTTACGAGAGAAGAAGCTAAATTTTCAACGAAAGCATTTTTGGTGCCACCTTATTTGTTGTGAAACTATGGAAATCCATGGTATCCTCCCGTGGTCGAAGCCTCTATCCCAAACTTTTTGTACCGCTCTCTTCGGACCGTTTTCCTGTTTGGTAGTAGCTATTTATCACGCAGCAATGGCGAGAAGGCGAATTTAAGCGAATAATTTTTCGCACCTGGGATTGTGACGTCGCCCTATCTCAGTTTGTAATCGGGTTAGAGCAGATCGCGACTCTGTGCTCTGACCGCGTATGTCCCTTCCTTGGAATGCAATCGGCTTAACACACCCTTCTTAGCCTGTTCTCGGATTCTCTCCCATAATGCTCATCATTCGCCTGATCCCCTGGTCGGGATGTCTTGCAAAACTAGAAGAAAACTAAGAAAGGACTCGTAAGAGGATTGAATAGTGTACGAATAAAAAATGATTTCAATGTGGTCATTCAATCTGGGATGAAATTGCAAATCCTCGTTTAGGCTTCCGCGGTGTGGTGAAGATTCAGACATGCAGAGCCCTAAAAATATGGCTTCAAGAACTCCAAGGAGCCACAAGAAATCAGAAAATGTGCCTATCAGCAATAGCAAGGCACATCTGGAGTGTGCCCACTCAATTGACTATGAAAACGAATGCAAAGTTATTTTTGCTAATAGGGAGAAAGTATCCCATCCTCGTATTATTAGGGAGGCGATAGAGACTATGAAATCCACGAAATCCCTAACTAGGGAATATGGGTACCAACTATCCAACTAATGGAAAAGAGTGCTCAAACCAACTCGGGAGAAAAATAAAAAGGAAAACGCCATTGATGACGGACCAATAAGAACTCTCTGGCCTTTTATATGGACCAATGAAAAGACATCTGACTCTGACGGATGTGCATTTGGGCGGATCGGAAAAATCGATTTTTTTCAAATTTATCTGGCCCAGTGAAAAAAAGTTGTGGGACCGATCAAAAATAAGGCCTGAAAATTTTGAGACCTCTAGGTGAACCCCTGACCCTCGCTCAAATACAATTTAGGGGGGAGGGTCAAAATTCGTAAAATATAATATGGTCATTCCCTAAAGATTTTGCCGAGTTACTGTACTCATAGAGCAAAAATTTCGTGCATTTTGACGTATCTGCCACCGTTTAGCCACGAAATGCCTAATTTGAGTCTGCGACCGCGAAGAAAATATTCCAACGCCCACGCAGCGTCGCGGATACAAGAGCGGCAAGCCGATGCCTTCCCCTCCCCGCTTCTCCCCCTTTCCACGCCTCGAATACAGCAAAATTCATCCCGCGTGTGCTGCTTGGAGGGCTTTCATCTTGGATAATATAAATCGGAAGATGGTAGAAGGTAAAAAGGATGCGTAGTGAGACGACTTGTCCCTTATTTGGCACCTCGTCGGCGTTAAAAAAATCGATGTTATCAAAAGTTTAGAGAAGTTATGCATTATTTTTAGATCCGATAACGCAGGAAAGGAGCCTACGGTCTATGAAGAGGCCTCTCATGCTCATTGTGCATGTGTCGAAACCACTTCTTTGCACCTAGCACATTGCGTACGGTTGGCGAAGATTCTCGTCATTCAGGCGCGTCAACTGAAACCATTTTAAAGAAACCATAGGTAGGCGTTTTCTTTTGTTTTTCGTTAATAGCTATGAAAGGACGTATCGTAATATTTGACAACGTAAATTTATATTAACCGTGTGTATTCCAATGGCACCTCGCCCGAATTGGCTCATATTTTTAATCTGAACACCATGACCAGTTGCGTCGATCCTCTACGTTTAAATACCCCGGTAGGCTACGTGTTAATCAATCCGAAGAGGCCTGCTGTAATGCCGGCGAAACTGTCTTCTATGAAGGCTAAAGCACGTGGTTCATACCGCGTGTACCACTACTCTGAATGAAATTGCCAATCATGAAAAGAAGTAAAAGATACGTTGCGAAGACAAAACATTATTATTCTCATTCAGCCATCCCCTCTTAAGTTTAGAAAAAGGACTTAGATCATCAGGACTGTATACGAATAGTGCACACTCGTGGAAACGTGAAAGGCCTGGGGAATTAGGCCACCTCCGGGTAGTTTATTTTATTTCTTTTAGTTTGAATAATTACGCTTTTAAAATTAATTTTGTACTGTTTTGTAACATTTTATTCTTTTTTGTTTTAAAAACTAAGCTTTAGGTTAAAAGAAGGTTTTTAAAATACATTTTTTAATCTATCTTAATATTATCATTGAACTCGAATTTTACATTCGCTTAGTGCTTAAGAGCCGCAAACGGTGTTAAATGATCACAAATCGTTAAAATTTATGCTGGAGCTGAGCGATTAATGCAAATGCTAACTGTCAAAAATGGCTATTCACACTGCCTCAGAAAATATTGCAGCATTAAAAGATGGTGTTGTCATCTGGTTCTAATCTGCATTGAAAATTTCAAGGCGACAACTAATCGGAAATAGGCTTTCACTTTAGTTGCAAGATTGTTACCGGAAGGACAAGCAGAAAAGAAATTGACTCACTAATAACGCGTTAAAATAGACTTCAAATCTTTCACTGTAGGAATCTTGGTGACTGGATCATAAGGCTAGTGACTAAAGACTACCGGATTAACACTTTCAACCCGGAGGTAAAAAGTTTAACTTAGCAGTGATCCAAAACTTTTTTGTTATATAGTCTTAGAAGTGTTACATTTTATATACAATTTTTAAAGTTATTTAAAATTTGTTTTGCGGTCATCTATAGATGACGCTCGGATCTGACGAAGGGAAAAGGCTGCGGCGCTCGCAGTATTTTTACCTGCGGTAACCTTTGGAAGTCTTTTTTTCGAACTATTTCACATTTTTTATTTCTAGAGTGGATTTACATGATTACAGGTTATACATTCAGGCATTTATTTAGTTTTGAGTTTGGATTTTTTTATTTTTCACCATCATACCATTTTCATTATGAACAGTTTGAAAAATTATCTATGAAATTTGGAGAATTTTGGAACAAACGTCCATAAGCTTAATTTGAAGCTCTCAGAGTTGGTCCAAGAAATATACCATTTTTATGGTATATTTTTTGGATAACTCAGCAACCGACCATGGTTTCAACACGTAAGTGCCATTTTCAAGGTAAAAAAACCCAGTACTCTCTCGGTATATATACCCAGGCCAAGGTAGGAGGTGGGGGCATATGGAATTAGGAGTGGGGGAGTGGGAGGGGAAACGGTTTTGGTGAAAAAGTGAGTGAAGGACGAAAACATACATCGAGTGGTTCGGAGTGAAGGTCAGGGTTTTGACGTCATGGGGATGCATTTTAACAAAGGGGAGTCAGTACAAAATAAAACATCATTACAAAGTCCACCCGGGCTATTGGCAATTTCGAATTTTTCCATAAAATCTAGTTTCAGCCCTTTGTCAATTCAATGTAACACATGTATGACAAAATTGCTAAACTGGTTACAGAGCCATAAATGATTAGCGAAACAAGATTTACCGTCATTGTATACGTCAGTTTAAGCCATTCATCACTATTTTCAAAGATCATATCTGAAGGTAGCGAAATAAAATTTGTACTGGAGAACCTCGTTAAAAATCAACATTTTTAAATATTTCCATAAATTTGAGGACTGCCTCTCCTATAATCCGCCACTGTTCACTTAATTCGGTGTTGAGACTGCGTCCTATACTAACCTCAAAGCTGTAGAAGCTTCGAGCCGGTGGCCTCCCTCTCGCCATCTACATTCGCTGCCGGAAACACATTGGACAGTGCCCGCAGCGCCTCCTACACGCACTGCTCAAGAATGAGGACGGCTTCTTCAGTTGGCGCGTGGCACATGAATCTGACTTGACGGTCTTGCTCACTTGCTTAAGGTTATCAAAAATTTTCTTTTTGAAAAGTCAGATTTTAAACTGCGTTAGTAAAATAGATTTGAAACTGCATTGGGATCGTTCACACAGCCCGAAATCCTAATTTAGTGAGAGGATTAGCTCGATGGAAGGAAAAAATAAGGATGACGAAAAATTGCTAATATTTCTCTTTAACTAGGATACGGTTGAAATACCTTTTAGTGTAGTGTAGAGTGTGATTTCATTCAAATAAGTGGTAATATTTTTTTAGTTGCTTAGTTTGGAACTCTTTATTAATTAAAAATTTCGGGTTGATTTTTAGCGCACCAAAAACAAAACAATCGTCCTAAAAATAAGACGTTGAAGAACAATTGATTTTCAATCTGCCGTTAATCATCATTATTGTCTTCTTTTAGCATAGCATGACGCAGGTCTTTACTCTGTTCTCCTATTGGCCTACCGATTATTAGTATATATCCTTAGCTCCTACTTCGCAAAAAGTCATCTTAAAACTTTACTGTCATTGTACACTTAATATCCAATTCCAGCCCGCTATACGAAGGGCCAGTTCTGATCACTATTGCTATTTTAGGTATCATCCAATTGCATTCAATTAATCTAATTATTATCTAAAGAGGAAATTTACATGGCAAATTTTAACAGAAAACAATACTGAATTGTTTTAAGCCGTTTCATTTTAATTTGAAAAGTAATAACTATCCAAATTTCGTAGACCTAATTTGAGTGGTCCCTGAGATTTTGTGCAGCACTTCGCTGCCACTTTTGTTCCAAATATTTCTTCATTTCAATTATGATATCCATCCTAACTTATATGTTTTCGAACTATTTATTAAATGAGAAATGAACACAGGGAAATGAAATGGCATAGAACAATGCCCGCTACTTACTACCGACTGTTCTGAATATCCCCGCCGCAAATATTTCTATTAATTAATTAACTTCACAGAAGCAGCCATAAACCCTTGTCACTTCACTACATTATTACGAATACGCGGTGAAGTCATCTGTTAATTTACGGAATGGACATGCTTTAAAGTACGATAGTCAAAGCTCATATCTGTATGGAGCAGAAATTCACATTAGTACCTAAATATTGGTTTGAGCACCCGTTACCACTTTTTTCGACGGCTTGTCTGTAGTTATTTATGCTGATAGTATTTGTAGAATTTGACTTAAGCTCAATGGAGCATCATTCTGAGGGCTAATCTAAACTGAAGTTCTTGCATTAGCGCTGGATTGTTGCAGCGGAGACATTTATTAATTTGATTGATATAGCTTTGTAACGGATATATCCTTAATTTTTATCGCTATTTTGTTTTATCTTTTTATTTTTTATATTATTGATAAAAATATCTTTAGTCTTGATTTTAATATTTATTTATTCCCTTACCGCCGATAACAACACATATTAGCTATTTTGCATCGGGGTTTTCAACAAATATAATAATTGCACGTGTACGAAAAACCTTGGCCTTGATAGGAAACATCTACCGTGGCGGGACTCGAACCCGCGACCTCTTGTTTGGGAGGCGAGGACTTTATTTTCAATCTCCATCTGCCACCGTGTTCTGCAAAGAATATCAATGTCCTTTTATTTTCCGTAATCTCAACTTCAAATATTTTATTTTTTTATTATTTTCTCAGTGGCAATGCTTTAATATTTGTGGTTCGAGAGAATGTTAGGGGTACTATGATTCCCTGAAATTTTCAGATGGCTCCAAAACGTTTACGTCTGCGTGTAGTATACATCTGCATTTTACCTCAAAAATAGTTAAACGAACTAGAAGACCTACACACCGTGTCTTCTCGAACGTAGATTTCAATAGTTAAGAGTGATTTTACGTTTTTCCCAACTATCCTTGAAAAAAGGGTTATGTTTAATTTGTACATGAGAGGAATGCAGTTCCTAAGATAATAACGATATCCGCGTTGGGGTTACAATAACATGAGCTAAATGAAATTTGAAATCAATTACCGATGTTGTACATAAAAAACTAATGATTTTTTTCTTTTTCTTTTTTTTTTAGAGCTAGGTGTGCAGGAGATGGTTTAATGTAAATTGACATTTTTTTAATGACAAGTTTAACCTTCCTTTACGTAAATGATTGTTTTTGTATCAACAGATAGTATTTACTTCATACACATAATAAAGGAATGTTGTTGTTTTGAACATGGTTTGAATGAAAACATAATTGCTTACAGTTTATGTGTTTTATTTTCCATTTTTTTCGTCTCAAACAGTTTTTTTTACATAATTTATAAGTTTAAATATGTGCAACCTCAGTCGCTCGACAAGTTTCCATGTGATACTCAACTTCTGTCACAACATTTTTTAACAATACTCCGATTTGTTAATGATTGTTACTGCTCCATGAATCCTGCTGAACAAGTGGTTTATTTCGAGGAATTTTTTAAAATATAAACATTGCTTTTGATTAAATCCCACGAGAAATATCGCAAAGTTTGATATCTATTATCTTCTTATGAATCACTGAAATAGCACCATTCTTGTGTGATGATGTGTTATAAGTTTTAAAATCAGGCGTTCCAGTATCGTCAATGCATGTGCTTGTTCAATCCTAATGGGATTCGGTACAGAAAAATTAATCTGAACACTTAATAAAATATGAAGGAAAGTTCGCGATTCGTCAAAAACTGCTACGAGTGAACAGAAAGCATCGCATATATTTAAAACGAATTAGGCTAGAAGCCGCTAGAAACTCGGATGCTGCGCGCCATAGGCTTAGATTGCTTTAGCAGTTGAGATAGCGTACCTATCTTTAAAAGCGACACGGAGAACAAAATATTGGAACCCCACTATGTTTCCACGTCTGACAGAAATAATATATAAAAAGAGATATTTTACCATGACCTTACATGATATTGTTGAACGGAAAGGAATGGGAATTCGTTTTTTTCTCCGCACGGTAAAGGATTTAAATAAACGCTATGAGTAATTTCGTTTAAGCATTTCCTTTTTAAATGCAAAAGGTTGGTGTCCACTGTCCTTGCATCACCCCCCGCCATACACCCAAAGGGACGGATTGCGGGGTACCATATAGATGTAGATGAAGTCTGCAAGCTAAGGTCATGTTGACCACAAGATGTGATCTTATTATCAACTTCCTCCGCAGTGGCGTTGCATGCAAACAGAGCTTATAATTGCCGTGTTGTTACTGGGTGGATTCATTTAGGGTTTCCAACTGGTGGGGAGGTCAAAGTGCGATTCCGGGACACCCATGCCGGCACACTGCCTCCTTTCCCCACTTCCCACGAGAGGGCCTTAATCCGTGCGCCAGTCATGAATATTCGGCCGTGTAATCGCGGCGACCTAAAGTCCGCTGCTCTCGGCAAATCCTCCCACGCTAAATATGAGAAAAGATTGTTTAGGAGCAAAGAAAATGGGAGATTTGACCCTAAAAATAAGGTTGAAATAAAGAAAACAATTATAGTTCACGGAAATCATAGTCTGCTGGAATCGGGAAATTTTCAAATGGGCTAATTATCACTCATATTTGTGTTACGATCTGTAATAATAAATAAATAACAATGTGAGCCGGTTTTTTAATGCCTGGTTAGCGCTAACCATATAATCCGTATCTCGATTCTTGTAATAGGTAGCTTAAATCCACAGAATAGTGTATGGTATGATGTAACCTTCAACTTTAATTGGCGGTGACTGAAAAAAATTATTGCTCCCGGACATCACAGCCCTTTGGGATAATACAATTTGCAAATCAGCGTACCATCTCACTACTATCTTGTACGCCGTGTAAAAATAAACACGTACAAGAATACTCGTTTACATGTAAGCTTTTTAACAACCTTTTTTTGTATGTACATTCGCTTCTTGAGAGTGATTCACGTGATTCCTGGCCACGCACAGCTCCAATTTTTATATGAGATCAAGTGCATACTAGAATACGGATTTCTAATATTAAAATTATCATTAGATTTCACAAATATGTGTTACCCTCGGCAAAAGTAAACAAAATACGATTCTTTTCTGCAACTAAAAATTAATGGACCATACACTATTCTGTAGATTTAAGCTACCTATTACAAGAATCGAGAATTAAAAAATAAGGGGGTCTTGAAACAAGAAAAAAATATTTCAATAAATTCATAAAATTAATTCCGTTATGTACTCAGCATCAGGTGCTATTTTTATTCCATTTTATCTCAAAAAACAAGTAAAATCAGCTACCGCTATTTTCTTAGATTAGGGTACCCAAAATCAGTCCAAAATATGTGTAACTTAGTTGAAGTGGAGGAAAAGTTAGTATTAATTGATGCCATTTTTCCAATTGAAATATTCCAATAGCGTCAGAAGATACTCAATTTGTAAGATATTCTTACAAAACTGAAAAATGCCGGTCCTTAGAAAGTTTTGCCATGTTTAACAAACCCCTCACCAGAGAACTGCAAATTTCCATAAAAATTGGCATTTCGTTCAATTTTTGCAACCATTTTTCTATATTGACATAAAGTTTCAAGTATCTATCACGAAAAACTCCAATTCAAGTTTACTTACAATATTTTTCTATTATTTTTGGTCATTACCTCTAGAATTCCGAGCCGTTATCCATAAATAAATTTCCTCCTCTCTATTATGAAGAAAAAATAGTTGCCTCAGATAGCACTTGCTTCAATTAGTTTATAATATTTTTATGGGATGTTATTATAAATCGTTTAGGAAATTTTTGTCTGATTTTTCTCTTCATATTCATTTTTACAGCATGTTCTCATTTTGCACTTCGTAAATTGTTCCATTTTATGTACAAAAATAAAAATGTAACTTGCAGTTTTACTTCGGTGTAGAATTTTTGCTTATTTTTGCTTAGAAAATTGTACCACGTATATTTTCATTATTTGATATCATAAATTGTTACATGCATTTGTATTTAATCCTATGGTAAAACCTGGAGCATAAATAAATTTCATACATTCTTTTCATCATGTTGTCCACTTATTTTCGATTTCAGGCCACTGTGAGACGTGGATAGTGATTCAATTGTTTTATTTCAAGTAAGGGCGTGTTAAACCTAGGGCAGAAGTTGCGTTATATCTTTCTATGTTGTTCTTGCAGCCTCCATGGGAACGCTTCTGTTGCCACAGAATGCTACTGCGTACGAATATAAATTCACATGTTAATGTCCCTTTCAGGTCGAAGGTCAACGCTCTAAGACTCACCGCTATCAGCAGAAACCCGAACGTGAAGCTTAACTTAGCAGTCGGAGAGTAAATTCGTGGAGTTTTCATCTCCGCAGCTGCCGTAAGTTGCCCCTGCTTCACGAGCCTCAATGCTTCGATAGTATTTTTTCACCTCTTTTGGTCGTCTAGTTTCCGCCTCAAAGTTCTCAAAAACCAGTTTTCTTCAAAACATAGTGAAGAAGTGTGGTAAATAAAGAAAACATATGAGCGGTTTGGAATCCAAGGGATTCAAGTGCTTTCTTTCTTCTATACAGGGTGTCCCATATATCTTGACCACCCGAAATAACTTTTTGTCCAGATGCAAATTCAAAAACGTGTCAAGAAAATGTTCATTAGCCGTCAGGGGGACATTAATAAGCATGATTGCCTTCCTTGTAGCTTTGTTAATTTACAAAGATATGAACAGCGGTATGTCTTTTTTAAATGGCACCCTAGACGTGGACGCGATTGTGGTCCCGGGCTCAAAGTGACTCAAGTGTTATGTTTTGACTTGCTTGTCATTTGTTTACTGCTAACTCCAGTAAGTGGACGAGTTTCTTACGTTTTTATAATGTTCTGTTTATGTTAATGGTCCACTGTGCTACATTTTTGAATCAGTCTTAAGGAGAGGATATGAATTGCCGAATAAAAAATATAGGGTACCATTTAAAAAAGGAATACCGCTGTTCATATCTTTTTAAATAACAAAGCTACAGCGAAGGCAATAAAACTGATTAATGTCCCCCTGACGGATAATGAAAATTTGCTTGACACATTTTTGAATTTGCATCTGGCCACAAAGTTATTTCGGGTGGTCAAGATAAATGGGACACCCTGTATACCGTTAGTTACAGAAATTAGGTAGAGAAAACAAACGAGATGAAATAGATAATTGGATATAGTGCATTTGATTTTCCAATCGATGTCAGCACAGAACTGAGACTCACTCGTATCCCTTGGCCACCAAATTTTGTGTATTTCCTCTAACAATTAACGTAACCTAACTCTGCTGAGAAAAAAATCACTTGGCTTCTCACCCCCTCATATATAAAGGAAGTTTTTGCCCTATACCTGCTGAAAAAGAGTTGTAATAGTAAATAAAGAGAGGCTCACCTGTTAGTGGATTATCAACTTTAAATGTCTGCTAGAGTTCTGAAAAAATATAGTTTTTTTAAATAATTAAATACAAAAGGAAACTCCGCACTAATTCTATACTGATCGATTCGGTCTCGGCAAATGAAAATCATTTCCTAGTTCTCCGCGAGCTACGTATGCCTAATAACATTCACGTTTATTGAAATAGGTATGAATACTCCTCATATTACATACATAAAAATTGATTTTAATTCTAAAAAATAGCCCTTAACTACTTAAACCTGATCTTAATCCTTAAACCTGAAGTCTGTCAGTATAATATTAATTGTGGAGTTTACTGCCGTGTATCATTATATAATTAATGACGTGCACTAAGTATCTTCTGAGAAGATTTCTTATATTAGTAATGCCATAAATTTTTTAAAATTACAAATACTTTGTGTTATTAATTAATATTTAATTGATATGTAGCTTCAAATCGATATCAATTGCTGAAATTGCATTGAATATTTACCAATAGATTACATTCCCAGTCAAACTTAAGTTCTGGTTCGTCTGTAAAATTGTTACTGAATATCGTTATTTCTCGATAATTTTCAGTTTAAACGTAAAAGGACAATTAGGGATATCTTTGCCTAGGATAAGTGATAGCACGTTTGAAATTACCAAATATATTAAATATTAATGTATTATCAACCACTTTTTTAACTCAGTACTTTCGAGCGTCGAGCGTTGGTCAGTTGACATTATAATTCAATTCTTCAGAACTGCTCCGACGCGTCGTTTCAGTAAATTAATTATTTATCATCAGAGGTCATTCTATGGAAAATTAGTAATAATATGGCTACTATCAGAAAGTTATAGTCGCAATGTTGTATTCCAACTTAATAACTATTTTTCAATGGTATTCCATGGAAGTGAAATACTCTATTGTGAAAACTGAAAATGAATGGATCATGATGCGTAAATCGCTGCCTTGCAGACATTTTTGTAAAAACCCATTAAATAGACCTTGTGAAACTACTACTGGAGGGACTGGGAAGATAAATATATTGTTTTGTTCATTTCCACGATGCGAGAACGTTTGAAAACGATTTAATTGCACGAAGTACCTATTTCATAAAAAATAAAAAAAAATCTGGGGGAGCGTTGAATACAATTTCTTCGTCTTCTTTTATAATTTCATTGTTATTTAGAAAGTAATAATAATGATAATAAAGTCTTTAATATAAACAATATGATAAATTTTAGACACACATGCAGTCTTGAATAACAATGTAAAGCACTCTTTGTGCGAAGCTAGTATTGGGGTTAGCGATTCGCGTTTTGTAGTTATAAACGCGTGTTCTACTCTTCTTACATGTAATGTTAATATAAATTCTTTTATTGAAAGCGTGTAACCATGTCACGTGATATCAATGCATTCTTTCTGCTATAATCATAAGAGGGAAATTTGCATTTTTTTAAGAAATTAGCTACTACACCATTTCACTTAATAATGAAACAAAAAATCGTTCCTTCATGCGATCTCAATTGGGTTTATATCTCCGTTACCATTTAGCCTCCATCCGATCCGGCTCGCCTTATTTCAAATCATCACCAGACTCTTCGTGAGCCGCGCCTTAAGGATTAGTGTCAGCGCTTGAACGTCGGATGCAGTATCTGCCGCTCTTGATGCAGCGATACCGCTATATCTCCCTCGGGGTGTATGCAGTGATAGACGTATTGAGGACGCTCAATAAGTACACCCATCGCCCACACTTACTCTGTCTTTCTTATCCGTACAACACCTCCGAAGGCGAATTAAGCACTCAATTCAGACTTGAGATATGCATCAATCAAGAAATGAATCAATCTATCCTAATACCTATCCATGGAAATGATTCGATTGGAAAGTTTTTATTGATGGATCTCGTTGGTTGGCATCTGTTCTAGTGTCTATCTTTTTAATAAATATGATAAAACTAGATAGATAGATTTTAGAGTAAATAGATTAAGAGCATCGTTTTTTCCAAGATCGATAAGGGACTATAACGGCAGCGTTAGGACTTATAATAGGTTAGTTGACTTGTAGTGTAGCCTACTAACTTATTTGTTCCTTAATTTTATCTTAATTTCCATAGAATTTATAACATCATGTCTTGCATAATCTCCAGTGGCGCCGACTCCTTGGGGACTGAGGGGGCCGGAGCCCCCTCAAAAATTCGTTATGGGTGTGAGGAAAAAATTGTCAGCTCGCTCGAGAGTGTCCAGATATCGAGATTCGAGTTATCAGGGTTCTAATGTTGATCGTATCACTCTTCTAAAATGCTTAAAAAATTTAAAACTCACTACATATAAAATTCCTCGGGGCAAGATCCCCGGTTTGGGCCCCCCCAATATTTTTTGTAAGTCGGCATCCCTGATAATCTGGCCTCATAAGCAGATTGCCCTCATGAGTATTCGGTAAGTTTTGTCCTTTGGATTAATATGGAATTATATTTTGCTACGAGGGTCGTTCAATAAGTCTTTAGAAAAAGGAATAAAAACAAATTATATTGGGTTAATTTTTTATATTTTTCATTATAGTCCTCTTTCAGCCGTATAAATTTTTTAAGCATTTTTCCAAGCATTTCACGCTATTCAAAACGTAGAATTTCGGGATCTCCTCAAAATACGCATTGATTCAGGCGATTACCTCCTCCTCAGACGTAAACCTTTGTCCGCAAAGCCTTCAAAGTATGAAGTTAGAGCAAGTCACCGGAGGCCTCCGGAGTCACCCGTAGAATGTGCAACATTTTTACGACCGCATGGAGTGCATGTGGGAATACTCTTGCACGCTAATGATTGGTCACCCCCTGGAAAATACTTTAGAGGTGTCTCGCAGGGTATTATGTAGATGTAGTTGGACCAGTTCGGAGATAGCGGAAATGTTTAAATAAAAATCTGGGTTTTTAAATCATTATGATTAAATTTCCTTGCTAAATATTTCCCCGAAATTATAATTTTGACACGATGAGTTTCGATAATGTGGCAAAACAACGGAAGTTGTCGTTCATAAATAAATTTTGTGCAAACACTGTTCAATGTGTTTTACTTCTCTGGTGTAAATCATGGCGTTGATCTCCAGTAGCCTTCCTCTTAATTCGGACTAGGGCCAATCTTTTCAATTTTCTGCACGTTTGGCATCCAAGGGCCTTAAGGTCCTTCAAGAACTGTCCAATGTAGTCCAGTTATATTCTTACCTGATGTTTTTTTCATCTACCGTACCTCTCGGGATGATTTTTACCAAGCTTTCATGTCCGAGAATGTGCCAATCCGTGTGTACCCTATTATATTTAGTATGCAATATCTCATTTGATCAATATGAGGAATTTCCACCATATTGCCCCACAACCCCTATTCATAAATTTAGTCAGCTTTACGAATGAGGTATCTCTCTCGAAACTACTTCTTTTTATAGAACAGAAGTTTTCTTTCAGTTTCCCTAAGATATTTTCAGTATTTTTGCCAAATAAGCTTTAGCTGCCATAACCGGTGTAGTTTAATATTGATATAAGTGCAGAGTTTACAATTGAGTTAATAAAGAAATTTTTAATGCCTCGCCTGGAATTTTGCGTTACTAATGCTACTTCTGCATTCTACTGCATGTACGCCTTTGACAGTATTTTGGAATCCTATATTTTTTCAAATATACTTACCCACCACGCGGTAGAATTATCTCTGTATCTGTTACGGATACATAATCAAAGTTATACTTTAAATTTTATATATACTCATGACATTCCTTTTTTTTTGGGTGATTCCTATCTTCTTATACGGACTTATTACGCATATTTTTGCTACAAATATAATATTTCGCGAATCAATAGTGGCTCTCTTAATGCTAGAAAGCGGAGGATACTCTTCTCATAAATCAAGCACGGTGTACCTGGCCTCATTCATTAATATTTATTAACTTCTATAATTAAATAAGAAATAAATAACCTTAATAGGTAACTACATGAGGATGAAAGTGTTCAACCTATATTTCCATTTATTCAGACTTTAGCAAGTTGTTTTCATCTCATGCTGGTATTTGACTTCTAGAAAATAAATTTACTTAATTGACATATTAGTTTAACTTTGGAAAGCACGGGCATTTTTATCTTTTCTAATTAATTCTACTGTTGAGTTTAATTATGGAAATGGAAGTTATTTCTTCACTCTTAACACGGAAGTTTACTTTGAGTTTCTCTAAGATATTTTCAGTACTTGTGTCAAATTAGCTGTAAATTATCAGTTAAATTGTGCAAATACAAGAGCTGCCAAGACTTAACGGCAATATGAGTGTTTTAATTATGGCAATAAACATTCAACTTTGACTAACTTTGCCTCTTAAATATGCCTACTTTTCCAAATTAATTTTTTCCTTCATCTAATTCCAACTGTTGGTCGTAATTTCATTTGAAAATTTAAATAGGAAATGTATTGCTAGGGAAAGATATTGGTTGCAGCACAAACTTTTTTATAAGGAGTCATGAGGGGTTTGATCCGAACCACTAGTGTCACACGCCTCATGATTCGTGCACGCATGCGCAATAGGGTGATTTTCCTAGTATTTTTTTATTGCCTTAATCGAAAGATTATTACTCCTGGAGTTTCGTATTTCACGCTTTTAGATTTTTAAATGACAATATCTATTTTTCGCGATCAAATGAAAAGTGAAAATTTTCAAGCGCGCGAAAACGCGACGGCTGTATGAATTCTGGGAAAACCCCGTGTGACGTCGTTCTGGTTCCCGCTGCCGCAAGTGAGGTGACCTTGGGGCGAGGCTTTGAGCGCTGATACGACGCAGGATGCTAGCAGGTAGCAGAGTACCATGCTAGCTGGTAGCGCTTGGATTAAATAAGGATTATTAATACCTTATCAAACGAAGAAAACCTTCCGACCTTAGCCAGTTTTAATAGGCGATTATTAACAGATGTTTCCCTGAGCTCTGTGCCTCATGCATGCATTGGTAATCTCAGACGATGTAAATCTCCTACCCACTCGTATAGAAACTAGGACCCTGTGACGTCACGTGGAGTGGCATCGCATGGGCGCCAATCTTGCCTTTTGCAAATGAGGATAAAATTGACCATTGCCATTCGTCTAAACTGGGATTTCTAAAACCAAATAATTTGTTTATTATGAATACACTAATGGTGGGTAAGGAATCGCAATCAATGCCTTTCGTTTTCTTTGATGAAGGAAACTACCCTATTCGAAAGAAATAGCTCTAAACCATGTCATGAACGTGCTCCTCAAGGGGAAATTTTAACTGTGTGACGTAAATGGTTCCAGTGGTTGTTGGAACAAAGGGGACTACATAAAGAAGGCCCCAGTCTGCCCCGTTGTAGCTTGATTTATGTAGCTACATAAGGCGGATTTTAACCCATTACCGGCCGAGTGAAGAAATACTTGGAAAGTATTATTTTTTCATTTCATTTTAACAAATAACATGCTAAATAAGGTATATTGAAAATATTGGCCTTCAAAAAATTTCTTATGGTAAAAAATAAATGTTGCGTTTTCGTAACTTCGGCAGAATTAGGTATTTGTAGGCAGCTATGCAACCCGCATTACTATATATTGTGTTCTCGTAGGAAAATTCCGTTTTTATCGTCAGATATAATCCTACGCCTTTTTTATGCCACGTATTTGACAGATATCGTCATATTTGATAGTTAAAATTCTTAGATATGATGTGCCTATCATAATTATTATTATTATTATTATATGCATTATTCGGTATGCCTTTGGAATACCGAATTCGGACAAAGTTGCGAAAACGCAAGATTATGTTTCCGATCAGATTTTCGATCAATGTTGACTTCCAGACGAAATATAAGCTCTTATATCCATCAAAAGAAATGCTGATGTACACATGGACGAATAAAACACTTAATAAAGGTTATAGTTACTCATATGAAAACATATTTATCTTACGTATCAGGTGAATTTACACATTTTGAGTATTTATTTAATATTTAAATACTTTAATAGATCATTATTATCTCATCAAAAATCTGTTTAAACCTATATTTACCGAAAAAAGATAGTTCCGTATGAGTAAAATTCATTTCAAACAATTTTTTTGTACTTCTTAATAATGTTGCGTAATCGCAACTTTGGCCGTAAATGGGATTTCATTCAACAATGTCCGAAGCGCGGAGATGAACACAGAGTGGTCCAATAATTCTCAATATTTAGGTAAGCACTATTTAATATTGACTATCTCGAAGAAAAGCATCGAAAAGTTTATAAATTTGGTAGATTACGACATCACAAACTTATATTTCAGTTAACAAGCCAAATTATTTCGGATGACTCTTCCTGTCATAGACGCGTGTGGCTACTTTTGTCAAACCATTTAAAAGGTGTGACAGAGCCTCTATTGCTGGACCGAAGAATTCTCTATTTTAATGTTGGTGGTTGTAATGAACTGCCCCGTTTAATGAATGAATAAAATGGACATATATGTTTACGCATGTGATAGTTGGTTAAAAAATTGTTGGAACTATTAATACATAAATTACTGAGTTCCTTTTCCTTTTAACTTTTTCATGTTTGCAATCGAAGAACTGAGGCCAAATATCACCTAGCGGGTGAGTATAACCATCGCGCAGAAGATACATACAATGTTTTATTATCTTAATTTGGTAAGTAAATGCATGAAAACCTTCATTTGCTTCTCAATTTGAACACGATTCTTTATTAACTCACTATTGACTGCTACCTGTGATTCTGATATGTTTAAGTATATTTTTGTGTTTACATTCCGGAAACAAAAGACTAGTATCTGTGGGCAATTCCGATATCCTAAGTATCGAAGTAATAGAGGCATATGAATGTGTATATGAAGTAAAAAAAGCATATATTAGTACTTAAATTACGACCCTCTGCAAATTCTCGTGTAAAGCCATCCTGAGTGACGTAGAAGGTGCCCATTGAGCGCTTGCCAATCATTGCATTATTACTTCTTTTACAAATAGAGTTGAATAACTTTTATCCCTGCACAGTTCTGTGCTGTGCAATCCGGTTGGTAACTCTCTCGATCCAATGTACTTTCTAGTCTTAACGAGCACCAAATGGGAAGAAATATTGGTTGTTCCTCTATCTTTCTCTCAGTGTTTAAGTTTCTGAGCCGTAGGTACTTTACAAATCTACGTTTCGACATTTTTTCCGGATATAGTATGTAGTTTTGTGTTCACTTCTGTGCTTTTATGGATTTTTTAAGCCAAAACTTCAAATTTCGTGTAGCATAATCTCAATGATATCTCATCTACGTCCGTGGCTAGATCATATTTCTCTTGATTCAGGCTTTACACACCCATTGGAACTCCAATCAATTTCCTCCTCGCACAGATTACTTCCACTCTCTTACCCTTAACTCTTACCTTCGAATATATATCTCGCGAAGTGCTTTCTATGTTTTGCCCTAGGCGTACCATTTCCCAGAATTAAGAGCGTAGGTATCTCCCAATCTTGGCTGGAGTTTACTCCTTATTTCTTTATCTTCGAGCTTTCACCCCCTGCGGCTAGTCGAGTTTAAGACGAGTGTTTGCTAGGTCTTAAAGCAGATTGAGGAGTTCTCACGCGGAGGCGAATTAATATGCCATTTTGGCTCAAAATTACGAAACATACATTCTGTAATTATAATCTACCAACTAATGTTCAATAAGTAGGAATTCAATCATGATATGATCGGAAATTACCTTTGAAATCCCAAAATTTATGCAAATCTAGTAGTGGTGATTGCAACGACTTAAGTTATGTTTGAGATATAACTTTTGTTTTGCCATTACAAATGTACACAAGATTTGTAATAATTTTAATAATTTAGGTCCGTGAAGCGATTCAAATAATATAACTTGGTTTCTGGATTAAATTAAAAAGAAGATCTTTATGCTTTCACATTAATATTTATTCACGACCATGGTTTCAACGTTAGACGTCATCATCATGACGTCTAACGTTGAAACCATTAAAATAAATCGAATAAAATAAATCTAACGTTGAAACCAACGTTAGACGTCATCATCATGACGTCTAACGTTGAAACCATTGTCGTGAATAAATATTAATGTAAAAGCACAAAGTTCTTCTTTTTAATTTAATTATGAATCACTTTCACCAAGTTACGCCTCAAACAACCAATTTTGGTTTCTGGCGTTTCGTGCGCGTATTTTTATCTTAAAAACAATTTCACTGGTGTTTCTGTATTTGGCTTCACGGACGTCAGTAGCAGAGAGATTTTCCGGTCGGAGTCGTTGCCACGATGGCATTGACTACTGATGCTACAGACTTTGAACCTGAATATGCCTGCTGAAACTTTTACTCTCATAAACCTTTCTTAATTTTATTGTGAAGATACGTTGCTCCCATGGTCATCTTTAATAATCATGCAGTGAAATGTTTTGGTGATACATTAACTTGCTTCTTCCAAATGACCTGAATCTATAATTGCTACACTGGGTGGACCATAACCGCTGGATAGGAAGCTAATACTGTAGCCAGCGTACCAATCCGATTCAATTTCATCTTTATTAATAGATAAGTAGTTGTTTTATTTGGCTGCAAAGTTAAGAGTAAACTTTACAAGACTCAAGAGGTTAAAGGAAAATTATATATAATCGAAATGTTTAGAGAAATTTTTATAATAAAATGCCATTTTCATACGGTATTAAAATTTTTGAGAGAAGTTTCCTGTGTTTTAGATTATTTTATTTTGCTCAATTCGATTTATTTTAAATTCCATTTAGTTCCGTGGAACATCATATTTCGCTTTAGATTCCCAACCCAATAATGATTGTGCTAAAAATTGTGATTTAGCATTTTAATATTCAGTATGAGTACATGTTAGATTACAACGGAAAAGTGGGGAAAGTGAAATAAATAACTTTCCCGGTGAATTATTTGCTTGAATACTTTTCCGGATTTCCACCGGTTTCAGTCTTTGGTTATCAACAAAGTTTCAACGGAAGTTATTAGGATAAATGAATGAGTTTGCGCAAAAAACATAGAGATGTAACTTTAAACTCCCGACAGTAAGGTTATTCTTGATCGTCCGATTAGATCTAGGTAATTCGAATAAACAGGTGTTCTGTCCGTTTTTTATATTTTAAATTAATTATACATTTTTCATTCAAATAAACTAAATCTTTCCGGCCGATTAGAAGTAAGCTTATTGTTGTGATTGTTTTTTGTTCGTTACATCTCAACGGTTTGTGTTCATCCAAACTTATTCATTCAACCTGGTGACGATGAACGAGTAGTCCGTAATTAAGCGTAGAGTAATTACGCCGGTGGAAATCCCGATAAGGCTTCACGCGAGGGTGTATCATACCTATTTCTAAAATCAGTGACATATATTAAGCATCATTTATAATTAAGGGTGAACTTCCCAAGGAATAAGCATGGCCTTTTGTCTATGTAGGATTTAAGTTTCCTCCATTTTCTTCCATCTACTTCGAAGCTTCTACGCTTTGCCTGGTTTGCTTGCAGATGCGTGTTTGTGGGATGTCTCTCAGCCAGATTAAAGGAGCAATTTGAATCAGCTCTGTTCGTAGATTATGCGCCAGAGGGCTGCCGCTAAAGGGGAGAAGGGAAGGCGTTTTTTATGCATCGCGGATTTCAGCCCACACACTCAGTTAGATGGAGAAAGGGAGACTATCTCTCATTTTGCTTGAGGTGACGCGGAGTTCATTTCGCACGGCGACCGAGTTATTCATTTTCTGTGCGAAGGGAGTCAGAGTGACACTAAAAAAAATAATAAATATAAATAATAAATAAATAAAATATATTATATTAAATATACTATATATAAAAATGAAAAAAATAAATACATTTTGTGCAGATTTATGATTTACCAACTATTTGTATACTAATGATAGGTTTATTAATTACTCAAATATTTTTAAGTAACTTAGGATAGCAGTAAGTAAATAAATGTTGATATTGATTGATAATATTAATATTGATATTGTTTACATAAATAATAAATAAATGAATAGAATATATTACTTATATGAAATTTAATACCCCTTGGATAAATTTAGAGCTTGTTTGGTGACCGACAGCTGGGGTTATTTGCATCATTGTTCAAGTATTGGGAAGGGAAAGCGGAGAGAAACCCAGCGTCGGCATAAGACTGCTCTCAACGCTGAGGCACCTAGAGACTGCGACTTAACCCATTCTAACCCAGAGCTACTTCTGGGAGAAATTGAATTTCAAGACTTCTCATTTTCGACTTTTTTCGACTCAATCATGATTATTGGGGCAGCTACATATTTCGCCATTAAACTTTGCCGCGCAAAAGGACACTGAATCGATTAGTAGAAAAAAATAGTTTAAATACCTCCTGAAGAGAGATAAATATGTATAAATTTTTGATGTTACTTAGAAACAACATTGTGTTATTATGGGTTAACTGCCTCAACAGTTTGGGAACGTAGGTCATATAGATAATTATTGAGATTTCCCGGAATAATACATTTAAATTATGTTTAATAAGTCCAAGTAAATATTATACACCGAAGAAGGAGCTTGCGTAGTATTAAACAAAAACTGAAACTAAATTTTATGCTTTATATTTAAAAAAATAGAATTATCTTCCTCCGTTGACGACATGTCTCGATTACTAGATAGATATTAAAAAATTTCCAAGCATACCGAGTACCTCCACGTAACTCCATTCCCTTAACGTAAAGTGCTAATAGACCACGGATTAATGTCTCAACCCACGGGCGGAGAATTTCACTTAAAGTGCCCTCCTAAAAGCACTCAGGCAGGGATCGTCCAGTCCCTGTAAAACCGCTGCCACCGCCGGGATTTGAACCCGAATCGACTGGGTGGGTAGTCAACACTTTAGCTACCACACCAACCCAATCCTCAAGTATACAGCTTCACCGCTTCCTACGCAGTGGTAGTCAGTTAGGTGCTAAAGATGATGTTGAGTTTTGTCAACCTATTCGTTTTTTCAAAAGGTTAGTATTAGACTTTAGCATTGATGAATTAATTTTTTTAATTAAAAAGTATAATCAAGCTGTTTTTATGAATATTCCGTCATTTTGGAATAGACTTTGTTGAATTCATAAATTAATATTTATAATTTATTTATCGATTCAACATTTCAAATATAGCAATTCAAAACAACAACCAAAAATGTTGACTTAATAAATTAATTATAAATATTATATGAAAATAAGAAAATAAGCAATATCAATTAGAGTTTTCATCAATGGAAGTTCAAGTTTGTTGAATAGAAGCTAAAATATCATCAATTAAAGGATTTAAATAGAAAAAGGCTTTGCTAATGACGTATCTCAGTAAATATAAATATGACCCTTGAGTTGAGCTAATAAATTAAAAAAATCTCAATACTAATTCCGGTTCACTTCTTAATAATAATTAAGCAAGTCCAGTTATACGGATACACGAATAAAGGGGATGACTGCTTAGCACTGACCTTACTTACTGCTATCCTAAGTTACTTAAAAATATTTGAGTAATTAATAAACCTATCCTTAGTATACAAATAGTTTGGTAAATAATAAATAAGCATAAATTGAATTAAATTAACCAATTTCGACGTAAATAATAATTATTTTAATGAATTGGAAACTTATATGAGATATAATTACTGATTTTATGACTTTCTCAATATCCATTTTCGACAAATATCTCTCGACTCACCGAATATTTATTATTCAATAAATGAATTTAATAAGTGACATACTTAATTATCATGTTTGTGACAATTTACTAAGTTATTTTCAATGGTTAATCGGTGAACAATGGCAACTGTCAAATCAGTCGTACAAATTATATTTCTCAAAATTAGTTGCTTATTATATTACCTGTCTCCCGATTTTGTACTTTAGGACAGCATACGGCAGGTCTATGCACGGTAAGTATTTCCGTCATGGGGCAATTTCAGTCAAGTTAACAAACAAAAAAACGCTGCAAAAACAGAGATGATGTGAGTTGTGGTGTTTACATTTGCCGCAAGAGTGTTGGATCATTCAGTGCAAGGTTAATTTTACGGATTCTATCAGCTTTAATAACTACGATACAATCCTTAGAAAAAGCAGCAAACAGTGCACAACTGAATGTATTGGTACTAATGTATTTGTACTAATGTATTTCGACTCAAAGGAAATAAGTTTAAAGCGATTAGTGCTATGGATCTTATCTTAAATTTAGCTTTATTGGAGGATAAACAGTTTACTTCTATTGAAGTTACCAAATTACAAGCATTTAGTGTAACCTGCAATTGATTAATTTACTAATTCCTCTTGTTAAATTGAGGTCACGATGAAGAAATCAATGTACCTACTAAATGATGTAAATATGTCCATTCGTAACAAATTTTACGAGACTATTTTCATCACTTGACTATTACTTCAGGACATGTTTCGACGTCAGTTACAGACTCCAGGATTAGTATTATATATATATTCATTTGCCAAATTTACCAACCACGAAATGTTTCCACGTGGTAGAAACATTTGGACAGGATGGAGAGATTAATCTACATTTTCCAGCTTGGACAAATATTGGCGCTCATGGTTGAATACCTACCGAGTTCCGAATACTTCGCTCCCCTAAATGTAAGGTAACAGTCCCCCTGCCTCTCCCAAAATAAAATCCGATACCGAAAGGTAATATGAAACCATTTTAGAGGAAAACAAGGAACCCCTCGGTTCTTGAAGTCTCGAATGTAACCTAATATGGAAAAGCAATCTGATACGTTTTTCGAAGGGAAAATTTAGCTCTATTCAATCCACCAAAGCCTCTACGAATGTAAACTTATACAGAAAGTAATCTGTTACGATTTTTAAAGGGAAAATTTATCTCCATCATCTGCACCTTCGCAAGTGAAAATGTAAACGCAGTGGGGACGAAGAGCCACCACAAGTTTAAGCGTATACATTACCTATAATTCAGCTCGCTAGGGTAACACTGAAATTTTATTGATACTATAGTCTGTATACTGTAGGGTGGCGCACGGGCCCACCAACCACCTGAGTCGGTCCGCAAGCCGCCAGCGCCGGGGGATGGAAAGGACCGACGATGAAAACTCTAGGGGACCATCTCAGGTAGCTAGCGGGCCCACAGACTATAAAATGCATAGTAGGGTAAGGACTGAAGAAAGGAAAGCTGGATCATTATTAGGGATGCTCAATGTAATATCATCGATTTTAATATAAAAAGAGCTGCGCCGCGGATTTTGAACATTGAATTAATTGGGATACAGTCAAGTCTTAAACAGGGTCTCTAACTATTCTCTCACTACCCTGAAAATTTTTAAGAGAATCACATAGGTTAGCGTCCGAATTAGGGCATTATTCTATTCCACAATAAAATGGGTGGCAGCTTCAACTGTATGCTTGACGGAGAGGCTATCCGATAGGACACCTCTAATGTCGTTTCTAGGGAGACATTCTCGATAAACGTGGGGCCTGTCCGTAGAAAAGTCATGAATAAGTCTGTAGCCACTTCGACCCTTCGTCTTCTCACTACCGACACCATCTCAACGGGCTGAGGGAGCATGAATAATCCTCTTCCAATGATACGATCGCTCTCAAAATGTCTACTTGCCGGCATTACCTTTAATCTTCTTCTTGCTACAATGGCCTCGATTTCGTATGGGAACTGTTTAAGTTGACCAATATCGTGAATTCCAGGTGTTATTAATGATAAACGAGAATTTAATGTGCACTCAACAAATATATTGAGTATTTAAGGCCATGTATTCCACTTTTTACATTGGTGAATTCCATGATCACGTGTATTTATTGAGAATAATAAGTTTTAAAAAAACTTTTTTTTATTGTATATTTCATCGTTTGAGGCAAAAAAACCTCTTCTCTTCTGGGCGATGACATAAATTCTTCTTGATGTGTAATTGAAAAGGGTTTTACAAAATCTAATGGGATTATTTTTCATATGAGAAATACTATCTGTAAGCAAAAGGCGTTCTATTTTATCATTACACTAGAGCGCTTTAGAACGCAAGAGAAATGGGCATTTTTAATATTCCAATGATATATATGAAGTTCAAAAAACTTGAGTTACTAAATAAGCAAAAATTGTGCAGTAAATATAATTGTGTAAAGTAAAATACCGGAGAGTGACAATTAGCGATTTTTTTGAATCGCGCAATTCAATTCACGGCAAGAATGGAGATGTTACTGCAAGAGTCACAACAAATTAAATGAAAATAAAGATCACTTCGACGCCGCTGATACTAACGGATATGAAGGGAGCAGCAAAGAAGGGGAAATAGGTGGATAATTATATTCTCAGATCTGCAGCCAGCGTTTCTCCCTCCGCTGAAGTAAGAGCAAGGGAGCAACATCTAATAGAATCCTCTGAGCGAATTGAAAACTCTGGGGAGGGGATTTTTGATAAAAGCTGTACTGAATAACTTGTAACATGCGCGTCAGGGAAGAAAAATATGGAAGAAATCCAAGCAATTTCTAAACACCATTTTCTCAATAAAGTAGGGAAGAAACATACCTACTTTCTAACTTTTTCTCTTTTAGGTGGTACGTGTACCGCCACTGATGATATCAACAATAATTAATTATTAAGTATAGTCGCGTAGGACAGTTTTCCACAAGCCTCCTTGGTTCAAGTACATTTAGGCTTTAATTTAAGTAAGAGATATTTTTCTTGCCCATATATTACGATTTTAGAGAAAAGATAAACATGCATGGAAGGCCACTGAATATTTTTTCATTCCCTAGCAACGATTTTTCGAATTTAACGTGAAATCCGCATGTAAATGTATAAGGCGTAATAATTGAATAACGGAGTAATCTTCGTCAATAAGGAATCAAAATGCACTCTGGATGACAACGTACACCTTTTCCATAGATTTGGTAATACTCGAGCTGGTGCAGTAGAGAGTGACTTTTTAATTAACCTCTAAGACAGAGTATGTCTTTAAACGTCTTTCACTTCTTTAACTAATTACGTTTATTTCTCATACGGAAGTTGGGAACCATGACGTTCATACCATCATTGTTTGCAGCGTTGTTACTAATCCTTAAAAGTTTACAAGAGTGTCAAATTAATTCACAAAATTCCTTAAGAAATACTACATTCAATGCATTATATAAATTGGCAAAGTATAATTTTTTTGCTAAATAGACAACGATTCACAATTTAAAAATATTATAAACTTTTAATAAATTTTATTTAATATTTTTCTACGTCATGAGTCCTTCTTAGCTCGTCAGGTTATGCATACATTAACAGAACACACAAAATATTTGGTGGCTCTTAAGATTCATGTCAATACAACAGATATAGTACCTATTTTCGATATTAGGAGAGAGTAACATACTATTTACTAGGTCATCATTTAAAAAAATAATACTGTATAATCACTCTTCAATTTCGAAATAGAACTAATGCTGGGTATCTTGGGTGGACATGAAATAAACCACAGGTCAATGAATGTTTTTAAACAATTATGAATATAGATGGAATGCATTCATTTATCTTATGGAAAAATATTACAAAGAGAAAGTAATCCTGCGTATATATTTACAAATGGGTGCATCGTTTGGTTGGTATACGTAGCAAGGCACTACTATGCATGGAAAGTGTGTAATTTACTTAAAAGCTGCTAAATATAGAGGTATTCAGCAGTAATGTGGGATAGTGCCGTAAAATAAAGTAATGCCATGGAGGCAAGACTATCAGAAGAAGGCGCCTTTGTTAGATTAACATAAACAGCGATATCTATCATCAATAGCTTGGAACCTAATCCTTACTACGAGATGGGTACTATCGTAAGACCTCCTTTGTCATTCGGTTGTACGTAGGTGCATGTGGATTTACCTCGCTTCCGCTCCGCTAGAGGCCTCTAGTGCAGACCAACTTGAGTTTCGCTTGGTTCCTCCCGGCGTTGTTATGTGCGATACGGGTCCCGAAGGCTCCTTAGCCGGGAGAAAGGGCCCGCGTCCGCATGTTGAATTAGATCACCGTCTGATCTGCTGACTATGAGAGGGGTCCTTGCGGCCGGATTCGTCCCGAATGAACGTATTCGCGAATTGAAACGAAGTATCTAACACCCGGTGGCCATAAATCGAAGATTTAGAGATATGATCGCGTGAATAAAACTATTTTTAGTGAATTTGGTATTCGTGATTCTTTGACGGTGTGCTTGAAGATTGCAGTCGATATTATCGATATTTTTTAAACATAAATTCCAAGAAATTTCTACGTTCATAAATGAATTTTGACTGAAATAAATTATTTTTTACTAAATTTTGTATAAATAACACCAAAGGAAAGGCCACAATTAATGGAGGAATGAAACGATACCGTCATCGATTAAATATTCTCGAAGATGTCCTGTTTTTCCGCTTAGACACAATTTGGCCTGAGTCTACCTCACAATTTATCATTTTCAGCGCTGTATGTCGAGGGGTCGTGGCTATTGTTTGCAGTTCAGGTTGCGAGGGGGATTAAGGTTATAGTGAAGAAAATCAACCCCATGATAGCACCGGGAGCAGTGTGCTTGAAGTTTGATCCTGAACCCGATCGTTTCGTTTACATACGAGTTCAAGATGGCGTCACTTATTGCTCAAATGACAACTCTCGGACGCCATCAGTTCCAGGGATTGTAGAAATTATAGGGATCACAGCCCCTATTTCCATCATTAGTTCAGATCGTGTTTTCCATCACTGAACACGTAGGTATAGCGCACGTTACCAAAGGAATATTGCGGAAATAGCATTGAGTTTTATGGTAGTAAACAAAAGATATCCTGAAATGACCGCGTTATTAATTAAATGACGACTTAATCAATCGTTTTCGATCTCATCGAAAATCTTAGCTGAAATGATTTCGCAGCTTGTGTGCGAAAAATTAACGTAATCTTCAACCTTAATCGGAATTATTCCGATTGTCTTTCGCCCCGAATGATTATCGGAAACCTATTTTGGAGATGTATCAAATTATATCGCCATTTTATTTTCAAGGATTCGGAATTATTCGCATAAAGTTTAGTGAAGTTAATTTGTTGTGAGAGGGGCTTTGTACTGCGAGGCAGAAAGCTCCTTATCCGCAGAGAGGTCCTTTCCGCATGTTTAATTAGTCGTCACCGTCTGATCTGCTGACTGAGGAAATCGGCGAATCCTTCCCTACTTCAGACCACTTTGCGGCTTCAAAAGTGACGAGTGGATCTTTCTCGGCAAAAGAAAAGATAAAAAAGAAGACGAACGACTTGCGGATACGGGCTCTCAGTGGTTAAAGTCCGTTCTTGACCTTAAAATCACTCTTAACTCAACTTCCTTGGCTCTAATAAAAGCCTGTCTTGCACTTCCTTTAATTAAAAGTTGCACTCAACTCTCTTCTAGCCTTGCAGTCCTCCGGCGGTGGTCTTTTATGTGCGCTGTGTCCGGAGAATTTTGTGGCGAGATAAATTTTGGCCTTTCCATTTACAGCAAGGCCAAGTGGCTGACGAAATCATCACCGTTTTATGAAAGACCTTCTTTCGATCTACTTGGGGGGCAACTTACAAGAGAGAGGAGATGGCTCTACATTTCACCTACATTTTGCCGGTGCCGTATTGATTGAATAATCTTACACGTTACTTTATCAATAAATCCTTCTACTGATTTAGATAGGTTTATATGGCTTAATTAAGCAGCATTCTGGTAACCTCTCCTCCCCTCATGGACTTCCATCTTAAATTCGCCATAAGTTTCACCCCCTTCCATTTCTATTTAAAAATCCAAATCTCTTCCTCTACCTTATTTACCCAGCATACTGCCCATAGTTTTCAGCATCCCCCCCGCTAAGTACTCGCTCCATCTTTACCTTCTGTCTCCTCTCTATCCTATCGTTCCTAACGTTCGTGCTTGCAAATTTCAAATGCATAACATTACCAACTACTTTAAATTATTAGTATTCCTATTATCATCTCCACATCTCTACATAAAGTAATTTGTGAAACATCCTGTCATGAACCTCCTTTGGCATTGAACTTCCCTATCGAAAAGGATGGTTTCCTATTTTTCCTATTGCCTAAATCGAAAGATTATTACTCCTGGAGTACGAATTTCACGCATTTAGATTTTTACATGACGATATCTATTTTTCGCGATTAATTGGAAAGTGAAGATTTTCAATCGCGCAAAAACGCGATGGCTAAGTATGAATGCTGGGAAAAGCCCGTGACACGTCATTCTAGTTCCGGCTGCCGCTGTGTGAGGTCCCCTTGGTGCGAGGCTATGAGCGCCGCTACGATGCAGGCTGCTAGCAGGTAGCGCTTGGCTAAAATAAGGATTGTTAATACCCTATCAAACGAAGGAAACTTTCCGACCATAAGCTATTTTAATAAGTGATTATTAAGAGATCTTTCCCTGAGCTCTGTGCCACATGCATGCATTGGTAATCTCAGACGATGTAAAACTCCTGACTACACGTATAGCATCTAGGTCCTTGTGAAGTCATGTGGAGTGGCTTCGCATGGCCGCCAATCTGACCTTTTTCAAATGGGGTTGAAATTGACCATTGACATTCGTCTAAACTGGGGTTTCCAAATAATTTGTATACTATGAATACACTAATGGTGGTTAAGTAATCGCAATCAATGCCTTTCGTTTTCCTTAATGAAGTAAACTACTCTATTCGCACTGTGGCCTATTCGCCTTTATTTCCATCTATGGGTCATATTCTCTACCTCCACTTTTGGCAAGAATACTTATCGGGTTCTTCGAAACGACAATTGAAAACTTGACGTAGCGGGGAACCCTAGAAGATCTATGGCAGCTAGTAGCCCGGAAAAGCCTGAGATCCTATTTAACTTCTTTCCCCTTCTCCTGACTGTCTTCACCGGACATTCTGACCTCTAATATGTTCTAGAATACCCTCCCCGCTTAGTAATCGCATTGTACAGTCCATGTGTTTTCTCCGAATCTTCTCAGGAAGTTTCTTGCCATCGTCCACCTTGTCTGGCACTTCGTCGTTGCATTTCCTCACCGTCCATCTCACCATCTCCATTCTCCTCCATTTCCACAGATTACCGTCCAAAATAGCCTCTATAAATGATATTTTGAATCACGCTTTGTTTCAATATCTAGGGGTAAATAAAAAACTTCGTACCATTCAAGTGACACGTAAGTAGTTGATGAGAATTTCCATCGAAAAAACTTCATTTTTCCTGCCATCTTCCGTTGACTTTGGAAATACTTTTTACCGATCATCTTAGTTATCGTTACACATTATTGTGCACCAGCGGACCGCCGTGATAGAAAAAATGTAACGGTATCTAAGTAATTATTTATTCGAGTATGGAATGCTTTGAAGTTTTGAACGGAATCCGGATTATAGCCCCGGAGAAAGAACAGGTGGAGTTCAAGCAGACAGCAGAAATAATAGGCAGATAGAAACGTTTCTCTCTAGATTTATGCCATTTTTATTTGCATAATGAAAGTACTTTCGCGACAGATTTCGTGGAAAGTGTGATCCTTGCAGTTCCAATGTTTGTATCGAGGGCTATTTGTTTTTCGCAGAGGGGACTCAAATATCCCCTTGTCTGTTTTTACACGCTCGCTGCTCCGGGAGACAATTTCACCCCGGGGAATTAAAATCAGCCGTTCATGAAAGTTTAACTGCAATCAAAGGTGAGAGGGTATTGATTTTAAATCTTCCCTTTTTTTGCTGAGGGGGTGTGACGACCCTTCTCCATCGTTCACTGACCCGATTACAGTTTCCTCCATTTTTTATCCATTTTCCCAGAAACGCCTCTCAACCTTTTAACTTCTATAACTTCGAGCATGGTATTTGAAGAGCTCAAATAAAAAAATCATTATATACCTTTATAAAACTCGATGGCTCATTATTTCATGATTCCCTGTCAAATGCGAAACATTTTCGTAATAAAATGTATTTTTATCGCTTTCTCTTACGCTATATTTCACTTTTTCTGCATGGACAAAAGCCGATGCATTCGACCAAAAGGGTAGTTTCTTTCATCAAAGAAAACGAAAGGCATTGATTGGGATTCGTTACCCACCATTAGTGTATTCATAATATACAAATTATTTGGTTTTAGAAATCCCAGTTCAGACGAATGGCATTGGTCAATTTTAACTGCATTTGAAAAAGGCCAGGTTGGCGCCCAAGAGATGCCACTCCACGTGACGTCACTGGAACCTAGTTTCTATACGAGTAGATAGGAGTTTTACATTGTCTGAGATTACCAATGCATGGATGAGGCACAGAGCTCAGGGAAACATCTCTTAATAATCACCTATTAAAACTACCTATGGTCGGAAAGTTTCCTGCGTTTGATAAAGTATTAATAATCCTTAAATAAGCCAAGCGCTATCTTCTAGCAGGGTACTCTGCTACCTGCTAGCATCCTGCGTCGCATCAGCGCTCAAAGTCTCGCCCCAAGGTCACCTCACTTGCGGTAGCGGGAACCAGAACGACGTCACACGGGGTTTTCCCAGCATTCTTATTTAGCCGTCGCGTTTTCGTGCGCATGAAAATTTTCACTTTTCATTTAGTCGCGAAAAATAGATATTGTCATTAAAAAATCTAAAAGCGTGAAATACGTACTCCAGGAGCAATAATGTTTCGATTTAGGCAATAACAAAATAATAGGAAACCACCCTATTGTTTTTGCACGGTCATTAGACCTAGTACGATATCCCTTACCCAATGCCATTGAGGGTTTGACGGTTTCGATGGCGGTGGGGTAAAGTCTTTGCCTGCTAATCCGAAGGTTGCGTGTTCGAGTCGCGCCTGGGTAAGGTAACTCTCTTGCATGTGGGTCTTCGTGCTTCTACATTTGTTAGTCGCTGTTGCCCGCAATCTAAAGGCTATTGCGAGCTGCTTTCGGGGTATGTGAAAACGGAAGCTTCGTTGCTTTTAACCCTTTGAGTGCAAACCGATTTTCGAGGTTCTATGCCAAAAGTGCCGAAGCATTTTTGCTGATTTCGCAGTAGGTTGCGGAAAAAAATTAGGCCTCAAAAACAAGTAAAGATTTATGCTAAAAAACTTTTGGAAATCTTTATTATATGTGGCTTCACCTTTTTATTATATTATTAGACGAGTTTTTGGTAATATGAGTTAATTTTTATAATTTGAAGGAAATAGTTAATGTTAAAATAAAATGAATATAGACTATTGAATGATTAGAGAGCTATCAGCATCTAAGAGTGATATTGCAGGAGAAGCGCTATCGCGTTCCCGGCACTTTTCGCGAGAGATAGGAAGAGCGTGATAGCGCTCTCCGGCACTCTTAAGGGTTAATTGCACGCTATAGGTTTATCACTCCTTCATGTGAGCTCTTGACAGTGTGAAAATGGAATTATGATAGCTATTCAACACGTACGGGAGCAGTTCAAACGAAGACGAATCCGTTCAGAAGCTCCAAGCATGACAGCATGGGAAATTCGGGCTTAAAGCGATTGTGACGAAAGTGATATTTGAGGTTCAAAAACTGTTATTTGGGATCCAATTAGTTTATCTTCGAAGTTGATATATCATTCTAATTCAATGCACTGAGAAAATTTCCAAATTTGCTTGATTTCCCGAGTATTTTAGACTTGAGTTGCCGTGGTGGCTGTAGTGTTGGATTTCCACTATTTAGGTACGGGTTCTAATCCCGGCAGTGAAGGAAATTTTTCATAAAACACCCGATCGCTGCTTGAGTGATATGTGGATGGCCCATCAGATGAGGCGCTAGGCCATGGCCCATTTGGCGCTTTCAGTTTAGAGCAGGCTAACCCTCATACCGGGTATCTCTCCATTTTTCCTTCTATGCCATTCCCACATGCGCAAATGACATCAGCTGACCGTCGACTCTCCAAATACCTCCCCATACCCAGAGTATTTCAATAACCATACCCAAGTATTAACTTTGATCGTATCTAAAGATTCTTTTCGGAAGAAAATAAAACATGCAAAGAGCCATCATAGCAAGTGACGCATTTAATTCTATATATTGAGACACCGTTACTATTCTTTATGGCACAAGGAAAGAATGAAATTTTGAATCTCGGTGCTTGGCAGTCTATTTCTTGCTAAATGTTTCCATTTTTTATTCCGTGTAGTTTTTATCTGCTAATTCGACTTCCCATACAAAGCTTCAGACCAATAATTCCATTCCCACTACTAATACCATTCTTGCTTTCATCTACTTACTCTCTCTTTGAAGATGGATACTTTATCGCTCCTTTTAGAATGTTTTGTTTTTATTCCTCGAGTTTCCATGCTCATCTAAAAACTACGATTTTCCTGGCAGCTGTCCGAAATTATAAAAAAGGTTTTTATTTTTTTTCACC
The DNA here is from genome assembly GCF_921293095.1 of Ischnura elegans. Lineage (NCBI taxonomy): Eukaryota > Metazoa > Arthropoda > Insecta > Odonata > Coenagrionidae > Ischnura > Ischnura elegans. The sequence continues at coordinate 63,032,363 of NC_060255.1, read as the reverse complement.
CCACTTAATTACTCTTTGAAAATCGCTTCCGTAAAAAGGGAACCTTTCTCTCGCGCTCGTCCAGATTCGTTTCTTCTTTGTTTTTCTCCAAATCCCTCTCCTCTCCGTTTCACTCCCTCCAAAGATCAGCCTTAATAAACAAGTCGACAGTGACGGTTTCTAATTTCAGATTCAGATTTGAAAAAAATATCTTAGAGCTAATTACAGATTTTTTTATCGCCAGTTGAATGACCTCTTTGATAACGTAGGTAGCTTTCTGCTCCTTTCGAAATCATATAATTTTCTTTTAATTTCTAATTACTTTCATTGGCTGACTAATTTTAAGCTGAGATTTTGATGCTTGCGTAATTAAATCTTAACTTCTTAGCTGAATTAGTTGAAGTGGAGTCGCATAAAAATGTATGTTGAGCTATTTTATAAGCGAATTTTTTATAGTATCATAATTGGAAAGAAAATATTTTTCATTCAATTATATTAAACTCGATTGCGTTACCTTAATCCAGATAAAAGGAGAAAAAAAATCAAAAATACCAAGTTACTTTTTTCAATCTTTTAAAATATGATACAGATATTTGCCTATGTGTATAGAAAACTTGCGTGTCTATCACCTATTTGTAGATTTTTTCATTGATACTTACACTGATTGTTTATCAGAAATAGATAGCCTAAAAGGCATATTTGTGAAGCATAGATTCCCTCTGGGGGAAGTAGAGAGTATTCAATTATTTCAAGTTCTTCCTCACCATTTTTTAACCGACCCACAAAAATGTAATTGTCAGCAATTAAGAGTATTTTATAAAGCTTACAGTGGATATATGCAGGTGAATTGGAGCCTCTAAAGGTATCATTCATAGAATTGCATCCTGTCATGTACGAATTAATTTGAAAATTTCACCTCGTGTATATCCATGAATGACTGCGTGGAAAAAAATTAAACCGTAAGCCCTACGGGGTGCGGTGCAGGCATTGAAACATTTTCTCAAAGTATTTATACCTTTTAAGCTGATCAGTCTTTTAACAAATGAGGACATGTTCTGATTATCATTGACTTAAATTCTGTTGATTAAAAATAATTATTCCATTTGTTCTAGAGTTTTTGAAGGCACAAGGCCTTCATTGAGTTTCTTATGAAAAAGCATAGCCAATCGTTGTATTCATTATTTTCATTGTCGGGTCACATAAGTAGAGATATTGGAGGTGAAAAAAAAAATCGAATCACTTCTTCAGTTTCCCTTTTTGAAATTATTCTCCTATTTAATTCTCCAAATGTCTCAGTCTTCGGCCCTTTAAAATGAAATTTAAATTCCAGGAATACAGCTGTTTTTAAAACGATTTTCAATGTGTACCATGTAAACTCTAAGATATAAATTAGCTCAGAAGTTTCTAGAAAGATTTGTCTCTTTGTCCCCTAGCAGTTTTTTCCGTCTTAAATATAAATGGAGCTAATGACTGTAAGAAAACTTCTCATCATGGCTCTCCGTTGTACGATTTTTCTTCGTACTATGATCCCTTTTGTGTGTGCAGCTTTTTATAAAGTTTTTTATTTACTTTTTAGAGCATTTCATATTGTTCTCACTCTTATTGTCCGAATAAGTTCTGAAATGTTTCTTTTCATTTGATGTAAAACTTTCTGGTGCCTAATTTTTGAATCTACGACAAAATTCTCAACATTTGTTTTTAAATTTTACTCCATCGTTGCGAGAATGTCCATTGTCCATGAATAGACCTTTGTCTTACGAGATGCTCAATGAATCTCGGAATGAATAGAAATTTCTTTATTTAATTAGTCTCTTATATTTTTGCAACACAATTGCTTCTACTAGACCCTACAAATCCATGCTTTCATATTTTTCTCCTAAATCAAAATTCAGCTTTCAGAGTTTTATCCTAGAGGCCTCATTACTAGTCGAAAGTATTCATTGAGTTCCAATGGATATTATATGTTCTTCGAAGTTCCGCGATTAAGTTTTACCTACTGGTTCAAACGGAAGTCAAACTTGATGGACTGTAACTGTAAGTATAACAGAAAATAATCCGCTTTAAACCACGCAATTTCCCATATTTATCGTGACCACGTACTAGAAATTTGAGAACTATGGTTATCGATCGAATTACACTCATTTTTCTTACTCTGTGGTTATCGAAATGATTTCAACTACGATTTAACATGATTATTTAGTGAGAATTATGAGTATTATGAGTAGGAATTTTATTCAATGGAGATTTAAAAGCAATCAGCCGTAAGGGCGAGAAGATAAAACCACCTTCCCCGCTCATTTACTCTACGTGAATTAATATGTTTTGAAATGGATAAGTAACATGGATAGAGTAATCATTTTAATACGTTTTGTTGCTAAAGGATTCAGAAATAACTTTTTCTTGAGTCATCTGCATGGATTATGTTTTGAGAATGAAAAAAAAGGTATTGCTTTGGATTCGAGCCCTCCCAAAAGTTCACTGCAATTACCGCGCACAAATTAGACCTATTCGGCTACGCATAAACACGTAAACGGTGAGTCCTGATGTGAATCTAAAGAGAGGAAAACCCTCGTCTCGTAGATCGATATAAAACACTCCGACGGCTCAACGTGTATGTGGACTTGGGTTTCCTAAGTGGATACCATTCGCTAATCTTAATTTCGATTGTACTTTTGCTTCTGGAGTTTTACTCCAGCTTCAGTAGCCCGCGTCCGTCGTCGTCGGCTCTTGGTGCTGCGAAGGAAAAGGATACAGGTTAATTCATGTGACAACCTTTCAAGTTTTCACCGACCCCATCAGTGAAGTGGTTCTCGTGGGTGTCTACATGTTATTGTAAACGATTGTGCATAAAGCAGGGCAACGAATGCATTTGTTCAAATTTCAATTGGAGAGAATGTTTTCGTAGACGACGGCTTTTCATTCACTCTGCTTGGTCTCCTGTAGAAAATAAATAATCGTAATTGAAGAATAAAGTGCTCTCGGATTGCAGCCGGGTGAGAGCTTTCATTATACCCGGTGTTTCGAGGTAAGTGAAATTCACTTAAGACGAGGAACAAGACATATCTCGAAACGTCAGATATAATGAACTTACTCAACTGGTTGAAAATTTTATCCAATTTATTCGCCATGAACACCTTATCTCTTGATGGATAAGGTTATTAAATTATTCTCCTTAATTTTCCCAGATTCCAAAGAGAAAAAATTCCATCTGGGCAAATAAATCCAAGATTATTGATATTGCAATTCTTCGTTAAAACTTTCGCGGGTACTCGTCATGTTGAATAAAAACTTTTGGGCTATGTCGCCGCGTCAATTCTTGTCTGGCCCCAAAGTTTTCCGACCGATGCTGGTTGTTTTCTCAAGGGATTCTGAAGAGTTGGGAATTTAAATTCATATATATATAGGTATCTGTGTCAGGTCGTGGGGGGAGGGGAGCGGGAGGTTGGAGGAGTGTTATTCCTTGTTGTATTTGTCCTTACCCCAATTGTAAGCTAATTAAAAAAAAGCTCTCTCCACTGGTTTACTTTTGTTGGTTTTCATATTGCTGTGGTATTTTGTTTCCTTTTATGTTTTTGTAAAAATTTTCACTTTTAATTGGAGCTTTTTGTGAAAAATGATTAAAATAAATATATTATTAACTCAACTAAAATTTTACTAAGGCATAGAGGCGGCAAGGGAGGCAAAATGTATAATAATAATAGATAACAAGTGTAATAATTTATAGAAATTTGTATATAATTTTAATATAATTTGCAAATATGAATGTAGGCTATCTCGGTGATTCAGTCGCAGAAGTTCTACTCGGGATATCCATCGGCTAAGGTTTTCCACAGCCAGTGTTTCCTAGGTAGACTCGCGCATCGTCATCAGGGTAGATTTTTTAGGTGAATTAATTAAATTAATTAATTCATTTTAAAGGTGAATTAATTTCCTTTTCAAAAATGCATTTTAAAATTCTGTACTGGCATTAAAAAATAGAGTTTAGGATCCATGATAAAAATGCTCACTTGGAAACTTTGGGGTCCTAAACTGACTCTGGCTAAGCATTATCTTCTTATAGCTGCTAATGTTAGGTGAATGCAACTCTTCTCGACGTAAGTAACAGAATAAACCATTTATCTATTATTTTTTGTGTCCTTCTTTATGTGTCCTTAGTAATTATCTCTAGCTCTTCTTTGGGGGAATGTTTCCTTCAGTTTTCCCTCCATTAAATTTAGCACGTACGTGTCATGGCCATTTATGACAGCCAATTCTAGTATGAGGTATGGTTCTCCATTACTCCCAAAGAATAGGAGAAGTCTTCTCCATAGAATAGAAGAAGTATGAAAACATACGAAAAGACTAAGCTTGTATTAGCTATGAAATATTTACGCAGTTGTCGAAAACAAAATTTACTCCGTAAACCCTTGAGCCAGCCAAAGTTCAAGGGAAACGCAAATGTCACTTCCCACAAAAATAAACGCCGGTTATATTTTTAAGCATACCGTTAGCTCCCTTCTAAACGTCAATTCGAAAAATTCCAGCGGTATCCCTAGCCAACTATCGATTGCTGTTTAGCCGTCGACGTTAAGTTGATTAGTGAACATATCGCATTGTGGGCTAGCTGTAGCATCATCAACTTAACGGCGCTTCAGCAAACTCAGCCTTGTTTCATCGCTACGTCAATTAGCGACAATGCACGTCATGCCGGCGTAAACTCGATAGAGATGTTATCGCATATAGAGCTATGCCTGGGAAAAGTACCTACCTTCCTCATCGAGCTAACGAGAACAACCTAATCTGGTTGATGGTAAACATCCATTTCCTTTCACTGAAAGGAGATAATCTACGCTGTGTTATGCGATACACCAAGCTGGAGGTAGGTATATACAATAGTGGATTTTATTTAAAATTTTTTTGTGTAGGTTACAAACATTTATTATGCATTTATTACTTGGTTAACAATGAAAATTTATTTTTCAAATGAAAAACTGAAGACTATCTGGCGACATATCCTTATGAAGTCACCTGCACGTTCCGTTAATTGACACCTGATGATGCAACATATGAGCAGAAAGCCAATGAAGTGTGTATTTAAAGTAAACCAAGTAATTTTTCAATAGGGTGGTTTCCTATTATTTTTTATTGCCTAAATCGAAAGATAATTACTACTGGAGTACGTATTGCACGCTTTTAAATTTTTAAATGACGATATCTATTTTTCGCGATAAATTAAAAAGTGAAAATTTACAAGCGCGCGAAAACGCGACGGCTAAGTATGAATGCTGGGAAAACCCCGTGTGACGTCGTTCTTGTTCCCGCTGCCGCAAGTGAGGTGACCTTGGGGCGAGGCTTTGAGCGCTGATGCGACGCAGGGTGCTAGCAGGTAGCAGAGTACCCTGCTAGAAGGTAGCGCTTGGCTTAAATAATTATTATAACTGTGCCTCATGCATGCATTGGTAATCTCAGATGATGTAAAACTCGTATCTACTCCTATAGAAACTAGGTCCCTGTGACGTCACGTGGCGTGGCATCGCATGGGCGCCAATCTGGCCTTTTTCAAATGAGGTAAAAATTGACCATTGCCATTCGTCTAAACTGGGATTTCTAAAACCAAATAATTTGTATATTATGAATACACTAATGGTGGGTAACGAATCGCAATGAATGCCTTTCGTTTTCTTTGATGAAGGAAACTACCCTATTGTGAAAAATCGTTACGGTGAGGACACAAAAGCGAATGAATGAATACACAGTCATTTCTTCAACAAAAATTCAGGTTTTAAAATTTAAAAAAATCCAATTTCCCCGATAACAGCACAAGTTTGGCCGTTAACGATTGTGAATTCATCATTTAACGATCACATACACTCATGTGCTTCAAAAGGATACTACCTACCCGGGCGGTACTCGAACCCTTGAATCAGGGCCTTCAGATTGGCAGTCGGGGACTATACCCCGCCGCCACCGAGGCCATTGCCATAAATGACATAACGACTATACTCCCTAACTTGAGTCTCGTTAGCCAATAGGGTGGTTTCCTATTATTTTTTTTTGCCGTAATCGAATGATTATTACTCCTGGAGTACGCATTTCACACTTTTAGATTTTTAAATGACGATATCTATTTTTCGCGATTAAATGAAAAGTGAAAATTTTCAGGCACGCGAAAACGTGACGGCTAAGTATGAATGCCGGGAAAAGCCCGTGTGACGTCATTCTGGTTCCCGCTGCGGCAAAGTGAAGTGACCTTGGGGCGAGGACATGTGCGCCGCCAGGCGCAGGCTGCTGATGCAGGCCACTAGCAGGTAGCAGAGTACCCTGCTCGCAGGTAGCGCTTGGCTTAATTAAGGATTTATACCTTATCAAACGAAGGAAACTTTCCGACCATAGACAGTTTTAATAAGTGATTATTAAGACATGTTTCCCTGAGCTCTGTGCCTCATACATGCATTGGTAATCTCAGACGATGTAAAGCTCCTATCTACTCGTATAGAAACTAGGTTCCTGTGGCGTCACGTGGAGTGGAATCGCATGGGCGCCAGCCTGGCCTTTTTCAAATGCGGTTAAAATTGACCAATGCCATTCGTCTGAACGGGTATTTCTAAAACCAAATAATTTGTTTATTATGAATACACTAATGGTGGGTAACGAATCGCAATCAGTGCCTTTGGTTTTCTTTGATGAATGAAACTACCCTATTATGTCACTAGTGGGAGAATTTTCAAGTCGTCTGTAACTAAGGGAGGTTAAACATGGCAACCCCGCCCATTTACAAACAGCAACCCCCATAGACAAGTCATCAATCCTCACCCGAGCCTTCCCTTACTTCACACCCCAGACGCGTCAGTTTGCCACGCCAACACATCATATGCTTCCGCTACATCACATATTCTCATTTGCATAAACCCTTACCCTCTCTACTCAAGGGGTACTTTGTCCCGACCCCCAAAAACTATCCCTCACACCCCTTCTCGCCACCTTGATCCCCCAAGGGGTGATGCCGAGGGGTTGAGTTCAATTTAAACTCACCCCCTCCAGCCGAGCATATCCATCCAATTCCCCATCCCCCTTCCACCCGATAATATCCACCTCCACCCATCCGCTTAAGCCTGCCGACCGCTGCTGCAGCCCTCAGAAACCATAACGTTTTCCAGAGGGTGCTAAGGGGGGTGGGGGAAACTCCCCTACTGTGAAAAGAGAGCTTTATTCAACCACTACCATATCTCATGCCCTTCCCCGCTCCCCTTTGTTGGAAGCTTCCGAATGTGTGTTGTCGATGATATGTTTTCCATTTGTAGCTGTTGTTTCCGGGAAGGTCGATATGCTTTTGCGATATACTACGGATGAGGTGAACATGGCCGAGTGTATACCAACAGCGTATACAGCCATTCAAACAGATATTATCTTCATTGATTTATACGGTGATTCCTCTCAGGTTGATTCGAGTTTAGGTTTTTTTAACTTTCTTTCTTTCTTTATTTTCTACTTTAGGCTTTGGCAGCGTTGGATTGCAGTTCTCTCCATGGCTATCGGGTCAGGTGCGTGTAAGTTGTTTTCCAGGAATGACGTTTCGTGGGCTATGCTGGGCACATCTCGATATCTCCGCTATACTGAATCAAATCCGATCACCTAGTACTACCAGCTCTGCTAAATGAGCGGATTTGATTCGCTAGGCGACTATTGAGCGTTTTTGCAGTGGGAGTATCGATATGGCAAGCTGGAAAGTGGCATCTTTATTTATTTACATCTACGTCTATATACTACCCCGCAAGCCTCCTAAAAGGCGTGTGGCAGGGGATGTTAGGACACCAGCCGGTTACACATAAAAAGGAAATGCGAAATTACGATTAGCATTTATTTAAGTCTCTTATGGTTCGGGGTAAAATAGGATTTCTATGTCTATCCGTTCGGCTATCTTAATTTATCGCTTTTGTCTTATTATCATCTCTCCAAAAACAGCGCTCTTAAGGCCTTGAAATTGGAGGAATCTAATGATAACCAACGAGGGTGAACTTAAACCCATTTCCTAGTTACGAGCAACCTGGTCAGGCGGGTTTCGAACATGTGGCCTTCAGAGTTTCGACCTTCGACCAGTTTGGCAGACAAGGACTTCACCCCACCGCTACTGAGGCCGGTAAAAATTTGGGCCTGTCCGGGATTTGATACCGGAACCTCTCGCTTACACTTTTACACACACACACTTTCACTTAGTCATTTTTGAAACCTAATCGTACATTCACTCCTCAGAAGTACAGAATCATCTGCTTCGTAATCCAATCCTTCACGCGAATTGTGAGCCTATTTCTTGCAAAGGAACATGCAATCCAGCTTTTAACTGATTTTTAATGGAAATCACCGCAGTATGAACATAGAGTTGTCATAAACTCTTCATCCCATCATTTTTTTACCATTTTTTTCTTACTTTCCCACCACCCCTACTCCATTTCGCCCCACCCATTCTCCCCTAAGAACATGTTTACGTTTTCCTAGGAACTGACATCCGAAAACCACTTTTAGTCAAACGTAGAGTTCTACGAAACTAGGACGATTACCAAGAATGACTGTAATTTAAACATTTAAATATGACTTACCATCGATAAAAAATCCTCTGAAGTTAGAATAAAGCATCTATACAACTCACAGTTCACGTGGTAACACTCAATTTACCAAAACATCATGGCTGAAGAAGATGAGCAATAACAGGTTTATCTATTTCTAATGCCCTCAGGTATATGACAGCTCCTCCTTGATGCAAAAAACCCCGAACGTCATCCTACTCCGGCCCCTGTTCTACCCCGTGTTCCTCTATAAAATCGTGGGAAATTGCAAGTATTTATTACAACATGGAAAAATTCCATTTCATCACGCTTGAATCTTCGGATCTTATACGAGATTAGTGGTTTAAACAATACATTTACAGAATTTTACAATGCCAATGTTTATTAATATATGAGTTAGAAGATTGGAGATTGCTGGGAGGTAAATTTGAAGGTGGGAATTGATGACTTATGCTTGTAAAAGGTGTCGTATATGGGAGGATAAGATGGCTGAATTCGCTGTAGGCTACTTGAGCCACTTCTCGAAAAACCGCCACAGTTGGCCACCGAGACGCATGGTTAAGTGCAGAATTAACACATTACTTAAGGCAGTGTTTTAATCCCTGGTACTCCTTTGCTCGGTAGTGTAAAGACTTACAAATAAGTTAGTTGACTTGTAGCGTGGCCCTCTAACTTATGTATCCCTTAATGCATGTTTCTGAATTTTCTTAATATTTATATCAGCATGTTTGGCATGTTCTATCTTCATATGCAGATAGTCTGCATGATTAGTTGGCAAGTTTTTCATTACATGAATGTGGGAGTACAATTTGTCAGTGTGCGTAACATTTTGATGACTGTCTGGTGTGCATGCTTTTTGCTATGGTGAGTGATCACCCCCAACCAAACAACGTAGAGGTGGCTCGCAGAGAATTATGTAGATGTAAAAACGATAGTAATAATTTATGGTAGCATATTTATTTGAAGAACCTTATCAATTATGGATTACACGATTTTCTGACTTGATCAACATCTTCTAAATGCCACGAAAACCACCTGTTCTCAAACAGATTCATACGATCACCTTTCCAAAGCTTCGAATTTTGGCCGCCAGGTGTTAAACACCTTGTCTGTATTCCTAATCATGACTACCTAAATTAGTCAGCAGTAATGTACGATTTTAGGTAACTGCAGATAGGCCAAATGTTCTCTATTTTATTGGGTTTCCACCACGTCCGTTCACTTCACGTGAAAAATACTCTCAATAGGATCTTCAGGTGAGTGACCTCCGATCAAAAGATTTCTGTCACCTGAACACGCCAATGTGAACATTTGATAACCGTCTTCTATTGAAGTTGGCAAACACGATGAAAATCCCATAATTTCCAGCCAATTCTTGTTCTCATACATACAATTTAGTCATATCAGGTTATTCTTATGAAGGGGTATACAAACGCAAATAATTTTCTTTTTCCTTGCGCCTACGTTACGCATTGATCTTAACTTACGCTGAATAATGAACGGATATCATATTTTCATCAAGAATTTCTCCCATTAAAACAATATTTAGTCGAATGAAAAAAAAATCATTGCCAAACGAAGGTGTTTAAACTTCAATGTCGCAAACTCCTATGCAGGCTGCTCTCTCATTCTTACACATCAATCCCCTAAGTCCTATACCTCCCCTTTGCATCCCTTAGGGAGTGGAAATGTTTGCTCGAGCAGATTGCTATGGATGCTTGATTATGGGGTGGATAAGGGGGGTGAGGTATTGCTTAAATATCACAGGGGTTGCATTCACAAGCGAATGCAACGGAGGCACCCTTTATATATATGTTCAATACATTACGTACGCACAAAGGGTCCTTCCGAAATCAGGCGACCGTGAATAATTGATGGATCAAGCCAGCGCTTTTAATGGAATTGGGAGATGGCGGCTGAGTTATGCGGCCGGGAAAAATGCAATACCGTTCGTTCATATAAATATGATAATATCTCTGTGTCGGGGAATGCGTCCCATATTTCACATCCAGAGGGCTCTGGTTTGGATGTCTGCGGCTCTCACATTTCCACACGCTTACCCCATCCGAATTGCGCATCCCAGGGGATGCTGAATCACCTCAGACAATCGGGAGAGATGCTATTTCTCGTACAACTCTTGGGTTCGGAATGCCATGTTGTAAGTGCTTCAGCTTTGTACGAGGCGTTCTAAACAAAGGCATGGAGCGAATATTACTAAGTTTAAGGTTATGTAAGTTAGATAACGAGAGATAACACAGGGCAGCATCGGAGGACATATTGCGTTAATTTGCGTATTTTGGGGCTCTGTATCTGAGTATTTTAGCAGAGAAGTGAGGAATGCAATCAAGGGATTTTAGATAAGTCGGTGCTCACATGAACCAAATTAGGGAGCAATATGAAGCTATGGGAAGGACAATGATTGAGATGTAGGAATGGAGTGGAATGGGATCTTTAATTTACGTTTAGCTGAATGAATTTAACTTTAAAGAATTAAATTAAATTACTGATATCTGTTGATTTCCCGGGTATTCTTCCGCGTTTGACCATTTTGTTGGACAATATTTCGCCAACGTTCCAGTTGGATAAACGCGGAAGAATACCAGGAAAAATCACCAGATATAATCATAATCTCCGCGGAAGCCTACTTGGAAAAATTAAATTACTGTTAATTTTTTGTGTAAACCTCCAATTACTCTCTTAATACGTAATAATACATATAATACATATTATATACCCTATGCACTCAGTTTGTGCATAACCTCCCCTACTTTCACCCCTCAGAAATTTAGAACTCCTACGAGAGATATATCTTTGTCATCACATATTATGAACATGTGACACAATATTTTAAAAGAGTAAGATGGCTTAAAATAAAAAAATGGGTGCTTTCTCTATGAGGCAACATTCATGCGTAAGTTAGCATCTACAAAACGTCTCACACATTTAAACTTAAATGTACAATATAATGACAGAAAAATAAACGTCCAACACGCCACGTAGAACTATAGACACCACACTATCGAACATCTCTCTACGCTAGGTCTTTCCATTTCACCCCTTTCGAAGTATGAAATCAATTGCCAGACGTAAAAATATCTGAAAATGAAAGTCAATTACGTTTGCCTTCCTGTTAACACTAGAAGGACGGCAGGGGTCATTTGACCCATTTTCAGAATTCAAATTTATTTTTCTCTTATTAAAATATTTTTTTAAATTTTGAAACTTTTTGACTTTGTTCATTTTGGTCTATATTTTGATAAATCAGTAAAAATTTAACAATAATGTTTTGTTTTAAATTTTTATGACGTGTTATACCTAGAAGGACGGCCAGGGGTCATTTGACCCACAATTGGTTTTCGCGCTATTTTCTTGCCCGTGGGCACTTTATTGCCATGTATATCATATAATCAGCAAGAAGCTAGTGTGGTAGATGATTTGCTTTATTTTGAACCTGGAAGTACCCGGTTCAATGCCAGTTTCGTCCCAAGGGCTCCTATCTGTATTCGAAAACCTAGGCATAGCGACTTGTTGTGCTCAATCTTTCGATATTTTTCGGGCAGCATAGGGAAATAAAACGTTTTAAATCCTTGATTTGCGTAAATTCATGTAATTATGATATTTTAATTTTGTTTTATTTATGGTTCAATGATTATTGTATTATCCACACCGGAAAATCGTCACGTTTCCCATGACTGTTTTCTGTCGGCCAAGATTCAGAGCTCCTAGAGACATTATTTTCAATATCGCCTCATCAAGTTTACGAATAACTGTTTCATTTTTCTGGCCTGACGGCACTGTCACTTAGCCTTGCCCCTTTGCCGTGTGTCCAGCATTAGTGCCGCCTGACCCCGTCGAGGTTTGGGGTGGGTTGACTGCACACTGCGCCTTGGAGAAAAATCCTGTATCCTTTTGAGAGAGCGGAGGAATTGGGTGGACTGTAAAATTCTACTGTAAATCCTACCCCTGGAATCCACACGTAGGTTGGAGAAAAAGCATTAGTGCAAGTTCTTGGAAGATACGAATCAGGATACGGTTGGCGGTTGAGTCCCTGCCTTTCGAACGGGAATTAGCGTTACTTCTGAAATTGTTGTCCTTTTGTACGAATGTCTAATGCTCTCCAGCTCTCTATACCTCCAATGCAACTGGATAAGATTCTACTATAATGGGCTTTCATTTGCAGATTTTTTCGCATGCATATCTATCTGTAGCGAGTTGAGGAAGAAAGTAAGAAATCGAGAAATATATCATGAGAAGAGAATCGTCGCGATTCAAATAGCTGTAGGGAATATTGAAGATCAGTCTGGAAGTGAATCGGAAACATCAGTTCTACGACATTCTGACCAATCCATCAACATCTGCGTGTGATGGAAGCGACGCCTACAAAATATAGCCTAAATGAATATCCATATTGTGGCAAAGATGATGATTGGCCATCAAATCAAGCGTTGGGGAAATAAATAGTTACTAAAGTGACCGTAACATACAAGAATTCAGGAATAAATGTAACTTGTAACAATTATTTTCCATTTATCGGCTGGCAGGAAATCATAAAAAATGGAAAACTTCTCTTGCACGGACAATCTGAAAAAACAGGCGTGACGCACGAATATCCATGACTCCTAAAATAGCCATGTAATCCATTCAAAGCGAGTGTTCAAAAATACCTTAGGCCATACTCTTACGTAGAATCAGGCAAACTAGAACAATAATGTACTTTTACTCATCAGCATAATCTCAGACGACACTATTTCCGAAACTAATAAAAGAATACCAGAGATCATCCTATTTCCTGATAAAAACAAAGCGGGAGTATATATTATGAATAGCATCCATCAATTTATTTACACGTCTCCAAATCCAACAGCCTTATCTCCACGGGCACAAAAAAGAAAAAGGTGACAAGTACCATCAAATAGAAGCAATCAATTTCCTTTGCATTTTCCAAATTCCTTTTCATGTGCAAACAGCTGGTGTCCTAACACCCCCTGCCACACGCTTTAAAGCGTGTTAGTGTGTAGATCAAGATGTAGATGAATAAATCGTCCAATGTTCGTATTCAGCGCAAAAAATACTATGTGGAAAGAGCGCTGAAAAAAGTACTGTTTGTCTGAGATTTACAACAAAGTAATAAGTTTTAAAATTTTAATGCAAATTTTGTAAACCCAGTACGCCTATTGTTTAAACATGTAACACAAATTTTGTATTGAGTGTATGTATTTTCATTATTAGATTTGCAATTGATTACTAAATACGGTTTAATTTATGATTCTTTAAAATAATTGTTATTAACTTTTGACGATGGAAATAACATTTAATAATGTTAAATAGTGTTATTAATGAACTGATTCAACAATTAACACGATTAAACTGAATATTAGATAAAAATTAGGCGTTTTATTCCTAAATACATTTTATGGGTCAAATGACCCCTAGCCGTCCTTCTAGGTAGCGCGAAACTCCCGTCCTCCTAGTGTTAAATATTTTTCTTGACGTTATTTCGGATTCTGTGATAATGATACACGTACTACTTGTACCTCCACTACAAGGTACATGCAATCCTGTATGTTCCTAAAGGCTACACATGACCGGGATAGTAAATTTCAATTTTTATTTCTGAATTCTAAAATATGTATCAAAAGTTTCCAAATCCTTATTTAAGCTGGAACTTTCACATTAATAGTTCACATTACTCTTGCTCGTCTTGGATAATTTTGCTGTCTCTCACTCCTGGAGTCCCTCAGGAGGATCCAAATGTTGCTAGGAGTTAATTTCCGGTTCGGGTTTGCTTGCTTGATGATTAATGTGCTCGGCTGCCTAAGTGCTGAGTGCAACCAACCTCCTCGTTGGTAAGTGCACCTGGAATTAAAGACAAACATTAAGGAAAATTCCCTAGTCCAAAAACTAATAATCATAAGTAACACTAAGCTATAGTGAAAAAAAAAACTTTTTCCCTCTAAATTAGGCCTTCGTAATGTATTTATGCGTTCTCAATTCGAAATCTGTGCTTTAAACATTGTATCACCCACAGTTTCTGCATATAATGTATTTGTTGCCAGTATTGATAAGTGATAACCTATTCGTTGACAATTGATACCTACATGAATGAGAATAACACTGAATTAAAATATAAGTATAAGCCAGCAAAATAAGGAAATATGTGCACAGCGGTCAGATGCATACAGGTATTGCAGTACCAAACATGTACTAACATCTCTAACTCCGTGGTATCTTAGCTATGATGGTATCGCCCGTGCTTCACCAGTTATGGGACATTTATGGGTGCCAGCAGTTCCCTTCAACTAAAAATCCCATTTCGTTTTTCCATTTCCTTGATATTCTAATGCAACTCTTCACCCTGTTACACTTGCAGTTAACAGAATGTGCAGAAATATATTCATAAATGGCATTATCATTGGTCAGTATTAGCAAATCGTGCATGAGCTGTGGGTGATATAATGTTATGAGTATCATTTTCGAGCAAAGGAGGTCAAAATACTTAATGAACTAATACATTATCACATAAAGATTTTGTATGACATTGCAATTTGCTGCACAGTATGTAATATAGGTGCGTACTGATTAATATAGAAACCAAGTAATTCAGAGAATATTGGGATGCGGAGTGTATTTAAGCGGTGTGTTTGAGGGTCCTCTTCCATGCTGCAAGAGAGTGATTGGTCACCATCCTCCCATCGCTATTGAGGTGACTATGAAGCATTATGTAGAAGTGGAAGTAGAACTCGATGCAACTGGCCCTTAAAGCTCCTCCTCTGTTCGTTCAAAATCTAAGCATTGTTTTAAATGCAGCTGTTTCAGTTTGTTCTTTCCTATGTACTTTCAATTAAGTTAGAGAACTGTGATTTTTTTACGGACCGCTTAGTATATGAAATATACCACTATTTCAATAAATTTTCTTATGTGATTCATATGCATGTGAAAATGATGATGTTAGCCAATGATCTCACTTTTATTTGTAATATACAGTGGCACAATTCCCTGTAAACAGTTGTAAAATATTAGATAGCATTTGTTACCATACATAACTGATAGCGGTAAGAGTTTGAAATGCAACGCCATTTCTAATCGGATTGAATTGGCAGTTTGATAGAATATTTGTACAACTTATCCTAAGACTATTTGTGCTCTTGTTATGTACACTGAATCAAGGAAATACGAACTAGTAGAACGATATATACATTAAAACTCAAACCTGAATATATGGCCAAAATAGCTATCTAAAATTTTTTTACTGGTTTTCAAGGGAACATGCCATTGTTGATTGCTAGTAAAAGTGAATTTTTTGGCTAAAGAAGTAATTTTCAAATGCATAGGAATCACATAATAACATACGCTGGGTCCTGCTCGTTGTTCATTAATATTTACGTCCTTTTTTAAAGTTGTCCTTGCTTTTGGACGCTTGATTGCCCATTATCTGCTGACTTCGTCCATGCTTAAATATTTCACCGCGTTAGAAATGCCATATGATTAGGATCGCATTTCAGGAAACGTCCTTCGCATCCATTTATCATTTAGCAGTGCCTTCGGAGGGGAGCTTCCTTGCGTCATTCCATGGGCAGTTCTCACCCCTCCCTCTAGCGGATGATTTGAAATGCAGGAGTGGCGTCGCTGCCTGCCCTATCTCAATCTTCTCCGCTCACCCCCAACAACGGCACCCCCCGCCCATTCCCCATGGGGATCCATCCCACCCAAAGCGTGCACACTCAATGCACCTTCTCCCCAATTTCCACTCGCTCCCCTCACACGCCCTCCAACTACGTTTTCTTACACCAGCGCTCGCGTCGTTTTCTTGAGAATTCATGCTTGTCTCTTCAGTTTTTAGCAGGGATGTGACCCGGTAAAGAAAGGCCCTGAAAAGTATAATACCTATTTTACGGTGTCGGACTAGATGCTAGCTATGGCTAGGTGCGAAAATGCACTTAACCCTAATCGGTGCGAGAGGTAGTGGTACCTACTATACTGTACTTCGCCTTATGTTATTGTTATTAAAAGCCATACATTTTTAAGAACATTTTAAAAGAATAATAAGGCAGGAATTTTTGTATATGGGTAAAAAAATGAACGTATATTTTTTGGTCGTATTCTGGCCGTCGTTGACTTACAAGTTCACGTACTAATAGATCATAATATGAATATAAATTGTCTACAGGATTCAACAGTATGCTTTCATATATATTCATATGGAGCATGAATCGGGGAAAAATAGCCATTTTGTTTATACATGAACTAAATTAAAAATTGATTTTTTGTCTTCAAAAAGATTTCTGGTTACAATTTTTACCATAATATACCATTCATTTTATGACTTAATTATAGAATTTTATTTTGCACCTTGGACGGATGCATCAAGGCAAAAGTATAATGGATATTTCCACGGTGTTTCTTCTACGGAATACGCAGAACATGTCTTAAATATATTTTGAAAACTGGTGAATCTATCCTCATGCATATCATCTCTTAGGCCGCACCTATGTGAATGAGCATTCTGGCAAACCTCATGGGTAAACTGCGGTGGCTCATCCGAATTTCCGGCATTGCTTCCTCCTCCATGAAAATTGATTGGAAACCAGGCCACTGCCGAAATTCAAGGATTTACTGTTGCCTTTACATGATTCAAGATCGAAAATCTATATTGACTCATACATTTTGTGGATTATACATTAATTTCAATCTGATTTATATCCACATTGAAGCAAAGACTATAAATGTGGGTTAGCTTATCATAGGATTCCCACCGGTATAGAAACTCCATTTCTGCCGACCAATTCGGGATGCCTCCTCATCCTCAGGGATGCTGATTGTCTTTTTTTTACAGCTATAATTGAAAAATTAAAACCAGTGGTATTTCATAATACGTATGGTAACCAGCCATATTTTCAAAATCTAAAATAATAATTTCTAATTTAGATTATATTTTATCAATAATGGCATTTTTTCCTGACCCAAGCTGTGTATGAATATACAGGCATATGCATACACGTGATTTCTGAAGGCAATGCATATTTATATTCTGATTTATTAGTGGATGAAAATAAAAGTTCACTACTACCAATATACGACCAAAAAAAGAATATACGTCCATTTTTTTCGCGTAAATCAAGAAACAACTTTCATCAATCCCGAGGATGAGCCCCAAGCCGGAGCTCGAAACGTCGGTATACATCGAAAATTTAACTCGCTGGGAATCCCGGAAAAAGTTTACCCTCATTATTCGTCAGGAAAGCATCAAATCTTGAACACTGGAAATGTTTAACGCAAATATATTTACTTCTTGAGTTTTTATTTTCTTGGAATAAGGTAGCCTAGAGGGCAATGCACTTGTTTATTAGTCTAAAGGTTCCGGCCAGTGGGGTAGCCAGGCATTTCGTTCGGGGGGGTGGTCCAAAACCAAGGGGGAAATTTTTGAAAAACAGGGTACTAAGTAGAGGGATTAAAAATAATTTTTACACTTTTTAAAACCGAAAGAACTTCATTTTTCATCGAAGTCCTTTGAAAATTCATGATTTTTCAATATTTCGTATTCTTTTCTGAAGGGAAGTAATTGTGTTTTCATATTTTTACTCCCCGGACCTCCCCCCCTCGTTACGTCACTGGTTCAGGCACCAGCCGAGGTGAATCATTAAGACAATCTAAGGAAATTCCTCAAGGTTAAATCAATCCTAATGGTATCTTTTGGCTGAGTCAGAAGTTAATGCTGAAGTAAAACTGAAAAAGTGAAAGGGGAAGGAACTGAATGTCAACGTCCAATTTGTGAAATAAACTAATGATTGTCTGGTGTGAGCTCTACCTTAACCTGGCAAAAATATCCTCTTCTTGAAGCACTCCGTGTTTTTAGTTGAATGTTCATAATTTTGAAGAAATGTACCAACTTGTGTATTTACTATGTTTTTACGTATAGATTAAGTTACATCCTGTTTTTACAGAAAATAAAACATAAATGTGGGATGGAGTTTCATCGCCTGGCCTCATGTTCAGATGAATGAAACAGGATAACAAATTATTGCCTACGTCGCGGTGGTACCCTGAGAGAATAAGTGGCTAGCTAGCATATCAAAGCGGGGAAGTGGTTAGTGGTTACTTCAAAGGACACTGCGGTCAGCAAACGTCTTTTGTGTCTTGAGATTTGATACAAATTCTCCGGTCTTCCGGAAAAAACACATCTCCCAAGAACAAAGCCACTTCGTGTGCTGTTCAAGTCATAACTTTTCGGAGTTCTCGTGAGTTGGTCCCTCTCGTCATAAATCCTTCGGAAATGTAGACTCGCTTTATCACCTAATAGGTCTTGACAAAAATAGCCCACCACCTCCGAGTCTTATTCGCGTGACATAGATTTATACCACCGTGGGTGCCTTAAATTTTGTTTCTCAAAGTTTTCTACTCAAGAAGCATTTGAAAGACAATGACGGACTTTCTTTGGTTACCTTTTTATGCATTCAGTTACATTTTTACATTATTTGTTTGAATTTCATCTGACTTATAAAATAGATTTCCGTTGAAATTAAGAAGCATTTTGGACTTAAATTGGCATACACTGAGCAGAGTTATTTTTCGTTCCTAATAAAAAAACCCCAGTGAACAACACAAATAAAACACACAATCACAAGAATTTACCTAATAGGATACTCATTTTAGTGCCGTCTGAATGTTTTTCCCAGCATTGTTAATTTACATTTGCATTCTTATTCGGTGATTCAACTCAGAATTTGAAGTGAGCACTATTATTTGTTACTCAAATGGTTAAAACTGCGTACTATTGGCTCTCACTCATGATTCAAACCGAAGGTTGGTTTGGTTAACTGAGGGTGCAAAAGATGGTTTTTAGAATTTTGGAGCGATTAGATGCAGCCATAAAAACCATTTTTGGGAGTACCAAAGATGTTATTCTTCGGTACAAACGGAAGGGATACACGGTATTCCGTTTTAGTTTGGTTCTAGCTCATGGACGGATTCAGAACCAAACATAAGGGGGGAAGAGTCTTGATCTGTGCCCGGGGAGGATGAAAAACCTCCCGAGAGAGTGGGGCGTTCTCCTGTGTACAATTTTTGACATTAATTTTAAATTTTTAAAATTGGAATATAATCTTCCTTTACTCCTTTACAAGGATTCACAAGATATTAAACTCATAATTATTTTTTATAAATATACACTATAAATTATTTTTAAGTAAAAATGGGGGGGGGGGGGGTCATCAACCCTGTAATTTCCCTCTAAATCCACCGCTGGATGTAAATAGAGAGTCCGAAAGAAAGATTCATCTCCGGATGAAAGAGTATGGAGGGTGCTTAATTGAAGGCTATGGCAGAGGCGAAGGCTATCGCCGATCCTTTCATGTCGGTACAATGGCAAAAGATCATCCCGTACCAGGCTAAAATCACAGCAGCAACATCTTATTATCCACACACCAATAGAGAGGCAGTCGTTATATCTAAACGGCATTTTAAATTTTATCACAGATGGTGGTTATCGCATGACCAGAGTGTGTGTGGAGATACATTTCCCAATGTACGGGTGTAGAAAACAAAGCGTGACAACTTTTTTAAATTCCATTTTTTATACATGAGTTATATATTTTTTGTTTTTACAAACCAGCAATAATCAGAATACCAATGGTCAGACCAGATAAAAACGGTTACATCTCATTCAGTCTCGAATCGATTTATGTATCAGGTTTCGTTTTCTATTTATTTTGTACATCCACGGAAACCTAAAACTTAATTTCAGCATACTTGTAAAATTAATTTATTTAAATAACATGCAATTAAAATTTTAATGATATACATTTAAAGTAGTATATATCATAGATCCATAAAGGCCTGGTTACACGGTACATAACACGCACAAGTTAATGTACATTTGCGTGAATGATTTTGGTGGACCGGAACGGAACATGTACGAATGCATGAACCAAATTAGAACAGGTTCTATTTTCCGTTCATGCATTCGCACAAGTTGGGTGGTTACACGGTGCATTTTGGCGTTCATTCTCGCGTTCATACATTTAGACATTAACCGTACGTGTTAATGTATCGTGTAACCAGGCCTTAAGAAAGTTTAACAAAATTAGCCACCTTTTTCATTTTTCGCAGTTAATTTTTCACAAAGCTTAAAAAAGCAACATAAATTACCGTCCAAAGAACTCTATCAGTATCATCTCATAATTTTGATATATTACTTGTTAAAAAACTTTCAAAATCATATAAAAATATCTCTATAAAGTTAAAGCTCTTCAATAATTGGCCAAATTTTAACCGCGGTAATCCAAGGTCATGGTTTTTCGAAGATTAAACTTCATGCATTTAATGCAGGCAAATTTTGGTTACAGTTAGCTCTATGTAAAGCATTTCAAGATGATAGCGTAAGTTCTAATGCAGATTATTCTTACCGGTAAAAGTATAAAATAATAATGGTCGAGTGGTAGCGATAAGCAGTGTTGGTAAAAGTAGGTACTGAAAAGAAAATAACCGGGCTCTATTAAAGTTACTTTGCAACAGAGCATTCAATTACGAGAAGAAATTAATTATTTTTAAATTAATCGGTCAAATTATAGTTACATTAACGAATGTGCAGAAAATCCACGTAGAAAAAATATTGTTCCCCTTGACCAGGATTCGTACCAGGATCCCCTTATTTTCGGTCAAGAGCTGTAGCAAATCTGTGGACATTTGTGGACACTACCGGACAAGGTAGTTTTCGCACAATTTGTGCATTGCAGGTGACTCCCGTAAATTTATCACCGTGGCTAGTCCCTAGATACGGCGTGGCAACTATTGAATAATGCAGTATAAATGTGAAATTGAATGTTAAAAATAGCTGAAGTTGCAATTTCACTTGCGATACATACAGTTATAACTGCTGAAACAACAATAGGGGTATCATAGTTCGTGCCCATCTTAAGTAGGAGAGAGCATAAGTGGTCGAACGGAAACAAGCAGATTATAATTATCAAGGATTCGAAGTTATCCTAAGGAATAGTTAAATCAGTGAAATCGGTAAAGTAACGTAAAGTCGATTAAGAGTAAGCAACTATTAAAACGAAAGTAACGATTACTCTTTCACCGTAAGGAGTAAATTACAAAGAAAAAATAATATTTCGCAAAAATTAATCGTTACAAGTAAAAATTACTGCAAAAGTAATCGTTAGAAGTAATCAATTTTTTTTGTCTTTCCATTGACCTCAAATTTTAAATTAGGTATATAAACGTCTCGGAGCTTAGGTATAAGAATGACATGAAATGTTTTTGGCCAACGATATATTGTTTTATGCAACAAGAAGATATTAAAAAATATCGAAACATTGGCCAAAAATTTTGCATATCATTCTTAGACCAATACATAATACCTAATAAACGTTACAAGTAATGCGGTTACTTTTACTCGTTTACTTACCAACACTGGTGATAAGTTACGAACGCATCTTGTCGTGAGATGAATGCAGACTATTCCAGTGAAATGATATTAGCGTAGGGTACTGAGGAAAGGGACTCGGGTAGGTATGTTTTTTTCCCTCGATTCGTTTTGTCGCACCACGATTCCCCAGTAAGGCGGGCACTAGCACATGAGGGCTTACTCATGCGCAAATGGGTTTCCACGCCGAAATAATAGATTCATTGCGGGTGAAGGACAGTCCTCTACGTTTTCTCCGTGCTCCTCGGGACTCGAGCTATTTGATGCAGTTTACAGTCCCTGTCGGGTGACCTATGTGAGCTGTGGCCATATTTCGCACCGCCTAAACCGGCGTAATATCTTGCTCAAGTTGAGTGTATGGGTGCCATAAAGCTCACACTGCTGCGGGTTAAGTTGTGCCTTTAAAAGATGCTAAATCACTCCGTTCGCCGGGCAAATAGATGTCACAGTTGGCCTGAATTGCATTTTATCTTTTATCAAAGTTTGTGATGCTCCTTGTAATCAGGGTAAATGTGAGATATCTTGGATGATAGTACAAATAAAATATTTTCCCACGCAATTTCATGTCAATTATATTACGTATCATTCTCATATTTGCATGCCACTTCACGCCAACTTATTACTCTTCAGAGTATGATCGATTTACTTTTCGGAATTAGTTAAACTAATACAAATATAAATAACTGCGGTCGATATTGCAAAACAGTGCTTTTATTGCCAGAATGAAGGTGGCTAGGCAGTAGAGGAGCACTACCCAGAATTATTATGCAATAGAATGCTTAATTAATGGAGCGTAAATGGAGAATTTTGAATAAAATTTTTACGGGGAAAGAATGGTGAGGTAAAGAAAAGTGTATGGCAGAGAGTTGCAAATGCATAGTTGTGAATTCAAATCAGCTTGGAAGGATTGGATACATTGGGTGACTGATTATATTTTTAAAGCATGCAAAGTAAGATCTAATTAAACTTTACTTTATCGATGTAAAAATTAACTCGAGAAAAATGGAGTGAGGAAAACTGAATATGTGGAATGAAACATGAGCTGATTGCGTAGGCCACAAGAGGGTGAATCAAGGGTGAGTAGTTAAATGAAATATATGAAAAAAAGGACGAAGTGAAGGAGATCATTATACAGTGATGCGTTTCTTAAAATTGTATGATGTACTCGTTACCCTTCCTTTTTTACCGTTTACCGTTCCATTCATGATATTTGCGGTGGGAGGCCCCACGTCGTCTCTTCATTGAAATTATCTTCTCCTAAGTGCGCGACCCTGTATGGCGTCTTTTTTCTCAAAATTCACTAACTCTTGGTTAACCTTGTGGCATTCCATTATAAGTTTTTCCTGAATATACACAATTACTTATACCACTTTTCCAAAAAAAAGTGGTATAAGTAATTGCGTATGTCTTTTCTCTCATCCGGTACCGTCTTTTGAGATCCTGACACATCCTCCGAGAACAGCCAAGATGTACTTTCATGACACAGGAAGTCGTCTGTGGACCTGTGGAGGCATTTGAGTCGCGGATGTAGACGGAATCATGGTCTTTGTCCAAGTTCTCGAATCCGGAGCTCCAGGTGGCGGTGATTAATGAGATGGCTTTGTGGAGGAAAACGAGTTGCTTCTTATGACCCGATGGCCTGGTAACCGAAAACCGTTGTACATGCTTTTCGTCCAATTTCAAAATATTTTCCCCAAAATGTTAGTTAAGTAATGTTAGGCGAGGTGTAATACGTCATTTCATCCATATTCAGCGAGATTGCTGGGAACAAATCCATAATTAGGCGTAGTTTGATTTCCGGTTTTTCCTCCGTATTGGATTATCTTAAAACGAAAATTTTGCCATCTCTACCGAGCTGCAGAGTTCGATCAGTTCCACGGAATCATGTATCGCTACGTCCTTAATTCACATGCTGCCTAGCAATGAATTTAAGATAATTGACTTTTAAAGTCACTTTTAAATTTGTATTGCCATATTAGCTGTCAAAATTATTGATTTATCGATTCAAAATTAATATATGCACCAATTTTAGACTTAACTTCTGTATATGACCGTATTCAAGAATCCTAAAAATTTCTTCCAAAAGATATTTATGATTTCTTTCATAAGATACTTTAATTTTATGCACAATATTAAAAAACGATCTTGTTGCAATTTTTTGATATATTTTTATACGCATCGTATTATCAAAGGTACGGAGGTGTGCATGAAGCAATATAATAATGATCCCCTATATCGATATATAGCGATACCCTAAAGTTAGCTTTTTTTTGTAACTTAGCCGACTTTGCAACTCATTTGCAGCATTAAGCAAAATATTTATGTCATTTATTTGTATTAAAAGTTGAAAAATTAATTTAAAAACAAATATAACTAAATTTATATTGACGCATTGCAAAATTTGTCGTTTATAATCCAAAAAAATTGTAAGGGAGTGATGGTGTGTGTTGGAGAGAGCGGGAAACTCTGGGAGACAGAGTACCTCAGAGCAGCGTGCTTGGCCCGCGAATGCTTCAGCCGTCTACCCGAGAGAGTTAAGCGATGACATTCGCGTGTGCCTGTGAATTAATTCGCACGCAAATGAGGTGTCACAAACAGATAAAACGCACGGAGCGCCGGATCCGTTTTCTCCGAGGAAACTCTCAGAATTCTGTGTGCATGTCCTCATCACTCCTTTTTCTCTGAAAATTTTTCTCCCTTTAAGTAGTACAAATACTAACTGCTCTTATTCGTTCACGTCACTGTCAAAAGTCATGGAAGAGGACTCCCTTAATATTATTATTTCTTTTTTTAAATTCTGTTTTAGTGATAGCGTTGCGTCACTCTGTTTCATAGAAGGTTCTGAAGAGGGCGTTCTTTAACTATATCTCCTGCCGTAGCCTGGTGAAGCTAAGGGTCTGTCATATTGCTCTGCCTTAGGTAAAGCAGAAAAACACAGGATCTCATGTTAAATATGGCTGGAAAAACTCGATATTTTGTACTATGGCAACGAGAAAATCACTTTTCAACACTTAGCGAAGAAAGTCGGTTGTATGAGTAGCCTAAAAATATGCTTAAAAAAATGTCATAGCATATGCATAGCTGAAAAAATATTTTGTCGGCCTCGGTGTAGGAAGGGTAAATCGCTCGCCTGTCAAACCTGAAGGTCGCGGGTTCGAGTCCCGTCCAGGTAAGTTGCCATTATCAAGGGTATGGGCTTATCTGAACGTCCTTCTTTGGATTGTTGAACCCCCGTTGTATAGGCTGTAAATGTGCTGAGTACGGGGTAATGAAAAAAAAATAAAAAATAAAGGTAATGTAATATTTTTCACTCGCATAGGATTCGAGAATTATTTATTATAATTTTTAAAATATTAATTACCGTCTGAATAAATGGAAGCCTCGCCTTTACTTTTTACATTTTTTGGCATTTTACTAAGAATCTGAAGCAGGAGAAATCTCACCTTATTCCGAATGGAAACTATGAAAGGGTGAAAATTATAATGGATTATAATCATTTTGGCCATGACTGGCGTAATTTTTGAAGAATGACGTTCTGCCTCTCAGAGACGAGTGCGATATTGCTCTATTATTTTTTTCCGCAAAATTTCCATGCATGCGGTTGAAGGGAAGGAATTTCACGGAGGAGGAAAAAAATAGGCCCCTGCGGTTTTAGTTTTTTCATCGCTGTCTCAAGGCTGGGAAAGGGATTCTCTTTTCCACCGAGCCGATTTTTCAGAATTATGCATGAGGCCATGTAGGTACGTAGAGAGAGCGAAAAAAGGGTTGGAATGGAGAATTTTTAATTTGGAAAAAAGTGAGCGGCGAAATTGCGCCTCGTCGTGAGCCCCCAGATTCGACCGACAATTGAGGATAACCCGAAATTTCGCTTGCGTTTGGAGCCTTAATTGCACACTCAGCGCGATTGCGTTTTAAATTACATATAGAGTTAAGTAACCGACGGTATGAGGAGTGCGATTCGTTTTGAATTTCACGCTCCTCAAAATAAAGGAATAGAGTTGGACGTGAATATAATCAAATCCTTGGACCCACTAGGTGCTAATATATCGGCGCCATGATTGCAAAAATATTTGTTCGATTACTTCCTCTTAACCTATTAGTGAATAAAGTTATTTTTGTCAAATATTCATTGAGAAAGTAATTATTCTGGCTAATTAGGCCCATTTTAACTTATTTCTGCAATTTTAAAATGTTTACAATCAATAATTTAAATAATACATTCCGTCATCTATATATCAGACGATCAGTTTTCAGCGTTGATTACAGATTCAAAATAGTACAGAAAAACTTGATGATTTAGAAAATAAAAAGATCAGCCTTTTGAAGAAAAATGAGATAAAAGTTATCAACATGTTGAGTAAAATACTACAATAAAAATAATTTACTTACCCCGTGCGGGTGACTGAAATTTCTTTCAATGTCATGTCTCACATAAATACTTCTCAAGTCGATAAATTCAATGAGTCAACTAAAATATTAGCGGGGCAATGAAGACAGACATCCATTCGAACTTAATATAGAATCAAATAGTAGCACAAGTCAACTGGAGACCAGAAAAAAATTAAATACGCGCGTCCGATATGTCGGGCAATATGAACTAATGGGTTAAAATAAAATTCAAATTTGTTTTTATTTCAACATCAATATGCTCTGAATACCAAGTCAAAATTTCAGCACCATAATTCAATTATTCTTTTCAATAAATTTAAAAGACTGAAAATTTCAAAAATCGGGCTTGAACTTTGGCGAATTATTTGCTTGAAGCCTCCTCGGGATCTTACTCATTAAATTCGTTGTATATCACCAAATTTTCAACGGACAACTCGTCAAATGTCGTCACGGTGAATGAATATATTTGACCAAGCAAAATATTGCTGAGTTGTACCTATAAACACTTAGAACAGTCAAGTGACTCCTGATTGGCAGGATCTTCGATCTAGATCTTTCTCATATCTAGTTCTAAACATGGTCGTCTATGGTGGCTGATGTTGTGACTGTTTACCATTATTTCTCTACGAATTATTGATCAGCCTAACATATTCACCCTTATGAGGAAGGATAAGTCATCCCTTGAAACTTCGGTGGCATTTAAAGACTTAAACCATTAGAGGACTTCACCCAATTAAATTAATAATTTATTTTTCGGAACCGTGATACAATTTATCAACCATTAACTTAGGTCTAAGTCACGTGCAAAAGCAAAAGAAAAAGTGTCTAGACCAAAGTGAATCTATTTCTTGTGCGAGTCAAAAATTTAACGTAAGTGATTTTTGTATATCACCCATTTCCGCGCATAAAATTTACTGCTTGCGATTGTGAAGATAGGTACGTACTATTTGTTAAATAAGGAATTGTAGGGGATCGGGTTGTTGTGGTGGCTAGAGTGTTGGCTTCCCAACACGTGGGCTCGAGTTCAAATACCGGCGATCGCAGAGAATTTTCAAAGATTACCCGATCCCTGCTTAAATATTGTGTGGAGGACATTTCAAGCGCAACACTCCGTCCGTCGGATGAGACGTTTAGCCGTGGTCCCACTGGCGCCTTTCGTTAAGAAGAGGCTAATTTCGACGCCGGGTTTCTCTCCATTCTTCCTTCCATACAGTTCGCTACTGGCGCAAATAACCTCAGCTGTCAGTCGTCTCCTACAAATACCATACCAGGAATTGCAATATTTCCACTAAATTCAGTTCGAATATCGCTATGCCGTATTTAAATAAAATGAATAACTTTCTCCATGTCGTGCCACATTTCATATTTGGAATTTGGGCGCATTCCTCCCATTGTTTTATTTTCTAATCTAGGGAAATATTTTTGTGAAGTTTATACTTATTTTTTTATAATGAACCGTACCAATATATTTACAATGGTTGGTGAAGACGTCAAAATCTAATGTTATTCAATTCGTGTGAATTACCTTGATGAGAAGGATTAATCATCAGGGCAAACGTACTTTCGGAAGAAGAAAAGTTAAAATAATCTGCTCAATGCCTTTTTCTGTCCACTTTTTTTTAATAAAATAAGTAATTCATTATTACTCTCGTGATCATGACGATATTCTACAAAGTTGAGCCAGAAAGAATTGAACTGAGATAGGTACGTCTTAGTCTAAATAAAATATTAAATTGATTCCCTGCCAAAAACATTTAATTGTCCAGGATTAACAACTGTACAACTATTCATTCGCCGCTTTATCCCTTTTCGCCCAGAAAACTTTCTGCTTGCAATTGTGACGATATTTAGTTGCGAAGCTAATACAGTCGTCTTTAGTATTCCAGTGAAATATTTTGGTGATATATCAACTTGTTTTTCAGAATGACCTGTATTCATATAACTTCCATCGGGAGGCAACGGGGTGAGAATTTAGTGTCGTTCGATTGCTACCAATGACATTGATTGAAATAATGATGCATCAGGGCAAACATTTTCGGATGAAGGAAAGTTAAAATAATCTATTCAACGGCATTTACTGTTTAATTTTATGATTATGTATGTAATTTACAGGCAATAGGTGTCCATATTGAATCTCCGTTCCACACTCGTCTCTTTCCGTCCGTGGACTTTTTTCGTCCGGCTTCAAAAATAAACTAACAATTGAATTAAGTTATTGAAAGCTTTGACAACATATTTGCGACAATTCGACAGCAAGTGTGGGTTTTCTTCAAGAGCCGCATACGCTCATAATTTTAGGGTGTAGGCATATGGATTGATGTTTTAATTATGTACGGCAGCAGAGGAAGTTAAATTCTATCGAAAAGCGTATCCAGAGCCACTCCAAATTTTAGGAAACATTTTTTAACCATAGTAAATGCATAAACAAAATGAAGTCCAGTAAGTTATTGCTCACCTCCACAATATATTTGTGAAAACCGTCTGTGAAACGACCGAACTAGCCGCTGTTGCGACTAGAAAGGACGTGAGGGAGGAAAAGGAAGATTATGATGATGATGGGTAAATTGCAGGCATTCCGCAACACACGGCCCGCAATCATAGTTCAAAGCTACGGCCGTCTCTAAAAAAACCCTATTTCTATTCCACAGTCTCCCTTCTCATTCACCGTGAGAAGTCCGATGCACGTTGGTATCGTTGTGGTGCCTTCAAGCAAACGCACGAGGTACACCGGCATTTTATTTGGTGAATTTTCAATTTTGTTGCATGGAAAGAACATGGAACTTCTGCGTCTACTTCCTACCCCGCAAGCCGCTTAAAAAAGGCGAGTGAATGAGCCATCACTGAAGCAATCCCTCGGAAGGGACGAAGAATGGGATCGTGTGATATAAGGGTTTCAATATCTCTAAAAACGGTTATTCTATGCAGTTAATCTACATACTACTCCGCATTCTGCCTAAAAGCGTGTGGCAGGGGGTGTTAGGACACCAGCTGTCTACATATTAAAAGCAAATGCTCAAAAATAGCGACTACTATTTATTTGAGTCCTTTATGTTTCAGGGGATAAAGAATTTCCATATCTATCCGTTCGGCAAAATATTTATCTTAATTTATCGCTTCTTTCGGACCTGGAAATATAATGGGGCTCTAAGATGATGCTCTCCATGTCGATCCTGAAGGTATCTATTCTGACTTGTTCAAGCAATCTAAGCCTTGGGCGCAGCCTTCGAATCTCTTAGCGGCTCCCAGACTATTTCGCTTAAATCTGGGTAACGCTGTCTGTTCAATCGTAGCAGTTTTTGATGGATCACACAGGTTTCCTTTGAATTTTACTTACTTGCTCTAAGATATCGTTTAATTAAGGCCAAAATTAATTTTTTCATACAGTTATTAAAGCACATTTTCGTCCAACCAAGGGCATTAAATTAATAATATTAAATAAAGTGTTGGAAAAGGCTGGATACCCAAGAAAAACCGATTTCATTGTAACTGCATAGCGCATTGAAAATGTTTGCGCTGTCATAGGTCAGTGAAAGAAGGTGCAACCCCATGTTATAGACAAAAACTACTTAAAATAGTATCCTTTATCACCTTCTTAAGAATTGCAGATTCCTCCTGCAA
Source organism: Ischnura elegans (assembly GCF_921293095.1). NCBI lineage: Eukaryota > Metazoa > Arthropoda > Insecta > Odonata > Coenagrionidae > Ischnura > Ischnura elegans. Next base: position 63,002,414 of record NC_060255.1, on the reverse strand, counting down.
CCCTGTTCATATGTGAATTAGGAAGTAAGAGTCGTCAAAAAAAACTGCTACTCGGAGGATACCTGAAATATAGAGAATAATAAATTCTGAGAAGCATTATTGATACTCATTATTCCTTAAGCTGGGACCTGTATAAAATGCTCCAACCATCCAAATATGGCGTCTGAATCGTGACATTATTATTTTTGGCCGAAAATTTAAGAACAAAAATGAAGGATAAACCGGAAATCGCGTAAAAATACGTCTTACCATAGAAAAAGTAAACAGTGAATGCAGTGAAAGCTTTATTACACTTTAAGGGAATGTATGCCAACACAATTAAAAAATTTGACAATGTTACTCTCTAAACTCACGAGATGCATAAAAAATGTATTTTTCGTTATTTTACGAACACACCTAGTATTAATGGAGATCATCTCTACGCAGGTTCAATGCCTTGCTGTAGTAATATTCATAAATTGCTGCTAGATGCGATTTTCCAAAATTACTCTAGGTTTTAATTTTTCTCACTTCTTTTATTACTTTTGTTACTGTATGTATGTGTATATAATTGGAAAACATATTGCTCACACCAAGTCAAGTTCCTTGCTACCCGTCGAACCCAGAACTTCAACTAAATGGTGTTAAATACCTTTTATAGGCCCTTTGTCTAATGCTGTATCCCAAGCTATTCCCAAAAACAAATACAAAGTTGCTTTTTATAATAATAACACCTTGGGTAGACAGTTTAATGATGCTAAAGATGTTATTGAACCAAAATTAAAATCTGGCATTTATAAATGCGTGTACTAAAACAAATAAAGAGGTTTCTAGGCGTATATTAGTTCTCGAAATGAACTATAAAAATAACAGGATGATATGCAGCTAGTGAGCAACACGTTTCTATTGTTAGACTCAGGTTTTCATTCCAGCGGAATAAAAAGGTCTCCACCCTATCCTAGAAGCTATCAAAGCGGGTTAGACGTAGTTCTCCGCAGGTTTGATTGCACTGACTCACTCCCAAGTCTGCCTACGGCTTACCTGCGGTGTTGCATCTCCAGATCCATTTCAACCTCCCCGCATGCAGCCGCAAGTTTGTAGCAGGAACAGATTCCTGCAGCTATAGGCAATTGCGGAATAAGACCTGCTCTGTGGTCGGCATCCTTCCTTTCCATTTAAAATCCTTCTGAGCAATCCTACTGAGAAATAGTTCTCTTAAATCTTTCCAGATATGTCCAATTAGGTATATATATTCAGTTGAAACAGTAGGTTATTTTAAAACTTATTGTTCTCTGAATGTTATTTATTTTTGCTCTCCTGTTTAACATTAAATGAATTTATATTTGCGTAGTTTTTCGAAATTTTCTATGCCATATTTATTTATTTATTATAAAATAGACCTCAACTGCAGCAGTTTTGCCAATTTACAGTAAAAAGTTAACAAAAATATGAAAAAGGACAAAATACAATAAAAATAGTTATCTAAATGACAGTAAAGGCGGCATAAGAGGACACATTGCGTAAATGTAGGACGCCTTATTTTGACTATTTTGGCGAGGGAGTAAGGGTTGCAGTATATGGATTTTAGATTGGTCGGGGCTGACATAAATTAAAGATGACGACAATACAATATGGCAAGAACAATAGTTAAGAGGTAGAAATGCAGTGATATATGACCTATAATTTATGTGAAGCGGTAAAACATTTATGAAACGTTTTGTGATCATCGTTTTATTTTCTACAGGCTGGATGTGTTCGAAGTAATTTAGTTTTTGGTCACGTATAGCTATAACTCTGTTTAAGAGGGATAAATTAATGGTGTTTATGAATATGAGAGCTTTAGTTGTCAATGATATAGTCATGATGCGTTTTTTCCTGGGTTCAAGTTTAGTTTCCAAGGGGAAATTTTAAGATTATTACAGAGTAAATTATTCTCAGGTGATTGAATTTTATGATTAATAACGAATTGGTAATTGATGTGAAACTAATATTTGAAGTTTTAGCCGAGCATTTAAAGTTAAAAGCGTTACTGCGCATTTTTACAGTTATCGGCTCATTTTTAATAGTCAATGTTGAATTTATTTACCAGATTTTTGCCGATTAATTATGATTCTCCATTATTTTGAGAACCACCTCGAAGCTGTTGACGTTGCGTTGTTAACATTAGTTTTTCAAGCTAACTAAATAACATATAAGATTTTTTTGTCCTTTAATTTTTATAAAATTCGCAATGAGAGAACATTTTTTGCAATTTAATCATAGGAATATGATATAAAATAATTTCAGGGGGAGAGAGAGGATATTCTCATACCCTCAACTTCCTTCCTTCAGTATTAAACATCATGACCAAAGGTTAATATTTATTAACGAATATCAATAAGATTTCTTACATTCCATTTTGGCCAAAATAATTTCAGAATATTTTCACCATAATGCGGTCCACTGACAATTGTAAAATTTTGTCAATAACTTAATGACAACTTTAACTGGATTGGTACCAGTTTAGTTTGTCAACCTCGTGTGTTCTTTCGTATACCAAAGTACTGATTTGCTGCGTTTAATTTGAGAGTTAAGAGCATAAAAATTTCCATGAATATCTCTGCAATAGGCGTGCACTCGAATGGTGCCAAACGCATCGCTTCGCTTTGTGTATTAGACTCACGCTAGAGAGCGAGTTCAATTAGACGCTGAGGTCGCGCGGTGGCGTGTTTATAAAAATAGCACCGCGACACGAGTTAAACGACCGAACACGCAACTGTTGCGGGCAATGTGCAGCGCGACATGAAAGGACGAGATGCGAGGAATAGGATGATTGTGATGGTGATGGGTAAATTGCAGACATATATGCCAATCCCCAACTCAAGGCCCGCAATCATAGTTCAACGCCCCAGCCAGATCTAATAAAACCCCATCTCTATTCCTGTCTCACGTTTTATTCCCAATAAGCAGTCAGATGCACGTTGATATTAGAGCGGAACCTCAAAGCAAAAGGTCGATAATATCGGTGAATAATCAATCGTTTTGCATGGAGTGATAACATGCAAGTAATTTGCAATACTTCAGGAGCTGATACCGGAGAAAATTGTAGCCATTTTTTTTGTTATTAAGCATGGGTTGCCACGATGATATACCGATTGTGCTTGAGATTTATGCCGTTCATTTCATGACACGCAACATGTGAATGGTAACTTAGGCCAAGCGAAATTATTACTTAATTAAAACTTACTAACCTTGGACCAACTTCAACGTCTGCAATCGTAGTTCAAAACCTCATCTGGATCTAAAAAACCCTATCTCTATTATACAGTCTCCCATTTTATTCACGATGATACTCTGGTATCATTCACGGCAAAAATTATTTTCCTTTAGTATTGCTGGTTCCTCTTATTGCCCCATTATAACCCGATGTTGTTTATAAGCAATATCAAAAATGTATACATTAGGTAATATCTGAAGTACGCATTATTTTGTGGTGTTAATTGTAATGACGAAATATTCAGCAGCCACGATAATTATGATTGATTGCAACATTTTCAAGTTTTCACAATGAAAAATCTTGAAATTTGAATTCTCCCAGAAGTAGCTTTGGGTTAGAAAGGGTCAATTCCATTTCAGCAATAGGAAGTAACTCTTTGTACCTAAATCTACTGTATACAGTAAAACTCAAAATAAAAGCAGATGTTTCGCGAGTGTTTACCATATGACCGTTGACAATACTTACGATTTTATAATCTTGTCAATAACTTAATGGCATTTCATTTTACTGGATTTGTACCTATAATATATTTAAAAAATGATTTAACTTTTAATTTAATCATCATCATTAGTCAACAATCCTAAGATTGGTTTGACGCAGCTCTCCATTTCTCTCTCCTATCCGCTAATCTCTTCATAGATACATATTTATTCTCTTTTACATCCTTTATAACCTGTCCTATTTAACTCATTCGGGGCCGTCCCTTGCCCTTTTTACCTTTCACTTGTCCTTCAACGATTGTCTTCATCAGACCATCGTGCCTCAAAATGTGGCCAACTAAGTTGTCCCTTCTTCTGCTTAAGGTTTTTAGGAGGTTTCTCTTTTCTCCTACTCTCCTTAGCACTTCCTGGTTACTTACATGGTCAATCCATTTTATCTTGATCATTCTTCGGTAGCACCACATTTCGAATGCTTCCACTCTTGCTTATTAATTTAATAAAAGAAACATTTAATTTTTATAAAATTGGTTTCATTTTTGCCTAAGCAAGTATCGGTTTCAATGAATAAAAAAGCATTGAAATAGACATAGTTTACATTATGTTACCTCAATTATGCCAACTACTTTTTCTTCCTAACCTGGAGTCGGCCGCATCTCTAAAGAAGGGCTACTATTTTTTCCTCAATGCATTATAAAGTTTTCTGGCCATGTAATGCTCTTGTGTTCTCGAACTCAACTGTCAAGGGGACTGCATAAAAGAGGCCCAATTCCATCCCAAAGAATGCTGATTTCTGTTACTACTTCGGTCGTATTTTCATCGGTTTTCGTAAATGTCCGCGGCGCGGTGATCAGTGCAATGCGTTCCACTTTTTTCCAATATTTTTCAGTATAGTGTTTTAAATTGCGAGGAATAGCTTAGCTTTGAAAAGTTATGAATATGATAGAAAACATCATCATGCGTATACATTTTGGTTAAAACCGCTAATCATACGTTCTTTCCCCGTGAAACCCGGATCCATTTGTCCGCCAGCGACGCAAGTGTCGACTTTTGTAAACCCATTTATAATACGCGTTGGGTGAGGCCGACTTGAGGATCCTCTTTTGTAATATGCGTTTCAACTGTATTCAAATGCGTAATCTGGTAGTTGGCTGTATTTTTATCTCAGAAGAAAGCTTTCTGTGGTCATATATGTTGGGTATTTTGGGAAGGAAATCCTTTTTTTTTGCTGTCGTCTCGTTAAGGCATGCGATGTGGAATTCAAGGGAACTCTTCAAATGAGCATGAAATGCCATCTAATGCATCGTCCATCTCGCGAGGTTGGGGCTGTGACGATACGCCCAGGTAGAGGGAAACCCGACGTGTATTTCGGCCACGAAATAATGGAAATGGCCTTGCTTGAATTTCCCTCGTCGACTATAAAGTAGCAACCCAATCGAATGGGAAGCTATGTATCCGCTGAGCGATTGTAGTGGCAAAAATTACGTTAATATCTTGTATTCCCATACATTACAAGCTGACGCCTCATATAGAAAAACATGGACGTCATGTGTTTCAGCGCCATTGTAATTTCGAACATTACAACAGTACATATTTTTTGTTTTTTTTTTCCCGGCGAACAATTGCAGTGAAGTTTTCTCGGGTTTCACACCGGGTCAGGTCCTCCATTTCTCCTTCCAACGTTTCGATGAACAACTCGCCCTTCGTCTGTAGGGATTCAGGAATCCAATGATGAATTAATTCCTGAATCCCTGAAGACGATGGGCGAGTTGTTCATCGAAACGTTGGAAGGAGAAATGGAGGGCCTGACTCGGTGTGAAACCCGACAAAACTTCAATGCAGTACATATTTATTAATTATATCTTAATTGGGCGTTAGATTTGAAATTTTGGCGTTTTTTTGGCTGGTAAAATTTTTTCGACTTAGTCCCCAAGATTAAGAAAATAATAAATAGTGGTTTTTGACTTAATAAAACTCAATTCCAATGTGAAAATACTACATTATGCCCTTGAGCAATTTTGCTCCTAACCGATGAGTGTGAAATAAAATTTTATCGAATCAATCAATTATATTCATACCAAGTGCCCACAAAGGTAGAAACTGAATAGTGTGTTTGGGAGCGTTTCTTCGCGTCTCAGCTACTGATGTACGTATTTATAGCAATGGTCTATCGTAACATTTACGAGACTTTTTATCGCAGTCACACAGTCATTGTAAATAGCATCAGGGCAGAAACTCGGACAACAAACTTCGAATCCTTACTTGAGCGATATGTTTGCTTGCCTGATTTGTTCGCTTAGTACTCCGTGGACAAACGTGGATAAACTGTAAAGACCGCCCCAGCCGTTGTTTATTTCAACGGAAACTGGACGAAGGATAGCCTGCTCGAGCAGTGATATATAGGATAAGGAAAGGAAGGTGTTTACCAGATACCTCGACCTGGTACACTTCCTCCGGCCTCCTGTACGTACCGGAGCGTAAAATGTCAATCTATGACTGTTGGCATCCCGGGCGCTTCAAAAGAACTGTGTACGTGTTTGCGTCGTAGTCGCCTTGCATGTAATGTTTACCTTTGCGCATTGCACCAGATGCACCTACTATATATGCAATCCCGAAATACTTGCAGATCTCTTCTACTAATGCTTCAAGTGAAACGATTTGTAATTTTAAGATTTAGTTATCCATTTTATGCACACCATGAAAATATTTACGGCATAATTGCGTACTTTATCACCTTTTGGGAAAGTGTTCCAGCTATGATTATCTATAAAGTAATCAAGATTCAGAAGAGAGATAAAATCCCTCGATGATTTCAAACGGCACTAATCTTGTACATAGTGCAGGGAAATCTTTAAATAATGGTGCGGTTTTGAACATAGTTATAATGAAACCAGAATTTCTCACAATTTTGTTTTTTTTATTCGTAAAATTCGTCGTTACAAGCATTTTTTCAAATAATTCATACGTTTCAATATGTGCGCCCTTTGCCGCTTGAAAGAGAAAAACCCATTTCCACATTAGCCTACTCAAAATAAAAGGTGCCAAGGAGACCAAGGCTTAACGTCCCATCCGACGGACGGAGTGTTGTACTTTAATTGCCCTCAACAAACCACTCAGGATTGTAAAGGGATCAGGTGGCCTCTTCAGGTGGCTGTGAATTCATTTCCACCCTATCCCTTCTATCTTCTTAGGAATATTTGATACGGCACGCTTCTTTTATGATAGATAGTTTTTTTTAACGCAGAACTGTTAGTACACCCCTGCATATACATTTCGAATGTCTCTGTATTTTTTCGGGAATATTTGAATATATTTTCCTAATTTTCTGGCATAAAAGCATATCGATACCTATGTTATATTAACACATATATCAATTTCGGCCGGTTTGGGACAGGTATTTTAAACAAAGTGTAATAACATTAAATAATAAAATACAAGCAAAAAACAACCCTTTGTTTGCAAACAAATGCTTCTTTTTCAGTTTTATGAACTTTTAGTTTTTAATTTCACTGTACAAGTAAGAAAAATAATCGTTTTTTTTCTCCTGAAAAGTTTATATTTTGGAGTTGCGTGTTGTTAGAACTTAGCCATCGATATCAAACAAGGCATGTGAGCAATTTTAACATTATATTACATAAGAAAACCATATTTCAAAAGTTTTTTTTACGAGCAAGAATGAAGTTTATTATAAACTTGAAGGAAATTAAAAAAAAACTCCGTTCACTGGATGAACTTTTAGCTGATGAAAATTTTATCATTATCATTAGCAGACATCAATCCGGAGATTGGTTGGACGCAGCTCTCCCCTCAGTTCTTCCGTCGGCTAATCAATTAACACATGAATAATTCTACTGTTTTTCATCCTTCATTGCCTGCTATAAGTATCTCATCCGGAGATCTATTTCTGCCGTCCTTCTTTTCCTCCAGTCCTTAAACGGCAATATTTCATTTTTAACATCAGGTCTCATTAATTGACTGATAAAATTGTCCCGTCTTCTGCTAAAAGTTTTCAAAAGACCTCTCATCACACCTGCTCTTCCTAAAACTTCCACATTACTCCCACGATTTATCTTCCAATCAAATTTTGAAAGCTTTCAACCTTGGTTTCTGCGATACTGTAGTCGCCCGTGCTTCGCTACCATAAATACGGATGCTCAAAATGTAAGACTAAATGATTCCCTTCCCCTATTAAGCGCTTATATTTACAACTCTTAAGAAGCTCCCCGTTTTCTTCCTTGGACGTTTCATCTGACTTCTTCGGTTTAATCTACACAGGCCACAGCATCGACGGATCAACTCCGGGATTTTCCACATTTTAATTGCTGGCGCAGCGATTCTAGGGCGAAATTCAGGTGGTCCCTTTTTTAATTTTCCGTTAGTCAAAATTTTGCTGGAATGAATAGTTTCCCTCATTGTTACGCCTCACAGGAGAAGGGCACCGGTCAAATCGGTCTCATGGGTCTTGAGGGATTCAACAACCCAGACCTCCTTGTTCGCAATGGAGGACTTGTAAGGACGGGCGGAAGGGTGATCTCGGTACTGGTGTGTCCATAGAGTATTTATTATTATGGAAGGCTCCACTTGGGAGGAGAAGGCGGGGTATCCTTTCCACCAATCATGGGAGAGAGTACTCAGAGGAGTAAAAAAATGAGCGAGCAGATAGCAAATCATTAAACGAGGGATTATATAAAGCCCGACATAAACACAGGACATCACCTCCGACCTGAATGCGTCAGGAGGCAAAGTTGGACGCGGTGTAACTAAAAAAAGGCAATTTATCAGTCTTTCCGCGGCAAAGTGAGAAGCCAAATTTGTTCAAATAGCATTAAGATTGTTTAAAAAAAACTATTATCACGATTCATCAATGTGACCTCGTCAACCGTCGCTATATACTTGTGCAAATATGGACCCCTTTCATTGGTCAAGGAAACTTTAGGAGAGACCTGTCAATGAAAAGATATCACTACTTATTTTTTATGCGATAGTGGAGCTCCAAAACTCAGTCTATCCTGTCAACTGCAGCCTAAAATGTTTTACACCGGGAAATGCAGCGGATGAATTTACTTCTCGTGTCACTTATTTCAACCTCTAAATAAATCCATCCGCGGGGGCGATTTGAAGCGTTGGAATGAAGTTCTTTCAGTTGACTGGGCTTCATTGATTTTGATTACAAGCTCGTGTAACCTGTTTTTCCCGTGGTAAACCTCAGACAGCCATGGGATTTCCGCACATTTTGCACGCATGCTCCACGTGGATGTAACCTAAAATTTTATTTGACCTGCAAGAGTGACTCATGTCAAGCTACAGTATGTTAAGTCCCCATAAGTATTTTTTATGCGACGTATTGTGATTTTATTTCCACCCTATTTCAGCCGTCTGCTATCTTGTTTCTGTGTTCGAATAGTTTTGTTATCGCTATAGCGGAGTCAGTAAGCATGTCGGAATAAGGAGGTAGGGTTGAGTGTCATGATTGGTAGCAAAGGAATTTTTTTCCCGTTGAGTATTACCTCTACCGTGTTTTAAACTCCTTCTATTAACAAAATATTTTAAGATAGTTTTGCTGAAAACACAGTGGCACATTTGCTGCAAAAAGATGTTATATTAATTGAGTGGCGCGTGTATTTTTATTATGCTTAAGATTAGAAATTACTGGTACTTACTTGAAGAAATATTTGTCAACTCCTTTCAGAAGCAAAATATTTTACCAAGAACAGAAGTACATTTGTCGTGAAACGATGTTTGATGATTAAAAATCCGATCCGAATGTTTATTTGCATTGATGCGGAACTACGTGAATCACATCAAAAAATATTTGCCAAGTTAATTTTTGGAGTAAATATTTTAAAAGTTTTGCTGAAAAACAAAGAAGCTTTTTTTGAAAAATTGTGAATAATTCATTTGAAGGCAGGCTAATTGTTTTTTAATTTATATAAGAAAGTACCCGTGCGTGTTCGAAGACATTATACAAAAATAACGATTTCCGAAATGGAATCAAATTCATTCATTCCAATTAATTATATCCGTAGGTTTGATTTGGACCTGTAAAAATAAAAAAGTAGTTTTTTTTAATGTGCCGAGTAAAATTGTCAAGGAGACCGCGGTTTGATTTCCATGACGTAGAGGTTAAGGATTAGAACCTATAGGATTAGGAAAGTGATGTACGGGGCTTGCTGTAGGTGTAGTGTATGATCGGGGAGACTCGTAAATTTTGGCAGTGTGATAAAGTTCGAGTTGGTGTGAAAATTACCGGGTAACTGAGGGTGATATTGGGAGGTGGTGTAAACCTTATGAATGTGTTGAACAGAGGTGTGCCCAGTTGATCCGAGCTTCACCGATTAAACATTCTCTGTGATGCCCCGTGTATACCACTTCGACATTATTTGACCGGAGTGTACCTCACAATTTATTATTACCGTCCTGTTGAGCGCTGCACGTCGACCGACCGTGGCTAGCTTATCGACCTCGAGCACTTTGCATGCAGAGAAGGTTGCGATGGGTCATAACGATCGTAGTGAAGAAGATCAACCTCATTGCGGGATCAGGGGCAGTGTGCCTGACGCTGTACCTTGTATCACGCGATCGTTTTTTACGTACAAGGTCAGGGACGGAGTCAACGGCAGCTCAAATTATAGTTGTTGATAGTGTTTTTTTTGAGGTGTGCCCCGCGTACTAATTTGGTTTGTTGCCCGGCGTTCCATAGCGTTTGCTTTTTAACGTTTTCTTAGGGGAAAAGAATATCTTTTCCGTCGAGGTGTCATATCCATTCCGTTGTCGGATTCCTGGTCCAGAAGTCCCATTTCCTAATTCTAACTTTTCTAATTCTAATTTCGAATTTTCTAACTCCCATACCCGCTCCCTTTTCGACCTCCTTCCCTCTATAAATCCTTATTAACACTCTCCACAGGAAAAATATCCTTATTCCCTGAATATGAGTGACCTGTAAAGGCCACGAAACGGCGGGAAATAATCCGAATAAGTAAGCCGAAAAAACATCATCAATACCATCTAGACCCGCGAAAGCTTCAGCGAAGAAAATGCCCAAGTTATGACTCTCGGATGTCATCATTTTCAGGGATGGCTTCAATCATAGGGATCGCCGTCCCTATTCCCATAATTTGTTACCTTGAGTCTATCGTGGACTGTTGACTATGGGACTCCGAATTCTTTGCACGCAGTGTGTAATGTCATACGTCCACATTTTACAGCCTCAATAGCCTTCTCAAGTTTCCGCTCATCATACACGCGCAAGCGCCAGCCTCCACTCACCTTTACGTAGTTTCTCACCATTTCGCCCGCGAGCTACATGAAATCGAATGATGCGTTTTAGTAAATACTATATTCATGATAAATAAATGAAAATGTTCGTATTTTATGCGAAGTCATGTACTATCGTTTTCAAAAGTGTCTAGGCACCCAGGAGTCCCACTTAACTGATGGGGCTGGGTCCGTGAAAACTTGTGAGCTTGGCGCATATAGCAAACTGCATCCCTCACTCGTATGCCACAAAGAGCCGACGAGGAAGGAGGCGGAAACAACCTAGTCACCGAAGCTGGAGTCAAACTATAGGAGCATAAGCCCAATCGGAATTAATATTAGTGGATGGAATGTACTGAGGTAACTCACGTCCACACTCACGTTGGACCGTAGGAGTGTTTTCTTTCGGGCTCTGTGGAGAGGTTTTCCTATCTTTAGATTCGAGTGAGAGATGCAGGTCGCTTTATGTGCCAACCTCACACGTTTTCACCAACCCTGCTCCATCAGTTAAGTGGGACTCCCGGGTGTCTACATACTTTGTAAACGATAGTACCTACCTTGAAAAGGTAATTAATCTCACGAAAATCAGAATCACCTACTAAAGAGCAAAGTGGTTTCTTTTCGCCGGTGCGAGGTTGCACGAAACTGTTACGCCGCAAACTAATCGGTTTGACTACGGCAACGAGAAACAGATCCACTGCTTTTATACGAAATATTCTATATTGTATCAATCTTAGTCTGGATGATATGATTTCATTGTATAAAAATGGGAGTTTCGGGAGAAAACATAATGTAAGTACGAGCCGACGCGATCATCCGAACTCGCCCCAACTTAGGCACTGTCTCGTTTTCTATCGCTGAACATATACGTGAAATACAGTTGCAGCCAATCAGCCCGCGTGGGGAAACGCGTACGAAAACGAATTTTGATCGGCTTTTAACTAATCGGAATCACTTGTTCGATTTGAAAACCGATAGCAATAATTAAGAAAAAAATATGTTCGGGATGTAACGTTCATTTGCTATCGACCGTTAGATATGACGCAGCTTGGTTCTTATTTTACTCGTTAGGTTATCTTTTTACACCACTCATTTTCATATCCTCCATTCAATGTTCCATGTTCTTTATCCGAGGTCTACCTTTTCTGTTATTTCCTCTACATTATTTTCTTTATCACAGTATCATATCTCATTGCAGGACCGATTAAGTTGTTCCGTCTCCCTTTTAAGGTTTTCAAAAGGCTTGTGTCCTCTCACTCTTTTGAGGCCGTACTCATAACTAAATCGATCGATCCGTTTGATTTTGAACGTTTTTAATGACCATTATCCGCGTTATCTACTGTAAAAAGTTGCATGAAGTAAAAAAATGCTCCCAGGTAACGAAAAATATTTCCTTGGAACGTATTAAATTTTTTTCACGTAAAATTGGAGAGTGATAAACACGTGGAAACCAGTTCTATACAGTATATTTAGGTACCCATGGTAAAAATTTACTATCAGCAAGAGGTGAGAAGAATAGGGAAAAAGAGAAGTCTTCTATAAATACGAGACTTATCAAGAAGACAGTACAACTTCCTCGGCCACGTAATGAGGCATGATGGCCTGATGAAAACAATCATAGTAGGTGGAGTGGATGGCAAGAAGTGCAAGGGACGGACCCGAATGAGTTACATAGGACAAGTTATAAAGCATGTTAAGGGGAAGAAATATGTCACTGTGTAAAGGCTAGTGGATAGGAGAGCGTAATAGAGAGCTGCGATAAACTAATCATTGGATTGTTGACAAATGATGATATTACGACATCCATTCTTCAGTGAATTCCAATAAAACCTACAAGTAATTACTGAATAACTTATAATGATAAATGTTAAGTTGTCATTAATTACTAAATGCTAATAAATTCTATATATCATCCAAAATTTTTCTTTTATTCGAGTAGTAAATGGTAGGCGATTTACTTCGCAATAGTTAACAGCTAATCAGCAGGATATGTCGCTAAATTGCATTCTTCCGTCGAATTTTTGGATTGTAGACTTATGACGATAATGATACTTCATGGAGAAATTTCTCCTCTATGTCCTGATTGGCAACCCCTTAGTCATTCCTCGTTTAAAAATAGCTGTAAGTCACTCGGTCCCGCCTGCTTTCGTAATTTTGGATGTGGTTCAAGGACAAGTGTAGACACTGAGGTCAGATTGAGTCTTAGGCTCCATCCCATTTTCCTGATTTTCTTGGAACATAAAATTTGCACAACGCGACAGTGATGTAGATACGTAAAAACCAATTTTTTAGAAGTGTATATAGGTACCCAGTGTAAATTTTTAATTTTTTTAAATATTTGATAGACATTTTTTCCATCTGTATATTGATAGAGAGTCTCTTATGTCATTTTTCATCTAAAAAGCAGCTACAAATAAATCTGTCAAAATGTCTGGTCGTTTTTTTAAAGTCCTAAGTTTTTTGTCGATAACTAATTCCAGAATATCTTAGGATCCTTCCCGTTTCGCGCCGTTACGCCCTATCTGTGTCGCCTATTTTTTGTTTCACGTTTCTCGAAAATCCTTATTCAGCCTCAAACCTCTCCAATCTCCCCATGTTTAATTTTATCTCGATCCCCCTTAACTTTACCTGATCCGAGAAGTCTCCTAAAACCTCAAGCAGAAGACGGTACAACTTAGTAGGCCATATTTTGCGGCATAATGTCCTGATTAAGACAATCGCTGAAGGACAAGTGGAAGGGAAGAAGGGCAAGGGACGGCCCCGAATGAGTATCATAGGACAGCTCATAGAGGACATAAAAGAGAAGAAATACTGGGCTATAAAAAGACCAGTGGATAGGAAAGAGGATTGGTGAGCTGCATCAAAACAATCTTAGGATTGTTTACTTATTATGATGATGTAAGGGAACGGCCCGCAACGCGAGTCGCACGCTCTGAAGTGTGGGTTCTTACCCTTGGTGTGGGGAAGCGAATAATCACACACACAAATATTTAAAGTTTTTGACCCGAAGTTTATTTCCCTTTTATATCCCAAGTGCCGAATGGATTCAATGAAAAGGCATAACGTAATAATGAACTTGAGCGACTGGATTAGCCAAAATGTAGGATATTACCAACGTATCGGGAAGGAGAGGAGCTGCTAGTAATGGCACGGGTGAATAGCGAGTCTCATAGGTCACATGGGCCATACGGGCCCGGTCTTCTCCTCCCCCACGGCGACATTGTGACTGACGAATGACGAGAGACGAGTGACCAGTGGCTGAGGATGAGTTACTCAGTGCTAATAGCGTCTCCACCGTGCCATGATATAGGGAAGTGGAACCAGGAAGTTTTCGCCAAAGAGGAAGGGGAAAAGGAAGGTCAGGAGTTCTCGAAAGTGAAATGGTACAAATCCCGAGGCATAGTTTGACAGAACTGGCTATTCTGAGAGACGTCACACAACATCACATTTATGCATATTTTTGAAATGGAATAATTCCATTTCCGGATCACCACAATGATAACACTTCATGGAAAAATTCTCCTTCTCTGTACCGATAGACAATCGCTCAAGTAGCTATCAAGTAAGAATAAACCTTTGCTAGTTTCACAATAATTTATTAACTCGCCACCGGTTTATATGCGGAGTTTAATCTTCTGGCAGAGTTTGAAAGATTCTCTCATGATTAATACTCTCATGATTGATGACAAAATTCTGTCAGTCATTCTTATGAGTATGGGTAAGGAAAGCCCTAGAAACCATGAGAGACTTTTGTAAACTGTGCCAGAAGATGCTGCACTGTATTGAAATCCGTCGCTGGTGTTTAATTTATTGTAGGAATAGGAAGTTTTATTTTTTCCTGGTAGGAAGTTTTATTTTTACCTGATAGTCATGAAGGGGTTCCATCCAGAAACTCCTTAAATCATTGCAATCTCTTATTCGTTTGCCGTCTAAATATAGCTCTAAATCACTATGTCAAACTTCTTTTCGTTTATTTTGGATGTAATTCAAGGACAAGTGTAGACACTGTGGCCAGTGAGTCTTAGGATCCATCCCGTTTCGTGCCGTGCTCCCATTTCTTTATCGCCTGTTTTTTTTGTTTCACGTCTCTCCAAAATCCTTATTCAGCCTCAAACCTCCCTCCTCCCCCTTGTGTTTAATTTTCTCCCGATCCCCCTTTAACTTAACCCCTTTCTTTTTTTTTTTACTCCGGGTGAGATGTAATCTGTCTTGATTAACATCGAGTTTCTTAAGTTCACCCCATATTTACGTATCCCCGTCCCGCAGTGCTACCACCCGCTCATTAAGGATTTTTTTCGTCTCCCTCTGAGACGCTCGTATTTTCCGCGGATTACTTTGCAGAAGAAATGCTTATGGTCTCCCTTAAAACCAGATAAATAGTCCTCGGAGATTATCTTGGGCTCCAACTCGGAGTAATTAATGCCTTCCCTTAAATTTGAAAAGGTTTCGTATGACTTCTTCCCTTTATCAGCGTAAATCGTGATTACACTTCTTTTTTTGTGCAACATGGACAGGATATACTGCAGGGAAAATGTCTGATTTAGGTTACACTCGTGATGAGTGCAAGCTATTGGAAATCATCAAAATTAAAAAAATGGGAATAATGAAAATATTAATAAAATCGTAGAAAGTAGCGTGATTAATTTCCATGGGTTTGTTTTTGGATTTTACCAATCAGAAAATCAAAGTTAGGTCTATATCAGCAGGCTTTTGAAAAATACGACGAATAGTTATTTAAATGAGTCTTATTACTAAACTCAATAGGAAGATTATTTACAAATAATTAATGAATATAAGAAAAATATCATTTAACAATAACTATTATATAGATTGACAATTAATTTTGATATTTTCCTCGAAAAAAAATATTTTTTCCTCAGAGGAGTTAGCATATAGCGACCCCACTTCCCCAGAGCAATGCCTCAGTAATGAGAAATGCCACAAATTTGGTTCATTGCAAATAGTACAAAGGAATTACATATTGCAAATCTGAAAAAAATTCCGAGAATTTTTAGTTTTTATAGCGATTGTATGGAGGACTCAGTTAGCTACCACTTGTTGGATAAAACGCTGAAAAGGTTATGTTTAACCTCTTTTTCAAGTTTGGGATCATTATGATACCATTATAATTATCGAAAGTCAACAATCCGAATGTTGGTTGGCACAGCTCTCTCCTATGCGCGCTTGTGTCAGCTAGCCTTTTTATGCTAGCGTATTTCTTCTCTTTCACTCCCTTAATGGCTCTATGCCTCTCAGGATTGGCGATTTAATTTTACTTTCACAACTTCGTTGCGGATGGAAAAATTTCGTAAAAGACTCATGGTGGACCTCCGTATCATATTTTTTAAATCGCTCCTTTGCTAATTTTTCAATTTCACCTTTTTCATATTTCCGTGCATGGATCTAAAATAATGCGAAAATTGAGGCAATTTTTCTCTCACGCTATTTTAATAGACTCGAGGACCCGTTGTGGCTACATCTGTCGTACTCGCTGCACGTCCTCTTCCTGGGACGGACCACGGTTGTCCTCCGCATGTATATATAAAATATATCTTCTTCTCCTTTTACTTCCGACGGCGGCGCGGCGTCCGTGCACATCGCCCGTCCTTTCACCGAGATAAGAGTGAGCTCTGAGTCCTCATCATTATTCTGTACTTACGCTTTCATCCGAAATACATTTCCACGTAAAATTTCTCCTGACCTTCTTCCTATTCTCTTCCCATTCTCTCTTCCGCCCTAGAGCAGTATATATTATGTACTCATGCTCAACTTTCACTATTCTGTGGTGCGGTTTACTATCAAAAGAAAAAAAATGGTAAAATCGATGGGATGGAGAGGCGACACCTGCGCTCTATTTTTAGGATTAGACAATGTTTGGGTAATGGAGCAGTGCACACGATTAGTCAAGTAACCGCAGCCAAAGAGGTGGTGAGAAAAACAGCTAAAAAGTATTTTGACGAACTGGAAGAAAAAGACAACGAATCTATACAAGAAATATTATCATACAGAGACACCTTGCGGGATAAATATCGAAGACCTGAGCAAATCTTAAACATTTAACAATAAATAAAAACAAATGACGAACACAAGGACGCTAAACAAATACGACAGGGATGAAAAGAAGTCAGAAGATTTCAGTAGCCGTTAAAACGAAGACCACACGGTTCACTATTCTGTGTGTTATTATTATTACATATGCGTTGTTATTATTACTGTTATTATTTTCGTTAGTAAGTATATTCGTCTTTATTGGCTGCTTTCCATACATCAACTCACGGCGACACAAGTATACTTGTGTCTCGGTTTTCTTGTTCCATTCTATGTGTGTCGCCGACTGTTTGTGACACAAGTCAACAAACGATTGCGCACAGGAATTGGAGAGTTAAAATCAGTTCGGCACCAGTCGATGCGTGTGTCGCATGAATGGAAAGCACCCATTGGGTGGTTGCGGTGATTTTCTGGGAGGGCTCGAACCTGAAATAATCATAATTTTTTCATTTTGTGAAAGACAAATTGTAAACATCAGCACAATCGATACAGTTGGCTGAAGAAAAAGTTAATGCTGATATTTTTTTTTCAAACGAGAAAATGTATTAGAATGATGACTCAACCTGCATTTACACATTTATTTCCAAGCAGATTCATTCGCTGACGATGAGAGGAAATAAGCAGGGAAAGTGGCACTTGTATTTCCATGCCCTTGCGGCTTACCACCGTTCACCAAATCGCCGTTGAGTGAAATCCATACTCTTATTATTGACAATTCTCAGTAAGTTGTGATGACGGCTACGAAGTTAAGGGTAGAAAGGAAAGCGATTGACCTGATGGGAGATTTCCTTTTATAGCTACACAAATTCCTCTCTTTAGCTTCACATTATATCATGAGGACGTGGATCATTGATATTCTGAAAGGGTCCGAATCTGAACTTAACACACGTTTTTCATTTTTAAAAAGATTATTACTTAGGATTCATGGGCGTACCCAGCGAGGGGCAGCCACTCCCCTAGAAGTAAATTTAATTCAAAACGAAACTATTTTTTTATATACAAGAAAAGTGATATTAGTAAAAAAATGTGAATGAAATAAAAATATTTTTTCAAACAAATAATTAAAAAAACTTATAAATCGCTGTTATAGTTTTCTTTTTTAAAATGTTGGTTTCCTCAACCATTTCCGTGTTATAAATTGTACGACCACGGATTGCCCACCCTCTAATTTTGACCCTGGGGACGCCCTTGTTAGGATTATAGATTATTATCGTCGCATTATTTAAGATGAAAGAGTTAATGTACCAAAATATTTTAACCTGGTTCTTTCAGCTAATTGTGATTCGCACTGGAAGGAGATCATAATCACTTACTAACCGCTATCAAGTTGGAGTTGGGTTACTACTTAATAGTGTCCTAACTCCTACGTTCTATACCCGGAAAAATATTTATCTTAAGTCTTTTGTAACCTTTTCTTTTAAGCTCTTTATTCATCTGCCGTTTTTCATAAAATATTCCTCTTCTCTCTACATTTCCAAAGAAAATGTATTTAATTAATACCTCAGCGATCAATTACACCGGTAAATTATGATTTATATTTAGTTTTATCATTTACCGTGCTGACCTTAGTACTGCTGATTTGTACCCCAATGCTGGCCATTTTCAATACTTACGTGTTATTTCGTAACTACCGATCTTTGATGCGAGGAATAGGTGTTTGGTATAATTTTGAAGAATGATTTTAGCCTTTGTTTTTTAATTTTCTTATTTAGAGGTGTTTGGTAATAATTGTGAGATGGGCCGCTAGGTGTCGGCCTACCACTTGGATAATATAATTACTCCCATGGTTGAGACGAGCTGGGGAGTCTAACTGACTCACGGCGGCAATTCACGTTTCAGTATTGCCACGTGGTCGTAGTGAGCAGTGCATTGAAGTGTAAGTTGTTTGACGAGAGACTTAGGACTCCGAGCCGAATCATCGGGGGGTGAGGAGAGAAGGCTACGCAGCGAAAGGTACGGTGAACATCTGGTCGTTCTCTCTCTCCTATTCTTATTCTTAATAAGTCCATTGTTTATCGATTAAGCCCCTTTTTTGGGGCGAATTATAAATTTTCATATTTTCGTGAAAATATATCGCCCAAACAAGACGTTTGTAGCATTTTTTTAATTTGACAAACTAAGATTTTTCAAATTACGGATGGAGCAAAAGTAGTCCCTATGCATAAATGGAAGAATTTCACGTGGCCCAGGCGTAATAACATTAGCCCGCCCGTAGCATGCAAAGTGTAACTGTGTGCTGTCGTAAGTTTGTATGAAAGATTTTTTTGGCGGAATTTTCTTTTCCTTCTGTTTGTGTCTGTATGTTCCTTTGTTTACTTGGGGTAATTTATGCATCAGTGTATTTATTTTTTTTGTCATCAATAAAATTGTACCAGTTATATTTTAATTTTTCTAATTTAAGCAGAAATAGTTTGTATTTTCTTTTACGATGAAACCCGGGCCATAGATAAACTTTCATTCATTTACTCATGTGGGGATTCGAATCTGGGTCTTACATCCACAAAGCCGACCTTAGTAGCGCCGACTCTAAATTCCCGCTCGACCTCCTGGCCTCATATTATAATTATTCCCTTGTGTCGAGCGCCAATACGATAGATTCAAGTGAACCCAAGGTAACGAAGTCATGTTTCCTCAAATGCGAGAAATAAATTTCTACCATAACCCACAATCACTGCACTTTCGTGACTCATGGGATAGAAGACTAGCCTAAGATTTTACGCGACTATAATTTTCCGCATGCTTCTGAATAATTGAAAAGAGTATTTCATCATTCATTGAGGACTTCTTAATATTCCACCCGACCTGCATACGTAGAAGGACGTGGGCGGTAACTTTTCGAATTTCATTTTTCAAGTTTCTTATTTGACTCATCCGTCGTCGTCATTCCATAGAATTTATTCCCGTTATAAGAATTCTCCGTGCTATGATGGATCTCCCACTTTTTGCTTCGGAATCAAAGCCAGAAGTCACCATAAATCACGTCCTAATTCATTTTAGCGTTTCCTTGACTAGGGCACGTGATTCCTTTCATCGTTGGAGCAATTGGTTAAATTCGTGGATTGAGGTCCCGGGAGGTCTGCGTTTCGGCATTATAATCGTATTTGGAGGTCAGCGTGATTAGGTTCTCTTTCTATAGTATTTAATTCTTTCTCGGCAACTAATGAGAAGTATTCTTCTCCGGGTTCCAACCGGGTCAATTCTTTAGCTGCCGACGTTTTAGTGGCTAAATCCACCATCGTCTTCAGGGGCATGATGTCGAGTTGAAATCACACTCTATATCAACATCTACATCTACATAATACTCCGCAAGCCGCCTAAAAGGCGTGTGGCAGGGGGTGTTAGGACACCAGCCGTTTTCAGCTATTAAAAATAATAAAGGGCTCTAACGAGGTTGGTACTAGCGTTTATTAAAGTCCTTTATGGTTCGGGGGAAAAACGAATTCTCATATCTATCCGTCCGGCAATATATGACGCGCTGCAGGCGTGTTAAAAGCTATCCCGCTAAAACATGTTCATCCCAATTAGCCAGTGGCGCCGACTCCATGGGGGCTTGAGGGGGCCCTAGCCACCTCAAAAATTCCTTATGGTGTGAGGAAAAAAATTGTTAGGCTTGATGATTTTCCCTGGAGTGTCCAGATATCGAGATTCGAGTTATCAGGGTTCTAATGTTGATCATACGACTCTTCTAACATACTTAAAAGAACTTAAAACTCACTACTTATAAAATTTCCCGGGGCAAGATCGCCGGTTTGGCCCCCCCCCAATATTTTTTGTAAGTCGGCATCCCTGCAATCAGTCGGCTAACAATACCTTAATTTTTGTACGAATTTGTTTAAATTAACTATCAGAACAATTTTTCATGACGATGATATAGTAATTGTATTTTTTACTTTTTGTAGTGAATATATTTTATATTTTTTCTTTGTTATTGCAAATAGCAATTTCTATAATATTGTATGAATTTGTTTCCACTTACATAACCCTGCAACAATAAATATTCATAGTAATTGATTGACCCTCTCATTTCGGATCAGTCTTGCACTTCCCGCCAGTTGACTCCTTCCCTGTCCTCTTTCTTCTTACACCCTAACTGTTATAAAGTTGTTTCAAATTAATTACCTAGTGAATATTCTAGTATTCCTTCCTCTTTTTAGCTTTAAGTGTACTTTTCATAAAATTGCATTGACAAATGGATCGTATTATCCCCGGATTTTCATTATCACTCACACTAGATCCACGCATGTAAGGGGGATCAGGGAAGATCAAAGGGACTACGCAGTGTCGCACGAATCAAGAAACGCATGGCGCAGCCGGAGGCAGGGAGTCGGGGGGCACCTTTGTGGCAGCGTTTCGGCCGGAAGGAATCAAGATTTGACAAAAAAGGCTGAAAGTTTTGCCGAAAGACAAAAAGTCAACGAAAGAAAAATCTCAAAATAACTGCTTTTAGGCCCATAATGCCCCTCAGGATGCCACAGGCACGGCTATCCGACGTCGCACGAACCTGGAGATTTTATACATTTTATTTGTTTAATTAATTTACCCCCGAAAACAGCACAGTGAGGCCTTTACATCAGCAGTTTTTTTTAACAATCAACAGCACACGATCACATACATCTATGTCCTGGAAGGGACAACCTAATCAGCCGGGACTCGAACCCGCGACCTTCGAAATGGTAGGCGAAGACTTATCCTCGCCGCCACTGAGGCCGACAAAAAATAAGCAATAACCGACAAAAAACCAATTAGTAAATTTTGAGACCACAAATTCTTAAATCGGAACATTTTTTTAAATAAGCGCCGGCCTAATAGTATAGTTTTGTGGAACATTACAAAGTGAATTATTTCACCCTTACTAATGGTTTTAATCAAGCTTGCGTTTGCACTTTGTCGACTAAAGGCAGTGCTGAGCTCACAATCTAAAGGTTGCGAAGTAATCGCGCGAGTGGCAATACGTGCAGCCTAGGCCTTTATCCCTCCATTGTCACCCTACTCACAAGTTCTTGGCTCTGAAGTTTACTTGCATTCTTTGCCCATTCAGAACGCCCTGTTTAAGCTGCACCTAGTCGAAATGCTTGAGTGACTCAGCCCTAGGACGAGAAAGAAAAGAGCCCATCCAAACTTTGCGCCAGACTTGCACGAGATTTTCATGAAGATAAACGCCAGCGCACAGAAGTGAGTGCCAGGATGTTATGAGCATGTTAAAGCTAAAGACTTCATGAGAAAAAGCATTGCTGACGTAAAGGGAAGGATATTTTGGGCTAAACCTTTGAAAGATATTGCCTTAAACTCTGTAGCTTTCCGTTTAGAATTGTGATTTCACAAAAATAGGGTTTTCTATTAGAGATCTAAAGGTTTTAGGGCAGAAGATGTTATGAATATAATCTTTGATATCCATGACATGAGGTGGAAATATCTCATTTCAGATGCAGGATTTGCAGAAGTCGGGATCACTCCTCTGTATTTCATCAAGAAGTCTTCTCTCCTCACCTACCATGTCCAGCACTTCGTCGTTCCTCCTCCTCTCCGCCCACTTCATCTCCTCCATTATTTTCAACACCATATCTCGAATGCATCCATTCTTTTGTCTTCCTCCTTCCTAAGTGATCGCAAATCGTATTGTATATATATCATAAAGTTTTAAAATTAAATTTCCGTCAGTTTATGTTTGATCAAAAATAGTCGTAAATCTTTATAGAATATTCTCTAGTTTTGCTCCTTATGAATCTATTTATGACAAACGTTTCGACGGGTAACTTCTTCGTCATCTTCATGTAGAAATAGTATGGGTGAAGAAAAATACTTAAGCAAGCATGTGTTATCATGACATAATTGTTCCGCATTGTATTGTAATTTTTAGCAATACGCTGAAACGGAAATAGCGATACCAGATTCAATTTATAACCTATCCTAAATATTTCTTAATTGAACAGTCACTTCATTTTATATATTGGATCGAAAATAATCGTTAATAAATTACATGTTTCTAACGTGCAGCTACGTATGAACAATATGAAAGCTTATGGCTAGCCAATTTCCTTCGAAGGACCTTAGAGGAGTACATGATAAAGGTTTATCTTTTAATAAAGAATTCCCATACTCAATTTTGTCCCTCTGGCGCTTGAATGGCCGCTTAAGAGGCCCAAGGTCAAGGTTGTCTTTCGGAACCCTCCCATGTCTTACCACACTCGGCGAATGTGAGAAACCCCTGGATTGAAGAGGACTATAACCTTGGAGTAAGGATGAAAGAAGAGGACGAGTGACGACATTACCTTGGTCTCAACTTACCTCGAGCGTCTCAATGGCAACGAGAATATTGTGATACGTGACTTGGGTACGATAAGCGAAATATTGTGATATTGCTGTGCGTATGGGTGCATCACAAGAAAAAGCATTCAAGGGAAGCCAGTGGCCTTTCATGGGTGAGTAAAGTTAAAAATATTATGTAGTTCTTTCCCGGAGAATTGTTTGGGTGAAGTATTTTCGGTATTTAAACCCGTTATATTCGTTATGTAACACCAACTCGTTCATCGTCATCAGGGTGAGTAAGTATCAGTATAACAATTCAAATTACCAAGATCTTGGTAATTTTAAAAATCCATATTACCAGTAACTTCCCGTCCACTCAGGGGTAACCATATTGTTGCCATTGCTTAATCATCTCAATGATTTTTTTTCCTGTAAAACTTATTGAGTCACTCTGTTGATGGTGGACGAGTCTTCCGTTGACACGTTGGTGATATGCATGAAATTGAACCGGTGGTAATCCTTATGAGATTTCAAGCAAAAAGTTTAAAATATTTTAAGATAAAGTATTTCATTTTGGTGTGTGCCTAAATTTTCATCTCTAACTCCTTTATGCTTAAATTTTCCATATCATATGATGATTCTGAATGCAGAATGTTGTTTTTCCGCGATCCATGAGGGAATATAACTGTAGCGTTAGGGCTTAATTATAGGTTAGTTGACTTGTAGTGTAGCCCACTGACTTATGTATTTCTTACTGAATGTCCTGATTTTTCCTGTTATTTGTATCAGTAAGTTTAGCATATTCTAGCTTCTTAGGCAGATTGACTTCACGACTAGTTTTCAAGTTTTGTCTTTAAAAGAATTTGCATGCGTAATTTGTTGGCATTCGTAATATCTTATGTCAATGTGGTGTCTAAGTGGGAATCCTCTTGTATGCTAGCGATTGATCACCCTCTACCAAACACCATAAAGGTGGATAGTAGGGAATAATATAATCATTTGATGGGTACACGTTTCTACTGAAAAAGATGCTAGCTGCCTTCCCACGACTAATTCTCACTGTAGTGCATTGACAGACCTTCAACTCGCTCGCTCACCCTCAGAGTTCGAACCCGCGCCTATTCATACCCCACCCCCTAACGTCTCCTCCCCTAATCTGTCCCACCCCTCCTCCATATTTCGGGTATTCCTTCAAAATCGTTGCTCCGTTCAAACGGCGCTATTTTTAATGTCGCAATCACGAATACTACAAAAGAGGCTCCTCATATCACCCTTTAAAATTGTTGTCACACACCGGGCATTTAAATAGGTTTACTAAATTCACCACTCGCGTCGCTGAGGGACAAATTGATCCGAGTTTCACGAGGAAATAAGGTATACTAATGGGTATTAACCGAAATTTATGCATATGATGATGTGAGCTGTGAAATTCACTCCTTTTCAATGCTTTTCCTCGCAATTGCAAACATCATACAGCAAAATATTACGCTACGGACATTTCTTGAAACCGATTAAAATGCGTACGAAGTGGCAGTCATTCATTGTCAGCGCCAAAGGCGCGTATACTTTTGCTGTACCGGTGAGAACAAAACTCACCACAACCAGCCAGTTTACAAAAGAAATTACATAAGTTGGCGCAAGTGAATCGTTGTCTGTGTACTGTGCTGTTTGTGTAGAAAAGGAAAAAATGTGAAACATAGGCATATTGAAAATATGCATACATATGTTTTTAACAATATTTTAATTAGATTATATATTTTTTCCCTTTTGCTTAGAGAATACAATATGTGCGTTGCAAGCAAAAAAAAGATATATTTTTGGTCTCTAACAGTAATCAGCCTTTTATGGGATGGAATTGGGTCTCCTCTATGCGGTCGAAATACTTTCTGCGGCGACTTGTACGTATTCGGCTGTTTGACTGGAGCTAGCATTTCACCATTTAAATGCAATGACCTTGTATCGTCAGATATTCCTAGGACCTCTCATATTCTTGTTGTCTTTCAGTGTGATCGTGTGTTACGGGCTTGCCGTATGTGCAGTGGTAGCTCTGTTGAGAAGAGACTCTGTTGAGTGATCCTCTTGAGTGAACGGCTATACCAGGAGCGATTCTCTGGGAGAGGGTTACCGCGAATTCACTGCTTGGATGTTGGAAGCATGGGGCTTTTCAACATTTTGGTGAGTTTACCGTTAATTTTTTTCTTTTCGTTTGTCCATTCTTTAGGCTTGTCTATTTATTTAGCTATTGTGGAAGGGCGCCAAATTGTTTGATATGTGGGAAAATTACCGAGTACAATCCATATTTTTTAATAGTGCAACTTGATAATGGTAATTATGGAAGCCGCCATGATTTCGTTTGCCCAATTAAGGTCGATATTTGCTATAAAAACAATTTGCCTCGACTGAGATTGTAAACCACAAGTTGTCACTTGCATGAAATTATACTGGTGGGTAGCGTATTTTGTAATATTTCTCATTGGTAAACGAAAGACAGAAGTTTGAGTTCCATTGAATTACTTTGCAGCGAATGACTGCCTTTATCATGCACATGCAAAAAGTCGCTTCCACTATCCTTTTTTGTGATTTGCGGGTTGAGTTTGTATTTATTATAATAATTGCGATTGAAATTTTTGTTTGTGCCAACCCATCGAGAGTCGATCAGGTGTCTTGCTCTTTGGGCCACCGATTCCGACCCAATTTGGCAAATCGTCTTCACTTGGTTAGGAAACGAAAACCCCAACGTCTACGTCTAATGCATGCAACTATGTACGAGATATTTTAATGTTATAAACCTTCATTCTTGAGGAATAGGATGGTTTCCTATTATTTTATTATTGCGTAAATCGAAAGATTATTACTCCTGGAGTACGTATTTCACGATTTTAGATTTTTGAATGACTTTATCTATTTTTCGCGATTAAATGAAAAGTGAAAATTTTCGAGCGCGCGAAAACGCGACGGCTAAGTATGAATGCTGGGAAAACCCCGTGTGACGTCGTTCTGGTTCCCGCTGCCGCAAGTGAGGTGACCATGGGGCGAGGCTTTGAGCGCTGATACGATGCAGGCTGCTAGCAGGTAGCAGAGTACCCTGCTAGCAGGTAGCGCTTGCCTTAAGTAAGGATTATTAATACCTTATAAAAAAATGACACTTTCCGACTTTAGCCAGTTTTAATAGGTGATTATTAAGACGTTTCCCAGATCTCTGTGCCTCATGTGTGCATTGGTAATCTCAGACGGTGTAAAACTCCTATCTACTCGTATAGAAACTAGGTTCCTGTGACGTCACGTGGAGTGGAATCGCATGGGCGCCAATCAGGCCTTTTTCAAATGAGGATAAAATTGACCATTGCCATTCGTTTAAACTGGGATTTCTGAAACCAAGTGATTTGTATATTATGAATACACTAATGGCGGGCAACGAATCGCAATCAATGCCTTTCGTTTTCTTTGATGAAGGAAACTACCCTATTGTCTTCACATTATACATTATATCTCCACATGAAAGAAAGATAGAAATGCCTACAATGTCTCATTTTTAATATCTGTAATTAAAAATAATTATTGATAGATTGTTTGAAATTCTTCATTTTCGGTTACTTCTGAGTCGGTTGCCCTGTTACCGCCAGTTCTTGCAGCTGCTCTCTCATTGGTCCGATAGAATAATCTCCTCCAATGGTCCTCTGGAATGGTATCCATCATCTCGATCAAAGTTATCAGTCCTGGAAATTTCAACGGACTCTCTAATTAGTGTCGGTTTAGTCTCATTCACAATTACCGTTTCTTCGTTAACGTTGTACGTTGTACACCAAGGACCAGGAGTGCTCCGAGATGTCTAACTGTTGAAACTGTCTTATCTGGCGATTTGATCGTTGGATTATTCTTCCTCATAGGATAATCCTCCAAAATCGCTAGAATAGTAATGGCTTTGCCTGGTTTCGGTGGTGGTAGGATCCGCCTGCCTCTGTGACGGTGCGGGATTCCTCGTCCCATCCCTTCCTTCCCTATTCCCTCCAAGGAGGCGTCGTCGGGCTCCTGTCGCGGCGGCGCCTCCTTCCTTTCTCCTTCCTATCCTTCCCCTTCTGCGGTGCAGAGGTAAAAAGCTCGCGCTTATAGGCCCTGCCCCAGGAGTGTAACCTTGCGAGCCCGCCCTGGAGTCTCGTTTCCACACTGTATAGCCTGAATTATCTAGCGATTTGATCGATGGATTTTTCTTCCTCATAGGAAAATGCACTAAAATCGCTGGCACATTAATTGCGTAAGCTTGGTTTCGCTAATAGTAAGACCCGCCCGCCTTTGTGACGGTGCGGGATTCCTCGTCCCTTCCTTCCCTATCCCGTCCCAGGAGGCGTCGTCGGGCTTCTATCGCGGTGGCGCCTCCTTCCTTTCTCCTTCCTGTCCTTCCCCTTCTACGGTGCAGAGGTAAAAAGCTCGCGCTTATAGGCCCTGCCCAAGGAGTGTATCCTTGCAAGCCCGCCAGGCTCGTTCCATTTGGTGAAACTGTCTGTTATTTGTGGCTCTCGGGTGTTCCTGCTTGCGAACTTTCAATGCACAGCGTGTCGCACCAATGAGCAAGGCACCTAATAAACTCCTTCATGCCGGTCCTGATGAATTCTGTCTTTGGCCGTAGGTAAACTGTCACCTATTTTTGTGACACATTTGATTCTCGAAGTGACACCGCATTTCCTTAAAGCTCTGGCAATCCTTCCTATTATTCCAAATGGATGTGGTTCTGAAAGATTGTTTTATGAAATTTAAGCATCGCAAAGAAGAGATAGTTAACATTAAAAATGCGTGGAAATTTACTACTGTCTCATCCTATACCTATACATTCCTGGGTAGTATTCTAAGAGTATCAAACTGAAGACAAAAATCGTATATATGGGTAAATTTCACTGTCTTATCTTGCCGGTATTTATTTGGGTATTTGATTTCGGTATTTATTTGGAATGATACTTTAATTTGACGTGAATATGACAACACTATGAAACTTCATTAGTTCTCAACCTGTATTTTGGTAGTTTTCAACCTGTATTTATCAACTCGTATTCGGCAATATTCTGAACTACTCACGAATAGAAATAAATAAATGTCGAAAGATTTTAATCGAAATACCAGGCATTGGCTATCCTTAAGATGGTATAAACAGTGACAATCATGTAGGTAAGACATATCCTGAAAGACAGTGGTGTATAGAGATCCTACTTACGAGGTGAGCCCGGCCCTTTACGTCCTCTTCCCTCATTAGAAATATAATTGCTATTTTAAATTTTCGCGAATAGAATGACATACGACGGAGTAACTATTCATGTCGCGGCCATGTCCCGGTGAATAATTCATTAAAGAAATTCAGACTCCCGTGATTTTGGATAAATATTAGTTGTTGTATTCCACACAGATTTGTTAAAAGACTCGACCGCTTTCATCATAGTTCTCATCTCATTGAGATTAGGTATTTCCACCAAGTATTGCAGGGTAATCTAACTTAGGTTAAGTCATGCTAGTTGATTTTGTAGACCTGAAAATCCTATATTAGAGCAAGGGCCTTTTGATTCTGGCTTGAATTACGTAACAATCACGCGATGTTAAGAAATATCGTGAAAGAGTATATATACCGAATAGTGGCAAGAGTATATATATTTTGCGGAATATATATTGGAAGTATGGAGGAGTTGTGAAGGAGTCCACGGAATATGAGGAAACGGAGAGAGAAAGGTTGCGACATAAATCTCTTTAACCAATTTCCCGTCCACTGAAATCTCTTCGAATATCTCTTCGGATTTTCAAAGAAGGTGGGCCCCTGTATTTTTTCCTTCTCTTATTTCCCGTCGCCACGGAAACGCGTCGAATATTCTTCATCCCTCGACCGTGGCTTCACACTTGAGAGACTTGCTTTCGCCGCTTACACCAAAGGGAAGAAGATACACGGACTCTCCGCATCTAATTTATCGCCAAGGATGAGGTTACTTTCGCGTGAAACGCAGTTTGCTTTTCATTATATCTTTTTTCATGGTTTCAGGAAGGGTCTTAGTTAAAAGTATTTATTTACAGTATTTTATAAATAGGCATGCTATGATATGATACTATTTCTGCATGAGTAAAAAAGTGGTTTTCTCAAGCAGCATTCACATTATATAACAATTTGATAAAACAATGTTTAATAAAAAAGTTATATAATTTCTTTTGACGTTTACCAACACTGGATGGGAAACACGTAACACATTTTTGTGATATCACATATAGTATATATGCCGTTGTGTAACATCGAAAAAAACAAATGTATGTATTATAAAAAAGTTGTATAGAAGTTGAATAACAAAGTTATTTAACATTGGTTATGCCAGTTGTATAACTAAGTTATATTACGAAATTATATAACACCTTTGGTTTGCCTAAGTGCACTCCTAATATGCTATATTACATTGTTGTATATCACTGTTGTATAACATCTCGCTTTCGAAAAAGCTGCATTCAATTTTAGCAAGTTATGTGCCAACATCGTTATTGTTATGTAACAGTTTTTTGTAACATAGTATAAATGCGGCTTTACGAGGGTTATCTTTCTTCCTGCAAGCCACTCGATCCACGCCGAAAGTTTCTTTCCTTTTCCTCTTTTTTCCAATGCCTCAATTTCAAAACTTTCGAGCAAAAATAAAACTGGGGCCTCCCTCGTAAATCTTGTTATTGGAGAAAATTGTTTACTTCCCAAGAAAAATGAAAATGTTCCACCATAATCCGTTGCTTATTTTATTTTCTCTGCGCTCGACAATGTGGATATTGCAGTGAATATCCGACCGTGATATTTATTTATATTGGAGTGGTTTACTGCTAAAGGGTGGACGCTTTTCTTTACGATGAAATTTCCAATGTATCCTTAAATTCCAGTTTTTACTGGTATCGTGTATACGCCGCATACAATTTATGTATCGGTCATATTCGTGATAGAAGATGGTACTGGTATTTTACTGCATGGTGTCAGTTTTCAAGCTGCTTGGCTTATCAAAAACAGTTTGTTGGATGAATTAAAGTTTTCATATCATCTTCTGGAGTGAGATCTACCCACACGTATTAAATTCAACCTTTGTATATTCAAGTATATCAGCCTCTTGAGAAATTAAATACTCTATCATACATAGTGTGTTCATAACTAACGTCTTTTAAGGGTGATTAACTCAGTGAAGGCATCGTGGATATTCATGTCTGTCGCCTGAGATTAGGTTAAAAATTATTAATCAAATAATCTATTATTTCTCAACCATGCTTATGTTTTCTACCTATACTCCACTGTGTATTATTATACGGATATCCAACTGAAATTAACAAACGTGACTATGAGTGGTTTTCATTGTCTAATATTACAATTTATTTTTATGCTTATTTGGAATGAATCTTTAATTGGATGTGGATGCGACGACAC
Organism: Ischnura elegans; assembly: GCF_921293095.1. Classification (NCBI taxonomy): domain Eukaryota; kingdom Metazoa; phylum Arthropoda; class Insecta; order Odonata; family Coenagrionidae; genus Ischnura; species Ischnura elegans. The sequence goes on along the minus strand of NC_060255.1, from coordinate 62,971,783 downwards.
TACGCACCTTAACTATTTAATTCGCTGGGTTTCATGCAGTTTTCAACACATTCTCCAGCAATATTCTAAACTACTAGCGAATATAAATTCACCGGTATCAAAATATATGAATCGCAAGATCAAGCATCGGCTATCCTTAACGTGAAATAAATAGCGACAATTATGTAGTTGAGAAATATTCTCGGAGACGTATAGATATTCTACCTTCAAGGTGAGGCCCCTGACGGTCACCACAGTCATTAAAAATATGACATATTATTTATTACCGTTTATTTTTTATTATAGTATTTTATATTTTTATTATACTTATTACTGCTGGAAGGGAGGCTTTCAGATCACTTATTGAACACTCCATGGTAACCTACCTCAATCGGTAGAATACTATAATAATGATAATAATAATACGATTAATACGACACTCGCAATAGTAAATCTGCATGCCGCGGCCCTAATGATGTGAATAATTTATTAAAATAACTAAATATTACATTAAACTAATTTGCGTGCATCATTTATTGTTTATCGCATTTGGGGGGGGGGGGGAGGTGAGGGAGTGGGGGGGGGGGGCGGTGGTTAGCACCTCATAGTATTTATCTACACCCCTTCCTATTACATTTCATTAATCTTTTTAGGATCAAGTATGGATATTATTGGGGATCGGGTTGGTGTGATGGCTATAGAGTTTGCTTTACACTCTGTGGGCACGGGTTCAAATCCCGGTGATAACTGAGATTTTTCAGTGACCACCCGTTCCCTGCTTGGGTGCCTCGTGGAGGGCATTTCAAGTGTAGCACTCCATCCATCGGATGGGAAGTTAAGTCATGGTCTCCTTGGCGTCTTTCGTTACGAGCTGGCTAATGCCGACGCCGGGTTCTTAGTCCTCTTCTTTCCCGAACATTTCCCATGGCGCAAAAACCCTATTGCCGTCGGTCGCCCCCTCAATATACATATCTATCTATATACTATACCTATATCTATCTATGTACTTTACCATGGATTTTACTTCACCTCAGTAATTACAATGGTTTGATAAAAAATAACGGTGATATATGAGCTTGCTGGGGATATTAAAAATTATTTTGTGAGAATGTGACCTTACGTGAGGCAGAGTTATGGAAGAAGGACCTTTAGAGATAGGGTGGCATCTATCTCTACGTAAATCTCTATCGCAAGCGTTAACTTCTCTTGCCCAACAAGTCGTTGATATCCATTCCGGTGAAATGGCTAATAAGCACGGGAGAGACGAGTAAAATGGTGATATGTCTTTTCACTGCCGATCTCAACAGGAGTCAGATCTTCCTCTCGACCAGACGTATATTGACTTGTTTTTGGTGACGGATTACTCAGTTTAAACCAGGGGTCTCCAATTTACTAGGCCACGAGGGCCACATTCCAAGTTCCGAATCGCCCTGCGGGCCGGATAGCAAATTTGCCGATGGCTGAAGTATTCGATAGCAACGTCTACTGAAGTATCCGGTGGCGTATTTCTTATTTACGAACAGTTGAAGGTGACTTTGACGTGCAGTACATCGCTGCAATGCTCCTAGCGGCGTCTCACAGAGTTCAATGAGCGAGAATGGTTTAAACTAATGAGCTCATTGATTAATAGTTGTGGGCGTAACTTGGTGGAAATCCATAATCGTAGGAATAGAATAACCTTGCTATTTCCCCATGGTAATGTATTGAGACCGACCATAGTTTCGTTATAGCGTAACATTGTCAAGATGAAGGAGAGACAGGAGTCTTCACCTTGACAATATTACGCTGTAACGAAACCGTGGTCCGTCTCAATACATTACCATGTGGAAATAGCAAAGTTATCATTCCTTCTATTTCTACGATAATGGTTTCATTTTTTAAATTTTCCCTTTCTTTCTTACTGCCGTTACTCCGCAGGGACAAATAGACGGCAAGAATTGAGAAAGGAGACCTCGACTAAAATACGTGGAACACGTCACGGCTCTATTCTCGCTCCGAGATAGACTAAGGGCGATATAGCAGATAAGCGCTGGGAATGGAGCATCGTCCGTTGCACTATCACCTGTCTCCTGTCTCGTCAAAAGGCGATCTATATCTAAACACTCCCCAATAGGCCGATATTTGAATACTGAGATCTAACTAGTGTTTATTTAAATTCCTTATTTAAGTGATGTCGCATATTAAGGAAGATATTGCACTACAAGCTGATGGATACACTATAAGCATCTTCCAACGGTCCCCGTTTTGTTATTCAAAAAGGCACAACTTCAGCACACCTTTTTATAAAGAAAAACTATATCGCATCAATATGTAATCCACCCTCACAATGGAAATAGACTTTAAATTAGGTATATTGAAAGCCTCTTCTATCTTCTACAGAATAGAGGACGTGTCGTCTTAATGGCACTTGCTAATTTTGAGTAGACCTTTCAAAACTTCCCTGCCTATAGCGATACAAAAATTTAATCTCAGTACTTTCAGTGATTCTACTAAAGAAACAGGCAAAGCCAATTCAATTTAGCCTGAAAAATTCGAAATGATAACGTAAGTTTTAGTGGAAAAATATGACCGGCCGACAGGGAGTGATGAGTTTTATTAACAAATCGCGGCTCTTATTCTCGGCATAGATACGATAAACGGATAGGTATAGGAATTTGTTTTCCCCCGAGCGATAAGAGGCTTCAATAAATGCTAGGTGGGACTCAATAATCCCATTTCCGTTGTTTTTATAAAGACTGGTTCCCTGACACCCCCGCCACCCGCTTATTGAGGCGGTTTGTGGGGTACATTTACATCTACATAATACCCTGCTAGCCACCTCTAGGGTATTTGGCAGGGGGTGATCAATCACCAGCATGCAGTATGCAATTGGACTCCCACATGCACACAACACGGTCCAAAAAACGTCACGTATACTAATAAATTATACTACCATATGCTGTTAGAAACAATAATAAAGTTAAGAAACATGCATTAAGTTTTTCATAGGTTAGTGGGCTACACTACAAGTCATGCAATATATTGATGAGTTCTATTGCTGCCGTTATAATCTCTTATTGATCGTGGAAAATATGACATTCGGAATCTGTCTGTTCTGCAATCTATCTCTCTTATTTTATTTATATGATCTGATCTTCCGTAGTACGTTGGCGTCCGCAAGATATGGTTAACTTCGTCAGAAAAGACACTGCTCTTGAATTTATCTAAAAGGTTTAGTCTATTTTTCAATCTACGGTCCGACAACTGCCTTTAATTGGAAAATAGTAAAGTAGTACGTAAATACAGAGGAAACTTGACCTCACGTCCCGAAGCGTCGTTACGGAAATACATATAGTAGCTGGCACACACAGATATTGCGCAGAGATAAGGGTGCTTTAAGAGGTGCTGATCTTGAAACGATAGAGCCCTCTGAGGTCTCCGTCGGAACTATTTATGGAGGTAGATAACGGGCGATAGGGTTGATAAGCACTGGGGACGGAGCATCACCAGTTGCGTTATTTCCTGATGCCTGTCACGTCAAAAGGCGATCTAAGTTTACACACCCCCCCGCAATTCGATATTCGACCACTGAGTCTCACTTACCTTTTATGTATATTATTATTTATAACGCCTTAGTACGTACTAGACCGAGCTATGGCATTTTTTGTTGGGGTGGTGCTTATTTAAACTCCTTGAAACTTGCCGTTTTTTTACAAAAAAGAATTGTACGTATTATTTTGAAAAAGGACAGATTTGAAAGATCCTTCCCACTTTTTCTTCATTTGCGTTTGCTTCCGTTGAGGCATCTATATATTTATAAGGTCCTACGATGTTTTTATGTTAGAAGTGGCAACTCTAAAATATTTCAGTCCCTGCCTTCTCCCGTTACCCTGCGTAAAATAAGTGTGCCCTTACCACAACCAAATTTGACTTTGTTTAAAAGATGTTTTTTGTACTTAGAACCAAAGGTTTTTAATTTGTTATTCCAGTTATGCTTTATTTCAAAGTCTTTGAACATTTTTTGCAAAATGCACATTCTTGGCTTCTCACTAAAGAAAGTATAGAACAAATATTGTTATAAAATATTGATGTAAATGGATTATAAATACTTCTTTAGTTATTTTTCTCATGTACGCACTTGAGATTTGTTAGTATAGATTATCAAGGTAACAAAAAATGAGCTACACTATATGTAAAGCATAATGTATTATTATTTTGGATGGTAGCCTCAAACAGGTTATACTTCGCGGCTACCTAAAATTACGCAATTTTGCTATTGTCCTGTGATTTGTGTGTGGAGTAATGAAATTATTTATTTATTATTATTATTTATTATATTTTTTTATATTCTGAATTTCAGTGATGTCGCCTATAGAGGAAGATGTCGGACATTTAGTTGGTAATAACTCGAATAATATTTAAGTAACTTGCCCTACTTGTAATTTTATCACGATACTTACACTATGTATAGCACACTACTTGGCATTCATGGTCACTAGGTATAAATAAATTTACTACATCGCCACGAAAGCTACCGTAAAATCCATAGTGTTAATGCGATACCCTGAAAATTTAACTCGAAATCCCAATTTTTCTCCAAATGGTGAAAATGTTTGCGGTCCATATGTGAACAATGAAAAACCATGTAGATGAAAGGTAAACACTTCCTCTTTTCTGTCAGATAACTCTTACCGGCTAATGTGTTTCGACGAATTGGATGGATGAGGTAGATACTTTGTGGAGATCCATTATGAGATATGAAGTGAAACACTTTGCCCTTTCCACATAAAAATGTATTGAACTACAGTCGACATGTTTCCCTGTACTTCAGCATTATCAAGACTAAACCAAGAAATTAACCATACCAATATAAATACAAATATGCACACTCGAAAACATTTGAGAAATTGGGGGTGGAAAGTGGGATGGGTCAAGCAAGAAAGAAATTATCAGCAGAATAGCCCAGGCGAAGAGAGTATTCCACCAAAAGAGAGACCTGCTTACAGCGGGAAACTTAAATATGGAAGTAAAGAAACAATTTATAAGAACCTACATCTGGAGTATGCTCCTATACGGAAGTGACGCATGGACAATGACCGCAGCGGAGAAAGCAAGGATAGAGGCCTTTGAAATGTGGTGCTACAGAAGAATGATGAAAATCAAATGGATCGACCGAGTTAGTAACGAGGAAGTCCTAAGAAGGGTAGGAGAGAAGAGAAGCCTCATGAAAACCTTAACAAGAAGACGGAACAACCTTATAGGCCACATCTTGAGACATGATGGCCTGATGAAGACAATCGTCGAAGGACAAGTGGAAGGCAAGAATGGAAAAGGAAGACCTCGAACAAAATATATGGAACAAGTAAAGAGAGATGTGAAAGAGAAGAAATACGTAGGAGTGAAAAGATTAGCTGATAGGAGAACTGAGTGGAGAGCTGCGTCAAACCAATCCTAGGATTGTTGACCAGTGATGATGATGATGAAATGCTGAAGTGCAGGGAAACATGTCGACTGTAGTTTAATACATTTTTATGTGGAAAGTGCAAACTGTTTCACTTCATATCTCATAATGTGTTTCGGTTCCAGTGCACAATATACTGCACATTCACTCTTAATAGGTCTCCGGTAGAGGAGGTTATTTGCAATTACTCTTAGAAATTCCTCCGACTCGAAGCATAACTAAATTATTCTCCTGCCATTATATTCCATTACCGGATTACCAGAGACAAGTGAATCTCAAACATATACCCACCATTGGAGCTCACTCACGCTTCCATGACAGCACCAAATGTGCATTTGATATTGCCATATGGGTGAGTCCAGTGATTCAACCCAACACGCCACACCGGCTAACATAAACAATGATTTTTTTTAGCTCATACGTTTGCGTTGGTGATGTTAAGTGCGGTTTAAATAAAAAAGAAGTTTAAATTATCAATTTGATATTGAGACAATAAAACTTAGCATAAAATATAGCGACCATTAATAACTTTCATATTGATATTTTTAATTCACTGACATATGATTACTAATAACAGATTTTTCCTTTCCAATACATTTTTATAATTTTTAAGATACGAAACTGATAATTATGTTTTCTTTCGATTTTTTTTTCTAATGCGAAATTCCAGATATTTTATAATATTTTTCGTTTTCCACATTTATACCGAGGATTTAAAATTATTTTTACACTGAAGACTAAGAGGAGGTTTGGGCATAGAATAGATTCGCAAAAGAGTCTCCACTACCACCTCATGACGTACTACAGATTCCTCCTGATCACCCTGAGTAGATACTCTGACGGTTTGTAATCGCCAACTTCTTACATTTTCATTGATGATATTGAAGTTAGGCGTATCATTGTTGGCATCAGCTTTTAATTACCTTGAAACCACCTTGCGTGTTGTTTCTGTCAGGTTTAAGATTCATGTAAGATCCAGTACTGATTACGAACCCCTTCTCCTTTGCTGAAAAGTTTCTCGGGTTTTCCACCGGTTGATGTCGTCCATGTCTCCCGACGTTTCGATCCGCGACTTGCTGATCATTCTCAGGGGATCTTCCCTTCATTCGGAAGATACCCTGAGGATGATCAACAAGTCGCGGATCGAGACGTCGGGAGACATGGACGACATCAAACGGTGGAAAACCCGAGAAACTGTTCAGCAACTGATACGCCGGGAAAACCCCTTCGAGCATACGACCCTTCTCCTTTGTCTTACCGACCCTGGCACAATCCACCTTTCGAGAAGAACTTCTTTGAGGCCTCTAATCCCTGTATCCTCCTCCACGCCTCCATTAGACATTCCATAGTCCGCCTCACCTCTACCCTCGATTTCCACTTCGTTTGAGGTGCAAGGCTCTACCCCTCCTCTCCCTCACCTCATGAGGTGCCCGAGCGGAAAATCGCCTTTTCGGGCCAGTGACACGGCTTTGGTCGAGAGACGGCTGAGAGGAGGTGGGGGGGTCAGAGGCGAAAGGCCCTAAGCTGGACACTGCGGTGAACGGCAGGAATCTAGGCGGGGTCAGCCCTTAACCATGCGGACGCATCGCTCCCGACCAGTCGGCCCTATCGAGGGAAGTGCTCATTGTTTATAGCTCATTATATCATGTTCAAATTAGCAGGGTGTGCACATCAAAATCTAAATACCACCCCTCAAGCCGCGTCACTAGGCGTGTGGCGGTGTTAGGACATCAGCTGATAACGAAAAAAAAAGAAAATACTCTAACCCAGGTCCACCTAACATTTGCTTAAGTCTTTAAGTCTTCATTGTTCGGAAGAAAAACACATTTCTATGCGTTTTTTGCCTAAATTTCGGGTCACTTTCACTGAAACGGGTTGCTCATTGAGGGTGACGCACGGCGTCCATCTTGCACCACCTCGGAATTTTAAGAACATATATATAAACTTTGGAAGCATAGTAACTCATACGATAGCTCAAATCAATAATATTTACTTTGAAAGAAAGTAAATTCACAAACATCATTCCTCTAAATAGGGTAATTCGGCAAAAAAAACATTCCGGATTTTTAAAGTTCAAAAACGTCGTTTTTCTCCTCGATTGCGTATGCGATATTTTTTTTATTTACATTTATCAAACTATATTTAATGATTTGAGCGCTAAGTTTGGGGTGAGACTCTCAATTAATGACAAAATCTCTGTTTATTCGGTGAACACATTCCAGTCAAAACCAGCCGTGATATCATATTGGCCCACCTAGGTACTCACATTATCGCAGGGTTGCCTATAAGTCAAGGAGTAAACTGCATAAACAAGCCCAAGAATGTCACAGTCCACTTTCTTCCCCTGCATCGATATTTAAAGTACAGTGAATTCTCAGTGGTGAATAATTTAGGTACTGATAAAGCCTTTAACGGTAAGACGGTCGAGTCGGAGCAATACTAATGCGGCCACGGTTGAGTGAGAAATGCTGTTTCATTTTAATGCACAGTGAAGAGTGTTCGCTGGAGGCAAGGTAACTTGCGTGTAGTGCGCTAAGTTGCCTCGTCTGTTTCTACATTCGAGATAAAATCTTTCTTGCAATATCCCGTCAGCTGGCTCAAAAGGTACACACACCTTTTGAGCCAGCTGACGGGATATTGCAAGAAAGATTTTATCTCGTATGTAGAAACAGACGAGGCAACTTAGCGTGTGGGGGGTGGTGTTAGGACAACAACCGTTAGCAAGTATAATGGAAATACTCTAACGTTGTTCCACCTAGCAGTTATGTAAGTCCATTATTACTCGGGATAAAACGAATTCGTGTATTTATCCATGCGGAAAATATATCTCATAAGTTATCCTTTCTGTCGGATCTGCGAATAAAGTGGGGTCCTAATATGATGTTCTCCGTGTTGCTCAAGAAAAAAGATTTATATTTTCAAATTCTCAAGCAACAAAGGCCTCCCGTGCAGCCTCCGAATATCTAGTGGATCCAAGCCTTATTCGCTTAGCACCTATATAACGCTATATGTACCCCCCTAGCAGTTTTTAACGAATAGCGTAGCTCTCCTTGGTACTTTAATAAGTTCATAGTATAGCTGCAATGAATTTTTTGGCCTATAATTATTAGGTATCATTCGGACTTTCATCATTTTTACAGCCATAACTGCTACGAACACTTAAATTATGAGAGAAAAATGATCGAGTGATATAGGCTTTAAACAATTTCCATACAATGATTTTCTAATGAAGGCATTATCTTCTCTTTTTCGCTCCTCGGCGGAAAGACTGAAAGATACATAGTAATTACAGTGATGGGTCTTCCACCTCCATTAGGAACTGGAGATGAAGTTTGAAACAGAGGCCTTCGGTTACGTTACTTCGGGAATCTTAATAGGATAAACAGATACCATTTTATGCATGATAATTGTGACTTTTCGCTCAAAGTGGGGTCTATTAATTAAAAATACAAAATACTATTCGTAAAAGTCCACAAACCCTATAAAACCTTGCGTGCTATGGACGTAATATTACGTCAGGTGGAATCCTTCGAGTGTTACTACGGGCGTAATATTGTCATCGTAATACGCCATCCGTCTTTTGAAAAATCGTTGTTTACCATTTTTTTTACAAAGTATGAATCTCTGAATAAACAAATGGTAAAAGCAAAAGCCAAACTCAGCATTTAAATGAAACCAAACACCTAATCCTCGCATCAAAGGTTGGTAGTTATGAAAAAATGCAAAATATTGAAAATGACCAGCACCGGCCGGTGTACAGATGTACGCAATTCCTTTAGGTGACTTGCGGGGTAGTATGTAGATTTACTGAGGTCAGCACTTCTAGTGTAAAAGGATTACCACTGAGTAAAAGAAAGCATAGTGATTTTCATTTGTCATTTAATTAGTGTTGTCTAGTAGTGAGCATAATATCTCCAATCAATCCAATAATTGAGTGTGGGGAAGTAGTAGTATTATCGTAGATGAGTCTCTGGTCGGTTATTTCTTTAGGGGATGGAAGATCTAATGGGTTTTGTCGCTCTTCGGGGGAGAGATCTTAAGCACGTTGAAGGGGTTAGTGGGTGGGATTTTATCTCTGTATCGGCCCGATCTTTGATCGGTTTTGCGAAGCGGGAATGATAAAAGGGACGGTAAAAGGGAAGAGAAACCTTTTAGAGATCCGACCATTATTAAATATCGATTCCTCTCAAACTTTAATTCACTCCTTTCGCTCAAAACTTTGCACCTGACTGGAAATATAAGCGGACGGAGCCGTTTCTGTGAAATTCGGCCACTTTCTTCATTATCAAGCAGCTTTCGTTTATTAAAAATCTTGGTGAGGCAAAGCTGTCTTTGTTAAATTGAATGAGATATCACGAAAATGATGATGATCTAAACGAACTCTTCATAATTGTAAATTAAAATCGTTGGTGTGGTAAAGTCGTTGCTTGCCTATACGAAGGTCGCCTGTTCCAGAACTGACAGGATAGATTTACCTCATTCAGGGAATTGATATCTGACCGTTCTATACATAGGTGCACCGAGGCTCCGTACCATGTTTTCGCGAATAGAAACTTTAATTATAGTTAATTTCAACAATAGCTATATCCGAAATTGTATGTAACGCAGGAAATATGCCTACAGAAAATTGTTAATGATTCCATACAATCTGCATTAAAACCATTTAAACACATATCGCTTTAGCGGTCTCTTGAGATATCGCTGTACGCGAAAATACGGTGTCTCTAGCCTCGTGCAAATTTTTTTACTTATTTATGCCATAAAAATTTTGTTTTTAATTTTTGTTTTTGAAAGAAAATAAGTTAATAAATCGATCAAAATTAGTTAGCTATATTAATACTTATTTTAAAAACATCACTTTTTATATGCATAGCAAGATATTCTTAATTTTCGGGGTAAAACTTTATCGTATTGTGTATAAAACCTCCTGCAAAATATCTAATCCAGCCTTCTAGCTGCTAATTGTTTGCGTGGATTCACATCCCATTTAATTAATCAAACTTGAGTGTTGAAGCACGGTCGGGAAGGAAGTTGCAATTATATAGGTTTGATTATTGTGTGCTTTTAATCTGCAATGATGTATGAATTTAGCTCTACCTGCCACAACTTACAGAATCCAATTACGAAAAGTTTTTTTCCCTCGTTTCTGTTCACAGCTCACTACACAAAGAAAAGGACTGCATGTGTTTCAAAGCTTACGCGTCAAAATCAGATGTTTTGACCCTCTGCTTTTCCGTGTCCAGAAATTCCTCGCGATTTCAGGTTTTCCAGGAACCTGTTAATAATGATTTTAAGTGAAAACGCTTGTATGCTTGGTATTTTTGCACAAAAACGTAATAAAAACAGGACTGAAACTAGTTTAGTAATAGCCATATCATCTGCTACAGTGACGATATCGTCGTTTCATAAGTCCATGGAAACTGACTCGGCTACGGACTGATACTCGAGGTAAATTAGTGTGATTTTGGGAGTTAAGCTTCACTTTTGTTTATTGAACAAAATGATTCAGTATTAAATGGATTTTATGGCCGTCTATGTTTAAATTAATGCAAAATTTGATGTCCCGTTAAAGCATTTAATTCCAATTGAATTAATTTATATTGAAGTAATTTATATCGACCTTTACGGTTTTTTAAGTGAAATTCTGGGTAAAATTTGGTTAGTTTTTTGAAATTTGTGTTTTTATCATCTAAAGAATACTCGTCACAGTAAAAAAATAGTTTCTAGACTTACTTTTGTATATTTGCAAGATGAATTTTTCTATTAAATATATTGTTCCTTAAGCATTTCGCACAATCAAACCAAAGCAACCTTTGCAGAATTTAATGAAATATCTTCCAAATGGTGATGATCTTATTGAACTCTTCATAGTATTAAATAATCTTAATAAGGCAGACTTCTCGTAAGTATATCAAAACTGAAAAGTGACATCCAGTCTGATGCGGGGACAGACAGACGAAATGCATCATGTTATTTCATATCTGATATTTCAAGTTATTTCTCAGTAATGATACATTAATGCCATTAAAGAGCTAATGTGCTTCTGTTGGCAAAAAATACCATGATTAGAAATTATGATGTGCCTTATGTCACTTTTGAATATATTTAATTAATTGTTGATGGTACGATTTTTTCCGGCTGCTTTTTTGAAGGGCTTCTGAAATTGCTGAATTGAAAATTATTATTTCACCAATTAAAAATACCTCGTATTTCATGTGCACGCGACGGTGTATTTATCGGCATAATGAGATTAGTCGATGAGGTCGATGAGTGTAAAGAAAATCGTTGGGTATAATGACGAAGGTGGTTGGAAGCAATTAAGTCGCGGGAAAGATTCTATTAGCTTGCGGGAGGAATGTAGCTGATACGGTTGTTCTCATCATCGGTGCGGCTCTAGTTTAGTAGTGCTTCTTTTCTATGCTGAAATACTACCCAAGCACGTGTCTGAACTTAAAAGCATAATTAATAGATCTCGGTCTGAAGAGATTTTTTTCCTTTAAATGTAACGCGTGCACATGAATTTTTATTTTTTTGAACGTATGACTTCATTTAATTTATTCGCACTATTCGTGGCATATAATGGACATCAGCTATATTATAATGAAATTAAAATCCCAGAAGAGCAATCTTTTGGTGGGGTGTATGTGCGATAGTACGCAATGTATGTCAGCAAAGAGAAGCAAAAATATTTGAGCATCAAGGCAAGTTTACGTAAAGAAAAGTGTTGCTTATGAAAAAAATATAAAAAAGCTGCTCTCCGGGATTGCCGACAAAGGTGAAAACTTGAAATAATGCGAGCATTTTTGATTGTAAGGAATAATTTCTGATGCTTATCTTTCTACAATATATAATTGTAAACACTTCGCACGTATAAATTAATTTTATGGCACAAAACTCGAATAAGCTACTAAAATTGAACGTATTAAAAGAATGTGATTTATATTGGACTAACCTTCACTCTTCTTGTATCGAGTACACACTCCTGCACGAGTATGGACTGGTGATGGTGACGGTGATGCGAGTCTAATGGTTTGTACCCATCCGCAAGTACTGGCTATATAGCGAGTATACTGTGTATATGCAGAATATACACAATTATACATATATGTAGTAGCGGTGATGGTGACTGTGACGCGAGTCAAATGTCTTTTACCCATTTAGAAAAGTGCTCAACGCGGCATAAGAAGTTTTAACTTAAAAAAAATCGGTGCTCAATCACAACGAAATAGAAAAAAATTATAACAAAAATTTTATGGTTTCTTGAATTGCTAATGAAATCAATCCCATATCAAGACTTTTGAAAGGACTTTCAATTTTATCCTGCAAAAATAGATATCTAGATATCCTGGAAAAATAGATAGGCTCTCAATTGACCGAGAAACCTCGATTCCTACCCGATTTCTGTTATTTCCTTCGGCAGTTTTCCATTGATTTTAGGGGAAATATGAACGTTGACTTATACATTCGGCTTTGGAACGAAGATACAAAAGTTTGTAAGTAATTACTGGCAAATATCGCCAGCGCACTCCGTGGCGTCATGATCCTCAATCCAACGTGGATGGCGCGGATTGAGTACGTTGTTTTGGGGAGGTCTATTACTTTCCGCTAAGCCTTTGTATTTGTAATGCGTCTGAGATCTCTTTAGCGATGACAAATGGCTCTAAAACACTAATTAATTATTTTCTATAATTTTTCGTAGGTCTGGGGAAATAAGAACAACCTTATTACATTGGAGAAACAACCTTAACGATTACCATCTTTTCAATTTTTACAGAGATAAAGGCCCCACCCTTATAATCTGCCAATCAACGTGAAAACGTGCTTGAAAAGAAATACGCGAATTTCAACTTTTAGTGGATGATGGTAATGGGGAGCTCTAATGCAATTAAAATAGTAGTTTTTTTTTACATGCATAGGTAATTAATTTAAAGTTATTAACGTATGCAAAATATGACTTAATAATTCTCAATATTCTTGTTACTACGGAGCTTCAAAGTTCACGTATATTACTTACTTCTCTCGCGTTCGTCCCAGAATGTGAGTGACGTCAGAATGTGAGTAAGCAGATTCGCTCCGTGGCAATAACAAACGGCAATGGCGATATAAAATAGCTACGACAATACTAATCCATAACATGAAGGGTTTGTGAAAAACAATTGTGAATAGTTTTAAATATTTTGCGGCGTACGCATTGCACAATGTCTGCCTTTGACTTCTTAAAGGGCGCATTCTGGGAACATTCTGAAGGTAGAGAGATGATGATCACGTATTTCTTCTCCTACAATGAAGATTTCTCGGCTAGGAGTTGAGAAGCCATAAAATTGGAATGTAGCATAAATTAAATCAACTATCTCGTTCGCTAATAATCTAGAGCTTAAAGAATAAATTGTACTAAGAAAAATGTAATAAGACATAAATAGGTTTTTTGTAAAACTGGAAAAAAATAGTCCACTGGCACCACGTACACGTATTGTTTACTGGGCTCTGACGTCACGCTGAGCAAACATGGCGATGGGTCGTTAGGAGCGCAAGATTACAATCAAATTTTTGAAGTGGAATTTTACGAATAATACGGAGAGGTTAGAGAGGAACTGCTTTCACTGTAATTTTCTGTGTGGAGGATATTTTTGAATTGCATAGTCATCCATTTTCAGTGGTATTCCCAATTATTGTATTTAAGAATTGGTAATTAACGCAGCACACAAAACGAATGAAATAGCATTTTTAATTCTGGATCCGATGTCTACATTTCCTGGTCATTTTTTACACTGTGCGTTGGCCTGTAGGTGAACCCATTATTTTGTATTCTATGACGCTAAACCATGGCAAATTTACACTAATTTGGCGGATAATATTTATCGCATTTATAAACGGGTATCGCAGGTGGAACTTTAACGACAATTAATATTTTCAAATGTAATCCCTGTAAAAACAGCATGGAGATCTTATTTTCGTGATAACGGTCGAAATAAAAGAGAACATTTCGGATTGTTTATGATAATGACATATACCTCGTATATCGGACCAATATCTGACTCAAAAGCTATGAAGCTATTACTAGATGCGAAGATCTAACCGTCGATCAAGTTGCCTAACTCCGGTAACGAAGAGTTAAGTGGAAAAGTAGTGCCTTAATCAGGCTTATATTATCCTAGAGGATTGCAAAGAGGAGTCGCCAGTCCTAACTAAAGCTTAACCCATTAATCCTCAGCGTTGCGTTAACGCAACATTATTGAATTCTTATTCTCAGAACAAGTTTCTACCTCAGAATAATGTTTTCTTCGATTCACTGACTTTTTTAAAGTATCTCTAGTCCTAATTTTGTTATTTCCACCAACATTTTCATTCGTATAATTGTATTTTTATGACTTATGGCCCTTGGCATAAAAATGGATGCGCACATACGAGACACCCTAGGAAAAATGACATACCCCTGCATGTTCGTTAATGCAGAATGGGGCTTTCCCTCCAAAGGAATACTGATAACTCCCGGCGAAGATGTCGAGTGTACAAATCAAGATAAAAATAAAATATGTAACCTAATTATTAAAAAGTACTATTTTGTATTTTTTACCGGAGTATTCCCTGCGTTGCGTATACGCAGCATTTTGAAAATCATATATTATGATGAAAATATTTTTCTTCCAATATTTCATCTTAATTAGGCCAAAATAAATCGGAAAATGCGAAACAACCGAAGTTAAAAGCCCGCAATACAGTCTGGGGAATAATGGGTTAATATATACTACCACTTTTGGTGCTTATGAATCTGTTGTTAAAAATGTCCGCAGTAAGGGATGAATGCAAGCGACCCATATATTCTCAGTAAGTATTTACAATTAAATATTTGTGATAAGGAGGATAAGGCATGGAAAATATAAGGCATGGAAAGATAAATATGATAAAAAGCACAGCACTGCGAATATGAATTACGGTTAATAGCCCTAATTATAACATATTTGTCCGTGGTATTCGGATCGCTATACCAGGCAGTGAAGAGAGTGGCGACTTTTCAAAACCCATTTGAATGCGCGGTCAGTGACTACACATCGAGAGGATGACTGGATAATCCTTTTTACTTTTTATTTTTTTATAACGATACTTATGAAATTAATCAAAATTGGCCTGAAAACGCGCCAAATTTCGTTCAAATTTTACCAGTTTTTACGCTTATTTTTTCTACGAACACCACCATTGACATACTGGAATCTCATGCGTAGTGCATACTACTTATAACTGATTGCTAATTAGTTTTCATTAACCGGCGTCGAGCCAATCTTGTACCGAAATCGTAATGGTGTACAGCCATATACTATCGCGGGAACTTTCAACGCTTCCTCATTGAGTACTATAAAAAAAAACCTTTTGTATTTTCTGGGCGGTTATATTTTTCATTTCAGTTTGATTATTTGATTTTTATTGCTATTGGAGCCAACACATTAGCATCCTCTCCCCACAATTCTGAATTCATATTGAACATATTTTATTGGAAATCTTATTTAGAGTAAAAAACACGGCTGGTTTAATTTATATTTCCGGTGAAATATATCGACTGCTGCTGTTTATCCTTCCAAACCTCTCTGTAATCCAGTCGTATTATTCTTGGTGTTGATCTGGAGGATGCGACCGACAGCCAAGACTATTTGTGCTATGAAAGAAGTGTCAAAAGGAAGGGTGGGGGAAAACCATGCGGCGGCATTACCATGGCCTTAACGCAAGATAAAAAGATACAATGTCCGGCGTGATGCGGTGGAAATCTTTGATATTCAGCTTATTAAAACAACTTGTCTGTTTCCACACTATTTTATTTTCACCGACCATTGTTTCGGCAACTTGTGCCTTGACAAGGGCACAAGTTGCCGAAACCATGGTCGGTGAAAATAAAATAGTGTGGAAACAGACAAGTTGTTTTAATAAGCTGATTAACGCAAGATGTCTAAGGGACCACCACTTAACGTCTCATCGGGCGGACAGTGTCCTGAACGTCAAGGCTCTTCCTGAAGTCACCAATTGGTGTTCCCCCGAATGCAGGGCAAAATCGCAGAGATAAAAGTATATTCAAAATAACAGCAATTCATTACGTAAATACACTAAATTAGTCATCAGGTCTGTGGTAAAATATTCACCACCACCAGGATTTGAATCCGAATCCATACGGTAATAAGACAGGACTGTATCCACCGCTCAAATGCAGTCTCTGATTATTTTTTCTTAATGTTTTTCTAAATGCGAAGTATATCATGTGTGCATATTCAACTGACGAAGTCTTATCATGGTATTCTCCCAGTTTCCAGTTCTGCAATGAGCCATAGTTCCTTCGTATATAGTTGCTCTTTTATATTTTGAAACACACTCTCACTTTAGTGCTACTTCTTTGGACGTTATAATTACCTGTCTTTTGATGTATACCGGAATGACTGCGTACATTTTATTTTTTAAAGCAGTTTTGTTCTAGCTTGGTGGCACAACAAGTTTGAGCAAAATAAGTGTAGTTAATTAACTTTTGTAATTAAAGTTTCCGAGCACAGGTGCACAGGGAAGCTTAGGGAGTGCCCTCGGGGTAATTATGGCGTACTTACGTCCCAGGTAGCCAAATTTTTGTACAAACATTTTAATTGGAACTGTGGAATTTGCTTGGACTAATACGAGCCTATATAGGAGAGGACCCCGGTAGTTTAATTTTTTTTGGTGTGTGGAACGTATGTTTTGACCTCCGCTGCTAACTTTAATTGTTGCCGTCGGATTTCGTCCTCCTAGGTATAACCGGCGCCCACGAAAATCCTCGCTTAAGCAAACAACCCTGGTGGCGCCTGGAGAAAATTAGAGAGTAATCGGAAGGAGGTAATTTACAGGTTTAGCATTGGACCGCACTTTATTTAAGGATTGACTTGTGTTCCTCTCAACATTGTCAAATGGATAATTTCCATATCAGAGCTGGCGAAAGTGCTATTATATGAGGTCTTCGAAGGTAATGTTTTTTGCATTTTTGGGTTAAAGTTGCCTACAGTTAAATAGTATTCCTTTGTAAACCTTAAGTGATAATTTTATGGGCATCAGTATATTTATTTCATATCTTTATAGGGTAATTCAACAACAAAATAAAAATATATTCAGCCATTGTGGAAAAGAGAAATATTCCAAGTATGATGCAACAATTTTTTAAATATTACAAATGAGAAAACAAACATATTTATTATATTTTTTTAATGGAAAAAATGATTTTCGGCTACGAAATTTCCTAAATATTGGCCATTTTCTCACAAGTCTTCAACAATTAATTTAGACAGCTTATCTCTTAGGTTTGTTTTCATCCTCGTTATTTTCGTCTTCAGTGCTTTTGAACTCATTATATCTCACATAGGAGACTTATTTTTTACCGATAACACATAATTAATCCTATTTTATAATTTAACTGATTTTTTTGCCGTATTTTTATCTAGAACACAAATAATTTAAATAGTTATCTATTAATTTTATAAATTGCTGTTTCTATTATGATTGTAGCACTTTATACAATACCATATTTGAGAATAATATTGCAAATTGCCACGTAAGGGGACTTAATATTCATAAATGCTGTTTGCACCTGAAATAATGGGCGTAAAAAGTGATGTTTGTTTTGAGTTTTGAAGTTCTTAAATACATAAGTAACATGGGAAATCATGGCTTTGAATAGCCATCATGAAGACGTTTTGTGGTGAAATAGATAATTTTTATAGCATTTTTACCGTATTCAATTTCTAGAGCATATCTTCGTTGTAAGTATATTGCTCGCATTCAAGAACTTTGTTCATAGCCATTCCTCGACAGTCATTGACATTTAAGTATGGTCTTCATAGTGAAAACCAAGATCAGTCTAGTTTGCTGTATATTAGCGGTCGAAATTTAATGCTTTCTATGTCATGGTGCTAAAAAAATCATCGTGGAAGAAGGTTTAATCTTTTAACTATGTGCATAAAATTAAACATAGCTTGCAAATAACCTATCGCGTGATTGACGGTGAAATTTACACTATTTGCAAAAGATTAAATTCCCCTGAACCTACTATGGAATAACATATTTACTCTTCTCAGGCCAACTTCTACCCATGTTAATTAAAACACAGTTAAGACAAACTTAGGTATCGCTATGGCAATTTGGGTTTCCTAATTCCCCAAATCCCTTAACCATGGGAATTATTACCCAATGGGTTGGTAAAAAGCGTCGCTGCAGTCTATTACGATTTCTTATTCCGTTACTCAACCTTGTCCATGCTGCTCTAAAAATTTGCAGTGCACTCCAAGCCAATGACGAATTAGTGTAATCATTAAAAGACGTCTCCCATCTAATCAACCGCTTTCCCCATCACTCATAAATTTCCTATTTTTGTGACCCTTGGATTCCACGGGGCTGGAATATAGGATTGACCATCCTTCGTATTCCCACCACGTTCATGCTGATTAAACGTCAACAGTTTCACTCGGTATCCTCCTAGTGTCTTCAGGTTAAAGTGCTCTCTTTACATGTGATATGTAAGATGCTCAAGCCTCCATAATGTTGTTGATGAAGGCTTCACGGGAAATCATCCGGTTAAGGGTGGAGAATGCTGCCAAAGTTTCAGTGGCCTTCTCTACCATCGTCTTCAGGGCGAATGATGGACCTGGTTAGTGCCGGGCTTATATACACCGTTAGGGCGGTCACGTTGTCTGTGATTGGTCAGTTTTAGGTTTCCTTCCTCCTCTCAGCTTACTCATTCTTTTGATCATGGGATTCAACGATTTGCTGAGGTTTGAACCCGCGTCCCTATTCATTTTATTATTTGCGATTCTTATTTCGATGGCCTCTTTTGTAAGACGGTATCAATATCCATTTGCCTTGCAAAGGATTTTTTTTCGTTGAATTCGATAGTATGATAGTATTTAATGCAGTGTTCGGCTATAGCAGATTTCTCTGGGTATCCAAGCCTAATGCACCGATTGTGTTCTGATATCCTGGTTTCAGTTGTTCTTCCGGTTTCCCTTATGTAGCTATCTCCGCATTCAAAGTATATGTGGTAGACAAAGCTAAGCCCTTTGCCAAGGCTGCTCTTCCATATGTTTCCACAATCTCGGGGAAATTGTCTCGCATTCTCAGAAAGCGCAACATTGAGACAATTCAAAAGCCACCAGAAAAACTACGGAGCCAACTTGTGACGATTAAAGACAAAATGGGACTCAAGACCTTTGGCGTCTACGAGGCGGAAAAGCACCAAATCCTTCATCCCCATAATGTTACTACTTTAATAATGCAATGAGTTCATCAGTGAAAGTCTACACTAACTTAAATGCCAAGGGATGTTTTGAGAATTTTCGTTCTTAATTACACGGCATCAGTAGAAAAATCAATATTGTTAGTTAATATCTTATTTTTATTTTTTATTGTGAGCCTTATATTTGCTTAAAAAAATGAAGTGTTGTAAAGTGATTTCATTGAAAAACAGAGAACCAATTGAAGAGTGGGGTGTTAAAGAGGACGTGTACCTCTCACTCAGCTGGTCTGTTTGGCAACGTACTATTAGCTTAGTTACTAACTTATGCATTAATCTCGAAAATTTCAGCGCAAATAAAAAAGATACTGGTCAAAATGTAACTACACCCCGAATTTGAATGTTTCACCTCATTTTTTTTCTCAGGTGCAAATTATTTTTTCCAAATAAAGGGATAAATTCTGACAAAAACATTTCTGACAGCTGCTAATCAAATTAATGGAATATTAAGTTAGTGCGGTGGTAACAGCGATTCATTTGCTTTGAGTTTCGCCACCTGGCGCGTTAGGCCGCCGTGGATCCGCGGCCATGATTTAGATGTTGAGGAGGCACCCTGAACACAGAACAATACAAGAGTGTGTTGATGGGATAGAGAACATTCGTACGAGACAAAAATTAATTCCGTTTTCTCTAGTTAATCTATTAATCATAAATTAAGTTTTAAACCAGTAGTATGTCAATATATACTTAATAAAATACGGCTGGTGTATAGGGGGATATGTCGTCTTTTAAGGACTCTGAATAGCGTAGTGGTCTGCACTCTAAAGCCAAAGGTGCGTGATTCATAGCTCAGTCCTGGGAAACTTTAACTTACTGCAACTGATGCGAATTTATTTTAGGTGTGCATCATATTACTAAACTGAAAAGTGGAATTCTGAACATCCGACCATTTAACTTTCACCACACAAGCACTTAAACTGTTTCCTCTCATTTAGGCAATTCACATTTCGTGTCATATCAAATCAAAATGCCTCCTTTGTCATCCTGAATGAACTAAACTGACTTCCATTCTAGCTACACATAGAAGAGGGTTCAAAGTAGTGCACAGTGGGTATTGCAGTGAGCTAGATTGCCTCTCTTGCAGTAAAGGTGGCTCCGATGCGGTACCCTGGTAGTTTTTTCATTTAGCCAGGTACCCACCTCTGCCCGGGTAACAGTTACAGAGATGGAGGCTTGAAAGTGGCAATGTAATCTAAATTAGCCTGCGGGCTTGAGCCTTTAGTGGCCGGAATAGATGCTATCTCTTCCTACTTCCTACGCTTGTTGAGTATGAAACTGGACGTTGCCCGGAATGATAAACTCCGGAGTGCACTTTGAAAGATCATTTGACCGAGCCCGTTTTCGTTTCGTTTCAAAAAATAAAAGCCAGCGCTGCACACATAACTGCATCACTTTTGCATAAGACACTTGCACGAGAGTATTCTTTGCGTTTTGCTTATACACTGCTAACAAAATATGAATTCCCTTGGTCACGTAATAGAGTTCCATCATAAAATAAATGACAAATGTGCATGGTAATAATTTTTCTCTCTTCATTTGCATTGCCACTGTTCCAGTATTCCGCTGCTATAAAATTTCCTCAGCCTTTTACATCGTGCATGTAAGAGTGATTGAATTGTCTTGAGATATAATATTTGAATTGCACTGTGGGTTTCAAGCGCACAAGGTAACTTTATGGCGACGTAAAATTAATAATTTGCTCTCAATATGCAGAACAAATTCAAATATTGTGCCCGAATATCATTTAATTGGTATTACTTGTGTCCCTGACGAAAAATTAAGACATATGATAGTTATTTATGAGCAAAAACAGAGGGAATCGCTATTTTGTGAACAAAAAAATATATCATTGAAATAATTAACTTTTCCGTGCAATGGGCGTAATATTTTGCCACTTGATATACTTCTATTGTTGCCACGAGCGTAATATTACACCGTCTGTTTCCTGAAAAATCGTAGTTAGCAAAGTAATACAAAAATTTATTTACACTACAAATTAAATAAAACAAAAGAAAAATTAATTCTATAAAATGATACCAATCATCTATTCCCCGCATTAAATGTTGGTTGTTGAGAAATACTACAAAATTATTGAGAATGGTCAGCTCTGGGGTGCAGATATACAGTAAAATGGTCAGCATAGTAAGTGATAAGGAGGAAGGTTAAAGATATGACTTTTTATGGAGTGTGCCACTGTAACTCATGGAGAAAAAGAAATTGTACCTGAATATTTTCTCATGTTAGATGTTAGTTCCTCATATTTGATATGCAGGATAATATTATAGATGCTCAAATTTCTAAACGCTAGAATTTCAAAATAATGGCGTAAGCAGGGACGGAGGTTTGCCGGGGGAGGGGGAATCCCCGCTGCGGTCCCACCCCTAGCGGGCCTAGGGGCCAATGGCCTTGTGCTCTTTCAGTACCTTCCGTTTTCCTTGGAAAAACATGAATGTGAAATGAAAGAACACTTGAAACCACTGCAGTGGTCACATCCCATCATTTAGTCTGGATCTCACTAAAGAATGCAAACTAGCACCTCCCTTTCAATATTTTTTTACCTCCTCCAACACGTTCGAAGAATCCGGGCTCGAAGGAAGAGGATATCCAAAATAAAAAGCACACCACCATATGAGTTCGAGCGCATTATACCCAATCGCAACAGACAATGGGATAGAGGGAAATGTGATTTTTCAATAGGAAATATACGCTCTCGTCGACGATGTCTAAGCCTCATTTCCAAGGACTTCCATCCCCGCGACCTTATTCTTACGAAATGATCCTCAAAAATGGAATGGAGTACGTCACAGGTCTTTGAAGTGATTCGTTTGAAGCCCGAAGCCGTCACAATACTTGGCTGAATCCCTCCTGTGCAGCCGTAATTTATTTTAGAGACAAAACTAATGACATCATGAGAGTATGGATGAAGCCATTTCTACTTATCGCCAGAGCTCAAAGAAATTTACCAGAAACCGTTGCGGTAGGCATTGACGAATTCGTTTATTTTTTCACCCAGTTCAAAAAAACGACTGTACACCGCGGCGTAAGACCATTATTGAAGCCTCGGCAATCACCATAGCTCCGCGCAATGACCCAAAAAGCGTATATCCAGCTTTGACAGTTAGAATCTTATTTCCTCTCCTAAAATTTTGAAGGCCTGACCTGAGAGCAATTCGGATGAATTTTTTCTAATGTAATGGGAAATGAAATGCCCCTACGAGAAGTGTCTTCCAATTTTATTTCACAACCGTATCCATATCTTTCACTGTCCAAGGACTCACGTCAGTGAAAAACCGAAGGCTTTAACTCTCGTGCGAAAGATCCACAGAGAAAAAATCATTCGCCTAGACCGGGATTAGAACCCGGATCCCCCGATTTCCGGTCAAGTGCTTTAGCCAGTTAAGCTACCGAGGCGTCATTCTTCCCTGTGGATATTTTCGGACACTACCGGACTTTATTCTTCACCACGATTTATCACCGCGGCTAGTCCCGGTATACTTTAAACTAGCTTTAACTCTCCTAATAGAATAGTATGTTTCTCCTTATTGGGACAAAAGTTACAAAATCATGGAGTGGTATTTAGTAGAAAAGACAATTTTACTCGACATTTAAAGTTGTAACAATAAACTAAAGAAAGCAATTTTTAGGAATAGTAATGATTTAAAAACTACCAAAAATCAGTTCCCAATTTATATGACTGAAAATCATAATTCCCATTGCGATGAGAACCTCGATATTTAATGGGTATTGCAGTGTAAATAATTATTAACGCCCGATTTTATTTTGAATGAAATGTGTCGTGGCGGCCGATATTCCTTGGCTTTTTGGATTGTAGAAAGGAGGATGTTTTCTCGCAGTGGATTTATTAAATCACTGAATTGTTCAGCTCCTGCGAATTTACTGCGGGATCTTCAGAAAATCAGGTCAGTGTAACATGAAGGCACTATAAATAAATTTATCTTTTGGATTATTGTTAATAACGCTCTTAATTTTTTCTTCATATTAGGTATTTTCGAAGAAAAGAGTCATTTTTGGTATCGATTTGTTAACAATTTTGAAATGGATTTTAAGTTCCTGACAATTTTCCGCCTTTGGTTGGCATGATAGTAACTCCGACCATAATATAAACCTAGTCGTGTAGGCTATGGATGGCACAAGGAAATTTTGATTGAGAATAGGAAACACATTTCTATCTACTAATACGTAAAGTAATTACTCATGATATTTTATTTATTTATTTTAATAAAGAGGTACGCATACAGCAAGACTGCCAATATAAAGTGCACTTATAACAACAAATATTAAATAATTGAAGAATAATTATTTATTACAAATTTAAATAGAATAAAAAAGAAAACAGCGAACATTTATCCGGCTATCTAGTCATTTATGCGATAAATATGTTGATGCCCGATGAGTAAATTTTTTAAGTGTCAGACCAAACGGATCAATATCACCGGGTTGAGAATTTATTAAAAAGGAAAGAAATTGGAAAAGTGAGCGCTTAATTACAGATAGCCTGAGTGTAGGAATGTGGAGTAAAGAGGTAGATCGGGTGTGGCGGGAAGGTACTCTAATGTTGAGGAAGGAAACAATGTCAGGACTGTCGAAGTGGGAGTTAAGGGCATTATAAATGAATTTGATGTCTCATTGAAGTCGGAGAAGGAAGAGACTAGGGACGGTTAAAGAGGATGAAACTATACTAGTAGGTGACTCGCGGAGATTTGGGTTTCTAAATTTTACAATATTTGAAAAAAAGTTGTAACACTGTTAAGGGTGGCAAGATTAGTGGGAGCAGACCAAATTGGGGAGCAATAGTTGATCACCAGAAGAACTATGGTTGAGGAGTAGGATTGGAGTGCCTTAGTACTGAAGATATCCGTGAACCGGTAGAGTAGTCCTAAGAGTGACATGGCTTTAGATTTGATCGCATGAGTGTGTTCAGAGAACAGAAGTTTTTGTTCCACAATAATTCCAAGATTTTTCATGGATGACACACGATTAAGAGGCAAGGATTTTATTGCATAATAAAAATGGATAGGAACTTTCTTCGCAGATATTGTCATTGTGGTGCACTTTTTAAAGTTCAATTGCAGCCTCCAGAGAATGCACCACTCTGTGGTCTTTTTTACGGCATCCTGTAGCATATTACAGTCTGCGAGATTATTTATCTTTTTAAATAGTTTGCAGTCATCAGCATAGAGTAATGTATTGACTTGGGAATAACGGACAATGGTGGCAAGTTCATCAATAAATACGTTGAAGAGGTAAGGTCCAAGAACGCTACCTTGAGGCTCTCTGGAGGTAACGTTAGACCAGGAAGATGAGATACCAGCGAGTATTACTCTTTGGGATCTGTCACGGAGGAAACTGGACAAGAGACTGAGAAAGGTGCCATGGATATTAAAGTGGGAGGCGAGTTTATGCAGCAGGAGTTTATGGTTAAGGGTGTCAAAGGCTTTGGAAAAATCAAGAAAGATGGCGTCAAGTTGAGACTTTTTGGCCATCGATTGTACGGCATGTTGCTGAAATATTGATAGGTTTGTAAGACAAGAGCGACCCGGAAGTAAGCCGTGCTGATCAGGGGAGAGAAAGGGAGAAGTAAAGTAGTAAAGTCGGTTCAGGATGATCCTTTCACGGACCGAGGAAAGAACGGGAAGTATCGAGATGGGCCGATAGTTAGAGACTTTTATGATATAATATTTATTTACACATTTACGGTGAACATATGTATATTGATTTCAATTTACTGCTCTTGCAATTTCACGAAAATAAACTCAGGCATTCAATTCACGCTAGTCGTTTCTCATTTAGGGAGACAGAGCCGGTATATGTGAGTTGATTATTACTTTACCGTCAAACGAAATCACCTCCAGACGAAATGGTATCACACAACATGCTGGAGAGCGCAAAACATAGGCACATTACTGAAGATATTCGCAAAGATATATATTCGGAAAGAAATCGGGTACTGTCCCAAATTGCTCAACACT
Organism: Ischnura elegans; assembly: GCF_921293095.1. Lineage (NCBI taxonomy): Eukaryota > Metazoa > Arthropoda > Insecta > Odonata > Coenagrionidae > Ischnura > Ischnura elegans. Next base: position 62,946,090 of record NC_060255.1, on the reverse strand, counting down.
TTGTCGTGAAACAATACCGCTGCGACTAGTGTTGGACTCCGTGGTGGTGACACCACGAAGCAGCGGTGTTCAGCTAAACGTATTACATTTTTATCATGTTTCGTACATTTATGGAAATTTAGTATCCCTTTGAGCTGTTTTCCATGCATGGCTGTTCCCAAAACAACATTCATTCCACTGTGCTTGAGAATAATTATGATTTGATGCCTAATTTCCACAGCAACGCTCGCAGTATAAGTGCTCGAAATGAGACTAGAGGTATCCAGGACACAAATTAACGCAAGGAAAACCGCCGTTGTTACCACAAAACAGTGGTCTCTTTGCCAAATGGTACACCACAAAACTAGTCCATTATGTACTACGAAAATTTCACCAAGCAAAAATAGTTTGCCTTCTCCTCGAATCGATCCAGAGTCCCCCGTTCAAGAGGAGGTAACATCCTCGCTCGACTCCCGATATTTTTACTATTTTCGTATCGTAAAACTAGACTTCGAAGCAATCTGCTTGAAAATTTCACAAAAATAACAGCTCATTAAAACGAATAATAAAATATATAGGATCCTCCGGTTGGCCGCTAAATTTTGTCTTCACCACGCATTATGTGTTGATAAGTTTATTATTGAAGTGAAACTCTCTAACTTAAACGTGTTGATAACTTTTCTTGGAAGTGCTAGTGTCAACGGCCCACGAAGTCGTACCGATTTTAAAATGCAACCCTCGGGTACATATTATTTTAAACATGCAGCTTATGTATATTTATCTACCCATGGTTTGAAGATAACTTTCATTTAGTGATATGGTGGGTTTAGGTTTTTAGAGTATGGCTTAGGGTAAGTCCATTTCAAAATATAAAAAACGTTTATTTATATTTCCAAATTTAAGACATCGTGGCTTCTGAACAAAATCCTCATCGGTGAGAAGTTTTAGTTACTTAGTTTTTCTGATGTTTACTACCACCTCCTTAGGAGTGCTATATATAAACTTTCATAAAGACCGGCGTTTTTATTACGGTATTCAACAAATAGGGTGCGTAAAAACCACCGTGATATAGCCTTACGAATTTCAATAGAGAATTCTCCAGTAGGCCTCTAAATATACTTTCTCCTATCGCGTATTAAAATTAAGATTTTACTGAAGTCGCCACTCGCGTCGTTGACAGGCAAAGCGATCCGGATTTCATGGAGACGAGTGTAATCGGGGCTATCAAACGTACTTTTCATTCGCAAAAATTCGGTCTACCGTTCCTTAGCCAGTGATATTGTTGAAAACTGAAAATATTGCATGGTGCATATTAAGAATAAATGAATTGATCTGCACTCATCGCTACGATGCAGACATTTTTGAGAGTGGTTAAAATGCGCTCTAAAGGGCAGCAGAAATAAGGCTTCTACGGGACGGACTGGGGTCTCTTTTATGTAGTCTACTCGCACTTATTTTTAAACATCGCCGTGCTAATTCCGTTGTTGCGAGTGGGCTCTGTTCGGTAGCGCAGCTGCCTACGTTACTGTGCCTATCTCAGTTACGAATGGCCGGTGAGGTTTTATTTCGTTTGCATGATTTAGGTAACTTTTTTGTCGAGGGAACTGAGAAGAAGAAGGATTGAACATAATTTGACATTTTTGCGGTATTTTATGGGCCTAAAATTGGATATAATCAACCAGTATGTATATCGCGAGCGTTTTGACAATTTTTTCTTATGTTTCGGCAATTTTTGCTAGGGTTTCAGACGATTTTAGAAGGAGTAAATTTTATAGATTTTGTTGTATCTCGTCGTTCACCACAAACATTTTTATCAGTTCAGTCAGTGGTCAGAAATGGGATGTATAGTATAGTGATTCCACCGGTTAAGTTAGCTTTGCATCGAGCATTTGAGAATCACACTGACCGTCTCAGCTCCCGTCTCGAAATTTACTCTTCAAATTATATTTACCGCCTTATCCCCTTGATTCTGTCCATAAATCCTATGCTCTTCCTCCCCCTTCCCCACCTAAAAAGCATTCTTACCTCTAGCACGGCTTTAAACATACCCCCCTTTTATTACTCTCTCCATCCAAACGATCAGTGTCCCATCTAAAATCTTTCTATCCTCGCCCACCATGTCCAAAAATTCGTCTTTTTTCCTCCTAACCGTTGACTTCATCTTCTTAATCCTTCTTTACACCCATATTTCGACGCTTCTAGGCCTTTATAGTCCTCCACTCAGCGCTCAAATTTCCGCATCGTAATGCGCTGCACTCCGAATCAAACAACGTATATAGTTCTATTCCTTATTAATTATTCGATTAGTCTCTTTTTGCCCAAAAATTATTTGAAATTCTTTAAGGATTCAGTGTTTTTTTTACAGGAACCACTGATGAAGAAATATCAACTTTAATAAGAGGTTCAAATGCGTCTCACATAACTCCATGATAAAAACTTCTAACGGTAATTTCCACACTTTACAGTGTTAAAATTACCATTTTTAGTTTTCATCATGGATATATCGCACTTCCACCAAGGTAAGCCTGAAATGATTCTATGCATCTCACATAAGATCAGCCTAGCCTTGTAAGTTTTATTTATGCATTTTATCATGGAATTAAGGGAATTGGTATAACAGTACCAGTGGTGCCGACAACATGGGGCCCGAGGGGGCCCGAGCCCCCTTAAAAATTGGTTATGTGTTAGACGAAAAAATGTGTCATGCTTGTCGATTTTCCCCAGAGTGTCCAGTTATAGAGATTCGAGTTATCAGGGTTCTAATATTGATCATATGACTCTTATTAAATGCTTAAAAAACTAAAAGCTCGCTACTTATAAAATTTCGTGGGGCAAAATCCCCGATTTGGGCCCCCCCAATATTTTTTGTAAGTCGGCACCCCTGAACAGTACGGTCGAATGATTTGGTCTCATTTTCCATAATATGCTGGGTGGTTCGTCAAAAAATGCTACGGCCGTACAGACAGCGTAACCCAGATGTGAAGCGAATTAGGCTGGGAGCAGTTATAGTGACTCGGAGGCTGCGCGCTAGTCTTATATTGCTTGAACACTGGGGTGCTCTCATAAAATTAAAAAGGTAATTTTTTTTACATTTATATATAAATAAGTTAAAGTTATTAACGCATGCAAAATATGACTTCATAATTCTCAATATTCTTGTTGCTACAGAGCTTCAAAGTTCGCGAAAATTACTAAATTCTTTCACGCCACAAGAACGCCCTGTGACGTCAGAATGCGAGTAAGCAGATTCGCTCCATGGCAATAACAAAACAATAGCGACAATAACAAACATCTACGACGATACTGATTCATAACTTGAAGGGTGTGTAAAAATAGTTGTGAATACTTTAAAAGTTTTTGCGGTGCGCGTATTGCTTATAGGCTGTCTCCGACTTCGTAAAGACGCATTATGGGAACAATCTGAAGGTATATTAATTCATGATCAATTATTTCTTCTCCAGTAATGAAGATTTCTTGGCGCGGAGTTTAGAATCCGAAAAATTGAAATGTAAAATAAATTAAATCAACAATATTGTTCGCTAGTAATACATATAAAGCTTGGTTTGTATCTCATTTAACTACTGTAATTTACTCATTGCTTTAAATGTGCACTTGGTGCAATATTGGAATGTGTGACGTTAACGTTTTGGAGGAATAAAACGGGACATATTTCACGGCAATTTACTAAGCATTCCTGAGGTCTGGAAGAAAGGCTTACGGTGAGTCGCAGTAGTTGTATAGCTTCAACTGTTAATAAATTTCAGCGTTTGCACTGCTGGGGCTAAGGTGACACCAGAACGTAAAGTGAGACTGTGGAAATTACCGTAGATGAGGAGGATGAAAAAGTATTAAGCGCTATTTCTCAAGACTGCTGCATCTTCCAGTATCCATACATTCTATAAACCTGTCAATAATTCAGGATAAATATTTCACACGTCTGATGATGAAATAAACTTAAGATGCTATGAAAAAGTGGAACTGAGAGGTACATACATTTTTCTAAAACTAGGACAAATAGTTTACTGGCACCGCGTAAACATATTGTTTACTGGACTCTGACGTCACGTTCAGCCAACATGGCGATGGGTCGTTTGGAGCGCAAGATTACTATACAATTTTCAAAGTGGAATTATAAGAATAGTACGCAGGTTACAGATGAACTGCTTCCGCAGTGATTTATATTTTTTTATTGCATAATCATCCATTTTCAGTGGAATTCCCCATTGAGAATGGATATTTTTAAGAGCGACACGGAGAACATATTATTGGAGCCCCCCTATATTTCCACGTCCGACAGAAGCGATAAATTAAGAGACATGTTTTGCCGCACGGATAGATATGGGAATTCGTTTTCCCCCCGAACCATTAAGGACTTTAATAAATGCTAGTCATAGTTACCTTAGAGCAATTCCTTCTATGTGTAAACGGCTGGTGTCCTAATACCCCCTGCCACACGCCTTTTAGGCGGCTTTCGGGGTTTTATGTAGATGTAGATAAAATATATCCGTATGAGTGTATTTTCAATGGATACCGCTCCCTTATGCGAGAAAATCTAAATGGTGATTCCACATTGTAAAATTGTGCTTTTCCCCATTGCTGGGTCCGTAAACGTCAAATAATTTTGCAAAAAACATTTTTGGCAGTTTTTGACAAAAATATATATTGAAGCATTTAAGCATTTGCTACCTAACTACTACGTTAGAAAACTTCCTTCCTCGTATTTACGTGTGATCTCACGTACGAGATTGAATCTCTCCGTCAATTTCCGGAATTAACGAAGTTGATATAATATATATCTACTAGTCGAATGATTTTGTCTCATTTTCCATTCCATATCCTCGTGCTCGTATTTCCGATGCTAATTTTCGGCTGAAGGCCGTTACATGATGGAAGACGAATTCCAGCCGCAGCGAAGTTTTGGTACGTGACTTAGATTTCGTCTTCCGTGGAGATGGGCGCGTTTGGACATTTCGGCTACGTGGGCCTAATTCGCCCATTCGGACGCAACACATCTCCATTTTCTCCCTTATCTTTGCCGAGAAGGACTTCCGTTACGCCCTATGGAATGGCAATGCAGCGGCGGGCAGATTAAATCCCCACCGAGTTAATTTCAGTTTCGCTTGTTTTATCATCTCGCGTGTGCGCAAGTTTACGGACCCGTAAATTATGCGGAATCCTGTGCGGATACATTTTACGGCGGAGAAATTATTTTAATGGAGAAATTTCAAGGGGGTATTCTGGTGAGAGCATCTATAGCTCGAATACCTATTATGATAGAGGATTATCTAGCGGATGTGAAGATGATTTGTGACTTCCAGTGCATTCAAATGGTGTTCAAAATTCGCCTCTCAGGTCGCTGACAGGCAGGGAGATCAGAAATTCACATTGAAATTTGCTATAATTTGGTCTGTCAATCGAACTTTTTATTTGTGATAATATTACACATAAATTTCTTATATATCAATGCTATTCCCTGTGGTTACAAAAATGTGGTATAAATGGATTTTAACTCTTCAACGCGCTGCTGACATTCTTGGAGAAGGATTATAACACGCTTTCATAGGAAATATATGTTGAGGTACTACGAAACAGGCAGGCCTTTACGTAGCCCACTTGGTCTGTAGAATCAAGAAGAGTAACAAGCATGAGAGTCTCTATATATCATGCCTGTTTCGTGCATTTAAGATTCGGCAATTTCTACTGACGTTTCCAATTCTAATACAAATATGACATCATTTGTGTTTAATATAATAATAGAATTTATTTGCATAAACAACTTTGTCCCTCAAAGCAGGGTAAGGCTCGTCAGAAGGTTCAATTATCTTGCACGGTGGCATATTGCAACCATAGCATTTATATTGCATTTTAAATTTTAATTTCATAAATAATTCAGTAAAAATAAGATATTGTTAAAATTTTTGGGGGAATATTGAAACCAAAATGGGAGAATTTAATATTACTTATACATTTCCGGTTATTTTTAAGGTTTATTTTAATCATCGTTTCGTCAATTTGCCATTGATTCATTTATCTTTTAATTTCGACTAAGGATTTTTAATAACACAATCTTTGGCATGCAATTAAATTATGAAGTATATCATACTTTAGCAACCTTATACCATATACATCCTTTTAATAATACGCTTTCAACAAAGGACTGTTACGTGTATCCATAGTGATGAAGGAAGACATTTTTTGTCGGCTGACGAGAACCTGACTGAAATTAGTTAGTTCTAGGAGAGAAAATAGGCGAAAAATAGGGAATTACATTGCATGCAATCGATTTCGCTTGGAAAGGCCCTGAATTCTATCTATAATTAGTTGGAAAATCCTTAATAAATATAATAAAGTAGTGTTTCACAATTTTTCCTAGGGTTTCAGGCGAATTTAGAGGGAGTCAATTCCATGATTTTATGTCGTACCTCGTCTCGTTCACCCCAAACATTTGTATGAGAGATGAGATGTTGGTATTATAGAATATAGATACTCACAAGTAAAATGATATAAAAAAATTGGGCCGGTTCACAAATTTTGTTTTATAATCGATTGTGTTTTTTTACGGGGCCAAGGGAGCGTAGTAGCCTAGTAGGCAGAGCGCTTGTTCAAATCTTTGGTGAAGTCTTTTTGACTCCGCAATTCAAAACCTTCGAGGTGCGAGGTGGCTCAGGGAAAAGAAATATTCCCCTACCAGGAACGCGTGTCATTCACACGCCTCAGGCTTAGATAGTGATGACCTCTGTCCTATTCAATGCAAAGTGACCTTCGGAATGAATTACTGAATTGCGGAGTCGGTGAATACAATGGGATACTTACTTTTATTAAGACCACTTTTGACCATGAGTAATTAGTATAGGTACGCTGAATTTCAGTCGATGGTTTAGCGCTGAAAATCAGTCTTTTCCTCCATCATTCGTCTTTATCAAAGGAAATATTCCTCATCGCTCAAGGCTTGCGTGGAAATTTTGTGTCGGAGTGGTTGTCCTTCCTTATTGTCTTTCCTTCAGGCAGTTTTTGAGGGGGTCGGCGTCTGATAGTTAAGGTGGAGTGAGTGGGTGAGAGTTCTGCGATCTTTTTGAGGGATTAATTCGAGCGTGGGAGTTGTGAGCAGGTGTCCTTTCTTCTCTTCCGCTTAAGATCTTTCCGCGCGTCCCTATCCCAGCTCCGTCCCACATGAACTCTCTACCTACCCACTGCAGACCTAAATAAGATGCTATTTTGGTCTTTGCTCGATGCATAGTAATATTATCTATCAGTCTATAATAATAATGATAATAATCAGAGTATGCATGCATGTGATTCAAATATTTTTTATTGCGCCAAAGATGAAAAAAATTACCATGAAAACATAGTTTACTCATTCCATGATTAATTCCGTGAGAAATTGGAATTTAAAACGTTTTTTGTCCCCTGTAAAATGATTTTTCCTGTGATGCAATATTTCTTATTCCTCTAATAATTCATCACTAAACTTCTTCTCCATCATTATCAGATTTGCTGCTACAAAGATTATAAAATGTCACTTTCAACAATGATCTGTGATGAGAAATTAGTTTAACCATAATATTTGCATTAAATATTTCGTAGTTCCATCTATTATCTGATATGTATTTCAGGTCTTTGACAGAAGTGTGGTGAAAAAAGTGCTTGAATGGGAAGACGCCGCAGAGGTATCCATCTGGTAATTGTGTCTAAATATTACGGCGAAGATTCTTAGCAGAACGTAATAAAAACCCGAGCGATACGTTAGTTTCCAGGAGTTAAGGGGAAACCACAGGTTGAAAATGGTAAAAACTGCTTTGTTTTCCATGTGCTGATATAATTAATTCGCCGTAAAGCTAATATTGAAGATAACCTTTACCACCATTACACACAGTCAAAATTACGTAACGCCTGTGGCTGCATTACTGAGGGTAAGAAAATCAAATTGTCTATTATCAAAGTCGAAAACCTCTGTATTCCTAGAAACCCTAATGTTGGCTAAAAATGTTCTTGAACAATATATTTAATTAATACGCCGTGGTGTTCAATTTTGCCGCCGTTGGATTTCAAATTGCTATCCCTACTTAATTTTTTTTACTGCAATAAAATTACCTTTGGTGAATCTTCATAGCTTATGAAAGATTTAGATTTATCTGCAATCATTTATAGATAGATGAATTAGTTTATTTAAAAACCATTATACTTAGAAGGTCGAAGTGGTTATTTTCACTTCTGGCGTAACTTGTAATAATGGATCGCCGTATTTGTTGAAGGCATTTTTCGTTTGCTGAATGCAAACTTTATAATTGAAAAGTACACTTTACTGGTTGCATGTAGAATAAGCCATTCGCAAGCTTAGTGTTAAGCGCATTTGTTTGGTATAACGCGCATGTTAAACATGGCTGTTTTAGCATATTTTTAATTTCATTATCGTTACACGTAAACAAGATAAACTTGCCTGCGCTAAGCATAATAATTTCGAGGTAGGCCCTTTGTGAAAGCTATTACAAAGGATTCAAATATTGCATCAGTGAAATTTTATGTGACATGTAAATGTCAATAGTTCAAAGAATACGAATTTAATTAATGAAGATTTTCTGCGGATATATTGCGTGTTGCTTGAGTGCGCCTTAGACTTGAAAACACGATTGCTTGAAAATTTGCAGATATGCGGATAGCAGCCTAAGGTGAACTTACCCTTTATTCATGGGTCCACGTTGCCCTTGGAAATTTAGGGTAAGCACTTCTAAAAGTTAGATGTATAAGAGAGAAGATCTAAAGACAATATTTATATTTTATCAACATATACTTTACCCTCAATGAAGCATTGAAGTACTCATTTCTTGTGATAACAGTTTGTTTTCAGGTGGGAGTCTCATCTTTTCAATGGCATTATTGTCTTGGATTGTGAGTTATTGTGGTCCACATATGTTGGCAGTTAAAAATATTATAAAATGGAGCTTCAAAAAATAGGTTAACAAGCCCAATGAAACACATTGGATGTAAAAAATGAAAATTCGTAAAAATTCTTTTCAAAGTTGAAAGAAGACACAAGGAAGATTGTCGGCATGTTTGGATTTAGAAGCGGTAAATTTATTTGATTCGGTTGATGAAAATGGAATTTTGCAAGGCGCACTTGATCTTCTTTTATTTGAAAAAGGCTAAAAAGTTCCTTTGAGGTAGAATGTTTTAGGTCATACTTTTTCCTGCACTCTTCCGGGGAAATATTTCGGGGAGTCTCGAATGTGCGCAAGTACCTACTGTTACTGTAAAAATCATTTTGTGACGTTAAAACCGTCAAAATGTTTTTACGTAGTCGGACTTAAAGTGGGTCAATATACTCTCTTGATGACTTCATTTTGTCTTCTTTTTATCAGTTTTTTGCACAGTCGTTTTAATATATTTGTCAGATGTTGTACCATACATTTTCCCTTGGTTCTTGGTTCTCAGTTGATGTGAAGCAAGGTGAGCATTGGTTGGTTGTGAATATATCTTCCTTCGAGTATGTATTACTATTTTGATGATAAGTTTTGATATACATGGATAATTCATGTCTAAAATTTCAATATGTTGTTGACCTTAAATGTTTTGCCACGAAAGATATTCCTTTAAGTTAAAATGCTTTTACTCCCCCGAAATATTAATTTTAGGCTAACAGCTTTTGATTGATTGGCAAATACATCTTGTATCCTCCAGGTTAGTTAAAAGTGCTAGGTATCCTAATACGTGATGACTTGTGTATTTGCGTGGTTAATTGCTGTTCTTATGTATTACTTCGCATGAATTTGGGGAAGGGCAGCTTAGTGTATTCAATAAGTATGATAGACGAAAAAATATCGAAACATATACTTAAAAATTGTGGTTCGATGCGGAAGCTAGAGTGTTGCCTTTCCAACCCGTGGAGCCGGGTTTAAATTCCTGTTGCGTCGGAGAATTTAACAGATTGTCCGATCCCTGATTGAGTGCTTCCTGGGAAGCACTTTAAGTACAGCAATCCGTCCGTCGGATAAACTTTGGCCCCCTTGCAGCCTTTCACTAAGAGCAGTCTTATGCCGACGTCGGGATTCTCTTCCGTACCCATCCCTATGGCACAAATGACGCTAGCTGTTGGCCAACGCTTCCAAATACCATACTGTGCCATGATAAAATATTTGTACAATCCACGGAGATTGATCCGACCTCTCTTATTGACCGCGTGTCGTTGTTGTTCTTTCTTCAGATGGTTTATATCATTGAATTGTGATTTGGGGTCTGATTGAGCGACTTGGTTTGAGAAAACCGGTCCCATAGTCGGAAGACAAGGTTTAAATATCTTTCTTTTTTGCGTCACGGTTCGCCAATATTCTCCACTGGATCAGAATCAAGACTACTTTAAAGCAAAGTATAGTTTTCTTTGTGGCATAGAGGTACAGGTATGTGTTTGTGCTCGCGGATTCATCGATCGAATGATTAGCTAAGAGTGATGTGAGTCGGCTGGAGTTCGGGCTCTAGGATAAACTAAGCCAACCTAAGAGCTTACCGAAAAAAAAAACTTCTCCGGTCCCCTGCGGCATAGACAATATCTAATTGTCTATATCTCACGCCCGCCGCTTTGTAAACATTTAAGGATCCTTCGAATTCCAAGTTTTTTCTGTTTTTACGCATCCCCTGAGTAGTGTTTCCTCCCTTTCACTCGTCCCATCTCATCATTCCTAGTTGTTCTGTCTTTCTGTTCCGTTTCATAAGCTAGCAAATAAATCGCGGCTTCGGTATGAAGTGGATTCTCCTATACGGTGTAGTTTGAACATCACCGTTGAATTTCAGTTGTGAAATCAAAAATTGTGTTTGCCTTCGCTGGATTTTATTCCCTATTTACCCATATTATTCTCTCAGTGTCAAGGTTTGGTAAATAAGAAAGGCAATATTCAAGCATTCTTTCCCTGTGAATTATCTTCTTGGGACTTCCGCCGGTTTAATTCATTGTATATATCCTGTTTCTCAACGAATCATGAGCTCGTCCGTCGTCATCGGGGCGAAAGAATAATTTCGACTGAAATAAAAACGTTGAGAAGTAACGATAAACGATTACAACAATATCTTTAGTCCTGATGGGCCGTATAGATTCAGCTAATTTTCATTTTAAAACCAGGAGTAACCTTACAGTTGCAATTGTTTTTAGTTCCATCTAATTGATTTATGCGGTGTTGAAGTTACAGTTGGATTGTATCACACCTTAGGCGTCAAACCCTCGAAGTTCTCTAACGAGCCCCGGCTAACGACTTTACAAATACCCTGAGATACCCTATTTCAGTGGCATAACTGTGAGGGGGGATGAGAGGATAGATCCCCCCCAAAGTCTCAGAGAAGTAAAAAAGTTATTTAAAACTATTGTCTAGTTTTGAAATTTAATAACTGCATTCGTTTAGCATTAAAAATTTCGTGCCAAAATGATGTTAAATACATATCCAGGAATGTCATTTTTCAAAACTTTTGCCTGAGGGTTGCCTGGGGGGGTCTCTGGAGTTTGGGAAGGTTCCACACCCCAGGCCATCCTATCCCTCCCCAAAGTATATTCCTAGTTACGCCACTGACCCATTTATTTTTGTCCTGTTCTAATTTCGGGGAGGATTTTTCTATTGGAATAAAATATTATCATAACTGTGAAAAAATAAGATTTATTATTAGTATATAGTCAAATTTATTTCTTTTTGTGGGTATGTCTTTCTCGCTAAGTCGGTGAGCCTCAGTTATCGTGGATTATTTAAAAAATACTAGGTATGTTATAATCTTTTGACAGTGAAATGGTCAATGAAGACGAAGCTAACTTGAGATGTTCGGATTATGTCGAGGTACAAGTAGCAACATTAGAAATCAATCCAAACATTGCAATGATAGAGGTCTGACTCTCCATTGGTCAATTTTCTTTTAGCCAATATTCTTTTAGGCATTGCAGTTTGATTCTTCTCGTCAACGAAATGCTTATTCGTCCTTTTTGCCCTCTAATATCTGTATAGATTATTATCTGAATGATATAAAATGTGACAAAAATACTATATCGCATTAACACTTCAGTCACAAAAAACTTCTAGCCAGAGATTATCTCAGTTATTGTGTTTCCCCGGTTTAAAGTTGTAATTTCTATCCTATATCTTACTTGCACTGTTATCACTATTGTCCATGGGGATATGAAACAGTCTGTTCAACAGGTAGTACAAAACGACTTGCTAACTTCTTTATTACCTGTACATTTACACCCGATTGCTATCCTATGATTCTTTATTCAGGCAGCGGCCATGTTATAAGTCTTTTCCATTGTTATCTGTGCAATTTTAATTGAGTATTCAGGAAGCCAAAGGATACCAGTGCAATTTTTATAATTTTGGAGATAATTGCAGATAACGATTGGTGTGGAACTCAGTATCGTTGTTATACTGTGATGTAAGTAAATCGATAAGTCTATGCATATATGTGTACATTTATCATTGAGTCACTTGTAATACATTATTAAAACTATTTTGTGTACCCCGCCAACACTTATTTCCAAAATTATAAAAATTACACTTTCACCTCTCGGCCTTGAGGGTCCTTAATTGGCAATCATGCTACATATCTACCATTTTTTAAAAATAGAGGTTACAATTAAAATAAAGTTGCATTATTCCGCGGAAATATTTGATAAATTCTTCTCCTTTCAATCATTAGCACAATTGTTTTTCTCTGCTTACTATATCCATTTATGTCAGTTCACCGTTAGTCTGTGTTGAAGTTACAGTTGGATTGCATCACATTTAAGAGGTCAAACTCTCGACGTTCTCAAACGAACCCCGACTAACGACCCTCCAACACCCTGGGATACCCTATTTTTTCCATCATCTTCTGTTCCACTCTCTCCGGGTGGGATGTTGGATTGATCGAGCGGAATAATGGCTAAAGTCATCACGGAATAATTTTCGGGGAATAGGAAAAAAAAATCGAGGCGAGAAGTGGAGCGAGAAAAATGGAGAGGAATTTTCAGGGGTTGGCGAGTCCATTGGGGTAGGGATACGAAGGGTAGAGGGTTGCACTTAAATGTTCTAATACAGATAAATTGACTTATTTTCTTTCTTTTGACCTCAATGAACTCTATTTTAATATTAATTCAGTGCCTTGGAGTACGGGGCTGAAAAAAATTTAAATGAAAACTTTTGCTAACTTTCCGGTATATTTATACATCTTCATCAGGTCCATGAATGAGCATGAGTACATAATTTTGATGAATATAAGATATTAAAGGTTTTAGCAATGTTTTATTACAATAATAAAGCATGAAAAGAGAAATAATCCAGTTGTAAATTAATTAAAAAGAAGAGACTAGAATATTGATATACCTTTTTTGAAATGCCTGGGATTGTTTATAGATCGCTAGTTACCTATTAATACAATAAAACCTTAATTTTGCATGGGGAAAGTGTGTCCAAATGCATTCTAATACTCTACGTTCTTTTTAGTGAAATGGGGTAAAAAATAAACATCAACATATTGTCTTACGGCGAGTCATATTACTATGGTAATTGTATTTAGAGTAATTATACTTCTCATGTCATGTGCGTATTAGAAAAGAATGACTAACAACATCGAGATTGGCACACAGAAAATGACATTAGATAGGCCATTCAGTCAATGCAAGTTATTATAATTTTTTACTCCTCAAACGTTTTGATCAATGAGTGTGTGTCATTTATTTTTAGGAAATTTTATTAGATATAATTATTTTATTAGTTAGTTAGTTACTTTTTATTTCGCGCCTATTTTCTTTGTATACCATCGTTACCATCGTGCTGCACCTACGTCGCAATTTGATTAAGTGTGTTGCTAATGACCTTAGCTGTCGACGCAACCGTAACTCCAAACGTACCTTCCTTCGTCACATCTCCTACTGAATTAAACGGTACATTTATATTTAAAAATATCGGAAAAGATAAAAAACCTCAATTTAGTATTATTGTTTTAAAGATAAATGTACTGGAATCCTGACGTAATTGAATTATTATTTCATTTATTTATAATACAATTTTGCATTGATATGTGTGTCCCGGTGTATTCGATTACCCTCCGTTCTTTTTAGAGAAATGGGGAAAAAACGTGAACATAATGTCACATGAGGAATCAAAAATTGTTGCCGAACAGCCAAAAATTTGTACTGGATCAGCTTTAACTCAATGTAATGGCATTTCCTCTTTCATAAATGCGGGTAAAGTTTGTAAAACATGATTTTCAACAAAAGCTCGTAAATTTTTCCTCCATCAAATGAATACCATTTGTTTTAAAAACTTAAGTATGGTGTCATTAAATACGAAATTTTATAATCTTCATGTGTTATTGCATGCTTATTATTGATAAAACTGATAATTCTGGTTGTATTTAGCATTTTATTTATGATTACGTAGTGAATTTGTTTCATAACTTTCAGGATGGCTACAATGGTTGGGCTAAAATCATCTCATGATTCATTCATGGCATGCATAATGAAAGACCGGTTGAGTGGTAGCGATTCGTCCTAATGCGGCCACAATTAAAGGAGACATTATGCTGCATGCATTTTAAGGTACAGTAAAGATTAATCGTTGGAGGCATGGTAACTTGTATGTAGTGCGCTTGGGTTCCCACCCAAGGGTCTCGTCTACATTTACAGACTACTCCGCAAGCTGCCTCAATAGGCGTATGGCCGGGGGTGTTAGGACATCAGCCGTTGACAATAATAAGGAAATGTGCATACAAATTTCCTCTATTTTTCGGGGGAAAAACGAATTCCCTCACCTATCAGTTTGGCAAAATATCTTAATTTATCGTTTCTGTCGGATCTGGAAATAAAGTGGGGTTTTAAAATGATGTTATTCACGTCGCTGTGGAAGATTCCTATTCTCAATTGATTAAGCAATCTAAGCCTAGAGCGCTGGCTCAAACAGCTCCCAGCGTAAGTCGTTTTTAACATCTTTGTAATGTATAGCTGATAACTTCAGGCTTGACTATGTGAAACCTCTCCGTATTGGAGATAAAAGAATAAAATTCCCCCTCCATTCCCTGCTTAACCCCCCCCCCACTCACCCAATCCACTCCCTTCCGATAGATGTCCTAATGGTCGCATTCAATTATGTCTAAAGATAAGACGCATGTAATGTCAGTCACCTGAAGATGTAAATACGTTACGATATCCGGGCCGTGCCTATTTAAATACACAAGTGAACCTTACAAAGGTTTATTCTTTTATTTCCAATCTATGTAATGTTTTCCGTACGCCCATAGCAGTTATTTTTACGAGTAGCGCAGCTTTCCTTAGTATTTTAATAAGTTCAAGGATGAAGTCATTTTGCACCGGATCCCATATTCTCGCTTCATATTCGTATTAGAACGCAGTTGAAGCCTTAGGTCTCCCCTAATAAGCCTGATAGTCGAAGGCCCTATCGCATTAATTCCGGGCACTTAAGCATGGCAAATGAAAAAAATACTGAGTATTTTACACCCAGATTCATATATACTCCGGTCTATTTCGTTAACTGAACGTCATTATCAGGTGACGACCCATTTTTTGGGGAAAAATAGGCCCTCACTTGGCTTCATCCTGCTTGGCTTCGAAAGTGACACTTAATCTTCACTCCAGTTTGAATTGTTATACGTCTATATCAATGCTTAAGTGAAATATGTACTCTGGCGGCTGCACAGACACATCGTACATGCTCTTTGTGGAATGTAATGAACACTGTAAGTGCTCAAGAGTCAGCGCTGAACTACGAGAAGTGATACTTCAATAGGCTTCAATATTTCAACTCGGTTGCTTTAAACAAAGATGGTTAAACCCCCCTTAAACGAAAAGGGTGGAAGGTTGATGGAGGGTTGGGTGGTTTTTAGACGCGAAATGAGAAGGTGTTTCTCGGGAAACGGAGAAATTAAGGGAAAGGCTGAGAGTGCCGAGATACCGGGGGGAATTGCTTCGGCCTTAAAAATGGTTAGGTATTATTCCCCTGGGGAGAAACGAAACGGGAGATTTTCCAACCCTTTCTTATATTCCCTTCCTATTAATTCTCTCCACGTCTTGGATCGGGATCTCCTTAGGAGATGTCCGGGACTTCGTTATCTTCCGCTGGAGGTAACATTGCTTTGTCAGAGATTTTAGCTTTTAACATATTCTCGTATTCGGTACCTTGTGGATATCAAATTAGGCTAGTGCTATGGGTTCTTGAATAGGAGACGTCTAAAATCTGATTATAATTATTGCAGGGTTGTGGCAATATTTAGGGTATCCTCCGCGAATGTACTGGTATGCTGGCTGCAGTTTTATCGGTTATTCTCTGAATGTATTCAATTTGAACGTTTACGGAAAGAAGAGAAAAGAAATTTACCAGAAAAATATTTTTTTCAAATAAGTTGCCATCAGAAAAATTACCTACGTCGGGTATCGAACCATGGACCTTTTGACTTTCCGGGCCACTTCGTGACCCACTATACTATCCAAATTCCTCTAAAGACAATTTTTATGGATAAACTTGTGATCTGCTTAGGGTTTTGATGGCCGAAAATTCGTGGTTCAAATTTTTCACATAGAAATTAATGTTAGTACCACTAGTTTACTCAGGCTGGAACTATACCACTTATTTTTATTTCCAGCCGTTTTTGATAGAGTTCAAATCATTCTAAGGAGTAAAATTTCTAGTTTATGTAGTTTTTGTTCCATACTCTCCAGTCAAGTCTCTTAGCAACTCCCTTTACTCAAACGTCTAATTCAGCTGTATGTAAAACCAACATTTGTAAAAAATGGAGGCAATTGCGGTGCACAGCATCGCACTGTTGGTCGTGCAAATTGACATGATCTTCATTTAGATTGTATTGGCCATTCTGATAGCATGTTCACGGTGAAAACCCAAAAGATTGTCAATCCTTAAATCATGGCCCGCGGAAGTCAGCGCCACTACAATTAATGTTATGCTAGGGGGTATTTGTATCAATATTAATATTTATATTTGCCCTCGACCTTTAATAACTTCACATGCATGTATTATATGATGGCCTTTCAAAGCAGGTTATATATTCCTACAGTTTTAAACTAATATCCTCCTGTGGGGAATAGTAGTCCCAGTACATCTCCCGTGGAGAATCAGAACCTTGACTTGGAGAGAATCAATAGATTCATAGATTCCTATCTAGATATCCAAGGTGACAAGTTTAGATGCTCCGTTGTTTGATTTAAATGAGCCTACAGTATAATTTTCGTTTATGACTGACAATCTTTATTATTTTCACAATCATAGTTAATTATAATTTTATTTTATCGGCTAATTTTAATGTTATCTGTTAATTTTAGAAATTTTATTTGGTTCCCAAGCATAAAAATTTAAATTAATATTTATCTGTAGGAATAAATATAACGATGTCAAATCATTTTCACAAGATAGTTTATTCGAATTTCGAGCCTGAAAGGATGTTAAGGATCGTGTTAAATAGTGTTGAAACGACAAATCATGCATGTGCTGAAATAAGCTGAGTGAAGATTTTTATTCAGATCCATTGATTTAATTCCTACGAGTTTTAAAATTTGGTTGTTTGATGCTTAAGGAATACATTGTTGATTTTAAGATGATAAATATATGTATACTTGTATAAATATAATGTAACGCTATTCTTCTCCAGTTTGCTTGAATTTGTATCTTAAATACATAATTAATCATTAAAATTAAATCTTTTTAACGGTACGTTTTAGAGACATTTAGCTAAGCGAGAGCCAAATCACTGAATAACTGCAAATAAGTAGCTTCAATACTATAAAACCACCCTAATGGAGTTGTACTGAGCCAATGGGATTGATAAGTCTGCGTAATATTTAATGAAAATATTAAAAAGTCATGAAAGGAAATTTTCGCGTAATTTTTAAAATACTTTCCCATCACTTTACAGTGTGCACTCATTTTGCTTAAAAGGGAATGTTCTCTCTTTCAATATTGTTCTCCGTGATGAAATACTTTTTATTCGTTTCATTCCCAAGAAGAAAATCGATAAGTGAAAGGAAAACCGAGATTGAAATTCAATAAAATATCTTTGAGAGTGTTTTGTGCAAATGGCTTCAGGGATTCCAACTCCTGCGAAAATTGAAGAGGATTTATCGTTTGGTCGTAGTCATTTTAAGTGCTGAGTCTATAGATTAACGTTTCAATTCAGAATAAAGATGTCTTTCGTGTCCCTTTGTTGGAAAAACCTTACACAGAAGATTTGATTGACGCACATTACAAATATTAATCAATTTTATAATTTTGGAAATATATTGAGGAATGTATTCCTTTAAATATGCCCTTTTTGATCATTCCTCTGCTAAATTTTTAAGAAGTTCATTACCTGGAGAGAAAATTAAAACTCTTAACGGAACTCAATCAGATTCATTTTCTTAAAGAGACGTAAAAGTTTAATTGTAGTCAACAATGGAGGTTCTTCCTTTCATCTGCATAAGAGGCTTATCGATATTTTAAACTGTCAAGGGTCTTACCTGCATCAAAGGTCGTCTGAAGTATCACTCATAAAAATCGCAGCCTTTAGTGAAGAACAAATTTAGTGGGCTTCGAACTATATAACCCATTACATTTTCTTAAGAACCGTAGGTGCGCTTATAGTTTTATTAATATATCGGATTTATTCTTAACCCAGGTTTTCAATCTCATTTTACAAATAATGACTTCTGTCATTATTTTTCACAATAATTATTTCTTCTAAATCCCAAATTAAAATTATTAAAATGAGTCATTGCAATATTTCCACTTATAGTTTTACTCTTACATAACGCGTTTCATCGTTACAAACGACATTTTCAAGTGTGATTGATCAACACTTGATAATGTCGTTTGGAACGACGAAACGCGTTGTGGAAGAATATATGTATAAGTAGAAATATTGCAATGTCTCATTTTAATAATATTACGAACTTCCACCACATCATGCCTAACATCATACAAGATATCCCAAATTACAATATTATTAGAAGTCTTTTGTTATTGAAAGACACAGAATGTAGGTAAAGTATTCGCATTAGAAGTTTGCTATACGAATTGTATTATAAGAGCAGTTTATCACTTTTTTGAATCGGATTTCTCTTTTCCCGTGATATTCCTCTCCACTGCCAATAATAAGTACCTGAGTTTTTTAAACTAGGTAGTAGATGTAGGAAACATGCTATGGGGTCACTTATTACAACTAGCTAAACATCATCTTAGAATATTCTTTGTATTTTGGTTCAGTATTTTCATTGCTTGACAAACGCTTTTAATCGTGGTGTTAGTAAGAAACTCATCGTTTGTTTACACCAACAAAAATAAAAGCGTAATCATCATTGCTTATTGCCGGAATGGTATTAGTTGGAGTGATTTCTCCTCCATAGGTGACTTACGCAGTGGTGTTCACAATTAAGCCTGACTGTTTCAACTGTTGGGCTGTAGGAGAAGAATGTAGTATTATCCGATTTATAAAAATTATATGCGCGCAAAATTCCCGCAAAAGGCTAATTTGACGTTAAATGCCTTGCTATGTGAATGAAGTCATGAATAAAGTGATTGACAGTAAGAATATTGGTAGAAAAAATCTAAAAATATTTGAGTTTTACTTTTTAACAAAGACTTGCAAGAGCTGCTCAAGCTTTACCTTTGCACTATCTAGAATAACAACATTTTTTTTACTCCGGGTAAATCATCACATATCTCTGCATGACTATGCCATAATTTATTTAAAAATTAATTGTTGTAAATCTTTTTTATGAATTTATTTCCTTACAAGGGACCATTGAAGTATTTATAATGGTTTAACATGTGAGAAAGCCATTTGTTGCGAATTCGGATTTCAAAAGGCAAAAAATCAAGTGGTGCAGCAGCCAGAATTTTTTTGTAATCTTCGGGTTGCCTACACGACCAATTTGTTGATAAAACTCACGTATCACAAATCCATAAAAATATTGAGATAAATCCCTTTTTTAAAAATGTAATGCTGAAAGTCATCATTATAATTTGGTATTGCCGGAATGGGCTTAATGGCAGTGATATCCTCTTTAACGGTGCGTTGCCTCCCAGTTCCGTCCAAATTTTCGTTTCTTTGTTTGAAGTTTTGGGCAGTATAGATTAATATTATCCGAGAAAAAATCTCGGATCTAAGCCCAAAATATATATAAGTGAGCAAATTTCCCGCAAAAGGCTAATTTGATCCAGGATAAAATGGTCATTTTTATGCCACACCCTACTGCTTTCTGCTTTAACTGAGCTTTACTAGATATTGAAATGGATACATAAATATAGTGGTCGATAAAAACAATATCGTCAGAAAAAATCTAGCGAGAAACTCCGGAATTACGCAGTTTTGGTGCTGTAATCGCATTACGACTCAAGTGGTCTGTTGATGCAAATTGATTGCGACTTCCCCTAATGCCATTAAAACTGTGTGCTGCTCCTGAGGATGCTCTAAAGGCACTTTCAAACTAGCGGAGTTGACCCATAGTTAAGTGCTTCAAGGGAGCTGATATAAAGGATTTCGTAACTAACTTCCTAGAGAAGCTAGAACTTCGTTTCCCCGAAGAAAACTTCTTTATTTGTAAGATTCGCTTGCTTAAAAAAAACTCCTCACAGTTGCAGAGTTAATATTCTCCAACCAGGGGATTCAATTAGTTAATTCTCGTCAAATTTATTTTATCTAATTCATTACTAAGACTGACTTGCTGTTGAAATTCATTTTTCAATTTGCGGGCTGCTGTGATGAACATGTACCATGAAAATGTAAGGGAAATTTTAAAGTTTTTTTTCAAGGTAATCCAGGGAGTCTTTTCTATAAAAACATTGATAATTTTGATTTTTCTCTTCCTCTATTTCATATGAACAGTCTTAATTATTGGAAAGGTACTCTCATGAAAGATAGCAATCTTTACCCTATTTGACTACCCAATCTTACCATTTTGGTTGTCCTGGAACTCCTATTGTGGAATACATTTATTATCTCTTCCACAAATGAAGGAGAAAAGGCTATGCTCCAGGATATAACTAATATTTTAACACATTTTCAGCTTTTTACAACCGGAAAAATAACTCAGAAGGTGTTTCAATGGTAGTCGTGGTAATTTGCGCTAAATTTTGGCTAAGAGATATAAAAAAAATAGTAATTTACGAGCATTTATATTGATTTAATGAAACGGATAAAGTTTATCAATCGGCAGATTGCTCCTTTTGCAATATCCCGGTCAGAAGTGCATAATTATAAGTCCGCATGACTTCAATGCGCGAATTAGTAAATTTGAAATCAATGAGTTGGGGAGCATAGTGGGTAGAGTGCGTCGATACTGATCGATGGACACCGGGTTCAAATCCCCGACGAAGACTTCGGACGCACAAAAAAAACCCGAGGTGGCCATGTTAACGGAAATGGTTCCTATACTTTGAATATGTGATATTCTTACAGCTGTAGCTTAGTCTAGGAGGTACCATAACCTCACCTTTTCAAACCAATTTTCGGGTTAATTCTCTCAGTAAGTTAGTGCTTTCAGAGTGTCCTATGTTTTGAGAAAAATTGAAATCCTGCCATTGTTACTTTCGAGATTTTACATCCTTGGCCCTCGATAATAAGGTCGCAGAGAAAGTCAATGGGGGTGGAGTGCCGATCATGTCGGTGACTGTGAGTGTGGTTCACGAGCAACATGCAAAGCGTTTTAAAGGGAAGCGCGCGACCATGTTGGACGCTAAAATATTTTACTCCTCGAACACATTATGTTGGACGCTAAAATTAAGTGAAATTGGTTACAGAAGGATAGTAAATTTTCATTATAACCATCATGATATAATATTACGTAGTCAATTTAAGAAATTATTTTTTATTGTACCGGTTTCAAGTGACCTCTAAATCTTAAAAATCCAACCTGACCTTTTGGCATATTCATTTCACTCCCCATAGATTCTTTTGGAGGTTGAATCAAGAATCCGAGAGAAAAGAAGGCACACCTAACTATGCTTAATTGTACTGGAGGGTTTTCAAGCGTTATTAAGTTAACCATATTACTGACGTTATTGATTACAGCCTCAGTTACGTAAGTATTAACCAATCAATATAAAAGGTAAAAGGCACAATTTACTGTCGCCACATGATTCATGTTTTCCTATTTTTCACTTACGAGCGAATGTATGAATGGGGATTATTTATTTTTTCTTGGCACCTATTTTTTTCTCTTCCTCGCCAATGAATCCCAATTTTAATTATAAGTGAATAACCATATTCCAACGAATGGTAAAAATCGAATCATAAAATCAAATCCGATGATTCAAGCCTGATGGACTAGAATTTTTCCATTTTGAAATTTTCATGATTATAAAATTTATTGCCACCATTTCATTTTTTTATAATAATAATATTATCCTAATAAGTTCTGTAATCGTGGAAAATTGCTAGTAAAAACATTGCTTCAACCTTGTTTTAATCTCAAGTTTCAACCTTCAAGATGATGTAGTAATATGGAAACCTAGGTCGAAATAAATTTTATAACCGAGAAAAATTGCAGGTATTAATTTCATTAAAGAATCATAAAATGTCCAAGGTAGCATTCATTGTTGCATTTGTAGGATATATTGTTGCATTTTTATGATATTTACTAATCAAAGAACGCATCTTGGGAATAAAACCATTTACAGTTTTCATATAACGTCTACGTTTCCATCTCTGAAGATAATGATAGCAATATTGTGATGTAAGGATGTGGTAAGGTAATCGATAATTCACGTTGTAGGCCTTGATGCCCAGTCAACTGCGTTACTCTTCCGTTCTTCGTCGCAAGAGTCGAGAGAAGCATGTGGGAAAAAAATACCACCGATGACGCGAATGAAGTCGGGTGATTCAAACGGGACAGGATTTTTCGGCCTAAAGTGATTCTTTTTTCGAGCGCAAGAGGGCAGGGAGGCGGGAACGTAGCGCAAAAGACTGTGTTGCGGTGAAAGCGAGAACTTAGCGTTGCGAAAGGCCCGCTTTCTGGATGGCTTGCGTCGGATATAGTTCAGTGGTTCAGCAGCAAAGGGGATGGAAAGGAAGGGAACGAAGAAAAGAAAGAGATTTTTTTTTTTTTTTTGCTTTTTTGAATTTTAATGAATATAGCGGCGAGGGTGGCTGGTGGCGAAAGATGTGGGTGGAATGCGGTCAGAGGCTCGCGATGTTCCTGCCCCTGTATCGCGACAGTGTTGAATCGTAGCGTTCAGCATAGAAGAGGCCAGTGAGAATTTACACGAGTTTAGGCTTTTTACGCATGCCTACATTATGGAATTGCTTGTTGGAACATTAATCACATCTAAATGATATCGGTTAGGGAAAGGAAATAGATCCAAGTTTTGTACACTAACAATAAACGAAGAAAATAAATAATCGAATATTTAGTTATGAAGTAATGAAACAATGTAAAATTTTCCCGAGAAATTTTCCTTCAAAGTAATGTGACAGGGCTATACGCTAATGAATAGTGCAATTCTATATATTCGATATATTGTTCTTTTCTATTCTATGTACTCTGTACCTACCTGTATAGATAAATTTATTGATTGCTCGTTTAAAAAAGTTTTTTAGATCCTCTTAGGATGGATGAAAATACTAATAGATGATAAAAATGACAGCATACATTCACAACCTAGGTGTCCCATGAAACTTAATATTGTTTTTTTTTATAAAATATTATTAGAAAGCAAGTGCACCACTAAAAAAACAAGTTTTGTCTAATTTATGATGCTTTTGATCCTTTGATGTAATCGGTAGCCCCAAAAAAGATATTTTGAGTAAGCCCAAGTCAAGTGTGACAACGTTTGGGGAACGTTTCACAGCGCGTTTGGCACGCTTTCACATCTTAATCATTTGGTTCTGGGACTGCAAAGTCTTGCACACAAGTATAATTTGTCTATAATGACATTTTTCTATAAAAGTTTCATGAAATACAATTTTAGGATGAATTTTAGTGTTATTTCATGCAAAAAAGATAATCATCTACATTATTAACTAAAATTCTCAAATTTCACCCTCCATGCTGGAAATGATTAAATCTGTCCGAAAGATTTCTGTGGCGTCACATCATGTAAACGTGCCCCCTGGTTTTTTTTATCCTCTAAGCTCAAACAAGCATGATGACTATACATTTTTCATTTACTTAGTTTCACTGAACGCAATGATTTATAATTAATCACTCTTTAAGTTCAAAGAAAAATTTACCAAAGATGTATTCTCAGTTGTGTGTTACTTAATAACTCCGATAAATGCTTTATGAAATATCTGCTTTCTTGGATGAAAATTCATTATTTTATCAAAGCATGGCTCTGCAAAAGTTGAAAAGAGCCCTGAGAGGAAATAGATTCAAGATATTCTGACTTTTTATGCACCTTTCCTCACTGTTTCCGAACAATGGCTTGGTTGTAAACGTACCCCGCCTGTATACGAGCCCCAGTCTCACTTACGGTTTTTATGTCTACATCTATATACGACCCCGTATGCCCCTTCCTAGCCTCTTCAGTATGAGCGTTTTTCAGTATCTGATACAAGTGGGTTTTTATCATTTCCTGATCTAAGTGTGTCTCCAAGTACTGAGTGCCGTTTTAAACGTATACTACACTTCCTCGCTGGAACATGATCAGCCGTTTTCCATCTCTCTCTTCAATCTCAGGCAAGGTTGATCGCAAAAGATTCCAGTTTTTTAGTTATTCTACAATGAGTGGCATTAAAAAGGTGGAAACTATTAATTGATACTATTTTACTACTATTTATTGACATAATTTCAATAACATGACCTTATATGACGTCAATTCTCTGCACGCATGCAATTGTTTTATTTTTGCATAAAACCCTTTTCTTGTAATTGTTGAATTATTGTTAGTTATCATGGGTGATAAAAAGGGATTGCTATCGCTACAGTTACAATTATTTAAGCGGATTAATGTTTTTCAGCCCTGTTTCTATAGAAAACTCTAATTTTCTTTGGGATATTCCCTATCATATCTAAAGATGTATTAGGACACAAGGAGTCAACAAAAATTATCTCACTCAAAATATCATTTCAGTTGAATCTGGATATGTAGTGAGATTCTAATAAACAATTTCATCTGCATGCTACGTGACAATCCGTCTCAATAGACGTGTGACGAGGGGTATAAGGAAACCAGCCGTTAATTAGGTAAAGGAAATGCCCATATTCCATGAAATCCCCATTGCCTATCCGTTCGATAAAATATATTTATCAAATGTATCGCTTCCATCGCACCTGCACTGTAAAATCTTTTACTGTTTAGGAATTTTGTGTAAACTCTCTTCCCAGTTTTTTTCCGGAGAGTACTTTGAAAGTTCACGATATTCACTGCGGGTTATTGGCTAGTTATGGGTGAGTAATGCTATATTCTAAAGTCCGGTGTTAACTTTCAGTAAGAATAATAATTTCATTCATAAAAAAATGGTATGCGCTGAAATTATCTCCCTAGACTCCTCTGTGCCACCCATGAATTATTAAATTACTTTATTTTTTGAGAAAAAAAACGGATTCCCATATCTATCCGTTCAACAAAATATTTCTCTTAAATTTATCGTTGCTGGCGAACCAGGAAATATAGTGGAGTTCCAATATGATGTTCTACGCGTCACTGTGAAAGATTCTCAATTGCCTACTCAAGCAATCTAAGCCTAGCACGCAGCCTCCGAGTCTCTTGCAGCTCCCACCCTAATTCGTTTTTTATATCACGCGGGAACATGGACACTATAATAGGAGGACGAGAGAAGATTCGAGGCATTCGACATATGATTGTGGCGAAGAATGGTGAAGGTGAAGTGGTCGTAGAGGAGGAGGAACGTCGAAGTGGTGAATATGGTGGGTGAGGAGAGGAAGCTTTCAGATCAGATACGGAGGAGGCAGAGAGTATGGATGGAGCGAGTACTTTGCGGGAAGGAGATGCTGAAAACGGTGTTAGAGGGTAGAATGTTAGGTAAACGAGGGAGAGGAAGGAGGAGCATAGGATTTTTAAATACAATGATAGGGATTTGGGCGTATTGTGAATTGAAGAGGGAAGTGCTTGATAGAAGAGAAGGCTGCAAAAATGCTCCTTAAGTACTCCATGAAAACCAACCTTAATCGTTACAATACTTTAATAATAATAATAACAAAATAAATATATAATTTAATAGCTAATATAATGTTCTCCATGTCTCTTTGAACCTTAATTAAATATACCTATGTGCGTAATTTCTCAAGACATCTTAGCCTTCCACGTAGGCAGATCTCATTAACAATTCCGTGTATCGAAAGTATCGAGTATCGAAGCGTAAATATCGAGATATCGAAGGTGCCCGTTCGCAGGTGGTGTGGGATGTCCGTTGCGATTTCCCAAGGTCTACTACGCCCGCCAGGCAGTGGGGAATTTAGGGAAGAGTTATCACAGCGCTGCTTTATGAATATTCCTGCGAAAACCCTCTTCCCAAAGCTTTACACTGCTTCAACACACCCTCCGGAAGGCTCGGAATACGTTACGGCACAATAATTGAGATGACCGACTGACAAAAATGAAAAAAAATAGGGGAGGAATCCATTCCTCCACATTTTCAGGTAAAATTATTTTTAGAGAAATTATACGGAAAAGTATAAAAAAACGGAATCAATTAAAGTTGGCGGTATTTTTACATAAAATTCTCGGATTTAATATGGCTATCAATATTTTCACTGACCTCATTACAATAATACTGGCTTTGTTGGCATACTTACCCCGCATGTAAACGAACCCCAGCATCCCTTACGGTTACTTCACGTAAATCTACGTGAGTCCCCGAAAGCTGCCTCAAAAGCGTGTGGCGTAGGTTATGAAATCACTAGTTGTTGATAGAAAAAGAGAAGTAAATACTTTGATTGAGTTACACAAAGTATTTATTATAGTCTTTTATTTTTATATACCTATGCTTCTGCACTTTGAAAATATCTTTTAATTTATATTTTCTGTCCAACTTGGAGATGTAGTGAGGTTCTTACATGATATTTTTCGGATTTCTTTTCAAAATGTCTATCATTAATTGCTCAAGTAATCTAAGTCCAGCGCGAAGGCAGGCAAAAAGACATCATCTATCTTAGGGTGGCTTTGTCCCACCAATCGGAGTTAGATAAAAATGGTTCCATCTCTATGACGAGGTTACTAGTTGAACTAGTTCTCATACATTCAGAGAACAATGTAAAGTACTACCACAATGAATAATTGTTTTCAAATATATTGAAATGTTGGGAAACAAATGAATCCGATGAAATTCACATTTAATAAATTTATTTCAAAAGAAAAAACACACCAAACTAGATTATTAACAGAATAATTGTTTCTCTCTCGTCGCATTTGAAAATATCACCGTTTTCTTGTTGGCTAGCATTTTGAGTGATTTATATCACCTACAAACTTTCTGTTGTATCTTTAAAATAAAAATAGCAGTATTTTAAAATTCTGTAGCAAATTGGTTTTTAGGAAATGTGTCAGGCCATGGTTGTTTTTCAGTCAGCAATGAAGATATTTTCAAGGCTGTGAAGGTGCAATTTTCATAAGATCCACTAGCTGAGGGTAATTCACCCCAGTTGACGGTTCGGGAAACATTAATTCAATGGCAGTAAATTTGTTGTGGTATATTGCTGTTCTCATGGCGCCAATGGGATTGGAACTAATCAGTGCCATGTGTCAATTTATTTATTGATATTTTTGTGGTTATAAATCAATCGTGGTTGACCAATAATTACTCTTACGGCATTTTGATATTGAAATTGGATTGTGTTTTTTCAACAAGTATGCAAACTCAATGCAGAAGTGAACCAACTCAAATAAGCCAAATTAATTGAAATGTTCGGAAACAAATGAATCCAATGAAATTCACATTTAATGAATTTATTTCAAAAGAAAAACACAGCAAACTAGATTATCAACTGAATACATGAATGAAATGGGATAAAGTAGTGGTAAAGGTGCGATTCAGCTTTCCAAAGTTGTTGTACTTTCAAATCGGTTATTAAAAGGTCTTGGTTACTACTAGAGGCACCAAATTACCGAGAATAACAATTATTAGTACTATTTAATTCAACAGTGTTCGTTACTTTCTTGTAATATGACGTAAAAACTATGCTTATTTCGTATGTATACAACATTTTCACGTAATCTTTATAATAATAATGTAAAGAAAAATAGTTTACTTGCTATTAAAAATTAGACTATTCGCGAAAACTTGGTGTCTAAAATTCTAGCAGGTTTCTTTAAGTTAGAGTGTCTTTGAAAGCTCAGTTTTAGAGCTCCTAATCGCTATATATTTCCTAATTCTTCGTAGATGCTACTTATCACCTTCTTCTATGATGGAAAGCAGATGAACGAATGCAAGCCGTACTTACCTCTGATAGAATTGAAAAACAAAAATCGGGGAATATGTGCCATTTACCGAGTTCCCTTTTTCATAAGGGCACGTCGAAGAATCGCAGTCGTATGCTATCCATATAAAGATTAATGGGTCGTTGCAGCAACGAGCGGTCGGAATGAACCCCAAATGCTTTATGAAGGTACTTTGAAGCACAATTTGTAGTGGTCATTTCAAGTGAGAGAAGTTCCATTCAACCATTAATTACCGGAAATACTTCTTTTCCCCAATGTTGCTGGATTCAACCCCACAGCTTTAGGACTACTCAGCTGGGTTTCATTAATTTTTTTCTGTGGGATATATGGGTCAGCCACGTCATTTATCATTGCCGTAGGATTTTGAAAGGACCACCCAATGATCCGTCTCTACGGCTGTTGGTTTATTGGAAGTAGCAAGCGATAGCTGAAAAAATAGTTAATTAGTTTTAGCATTTTCTATATGAAACTCTTTTTCTCATGCACAAAAAATTTTATTTTCCTTCAATGTTCATTCCTTTTTTATAACGTTTCTGGTCATTTGAGATAAAATTCACTAAATCTTTATTTACTTTGTGGCATTCCATTGTTAGTTTTCCTGAATATCAGACAATTACTTATACCACTTATTTTTATCAGAGCGCGACCTGGGTTTCAATGAATTAAGAAGATGATGAAAATTCATCGAAACCCGGGTCGCGCCATGATAAAAATAAGTGGCATTAGTAGTTGTCTGATATCCAGGAAAACTCATTTATATAGACATAATTTGAAATATTGATTCCATGAAGTGAATGACGTAAAAAGGGAAGTATTTTGATTCGTTATAAACTGCTTTTAAAGTCGAGACGCTTCTATTACTAATCGAGCAGTAGACCCCGGCGTCGTTATATTAAGTACTATTTTAATTGGTTTTAATTTACCAGGAATGATAAAAAAAGCTATGATAAACTTTTTACTATGACGAGGTGACGATATGCATGCATTTGTTTTTCATTTTACTGTGTCGTAGTACGACAATTACCGATAGCTAATGTTACTAATCCGGCCACTGGCATCGCCTTCGTTTCTGTGTCTTTCATCCTCTGGGCATCTGATGATTATTATTGATTACCTCACGTTCAATTGCGGCAATCACCAATGAGGTAGGTGATTGGATGCACGAAGCATGATTAAGGGCAATAATTTTATCGCTATCGTGCCTGCTGTAACAACTTCTGCAACCTATGAAATTAACTGCACGCCATTAAATTTCTTTCGAAGGGCGTCCAACAATCACTATTTCTTTTTGCGGGCGGAGCTAACATTAAGGCGCCAGAAGGAGCCAAATATCGGGGAATACCATAAATTTAAAAATATCATAGAAAACGCTAATATAAGCCACTTTGCGTGGAAAACGTATTTGCGCGGATTAGAACAGAATTTTCGCAATCTGTTGTGTAATTACGCGAATGCATGAGCGAAATTAGAGCGGGATATTTTGCCACTACGCTTCCATGCGTTCTAACCATTAACCGCTTTATGCGGCGAATTTTAACTGAACTTTCGTGCGCATGCCAAATGGTGCAATAACCTGCCCAGTTTATCACGGCCGTACGAAACATTTGTGGTAGAGCCCTGAAGGAAGCTAGGACTCTTCAAGCGTATCTTGAGAAGGTTTTAGGTTAAAAAAAGTGAAAGAGAAGTACTGCGCACTCGTCAGGCTGCACTGTGGACACGTGCTGACTATCCGTCGCAGTAAGATTTAATCCGTAAAAAATAAAATACAAAGTGTTTCGACTTTTTTCGCAAAAGTTCTAAATTACAGAAACGCAAATCTCCGCGAGGCACCTACAAATGGAGTTATATCCTCCCCATAAATCCCTAGTATCTCCCATATTTGGCTTCAATTAGATGAAAAAATTCATTTAAAATATCGCTAATTCCAACTTTAAAGGCTCTTAAATAATTTTCCTCATTAGCATCAGAGTACGTTCTCGCCACCCCAATTCAAACTCCATACTCCACATGCCAATGCCAGGCCTATCAATTCTTTAGGCAGTTAGAGTGCCTCAGTGAAAGTAACAAGACTTTGATGAAACTTTGGCCACACATTCCTTAAAAGACGCGGTTTCAATGACTGAAAGAAAATGGGACGGGACGCGTTTCCCATGTGACGTTTATGAGATACTTGACGGCAAAATTAAGATGATATTACATGGGCTCTTTTGGAGAAATACGGTTTTTCCGAGCAAGAGAAGCCGTTTGTAACAAGAATCTCTTGAGATGGCACTCATTTGAAGCAAAATGTTGTCACAAATTAAACATATAAGAGAAAGTATACATTCATAGCAAAATAAGGAAGATATTTGCGAAAAACTACCTGATACTGGCTTGATGGCCGCAGGGATCCGCGGTACAACATCGCGACCAACACCACACCGACTTCGCCTAAATTACGCAAATATATTTAGGTTCTCGGTTTTTACATGTGTCTGTCATTCCTTTTGTTAAGAGACAAATATATTTATTTATGATTTACCTCTTAAATTGTAAATATTTATCGAAGTTATGTCTTCAAAAGTTCAGTGTGCAAAGATTTAAAAGAGTGTTGAAAAAAGTCAAATGGACTATTGTAAATACCTTAAAAAAAACATTTTTGATGTTTGCATAGTCCTGATGTGCAAAATTTCGCTCGCATTTCATTACTAATTATGAATAATTTGGTTAATGTTTTGGCGACTCTTTTGCGAAAATAATAGGTAGGCCGAGTACTACATTTGACTTCAGCCAATGCAACACTAACTACCTTAAGTGTTCTCTTTTCAGCCGTCTTACCGCCTTGATAAATTCACTCCCGACTGTTTCCTTGGCCTTTTCTTTATTAAATTAAAATATTTGTTGACTTTGTATCATATCATTTGCTGGGTCAACTCTTAATAGAGTTTGTGACGTCATGTCAAGGAAAAATGGAAAAGTATGGAAAAGGATTGAGGGCGTCGATTATTGTCGCGAATTTCTCGAGAAGTTGGTGGAATATCGAGAAACGGAAAATACGGGTTTGTCAAAAATTGGCAATTAGTCAAAAGTGAGTGAGCCCGTTAAAAAAAATAGAATGATTGATTCGTAGGACCTAATAGTGAGACATCTGCAACGTGCGACTTCTTTCCATTTTTATAAAGGCTAGGGTCATCACTTACCCCACTAAACGCCCGTTGAGGACGATTATGGGGTAGTATGTATATGTATATGAACCCTTTACAAAAATTACAGATATGTAATGCAAATTATCTTAGGTATCCTAGACTATGAATATTAATATTGAGAATGATAGTGACTTTTGCAAATTATCTAGCGACTGCTCTCACCGATGGATTGGTGTGTTTTATCCACAGGGAATTACACGTATTTTATTCATACTAGATATGTTTGTAAACCACTTTATTAACCAATTTGTGTCCTTTCTGGAGTTTTGGTTACAAAATTATTCATCGTATCAAAGTAATTCCAAGTGGTAAAGTTTTGGTAAATTTATTCACCTTTATAACAGCTCATCACAAAAAAACCAAGGACAGAAGCACAAGTAACATGACAATCAATGAGATAAAATACTTAGATTGTTTTCTAAAATTCAGAATAAAGGTTAATACATAAAAAAATATCAATATATTTTACTTCTATAAATTTGTGCACAATTTAGAAAATATGAATACTCAATTATACATTGCTGTTTTTTTAGCATGTTGGTTCTCATCATTTTTTGGTGTATTATCAACGTAAATATCTGTAAAAGCTTTAATTATTATCATCTTACCCGAGATATTTCTACTGTTAATTGTATTGGCTATAAGTAAGGTCAATAAATTCACCGAAAAATTGGCATCATTAAGTATTGACCAAACTATATATCGAATGACTCCAGTCTTCTCTCGTTCTTCTTCTTAAGTGTCCACGTGTGTGCATCGTAGAGAATGATTGAATGATTATCTACACTCCAGATCAAAATGAAAGGTTCGCGATGAAGGAGTTTTAAGAAAAAGTTAGTGAATGACTTGTTCTGGATCATAGCTCTCTACGGTACAAAAACGTGGACACTTAGGAAGGAGGACGAGAAGACTGGAGGCATTCAAGATGTGGGTGTGGCGAAGAATGAAGAAGGTGAAGTGGTCGTAGAGGAGGAGGAAAGACGAAGTGCTGGACATGGTGGGCCACGAGAGGCAGCTTTTAGATGAGATTTGAAGGAGAAAATAGGTATGCATGGAGGGAGTAGGTACTTAGCGGGGAGTGGATGTTAGAAACAGGGTTGAAGGGTAATATGTTAGGTAAACGAGGGATAGGAGGGAAAATAATAGGGTTTTTTTTAGATAGAATGAAAGGGAGACGGCTTTATTTTGAATTGAAGAGGGATATGATTGATGGAAGGGGAGAATTCTTCTTAAGCACTCCTTGGCAACCTACCTAAATCGGTGGGATACATCAGTAATATAACCAATGAAAGAGGACTAAATAATAATTAAACGTATTCTTGACTATCTCTCGCTTAATCGTGGCAATAACGTGAGTTATATATTGGGATGCCCGCAGCTTGATCAGGGATAATGATTTTATCGCCATCGTACCCGCTATAATACCCCCTGCAACCGAACTCTACGCTTGTATCCATATTCCCCGAGTAAAACCCATGTCGTGTGGGCAGCGGGTACATCCTACAGCCTAGTCCTAATCCCAGTCGCCTATCACAATCCATCGCTATAGTCTCCACCCTACACGCTTTGTGCATCAGCAAAATTACTTCCGAGGCAAGCCATGGGGAAATAATATGTGTCGCACTTGCTGAGTGCACGGTATATACCACGAGTAAGTACAGCTAGTGGAAGACTTACCGTGAAGTTCATTTTTTTGTTAGTTTCCCTCCTTGCTTGATTTCCTCCGGTCCTGTTTTTATGTCGCTTATTTTACGTTGCGCGACATACTATGCTCGGGTTAAAACCAAGACTCATGTCCCCGGAGGATTTTAGTGAGAACGAGGTAGAAAAAATATATAAGTAATACGTATTTATACGGTGGGGTTCAGGGTCATAGCTCTGGGCTGTATTGGATTTTTGCCTCGGACCACCCTCGCGTTTCTTCAGTGTGCCTGGTTGTTTATGGGTGACCTATCTCCTGAATTTGATCACAAGAGCTTTTTGTGCAGTTTTTTCGTCCACAGATAGTGTTGGTGTTACCTACGCGCTTTATTTTCCGGAGATTGTTCCAATATATGGTCCTGCTGAACGCAGGAAGAGCGTCATACCTTAAATGCTTTCTCACGTTTCAATCGGAATTCATCTCTTTTCTTTTTATATTAGATTTTTAGGAACACTTTAAGGAATTTAACTTTTTAATAAGAGATACTGTGGAACAGCTCATTAAATTATACACAAAAATACCGTACTGTACCCTTAATTTTACTAACTCTACCGCATGTGTTTCAATTGAATATGCAATCATATTCTGGTACATCAGGAAATTAAATTTGGGAATGTGAAATTGTGTGCATAAAAACCTGAATTATTGTAAATTTGTAACCATGTTTTGATACTCAAACAGGTTTTAGAGAATATGTGTATTTCATTTTCTGCTATTTATGCATAATGGCTATGAAGTATTTTGAAAATTAAAAAAAAACTACCTTTCTCTATTTTTATTTACCCTAGTCTAAATTTAGTGATCCATTTCAAGCTTCAAATCTCAGTGTTTCGTGAAAATTAACTGGATCTCATGGAATCTTATGAACTCAAATACAAAATTTCCGGTAGTAGTACTTCACATTCAGTCTAAAAATGATTGCATTTTTGTAGGATCATTTCCCCTCTCTCCTCTCGGCGCAGCCTTAGATGAGTCATCTTAGGCTCCATGCTTGGTGTTTAAGCTTCTGATCTTTCAATGGCAGCGAGAAAAACGCTGTTCTTATCACGTTTTATTATACTCGCTTTCTTGTTTGTCCGTCCGGGAAAATCTTGCAACTCAAATTTCGACCACTTCGTGATTACCTAGAGCGATAAAATTGTCAGGATAGCTCAACACTCGATGATAATGCAATGTTCTTACTCTTTTACCACCTCTAGTAATATTCAAAAATAAAAATTAAATACGGAGTTCTACAAATGGCCATTTAAATTCAATAGAGGCGCTGAAATCACAGTACGTGGAATAAAGTATCTGTTATTTAAGCGTAAAGTACCTGCATATTTTATCTTCAATAGAAGGCTGCGATTTACCATTCCTTTTAAGAATTTCTCTAAAAAATTTACATTGCTACGTGGAATTTTCGACTTCGCACATCACTTCTGCCGTCTCTATATTCCAATCAACAATCGAATAAACAAACGCTTGTTGCAAAACTATTTCAAATTGAAGGAAGGAGTTAACAAAACGACTTTAGAGATGAAAAGATTTTAATGAAAGGAGGAAACGAGAAACTGCATAATTATACATTGTGTTAAGACATCTATTTCAAGACATCACTCAAGGTACGTCGGCAAGATGAACAGTATAATTAGAATCCATTACGAAACGCTTGACGGCTATGGATGAAACTGTTGCATTAGTTCTTGAGATGTTTGTTGATTTAAAGTAATGGGAATTGAATGGGTCCAGAAATAAATAGGTAAAATAGTTGTAGTGCAAAAAATACAGTGAAGTGAAAGAAAGTAAAGAGAAAGTGAGGAACAGCATATTAATACAGTATGTTAAGTCATCAATTTCTACGTCAAGCCAAGGTCGGTTAGCAAGAGGAACAGTTTCAACAGGAACAGTATGTTGGAAACAGGAAGGACCGAGTTCAAAGTACTCGCGATTAGTAGTGACATACTTCCTGCAAGTGTGGAAAGAAATAATACAGGCTGTAACTGTTAGCAGAAAAGAATCACACTTAGAATTTGATACTGAAAAGTACTCTTATCAGTAGTAAACGATATCTAAAATTAATTTTTGATACATCGCCTCAAATATAAATACCTCATAAACGTACTTAGAAACCCTTTATAGCCCAATGTTGCTTTTAAGTAACATCACTTAAGAATAAATTTTCACCTCTATTCAGGAAAGATCTAAACTGCGTTTATTTTTGAGTTCTAAACTTTAATGGCGAAATACATAGCTGCCACGATATTTATGATTGAGTAGAAAGTTTGTATATTTAAAAAATGTGAAGTCGTGAAATTCGATTCCTCCCTGAAACAATTCCGAGTAAGAAAGGGTTAATACTGCCTTTTTAAAGATAATACACTGAATAGACGGAGTTGAAAGCCATCATCTGGTACCAGACCTAATCTAGTCTCGTACCAAGTAGTGGAGCGTTTAAGATCCGACACGCGTCGTTAGCATTAAAATAATTGTGAAAGGTGCGATAACCTTTTATTTCAATATATCGAACATCCACAATATACCTGCTCAATATACCTGCTCTCCGGCTGTGTCGCTGTGCGCACGATTTGGACTGCTTGTGGCATCACATGTTCAGCAGTCCAGCAACATCTTGTCCGGTAGTGTACAAATATATCCACAGGGAAGAATGACGCCTCGGTAGCTTAACTGGCTAAAGTACTCGACCGCAAATCGAGGGATCCGGGTTCGAATCCCGGTCAAGGCGGATGATTTTTTCTCTGTGGATCTTTCGCATGATTGTGCATTGCGGGTGACATCCGTATAAGTTATCACCGTGGCTAGTCCCGGTATACTCTAAAATATACCTACCGCCTAAATCAGCTGAATTTACGGTTTGGTACTTAGAAGGGGCGACCGACAGCTGAGGGCATTTATGTCACAGGGTGGAGAGAAACCCGGCGTCGGAACAAGCCTGCTCTTAATGTAAGGCGCCAAGGGGATCACAGCTTAACGTCCCATCCGACGGACGGAGTGCTGCGCTTCAAGTACCCTCCATAAAGTACCCAAACAGGGATCCGGCGGTATCTGGAAAATCTCTGCCACCGCCGGGGTTTGAACTCCATCCCACAGGGTAGGAGGTCAAAACTCTAGCAACTGCACCAACCCTATCCCCGGTTGAATTTACGTTGAAGATATTTCGCATTTCGGTTTGCATATTCCAGGTAGCATGAGCATGGGTCCGTGCCGTCGTGAAGAGTTTGAACCAGTGGCTGGGGATTTATGCTCGGCGAAATGTGTCTGGTCCGCTTGGGCATCCGAGCATATTCACTGCTCCTCGTGAGTGAAAACTCTTCCACCGTGGCGAACGAAGCCGCCTCTTCGGCTAATGGCGCCTTCACATCTAGGTCAACAAATTCCCAGCCTCCTTTCTCGCACAGCATCACTACACCACCTAAAATCTTTCTCCTTCTCCCCGTGCCAATTTTTTAATGTGCATCTCCCTCAGGAATGTCATTTCTTTGCCTAGATATTTTCCTTCGAAACCCGACTGAGAAAATGAAGTGAGATATGACGCTTTCCATGCGAATATAGTCAAGTAAGGCTATTCGGACTGAATGGAGACAGATCACCCGGCTGTAAGCCCGAATAGCTTTTTTAGACCGGGTGAGAAAAATTTGGAATCTAATGTTCTTGAAAGAAATCGTTGAAAGAGCAATTTTCAATCGATAGTTGTGAAAGAAAGATTCCCTAAAGATATTTTTTTGCTAATCTCATATGTGTAACGTGTTTTTCATTGTTGATGCTAAGCTTATTAATTCATATTATAATTCATTAATTCATAATTATTCATAATGGATATCGAGACAGAGTGGTGGCTGTAATTTCCGAAAAAATGTCATAGATGGAACTATTTAAGGTAACCTGTAATGTAAGTTATTTTTAGGTGATTGGTACGCAGAAAAACAGGGGGTGAGGAAAAACGTGGGATGGAGAAAGTATATTATAGCTAATCAAATCTCAAGAATAAAAGTTGTTAACGAGTGAACCGTCGCCAAAAAAAGTCAAAATATGACCGAAGAAGGAGGTATGCCTCTTCTTAATACGGACTGTGAAAAGGGGGATCGGGTTGGTGTGGTAGCTAGTGTGTTGGTCTCCCACCCGGCGGGCTCGGGTTTAAATTCCGACAGTGGTAGAGAATTTTCAGAGATTGCCCTATCCCTGCTTGAATGTTGTGTGTAGGACATGTCAAGCGCAACACTCCGTCCGTCGGATGAGACGTTAAGCCGTGATCTCCTTGGCGCCTTTCGTTAAGAGCAGGCTAATGCCGACGCCGGGTTTCTCTCCACCCTTCCTTACCTACCCTTCCCTCTCGGCGCAAATAACCTCACTTGTCTGTCGCCTCCTCCAAAAACCATAGCATGCCGGACTGTGAAAAGGTCCATCGCTTTTTGTTGGGACGCCCGGTCGTCAGTCGGTAGCCTGGGCGGCGATGGCCCGTTTTCCGTGCTTATGAGATATTTTACCGGCGACGATTTCAGCTACTTGCTTGAAAGGAGAAGCCTGCGGACGAATTAAGGGGACTGCATAGAAGAGGTCCAATTCCACCCCTTAGAAGGCTGATTTCTATCACTTTGGTCGCATTTAAAATAGGATTTCAAAAATGTCCGTGGAATGGTGATGAGTGCAATGCGATCCACTGTTTTCCGATATCTTGCATCATAATTATGATTATGTTTGCATATTTTTATAATGATATTTATGTTTTTAATTGCAAGAAAGAGCATTGAAAAGTTATGAATTTGATAAATCACATCAGTATGCATATACATATAGGTTAATCATATCTTATTTTCCCGTGAAACTCGGATCAATTTGTCCGTTAGCGACGCGAGTGGCGACTTTTGTAAACCAATTTAAAGGCGCGGAGAGTGACAACACATTTAGAGACCGATTAGAGGATCTTCTTTTGTACTGTTCGTGGTACGAATATTGCATTAGAAGATTCTTCTGTCGGCCCATAAATGATTAGTCACCCGCCAGCCATTTAAAAGAGTTAACAAAAGTCGGCACTCCCATCGCTGATAGATAGTGCGATCCGAATTGCAAGGAGAAATAAGCTATAATTCGTGCTGTTGTCCTAAATTTGAATCCGTGAAGATGTGATCTATCAACTTCATAACTTTTCGAAGAATTTTATCTTAACTGTAAATATTATACGCTATATATAGAATAAATAAAGCGCACTGCGTATGCCCAGAGCAATAACAAAATCCTACTAAGAAGAACCTATAATTCATACTTCAACTTACGTCAAAATGTAAAAATGTCTATCTGAGCCCGTTCATGACATGGACTTCAGCTGTTTTTTTTCGAATTGCGTGTGCACACCATGAATTATGAGCCTTGTGACGCTAGTGGTCCAGATCAAACTCCTCATGAAAATGTTTTGTGTGCCGACACCAATATTTTTCTTTACCTCTGTGTCCTCCAAAACCAACAATCCTGACCTAATATCCTTCTATTTCTCTGAAACGTCTCTTTTTATATAAATCTCCTACCGGAATTATATCTTAAAGTGGAATTGTTCCTTCTTAAGTCACTTAAGAATACTCATGTTTTCCGAATGCCACTACATTTGTTTGTTTGCGTTTTTATATGCATTTGTATACGTATTTTGTCAGGTGTTGCATGGAAAAATAAACGTGCCTTTAAAATAGGACGGCGTACGCTTCAGAGAATCGTGTACAAAAAAATGTTCCTTGAATCAGCTGAATCATTTTTACTTTTGGTCGGTTCAAGTTTGGCTGAGGGCGTTTGATTTTGAATGAATTTCTGGCAGGATGAACCATCTTGTACCTTTTAAGCGAATAAAAATGACCACATATTCTCTCCTTTCTTTGGACCATCTTTTTTTTTAAATGCATCTCCCACAGGAATATTTATCTTTTGCCTTCTCCCAGATATTCACCTCAAGAATTTGTGTACTTTTCTATGTTTACATCTTTATGTATATTTTCGGGATAAACAAGAGGTTTCAATAAACGTACTGCTTAAGTAGAACAGGGTAAGCTTATGAAAGACTCGTGTATACATTGGTAAAAAAGATGTTGGACGAATCAGCTGTTTCATTTCTTTTGTTCGACTCAAGATTGTTGGCGAATGAATTTCATGCTGCTTAAACCATCTTGTCCTCTTTAAGCCAACAAACATGACCTCATATTGAATGAAGTCCTCTCGGGATTTCCACCGGTTGAATTGATTTATAGGCACCAACGTTTCAATGAACGCCTCGTTCATCGTCCTCCGAACTTCTAGATAACATCCATTGCTCCAATTTTGGCATTCTTTTCTTTAGGGAAGTTTTTTTTTGCCTTTCCCTAATTTCGTTATGCTTTTTGATCTCTAAACGTGTTGAAGTAGTAAGTTATTTTCAATCTGTTCGGATCACAAATATGTTATGCCTTCATTTTTCCTCATTTTTTTCGTAATAAACTGCCTAAGGTGCATCCAGGCAGCACAAGTAAGTAAGCAAATATTATAGAAACGATTTGAGTCCGTGAAAGCCTAAACAAGAGGTTTTATTCACCCTGAGGACGATGAACGAGGCGTTCATTGAAACGTTGGTGCCTATAAATCAAATCAACCGGTGGAAATCCCGAGAGGACTTCATTCAATTAATACGCCGGGAAAGAATCTCATCATATGACCTCATATTCTTCCCTTTCTCTGGATCACCTATTTTTGCATCTTTTTCATCATTTTTTCATCATTTTTGCTATTAATGCATCTTTCACAGGAATTTTTCATCTTCTATTGGCTCCTCACCTTAAGAATATCCACATTTTTCCGAGTTTCACGATTTCTGTCAGTGTACGTTTCTATATTTACATCTGTAAACCTATTTTTTCGGTCTTAACATGAAGTTCCAATAAATCTCTTTAAATAGGACATGGTACGCTTTTGTGACAGAATCTTGTACAAATAAAAAAAAGATGTTGGACGAATCAGCTGTTTCATATTTTTATATTCGGTCGACTCAAGTTTGTTGTTGAGGAGAGTTGCGTATCGAGGTGGGCTCAAGCTCTCCCCTTCCCGATATTCGCGAGTTTCCTCTTTTTCTGCCTGCAAAGCTACCTGCCTAAAAATAGCGGTGAGCGTTTGTAGGGGATCGTTTGTGGTTCCGTTTTTTTGTGTTCAGCAGTGGAGGAAATATCATCGCGATTCTTGCTGGTGATATCTCTTGAGCATTCTTCTTGTGCCTTTTTAAAGAGAATACCCTTTGGGAATACGCGAGGGTTTTTTATTTTCGTTTCTTTCTTTTTGTGTGCAGAGCGTTCTGCTGTGGGTATCAGAACTCTGCTGAGGCCGCTAGTGGTCGCCGTAAGGGCCTTTATTTCTCTCTTTGAATCGCTTGCTTTCGTGCAGTAAATCTTCTTGTGTGTTCCCCAAAAAGTATGTTTAGGCTTTCACGAACTCAAATAGTTTATATAATATTTGTTTACTTAATTGTGCTGCCTGGATGCACCTTGGGCAGTTTTGTATGAAAAAATGAAGAAAAATGAAGGCATGGCATATTTGTGATCCGAACAGATTGAAAATAACTTACTATTTCAACACGCTTAGAGATCAAAAAGCATAACGAAATTAGAGAAAGGCAAAAAAAACTTCCCTAAAGAAAAGAATGCCAAAATTGGAGCAATGGATGTTATCTAGAAGTTCGGAGGTTGTGCATGTAGTGATGCCATTCATTAGGTAATTCGCGAAAGGTCCATTAAATATTCTAATATCGATTTGATGCACTCTCCACTCAATTCTCCCACCAGATAAACTCTCCTGACCTAAGTCTTTCACATTATTCATTTCCTATTTCATATTGCACTGTATTTTTGGTCGTCCATTTCTGTTCTTGCCAACCCTTTGTCCCGCTACGGTTGTCTTCATCAGGCCATCGCGCCTTGAGATGCGGCCGATTAAGTTTTTATATCTTCTGCTAAAGGTTTTCATAAAGCTTACGCTGCAATTCAATAAACATTCTGATAATGTAGGCCTCAACTCTAACAGCAATTTACATCCACGCGGACACTTTAGGCTGTTAAGTCGCAATCGAGGGTTACCTATTATAATGTGACAAAATTGCCATTTTTGCGAAGTTTTTTCGTCATTTCCGCCCATCCAATTTAACTCAAGGTTAATAAAGTCATTTATAAACGCTACCTTTTTTGGTATTTAGTTTATTGATTAGTTTCATACCACCATCAATGGAATGATTCAGTATTTTAGCCCTGAAAGCCTCTGTTAATGTTTGCGTTCCTCAGGAAACTAGATTAGAGCCATTATTTCCTTTTTTATTGACTTTTAATATATTCTGTATTCCAAATTTTTCGTGTCTACTTCCGAACAACATTATTACCTTATTATTAAGTTCTTTAAGCGCTAATTTTTTAATCCAATATAATCCTCAATATTTAAAAAGTACTAATTTATATGTATTGATACAACAGTAAATAGAAGGATAATTTGGATCTAAGCTGTTCATATGGCTGCCCATCTTTTGTGAGGGATATTCTCTATTTATATTTACGTATTTTCTCCTGGCGTAAAATGATTTACTCAAGTGATCATTGGAAATTATGCTAGTTGTAAGTATTTCGCATTATTGTGTGTAATTACGGTGCTCCGGTTTAGAGTGATACATCATATTCTCATTACCAATTTGATTATATATCGTGGTTTCAGCTACAAGTTTTTTAAGGCTCAGAAGATGTGTCTAATGCACCAAGTTTGTGGATCTCCTTCAAATTGACCGTTATCAGCCGTGATTCAGTGAAGTTCTTGAAGCGAACTATTTTTTGCCATTCCTCCATCCGATTTATGGAATGAATAAGCGCAATTTCTTATAAAGGCTTTTATAGCGATCAGTTCCTGCTCTAGAACACATTGAATGCACTAATGAAGCATACAGTGCTAACTGGCGCATGCTATCATTGCCTGAAATTAGTTCCGCTGGTAATCCACTCGACATTCATCTACTCTTGATTGTAATTCCACGGATGAAACATTCTCGTTGTATATTCATGGGATTATGATGATGATACAAGGCGTTAACTCTTATGTTATTCTTCATTGACTTTGTGCTTACTCGTGCTAGATAGTAGCAGCCTGGACTATTTCATGTTATAAAAAATGAAAAGGCAATTTTTGGAAAAATGAAACCTTTGTGAGTTCCGGATAGATAGAAAAGAAGCTATATTTTTCACCATGTTGGTAGGATCGTGAAGTATAACGGGATCAAAACAATGTAAATAAAAAATACGCCATGGAAAATGAAAATGAAACCGTGATTAGTAAAACTGATTGCTTAATATTTTATCATAGATATATTGCATATCCACCACGGAAGCATTATCAAACGATAGTATTGGAAGGTTCTTTCCATGCAGCAACGATGCCCTGGCTATTATAATCTCGCGGTAAAATCAACCCTAAATAACGGAACCCAAAAAAAGTATAATTGAAATAACCCTAAAATGTATTGATATATTTCTATTTAGGGATTTATGATTTTGCGAAATATTAAATTAAGGTTGGGAGTTCGTGTTATTTTCTGATGTCAGCTTATAATTCCCATTAGTGTCGGGGGATAAGTAGCAGATAGAGACAACGGAAAGATCCCATTGCACGGAATTATATGCTAATAATATTAATAATAATGTCGTCTATATTTCACAAGCGAATTTAGGACTAGATAGTCCTCTCTTACAATTAACTTGTTTGACAATCACATACATCTATGCCCTGGATGGTGGTCAAACCACCCAGGCGGGATTCGAACCCGCGACCTCTAGGTTAGCAGTCGGGGACTTTACCCCGGCGCCACCGAGGTCGGCATGCTGAGTTAGTTGTTAAAATTACGTAATTATAATTTATATCTTTTGTATCAATGAAAAAGAAAAGTTTATTTAATGGAATGGTTTACTCTGCAAGGATAGATAGATAGCAATTAGATACTCTGTTCGAGTGTCTAATTTACGACAGCTGAAAGGGAATAGTTGCGATAAGATAATCGTTGTTGATACAGCAGGTATTCGGCTAATGATATACATATATTATAAAAATTGTCTTATAAAATTCACGATTAAGGTAGATAAAGAAATGTGACGAAATAAATTCAGAAATACATGGGCAAAATTGATTCGATGGCAACAGTTGATTGATAAAAATCGCTTGTTTTAGTTTAAACATCTGCTTGAATTAAGTTTTGCCAATTCAGGTACATTTGTGCAGACATTTAGAATTTAATTCAATACTTTTTGTTGTAGTATTTATCTTGGTCCTATAATACTGATGTGAAAGACAATTGGTTAAACACGGTATTAAAATTGGCGTAATGTATTTTAAAGTAACTACATAATTAATGAATATTATGAGTAAATACGTACATAGGTGGCCGGCATTGGATTTACAGTTATTCATTCAATAAGTTAGCCACATTGGTCCCGTCTTAAACTGTTAAGGCAGAAATTTCTATATAATCAATATTTAAGCTGGTATTTTCTGTGGAAATATTTTCTCGGAAAGCTTCATAAAATACTTATACAACAGCTGAGTTTGTGCGTTGTTCGTTTGTATTCCAAAATTAATTTTTGTAGCTCGGTTCTATGAAACTGATAGTAAATATAATTAGCTGCCTAATCAATGCCGTAGGATGATCATCGTGTAAATCATCGTGCTAGGAATTAAAGGGAATTAGCACAGGGTGCAGCGGATGTGGAAGCTGTAGCTTAAATCCAGATTTCCGTTAGTCGTAAAATAAGCCAGTCCCTTGCGGTTTATTCCGGGGTTTTATCAAGGCCAATTTCACCGGAGTGGCCCGCTTATTTTTATGCCGTACTAATCTAATGGATTTTGGCTCGCAATTGTGGTCTGCCTCAACGATCCTGCAAGGGTATATCGTGATCATGTGCACCGTGTTTTAAAAGGCCCTCGGAAAAGTATAAAATGGCGATCTCTCTTTCCCGTATATATCGATCGATTTTCCCCTAGTTCTCATAACGGAAAGCATGGTTTTCGATAGCGAGGAGGAAAAAACGGTGGTATATAGATCCCCAGAGAGAAAAAAGTCCCCTCCCGATCTCGCTAATATAGTGAACAGTGAAATGAGGTCAAGCTCACAGCTGTATAAAACTTGGGAGCCGGAGGAGCGGGGATTTTTCTACAGTCTCCTGAGGTATAACAAGTGTGTGTGGCAGGTGGTGTCCTTGAAAAGGTCTCTCGATTTTGGCATTATGAGAAGACTTAGCGGATCGTTTTTCTTTTTAAGGTGCACTTTATTTTTTTAGTTTTCCGAATTTATGTCT
The DNA here is from genome assembly GCF_921293095.1 of Ischnura elegans. NCBI lineage: Eukaryota > Metazoa > Arthropoda > Insecta > Odonata > Coenagrionidae > Ischnura > Ischnura elegans. The sequence goes on along the minus strand of NC_060255.1, from coordinate 62,901,560 downwards.
AAAATGGCAATTCATTCCCTTTTATGGCCGTTCTGTCGCCCGATCAAACGATTCAGCCATAACACGAACTTTAACCTTTTCTTAATAGTTAAAAATAAATGCTAAAAGACAGACGACCGGTGGAGGGTATTAAGGGGACTCATATCTACCTTTGCAGCGTTCATATATTATTTTCGTTATCTGTATTTGTTTTCGTTACGTAGTTGGTTTCGAGATTCATTTGTCTTTTCTTAATTTTCAGGTTGTGAAAAATTGGTCCTTTTAAAATTTTTACTGAATCTTAAAACAAAAAAATATTAGTCTGAGACAATTCCGTGGATATTTTTTCAACTGGAGATGCTGAAAATGTTTACTAGGGTCTATTTTCTTTGCCATAAAAAATTTAAAATTATGTTTTAAGTTAAGAACGATCTACGCTTAAAAATAAAAGAAACTAACCGAGCAAGAGTGACCCCAAGTTTCTTCATTTAAGATTGTTTTTTTGATGATTATTTAAAGGTGGTCTTTTGTTTTGATTATTGAAAGGTGCTTTTTTCGGTTCCCTGAATTTATGTATCAAGTGTCCATTCATTCTCTTTTATGACCAATTTGTCGCCTGGTCAAGCAACTCATCCAGAATACGAGCTTCTCCTATTTCTTTTGAGGTGAAAACCCAATAGATGTAGCTTAGCCTGTAGTAAAGTGATTTAATTACTATTCAGGGTGAAATATGCCACCAATCAGAGGTCACACCAGCTATCAATTTTGAAATCGATTTTAGCAAACTTTACTGTGGTTAGATGTTATAATTTTCTTTTACACTGCCTTCTTCTAAAAGATAACTTGATATATTCACAATTATTGACCTTTCCAAGTTCAGCTGTTGTGTAATAGCTATGAATAGGACGCTAAAAGATGGCCAACCGATGAAAAATATTCAGAGGACTCGTCACTCCCTATCTGTCATTCATATATTGCCTTTTTTTAGGTGAAGTATTAATTTGTAAGAGCTTAATTAATTGTCTCGAAATATATACAGTTTTGAAAATAAACCGTGTTCAACACTTGCCTATCTCAAGTATAAAAAGTTTTAATCAGAGATAAATCGTAGAACAGTATTTCTAATTTGAGATACAAAAAATGGCAAGAAGGACTCATTAAGCATGCTCTAAAAATTTCAAGATGATGTTATAAGTTTGAAGGAATGACTCGACAATTTTTCTCACTTATAATTTTTTGTGGTTGATTTTTAAATGGAGATCTTAATGTTTTTGGTCCCCTGACTTTGGCTTTAAAGTGGCAATTTATTCAATTTAAATGCCGTTCTATAATTTAGTTAAGATATCCAGCCAGAGTACGAACCATTACTTTTTCTTAATATGTGCATGGACGCAAAAAGACGGCCTATTATACATTTTCAGATTAGAGATTTTTGGCAAGAGTAGAAAATGGTTTATTTTTTAAATCCTGAATATTTGAAAAAAATGAATGTTAATTTAGTACGAGTTAAATGATCGTGCTTTATAAGCTCTAATTAAAAAGTGCCCTGATATTTACAAAGAAATGGCAAATATTAAGAGGACTCGTCATTAGCCATCCAGCTTTCATTTATTGTATATTTTGGTTACGAATTACTAATTTAAAACTTTATTTATCGCATTGAAATATTCAGGATTTGTAAAATTGAACATTTTTTACATTTTTCAGTATCCCAAACTCGAATAATTTTAATCTGAGATGATTCTGGGGAAAATTTGCGAATTTGAGATGCATGCAAATATTTTCAAAGACCTATTTTATATGGTCTAAAATTTTCAAGATGTCATTAAAACTTTCAAGTACGCAGCAAGAATTTGCTTCGAAGGGTGCTTAGGTGGTGCTCGGTTTTGCCTATAATGGTAATTTCATGTCAATTCGCACGAATCATAAAAAAAGCATACAATTCATAAAATTAATAGCTATGTATTTCGTTTTTACAGCGCTGAAGTTTTCCATTGTTATGAGAATACCGTTCATATGAGTTTACCATTCATAGTTTATTCTCATGGAGATCAAAAATTTCCGCAAGGTATAGCCGGACACTGTTAATTATATTTTCATTGTTAGTCTTTACCGAAGCAGCCATAATTATTATGGCTTCATTGGCGTTTTTTCTCGAAATCTGTCTGATTTTTCGCAAATATTTTCAACTCTTTGTCGGAATGATCGATATATTTCTTTACAGTGATTTGATAGCAGACATCATGTAAATGAACACCTCAAGAGAGGTGCCCACGGTATTGCAGGTGTATTCAGATGGCAGTCACCCCCAGGGATCGTATAAAAATTCAGGGGTGGGAGCTGGAGCCTCCAAAACTTCACCTCAGGCTACGTGCGTTATAAGTTTTAAACAAGTGATGCCGCGCTATGAAAAAAAACTTTGAGCTGGAGTAACTTCAATTTTCTTCTTTTAGATTCTTTTTTGTAGTTTACTTTATTTTTAAAGGAGCATTTTATCCTTTTGGTTGCTCCCATTGACGTCAAAAGAGCAAAACTCATTCGATTTTATGGTTCTATCGTCCGTTCTATCGTCTAGTCAAGAGATCCGGTTTGCATCCCAATTTTTATGGTTCTTTAAGGGATGAAATCCAATAAGTCTCGAGTCTTATGCTGCAGTAGATATGTTTGATTGGTAACGATAATTCTGAATATGTACTCGGTCAAATATTTTGGAAGGAGATTTTATGCCGATGGTGGTTGTGATTTAAATGGAAGAATAATGAAGATAAGTAAATAAATAACGCGTATTAAAATAAAATAAATCTACGGCGGGCTTACTGGTGGAATTTATCCATGGCTTAGAATGAAGAAACTCAGTAATAATCCAAAAGGTTTTTCTTCCTCTCTACCGCTTTCAACGATACTGCATCATTTTTGGGGTTAAAATACCAAGGGCCACCAGTCTCATATATTTATACCCTAAACCAGATGAGGAGAGGAGGATTAGGGAAAAGTGGTTTGGGAGGCAAGTATGGTGAATATGCGCTTAAGGTCAACGTTTTTGAAAGGAGGGGAGAACGAAGACCTTGACCCTTCTCTGTAAGCGCATATCCACCACGCATCCCTCCCCAACTTATTTTCCTTAATATACTTTCCCTCACTGGGTTAAATGGTATGCTTATATGTAATCGGTGGCCTTTGGTGTTTTAACTTCTATAGCCTGGTCGAGTGATCCTGCTAGAATTAAAAATATTATCATTCCTTACATGGGCGTACCCAGCGGGGGGGAGGAGGGGGAAGCTGCCCCCCCAGAAGCAAAAATCGCAAATGTATTTAATAAAGAGCCGTTACGGTTTCCTTAAAATGTTGGTTTCATTCACCTTTTCTATGCTTAAAACTTACCTATAACTTGAACAGCCATGGCGCCCATGATTTCTTAAGAGATGAAATGGAACCTGAAAGAGGGCTGAAAGATGAAAAATATTGATTTTTTTTAAGGAACGCGAAGAAAGCTTGAGCCTTATTGAATACTTCTAGTCTATGATTTGACGTACCTATAGGAAGACAAATAATTGATAACCATAATTATAGTCATGCTTTTTCGTTATAATGAATGAATTTTTCCAAATTACCTACTTGATAAAACATAAAAAGTCGTGATATATCTTTTTATCGGGAACCGTAGGTCAAGTTCATTAGTAGTTTAAAGTTAAATTTCCTCATGATGAACCGGCTTGATTGCATGAATTAACAAACTTATGGCCAATCGATGGGTGATCTATTGGAAAATGTAGCCTTATGAGCTCTTAGTAACTCATGAATGGCTTAAAAGGAATGGATTATTAGAATATTTTACTTTGAGAATAGTTTTACCCATCTAGCAATGATGCAGTATGCCTATACATATAGATATGAGACTGGTGGAATTTGGTGTTTAACCTTTCAAAAATGACGCAATACCGCTGAAGGCAGTAGAGGAGAATAAAAATCGTGTGAAATTATCGCTATTTTTTTCATTCCAAAGCATGCATAAAAATTGCGTATAAAATAATATGTATCCGCAACTGCAAACCTACCTTCAAACGAGTGTAGTTATTCAGATCAGATGAATTAAATATCTTTTCGAGGAACGCAAGGAGTTTAAAAGCATCCATTTTACTTCGGAAAACTCAGGTTATATGAATGATCAACGATGCCGAAGAAGAACATTCTCCTCGCATTGATGGATCTATAAATGCAATACCGACATTACCTCGGGACACTTGGGAATTGTTCTCTCAGATTGGTCCTTGTTGCGGTAGATCTCAATTTCAAACGAAATCCAAAGCGTGTGCTGGTGGGCCATAAAAAAACGCTATACATCAAGGGAGGAAGAGAAATCGCTCAGCCAGCCGGTACTTTAATGTGGCTTTTGAAATACCGGCGGTGGAACAAGAGCTTGTTTTTGTTTTATGCATCGTCGTAAGAAGAAAGGAAATCGGCTTGAGCGACTGCGAGCATTGTGGTGAAGCTGCACCAAAAAGCATTCAGTTGAGACCTAAGTTCTACCCGAAATTTTTATGCTTTGAGCAAATCTTTAATGACGACGAAAGCTTAAAGTTTCCCTTGCCAGTTCAAGTAATGATCTTGGAAGGTACAGAGAATTAGGCAAATAATTCCCGCAAACACGAGTAACTTTCGTACATTTAATTTTTTCTTTCATCATCCGAGTCACGTTGTCGTTTTATTATTATTATACACGTAACAAGTTGGCTAATTGCAAGGTGGTAACAGTTAATGTGTAATGAAAATGAGATGCATGAAAATACATCACCAAAATATAACTAGATAAGTGAAATCTAAAATTTAAAATAAAAGATGAAATTAGTTTTCAAAGATTAATTTTTTCCATCCACTACCCCTTGTCCGCATCTTCGATCAGGTGCTGGCTAGAAGAAGACTAATATCGACGCCGGATTTCTCTCTTGTCGAGCGAATAAGGGCTTACTTATTGAATTATCTTAATTATGCTAAAATATTTTTTTAAAGTTGTACTCGAAAATAAAAAATAAACTATAAGTAATTCTGTTTTCATATGCCTTTCATTTCATAGGCTTTCATCAAAACCGTACCATTATTGTACGATAACCCTGTATTCACCTGCAGACGCACATTTTCCTTTATTTTTCATTCTCTTCCTCCCCCCCCCCCGATATACTTCCCACTTGGGCAACCCTCGGGCACTAAGTCTTCCACAGCAGCTTCGTCTTCTCACTCAACAACCAACTTCTGAGACTTTACGCTTTTCTCTCTCTCCCTCCATATAACGCCCCTATCCCTCCAGAACCCGCATCTCAGTCGCCTTAAGCATTATCTCAGTTTCTCTTCTGCAGACCTCTACCTTATATTTCATAAATTACCACAGAGATTGTATTTCTTGAAAAATTACAAATATTCAAAGAAATTCTTACAGAGATGTCAAATATTTTGGCCGAGAGATCGTGCAAGTTCCATGTAATATATCTAATTTAATGAAAAATAAAACCTCCGAAATTGGTTTTTCGGTTGGTTAGGCGATCATCATTGGAGTTCATGGATGGTTCCCACAACTGCACGCGAATTATTGCCCACGAGTTCACGATTAGACGATAATCGATAAAAATTTATTTAGAGCAAAATTAATTTAGACCTGTCAGTTTGGGATCCTCATCGAAAACAAGGAAGAAAACATGAAATTTACCTTCGACACCTTTTCTGAGCTTAGGGAACAAACAAAAAAATATATAGTTTCGGGGTGATTGTGTGCATTCAAATGATCCATGATGAAAAATTTTCAGTGTTGACTGGCGAAAAGTTTGTAGGAGGACATCTTGGGTTAGCCGTGTGGGGGTGTTTATGTTGGATACAGACGTGGAAAGTGTGGCAAAGACTACTTGTAAGGACCCAGTATGAATTTAAAACAGGCACCGATTCAGCTTTACTTATTAAAGGGACCGAATCGAAAAGAAAAAAACCTCCTATCCAGTAAAAATTTAAGGTTTTTTAATATCACAATTCATAAGTTTGCCCTTTGCAAAAAACCATTATACTAACCATTGGGTTGATGACCTGTGCCTACTCTGACGATAAAAATATTCGGCTACCCTGTGAAATTTCTTTTAGACAGAGAGAAATCTCCGCAGTGTGTACTCGCTAAATGGCGATATCCTTCTTTAGATTTCCTCCATTATATATTTTTTCATCCTTTCTGCTTGCCCAAGTTTTACGACGGGATTTGGGATGCCTCCGTGAATCGCACGGCCTCTTTTCTTTCCTCTTAAAGAGCGAAGGGCCATCAGTGCGTGGGAATGGGGGAGGAGTGGAGGGATGGGGTTGAAGAGGGGTAACCCCATTCTTTCGCCGTTTTCCATCTTCTATCCTTGCCAGCGAGGGACGACGTAATGCCAGCGATAGTGGGGGGGAGGGATGCGGATGGGCAGGGTGGGAAATTGAGGGATAATCTGGGATAAGAAGGCAAAGGGGATCATAGATGAGGGTAGAAGGGTTTGGCGCAGGGCCTCTTCAGACGAGCGGTTGAGGCTAGGGAATGTATATCTTTCGAGGGATATGGTTTTAGACCATATATCCTTTGGATTTACAGCATCACTCCTTATCCAATGCTGTTCCACTTAGTTACTCTACTGTTATGTGATACCACGGATTCATTGATGTGAATTTTATTAATCATTTAATAATTTAGCCTCCCGTATCATAAATAAAACATGTATTCTTCCAATTTTCAAATTCATTACTATCTTGGTAAAAATCATGAGTTAAGGTAAAATTTTCCACGTAATATTTATCAAGGAGTGAATCAGACTTCACTCATTATAATCAATCGCAATTGTTAGCTGTATAAAATTTTTGCGTTGCCGTTAAAGGTAAAAACTGCTCTCGTAAACTTGTGTCATAATGTTTGTAAGCCACAAGCTAGTCGATAGCGAATGGGTTCTGTTCGATAATGGCAAAAAATGAAAGAAAAGCTGCTTCAAGAAGACAAAAGGGATCATATATGAAGGTAAAGGGTTTGGTACAGGGCCTCTGGAGACTAGTGGCTCAGGCCAGAGGATGTATATTATTCGAAGGATATTGGTTTGGACCATTTATCCTTTGCACTTACATCATCACTCTTAATGCGATACAGTTCCATTTAAATATACTCCAGTCAACTTTATGCGTCTTATGTGATCCATCGGTGTAACTAATTTGAATTTCATTATTAATTTGTGAAATTAACTGCCGTCTAATAAATAATGCAAAGCTGTGCATCCTATTTTCATTGTTATTACTCCCTTTTTAATAATTATGAATACAGGTAAATTTTACTAGTAAGTAATATTAGACTATACCATACCCTCATTGCTCGAATCGCTAGAAAATTTTCCGTTCGTGTTGACGTTAAAATTGAAAACTGCACTAGTGTGCTTGCATTATAATGTCGGTAAACCTCATATTAGTCAACATCAGTACGAGTTCCGTTCGACAAAGGAAAAAAATGAAAGAAAACTTGGGTGAAGAAGGCATACGGGATCATAGATGAGGGTAAAAGGGTTTGGCGCAAGGCCTCTTCTGACAAGGGATTGAAGCTAGAGAATATACCTTTCGAGGGATATGGTTTTATACAATTCTTTGCATTTACGACATCAATCCTGATTCAATGCTGTTCCATTTATGTACATACTCTACTGTTATGTGATCCTACGGTCAGGATTCAATTATTAATGTGTAAATTTAGCTTCTCGTATCGTAAATAAAGCAAGTGTGTGTGTGTAAAGAAAAACAAGAACAACTACAATAGAGATACCGGATTAAGAATCAGCAATACCTGGAACCCAGTCATCCGCAACATTTCGTTATCTTCCCCCTCCAGTCCTAACTCCCCACACCCTCCGCCCACCCCTGAAATATAAAAAGGCAGCAAAAACCCAATCCTAACACTATTCCCTTGAAAAAGTGACCAGCAGTTGGTCGCGAAACGTCGGGGCTATCTCCATCACGACACGCGGCATACACCCGTATGTGACTTATTTTTAATAATTGTGTGTCCATTTCAACTCCATAACTTTGTATTTGTACAATATAACTCCAAATTTATGTTTTTTAAAATTCACTTTTAAAGCTCAGAATAGGTGTCTTAGGTGATTTCACGGTTGAAAAAGTCGTTGCCAAATTTCTGACGCGGTCAATTTATAATTTTCAGGTATTTTTAGTTAATATTTTTGTATGTAAGATTTTAATATATTTTTTTATTTCTCAAATTAGAGTGATAATGATAGCAGCATTAGGGATCGGATAGGCTCCGAATTGGCAACATTTTGAATACAACCTTTGATGAGGCAAAAGTACCATATGAGGGTGAGGGCTTGGCACGAAGCCTTTTGAGAAAATAAATTTAAATAGAAAAAGTCTAGAAGGGTCTTTAAATAAATGACGGTAGATAGGAAGGCTATACGGCCCAGAACCTTCCTATTTACAATCCATAGCCCATCCTAATTGATCGGTTTTCTCTTCGCTAACTTTGCCGGGCATATTTGATTTTCATCTTAGGTTTGAAATATTTTGTTAGTTATCGCATTATTTTGTTTGTACCAACGGTGAAAGTAACTATGATAGAATCGTTTTGCTCAGATGGGATTCGAATCCGGTTCTCAAGATTGCCGATCGGGTAAGCCACCAGTCACACCGAGGGGACTGCATAGAGGATATTTTGCTCTTTTTTTCCAATATTTTGCTGTATGGTCGTTGGAATTGCAAGGAATAGCATTGAAGAGTTATGACTTTGATAAATCACATCATAATGTGTACATATTTCGGTTAGTACCCAAAATCAGTGGCGCCGACTCCATGGGGCCTGAGGGGGCCCGAGCCCCCCCAAATTTCTTTGTGGGTGTGAGGAAAAAATATGTCAGACTTTTAGATTTTCCCCGGAGTGTCCCGATATCAAGATTTAAGTTATCAGGGTTCTAATGTTGATCATATGACTCTTCTAAAATGCTTCAAAAACTTATAACTCACTACTTATAAAATTTCCCCAATATTTTTTGTAAGTCGGCGTCCCTGCCCAAAATTATGCCTTTTTCCCCGTGAAGCTCGGATCAATTTGTCCGTCAGCGACGCGAGTGGCGACTTCTGTAAACCCATTCAAATGCACGGTGATTGACAACACATTCACAGACCGCCTTGGGGATCCTCTTTTGTAGTTTTCGTGAAATACACATTACGCCATATTCTTTTAAGGCTAGTTTCTGACTGGTTTTACCGAAATGTGGTTTGATATTTCAGGTCCACGTTGCGAAACAGGAGACGGCCTTGCTTACTTAGCCACTGATGGAGAGTCTTTTTCAGAATCAGAGTCACTCACATAAGCACTCTTTTCTCCATAGAAAAGTCGGTATCCAGCATAATCACCCCCATAGGTGAAATCCGAGAAATCTTCCAACAAACTATCTACCACAGTAAACTGAATTTCTTCGTCTTGGGTCGTTTGAACTTATATTATCACTCCGAATCTATGCCATTTTATCATTATGAGAAGGGAATGGGATAGAAGGAGAGTAACAGAGGTTTACTTGGGATCCTTGTAAAAGTAGGGCCCATTTAAATGGTGTAGGCGCATTTAAATGGTGTAAACCCATTTAAATGCGCGGTGGGCAACTACACTGGGCCGAGGGCAACTTGAAGATCCACTATTGTAATATTCGTGATTTCATCCGTGAGCTTAATAAAATACTGGCGATGCGCGATTCGTGAAAAACTGCTACGGGCGTACACATATGTTCAATGAATGAGGCTGCTAGGTGCTGGAGACTTGAAGACGGTGCGCCAAGCTTAAATTACTTTAGCAATTTAGAATAGATAACTTTAATAGCGACAAGGAGAGCATCACATTAGAACCCCACTATATTTCCAGGTCCAACAGGAACTGTAAAAGTAGGCCTTGAAAGGAATTTAAGGAAATATAATATGGCTTAAATATTTCATACCTCCTTTCGACATTACGTTGTAAGGCTTACGTTAGTGTTTCCATTTTACAGCTTACAATTACAACTAACATCCTTGGGTAACGTCATCCTAAGTTTGGGGTACCTTAATGAGAAATAATGGCATAGGCTTAAATGATTCGCTGATCATACGAAGTTCACCATATAATTCAAAAAGGTCTTGTTAATACGAGGAGTATTGAAAAAGTAAGCAATTTTTTATCTGTCTCCGCTTTCGCGCTATTTTCAGTGCCTTGTTTATATTTCAGCCTTATTTATCAACGCGCAATGTAACAAGGAAAGTTATGACATGGGGATCGAGTTGGTGTGGTTGATAGTGTGTTGGCTTCCCACCCAGTGGGCTCGGGTTCAAATTTCAGCGAGTGCCAGATTCCTGCTTGAATGTTATGTGGAGGAAATTTCAAGCGCTACACTCCGTCCGTCGGACGGGACGTTAAGCCGTGGTCCCCTTGGCGCCTATCGTTAAGAGCAGGCAAATGCCAACGCCGAATTTCTCTCCACCCTTCCTTCCATACCCTTCCCTCATGGCGCAAATGACCCCAGTGTCGGCCGCCTCCTTAAAAATACCATACCATAGCTGTTTATTTGGCCGAGGTTAATGGAGGACAGTTGAAACCATATAGGTTGATCCGTGATGTATTTTCTTGTATGTATGCAGTTAAAATGTTTGGGACGATTCCTACACCCTCCAACTACGAGCTTCGTTTGCGTGATTCAGTCTTTGAACTTCAGGAACATTAGGATGGCTAAAATACATCGTCAAATACCAAATATTTATGGTGAAAATGCCATAAATTGCCAGCGATCTACTCGTAAGGAGATGCTATAGAAAAATTCGTGAGGACAGATGTATCGCTATGAAGGCTATAAGTATGTAATAGATGATTATTATATTTTCCTAGCACATTATGATTCAAATGTGATTGAGGGGCAATTTATAATTTATGTATCAACACTACGGAAATAGGAAAAAATGTGTCAAAATAAATACATAATTTTATAAATTACAGTAACATTTTTGGTGGTGCAGTAAAGGGAAGACGTATTAAAAGGCTCAGCATAACATCGGAGCTGATGCTGACGAGGCCAAAAGCCTTTTGGGATTTGAGTGGCCAAGCAGATATATAGATGGCGGCGAAGCACAAAAAACTAAGAGCTTGATTAGCCAGCAGTGTTTGATGTGAAAAAGCAGCTGGACAGAGACGGCAAATGATTCATTGATTGGTGGTAAGCGGTTTTCTCGTAACCTTAGTTAAAATATCTTATGCAGTAAGACTTTAGACCCTAGAAACTTACCATTTACCTACCCACAGTATCACATCGTAATCATAATTCAGTGCGTTAAGTAATATATTTCAACAATGAACCTTTTTAGCAGTATATTTTCTACAAATAGTTTGCAGTTGATGTCAATAGATTGAGGAGAAATTGAATTTATTTTGTTACCTAAGCGGGGTGAGGCATACTTTAAACAAATTCTCAACGATAAGGTTTTAAAAAAGGTATATTAATTGCACAGGATTTGTGTTGTTTGGATTCTATATTATTTAAATATAATGGCTGTCCGATGTAACAATGGCTGAATAACAAAGGCGTTCCAGTAAGCTGGTATGTACCATTTAATAATACTTTTATTTATGTCGCTCTTTTTTCTATTAATTGACTAAATATCTGAATTGATTTACAAGTCTCCTCCGTGAATCCATTTTGGCAGTTCCAAAAACATGAACTAGAATGCGTATTATGTGTAATCGTATCTCGGGAGTATCATCCAACTACTACAGTTAACTTTATGTTTGCGAGATGAGTAGGGGTGTATGTCGTGAAAGCAGCACTGAAATGAATGATCCAAACGGATGGGATGTGTTGAAGATCCAAGAAGATAAATAGCAGAGTAAATTCATTGGATGAGACAAGGAACCGTAAAGGATTGAATGGGAGAAGCAAACATTGAAATGAGTCCAAACAAATACGGAGGAAGGGTATCTCGGAGGAAATTAGACAAGCAAAGCCAATTTCAATTCCAGCCCCCGTCGTTTAAATGCATCCAAAATGCTAACTATGCGAAGGAATGCCAAGGGAATGATGTGAGAATAAGCTCGTGCTAACTCAAATTATCTTACGTCTCCAATTAAATGCGTCTGACATTAGTTAAATATAGTTAATAATTGTAGGCGTAACTTGGCGAAAATCTTTTATCGTTCTAACGAAACCATGTACGGTCACAATAAATCACCATATGGAAATAGCCAAGTTTTTATTTTTTCATTTCTTAGTTAAATATATTCGCTGTAATAACCAATTCAACAATAAAATTAAAGTAAATAAAAGTAACTATCCATTTAATAAATATAAGCGATCATCTGCCGAGAAAAGTATGACTTCTGTAGTACTTAGAATTTCTAATGTTTCACTGCGTATATCAGCTTATCTATATTATATAAATATAACGGCTGTCGGATATAACTAAAGGTAAAAAATAAAGGCGTGCCTGTAAGCTGGTAGTAACCATTGAATAATAAGGCTTAATAAAAATTAAAACTTGAAGTGTAGTGAGAAAAAACGATTCTGAAGGAACAGGCTGAACAGTGCACAATCAATAGGATCACTGTACTGTGAAATATCCGTATTTTTAAAGGATATTCCTACCAATGTGAATAAGTAACAGTAAAAATTATAATAAAAAAAATGTTTACAAAATCGTGCGAATTTTTTCTATCGTATTTATCAAAAAATAACATCATAAATCCGATAAAGCCTCTATTTAATCACATTTATATCGAAAATCTATGTTGATTTTTTCTTATATCATCATCAATAGCGTAATATTCCACCAAAAAAGACCTGAGTTTATTTTTTATAATAAAAATGTCATTTATTTCTGTTACGTGGCGAGTCACCTGAAATATATTACATAAATATATAAAATTGGTGAAGTTAGTTATTTCTGAATATAACCGGTAATACTCTGAAGAAATATTTAGTACGAGTTGAGGAAAGTCATTGAGTATGATATAAATACATGGAATTTACCTGCAAAAAAAAAGAATTGCGAGATATAAAATGACTTCGCGATTTGTCTTGTGATAACACAAAAAATTAAATCGTTCATAATGAACGATAAGACAATTTAAAAATCTTCATACTCGGAATTCACCCAAAAAAAAGTTTATTTGTAATTATTAGTTCGCGAAAGAGTAAGAATCTGTCTATTGATCATACCACGGATTCGACGCCAAATTCACCGCGCCTGACTTTTATTTTACGTCTCCGAGTACTTTTCTACCATGCGCCACTTGCAAATCTCGATTTGAGGAAAAAATTAAGCCTTCCTATTCATTTGTATTCCACGCACTCGTTCCCTCTTCAAAAAAAGTCTAGAAAAACATTGAGACACCAGCAATGAGAGTTTGCGGATATGAAAAACGCAGCCATGGAGCACTTTCAGCAGCAAGCAGGCGAGATAAGAAGGGAAGCAAGGCTTGTTCATGGAGGATCTTTCTGCTTTCCACTCGGTCACACATCTTAAAGACAGCATCCACTGCTCCAATTTCTCTCGTCTCTTGCGCTGTAAGTTTTTTTTTTCTCAGACGCCTTCTCATCTCTTTGAAGGCGTTCCTTTTCATTCTCACGCCACATACCACCTTGACGATTGTCTTTCTCGAGTAATCAACCTTCTTTGTTTCCTTTTTGATCTTTCTTTCAACGAATCTTCAAATGTTTTTATTGCTTCGCGTGCACCTGACTGATTTCCTCCGCACTGATCCTGAATCCCTGACAACTTTATGAAGTGTATTCCTCTCCCACCTCTTGTGCGACCTTCAAAGTGTGTTCTCTTATGGATCTCAGCTACGATTCGCGCAGCGTTGACCTACTCCTTTTTGGGCTGCGTTTTTCATTTCGCTTTTCAGTTCCTTTATTAAAGATTTGTTGTTCATGAATGAATCCTTAAAAATGAACGATTCATTGGATTTAACCAAATGACTTTAATTTAGATTCTTTGATGAATACATACAGAGTAAACGAAATCGTTCATAATGAAAGATGAATTAAAATCCAGCTGAATTGGTTGGGGTTGATTACTTTGCAAGGGAATCGAGAGATTCAGCTGATAACCACCGAGCATGAGGCATTCTTAATGAGCGATATATATTCATTGTTTTGAGATTGTTGAATATTTTGATTTAGCAAAAAACCGTAAAGAGGAAATGGCAATAAATAAAAATAAAAAAATTACTGCTGTGACTATAAGTTAATCTTTATTTACCAACTTTGAAAGGTGGGTTTGCTTATGGCAATTCTGGTTGGTTGTCGAAAGTAATTAAGTTTTTATCGCCGTGATTTGGTTTTTTTTCTATCGTCGATGGCAAAAAACATATGTACTGATTTCCTTGATCGTTCATTTATGACGATATCAAAGTCATGTTAGTTAAAAACGTTTTGAGCTATTTCGCCGCATAAATTTTCGATTAGCTCTAACGTTTCGCGACCTATGCTGGTCGCTTTTTCAAAGGAATCATTCAGATTTGTTTGAAAAAGCAACCAGCATCGGTCGAGATACTGGTGTCACTAGAAAGTTGACGTGGTGACATAGTCCAATAATTTATTTTACTATCGGGACAAGTACCCACCAATGTTTTAACGAAAAATCAAAATCATTTGGATCCTCAATGCGTGAGCGATTGATTCAAGGATTTGGTTCCATCAAAATAATTGTTTACTTACATGATTTAGATAATTATGAACGATTTGAAGAATCAAAACGTTATCTTGAATCAAATCACGTGAACCGAACCTCCAAAATGAACCGAAACTTCCACTTGTATATTCTTCCCACCCCTCTCTTTCTCCCCGTCTCCATAACAGACAGAAAAGGACAGAGCAGGCAAAGGGAGGTGTTGGAGGGAGAGTTGCACGGAACAGAAGCGTTTGTCAGGCACAAAGACTGCGACGACGCAGAGATCAAAGCCAAGGGCAGAAATGTGCGCGCGATATACAGATAGAACAATAGAACTTCACGCATTCAACGAGTTATCCCAAGTGCAACGCTTCGCTCCGTGAATAAAGAGAAATTTTGATATGAAAACTGCGCCTTCCATTAAAGAGTGTGTGCATGTGAATGTTTTGGTGCAGATACATTAATAAAAAATATAGAATAAAATAAACTTGATAACAAATATGCTTGATTGATCGCACAATAATTCATCTGAGAATATTAATGTACAAGATGACATTTCACTTCAAAGATTTTTTTGGCCACCGATTACCATATGTGTGCCGAAGAATCACGGGTAGCCGGTGGTTTTAACATGTAGGCGATTCGGCATTTATAAATATTTTGCATCTACATATTACCACACTTGCTGAGGATATGTGGCAAGGGTGCTAGAACACCTTCTGTAAACAATAAAATAGGGAAAGAGACCCGCATACCAAGTCCCACCAAGCAGTTATGTCTGCACAGTACGCTGTAAAGTACATATCCACATCAACTCACTACCCCGTAAAGCCACCTCAATAGGCGTTTGATGGGGGATGTTAGATTACTAGCCGTTAACAAGTTAAAAATGCACGTACAAAGTTCCGCCTACCATTTATTAAAGTCCTTTCATATTTTTGGGAAAAAAGAATTCTCAAACAAAATATTTTGGCAAAACATCTCTCTTAATTTATCGTTTCTGTCCGATCTGGAACTACATTGATGTTCTAATATACTATTCTCTATGTCTCTCTTAAAAGTATCTATTCTTAAATGCTCATTCAATCGAAGCCTGGAGCGTAGACTACCAATCTCTAGCGCCTCCCAGCCTATTTTGTTTATTATCTATTTAACGCAGCACTGTTCTGCAGTACGACTTCCATGATCATTTGTAATTATGATTTTTGAAGAACCCGCAAAAACTTGAGATTTTATACACTTAAATGTAAAATTCCAAAACCATCCAATATTTCGACGGGTAACCGTTTATACTTTGAAGGTCGCATGGTATCCTGGATTAGGCCTTGAGAATGATGGTTATCTGTTGAAACTTAGGTTGGTGTTATTTTAAGCGAAATGTTAACACTTACAAACTTTAATTCATTATATTAACATAATTGAAAAATTCCACCAATTACAACCCAAGTCCATTTTTTACAATAATATTAATAATTTTACCTATTTCTGTTGTGTGGCATGTCAACTTAGTCCACTTAAATATATTAAATGAATACTCAGCATTAGTTTGAAAAAGGAATTAAAATATATTTCAAATATTAGTAATTTCAGAATTTAAAAAAATTGGCAAAGTGGCAACATTTTTAATAATATACACACATCAATCATTAAGAGGAATATTTCAATTACGCAATCAGTTTTAGTAATATTAATGCCGAGACATGTTTTAAATCATAACTTATAAAATATGATTTTAGTATTTCTTTTCGTTGCGCTGATGGACGCTTAGTTTTTTTATGCATGTCATCAATTATGAAAAGCTTATGAAAAAATATCATCGATTCATGTAAAAACAATCCTTTATGCATCATAAAAATAATGCCTAAATTTTTAGTATTCTCTGCGTCCCTCTAAAAATGAATTCTCTGCTAAAATTTTGCAGTGTCGATTTGCCAGCAATATTTCTTTTGTTAATTTTCACTCAGCCTTAAGTTTGAAAGACTTGAACGTGTTCATAATCGACTGTTTCAGGAATAATGCCATAACTGCAATGTTTCTTCATTTATCTACCTCTGGATTTTTCGTATTCTTTCTAGATAAGGATATTTTATGGTCATTTATTTAGCGAATAAAAGCAGATATTTACAGCTCCGGACAGATGATTAAATTATATTTTGTGCAAATGTGATAATTTTGTAAAATGCTTCTTCATGTCGATATTTTTCTGTGAATTTGTAATTCTTATCATGCATACATGGTACTAGGCCTGGGAAATTCATTGTTAAAATGATTTATTTGATAGATTTTCAATAATAAGGAAAAATTAGGGCTTAGCATTTGATAAATATCTCTTTAGCCGACCAGATGATTTTTGTGCGCGGACAAAGTAAAAATTCTTCTTTTGCTATATTTGGCGATTTTTTCACACATTTTAGACGAACCAGAGCAATTTATTATTAATTTCCGATTATCGTAAAGAATTTAGGAAATTAAAAGTTTAAAAATGCAATGTTTATTGCAGCAAGTATTTATTTTACATCGTTTTCAAAGCCTTTTCAGATACTCTATTTGGGCGGTGGGTATCGGATGCTGAGTTCCGTGGGAGAGATATCCCAGAAAAGCTGCAGCCCGTTCCATCGCCGTACCTCCGTCGTCAATACAAGGATCCGCTTTGCGTACTTACGTATAGAGGACATTCGCAAGGGCGAGAAGGGCAGATGCGAGACACTGGGATCCTTTGTTCCCTCTCCGGTGCTATCGGAGACGGTTCGCGATGTCTTTACCTTAAGCCCTCCGCATGCGACGTCCAACATTGCCGACTCCCTGATATTCCCTCCCAATGGTACTCTTCCAAGACCATCCTTTACACTCTAGTCCGGATGCTTTTGCTCGCTCGATATAGAGGCCCTTTGCATTCCTCGTGATCTGAGGCATTATTTGTTCGAAGATAACACTACCTTTTCAATACTTTAAGGTTATTTCCGACTAGATATTTTAAAAATTTTATAGGACGTATCTCTCCATCTCAATATTTCCTGTGTTCTAACGCGTTAATTATTTAAACCTTACTTTAACTGGAATAAAAAAATAATTCACGGAATTTCGGAGTGGAAATTTTCAACATTTTTATCTACTATTAATTTGAAAAATCATTTTTTTAAAAATGCAATTGAAGTTTTAGTCGTATTTTTCAAAATTTCCTTTGAGTTTTTACGCCTCATAGCTTTTTAGATTGTTACAAACCCTTTTCACATGAGCTCGAAGTAATTGCAGGTGATTTGGAAGTAGTCATGTATATTAAAAGATTTAATAAGGTGCAGGATGAAAATATAATACATATTAGCAGTTTTTGAAGAAAGGTTGTATTTTCATATGAAAAATTGTTTATCTGAGTCTTCTCTTGAGTGTTGGTCTATGGAACAATAATTCTTAAATTCAGAATAATGCCAGTGTTTGTGTAAATTTATTCACCTTCATCAGAGCTGCTTCAATATTGTATACGCAACATGCATTGAATTTATGTGATAAATATGTCTTTTGAAATGGTTTGAAATGAAAAAAATATCAATGGATTAGCATTAAAGTGAATATAAACATAAAACTGCGTAACAATAAGCGGTTGCTATTTTTAATTCCAAACAATTTTAAAATCACAGATTGATCACAGATATTCATATGGTTTGCGTTTAAAAAAAGAGTATGTCCTGAGGAAGGTGATCAAATTGATGATCAGGTGGTCAAACGGAATATTCCGCAATTGCTATGAAGTGAAGAGTTATGATTTCCTTACCAACACTCTTGTTCGGACAAAGCGCAGTTAAAAGAGTGATTGACAATGAATCGACATATTCAAATAAATTTTTGAAGACTACCATATGTATATATAATGGAATGATATCTACTCATTCAAAGTGACGAAGTCCGAGGCTGTTAAATATATTCAAGCATAAAAATGATGCCTCATTAGTTTTTTCTATTTACCCTTAAAATTTCAAGATGACAACGTAGCCTTTGAAAAAGCAATACATCGGGATAAGAGGCAAAACAGGACCAATTACAATGTGTCCGGATGGATCACACGGTAGCAATGTGTCCTCTGCAAGTAATGTGCACCTAAGAAGAAAGTGCTTTGTATTTAAAAGTACTGAAAATATGCCTTTTTCATTTTTCTTCAATGGCCTACGGCCCAGAATTTACCTTTTTATTCTTCAACTTATTTAAATTTTACTTTGAAAGAATGAATTTTTTTACTGCCTCTTGTATGGGACGCAATTACTTCATGAGGATTAAAATAGTGATTAAAGCTAGGAATTATAATTTATGTTGGTAAAATAAAGCTTGAAAGGTTGAAAGATGCATAACAACTAAAATAATACAAAATGATCAAAAATTAGGTATTTAGTTGTTAGTAAATGAATGATGTGATTAAAGACAAATATTTTTGAATGGACTGACTGAAAAACTTCGCTAAAAATATCGGCGTTGTACTTTGTCCTCATATAATTCCTTCAGGCCCTGCACAAAATACTTAGGCCATGATGCTCCCACATGTCCGCAATGTAGACCACAAGGCGAAACTCAAACCGCCCAGCGTATCTCGGAATGAAACAAAGGACCCTGATGCTATCGGATTGAAGTCTTTTGCTCTTCGACCTAGTTGTCGCGAACATTTCGTCCCTTTCTGGTCACCCTTATGTCTCTCCTAACTATCACCCTTACGTTCTATCCCCCTTTCCTCTGGCTGTTTGTCTCGTCGCACTCGGGTCGATTATCAAGGAAGTTGTTGCGGGCAAAGTTTGCTGCACGCCCAAGTGGGAACTATCAAGTGGAATCTTGACTTAGTGCACACGGTTCCGTCTTTATCTCGGACGACGCCAAAACAATGTTGGGTGAATTTCTTTAGAAATAGAAGGTGATGAGATGGGAAAAAATAATAAACAAATGACAGAAATAAAAAAATGGGGAAAGAAAGGACGATATGTATCGCTCTGTGCCTAAGAAGAACGCGGTGAATCGTAATGAGCAACATCAGTTCCGTCAT
Source organism: Ischnura elegans (assembly GCF_921293095.1). NCBI lineage: Eukaryota > Metazoa > Arthropoda > Insecta > Odonata > Coenagrionidae > Ischnura > Ischnura elegans. The sequence goes on along the minus strand of NC_060255.1, from coordinate 62,881,885 downwards.
TATCTCGGTCTAGCAAAGGACGAAAATAATGTAAAACGGAAGGAAAAATAAATGGGATAAAGTTCCCAGAGGAATATCTTGTATAACGCGAGACAATATGTGGTGGAAGTTCTTAATATTAGTAAAATGAGGCATTGCAATATTTCCACTTATAGTTTTATTTTGACACTACGCGTTTCGTTGTTACAAACAACATTATCAAGTGTATTATAAGTCTTAAGAGTTCTTCCTTATATAAGTTTTGGTGCTTAAAGGAAGGGGGTAAGGCGGAGAATGGGGTTTGTGGGGATATTGAGGGTTGTGGGAGAAAGGGTCGTTTTTTAGGGTTTCGGAAGAGGAGCAGGGTGGAGGGGGTGCGTGATACTCTCACCCACCCTGGAACCTTTCTTTCCCCCCCACCGAGAAAATGGGGGGAGCAGTTTACCAATTTTAGGATAGTAATACTATGAATGAATGACAGAAATGTCGGTTGAATAATGCAACCACGGCACTGGCTCGGTAAAGTTGTCTACAGGTTATATCATGGCCGTGTTTAATCCCTTGTCACAATAGTATTAGTCAGGATAATTATTGCCGTTATTCACATTATCTCGTTCACATGCTATTCCACTTAATTCATTGTGTCCTTCCTAATCTTTTCCAAATACTCAACTCCTTCAAACTTATCAAGGGAACACGAATAATAAATTTTTGCGGTAGAACCTTGAACGCTGGGATTCATTACGCGTGCCTAGGAAAAATTTTCACATTAGAAACTAATTAGTTATGTTTGCACTCATCGGGCAAAATCTGGAATACGCAGCGAGCATATGGAAACCTGCACAGATAGTGCCAATCTTTTGGCGTTTACAATTATCGTAATAATATGATACATACAGTTTCTCATTCCCCCAGTCCATAAGCAAGACAGGTAAATATAACTACTGGATATTCATTATTACATATGTACTTTATACGTATGCAAAATAAACAAGCTATTTTGTACTATCTGCATTATTAGTATACTAAAAAGGGAATTAGGAAAATCAATTGCGCGTGCAGACGTTAAGAAAATTGATTTGAAAGAATTACACGTACAATACCTAATTAATATTTTGAAATTTGCGATGTTCATGGCTACATATTTCATATGGTAATTGTTAAATTAGCATGCATTCTATTAAAACCATTTCTTTATGGAAAAATTAGATCATTACTCGAATTTCATCATTTAGCATTTTAGGGTAGTCCTGGGAAAATTTTGGATTATTTTTGGCTGCTTGCAATGTCATTACTTTAGCATATTTTCGAATATCCCCATTTTACCTCGAATCGTTACCGAAAATAGGTTCAGCATCCCAGATGCGGAGGCTGAAAGTCATTCAATGACGAAGAAGAAATGGCCCTTTGGACAAATTAGGGAACCCGATACCCGCAGCCTTGCAGATTTTTATCTCACCCCTCTTGCGTTGCAAAATGACCCAAATTGCTTTGGATTTGAAACCTGAATTCCCTTCGGAAAAATCTCAAGAGAAAAAAGAAGAGATGTTAGCCTAGTCCGTGTAGGCATCTCAGTTTTGACCTTTCAAATCTCGTCTGCAGATTAGAGTTTTAACGATCACTCCTTTGATTTAGCCATTACCTCAATTCCAATTCATTTTATACCAATTCCATAAAATTGCGGATCTTGTTAGACCATAGGATTTATTTCCTTATTAGAGATGTGGGTCAAACTAGAGTTGTCTCGATAAAAAACTCTTTTTGGAAGCAAAACTTGAACGAGTTTTCGGTTTAGTTTAATTTTTTCACCAAGCACGGAAAAAGATGAAAAAATTTGATCGCAACGTAATTATTAAATGTTCGTGACACATTTCTGAAGAAACTAGGATTCATTAAGAGTGTTTTAGGAAGGATGAAAAGTGGTGCTATTTTGTACTCGTCAGGCTACCTTGGATACACAGTGAGTATATTGGATAGCTCATTGAAAGACTTGATTCATACTTGAACTGATTGAACGTAATGAAGTACAAAAGAAGGGTGCATGATTCGTCAAATAATGCTACTAGCAAGCCGAGAGCGTTACACAGCTTCAATGCGAACTAGGTCGGTTTTCTTCCTACACTTCCTTTCCTACCCTTCACTCATGGGGCAATGACCTTAGCTGTCGGTCACCTCCTCCAAAAACCAACCTCATTGCGATCAAACTCCTCAATATGTTTCGTAATAAATAATTTCCTCTTAGTGACAATCCCTATTATCCGAGAGATTTACACCAATATTTAAAAAAATACCTATTTTATGCTCCAGAATTCGAGTGTGTCAGTCTGTATTTTCGAGTAATTGGAATAGACGAGGTAGTAGAAATAATAACGGATTACAATTGATTGCGAATTTTGCGGAACATAATCATTACTTAGCAGAAGAACTTAAATGAACCGGCCCAATACAACCAATGAGAACTATTGAATCAGTCTGTACAATTATATAGCCAAAAATATTTTATGGCTAATTTATTGCTTCGAAATCGTGATTTTACTTGGAAAAACGTGCGTACAGCTCTATACCTCTAGTTTACTTATTAGAGTTATGCGTAATTAAATTCATAGCATAGGATAGGTATTTGATTAAATATTTATATTTTTTCGTATTATTTATGTGGCATTTTATAAGTTTTAATAATGCAATTAAAATAATATAATGTAGCTAATAAGGTAATTAAATAAATCCTCGCATGGAATGCATTTGTTGATCTTATTTTGAATTATTGCTATTTTTGTTATTATAATTATTTTGCTTGAATTATTACAATTGAAAATATTGCAATAATTCGGTTCGATGGGAAAGCAATTATAATACTCAAAGTTTTGAGTTAGCTAATGTCTAGCTTTTCGTTACTCTTGTATTTGAAGATGAGGGTTCCACAGGGAAACCTATTCATCTTCAGTGTTGAATTATATACAATCAATATATTAATTCCTCGCCTAGATTGGAACGTAATTATCTAAAGCAATTCATTCTCATTTTACGTCTCGTCTATCTTACGGCCATAAAAATTTAAGAATCCACTGTAGATTCATTTGTGCGGATTTCTATATTATAAGGGAGAAAGGTTATGGCTCCATTGTTTTTATAGCCTTACGTTGATGTGTAAAATTGATTTCTTTTACTTGCCCTGCCCTTTCACGCGGCAGGCTAAGAATATTAAACTTTTGACATAGTTTATGCTTATTTGGTTACTTTACCGTTAATTTCATCTGTTTTTAAAATGTAGTTTTTACCTCGAACCGTTAGGATTGGGTTTCCTTTCTACAATCTTCCATTGCCCACAGTGCATTTTGTACGTGTAGCAATTCGGGGTTTATTATGAATTTTTGAAATTTGTCAATCGTTTTGAGCTCCTTTCAAAATTCACAAGTGTACTAAACGTTCATTATGCACTCCGAAAGCCAAGGGACGTATTAAAATTCTATGATTCATTAATGAAGAGCCTTACAATAGTGAGATTAGGTGTTTAAAAAATTTCTTCTCTCATCGCTATAAGCAAAATGGATCTTTAACAGGTAATCTGAAGCCGTAGAAACAGTGAGAAATATGACAGCCTTTTTCTAACCCTGGCGTTTACATGAGAAGTTGAATTTTTATTTTTTATGAAATAATTAACTTAATAATGTAGTGTCTGTCCCACAAATAGTAATGCAAAAATAATGTTGAGTGCTCTTCTCATTATTTATGCATTGAGGCGCACTGATGTTTCCATCAAAATATTTCATTCTCACTATCATTTTTCACAATAATATAGTATTAAAATATTTTATATATTTGATGTAGATAAGGAAACTGAGTAGTGAATTTTGCTCGTAACGAAAAATGTAATTTTTCTAATACCAGATAAAATTTAATAAGGATTAATTATAATCTAAAATGTAGATATTGAAAATAATGGAGATAATGACAAATTCTGTTCCTTGCATTATTATGTAAAAGTCAACCTGTGTTATTAACCCTCTCAGTGTAACTACCCCTCCCTAACACCTACTTGGACTGCTACTGACGTGAAGTGCTAAGAGTATTTAAATAAACTGTAACGTCTTCGAGAAGAAACATGTTTACCATTTTTTGGTGTGCCAGCATGCTGTTTTTTAAATGTTACTCTGATAACATTAATTTTTAACAATTTTATTTACCCAAATTTTTTAGTTATGAGTTTAGTTGCTGCATAATTATGAAATTTGTCAATTAACTGCCTCAAAGCCCATATTTCGTCTCATGGCACTTTTCGGATGAGAAACAGAAGGGGATGTATGGTTCCGAGGTACTAAAAGAGTTTATACGCCGTAAATGCATCGCCACTGATTTTGCCTTCTTTCAAAGGGAGTCCTCTAATGAGTTTTTTTTTTAACCGTTCCTCCTTCTGCTAGATCTATGCTAGCACAACTGACCTTTTCACCTCTTGAGTGTTCTTTCCACCAACCGCACACACCCTCTGTCCGCCTGGCAATATTCTCCCCGCTCCTCGCCGTGCTGCATCCATTGTCTGCTCCCTTGTCCCGATCCTTTCCGCTCCCATGATCTCGGCGTGCAGCGAGCCCGGCTCTCCGTTCAAAACCCCGTCTTCTGCTCCCAGTCGTGTCCCTATGTTGCAGGAAGAATATTCCCGGCCAAACGGTCTGGTTTGCGACTTCGCTCCTCGATTTTCCACGCGGGATGGCTCGTTCGCTTTCTTCCCAAGCAAAGGGTCAGTAGCTCACAAATCGTGCTGAAAACTGTGTAGGTATCACACGTGGAACACGGAAGATGAAACGCTTTCAGCAATTTGTTTCGGAATAAATAATTTTTCCCTTTCATGGTATTCCCATTGCTCAGAGAGATTCCCACCAATTTAAAAAAAATACCGATAGTCAGCCTCAGAATTCTGATGCTTCATTCTATATTTGTGATATATGTTATTAGAATAGAAGTACACATACAAAATTCCATGCATCCCATGGGAACTGTTGAATCAGTCTGTTCATTTAAATTGGCTTTAAATATTAATTTTAAGCCTCGAAGTCGGGAAATAATTTGAAAATACGCATTTATCGCTGTACCTATCAAGTTTACTAATTAGAGTAATGCCTAATTAAATTGAGGGGGTTAGAACCCAAGGTGAGCAAACGATGTTTTACTAAGCAGAATAAAGTTCCAAGTTTTATCGAAGAAATGTAAAAAAAAACTTGGTGACAAACGGATACTAGTGATATTGAAATGAATAAAAGATCGTAGCCGCGATATTTTATTTATTTAAATGTGTCTAACTTCCACCAATAGACGCCTGAATCCGTTGAACTTATTCGGATACTAGTGAGTCTCTATTCTGTGCTGATATCGAATGGAAAATCCAAATATTAATTATCTTGTTCATTTTCTATGGTTTCTTTACCCAAATACTGCACTTAATTCTGCTTATAAAATATAATCAATAGTACCTCTTGGCTTCTCATCTCTTAATTCGATGCATTGGAAAGGTATACTTTATACATTTCTTTTTGCAAGTATTATTTATGTGGCTTTACTAGGGTATGCGTTTCTGGTAAAAGTCTGATTTTTGACTTCACTTCTCGATTTTCCACTTGAATTGGATGATTCTTTTACTTCACGAGCGAAGTTCAATGGCTGGCAGCTCACGAAATCGTGCTGAAAACTCTGTGTCACCCGTGGCGGAAGATGAAACGCTTTCAGCACGATACCTTTTGGTACACGTTGGAAACAGGGATAGTAAAGGGTAGTGAGATGGATTCATTCGCACCTTCTTGTTACGCCGCAAGCCACCACAATAGGCGTGCGGTGGGTGGTGATAGGACAGCAGTCCTGTACCTCCAAGATAGTGCATTTTATTTGTTGTAAAAACTGTGCGTTTAAAGTGTTGTGACCGCGACATGCAATTCATTTTAGTCTCCAATCACTTATTCCTCAAAAGTAAAACGAACTTTTATGCCTATCTTCATCGTCACTCAAAATAGGAATTACGATTTGCACGAGGTGTGTCCGAAAAGTATCCGACTTGAGTTTATATCCCCTCGTTGATGCCATTCTTCGTCATCCAGACCATGGCATATTTCGAAGTAGTCCTTTTTTGATTGAATCACAAGGTCCCTATGGTACTTCAGTATCTTAAAGGAGTCCTCGAATGCGGACTTTGCAATGGCCTCTAACTCGCGCGTCGCATTACTCTGAAGCTGCGCAAGTTTCAATGAATGCGCTGGCATGCTACCGTAGTGAAGTGGCCAGTCACCGCTGGACCAGAAACGCGGTCGTTTTCTTCGCTCGGCATCACGCAATCTTTACAGAACTTCAACTTAATGTTTATGTTGGTCATGTAACCTCTTGGAGCGAATTCGTAGTGCAGAATGCCCTCAGAATTGAAAAAATACCAACATTGTCTCCACATGGCTTCTTCGGCCATGTCGAGGTTGGCCAGAACGAGGGTCACTGACAACAGATGTGCGGCCATTTTTAAACCAACGTTACCTCTTTTTTTTACCCATATTTTCGTCCCTAAACGCCTTCCGTATCATTTCAATAGTCACCGTTCAACTCTCGCCGAGATTTAAAAAAATCGTTGATATGATCTTTCAGATATTTTCAACAATAAACAAATGCGACGAACAGAAAAAAGACGTAGGACATAAACACACTCAGCGGATGAACAATGGCGTCCAACCGATAACTGCGGAATTTGGGATGGTCTTGAGGGACTAGTGATTACGCTCATACCTCTAATAGGCAAATCGAGCTCTCTGGGGTGAAGATATGAACGCAGGTCGAATACTTTTCGGATATACCTCCTATGTCGTGAACATGCAGCATTTTCTTAAGGCTATCGCTTACCACGTTAATAAGACTTTTAAATCAACAAACTTTTTTAAATATTAAATCATTATACTAAACTGGAAATCTAATTTTATTCCATTCCCATGGCAATTAATTGAATTTCAGTGCTGTTCACGCGGCAGGCCGAATATATAACATAATATTTTATATGAGTGGGTTGGAAGCGAAGGGGTAACAGTGATTTCTCTTTTATATACAGAGTTAGGCACAGAAATAGGTATAGAAAACAAACGAGATCAATTAGATGTTTAGTAGCGCGTTTGATTTTCCACTGGATGCCAGCACAGAACTGAGACTCCCTCGTTTCCCTTGGTTTCCCGCAACCAGGTTTTTATGTATTTATTCTAACAATTGAGTGGGTTGGAAGCCAAGGGTTACAAGTGATTTTTTTTCAATAGAGTTAGGTAAAGTAAATTGTTATAGGAAATACACAAAAAATGGTTGCCAAGGGAAACGAGTCAATCTCTGTCCTGTGGTGACATCGGGTGGAAAATCAAATGCACTACTAAGTACCTAATTCATCTCGTTTGTTTTCTATGCCTAAATTCTGTACCTAACCCTGTATAGAAGGAAGAATTCACTTTAACCCCTTGGCTTCTAACCCATTCAATTACATTTACCTAACTCTGTTGAGAAAAAAATCACTGGTACCCCTTGGCTTCCGACCCACTCATATAGTTTTGCTTATTTGTTGACGTTTGCGTTAATTTAATTTCGTTAATTAAAAGTGTTTCTGTTATTTTATTCATATGTCTGATCGGGAAATAAAATGGGATTCCAAAGAAATGCCACTTTGAAAGATGTCTGTTCGTGATGTTTCAAATAATCCAGGACCAGTTCATAACCGAAGAGTCTCTCATCTCTCTAGATAAGGTTTATGGCTTTATGATAAACTTCAGCCGCGCACTGTAATGCGTCGTATTGCCGCTATTTTTAACATTATATCGTCTCACTTGGCTAAATTGGTTCTGTATCACTACTTCAATTTTTAACAATTGAATGCGTCATGATTTTGCCTCTTAAATGGAAAACTTCGAAAACCAATGTCGATTACTGTTATTTTCTTCTGTCACAGTGACCGCGTGTAGGTGAATATCAGGATATTTATATCTTAAGTGTTTTCAAAACCTGGGAGCAACTGATCTGGTTACTATTTCATGCATTTTTTTGTATATAATTATTAGAACTAAATCTCTCATTAACACTAGGACGGGAGTTTCGCGCTACCTAGAAGGACGGCTAGGGGTCATTTGACCCCTAAAATGTATTTTGGAATAAAACGCCTAATTTTCAACCAATATTCAGTTTAATCGTATTAATTGTTGAATCAGTTCATTACAAACACTATTTAACATTATTAAATATTATTTCCATCGTCAAAAGTTAATAACAATTATTTTAAAGAATCATGAATTATACCGTATATAGTAGTCGATTGCAAATAAAATAATGAAAATACATGCACTCAATACAAAAGTAGTGTTACATGTTTAAACAATAGGGGTACTGGGTTTACAAAATTTGCATTAAAATTTTTAAAACGTATTACTTTGTTGTAAATCTCACTCAGACAGTATTTTTTCAGCGCTGTTTCCACAAAATATTTTTTTGCGCTGAATGCGTTCATTGGACGATTTATCCATCTACATCTAAATCTACACACTAAGCCGCAACACTTAAAAGCGTGTGGCAGGGGTTGTAAGGACACCAGCCATTTGCACATGAAAAGGAATTCGGAAAATGAAAAGGAAATTGGTGCAATGATTCAATTTGATGGTAGTTGGCACCTTTTTCTTTTTTGTGCCCGTGGAGATATGGCTGTTGCATTTGGAGACGTGTAAATAAATTGATACATGCTATCCATCAAATCTACTCCCGCTTTTTTTTTATTATGAAATAGGATGGTCTCTGGTATTCTTTTATTCGTTTCGGAAAGTGTCGTCTGAGATCATGCTGCTGAGTCAATGTGCATTATTGTTCTAGTTTGCCTGATTCTACGTAAGAGTATGGCCTAAGGTATTTTTGAACACTCGCGTTGAATGGATTACATGGCTAGTTTAGGGGTCATGGATATTTGTGCGTCACGCCTGTTTTTTCCGATCGTCCATGCAAGAGAAGTTTTCCATTTTTTTATGACTTCCTGCCAGCTGGATGGATGGAAAATAATTGTTACAAGTTACATTTATTCTTGAATTCTTGTATGTTACGGTCACTTTAGTAACTATTTATTTCTCCAACGCTTGATTTGATGGCCAATCATCATCTTTGCCACAATATGGAAATTCATAAAGGCTGTATTTTCATTTCACATCTGTAAAAACCCAGTACTCGATTCCAAATTTGTCTGGTTTATTTGGAATTTACCTCATAAAAGGACAGCTGAATTTTGTTGGATAGAGCTGTGCATTTGCTATCACGCCAAAGTCACCATCGGATTCAATATCTTGGACTTCGTCGCTTCCATCACACGCAGATGTTGATGGATTGGTCAGAATGTCCTTGAACTGATGTTTACGATTCACTTCCAGACTGACCTTCAATATTCCCTTCAGCTATTTGAATCGCGACGATTCTCTTCTCTTGATATATTTCTCGACTTCTTACTTTCTTCCTCAACTCGCTACTGATATGCATGCAAAAAAATCTACAAACGAAAGCGCATTATGGTGGAATCTTCTCTAGTTGCATTGGAGGTAGAGAAGTTTTGTATGAATTTCTAATGCTCTCCATCTAAAGCTGGAGAGCATTAGAAATTCATACAAAAGGACAAAATTTTCAGAAGTAACGCTAATTGCCGTTCGAAAGGCAGGGACTCAACCGCCAACCATATCCTGATTCGTATCTTCTAGGAACTTGCAGTAATGCTTCTTCTCCGACCTACGTGCGGATTCCAGGGGTAGGATTTACAGTAGAATTTTACAGTCCTCCGCTCTCTCCAAAAGAGACAGGATTTTCCCCAGGACGCAGCGTGCAGTCAACCCGCCCCAGATCCCGACGGGGTCAGGGAGCACTAGTTTTGGACACATGGCAAAGGGGCTAGGTCAAGTGACAGTGCCGTCAGGCCAGAAAAATGAAAGTTATTCGTAAACCTGATGAGTCGATATTGAAAATAATGTCTCTAAGAGTTCTGAATCTTGGACGACAGAAAACAATTCTTGGGATACGTGACGATTTTCCGGTGTGGGTAATACAATAATCATCGACCAATAAATAAAACAAAATTAAAATATCATAATTACATGAATTTACGCAAATCAAGGATCGAAAAGGTTTTATTTCCCTTTGCTGCCCAAAAAATATCGAAAGATTGTGCACAACAAGTCGCTATGCCTAGGTTTTCGAATACAGATAGGAGCCCTTGGGATGAAACTGGCATTGAACCGGGTACTTCCAGGTTCATAATGAAGCAAATCATCTACCACACCAGCCTCTTGCTGATTATATGATAAACCTGGCTCTAAAGTGCCCACGGGCAAGAAAATAGCGCGAAAACCAGTTGTGGGTCAAATGACCCCTAGCCGTCCTTCTAGGTATAACACGTCATAAAAATTTAAAACAAAACATTATTGTTGAATTTTCACTAATTTATCAAAATATAGACCAAAATGAACAAAGTCAAAAAGTTACAAAATTTAAAAAAATATTTTAATAAGAGAAAAATAAATTTGAATTCTGAAAATGGGTCAAATGACCCCTGCCGTCCTTCTAGTGTTAAAACGGATTGAACAATAATTCTTTCAATTTATATCACATTATCATTATTATATAGCTTATTAATTATCTTATAATCTGACTGGTGCAGTTGAAATTGTTATCCCCTATTACTAAGACATCCTGTGGTCACCCTATGAAATTTTAAAGATAACTTTCAGTCACTTAAGAGTTTGTTTTAATTATTCATATGAACATTTAATGTGGTTTGGCATGCATTATCCATAGTTTAAATGTTATAATGCGAACGTGTGAATAAATAATCCTCATTGATGTAGATTTTTGGCTACGAATTAGTAATGTTTTAAAAATATACGCAATTTATGATACCTCTATCTAAAAAGCTCTATATATCTAAACGGATATCCTTAAATGGAAAATTTATCTTATCGAACAACGAAAGGAATTGTCTTCAGACTTCTTCGATGGAGTTTCAATTACGTGATGCCGAATTGCCTGTTCTCTGGCGATCGACGCCCGTTCCCTTGGCGGCAATAAAGTAGATGTCAATATGCTGGGAACATCGGGTTATTAGGATACGACAGCTTCTCGTGGTCCAGGTTGTATCTAAACATTATCCAACTAGCCGCCTCCATGGGAGTGAGGAAGTGGGGAATGTATAGTCAGGGGGAAATTCCATTTTGTGCGTCGTAATTCTGCAAAACAATTCCAAAGGCAACGTGGCAGTGAACTGTGTCAATATTGCCGTCGTCTATGAGTGATTCATTCTTTATTTGCAGTCTATGCGTATGGAGAGTGAGTAATTGATTGCATGCCTCGATGAAAACAAAGAATCATAAGTTTCTCTCTCCACAAGAATTAAGTGAAAATTATTTCGTCAAAATAGTCCACAATCTGTACCCTAAATTTTTTATTATGATCATCACTAGTCATGAAAGTTAGACACTTGCATATTTATGATATTTTTACAACCTGTTTAAAACCAAGTCAAAATTTCAGTTTAGATTTAATAAGATTTTGGAAAATTTGGAAGATAACTTGTGTTAAATCTATAAGAAAGGCTATTATAAATATTATTTTATATTATAAAGAAAATATCAAAATCAAATATGCCTCAAATCCTCATAAGATAAAGATATAAGCGCTTAAATGCCTAATATCAAAAGAAAAATAAATGTTACTCTGCTTTAGTAAGTGTACAAATAACAGTCTTTCATCTATACTGTATCCAATATCCATCTATCAAAACATATGGCCCAGTCTTTCTTGCTGCTTAATGTCAATGATATTAGAGTTATTTTTACCATTTGTATAAAGCTCGGCATAGTGGTTTAACTGACAAACATCCCTAAAATAAATCGTAAAAGACGAGAATGAACGTCATTAAATCAAGAAAAAATATTTTATTGACGGAAAATTGGCACAAAATGTTAGAATTTCTTTATCATTCAATGTGTCTTTTCAAATTAAGCGTTCAATGTAGAATTTAACTCTAAAGTTTTCTGAACTAAATACTCTTTTATTTCCTAAATATTATATAAAACTGTCATCACGCAAGAAATTATAAGTATCAGAATAAAAAAAATGCCTCTACTTGCACAAATGTAAAATATCCCTAATTACTTTTGGGTTGAAGACATCTTTAGATATTTATGCGACGCTGCCCATAATAGGCAAATAAGCTCTTATAAATTTTTTTTTTTTTTTTAAACCAGCCTTTATATTTAGATTACAGGGGATGAGCAACGTTTATATATGACACAAAGCAAAAAAACTCAGTGACCCCGAAAAACCAAAAGTGACGTATTAAAAAAGTCACTATATTTATTAAATTTTCAGTGAATGGTAAGCCCCCTATGTTTCAAAATGCCACCCCTATGCTTTTAAATGCCTACCCCTTTGTTAAAAATGCCACGAAACACGGAAATCGACCATTTGGAACTTCTTAGATCAAAAACATGTTTTGGGGGGCTATAGGTTGACTGGGGGGTGGTTAAAGGGGGGTTGGAGAGAAAAAGTTATATTTTCATGTATTGTCATCGGAAATGAAGAAGTGTGCAAAATTTCAGCGTTTTTGCTTCACAGGAAGTGAGTCAAATTTCAGTTACAAGATTTGTACCAGACAAACAGACAAACAAACAGACAGGTTGGTGAGTTGATATAAAGGCTTTAAAAATGGATTTATCCCCATAAAAATCTGTGGTGTCGGATCACAATTCAATTTATTCCGACAAAATTTACTACTGGCTTTTATATGAAATGTATATATAATCAATAATTTTTTAGATTTGACCGAATGCCTGTGGAAAAATTGAAGCAGGGTATTAAAGTTTTATTCCAAATGTTGAAACCATTCATTTAGTTTACTTTCTAAGCTTCAATTAGACAAATGCTCAAGATGCAAATGTCTCAACTTAAATTATAGGCCAAAAATTTTCAGACTAGTCTTATCGCCGTAAATCCTTATCACTTATCTCCTCCAACTTTAAATAACATGTAATTTGTTTCCATTGCTTCCTTTTCATTTAAAATATCTCCACATTATCTTGTTATCCAGTTGATCTGAGTGTAGCTCCCGCTCCATTTAACGCAGTTCTAATTAGGAATTTCAATTGAATAGAATCAAATTGAATCTCTCAAACTCTGTGGTGTGGGAAAACCTTGGAAAAATAATATCACTGATCCATGTTTTGTCTTCGCACGGAAGTAAAATGCATTCAATTTATGAATAGAAGCTACAGCGTTGAATTTTAGAACGCGTGATTTGAAATATATTCCGTAATCCTTATGGAATCCTATTTTCTGAATTCTCTGCAATATGTTCATTGTTCTGTTTTTTTTCCATTTTATTTTAATACAGAGTACAAATATTTTCATCCTCTCCGTGATGTTACTCTTTTATGGGTAGGCAAATAAAACATGAAAACACAAAACAGTAGTCGTATCACGGCTACCGTGTTTTGAATATAATACTTTCAAAAAAGGAATCACGAATTTCTACAGATAATATTTAAACCCTTACATGGATAAAAATACATTTGCTGAAAACTAACAACGCCTTCATTCAGGATTGAAACAAGTTGAAAACTGTCACAAAACTTTTTAAAAAGTCTGTTCACATCGATCTCAGGAAAAAACAAAGACTGCGTTAATTTACAATTCATTACTATTCCCTCGTATTTCTTTTGAATGTTGATCGATATAAATTTATTGTTTTATTTCCTAAATGTGCAATATGAGAGGATGTGATATTTTCCGAAAATGAAGTCATGATATAAATCTGCTCCAACTTATTCTATATTATGATTGATTAATTTTTTGATATATGTATGTATAAATGGTATACACTCGATTATAATAATTTTTATATGCGACTTGAGTCATTACTTTATAATAAATTTGTTTATTTCAACTCGGCATTGTGAAATGAAACGCCAAATCAGGCAAAAGACATTGTTTCGCAGGAATAAGTAACTCTAAAATTTTATTATAATTATCTATTCTCTACAATATTATCAGTCCTAATGGGCAAATAAGATAAACCAAACGTGTACTAGTAATGCTGTAAGTGTTGAGAACGGTTTATTGTATTTATAAAGAAAACAAATACCGTTTATAAATTAGGCATCAAGTGAGGTAATCTGATAGCGTTCTCAGGTCGTATTGCAGCACGATATCGCATCATGGTCCTTACAAAAAAAGGCAATAAGCAATTTTGTAGAATAACGACCAAATGGATTTGATGGATGTCGCCTGTGATGTTAGATCCTTTTCATCTTAGCATGTATAGAAACATTTATTTTTAATCTCGTATTGAATATAACGCCTCTTCCAGGGAGGGCGTTTTACCCACTCGAATGACCGTATTTTGATTTTTTTCCTTGCGTATTCTTTGTTTAAACTGCGTCATTTGGAAGTTTTAAGGCAGAATAAAGATTAAATCCTAGACAACATTTTCCTCTAGCCGTATTAAAATACAAGAAAATGAATTAAGGCAAAATATAAAAAAAAATACTCGTAGGAAGAAGTTGCTCTCGGTCTATTATAAGTTACTCAGTGAATCCACTGGAAAGTTAGTATAATAGGTGAAAGCAAGCCTTACCCCAGATAAATTACCAGCGTGTGAACTATGCATTCAAGGTATGGGGGCCAGGTTCTTTCCCTGGACAAACTGGTACTTCGATAATTTCTGCTCGGGGATGTAGATAGGCTTTACCAGGGATCCTTCGGTTGTAATCAAATCGTTCTACCCGCGAAACCTTGTGATACACGATCAAAAGATACTAATCTGACGGGAACTAAGCATCCTCTAAGATGCGGTAATGTTTATTTAGAATCACAACATATAAGCCTCTCTTTTACTTTACCAACTCTTCTCTGTTTCCAGAATCCATTTCGAAACACTTAATTTCATAAGCCGTCAAGTCATCCCAAAAACTCCATCCCCTTTCGATCAACCGTTTTAATATTTCCCACTCGTATTCCCAAGGGGACTGCATGGAGGAGGCGCAATTTCATTCAGCATAAGACTGATTTCTGTTGCCACTTTGGTCGTATTTTAATCAGCTTTCAAAAATGTCCGCGACGCGATGATGAGTGCAATGCGATCCACTTTTTTCCCAATATTTTCAGTATAATTTGCGTATTTGCGAGAAGTAACATTGAAAAGTAATGAATTTGATGGAACAAATCACCACGTGTATACATTTCGGTTAACCTAATTTACTTTATTTCCCGTTGAAATCCTGGTCACTTTGTACGTCAGCGATGCTTATGGTGACTTTCTTAAACCCACTTTAAGTGTGCGGTGAGTGACAACATATTTAAACGCCGACTTGAGAATCCTCTTTTGTAACATTTGTGCGTATTCCCTGCGAGTGTCTTCCTCCATTCAGTTCTACCTTACCAAGACAGTTGGGGAACTCCTAATTTTTAGTGATGCAGTCATAAGAATACTTCAATTGTAGATACCGTTCATTTTTCGCTTTCCTAATCTGGTTGATTCTTTATTTCCCTAATACTCGTTTTCCTTTTAATATAGCCTAATTTGAATATGTATAAAACAAGTAATACTTGATCCAAAAATACCAGTCTACCGTGAGTGATGGTTGCTCTTAGATGCCATGATATTTATTTAGAAACACACCCTCTCTATATAGCTTCCTTTTTTCCGTCTACTCTTCTCTGTTTCCAGAACCCATTTCCACAAACTCAACTTCAGAAGCCGTCAAGTCATCCCAAAAATCCTATCCACTCGAACTCTATTCCTTTTTTCATATTTCCCACTCGTCTCGTCTTAGAGTGTTTCCTTTCACTTATTCATCTCTTTTTAAATTTATTTTATTATACAGATGAGGTTCATACGTGAAATATAAGACTTATAATTGCAGCCTACATCCCTTTCCAAGACAATAGCGAAAATACTAATTTATAGTGCAGTAATGCAAAGAATACTATACCGCTTCCCTCTATTTTTCGCTTTTCGAAGCTAGTAGTTCCTTCAATTCCCTAATATATTGTCCGTTTACTTGTTTACCACTTAATATAGTCCAAGTTCTCATCTCTATTAAAAACCAAGTTATACTTGAGCTAAGATAAATAGTCCAGCGATATGGGTGAATGAAATGTAAAAGTTTTGGTAAAATTTCATGTACTTACTATGAACAGTCCAGCGATGGTTCCCCTTGGATACCGCGATATCTATATGGAGAGGGTGTGTTTCTATATACATGTCGTCTAAATAAATATACTTTTTTCTGTCTACTCTTCTCTGTTTCCAGAACCCATTCCCACAAACTCAACTTCAGAAGCCGTCAAGTCATCCCAAAAACTCCATCCCCTCGAACTCCACTCCTCCTCCGTTTTCTTATTTCCCACTCGTCTCGTCTTTAGAGTGTCTCTCTCCACTTATTTCTCCCTTCGGCCCTTGGTCACGTTCCACGCGGAAGACCGCTTCCATCCACTTTTCTTTCTATCCCCCTCCCCTCCCCTTTCCCACTTGTACCATCCCCTATCTTTCCATCTACCCTTCCGTCTTTCATCCCTTCCACTGCTCTATCATTCGTCCGCCTGGTCGGTCTGGACTGTCTGCGTCCTCCATCTGTCCACGAGACGTGTCCTTTCAAATCATTCCATGCCTTGCCGCACAAAAGAACTGTTTTGAGGGTCAGGTAATATTAGAACGTGCCCCTTCCTTCCTTTTATTCATAAGAGGCTGCATCATCCGGTTCGTCCATGCTTTCTATCCACTCTCTTACGTTTTCTAGACTTTCTTTTATATATACCTAAACTTTTCCCAAGGTATAGGATCAGCGAAGTGAGATTACTTTCATATCGTATTGATTACTCCGATATGGATAACACCAGGTATTCGACGAATCGCACATTAGGCTAAAATCGAAAAAAGCTGCTCAAACTTTATTTTTCAGTAAGGACGTTGAAACATAAGAAAAATCACTTCTTTGTGGAAAAAACTTCACATTAATATGGTTCATTAGTATAACTGATAACTTCAGGCTTGACTTTGTGAAACCTCTCCATATTGGAAATAAGGGAGTAAAAATTTGTCAGGTTCAATATTATATTAATATGGGCACGACCCGCGTTTCGTAACGTAGTTGTAGTACCTGAAGTATGTACCAAGCTGTACCAAACGTACTACCTTTCTTGGAACTTACCCTTTTTTCTTTAAATGTACAGAGGATGCATCCCTCCAGTTCGTCCATGCTTTCTATCCACTCTCTTGCGTTTTCTTCACTTTCTTTTTTCTGTACCTAAACTTTCCTCTAGGTTTAGTTCCAATGATGTAATATCACTTTCATGTTGTATTCCTTACTCAGATGTTAATATTTCCGGATATCATGTTATTTCTGGCGAGTTACGCAGTGGGATAAATGGAGAAGAACAGGCCAAAACCTCAAAAACTTTTTTTTTTCAACTCTCTCGTCGAATAATAAAAAACAAACGATACTTGGATGAAAAATAACTGCATATCAATATGGTTGAATAGTTTTGCCCATAATGCTGTTAATTAAACAACAGTAAGAGGCCGAAGCTGGTGATTTCAAGAAAAAAATTGTGAACAGTCGGATTTCGTAAAATTTGTTTAACTATGACCTCTTATATCCTCAACATCTAGTACGGTGAGCCTAGGTACAATCGTACGGGGATTTTAGGGGCCTAAACAACATTGTCGCCTGTCCGGAAAGCAAAAGGCCAGTGGTTCAATTTCCAGTCTTAAAGGAATTCTATTCTCATTAAAATTCATCTAAACATCATACTTATTTGGAATGTGCGTGCAGAGGGAAAATATTTGGGTAATACTGAAAATAATAATTTGAGGATGTTTATGTTATGTTTCAACTTATTTGCTGAAAAAAACTTTTCAATTTAGTCCACTAATATTTGACGCTATTAAGCACAAATAATTGGTTTTAAGTAAATTTTCACTACTTGAATGTTTTATTACCTCGTTTATATTGCACTCGGTTCTGTTTTCTTTGTGCTTTCTGTGCTTCGAGATTGTCTCTCTTCTTTTCATGACAATCCCTACATATTCATGTGTTTGAATGGATAGGAAGATGTGAATGTATGAGTCATTATATAGTATCATCATTTTACTGCACGACAACTGGTGCGGATATTTTAGAGATATTTTTTAAATCAGTCCCATATAATTAGTTTGCAGGTATACAGCCAAATATAGAAAAGAGATCTTTCTTTACGTGCAAGAATAATTTAGCCTTTTTACTTTGAATGCGTATTGTAAGTACAAAAATAAGTTGACACTTGGAAATTAAAGCTATTCACCCGATTTTCAAAATGGAAAGGTGTTGACAGAGATAAATTTCAGAGTTATATTAAAAATATTTCATCCAAACTTGGCATAACTCGTTTAAAAATCGGCTTTTTAAGGTTTTCTACACACCGTAAATAGCAGGTCGATATTTCCGAGCAAGAGGACCGCGTTTATTGCACACGGGCTTTTAAGAGTGGAGCAGGTTAAACCGGAGCATAAATTTAGATTAAATGTGGCCTTAAAACTGTGAATTCTGTACATAATGAAGCGCCCCAGTGCAAACAGCTCTTGCGATATAATCGTCATGAAGGCGTTATGGTAAAAAGTTGGATAAATGACTGTCATAAAAGTCAAAGCACAAATAAAAAGGCATCTTTAAAAGCTGGAGACTTTTTTAAACAAAAAGTAGTGAACAAGGTCAGCTTTACGATTACAGAGTTTAAGAATGTGCCGCCTGAAATGAAATATTTCCTGGATAAAAAAGGTTCAGTCATATATTTAAGAATATTTTGAGCAAAATTTGCGATATTCACGTTATATACGTTGAATATTATTCATACGGTTTGCAAATATAGGATAGATTACGGATAGATTACAATATTTTCTATCGACGATGAGATCAATTAACAGTGGACTTGGAGACTGAATGTACATGGACGCTTTACTCACTAAATTGACCAATTAATTATTCAAAACTCTTGCTCTACCATAAACAGCGATGTATCTGTACATTCATGTAATTTTAAGTTTCACAAAGGAAAATAAATTCCGTGGGAGGCTTTTCCTTTCAATTATGCCTATCAAGAATAGTGTCGTAGTCGAATATCACCTAAATTATTTAAGCAACGTATTAATCATAATATCAGAATATTGTTACGGAACACCCAATCATATTTGAATGCATAATGAAATTGTGTACGGTAACTGAATATGGTAACAGAACTGGTCAATAATATTCTTGACTCTCTTGAAGAAAATGCACATCAAGATCACGCAGACCTTGCTATCAATTTATTCTGACATGGCCAACGGTCGCACTTTTCACAATTTGGTATTTATTATTGCTGATTAATTATTGTATTAATGTTGTTATTGCAAATTGATTTCCTGCTTTAATATTTTTATCAGCTAAAAACATTATAATGCTGTTATAGTATTAGATAATTTCTGGAAGGACGTTATTCTAAGACTTATTTCACTTTCGTCAGGCGCAAAAACATTATTAAATCTTAGGATGTCTTGGTGGTACACCTTTAAAGTTCAAAGCAACATTATAAGTATAAATAAACCCGTAAAGTGATGTCTTATTTGCTATGTACATACCCTTTTACACACCGTCATACGGCCCCGGACCGATTCAGCAAGGTGCTATTTAACGTGCTCTTAAGGCTATTAAGTATTAATATATGTAACGTAATTTAGCGTGTAAATTCTATAAGATCATTGCCTTTATTATTTTAACTTACTTTGCAAATAATGCTATTATTTTGCTTTATTGTACCATTGTTTTCTTTAACTATTCTAAACAATCCGCCACTGATCTGCCGGCATAATTACGAAAACCAGAAGGCTGCGTAGAGCATGCCAAAACAAAATGCTACTCAGAGCGTCAAGGGTCTATGCCGTCTAGCGGCACGGAGAAATGAAAAAAGAAAACTTGCGCGGTGCCTTTCAGATCCATTGCGCCCGACGCGACGGAAGGTTCAACCCACCATGATATCTTGTAGCTAGGCCACCCACATTTCATTCATGTCATAATGTAGCATCTCTTTAAGGATACGTGGATAAAAGGCGTAATACTCGAGATATTTCACCATTCTCCATACGCTTTTCTTCAACGTAGTGAATCGTGCACGGGGAATTTCACATAATAAAATGATTACTTAGTATGATTAAATTCTAAAATCATTTATACATGAAATTCAATTGATTTGAATTTATCGTGTCGTCGTCGTGAATAATGTTAAAATTTATCTGTCCATTTTTAAAATTAGAATGTTTTTCTTTTCTAAGTCGTTCTGATCAAGCATGCATAACAAAAGTTACGAAGGAGGATTTCATTTGAAAATTAATCAGATTCGACATTCTAATGTAGAGGGAGATCATAATGCCTCAAATGCCTCTTTCTTTGCCGGCCTCGGTGGCGGCGTGGAAACGTTCTCGCCTGCCAAACAAGAGGTCGCGGGTTCGAGTCCCGCCTGGGTAGGTTTTCCCGGTCCAGGGCATGGTTGTTTGTGTACGTTTACTTGTTACATTTGTTGAACATGCCGGTGTAAAATGGCCGATGAGAGTTGTATCCGGTGGTTTGAGAATAAAATAGAATAAATAAAATAAAGCCTCACTACTATTGCCTTGTATTTTCATTTCATTAACATAGTGTATCTGTGGGTTACGGCCGTATTCCTGGTATAATTGTCGAAAAATATTCAAAAATACGTTTACACTGAAGGTATTTGCAATTGATAATAGCAATTTTCTCCTGTAATATCATTAATAGTTTTCTTTTCAAGCCATTGATTACGATTATCATTAGTGATTGCATGAAGGTTACTCCCTCTCCACCAACTACAAAATGGTAATATTTCCCAGGATGTCGTAAAAATAAAGCAAATAAGTAAAATCGGTGACTATGTGGAGTAAAACGTTTTTAAAGGCAATTTTTTACCCTAAAAGAGGAACGAATTCGACAAATGTCGGAGAATATGAAAGATGAAAATGTTGTGTGTGTACCTCATTATTGTCCCGTATCAGACGAAAGCAGTTCTTTTCTCACAATCATTATGCATTCTCAGGTTTCTTTACCAATAGTATTCCAGATCCAATTCCCATGAAATAGCTGGTATTAGAGATGCTATTTTTTGCAATCAATAATCAATTTATGCTATTCCCTGAAATTTTCCGTTCCCTCTGTCGGACTTTTACCTCTCTTCATTTAACATGGAACGTCGTACACACTTTAACACTCATAATGTTGATTTTCTGTAGATCTTGTCAGTATACTTATTAAATCATGATTATAAATAAGTATAACAATGAAATAATTAAATTTATATGGTCCATTGAAACATATGTGCTTTTTAATTTTTCAATTATTTTTTAAACGCAACATTGTCAGCAAATATAGGGTTTTCAACATTTCAAAAAATTGAAAGCAAAAAAAATATTCAAATATATGTAGTAGATTTAGAACCTACGCACTAAATATCTCGTTGGAATTCTCAATTATCTTTCTCAGCTTATTAGAAATGCTGGACAATTTAATGCCGGCTTAAGCACAAGAATGGAGAAGAAAAAAACCTGAAGTATCCACGTTTGTGGCTTCAGAAACAACTTCTGATAGCGTGGATTAGAATACAATTCTCGTTATCTTGAAAGGCATTTTAATTGTGTGTAATTGCCGGAATAATATCCGCAACTTATATAAATCGAAATAGCTGTAATAAATATGGATTTAGTTGCGAAGAAGCCATAATTAGGGGAGAGAGCAAAGGGAGCCCCTTTTATGCATTAATTTTCAATGTATTAATTAAGAAAGATATCAATGACAGAAATATCCAGAAGAGAAAACTCATGGCGAAATAATAGAGATTTATTGGTGAAATAGCAGTCATAGTTAAGAAAAAGACATGAGAAAATTCTTTCAACTACAGAGAACATAATAGACATATATCTGCGGAAAATCAAAGCTAATAAAACAAATACATCAGTGTTCAGGAGATTAACTCGAGACCGAGAGCTGCATCTACAGAATACCCCGCAAGCCGCCTAAAAGGCGTGTGGCAGGGGGTGTTAGGACACCAGCCGTTTACAGATAAAAAAGAAGTGCTCTAATAAAGTTGGGACTAGCGTTTATTAAAGTCCTTTATGGTTCGGGGGAAACACGAATTTCCATATCCATCCGTTCCGAAAAATATCTCTCTTAATTTATCGCTTCTATCGGACCTGGAAATATAGTGTGACTCTAATATTATGTTCCCTGTGTCGCTTCTAAAGATATCCATTCTCAGTTGTTCAAGCAATCTAAGCCTAGCGCGCAGCCTCCGAGTCTCCAGCGACTCCCAGCCTCCGCTTAACATATGGGTAACGCTGTCTGTACGTCCGTAGCAGTTTGTGACGACACGCGCAGCGTTCCTTTGTATTTTATTCAGCTCGCGGATTAAGTCTTTCTTCGTCGTATCCCATACGCTCGCTGCATATTCAAGGTGCGGTCGGACGAGTGCGACTTAGCACCTTTCTTTTACTTTCTTATCCGAAAATCTTCCCACAATACGCTTGACGAATCCTACTTTCTTCATAGCTATACCGCAAATATTCCTTATATACGTTACCCACGTGAGGTTCGAGGTTATCGTAACTCGCAGGTACTTCGCTTCGTCTGTTGCCTTTATGTTAATACCATCGACTTCATAAACATGGATATAGTTGAACGAATTCCGCAAGAAATGTGCCGCCATGTATTTGCTCAGATTAAGTTCGAGTCCCCGCTCTTGGCTCCATAATTGAGCGTTAACCTGATATTAGGGAACCATTAGCTTGGAGAGGTAAAGAATATATTTTACTTAGGGGTAGACAAGTGGCTATCGATGGACAAAACAACTAAGAAATAATGAGCAGAATAGCCCAGTTGAAGAGGGCATTCCTCCTAAAGAGGATTTTTCTTGTTGAAGTTGGGAATAGTTTAGTTGGACATTAGGAGCATGCTTCTTTGCTGTGGTGGGGTATGGCCCATGACTGCAGCGGAGAAATAAGCATTGGAAGGTTTCGAAATGTGCTGTTACAGAAAAATGCTGGAAGTCAAACGGATAGATCGTGTGTGTGAAAGTGTGAGAAAAGAGAAATCTTTTTGAATACCTCGGGTAAAACACGGAAAAATGTAATCGGTGTCCTAGTGAGACACGATGAAATAATGAAAATTATCGAGGAATTCTTCTCGAGTTCCTTACCGGGTTAATTCTGTCGTATAGACCGACGTTCCGGAAGACGACTTGTTCCCCATGTTTAAGGCGTTTTACTCAATGAATGTGCAACTTCACACAATGAAAGACATTACTATTTCATTGGGTAACACGCGTTGAAAATGCGAGACAGATCTTCCGAAAAGTCGGCTTATACCTTAGAATTAACCTAGCTGAGAATCCGAGAAGAAATCCCTCAATATTATTCACGAGGAGAAATTATAATCATTCAATGAAAATTATCGTTGAAGGACAGGTGGAAAGAAAATCGGCAGAGATAAGCCTCCAATAAGATAAATGGAGCAGATGTTGAAGGATGTAAATCTGAATAGTTATGTAGTTACCATGGCAACACATTATCCAATCATAGAAATAAATGGAGAACTGCGCAAACCAAGTAAATTCTACTTTTTAAAGAGAGATGCGTTTACTACGGTGCATGTTTATATCTCGACCAAAATCCGGAGTCATGTGTCTCTCTTCGTTTAGGTTTCCCGGCATGTTTTCATGGCTCTTTTTCTTACTCTTCTTCGGTGTCTCTCTAACCCGAGGCTTTCTTACGTCCAAGGCTTTCTTCCTTTGACCAACCAAAGTGCCCTCTCATTTATCCCGTCCCTTCTTTTCAAAACCCTTTCACTCTCTTCCTGTGTCATTCCCTCCAACCCAATGGTCTTTCATCTCGACGCTGCCATTTCCACTAGCTGCTTCCTCCACCCATACTTTCCACTAGATTCCCTTTTTACCGCTTATTCCTTACACTTGGTAGGATTAGTCTTGCGCAGTTTTTGAATAGGTTGGTCGATAATGTTGGATAGAAGTGGGTTTTATTTTAAGAAAACTAACATAGTTCTATTTTTTAACAAATTTATGTTTAATTTTGTTTGTAGTTTTTGAGAAATAGTTTATTTATGTTCTATTTTTTTTCTAAAGTTCTCTTAACTAATCCTGGCACTACAGTGGAAAAAACAATCCTCGATTAATTGTTTAGGCTAGTTTGAATTAGGCTAGGCTTAGGAGTTTGTTTTTAATGCTTGGGTTTTTTTTAGAATAGACTGTAATTATTAAACTGATAAATTACTTAATCCTTTATACCCTAAGTCCTTCGAAATAGTCTCCTTCAAAGTCAAAATAGGTGAAATATCGAGAAAAATATTTAAAAATTAGGATAAGGTCAAAAGAAAATTCATGAGCATTGCGATGTATCTAGGAGTTACTTCACAATTCTCCTTTGTCCAGGCCAGAATTTCCTCTCAAACACCTCTAACGGTAGTTTTTTTTCTAAGTGGTTCTTTTGCCGCTTATGTTACAAAATATTCTGCCTATACTTTTCTCGTTTTGCCAGGCCAATTTTCCCTTTTTTATTCACATATTTCCTTCACTAAGTCCTTCCCTGCTCTTCCTTACAAACAAACGGCTTTCATCTCTGCGCTGTCGTCTCCACCGATTCTATTCCTCCAAACATCCTTTTCTCCGCATTTCCGTTAACTCTCCTTTCGTTTACCCTTCTCCGTTCGCTGGTCGAGGCACTCCAGGGTTAAACCTCTGCATTAACTATTTGATTCTCTCACGTCTTAATTCATTGATTTGCACGTGAGTCTTCCTGTCTTACACTGGAGTGAGACGTTTAGTTGTTTGTATATCGCGTCACAATTTTGCATCGTCTTGCGCGTTTGTAACAGTATCGCTACATCGTTAAAACTTTCGCGGGTAATCGTCGTGTTAAAAAAAATTTTTTGGGCTATGTCACTGAGTCAATTTTTGATATCCCTTAAGAAAGTGACGACCATCCGTCCGGAAACGCTTGGGCCACCGAAAAATTGACGCGTTGACGTATCCCAAAAGTTTTTATTTAACATAGCTACCCTTTCAAATGCTGCCAGCTACAACGCCGGAGAAACTGTCGTCATGAAGATGAATCGACGCCGAGGTCAACCCGGAAACCTTGCTACGCATAGTCACCCTTTGTTTCTGACCAAATTTAACTTTTTTAAGACTTTTCAATATAGTGCCAATTGATATTCTTAAAATTCCAAATATTTCTATAAAGTGACAGTAAATTTAAGACTGAGTGAAACGTGTCAGATATACATTGTTTCCCTCTGTTTTCTAACAGAGCACTGACTTATCACCATAGTTTCTCCAAGGCATACTTTTCTTTCATTATTTTTTCTTGCGTTGTACTAGTGGGTTCACCTCACTTTTGGTATTTCCTCCCCACCTCCATATAACCATAGATTGCCGAAATTAAATCCGTAGTGTAAGAGAATGTCTTGACGGTGGTAGAATATCTGGCGCGAATTTAGGATAACCTAGGTTTGACTCCCGGTCAAGGAAAATGAGTTTTCTATGTTTTCACTTTGAAGGACATTTGCGTGAGACTCCGCAAAAGTACGTCGCAGGCTATTCCGAAGTTATTTCCCTAAATGCCCCATGGGCAGGAAGATCAAGTGAAACGAAACGAAAATGTTTCGTTTCGATCCGGAGGGGAACGAAAATACGAGGCCTAGGTTTAGTTTCGTTCCTGCACGAAATTAAAATCACAAAGGAGTTTAGTTTCGATCCGGGAAGAAACTTTACTCCCAGGAACGAAACTAAATTAATCGAAACTCCGCTGCTCATAGTTAAATTTCGATTTCAGAAGTTGAGTGGAGGGGGAAAAAGGGAATAGTTTCGACCCATAACGTTTAACATACATATAGAGAGGTTAAAACATCGAGCTTAAAAATCAAATGACCAGGTTGTGTTCACCGTTCTCCTGTTAGTGTAAAAATATGAGTACCCTATGCATCTAATCGCAGTTGCACGAACCTTTACTTCATTCAACCATACTTCTTATTCAGTGTATGGGTCGAAAAATCAATCGTTTGAAGGTGAAGCACGTGGTCCCTCCGGTGTGAAACATAATCTGCGATTCGTTTAGTCCCAAAGTTATAGTTTAGTTTCGACCCGAAGTAGTTTTGACCCTGAGTTTAGCTCCTCGGGTTTGAATCCATAGCCTTTCGTTTCTAAATTTTCTCTGGGAACTATACTATTGAAATTTTACTGGTTTTGACTTTTGTTTACTTTCTATTGTAATTCCTGTTTTGGATCTCCATTTTTTTTGGTACCTACATCCTAGTTTTCCTATGAAGCTCTTTTCTCCTCTATCTTAGGCCATACTACCAATGAAATACCGCTTTTCTCCTTTTCCCAGTCTATTTTTCTCTTTTTATTCACCATTCTTCTTTACTAAGACCTTTTACGTTCTTCCTTTTCCTCTTTTCCCAACTACACGGCCCTCATTTCAGCGCTGTCATCTGCACATCTTCCTTTCGTCCATTCATTCCTTTCTCCTCATTTCCTTGCCTCTTCTTTCTTTAAACTTACCCCATCCGTCGGCGCGGGCACACTATAGTAAAAGCTCTTTCATTTCTTTTCTTGATCTTAATTCAACAGTTTTATGAGAGACAATACTCGTCGTTTTTTACATTTTACTTCAATATCTAAATATTTCATCTGTCTTCAATTGAACTGCGTTTTACGGTTGACATCAACTTGTTGCCAAAGTGAAAGTATCTGAGTTTAATATCTAAAATTAACTTTCTACTCATCTCTTTAAAGTAGTATTAATTAGGGTTCCCATTTCGTAGAATATTTCTTAAAACATTGGAACTAAAACAATATTTAACGTTATAGTTGTACATATTAGTAGTGACGTGTATTTTACAAGATATCTTGTCATAATCGCGTGTCTTTTTTTCCTTCAAGTCTCCACGAATGCAGTATAATACTTTTTTTCGGTAATTTGGATTATTTTACTGCATCATTTGTCGGAATATGTGCTTTTTTACTTTATTTGTCCACTCACACGCCTTATAGTTTTTTTCTTCCCGTATTTTCCCACCCACGGTTATATAACTCAAATCTTTTCCGTCCCTTCACATCACCTACATTCTATTTTACTTCTGCTACTAGTCTAGTTATCTTCATGCCTTTCTTTTTATCTCCTATTTGCCCTCACTTTACACTCTTTTTTCTCTCAAACCAGCCTTCATCCTCACTGTTTCCTTTCCTCTACTCATACGTTTCTCTCTTTCCCTTTTCCTCCCTCTTTCTTCTTCATCCTCTTTTCTTTCCCCCATCCGCAAGTCCAGGCACTCGGAAGTAAAACCCCTTTCACGACTAATTGCATTTGGAAGTTTAAGAGGCAGAGGAAAATCTTGTAGAGGCAGGCAGGCAGGAAGGAAAGAAGAAGTAGGAAGGTCTTTGGTGTCGAGAGGGTGGGCTGCTGTGTCGAGAAGAGCAGACCCTTGAGATGTGTGGGAGGGGTTGGAGGGGGGAAGGGGTGGGGAATTAGGGTAAGAAGGTCGCGTCAAGGCGGGAGAGAGGAGAAAGAGAGATGCATCTCGTGTTTAAAGGGTTGAGAGGCAGCAGGGTGTCTTGGAGTCTCGAAGATGGGCTACACGAGGTGAGAACTGGAATGTGGAAGGCTTTTCTGGCATGCATTCCGGGGGAGAGCATCAGGATATGTGTCACGTTCCCCCCTAAGATTTCGCCCGAGAGTGATGAAATATTGATGAGCTCAGCAAGGGGAGCCCCTTTTTGAAGTCTACGTTTCAACCTCCTCCTACTTAAAGAAAAAAGTCCTTGATCTTTTCTCTCTTCTTTCATGATTTTTTTCCTCAAGCTTCACCAGCACCGTCGAGGTCCTCCGTGATTCTCTTTCGGGGGCCAAGGCTGATGCTCTTGAGTCCATGTAATCCAAGTTCTGTCCGAGGAATGGTTAGTTTTGTCTGGAGCATGTGTCCACTTATATCTTCATCTATACAGAGTGGAGTGAAAATGTGAATACACGGTGAGGATATGGAATCCGGTGCATAAATTTATGTCCCAAGAAGTAAACGGAACACAACAGAATGCTACGCGTTTGGTTAAGAACTGCCCAGAGCGGAAAATGATATTTACACATGCGAAAAGTAGTTTGGTAGCCACTAGAGACTAAGAAATACGTGATGATACAATTAGATTGCTTGAAAAAGGTCTTGGTGGTAGTTTACGGCTATTAAACAGGGCGGAGCAAAATTTTGTCACAAAATTTTAACCCTGGACAGCTGATTCCAGTATGAACCAAAATTACCAATGATTAGAGATACGTTAAAATCGCACTTTAAGTTTTATTTTATCGCACTTTCAGTAACAGTTTATCGCATTTTATAGCGTCTACTTTTTATTTTCATAATGAGATAGATGACAATAAAATGTAGTGAAACACAGATATATTACAAAATACAGAATATTTTAAATAACTATGTCGTAGAAACAATAATAAATTAAGGAATAAGACATGTAGTGGTGGAGGTGTAGATTGCCCGCGCCCGCTTTTAGTTCGCGGCCACGTATAGTCCCAGACAACTAGCAGCTGGCCAGTCGCTCACATGCTTTAAGTGGTGAGTGTCGGAAGAGCATTTAAACTGCGTTCGGGACAAAATGTACGAATTTTGCCGTCGAAAAGGCAAATTTGCGTAAAAATAACAAAAAAGTCCAGTCATCGCATCTATGTCGCATTTATTTGCGCACATCGCATCTATATCGCATTTATCGCATTTGCGATTTTCAAGTATCTCTACCAATGATGTTTAGGTCGAAAACGCGCCATTCATAAACTACAGAAACAATGAGCCTAGGGCTCCGATTGGCCGCGAAGTTGTTCTACCGCCAGATACCTTGGATACATCACAATCTTAGGTAAGTGAAGTATTACAAGTCATGAGTTGTACAGAACATCCGGCAACAGGGCAAACTCGCATCGAATAGGCTTGAAATCGAAGTAACTTGGCTAAAAGTTTCTGTAGTTAAAAAATGGTGCGATTTCGACAGAAACATAATCATTAATTTCGGTTCCTAGTGGCAGCAGCTATCCGAGGTTGAAATTTTATGACAATTTTTTTCCACCCTTTATTATACCCCTCAAGCCACCTATACCGGTGTTTGGTGGTGGATGTTAGGACAAAGGCCGTGAAAAAGAGGAGGTGCGATTTGAAGTGATTTAACCATTGAGTTTCACTTAGAATTAGTAAAAATCTTTCATTGATCGAGAACTATTTATAGGCTTATGCAATGGTCTAAATATCTCTCTTACTTAATCGTTGCGATCGGACCTGGAAATGTTCAGGCTTTATAATGGCATTATACAAATTTCTATGATAAATTATCGGCCTTATTCAAGCTATCTATCACCTAACTTCTAAGCCTCTAGTGACTTCCAAACTCTTTGCTTGTTCCAAGAAGTTTTGACGAAGGTATTTCTTTAGCGTTTCGTTTACTCCATCTGCATCATCATTGGTCAACTATCCTAAGATGGTTTAATGCAGCTCACCAGTCAATTCTCCTATCGGCTAATCTTTTCACATCTAAGTATTTCTTCTCTTTCACATCCTTCTTACTTTCACCATATATTTTGATCGAGATTTTTCCGTTCTTACCATCCACTTCTCCCTCGGCGATTGTTTTCATCAGGCCATTACGTCTCATGAGGTGGCCTATAAGGTCGTTCCTTCTTCTTTTCTAGGTTTTCATTAGGCTTCTCTTCTCTCCAACTCTTCTTAGGACTTCCTCATTAGTAATTCTGTTGATGCATTTGATCCTCATCATTCTTCTGTGGCACCGCATTTCGAAGGCCTCTATGCTTACTTTCTCCGCTGCAGTCATTGCCATTGTCTCACTTCCATGTAGGAGCATACTCCAAACGTAGGTTCTGACACATTGTTTCATTACTTCCATATTTAAGTTACCCAATGTAAGCAGGTCTCTCTTTCCTCGGACTATTCTGCTGATAATTTCTTTCTTGCCTCTCCCGTCACTGGTGATCCTGCTTCCAAATTTAGAATAACAGAATTCATCCACCTCCACCATTGTTTTCTTCCTTATGACGTATAATGGTAGTCGTGACTTCTTCTCTTTTGCTGCATACAATAATATTGGTTATATTCCTGTTTATTTTCAGCTGATATTTACCCATTACCCTACCCATATTAACCAAAATATTTTCCAAACCCTTCTTTGTTTCTGCTAAGACAGCTATGTCATCGGCAATTCTCAGCTAATTAATTGCTTATTTTTCCTCCATAGATATTCACTCTTGAAGCTTTTCAGTTGATTTCGTTTCGTTTCGATCGCATGATACCTTTTTACTAATCATATCCATGGCAAATGCATGGGAATAGTTAGGTGTCCTATCCTTTCACTCTATAACGCTATTGCATAGATATATCGGCAGTTACATCCATCACTCCGTGCACGTACATTTATGTATAGCTATTGATTCAAAATATAAAATAATGGGAATAAGTTCCCTAGGAGTAGAAACAGTAATGGTGTGCACGTAATCAGTTTGTCACTGCGCCAAAGTTGGTGCTAAAACATTATTTTTGTGATGAATATCTACCAAATCAATGAATTTTCCACACAAGATTGAAAACAAATTGTAGTGGCGGGCCATATATATAAAAATCAAATTATACTCTTTAAACGCGACTGAAAACCGTGGAATACATTTTTCAATCACTAATTTTACAGTTGTTTGTTTCCTACAACACTAATTGCTATTAAAAAATGACATCGGAATGTCGACATCTGTAAACTACCTCTGTAATACTATTGTGATTTCGAAGATATTTCCGAGCAGCAATCATAATTGAATCTAAAACTTACCAATTGTCTCGTTTAATCTCTTTGAAGGCTATGTTGACACTTACATATGCTTCTTATGTATTTAAAAAAGCAATGTGCAAATGGTTCTCTGAATTCCTATTCGGTATAGAAATCGTTAGCTTACTCTAGTTAGTTACTATGTGTTGTCATTATTTGTTCAAATCATTGGATTTTCTATTTTTAAGAAAAAGCATGCTTCCCCGTTTCCTCTTGTATCACGAACAATCACGCGATTTAACTGGAAGTCTATCCACTTATCTTACCTCGCCATACTGCTTTCACCTCGCAACTGCACCATCCTCTCTCTCTTGTGCTGCCAACCAATTAAATTGAACACTATCATCATTAACTGCCTCTAAGCCTTTGTATATTCTAACCAGCAGTACGGAGATCATCTGCATGCTACTATTATCCTTCTCTTTGATCTATATGATCGCTTTTCACCTTTAGGATTACCTTTAAACTTATCATTACGCGTCGTCCTAATCTCACCCCTTTCATTTACCGTTTCTCCCAGACAGATCCATTCATTACGTCTTGGAGAAGGCTCTCCTACTATTCCTACTGGTCCTTTCATTTTCTAAAATGCTTGCCATGGTGTTTCATTACATTTGGGTTTGGTATTGTACTTCATATTTTTTTATGTAGGGGAGACCGGGACACGTTGGCCCAATTTTTTTATTTTTTCAAATATAATTTATTAATACATATTTAAATTTACGAAATTTTTGCTAAATTATAGAACAGTCCCTATGAATCTGGATGATTGGCATTTATTAAACTTGAATAAATGAGTTATAAATTTATAAAAATAAATATACCCTGGGCATTTGCCAAGTGGGCCAATTCCTCCCTACATCGGGGTAAGTTGCATAACGGCTGGGGCACGGTTGCCCATCTCATTTTTTGATAAGATGAACTAGTATGAATTTAGGAAAACAAAATAAAACTAAAAGTCATCAAGTAATATGTTTTAATATATATGTATTAAAGTAAAATATTGATTTAAATGCTAAAAATTTTACTGTAACAACGTAAAGCTCTAAATTATTATTATTTAGAGTGTGTTAATACAAACCAGTTAACTTTTGTGACTGTCCAGATGCAAAGGATCAGCGAAGCTATAGCAATCATAAAATGGTACGCGGATATCATTTTTCGCGCATGTCTGATGAGTTCAACGCTTGCAGCTTTAGTCCTGAATACATTATGCCTAATGCTGGCCGTCGAAAAAGGCACACCTTAGGAACAGTGAGCCTTCACCTTCCTATATCGGACGCGCGTTTTTTATTTTTTTCTTAGCTCAAAATGACATGCGTTACATTGTGATACTATATTACGTTCAAATAGATGTCTGTCTTCAACGCTGCGCTTATATATGAGTTGCCTTCGTGAATTTAATCTGAGACTTTGTGTCCAATCAGTTCAGACGCAACCCGACGCTCCCAAAGACGACGAATTGCAGACCCAACGGCACCTCTGGAGTTGAATATTGTTGCAAGCTAATCCTTAAATGTAACAGCAAATAAACTATATAAAAAGGGGAAGGGATAATCCAGCTTTCGAGCTCAATTTAAATGGTAATCCAATTCTTCCTACTGAAGAGGCATGAAAATGCTCATATATTTAAGTCCACTTGACTTTTATTTTTTCAATTTTTCTCGGATGTACAGTTCTATCACATTTGAGGAAACAGTGGCATAAATGCTAACCAGAAAAATGAAAACCTAGGTTTGGAGAAGGAGAAACGTATGGCATGCTAATGTCAGGCTACGAAAAATATCCTAATAAACATATGTTTTGGTCCAAAGAGAATGGCATGCATTCACTGCTATCAGAAAGCATGCACTTTAACCGATTTGAAACAATATTAAGACATTTGTACCTGAATGACAGCTCATTAAATGATGGAAATGACCGTCTATTGAAGTGTACAATAAGTATAAAAATAGGGAAATTAAGACGAATGTTTTGACGTATATAAACTTTAATGCCCTCACAAACTGAACGCTTGACCTTCATTGAGTTAGTTAATTGAAAGAAATAGACCTTATAATGGGGCAAAAAAATGCTCGTAAAGATAAGGATCATAAAAAGGTAAATAATGGGCAAAATTAATGCATTTCTATGAAAATATCATGGCAATTTGACCCTCAAAAGTATTACTTTTCGTACAACTGCTGCATTATCCATTGAGAGTATTCAGTTCCATATTTCTATTTTCCACGCACCTTATTCGATTCCCCTCCTCTTGACTTGTAGATTTAACACATTGTCTGCATAGTTCCTCTATTTGCCTAGGAGTGGACGTTTGAAGACTACTTTTGGGCAATGGTACGCTAATGTAGCTGCGCTCATTTGAATGACTCGCATTTTAAACAGTATAGGTATTGTTATTTGAAAATAATGGGTGTTTTACCCTATTTATCCGATTCTTTCGTTTAGCTTACACTAAAAATGATAACCTGGTTTTGCTTTGGTAGTCACTACCATCCTCCGCCATGTCGAGTTTTGCCATTATTCATTTAGGTATTTTTTTCCTGATTAAAATATCAGAAAAATTTATAAAGGG
Source organism: Ischnura elegans (assembly GCF_921293095.1). Lineage (NCBI taxonomy): Eukaryota > Metazoa > Arthropoda > Insecta > Odonata > Coenagrionidae > Ischnura > Ischnura elegans. The sequence goes on along the minus strand of NC_060255.1, from coordinate 62,848,350 downwards.
GAGCATTAACCTAATCATTAATCAGCAAATATTACAAAAATCCATTTTAAAATGCATTAAAATGTATCAAAAATAAAGACATAGAGTAATTAAGGAGAACTTCATTGACGGACTGCAACATTTTTACTCAGAATTAAATGATTGCACGTTCTTAATTTTATTTATATGAAGAATTTTTGCATCGAATTGGGATATTTATTCGTATTTTTTCATTAATCTTAAAAGAAGTACTTAGCACAAATGAGCTAGGAGTCTCTATGGAACTACGAGGGTAAATTTGACCCTTAAACGTGATTTACTTTTCCGTACGTGTCTCGTGTTTTCATCGAGAAAAATCAACGCCGTATTTATACGCACCAAATTCGATTCAGTCCCGCTTGAATTGTATATTAAGCATTGTCTTGATGTTTCCTCTGCTCGCTAAGGATCGGACGGACGTTTGAAGATTAAACCGAAGGCACGTTGACATTCCGAAAGGATCCCAGTTTCTGGGAATGGACCATGTTTGCCCGTCGATTTGCCTCGAACGTTTTCTCTCCATGGAAATATTGGCATGAAAGGACCCAAGCTATATCGTGTTACGCTTATATGCGGCATTCATACCCGTTCAAACACGCTGTTGGTCTTACCTTCAATTGGGTAGCCAATCTCTCCGAGTATCCCAGCAACGAGAAAAGGGTTATTATTTGGAAAGGTCGTGGAGTTTGTCTCATCTCCCAGTTGGGTCTCGTAGGGCGTCCGGATTCTCTCACAGCTAGCAGCATCAGACCACCCTTGATGCTGCTTTTCGTTCAACGCCACCACCACTTTTAACTGCCCACCGCAAAGATACGCTTTATGTTTTCGGTCTGTCGTGGTAGGAGCTTACAAGCGTGGGTTGGTTCCACTAAGCTGTCTCTCTCTTCACGACCCAACTCTTCCCGGGGAGGAAGGAAGGGCATTTTGTCCAATCCGAATGTTCGCATACAAGCGCAATGGGCTTCTGAATGAGATTTCCTGAACAAATGTCCATGATGTTTCCCCACTGAAAGGCACCTTCATCCGCGTGTATAAACGTTTGAATTGCATGAGATCGTTACGCTTCCCAGGGTGTGGCACTATGGAATCAATATCCTTTCACATAAACTTTACCACAATAACAAAAATGTATCCTTTTTTAGGAGTAAGGTATAAATTTCGTCATAAAAAGTAACTCGCACGGAGGCAAAAGAGGGGTATTCTTTGGGAACGTTACTTTTTCTTGAGTTAACGTATAATTTCAACCGGCATCAGCGTCGGTAGGGTACAATCTTTATCCCATTATTCAGGGTACAATCCTTTTTCCTACAGGATGGTAAACCAAAGGTCGCGGGTTCGAGTCCCGCCTGGGTAGCTTACCCCTATCTAAGGAACGGATTTTAGTGATTGTTGTGGAGGGAGGTGTACCTAGGGCACAGTGTACTTAGGAACACTTGAAACTAACAGCAAGTGCTGCGACCTAGGGGCTTTAAAGTAAGCTATTACGTGAAAGAAGGACTAGAGTGTAGCATAGGTCAATTTGAGTTCATTTGGATTAGATTACAAGGAAGACGCTAGTTTGAAGTTTTTGACGCAGAAAATTAAACATTTTTGGTTGCATATCGAAGTCTTTTAACAAAAATTGATCACTCCAACAGTGGCTATCGTAATATAGGTGAAATTGATATACGATAGTGAAAAGTATTAGCTACTTATTTGGTATTTTAGACGTAATATTAAAGAGTAAATTCAGCCGGCATTAAAAATGGCTACCTCTTGTACCAAGGAACACAAGCCCGTGATGCACCTAAGAGCATGTTCCTGCGTTTTTTATTTTTGTAGTCAGCCGTAATTTATGGTATAATATTCAATAGTTTACTTTTTTCTGTGAAATTCATTATATAATTGGACTTTAAAGAATGCTCTTAATTTAGGAAGGTTTAACCTGTGCATATTTTTACTTGAAAGGAGGTATATTTTAAAATTGAGTTTTTACCTAAGCTATGTTAATTTTCTTTATAAGGCACGTTAATGTAATTTTAAATTTAATAAAAAAATCATATTTATTTCCATTTTTCACTTTTTAACTACTCTTCCCACCAATCTAACTTGTGTTTCTTGTAACAATAGGTAGCATTCCAAGGTACATGAGCCTGATGTTACCTAGGAACAATTTAAAACTCTTTCAGAAGTTTTAATTAGATCCATTAGTCGTAAGGTACAAGTCTAAAACTTAAAACTTATGTTAAGTAGCCCTGATGGATCGAATTTTTTCCATTAGGCAGAATCTTCAGTATTTTATATATTTTATTTATAAATTTATTATTATTATTATTATAATATTTTGGTATTTATTTATAAAGAAAAATATATTTGATATATATTATATATGCTTTATATAAAAATTGAAAAAGTGTTTAAAATTACAACACCCTCCCCTACATTATTAAATGCTGTAATCTTGAGGTGTATTGGCCTCAAAGGGGTGTTTTTGGGGTGATGAACGTGGGTGAATAAAATAAATTCCATTGTTTATTCTCAATCATGGAGCATACAGCTAATTAATACGTATATAAACAAGTTAAATCCACTAACTTTATTATATAAGCCGAAAGAAGCCATTAAGATGGAAAAAATTCCATTATTTGTTATTCTGCCTTAGTACTATGCAATTTCGGGTGCCTCGATGCGTGCTGGATGGGCTATTTAACAAGGTTTGTCGAACAAATATCCATGATGTCCCTCGACGAAAGGGACCATCACCCGCGTTTATACACGTTTGAACTACTTGAGATGTTTACGCGTTCTAGGGTGTGCTTTGTCTATCCAATGATAGGTTAAGCACCCTCGGATAAATAAGCGAGAAAATCTTTAGTGGCGATGGGTATCAACGTTTCTGAAGAGCTTACCTCGAGAATATTATGCCTATCAGGCATTTTGGAGGTGGAATAGGAATATCGGTGATGAAAGATGGGCTTTTCCTGAAAGTATTACTTATTTTCTGTCTATACAAATATATCCACAGTTATTATCACTTAAGGAGATAAGATCTGATCAGTTGGCAGATAATAAATTTTAATGTCGAATGAAAAACAATATATACGGCGAGACAAGTTAGTATGGGAGAATACGACAATTGCTTGTGATTCTCCATGCAGTACGTCATTAAGAATATCTTGATGGCCTCCTAAACGTGGATACCCGCACAAATGCCCATTATGTTTCCCTCAGAAAGCGCTATCATCTGCATATATAAACGCTTGAATTGCATGAGATCGTTGCACGTTTCAGCGTGTCCTTTATCGAGTCAGTAACTTCTTTCCTTTATTCAGCCTAAAATAGCCAAGCAAACGTTTTGAGGGAATAGGTTATAAAATTTCATTGAGGTAGCATACACAGGTGCTAAGGTATTAAACCTAATATTCAACCCAGAGGGTCCACATTAGATGCTTTTGCTTTCAAATACATGTAATTGAGCGTAAAATCAAGGCAAGCATGAAATCCACGCTTATTCTCAACTCTACATTAAGGATCGAAGTAGGAAATCTATTTGAAAAGCAAGTTTTAAATGCCCTACCATTCCTTTATTTAGCAACATAGTTCTGTAAGGTAGAAAATATCAAATTTTGTTTTCCTTGGAATGTGTTTTCTCATGTCATCACACATACGCAATGGGTTACTCAGCGAGGTTTCTCAAAACGTATTCTCCATGCTTCCCACTGAAAGAGACTGTCATCTGTCTTTATAATCGTTTGCATAATAATTGCATGGAATCGTTTCGTGTGCCAGCATATTATGTATATATCCATTCAATGTTCCTTCACTTTTATTTCAACACTAAATAACGAAAACACATCCTTTTTAGAGAATTGTTATCTAAATTTTTTAGTGCCACCCGCACTCATTCAAAAATAATACACTTATCAGGTATTATAGAGGTTGAGAACGAATTTCGGTGACAAGGATAGGTTTCCATGAATGTATTACTTATCATCGTTTTATAGTAAAATCCGTATGTGCATTCTTAGTCATAGAGTAAAGAGATAATATTTTCGTCAATTTAAGATCGCGTTACAACGTTGCATTCACTAATAAGTCATTTACTTGGAAAAAATCCATTTTTTGTTGTTCAGCCCTGGTATGTCATTCCGGATATCATGATATATGCGTGATGGGTAGCTGATTGACATATTTTGTGCGAGTGCCTATGGTGTCTACCGCTTACTGGAATAATACATAGCTGTGTTTACTTGATGCGGCTGAACATGGCTTAATTGGTGTGGCTTCATTGTTTCTATATTGATCATTTAAATTTACCGTAATTATTATTTTAATTTATTATAAATGGGTGTGGCTTAATTGGTTCCGTATACTCTCGTTTTCGTTGTACCAAAAATTGCGAAAAAGTAATCATTTGAGGAAATTGTTTGTAGAAATTTCTTTAAAGTCACATGCACAAGTAAAAAGATTTTAAACCCAATCAGATATATTTTTAAAAGATATTTGTGGATAGTACATATCGTTTTAAGAGAATATGATTCAAAAGGTTCTAGAAGTTATTTGTACGAGCAGGTGCAAAGATCATTTACTTCACAGGCAATTTCAGGGTTTGTAACAAATGTTTTTCCTTGAAAATGCCAAGGATTAGCCATACAGCAAAATAACCGGTGTCTAATGTCACATATTGAGTGAAAACATAATTATATCATAGATACTCATGTTTAAAACGTAATAGCAATTTTGAGAACGATGGAAGTTATTTCCTTCCTTTGCTCTCATCTTTCGTATGTTATGTCTTTATATAGGCTCAATGAGTTGCTAAAAGAGGTTTCATGGGAAAAAATCTTTGTTTTCCGCTGAAAGAGCCGGTGATTTACTTCTATAAATGTTTGACTACCATGAAGGATATATGAAAGTGTGTGTCATATCAAATTCGTCTTCATTATCCCTATTTCTATAAATATTTAAAGTAATCTTTTTGGGGGAAAGGTTTCACTGATGTAATCACTTTGAAATTTATGACTCGTTCTGCGACTAATGATTTTCTTAAACCAAGATTACCAAAATTAAAGTTTTCCCTTTGTCTTGCTAGGGAAGCGAACGATCGCGTTGGTTCATGCATCGAGCTAATAGACTACAAGATCTTACAAGGAAGACGATGTGAATGTGATTTGTAAACTCAACGTTCTTAGTGTAAAATTTTGTACGCATATCATTCGAAGCAGATTCAGCTTCTTCGTTTTTTGAAGGGAATTTCTTTCACGCAATTTGGGGGATGATAAACGTGAAATCTAACCGCATTAAGGGATGAGTATGAAAGGTGACTTAATTTCATTCCAGAGGAGATGTTCCGTGCCGATGGTCTTCCAACCGCATATTAGTCCTTGTCTGCTATTGCTACACAGTAGGCGCATATTTATCTCAGAGCTCCGACCTCCTTTAATGCTGCCAAATAACAGGATTTGATGAAATCGGCTTGTGAACACAATCGTTTGTGTACGGAGGTAATCTTCAAAGGCTACCGGAGTGGATAATATGCATGTAGTATTTCCGCCACGTGCCTATGCCGTATGGGTATTCATTTAAGGATTCTGGGTCCGACTCAAGGCGGAAGTCATGTGTATATTTTCCAGGAAGGAAACCCTTTGCGCTAATTTTATTTTCGTCTTAACTACTACCTAATAATCAATAGAAATTGAGCCCCTCAACATAGAATGTGGAATGAGTACTTGAAATACTTGCATATAACTCTTTTAATAATATTGAACCTATTACGAAACTACTACCACTACCTTTGATTAGAGGTTATCTGTGAGTAAATGATTTACTTAATTTACTATGATTCCTATTTTAGTTCATTTTGAAAAAGAATGAAATGATGGTATTTAGTTTTTGAATATTCTGGACCCACGAATGATGATATAAAAAAATTAAAAGATGATGGTTAATCATATACGGCAGCCCCATTTGAAATTTGCCTTTAGTGTATGCACCTAAAATAACGCAGTAAATCATTATATTCTTCTAAGTATTAATTTCAATTACAACTACGTCAATGCTTCTTATGGTCTAAGATGAAGAATAATTACAACTTGATATTTAATCCTATTGTTTTCTTTTGCATTAGATCTGACGGAGCATGATGTAATGTGGAAACCTCTACCTGTCTCATCAAAATTGGCTCTCATTTACTTTTTACTCCAGAAATTGTTAGTATTTACTCAAGTATGATGTTTTTAATCCTTTTTGGTGGAAGACACGACTTTATGAGATGAAAAAATACGTGCAGACATTCAAAAGTCTTCAGATATCCAAAATTTTATCATTAATGATAGTTTTCCGTTACACATAAAAGGAACACGAGATAATAAATTTAATTGCCAAAAAAAAGGAGTAAGCAGTAAAAACGAGAATTCTCGATATCCTTCCTTGACGAATAGCTCAAGAAAATCGAAGAATCACGTGATCCTAAAGAAGCGTGTCAATTTGAGAAATTGCTTGTCATTCTCATCAAATTTCCGTCGCGTAAGAGGAATCTTCTGAAATACTGGTGTTTTTTATGCTTTCGTTTTTTTCTCTCAACTACATTGAATTTGAAATTCCTACTAATACTTATTGTAATTGATCCTGTTTTTTCCTGTTTTTTTTGTAATCTCTTCTGCGACTTTTAACTCCAATGAAGCCTGATGAAAGAAAAATTTAGGAAACGTCAGTCTTATACATTTAATTTTGAGTAGTTAAAATATCTACTCACAGTTTCGGTTCCAATTCCTGACGGGGACTTGAGTTATATCCCTCAGGAACAATTACCCTGAGCAAGTCTTCCGCAGGGGAAAACGAACCTGTTGGGAGATATTTTAAGCTGTGACGCGGATGAGCCAAAACGAAAAATTCAAACCCCGGCTAATCCGCGAGACGTTGTTGACTAGGAAATGCGATCAGAACTCCAATGTGGACTGTAACTCAAAAATCAGCCACACGTGGGATTTTGCGCCGAAGTTATACAAAAATAACGTGAGAACTCCATTAACCTCTCCCATTTTAATCTATTTCCCTTCATCGACCCGCAAAAAAACTTTCCGAGTAAAAACCACGAATATTACAAAATAGGATTCTCAAGTTTAGGTTCTCAATTCTAATTGTGTTGTTGCGGACATTTTTGAAAACCGTTAAAAATACGATAGATGTGGCAACAGAAATCAACCTTCAATGGGATGGTTTGGCCTCCTTTTCTATTCAATGCCCTTGTGAAAAACTATCCTTATTCCCTTAGGAAACTTGACCAGCAATGGTCAAGAAAGGTTGATAAACAGACCCAATAAGTACGCGGGGCACACCCCAAAAATCATCAACATCAACAATGCCAAAAAGAAGTTCGCCAAAAATCAAGGACCGCGAAATTTCGAACCAATTGACGTTACATGTATTTTTTGTAATTTTTTTCGGGTTCTACACCAGGTTAATTCAGTCGTATTGGCCAACGTTTCGGAAAACGAATTGTCTTCCATTCTCGTGGCGTGTTAGTGCCTGAATGTCCAATTTCACACAAATTCGAATTGAATGAGAAATTGGACATTCAGACAGTAACTTGACTTGGAGGGATCGGGTTGGCGTTGTGGCTAGAGTGTTGGCTTCCCACCCGGCGGTCTCGGGTTCAAATCCCAGCGGTGGCAGAGCATTTCCAGAGACTGCCCGATTCCTGCCTGAATAATGTGTGGAGGACATTCCAAGCGTAACAATCCGTTCGTCGGATGGGACGTTAAACCGTAGTACCCCTGGCGCCTTTCGTTTAGGACAGGCTAGTGCGGACGCCGGGTTTCTCTCCACCCTTCCTTTCACAACCTTCCCTCACGGCACAAATGACCTCAGCTGTCGGTCGCGTCCTACAAATATTACACCAACAAGATTTGAGTAAGGACGACGAGTCATTTACCGAAACGTCGGGCAATACGACTTAATTAACCTGGTGCAGAACCCGAGAAAAATTCCTAAATATTAATCACCAGGAAAAATTTAAATCGTTTATATGTTTTTATTTTCGCAGCCACTGTGAAACAAATTCAACCAAGCGAGTCTTCTCGTCTGGAATGCTCTAAGCGCTGTGAAAAAATCCATAATCTTGGCCCGCACCCCGTTTTCTCTTTTTTTCTGTTCCTCCCTCCGCAGCCATCAAATGCGATCAGCTACCTCATCCATCTTGTGCGGATCCACGGAAGTGGTCATCCTCGAGGTGGAATGGCATTTATGTAATCCACCAAATTCCCCCAAATCCTCCATCATCCCCTCACACAGCCATTCTCCTCACTTACTCGCTCGTACCTGCTTCCCTCACGTAATATGTTTCACACATGTTACGTCCAACACACTTTGAATGCATAGATTCCACTACTTGTGAGAAGGAATTTCATCCGATACCTATACCGTATGCGGACACTGTATTTCCTTCTTAAGACACTGGAACTAGCGATGTGCGGCATGCGAGAAATTTCTGTGTATTTTTCCCAGTGTACATTTTCCTAATTTAATAGAGAGGCATATTTGCTGTTACCTTAAAAATACCATTACAAAATACATTGCTTCGAATGAAAACCGACTTACCTACCAAATTTTAGTTCCAAGAAAATGACTTTAGAGGGTAGGGTTTTTGAAAACTCTTTACGGCGAAAAAGGATGGAGAGTAGGATTTCATTTTTTTTGACTGTGAAACATTAAAAAAATATGATCCACTCTTTTTTTTCATGGTTTCGAACTTTTACGAGCAGAGTGTCTCCTATTCAGCACAGCTCCTGGATATCATGAAAAGTGGTCTTATTTAGACGTAAGCTATAAGTCTTGGTTTGAACCTGATGTACATTTGTTTTTACAGAATCCGAATTCAGTGGAGCATTAATAACTTAAAACAATGTAACGGTGACATAAAGGCTATACTAATTTTGGGGGTTCAGGTTGGGGGTATGGTAGCTGAAGTTTTGGTTTCTCACCCCGTGGGTCCGGGTTAAAATCCTGGCGGTGGCAGAGATCTGTACATGAGTGCTTTGTGGAGGGTTACTCAAGTAAATACTCCGTCCAGCGGAAGGAACGGTAAGCCATGGTCTCTTAAACGCCTGTCGTTAGTAGTCTGCAAATTCCGACGTCGGGTTACTGTCCACCTTTCCTTGCCCTTGTAACATAATGTAAACAAGCCACCATGCTGTTTGTAAATAATTTAAAACTAACAATGGTAGTGAGGGACGAGGAGATTGTTGTGAATGGAAAATGGGGAGTCGTGTATGGAGAGAAGGGAGAGATAGACGTGATAGAAAGGATCGGGAGAAAAATTAAAGAGTGGTATATTGTGCGACCGGAGGAAGAAATACGGCAGAACCCAGGATCGGCAGGAGGAATTAAAGGACGCGGAGAAGAAGGAGGCGTCTACGAGAGAGAGAGAGAGCAGAGGAAAGGGATACGAAGAGCTCAAGGCCCCCACACTGGTGCAGTTCATGGCGGTGGTTCAGTGAGTGGTAGCACGGATAATATAAATGGGATTGTGATAGTCATGGTGGCTTTTTGATGTTTTTTTTTGCTCCTAAGTTTCAAAATAGAGATCTTGTTTTTGAATTGTACTGAAATTATTTGCTAAGTTAGTAGTGGATATATAAAAACGTTACACCCTTTACCCTTCCCGCACAATGCAAAAACCTCATTTGTCGGTCGACTTCTCTAAATACCAATAAATAAACTATGTCTTAAAACTATTCTACAATGGGTACTGGTATTTTGCAAATGTAACTGAAAGAAGATAATTGTAGTTAGATATTGTTAAATGTAAAATACTAGGCAAAAAGTAGCTTTAAAAATATGCGAAATATAGGTTCGAAGATTTTCTCGGCGTTGATAAGATGACCTCTGAATTCTCTTCGGGTTTTCCCCGCGAAATTTACCGCCAAAAATATACGAAAAATATCTAGTACCGATTAACCGGTACGCCGGGTCGACACAACTGTTTTCAACGCCGGCACCTGTTATGATTCCCACTTTTAATATTCACAAGCCGGAATTCAAAGAGAGTGAAGTGACTAATTAAGTTAGTAAATGAATGGAGCGATTGCAAATTCTGTGGAGCGAAATAAATTTTAAATTTTAAAGGCTTTAATAATGATATAATTATTATTTATTCATAGTGTGATGAATGCTTAGTGCCTAGCGCTTCCTTTAGGAATAGAGTGGAGCAAAGTAAATTTCTTAGAATGCAATAATTTAATTCTTATGAGTCTTTTGTCGCAAAAATTAGTCATTTATAGTCATGAATTATCGATTAACTGCTTGTTCCTTCACTTTATTTGAGAGTTGATATCGCGGGAATAACTTTCTAATAGTACGTAGATTATACTAGATTATTTAAGGATAATAGTAATAAATAAATATTCAGTTTAATATTTGTATTATTTTTAATTAAAAGCCATTAAATTAACTTATAAAATGGATAGCTATATACTAAATGATTAGTTTTGACATGCCCCTACACTGCTATCCGTTTTGGCCTGCCAATGTAATTTTATATACCCTATTCAATGACATTGACACATATATTTTCATATTCCGCACATCTATGACCTGTAATTTCTTTCATCTTTCCTCTCCACCCTTCACATACCCATCGCGCATTTTCGCTCGGCAGTTATTCTCCTCCGAACACTTCCGATATATCCCATCTTCGGCCTTTTGTAAATATTATTTTTTTTTCTGTTCCTTTTCCTTGCTTCCGCTATCCCATCCATCATATTTCCCGTACACTGGTCTGAATACCAATACGCTCTCCTCTTCAGATGCAATGACGTCCAGCAAACTCAACGTGATGGAACTTGAAGGAATGGGGTAAGACATCTGGTGCATTTACTTCAAAGGGGATATTGTGAGTATAGTTACTGACTGTTTTCTGACCATCTTGGAGGACCTAGGTTAAAAATTCGTCGTAGAAGTATAGATTTTGATAGCTGCTCTGTTACCATTGCAAATCTATGTTACTACATTATTCACATGAAAAATATATTTACTTCACGACGTTTAAATCCCAACTGCCTAGAAATTGTTAGAATATTTTTATGATTTATTTAATCACACATTTTTCACTTCCCATCGCCATCTTAATTTCGTACCAAAATGATTCATCTTTTTTTGCACAACAGAAATAGAATTGTGAGGGACACTTTTTAGCTCACGTATAAAACAATTATTACTTTAGCATATGAAATAATTGTGGTCTATAGACGTTATTGTTCTGTTAAGCCATATTTGGTTTATAAGCAGGTGCCGGTTTAACTTTATTAAGAGCGGTATTTTGTATCGAGAACTTACATTATAATACTATTTATAATACAAGTATTTTCTCTTTCTTGAGCTCCACATTTAATATTACATTTGATTCTTGGAGTGTTGGTCCTTAAATTGAAATGAATTTTTTTTTTCAAAGTTCCGGTTTATTTAGAAGCCATTGCCTTTTTGCAATGTTTATTGATAGTAAGTAAACTAATATGATTCATAGTTACTTTTCAGTTTTGATTAATAATTAATAATAAATTAAATTAATATTATAATATTTAATGGTATATTTTATTTTATAATATAATTATTCCATACTTTAATTACCAAAATAATAAATCATGTACTTTTATTCAAACAATCCTTTGTTAAATCATTTTCAGTATCTAAAACATTGCTATTTTCAAAGTCAATAGTTCAACAAAAATTTATGATAAATTCTTTCAAAGCTGAAAATAGCTGTAATGAATGATCTTTTGAAAACCTCGTGTGGAAGACTGGACGATTTAAACTGTCTCATGAGGATACACGACCACTAAAGGGTAAATTTCGACGGAGGACAGGTGAAAGGGAAGGGCGACTGAGTGAGGCCTCGAATGAAAGGACCGGTGCCGAGCGATGTAAATTATGTGTTACGTATGTGTTAAACGTTTAGCTGGTAGCCGAATTGAGTGGAGAGCTTTGTTTAACCAAACCAAGGGTTGATGACTGCTGAGCTGTCAGCGATGATTCCTCTCTAGACAAAAACCATCTTAACGATTCAACTTGTCTTTCTTTCCCTGAAGTTTTTTCTCTTTCAGCCTAGCCTATAATAACAGATGCAGAAGAATTTTGTTCATCCGGATTAACTGGGACCGAAATTATCCTGATAAACCGGAAGCAATAGGAATATCAATTAAGACAATAAGCACTGTACTGTATTAGAAAAACTTACCATTTTATTTATCATGATATCCACCAAAAGCACAACTCTTCACAATAAAATACGTGCAAAAGAGAAATATATAGTTTTTGTCTACGAAGTAATCGCCTATATTCTATTATTTTCATTTTTTGTGACGTTAAACAGCTTCAAACTGCGTAATCGTTTCATTACGATAAGTTCAGCCGGTGCAGGGTCGATTTTTGTTTATTTTTACATTGAAAATTAAAATCTTATACGATACGTTTCGTGAAATATTGGCCCAGATCTTAGGTTCGGATAAACCGGAGAGGCGGATCATTGAGGTCCAGATAAACTAAGTTTTACTGTGTCGATATACTACCCCGCAAGTCGCCTTAATAGGCGTGTGGTATGTAGTGTGAGTACACCAACCGATAAATTAAATTCACAAAGAAAAGAAAGGCGTGTGATGTGTCCCACCTAAGGTTAATTTAAGTACATTATTTTTTGGACTTCTATTATATTTTATAAGAACCTACATTTGGAGTATGCTCTTATACGGAAGTGAGGCATGGACAATGACCGCAGCAAAGAAAGCAGGGATAGAGACCTTCGAAATGCGGTGCCACAGAAGAATGATGAAAATCAAATAGATCGACCGAGTTAGTAACGAGGAAGTCCTAAGAAGAGTAGGAGAGAAGAGAAGCCTCATGAAAACCTTAACAAGAAGACGGAACAACCTTATAGGCCACATCTTGAGACATGATGGCCTGATGAAGACAATCGTCGAGGGACAAGTGGAAGGAAAGAACGGAGAAGGAAAGCCTCGAACAAAATATATGGAACAAGTGAAGAAGGATGTGAAAGAGAAGAAATACGTAGGTGTGAAAAGATTAGCTTATAGGAGTACTGAGCGGAGAGCTGCGTCAAACGAATCCTAGGATTGTTGAAAAGTGATGATGATGATATTTTTTGGAGGAAATAAAAATTCATGCACCTATTCCTTCGTCAAAATATCACTCTCAATTTCTCGTTTATAACAGACCTAAAAATGTATAAAAAGTATATCAAAACGACTCGAAGGACGTCATATTGTTGCCTCATTATGTTTTTGTGACCGACAAACGATGAAATAATAGACCTATTTTGCCGAACGTATATGTGCAGGGGTCAGAAATGGCCAAAAATGTGATTGTATAGTACCCGGACGCTTTCATCCTACTTACTCAGCTTCAGAGCGGGTAGTTTCGTGTCAGGCTCACGTGTAAGGAAGCGCGTGATCTCCCAGACGGGAATATATGAGGTCGATGTGGTCTTACACTAGACGGTGGACGCGTTAGCACGCTCTGCTGCAGAGGGAAATGAAACGCTCTCGTTGGCCCCGGATCCATTTCTTCCCTTCCTCCTCAAGGCACTCTTGGGAGACGACTGCAAGAAGCCTGCGTTACTGGTACTCGTCTTGCCACTTTTTTTTTCGCGGAACGAATCGTAATATGTAGCACCAACTGTGCTATAGTTGTCAAAAAGCATTCTGATGATATTGTTAAAACTTGGTTTTGATAGAATTCTTTCCGCAAATTTTACGTTAAGTATAAAATAGAAAAAAAAATGGTTTGTAATGGTGGTATTATAAGAATTATGACACCTTAACGGAAAACGTATGTTAAATGTAGCACTTACTCTGCAAGATTTCCCAAAAATCATCATAATGGTTTCGTTATTGACTCGGTTTTGGCAGAACTCCCTCCATAGTTCTAAGTTGAGTAACTATAGGGAAATTAATAATGAAATTATTTTTATGAAAGAGGTAATGTTACGAGAAGTAAAATATATTGACGATAAAAGCATGTTTATCTGTCATATTGGCCATACTCTTAGGTGAAAATACTTGTTAAAATTTTTATGAGGGAGTCGACATTGTTATAAAAATTTCGAAAAAAAAAACGCATTTTTCTTGTGAAAGCGTCAATATATTTAGATGTGAGTGCAAGAATCGATCAGTAAAAGGTTGTTTTGAATTAGAAAATTTTAAACTTCTATTAGTGTTTTAATTCCTTTAGTTGAGAGAAGAAGGCATTTTCTTCCTCCCAATTCCATAGATGTCATGATTACGTAAAATCTGGTTATGCCAAGAAGATAAGGATAATGTGGCATGGAAGGGCATGAAAGCCTAGTGAATATGCTGTAGGGATTCTAACTGGAGGGTGAAAACTTCGGATACCCCTAACAAAAGTCCTGGAAGTGCGAGTTGGTCCAGGAAACGGAACTAAATCATTTTCCAGATTTTATGCCTCACACGCTTGCGGCTTAATTTTAGGTGACTTCTTGAGCTGATCGAAGAAATAATGTTGAATTCAGATCACCTTTAGAATTGATAAGTCTTACTTAAAATTTGAAGTCCGTCGCTATGACTTTAGATAGATAGATATTTTATTTGCTCTAGGATTGATTAAAATTTGGGTATTACGATCAAAAAAAGAAACTAATAACTTGTTTTTTTCCAAACACTCCGTGAAACAAGTGACTTTGTACCAGTCACGCACAAAGGTGCCAGCTAAATGCACCAAGGACCAACAAGTGACTGCGTACAAAGTCACCTGTTTCGTTCAGTGCTTTGAAATTCGTAGTCGCCGACTAGAGTGAAAAAGTAGGGTTTGTAACTCAGACTAGGCTTAGTAAGCACCACCTCCGCCGCATGTGATACGGTATGGACTTATGACATCAACGCCTTGTTCGGTAAAACCAAGGAGGTTGTAAAATCTGGAGGCGCTGTTTCCGAGTGTTTTTTTTTGGCTTGGTCAAAGTTCCGCCATCTTAGATTGAAAATTTTTGGACTCCGTCTCCGTCTGATATTTTGAGGGGGCTAAGATTTGTTCTAAAAATTAACTAAATTAAGTTAAAAGTGCTGCCATAATCATTAGTATTTCGCCGGTGATTGTGATGGCATTTTTCTAATCATTCGGGATACTTCTGTTAATGTATAAACTCTGCTTCTGTTAGCCACTTTACTGGTGGGGATGTCCTTGAAAATATACTTAATTGCGGTATTAGTTTAATTCAGTTGCCTATAATAAAATTCAATACCTGTATAAGGTTAATGACTAGTTTACTGTCGTAAAATTTTATTTTCAGCTGAGCTGGTTGTAGAGCGTAACCGTGGTGATTGATAATAATTTTTCCCTGGGAAAAGATATTTGAGGCTCAACTTCGCGAAGTCTACCAATAAAGTAAGAAAAAAGGTTTAAATTGTGCGTTACACAGTTTATTTTAATGCATTAACGATTTATGACCAAACATTTCACCAAATCGTTAGCGGTGACCCTTATCAAAGTGCGCATGGCTTGTCCTACCCAAGCACCCCCATTCCAGCCAAACTTCGCTCCACGCTCGGAATCTGTCCTGCCCCCTCCAGATATTTACATCCACCTTGAGTAAAATCCACGAATATTACAAAGGAGGATCCTCAAGACGGTCTCTAAAAGTGTTGTCACCCACCGCGCAATTGAATGGGTTCACAAAAATCGCCACTCGGACAAATTGATCCGAGTTTCACGGGGAGACAAGGTATAATTAAGGGTATTAACCGAAATTTACATTCATGATGTGATATATCAAATCATTCATAACTTTCCAATGATATTCCTCGCAATTACGAACATTATGATGTAAAATATTGAAAAAAAGTGGATCGCATCGCACTCATCACCGCGCCGCGAATGTTTTTGTGAACCAATTGAAATGCGACCGAAGTGAGAACAGAAATCAGCTTTCCATGGGAAGGACTTGGACCTCCTCTATGCAAGCCCCTTTGGTTAATACTTATCCCGACGTTCGCTTGGTGGCGTAACTGGCCAATACGCCTGCCCAGCAATTGGAAGATCCGGGTTTGAATCCTGACTAAGTCAAACATTTTTTCATGGTGAAATTCATACTTGATGTATTTAACTTTTTTTTTCCTTAGAATTTTTGATATTTTTAACAAAATATTCTGTGAAAATTAATAAATGGATACTGAAATATAATCAGGTTGATAACGAAGATCGCTATTTGTATTGTTTTTCTAGAATTACAATTCGCTATGCGAAAGCAGCGGTAAAAAAACATAGATGCATCTCATAGCAGGCGTGTTCCATTTAGTTTCCATGAGGAGAGAAGTGCGTTGGATTTCCAGTCGGAACCCGATTCCGCACTTCATCTTCAGCAGGACGTTGGAAGCCTCGCTCCTCTGCTTCCAACCAGATGTTACTCCCACGGCCAAGACGTCAGTTCCTTCGGGCCTCGAATCGTGGCAGTGTCATTTCCGTAAAGTTTAGCGTCTCTATGCTAGAATCAACCGACTTGGATGTTCGAGTGTAAAAAAATACGCGACTAAAAAAATCTCTTGCGCAGTGATACACTCCCGTGGAAAAAGATGGAACGCATCACTCCTAGACTCACAAGACCCTCTGAGATATGGATATATCTGAATAAAAAAAAGATGTGCATGGTACGCCAAACAAATTCCTCTAGGCTTCCATCCTCTGACGTCTCTTTTAAAAATAGATAAGAGCGTGCTGGATATCTTCGAAGGGATGCCCCATTTTCAGTGCTCCCTTCGCTGTGATATGGAGAAAAAGCTTCCTCTTCTTATGCCCCTTGAAAGGTATCAAAAGGGCATCATCGAACGCGCGAACTGTAAGTTTAATCTCGATTTTGAGGTCAGTTAATGCTGAAAGACATCGATGTTATACTATAATGTACGAAATTTGTCAGATCCCTCTAGATTTTCTTATAATTAATATTAAAAATACGAAGTAGTGGAAGAAATGTGGAGAATGTACATTCAGAGGACTCTGAACAATCTCAATTGAAGTTAATAAAAAGTAACCTTTTTTTTCATGAGATGAATGCGCGTCAGCATGTTGCGTTTTGAATTTTTGAGTTATTAGTAAATGATTGCTGTAATTGGAGGCAAATCACGTTTGTATTATAGATATGGCGCTAGATTCGGCTCAAATATCTAAGAAAAAGGATGAAAGTTGATCTCTCGACCGGCTTGTATACCTACCTATCGATAATATCTCCAATATATTAGCTTATAAAGTTGTGTCATGAGCTAGGTCTAACCAATCTTATGATTCTCGACCACAGATGATTATAGTGATCGCTCTTGGTGATCCGTTTGATAAATCTTTTTCCTATAAATGTGTGTGTATAAAACTAGATATCACCATAAACGTATCCAGCGTACAAATGAGAAGTCATGAATTTAAAAAAAAACCTCAACTGTCCCACTAGGTCACCACGATCCTGAAAGATACGTCCGCAGCATTATTTAATCAGCTCGCAAAAGAGACGCGGCATTTGGGACAAGGGAAAAATGATTTATGGTTCTCATTTTAACTTGAAAGCTCGGTGAGGGAATAGGAGGGAAAAAGACACGGCTGGAGTATTATATGCTCTTTCTCTCAGCGTAAAAAGTCCATTCTCCCTTGGTTAACCGTGGTGGACAAACAGCGATGGTCTAGAGCCGGCAGCAATGATAGAGTTAATTGAATTATGAGGATCAAAAGTGACAGACTAGGCTCCCTCCAGTGGAAGAGAGTCACTGAAGGTCGTGCAGACCCGAGAGTAAATTTATGGCCTGGTCTCTGCGACGACTATGAAGTCCCATTGCACTGGCACATGTACTGGTGGTGTACCTATATATACACCACCCGCGCCGTAATCCAAAGGGAACTCTTTTCATTTAGTTTGGCAATCTTGAATCTTCATGGGGGTCCCCATAACCGAAAGACGGATTTACGGAAGACGGAAAAAAGACGGAAATTTAAGCTATCAACTTGATATATTCAGATCTGGATCTGGATGGAATAGAATAGGATCAACTGTATCTAAAATTTATTTACTACGCCTCATTTTTGTGTCATATACAAGTATTTTATTTTAGAACAAACCGCAATGGTGGAATCTGCATAATATACATGTTATGCTCCGACATTTTCAATGTGGTAGCTCAAGGTTTGGAAGTAATCTCCAAATAAAAAGATAAAAAACTGCATTAGAAAGTAAAAAATTGGAGAATATAGCGCGGATGATGAGGTTTATCAAGGTTTATAAGAAATGAGAGTAGAAGACGCTGATAGATGGGTAAGGGTTGGCAAGCAATATCAATATCTAATCCTTATAGTCACCTACGTTCGATTCTCCGAGCGTAAGTATTGAAATTCAAAATCTCTATTACGTTAGATGCAAGTATTTCACATTTGATAAACAGACAGTAGCCTAACGGACATTTTTGGGATGGCATTCGGCGATTTTGGGATCGTCATCTCGGAAATTTTTGAGATTATATTTACAGGTTTAGAATCGTTACAACTTCCAAGTAAAAAAATATGTAAAGAACACGCCTTTTCCAAGAACAGTATAAAATAAACTAAAAAAATAAAATAAACTTTTCATCCCTCGGATAAAAGATGGCATATTAAGGATTGACACGGAACATTTATGTCTAATCAACATTTATACCAAAACTTTATCCTATGGGTGATGAAAAGCTTTTTTTTTTATTTAAAGTGCTTTTTATACTATTTTTTGTGAGAACAGTTCTTTTATATTTTAATTTTATTTACTTCTGTTTCGTTTAAAACAGAAGTTTTGAAGAAACTTATACACAACGCTATCTGGTGAGAAAATGTAAAGCTATTTTCCGAATGGATATAAAGTTCTTTATTTTGGGCGTAATGTGATAAAATTTCAAATATATGATCATTGAATAACGTATTGTCATCCTAAATAATAAAATGTGAAATGTATCAAGCCTATCCGGCAGTGGAAAGTTGGGCAGAAATCACTTGCAATATTCCACGGACTAAACGCAAACAGACGGAGCACGTTTAGAAACGCCACGGTATAAAAGTGATCATTACGACCGGTGAAGAAGTAGGGATGCGAAGTTGATGTAAGAACCATAAAGATGTGAACAGAGCACTGCTGGAATGAAAGTTTGAAAAAAGGAACCATAACAGTCAATCCAAAATATTTTCGAGACAGAAAGATGATTCCAAGATTGTTATGGATGAAGGAACGACATTTACCCAGCTCTATTGTTAATGGGAGTGTAAAATAGATAGAATAATCCAGATAAAGCTCGTTAATCATTTATTTAATGAATTCCTTTAAATGCCTTTACCTAATCGTACTTTTTCTGTTTCCCCAGCTGTAAAAAATGTCGAGCTGCTTTTCAGTTTTAATGACCTATGGAAGAGACTATAAATTTACTTCATCAATGGAAGGTCCAGATATGTTTCGCTTTTGTACCTTAATTGGTCCCGTCGGGTATTGACCCCGGCTGGATTTTCTTAGATGATCTTTTAAATAAAACAACCCCGTTCGTGATTGGAAATTTATTCTGGTCTGTTATTTCTTGTAATTCTACCGCTGAGTACAGTTGGATTTTCATAGTACTGCTTTGTTTCGCTGTAACCGTTGTTTTGACCCGATGCGACAGTGAGCGCATCAAATTTTTTCCCCTTTGACTTGACACTTTTTCTGTTTTAGTCTTATAATAGTCTGTTTTATATAGCAGGCTGATCTATTCAAATGTTGTAAAGGTTATTACAGTTCCCTCTTTTTATAAAATCCATGTTTCTATACATGTTCTCTGCACAAATATTGATACCGTTTTCTATGCATCGGCCATAGCTTATGCAATGTTTATTGTGTATCTTAATACAAATTTAGCAATAAAAATGTATACATAAAATGTACGTATGAACCTTATTCGAACAACTTTTTCAGGGAGTAGCAGTGACACCAATATATCGACAAAAACTTTGTTAGTCACAATAGACTAAACTCGGGTCATGATGACACGACGCGACCAGTTACGTAGGTTTTGGGGTGCGACCAATTTAGGGTTAATGCTATATTTTTAGGAGATGGCTTTTCAAATCCTCATTTTCATGAACAGTCTTATAATTGTACGTACTTGTATAAGATCGGGGAAGATTTTAGTTCATCTATACCACACATGTAATTTGGTCATATGGTGATTAAATCCTCGTCATGGTGAAATAATCGTGATCAAAAGAAAATGAATATGCTTCAAACTGTTACGCCGTGACTTTTTTATTTACTAGTATAGGAATGCTGTGATTGAAGGCATATCACATTGTATTCACAAATATGGCGCTAATATCGGCTCACTTAACTGGGAAAATGTATTAACTTTTCAAGGATGGAAATCTCTGCACTCTGAATACCGCAGTTTTTCTATCTAATATCGATGGAAAATCTCGTGGGTCTTAAGGAAAACCTTTTCTTTAGAAAAATATTAAAAAAGTATAATGTTTTAGTTCAAAGAGGGTATGTCTCCCATAATTTGCGGTTCTAGTGTTTAATGCTAAATTACCGACTTGATTGACGTGAAGACCGAAATTGTGATAACCCGGCTTTGGAAAATTAATTTTACCATAAAGAATTTTTGCTCCTTGTGTGAAGTTGCGGTTGACGGCGTGTGGTAGGCTATTGATACTCCCTTTTTAATTTGTACTTACGTGTAGCATAAATTGATAATACCTATCCTCATTCTTTATTCAGGAAAATTCTGTGGTATTTTCGCAATGATTCCCCATTTAGTTTGGATATGGAAGATTAATATAGAATGATAAATGAATATGTATTGTTAACATTTTTTTTCAAACCATTATCCCATTGATTTGGTAACTAAAATCAAGCTTAGATTTTTCTTGTACCTATAAAGCAACAGAGTGATTTGGATTCTTAGTGTTAATACGGATGGTAGCAAAATCAATGATGAAACTCGCAGCATGAAGCGTTGGAGCATTCTCGTGGAGAAATTTCAGGACAATATAGGCGATGGGGACAATATTTATTGTCATCGAGAAGTGAAAGGTCGCGCTAATTTGATTTGTACGGATTCCTTCCGATTGATTGTAGCGGAACCGGTGAAGTGGGATAATTGGCCAAACAATGCTTTTTCTCCCAATGAATCCATCAGAATTTCCGGCCTTTTACTGGATTGGAGCCTTATTCATTGTTCACCATCCTCCCACGTAATTGAATGGCGCTGGTTGGCGTCAGAATGTTATGGTTACGGTCGATGGATAACCTATGAGTAGGCATATATGCGGGGGACGTACTGTGTACAAAATTTCAACACGAAAGTGAGGAAAAACTCAAGTGTAATTTTACTCACACTAAAATGTAGGTAGTGGATTTCTCCACCTATTGTAAATTTAATTTAAGCCATTCGTATTAGATGTGATTTGCCACGTAGAAATATCTATTAATTTTCTAAAGATTTTTCTTTGGTAAAATGAATAGATATTTCTTATGTGTGACAAGTTTCAAATTCCAAATATTTCTTTGGCGAGGTCGTACTTTAGACTTTTCCATGCAGAATAATATCTAGGTTTCGGCAATGATGTATTTCATTCCGTTGTGTTAACTGCATTGGCACCATTTTACTCACAATCAGTAGAAGTGTGAGAATGAACAGGCACGATGGCGGCGCAGCTGCTAAAAGCAGAAGCCAACATTGGCATCTCATCTCCGGTATAAATATGGGGCATTGGAACAGCAATTAAATGAATAAAATATTAAATGAAATAGTAATTTAATGAATAAATACTTATAAATTAATTTTAACAAATTTTTCATATTTTTTTCATCGTAGTTGTAGACTGATGTGATACGGCTAAAGTTTACAATGTAAATTGTTATCGTAAAAGCAAGCGCTATTATCACAGTCAGCCAATCAGACCCATCATATGCATCAAGTGACACATGTTTTTGACATTTAAATCTCGGCCTCAAGAGCAGAAGTTAAACTCTGGCGTATATATTTAATCACCGCCTTTTTCCTTGTTTACCACGGTCGTATATTCCTGGTTGTTATTTTAAAGCACCTGTTGTTTTTCTCACATCACGTAGACGCAGAAAAATATGTAGAGGGCGCTTTTTATGAAAGCAATTTTTTTATTAAGATTAAAAAAACATCAGAGCCAGAGAAACTGATATATAATATGTTCTGTCCACAAGATGACATAAATTTAATGCATTTTTAATTTTATAATTTTATCTAGGAACAATAATGCATAGAGAATATTTTATCAATAACGATATAAATATTTTTTCAACACATCGGATGTGAGCAGTTACCTTTTCTACCAGATTATCCGCAGGAAAGGAACACTGAATATTTGTGGAATAGGAATTGAAAAAAAAACATGCAATGCAATCTATGCTCGATTTTAACGTTGCATTTTGCTAAAAATATCATGACATTTCGGCTGTTTCATGCATGATCATTTTAAGAAGTTCGGAAAAAAATATCGTGCATTGAAATTTCAAGTTAATATCCAATACATCGAATCAACGATTTTCTCGCTAAAAAAAAAAACCATATGCCATGATCGACTGGATTTATTCATGCTGTCATTACGTAAGACGTGAAATGGCGTAAAATGTGTTCGTGCAAGAATGTTTTCCTTTAATGAATGCATTACCATTAAAATTTCAAATACCGAGTAATATTATAATAAAATTAAATTCAAAATGATTTTTACAATCGGTAAACCAATAATGAATATCCATTACACTACCAACATCAAATATTAATTTTTGAAACTAAACTGAAACTCATATCATTGCGAATAATGTAACACAACAAACATACGCTCATGATATTTAATCTGTTTATAATTTTCTCCATGAATCAAAAATTTCAAACACTATTATATGATGAAAATTATTATCTAATTTGCCAAAGGCAAATTTAGCAGTATTTTTATGGTTCAAATAATTTCTTTACCAGTAAAGCTATGTATTAAACTATTCTTTCGGCTATGATTTTTTCCATGCAAATATAATTTGTTATTGATTATGGTACCAACCTTTCAGGGCCGCTTGCATGATCCTCCGGCAGGGTGGGTTACCGCACCAGATAAAAGGAAAAGGAAATAATCATTGTAGAAAGCTTGGCGGAACTCTTGGAAGAAAATTTATAAAATACGTTCTGAGCGCAGACTTCTCCACCGCGAAGATAAGGCCTGGGCTTGTGACGATGCAAGTAATCCATGCCTACCAACCGTACTTTAATACATATCGGCGAGGAAAACAAGATAGCGGTGAACCACCCTAGTGCTTCTTGCCAACACAAGTGAACCTTGTTCCACTGCGCATGAACTCCCCCGATTTTAAATAACAGCATTTCGCCGGCTTCTCAAAACTTTTCCACCTATTACCCTGTGACATCATCTTATATATGCCCCAAATCTCCAGCAAATTGTCTCGAGATTATGGTGCTAAGTGATGAGGGCACTTTAGGAGACCGTTCATTGGGTCATGATTAGTGAAACGGCTACAGTTAACAATACTTCAACCCCAAGGAGGAGCAGATTTATTCAAGTTGTTGATGTCTCAATTTGATAAAAGTTCATTGAACTTTATCTCCTATGTGAGCAAACCTTTATCGGGGATTTTATTGGTGAAGTAGCTAGAGCATTGGCTTCCCAACCAGTGGGCTCAGGTTCAGAACCCAGAAACAACAGGGAATTATCAGTGACTGCCCGATCCCTGATTGATAGCTTTCTAGAGGCCACTTCCAGTAGATCATTCCGTCCATCGCTGGGACGTTAACGTATGGTCCCCTTGACGCCTCTTGTTGAGAGAAGGCTAGTGTAATCGCCGGGTCTCTCTTCAACCTTCCTTCCCTACCCTTCCCTAACGGCGAGAAAGACTTTGGCTTTCGGTCGCCTCCTCCAAGTACTATAGAAACGGTAAAAATAATGAAAGTACTTGTCTATTTCCACACTCATTCATTTCAACCAACCCAGATTTCGGCATAACGTCTCTGGGATTTGAACCTTGAAATTAACATTACGTGCCGAGACCTGAGTCCGTTGAAATAAATAAGTTTGGAAGTTGACAAGTACTTTCACTACTTTATGCATCAAAGATTTCCACCAAATTACGCCGAAAACTTATATTTTACCATACTAACCTTAAAAAACTGCTGCGTTTTAAAATATATTCAGTATTTCGCACACAACGTCGCGACTCTTCCGTATTATATTCACTGTTTTCACCAAACTTCGGGGACAAATTCCGTCGGAAATATTTCCACCCTCACATGGTAAGGAAGATTTCTTCTCGCATTCCTCACAAACTTCGCAAAGTATGCACTAGGAGGAAGTGCCGGATGAAATAGCTGGGAGATATAACCGCATTATTGCGTTTTTTACGCGTTTTGCTAAGGATGAGAGGGAAGGCGGATGGAGACTACTTTTGCGACGCGTCTATTCAATTTCGCGATTCTGCAAACCAGATCCGGCGACGGAAGCAGACGGCGAGGCTGGAGCAGCGGGCGTTCTGGCGCGGAGTAAGCGGAAGGCAGGTTGAATGCATTGGGTCTAACGGAGGTTCCTCTCGTCTACTGGTGGAATGCGATTAGGTCAGCAGGACTAAACCGTGCATATAACACCATTGAATCTAGAATAAGGGTCATAAAGCAGAGTAGATAATGCCTGAGGCTCTTCCTTAAGCTTGAATCACGAGAAATGTTGCTTTGTGCCTGTTCAACACTATCATGCCCGACCAACCCTCACACTCTATTTAACCATAGTAGGCCAATTTGACTTAATATGAACTGGTTTGCATGTTTTACACAAAATATTTAATTCCTTCCCAGTTTCTATATTAATATTGTTTATAAAGCATTTGGGTGGGTAGTAGAAAATTTAATTAGGATAAAAATATTAAAATTGTAGTTGCTTTACAATTTCTCTGGTGTCAAGGGAAACTAGCTTCCACAAATTTGTAAATACCCATCACTTTTCCTCTGAAAGGTTTGGGTGGCACATTGAATTTCAATGGAATCAGGTGAAAAACTAATAACATTAACATTTTGACAAAAATCAGTATAAAACACACGGTTGCATTGAATACAAATGATCAGTGGAAAGGCATCAAATGAATTTGAAGGTCTGGGTCAAAATGAGCCATCCGGGCATGGCAGGTATGAGTGATGAGGAAAATTGAAAAAATAATAATATCAGGCCTAAGTTTTGCAGTGGTAAACGAAACTTAATAATTAAAAGTGATGAAATATGTGTCTAAATTTTTCTTCCTTTCAAAATAATCAACATAAATATTCTCTTTTGGGTCCAATTGACCCAGCCGGGCATTCTGGTGTAAAGTCAGAGTACCTATATTTCATTCTGAGGTTCAGAGTATAGGTAAGTCACCTATAGTAGCGAGGACTCGTGGATAAAACAGAATTGTGCCTGGCATCCACTTTTGTTTTTGGTATCTTTCATTCGTGAAATATAATAGCAATCAAAACAACAATTTACCAAGATAAGTCCTTGCATTTTGAACCTCCAAACTTCACCGTTAAATATTTGTACTTGGCAATTTAGTTTGATTGTATGATTTGATTAAGAACGTCCGTGCTTGAGATCCTGTATATTACGTATGTGGTTATGAAAACTAATAATGGTTTTTTAGTGCCAACAATAGAATGCCTGAAACCATTCTGGCCGAAATCACTCGGTTCTCGAATTTGTTCGAGATTTTCTATACCTTGTTGTTTCTTGTCACCATGAACAGCTTCGTTTTTTGCTGTTCAAAATCAAGCGGGCTACATAGAAAAAGTCCCACTCCGTCTCGTTGAAGTTATATCAATTGTTCCCATTTCAGGGTGCGCTTAAACATGTTCTGAAATATGTCTGCAGCGCAATTATGAACGGAGAACGATGATATCTTTACTTTTTCAAAATAAAATTTGCAATCAAGAGAGATGGTATTTTAAGAAAGACGAAATAATCTCATTGGCCAATTCTTGAGGCCTATAAAAGGCAATCATTGAAGGGCACGTAGATGGCGTGAATCGAAATGCAATAACTCGAATAATATCTATTGGAGAGGTAGAGTAGGATACGAAAGAGAAGAAATGCATAGATGTAAGGGCATTAGCTTACAGGAGAATGAGGTGGAGAGCTGCATCCAGCCAATCTAAAAATGTTTGATAAGTGATGATCATGAATATGTTAATTTACGCAAAGTTATGGTAATGTAAATTGGGCGTAATTTAAGGCAGCATGTGTAATTATAGAGTAAGTGACTCTTCGGCTAGGCTTCACATTTCACAGAATGATCTTCACATTTTCAAGACTTCAGGGGGATAGTACTGGTGAAAAGTATTTAATTTGGTACAGTATTGTAAGCTTCTAAGTAATTGACAATAATTATAATATCATTAGTGAGCTAGAAGACTGCCCAAACACTTCTTAATTTCACAGGAGACCTAACGTTAAAAGCTGGATGTTGATAGTACATTTAGTTTGCTCTTCTAATCAGTCTGTACATTTTTCCATTTTGCTTGATAAGAAAAAAAATATTCTCCCATACATTCGCTAAATCCTTCGATAAACAGTGAAGTAGTTACTTATTGGAGATTGTTAGTCTGGTTGATCTAATAGTTCCAAATTTTTGCTGAGAATTTAGTGTGCGTTTGATACTTCTTGATGATATTGATTGAGGCGGCTAATACCTTGCGGAAGATTTATATTCCAGAAAGATTATGAATACTTTCTATAATTCACTTATTAAATTGGCCACATTTTTTCTATCCATTTCACTCTCCTTCACCACCAACGGATTATCCAAAACAAACCTCCCTCACAACGGTAACGTTGTAGTCAGTCTAGGTTATAATGCAATGCAGTGAAGCATGTTGTATCTAATAGTATTTTAATATAATTAAAATGAATTTACAGAGTTTCATCACTTTCATGTTGGTATTTTCTTAATATTTCACGAAATCCGTGATTAATCTTTCCTCTTTATCACTCGTGAATTAGAACCCTGTACAAACGATTCTTGATCTCACGAAGGCCTTAAACTTCAAAATTTGGTTCCTTCTCCATATTTTTTTCTTGCTTTACAAATTAGTTGGATTATTTTCCAACGTTTACTCTCTCCTCGAGAAAAAAAGAAAACTTCCCATTAATTTTAGCCGTCCTTTAAAAAAAAAAACAGTCCTCTTTGGACATGGCTCGCCAGAACGCAAAATAATTGCCGAGGCTATTTAATTTAATTTGCGACGTCTGCTGGCATCTACTCCCTTTCTCGTTTAAAAAAAAATAAAAAAAAGAACTCGTTTTGTGGACGACCGGCCCTCATTTTCCCGTCCGTTATATTTTCCGCTGCTTAAATAGAGCTCCGATTGCAATCTGGCGGTCAAATACTCGTCCCGCTGTTGGCGTCTGTCTAAATAGGACTCGCCAATCCTCTGAGGGACAGCCAGAGTTGAGTTTTTTCTCGGTGTCCCTTTTGGCGTGAGAGATAAGGGGGTCTTCCGGAGAAAGAGAGAGGGTTAAGGGTTAAGTTTGGGTTGCTTGTGGAAGGGGCGAACGTTTCAGATGGGGGTAGGTTTACAAAGGAAACCCTGAAAGTGATGCAAAACTGTGGAGCTCACTCCATTAATTGTTGGGATGCACGTCGAATAAAACCCAAATCTCTTTTGAGGGTGATTGCTCAGTGAAATTGAAAGTCACTCAAGTCTTTCAAGCAGTTTGTTCCTGTAGAGAGCCATTACCTCCATAGAGTAAATATTACAAGCTAATCATAAAAGAATGGCGTGGTTTTAAACATGGTTTAGATGAAAATAAAGTTACTTACAGTTTTTTAACCTTTTTTTTCAAATCTGTCGTTTGAAACGGTATTTTTTCTCATAATTATTAAATGTAATATGTGCGCCCTCAGTCGCTCGCCAAGAGAGAAGCCCGGCATCGAAATTAGCCTACACATATGAAATGCGCTGAGAGTACCACGGCTTGAAGTACCCTCCTCATGGCACTCAAACAGGGATAACACAGCATCTGTAAATTCTCTGCTACCCCATCCCTGCAATAAACTAAAGGCTTACTTAAGGCTAAACTACTCCATTCTGCACTTTTATGATAACCTTTGGTCGTTAAAATTTTATTTTATAGAATCCATATCTCTATGAGGGTGTTACTCCGCTAATTATACCCTTATTTTTTATCGGGATATTCTGTTTATATGGCAGAATATTCATGATTTGTAGCTAAGTCATAACAAATAAGTTATGCAAATGGTTGTTTTATTTGTTTCTCAATTACTAATTATTGACTTACGAATAATTACATATGCCGAACTTTTATTTAATGACTCAATTTTTATTTAAATGATGTAAAAAATGCATACGCATTGTAGAGGTCTATATTTTTTCATAAAATTTAGGCGCGTCAAGGGTTTCTCGTAATCTCCTCCAAACTCGGTTACTCAAAAGTTTGCATTCATTGACTTTAAATACATATATGATCGTGAGAATAATTTCACATTTTGATCACAAGTTTTCATATCATACGTTAGCCGACTTATCAGGTTTTGATTGCGTTAAATGTTGCAGATAATGCGGGGTTGGGTGGATTTAATGAAGGTCCAAATTAAAAAAAATTACTCCTGTATAAACATAATGAGAATGCATTTCGAGCACGGAGGTGTGAGTGAGAGGAAGTTGATGCACGCCCATTAATGTTTAACGATGACCTTCATTCGCAGCAGGTCGACGTTTCATTATTTGTTTACAGATTATTGGATTTTGTGTTGCTTACTGATGCTCTTTGCTTATCTCCACATGGAAAATAGTAATTATTGGGTAAACGCAAGGGATAACCTATCTAATATTTGATATGAAAGCATCAATCCACCGTTACTAATTCGACACAGTTTATTGGCTTACGTGTTTTGCAATGAATTTGTGGTGTATTCATGACTAATATCTTACAAGTGCATTATTTTATGGATTTTTAGCCCTTGGGGAATTAAATTTTTCCTTTAGTAACGTTAAATCATGTCTCTATGTAGGATGTGGAAAAATTTAAACCGACTATAGCTACGATAAAAGATTTGGTTCTTTTTCATTGTTAATAAATCATCTTAATTGTTAATTTCCTTTTGGAATATTCTATTTTTCCACACGGCCTCTAAAAATATTAAATTTATTCTTACTGCATGCTTAATATACGAGATTTATGTAACAACGGTTAGTCTGCCATTTTTACAGTTACTATAGCATTGGGGTATTTATTAAGTCTATTTTGGCTCACATGTAACACAGCATATGCATTGAGGAAGTGTTATGCACTCACAAAGTCATGAAGTCACTTTAATATGCATTGAATTGCGGCATTCAATATGCATTAAAATAAATTTAAGTTTTTATATTCGCTCTATTCATGGATAAACTGATGAAAAAAGGTACTTGCTAAAGTGCTAGTAATTGCCTATTAGTGTTTAGAATATTTTTCAACTGAAAGGGTATCAAGTAGGTTATCTATTTTGGCAAAAAGTTGGTGCATTTGGGTGATGATTTATTAATTCATTGGTTTGCGCACTGTTGCATCATCACTAGAGTGAATTTAAATGATAAATTTCGTTATATCGACCCCTTTGCGCCCAGAAAATATCTGCTCTCCATTTTGAAGATAATTTGTGATTTGGTCCTCTCGTCATCTAAAAATATCCTTTTAAAATATTTAGGGGATGTATTCACTAATCGGTTTTCTCAAAGTGACCCGTGGCTACATGGCTGCCTTGGTCGGTAACGAGTCAAAATCTGATGATATCCATTTTATACCAGCGTAGAAAGCATTAAATCTCAAGGGAAAGCATAGTTCATGTTTAAAGAAAGTTAAAATATTTATTTCAATGCCATTATATTTGTTATTCTGCTATACTTGCATCTAATTTACAGACACTTTGAAGTTCCAAAGTAGTTCTTTAAAGTACCCCTCTCATTCAGCAAGTAATCAGACTTCTCTTTCATTTTGATACCCACCCTTTGTACGTATTGTATATGTTAAATATGATTGTTACTTATCAGATTATTTTTATTCTTGTTTTTTAATTAATGTATACATGAGTATTTTGTTTACACACCGAATATAAAGGCCTTAGTGCTTTTTTGGTGTCAAATAAATAAATAAAGTAGGATTTTTTCTACCAAACAAGATTTAAAAATTGAAGAGATGAATTAATGAAGTCATGGATTAGGTAGCAAAACATTAAACTGCATATCTGTAAAAATTTGAAATCATTATATTAGAAAGTTTTTCTTCGAGAGCCTCATTTGCTCAACACGATAGGGTGTGGCCAAATGGCTACAGTGGGCGGAAATCGATTAAATACTAATAAATCATTTTCAGAGTATTTCCGAAAAATAATATGAGCTCCATCTATTTTAGCATATATTGGTTCGCATTCGCATATGGGCGTCCGCATTTACACTTTGATAGTTTTTACGGTACTTTATTAAGTTTCCTATTATCAAACTCTCACGATAGACTAATTAACATTTTTACTTGTCTTATTTAATTCCAAAACACGAGGATATACCTGAATGGAATTGTATAGGAGTGCGTAAGCTTTGTTTTTTTTAGAGTTAGACAACACTCTTCAAAGTAATTGATTCAAATTTTTTAAGTTTATGATTACGTTTCTCTCCTTTGAAACAGAGTATATTTAGAAGCCTCGATCCGCATTGATAAATGCAAGTTTTTTTTTCAACGGAAAGACCCTTCTCGCTTAATTTAATTTTTACCCCTTTTTCAAAAAGACTACGATGAGCTGGCATGTGGAGTCTGAGAGAGATCTTTTGAGATCCAACTTTATATTTGAACATCATCCTCGTGTTTTCTTTAATCGCTATTTTTTCATTTTTTCTAGATTTAAAGAAAAAAGGCATTTCCCGAAATACAGGATAAACTCTTGCTTTGATTCCAGTTTTAGGCTCCAATTTTCCTAAAATTACCTCTCTGCGATATTCTTGTGAATGTTTACATTTTCCAACGAAAAAAAGGGGATGTATGCGAGGAAAGGAAAGGCAGTAAAAGAGTTTATTAGCACTGGTGATTAAATAACTGGTGCTTTTGAGAAGAGAGATTAAGTTCTTGTGATGAAATAGTATTCAATAACCGAATGCTATCAAAAATTATGTGAGTGCATATCTTCTTTATGCAGCACTCAGACCAACCCTAGCGTTGAATATAGCTTCATTTAATTTTTCTTTCACTTGCAGGTCTTGTATGTGACTGAGAATCTTTGTTTTGATTTTTAAAAAAATTGTTACCTTATTGACTGGATGGATTAATTTACGGTTACTAGGTAGAGATTTTTTATTTGATGTTCCTCCGAAACACTTTAAAAGAATTGAGAGTGGCTATTCGATGGAATTGTGATTTTATGGTTAGTTAGTGGTTAAGTAGTGGTTTATACACCATATAGAAATATTAATTTTTCATGACTATAATTAAATGAGACCAAAAACCTGTGTTATCATTACTCTATGGGAGAAATGTGACTATCAACAAAGAATTCAATAGTTGGAGGATTTGAAATCTGTTACTATGGAAGAATGATGGAAGCAAAATGGAACGACCGAGTGAGAACATAAAAAGCAAGATGTTCAGAAAATTTTTCTAAAAAGAAACGTAAGAATACGACGGGATAACGGTATGTCTATTTGATGGAATTGTGATTTTATGGTTATTTAGTGGTTAACCCCTGAACCCCGTCATTCGTACCCACTACTCGCCCTTTAAATTTCGTATGCCGCCGTCATGCGTACCCAGTACGCTTCCTGAACTTCTGTATATAATATTTTTATCCATAAGATATTGTATTTTAAATTAATACTAATTACTTCACATTTTGAAGGAATATTTTTACTAAAAAAACTAAACTAAAGTAAAGTCTCTGTAAATATTTTTACTAATAAAATATTTACAGAGAATTTATACTTGAAGTTTTTTTTTCAATAGTGGTTTATACATCATGTAGAGATATTAATTTTTCATGACTATAATTAAATGTGGCCAAAAACCTGTGTTATTGTCTCTCTATGGGAGACATTTGGCTATCAACAAAGAACTCAGGAGTAGGAGGATTTGAAATTTGTTGCCATGGAAGAATGATGGAAGCAAAAGGGATCGACCGAGTAAGCACATAGAAAGCAAGATGTTCAGAAAATTATTCTAAAAAGAAACGTAAGAAAACGACGGGATAACGTACGCAGGCACTCAATAAAGCATGGCAGTTTAATGAAAAAGATCGTTGAAGGACAACCGGAAGAAAAGGCAAAGAATGATTCACATAAGACAGCTTACCAAAGATGCGCAAGAGAAGAATTACGCTAGTATAAAATCGTTTCCGGTTTAATTTTGCGGAATAATGGTATATCCATTATTAAAGCACAAATGGTAATGTCCACACTATTTTATTTATCACTTAACCGACCATGGTTTCGACACTTGGTGTCCTTGAAAATCCAAGTGTCGAAACCATGGTCGGTTAAGTGATAAATAAAATAGTGTGGATATTACCATTTGTGCTTTAATCATGAATTACGCTAGTACCTATGAAAAAAATAAGCTAACAGGAGAGCCTAGTGCAGAGCTGTTCCTCAGAATTTTTGACTAATGATGAAGATGATGTAACTCTCAGCGTAACTAAACGTCGCTCATTTCATTTATTTAGTTCCGTTTCCCTGGGTTGAAGCCAAAACTAATGCAATTTGCCTCAATGACCCAAATCTGCATTTTGGGCCGTGCCCCCCCTCATTATCTCACATTTTACCCGCTTTTTGGTATTTCCAACGATAATTACCATTGTATAAGACCCTTTAATTGTCTAATAATCTTTAAAGCCTTATAGTAAAATAAATATTTATAATAAATAATATATATCAGTAAATAAAAATTTGATTCAATAAATGAATTTAGTAAATACATGAAGCTGGGGCTAGGCTGCATAAAATAATCCTTGATCGAATACTATTGTATTTAAATGAGACTTGAGACAGTTCTCAGTGAGACTACTAAATGGCATAAGGGACACATATGTCAGCTGATGGGTGGTATCGTGCACAAAGACTGACTTTGGTGTAAAGATATATTACATGGCTAGGGCTTTCGCGTCGCTCAAATGGGAAAGTCGTGCAACTTAATGTTTTTTAATTGAGAGTGACGTACCTTATTATCATCTGCATCATTGGTCAAAAGTCTTACGTATACCTTGACGCAGCTCTCCAATTCTCTCTGCTATCCGCTAGCATTTTCATATCGACGAGTTTCTTCTCTTTTACATCCTATATAACCGGGCCTATGTAACTAACTCTAGGCCGTCTCTTGTCCTTCTTCCCTCCCACCTGTCGTTCTAGTTTTCATCAGGCTATCATGTCTCATAATGTGGCCAACTACGGTGTCCCGTCTTCTGCTTATGGTTTTTAGGAGGCTTGTATTTTCTCCCACTCTTCTCAGCAGTTCCTTATTTCTCACTCGGTCGATTAATTTCATCTTCATCATTCTTCGATAACACCACAATTCGGACACCACTTCGACTCTTGACTTCTCTGCTGCTGTCAACGTCCAAGTCTCTCTTCCATAGAGAAACATGCTCCATATGTAGCATTTGATGAATTGTTTCCTTACTACTATGATTGTATTCTCAACTGTAAGAACATTCTTCTTTTTGTTGAAAGCCCTCTTTGCCTGCGCTGTTCTATTGTGTATTGCTATCTTGCTTCGTCCATCGTTCGTAATTCGGCTTCCCAGGTAAGAAAACTCTTTCACCTCTTCAAGCTTATGCTTCCCCAGGTTAATGTTTGTTTTATCCTCCTCTATTCTGGTGCATACTAATATCTTAGTCTTCCTTTTGTTGATTTTCAGATGGTATCTGGCCATTGTCTTTTCTACATTTGTCAAAGTCTCCTTCGAATCGATTCTGTCTCGGCTATGACTACTATATCGTCGGCACATCACAGCATTGTGATTTTTTCTCCGAGGATATTGACACCCAAAGCCTTCTCTTTGATTTAATCGATGGCTCCCTCTTTGTAAACATTAAAAATTATGGAGGAAAATGCGCACCCTTGTCTCACTCCCTTCCCTATTCCTATTTCCTCCTCTTGCTTCTGCTCAGCTACTTGGTTTTTATGCATACAAGTGTAAATCATCTTACTTGAAAATGATGTCACATCGACAAAACGCGGCGTGCACATCTACATCCACATACTACCGACCATACTGCCTCAATAGGATTATGTCGGGGGTGTTAGGACACCAGCTGTTAGCAAATAAAACATGCTTTATGTCTAGCATGCAAACCATGCATAATATACTTGTATTTTCGCCGGGAAAACCCACTTTCGTCGCGCTGCCGATTGAGCTGCACAACTGAAGGTTGCTCAACTGAGCTTTTCCTTTGGAAGCGCATGAGTCCCCAAGTGAAGTGACTGTCGTGTTTGCATACTGTTTTTTTTTACAATGTTTGTTCCTGAGATTAAATAAAAAGTTATCTAGAAAGTAGATACATTTCGGTGATTTTCTCTTCTAATAATGTGAATAGGCCCGCCAAAACATAATTATAACCTCATAAAATCACTTTCGGAGAATGGTACAGACGGTAATTGAAATAAGGCGAATAAGATCAGAAAAGAATTGACCATGTAAGGCCTCCCATTATCGCAACTTCAAAGAGACGTTAGGATGATGGTTAATAATCATGTGATGTAATAGGCATTGAAAGAACAGAGATATGGCACTTTGACATGACATTTCCACAGGTTTTGTGGGAAAGTGCCATCTCTCTGTTCTTTAAATGCTTACAGGATGTCATTCCACTTTATCTAGCCTGCTTCTGTTACTTATATATAATTTAGTGGTAACCCTTTCTAACCCATTTCAAGATTTTTCATTTTGAAAACTTGAAAATTTTACACTCAATGATAATTATCCTGGCAGCTAAATATTTCGTAATTAAAATTTACACTACAAAGTAATATTTAGTTTGGCTATCTCCTAAATAGAGCTGAAAGTTAAAACATTTTTGATGTTGCTTAGAAGCAACATTGGGTTGTAAAGGGTTAAGGGCTAATATATTGAGAAATAGGTGGAATAAAAATGAATTTATGATGAACAATAAATCTGCCCGGTTCTCCCCGTAATTATCCTAGCTAATTACTTGTAATTAGTGCCGTTTCACTCTCGGTTAATTACCTCTACGGGGCGAGCTTGCTTTAATCACACACACAAATCTACATATCGTCTCTCATAATCTCACCCTCTGTGCATCCCCTCCTAATCCCACCCTCCCACACACACTATCTCACAGCAATCCATTCGAGGGTTCGTCCGTGCCACGCCTTTTAGAGAGGGCCCCCGACGACTCCGGGGGAGACCTAGCGTTCCTTTGTGCTTTTGGCCCGCTAACGATCCCATCCCACTCCCGACCGTCACGTCCGTCCTCAACGCTCTGGCACAAAAGGGGATGCATGGAAGAGGCGATGAAAATAAAGAAAAAAAAAGACGGCGGAGATGCGCACAGCATGTACTATCACGCGAGATGCTTCTGGGGGTCTTCGAGATGTCGAAATTTTCCGATAACCTCTACTTTCTGGGGAGACATATCTTGAAACAGCATATCGAATGATTAACATGGTATGTGAGGGCTTCTAATACACTACGGATTCAAAGTGTGCTTGAATCTGTAATAAGGTGAGGGATTTATGCGGACCAAATAATAAACTGGCCAAATATGGGATGCATGGGATATTCTGAATGATGCAGAATATGAGGTGATTATCGGGAATGATAAACAGATATTTAATTCTGCTCACTAATTTTATTTTGACAACTCTTTACACATGTTTCGATTGCTATAAAATCATCATGGGGTACTGGGACAGCTTTCCGGGCTACCTCAGGAATAACTCGGGTAATGATGATGATTACGGTTTAGCAGTCAAAAAACGTGCTCTGAGCTATTAAAATGAAATTAGTGAGCAGTGTAATATCTTTGTTTATCATTCCTGATAACCGCCTCAATTTCCACACCAAGCGCTATTGTTCGTTTTCCTATTTGGTCCCTATAAATCATTCAATATATCACTGATTGAAGAACAATATGGAGCCGAGCAGGTGGAGAAGCCAGTCAACTTCTAGATCTAGGACAGTAAAAAAGATTAAGTTATGATGTAAAACAAGTTAATTTAGAGTGTAGATAAAATTTGCGTAAGTATATATGGTATTGCTTCAGTGTATGTGTTTCAATATCCGATGGAAATAGCCATCATTCTTTTTGTTGCATACATTTTCTGCAAATTGCTACAGCTAGGAGATGACAAAATTTCCCCATAACTGCCTCAGATTATTCACCATCCACAATATCCCATGCATCCCACTTTTTTAATTTCACTAATTGATCCGTTTAAAACCTTCACCGATTTACAGATTAAAGCACTCTATAGAAGTAGGAGCACCAGTAGGAGCAAGTCAATTTATGGATTTAGCACAATAAAATATATGCACTTATGGTGTAAAACTAGTTGATTTAGGCTTGCTTTGGGGGAAGCGTGGTTATCTGGTGGGTGGAATGGATCGTAGATGATAATAAAAGGAACCCGAGCTAAATACAGTGAATCTCGAACCCCGAATTAAAATACTCTTGTAGTGCCACATAGCCAAAGCATAGTAACTGATCACAGGTAGAAGTATTTTGGTGTGAAATAATTTTTGGATCCATTGTAATTTCCGCGCGTAATATTTATGAATATTCTGAAAATAAATATACGTTCCCAATGCAGCGGGCCCCTTAAGAAATATCGGAATGAGTTATCTTGCGATTGGTTTTAACAAGATTTTGACTTTGCTTATGAGGTTATGTGGCCCAAAAGAATTCACCCTGGTTTTGAGTTCCGGATCCTCTGTTTTACAGCCAAGTGTTCCTCCCAGACGGTAACCACAGGTTCCTTCCCTTATATGAGATTCTCTTACCAGAACAAGGAAACTAAAGCCGGTTTATATTAAAATGAATCCTAAAAGAAGAAAAAGAAGACAAAGCTTAAATTTGAAATTAGGATTACGATGGCTTTCAAATAATAATGGAAATATTAATGGAACAGTAACCTAAAAAATTTGACTTCTGTCGTCAATTCCAAAAACTATTTATTTCAAGACCAACAGCAATATAATAGGCGAAGGGGCTAAGGTGGTTCCATGGAGGACAATCAATCACTTAGTGCAATAGTTACGAAAATAAGCAAAATCAGAAGGCATTAGAGACGAAAGCGGGTTATTTTTCGCAGGAAAGCGGGGAAGTAAGATTATGAGGGCCGTAATGTACATTTTTGTGATTAAAACCGACTTTCCCGGAACGGCAAAGGCCAACGACACTAATTACGCGAAATAAGCGAATTTTAATGTCGATATGAGAGGCGGAGAAGGCTTATATCTCGTTCAAATTGCCTGCAAGAGTGTTTCGTGCTCTCAAGACTTCCTTAAATTGAGTTTAAAATTGATAAAAGACTTAAAACTGCATGAAATATTCATGAGAGGTCTTTCTTCCTTCCAAACACTGTTGGAGTACTATTAAAACATCTTTTATTATATATTTTGGTTGGAAACAGAATTATGCCGTTAAATTCTATAATGTTTGAAGCGAGAAGTTTGTTACAAATGGATTTTTCTGCATTTTTATAGTGAATATTAGAGAAATTAATCTATCAACTCAAACTATTTCTTATGTCGCAATTTAAACTCATATTTCTTAGTACTATCGTAGTTTTAGTCAATAAATTATTGGACTGATAGAGTTATATCCCTCGGAAAGGCTTTAATGACTTTGTTTAGTTATTAAAAAATTTGTGAGTATTAAAGAGTCGCACACTCAAGATTCATGACTGAATTTTCAAAAACAAATGCATCGAAGAGGAGACGGAATTTTTCTCGCTATAGCTACGAAGGGAGGGTAAGATAATTTACAGATTATTTATTTATATATAATACAGAAATATTTCTTGTTCGATATACAGTAATAAGACGTGTACTTTTTCGAGCATGTTACGTGAACGGCGGTGATATTTACATGAATTGTCATGAGAAAATTCCCTTTGACCAGGAATTGAACTACTAGCATACATCATTTTAGGCTACTGCGCAGACCACGACGTTATGCAGATTCCTAGTTGCCCATACGTTTCCGTTACTATGGCCATAGGAAATCATGAACACGGAAATCGGGGGAAATCCGGGTTCGACTCTTTGTTATGCCTAATATTTTTTATGGTGAACTTCATCTTTGGTGGGTATAACTTTTCACCCGTGCGCGTGACAGCGATCTAAGTCACTTGAGTGATGCAGTACTTTGAAATGAATAAAATAACAATGACTCGAATCACTAATAATTCGTTTTAATTAAACTAATTAAAAAAATTCACCTGGTGGAATATTATCCTCTTGGTTTAATTATTTTATGACCACAACTACGTCTATGATATATGAGTTTATGTTAACGCATTGTTAAAAAGTGTTAATTGAAAGATTATATCTCTCTATATTTTGCGTCTGGTATGGATATCCAGTGCGAAGCACATCCATAGTGCAGCGTGCATATATTTGCAATTTTTAATACTTGTATTACAGGATATTTCAATTCCCTAAGGATAATTTAGGTGAGGCTATAAGGTAACATCCGGCCCTAAATGTATTCACTTCATACTGAATAGGGATATGCGAGCAGTACTTTTTGATCTCGAGTCGAGTATCGAGTCAAGTTGAAAACTACTCGCGAGTATAGGGTCGAGTCTGAAGTAGGCAACGCAGCAAAGCTCTCTCCATCATATTTTCATTTTTCCAATCCTGTTGCAAATTTTCTATCGGGAATGCTTAGCTTAATCTAAAAAGAAAAAGGTAATTAGCAACGTTTATGGTAACTGTGCCACGATTAGGAGATGAATGTAAATTTATGTCTTAAACAGTTTCACAAGCACCATTGAAATTAATATGCCCCTAGTAATATCTCCACAATTTAATTAATACATGCATCAAAAATGCGCACAAAAGCCCACAGTAAAGAAATTTTTACAATTTTAATAAAGATCATACACGTAAATAAATCATGTAATATTTGATATTAATACGCCACCGGGTCGTAAGACGGTCGGCCGCCGCGGCTGACAAAAGGTATTCGGCGCCCATGTTGATTACTATAGCGTTTGAATGCTAAGTGTACAAAAGCTGAAACTCCTAAGCCAAGGCATTAGAACGACTTATCGACTTTAAAAACGATATTATGATATGTGTTCCATGATAGCGCCACCTGCCGACAGATTTCTGAACTAACGAGCCTCGACAGTTCTGTAACCGAAACTACTCAACTCGACATTCGCAATGGTACTCTAAACACTCGAGTCAAGTACCAACTACTCGACTAGACTCGAATTTTCGAGTACTCGCATATCCCTAATAATCAAACCAACTTCTGCGCGGAAGTAATCAACCTGGGGCAACGACCCTAATTACGCTTAAATGAGCTAGTTTTAATACTGACGGGAGGAAGGAGGGACCCTTTTTTTGTTTTAGAAGGATGTATTCGTCTTGTTTTGCTCTCAATACACATCCAGCAGCCGGATGTAAAACTGCAGGAAGGCTTAATAGCATTTTCATATTAATGGGGCTGTGATGGAAAGGCTAGGCTAAGAAATTCGCGTGGGAGAAATCAATCACTTAGTGAGTTCAGCGAAAATAAGTGAGCTCTTCTACTGATGGAAAGAACATGTGAAAATTTTTCTTTGCGGAACGGTTTTAGCATTTTACATCTATCTCGCTCGATAAAAGCGATAAAAGTAGTAACTTGAAATAAATAAGACGAGGAAAAAAGTCCTTGGTGGAAAGCGGTCAAAATTTGGATACAGATTTTCATTTTTGGCATAATATCGTATCTCCGACTATTTAATAACCTCAAATAATGTCCTTTTTGCACCTATAGGCATTTTATATGGCGTATTGCCTTATAGAAACCTGTGTGCATGTCATCAAATCTATTAGAAGACGATTGTTAAGGAATCTTGTAAAAAATTTCAAATTTATTTCAATTGATAATGGTATTGATTTTTTTCCTTCTCGTCTCTACCTGAACTCTATTTGTGATATTGATACAATACAGATATAAAAACGTTTTATCTATGTTTTTAACTATAGAAAAATAATAATATATATTTTTACTGAATCAGCAGCATAATAATCTGACTAACATAAATTGTGTTTACTGGTTGTCTCCATTTCTTCCTTTCCCAAGCTAGTTTCTTTAGTTTTTCTATGATGTTCTTCTTTTTACCCCTCGTAGTCTTCCCCGAGGACTTTTCTCTTGGCATATTCCATGAGGGACTTTTGCTTCATCATTCCCTGCCTTACGTTCCTTTAACAATTGCTGCGCCGTTTGACGTGGAATATCTACCGAATATTTCTCAAAGTTAATTTCATATATTCGTCTTCTTTTCCATAGCTTTTCAGAAGTTTTTTTTGAGGCTATAAAAATAGGAATTATGGCATATTAGAAAATTAATAGTTATATAAAATACTTCACAAATACTTTAATTTCACCGCCCGACCGGTTTCATGACCGAATTCAATGCATTTTGTTATTGTATCCAGATGACCTTTTAACTGTGGAAAATAACCAATACTTTTTAATTTGCTACTACTAAATGTTGAATTAATAGAGTTTAAGAATCTTAATTTTGTCGAACTTTAAATATAATTGCTCTGAAAGTGAGTCTACATAACGATGAATCGTTAAAAATAAAGCGAAACTTTCGCATAAGGCAATATTTTTTTAGAGTTTGAACAAAATCTTTAAAACCTCACACCATGAATAGTCAATGAATGCAACATACTTGCTTGGTAGAACTATGTTGAACAATCGATACCATTACGCTAAATATTCTTGAATACTTGTGTCATCGCTGTCGGAAATTCAATTCACCTTCTATCGGTAGATCAAGATATCCCAGAGTGACATTATTCTCTAACGTGCTAAGGTTTGAATATCACTTTCCCATTCACCCACGATTCTTTTCAACCTATTTCATGCCTCACCAGTCTCTTCCAATGGCATGTTTATATCCGATTCGTGTTGGCAGCTATATAGATCTCCGAATC
This sequence comes from Ischnura elegans, assembly GCF_921293095.1. NCBI lineage: Eukaryota > Metazoa > Arthropoda > Insecta > Odonata > Coenagrionidae > Ischnura > Ischnura elegans. The sequence goes on along the minus strand of NC_060255.1, from coordinate 62,807,145 downwards.
TCAGATTTTTGCCTCCTAATTATCCCTTTCCTCGTCTTCTTTCTTCCCAGCTTTTGCACCCATCGTGGGGTCGGAGGGATTGGCATCATGTTTTCGGGTCACGTATTCCATTCAAATGGAACTTGGCTGAAGCAGAGGACGGGGTGAGGAGGTCCTGAAAAGGTGAGACTGAAATGTTGCGAAATCTGTCGAATTTGCTGAAAGGGAACGTATACCACCATTTCGACCAATCCTTTTTTTTGTCAGACGACTTGCGTATGAGTTATGGTATCACTTTGGAAATTTCAGGGCATAGTGAGTGGACCATGTCAAACATTTGCCCTTATCCCATATGAATCGCTAACTGCAGAAAGGAATTATGTGCAAGTTGGACGATTTTTTAAGGCCTTTCTAGGTGCAAGACCCAACGTTTCCTACCAAAAGGAAACATGGCATGCTAATAACTTTGGGCTGATATGTTTCATTTTAGTTGGAAACATTGAGTCTTGCACCTAGCAAAAAATAAAGAAAAAAAGAAAAATCGTCCAACAACATGATGTCTTTCTGGAGCTAGCGATTCATGTATTGAAAAATAAATTTTACAAAATAATGCAACGGTGAAAGCCAAACAATCGTATTTATAGGCAATGTCATATGCTAATAGGTCAACAAATATTCGCTATTATGCTTAATTACAGCATTATAAATATATATAAAGAACTTAATCACTGAACTATAAATATGTATAAATAACCTAATCACTGAAATATAAATTATCACTGAATGATGGGGGAAGAGCCTATAGATGCCAAAGCATTTACACCAATACTAAATTTTGCCATGAAAAAAATCATCGGAAATCCTAGCAACGCCAAATGAAGTTTTTTTGGCGAATTTTACTCTTGGTGTGGTTATTTTAAATTAACAGCTCGCAGGTACGTTGAGGAAGCTTTTAACAAGCTGCATGATGCATTGAAGGTCAAAATACGACCAGTTGATACATGGTCAAAGATAGACAAGGGTCTACTTAATACACTCTTAAAATTTCTTGTTGATGGCAGGAGTTCTATGAGAAAGAAATGGATTTTAATACGGCAAAAAGAGGCACCTGTATTGTGGACCAAACTGTCGAAAATCTATCCAGTGTGGTGTAATCACATATAATTCAAATTAACTTTCAATATCACTTATCCATCTCTCTACGCTTAGTACTCTCTTTCCGTGCGACTTATTTCATGAAATTTTGAGGAATTTCAATGCCTTAAACGTGCAAAAGAGCCAACATTTCTAAAGCATTTAGCATGTGATGAGCGATTGAGCTAACGTCTCACGCTCTCTTTGGGTACTTTTAAAGTGAATACAAAACATTATTCGTGCATTGATACATCGGTAATTTTAATATGCAGTAATGAAAGCACGCGTCAAATCCGAATTTTCCTGGTAAACCCAATCTTTTATCTCGTTTAATGGCAATATCTGTCGAAAAATGAACAATTTATGAATCTGAGTACGATAAAAAAGTAGTCAAAATGTCATTGATACTTCGAAAAGGTATGCTAAAATTTTATAAGGATCTTTAATTTTAAATGAAAATATCTTTTCTGCCTTTCAATGTTTACATACAATGCCATTTTCTTCCTTAGAAGATCTTAACCAGAACGACTTCCGACCTCCTACTTTTCTTCGTCACAATGAAAAGTCTTCTTCGTGATCATCAATCGCTTTTAGATTCTTTCATTATATTTTATCCAGGTAATTCGGCAGGTGATGTATTTCAGGCCATCTGTAAGTGTTCGCTGAGCGTTCATAAAACTGAACACACTGAATATTTCAACTCCTCTATATTACCGATGAGATGGAAAGCAGAACACCAGAAGAAAGGTTTAAGGAGATATTTTGAAATTCGTAATAGTGATGAATGCAACAGTAGAGTCATTTTTAGGGAAAAGGCCCCAGGAGTCCGTCCATTATTTTTACTGCTAGGATTTCTCGCATTTTTTTCTTCACTTTTAAAACCACAATTCACTGTTATTTCAAAATTCTATGCTCGATGAAATGCTTACTTACTAATACCTACTAAATCTGCTTAAAATTGAGTAGTGTTATTTTTATGTTTTGAAAGACAAGGTAAAATAAATGCCTTCATTTTACTGAAAATTTTGAGAACTGATTTGAAAATCTCAGTCACTGACAAGTATTTTAGTACATGAGGGTCATGAATTGTAAGTACTAGAGGATTAATATAATTTTATCTTTGCATGATGATGTAGAATTTTACTAATTGAGTCAGTGTAAATTATATCACATTTTGACCAGAAATTCTATCCTATATCTATACTCTATATAATTATGTCTAATAACGTAGTTAATCTGTAATCATTCCATTTGTTCGATTGAAAAGTTTTCAATGTAAAATTTCTGGCATTATTGAAGAGTATGGAGATGTACCTGAACTCGCTGTTTACTATTAAATCCTTCCTTTCTTTGATTTTATTGGTTTGGTGATGAAAACACCGGCTACTATGTTTTGCGGAGAATTTGTACTTTATTAAGAGTGATATGTCCTTAGAATATTCTGCTATAGGCTAGTTTTTGACTGATTAATATCTAGAAGTGGCGCATCTTCTAAATGGATTGGTGAATATGATTTGTAGAAGCCATCGGCTAACGGTACCAATTTTTGAGTTTATTTTTAGCGAAATGGATATATTAAAATGGGAAAAATAGGCATGCATAGATCGGAGTCAGTCATATGCCTCAAGTAAGACAGAGTGCTATTTTGGTAAATATCATTTGAAAAATCCGATCCTCATTCATTGAATAAAATATTCATTTTATTCAATATTCATCGTTGGAGTTGATATTTACGTTTGAATTGACATGCATGATCTCTACCAGCAAAGTGCTTCGGTTAATGAGTGTTATTCAAAATTCTAATGATACGTAGAGGTACATCCTTACGAGGAGGTCCTTATAATTCCTCACCGTATCGAATCTACTCCATGTTTAATAAACTCGCGAGCGGGCAAATTGCGATTCGGGGTACTTTAGTAATGAGCGTCAAAATGGTAAATTGAAATACTGCTGCTCTCCAAATTTATCTGTACCTTGGGGCATTTCTCTGTAATCCCATTAATGAATGTTAAATCTTGAGGTTCAGGTCATATTAATCTATAAATATCCTCTGTGACGACGTTTTGGAAATCTTATATCCATTTTCAAAGTTTTTATGTAGTTGTTTAGTGTACAAGTGATGTTTATTGAACCAAGATTATTTAACTACTAAATTAAACAATATGATGCGTAGGTACTTAAAAGGATGTAACTTAGCGTATTGGTAGAATCTTTAATATGTTATTGTTTAGTAAACTAAACAGCGGCATATAAAATCCTTAGAAGTGAAAAATAGCTTGTTAAACGTTGGAACATATATTTTTTCATATAAGAGGGCAAAGCTCAAAATTCAAATTTTATAAAATTTAAAACAAGATTTCAAGAACAAAAGAAATTTATCGTTATCCTTCTTTTTCAGCAGTTCTTTGTTCGTGATTCGCTCCGCCAATTTACAAATTTTCGCTCCACATACATATGTAGAATTTTCCGTGAAATACGTTGAAATACCTATTAAATATTGTTTATTCTCATTTGGAAATTAAAAAATAAACATTTAAATGTGTTTGGAAAATTGATAATATATTTATGTAACTCCGACCACACATCGTTGTTCCCATTGGAATTTTTATATTGTTGTATTACTTCGATGATGATTTTTTTCAAATTCAGGAAACTAGAAAAACATGCAAACTCCATTTCCTTATTCAAATGTAACGCATCCGTTTATTTTCTCGAGTGCTAAATGAGGGACGTTGACGTAAAATGTCATCACGATTTTTTTCGACGAGAGGAAAAGATAAGTCCCAATAACAAAGACAGAGTGGAGCATCAAAACGTCGGCTATGAAAACCCTGACCCGGTGGAGAAACTGCGAAGAACAATTGTAACTTGTACCCCCGGAAAGCTTACGATCCTTACGCGTCGACTTGTGTCGACTGTCGCGAGTCGACACAAGTCGACGCGTGAGTCGCATGAATGGAAAGCACCCATTGGAATTTTTATATTGTTGTATTACTTCGATGATGAATTTGTTTTAAATTCAGGAAACTAGAAAAACATGCACACTCCATTTCCTTATTCAAATGTAACGCATCCGTTTATTTTCTCGAGTGCTAAATAAGGGACATTGACGTAAAATGTCATCACGATTTTTTTCGACGAGAGACAAAAATAAGACCAAAGAGTGGAGCATCAAAACGTAGGCTATGAAAACCCTGTCCCGGTGGACAACCTGCGAAGAACAATTGTAACTTGTTCCCTCGGAAAGCTTACGATCCTTATCCAAGATGAAGAGTCACTCCAACGTTTTAACCAGCGATGCAAATAGAAACTAAGCGAAAGTCAAAACCAGTAAAATTTCATTATCTTCGTTCCCGGGAGAAAAATGTGGAAACAAAACGAATTGGATTTAAACCCGAGGAGCTAAACTCAGGGTTGAAACGAAATCGGAGTCAAAACTAATTCGGGTCGAAACTAAACTAAAACTCTGGGACGAAACGAAACGTAGATAATTTCTCGCCCTGGAGGAACCACGTGCTTCTCCTTCGAACGGTTTAGTTTCGACCCACACGCTGAGTACGAAGTATGGTTGCATAAATTAAGGGTTCGGCCTACCGCCATTAGATGCATGAGACACTCATATTTTTACTACCAATAGGAGAACGGTGAACGCAAACTGAACATTCGTTTTTTATGCTCGATATTTTAATCTCTCTACACGTATGTCAAGCGTATTGGGTTGAAGCTATTCCCTCATATACCCTACACTCAACTTCTGGGATCGAAACCTCACTATGAACAGCGGAGTTTCCATTAATTTAGTTTCGTTCCTAGGAGTAAAGTTTCGTCACGAGTCGAAATTAAACTCCTTAGTTATTGTAATTTCGTGAGAGAACGAAAATAAACCTAGGCCTCGTATTTTCGTTTCCTTCCGAGTCGAAACAAAATATTTTCGTTTCGTTTGATTGGCCATCCCTGGTTTTAACAGGAGCTGAGTCGACAAAACGCTGCATTGAACTCCACATTCGAATAAAGTCAACGTTACAGTCGGGCAAAACGATTCAATGAATTAGACGTACTATTTGAGACGGCATATCATTCGTAAACTAAACCAAAAGAGCATCAGCTTGGCAAGGCCCCCAGCGTGGAACCGCACGCACTCCGCTAGGTGGGGCTGGATTTTTATATTTCATTCGCGGAGCCACAGTTGGAAGCTCAAAAGGTAATATTCGAGAAGTGCAAAGAGACGGTCTGGGAAATGAATAATGCATAGCAGGGAAACGTTTTTTTAAAGTATGACCTCGTAAACCTTAGGGCACAAATTATTCATTGTCATATTTTTTCTCTCTCCAAAGTGAATAAAAATACTCGTAAAAAGCTCAGACGACCGCGACTCACATAACCAGCGACATTATCAAGATTAACTCGACGCTAGGAATGCTGGTGCGGGAGTAAAATATTACCTATCAAGATTTCATAAAAATATACATTTCGGAGAGAGAAGCCACATTAGGACGGGCCCTGAAGATTAATCTGGTTCATTAAATTATTATTAAGCCCTCTCTCATTCAGGATACCTTTCAAATTTTTGCCACTATTTTACCTATACATAGTGTTAGACAGTTCATAATTTAAACTACATCTATAACTCAAAGCTAACCAAATCAGCTTCTAACACCCAATTCTTATTTCAATTAAAATTTCAAACACAACACTCATAGTATATTGTGGGTTAATGGGGTAGAACCATGTCCTACTCTATATTCGAATGTGAACGAAATACTTTCATTTCAATAAAAAAAATATGCAAAGCAAAGATCAAAGCAAAAATATACAGTTTTAAGGAATAACATTCCCTTTAAATATTCAAATGAATATAATGCATACGGTGAGAGAAGACTCGGTACAACGGTAACTAAATTATTACTTGGAAAGGTCGAAGTACTTCAAAGCATATTCATAGTCTTAGGCTGAGGTAGAAAAAAAGATATCGTCATATTATCAGTCCATAATTAGTATATGAGTAATTATAACTCTTATATTTTACATTCAAATTTCTGAAGGGGACGACTACACTATAATTTACATGAACCTCACGACGAACAATGTGCATGGGACCGTTAATATGCCTTAACTACAGTTTTTTCTTGTAATTGTTTCAGTAACTGCGAAAACTATACAAAATCTGTTTAACTAATAGGATTAAAATTTTTAAACTAATTTTTATGCTATTTATATAAATGAAAAATTTGAACTCTCGGAACTATGCGTTTAGGAAACTTATCTTTTCAGAGTTCACTATTTTCTGCAGGAGAGTTGGCTTCTTACATCTATTACTATCAATTACAAAATTATGCCACTCATACTATGCTACTTAACTAAAAATACAAGCACGTAACAATGAATTTTAATATAACTTAGTACATTCCCGGAATCAAGTTTGCAAAAATGTCTCTGACACCCATCGATTGTAAACAGATGCTCTCAAAAAGTACCGAAGTTGAACAACTAATTCCGAACTCGAGTGAGAGCAAATAAAAATCTGCGGACTGACATCAAAAGGGTAGAAATTTTCGCGGATAAAATCTCTCAACAAATCTGCGATGCTTTTGAGTATCCCCATGCTACCCTTCCATCTGCCATATTACACCCATCTCTCGACTGGAGAAACTTCTTCAAAGTAATAATCATAACTTTCCCCTTATCGCCCTTCGTCGTCCCATAGAAACAGCTTCTCCTAAAGGCCCAACAATATTTCTTCTTTTTATCATAATTCTCATTTTCCCATCCGCTAAAGGGAGACGCTTCTAACTCAAGCCTTAAAACCGCACTTCCAATCTTAAAAAAAAATCATTTCGGCACCGTCAAAACTTGGGATCAAACAAATGCTGGTTAAAATCCTCACAGAGAGGGAAAAAATAATAATTTAAATATGCTCGAATAGAAAGGATCTGCAAATTTCAGAGGGAAGACAGGAAAAAAATCATACCATTCCGCAAACCTCCCAGATGATATGCAAATTAATCTTTTTCGCTCTTTTATTTTGAGGACGATTTCTCGAGATAATACTATCGGTCGTATTGGCTTCTTGATATGCTTATATTCCCATAAATCTCAGAAGCAGACCACAGAGAATTTCAGACACTACTCCAAAAGAAAATAATGACATAATTTGGATTAAAATTTCAATGATGTCGGTACACATTCTAAGGATTTAGGCATCAGTTCCACAATCCACTGATATTAACAGCGAATACACTGCCACCATTCCCCGCACCTTTACTGTTTGAAATTCCATTTAAGAGGCTAAAAATACCTTTCCATGTACCTATAGAAATAGTAATAATATAAAGAACAATTAAGCCAGTATAACAAGCATCATTGGATAAAAAGGTGGTCTCAAATCCACATACGATGATGACTCAATCCATAGTGTTTCAAATATTTTTGTAGCGTCTACCAGAAATGATGATAATAACTAGAATATTTAAGCCTGTATAACCAAAATCACTGGGAAGAAAAGTGAATAAAACATGAAACGATTGCAATAAAACATGAAAATATAACGCATTACAACTATTAAACTACTGATAAATACCCAGGGTTTATTCATTCTTTAATTGATTGGTCGCATAAAACTCGAAGATTTGTTCTATTTATAATTTGTCGACCTCGAAATGAAAATTTCACGGAAAAGAATGTTGAAGATGGGAAAATAAAACGCGGATATCCTGATTTTTTTATTAAATACATGATACATATTATGGACTGATTTGATTGAAAAATAAAGATATATTAACCCACGGAAAACTCCTAAATGTTCTAAAAAGCTTTTGGTAATCCTAAAAACATGGTGAATCGCCTTAAAAATCAGAAGAAAGTCAAGCTTTTGATTAAAGGAGCAAGGAAATGCGGTTATACATCAAGCTATCACATGATATGAGTGGGACAAGGGAAATTATAGACGTTGAAAGAGGAATAATGGAAAGTTAAAAGAGGTTTCACAGAGAGGATGATTTTGATAAAGAACCCCTCAGTAAGGAGATAAGGAAACGATTAGCTAGGGTTCTCTGGCGCGAAACGCGGCAAAGCTATTGTGCACAAACGCTGTGTTTAAAGGAGATGAAAAGAACATTGCTTGTGGGATCCTTTGAATGGATTGATGAGTGTGAATAAAATAAATAGAGGGAAGTAGGCGGAAAGGCTGCCAGATATGGTTGGATGAGACGGAAATTCTAGAAAGGAAGACGGGGAACATAGGTAATGAACTTGTAATTGAAAGAGAATGACTATTAGGCCGGCCCTTATTTTTCAGAATTACGAAAAGTTATGTTTTCCTGGTCTCAAAATGATCCAAATGAGGTTTATATTCACGTGTTAAAATTTGGTTACTTTAAAATAACGGCAACCCGTGCCCCAAGGGCCCTAAGTACTAAGGACCCTCGATTGAGTGTTTTGGGGTCAAAAAAGTGCTACTCCTATGTAAAACGTAAAAGTAAAGCCCTAAGGGCCAATTTTCTGTTTGTTTTTGAACTATCTCTAAGCGTTTAGGAGATATCGTCCGTCGTAATGCAATCCCCCCCCCCAGGGCGCCACCCCGCACCGCGGCACCGCTGTGGTATGGCCCGCACCACTTACTACAGACTTCCCCTCAACCCCCTCCCCTCCCTCGGCAAAGACTATGCTCCTGGTGACAAGATGTACATGCTGGTGGTACTGTATTGAATAGGTTGTTCCTCTTGTGTCATGATTAATGTTGTTAAAGCCTATAATGTCAACGCCGTCCTATGTACTTGGTACCGACCCCTTAAACCTTGAATTTTTGCCGCCATATGGCAGCGAATCAATCCAGCAGGCTTTGTTCCAAAGTGCTCTTTATGTACAATATGTTATAAGCATGTGATACAATTGTGACTGTGACTTATAAAGGAATGAAGGGAATGAGCAGCGCTTCCAGGACTCCAACAGTAGATCAAAATATATCAAGAAAGAAGAAACGAGGTAGTCAGTTCACGGATGTAGATCTTTGTGGAGAGATAGTTCTTGTGCATAGTATGCAAAGGATAGATGGTGCTAATTTTTGTAGGATGTAAGGAGAAAAGTGGTGAAATAAATACTTTATCATGCACTTGAAGTTCATTTAAAGACTAGACCAACAAGAAAAAGGCTTGTAATCAAGACTAAATCCAGGCATTGAACTGGTTGGAAAAGAAAGTGAAAATATACTCGGCTCAAATTTACCTACAGTGAGAGAAGTACTGTGTGTTTTCTCTATGACCTAATGGGTTCGAAATTTGTAAGACTTAGTGCGAAAAAAAAACCGTGAGAAATGCGTCTAATCCATGGTACAAAACTAGAATTCCTCTTATTACGGAAAATAAGGCGATTGAAAAGCTAGAAAAATGACGCAAAGAATAGATGAACGTGCAGCGACATAAAGAGAGCGCGAACTACAGTGGAGATGAAGAGAAGAGAATCTTTTGTAACAAAACTTGATGATTTGTTTGACTTTGCGAGGAGCGGTACCATTGAATTTTTGACGCACGAGGAGGAAAGTGTAGGTAATCTCTGGGATAAATGTGCTTGGGCTGAAGAAATAAAGTTCTTACATAAATAAAGAGGAGAACGAAATGCAGTTATTGGTGGAATAGGATTCAATATATTCAAGAAGAAAGGAAAAGATGTGGTTCTCCACTCCTTGAGCTGCATTAGCTTCCAACAGTGAACCGCAGTTCCTAAAAAGACTTGTTAATTACGAAAGTGTTAGCCTGGACATAGCGAAAGCAGCACAAAAGAGGTTTTCAAACCACTTGTGGTACATGAGTGAGGAGTTGGTAGGCTGTCATTCTTTGAAGGATTCATTTCTAGGTGTGAAAAGAAAAACGTGATACGCCGTATGTGGTCATTTGAAGGAAAATATGATCCATCGAAGAAGGCATTCTATATACATAAAGACATGACTAAGGTATCTATGCCAAATTTTGTCACTACTAATTCGAAAAAGCTATTTAATGCATTGTAAATATGCATTGCATTCTTTGATGTCCACATTCCTGAATGGGATGAACATACAAGAACGATTTGCAAATTATTCGGGGTCATCAAGTGGGAAATGATAGTGCAGAGGGAGGGGTGAAACAAATTCAAGATTTTTAGACAGTCGCGTTGAAGGAAGAGGGCTTTCAAAATTTATTACCAAGTGTGACTTTTCATCGCAATACAACCCTTACGTGCGGAAAGCACTTTAATTGCCAAATATGAGATGTCAGTGAAAAATTAGAAATACAATGAAAATGTATTTTATTTTGGTTAATGTACCGAAATTCATGGACAGAGTGAAAATAAATTGAACTCTTGGATTGGAAGTATTGTTCTGGCAATTAAATTATTTATAACGTAAGCACATTTCTTCAGAGACTAGATCTTGCCAGTGGGAGCAAAGACTTTGTAGAGGGAGGAGAGGGGGTGGAGAGGAAGTCTCTTGTAAGTGGTGCGGGCCGTACCTCGGCGGCGCCGCGGTGCGGGGTGGCGCCCTGGGGGGGATTGCATTACGACGGACGATATCTCCTAAACGCTTAGAGATAGTTCAAAAACAAACAGAAAATTGGCCCTTAGGGCTTTACTTTTACGTTTTACATAGGAGTAGCACTTTTTGACCCCAAAACACTCAATTGAGGGTCCTTAGTACTTAGGGCCCTTGGGGCACGGGTTGCCGTTATTTTAAAGTAACCAAATTTTAACACGTGAATATAAACCTCATTTGGATCATTTTGAGACCAGGAAAACATAACTTTTCGCAATTCTGAAAAATAAGGGCCGGCCTAATGACTATTCAAAATATCGAGGATTCTGGAATGTTTTGGTGCTTTGTTTTGCCACTTGTTTTCACGAAAGCATTTTCAATGCAATGCAATATCTGTAATCCTAACTAGCGGTAATACGAAACGGTAAAATAATTAAAAAATGTTGACGGGTAATTCATTTTGCTAAGTCTATCATCACTGTGAAACAAAATCATATGCAGTAGATGACCTTCATTGTAAGTACTTACGCACATACGTCCAGGATAAGAAAAAAAGGCTAACAACAGTTACCGATATATTGAATGCATATTAATGCATGTAATACCGTCTACTAAATATTATCTAAACGATAAAGTAATGTATTAAAATCATGTACTGAAGAATTCTTGAAGATACAAATTAAAGAAATAATCCTATAGATTCAAATGCCAACAACGACAAGCACAAGTGCTTGCCAATAGTAAAGCGAATACGATGATTCTACTTCAAGCCTTAGCTTGACTTCCGAGACATCAGAAGACGTTTTATCGCAATTGCTCGTTTACTAACAATATTATCCGTTTAATCTCGCGGCTTATACAACAGCCACCGATCACATCCACTGGATTTCCGATGGTGGGTCGACCTCTAGACGAGGAGATTAGCTGCATTATATGCGAGATTACGCGTCGAATATGTAGCCGTGAGCAAAAAACGAGTTGAATAACGAATCTGTTTCCAACCTTCGTGGCAATATCAATATATTTATAAGGGCAATAAAAATTAAATGTCTAACTCTGTGATTCCTACCGAAGTTTTGTTTTCCTATATGAGGATATGAAGGACATATATTTTTGTAATTAATAGAATTTCCAATTAATGATACTTAAATCTCATTAAAAACGCAAAAAGGGTTCACAAAAATTAAATAATAATTACATGCATCATAGTGACAGTAATGGGTACCTTCTAAATAACAAGAATCCTCATTTGCACCACTATCATTATAATGATGCATTAATAAAAGTTTCATATAATTATCGCCAGCATCACATTGAAAATATTTGAAAATTGATTTCGAAGCTTAAGTTAATACATGATTCGTAGCAAATCATAGACGTACTAATGAAATCACCTATAATCCTTATTTTCACCATTATGATACGAATAATTTATTTTTGAATTTGTTTGTATTATCCGCATGGGATAACTTGCAAATAATACGCACAAGTTTTTAGCCATTACAGATGCAATTACAAAACTCAAACTCCCGAAAACGACAACAAATATGCACGGTGCAATGAGCACAAGGACTGGTTTCATTAAGTGAATACTGCACTAAATACTGGAGCTTTATCAGCCCACTAGTATAGTAAGATTTTGCCAGCGGAGTTTAAAGGCTCATTCAGCCCTAAATAAAGCGTAGAGTGGAATGGGGACCAAACGTCCTTTATCGCACCCCATTTAACATCAATAAATCTTTCCCTTCGAGGCGTGAGTTATTTTTCGCCATTGGGCCATGAAATATTACCAGAATTAATTAACGATCCATTATATATTGGTTCGTTTCTTCAGAATTCCAAATGCCTTATTTTAACTTACCCCATAATTAAATATCCTAAAACACACCTTACCATACCTATGCGGCCACTCAAACCCCATTACGTTTTTTGGCCTCACCAATAGCCATCCGTTTCAGTCGTGTATCAGATCTGATGTCAAGTTGAACCTTTGCGTATCCTTTTGAACTTGATCTCCGTATTCATGGACGCCCCACTGTTGTCGTCTACCTCTGCGGAAGATTTTTCTCCTACTACCATCCGTGAGGAATCAAGCTTCCGTAGAGTAGGTAAATACTGCAATAGGAGGCTTCACTAAATAGTACTAGCAATCATAATGTGAACTCCGTCCCCGCAACGACATTTAATGCAAATAATTTCGTGATCCTGGGGGAGCACGAAAAAAATTAATCCTGAAATTCCCGATCCATCTACAGAGTACGTGACACAGTTTTAATGATTAAATTAAGTTAAATTAACCGTTCAGTGACTATACAGTATAACTATACCCTAAATTATGTTAATTTTGTATATTTAAAAAAATATTTTTCTTTCCCTTTGATATTTTCTGCATTTGAGCTCAAACACTTTTTAGTTACTTAGGCAACGAATGATATTTTTTTTTAATCTTTAAATTGTTTTTGTAAACTATCATTTTTACTGGTTGGGTAATTCGGTTGTGTGCATAGCTGTTGGCGGGAAGAAATGAAACTTGTTTGTTATATGACTGCAGTGATAAAAGTTGAAGGCAATACATTTTGTTACATTGTAACTTTAATAACGCCAATTTTCTACTTGATGGAACCTTTTGTACTCGTGTTTTTATATCATATTAGTCGATGTACTATTAAAATTGCAAAATATGAAATATTCCTGACATTTCGCACAAAATCAATGTAAAAACCGTAAATGTAGCCCAAAATGTATTCATAAATTATGAAAAAACAAGATATTACATATATAATAAAGAGCCATCGAGTTTATTTACAGGAAAGACTAAAATACAATATATAATTTATGAATTGTGAATGGAGTACCTGAAATACCCAACACAATCGTTCGCGTAAGTTTTCTATGTACAGTCACGGAAGGGTTTAAGTAAATTGTAGCAGGAAAACAAAAGAGATGCTAGATCAAGTAAAAGCAAGAGATAATTAAAATTTTTTGAATGGATCTTAAATTTATAATTAAAAACTTGTTCTTTTTAACATTTTTTCTCAGCTCACTACCTTACATAAATATATATTACCGATTATGAGAGTTTACTGGAAATAGAACGGAGTATTTAGTAAGCCTGAGAGTTATCCCCACGAATTAGATTCGCCAAAAAATACCTTTTTAAAGGATTTACAATGCTCATGTAATCTTAATAATTTAACAAATACTCCTATTAACCCAGTAGGAAAGTCCTAAATTTACGTTTTATTGATTTCGATTAGCTTTTATACGACCGTAGAGATGAATCATCCCCAGACTCCGCCAAAAGCACTGTGTCTTTGCAGAAAAAAAATTTAAAGACCCACCTTAGTCTTGCACGGCACACAGTTGTATCCCAACATCTGGAATTACGTAATTGTGAAAGATAAATTACTTAACAACTTAGTGCATTTGTCTTCTTCAAATCTAGTTGTAACTTCAATCTTAATATTCCTGCCTAATATCAAGGAAAACATGTTTGCTCTTTGTGTGGGTAGACGTGTTATCCTAATTTATGAAGACCCTAACCGGAATTAATCTTTTTCGGAGTGTCAAGTATCAAACCTGGGAAAACGTGAAAAGGGAGATTTTGGCCCCGCAGAGAATTTAATTTTCATACCGTAGAGAGAAAGGGGTAGAGTGGAGGTTGGATCAAACTCAAAAAGGTTTCTGTTTCCGACTAGGAGGCTTTCCCATTTCACCTTTCATCTTCCACCCACCAAGTGGCGTGCTCCTTAAAAACATCTCGTCCCCACTTGCTCCCTCTCCCAACCATTTTAGTGCCTACGAATTACTTTCACCCTTTCGTAGCCAAGAACCGAAAGTTATTTAAGGATGCATTCCATCCGTGCTCATTGAGAGTAATATACTTCAAGCTAGCGAAAGAGACCCGTTGGCTTTTAAACGGGCTGTGAAGGATTAAATATGGGATTTAGATGCGTAGGAAGATTTTCGGGTTGATCGCCGCGTCGTTTCAACTTCATGACGACAGTTTCGCCGGCGTTGCAGCTAGCGTCTTCAGGCACGAAGTGTTTGATGCAGGTTTTTGCCCGTCTTATATAGGCATTGGTTATAAAGGCCAACCCGAAAACCTTGCTACGCATGCTGCACCACCCCGCGAAAGTCTCCATCAACATGGGATTTATATATTGAATTTAAAAAATGTGGTTTCCTGTTGGCTGTTTATTCAGATAAAAGCAGTTTCTCTCTTTTTACGTGTTTCAAATGTATTTTTACGCTTCGTTGCTACGGTCAATATGCATTTTTAACAGTAAGAAAAAATGATATATTTGGAAAAAATTAATTACTTACTAAATATTTAATTACTGGAAACATTTTTCCGTTTACTGATGTAGATTCTCAGCCATATACTTGAATGTAAGTTACTAAAATAAGAAATAGGAAAAACGTCTGTGCAAAATGCAATACATTTAAAGAAAATCACACAGTCTTATGGTTCTTTTTTTTTATACATGTTACATCATTAAAATGGAGCGATGAATTTATCTTAAATGCAAGTTATTTGGAAAACTAAGCGATAAGGCGCCTGTTCTTCGCTTTAATCTCGAGTTTTATGCCATTGCCCTCGTTCTCCTACTCAAATTTGGAATTTATTTGTCGCTAGTATCGCTATCTAACTCAGTTCATGGGAAGTATCTCGGTGTTTGAACTGTGACAAAGTTGCAGCATAAAACTACGGTGGCACGGTTTCCCATAGCTACAATGGCAAATTGTTTACGGAGGCATTAAAGATCTCCGGAGTGCTAATGCCGACTTAAAGTGAAAAGATATTTGCACTCTGCGCGATAGCGTGCTAGTAAGGGTTATTTCGCGGCTTTCTCTCCTCCCGCACTCATCTTGATGTGATATCTCTTCTCTTTCGCGACGCCTGACTTTGAAATTCGCTTTTCATTTGAGAGAGGGAGAGAGAGAAGGTATAGAAACTGTGGAATTGTCAAATGGGGCCGCCATCAACCCCGCGAAGCGTCTTTTCCCCGCTCCCCTTAATGGTGTTTTCACTTCCAGGCCCATTTTACGATTGAAAGTGCCTACGACCTTGGAAGCTTCGCAGCTTCAGCTTGCCGAAGCGAAAGTAGGAGGATATCATTCCAGCAGTTCTCCGCCTCCTCTCCATTACAGAATCGCAGGGTATCCGCTAAAACTAGGAGTTAATACGTTTGGTTATAGGTTTCCTCATTGCCTTTTTTTTATCGTCTTCGGTGTTGCTAGTCTGTAAGAGACAGGATCACGTTTCGTGCTTTGCTAGGCGGATAGAGTCATGTTCTCTCGGTTTAGGCCGCCAAATCTATAAAGAGGATTCGGGATTGGTCAACAAGATTTCATAGATAAGTCTCAGGCCTATCCCTTCACGAAACTTCACTTTTGTTCCTTCCTGGGGGGTATTTTAATCCGCTTTTGGAAAATGCCTAAAGACTGGTGATTTTGACCGGCGATCCATATACTCTCAACATTTGTAAGAGAGTTTTTCTACTGGCGATAAGTGACATTGAAAATATATTACAAATGAATTAGACAAATTACTATCTCACTTTGTGTAAAATTTCTGTCAGTCCCATTTTCAACCATATACCTGAATGTAAGTAATTGAAAGAAGATCAAGATCATTAATCTTAAGTCTCTAATGTATCGCTAGGCGTGTTAAATGTAAGTAGATTGTAATTTACACACAGATTTTAAACAACCTCAATCGATTTTTACGAATTAGCATCGTATAATTAAGTATATATGGGAATTTCGGATTACAACTTCGTTGGCAGCGTGAGTGGTGAACTTTGTAAAACATGCCGATTTACCTGCGAGATTTGTGACGGCAATTTGTAAATCTTGAATGAAAAACCCTTCTTTTAAACATTCGTGTGAGTTATATACGTTTTGGCCATGACGTCTATTCAGAACGGAATATGCTTTCAGATCAGTAACCATTTCGATGACTTTTTCCGTACAATGAAAAAAATACCTATTTCACACTTAAAGTCACAATTATATTAAACATTTTTGCAATATTACATGTTACAATGTTACGATTTCTGTATCCTGTGCTGTTGCTGGTATAACTGGTCTGAGTCAAATGATAATTTCATGTTCAATCTCGTACGTTTTATGAATAACTTCTCACCAATGTGTGTGTGACTGCTTACAGGAGCACTTATTTACACAACATTGAAAATGATGGGCTTCAGTTCTTATTTTCCGATAGATAATAAAGCTAAAACAAAAAACTGGGGAAAACGAATAAAAACACGGAGTCGGCATACAAAAACGCTAACATTAGGGCCAGATGGTCCACAATTAATAATCTTAAACTATACATTAAACTGCCCAAATTAAATTCCTCAACTTCAATCTGGGGGTTAAATCCAGGATCAAGTACGGTGTAATTAACTGAATGTTTAATTTAAGAACCAAGAAATGAACGATCGATTCACCAAAAGTATGAATCAAATACTTCTCATGCAATACGCTGCATCGTATTGAGACTCAGTTCATTAGAATGTCCTACTCAAGTATTTGGTGCATATAAAAGCATAAAATGAATGTTATCGACTACGAAAAGTATTTAGCTCGTGCATAAATTTATTCATATTTATTTGGCCTGTAAAATTTATTTTCATCAGGCGATATGAAGTGCCAATGTATCACGCTTGAAACGGTAACATTTGAACATGAAGATGGCCTGACGGTTGAAACGTATAGTTTAATACCCATTTAAGTATAATTATGTATTAAACTGTAATTGAACTTTCTTCTATCAAATATATTTTCAACGATTGTTTATTTTCGCGTCTGTGGCCCACATTATCAAAGGAAACTAACCCATCTGATTGAAATTCGTTCAAAAGAACTTGTAAAATTTCTCTGGTTCCTGATATTGCATTTAAAAAATCATCATTTATAACATTTTTTTCACCCTTTCCTTGTGGTCAACATACAGTTTGAGTTGTGATATTGGCTTTGATGGGTGATTTTATAGTTCATCAATTATTTTTTGCTGATGGGATGTGTATCCAAAGGGTGAGATCAGAAGATCCTGAATCTTCCGTGCGTGTATCTCTCTATTGATGTTACTTTAATCTCTGTGAGTTGAAACCATCAATTATAATGAATGATGGAGAGTAAAAGTCCCGAATAAAAACATTGGGAGTTCTCACTTCCCTTCAAACCATTATGGATGTCGAAGTAGGGTGTAGGAAAAAGTTTTCAGGTACTTGAGCTCTGAAGATTACCGGCAGTCAATTACGATGGGATTCTTTTCAAGGTTATAGCTGGGGATGACCATGGAAGATTGCTGAAAATGTAAGCTTCGGTCGAGCCATTGAACTTGGATTTTTTTTCAAATACTTTTAGTGGTTTTAATAGAAACTACACAACTTTTGTTATTCAACTTTTTTTTAACCTTTCAATACGGTGCTGATCTAAAAAATGATATGGTTAAAGAGCTTGAAAAAGTTGAGTATAAAAATGTAGATACACTTATGTAACCACAGTGTTTGTTTCGATTTTACATGTTTTATCTTCAAGGCTTATGGAGTTGAAGAATATGAAAAACGACTTTTATAAGTGTAGCCATAGGATGAGAAATTGTATTGTTATTTTTTCAAAATTTGGGGCTTTTGTTGATTTGAAAATCACTCATCCGTTGTGCTGTATCTGTATTTCATTTTCCAACCGTGAGAATTTTTCTTAACCACGATCCCAGCTTAAAATTGTTGCTATTTAACAGAAAAAAATCAACTTCAGCAATAAGAAACTATTCATTAAATAATGTGATGTTTGCCTGTTTTTTTACTTTTTGTTCTGAAGCCTTCTCGTGCTTTAGACTAGTTTACTAGAAAAAATTCATTAACTCTTGATTAACTTTATGGTAGTTCATTATATGTTTTCGTGTATATCACATAATTACTTATGCCCATTCTTTTTACAGAGCGCGACCCGGGTTTCAATGAATTATCATCATCTTCAGGCGCATATTATGATTTTGTTTATCTTATTATTGTTACATAGTTACTTTATTTATTTTAAAACGGACGTCAGAATAGGGGAAAAGCTAGGAATAGGGGAATAGGAGAAAGGATAGGGGAAAAAATAACCGTTGGCTGAAGCAATTTGTTATTTGTTTTGTCATTACCACTAAACAAATTGCTTCAGCCAACAGTTATTCTCAACATTTAATAGACGAACTGATTATAAAATAATAGAGAAGATTGGCAATCGACCAAATGTTTTCGGCGGTCGAGGATAAAAAGAAGCAGTGGTGCACAGTGACGTACCTCGATGCACTTTCTCTGAAAATGGCTCATCATTTACCAAAGGACAAATTCCGCATGGCTTTTAAACCTTATATGTACCACTCTGAGCAGACTGGTTGTTGAATGTACCTAAGGATCAGATAGACGTATTGGATAGATTTGGAGTATATTCATTGAAATGCAGCGATCGCAATGGTGTATGCGTGGGGCGGACAGAAAGACGATTTGAGATCAGTAAGAAAGAACATTTAAGTGTTTACAAAAATAACAAAGATGAAAAAATTATTTTTTCTATACACTTAATATGCAATTGCCATAGCCATAGGAGAGATTTTAAAATTAATATTTTAAAATTTTGCAATGACCGCTATGATTTGAATCCTAGGGAGCAGTTAGAAACTTTAAAAATTATTGAAAGTCAGGACAGTACTGTTATAAATAAATATCTTTACCCATCCTTTTCCCCTATTCTGGCGTCCGTTTTAAAATTCATCAAGTAACTAGGTTACAATTATAAGATAAAAAATCATAATAAGCGCTTAAAGATAATGATAATTCATTGAAACCCGGGTCGCGCCCTGTTAAAAGAAGTGGCATAAGTAATTGTGTGACCAACGAAACGTTGCTTTTGCGCTCTTAAACATATACGAGCGACTGTTTTCAAATAATCCTCTGTTGAGTTCGACCTATGTATTGAATGCAGGATGTTCTCGACTACCTATGTGCCGGAGAAATAATGCATGCGTAAAACTCTCTATTCGATGCGGTATTCCGCATTGCTCAGGATACAGATTTAAAGGTCCTTTTATATGCCTCATTAACGCAAGCCCGAGTAATATCCGATAATTGGGGTGTACATTATAAAACGGGACAGATATCAATTGTTTCACGGTCATAAGCAGATTTTCCTAAGTTGGTGTACATCCAATGGAAGTATGCATCGCTATACCTGTTCAACAGTTAAGTAGGCATGGAAATATGGGTCACAATTCCGTTGTTATAAATGAAAGGGCACTTTATTGGTATCATTGACATCAGTAGCTTGAAATTAACAATACGCTGAATTTCATAATCTTTCTTTTTGTTCCATGTTCTCTATAATTTTGACTTGGAAGTGCTTTTTCGTGCTCAAAATATTTACTATAATTACTATTCCATGTATGTATTTGACATAAAGGAAATCCTTTCCAAATTAAAAATATAAGGTGCGGTGTCAAGACTTTGTCCTTACCTCCATTCTTGAAATGTGTGAGGGATAAGCGAAATATATATATCTATTTTGAGAGAAATATTCTTTGTCCATATTGATTGATACGATGTAACGAATTACTGAAAAGATGACCTACAACAGCATATTTCATGAAAGTGAAGCCCCGTAAACAACACTAGGCTCTTGGTTCAAAATGAAAATATCGCATACTAATTGCGATATCAATTTAAGATGATTTAAGTATTTTTTATATTTAAAATATTTTTTGACTTAATAAATTTTTCTCTTGATCGACAAAATTATCAACCTCGCTACTCCGCTATAGAACGATTGACAAGTTTCCTCTTTCATAAAACAACTTAACAATATCTAGGCGTCGTTTTTGGGCCTCATTGTTTAAGGTTCAAAATAAAAATTTATTGAAGCTGGACGTCATTAAATTGCTTAAGAAAGTGGAAGATTAAAATTATTCCGTTGTTCATTATGAAGCATTTGCACTATATAGAATTAAGTACCTTCAGTAATTTTCTTGGTACTGGTTAAGTTCAATGAATATATTTAATTTTCTCTATTAACGAATATCCTAAGGCAAGTGAAGATATTTTGAGTTTTTTTGAACCAGAAAAAGCTCTTCATTTAACTCGGTAGTTGAGCGAAGTTTTAGGAGTTTAAAATATTTTTCAAAATGAACTAGATGACTCGAATACAGATGTTAATTTTAGTTTCTTATGAAGCAATTATTCTTAAGTGGGTATAGTTTTACAGGCTCTTCAGTAAACTGATGGAATATTTTCCAGAAGCTGCTCGCAAAAATCCGTAATTAAACTAAGAATTGTCCATCATTAATCGTGTGCGAGTATACTGCGTAGGACTTGGAATTCATGGTTGAATAAATATAGTTA
Organism: Ischnura elegans; assembly: GCF_921293095.1. NCBI lineage: Eukaryota > Metazoa > Arthropoda > Insecta > Odonata > Coenagrionidae > Ischnura > Ischnura elegans. The sequence goes on along the minus strand of NC_060255.1, from coordinate 62,786,136 downwards.
CCCGAAAATATTTATCAGTGCTGTAGCAATTCATTCGGTAAAATATTGACATTTCCAACGTTACAATCATCATTAAAAGTAATTATTTCCTATTTTTTCCTAGTTCCAAAATGCAGAATTTCCCTTAAATAATAACACAAGAGTGTTGGAAGCGCTCAAGGTTTTACCGAATAAATATTTAATAAATAGACAATGTTTTCAATACGTATTCATTCAGCCATGAACGAAGAAATGCTCTAGAAAGTGTCTCCTAATTTTGGAATTCGATCTGACAGTGGAAATATGGACCCGGTGGTCATCTTGCGAACGCTTTGCGCTTTTCTCATCGGCACACCTGGAAAACCTCTTCTTTTTATATCTTTGAAAATCATCTTGCTTCCCCAATGGTTTCTGTTTTGTATCTTTTATTCCCTAAATATTTTATATCCTACCATCTTTTAGCCCTTTCTAGTCTCATTTTTATGTATACATATAAATAGGTATGGGGAGGTTGGTAGCTTACTGTCAGTGCCAAAGGTATAAAGAATGGAGTTTGAACGCTTAAAAAAACCGTAACCCTTTAATCTTTCTTCATGATCCTGGTACCGTTACTTGGTATGGTATTTTGAGGAGGCTACCGAGAGCTTAGTTAATTTGCGCCATTAGGGAATGGTTGGTAAGGAAGCGTGGAGAGAAACCTGGCGACGGCATTAGCCTAACCTTACCGTAAGGCACCAAGAGGACCACGGCTTAACGTCCCATCCGACGGACAGAACGTTGCGCTTGAAATGTTCTCCACATAGAATCCAATCAGCAATCTAAAAATTCTCTGCCATCGCCGGGATTTGAACCCGAGCCCACGGGGTGGGAAACCAATATTCTAGCCACCACATGAACACGATCCCCGTATATTACTTTTCTTGTAATATTGATTAATTAAATGAATAAGGTTGTAATTTCTTACCCTTCTAGGTTAACATGTATTTGTTCATAAACGAAAAATATTCCGTCTTTTCAAGCCTATCTAAGTAAACCTCAACTTTAAACATTGGTCAAAGTTAATCGAGAATTACTAACCTTGTAAAATTTATATATTCCATGGAGTAGGGCTATTTTCGGCATAATTATTAAGTTTCGTACGTCTCCCGTAATTTAAATATTGTTAATCTAATATTGTGAAACAATATTTTTTAAACAACGGTGCCCGTCCGAGGTTAATTTTGACACTACCGTAATCTTCCGTATCATCGGACATACATTATCAATTGTATATAAATATCCATTGATGCATAGCCGGGTTTTTAGTTTGTGCACAAATATCTATATTTACCTAGAAGGGTAACGATATTTCAACCTTATTAATCGACGTGCTGTATAATAAGCGAACTAATGATACTAATATCGTGAAAATAGCTTAAATGTATGGTTTTTATAAGTGTGTACAAACTCGAGTCTCTGCACTTTAGGTACGGACAGTAGATCGTGTAACTACTGTGGAAGGCTATTGGAATTAAATCCCTGTTTAACCCTCCGGACACCACCAAAATGAAAATCATTCAAGCTTGAAGTACCCATGGGAAAGCAACTGGCCCTATACCCTGAAATGGTGATTATCGGAGACCTGTGACTATGAATGGGATGAGTCCTACTCTTACCTATTTGAACCAACCTTAGGTTGAATCGCAAAGTGAAGTTAGGCATATGGGTGTTTTATGGTATTAGTATTTCACCCTAAAAGTAGGGAAATCTACCGGGTTTAAATCATACTTGATTAATCGTCATCGATGAAAAGGGTTCTATCTCATAATTCAATTAATGCAATTTTGTAGGCAATACATAAAATATTCAAGTAACTTCCGAGAGTTATAAGACCCGTTTTTAACGTGTAACTTATGTCTAAGTATTCATCTCTGTAACTTTGATCCTTAACTACGCCATTCAACTAATACCGTACCACAAAATTCATTTGATGACTAAAAATGGCGTTTAACTTAAGGTATTATTTGTTGTGTATTCATAATGCAAATGTTAGTGAATGTCGCTAGCGAATTGAGTAAAATTTAGAAATCAATAGAAAAAATTAGTTTCTTTATATTTTGGAGGTAATTGAAAGTTAGAAGTTTTTAATTAGTTATAAATACGAAAATGGGTTAAGCGAAAATTGTATGTAATGTATTTTAGATTTTTTCATTCCGCTATTCTCTGTGTGACTTTAGGAAGGCAAACACTCCATTCAATTCCATTATTACTCCTTGAAGATGGATTTATTCTGATGTCTGAAGCGATATGATGTCCGGTCACACATTAACATCTTTTGACTATAATGGTCATCCATCCATCACATTCCATCGCGGTGCTTTAAAGGCGACATTTATTCCTTCGCCTCCGCTGGCACACGTCACAAAAACATTCATTCCAACTTTTCATTAGCCAATCGACTATATTTTCCCCTCCAGCGTTGCCACACCAGAAGCGAGTAAGTGTGCTCGGAACAAATTAATAGGAATCTCACACGTCTTTCCGGTGATAGCCTCTACGGTTCAAAAAATATCGTATCGACCCGCCGCAAACTAGGGCTCAATGGCTGCCCGGGGCTGTGAAACGATTTGAGTTTTTTTAATGATTTTTTTTTCAATTCGGAAATCTAATCAAATTAACTTGTTCACTGGGTCTTTCGTCCTCTTCTCACACTTCGTATAAACGTCCTTCCATATCGAGTTGCCATCAAACTCCTAGAGTGAAAATTGGGGGAGGAAAGAGCTCGGGAAAAAATATTAGGATGGCTGTGGAAAAGATTTGGGTCATTTTTTCCAATGGAGTCGTGCATTCAGTTCAATCGCAATTCATTAAGAGAATTCGGTAGATGGAGGGAAAGTTGAGTGACGGGAAAAAAATTAATCTTCCTCATTCAACAATTCTTTCGTGAGTATTAAATTGGAAAAGGCTTAAGTTTCCGCCCTCTGTTAATCACACTGAATGACTACAGTGCACTTTGTAGGCAGTGATGCACACGGGCAAAGTAATATATTACACCAAGGATAAAGTTCGCCATGAAAGAGTATTTGGCTTAACTGGGATTCGAACCCAGATCTCCCATTTGCCTTCATCAGGTCCTATCAGATCCCATCCTGCAGTCCGCTATGAGGAGATGGCTTAGTGGTGTAATTAGCTTACACGCCTGACCGACAATCGGAAGATCCGGATTCGAATCCCGATTAAGCCAAATCATTTTTCATGGTGAACTTCATCCTTGGTTTATAGAAGTTTGACATCTAGCTGATTTTCTCGTTCAGTGAGATTTACTCATTGAGGTCAGGAGTCGTTCCCAAATATTGTCAACTACGCGGACCTATAAATAGCTGAGACGAGGTGATACGCGGAGGAGTCAGTGATGTCATCAAATCTATGAATGAACAATAGCCAACGAGGTTTGATGAAAAAGTAGTCGATTTCCTTTCTTGTGTCGGTGATTTCCATACATGCTTGGTTCATTCACTCGTTCAGTCAAAATCTTTGACAGAGGGAAGGAATTGCTACATTGAACTCAGAGGTTACAACTAAAATCAGCTGTAACCTCTGAGTTTTGGAAACTAAACCGATGACCTTGAAATTTTGTGCATAGTTACAGAACGTATCAGCAAAAATAAGTAACATAGTATGATTTAACTCTTTCCCGGCGAACAACATGTAAAAACTCCATGGATACCACGGGGGTAAGATTATATAAGAGCGCCGACGTTTAGGATCTTTAATTTTGGGATCGTTTAACTGAAGAGGCTATTGAAATAAGACTGGAGAATAAAAATGTCAACAGAGACACCGGATATTCGATCAGCAGCTCTTGGAACAGAATTCTTAAAAGAATTATGCTTGCCAGAGCTATGTCTACGCTGGTCCACAGTCCTCCACGACAACAATCGGGACTCGACCAATCCAGCTCCTCCTAATGCTGAGCTTCAACGGTCAGTTCAAATTTTCTGTCAGTAGCCGTGAGCATGGGTAGCGAGTCGGTACCCGAAACGTGGGCGCCCTTATATAGTCTTATCCGTGCGGTATCCCGAGAAGAGTTTTTACAAGTAACAAAGTGATCGACGCTTCCGAGAAGGGGATGGTTTCAACCCGGGATTGGAGATTATTTCTCAAAATGTTCCCTAAAATGCATTGAGGACTAAATATTAGGTGTAAATGAGTTTATTTTGGCAAATAAATAGTATTAAAGTTGTTCAAGAATGAAAGCCTAGAAATTTCATGGAAAAAGCCACGTTTTCGAACGGTATAAATGTAAAAATAAGTTAAAAAAAAAACGCTTTTTCAAAAACAGTATAAAATGCACTAAAAAGTTAGCTTTTCATCAGCTGAAGAATAAAGCATGGGTGCAGATTCCGTTTAAGATATAAATATTGTGTGCAAATCCTCACTCACCTATCTGGCTCTCTCATACTAATGTCTAATAGAGCTACGCTTTATTCTACGAGTCACGAACAGCTTCTTTTTTCTGCACTTTAGATTGTTTTTTGGAAGTGTGTGTACTTAAAAAATATTCTTTTGTCGTGTAAATGTTACAATGCTAACAAAACCCCGATGTAATAGACCTATAATTGCAAATAAAAAAGTGTAATGCACTATAGGGACATCGATGGCGTAGCAATATAGGAAAAACCAAAGACATTCCCAGACTCAAATTTTTGGAAAATGGTTTTTCTTCCGCTCAAAACAAATTGACCAAAATATCGAAAAGATTTAACTCCACATAACTTTACCGCAATACGACCCTATATTCATTAAGCACGGCCACTTCCTTGTTATTCCGCGACCTTTGACCCCACCCAATGATGCCGATTAATACCGACTCATACCGACCGTATCACCTCGTCTCAGCTATTTCTAGGTCCCGAGCTGTTGACATTTTTTGGGAACGACTCCTTTCCTCAATGAAAAACTCTGCATGAACGAGTAAATTAGCCATATATCAAATTTACATACACCAAGGATAAAGTTCACCATGAAAAATTGCTTGCCTTAAAAAAATTCGAATCCGGATGTTTTTCCGATTTTCAGTTAGGCGTGTTAGCTAATAACACCGCAAATGAGAACTGACATAAAGCGCTAAGGTATAATAAGATTTTGGAAAACATTCGAGGATGGCTGGAGAAAGAACTGGGTCATTTTTTTCAATTCTCCTTTCCTACTCCAAAAAAATGATTCAGTTGGCCGAGGAAAAAGATGACGCGTGAAATTTAATTCCCCGAATGGCTGGCTTTTCGCAATGTCCCTTTCTTTTTTTATTATATCGAGGGAGAGAAAAGGAAGGAACGAGGTTGGAATGGGCGATTGGGGAATTTGACGCGGAAAGTGGGAATTGGGTGATCGTCGATCCGGGAACTGCGGTTAGTCGGCTGTCAGCGCCCCCCACCCGAATTGGGTGGGGCTAAAGGTCGCGGAATAACAGGGAAGGCGGCGATGTCGAATGAACACGGGGTCACATTGGTGGTGAAGTTATGTGGAGTTAACTCTTTTCGATATTTTGGTCCATTTGTTTTGAGCGGAAATTAAACCATGATCCGAGAATTTTTGTCCCGAAAAATATTTGGTTTTAATTACTATATTACCACTCCCTCGACCTCCCTATACGTAATTACACTTTTTGATTTGCACTTTTTCGCCTATTACATCGGGGTTTATTAAGAATTTTAACATTTAAACGTGCACACATAATGCAAGGTATACAAAAATGAGTTACGGCGAGAAATACTTCCTCTCGCCGCCATTATGTCATAAGTTTAAAGTTAAAAAAAGACGCGAATGGTGCCTCCTAATTTTCTTGAGTTGGAGACTTAATGAGAGGTTTAGTTCGTCAATTCGTTCAGGGATGAATAGCGGGAAAAATTGGAGGTAAATAATCGAGAGGCAGGTTCTTTTGATATATCGATCGCTTTATTTTTCGAGATAACGAAACCATTCACTCAGCACAAGGCTAGATGAACCATATACGTTACTAATTAATGACGAGGGTAATTCGATACCCGTTTAAGCATAGTGTGAGGTATACTTGTAAAATTTTTATACATAACCACTAGGGATGTGCGAGTAATACTTTTCGATCTCGAATCGAGTCTAGTTTGGTTTTCTGATATGAGTTTATTGATCAGGCAATGCAGCAATGCATTCTCCAACATACCCTATTACCATTTATCCAATCTCCTTGTGAACTTTCTATTCTGAATGATTCGTTTGATGTAAAAAGGGAAAGATAATGAGGAAGGTTGATGGTTATTTTCCGTATTAGGGGATGAATGAAAATCAATGTGTCGGGAAACAGTTCCATAATCACAATTGAAATGATTTAACCTCTAGTGATATGTCGTCAATTTAATTAGTGCATAATTTATATATCCAAACTGCTAGGAAGAGCCCTGAGTAAAGGCATTTGCAAAATTTTAATAGAGATTATATACGTATATGAATTGTGTAATATTTGATCCTTTCAAATTCTCATGCAGGAAATCCAACGAGAAAAAGTATGATCTACATGCTCAGGCATCAGGCAGCAGATTATGACGTCTCCATTTTACAGTATTGCCTGCAAAAATTCTTCACTTCGAGCTTGTATGACCGGGAAAGTATTTTCAACTAAAAATGATATGTTTGAATGCCTTGGGAATTTATTAAAATTAATGTCAGCGAATATTATGGGCCTTGAATTTACATGGAATATAAGAGGACGAAGCGAAAGAACTATAGAACTTAGCTTTGTGGACCAAATATTTTTTCTTTATTTCTCATTGCACGTAATCAACCTAGGTAGCTCTTGTTTCGAGAAGTAACGAAACGGAACAAAGATTATAAACGGAAAATAACATCGGAATTACGTAGTACTCAGAAAGGCTAAAAGATGGCATTATTTGAGACGTCAAACGCCGCGAATAACTAGCATTGTCCTCAAAAACCTCAAAGTTACATATGTTCATAGAAATAATGACATTTAAACTTTTTCCATTGGCATTTGAGCAAATCAAGTGGGGCAAAATATTAAAGTATCCCATAAGAAAGTATGAGTGATTCGGCGCTCCACTCCGAATACGCCGCCGATTTGAAAGACCGCCGTGGCTGACGTTAAGATATTCGACGCCCACATTCTGGTTGACTGCTATGTGTACAGCAAGATGAAACTCCCAGGCCAAGACATTAGAACGACTTATCGACTTCAAAAATAGTATTACTACAGGAGTTTCATGATAGCGCCTCCAGTCGTCAGATTTCTGAACATACTGGCCTCGAAAGCTCTGTAACTGAAACGAATTGGTTCGACATTCGTATTCAATTGAAAGAACTTGAGTCCAGCACCAACTACTCGACTCAGCTTGAATTTTTGAGTACTCGCACATCCCTAATAAACAACCTTTATAACGTTCCTTTCTACTCTGGATGAAAGAATTTTGAGTCTGGGAACATCTTTGATTTTCCGAATTTTACCACGTCCTCGATATCGCTATAATAATTAACATTTTTTGCTCCGTATAGTGGTATATTAGTGGTTTTATTAGCTGAGTTATTCCAGGCGGCATCATTTAACGACTGGGTTGCAATTTACTAAAGTATCATCGGAAACTATTCAGAGGACAGTTTAGTAAAATACAGCCAAAATCGACCGACGGTATTAGCTCTATAAAAGGTCTGTTTGTTACGACATATTACCATTGAGGATCTAAGTATTTTCACTTCCAAAAGACGTAACAACGAGTTTTTTTGTTACCAGTGCCTGCAAATTGCGACGCTTTTTGTGAAAGCTAATGGCTCCTACATTAAAATGATCTTAACCTTAAAAAAATTCTGTTTGGCTTTAACTTCTCTTTTCGACAGCACCTTCTCTTGTCTCTGTTATACTATTCTGACATGTTTAGTGAAATATAGGGCAAGAATTGTTTTGGAATAGGGGTCGCCAAATTGCAAGGAAGGCGGCATTGTCGAATGAATATTGGCTCATATTGGTGGTGAAGTTATGTGGAGTGAACTCTCTTCAAGTTTTCGGTTGGTTAATTCGGTTTGTGAGGAAATGAAACCATGGATATTAACTTAAACAAAATAAGCTTTATATGAGATCTAAAAATAATTTAAGAATAATATGGTTTTGTATGCATTATCTGTAATGTGGAGTGAACTCTAAAGGACTTTTTGAGAGGCAATGAAACCATGATAAGAACTTAAAAAAAACGTAATGTAAACGATGATAATAATTTAATAACAATTTGGTGCTTTTCGGGTTTTCAAATTGAAGTATTAGCTCTCGGGTCTTATACCGGGTGAGTTGCTCCATTATCATCGACGTTTCGGCCGGCGACTCTTTGGCCGACAAAAAGAATGCTGGGATGCCAAGGGTTGGACTTATATGCCTCATACACGAAGGTCATTTAATTAATACCGCCCCTTATTTTTTATCAGAGCATATTTATTAATTAGAGCCAGACGTTGGTGACAATATGTATCAACATGCCTTGTCCACATTCTATTTTTCTACGCAGTCCCCATTACGTTCTATGGCTAAATACCAACATTTTGGGGGAGTCTGTATTCCACGGTGGTGAAAGCTCTTGTCTTGTAAGTCGAGCGTGGCTGATCATGGAGCTCTATTTCTGCATCCCCTGAGGCTGTAACTGTCTATACCCATAGTCCAACTGTACTCCTACTAGCTATCACCATGCACTGCACACAAATGTTCATGGATGTTCACCATGGTTTCTTATTCTGCACACAAGAATGCAATAATAGCACGCTGATTTTTAATTGAGTCGTATGTAGAAGCAATTTTGCCGCTGTACTACGGTTCTTCTATCTGCTGGAACGGTACCAAACTTCACCAGTGCGGAGAACAAATATCAAATATGAAGTACCAGCAAGGAAATTGATCTCTGTCTCTCAATGGCTATAAAAAAAATGTGTTTCAAATGGGCCATAAAAGGTACACATGGCATCGAAATAACCCTTATGACTACTAGTGACGAAGGCGAGTTAGGATGGGAATCATTAAGGGAGCGTAGAACAAAATATAAGCTATATTCACTTACGAAAGTCGGAGAAGATTTTTTTCTCAGACGACGTGAAAAGTATTCTTCGTTTACCGTCTTCTATGGTAGACGTGACTACAAAAAGAAAATAAAAGGAAATGTACTTCAAAACAGATAGATTTAAATTTAATTCTTTCCTCGTACTTATTTTTTTCTGAAAAATGTACCCGTTTTTTTCGCGTAAAATCAAGTTGCCCAACTTTATGCACTTAGTATTCCTGTATTTTTCGTTCCAATAACTTAGAGTTTAGATATAAGTAAGCCAAATCTATAATTAAAAGTTTGCAGAAAATGACAATTTTTAATACTACAAAAATTGAAGGATTTGTTTTAAACAACGCTAAATTCGATTATGATCGAACTATTTTACCCCTTCCTCGAAGTCGCTATAATTATTTACGCTTTTTGCTTAACATTTCGGTATACCAGAGCCAAGTCGAAGGGATAAATTGGATAATTGGCAATTTTCTGCTCTAGTTAATGCAAATCAAAACTGTCATTATTGGAAGCAATGGAAAATGGCATCATTAGCTGAGTTATTCCAGGTTGAATCATTTAACGACTGGATTGCAATTTGCTGAAGTATCATTGGGATCTATTCAGAGGATAGGTTTGCAACATACGGCCACAATTGACCGATGGTATTAGCTCTATATAAGGTCTTGTTTATTGCGATGTGGTGCTGTTAGAAATCTGAGAAGTTCCACTTCCAAAAGATATGTATTGACTTTATTGTTACCAGTGCCTGCATATAACGATTATTTTTCTGAAAGCTAACGGCTCCTATATTAGAATGATCTCAATATACTTCTGAAATGTTCTGGTCGTTTATAACTGGTGTTATCGGCAACACATTCTCTTGTTCTTGTGGTATTATTCTTCTGACAGGGATAGTATGTAAATTATCAGGCAAGACTTGCATATTTCGACGATTGGGCAAACATTTGAGGTTTTATTCGAATCCAAGGCATCGTGCATAATATTGAATCCCAATACAATATTTAGTCTGATAATGTGGTACACAAGAAAAAAAGGACGTTATTGGATTACTAGTTTCATTAGGATATTGGAATAAGCGAGTGTAAATCACTTTCGTTGTACAAGCACTAAATGAATTTCTTAACACTTGGGAGGACTCTTAATTATCATTTTCACTGTCCTCCTTTAATCTGTGCAAGCACGTTTATATTCGAGACGAGATTTTGAAATACTACGGCGGTGGTTGATAAAAGCGCAGCGCATAACAATATAAGAGCTAATTTAATGCTTGCGAGTACATATGGTCAGTGATAGCTTTAAGTTTGATTATTAATAAGTAGAAAATCTCCGAGTTAACTCCTTACTTTTCCCATACATTCATTTGGATCCCAATTTCCTACTTTTGCAAGCTTTCCTTGAAGAAAACATAGGGTTGACTGAATTATAGTGTTTTCAGTTCATACCATTATCACTTTCGGTGAAGTAGCATAAAATTTTTATCCCTGATAAGTTTACACATTGCGCAGTAGAAATCATCTTTAAACAGAAACACATGAAGTCTCATACGTTTCACCTCATATTGGCATTGCTATGTTGGAATACGGAGCAGTATGTATTCATGCAGCCTCGAGGACATATAACATTTGAGTAGGTACACGTGTACTTGGACGCATTTCATCATCTCTGAGAACTTTAAATTGAGTTTTTTTTTCGAAAACTGGTACTCCAAGTATAAAAAAGATAATCATTACATTACGGAGGAGCGTAATTGATGAAGAGCAGTACTCGATGTTAGAGTGAAATGAATCAATGGCTGTAATAGTTCCATTTTGACCGACCAAATCGTAGGAAAATGACGCGGGAGTTTGATTAAAGCGCGTTCTCTTGACGTATCGGGCCGAACTGACCGCACAGAAACGAATTGTATTTTTTTCATATTATTCATAAGTATTTGTTTTTTCATTTTTTTTAAACTTTCATCCATTTCGCCTGAAAAATCTCTGCCCGCGTTCCCTTGAGGTGGACACGTTTTGTTACGCCCGGAATAGCAATAAAAGTACTGGAAATATATACGCCGACCAATTATAAACGCATGCATAGTCCCTGCCATGGATCAGTAGTTGAGATTCGAAGCGAAATCGCTCCAAAAAGTCGAGTCCGGAGTCGAGTTACGGAGAGACCGTTTATTTACCGGTGATATTTTGTTAGTTTGTGCCGCCTGAATCACTCGTGAAGGAGAGAGAATTGTAGCTACGCTATCGTTAATCTAGAGGGTAGAAATATGAGTGCTGTCATGAAAATAAAAGGTCCTCGAACTTTTATGAAATGGATCGGACGACCACAAAGCATGAAGGCTGCACTGTCTGAGAATCGAAATGAAAATAAAAGTTTGTGGGATATTTTTTCCTGTTATGTTTTTATTCAATAGTAGCCAACGAAATTCCAAATCTATCGTAAATCAAGACTTACTTGAAAACTAAATAACGATGCTTTTGATTTACTTTCGGGAATTTATAGCTGTTATCGATATACGCCCGAGTATGCAATAGCTACAGCATGTGATGAGATCTCGCGGGTAAAAACTGCACGACGAAAAGTCATTGGTTGATATCGGGATTCGCACTCGGTTCTCACAAATTTGCGCCGAGTTTCCTGCCATTTAAACTACATGACTCCTTCTTCAGCAGGGTTTGTTGACTTTAGATCGTATGATGACTTATCCTGCCATGCATAGAATGCCACAGAGCATAATGTTTGTGTGCATAGCATGGAAACTGTGATTCCAAATCAGTGGAAACAAAAAAAATGAACTTAGAACTCTAATTTTCATATTTCAATCCTGCCTCGTGAGCAGAAGTAAAATTCATTGCATTGCCATGAGGAAATACTCCCCTAGGCTAGGAATTCAACCACGGAAATTTGCTTTCCCGGGCCTCATTGCAGACCACTACCCTATCCAGGTTCTTGATATATCATGATAATTGTACCGAGACTCATTGTACTGGATGTTTGGTACAAGGTTTAAGGCTATTTGTTCGTGGTTACGTTCCTCGTAGAGGATATTTTTTTCTAATGACAATTCATGTGAAATTGAACTCAAGATCGGTCATCATTACTTATAAAATCTGTGCGAACAAGCAAGCGGCTTCTCTTTCCGTAGCCACCCGCTATTGCACGGAAACTGCAAAAATTCCACAGAGGATAAAGTTTTTATGCCAACCTGGCTTCAAATATGGATCTACGAAACTAACGCCACTTGATCTAATTATATGGCCGGGAAACTACGGAAAGATGCGTTGCTGGATTTCCTTGAATAATTCAATACGGTCACCATAAATAATAAATCTAAAAAAAATTATTTCCATAATTAATGAATATCTTATGAATCCATTTTATATTGGTTGAAGTTTTCGCGGGTTATCACGATAAAATTGATTCATGACTATATACTGTATGGTTGTACAAGGAAATTTCCCCTTCAGTGGGGTCGAAACGTCGCACAGTGGGCTAGAATCGAAAAAAGCTGGCCAAAACCTCAAAAACGATCTTTTTGAGCTAGTAAGTTGAAACTTCGCAAGCATATTCTGAAGTAAATTGTGCATAAATTGCTAGATTATTTCTCTCCTATGCCTTCGCGTTAATAATATATTTGAGGCTAAAGCAGAACAAATTTAGCGAAAAACGACCACCTTCCATTTGTTCTGAAAATTGCCAACTTTGTCTTCGTGCAGTGGTTTTATGAAAAGTTTCACTGACAAAAATGTTAAACCATCTTAATTAACACTTCTTTTTCTTGCATTTTGAGGGTTTCCAAAGTTTTTTTTTTCATCATTATCCATAGATTTATTACAAAAGGGCGGAGCTACTATAATTATGCCACTCTGTGGTTCCGGAATCTTAAACAATACACACCCATCACTTCAGGTTTCTCTCCATCCATCCTTTCCTACCCTTCTTTTCACGCGCAGATGACCTAATCCGCCGATAAGCACCTCATAATGTGTTTTCATATGTTTAAAAAAATTATGATTCAACTATTCTGTGCTTCGCCCGTTCTGCCCCATGGAATAATAAAATTGGCCATGCTGTCAATCCTGCTGCCGCTTGTGTCGATTCTCCAGCCACTGGACGAGCAGAATTTTACACGCATCCATGTCCCGGGTGGGAATAACCCTCTGGCGGGACTCGAACCCGTGATCTCTGGATGAGTAGGGGGAGACTTAGTAAGCGATTTAGTGGTCAACAAGGCAGGGTATTTTTTCTTTTTAGAAATATATATTCCTGGTCAGAATAGTGCAAAGGTATTCTGCATACCTTATTATCACTCCCGCGCAAATCCAAACATTCCTTTTAACTCTCACTTCAAATCATTTTCAGTAATTGATGTCATTTAGCCTGACTTTTGCCGGCAAATGTTTACTTAGGTTTCAGCTCCTTAACGAAAAAAGGTAAGACCAAACTGTAGCCGAATAATACACAAAAATCAAACTACTCAAAGTGAGGTGGCAAAATAAAAATGCTGTTGGAGGCTAATCCGAAAATTGATCGGCTAGAATCGATTTTGCTCGATTTTTTCAAAATAAAAAGTTGATTTAGATGTGATCAATAATCCACTGTCATTGTGGTAGGATTTCTTTTGCATTTTCACACCGGAGCCATGAGTTTAGGCTTCCCGATCCGTTACAGATCGATTCCTGGCGTTTTGACGCCGCCGGCAGCGGTAGTCGAGAGGGCGCATACAGGAATTCCCGTCCGTCCTGGCGGTCACTTCGATTTGCCATTAAGCAGCACCCCGCCGCTGACTGCTACCACCTCCCGACCCATCCCTCCTCGGCCACTCTCCGCCCGAGATGCAAGGCCGGTGAGCCGGAACATTAGTGGTTGCCACGCCGTGTCGCAGGCTAGTTGACCTTCTAATACACTTGACTGCGGTGGCTCCGGGAATGGACGTCGATACCCGAAGCTCTCCGCTTCTAATTTCAAGTCTTGCAGAGGGGGAGGGAGGAGGGGATGGTGTTCCCTAATGAATGATCCTTCCCTTCCTTCCCCCCCACAATACAGAGGGCCAGAGTCCAGCAGAATATTGATTGGGCGACAACCGTCGCGTTGCCTCTGGACGCGATCGGACACACACACGGCCGTCGATGGAAGATGCTTGATGGATGGCCGAGCAGATGTCCGTTCGACGCCTGCGTTGATTGCGAGTGTGTATGAGACAGCCCCGGGGCGGAGCCGGGTTCATGCACCAGCGATACGGCTCTAACGGACGATCCGCTGCAGGAGATTAATGCCTTCCGACCTCCCTCACCACGGCGATTAAGAGGTGAACAAGGCAAGGTGTAGGGTTGTCCTCGAGGACTATTGGCTTTGAACGGGGTCTGTGGCACCCTGGGCGGGTTTTGGAAGCTTTTGGAAGGAGTGATAGGGCGGAGACTGTGCTGGAATGTATTTCATTGATCGTGATTGGCAGTGTATAGAACAAAGGGTTTATTCCATTTCCATCGTGCTGTGTCAAAAAATGTTTTGGCATGGTTAATTGGATAAATAATGTGAAGAATTCTCATGATCACCACCGAGTTGGGAGCTGCATTAATGGCAACCTTCCGATTTCCGTCCTCAGGACTATGAATGTCGTGCGAGAATTGACCTGCTTCAAAAATTCAGGTCAAATTGACATTCACTGTGGACAATGGTCGAGTCGGAAGCATTAATGCAGTCCCTAACCCTTAAGCGATCCTGAGAACTCTTCACGCCCATACCGTATACTTTCATTACATAAAAGGTGCATATTTAATTTTTTCCTGATAATAGTACTCTTGCATCCTTCTGCAAAAATGCTACCGCTCAGTAAAAAATCCTGTATTTGTGCTATAGCTTTAATTTACCCGATATTTGTACCGTTATGCGAGTGTTTACGACCTCTGCGGGATCATACAACCTCCATGGGTTGAAAATTTGTCCCACTTTTATAAATACCACTATATTACACTATTCAGTTGCAAAAACTTTTGAATGCCACGAGCCACTCTTCAGAACACCGGTGATATAGAATTGCTGTTAAAACTTCTGATCCTCCGACTGCATGACAGAGTGTTTGCAAGAGGCGGTATGCATAAGATCTTGGATTGTCTCCGTTATCTTAGCTTAGAAGCATCTTCACCAGTTATCAATCCTGAGATCGGTAAGATGCAGTGGCGAAGTGAGGGGGGGTTTTGGGGGATAAAACCCCCCCAAAGCTCAGAGAAATGTTTAAGTTTCATCTTTTTTACTTAATTGGATTGATATTACTAATAGAATTGTGTAATTATTAATAAAATATCCCTCAGAAAGCCGTAAAACTCACCATTTTGAAGCATTTATATTATAATTCCGTAATTTATTAATCTCGCATCTACCGCTTATCCTGATGGGTATTCCATACCCCCACACACTCCGGTATTAGTTGCACCTAAACCCACCCCAGCCTTAATTCCTAGCTGCGCCTCTGGTTAGATGCACCTCTTTACTTAACTCTTTTACTAACTAATATTTAATCCCTATTTAATTCTTCACAACATTCCCTGCTCAAAATTCTCACCCAAGACCTACGTCTCCATTTTACCCGTCCATCTGTCCTTATTTTTTATCAGACTACCGTGTCTCACGATTTGGCCGATTAATCTGTCCTGTCTCCCAACCAAGGTTTTCAAAAGAACTTTCTCCCATTAAATTCTTTAGAGAAATTTCAGATCACTCTCACGATATATCCATTTGACTAATAATTATTAATATTATAATAGGATGGGATTTGTTTATATTAACCCGGCAGTCCACATGCCGCTTAGGGAGATTCAATCTTCACATTTCTTTCTCCGAAATGTAAGCAATCATGACCAATTGTCAAATTTGTTAAGTAAGCCTTTCTTAATTTTATGACTTCAGCCATTGAAATAGTATTCAGTAAAAATAATGAAAAAGGGAATATTCAGAAAGGGCAAAAAGATTAACGGTGGCGGGTATCACGTTAGTTTCACAACGTATTTGACCCAAATGGTAGCGGAAGTTTGAATTAGCCTGCAGCTTACACTAAAAGGCGACTAGTACGGCAAGTAAAGCGGCAGTAATTTAAAATCTACCGCATTACAAGTAAGCATTCGCTACATCTACTCACTGACCCATATTCGATAGATACGGTATTCCGTACTCTGGAGTATCATACGAAAGACTAAAAGTAAAAAATCTGCACTTGCCGACGGACCATGCGCTTCACTTGCTGTTATAATCCCCTATCAGACACGCCAAGTTAGTTCTATAATGGGATCCATAAAAGCATCGGTAATACAAAAATAGGTGAGATGGATAATCCGTATTAAGAGGGAAATATTATACTCCAGATCGGCATATGGTCATCGACTGGTATTGCGGATTGCTGCTAAAATGAATAGGGAACAAGCCTTGAGTGGTCTTCAGCAATATCCATTTATCTGGGTCTATATAACAAAGAGATAATACCTATCAGGCATACAGAAAGAATAAATTCAGTATGACTGAGAACAGGCATTAGTATAATTGTCAATTTCATGTTTACTACGCGGATAAGAATCCTATGCGTTGTACACAGCTCTAAATTCGGACTTATCTCTATACACAATCCGCACACGGATCAGTGTAAAGAAGACGGTTGTATAGAAATAAAATATGGCGCCAGAATATCGAACTATTTATTTAGATACACACCTTACAATAAATATAGCAACAGCTATGGACGCCGTGATAGTAAACATATCTTTTTTTAATTCATAGACAATAAAAGGGATTTGAAAATCAATTTGCACTTCCATCGAAATCGATTGTAACCCTCTGACTATTGATTACATATATATCGACTTTTGGTTTTGAATAAATCGAGCATAATCGATTCTAGCCGATCAATTTTCGGATTATAGCCTCCTACAGCATTTTTATTTTGCCTCCTCGCTTTGCGTAGTTTGATTTTTATGTATACTTCGGCTACAGTTTGGTATTACCTTTTTTCGTTAAGGAGCTGAAACCCGAGTATTTGCCGGCAAAAGTGAGGCTAAATAACAGCAATTGGTGAAAATTATTTGAAGTGAGCGTGAAAAGGAATGTTTGGATTTGCGCAGGAGTGATAATGAGGTATGCAGAATACCTTTGTACTCTTCTGACCACTAATAGATGTTTCTAAAATGAAAAACTACCCTGCCTTGTTGACCACTAAATCGCTCACTAAGAATGGGTAGTGACATCTCAAGTGTGGAACATCGGAGATTCATAGTACTTGTGGGAATCATAAGGATTTTTATAGGTGCACAAGAAGCTGAAATCCAATTTTTTTTAGGTTCTCCCAATCGGATAAAATGAAACCCCATGGCCTGCAATTAATGCCAAATTTCATTCATTCGCCGCTGGCACAACTTTGTGGAAAACATAAACATTCAATGTTTATTTACCCCAACCTATTTGAAAACTTTCTGTGTCATTCTGAAGTGCATTACTCCATAGCAGTTGCACCCTTGAGTAAGGCTACCCAGAGGTTTAACTCCAATTGATGACATATCCATTTTATTTTGCCTACGTATAATAATATGGCATCTAGTAATAACATGAAAATCATTGGAGCTTTCTTCGGATTTTTAAATTGGTGATAGTTAAATGTTTTTATGATTCAATTTGGCTGCTGTTTTCAGAGTAATGTAAAAACTATTTATCTGATTCGACATAATGTTATTTGCTCATGGCCACTTAGCGATGGATAGCATAATAATTTAAAGGCTAGAATGGTGTTAATGCGGGAAACTCAATGCAGTAGCTAAGGCAACGCCATAAATTCCAGGGGCCGCATCGTACGTTGCGCTATCACCATAACTAAGCCTCTACCGCACTGTGCGTCACGGCCGTATTAACCTGTTGTAGATCGTGCTAGGGCCAATTCAAATAGTATGACCCCTTATCGCTCCCCTCTCATTATCGGTGGTGAAAAACTCTGATGCAGGTCAGTTGTTATCTTTATATTTAGTCAACGGTCAAGAAATGGAGTTGATGGTTGGTGAATTAACTCTGTGGAAGTTATACATGATAAAATAAAATCACTTTGTACTCTCTACACAATGTTTAATGTTTTGCGACCGGTTTCGACGTGTTCTACGTCATTTTCAAGCTAGACTACCATCTCCAAACAAGCCAAAGTTCATTTTACACTGCAAGGTTTTGGGAATGTATGAAGGTATTTTCTTCATCAGAGCATTTCGAAGATATTGGAAATTGTCAAATAACCAATAATATTACCTAAGTTCCTGTAGCGCCTGTCAATTTTTTCGCTCTATATAGTCTGCTACCGCCTTTCCGTAACTTTTCCCTCAATATTATGCTAGGTCCTCTCTTGGTATTGAAATATTTATTACTGCCACGTTCTCAATCGCAGAACACTCTTCACAAACATTATTAATGGCAGATATAGATCACGAGCTGAATTCTAAGGCAATCTAAAAACCTTTTTTGGATTTTTTTCCTACCAATTAAATTTGGCATTTGAATTCCGTCTATCTTCGAACAAATTCACTTTTTTCAACTGGTAGATGAACAATAACTTCAAATAAATTTTATCAATTATTTTCGTGGAGATAACAAGTTATGATGATGTAAAGAGCGTGGATGTATATAATTTAGAAGATATCCACGGTTTTCTAATTGATTTATTAATGCCCATTAAGCAATGCTCTTTAAAATCAGTCTTTGACTTGAAAAAACATCAAGACCTCCTTGGCAACAATATAAAATACAATGGCAAAACCTAGGGTCCCCACAGGAGTTTTTAAAGAGACCATGTAGTTCGTTCGTGATTACTTTTATGAACCTATAGCATTTTTGTCTGCCAAATTTTAATGATAAAAAAATATATATATTCTAATAATATTTTCTTTTAATGTAGGTTAAATTATTTTAAGCCTTAGGTCAGTGCTCACAGCTTTAAAAATCAAAATAAGGTAGCAGCTTTTGCTCTTTTTGATTCCTAATCAACGAATGGGTCATTAACGTTGTGCTGGTACCCTTAGGTCCTGATTCACTGCGTCATTCACTCGTTGGAATTTCACGAATCCAAAAGCCTTTTTCATTTTTTGGTGCTCATTTTACTCATTTCATACTAGTTGTTTTTAGCTACTTTTTAGAACACGATGCTTATTCATCATCCCTGCCCAGCGGGCAACAAATTTATGCATGAAAATACTTTTGGTTTGCAATTAAATCGTCAAAAATTCATCTCGATTATTGTGTAATTTCTTTAATTTATATGATTGTGTTACTTCTGTTCAAAATTTAATTCTTGAGGGTGAGGCGCTTTAAATCATTATAATTAGTTAGGGTTGTCATAATAATAGCAAAAGTCATTTTGGTATTACTGAGGTTAATATAGATTTTTAGTTATTTCTTATTTTTCATAAACTGTAAATTTTAACGATAGCTGGGAAGTGTGCAATGATGATTATTAACGTAAACGTCTCAATTTATTGTCTACGTACAGTCTAAAATTTACTTGGCCAGTTCTATTCATTAAGAAAAATTTTATCAATCAATGGATTCAACAATTCTGCATAAATATTTTCATATTCCAAATTGTTATGCGCAAGCCTACCATTGACTGTGGATAACTTAGAAGTTTACATACCTGATTCAAATAATGAAATAAATCGTTAACTTATTAGATTACGCCTCCAAGGAAGGACCAAAACTCAAAACAAATTCTCATTCTATTTTGGTTTAATTTTTTTCTATCCACAGATAAATCTTCCAGCAATTATCCACGTATTATCAATGCATTTTTACAGCTGTTATAATGAGCAGTGGATTTGGAGCGTGACATTTTATTCTCCTTATGCTTTACTCTGTCGCAGTATATACCTTTTTTGCTACCTCACACACGATTGTATGTATTTCGGTAGTGTTTTGTACCTTATGATGACATTTTACATTATGAGGACTTGAGGAAATAATTGTCGCACAGAATAAATGATGTTGAATTACTAATTGTTTGCTCTTCAATCTCAATTGTTCGTAGAACACTAACTTTCGCTTTCTTACCAGCGACCATGAAACAACCATCGAAAAGAATAAAAGTTGAAGGAAATTTTAGTCCCTGTAGAAACGAGTTCGATGATTTAGAGATGGGAATCGAATTGCGAGTATTAAAGATCGAGGGAAGAGGGTGAGAGTAGAATGGGGCGTGAAGTTGAAGTTGAACGTTCCGCGAATTGCATTTTGGGGTAAAATGGGGCAGTGGGGAGACGGTGGCGCCGCCACTACACCCCGGCGAGTGACGAAAGAAATGGGTTTAGGAGGTAAAGGGAAGTGTATGTGCAGGAAAAAAGGAGGTAGGTATAAAAATCGAGAGTGAGAAGACGCTGAATGGTTTTGGGAAGAGAAAGTGTTGAGGGAATCGAGAAAGAGAGGCATAGGTTAAAAGAGAGAGAGAGGAGAATAAGACGAAGAGGGAATGAGAAAGGGAACACTCTCTCTCACAGGACGGCATTAGTAGTTGAGTGGGTCGGAGTAGGTGAAGTGAGTTGGGAGAAGGTACAGATAAGATGGAACTGTAATTGAATGAAAGGGGGGAACGGTCTATAACGGCTGGGCGGGAAGAAGGGAAAAAGTAAGTAGGAGGTGGCGGTAGTGGACGTAGGTGAGAAAAGTGGGTGGAGTCGATGAGTTTTTAAAGGAAAGAGAAGGGGGAATGAGGTGATGGGGGTAGTTTCTGTGGGGTTTGTGCGGGAGAGAGGGCCTAAGGCGAAGATGGTGGTTATGTCCAAGGGTGTGTGGCAAGGGGTGTTGGAGTAAATGGAGGTGGATGGGATAACTGCTTGGTGGACGGTCGTGTGAGTAGTGAGAGACTGGAAATGAGTGGTTCCCGAGATGATTCGGTCCTTCGGAAGAATCCCGCTTTTGGGTCGAAAAGAATCGCCTCTACTTGGTGGGACAAATTGATGTAATTTAGGAAAAGTTTTGACGAATTGAAGACAACAGTTTGTGTGCAGCATCTGGTACTTTTCTGAAATATTCGCTTCCATAATTTTTCTCGGATCATACGTAGACAAAAGAACGACGGCGCAAATGGACGTCTTGACCCGTTAGACGACCTGAGAAAACCTAATACCCTCTAACAGTGCGTGAACGTCGCCCTCCATCCTTAAGTTGGTTACATTCGATAAGAATTCTGAGCTAAGCCATAAAAATGAAATAACACATTTGCATTTTTCCTTAAAGCATTGACAAAATATGATCTCACTTAGACCTTCAGCCTAAATGAGATATGGTGGAGTTCATGCTAAACATGGCTCTGAGGTTAATTCTAACTCTAATGCAGGTTTATGGTACTCGTTCCTATGCCTTAGCCATTTTCTCTGGGTCGTTGAGGATATCCTGAAACTTCAACAGGCTTGGAATTCTGGTTCCATGTGCCAGTTGCCATAGACTTTGCTAATTGACCATTTCATACCCTTAAATTAAGCATCTAAATCACAATCACTGTACAAGTGGGCCTTTTTCTTTCCCAAGGTTCTTAGAGGAAATAATTTTGGTTGCTACTCGGGAATTTATACCTTTGACCCTTCCATCAGCATCCATTTTCTCTACCCACTAAGATACCACTGCCTTGAATGGATATCTACTATATTTTCTGTTGAAGAGGTAGTAGATAATTATTCAATTATTTCCGGGAAGAGCATTGAAAAAAAACGAAATTTGAAGTGCACTGTAGAATTCATCATGCTGCAAACAGAGTAAGACACAAAAGGAACGGATCCTTGAACTCAATCTTTTCAAGACAGGAAGGAACGATTTCGGAAAAGAAGCGAAAGGACAGCCCGTCACCACTGGGGTGGGAGAAGGTAGCTCGGGAAAATAGGTTTGCGAATAGGGTTTTTAGAGGCAGGGGAAAGGGGTCGGGGGTTGAAAGAGTTTTAGCACCGTGGGAAGAAAAAGCGTCGCTGGACGAGAGCGAAAAAAAAGAGTTCACCTTTTTCTCGCTGGGAGGCGGTGCGGACGCAGTGTTAACGCCCTTTTTTCGCGAGCAATGTCATTTTGACGGTGGAGTGTAGACTTGGGGGAGGTTTTGCGATGGGAAAAGTTTCCTCCGTTCTTCTTTAGAGGGTTTTGAAAGTTAAAAACCTCCTTCGAAGCCAATCTCTTCCTCTTAAACCTCACCTTACCCTCTCACCTCCGAAGAGAAAGGGAAAATGCGATCGAGTTATGTTATGAAAATCGCTGGCTTCTATATCTTGGTAATGAGATGATTGTTGGATAGATGGTTTTCATCGTTTTTTCATCTTTATCTTGCGGAAAATTTTATAATACCCCCGTCAAATCCGTTACCTCTTTGTGTCAATGCAGCCGATTTTATTTTTATTAAAAGCCTTATTATTATGTTACACTTTTTGATGACTATATATATTATTATGTTGTATTCTATTTATTTGTACGTCTATAAAATTGGCTTATGTATAAAATCCGAAGATTCAACCATGATGGAGTGGAATTTTTCATTAGGTACAATTGTGGAAAATTGCAAGTACTTATTTCAATATTTCCTTATGTGTTGTAGGACCAATACAATGATTGATTAGCTTCCTTGACTCCCTGTTTTCTCTTAAAATTGAGCTGTTATGGATTCAATGACTTCAACAATTTATCATTTCAGTAATTTCTATTATATTATAGGTATATTAATCAATTCATCAAAAGGAACTTAGATCTTCGGTTTGTCAATACTAACCATACTAAAGACAAGAATATTTGCCCAAGACGACTGAATATATATTTCTGTAAGAATAGGGACGCCGACTTATGAAAAATATTGGGGGGGGCCCAAACCGGGGATCATGCCCCGGGAAATTTTATAAGTAGTGAGTTTTGAGTTTTTTAAGCATTTAAGAAGAATCATATGATAATCATTAGACCCCTGATAATTCGAATATCGATATCTGGACACACCGGGGAAAATCGGCAAGCCTGACACATTTTTTCCTCTCACCCATAACGAATTTTTGAGGAGAATTTTTTTGCCTTTATTAAAAAATTTTCTTTTTATGCTTGCGATTCTGAATCATTTTTGTGAATTTATATTTGTTAAAACAGTTGTGTTGAAAGCTATGAAATTTCAAAGCTTATACTTATCGACTTAACTTTTGAAACGGGTACGGTTTTAAAGTTGATTAAGCTCGCTTATTTTTATTTACTCTTTTTGTTTATCATTTGATGATTGTTAAGTATTTAATAAATAAAATTATTAAAACATTAGTTGATGGTACTGGAGGAGAAAAAACAAGTGAAGACGTTGGGCGAAAGACAACCTCTAACTTTTAAGTGAGCACGAAGGGGAAATTTATTAAGGTATCATCCATCAAATTCCGGAAATAAAATGTAATTTTCGGACCATTTTTGCTCCTAATTTTACAAATAAATATAATTTTAGGCGTAGGTATTTTATTGATATTAATTCTAATGGTAAAATGGATTTTTACCACCTAAGGTGCTGGAGTTCGAATTTTTCCACTTAAATAGTAATTAACAAACTTTTTATCAAGCGTGCGTAGATAGCCTCTCAAATTCTTTCAGAAGTTTATTGATTAAGTTCTGCCACCATGCGAATGATGAAGAATGAAAATGCTCCGGAATAGGTCTTCACTTTGACTAGGTCAAGATGCTTTACTAGCGAGATGATGAATCGCGCGAGTATATTAAGACCATGGAAATATGAAAGGAATGTGAGGAAGGGCTCCAGAGCTTTAAATGAAAACATGGTTACGTCGTGTTTTTCAGATATTACATTTACTTGCGTGGTTGAGGTGGAAATGCTGCAATTCAATATGCCTTTATTCAGAGTAACCCTAAATGAAGCTGAGTCAATTTTCCTAAAAGTGCTGAAGTATATTCCTTTCATTTCTCCGCTTTGCTTTCGGTATTGCTTATGATTGTCTTGGGCAATCGATATGATGGAGTTTAGAGATATATTCCTTCCAAATTCTATCGGCATCTTCTGACTTATGTCCCCAAGTAACATTTA
Source organism: Ischnura elegans (assembly GCF_921293095.1). Taxonomy (NCBI): domain Eukaryota; kingdom Metazoa; phylum Arthropoda; class Insecta; order Odonata; family Coenagrionidae; genus Ischnura; species Ischnura elegans. The sequence goes on along the minus strand of NC_060255.1, from coordinate 62,762,064 downwards.
GTTTATTTGGTGCTTGATATGCTGACAGTTAAGTTTTTGTTGAATGTGAATAGTACTGTTGATTTTCATAAATTTCGTAGAAATCAAAGCATTTTATCAGCCGTGAATATTTTTTCCGCAATTTATTCCATGTGAGAGGGGTGATTAAATGCTCAAAAAATCGAAGAAGACCTGCTATTTAAGGTTGAAGTGACTTAACACACTCAATGCTGTAAATAAATTATCAAAACACACCGCCACGTGGAACTATTTTTTTCGATAATATCATAGGCAGTGTGGAGACAAAAATTCTGCTATAAACAAAAGACGCATATGCAATCACTGCAGAAGGCAATGAGACGCTGATCATAATTTCAGGGTATAGCAAAGACGTGGAGACAGATGGCGGGCTAAAAACATAAGGAGACCGGTTCGTTGAATTCTAGGCATCTCTGGTTAGTTTTTCTTTTCAATATTTTGTCCCTCTATATAATTTAAATTTATAGAATTATAAACATTTATAATATTTTCTCCAAATCTCGTGTAAACTAATTGATGACCCAATAATTTCTATACTAGAGCTTCCATTGTCGATCTATTGATAGATACGTCGTAGGCTTGTACGATCATTTATGTAGCGGACGAATATTGAATTCAGGAGCACGTTGATGACGATTTTACGCCATGTATTTTTAACCCCCTATCAAAATGAGAGTGACCCGGAATGTTCGAACATCGAAGCTAAAGTGGCCAAACCTCGCCGCTGAAAATTTCGAGCGCTCTTGTTTAGCAGAGTTATCGGCACGGGAACCTCTCCAAACAGTGCGGAAACGAGGTGAGATGAAATGAAGGGTCAGTCGAGATGATGAGAAGCGATGAGTTCTTGTTTTAAGAGGGTTTTTCTGAGGGTGAGGGAAGGGCTGGAGAGAGAATGGAAGAGGCAGTGGATGATCAGGAAGGGATGGAGTTTTGAAAGATAATGGGCGCAGGGTGAGAGGGAAGGTATGGCCGTAATACGAATCGGTTTGTACCGCGGTCAGATGAGAGAGAGAGAGAAATTGCAGCTTGAATACATACTGTTATTCCCCACTTCTAGAAATATACGTGAGGATGTGTTTATCAAATGCGCTGAATGATAACTGGCTGCAGTCGAGACGTAAATGGGTCAAATGGGAAGGGGGAAATATTCTTAGCTTTTTATAGTTGATATTACCGACCTGTGTGTTACAATGCATAGGTTCCGATGTAAATTCTAAACATATAAATGTTATGCAGCCAAGAGAGAGCATAACGAAGGAAAAATTAGTACCTATTCTCTCGTTTTTATTTGCATAAGATTGTATTTCTCAGTAATGATTTCCTCCTCAAATTATTCGAGGATAGAATTTTGATGACGGCGCGAAATGTTTAGGCATACTTCAATAAAATAAAACTGTTAACATGTTAATAGGGAATTAATGATTACAATTATTGGTTGCAAAAATAATACTTAATTGCCTATTTACCAGGAGAGAGAAGTAGTTGACGATAAGGGAGAAATCATGTTTTTGTGAGATGGAGGAAGCGTGAACTCCTTTTGAGTAGGAAGTTTTACTTTCTTCACTTTAGGTCTCTAGTAACAGTGGTTGTAGCGGTATGAGTAATCTACCCTGGTGGGGCTCCAATACGCGAATATCTACCATCTGTTTGGCAAGCGAGGAATTTTACCTGCCGACACCTCACCAGTAACCGAGAGAAAAATAAATTTTGGTGAGAGCTGTGTGCACCCTATGAGAAAATTAAAAAGATTAAAATGAGAAATGAGAAAAAAGATTAAAAAGAGAAATGAGCTACCCCAATATAAACAAATTCAACATTAGGAAGGGATCAAATGGGAAGGCTGAATATCATGAGTTTTTTTTAGTGGAGACGACTTCGGTGTTACCCTATTTTTCCGATTTTAAGGAGGTACAATTTTCAATAGAATAGCTCAGACAAAGAGGGCTTTCTACAAAAAGAAGAATCTTGTTACAGCTAAGCATATAAGTTTAGAAGTAAGAAAAAAATATGTCGTGATGGTATGCAGTAACTATTTTCACCTAAGTATTGTGACTCCATAACGTTGGCGAAATTATGTCTATGTAGAAAGCTCATAGTCGTATAGAACATTATCTATTGCCATGATTTTATTCTTCTTCAGTAGTGTTATAACCTTAAGGTAAGTACTTTATTTGACGTAAACGTAGTGATTTAATACAATGCTAAATTAGAAGCATTTAATTTCAATCTAAAGCACATGTCTTGTTTTACTATTTTTCCGTTTCTAACAACTAGACGAGAAGTCCTTGCTAGAATATACCTAGGGCGCTAAATATTATTTATGGCCTTTTGTTACCCATGCATGAATTTCAAAGGCCACATTTCTGCTTCCTTGCGCTTCAAAAGAAAGAATTGTTTTATATTTTTCTAAGCGCTTCCGCCTTAGAGGGACTTTTCACACAAATAAACAATACACCGAAGTATATTGGTTAAATAAACGATGCGTGAGAATTTATAAGCAATTTTGTCGAAGATGAAAACTAATCACCTTCACTGCATGTAAACTTTAAATGTATCAGGGCAAGGTTTCCGCAACAATTTTGAATTAGTTACGATATATTTTGCTCAGACTTCTAATTATTCCGGTTGAATAAATTTTCCTTCAGAAAATGACAAACGAATAATCCTATTTGAGGAAAAAGGACCGCGTGGTAAGAAATTCACGAAATATTCATATTCATCTTCATAATCACTCGTCAAAAATCGTCATATTGGCATGATACAGCAGTCCAATCAGTTATCAACTAATATTTTCTCCCCTTCGTATTCCTCCACATCATCGCTTGTTCGATATATTTTTTTCGAAGTCGTCTTTACCCGTAATTGCCATCTACTTCTTCGTAGACGATTATATTCCTTAAGCCATCGTGCCTCAAGGGACGGCCGATTTGTTATTAATATTATCGATTTTTCATTATTTTCATTCAAAATTAATATTATCAGCTAAATTTTACCTTAGAAATTTAGGCGAAGGTCCAACTTTTAAACAAAATATGATATAACTCCAGTGGTAGTATAAAGTTACAAACTTTTTTCAATTCTCACGTAACATGCTTTAGGCAAAATCCCCAAAAAAATCCATTCCTCCCTTGTTATAGTCCAAGGAAAATGACATGCACGCGTAGAAACCACTCGGGGTTTTACCATTGTATGACTACTTGGAGTATAGTAGTTATATATTCCTTGGAGTATGTAACGACTCTTGCTCAACAAGCACTAAACGCATGCCTTTTCGTAAAGGAAAATTTGGTCAACCGGAATAATAAAAATTAACAGTCCTAGCAAAAATTGCTACTACATAGTACATCTAAGATAAATTTTTCGTTACTACACGAACATTGGTAAAAGGAGACAATGGATTATATTACATGTAATATATTTGCGCACGACGTGGTTTGTTGTATGCTGCAGCATTACTTAATCCATTGAGCTCTAAAATAGGTTAATTGGTATTCTAGTAAGTGGAAGGGGATGTTGCGTGTCGTTGAGTGATATTATTGAGGGCATTGGGAGAAGTGTTTTAGATGATTAGACCGGAGGGGGAGTTAAGGATCATGGGTTAGCGTTAATCGTTACCTTCACGCCAAAACTTCAGTTGGTGTATTATTATAAATGAAATAAAAAGATTTAAAAAATAACTTTTTCCAAAAAGGTAAAAAATACTCTATAAAGTAATAAGTAAGCTATTCATCAGTCGAAGAATAAAGCATAGATGCTGAATAGGTTTATCATAAATGATTGTAGAAGAGCCTGATAGATGTGTTAGAAGTGTACGCAATATTATATCTAAACCTAGTGAGCTTCCACAATGTATTCTCCGAGGGATGAAAACCTTATTTTTCACTTTTTAGTGCAATTTCTGCTCTCATTAGAAAAAGGCGTTTTTTTAAACCTTATTTTATTTTTATTTTCAGCTTTTTTGTAGAGAATTATGTAATCGATTAAAGAGGTGTTAAAGAAATTACTGGAAAAAACGCATGACGTTAGTCATGCATTGAGGAAATTGAAAACTATTTGACAATATGGGATCTTAGTTACTTTATTAGAGCACAAAAGAGAAAATTTTCAGATGCTTGACTGCTACTGTATTGACATCAGAAGAAAATAAGTGTGCAAAATTTCAAGCCGATCCGATTCAAGTTGGGTTAAAAATCAATGGAAAGATTCAATTGATGAAACGGACAAAAAAATCGAAGCAAGTTAAAAAATAACGTGTGAAAAAGGCGATTTTTCGGTTTCATCTGCCATAATGTATGTAAAATCTTTCCACAAAGTTATGCAAAAAATGATTTCCTCTATACTATGTAGGTCAGTTGAGAAGATTTGCAATGCGGTTCTCTCTGCGAGATACGTCTCAAGTAGATATCAACTCGCCTCGCAGCAGTGGGCTTGGAGAGCATCCGGGGAGTAAGTTCCACAGCCGTTGTGGTACCATGGTACCATGTGGTACCATGGTGAGCTGTTTTGCTTACTTTGCAATTTCTTACAATTTTAGCAAAAGAAAAATATAAATAGAAAAAATTGAAAAATTATCAAATTTTTGGATAAAACTTTATAATTTAGGCTTAAAAAGTATCTAGAAGATAATACTTGATGAAATTGATTTTTTTATACTCCATGAGGATTGCAAACTACCATCTTCAAGCCAACACGTTACGAAGCCAAAACCAAAAGTGTAGATCGATAGAAAAAACAATTTTTTTGTACTCTTCAATGAAAATTACTTCCACAAAGTCACGGAAGATATTATTTCGAGTATGCTATGCATTGAGAGCTTGGTAGCGTACTGTGAGCTTGGCTGCATAAAGCTTGCGTAGCGTAGAGCTTGGCTGTTGGCTAAGTATCTAGGCTAGTTTTTCAGAACACATCCAAGCAAAAATCCTCGGAGTGCGAGGTAGCCAAGGGAAAGGAACTTGCTCTCATTCCCTTAATGTGTGGCATTTACTTGTCTGTAGCACAGTTCGGAGTGAGCTCTACCCTTACCTATCCAAATCAGCATTTGGGTTGAAGCGTTGAGTGATACCACATATTTACTCTTCATTTACGAACAGTATGCCTCTCGAATACTTGATCGCAGGTTGCATTTATCGCAAGTCGGCGATGATATGCACAGATATTTAATCACCTGCAAGCATAAATCTAGCCTATATCGATATTTTGCCGGCTAACGTAGATTCGCTTGATGGAGTTAAGGTACCTTCAGTTTCAATACTTTTTACGTAAGATGCTTCATTATAAATATTTAGAGAACATTACTGTTTATAAATTTAAGCAATATTGATTTAAAAAAATCGCTGCTGACAATAATTTCGTAATATGAACATGTTACACAACATGCAAGCGACTCCATGGCATTTACAAGAAGAAATTTTAGGATTTTTTCCAGATAACTGTGGCCTTAGCATAGGGTGGTCGTAAGTCGTAAGGGATGTTCGGGGTGAGATTAAAAGATTCGCGCAAATTTGCTCACTGCCAGTTATATCTCTAGCAGCTATCGATTCGTCTTGGAATCGTGCAAAGGAGACATGATAAAATTCCACGCGGCAGGAGCAGTGGAGGGGTATCGGTTTCCTAATGGCAGCGGCAGTTGTGTAGGTGTAGTGGATGCAATCAGTCGTGTCTTTTGGCCCGCCCCACTCCCACTCTCTCTACACGGAACTAATTGGATCACTGGACTCGCCTTGACCCCACCCCTCCACGCTAGTAATCACTGGTTTGGAGAGGGAGGGGAATTGGATGGGAAGACTCGAGGTGGTTAGTCCCTGCAGGCATCGGTGGCAAAAGGTGCCGGAGAGTGTAGGCACGGGATGGAAGGCGGCGGTTTTCTGTGCATCACCAGAGAGAGAAATAAGAATGATGCTCTCAGTAGACACACCAATAAGTGGGATAAATGGAAGGAATGTCTTTCATGTACTGTACACGAACTTTTATTGGGATCCATCATGCTAAACAATTTTGAAAAAGGATATATAATAAATTACCACTATAGGGTAGTTTCCTTCATCAAAGAAAACGAAAGGCATTGATTGCGATTCGTTACCCACCATAAGTGTTTTCATAATACAGTGGACCTTGGTTATAACGGCATCGGCTGTAACGTCAACTCGGGTTTAATGTCACATTTTACACAGACCAGCCAAAATTGAACATTTCATGTTGTACGTAAACCCGTTTATATCGTCGACAAATATTGCGACGCTCGGGTATAGCGTCAAAAATTTTGCGTTTCTTAGGTTGCAAAAGTGCTTCACCGCTTCAACACTCAGCGCGCTTCAAGACGTTTGTTGCACAACGGAGAGAATTTATATTTCTGAAAGGACCGTTCAAAAGAAGATCACAGATTTATTTCGCCAGTAAAGTAAGGTTTTTATTAGGCTATAAAATATTTAATTGTGAATATCAGTTTTTATTAACGTTTTTTATTATATATATTCCAATGTACGAGTAGATAGTAAACAGTGTTGTATATAGCAGAACATTTGCGTCTTTACTTTGTCCTTTCACTCAGATTAAAGGCTGCTTTTTTTATAACGTCACCTGGATATAACGTTAAAAATCTTCTGGTCCCTTTGATGACGTTATAACCAAGTTCCACTGAATACAAATTATTTGGTTTTAGAAATCTCAGTTTAGACGAATGGCAATGGTCACTTTTACCGCATTTGAAAAAGGCCAGATTGGCGCCCATGCGATGCCACTCCACGTGACGCCACAGGGACCTAGTTTCTATACGAGAAGATAGGAGTTTTACATCGTCTGAGATTACCAATGCATGCATGAGGCACAGAGGTCAAGGAAACATGTCTTGGTAATCACCTATTAAAACTGCCTAAGGTCGGAAAGTTTTCTTCGTTTGATAGGGTATTAATAATCCTTTTTGAAGCCAAGCGCTACCTGCTAGCAGCCTGCATCGTATCAGCGCTCAAAGCCTCGCCCCAAGGTCATCTCACTTTGTGACAGCGGGGACCATAATGACGGTACACGGGGTTTTCCCAGCATTCATACTTAGCCGTCGCGTTTTCGCGTGCTTGAAAATTTTCACTTTTCATTTAATCGCGAAAAATGGATATCGTCATTAAAAAATCTAAAAGCGTGAAATACGTACTCCAGGAGTAATAATCTATCGATTTAGCCAATAAAAAAATAATAGGAAACCACCCTATGGGTGAAAGTGAATCAGCAGTTTGGTGGTTTTTTGCCAGTGTTGCGCCCCGATTAGACTTGCAACTCGTAAATTCAATCAAAAAGACGAAGATTTGGGGAGCGGCTTGACTTGACCGAGCCATAAACTTCTTTCTTGAAATCCACCCCTAGAGGTCGAAAAGGTTAACTTTAGGCTCAACAGACGATAGAGTGCGAATAATTCACTATGAGTGTTTTTTCTCGTTGAACTGGTACTTTTATTTCTATATATTATGCTTAATATTTTTGAAGTTGCATAGTATTAACTACTGCCGCTATTGAGCGGGTAGATATTTAAATATTTCGGCAGCACATTAGAGGAAAACGGATACAGCAGTAAGGACATCAGGAAGGGAATTACGTTTGCAACGGAGGCGTTAATGAAGGAGCTTATGAGAAGATCGTTATGTAAGAGCTTATAGAAAAGACTAGTGAAGAGTCTGATCTATAGTATAGTTAACGGTGCTGTAACATGGGCACTTAGGATAGAGCGAGTGCTATGCTGTGAGGGAATGTTGAAAACCGTGTTATAGGGTAGAATGTTGTGTAAAAAAGGGAGGGGAAGGAAGAGAGAATGATTGATTTTTGATAGAATGGAAAGGAGTAGGCCTTATTGCGAGTTTAAGAGGGAAGTGCATAATGGAAGGGAAGATTGCTATAATGCTTCTTTTATAATCCTTGGAAACCTACCGTATTCGGTAAAATACTTTAATTATAAAGCTGTGCGTATACTTATATTAGGATCTCATATGCTTAAATATTTTTGAAACAGGGTAAAATTAACCACAGCAGTATTAGCGTGTAAATTTTATAACTTTAGCCTCATATGATCGGTATAATCGCTTAAGGGAACGTGATATCAACAATTTATTACACCCATTCCTTTCAGCCATCGCTATGTTTTATGAAGCATGTGAAGCCTGTGAATGGTTTACTGTTCTTTATTTTTTTGCTTCAAAGTGAATCGTGCTGACACTATTCTTTGAAAGAAAAAATGGGTTGAATAAAAAATTGTTTTACTTAATTTGTTGTTATTGGGATGACTCCTTTCTCCTTTATTTATATCTCCTTATATATTTATTTATTCTTATATTCTCATATTTCACCAAGCTTAATTTTTTCCCCATTCACTCATACGGTGATGTCAGGGCAAAGTCCTTGCCTGCCGAGCTGAAGGTCACGGATTCCAGTCTTCCAGATTCCTGGATATGTTCCTCATGTGAGTTCCTGAATGTCCATTGCTATTCTTTGAATTCACCTTTTGCAAAGGCCTTTCAGTGCTGTTTTGTGCTGTGCTGTGACCTTTTCGGAGGTGGTGAAGTTGAGTAAACGCCGAAATTAAATTAAAATAAAAAACAGCGAATTACGTACGAAAATTCCATTAGCCAGTACCCTTGGGGTCATTAAAAAATGAACGTACTGATGGCGTGGCATACTCACTCGGTTGATGTACATATGGGAGTCGAGAGTTTGTTAGGTCGCACCGCACTTATAAGTGAAAAATCCTTTTTTTCGAGGCAAGCTTTTCTGTGTTTCCCACTGGGTTTGCAGGCTTGCTTCCTTGCCAGAACGGAATTGGGCTGAGGTTCACGTGCGACGGACTGTACATGAAGTACCCTCCCCGCAACTGTAATGAAGACATTGTCATCATGCAGAAAATATCACCTCTCTCGGCGTTTTAAACTCCAACCTTAACCCTGCGTAGGACGCTTCCAGCTCACTGCGCCCTACGTAGGGTTATAGAGCTCAAAAGCAGTATTCAAGCCTGAAAACGAGCCTTACAATATTACTACGAGCAGGTATGTAAGGCTTACCTCCGACTTCACCGCGCTAAAAGCTTTTTATTGCTACGCAATGAAAAATACTAGCTTCATTCCACACAAAAATGTAATACCACGCATTGGTGGATTAAGGGGGGGGGGAAGGAAGAAAATAAATGCATGTATGACGGTTATATGATTTCACTGCCAGGAGGACGACAATACATAAAATAAGTAAATAGGGCTGGGAATCCAAGTCAGTCTCCATGAAATCGGAAAACGAAATAACTCCTAATACAAGGTAATGGAAATACCCAAAACCCAAATTTTTTTAAGAGCCTGGGGGAGGGGGGCACGTGCCCCCCCCTCAGACTTTTAAAAAATAAAGGAGATTTATGATAATTTATAAACATTTCCATAGGAATAAATTTCATATCAAAATTAAGAGCATTTTTCGTTGAGTAACTGTTGCATTTAGTTTTTAAACCAAATATGAGAAAATCGTTTGCCTGTGAGACCATGGTGCCCCCGCAGAAATAAATCCTGGATCCGTCCTTGATAACGCGGGCTCGGGCTACTTATTTTGCATGATATCAATTGAATCCTGGGGGTTACCTATTCAATATTTCCGAGTTTGGGCTCAATTTCGGATGACTTCATATAATCATCGTATATCATATCATATAGATAGTATTTGACATTCCATCATGATATTACATTTCATAGCTAAACCCTAAAGCTAGTACACTTCAATGTGTCCGTATGTTCCTGTGATATAATGGATCTGTGTTTCCTTAATGATTTTTAGATCATTGCATGCTTTTTGCCGACGTGGAACAGAATTAAATATATATTTCTGTTGATGAGCATGATTTCATGTAGTTTCTGACCCTTGTATGTAAAATGTTAAGTGATAGCAGACAAATAAATTATCCATCTTTACATTATTTTCCAATAAACAATTTTTATATGTAAGTATAATTATAATTAGTTGTATGGAAAATACTTCCCTTGCCGTGTGTTAGGAGTCCTGACGTTTTCCGATTTCATGGAGGCTGACTTGGATTCAAAGCCCCTTTTTACTTATTTTATGTATTATCGTCCTCCAGGAAGTGGGATCATATAACCACCATACATGCATTTATTTCCATATTTTCGGTATGACATGCATCCGTTAAAAGTTTGGAAAAGAAGTGCGTGCAGTGAAAATAACTGGAAATATGCACTCGTGCATTATATATGGTGTATTTATATTGTCTGTGAATCATTACGTATTATCGATACCTCCACTGCAAAAATATTCAGCAATCCACCGCCGATTTAAACTCACTCATCTAGTAGCCCAAAATTACAAATGCTCTCAGCTGACAATATCAGAAACATGAACGCTCACTTCCAATTCTCTAAACTTTGTAGGTGAGCGTTTATGCTCCTGATACTGCCAGCTGAGCGCATTTGTAATTCCGTACTGTTGAGCTACTAAATGAGCCGATTTGATTCGGTGGACGATTATAGATTGTTTGTGCAGTGGTGCTATCGTTATATTTGTAATTATATTGTCGGCGGGCTTTAATAGAAAGGCAGAAGACCAGTCAATGCTATTATTTTTCGAGTTCGACGCTCGCAGTCGCGGTACTGCGACCATATAATTTAAAATGTAAAGGAAAAGTGGCTGCAAATCAACCAAGATCTGAGGTCAACATTGAAACTCAAACCTCAGCAGTTTCGTGTGAAATGAAAAAAGTTAGTAAATAAATTAGTAATGGATAGTTATATTTTGAAATAATGTTACATCTCCGTCTTTAGTTTTTAATGTGATGAAATTGAAATTTCAATTGTAGCAAAAATACTTATAGACAAAATTTATTGACGTAGGCAGCCAACCAGACCCGTCAAATGATCTCAGATGTTGACGTATCAATCTTGTCCACGTGCAAAAATGCCAGAAATAGCTCTTTTCGACATTTGCTCTGGGATCGTGGCTCTTTATCCCACTATCATCATGCATATGGTCCCAGTCCATTGACTCATCCATACTGTGGACATTTTTACCTGTTTCGGCAGATAAGAACGTGTTGCGCACTTTCCTGAGCGCGAGGGTCCAAACTTCGGGTAGTTCTGCTATGGCAACGACAATAGGTAGTCTCCCGGATCTAAAGTTGGTATAAATAGTTACGTATGTCTGGTAACTATAGAGGACACCCATGTTGATTTGCTGTGGGAAAAAAATTGTTTGTTAGCTGGTCGAGGAATGTATAAGATATAGCTGACTTAACCGAAAACAAAGTGTTCCAGCTCATTGATTAAACCTATCTCATAAGAATATCATTTTATAATATTTCTTGGAGATTAGGTCAATGTAAAACAAGTTATAGCCAACGTTTCGATTTAATTTAAATCATCATCAGGGCTATGAAAGAAAAAACATAATAAAAATCAAAATTAATGGTAACTAGGTGTGGCAACACCTTAGTAACATAACATCAATAAATATGTACAAAGTTAAGAGGTATGTCAAATTTTTTTGTGTATTCTATTCTGTTCTTATATGTATATATATGTGCATACTTTAAATTATATAACTGTATAAAAAACGCGATCGTAACATTTTTATGTAAAAATATTGTATAACGTTGTCATCTTTGTATTTTATATTGTTCATGTTTTTTCTTTCATAGCCCTGAGGATGATTTAAAAAAAATCGAAACGTTGGCTATAACTTGTTTTACATTGACCTAAACTCCAAGAAATATTATAAAATGTATTAAACAAGGTCAAGAATAGAAGAGGAAAAAATAATAATAATAATAATTGTATAAGAATATCATGTACTCGTAAGTAAATGGGGTCACACGAGGGAAAAGAAGCCCATTCCTTTAATTTAGTCCTCACGTTCCCGAGAATTTTTTTTTTCAAAATAAACAATCATATGCATTTCATTCGCAGAAAAGAGACGTACAGATAAGTTGACTATTATTAGAAGCCTTTTTGGCATAAAATGCGGGGAATACGGATGCGACTCAATCTAGGTCCATTTGATACTTCCACCCTCAATTCCACCCCCTAGTTGTCTCCTCCCACCCTTCCAACCCCTTCCAAATTTATTACGCCCCCCTGAGTATGCGTGACCTCACCACCGAGTCTACCACGGTCAAGGGAGACGCCCGAACCATGCACTTCGTTTGTTTACCCGTCATCCCGCGCTCCTCCCGCACCCTCCCAGCATGCACCACTCTCGGAGTGGCCTCCTCTTTTATTTCCTCTATCAGACCTCTCCCCATCCGAATTTCTACGACCTTGAAAGCCGTCTCTAAAGGTAAGTGCCGAAAGCCGTTAAAAAAATATAAAAAAAGAAGAAAAATGAAATGCGCGTACTGAGCCTCACTCAGGATTTAACAAAGTTATTAATTTCTCGGGGGAAAGAGGAACTTTACTTATAATAAAAAAATAGTAATTATATTAATGATAATTGTTTAGACATTAAACAATTTGCATTTGTAGTAGTATTTTTAGTAGAAATAAGGAAGATGTATGATAAGTGATTTAATTTACGTACAGAAATAGTTAACATAAAAAAGAAAATACACAAATCCTGTTTATATAGCTACAAATTTGTCATTTCTTTCGGACAAAGAAATTTAGTGAGGTTCTAAGATGATATTCTCCGTGTCCCTATGCAAGATATCTATTCTTAATCGTTCAAACAATACCTCGCCTAGCTCGGCGTATGAGTCTCTGACAGCTCCCAGCCTGATTGAAGTAATATCTCAATGCTCTCTGTTCGTTCGTAGTTTTTGACCAATTTCAGTTGAACACTTACAAGGAACACTAAGTCTTTTCACTTGGCTGCCCTTCTCTACAACGAATAAATAAAAATACCTTCGATCCATGATGATGATCCATGCTTCAACAAATTTTCGTCGTCTTCTGGCCCTATTCCGGTATCATAACTCTTAAAAATGTCCACATTCTCCTTGCAAGAGCCCTAGATAGGCGTATGGCGGGTCGTGTAAGAATACCACCAATTAACGTGAGAGAGAATATAGAAAAATAAGGGAAAAACAACTACATTGCATTACTCTGCCGTAAGAAGAGAAATTTTCTATCGCTCAAAGGCACTCAAATTTGTTACTCCATAAAATTGTAATACTGAAACGTCGAAATTACTAAAATTAATGCAATCACGCAAGTTCTTTCACTTTTAAAACAGGATTTATGGTCAAAATTCATAAACTCAGCCTTTCTTCCTTTATTTTATCCTGTCACCCTCTGGCTATTTAGATTTTATTGCTTGCAACTTAATGTAATTTTTTTGATTTTTGTTTTAAATTTACAAGCACAATTATTGTCTCTAGAATCATATCGTTCAATACAGAACACTAATGGCGATAAAAGTAAATTAATACCTTCAAACTAGAAGTAGGTTCTGAAACCAAGGATGAGTAATTACAGTTTTCTCGTGGAGTGTAAATTGATACGATATTTTAATTGCTGACGGCGGTATAACGAATTTCCAATGGGTTATTTCTAATAAGGTAACACACGTACCTTCGCGGTTGGCTCAGGTATTCATACTTATAATTACTATAATTAAAAGTGCTCATTGTACATAATAAAATTACCCCTGGGCTGTATTTTTTTGTGAAGTACATAAAGATTTCTCTCTCTCATATGGCGTTAACTTAGTTCCGCGAGAACCTTCACGGTTCACTCACGAAGGAGGAAAGTAATAGGCCTAGATATCCACGTGTATCTGCTTGATTCCCATCGAATTGAATTGGAGCAGTGGTACGACCGATACCGTTGGATGCTCCCATGGAGCTCAATGGGATGTGATTCCACAGGGCTAGATCTTTGGTCCTTCAAGCTTCAAATCCCTTGATGCGCAATCCACTGCCGCCGAGAGTAAATTCATCAAACAAGGAGGGAGATCCTCAGCTGCTAGGGCATAACCGCGGCATGCACGTGTGCCATTTGACCTCCCATTGCACGGTGAGTGGCGCGCGTGTCCCAGCGTCGACCAATCAAATGGCGCAATCAGTAATCAAATCTCGGGGAGGTATTTTCCTCGCGAGCTCCCACGGAGCCCAGTCAACAATGCTCCAATTCATTCCCTCACGACTGCGTCGATCATATCGCAAGCTGCAAATCTGAACATCGAGCTAACCACGGCCGTCTGGATCGCAATCAAACCATCTGTCAAGCATACCGGTTTAGAAATTGTGCAGTGGCGAAGATAGATTATAATCGGGGAGGGGGTAACGAGATCGACGTGAGAATAGGATAAGGAAAAAAGTAATAGTTACTATTTGATATTACATGGATAAAAGAAATTCCTTCGTATACTCATAGCGCTTGTATTTTAGGTTTTCTGAAATTAAACCCTCCATTTATAATTCCAAAGTGCTCCCTTAATTTATTTGTAAAATATATTTAATATTTAGAAATAAGGCCCAAAGTATAGTGCATTAACGATTTTTAAATGGCTAGGAAGTACGATAGCTCTGACAGTGGGCAAACAACTTTAAAGTCGCTAAACTTCCTCCTTTACGGAAGGACAAACGATATTTGTTAATTACAAAGTTTCGTTAAAAAGACAGGTTTTGATGATAGTTTATAAGTAACCTCACACCGCTAACCGTTCATACCCGAAAATATAATCGGAGGTGGGGGAGGAGGAAAGAGAGCCCCTATCCGCCTTACATTCACCCATGAAAAAGTGTCACCATCAGATACGTCTGAAGTCGAAGCAGAATCTTTATGTATTCAGAAAATTATAATCAGGATTCAACAAGCAGAAGAGTAGCTTCATTTTAATTTCCCGTCATTTAATGTTTCACACCAGCGTAGTCCTTCTAATACACGTCTTTAATAATTTGTTCAGTTCATCGCATCCATCGCATTGCCGCTTTTCCCTTGCACTTGCACTTTAACGGTTGCGTTCATCACACTTTTAATTTCAAATTAACAAATTGTAATGCTGTAGGTCCTTTCCCCCCGACTTTAATTGAGTTTTTGAGTAGCTTGAGACTGTGAATGCCCCAGATAGGAAATGTTGGCGAAAAGTTTTCCAACCTAAGGTCACTGATGTTCGCCCTGTCGAGAACAAGAACTCTTTCCATCTTTTGGTGACACAAAATGAGGGAAAACTCCTCAAAGACGGATGATACTCGAATTGATTTATTATTTCATACATTGGGTGTATTTTCTCTCCCTTCTTAGATTGATAGACTATTTATTCATTCATTCAAATGTTATGCTGCCACCCGGCAACTGCCTACTTGGGGCAATATGTAATTATAAAAAATAATTGAATGAAATTAATAAATAGTGAAGACAAACGCAAAACCAAATAGAACAATCAACTAAGCAATACATTTGAAAAAAGCTCATAAACGAGTTGTACAAACCAATATTCTGTAATGACTTCCCTTACAATTGACAGGAAAAAAATTGACGGATTAGCTTCGATTGTGGACGAGGTCGGAACACCACACCAGTTGCAATGTAAGAGATAGAGATATGGGTGGCACTGGGA
The DNA here is from genome assembly GCF_921293095.1 of Ischnura elegans. Classification (NCBI taxonomy): domain Eukaryota; kingdom Metazoa; phylum Arthropoda; class Insecta; order Odonata; family Coenagrionidae; genus Ischnura; species Ischnura elegans. The sequence goes on along the minus strand of NC_060255.1, from coordinate 62,746,527 downwards.
AGTTGTACAATCCACTAATTTAATGCCATGCGTGTGACTTCAGACGCTTATTTTGTCCAGCATCCTCCTTTATTTGTTAAAAATTCTTTTCGCCTGTCGTGCAACTTTCCCTTTTTCCTCTCTCCTCAACAATTCCTCCTCACCTCTCATCAATGACGCCCTATCAATATCAAAATCAAAAATTTAACAGGAAACGTTGCACAAGTTATGAAAGAAATAACGCCTCACTTGTGATATATAACAAAAAAAGTTTCCTGGAGGGGGTGACGGGGTACTTTAATAAGTGCCTCAAATTATGACGCAATATCTGTGAATTTATTCTGAACGAATCCTTTTATTGAATTACGATATTGGGTATGCTTTAACGACCTCCTCTTTACTGTAATGTGCTCCCAATAGAAATCTTGAAATCTTATGCGCAGTTGGAAGGTGTTAAGTTTTGGATTTTGGAAGTGGAAGAAAAGGATCTAATTCCTTACCAATTTGTGGTTGTTTATTGCTCATGACTCAACTCTATTCCTCTATTCCTTCTTCAGGCCACCCATTTCTTTAATTTGATGCTGTAATCCAAGGGAACGGGAAGTTGGACTTACTTAATTACGCGATCCGAGCTAGCAACGAGGGCTTGGATGTGCCTACGTGTATACCACGAGCACACCAGACACGTCTAACTCGATCCGTCCACTTGAGTCATTGCCGCTGGAATTCTCAATCAATTCGCTGCCTCGTGTGGGAAGCGAGATTAAAAAAAAGAAAATGATGCTGTTTTTGAACGACTGGAGAAGGGGATATCTTCTTCTATTTCGTGAGTACGCGGATTCAGCTCTCTCAACGAGCTTTCCGCTACTCACGACTTAGTTTACGCTTCGAGGGCTGAATGTGAATACAGAGTAACTTCACGCACACAAAAATCGATGCCAGAGAAAAGCAAAAATACTTCGTATAAGTCTTACATTTAAATGATGTGAATATGAAAAGCTTACTGGGTAAAGCGGCTGGATGCTGATGCTGGGGTCGCGGACTTAAATGAAGAGTCAACCCTTCGGACGACCCATATTGATATCCTCTAAGTGAGTCGTGTCCCAGGGTAAGACACTGACCTCCTAACCTGAATAGGTGTTTTCATACGGCTGTCACTCTCTTTGAGGTGATCTTTACCCTGGTCTGTCCAAACCAACCTTCGAGTTGAATTAATTTGTGAGCGGACGTTAAAAATGGCATTGAAGGTTGCTCGGGTGCTCTACCGGGTAATCTCCTCCATGAAGGCCGACGCTTCGGGGCACGAGTCGCATTCCATCATCAGGGCTGAATATCGTGGCTTCAAGTTCAAGTTCAAAAATAGTTTACTTCACGAGCCAATATAACATTTTCATAAATTTTGAGACAACAATAACAACATAACAATGGCTCGTGAAGCTGTTATAGGCATGCGCCTCTTCAGCGTTACTGGGGATTTGTCACCGGTACGGGAGTGGTGTTGTCCCGGAATTTGCCCTAAGGAGGTGGGAAACCCGTAAAACCACCGTCAGGCCACCACGGTTCAATAAACTATGTACAAAAACTCAACACAGTAGTCACCAACGTTCCAAGGTAGATAACGTTAGTGACTTAACAATAATGTATACTCTGAATAAATAAATAATAAATAAATAAAATAAATAAATAAATAATTAAAAAATAAATAATAAATTAAATAAATATATCGTGGCTTGGAAAGTGGTCGCTTTATATACCGGTGCTGGGTCTCGTGTTCCCTCTGATTGGTCCCTGGTTTTGGTCGGACGTTATCTTCGTAGGACGGGTTTACAGTTATTGCTAAGGGTGTAACCGCCATCTCTATTGATAATGTTTTCCGATAGCCGGGTTTCTATTGCCTCCTTCGTAATTCTTTCCCAATATTTCTTCTCTCGGGATTTGACCTTCATATCCCTCTACTCATAAACCTACCATTATCGCTCATTATAGGGTACTTAAATGCATAATGACCCCCCCATGACCATGAAGGAGGATATTATCTTGAATATTGTGGAAGAATATTGATTCCATCTGAGGATGGAAAGTTCCGAATTTAGGAAAGGCATAAAAAGATTCATGTAAAAAGGTGCAGTTAATGATTTTAACTGAGCATTATACTTAAGACGCGATACATTTGTTTTTTTTTTAGAAATTTCAGAAACTTGAGAGTTATTGATTAGAATAAAATGGATCCAAAAAGGGACTTCGGGAAAATGATTACGATGGCGTATCTTTTTGTAAGGAAAAGACTTCAACAAGAATTAATGAATAGAATGCGGTAAAAAGAGTTAGCGATGGGTCTTGAGAATTATAAAAAAAAACATTTCTCATGTGGAATCCGGATTCGGTCAAAATATTCATCCCATTAGTAATACTTGTCAATCTTCATCTTTTAAAAAACCTCCCAGTCCGCATTATTTCTCGCTGTTTTTTATTGTCAGCATTGTTATTCCCTGAACTCATTAAATGTATTTTTTTAGAAGTGGAAATGATACCGTCAGTAATTCAAAATATTCTATGACTTTGCCCATAGAAACGGCAGAAAGGACATGTTAAGAATTTCATGAAATTTCCTTCGCTTCTTTGACTTATGTTAAGTTCACCTAGTGGCACAAATTATTAATTTGGTCATTAGTTGGAGAAGAAAGGTCGAAATTGTGCCAGCGCAGCGTTGCAGGCTCAATGATGTCTTCAATAAATGGCCTAGATGGTAAAGTATGATGTTCTTTTGCAGGAAAAAGTAATATGATTGCTACTCTCGCATGACTTGACATGGATACACGGCTTTGAATTTGGAAAAAAAGCTATTATTACCATCGAAGTGCTAACATGCAGACACCACCATGCATTCACAAGCTCCAATCACTCCGTCATCCCGGATGCGTTTTCCTATCCGAGCCATTCATATTGCAGAAAGCTTACTCAGCCGTTCAGTTCACGATGCATTTCGTTATTTTCCATTCCTGGGTATCCAATCCCTACAAATGATTATTATTTAAAATGCACTCCGAACTCTACCTTCGCATCGTGGACAAATTTATCTGACAGCATGTTGCCTCCCGTCAAACATAATTATCTTGTTAAGTTGAATAACTAAACTAATCAATTGATGAAATTACTGTTTTTGATGAGGGAAAAGCAAAATTATGTCAATTATCATCACCATAATTATTAAATCAAGACCGAACTCGGTGTATGCATTAATATTCTCATTTTCAATAATATAAATTTTGTAATTAACCACCTTAATTATACATAAAACTACGTCGTCATGTAAAATGCATAATTTTTTAATTAATGTAAGCTGCCCTAATAGCTTTATTTAAAAGTTTTAACGCATTATTCATCAATTATAGGTTCTCTCTACATTTAATTCGATCGAGAGAAAATTTTCAAAAATTAAAAACTGTTTGATAATGTTAAAAAAATACCTAAGTTATGCGGTATAAGGTACTATATATATTCAGCGGAGAGGTCAACGGTATTTACACTGCGTCAATCCGTGTTGACAACAGTTTCGCCGCAATTCAGCTGGCTTCTTCAGGTCGCTGAATCTTCGCCACGCCGCGAAAACCTACACAAGAAATCATACACAGTTCAAGGCATTAATTTCATATAGCAATGAATTTATATCTGACATGTCGAAATTTGGATCCACTTCAAATAATTATTTCATTAAATTATGTATTCTTAGCTTTTATTACCATCCAAGTATTCTCATGTAGACGCCATTATGCATTCGCAAGCTCCTATCTCTCCGTCATCGCAGTTACGTTTCGCTATCCGAGCCATTCATATTGCAGAAAGCTTATTCAACCGATCAGTTCCCGATACATGTCGTTATTTTCCATTACGAATCATGAAATCCCTAAAAATGATAATTGAGAATAAGATAATGATTATTTTTATTTAAAAGTACCTCAGCCGCGATTGTCTCGGAATATTGAGAGTCTGATAGTAAAGACTATATGAGCCAGTTATGTATTGGGTAGAGCGATCGTCTCGTAATCGCGGTGTCCAGGCTTCAAACCCTGAGTGAAACCTTCGGAGTCCTCCAAATAAAATCCCCTTGCTGCGAGGTGATTCCAGAAAAGGAATTGATCTCGCATCCTCGAGGTGAATGGTTCAGATGCCTTTGGCTTAGTCTGGGACGAGCTCTATCCTTACCATACAAAATCAACCCTCGTGTTAAATTACTTCGGGGGTGAGTGATAGATTATTTTAAAAAAACGCTGGACTTTAAGTCGTTATGCAGAGGAAGTACTGCAGTAATTCATATTGAAATGAGAATAACGGAGAAATGTTTTCTTTACGCCTATATAATTATCTTTTTATCTACTCGATGAATGACACCTTAGTGCCAAAACGCGTCGTGCCAATGAAAATTTTGCAGGAGTTTAAGAAGGTTGTTTATTTTCATTAAGTATGAATTTTCACCAAATGAAAGCCGAAACTATCAATATCTTCGAAAATGACTTTCTTGAAGCTACTCTGAAAAACATCTATTCTTAATCATCTTCTCTGAAGTACCTACATGTATTCAAATCACATGCATCAAGCGCTTTAGGTCTTGCGCTTTGTTTAATTCATGTAAAAGAAAAGCTACACCTTCTGGTCGGTAGTGCCAGTTTTTGACGAGTCGCGCTGCTTTCCTTTTTACTTTATTGAGCAAGGGCGTACCCAGGATCAAAACTGGGGGGGGGGGAAGCCATGGTTGTTCAAGGTGTAGGTAAGGTTTAAGCATGAAAAAGTTGAATGAAATCAACATTTTAAGGAAACGGTAACAGCTCTATATTAGTTTTTAAAATTATTTGCTTGAAAAAATATTATTTTCCTTAAAGACATTTACGGTTTTTGCTTCCAGGGGGGGCAGCTGCCCCCTCCTGCCCCTTGCTGGGTACGCACATGTCATTGAGGTATTATATTTTTGATGCTAATGTATGTAAAGCACAAGTTTTGTACGTGAAAGCATGACAGAATGAAAATAATATAAATAAATTGATTAGGTAAACAGCAAGAGAAAATCAGGTGCCTCATTTGAGTCCCTTGAAATCAAAATAAATTGCTTTTGCGCCGTTTTTTTGGTTTATTTCCCCTTTCGGCGAAGGAAGGCATTCTTGAGGCAAGGAGGAAACCAACCAAATCGCATCTAATTGGTTTGTGTTGAGCGGGAGCATCTGGAGGATTTTGAGGCTTTCTAGTCGGAGCCACATTCATGAATACAGCCATGGGAAAGTGGGCGTCTTAAAGTGCCAATAGACATGGAGTAATCCCTCTTTCGCCAAGGCCGCTCGACAGAAAATTCGCCTCCATTCGTCTCTTGTCTTTCTCCGAACAAAAAAACACGACCAGCCCAATCCTTATCCCGTTTCTTTCCGCATTGATTTTTCCTTCTTACCAATAAGAGGACGACTTTTGCCGTCTTACGGAATTATTTCGGAGAATATGTAGGCGACTAAGGGTATTCTAAGCGTATCTTAAAGTATTTGTAGCAGCATAGGCTGAAGTCAAGTGATGAACTCGGGCTCAAGTGATCTCTTATTTAAGCAAAACTGTTGCAAAAAAATTTAACCAAAAGAAAACATATTTATAAATGAAATGTGAGTGCAATTTTGCACCTCAACACAATAAAAACCTCAAAAATGTTTTTCAATAGGCACGGGGATCCCTTGATAAATCCGTGACTTTTTGAATTTCCTACATTCTTGCTGATATAAAAACAACAATACTCCCGTTAGTTACCATCAATTAGTAAACAGCTGTGAAATTTTAAGCTAGTTCCGTCGGAAAGAAGTGAATTTTGCGTGCTTACTAAATGCAATTCTTTTCGCAATGAAACTGCCACTGAGACCAAGGAAACACATTGTACAATCTAGGGAAACTCTGCAGCATCAATATCAATGGTGAAGAAGTGGTTCACTGAGTTACGCTGTGGTTGTACCAGTTCAAGTGACGTCGAACGTCCAGGACGCCCGAAAGAGGTCGTCACCCTAGAAATCGTGGATAAAACTCATAGAATAGATACTTTGGGATCAAAGAATGAGTGTGTGAGATGACTGATTATGTAGGCATCTCAAATAAGTGAATATATCACATTTTACATATTTATATCAAATATTTGGACATGAAAAAACTATTTACGCGATAGATGCCGCGATTGCTCACCCTCGAGCATAAGCACTATCGTATGACCACTTCAAAGGAGTGATTGGCGATGTTTAGTTGCAATATGAGCGAGTTTTTGCGCCATTTCATAACCTTGGATGAAAAATGGATCCATCACATCACACCAGAAGCCAAAGAGCAATTAAGACCATTGATTTCTTAGGGTGAACGTGCACCAAAGAAGGCTGAGATGGCTATTCTGGCAACGGGGTCACGGCCACAGTTTTATGGGATGCACGCGGTGTCATTTTAATCAAATGCATTGTAAAGGGTAAAGCGATCATCGGAGAATATTATTCGGAACTTTTGGGCAGATTCGATGTCAATTTGAAGGAAGAAAGTCAAGAAGGTAAATCAAGAAGAATATAGTTCTGTTTCATCTAGATGATGCTAGGGTGCTCACGCGTGTAATCATCATAGCAAATATCCATAAATTAGGCAAGGAACTACTACCCCATCATGCTTATTCTACATATTTAGCCCCTCCTGACTACTTTCTGTTTCAAGACACGAAGAAATAGCTAAAGGGTCAGAGATATGGGTCGAATCAAAAGGTTATATCACTGAAACGAACGCTTACTTTTGAGGGCCGAAAGGTATTATTTAGAAGGAATAAAGTATATGGAAAAATGTAAGACTAACAGTATCGCGCTAAAAACAGACTATGTAGAAAAATATTACATCATTTTTACCGACAAAATATATTATATCCAAAAAGTCACGGACTTATCAAACCACCCTCGTATTTAAAATAGCCAACTTGACTAGTTGCAACCCTGCTTCCAACTTTTGCACACTGAAATGTTGACTACATTTTTGACTTAATATTCAAAGTAATATGCAACCTAAGGGGAAAATGTAAGACGTATTTTAAAGCCGGAATATATTTGGGCATTTGCGAAGAAGGTGCAGTGGTTTTCCTTTCGCGATGTTGGCACCAGAGATTCCCAGCCACCTTGTCAGTTTCAGGCAGTTTTTCGCAAACATCCTTCTTATTTTATCGACTTTCCCGTCTATATTTAGAATTTTCACAATATTAACCTTCTAATGAGTGCCATCTCAATAACGTCTTGTCTCAAACAGCTTTCCTAGATCGAAAAAACGTATTTCTCCATAAGATCCCATGTTAAATTTTCCTGATTTTATCGTCAAATACAGTGTGTCCCAAAAAGAATGACCCGATTTTAACTTGTAATAATATTGGAACACCATGTCTATATTTCTCACTCCTACAAATGATAGAATACAAAATATCAATTTAATATACCTATCATGTAAGCAAATGAAAATCAGAATGAAATATTCTTTCTTAATATTTTCATCGAACAAAAGGAAAATTTCAGTTTCAGTTGGGTACAGATCATGTCATTTAAGTTTTTCACTTCAGTAGAACAAAATGGCCCTAATATTTTTTTTCTATATAGAAATTGAATTTTCATTGCTGCAAGGAAGAGAACCTCCTCTTCCGTCTTCCAGAATTATTTCGGCCGATATGAAGGCGACTAAAAGTCATTCAAGTGAACCCTTTCGTGGTTCGATAGACCTACTATTTTGAATATCTCAAAAATTTCTCCACAATATAATGAAGTTATCCTCGGCTCTCTGCACAGAAATTAGTGGGAACCGCATTGCGTATATAAGGGAGGTATAAATATTCTGCTAGGTATGTCCAAAATAAGGAGAAATTATTGAGCAAAAAAAGCCTTGGTCAGTTATAAAACAAAAGCATTTTCATTGTCATTTAAATGAATTTTTTTGTAGTAACTTTACGCGTAAACGCGTTTCAACGTCATATTTTAGCGTGAAAAAATTAGAAGTGTTTTACCTTCTGCAGAATTCAAATTGTTAGTGATAAAAAAATTGGCAGATAATAGAATCCTATGCTGTTGAATATAAACAGGCAAATTCACAGTAAGCATGGCATATTTCTTTAGAACCAATTTCCATGTCACCGTCCTGAAACCACGACGGTGGAATAACATACCCTTACACGCATCTGAAAATTTGACTTTGGCAAAGAACAATAAAATCCAATTAATTATATGCTGCCTAATGTGAAAAATTACGACACTAAAAGCATTTAAAACTATCACAAGAAATGAATAATATAAAGAAAGATTTGGAAAAGAAACTTTAAGTTTTGTTCTCATTCCCTAACATGTGAACTAAAATAATTTGCGATATGAGTTTCATGAACCCAGTTTTCGCGGGTTGAGGTTGAAGAACCTCGTAGTGGACAAAGTTATCACCGCCTTATTCGTTTTTGTCTTATTCGTTTCTTGTGATAAGTTTGAGCGCTTAAATTAACGCAATTTTTTCTCATTAGACATCGTATAAGTAACTAGGCTTTCTTCTCCTAAGCCAAAATAGATTTGTCACTCGATAATGAAAATCCTAAGGAGCTTAGTGCCTCCCGTTACGTTCTTCCGCTTCGAGGCTTCAACCTTGAGGCCAGGGTATGAAAAAAATCATTTTTTTCTTCCGCAGGTACAGCCAGATTATTCCTCCAATCGTCGAGTCATTCGTTTTTTTTTCACGATATCGAAGAAATCAATTGGTTTTCCATTCCGCCACAATCTTCCGAAAATTTTCTCGCCGAGCCGAAGGAGCATTAAGTGTTCCAAATTGATTGATTGGTGAACATGATTGCATTATTCTTTCAGAAACTTGCTGAAATCCTCTCCTGGGCTTTAACTTAATTTTCTCCGTCTATTTAAAAAAACTATATTCGCGTATTTTTTATTGCACCGACATTTTTTTTAGTTTTACGTCCTCTCATACTGCTATAATCTTTTTTCTCATTTGAATTCATTCTGGATTCCAGGTGCATGTATGGAACATTTTACTATATTCCAGGCGATTTAGACATTTTTAATTTAATTAATACTATATTCATTTACTTGCTCATTGGTTCAAACGGAAGGTTGTTTTGGATAGGTAAGGGTATAGCTCAATTTATAATAAACCACAAGCCTGCAGAATTCCCGCATTAAGGAAAGCGGAGGAGTTGTTTTCCCTGTGCCACCTTGATCTTCAATATACGTTTCGAGCCTTTTATGGCTTTTTTGTGATTAGAGGTTTATGTCTGGGGGCTTTTGTATTCTGTCTAAGTATTCTGAACAATTTTATGTGGTTTTAGTTTTATACAAATACTCCCAAACTTCTTTATAATATTATGGTAATGTTAACTACGAAGCATATCCTAAAATCTTCGTGGGAAAATTCATATGGAAGTCACTAGTGAGGAATATGACTAAGGTTAGTCTGCTTGTGATTATCGTTTCGCCGAATTATTAGGATTGGGAAATAAGAAAATATCTCATTTACATTTACTACTTGTAAAATAATATCCAGAATAGGCAATATTTATAAATTATTTAAGTTATAAAATATTTTTATTAAATGATGAAAATTTAAATTGAGGGCCAATCATCATCTAACCTATCAGGCCACTTCACTCCTCGATACTATATGAAAACGCGAAATTAAATCTATTATTTCAAGAGATTCTTCACTAGATGGAAGCTGTTAGAGAATATTAAAAGCATATATCTTTATTTCTTTTAATATCCTGAAAGGGAGGGTGGGGACAGGCATTGCAACGTCATCGTGACGTAAAACAGTGAATTTGAATAGCCGTATATTAATACATGTCAATTACTGCATGATAGAATTCTTTACGAGTGTAATTATCTCATGCCAATAAACCAATGACCGCACTTTGTTCTAGAGTATATGAATTAGACAGATCATGATATCATATTACCTTTTCGTTCGATAAGTACCAGGGGGAGACCCAAAGAGGATTTCTAAATTATGATGAAGGTGGTGAGTAGAAATTATAATGAATGTTACTAAATGATAGTACATAACTTCATTGAATACATAAAGAAGATTTGCTTCTTTCTTCTATTTTTCTACATGTCATTGAAGTAAATTCCTTCTCGTAAAAAATCATTGTAACAAATTCATCATCTCTTCAATATCTATATGCTATAAAAATATCCATATGAATCCAAATTGCGAAGAGTTCGATCAAAAACTGGTATTTCTATGTTTTTTTGCAGTGTTTACGCGCTTTCTGTATTTTTTACTAATTAACATATAGTTTACTGTAGTTCATTGTATTTCGTAAATTCGTTATGTTGTGATATTAAGTATATATTGAGTGTTACAGTAGAACGTGCTCTTAACGCTATTTTGTATTTGAATTGAATAATTTAGAGAATCTGTCAGACTCATAGAAATCCTTTTTATTTTTTTAGTCACTCAGAAAAAAATTCCTGTTCTTTAAAAGTTTAGTTTCATATTGCAACCTACGTACCATGCGCCCGTTTTACTTGAAAGTGGAAATACTGATTATATCTAATCTAGCCAATTGGCAGGTAAAATCTTAGTGAGTAACAAGCGGCATACAAAAAGCATAAGACCTTCCATAGCGACCAAAACAAGGCCGAAGGCCTCTTTTGGGGGGTCTGGGCAAATATACTTATGCTGAGCAAAAGCGAGTGTATAACATATTGTCACGTAGCTATATAGAGCCTCATCAAATATACTTAATCATATTGAATATTATGGAGGCTTTTCAATTGATGAAAAAGTAATGTAGAAATTCTACTCAAATCTAAAAACTTTCAGGAACCCATTTTATTTTCTGAATCGATTTTTACACCACTAAAAACAATATTACATTGATGCATTGCGTCTGGGTTTTATTATTTCACAATAAACGTTTGAAGACATTGAAGCCGTAGCTAGGAGCAACTTACCAGGTCGAGAATTGAACCCGCGACCTTCGGTTTGGCATGCGAGTTCTTTGCCCCTCTACCACTGAAGTCAACAATTTATATCAGGAGGGGTTGGTAAACTACAATTATTTTACTAATTAGTAAAATAAAGTAAAGTACGCGTATTCTAAAAGTAGGCGTTTAAACGCATGATTTCAACGTGGAAAAATTTTAATTCCCACTCCAGAGAATCTGCGATGTACACTTTCGAAATTTATGATTTGGTGATAAATAATTTATTGTTAAATAAATTGGGCGATCAAAGATTCAAGCATATTCGTATCGAAACTGGAAAATTTACATTAATTTCTTTCTTTTTTCGGAACCAATTTCCATTCATGCACCATAGTGAAACCGCGAAGGCGGAATAACATTATTTTCCTCCTTTCTCCGGCCTTCCTTTCCTTCCCTCGAGAAAAGCAAGAGGGGACGCACAGTGGTCCGGATCGCGAAAAAGTTGGACAAAAATCAGATTTTGGTTGGATGTCTTTAAAAATTGCTCTCTATATGTTTTTTGGCGAGCTATTTTTATTTCTGCAGTTATTTTTACGAAAAAACTTTTATTTCATGCAATATCGTGGAACTTTGACTTATTAACGGGCTAATTGTAACGCTGACTGCATAGATAAACGGTAATCATGATAAAATATGAAAATAAATGATAATTAGTTAGAATGAGTTAATGATCTTTCAAAGTACTCAATAAACAAAAAAACGGCTAAAAGTAGGGTTGTTGGGTGCATTGACTAACGTTAAAAAGGTGCGATTTCCAGATTTCGTGAGATTCTTCTGTATGGACTAAAAGTAATTATTAAATAAGTATCAAAATAGTATTTATGTAACTCTTTTATTCTCATAAAAGCATGGATAATTCCTCAGAAATTTACAATTATGTATTATTCAGCATCAGATTCTTCTGAATCCCACCCCTCCTCCTCTTCGCATTCGCTCGAAGAATTTTGAGATTCTTGCAGGACCAAGAGATCACGAACCTCCTGCGGAAGATCTTTAAGGCCCCGGCCCCGGAAGATCTTTAAGGATCTTTAAGATTTTGATTGCGAACTAGCTCGCCATCTTCTCTCGTAGGAATAAAAAAATTTCATGTTTAAAAAATTATTAAGCTCGAGTTTTGCCTCCTCATCTCCGTGTAATCTGAAACAACTCTCCAGATATGCATTTAAATTCCTTTTTCGAGCATCCATGGTTTTCTCTTTTTTCTCCAGTATTTTTTCGTGCAGTTTTCGCCGCGTAATGCCCATGACATTGTTGACAGTCAACAATATAAAACACAGGTTTACAAAAAGCTACACAACAGTCTTCTTTCTAAAAAGGTTAAATATCAAATAGAAGGGAAAATATGGAAAATTAGAGCGCTGCCTCGTCTCAGACCAATTAAAAAAAACGAAAACAAGAAACGGAAATAAATTAAACATAGTATACCTGCTCAATAATCCTTATTTATGTGGTTGTCAGGAACTAATAAATAACTTAATCACAATTTTTTAGTTATCACAACACTATAACTTCTTTTCGAGATCACTGTAAATCACAAAAACTGTAGCCAAAATAGGACTTCGCAATTAGTGATGGGTGTGTTCACATCGACAGAAAAGTTGAAACTGAAGGGTACCAAAATGTTTCGACCGAAATTTGGATGGGGTTAAAAAGAGAAGTAATCTTTACCCATGGAAATGTGGGTATTCCCCAGGATAACTGGTTGGGGTAAGGTTGGACCCCGTAAAGAAAATGTGAAATGTTTGGATTTTGTGCGAAAATGCATACTAGCGGCGGACCTGCAATAAAACCCGTCCAAAAGGAAGCGGGTGGAGGGTAAAGACCTCATCTATTAACACGTGCAGCTTCACTTACAGGTCAGACCGCCCCTAGAAAAGCAATAACCTCAAGTTGGGTGGTGCGCCAAGTGGCAAAATAGCAAGATGACAAAAGATGGCAAAATGTCCCGACTAAAGACCCCTTCCCACTTCCCTGAGGTCCGACACGTGTTCGGGTAACGGGTCTCCTTCGGATTGAAAGAAAGGGAGACAGTTGTGGGTTTTCCCGGTAGCAGTGCATGTAGCCTGTCGTATTTACTTAAATCTATTACCAAATCGCGCTTGAAATCGTTCTGAGAAGCGATCGGAAAAAATATTTTATCTCCTCTCCCAGCGTCCCAACTGCGCTTAACCTAATTCAAATTGTTCCGAAATTATTCTATTGGTCCATATACAGATAAAATTTGGATGATTACAAAGTATAAAATATGTTTTAAAATGCTAAAATTCTTATTTTTGTGATTCTGGCCCATGAAACATTGGGAGACACAATTTACCATGTGCCTACACTGCGCTGATGCTAGCGTGTCGACGTTCACGTCTACTACGGCTAGGCATATAAATCGTTGTCATTCGCAAACTCGCACAGATTTGCAGCTGATTTCTTTACTAATATCTTTATGATACTGTATTTTACTGTCACAAATAGCCGAATCCGCGCAAATCGACGTCACTTTTTTTATAACTCAACATTTATGCGATTTTTTCCGAAAAAAATTACTCCCCTTCAAATAATTCTACAGCAATCATCAACATCTCTAAAAGGTTGAAATATATATATTATAACAGTAAAATGTCTATATTACTATAGTGCAAAGTTAGTTTACGAATATAATTGGCGGCGTAAAGCCAAAAATAAATCTAAAATGCGTAATTTTCGAAAAAACGGAAAAATCAAGTTTCCTTAGAAATAGTGCTACTTTGACGCAATATATCTAAGCTAGCAATTTTTTTTATAAAAAAGTAAGCATGAAAGGCGATACCCCAGACATATTACTGCATAACTTGTATAGTCTAAGCGAGTTTGAAGAAAGTCGAAAAAATGATTTTTGTCCACCTTTTTCCGAATCCGGACCACTGTGGGACGTGCCTATGTCGCTGAATCTGCTCATTATTCAAAATCGGATAACACGGAATTGACGTGTGTGAGTATCTCTACAGCAGTGCCGCGGCGTGGATAAAAAATACACTCCTTCCGGAGATGTTTTATTATCCACCACTTTCCATCGCCATGCTTTGCTTTCCACTCTTCGATTCTGTCCTTCAGTCTTTGATTTATCCATTATTTTCCTCTTTCCTTCTGCAATATGCATCCAGAATCTCCTCCACTCTTGAAAATGCGAATTCTTTCAGAAAAAGAATTGAGCCTCGCAAAAATCCACTACTCCATACTAATGATTTATTATAATCAACACGTTTCGCTGCCCTATAGAATTATCAGGACTCTTACATAGTTGCAATTGCTAGGAGAATTTGTTTTGAATTATTCGTCAAGAATGATTGAGAAATTATTATTAGTAATATAATTTATTGGCCTCAGGTTATTACATAAGATTAGAATGTAGTTTTTAAACAGTTCAAAACTTAGCTTTCAGTTTAAGCTCGTAGTACCTATAATAATTATTTTACATTAGTAACGAAGGAAAATATACAAAAATAAGGCAGAACTCATGTGTACGATGTAACAGCGTTGAAATGGCCACCTGGGTTGGGTTTGTTAGGAATAAATATATTTTTTTCTAAATTTTCGAAGGAATGATGACTATTTGTGGTTTTAGGAGGTTTATTTCATGTTTATGAGGCAGCAGTGGTTGATTATATTAAAAAAATTGTAGATTGATAATGTGGTACACATAGAAAGCTTGATTCAGCTGTATTAACGACATTAGACAATGTTGTTCTATTGGGATATAAGTCACTTAGGTATTGCGGTTTTTAAGATTGGATTGCATGAATCAGGCCATTTTAAAATGTCTTATTGTTTTAATTTCCATCACAAATAGCTGCTTTAAGTTAGGCCGTTTTATATTGATCTTTCTGCAAATTATATATGAGTTAAGAGCGGAAAAAATAATGAGGAGACAAGTTGATTTCGTGCATGGTTAGGTAGTAAATGAAAAAAAGGTTTCATGTTCTATTTTCATGAGTATAGATGGCGTCCTTAAATAAGATTGATTAAAAGATGGGTTCACTAAGGATGGTTTTGTTACAGCATTAAAAAAATGAGGTAATATCTTTGGGTTGCAGTAAAATATTCAAGTTAAAATCTTTGCTTACTTCCAATAAGAAATCAAACGCAGGTATATTTCAGAAACAAAAAATTGTGTTTCGACCACCAGGTGGGAGCATTTGCGTTTATGTCCGTTTTCACTAACCATCGTCCTTCCCTCACCGTTTCATCGGCCAATCAACCCTTAAGTATACACATTTGGGAAAGATTGTTTGGTTTGCAAGAATTAATTTTCCCCCCTGCCATCGAACCTCGCTTCCGAAAAATTGGATAAGTTTCCCCGTGCCCACCTGATCCCAAGACACATTACAACACAATCGCGATGAAAATTGCGAAGCGTATCCTCCAACCTTTTCGGGGAAATTTGTAATCGAACTCACTTGAGAGGAATATTATTAAGTCCCGACTTGCCTACATTATATTCACCAACTGGCGCTTTCCGCTTCGTCGAATGATTATTATTGGCAAATACGAAAATGTATGATTAAAATGTGTTACAAGAGTATATCGCACACGTCATCATGACATAAGTAATTTGTTCTTTGTCGATTTTGAATTATTTAATTGAAAAAATGTGTTATTTCAAGTAATTAAAATGTAAGAATGATTAATAATAAATACATAATGTAGAACTAAACATACGCTTACCATTTCAACGCGAGTTACTTCAGGTAGCCAGAGATACATGAATTTGGACTTCGATAAGGTAATCATCTGTTCATATCAAGTATCGAGTTTTCATTTTCTCAAGCAGAAGAATAACAACGTACTTTATTATCTGCTTGGTACAATCTGATAATGGTGATGTAGAATTACATAATATAAAGATATCATAAAAACCCTAGGATGGGCAGTATCAGAACACACAATAAAGAATAGAAACTCACACTCACTAAATAACTAAATTTTCGGTGGCATTACCACCTTCCTCGGAGTTAGGTAAAAGACTGTAGGTAGAGGGTAAAGGATAGCTGAGGGAAGGGGAAATAGAGGGGAGGTAAGGTCCAAAGAGGGGGGGAAAAGAAGTGGGTTGAGGCAATTAAGGGATTAGCGGTGGATGTTTAAGCCGGGAGGAAGAAATGCTTTGAATAGCCAAATGTAGCTTAATTCAATAGAATTAAGTTTGAGTGGGTGGTCTGTGGGGGGAAGGGAGGCTAAAACTGAAACATTGTAGCAATCATTGAATTGACGCTGATGAGTGGCCGCATGTTTCGCCACTGGGAAGGATGCAAAGTCAGAGGAAGAGCATGATGCTCTGTGGTTATTAATTCTAAGGTTAAGGGGAGTTGAGGATTTGCCTATATAAAAGAAGGGACAGTGCTTGCATTGAATAAGGTAAACTACATTTTTTGAGGTACAGGAGGCCGCAGGAGGTGGTGGTAGGTAGGAGACGAGATGACTGGGGATAGAAGGAGGGGTAAAAATTGGGCAGGTCTTACATCTAGGACGACCGCAGGGCGAAGGTGTGCTAATGGGAGTAGTGGGTGACTTCTGTAAGGGGTTAGTAGAACGGAATAAATTTAAAAGGTTTGCAGGTCGTCTGAATGTGACAGTAGGGGGTTTGGCGAAAAGATTGGCCGTCGACTTATTGTTTTTTAGAATAGGGAAGAGGTCTTTAAGGATAGATTGCAGGGATTGTATTCCAGGAAAGTAAGTGGTGCAGAGGGAAAGGTCTCGTGGTTTGTTTCTATTGCACGGTTCTGGGGGGCATTTGTGTTTGAGAATTTTTTTACGTAGGAGGGACTCTGGGTAGCCTCTCTGGAGGAGGGAACGGTGAAGGTTGTGAAGAAAATTATTTAAGGCATCAGGATTATTACAGATACGGTGGCCTCGAATGGAAAGGGAATAGGGAAGGGAGCGTTTAGTATGGGAAGGATGACAACTGCTGAAATGAAGGTACTGCTGCTTATTCGTGGGTTTTACATGGACAGAGGTGAGAAATTTGTTGTTGACAAGAGAGATATTGACATCAAGGAAGGTAATCTGGGAATTAGAAATGGTTGAGGTGAAAGAAAGAGAGAATGAGGAATTGAGAGTAGCAATAAAATTTTCGAGGGAATCATTACCATGTGGCCATAGGAGGAAAATGTCATCAATAAATCTGAGCCAAAGGAGGGGTTTCAATGGATATTGGGAAAGGAAAATTTGTTCAAAGTGGCCTAGGTAGAGGTTTGCGTAGGAGGGACTGAATCTACTACCCATTGAGCAACCTTTGATCTGTAAATAATGCTTATTATTAAATGAGAACGAATTGTGCGTTAGGACGATATTAGTTAGGTCTAAGAGGAAGTCAGTGCTAGGGGTATGAGGAGTTGGGCGTTGGGAAAGGAAGTGGCGGAGGGAGGAAAGACCTTCAGAATGAGGAATTGATGTGTAAAGAGAAGTGACATCTATGGTGGCCATGGTAATTTGGGTGTCAGGAGGAATTTGGGTGGATTGGAGACGGTCTAGGAAGTTATATGTGTCTTTGATATGGGATGGTAGAGACAAAACTAGTGGCTGGAGGTAATAGTCAATGAAAGCGGATATTCTTTCCGTAGATAGATATTCCTCTTATATTGTACATTGACTGAGGGCAAATTTTGGAAAAAGAATGGACAGCCATCTGAAATGATCAGTGAAAAAGGAGTGGTTTTAAGGCACATGACTACGATATATTATGAGTGATGAACGCTCACTTAAATTTTTAAACAAACTTTAACCCTTCTTCCTTGGAATAACTTTTGATTAGTGGTGCTAGTATTTAAAAAGATATATCATTCGTTGATACAAATTGATTGATATAAGTTGAATAGAATTGATGGTTTGTTATGTGAACCGCAAAACAGCCTATTTCTATGCCATCTTGACTAATGACTGACGCTCTTGTTGAATAATATTTATTATATAAGGAGGTACACGTATTATTATATATCTTTGATTAATTTAACCTTTAGGATTATTTATTTAATGTTTCAATCACGGAATCCGATTCCTTGTGTAGGCTTTCGCGGTGTGGTGAGGATTCGGCAGACTGGTTTTCGGGGTTACTACCGCGTAGATTCATCTCTGCAGACGACAGTATCGCCAGCATTTAAGTTCATTGACCTGAAGAAGCCTGCTGCAATGCCGGCGAAACTATCGTCTTCAGAGATGAATCTACGCGGTAGTAACCCCGAAAACCAGTCTGCTGAACGGAATCCGATTGAAACTATGGAGAAATATTGAATACTTTCCCAAGGTATATAGCATATTTGCGATTTTATCCCTCAAAAAGTCGCTCTTATCAACGGAAGAATCACATTATTAATCATACTTCAGTTTAAATTGTGCCTTTCCACATTATTTCAAGCCGTTATTATGCCTTTATTGGAAGACATTCAGAATATTCAGAATATTCAGAATATACGCATATTCACGAATGTATCATAAAAATGAAACTAAATTCAGGCATTGTATCTCGTTTTCCAAAATGGATATTTTTCTGGATGACTTGAAGGAAGTGATTTATATAATTTTTGATTGTGCATTCCAGCAACGCAAGACGTCGTTCTTTAGAATCGATATCTAATTAAATTTAGCCCCTGCAGGAAATAACTGGGAAAACAAGTTGATTATATTACACGTGCGGAATAAATTGATTATTTAAGTACATGATGCACTAAACATTAGCAGATGATTAGATTACTAAGAATTGATAATGATTCGACCAATTAGCTTTGCAAGCTGATATATATCACTTGATACCATAGGCGTTATGTATAAATATTGCTGACCAATATTATCAAATAGATTCTTCATTTCCTGGTGTTTGATAGTTAATTTAATCTAGGCATTTTATTCAACGTGTTAAAAATGAACACAATGAAAGATGAGTACTTTAATGAATTCAACATGTGCCTCCCTTCATTATTTCGGGTTACCTCCAAGCTTATACATTCTCAATTTTCCTGCAGAAATAATTTTGTTTTGTTAATGTATCTTGCACCTACAATAAATTTGAACTTAGTATTCTGTGAAAAAATATTTTTTTTGCCAAGGGGCCGGTTATAACAACAACAAACAGGTCTTGATCGGAGATTAACCCCTTTTCTTTGACGGTTGTTTAAGCTAACCTTGTTCTGCTTACTCTAATGAGGCTAACCAGAGATCAAAAGACCAGCCACATTGGCCTTATGTTTGGCCGATCAATGCCACAGTCGACCGAGATGGCAAAAATCTAGTTGATAATTGAAATTCTCCTGAAGAAGAATTAGAATATTATTTAGCTTAACCTACCTCTCATCCAACGAAAATCGTTGGAAATACACCCACATTCGAAGAACATATTAATGTTTTTATTTCCCTGATGTCAATTCTGTGTTAGCCAGGAATTGATATTATCTGCATAAACTTGAAGAAAGATAAAGATTCTTCACCATGATCTTCACCATGGAAATGGAAATTCGTTTGAATCTCGCGAGATTCGCCGGGGCAAGCAGCGAATATCACCTCGTAACCATCGTCCATCGTGATGCTTACAGTGTATACATTTCAACCAGGTTCCCCCTGTAGTATTAAGTTCAAGGATTACTTTGGTATTTCGTATTTGCAAAACTTTGATTTCAATTTAAAATGCAAATTGAAATTTTTATTAAACGTGGACATAGAGTGGATTCTTTGATTAGAACGTAGGTATTTCTTAGACTTCAGGATACCTTTTAGTCTATAGAATACGCTATTCGAATCTTGGATTCCTGCTTTTATTTATACTTCATTCGATGCTTCTTCCGATGCTATTGTACCAAAATATTCGAGCTCGCTAACTTTCTTATAGATGTCATAACTTATTTTTATCTCTGTGACATCTGGTGTGCGGTGTCTCCCTATGACCATGTATTTTTTTGGAATTGGCTTACAATCAGGCCAAATTTCTTGGTTTCAATTAGCAGTGCATGTCTTATAATCTGAAGCTCCTTTCACACCAAAGTCTTGGGCAGGACGGACTTCTCCTATACGATACGCATTAAAGGAGACTGTCCATTGAAGCAGACTTATATGTAAACGCATGACGTACCACAGTGTATCTCACACGTCCTTCCCCTGAGCGCGGTATCACCTTTCACCCTTCACTATCGTTGGGATCCATATTTCCAGCCTGTAAGATCCCCCAGAGTTCCCACGGATCGACAGATCCATTTATTCAGATAAATGGCCATGCGGGAGCACTATGTATGTACCTACTCAGCTTGGACTCGCAGTCCGAGCCTCCCTTTCGACCGTTGCTTGGTCTGAATCCACCGAGAAGATGGAGTGCTGACCACAGTGAAAGAAGACTCCTCCTCCTTTTTGCTAAGTGTTCGGGTGGTGTCAACCTCTCCTCCATCCGCGAGGATATCTTCACGATTCGGGGAGAGTCTCCCATTGACGTTGTTGGTGCGAGATGGTCCGTGGGTTGGCATCGGGAGAGAAGTAAAGGTTTTTTTAGAATCGTATAGGGATTTTCTGTGGAGGCGGCAGCTGGACTTTTTCCCACGGTTTCTTTGAGAGAGGTGGGGAAAATACTTGGAGGGCAGGGGTGAAGTGGATGGTGATAGCACTGGGGGTTGGGAGAAGGAAGGAATTGCGGACCTATCCATATTCTCCGATCCAGAAAAGTTTTGATCGAAATGGACCACAAACTTTCAACCCCAATCCCTCATTCCTCAGTGATTTTACCCGAAGGTTGGTTAGGTTAGGTGAAGGTTGAGCTCGTCCTTGACCAAGCCATAGGCGTGTGAATATCACAAAAAGTACCGTAAATGAAAATATAAACTTCGTTGTATTCCACCACTTTATTTTAAGGTACCTAAGGTCCTCAGTTGCCCTGAGGATGATGCCCCTGATGGACATCGAAACGTCGGCGGAGAAGGATTTTATTACCCGGTGGAAAGCCCGAGAACTTTTCATCCAACACCTACGCCGGGAAAATACCCGATTATATTTTACCTACCACTAGTTTTTACCAGGGATGGCAAGTGAGACGAAACGAAAATGTTTAATTTCGACCCGGAGGGAAATAAAAATACGAGACCTGGGTTTAGATTCGTTCCCGCACTAAATTAAAATCACCAGGGAGTTTAATTTCGACCCGCGACGAAACATTACTCCCGGGAACGGAACGAAATTAATCGAAACTCCGCTACTCATAGTTAAGTATCGATCCAAAAAGTTGAGTGGAAGGTATAAGAGAGAATAGTTTCGATCCATTACATTTGACATGCGTGCAGAAAGGTTAAATCATTGAGCTTAATAATCGAATAGCGAGTTTGCGTTCACCGTTCTTTGTTAGTGGTAAAAATACGAGTGCCTCTTGCATCCAATGGAGGTAGGCCGAAACTCCACTTCATTCAACCATACTTAGTACTCGGTGTGTGGGTCGAAACTAAACTGTTTGAAGGTGAAGCACGTGGCCCCTCCGGTGCGAAACGTTATCTGCGTTTCGTATCGCCCCTAGAGTTTTAGTAAGTCTCGACCCGATGCAGTTTTGACTCCGATTTCGTTTCTAGCCTGAGTTTTTCTCCACGGGTTTAGTTCCATTACTTTTCGTTTCTAAATTACACTCCCGGGCAGGGGCGCAGCTAAGAATTAAGGCTTGGGGGGGGGTTCAGGCGCAACTAATACTGGGTGATTGGGGTATTGCATACCTGCCAGGGTTAGCGGGAGGTGCGGTGGCCTTCCGCCGGAAAAAAATAAGATAAATGGTTCAAAATGGTGATTTTTACGGCCTTCTGAGGGATATTTTATTAATCCTCACATTATTCCATAAGCAATATTAATCCCATCAAGTAAAATAGATTAAACTTAAAAATTTCTGTGAGCTCTGGGGGGGTTTTATCCCCCAAACCCCCCCTCGCTGCGCCACTGCTCCCGTGAACGAAACTATTGATATCTACTGGTTTTGACTTTCGTTTCTTTTCATTTGCCATTTGCCATCCCTGGTTTTTACGCATAGGCGTCATCTGAAAATAAAATTGTTGGAATGTAACACAGCATTCCTTTTCATTTACGATAAAATGAAATTCCACAAGGTTTAGCCTGAGACCATAGGTACGCACCAAAATTATTTTAAAAATTATTTAACTGTAAAGAGAATTGTTGCTTATTTTGATATTTATCTTTAAATGTGAGCACAGGGATTTATCTTTCCGATGTCTGAAAGAAAGATTTTAATACTAAATCTCCATTTTGAAATATTTCATGCTTCTTTAATTCACTCAATCAGCTTCAGTCAATTATTGTTCATGGGAAAATATTCTTGTAATAATCGATCCGGAAAATATCTCATTTTATCATTTCTGTTGAACCTGGAAATAAAGTTCCTTCCTTCTTTCAAGCTAAAATATTGGCGAGTCATATACTTATCTCTTGGTGCAGTATCATATTTCTTGATGGCATATTAAGTATAGGATATGTTTGGGAATGGTGCTGGGTTCAAATCTGCGGAATAGCATTTGTACGTTAAAAACAAGTCTCCTATTACTGTGGCTTAAGTATAATCAAAGATCACTGACTGAGGAATGATATTAGGGTCCCAAGTCCTTATATATATCCCTCACATTAATGTAACATTTTGAGTCAAAAACATTTGAATTTTTTTCGAATTTATATTTGAAAATCAGTCGACTACAGCCTCAATATCTGAACTTCGTATATGATGAGAATGCAACTGATGAGGATTAGTTTTAAGTATTCACTGGAACCTAGGTCGTAATGCCTCACGCATCATTTTCCGACATGGAGATAATGTAGTGATGATTAATACGTATAACTATAGTGTACGGTATAATCTATGCGTTCTTTGCCTACTTAAATCATCGCTGTGGAAAATTGCTTGCATGCCTTTAAACTAAAATGCTGAAGTGTAATTTCATATCTACTAGGCCTTAAGGACATACGAGGAATCTAAACATTTGTCAGCAATTGCCAAGGCTACTTTTTGACAGAGTGCTCATTCATGCAACTGCATCTCACGTTGTCTTTTTCATCCTGAATCTTAACCAGATAGCCTTTGCCCCTCGCCTGGATTTGTCTTATAGTATTTGTAAGCGCAGTTTATGTCGCTGGGAAAGTAAGCTTTTAGTCTTATAGGTTTTATATTTATTGCGGCAAAATTGATGCTGAGCTTTATAAATGGACGGCTGATATTTTTTTATACATAGCCAATTCCTTGAACAGTATTCATTCTTTAATTGTAAAGAGGAAGAGGGACGATTTTCCTAAGCAGCAGTGAAATCAAGTATGACCCGCAATTTTGCCTGTATAGAAAGGAACATGGCATAAGAAATGGACTAACCACGTTGCTACCTCTTCAGCAAGGAGCTGACCTGCTAAATCCGGTCCAGTCCTAAAATTCAATCTCCTAAGCAGTGCTTAGGGACGTCTTTAGAATGGAGCCCCTATCGTACCCCTTGAAGTTGGACGCTATTTAACTTGGAATCCTCCTTGGTCATTAGGGTGTAGTTAGCTATAGGGGCTACTGAGGGCAATTACCTCCCACCGGAGTTAAAGATCCTACACCATGACCTAGGCGTAGAGTGACTGTTGCAAAGTGCTTTGCTAATCAATCTTTCTCCCCAGCGTTTTCGCTACTATTTTAATGCAAATAAAATCAGTAAATTCGGCCTCATTAGTTAATTTACATCATAGAAATGCTATTTTGCTGAGAAAGTGCAACTTATATAAATAATGATCAAAATTATATCTCTATGCATACATTCAAATTTTGGCAGTGGAATACCATATATATACTGCTTTACAGATGAGCATACTTTTACGGAGATACAACGGGATATTTGCGTATTGTATGCTGTAATTATGTGAGAATATTTCCAAGCAGCTGAAGTCATTTTTCAATTTCCACTCATTAATCCTTCAGTTTCGACTTAAGTTTCATTTAATTGACCATCAATGAAAAAGTTAATGACAAATTTTATGTAAATATAGATTTAAATCTTTCGAATTTTTGCATCAGTTGATTATATATTTTTAAAAAGTTGTCCCTATTTTTATATATAATGGAAAGAATTATATAGGTTTAAAACTCTCTATTTGTGATAAATGTTTACAGTTAATCCCTAAGGTTCCATATCGATGGCTAAGTTCTAACAACATGTGTCTAAAAAAAGCAACTTTTCAGGAGAGCAAAAAAATTATTAATTTATTGTACTTTTACAATGAAATTAAAAACCAAAAGTTAGTAAAACTGAAAAAAAAAACATTTATTTGAAAACTAATATTTGTTTTTTGCTTGTATTTTATTTTTTTAGTGCCATTACACTTTGGTTAAGAAGTCTCAAACCGGACGAATTTGAGATACACGTTGTTAGAACTTAGCCATCGATTATACAAAGACAAAACCTATCTTGTGTTTATTCAGGATTTTTATCACATTAATTATCTTTAACTATTATCCTATTATAAAGTATTCCCTGTTAAATTTCACCTTGAAAATATAAGTGCATTTTCGAATGACTAAATTGGTATAAAAAATAAAAAACGTACTTCTCTTTGAAGAAAAATTGCGGCTGGGATTTCGTGCAGAGGAATGCGACATAACTTACAGTGATAGCGAAAGATCGCATAAGTTTTACTTGACCTGTCGTACTTTGTCTTAATTTCCGATATATTTATTTAATAATTGAAAACAGGTTATTTTATCACCCTGGAATATTTGCTGGTATTGATCAGGATATGAAGGAAATATCCCTATCAAGATGCATGTGTATCTCAGATTTAATAAATTTTACCCAGAGTCTAGGTATATAGATGAAATACGTGAGATGTAATTAATTCGTAACTGCAGGGTTTATCCGTATGACCTGTACGTTTGAGGAGTATATCACTAGTTTAAATTAAGTAATTGATGAAGCATACGATTTTTACCCAAAACCTGCACCGAGGTAAAAGTTAGAGATGAAATTAATTTTTGCTTATAGTTCCCTGTCTCGGGCGTGACTTCATGGTATCGACTTAACAAAATGAATTGTAAAAGAATTTATAATTCCACATAAATTTAATACTATACGACCGAGCTTTCGAAGTGACACGTTATCACCAGAATAACCAATTGATGACGTGCCATTTCGAAACCTAGGTCGTATACTATTAAATTTATGTGGAATTAAAAGTTTTTTTTTACATTTCTTTACTCTAATTTCAGGGTTTATCTTAATTCTCTAAACATTTGAAGGGTGCGAATCAGTTCAAAATTAGTATTTGGCAACAAAATCATGGAAAAACAGAAATGGTCTTACGGGACCGTCTAGTCCTCGAAAGTCGGCCGGAACCGATTGGCGTTTGGAGCATGTTTCGAGCAAACATTAACAACATTTACCCTCCCATCCGAGTGGTGCTCTACCGTACCATTTCGAGTAGTACAACTGCATTGTCTCTCATTTCCTCGGCTGTGGAGCATTAGCGCCTGGTCGACACCACAAACCCTAGAAATTACACTCTGGGGCCATTGTGTCATTGCTTTGCGGCGTCGGAGCTCAGGCAGCAGGATATTATTTCAAGCGGGAAGCCCATCGCCCGGTCCTTGCGAATGGATCTGTGTGTCTTGCACTTCTGTGGGCCATGCCTACCCTTCATGTATTCAACTCTGTGTTCACAGGACCAGCGGTCGTAGTTAAGGGTTCTGAAGAATTGCTCGCATTAGAAGGCCCGAATGCAAAAGCACTACCAAATTTCTAGCCTAAATTCGAAATAGCTCAGTATTATGAAAAGCCCTCGATTGTTTATGTAAAGTGAGGGTGAGTTAGCCTTAAGTCTAAGATTTTTAAAGGAAAACTATCTGAGAAATATGATAACTCAAAATAGCATAATATGTAAAATGAAAAAAAACTTTGTAAGGTTCACTCATATATTTGAGAAAGCACGGCGTGGATTTCATGACATGATAACAGCCTAACTATGTAACCATGCCATGAAACCCGGGTCGTACTTTATCAAATATGAGAGAGGACCTTAAAAAAATTATTTTTTCAATTTCCGTAATATAAAGGTTTCACAAAGCTAGCCTGAAATAATCATAGAATAGAATATACATTTATTTGTCCTCTGGGTATCACCCTTGGAGCGAAACACATTTTAAGTGATTAGATCACCAATACGCTCATTGGATACATGAAAAACAGGCAGAAGTAGTTACCAAATTGCAATATGATGCAGAAATAAAAAGGAACAGTGGTGTTACGCCAAAATTAGCAGTACCTGAACACACTCTCACTAACTTTTTTCTGATTGAAATATTACTCTGTGTGTTTTTATTACAAGTTACGCCTGCATATTTTCAAATGAATTTTCAATTTGGTTACGAATGTATAAATTAGAAATTTTGTGGCACCAAAATTGATTAAAGTGTCATTTGACTATTTCATCTTTTCCTAACTAATGCCAGAATGGGGCGGCGTTCCGGCATCTTGACACAACTGATAACGAGATAGTTGAGAAACGAGGGTTCATATTTAAAATCATACGTAATATAACAGTTGTATTTTTTTAATCAAACTTTAAATTTGCGATGCATTGAGTAGAGCCACGTGTAATTTATATTTTAATCTATGATTGGAGCCCTAATATTTTAATACTCAGGTAGAGAATCCAAAAATTTAGATACCATAACAAGAAATAATTACTGGTACGGAGTTGTTCGTGGAATTGGATACATGTAAAATAAACCAAGCATTTATTGTGAATAATCCTATGTGAGCCCTATCCAAATTTCACCTGTATACTTACATTGGTGAAGGAGATAGGGCGTGTATTTCTTACGGGGACTTATTACAAAAAGATATAAATTCATATCGATATATCTTCACTAGGAAACGTTAATCATCTAAATAAATCATGTGCATGCATAATTCCTTCTTTTCCTAACATATTGAAAAAAATTTTATCCCCATAACTATGTTAATAGGTCTGAAAAAGGGCTCCATCGAATGCACACTTGGATCGATAATAACTTCGGCTCTAATCAATCGATCCTTTTTATTTAATATTTGTGTAAGATGTCATTTGAGTGACTTCCAGACTTTATAATTATGTTCTTAAACATTTCCCTGCGATAATTAGGAATTCTCTCTCTAAAGTTCTCTATATCTCTCTTAGATGGAAGAGCTTGAGTAGATATTTTCTTCGGTAACATAAAACCTAACTTGGGGAACACATGTGAAATATTTTTGCGGTCTAAAATCACACTCTAAGCTTTATATAACCATGTAAACCCATGAAAGTTATTTTCTGAATTCATGTTAGCGTTGCCTATTTTCAGGTGATAGATAGATTCAGGCCTCTTTAGATGATACCATTTTAACATCTTAAATTATCCTTTATTCGTGCTCGTTATGATTTTCTTTATTTCCTTATCTGGTGATCGCTCGTTTGATAATGGTAGTGAAAATAATGATTTCCGCTGGTAGGCTTGAGCTTGAGGTGTTTCAAAGATTCAACAATTTTAATTTCACTTTGCACTGTCTCATGCACAGGAAGTTGGCTGTTTTTATTAATTCACTAGCTTTCAAGCACTTTACCAAAAAGGGCTATGTTATCGAAGTATTACACTTCAGTCCTTTATTTAGTATGCTCTGAGACATTTATCAGTAATTAACATATTTATTCACTTACTATTCAAAAGCAGCTGAATTAAGCCTTTACGTTTAATACCATACTTAATATTTGAAGCGCTAAAAGATACCTTTATTAATTTTTGTTACTGGAATATCTCCAGCTGTAGTGAAGCAAATCTGTGTTATGCTTTTGAGACAGCGCCTTCATTCTTCTTTGCAACTGATGATTCTGACAGTTCGATATATTATAGGTGTACAAACTGCATTAATGTTAATTATTTGTTTTGTGGTCAGTGTTTTTCGATTAAAACAGTAAGCCATATAAAATATCTGGGTATTTATATCGATGAAAGCAGCAGCTGGTATTATTCTCTGCAACTAAACTCTTTACTTTTGAGAAGGTAAGTCGAACTCGGTGACCCTTAAGCGGTTTTTTTTCCCAGTGTGTTACCTATATTCTAATCAAATACCTGTAATTCTTTGTATCTATCGAAATTTATGGTTGGAATAAATTTATTATTATTACGATTATTATTGTTTTATTATTATTATTATATTCACAAAAAAAGAATATTGAGATAGATCCAAGGAAAGATAGGCAGACGAACTTGTTTTGAAAATGGTAGGAAGTCTGTAAGAGCGTCATCTCTTGGTAACAGAAAGACAAAATTTAGGCCGGCTTGGTTGACAGATATTACGAAAGTTAAGAAAGTGTAAAGTATGGTAGAATTTCATTAGAATTGTAGGTAACACTTAAGGTGGTGTATATGAAAAAAATGACATAAATTAAAAAACAAACAAGATTATTTAAGAATCGATTCATTTCTCTACAAAAAAACAGCTCAAATGAAAGAGCTGACATTGAAAAAAATCTATGTTAGATAATTTTTATTTGATAAGTCCAAATTGGTGATAACTGTGATATCGTATTAGCTTAGTTACAACAAGTAAATCTTTGCAAAAAAGGCATGTTAACATTCTTGTCTTTTCTTTTTGATTTATGTAGTTACAATTTAAAACTTTTTATTTTATTATAAAAAACTGCTATATTCATTAATGCCTTCATGTAAAAATTTATTGTAATGATATTCATTCATAGCCCTAAAAAAGATGTAAAAAATATTTTGAAACGTTGGCAAATAATTTTGCATATCATTCTCAGACCTTTACTCAGAGACATTAATCACAATTCAGAAATATTTTAAGAATTTTATTCGTGTGGTAAGGTGTGCCAATTAAAGGGTAAACATTATTTTAGTGCGAGAAGAATCACGGAGGCGAGGAACACTGACTTGGACTACTGAGATTAAGAAATTAATTATCTGCAGGTATTTGGTATTTGCAGGTAATATTGGGGTTAAAGTAACATTCTGGTTAAAAGGATTTTCACAGGAAAGGACATTCAAGAATTATTCAAGTGAATAGGACCTCTAATGCTCTAACTTCCATAATTTCAAAATATCGTGCAAAATGAGAAACATATACAAAATAGGAGATAATGACACATGAAAAACTTTATGAAAGAGAATAACAGGCTATATTAGCATGTTTAAGGTACCTTCATTACACCGCTTTGCTCGTGATTCTTATGATTCTAACAAAGATAAAAAATATTTCGAATCTGGATCTGGATTGGTTTTCCTTTGTCCGTAAGGAAAGCTTCAGTTTATTCCACAATTTCGGCCTTTCAACATGTCTTTCAGATTTGCGGTCTTTACACAAGATATTATCGTTCTCTTAAAAAAAATAATATATATTTTGTGAAGGTACCATTAGGTTCAAAGTAGCGTTACCGAGAAATCGAAGTGATTAAAAAAGACAGACCAAATCTTATATTTCCTGGGTCCACTCACCTCAAGATCCATGCTTTCTTTTCCTTTTCCAATCTTTTCTTTCTTATTCCTTTCAGCCCTGTAAGGATTACTTACCTCTCCTCCTGAAACGACGGACTCCTTAGGAAGGATGTTCGTTGGTCTCCCCATAAGAAGGATCAATCTTCTTTTCCCAATAAGCTGGAATGTATGAAGCGATTGATTTGCGGATTATTTGACCACCGGTGTCAGGAATTAAATCATCTGGCGATCGATTTGGTGTAAACCCGCATCACTCCACTTCAACCGGTATTTTCAAGATAAATCCTCGGAATATCCTTAGACGTAACTTTGAACTTGTATTTGAACTTGGTCTGCCCTACGGGTGAATAGCCTGAGTTCAACTATGTACAAGACATCATTCACTGGGAAACGACGAGATCGTACCTAACGTTGAACGCTTCCCCTTTCATTCAAATAGTCTAGGCAGATAAACGTAAAGTACCTATCACTCACTTATCAAGAGCTTCAACTTTTTCGTGGGAAAGTATACTCAACTTTAAGAAGGTAAGAAGAGATAGCGATGTACTATATATCTAGGTGGGTACATCATCATCATTAATCAACAATCCTATGATTTGTTTGACGCAGCTCTCCATTCCCATCTCCCATCCGCTAGCCTTTTTATAGCTACGTATTTCTTTTCTTTTACTTCCTTTATAACATCTCCTTCATAACAAGTAACTCATTCGGAACCGTCCTTTACCCTTCATCCACTCCACTTGTCCTTCTACTATTGCATTCATCAGGCCATCATGTCTCGTAATGTGGCCAACTAAGTTGTCCCGTCTTCTGCTTAGGGTTTTTAGGAGACTTCTCTTTTCTCCCACTCTTCTTAGCAGTGCCTCGTTACTTACACGGTCGATCCCATTTTTCTTCATCATTATTCGGTAACACCACATTTCGAATGCTTCCACTCTTGACTTCTCTGCTACTACCAACGTCCAAGCCTCTCTACCTTAGAGAAACATGCTCCATATGTAGCATTTGATTAATTGTTTCCTCACTACTATGATTTAATTGTAGTTTCCGTTTTGTGATATTGGTGCCAGAGATCCCGGCGGCCATCTTGCCAGTTTCAGGCAGTTTTCTCACAAATATCTTTCTTTCTTCATCATGAACTTATACTCTCCGGTACATATTTAGATTCGTCACAAAATTTTACCAATTATCAAGGCCGTCTCATCAACGTCTTATTACAAACAGTTTCTCTACCTAGATAAAGTGTAGTTCTCCATAAGAACCCATGTTTAATTATCTTATTTTACCGCCAAATATCTCAAAAACGGCACTTCACATCAAATTATTGCTACTTTTACCGAGGCGCCCTAACTACCTTAAATGATTGTCGTGGTAAACTAGGTTAGCCGAAACAGCTTGTTAGCCGCCTGCGACGCGTCAAATAATGATATTCTGGAAATGTGGCCAGCGTAGACCACGAAACTTCATATTGAAAACAGTTTGACGCGGCTAAAACGGAAAATATGGAGAGAACTACTTTAATCGCTGATAACTAACTAAATTAATAAATGTATAATTCAAGTTGTGTAATATACATGAAGACGATGATTATGACTATATTCTTTTCATACATTTTAATCTGCTTTCATCAAACAAGAAACGTTATAAGAGGGTGTTATAATTTGAGCATTTCATCTTTGAACGAGAAACGTCGTGAAAAGCTTTTCAAAGACGAAATGGAAAATGGTTCTGCTATCCTCTTGATAGCGTCTCCCGTTCGCTTGGGTGATCAATTAAACGTTTAAGAAATTAAGTTCCATCAGAAATTGCGGTTTGTATTCGAGAGTAATTTGGAAGTGATCATTTTCCTCTCCTTTTGAATTTCTTGCTGTGATTTTAAATCTCGCCGAGACGACAAGACGACAGCGTTTCGGTATCCTCCTAAATTACTTCCTGGTTCGTATTTAATTAAATTGGTATTTCATCTTTTCCGTGTCTCGTTTATTGATGCGATATGTGTGGCAATTCTTACTGATTGGAAGAGACAGGATATAATACACACAGTCTAATAAATGACTCATACCTTTCCTCTGTGTAAGAATATAATATTCTAGCCATGAGGTATTTATTTATTTGTTACTTTTAGCTAACTCTTTATAACAGTAGTGGTGAACTAATTGAGCCCAGAGCTTAAAAATTTCGATTCATATACAATTTACTGATTCCTAGTCCAAACAAAGAATTATAGATACAATCATCAATCAAGTTGGGGCCGAAAATATTTTGCTCACTACCACCAGAATCGACTAAATAAGTAGTACTTAAAATAAAGTTTATAAAATCAAAAAGGAATTTTAAGATTGTGCAAGTCTAGAATTGAAATAGGGATAATAATCTTGGGAGTGGCGAATGAATTCTTTTATTTGGAAAGCAAAAAAAAAAAAACTAGTGTTGGAAGAATCGAGAAAGTAATGACCGCTAAAACAGATCATCCTAAGCGAATACTCCTCTTAAAAAACTTTTATACTTACAACGGGAAATTTAGACATTGAAGTAAGGAAAACATTATCAGAACCATTAGCCATTCAATATGTGTTACCACAGGTTAATGACAAAAAATAAAAGGGTAATTGCCAGTGGAAGCAATAAGGAAGTTATAAGGAGAGAAGGGGAGAAGAAAAGCCTCGCAAAAACCTTAATAAGAAGGAGATATATCCATACCTTGAGGCATGATGACCTGATGATGACAATCGTCGAGGGAGCAGTGGGTGAAAAGAATGGACAAAAAACCTCGAATAAAATATTTGGAGCAAATAAAGACGGAAGTGAAAGAGAATGAACATTTAGATGTGGTAAGTGTAACCGAAAGGAGAATTGAGTGGATAGCTGCACTAAACCAATCTTAGGATTGTTGACGAGAGATGATGTTGACTGCTTGTGTCTGTGGCCATTATCTTTTAGGTCAAAGACTAGCTGTTCAATTAATATACTTCTGGTTCATAGTAATTATTTCCTTGGGAAAAGGAACGAGAATAGAAATGAAGTTTGGTATCTAGAAAAAGCTATGGATACCAGATTAATCGAATTGCTCCCTTATCTTATTTAATTGCCATTAGTGATTGTTATCCCATACAATAAATTCAACGGCCTCATCCCTTTCGCTGATCGGTCGATGACGTATCGAACTCATGAGTAGCGTTTCACCACGTCTGAACTAATCCTCGGTCTTGCGCATGTGCCTACGGTGGTTCAAAGTTGATTACATTCTTGCTAGCGATCCCGTTCCTCTGTGAAGTTTCCTGATTGAGTTAATGAGACACAACTCTAATTACGTCACCAACTGATAAAAAATGGTCAACCGTGACTTTTTTATATCAGTTTAAGCTTATGAGACAATGGATGAATTCTTATTATTTTTTGTCAATTCTTCGCTTCCATATACTGGATACTTTTTATGAGTTACGATTACGCGCTTGAGTTAAGGACACCAATATCGTCAAAGAATGAATTTTTTTCTCTTTGAATCTTCTTGGTAATCCCAGATAATGACTTCCGGGTTAATGCTGTAAGATATTCGTTGCCTCAGTGCGTAAAAAGAAGAACTACGTTTAAAATCAAGGAATTCAATCTCAGGACTCAAGGAATTAGTCTAAACACGGTCTGAGATGTGAAATCTAAGATAAGTTTGACGTATCGCGCACAAGAACCATTTTACGTAACGACATTGGCTGTTGGCATCATGTAGCACAAGACGAACTCTATCATATTTCAATTTTGAATGTTTATAAATTAAGCGGAAATGACCGCAATATTATAAACATATGTTAAAGTCGCAAAGTGTTATTTGCTATTTTGTTCCGGCAAAAAATATTTTTCAACTTAATTAAACTAAATTTGAGCCGTTAAAATTATAATATTTTTAATAAAAAAATTAATGCCCGCGATGGTTTAGTGGTAACACCAATATATAATATCGACGTGAACATAATCCATGAAATTATAAATGCAATTTCTCAGTGGATCTTTTATTATGTTTCCTGTCACCAAGTTCCACCAAGTATAGCTATCCAGCCTTAATTTTATCCGCTACTTAAGCTATTTTTTAGTAAAGCGAAAATAATGGTTGAGCAACTTTTTTTATCCCAGCGGAGGGAGAGAATTTTCAAACGTTGTTCCATTCTTGCTTGAGTACTTTGTGGAGGGCACTTTGTCTAGGAACAGCACTCCAACCGTCGGATGGCACGTTAAGCCTTGGCCCCCTTGGCGCCTTTCGTTAAGGACAGGCCAATTCCGACGCCGAGTTTCTCTCCACCCTTCCTCAGCTATTCTTCCAAGTGGCGCAACCACTTCCTGGCTGATTTAGGGGTTGAAGGCCCTGAAAAGGACCATAATGGCTCTCGGCGGCCGCGGCGGGTGCCTGGGCCGGCATTCCGGGAGTTGCCGGGAAGAGAATAGACGAGATGCTCGGCGGGAGTGATCCCACGTTGTCCCCGTTGTGCGTCACCAATGCTGGCATAGGTGGTGGTCCGTTGTCCGTATTCGTTGTCCAAGTGTAGCAGGTGTCGTAGTCCGGGAGAGAAAATCCAATAAGGCAGGTGTCGCAAGTTGTCTCGGTAGGTAGTCCTCTGATTAAGCAATGGGTTTCCAAACCGGTAAGGTCATTGGCCTAAGCTGTCGGTCACCTCCTCCAAATAAAAAGTCATACCATAAATGCAGAGCCACGTAAAAACCAGTCTTAGAATAACCATCAGACAGTGATGATCCCATTTTCGAGGTGAATATCGATATATGGAGGGATTAATAACATATTAGTGCAAGTCAAAAATCATAGTTTTCATAAAGCTTAATATAAACTTGCAAAGAAGTTGGAACTATGCTGTGGGCTACTAGTATGTGCTGCAGCCTGGTGGTCTCAAGTGTAACTATAATTGGCACTAATGTCTTTCTTGGTAGGTTGACAATTTGGGACCGGTTGTTATTGATATATCAAAATCAGCAAAAATCTACTCACACCAATATGTTTCTCAGCACTCCATATGCTCACATTCCCATGAGAAGGAATACAGTGACACCTCGAGGTAAGAGTGCAAGATATTTGAGATGTGGGCCGTCGAGCGAGCGAAATTTCTCTT
Organism: Ischnura elegans; assembly: GCF_921293095.1. Lineage (NCBI taxonomy): Eukaryota > Metazoa > Arthropoda > Insecta > Odonata > Coenagrionidae > Ischnura > Ischnura elegans. The sequence goes on along the minus strand of NC_060255.1, from coordinate 62,711,968 downwards.
TAAAATACGAGCAAAGTTTGAGATACGAAGAATGGCCGAATGTAGTACTGCACGCGGCGAAAAAGGCAAAAGCCAGTGAAGAGAAAAGCTTAGATGTCTTAAAACATCATACAGTATTATTTACGTTAGGTTTAAGTTGCATTAAAGTCACCAAAATGCAAATTCACTGTGTGTAATCAGTTTTTTTCTTTACCTCCTCTTTTATTTCGTTTTTATACTGTACTTGTGATTTACAAATACATTTTTCTTATTAAAACATACGTAACAAATAAAATTGAAAGCATTTTTGGGGATGGAAGGGATTAGAGGCATTTTAATTTATATCAATGGGGAAAATTGCTTAGAGATGCAAGATAATTGACGTACAAGCAACGTCAAGGAACGAATCAAACTCAAATCACGAGGTATCACTGTTACCTTCAGTTCTCAGCAGAACTTAGTGGAATTACTTTTCGTGTATGACTTATCATAATTTCTCTCCTCTCCTATTTCCACTCCGTTAGATTCGTCTCTTAGTATCCATGCAAGGGGTCACCTTAGGAGATCATTCAATCCATCTTGACCTACCATCCCTCCCTCCCCCATTCACCCGCTCTCTCTTCATTACCATTGTGCCCCTCCGGGCTAATTAATCACTTCGAGGACCGAGGAATTGGTGTGCGAGAGTTTTCACCCGCTGGAAGGAAGTTACGCTGCTCAGACATCTCTCCTATTTGCTATGCTTTCCTCAGCGAGCCCTCTAGAACATCTACTTGAACTACCCATATTCCAAGGGCATTGGACATGGCTTATGTTTTTATGCCTCATAGGTTACAGAAAATATTCAACTACATATTTAAACGTCAGATAATATAACCATTCCGGATTCTATTCGGCAACGATGAAACCTAAGAGATAAATTTTATGGGTTAAATAAATTAATACTTTATCCCAAAAATTCAAAACAACACTATAAAAATGCAAGTTTACAAATTGAAATTGCACGATTTATGGTAATGTTGGTAATATTTTGATGGTTCATATGTTGCAGAAAATATTCAGATATTAAAACGGCAGATGCATAAATACATTAATACGGATTATATTTGGCTAAGATTAAATCTGATATATAAATTTTATATGTGATATACTTTAAAAGAAAAATTGTATCCCAAAAAAATGGAGCAACTGCATAAATACGGGTTTTGCAATGTAAAGTGCATAAATCATAGTAATACATATGTTTAAACCTATTCATGTACCTGCCAGTTGTTGGAAAATGGTTTTAAACATTTATTAAATCTTGTTATCATGAAAGTGACATTTTTCTTTTCTCAGTCCGACGTCCTTACCAAGAGTAAAAGAGGAGAAATATGCTATCACCTCTAAGGTTCGTTACGAAGAGTGGTGGATTGACATAGCTGTGATGTAATGAAGAACAGGGGAAACTCACATGGAAGAACAGGGGAACATGGAAGAACAGGAAACATGGAAGAACAGGGGAACAGGGATTTGGAAAATGATCGAAGGTAAAATCTAATTAGGTAGCATAAATAACTAGGAACGAAGTATGAGTCCTTTTTTTATTCACTTCAAGTGTATGTATTTGATTGAACTCAACTTCTTATGGAGGTCGGTTCTCGACTCCGAAATCATAAAAACACATTTTTCATCTATTTTTTAAATTTTTTTTTTTGCATCGTGGACGATATATCATGTTTTAAAGCAAATTTAAGGTAAAGAGAATCTGAATATTTTAATGCATATATTTTATAACTTAAGACTTTTTCCACCCATTTCAGCAGACAACGTGGCCATTTTCACGATACTTGTTTTATTTAATTTCAATGACTACATTTATTGGCTAATTACTCGGAAATTAATTATATTAAGTGACAACCAAAATTTTTGTTCTTATGATGATTTTAGAGGTATAATGAACGTTGAATCAGGTTTTTATTGATACCAACATGTATATTTTATTAAAAATCACCATTTTTCTGTTGCCACAAACAGGAGTTATTCACTAATAAAGAATTTAAGTACCATTTATGTCGGGTTAGATTCAGCATGAATTAATTTCAGGCTTTAGAGAGTTAAATTCAATAAATGAATTGTAAAATTACTTAAATCAAAACTTAAAATTTGCATATAAACAATATTAAAAAAAAATTAATCCTATATTCACCTTTTTATGAGATATTTTCACAACTGTGAGATTCATAATAAATACTTTCGGCAAATATTATTTTTAAAGGCTTTGCATTCATAACCACGTACATCGAGAATAAAAACAGCATAAATATATTTATCTACAAAGAATTTGAGTTATTTAATCCTCATCCTGTACTAGTTAACAATATTTCTAGCTTTTTGATTTGACGGTAACAACTTCAATTGCCTTCCTTTGATAATTATTAATTCAATTGTGATAGCTAATGAATAAACTTGGAGGAAAGTAAAGTTATTATATTTGTCATAATTTAATGGGCAAAACGACTTTTACATCAATTTTAGTCGGAAAAAATATACGGAAAATTTGTCACAAACCACTTTTTTGTTTTCATCAAAATTTATGCTAACACTAATCTGAATTCGGTCGTCAAAAATGACATACCTCCGTGAAATTTACAACATGTTTACATTCAAAATTAATCAATTTCGGCAATAAACGCCTCAAACAATTGATTACGATTAGAAGAGCTTGTAAAAAATAATTTCAGGAAAATATTGCAGAATATTTAGTATAGGAGGCTTTCGGGAAGACTTTTTCATGAAAAAATGATAATTTTATGAAAAATATTGCAGAATATTTGGAAAAAACCAATACTTTTCTAGTTTATGTCAAAATATATGTTAGCACTAATCCGTCTTCGGTCATCCAAAATTATATCCTCACGTACAAATTACAAAGATTTTACATTCAAAATTAATCAATTACGGCAATGAACGCTTTAAGCAATTGCTTACAACTTAAATAATTTTTTAATGATTCCGTGAAAATTAATTCTATTTATTTCCTCAAGTCAATTTCCATGATAGCAGTAGAATCAGGAGGAATGCGTTATGGCCTCAAAGGCTCGTTTCAGAGAGTGTTGGACGAGCATAAGCTGGGATGAGAAGGAAGGGGTGGTAGTAGTTGGCAAGGGGTCTTAAGTACACCTTAAAGGGTTCCAGTCCTCCTATCTCGGGCGTGTCTGTGACCCGCCGGGCGGGTGACGCTCCTCCGGCTCCTTGGGTATTATCCTGTACGGGTTATTAATTACCTCCAGAGCCTTAGCGCGCAGCTCCCTCTACCCCTTCTCCTTGGTCAGTCGTTTTGTGCGACTTGGGTCAACGCTGTTCAAAGGGCAAAAAAAAAAATATTTCTCCCGCATATGTCCCTCAAGATGTTTGCCGCCGGAAATGAGTTCATTCGCCATAGTGAGACCTTTCCTGGATCCTGCTCCTCGTTCGCTTTCGAGTATTATTGTCCTTTCCAAAACCATTGTCGTAACCAGCGGGAGAAAATGGAGTATCGTGTGTGTTTGCTCATATTTTCTTCTTTTGGTGACGTCGGTTGATGCATTGACCTTGTGAATGGAACGTATGCGGAAATATATGATTGATCGAATCATGAACAATAGAGTATTTGCTCACTTTTGGGAGACTCCGTCAGGAATATTAGTAGCAGCACAGAATGCATTAAAACGACTGTGAAGATCATTTTAACGCAGGTAAGTGCTGTATTTCAACTATTAATTAAAGTGGTGTACAAGTTGGCGTCACGAGGCGATAAACCAATGACTGGACTTATGGGAACCAGTGTCAACGAAGCGAAAACAATTCGAGTCAAAAGTTTACACTAAAATATTAGGTGCGAGTTGCTGAATATGACTCCTTGACAATTATAGTGTATTAGTCTTTTTGAAAACCATTTTTGCATGAAGCGCAAACAAGAGAGTAAAGATATCATAATTCATTGCTCTCTCTGAAGTGGTATTCTTTTTCTCTTGCAATGATCCTGTGGATAAAAGGTCGCGGAAAATGTAATGAATTTCATATTTAACAAATTACTCACTTAATTCACTGGCAACACAAAAGTTTTAAACCTAATAGGGTGTACTTTTTTTGCTTAATGATTCAAATTTTTACTCAAATCCTCGAGAGTTAAACCGGCTATATGATAATTTTTTCGCCGATATGAACTACCTCGTATATCACCCCTACTTCTCTTTTAATTATAAGTACCTGCGTATTTTTTCCGCGATAGAGAAAACCTTGATCTGAAATTCGGTAGTGCAGGTAGTTTCTGCAGGATAAATACTCAAAAACCCTACTACTTACTTGGGAAGTAAATTGAAAAAATCGTGAAGGCTAAAGCTAGGGATATTTGGATATGAAGCAAATTTAAGTTTTTGATCAAACCAAAACTCTAAGATAGTGTCATAAAATAGTGCTAAGATATATCTAATAGGATTTGCCGATGATAGGAGAAAAAATCTAATGGGATTTGCTGGCTAGAATATTACGTCTTTTCGTTTTCAACGGATCTTAGAGAAAGTAGTTAAAAATATTTTTATATTACATCAAGAGAGAGCCTCTATGACAAATTGCGTTTCTGTGTGCCGTGATACTATGCTTGAACTTTCATCATATTACAGGACACATAAAATAGTGGCAGCAATATCTTTCCTGCGTAGATGCCTGCGTATTCTCCCTATCGAAAACGGCTTGGACTGGAATTCGACATAAAAAGTCGTTTTTACTGAATAAAGACTTCCAAAAACCCCTATTACTTGGCGAAAAAAGGATAATGAAATGAAATTTAAGGCATAACTTTAAATAAGTGTCCACAAGATCTCACTGAAGGATTTTGTATGAAAAATATACATTTTTTGTCATATTTTACCTCGAAATTTAGGAATGGCCAGTAGCAAAACAGATAAAACACTGACTCAAAATCTCAAGGGATTAAGCAGCTAGAAGATCATCTTTTACTTGGTATTGACGGATACAAGAGAAAGGAGATGGAGACTTTTTTCTTATATTCCAGAAAAAAGGAGCTAACGTATATTCCTTCTATATCAAACTACATTTATAGGCTCCGTAAGATGCTCGAAATTCCCGATATCCCTCCTATGTCTTTTACGTATTTTTCTCGTGACGGAAAACAGCTTGATCTAGAATTCGGCATCCCTTGTGGCACCCCCCTAAAAGCATGTAAAAACCCTCGTCTCTTACCCCATCGCCGATCGATCTGGCGGCTTCGAGTCGTTCGCAGACCTCAAGCATCCTTACCTGTTTCCCCCAAATCCTCCCGCGGGACATAAAATATTCTGTCAACTCGAACGCCCTCCCGTCTTTTCCGGTTTTTTCAAATTTCCCTCTTCCCCCGCCTGGGTGTATGTATATGTATCCCTGACGGTCGCTTTCGCTTTGCCAGCTTCCGAGTTTGAGTACAAAGGGAGCGTGCCGTTTCTTCAAGTTCCCCCTTGACTTGTCCGCTGAGACCGGTCCAAGTTTCCCTGCCCTCGTCAGATAAAATAAAAACGTCTACCGCATTCCTTCTGGTCGGAGAAAGTTCTGAATTGTTTTGTTATCCAGTTTTCAATCGGCTGTATTCTTCACGTACCATATCGAGTACGTTCTAAAGATTAAAAAATATGCCAATAGGACTGGCATTGACTTCGTAATGTTCCACACAGCTTTTATCAACTTTGAGTGAATGATTTAGTAAGTGCCCTAACGGGTTGGATTAAATGAACGTTGAGTGTAAAATAAATACGCATTCATTGCTCTCATAAGCATAACTACTAATTTGAGTAATAACTACCAACGACTACTGCTACCACTCTCATGAACGTAGCTACTAATTTAACTATTCACTAATTTCTGCCAAGAACGGTTGGCTCATCAATAGAAACGCTAGTATTTTAATGTAACTTCTTTCTCATTTTGTTATAACTTTCTTATGGTTCTGCGTAGATAAATTATTATTAGAGTATTTATTGATAACATAATTTAAAATGAGAATAATTGGCATTAAACTTCACGTCGTGGTACGTAATTAATATTTGCGGTGTACGGGAGCACGTCGCAAGTTTTTACGACACAAGTTGATCACTGATGACTTCTGATTGAGTTCCAATCGCTATGAAGCGAAGAATAGAAATTATACAATAGATATATATTTACGAAATAGATAATTTTGTGAAATTCGCGATCTCATATGGAACACAGTCCGTGTTGGGGCTGCGGCTTGGATCCGTCGTCGGTGCCAGGTTCACGGCTGTCATTAGGTCAATTTGGACAGAAGTAGGTTAAGAGCCAAAAAAGAGTTGACGGTATATCAACTGAACCTTGTGTGTAAAAACGCTTAGCCTACTGAAGATGCTTTTTTTCTACAAGTTTTCCTGGCTTATCCATTGAGACATGATGAGATTTGTCAAGGTTACTCAACCCGGCTCAGCTACGCCTAAGGTTGGTTTATTTCCTGGTCAAGTGAGAATTCAATACAAATATTACTTTACTTATGAATTTTAACTATGTGCTGTGACTATGTAAAAAAATTTCGATCGCGCCAACAATTCTCTCTAAAGCGAATTTGTCACTTCTGAAAATTTAGGGTCAAGACGTAAAAATTAATCGTGAAATAATGAGTATGCACCCTAGTGCTTATTAATTTTGGAAGATTAACGGTCTTATCAGCGTCTGAGTCATTCATTGTACTAATTTTCAGCGTCAGAAGCTCACTGGTATTATTAAAGATAGGTTAAACAATATGGAGTGTCTGATGTGGTAGTGATGACAAAAATTGGATAAATATTATGTAATTGACGTCTTTGGAGTGAATTCAGGCTACCAATTCATTATTTAATGATAATAATGACTTTAATTAAAAACAATAATTAAGGCGACCCGAGTTACGAAGTAAGACTTCCATATCAATTAAATCCACTACCGTCACCGTCGTTTTATACCATTAGAATTGATAAAAACTTCTTACCTCCTTTTTATTGGTAATCATCCGCTTTCTTCCTTGAACGGGGTAGAAATATTCGTACTAGAACACCGCTGAACAAAATAGTACTCTCTCCATGTCTACTCGTGCGGAATATGCAAACATGAACTACTCCATCATAAATACATTTTTAAAACTAGCTATTATATTTCTATGAGACGGTTTTATCGAATAGACTAAATAAAAAATTCTTTGGGAATTCCAAAGATAACCGAGAATCGCTGGTTATCAGGAGAGAGTCTTTCGTAGAAACGTACTGCGTAACAGCGATGTCATCAGGAATGCATGGATCAATTATTTAACTTCGGTTTTTGCGTGTGTATTTCTGCACACATTTTGCGGATCAACTTACGAGGCATGGCACCATTGATATCCTATAATTAGTTATTTTTCCGTTTTTGATGGCGCCCTGGGGTAGAATATTTACTGCAAATTACAATTTGCAAATAGAAACTAGGGATGCGGGAAAATGCTATATTTTTGTGCATATTTTACTAATTCCTGCATCAGTTAATGAGACAGGTGTCTAAATTTCCTCATTAATGTCACTTAGGGTGGGCTATTTTTAGTTTGGTATCCGGAAAGTCGCGAATATTGCAGTCGTTTGATGCCTTCCAGAAATTTTTGTCCCAGAAAGGAAAAGAGATATTTTTCCTTCCCGGAATATGGATTCTCAGGATGACTCACGTTGACGCTGCTTCGGCCCGATAAAGAAGAGGTTTCAGTGCAAAGGAAATATTTTTAGTTTTTCTGTTTGCATCCTCCTTTGCCTCTACATTCTAACCATTTTATTAGAGCGTTTGGTCATTAAAATGTTTGCCAATTAATGAAAACCTTAGATACTGGTTAAAGGAAGTGTAGTGAGGTACCAGAATGACCCCTTGCGATAGAAATATGGGATTATTTGTTAAAAATAGATAATTCTAACAATACTGTTAAGTTTTCATTTAACCATTGAAAAAACGGTAATATTTCGTCATTTCTTAACATCCAGTTAACTAAAGATGGAAGTAACTTTACATTATTATGCAACCTATAGAATACTGTTATTACATTACTATTAACATAGACAGTAGAGATCGGCCTTTGGAATAGAATTCTTTCTTGATTACGTAACATAATTAAATCGCTTTGTAAACTTTGGTTGCTCTTTTATTAATGACCATACCCCTAGGTGAAGCGTGAATTTTCTATAGGGGAGGTATTGTTGTTTAAACTGTATTTAGCATAAATGAACTCTCTTCCAGTGAAATTGAAATAATTTAAGTACCCTCCGCAATTATTAATACTCCTTCTATTGTCTTTTTAACATTGGATATCCGCAAAACACGTACTTATTAGCCTATTCTGCGTGATTGTGCCACGAGCGCGACGTGAAATACCAAATGTATGGCATACAAACTCGAAAATTGTGCCTCATAAAAGTGATGTAAGTTCAAATAATGAGTGACAACGATAAGCATAATGAATGCAGCATAAAACAGTGCTTCATCACCATGGGACATCAACAATCCTAGGATTGGTTTAATGCAACTCTCCATATCGTTATCCTATCCACTAATGACGTATTTCTTCTTCCTTTCTGATTACTTGTCCTTTTTCTCTTCCATCAGTTCTTCTACGATTGTTTTCATCATGTCTCATAATGTAGCCAATTAAATTCTTCATTAAGCTGTTCCTCTTTACTTACCCGGTTTTATCCTCACCATCCTTCGGTAGAACCACATTTTAAATGCTTCCACTCTTGACTTCTCCGTTGCTGACAACGTCCAAGTCTCGCTCAGATAGAGAAAAATGCTCCATACTTAGATTCGAATGTATTCTTTCCTCACTTCTCTAATTGTATTTTCAGCTTTAAATAGATTCTTTTTTTGTGGTTACCCCTAATCTTTCGTTATATTCTACTAACTATTTCTCTATTTCTTCATCCATCGTTGGTTAATCGGCTTCATAGATTTTTCTACACTCTCTCCCTTGTTCAAGACTTTATTTTCCTATTTTTTGTTTGTCCTAACCTCCTCTATTTAGCTGCATGCCAATATCTTAGCCATCGACAAGCGGTTAAAATTCAATTCTGGTTTGCCTAATCCAGAATCCGTACCCATTCTGGTTTTGTATGACCACAGAATTTAAACCCATGCACGCTTTTCACCACACGCGCATGCTTCATTCCAATATGGCGTCACAAAATGGTCATACCTTGAGCGCAAGATCAATCTCTGGGATCTGGCATTCCTGAAGTCTGGGGACTGCGGCAATCCAGGAGCTAGGGTATAGTGAGGGGCTGTGAGCATGAGGAGAGGAAGGGTAAGGGTCGCTGTGAGGGTCCATGGGTTGATGGAGACCAAGTGGACGAGGGTTAATTAGCTAGACGGAGATGGAAAGGCGAGTGGGCGACTCATTTGCGATGGCCAAACCTTCTTCCCGATCCCCTCCTAATACCCCCATCTCCGATCCTGTTCTACTCCCCCCCCCCCCCCCAATCCCTGTGTTCACGTCTCCATCGCTATGGTAGTGGTGAACAGTTTGATTGATTCATTCTTTATCGGTCTCAATAAGGAACGAATCATTTGATCCTTTTCTTTTTGAGACCAGATAACACCGTTTTCAATGCCTCTTTGAATACGACATTTTGGTCTTTTTATTCAATCATCACTGCCTTAACCTTGTAGATTATCATCATTCTATTAGGGGTTATTTCAAATTAGTAATAATCCATGCAAATTTTATTTAACCCACTAGATTTCTAAGTTCACCGTGTCATTCTCAAGGGTGAACCTTAAAAAAGTGGGAAAATAACGAAGTCTTTATTATTCCCGTTAATATTTCTACCTTTTTTAATGCATCAGTTTCAGCTTCCTTTGGACATTAATCAACTGGTACACATTCCCCAGAAATTCTGGGTTGCTGGACTCATCTCTTTTGTCCAGCAAAAGAAACGAGTACCAAAAGTCGTTCTTTTTGCGCTTGCTTAGGGCCGTATTCCATAACGTTACTCAAGTCAGGATCCAGGCTCAAACTCAACTCCGTTGCTCTATTTGTATTACGAGTCCCATTGCTTGTTCAGAGGGCACGGTAGATAAGTTCGAACTCGAATTGAATAACCAAGTTCAAAAATATCCTTCATCGTCGCTTCACCATTTTACATGAAATATTTCTCGTGAAAATTCTTTCACGTGTGATATTGTACTGTGATAATTTTATTCTTGATTGGTGAGAGACCACGACTAACAACTTTTAAGGCAAAGGATTTTTTTACCACTGATTATTTCCATAATTACTCTTGCTCAAGTGAGTTTAGTAACAATCAGTGACGAAGGAACAAGCTGAAACTCAAGTCTAAGATCTGAACTACTGAGGTGAAGCAAGGACTTGAGTTTGGCTCCGGAGTACGGCCCGAAGTCTTCAATTTCCCTTTGTATACGAAATTTAGGCCTTTGTTAATGCTTTTTACGGAAAAGTTAAATAACTAGGGACAGGAATTTACCCATGGGAAGTATCTGGTCCTGAATGTGTGGACGTTTCACGCCCGTGGCTTCATAAGGGGTGAGCTTTACCCTAGCCTATAAGTTCTATGTAGTGTTTCTAGTCTTTCATCGTTAAATTTCAATTAAAGTGTAGGACGCAGATAAAAAAAAACATTTTTATCCCCGTTAAAAGAGAGTGAAGGTAAAACCAATGATTTTCCACTAAGTACCATAGTTGGAAGCGTAATCGGCCCTTTTTTGTTCATTATATACATTTAAGACCTCTGCTCTCGAATTAGCAGTAAAATAGTGATCACTACGACTGTGAAATTCTATCATCGGATTTAAACAACGTTCTTTTGCGGGGCCAAGTGGAAACTCGCATTCAATCTTTGCAAACGCATGTCGGTGCATTTTTTGCAGGGTTTGGAAGATTTATGGATGAGAAAGTAAAAGGAAGGTGCTATTTTGCACTCGTCTGACCGCATCTCGCAGAATAAAGTAATCCACGAAATGAAAAAAACACAAAGGAATGCTACGCGGTTCGTCAAAAACTGCTACGGGTGTACAGACAGCGTTACCCAGATGTTAAGCAAATTAGGCTGGGAGACGCTGGAGACTCGGAGGCTGCGCGCTAAGCTTAGATTACTTGACCAATTGAGAATGGATATCTTTAAGAGCGACACGGAGAACGTAATACTAGAGCCCCACTATATTTCCCGGTCCGACAGAAGAGATAAATTAAGAGACATGTTTTGCCAAACGGAAAGATATGGGAATTCGTTTTTTCCACCGAACCATAAAGTTTAATACATGTTAGTCGTAATTTTGTTAGAGTATTTCCTTATTATGTGTAAATGGCTGGTGTATTATACCCCCTGCCTTACAGCTTGCGGAGTAGTATGTAGATATACAATTTACAAAGTAGTATGTAGATGGCCAGATATCCTGGCTCTTTTTCCCGCTGGGGACGGTCATCAGTTATGAGCTCAGCGACGAGGAATGAGACGAGGTTTAGAAGGGCCGGGTGGGTGGCGAAGAACTGACCACTGGGTGATCCGCACGTAATTAGCACTAACTGTGAAATTAGCAAAAAAAGACTCCAACAGAGTAGCGTGGTAAATATCTGAAACCTGTTCTATAAATGAAAGCGTATGGATCACGAAAGCTCCAGCCCCTTATTCGAATTATTTTAATGTTTTACCTATAAATATCATCGCTATATTGGAGCATTCAAATGAATTCTTAGCGTAGCTTGGATTCATATTTTATCCCAATATTTTTTAGGGAATTTAGCGGATATATAGAATATAAATTTATCCCAGAAAATTAAAAATATGCCACAATCTTGTGGACATTTTTTTAAAGAGAAATTATTAATAGAATTGGGAGACAAACTCATCTATGATATCTACTTTTTACCGAGTTTTTCAATTTGCTTCGATAAAAAAAGCAGCAAAACGAGGAAATTTAGTGGCCTTTACTTTGGGATTCGTTTTTTTAACGAAACTACCAGGAACGATACATTTGTAGCATACACTTAGCCAACGCCACCTAAAGTAAAACTTAAGTAAGTTTCACTTTAGGTAGCGTTGACTTAGTGTGGCACGTAGTTTATTCCTTCGCCTCTAAGAGAACGTTGTAGTTCATTAGACCCACACAAGAGGCGCGCCAGTATCGGCCTCGCCTGCGAGTCTACGTACCTGGGACTAATTGGACCCGGAAGGAATGAAAGCTCCCCATAATGTTTCCTTTTTAATCCCCTCCCATTCCCTCCATGATTTACAGAGGCTAGCCCTTTGCGCACTTCATGAAAGATCCTGGTTCTTGGTCTTTGAAAAAAGTCTCTAATTCCCGCTCATCCTTACGACCACTCCCATTAGGGTTCCTTTCTGAATTCTAAGCCCCGTACCTACACCCGATGGAATCAACCCAACGGCCTCTTTCCCTCGTGACATTCGCTTCCTTATAAGTGAAATGATACGCGTCTAAATTTTTGTGTGTAGACAGCCGGATACAGGGGCGTATATAATGAGTAAGCCCAGGTAATCAGGGCCTCTCCAAAATCATGAAAGTAGATTCATAAGTACCGAAGTCTGACTTGGTTTACTGAATCATGCGCAATGGCATTGCCGCAGAATACGTATTTACTTTTAATCATCGTCATCATCTCGCAAAAAAATCCAAAGATTGATGTGACGCAGCTCTGGGCTCAATTCTCCTAGCAGCATTTGTATTTATGCCCGAGTATTTCTTCCCTTCAATGGATATGATACGAGTCTATATTTGTTAATGTAGGTAGCTGAATACACGGACGTAAGTAATGGGTAAGTTCAGGACGTCAGGGCCACCTCCGGATTCATGAAAATAGATTTTTAAGTATCCACGTCTGAAATAATTTCATGAATCATGGACGATGGCATTCATCGACATATATATAATACCCCGCAAGCCACCTAAAAGGCGTATGGCCAGGACACCAGCCGTTTACAAATAAAATTGAAATGCTCTAACGAAGTTGGGACTGGCGTTTATTAGAGTCTTTTATGGTCCGGGGGAAAAACGAATTCCCATATCTTTCCATTCGGAAAAACATCTTTCTTAATTTATCGCTTCCATCGGACCTGGAAGTATAGTGTGGCTCTAATATTATGCTCTCCGTGTCGCTCTTAAAGATATCCATTCACAATTGTTCAAGCAATCTAAGCCTAGCACTCAGCCTCCAAGTCTCCAGCGGCTCCCAGCCTAATTCGCTTTAAATCTGGGTAACGCGGTCTTTACGTCCGTAGCAGTTTATGACAAAACGCGCAGCATTCCTGTGTATTATATTCAGTTCACAGCTTAAGTCTTTCTGCGCCGGATCCCATACGCTCGCTGTATATTCAAGGTGCGGTCGGACAAGTGCGAAATAGCACCTTTCTTTTACTTTCTCATCCGAATATCTTCCCACAATACGCTTGACAAATCCTAATTTCATCAGGGCTATGCCGCAAACATTCCTTATATGTGTTCCCCACATGAGGTTCGAGGTTATCGTAACTCCTCGGTACTTCACTTCGTCTGTTGACTTTATGTTAATACCATCCACAGCATAAACATGGTTATAGTTGGACGAATTCCGCAAGATAAGTACCGATATGCATTTGCTCAGATTAAGTTCGAGACCCCACTCTTTGCTCCACAAATGAACGCTGTTAAAGTCCGATGATAGAATTTCATAGAGTGATCACTAATTTTGCGATAGATGACAGCGTCATCAGCAAATAAACGTATTTATTACTAATGCGGGAGCAGAGATCATTAATGTATATAATGAACAAAAGGGGGCCGATTGCACTTCCTTGGGGAACACCTTAACTTTTCCTACATCATAGCTAATTCCGTCAAGAACTACTTTTTGTTCACGATCACTGGAAAAGTCGGGTATCCAGTTTACCACTGTTTTGTTTAATCCGCATGACTGTAATTTGTATAAAAGTTTGTTCTCATGTACCGTGTCAAAAGCTTTCTTAAAATCTAGAAATAATGCGTCAACTTGTCTTTTCGATTCTCCAGATTTTAGAACATCGTGAAGAAATAGGGCGAGCTGCGTTTCGCATGATCTACCTTTTAGGAATCCGTGCTAACAGTCATGGAGGAAGTTACGACTGCTCAAGAAAGTCATGATATCGCTAACGACGATATGCTCAGGTATCTTACCTTTAATCGATGTGAAATTGGACGTTAGTTGCTTGTGTCATGTCTGTTGCCCTTTTTGAATATGGGTGTAATGCTTGCAATTTTCCAGTCAAGCGGTGACTTTCCTTCGGATAGTGACTTCTTGAATATTATCTCCAAGTAAGGTACGATCTGTGGAGCTAACTCCTTGAGGACACGCGTGGGTTTTCCTTCCGGACCCGGAGATTTACTATTCTTAATCGATTGTAGTTGTGTAGTTATCCCATAACGTTGTATAGATGGCTAGATATTTCTTCCATCGATTCTCACTATATGTGATGCCTAGAGTATCATCATTAGTGTACACTTTCGAAGTGGGAATTTAACGTGTTAGCTATGTCGATAAGGTGAAATGTTTACCATCTTTATCAAATAATGAATCTACGGTTGAATGTTTTCCTTGAAGCTCTCTCGCGTACGGCCAAAAGGATTTCGGATTTTCTTGGAATAATTACTTATCGAGTACTTTTTTCTTGAACTTTCGCATTGCAGTTCGCATTCATATCTTGGTTATTGAGCGTTGTGCAGCGTAACTTTCTTTAGCTTCAAGTTCCTTCGATTTATTACATAACGTAATGGACTCTCTCTACACGTTGTATAGTTTTCTGTTTCTTAAGTTCCCTTTTGACAGCGTAGTTGTAGCAGCGTGGTTCCTTATTATCACATTTCAGTTTTTGCGGAATATTTTCTTGATTCCTTGGCGCAGAATTTCTAAGAAGTGTTTCCACGTTACATCTGTACTTTTGTCCTCCGATTGGCAGAATACGTTGTTACTTCCAATCGTTATCATCAATACTAGTCAACAATCTTCAGATTGGCGCATCTAGGTTTCCGGGTTTTCCTTTCCGTCGATTGATCTTCGTGACTACAGTTTCACCGGTGTTATAGTGGGTATCTTCAGGTTTGATATTCACTTCAGACCTGATTACACCTGCTGCAACGCTGGTGAGACTGTCAACTCGAAGACGTTTCGAGTCGGAGGAGAAAACGTCAATCTTACACTGCCGACTAAACAATCCCGCGGAAACCTCCATCTACAATTTGTGTATTTGAGCAGCAAATCTTAATTTTGGCTTGGCGCAGCCCTCCGCTAGGGTGCCTTGTTTTGCCAGTTATTTTTAGGAGTGAATCGTAATACCCGGCAAAAGTTGCGTATCCGAATGGGTATCACAAATATTCTTGACATTTCCAGCCATGATATCGACGTTTTTAACCAAAAATGTCTCTTTTTTGCGTCATACATTGCGTGCATAGCGTAAAATAAAACAACCTGTCGCGGATTGCCTAGTAGGGTGCCTCGTTTTGCCACTTTTTTTTAGGAGCGAATCGTAATACCCGGCAAAAGTTGCGTACCCGGGTGGGTATTACAAATATGATTTTTTTTCAAAATCGGTTAATATCTTCTGTTCGCCATTTTGTCTTGAAATTTCGAAATTTTTAACGAAAAACGTAAAAAATGAAAATAATTCAAATTTGGTTTTAGCGAGCACTCATTTTTTCCATTTGTGTATAGCAGTGGTCTTTCCTTGATATTTTAGACCAAATACGTCAGCTCTATTCCTTTTAATTATCGAGAAAATGACCTTTTATCGTGTCCCCGAAAGCAGTTTTATGGGTAGGCAACCCGCAGTACACATTCTCATTTTACTCTATGCATGCGAAAAATGACGAGAAAAGGAGATGTTTTTTAGTCAAAAATGTGTAAATCATGTCTGAAGTTGTCAAGGGTAGTCACTAGGAAGATTTTATGCTCTTTTATGCCATCGCCGACCAATTTTACCATATTTTCGAGTGAGGAGATATCACTGGAGATGGAAATTATTATTCGGGATTCATTATGACGGTTTTATGTCCCTCGACGGTCAAATTCACCTCCCCTGCGGTCAGTAAAGGAATTTAATATAGTATGATCAAGCAAATGTAGAGCTCCTCGCTCACCTATCCAGAGAAGCTAGCCATGTGACCCAAATCCAATCACGTGGAGGTGGCTGCACCTTGGGCTCCTCCGCCTCTTCTACCCTACCAACCAGCCAATGTTATGCAGGCCAGTTTATTTGTTCTGAATCGTCACCGTCCGGAAATATTGTGAAAAATTGAGATTTCCATAAATATTTTGGCAGAACTTGCCGTGAAATCAAAGTGGATCTGATAACAACATCCTTGGCGTTATTGCCGCATGCATGGGAAGCCACTTCGGAGACTAACTTCACTGTCCGTTCCACTGCCACTGTGTAGTGGAGATATACGGCAAATGACTATTCTGGCGAAGTATTATCAGGAAGTGACAGTTTTTGAACGATTTCTTCATTTGTTGTATTCCTCACAACTGGTAACACGATAATAGAAACAAAGAAACATCGGTGCTTTCCCAATGAATCATTTCTCCATAATCCATGGCTTCAAAAATGAAATGGGGAACAATTTTGCGCATGATGCCATGATTTAAAAAACTTACTTTGTGATCTATAGCTCTAAGAATTTTAATTTGTGCCTCCGTCAGTCGACGATCACTAATGACTACGAGAAGAATATTTACTGGGAGTGCGGGAAACACTTTTGTTTTGATGGATGAATGAACTAATGCTTGGTGCTTCCTTGGCGATATCTATGAATGGTATCACAGACGTGACGATCATCATCGGCGAACGAAGATTGAGTCCTAATCCAACATTTCATCACTACGTGACCTTTTATATAAATGTTACTATTTCGAAGAGTTTATTGTTAGGTTTCTTATTCTAAATGTATAACCTAAGAACTATGTTAGCTGTGGTCAACCAAGGGGCTTTATTTAGTTTCCCAGGAATCATATTGACTAGCCCTTCTGGAAATATTCCAGACGCAATGGCTTGGGGTATCTCGACTGAATACTTCAGTTCCTTATTAAGGTTTCAAATTTCTTCTGGGCTTTCGTTTGGCAAGTCACAAATTATGAGATGAAATGACAGCACTGGAAGCTTTTCACATTCAGGCAGTTTTGAAATTATGTTTGCTGTGTATTAATACGGGCTGAAAAAATGCGCGGTCAATGTAGGCGGAAAGAAGTTGAAACGGCAACTCAATGAAATGCAGATGGCAAATAGCCCATTGCATAGGTTTTCCCGATATTTCTTCCAATTTTCGCAGGAGACCACCCTTCCAATCCGCATTGGTGATCGTCTCGTCATAGCCAAGAACTATATTGCTTAACGTTATGTCGCAATATTGCTCTTGAACTATAATTCCAGCTTTTAAACCTGCGTTAAGTACAGTAGATTTAATGTTTGCTGCAACCCCCACTTACGCTATATCTCTGGTGAATTATGGCAGTCTTAGTCAAGTCTAATTTGACTATGGACTTTCTTTCTCTTGGTTTGGTGAATGCCACATCGTTAGCGCACTACCCGTCACGGTTTTCCTCATCAACTTGAGTATCCTCTAAGTATTCACTATCATTCCAAAATGACAACTGTTGAATCAGATGATTTGAGTTTAAGCCTCTCATTTATGATTACGTTCAGCCCTTTCTTGCATTTTTTTAACGTAAGAATGCCAATAGTTGTAATTTGGATTATTCTTGGACCTCGCTGTTCCACAAGGAACCGGTACTCTAGGATAGAAACTTTTTTCTTATGACAGACACGATTGGGAAAGTTGGCACATTTGCAGAAGTCTATACATATAAAAAGGTTTCGTCGCCTCCTTAGTAAAAGACTTTTATAAGTCATCCTATGTTTTCTGAAATACCGTTTTACTCTATAGGATTTAATTGTCCAAATTGTTTTCATCATGTAGCGTGAGATGAGTTGAAGTACTCTGGTTTACGTAACTACTAAAATAGACGCTTTTTTCCAAACGGCACATACCTTGGCAGAAACTTCAGTGATATATATCTTCTTACACGAAAATATGGTCAATATAGTCGGCAATGGCATTAGAGAGCATACACTCTCCCTAGTGACTACCCTTGACAACGTCAGACATGATTTACACGTTTTTGACTGAAAAACATCTCCTTTTCTCGTCATTTTTCGCATGCATAGAGTAAAATGAGAATGTGTACTGCGGGTTGCCTACCCATAAAACTGCTTTCGGGGACACGATAAAAGGTTATTTTCTCGATAACTAAAAGGAATAGAGCTGACGTATTTGGTCTAAAATATCAAGGAAAGACCACTGCTATACACAAATGGAAAAAATGAGTGCTCGCTAAAACCAAATTTGAATTATTTTCATTTTTTACGTTTTTCGTTAAAAATTTCGAAATTTCAAGACAAAATGGCGAACAGAAGATATTAACCGATTTTGAAAAAAAAATCATATCTGTATTACCCACCCGGGTACGCAACTTTTGCCGGGTATTACGATTCGCTCCTAAAAAAAAGTGGCAAAACGAGGCACCCTATTCGTGGTTCCAGCCAACTACACGCCAACTACCGGGCGAAAGTAGAATCACTGGTCCGGGTATACTTTTGCGCACGGCTCATTCAGAAAAGGTTCTTCTGAGGAGAAGTAGTGTCGTTTGCTTGCTATGGAGAATATTCCGATGACTTTTTCTCCAAGAAAAGGGAAATCTAACAAGAATTGCTGTGTGCCACAGTGTTCTTCCAAGGCCTGTAGGGACACCGTAGTTCGATTTCGCGAATTTCCAAAGCCAGGCGATGTTTTCTATCGCAGGAATGATTGGGGTGAGATGGAGAAGGTCGATCGACGGAATTTGTGGATCCACTGGCTGAAAATCGGGAAAAAGGTGACGAAGAGCATGCTGGTGTGTTCTTTGCACTTCATAAAGAACGATTATATATTACCGGGTACGTATACATTTTTCTCTTTCACTTTTTTTCTCTTAATTTGTTTCAACGTGGCTGAGATCACGTTGTGAAGTCGATGCGAATGTTAACCTCCTTGTAGTTATCAATGTTTTAACGTGTTCTTTCTCAATAGATTTTCCAGCAAGACATCGATTTTTGAAGAGATCTGCTGTCCTGTCTATGAATTTACCAATATCGTCGATAGAAAAATCTCCAGTTTGAGTACACAGACGGCATGGACGACGACGAGAGCCAATTTAGGTAGGTATTTCAAAGGAATGTATTATTTAATCTTGTAGTTTTCAGCCGTATATTAAAAATCAAAATTCATTGATTAGCAACCATAGTTAAGGCTGAAACTAATGCGAGCATAGGTGGGCCAACTGTCTAACTGGGTAGTAACAAGGAAGTGGTTATTAGCTGTTTTGGTTATAGAGTGCTGAACTTGCTATCTTTCTCGTATTTAGTGGTTGTGGTAGTATATTGGGACACTACATAAGTTTTGATTTTTTCGAATGAATTGTGGTTTGGAAGTGCAGCCTTATTTTTTTACAGATGTTTAAAAACGTTGCCGAAAAATAAAAGTGCATACATCATGCAAAAGGTTGCATTATATCAGCGTGATGTGATGCAGCTATTGAAAAAAATGTATATGGATTTGAAATCTTGCAGTCCACCACCATATTTAGATATTTTAGGTTTACAACTAGAGGCATGTAATTTAGATAAATATGGGAACAGTCAATCTTGAGTTATTGCGTGAGTAACACTAGAGAAATTGTTAGAAAAAATAGCAAATTATGGTATTTATGGTTATTCAAAAATAAAGTTTCCACTAAGGCCATACACTTGGTTGTTTACCTATTGGCCAAATTTCTATGGCATCAACTTATCGGATTGAAAAAATGTCTTCATATATTATATTATCGTTTTATCTCTTATAGTTTGGATAAAGATCAGTTTACATATTACTGTAGAGAACTAAATCTTCAGTCGTTTCTTTGGTCCATCTTAGCTAAGTATTACCAAATTCAGCACTGAAAGATGGTTAGCATTTCATGTGTCTCACAGTAACAAACTCAGTTCTACTTACAAATGATGATCATTGAAAGCTTTTATTAATTTTATGGAATTTATACTTAAAAGTCCCTAATGCGTCATTTACCTTAAACAATGAGGAAGTGGATCAGGAAATTTTTCGTTTTGGCCTCATCTTTTTAGTTGTCTCAATTGCCCGAATTCATAGAGATTCGGAAAGAGTTTTAATGAGGACATTTGTCATTTACGATTCTTCTGTGAGGGATCTTTTCCGTGTTATTGTTTTTTACCAATGCCAAGTACTGTTTTGAATCATTGTAATCTGGTTATTTTTTTACTTAGATCCAAAGTGGAGGGTTTGTGGAGGCAGTTGCTGAGTGCGATGAGGCCGATATCCACCAGATTATTGCGAGCTCCAATGATGAGCCCACTAAAGATTCTTCGATGGAAACTCAAGAGGTTGCAGCTGCTGAGGCCCTGATATCCATTGGAAATGGAGATGTTAGGGGTGTACAATGTAGTATTGGCACTCAATGTGTGAATGAGACAAGGGATTTTGGGTGCCAGGTAACTAGTGGTGACTTTCACTCGACGGTGGCTGATATGATCGGCAGTGAGAGGAACCTATACACGATGACTGGCCTCCATTCCTTTCTGCAATTGGTCAGTTTCGTTACTTTGTTTTCGGAACTTCAGCCTGACAACATGAGGTACTTCTTAAACAACAAGTGCAAAACAATTTTATCGCTCATGAAAATGAAGCTAAACTTATCCTTTGCCGTGCTGGCACATATTTTACACATTGTATGGCAGTATATAATAATATTTTTCATTCCATGGCTTCATCATGTACTTGTATCACATTCTTCCATATCAAGTGTAATTTTATTTGTTTTTGCATTGTTTTGCCTTCCTTAAAAAGGGGATGAATGACATTAGTTCCATGGTGTAACTCGGCTGTTATTGAAGTCTAAATCTAGTTTGAACATTGTTAATCAGCCCAGATAATACCATCGTATAATTGTGGGGAGTTACACCACTTGGACATATTTTACTTATTGTATTGCACTGTATTATATATTTTTTCATTCTGCCTTCATTAATGTACCACAAACTTCCATATCAAGTGTATTTTTTTGCATTATTTTGCCATCCTTATAAAGAAGAATAAATATCATTAATTCCATTTTGCAAACTGGCTGTTATTAAAATCTAAATCTAGTTTGAACATTGTAAATCATCCAAGATATGACTACAACTGTTGGATATTACACTACTTGGGCATATTTTACTTATTGTATTGCTTTGTACTATATTTTTTTTATTCCATGGTTTCATAATGCACTTAAACCACGTACTTCCGCATCAAGTGTACCATGAATGATAATGTTGTCAATGCTAATCATGTCATTTGTGTATTATCTTTGTATACATCTCCCATTTGATGTCTCCGACTTCTTTGGAAAACATATATCGACTGATATAAATTTTGTTATCTTGTTTCATTTAACTCCTTCAAGACCCCAGTTGCTTGCTGTCCATGTCACCAAGGTTACCTCTTTCGCATGTTAGAATGTATTTCTTATGTTCTATATGTAGCTTACTGTGAATGAAATCTTTTCACTCCATACTCCTTTTGAGGGAAGAAGGTACGTATTCCATGCAGGGACAATGGGAGTACATAAAATATATGAATTTCTTTTTATCTGCGCATATTTTCTGAGAAACAGATGCCATTATGGAAAAGCATTGGTCTAACCTTTGGGGGTATAATTGGTCTTAGCTAAAGGGGCTGCTGGTATCTCATGGGTCTGGGGAGGGAGGGGATAAATCCGCCTATGAGTCAGTATGTGGTTGTATTGCTGTCATATATGATGAATTGATGATTTCATACAGGTAGGTTAGTTCTATACATTTTTCAATTTTAATCCTTAATCTAAGTATTTACATGTATAATTGCAGTCATATACGACCAGTGAATTGTTTAGGTAATACCTAACTAACTAATTATCTTTCGGCTTGATTATAGTTTTTAATCGAAGCTGTAACTCCATTTATTATTTTTATTCGAGGCATAGGATAG
This sequence comes from Ischnura elegans, assembly GCF_921293095.1. Lineage (NCBI taxonomy): Eukaryota > Metazoa > Arthropoda > Insecta > Odonata > Coenagrionidae > Ischnura > Ischnura elegans. Next base: position 62,689,891 of record NC_060255.1, on the reverse strand, counting down.
AGAATTGAAGGATATGTACCAGAGAAAGAGGTCAGTGTAGCCCAAAAAGGTCGTGGTCTATGGTTAAAACAGCTCCTCTTTAAGGTACCTGACAAAAAAGTTTTCTCCATTCAGTTATATCCCAACAAAAACAATTTTAATGTAAATTTAATTTATTTTGAAATTAGTAAGAAGCTTGAAATTTCTCCTTTATGACTGCTTATTTGTTAAATTTCTTTTTTCTTGCATTTTTTGCATTATTATTCATGAATACTAAAGGTTAAATTAATGTAGCATAAAATGATTAACCATTAATAGCTACTAATGTAACTGGGTTGTCTACGAATGGTTTCTACCTATTTCTAAACAATTCCCGCTTTGCGAGAACAATCAAACTTCCGGATCTCGATTTTTTCATCAATTGTTAGGCTAATGAGACCGTTTATTGAAGCGGTTCCTTGGTAAGGCCACTTGTTTGAAGAACAAGAGCCATTATTTTTAATTCACAGCCATTTCCTTGGTGAAGCCCCATAGTGATCACCAAACCCGCGTTTCAAACGCTCTCCCCTTCAAAGATATTTCGTTGGCTGCAATTTCCACCCAAATATCGCACAATTTCTTAGTAGGTCACAAAAACCTTGCTACTCATGTTCCCTAGAATACAATTTAGTCCGAAAACGAAGAACGGTGCCGATATGCGCAATCGAATCCACAGCAGTAAGGAGAATCACGGAGATTGCAATTGAAATATGTTGTTATTCGCGAGAAGTATACCCGGACTGACGGCCATTTTGGATTATGACGTCAGCGACGACAGCGCCGCTAGTGGTGATTTGGTTTCCGAATTGCCTACCCCACAAAAGTGCTTTCGGGTACACGATAAAATGTCATTTTCTCGATAATTAACATCAATATAGCTGAAGTATTCGTTCTTAAATATCAATAAAAATTCAAACTTATTCCCCATTGCAAAAAAGAGAGCTCGCTCAAACAAAATTTGAATTATTTACATTCATAACACTTTTCGTTAGAAAAATCGAAATCTTAAGGCAAAATGGCGAACAGAAGAAATTAACCGATTTAGAAAAAAAGTCATATTTGTAATACCAATCTGGATACGCAACTTTCGCCGGGTATTGCGATTCGCTTCTAAAAAAATGACAAAACGAGGCACCCTACCCTCTTCTCTATTCTCCTATCAGATGTATTTATCACATCTATATATTTATAAATTATTTCACATCCGTCATTACCTGCTCCATATATTTTATTCGGGGTCTTCCTTGTCCAATCTTCCCAACTACTTGTTCCTCGATGGTTATTTGTATCAAACAATGTGTGTCTAATATACAATGGTCATCAAGAAATGTTCCATCAAGTTGTTCCTTCTTCTTCTAAGTGCTTTCGTAAGGCTTCTCTTCAGTCCTGCTCTTCTTTGGACTTCGTCATTGCTCACACAGTCGATTGCTCATTTGATCGTCATCATTATTATGTGACACCACATTTGGAATGCCTCCACCCTTGCTTTCTTCGCTGCTGCGTCAGCTTCCATGCTACTCTGCCATAGTGAAGAATACATATGCAGTTAGTTATGATAAATTACTTTTGCTTACGTGGAAACGTATAGTTGGGATGAAATTTTATACTTTATTTCCAAGTTTATATTTTTTCCTTGTCTGGGCTATTCTATTGATTTCTGTGTTGCTTACCCATTTCTGGTTATTCCGCTTCTTTTTTTTTTCAAACGAAAAATTTCTGTTTTCCTATTGGTCGTTGAGTTGGAAATTGTTAGTCGAGTTGGTAGATGAGACACGGATTACCTTATTCTGGTGGTTACTTTAAGAATTTTTATTTCTCAATTTGAACATTTGACTTTCTTTTCATATATCTCTTTGTGTGTTCTCAGAAATATTGGATACTTCATAAGCATACTCTAAATTTGAGTTCTTAGCTAGATAGTTAGTTAGTTTGACTCTTAGGAATTGCTTCTTTAATTCCATGCTTAAATTTCCTCCTGTGGCCATGTTCTTCTTTTCGTAGAACTTTTGCCTAGCCTGAACTATTCTACGACTCCAATGGATAAAATATTACTCTTATACATAAAGCTACAAAATTAATATCATTAGGTGAATATAAGGGAGGGGTCGGAGAGGGCCCGCCCATTCCTTCCGAACAATAGAATATCTATAGGACATCAGCTGCATATGCTGGTATTGCTGGTGTTAAGGAATAAATTTACCTGTATTGTGAAAATAATTACGACCAGCACTTATAAAATTTGATGAATAATTAAGTAGTGATATTTTCTGGACTTACTGCTTTTTTCAATAATTCAAAATATTTAATTTCGAAGAATGTTTTAAACAACAGATATGACTGGTCGGATAATATCAGACACTGTATTAACTCTAAAAAAGATGTATCTGGATTTGGAGCATGCCATTTTTCGATTGATAATCTTAGTTACACGGTTGTTAAAGTTACTGTTGTTACAAAGTTAAAGTTACTCCATTCTTACTGTTGCGACCGGTTGCTGTCGTACGACACCTTTTAAAAAATTAGCTTTAGCTGTACGGCTTGGTTTAAACCAGTCCAAGCCTACAGTTATGACCTATACTGGTATTGATTTCAATTACGTGTTATTCGATGTTTATTTAAGCACGTTTTACACGTATCAGCATATTTGGCTCTGTATATTGAATAAATTAACTGGAGTTTCGTGTTATTCGTTTCCACGGCTTGTAATTAAAAACCTGTTCATTTTAAACTGTCAGAGGGTATTACTGGAACTGACTAATAGATTAATTATTATACCATTAATAATTAAAAGTAAATTCTGTTATCAAAATTGGCAATTCGGAGGGTTTGCCAAATTTATGGTGGGAATTGTTGAAAGAAACAATCAATACCTGTTTCTTAGTTCAACATACTTCGCGCAAGCGTCTTCTGAAGGCGTGTGCTGGTAGGAGTTAGAGCACAAGCCAATTAACCTTCTATGAGATTTAAATATTAAGGTGTGACTAAGTAAGGTGACTGTGGTCTAGCATTCATTACAGCTATAAATTATTCGGAAAAAAAACAAAATTATATGAGGGGATGAAAACCCAACGGATACAAGTGATATTTTTCTCAACAGAGTTAGGATAAGTTTATTGTTAGAAGATATACACAAAAACTTGGTTTCCAAGGATATAAGTGGGTCTCTGTTTTGTGCTGACATGAAGTGGATAACCAAATGCACTACTAAATATCTCATTGATCTGGTTTCTTTTATTTACCTAATTGCTTCATATAACTCTGTAAAGAGAAAAGAAATCACTTGTACCTCTTGGCTTCTCACCCACTCATATCATTTTGTTCGTCCTAATGACTTTCATATTTTAACGTTTTTATTTGGAGCTGTAAATATAGTGAGGCCCTCAGATAATGCTTTTTTAGTCGCTTTGAAGATATCTGCTCTAATTACCTAAAGCAATCTAGGGCTACATCGAAGCCTACGAGTTCTAAGCGGCTCCCGACCTAAATTGTGTAAAAACTGCGTGATGCTCTCTAGCCGCTCGTAACAGTTTTTTTGGAGATACGCGCAGCTTTCTTTTGTAATACATACATATAATTCATGGATAAAATATGTCCGCCCCTAATCTTTTATGCTGCCGCATTATTAAGATGCACTCTGACGAGTGAAAATTGACATTTCTCTTTTACTCGTTTATTTGAAAGCCTTCCTTGTACGCGCTTCATGAAACCTCTTTAAGTTTTCGTATATTTTGTGTCTGGAGCTATAGTTCAGTCCTAAGAGGACTTCCCTGTCTCTTTGTTGCATCAGATTAATTTTTTAAGTAATCATTCATTATGACTTGAAAACAGACTTCATCTCGAAATTCCGTTCTGGTATATCAGTCCTTTGCTTCCCATACTTTGCTCCTATTTTCGTTGCAGTCAGACCCCTTTTGCACTCAATTTGTGAAGTGATTATAGCTTAATTTCCGAATGGACTTGACCTTATTCATAAAATTTAATATTCCTGTATGAGCCTTGCTCTGAGCACTCCGTATATGATGAAAGGGAATTCTGTGGAAGGCAATTTAGATGAAAATGGCCTTTAAGAGCCATCCTTTGAGTTAGACTATATCCTATGGAGGAAGAAATACATTGATAGATGATGTTGGTGTAATTAAACGGGGCAGCTATACTCAAAATGACTTTTAATTCTACCCGTATGTCATCCTTACTATACTGTCATGATGGTACAAAAGGTATTAGATGTAGCCTACTTTGTAAGTAAGTCCGATGTGAGTGGATGACTACCAACCGGAGTTGCGCACCTTACGACATAGGTGACAATAATCGTGCAAACATTATTTGAATTCTAAGATGTCTTGATGTACGGTCAGGTAAGTTCCGAGTTACATCGCCGAGGTGAATTTCGGACTGAACTCACAGAGCTAAATAAGTCTAAACAACCAAGTCTGAAATTCATCTTAGGGGAAGATAGGTTGGTAGTGTAACTAGTATCATAACTGATCGCCAATTAGGAAAACCGTGTTCTAATGCCGGCATTGTTCTTTGCTGAATTTTACCGTTGGTTATATTTACACTTCTGCGAGCAGTATTTTGGGATCGAATGCATTAAAGGTACACAATTTTTTATCCACTTGTATTCATTTTTGGAGAATCGTACCTACGCACAGTGTCTTATTCTCATTACACCTGAATTTTCGTTGGCCTTGCCGCAAACTTCCTCACTTGAAGACATTGGATTCGCGGCTGACGCCATGAGTAGGACACATTAATTTTTAAATACACCTCTATTATTGCAAAAATGGCCATTTTTTCACTTTAAACATATTCTGAATACATACCAATGAATTAATTCATAATTTCAATACACATATCCGTATATTAAAAGTCAACTTAATTCTCATTATCAGCGCTGCATTCGAAGCTTAAAATCAAATGTGGTTTCACCTAACTAATAACTCGGTTAGGCTTTGAGGAAGATGCTTGGTATTCTGATTTTAAGCCATATTCTTAAAAATTCAATGCATAGGCAAAAATTGAAGAATTGAATTGGGAGACTTTTCCAACGAAACGTCGACCCACACCATGGAGACCCTGACACGGTTGGAAACCCGAGAAGATTTCATCCGTGCTATTCACCGGGAAAAACTCAGATTCTTCATTATCAGTATTATTTCTTCCTGATGGTGATAATAGTAAACCTCTCTTTAGCATTAACTAGGTATCTTCATTGCACTCAGTTCACATTTTCTTATTTCTCGCTCATGATAATTGTCATGTTGAGTAATAATAGTTATTCATATTTTTAATCAAAATATATTTAAATACTTCTACACAAAAGTAAAAAAAATCAGTTGATTGCGTTGGCGATGAACAGCAGTTCTAATCATTATCTATCGCGCACAATGAAAAATACTTCGAAGGTGCTATGCAAGAAGAAGTGTGATTCCTCATTTTTGGTGTAGAAGTGAAGAAAACGCTTTTTTGAGAGTTTCATAGTTTCTGTGAAGGTCTCGTTACGAAATTAAGATTTCCCTAACTGTGCCCTAAGAACTCCCGAACTGTGCCCGAAGAAAAATCCCTTGGGATATTCGGGTAATTACATTCTCTTTTTGTTTTTTTATTCATCTGCCTTCAATATTGTACACGTAAGCCATTAATCACAAGTATTGACTTATATTCAATCATTTATCAATAACAACTGTAAAAAATGTTGTTCATTTCGTATCTAGGTCATTCTAGCTCAATCCAACAATTTGTTTTCCTTAAGGTCTCACAAAAATTTTGGTATGGGTCCTTTTTAACTAAGATTCAATTAATTGAGGCAGTTTATGCTACCAAATAATTGATTCGTTGAGAAAGCAAGGCTCTTCTATTCATCAACATAGTATATCCCTTCTTCGGTCTGTTTCATAGCGTTTTCTGAATCTTTATCCTCTTCTTGCTGTATCCCAACCGAGAAATTCTGGTGATGCCCTCGCTCTTCGGCTAAGCTTCAATTTTTCCCTTCTGACAGCATTTTCTTATTTTTTTAATGGCCAACTAGGAAGGCCGTGCCTACACCATTAGCCAGCGTAATCAAAGATAGTACGTGCTCTCCGTGAAGTCAACTTATACTTTTTTCTTTAAAAGACTTCGTTATGTAATTTTTTTCATCCATTTCAATGAGAGGAAATTGGTTTCTTTTTCTCGGGGCCGTCGAGTGATTTCGCGGCCCTTGCTCGAGCGATGTTCTGACGGTCCGATCCACTCAGAGTCCTCATCTCACGGTTGCTTTTTGCCCGCAGGAGATGAAAAGCTGCCTTGGCGAACGTAATTTGAAGATCGACAGCAAGGGAAAGAAAAAGGAGTAGGTCAGGGACAAAATCAATCGTGACTTTTTTCCAGAGGGGATAGATGGGAATATGGCAGAAATTGAGAGTTAGAAGAGGAGGAAGTGCATCAGATAAGTGTACTTATAGAATATGTTAGAGGGTGTACGAAAAATTGGCTTCATGTGGTGATGACATGATAAATTTAATAAGTTTTCTCGATTAGATAGGCTTCAATTGGTGGGTGAAAAGGAGTTATTGAAGATGAGAGGCCATTTTAATCCTCCAGTTGAAATTTATTGATATCATGCACCGGGGAAATTGTAATGTTTTTAAATGTTAATAAAGGACAAATTTACGGTCGTTACCGGTATTTTGAAACTGAAAAAATCGAACTTTACCGAGAGAGGCGTAATTATGGTGGCGGATGAGGGGCTGCTTCGCCCCACCCCCCCAAAGCCTCAGATAAATTAAAAAAATATTAAAAAATCTTTTACGGATTTTATATATAATAACAGCATCTGCTTAAAGTTAAATATTAAGTGCCGAAATGATATAAAATGCGTTTTCAGGCATTTTATTTTTCAAAATATTTCCTGAACTCTCCGTTTCCTGGGGTGATAGCCCCCATTAACCCCCCTCATCCCCTACCAAAGTATATTCCTAGTTACGTCACTGGTACCGAATACCGCATCATAAATTTAGACCATTACAATAGCTGACGAGGAAATAGCAAAGGAGAGGCCTAGTGCTGAAGGTTAAATAGACAGTTGCGATGAGAAAAGAGAAGATGAACCGAGTAATAGATAGGGAGCTGTGGAGCTCCATATGCCAGAGATTTTATTTAATTAGATAAAAGACGAATACCTTACTCATAACTTAGAAATATAATACGGTGACAAATTGAGCTTAAAGTACTTTTAATAAGACCAGGAAATTAACACAAGAACAATACCACTATTTTATTGCTTATATCTTCTCTGATCAGCTTTACCATTAATCCTTGATTCTCAGCTGCAGTTTTCCGCTTTCCATTATAATATCTTAATTTATTTACTCATCTAATTTTATTTTCTCATCTTATACCCATGCTGTTTTCTTTATTTGGAACTTTGGCCCTCAAAAGAAATGTGTGACACGCGTAAATTTCTCTAAATAATTGTTAAAGCCATTTCATCTAAACTTTGGTTATATTCTTGGTAAACTACATATGTATTTTAATATTAGTCTGAAAATTTCTTGTCTACTTGAATAAATAGAGTCAAAAAGAGAGTAACTCACGGGTAAAAGATAAGACTTGAGGAATTCGTAGGAAGATCTCGGGGGATCTAATTTGGCCAAGCTAAAGGGAGTGTTTATGCATACAGGGAATAACTCCGCAAACGTTGAATTTTGCGCTGGTTTTTGGAGAAAGGGAGTTATTTAAGATAAGAGGTCCTTGTGAATCCCCCAGGTATTAGAGTGGGTGTGTGCAAAATGAGAGGCTTACTTATTCGAACAGGAAAATTTACTTAAATGGGGTCGACTTACTAGTTATAGTGGATTATTAGAATAATTGAGACTGTGTGGGTAGAAGAAAATATATACGTTTATTTATAATGGAATGCAAAGGTCGAAATGAAGATGAATGGAATGACTTACTACTTCTTCTTCTTCTTAAATAAAAACGTCATGGATCATGCCTTATATATTTTATTTACATTATTGACTTGTATATTTTCGGCTTCTTCATATTTTCTTATTTTCCGCATTGTCTTTTCGCATTCATTGCTCATACTGTAACCTTCGATTTTACTTTCTGCCTATTTTCAGCTATAAGTTACACGATTGTGTTTATAATGCCTTTAAGGCCAGAAACCTTCACGGTAATTTAGCGAGGTGAATTTGATAAAGCCTGTTCGTTGATCAATTTGGCAGTACCTATGCTTAAATACTGTTAGCATAATAAAAAAAATAAGAGGTATCAAATAGAAAGAATCTTTTGTCCTATTAAAATTTATCCTTTAACATAGCCACCCAAGTATTCATTTTTATCCGTGAGTTGGTTTTACGCATCGATCACAGGGAATTAAAATAAATAATACACTTGAACAATGATATTTGAATGGAGAATACATCGTGTCAAAAACCGGGTTCTCTCAATAAAATTTACTTTGATATACACACAGTTATTTCCTTCCTCCATAACGCTGGGTGGGTTCCAAAGTTCCGTAGTGTGAAGTCTTCTCTCCAGTATTAGCCGGTAATGAGGGCTAAACAAAGCCATTTCGAGTACCCTACACATCACCCCTAAGTGTGCAACGGAGGGTGTTCTTTAGGGGTTCTAATTTTATTGAGTGCCCATTGAGGAAAAAAAGTAAATTAAAAGTAAAGGCTGCTCGGTAAATAGGGAAGTCTTTTGTCTGCACATCCTCGCCCATGCCTTCATAGCTGTTACGGAGTGCTCATTAGCAATTCACACAATGGTTTTGGGTAATGAAGCAGGTAATCCATGCACGTTACAGAGTAGTTTCCTACTTGACGCTTCCGCCTTTAATGGCGTGCCCGTAATTCTGAGTTTAATGCACTCGTAAAATTCACGCATTACAAGCAATATTTTGAGAAACAATATTTTTTGCCGGTATCTTTTCTAATGAAATTTCGTTTTTTTTTACTATTTTTCATATTTCGATCATGCTAGGTTTTTATTAGGAAAACAACTTTTGAGGAATTAGTGGATATATCATTATTAGTCATCATAGCTTCTTGACAAGTGATTCAATATGTCAAATATTGCCAACGGCGAAATATTAGTCAGAAGAGCCTTTATGGCTTAACTTAGGAATTTTAAGGCTAGGAGACAACTTACAAACCTTGCACCTATGTGTACGAATGTATTTATTTGCGTCCGAAGTATTTTATCTACGAAATAATATTTTTCTAGCCGTTTACATGTTCTAAGACGGCTAATTTGAGAATCTTGGAGCCGCGATAAGGTAGAAGACGTGAACGGTATGAAGGAGCATTTTATAAACTTAAAAGTTTAAACTGAACAATCATTGCGGGAATTCTTCAAAATATCTCCTCCGTAACAGTTTTTCCATACTTCGAGGCTACACTCGCGCAACGTTTCTCATCTGAGTTCATATCTGTCCTGATGCTGATGCGCGAGTCCACCTGGATGCAAACAACAAAATTCAACAGATGCTGGAGCGTCTGTTGAATTGGCTGTGGAGTACTTGAGATTAAAGTACGCAAGAACGTATTTATTTATGTATTTAGTATTTTGTCTTCGAATTACTAATTTTTTTAAATTATTTCAGGCTTTTTTCTAGAATCTTATATACAGTCATTTCTTATATCTTTGATGGAATACATAGATATAAGAAGTGGATACCTTTTATCTTCGGCATAATATTTAAGATATGACTTGAATGCATGGGAGTTAAAAAAAAAACTTCTAAAAGTATGAGCAATACGAGAAACAGAGGATATTCAGAGAGTGATTAAATTTTTAATACGAAAAAGTAATGAAAAGTCTGCAGATATATCTCATTACGCCATAACGTATAGGCGTACTATATAATGCTGACTTTATATTTTATTTACACTTCACCCAGAAGAGAGCCTACTAAAGTTAGTGTTTGTACTAATTAAAGATGCTTCACTTCGTTTCTGACTCTTTGAATGCTTAGGATTCTGGTATGCTTTAACTTATAAGTTCCTTTGTTCATAGCCAATTAACTTTTCTACTTATCTTTCGCCGATGCTTTTGGACATTATTGGTTAAACTTTCACTCAATGCACGATTTTGAGACACGCTTTTCCATTTAAAATCCACAGCATAGGTACCATAAGATTCATTTTATAAGGCTCTTATTTGCATCATTAAATTGAGGATGAAAATATGTGAAATCCTATCATTTGGACGTAGGAATTTCTTCAAATAAACTTCTACCACAATGGTGGAATATAGCGGATACAATACGAGTAAAAAATGTATTTTATCCTTAATAATATTAAAAACTTACAAAAAAATTACTGAAAATCATTCTGCCAAAAATCAATCAAGACTACCATTACGCTTTTCATTCGAATAAAATTTAAAGAAAAATATAAATTGATGCCCCAAATTTTGGCGAGTTTAACTTCGCCATCAGAATCCCAGTTAATTTGCACGATTCATTTCCATGCCAAAAAATTGAGATTGCGACGAGTATTTCACTTCTTTATCATGGAGTGCTCTTTTTCTCGTGAAGTTTCAGGATTTTTTTTAACTGGATGGCGAAGCTGGTAAGAAGCACAATATTTCATTTCATTCTAAATGTTTTTCTCTGGTCTGGTGAAACAGACTATAAGCTGATTACGTCGTAGTTTTTATGACAGAAATATTTTTTAAGACAAAGCCATTGAAAATATTTACGCCATGCCACAAAATTACTCTCTCTATTAATTTATTTCGGAAAAATTGTGGTTCATGGACATTCAATTCTTTAGGCGCAGCACGAATCCCTTCAAAGTTGAACACTTGGCCTTCGGCCACCTTTTTTCACCGCTAAGTCATGAGGTATGTAGTGAGCAATATTTATACCAATCAGCGTAGCAAGTAACTGTATCTGTGAAATAATTAGTGATGAATTTCGGTATTGTTTGAAAAGAGAGGGAGTAATAATTGGTTTGAGCTTCCAATGGAAAAACATTTGGGAATAAAGCAAAACATAGAACCGAATTCTACATACTCGGAAAATTAGTTTGTCAAGCAATCGAAAAATGTACGGCATATCCTCAATTAGTTATCTAAAAAAGGTAGTATTTTGTTTATAATACGCATAAAAGAGTATCAGGAAAAATATTTAAAGAATAATAATAGTTAAATATTTCAAATAACCAATCTTTTCTTACATCTTTAGTAAGTGGTGTTCGGGTTGCCTGCTCGCGAAATTTTCCGATTATTCTCACGGATAGCAAATCCATATAATAAATTAAATATATTTAAAAGTTTATTAGTGTAAAGATGAAATTCATCAATGGTTACAACCTAATTAACCTTAACTACAGATTAGAGTTAGTTTCCAAATTCCACCTGAATTTTCATTACATTTAACTCTGAAGGGTTCTGGCGGCATGGCAGTAGTTATTATTATCATCCGATTTAAAAATCATTTGGATCTGATACCCCGACAACAGGTTGCAGGATATCAGGACTTTTCCGCAAAGACAAAATTTGATCTTAAAAAAAAACTTTTTTCGGGCTACCCAATTGCTTATTTTAAAAATGCAATGTTTTGGGGTGTTCAATAAGAAAAACACTGCGATACACCATGCGGTAGAGAAATTATTAGATGCGATTTTTTGGAGAAAGCAATTCAAGATTTTTTCCCGTGATAGGAGTATAATGTAGCAATCAATGCCAATTACATCCCAATTGTGGATGGATGTAAAGGCAGTACTACGATATAATGAAAATTTATGCGGCAATTTTTGCATAAGGAAGCCGAAAAATATTTTTATACCTGTAAAACATTTGTGGTCACCATAAAGGCTTCTTAAGTATTAAAATAATCTGCTTTGCCTATCTATTCTCAGCACTTTAATAATGACGTGTTTAACAGGGCATGTAGATTATGACTGTGTTCAATGCATGTTAGATGTGATAAAGAAGACAGTCGTATCGCTAAAAAAAAGGTGACTAATACAGGTAAAACACAATGGATTATAACGTTGAGTGTAAAGAGGAAGTTATTGTACTCAGTCATCAAAATAATTTAAGACAAAGGAACTAATTGAACAAAAGTAATTCATTTTAATGCATAATGCATATGCATATTTCAAAGTCATCTTAAATCGCAAGTAAACTAATTAAACATTCTCCCTCAAAATTTCCAATATTATACTTCCATCTTTCTGATTTTAGCCAAGAGAATTATTCATATGTTCAACTGGAGATAAAGTTTGACTCATAATTGTGTAAGAAAGAATTCGATGTTGATATTTTTGTGACAGTGAAAAACGAGTTTTATTCATAATAAGGAAGGTGATTGAGATAATTTGAACTAGATTTTAACTTTGTGGACCGTAATGAGAAAGTTACACTGTTGATTTATGAGAATATTTAAAACCACCTTTGGATATCGGGGTCAAAAACTATTTTAAAGTTTTTGCACGTATTCAAAGTCCATTAAAAAACGAAATATTTTTATAAAAATGAATGGAGCCGAAAATATATTTTTATAATTTATAACTTATTCAAGGTCATCAGAGGAAGTTCCTAAGTATAAAATTAATTTGATTTGACAAATAAATTTAGACTGTCCGGTCATTATTTTAAGGGTGTTAACTTATGTATTGTTATATTATTCATCGTTCCTTCATCTCTTAACCCATTCATTTCTGATTGAACACAGTGGCTACGAGTAACCGAAGTGTATTAGAAGATAATTAATGATTTAATTCTCCTTCTAGAGTGGCCATGAATACGTAAGTGCTACTTTAGTATTTCTTTGTTACGCTACCTCTGATATTTCCAACTTTTACGAAGAAAAGTATTGATATTTTCAAGAGAATAAAATACACGATACACTGGTGGCTAAGGGGTGATTTGATAAAAAAATATTTTGGTGGGGAAAATAAGAGGTTTTATCCCGGTCGAAGGAAAAGGAAGGAACAAGATATGCCGGAGAACTTGAGAGGATGATGTCGAAATGAAATAAAATATTTTTCCCCCAATCTCCCGCAGAGAAGTCGGCTATTATTGAGGCGGATCCGCCGCGCGTTAGAGCCTCTTTTGAGACGTCTTAATCAATAGGAATTCTGCGAAATGAACGCGCGCTGAGCTGAGTGGGTGTGGAACGCTGAGAAGAAGAAACGAAGCTGAACGGGGGGAATGGGCCGCAGTCGATGTCGATAAGGACAGCCCAAGGCTGAGAAGGGGTTGGGGGCGTTATTCTTTGCACGAGATAAGGGCTGTATATAAAAGGTTCGAAGGAATTAGAGCAGCTCTCGAGGGGATGGGAAAAGGAAACTGGGTGAGGCGGTGGAAAAGGATTTTTTTGGGGTTGTCGGATGCCAGGCGTGGTTGAGTCGGAGAAGATTCGTTAAAAACCCTGAGGGTGAAATCTTGAAGATTTGCCGTTCACAGACAGTGAGCTATCGAAAACTGTGTTCCCCACGAATTTATTTCTGCCTCGAATGTCGTTTGTCGGGATCCCTCAAATTGTTGTTTGCCTTTTGGAAATGTTTGTTAATGAAATGTTCATAATAGAATGAGGATGCTCTTGAAATATTTACTAGAATTAGTTTCAGTGTAAACAGGAATTCTTATTCTAAATTAAAAAAATGCTGACGCTTTGGGAGCTTAAGTTCGTTGCACTTAAATTACTTTAATTAGTCTGCAATTTTGGTTTCGAAGCTCACCTCTCACAACTGGAGGAAATAAAACAATTTTTATTCCTATACATGAGACTCAAAATTTCTGGGTACGCCTCATATATTCATCCGGGCGTCTTAAATGATGTAGGATTGTTGGATTCCTTAGAGAACTATTTGTAACTATTCAATCGTCACGCGTTTTACTCCGGCAACTTTTGAGGAATAACATGAGAAATATTTCATTACATTTACATCACATTCATACATTTGAATTAAATTAACGGTGATGCTAATCCTACGTAAAGATCCACAGTTATGTAAATGTTTAGGATGAGATATATATAACGGTGAATCTAGAAGACTCGCCGTTCACAGTCAGTGAGCTATCGAAAACCGTCTCCCTTACAAATTATTTTCTCCGTTGAATGTCGTTTGCCAAGCTTCCACAAATATATGTTTGCCTTTTAGAAATGCCTGTGCCAGTTAATAAAATGAGAATCCGCGTGAAACGCCGACTGGAATTAGTTTTAGTATAAAAAGAAATTCTTATTCCAAATAAAAATGTCCACAATAAATCTCCTTCTTGTTATTTTCTTGTTTGTTAAAGGGTATCGAGAAAATTAACAAATTCGGAATTCAGTGTGATTACAATCATATTTTTCATTTCTCCATATCTATGCCATTAAAGAGTTTAAGATACGCAATTAAATAGTTGAAAAAATAATCTCTGAAGCTCGACCCCATGTATTTTTCTTTTTTTTCGATATCAGATCTTTTTAAATAAAATTAGTGACACCCAAGCTATCAACAGGTATTCTTATATATCGTTCACAGCCTGTGAGTTATATGAATAAAATATGTTTCGCACCAATTTTGCTATATCTCCAATATAATTTTTATGATATCCGTCGTATTAAGTAATTTACAAAAAATTAACGCCTACTTAAATACATAGAAATTTTCTGTGAAGCCTGGCCCTAATTTTATGAGTCAATGCCATACGTAGATAGAGTGGGTTCAGGATTTATCTGGTGCACTTTCTACGTAGACACATTTTAATGAAAAACTGCACTGGTGCACTTTCTGCATCGGCACATTGTAAAGAAAAACTGCCAATTTCTTTCAGCAAAAGAGTTATTGATGGCAGATAACATTAAATCAAAATATATACATTTTCACCAGAAAAAGAAGCCTATTGGAAGTGGCTTAGGTACTTTCGGAAAATACTAGTTCTTTATTTAAATATTATTTTTATGTCAGTGTATACATTCATCATCCCAAATAACCAGTTATTTGAGTTTTGAACCATTCATTAGTATTATTAATTTTCACAGTTAGTCATTAAATTGAGATAGTCATCTTAAATTGAATGCCTAGTTTTTCCTAATTCTTTGATTGCTCCTTCTATATGTGTGTTTCACCTTTTTTTTTTTTGAGAAGATGGCATCTGTCATAAAAAAAGCTTTGCTTCGCTTATCTTTAGTTTTTTGTTAGTATTACTGGATGAGTTTGCTTTTCTAATAGGCTGAGGATTATTTATTTGTGATTGTAGCTTATGTTTTAAAAGCGTAAATAAGGAAACTTCGGCTTGAGTGCGTAAATAAGAATATTATATATCTGCTTCCTTGTTTGTAGCAATGCATAAAAAATGCCGCGTAATTAGTGACATGTTCCCGGCAGGCCGTATTTGTAAGTAAATAAAAAAAGCTGTTTTCCTTACCGTACTTTCCTTACCGCTCACTTTTTTTATGCTAAGGACATCCTCCTAGTTTATAGAGAAGTGTTTTCTCTTCCAGGAACACGTCTTTCCTTTTATACTTATGATTATCTTAGGTAAGCTTGAATCGAATCAATGCGTACCTAAGTCAATCTAGAGAATCAACTTCTTAGTATCCTGCCGCTAAGAATTGAAGGAAATCACACAATTATTTCCTTGCATGAGACTCTAAATTTTTTGGGTACGCCTCATATTGTCTTCGGGGCGTCTTTAATGATGTGCCTTTCCTTACAGAACTTATTTTAACTGACCAAAAGTCACGTATTTGTTTCTGGCAGCTTTGGAGGCATAAAATGAGAGCTTTCTCTTTTCAATCAATAGGTAGGTTTGGGGCATTATAATAGGTAGGTACGCCTTCTTCAATAGATCTCTCTTATATTTATTGTTCCTGCCGTACCTAGAAACGAAGTGAGGCTCTAAGGTGATTTACTCCATGTAACTCGCTGAAATAACCTGTTCACAATAGTTCAAGCAATGTAAGCCTGGAATGACTGAAGAAATATTTTGATGTATGTAATGTATTCCCAGCAAATGGCTTTTACATCTCCTTGTTTCGGATGGGATTTCGTTTAATAGAATTTGTTTTCGGATATCCGCCAAAGCAGATCAATGGAAAGCGTTTTGGAGTAGATTCGGAATGGAATTGGTTATCATGGATTTCCTCTGGATGCTGGATGAAACTCGAGTGTAGTGAGGCTTAGAAAGAACTATGGGAGAAGAAAAACAAGGAAGAATGGAATTCTCGAGAGAATG
The DNA here is from genome assembly GCF_921293095.1 of Ischnura elegans. NCBI lineage: Eukaryota > Metazoa > Arthropoda > Insecta > Odonata > Coenagrionidae > Ischnura > Ischnura elegans. The sequence continues at coordinate 62,673,703 of NC_060255.1, read as the reverse complement.
TAATGCGAACTTTTATTTTTACCGGCTCTTCTCCGAATCTTTCCGTTCTACCATTTGAGGAAGTCAACCATTAACTTATCCCAAATGCACTGTCTCTTTTCAATCGTTTTCGGTCGTTATTTTCTTTCACCCAGTTCCTCCTTCATAGTTTCAGCACACCACTTGATCAAGAATGTGATTGATTTGATGCTTACTCCCATAATAATAATCTTTGTTCTAAAGTATTTCAACCCTGAGATTGGTATGTGACCTGTCGTTCTCCCAAGTCCAAAGACTATATATTCTTGGAGTGCAACTTATCCAAAGTGAATAACAGGAAGGTGTTATTTCCCAAAAAAAGACATCACCTTTAGGGTGATAATTCACAATATTGGAATTAAAGTTGGCGTTAAATTTGAATAAAAATAATAATAATGTAAATAAGAAATAATTTCTTATTTTCACTCTCTCACGGATTTAGCTTAATGGCTGATATTCATTAAACCTGGTAGAGCTCGTGATAAACTAAACTCATGCGTAACGTAAAATAAATAATGTACTTTAAACTACTTCGTTTCTCCCTGTAATTTACCTATCCACAGTGTCATGTAGAAATCTTACCTTTGTGTTGTCCTTCCCAATATCAGCACCTATATATACCAGCTCACATCCTGAATCACTGAGTAGGTTAGGCTTACTTAGTAATTGATTACAACTTTGATTATTTTTATTGGAAAATTTCGCCAGAATATATAAAAAATAAACATTTCTCATTTTAAATTGTCCTTGAAATTTCAACTTAATAATAAATCTAATTTCACCAAAATTTTTACGAATTCCTTGGTCTAGGTGATGGCGGGGTAAAGTCCTAGCCTGCCTCACAAAGGGTCGCAGGCTTAAGTTCCACCTGGGTAGGTTGCCCCTATCTATAGCTATTAATTTATCGAAACTAGAAGATCGAGTGCGTTTGATTCTTAAGCTAAAAAAAACATTGCAAAAGGCCAATGGTTATGTTTCCGGTGGTAAAGGAATAAATAAATGAATATATGGACAAAATTACCAACGGTGGCGGTAGGGTAAAGTCCTCGCCTGCCAATCCGTAGGTCGCGGGTTCGAATCCCGCCTGGGTCGGTGGTCATCCAGGGCATGGATTTTTGTGATGTTCTATTGATAATGTTGCAACCCACGCTATAAAGGCCATTTTGTGCTGTTTGCGGGGAAGTGAGAAATAAATAAATAAATAAAACGGAACAATTTATGTTATATGAGCGCAAATGTTAAACCTGGAGACATTCATTTCAAATAAACAAAACACTATCTGTATTTTTTACGAAATAAATTCACTTTCGTTGTGGATGTAACGGCGATGCTGTGCTGCAGACATTCGCTAATTAAATTCACTGCTGTTTCTATCAATGGAAATTACCTGTTTTTGGTGCATCGAGTGCGCCGTGCCCTCATTGAGGGAAAAGGGTGGAGCGTCCTGAGCGGACTTTCGAAAGGACGAGCAAAAACATGGGTGCCTGTGCCAAGGGCAATCCAAGTAAGAGCAGCGAGTGAAAGGAAGCAGCAGGCATGCAAGTGGGAGGGAAACGTACGAGCGGAAAAAAAGAGTGAAAGTGAACGGAGAAAGGAGTAGGTGTGTTGGAGAGGTCATAGGTGAATGCTGTTGAACCGTTTCAATCTTAAAAAAGAACCAATAATAGCCGGAATCGACGTCGAGTGTCATGAGTAAAATTTATTCGCCTTCAACAATGATGCCGAGGGTTTAAAAATGAATGGCGGCAGTATCCTTATGACGAATAATGATCACTTTATCTCAGCTCTGAACTGACCCGTTACAAAGTTATTACCCTTTGAAAATTGCTGAGTCAGGCCTCCGAGTAAAAAATGAAAAATGACATAATTGCTAATAACTAAGGAACCATGGCCCATAAAGCAATGGTTAGTGTTTTATTTTGAAGAAAATTCATTTATGCACATTTTGACGTAACTTTCAATTATTTTGAAATAATAATAAACAATTAGGACTTGTTTAAACAATAAAAATTTGACAATATTTAGCAATTTATTATGAAAAAAGGCCACCTTTTATTTGCTTTAAAATTTCTGAGTGGGTAGTTTAAATGTTCTTCTTTCAATAAAAAAAATAAAAAAAGGTAGTATTTTTATACTTTTTGAATGAGAAACTTAAACTTTGTTTTTCCACAGATTTATTTTGGTTAAGGTAAATGACGGTAACCACGATCATGAGAAAAAAAGATACAGTGTCCGGCGTGATACGGTGGAAATCTTTGTTATTCAGCTTATTAAAAACACTTGTCTGCTTCCACAGTCTTTTATTTTCACCGACCATGGTTACGGCAACTTGATAATGGCACAAGTTGCCGAAACAATGGCTGGTGAAAATAAAAGAGTACGAGCGTGATGCGCCTTTGCTCTTTTCAATGCAGGTCCACAGAGGGATAGGCGCGATAGGGTTTCTAATTTTAAAATGTAGAAAAAATAAGGCAGGGTCTTATGTAAAAATTTTATTGGAATGTTCAAGTACAAATTGAGGTCAGAGGACCTCTTTAAACACAACATTGGAAGTAATTACACTATCCTCTGTTAAACGCACATGATGACTCATACTTGCGTTTCAACAGGAGACTTGAATGTGGAATCAGCCGCATTTTGATAAAAGTTATCTAAAGAATGCGAGATATTGTTGCAAATGAACAAATGTGTCAGTTTGTGCGCCGTTAACGTCAGGAATATTTAACGTTTTTTTATGCTGTTTTTAAATTATTTAAAAACCAATTTTAGGAAACAATAGCAATATTTAGGAAGTAATATATGCCGTCGCATGTTCTCTGATAAATTCTTTGCATTTTGGTACCTCATTTGTAGAGTTTGGTTGCGTATAAGTTGAGATAAAGGTATCTATACAGTAGAAATAATATAGAAGATGGTAACAGACAAGTGTTTTTAATTAGCTGACGATCATGAGTGTCGACGACACTATAAAAACAAATTTTAAGTTGTTCAAATTTTCTTTTAATTCCACAAATTATTTCCGGAAAGCACCAACTTCATGAATAACGGGGTTCAAACGCATTCTTATGTTTGTTAAAATAAACGTAGTGATATGAATCATGCATCAAATTAATGAGAAATTCATACAGTTTTATATGAAAGCCTGCAAGTGTTCAATGTGGGCACGCGTAAAGACGAATTGCGATTTCTTCCCAAAAGTTGATAAGAGCGTCTTGAGTATCTGTTGCAAGCTCTTTCCAGCCAATGGTGGCGAAAAAATTTGGTGCGCATGCGCATTGCTGCCAACAAACAAAGCTATGTAAGTTTGTCTTTCTTTTTTTGAATAATTTATGTGTTTAATTTATTTATAATTTATGAGTTAAGTGTACTAAATACTATTTAGCATTTTAACCTCAATATTAATTTTGAAATACCCGATACAGATGCACAAAAATAGGGTCCATCTGCTTCCAATTATTTTTTCAAAGTCAGATCAGTCATAAAATTAAAATCACCGTGAAAATTAATGAAAATGTTTTGCAACATTTAGGTACTTCGTTGAACCTCTTTACGACATAATCGCCGTTCCGACTCAGACTTGTTCGTAGTGTGTTATTTTCCCATATCCACACCATATAACATACTTGCCCGTGGTCTCAGCCAGCTCTTTACGCCGTCTTAAGCCGATCTGTGCTAAAATTCAGTCCCTTTATACAGTTTTCGTGTGAGCAAAGAGACGAAAATCAGAGGGAGACAAATCCTAAGTATAAAAATTCTTCCAAAATCACAAGATCCGCTTGCTGAGCAAGATCATCTGTTGACACTTACAGTCTTTCCTAACCCCCTGCATCATTAACGTGTCTACGTCTTGTTTCAAAGATCCGGAGTCATTACGCACATTTCTGTCGGTATGGTATTCGGAGGAGGCGACCGACAGCTGAGGTCATATGCGCCATGAGGAAGGGTACGGAGGAAAGGTTGGAGAGATACCCGGCGTCGGCATTAGCATGCTCTTAACGAAAGGCGCCAAGGGGACCACGGTTTAACGTCCCATAAGACGGACGGAGTGTTGCGCTTGAAATGTCCTCTGCACAACACTCAAGCAGGGCTCTGGTAATCTTTGAAAGTTCTCTGCCACTGCCGGGATTTGAACCCGAGACCGCCGGGTGGGAAGCCAACACTCTAGCCACCACACCAACCCGATCCCCGCACAATGCTGTCATTCATGAAAGTGCCACCGTATACATTACTCACTCGTTGATGAATTCCGTCATCAATGCAAACATTAGGATAAAGAAATCAAACTACACCACACACACAGCTGGTGGGAGGTACTGTTTTAGTAGATATGTTAAATGTGCTCATTGCGCGCTTGGAGCGAATAATGTTTACATTAAGTATTCCTAGAAATACTGCGCTACGTATTTGCGCAGAGATTTATTGTTTTTTTGGTTGTGATTCTAATTTCGCGACCAATGAGACCTTGAAAAAATAAACCACGAATATCAAAATTATTTTTGGGCAAAAATATTGCAAAACTGAAGATGTACGCTAAAAAAATGACCTGCAATATTTTTTATTTATCTCTATATCACTCAAAAATTTTCATCGTTTCCGTAGACCTTTTTGTGGGCGTTTTGCTGCTGTGGGTTTTTTCGCTGAAGGATATTGAACCCTTATCCTCATGTTTTTTCCCGCAAACAGATCTTTGTTACACAAAATTTTCACACATATTTGTTTTTTTTTTTTGACATTTCAAAAATAGTGTATATTGTATATCTTTTGTATTGTAAAGGTTTATATACCATTTTTTAATATGTTTGCATTGACGCTATCGAGGGGTTGGTTGGAAGAGGGGAATTCTTAGTCAGTCTCAACCTCGCCCGAATAAAGGCATATCATTATTATTATTAGACCTGGTATGGATCACCCACGCAAATTAAGGGCGGGTTTAATGAAATCAAAGGTATCAGGTGAGGTTTCATGGGCAATGGATAATAATTTAAAGTAAACCGAAAATGTGTTGTTCCCCACTTCAATAAATTTACCATACTTCTAGTGTTGGCACTTAATAGTTTCATCTTCAGGTACTTAGATGGCTTATTTACGTTCCGAAGCTCGTTGTACGGTGAATTTGGTTGTGCAGAAATATATTCGATTTTAATTCACATGCATGCATGGCTAATTTCCTGTCGTTATACAGTTATTAGCTAAAATACATGTTACCGCTTCATCAAGTGGAAATCTATCAAAAATCCGCTGCTCTGCAGTTTTCATTTCGTAACCTTTGCCGAAATGCATAGTTGAAGGACAACATTAGATCGGAATTTGAAATTTTAGTAAAGAAACCTCTTTAAAAATTCAACTTTGGCTTCTCAACGCAGGAGGCTAAAAAGAGGGAGTGAGTCCTTTCACGAAGAGCAACCCGAAGATTATCATGTCTGATGAGCCCAAGATCGCTGATCATACAAATGCTGAACGGAGCTCATCAGAAAATACCTCGTCGTCATTTTGGAATTTTAGTAAAGAAACCTCTTTGGAACTGAAAATTTGGCTGATCAAATGAAACGCTAGTGAGGTCTGCGTTTTTTTTATTTGTACGTCTTTTTTAGGCATAATCAACCAACCCGGTCAAAAATTTATAAAAACTATAAATATTTGAAAGGAACCTCTACGGATTGTTTACGTTCATTGGAAATGAAACTACAATTGAAATTTGCAAGGGAGAAAGTGAAAGGAGTCGGAATATTTCAGACATCATAGAGGAATGCAGTGAAACTAAGGCCTATTTTAATGCTTACGGAAATAAGGCTATTGAGCAGTCGTGATATACACTCAGGCATTTGCTAAAACGCGTTCAAACAATTCAGCGAGAGGTTAAAATTTTGCACATATGTTTTGCCTCCGCAAAATTTACCGAAAAACATAAAAGGATGATATCTGAAAAATAGTTTGAACAATAGAAGAATTAGTGAAGACATCTTGGTGAAAGTTCCAGAGAGGCTGCTCGAATGAATAACTTGTTTGCTCAATTATTAGCTTGTACTTTGGTAGTATTTCATCATTCCTCCGTAAACAGAGCATATTACAAAGCGATAATTTAAATACCAAAAGTTAATATCATCAAAAACTTTGAAAAATTTAATACTCAAAGCAACCTGCACACCTAAATCATTGCTATAGGCAGTCAAAATGAACAAATATACAATTCAAGTCAAAGAGAGAATACTTTAGTGGAGAAATGGGAGGTTTTTTTTAGTATTTTACATTGGGATGCAGTGGAACCGTTTTAATTATTTAAAATATTAATGACAAAAATGCATAAGTCATGGTAGAAAACTTTCCTGTGTGGTGAAAATATAAAATAAAATTATAGGAGTATTGGAATATGAATGTAAAATTGTTTTATCATTGAAATTTACTGTTTTAAAAGCTTTCTGATAAATATTATTTTGAGATATACAAGGCCAAAGGATGAGGTGAATAACCAATACCGCTCCCTTTCATAATGGAAGATTGGACGTTTTCATTGCCACAGTTTAAGGGGAAAAAGTGAAATCTTTAGAAATCTTGTCCCTGACAGAAATGAGAATCAGCACCTTCAGACCGAGAATGAGACGGCTCGAATAGTTATGGCCGAAGGTCTGCTTTAGGTTTGAATGGAGTTTTATTTTTCTTTAAGCTACTAAGAAACTTCGATGAATCTCTAAGTTACTATGCATGAGAATCATTTTTAAATTTATCAACTTGTGCAATGAAAAGAGAATATCAGCTATACCTCTTTGAATATTAAATATTTATGTCAGGGTATTTGTTCCAGTTGCACCTAAATTCATCTCGAGCTCATGAACTATAACCTTACAAGCAATAGTCTCACGAAATAATTTAGTGCAGCTCTGCTTAGTTCATAGCACAACGCAAGTTTCTAGCACGCTACGAAAGACAACAGTTTAGTCATGACTTTTTATGACGTATTGAAGCCCAAAATTAAATCGATTAAAACTCTTTAACTCCATCCATGCCCTGTTTTCCGGATAAACTCTTTGGTTGGATAATATACCCATTTGCGAGTGTCCAGAATTTACTTTAACAAAGCTGGAAATTTTTCGATTTCCCGCGATGAGCTTAATTGATACCGCGGAATGTAATTTTGCCAAACATGTTGAACTGTTACAATATACTTGGTTCGAGTCATAGCTACAAAGATGCTAACAATTAGTAATGGAGACAATTGGTAAGAGTAAATAATTTGATCTATTAATTTCATCATAGCAGTCGTCGCAAAGAGAGATTTTAATCCTAAAGCCACTGATCCAGCATTTAAGCCTTATCTCAAACGCACTTTATTGCATACATTTTATGCCAAGGAATGTTAATATTTGCAGGAATAGAGTAAAAAATAACTTAGAGAGGTTTTTTAAGATTAAGGCATTCGCAGCCCTCAGTGGGTACGTAATTTTTTAGTAAGCGAAAAAAGAATTAATAGTGTTCAGTCGATTAGCTAAAGATTACCCAGAGATGGATTATATTTTCGTGCGCGGTCGCCATTGTGTAATGTAACAATGAATCCATTTTAACTGTGCTAAAATTAATCCATTATCCATAATGTCTCTACTTAATCATGATGTGTATATTTCTCGGAATATAGGTATACATCTGAAGTTGATATTGTTATAATTGTTCTGTGTATGTATTCAAACTCACCTTATCGTGTCTCTTAAGGGTAAGCAAAAATCCGATTTTATGAGGCGCTCTCATATAATCTTACCCGCGCGTTATCCCGAGAAAAGTTTTTACATGTTGTTCGCCGGGAAAGTGTTAAATCTTACATAAAAATCCGATTGATTGTGGAAACGAGTTTACTTTGTGGAAATTCATTGTTTCAAGATATGAACAGCCGTGTTAAATTTCCATACTTATTATTTATCTAAACCTGTTTTAACGTTAATGCATACGTCATTTTACCCCACCTACCCCTTCCGACAATATTATATATCAGCTAGCTGCTCGTTTTTTAGACATCTCTTGAAAATGACGTATGTATAAAAGTTGAAACTGGTTGAAATAAATAAATCAGTGTGGAAAACTAATAGGGCTTTTTCTGTCTTCGTACCAAGCAATGTTAATCTTTAATATATAAAAGGATTGTGAGAAAGAGAAAAGATTCCATGGGATAGTCTGAGAGGCAGACGTCCTTATCCCTCCCTGATTTCTCTCTCAGACACAGAGATTGAAAGGTATTCAGGGGATGAGGAATAAGGTGAAGTGGCACATCGAATTCTACGAGATTGAAAAGGGGAGGAAGAGAAAGGGTTGATTGGTGAAGGGGGAGCGTTGGGGGATGATATATAAAGGGAGGCCCTTGATGAGGCATTAATCCGAGCCATGAAGCACCACCTCTTGTCCTCTCACACACCCTTGATCTTTAGTTACGCCGCCGGGGGTCAATGTCTTCTTCGTCTGCTGGGGAAGTTTTTACTCTTTTACTCTGATTCCATGGAGTGCATGTTTTTTTCGAGGTCTTAAATCTTTATCCTACATTTCGCCTACACTTTTCCACCCTCTCTTCCACTGTACCATAAAGTGGGGTTACTTGAAACGGCGGGTTAACTTGAAATGATATGGTACTACTTTCGTGTTTAGTTTAGTAACATTTGCCAGTGTACAAATGAGTACTGTGTGCTCTTGCAGTGGATGATTTTTTTGACTCTAGAATACTGCTAAGATTACGCTGAAACGAGACCTTTAAAAATAGGTAAGTGTCAAGTTTTCCCATCATTTCATGTTACTCCGGTTGACGGTACTTTACCTTTGTTTACCCTCCTATGCATCCAAGGTTCCTATGCTTGATTTTTTGTCTATTAATTCCAAAATTTCACCGATTCCTATTCTCATTAAGAGTTTCTATGTAAAAGCGATCACTTAGTGGTGCTCGAGTGCCACTAAATGGACATGCTTGCATGTTAAATTAAATACACGGTTGCATTTTTAAAATACCGAGTAAAATCCTTTTGCCTGCAAGCAGCAACTAAGTAGGGAACATTATCCTTTTAGTTACGCTGCCGGGGGTGAATGTCTTATTTGCCTGCTGGGGAAGATGACCGATTCTCCTCTGATTCCGTCGAGCACATGGTTTTTGCGAACTCTGAGATCTTTTTCATAGATTTTGCCAACGATTTTTCTACTTTTCTGTTATTCTTTCTCTTTTTAAAACTACGTTACATCCACGATTCTTATCCTTGATTTTTTGTCTATCAGTTTCAAAATTTTACTGAATCCTATTCCTATGCTAATGTATGCTATGAATTCTAATGTAAAGTTAATCACTTGATGGTGCTCGGAGGTCATTAAATGGTCAGACTTGCATGTGCAGTATCAAATATTTGAAATATCTCGTCAAATCCTTTCGCTTGTAAGCTGTAAGCAGTGTAGTTTATCCCTTTCGTTGCGCTATTGGACTCGACATCTTTTTCGTCTTTGGGGGAATTTGGTCGCCATTTTCCTCCACTTCCATCTGACTTCCATCTTGTTTTTTCGATCTCTGAGAACTTTCTTCTCTATCGCCTACGCTTTATTTATCCTCTCTATCTTTTAGTATAGTCTTTCTTTTACTTTCGTATGCTTCCACGATTCTTATGCTTGTTTTTCGTCCATTAATTCCTAACATTTACCGAATCCTATTTTTATTTAGATTGCCTTTGTAAAGTTAATCACTTAGTGGTACTTGAAGGTTATCAAATGTTCGTACTTTCATGTTCAATTAAATACATGATTAAACTTAAAAAATACCGATTAAAATCCTTTTGCTTGTAAGCAAGAAGAAAGTTTCCTCATTTATCATATTAGTAACGCTGGCGGCGCTCAATGTCTTCTTTATATGTTGCAGATGTTGGACAGGATTTTCCTCTGATTCCATCGAGTATATTGTTTCTTCGAGCCCTGAAATACTTGTCATATATTTTGCCTAAGTTTTTTCTACCCCTCTGATGTACTTTGTCCATTTTTAACCTCATATACATCCACGGTTCCTATGTTTGATTTTTATTCTACCAATTCCAAACTTTTACCAAATCCTATTCACACGAAGAGTGCCTACGTAAAGTTGATTATTTGGTGGTGGTCGAAGGTCATCAAGGGGTCATACTTGAATTTCCATGTAAACATGTGATCACATTGTAAATATAATGAGTAAAATCCTTTTCCGTGCAAGTTGTTAGTAAGTTGACTATTTTATCCTATTAATTACGCTGGTGGGATCAATTTATTCCACGTCTGGGAGGAAGATGGTCATCATATTCCTCTGATTTTATCAAGGGTTTGGTTTATTCGAGCTCTGAGAGACCTTAAATTTTTTTATCTCTCTCCTGTTCTTCCTCCTTTTTTTTACCTCTTATTCTACCCTTTCTATGCTTGAATTATTTCAAGCGATTCAAAATATATACCTTTTCCGATTCTTTCGGTTCCGATGCTGTTTTTAAAAAGTAATATATTGTTCACTACACAGCGACAGAGAATTACTCAGTAAAGTTATTCCTTCGCAAAATTGGGTGATAAAGGTGATTTTTTCAATTTAAATGACACGTGGGGCTCCACGATGAAGTCGAGATCTGAGATTATTGTCCTCATTAGACAGCAGAAGGACGAAATATTGAAGACTGCCCGGAGAAATAAATCGCAGCCTCTATGGATTTAGGACGCCCAAATGTTGTATAATATACTTGAGTATGTACTGAGAGCTGAAGGTGAATTTATTCGATAGATTGAAACAACTGTCGCATCATCATCTAAATCATCTAAATCTTCGGAGAAAATATATCGTATAAAAAAATGTACATTTTAACATTGGTCACCATGTTGGCAGAATCTTTGTTTCTTTTAATCATACGTATATTTTTCCCATTAATCCTCACATTTATTTGTTTGAGGTACTTCAACATGTCCTTCACATATCTGGGAACTGGTTAGCGTTTATAAATAAAATATCGGCTCTAAGACAACATTTCGTCTACTTTAAATTGCTATTGTGATGTTTGAAACGGCTTAAATAAAGAAGTTAGAATTGCTTACAATGAAATGTACATGAAAAATAAGCAGCCGAACCAATGATATTGAACTTGTTGAAATAAATGACACCAGTGTCTTTTTTCTACGCTGTAAATTCCAAGTCCATATAGGTTGCATGAATATTGAAAAGAGTGGTCAAGAGATAAGATACTAGGAAGTTTTTTCGTTTTTTTTTTATTTCTTCCAACTCCTCCAAGGGTTTCGTCCATTCAATTCTCTCTTGTCTTCTCCTCCTTATCATATTCATACTCCTCTTATTTTCTTCCCTCCCCAGAGCTGGATTTTCCTTCGTAGATATCTCGAGATGATATCTGCTCCTGTCCATATCCGCTGATCCTATCCTCTTTCCCTTGTCTTACACAGTCTGGTCTCTTTTTTCTCTCTCTGCGCAGTATTCCATTGCCTCGGAAGAGCGCTTGCCTCTTGAGAGAATCCCTGTTATCACCGATATTCGCCCCTTTCGCTTTCGTGTTCCGAGCCGAGTTCGTGTGATGGTTTGGTGGGGAAGTGGATTGTCCCTTCTCGAAATTTCATGGCTCTGTGCACCGCCCCTTATCTTACTGGATGGCATTCTGTTCCTAGTATATCTCTAGCAAAACGCGGCAGATTTCTTACCCGTGTGCATTTCTTCACGTTTGTTTGGTAAAATTCCCAGTCAAAATATTGATAGTTTACATACAGATATAAAACATTGAACGCTATCCGAATGGAAATTACATTACATTCCAAACTCAATCACTGATAAATAATCAAAGCCGCCAAAAATATATTAACATATGTGGTTGTTAGAGAAAAAAATCCTTTCCCTAGTTTTCCCCTTTGTGTCCCACACAGCACGATCATTCCCTTGAATAAGTGACTAGCTGTCAGTCACGAAACGTCAGGGCAAAGTCTGATGTACAACGCGGCACACACCCGCATGGCACTTTTTAATCATGATGAGCAACAAAAGCTTAAATCAAGAAATACCAGGCAGAGTGGTTCATTTTATATTCTCTTAGTTCGAAAATTAAACTTAGGCTGCTAAATTATTATTCATGCATTTTTATATGTAATATTTTAGAGATGAAAGAACAAAACACACTTATTACCTCGCCACTTTTATCATGAAAATACAGGCACAAATTTTATGATTACTTAAGTGCATTTGCTCTTGAGAAATGATGTACTTATAAGACCCTTAAAGATCATTTTTGTTCAATATATACGAGTGATTATTCAATAAAATACTCGCATGAACCAACGATTGCCGTACGTCACCATGAGTTGCGGATATCTATAACACGATAACAATCATCGAAATTGAACATTAATAATAATTCCTGTTTCTCATGAATATTTAGTTTTTTCCTAGTTAACTCCGCTAAACTAATTCTATAATTCTAGCAGGTCCGGCTGGACCGAACATTACCAAATACAATCCGAAGATTAGTGTGACGCAGCTCTTCTATCAGTTCTACTAAGTTATATATCACAGTAAGCAAGTAGTTTTTTTCATATCCTTCATTGCCTGCTCAATATGTTTCATCTTCGTTTTACCATTCATTTCGCTCATTTTTTGTTATGCAATGGGGATGGATAAGCAATAAAACATGATAAAATGAAAATAGAGGCGATGAGAAATATGCCTGCTCGGCTATTTCTTTGTCACGTACGGCTCCAATGAAGAAAATGGACGATCACTGCAATATTTACCCTTTAAGGCACTAGATAAAGTAAGAGAGACAATGTGCAAAATGATAGGGTTGCCCGGGACCATTCAAGTTATTTATTCACGATATTCAAGATTTTCGAATGACTAAGTAACAGAGAGGTGCTATTTCGCTCTTGACTGGCCACACCTTGAGTATACAGCAAGGATAAGGGATCTCACGCAGAAATAATAATTTATCCGTGAACTCAGTCAAATGCAAAGATAAGCTTCTTGAATCTTCAAGAACTACTACGGACATAAAGAAAGCGTTAGCCAGAAGTTAAACGAATGACGCTGGTAGCGGCTAGAGACTCGGAGGCTGCACGCCAGACTTAAGGCCGTATCACACTAGCGACTGCGGCCGGCGCTGCGGCTGCGACCGCGACTGCGACTGGCCCGTCGACCAATCAGAGCGAGGCAGTCGACGCATCGACTGCGACTCCGAAGAATAGCCGACCGGCTATTCTTCTGAGTCACAGTCGCAGTCGCAGCCAATCAGAGAGCTCCATTTCAATCTCGCGCGCTTGCGGCAGACGTGTTTGTTTGTTTTGGTTACCGTAGCGAGGGAAGTTCAAGAAGGTTATAAGATAACGCTGAGATAATTTCGGATTTTTAAAGTGAAGGTGGGAGCCCAGTATATTGGATATTGCACCCGAGTACACAGGTGAATGAAAATGAAGTACGTTTTAACATATTTTAGGAACAATTTCAACAATTGCTGCTCTCTATCTATTCTTTGGGCTTTCGTAAACAAACATGTCACAAGTAGGAACGTTCATACGTGCGCATGCGCGATCGTAGCGTCGGCCGCAATGTGTGATGGGGTGCAGTCGCAGCCGCAGCCGAAATCGCGGTCGCAGCGGCGGTCGCAGTCGCTAGTGTGATACGGCCTTTAGATTGTTTGGGCCACTGAGAATAGATATCTTTTAGAGCGACACGGAGAACATCACATTAGAACTACTCTAAATTTTTACAGGACCGTCAGAAACGATAAATTAAGGAATATATTTCGCCGAACGGATAGGTATAAGAATTCTTTTTTTCTCCAGGACAGTAAAGGACTTTAATTTAGTGCTATGTGGAACTTCCTTGAATCTTTCCCTTTTTTCCAAACACCCCCGCTGCAAACCCATTGAGGTAGCTTGCGGGTTGGTATATTAGATGTAAATTTTGTTGTAAGCAGAAATGACATAATAACGGACTCTATGGACAGTCAGAGATTGGTGACCGGCGCAGTCGACCTTTAGGTCTATTCATAAATTAGATGGAAAAAATATGAGTACGACAATTTTATCTCTCCTCTTCTTCCTCTATATCAATATTGGGTAGTAAACTTAGATTATTGCAGACGACGACGTAGTTCACATGGAAATCCGTTACAGTAAAGATTGGAATGAACTAACGAGCGACCTTAATACAATCCAAGCATGGTACGATGCGTGATGGTTAAAGTTAAATTTGATAAAATACGTTGAAATGAAATTTTGATGAAAGCAACTCCCCAGAATATCGTTATTTCATTCAGGGTTCCCTAATAAGAGACTGTGGGATCGATTAACTTTCTCAAATTTAGACTAACTTTTGCTATCGCGAAATAAACATATTCGGGAACGGTAAATTACAGGTCAAGCTAATATTTAATTGGAATTTTTTCATATGAATACTAGGAAAGTGCGGCGATAAAACGAGATAAATGAGGTAAATCTTCAAACCGCCTTTGGAATACGCTGTCAGTGTTTGGGATCCCATTAAATAGGATTAAAAACACAGCTGGAACGTGTAAAGAGAAAAGAGGCCAGGTACGTGAAAAGCCGTTACAATGGTCTTGTTAGTGTAACTGACCTCTTAGATAAACTCGCATGATAATCACTGTGTAACCTTACTCTGAAAACTAGATGGAATCCATTATGTGAATTCCAGAGCAGTTTATTTTCCGACGAAGTTAGCCAAATCTCACGGACGCTAGCATACTTCGGTAGATCAGATCATACAAAAATAAAATAAAAAAAATGACCTTAGAACAGATAAATTTAGAATGTATTGGCGTTTCTTCCGCCTTCGATAAGAGACAATAACGGCACCATTAAAACTAAAAAAAAGGCTAGTTGACTAGTTTCTTACTTATGTATTCCTTAATGCATATTTTGAATTTTCCTATAACATCTAACAGTATGTTTTGCATGCTATAACTTCATTGGTTGATTGCCTCATTAGCAATATAGAGATTAATCCCATAGCCTATTTTTCAGTTTTAGCATGCATGTTGTGTAGTGCCTGTTCGTGGAAGTAAACTTTCATCCCCTGGGATGGTGCTGTGAATGATGTATGTTAGTGATGGTTGCATATAGGTGAGGGTTCGACCCCTGCGAACAACCCTGTATGTAGCTTTCAGGGTAATATGTAGATGTAGGAATTAAGTAGCAAGGTAGCGTAGCTACCCCAACTTAATCCGCAATCAATCGAGGAAGTGGTTCGCACCATAGTCCAAGTATATCGAGGCGAATGAATCCTGCTGGAGTGAGAGGGGTTCGCTGAATGCGTTGGCAGTCTCACGGTTCGCCCGTGTGCCCAAGTGGTCGTTTGAAGATGAGTAGACGAGGCGAGGGTGAGAGGAGTGGTTTTGAAAAGGCCCTATCGGAGCCATTGAGTCGGGCCCTGAGAGTTTAATTAGCGGAGTGAATGACAGAGATTTGGGGAGAGATATTAAAGAGTGAAGATTGGACGGGGTAAGGTGGTGAGTGAATGGAAGGGCATCTTTCGTCGTACGCTGCGGGCGAGGGGCGATGGACGGGTATGGTTAGTTTCATACGCTTGGCACGGCTGGCTCGGTATCTGTGATTTGATGCTTGGACTTGCGTATCGTCCTTTTAACCGTTAAATCACCCGTGTGTATCGAGTGAAATAATAGTGAAAGATGATGCATGCTTCTTGCTCAATTTGTCTCCTTTGATAAAAACTGCAAATGGTAATTTCCACACTTTAGCTATAAAACTATACTTTCATATGAAACTTCACGTTCTATGTCATTTTTAAGGTAGGTTTTCAACAAAGGATGTTAAAACCATGTTGGTAGTTTTTATATTAAATGGTGCAGATTGCCATTTGTAGTTTTTAATCATTGAAGTCTCACATTTCCACCAAGTGAATCCTGAAACGATTTTAGGCGTTGTCTTCTTTGGTTACAAACAGAATTAATCCTTGACGAGCTTATTTGATGGAATTTCTCATTTATTTTTTTATTCTAATGCCACCGAAAACAGGTCTGTATGACCTTTTATATCGAGGTTTTTCAGCATGTTAACAATTTTAACGTGCATAAAAAACTTGTCCTGGATAGGGGTAACCTACCCAGGCGGGACTCGCACCCGCGTACTTTATTTTGGCAGGCGAGACTTTTACCCTGCCACCTCCGAGGTCGGCATGAAATAGTTTATAAAATGATGTCGTATTCCCACAGTTTCATTCTCTCTAACCGGTTCCAATGCTATTGCGTCATTAACTATTCAAGGGGTTATAACATCGACGACTACCATTCTCACATATATATGTACCCTGAACCAGATGAAGGTAGAGGATTGACGCGAAGAGGTTGGGGAGGAAAGCATGTTTAATATGCTCTTAAACAGTGGCGCCGACTCCATGGGGCCTAAGGGGGCACAAGCCCCTCAAAAATTTGTTATGGATGAGAGGAAAAAATGTGTCAGGCTTGTCGATTTTCCCCGGAGTGCTAAGATATCGAGATTCGAGTTATCAGGGTTCCGATGTTGATCATATGACTCTTCTAAAATGCTTAAAAAACTTAAAAATCATACTTATAAAATTTCCCGGGGCAAGATCCTCGGTTAGGGCCCCCCAATATATTTTGTTAGTCGGTATCGCTGCTCTTAAAGGAACTATACGCTCATACCTCCCTCTCCAGACTTTTTCCCTCAATCCACTCCCTTCATCTGGTTCAGGGTATAAATATGTGAGACTGGTGGCCCTTGGTATTTCTACCTCTTGAAAATGACTCAATAGCGTTGAAACCGGTAGAAAAGAATAGAACTGTAAACGAATGAGGCTTATATGTGATCAGATTTCCCATAACAAAGAATAAAAGTGCATGCACTATTCATGCTTGAACAATAAATATAAAAATGATACATGACATAATTTTATTGGCAATTAGAAGGAAAAATATTGCACGCAAAATTATATGATGAGAGTATATGGTAATAATCAGCGGGAAGAGAAATATCACACATAAATTTACAATACCATTATATATTATAATAATGAATTAGATTTTTTCGTCGAAAGTTGTGTGTAACTTACATCCTCCGTTAGTAAAACTTGTTGCCTTCACTTGAACCATCTGCTTAACTAATCGAACAAAATTTCTTTTTGCAAAATTTCGAAGTTTAATGTCGATCTTTCGTACCCAATTGGCATTATTCACTTGTTTTCTTTCGTATAAACTTCACATATATATATATAATGCCTTTCAGATAAAATTGTACTTCTATGTAATTTTACATGTTCTTTATAAATTAGCGTTTTTCTGCGGGCTATGACTTATTTAATTAGATTCCTTTGAACGTTCATTCTCTCCATTTATATGTTATCCGAATATCTCCATCATGGTTCATCAACTTTGTGTGTAGTCTGTTATCATAGCGATACTGTAAATATTCACTTAAACCAATGTACCACATTACTCACTGGCTAACAATGAGTGCGTAAGCTTTGTTCTTTAAGAGTTAATCGATAATAATTTTATGGGTAGTTACAGAGCGTGAATACCGTCTGATTTTAATCTATCGCCTCATCAACAACAGTTCTTGGAAATTTCATTAGAATTGTAGCTCCGGTTGAATGCGGTAGACCGGTCGAGTTTGATTAGATCGGGCGTTCCGGGTACATTAAATCAGACACTGTTTTCTCTCACGAGAAATTAGATCGACGATCGCATAGGCCCTCAAGAGAAACACGACACCAGCAATTCATCAATTCAACGGACGCCTTTCCCGTTTGAATTACGAGAAGCATAAATGCCGGCGTAATTCAAACACGCACGTCACACTTTGGGCGGCCCAGTAATGTGCCTAATTGAATGGATAATCCATAGAACGAAGAGGAATGCTCGCTGAATTAAAAGTAGGAACCCTTCATGATGGAAGTTTGATCCTCTCTAATGGGAGACATTATGCACCAAAGAGTGGTCTGGTCCCTCGGCTAATTAGATGGAATTCGGAACAGCAAAGGAGATGTTTTAGCCTTCCGCTATGATCCCTGCGGATTGATATCCCCATACACCCTTGAGTTATTTTTCCGGCTTACCCTCCAGGCCCTTTTGTTTCCCGAAGCTCAACTTCCAATCTCGGTTTTGATACCCTTAATCGTAAATTATCGTTCCGCCAATTTATACATCTATCATTTTGACTGGCTTCCTGAAACGTTATTGGAAACGCGCGTCGCAGATTGAAAACGATTGGTTTTCATGTATGAGCTTCGAGCCGCAGTCCTGAAATTGATCGCTTCCCTTATTCGTGTTTTCGTTCGGGATACGTGCCGAAGGCGAAATTATTTTTCAATATATGAGTGAACGATATTGCAAATTTATTCTAAAAATTGGAAGAGTAAGGAATATTTTGATTCTGAAGCCCACATGTGGAAGCACAGTACTCTTCGCTCAGTCTGATTTTAGAATGATTCTGAGGAACACTCAAGTGAATAGCTATGATGTAATAATTGAATTTTCTGGTATATTTAATAGACTGAATTTGTGAGAAATTCGAGTTTGGCACTTCTGTAGTGACTGTATTATATCATTAACAGTTTATCTTAATCCACATACTACCCCACAAGCCGCCTAAAAAGGCGTGTGGCAGGGGACACCATAGGACAACAGCCATCTACGCATAAAAAGCGAATTCTCAAACAAAATTACGACTAGCATATATTAAAGCCCTTTATAGTTCGGGGGAAAAACGAATTCTCATATCTATCCGTTCGTTTAAATATCTATCTTACTTTTTCGCTTCAGTCGGACTTGGGGCTCGAAATGTTATCTTCTCCGTATCACCCTTAAAGATATCTATTTTTAATTGCTCAGGCAATCTAAGCCTAAGTCTCCAGCGGCTCCCATCCTTATTCGCTTAACATCCGGGTAACGCTGTCTGTAAGCCCGTAGCAGTTTTAACGTACCAAGCAGCCATCCTTTGTCTTTTCACGCAGCATTTTACCTGGGATCAGGTAGTTATGGTGGCTTAGTTCTTCCCCGCCATTTGTGTCATTACGTTTTCAATGTATTTATCCGAGACCTACCATTGGCGTGTGTGCTATCCACTTCAACCCCAACGACTGTCTTCATTAGGCCATAATTCCACATGATTTGGTCTGTTGAGTCATTCAGTCTCTTTCTCAAGGTGTTCTTCTTACTTTTCATCTTATGTTCATATCACTTCCTCTTTACCGTTATAAGTTTGCATAACATTTAATGTATTTCAATAGAAGGGCAGTACATAAATTAACACGTTTAAGTGTGCACTCGTTTTGCAAAAAAAATAATTCGGGTAATGTTGTCCAAAAAATCTTATGAACACTCATTTCCGTTGCTTGCGGCCCTAAAATTGTATTTATTAAAAGTCCTAAAATTGTTTCATCCCAGAAAGAGCAATATCTCGAGTGTACCTGATAAATATTATTTAAGGAGTAAGTCATTTGTTGTAACAAACAGACCAAGATTAACATTATATAAAAAAGTCTTTCTTTACATGAGGCCGTAGATATTTAATTTACTGCCCGCTATAGTTAAAAAAATACATCCCTAAATAAAATGCTAAGACTTGCCAAAGACTGGCTTTTCTCTCAAGGAATAATTGAAAATTTATTTAGACGACATTTCTTTAGAACACTTATGCAATATTTACTGCATTATTTTGTTTCATACATTTTTGTTATTTGATGGTGGCTTAATTCTGGTCTTACTACCTTGGAGACCACGTAAAGCTCCTTCTATGTGTTATCTTTGTTATTCAGCTGTAAAATCAAAATGTAGAAGTAAATAAATTATTATCATGATAGATAAACTTTTATGATTCATCTTTACATAACAATGTAAAATTCATTCACACGATTCGTGTAACAATTTCACCACATTTTATTATTCTCTCCGTACCTTAGATGCGTGCATCCCAATCTACTTGAGTAAATATCCACTTGAGGAAATGAATTAGCATGAATGAAAGATATTCACTCTTTTAAGTAAAATGTGCAGTGTACTTTACTCGATGGAAGTTTATAAAGAAAAGAAAGGGGGAAAAAAGTTTCATTCATAATGCTGAATCACTGATTTCCAATGAGTAAATGCGAATTTATTTTCCATAATTGATTGTACAGAACATTTAGGGTCCACCGTTTTTAGTAGAATATGAACATTTTTACAATCCAGTCATTTTCGTCTTTAAGAATAATATTTTTCGTCATTGCACCGCTAAGATGCGTCGGATGGGTTTGTATTCACTTCTGACCACCAACCGTTGCTGAAATAATGTTTCGAGGACGGCAAAACTCAAATACATGGAAACAAATCACACTTTGTTCGCCCTCTGTGTACACTTTTTTTTTGAATCATGATCACCAAAATTCTTCTTTAAAATACACAGACTTTTTGTATGAAACTTGAATATTTACTAAAGTCTGTATTTCTCGTGCAATTTAAGTTTTAAAAACATGTTTGGATAACAACACTGACGGGATAATGGCAATATTTTCCAACATGTAACATGAGATTTTAATTCTCCAGTCAAACCAGTTCGCATTTTTTATGACACAGCAAGAAATTTACTCGTCAATTTACTCCAATTTTTTGACATCTTACAAGGGTCGCTAACTTCTCCTTAGATCGTATCTGAGAAAAGAATATTCGCTTTGAATAATGTGACATCTATGAACCTCTGCTTTTTCGATTTTCTTAATTCACCTCGAAGTCACTCGATTGTTAAAAATCTCATTTTCACGGGAACTTTTTTTAGGTACACGTAAGACTCCCGTTTGGGTCATGAGCTTCGTAAAACCTCTCAAAAATCGATTTTAATTACTATAATCGATTATTCACAAATTCTTGCTCATCGATATCAGCATTTACATCGATTTTCCGATACTTAATCTTCGACTACGATCATTCAACCTTACATCACTCGCTCCATAATTAAGCGCTCTCACATTTGCATTTTAGCGTAATCATTCCCTATTTTCTGCACTCAAACATTTCACGCACAATTTAACCAAAAGTGACCCCAGCACAATTTGGCAAGCACAGCTGTACATCAGTCACACTCTTTACTCCACAAATTTCACTCGCACTTCGAATTATTCCAATCGTAACCCTTGCTTCCGTAAAAAATATTCCTTTCAGCTACTGAGGGACGAAATTGATTCAGTTTTATATCGAAGTACTTGTGCCTTCTTCTTTTTTTTATCTAAGCTTCCGTTGAATATTCACGGAAGCACAAAAAGTGTATGCCAATCATGAGTTCTGTTTTATTTTCTCATCAGAAGAATCAGTAGTGTAGCTGTATCAAGAGTTCTCATCAAAATTTCACCTTACAAAGATGATTCTTTGATGTCAGCTGCTGTAGAAAAGGTTTTTGAGCAACCGTAAAGTAATATTATTTGGAACCCATTTGAACTTGCTTGATATCAGATTGATCGAATTTGTCACCTTCACAATTTCAAATCCTCTTTTATTTACAAAGTCCAGTTGCTTTCACCTAGCAGGTCTCGTGGGCTCATGATCATCGAATATTTTCCGAATAATCTTACGTTATCATATCGGGGAAGAGCACCGTTTTAAACACTCGTATTGATTTAAACTGTGAGAGGTGACTTTGAAGTGCTGTATGTCTCAAATAATAACTGAAGACTATCTGGTTTACTTCCAATTTATAGTTGGTACATGCAAATAAATACGTTCAATGGCTTTCCGTCATCTTCTGGCACTGTAGTTTTATGCCTATGGTAATTTACCGGAAGATAAAGGAAAATCCCACAATGTATCCATAACATGCAACTCTAAAATATTGGATGTTTCTAGGATAATCTTCCTTCATTACTCGTATTGAAATTTCTTCCACAGCTTTGACCTTCATGACGATCAAGCATAGCAGAACTCATCCCATTCTCAGAAAGCCCCGTAAGTTGCTACTCATTCGACTACTTACATGTTCGTACTGCCCACATCTTTACGGGCTATTCTTTTCGACCACTTCCCCGTAATATGGCACTCCTCTCGAAGAGGGAATCTCATCTATACGGGGGAAATGCACCTGTTAAAAAAACACACGCGTTCCAATCCCCTCTATACGTGGCACTGCATCGAAGAAGTCTCCAACGACTTCAATGAGAAAGGTCGTTGTAGAAGTTTGCGACCCGTTCAACCTCTTTACACATTCTTCCATCCTGTTGGGCGTTGCACTACCCTTAAGTAAAACTTTCACAGATACGTAGGCTAGACCGCAACGATACAGCGTCCCAGAAATTCAAGCGTTCCGGCTATGCTGCAGGTTCTTGAAAACCGGGACCCATTCCACATGTCCGCATTGTCTATTTCCTTTCGGGCTGTTCCTGTAGATCAGTCCCCTGTTGATATGTACGGCAGCCAGCCGAGCAGTAGTCAGCGGGCGCCCGGGGCCGGACGCTACATGGATAGCGAGGGGACCCAGGGTAAGAGAAGGTGTGCCGACGCGACGGCACCAGCCGCCGTCAGCGCGAGAACCCCCCTCCGCGTCCTGTCGACTAGTGGCACCAAATGTGGTGACAACCCGAGCACCAGTAGCGACCATGGAGGGAATGGTGCTGGTCTGGCGCCTCCGCCGTGGTGCATGGCTGCCGGGTGCTCTCCTGGAGAATTATGTGATAAAAGACATGCGTCATTGAAAATGTTAGCGGTAAATTCGTCAATGAATACATCTGAAGTAAATAGAGATTAAATATACAAAACTTTTTCCAAAAACTGCTGATTAGGTTTATTAGGATTTAGTGCAGAAGAGCCTGGTATGTGAGTAAGGATTGGCACCCACGTTTAATCTCCGAGTAATGAATAGCTTATTTTTTTTGCTAGTTATGCATTGCATATTGTTTTCGGAAAAAGAATGTTTCTTATATTTTATGTTTTCTTCTTTTCAGTAAGAACATGAATGTGGATTTAAATTGTTCTTTAACAGCTTGTGAACAATATTTTAAGGTTTAATGAGAAAAGTCACCGGGGTTGGAATCTTAATCTTCCGTTTGTTTGACTGACGATTTAGCCGTTGCGCCAGATGACATCTGCTAAACTGATGAAGAAAGAAATCACTAATACTTCCCTTGAAGCCATCAAGTTAAATGTTAATTGTCAAAAATTGTGGCTCATATTGCTTCTGAGGGCATGTAGTGTAAGAAGCATAATCATTTGATTCTGACCTGTACTGAAAATTTCAAGCCGATCCGAAACTGGGAAGTGGGTTGAAATCAATTCCAAGATTCCATCGATGAAACACAAAAAAACTAAGCAAGTTAAGAAAAAGCATATAAAAAGTGTCTTAAATCGATTGCTTATCATTTGAGAGAGGCTGGTGTTATCAGATACTTGGCCAGAACTTTGT
Source organism: Ischnura elegans (assembly GCF_921293095.1). Lineage (NCBI taxonomy): Eukaryota > Metazoa > Arthropoda > Insecta > Odonata > Coenagrionidae > Ischnura > Ischnura elegans. Next base: position 62,650,324 of record NC_060255.1, on the reverse strand, counting down.
ACCAGGGGGAGCTAGGGTGGAATGTTGCTTGGATAGACTGATATTTTGTGATATAGCGTTTTATTAATATTTTAAGCACTGATATTTATTTTTTAGTCGTTGAATGAAAACATGCAGTTGGAGTTATGGCAGTCACATTGGCAACTGATCGGCATTACTCCATCAGTACTCTACATTTTTTATTCTATGATTCAGAAACCCAAAAAATAATAAGGAAAACAAATAAAGCTGGTAGCGTGTAGCAAAGAACTTCAATAAAAATCATAAGAAAACGGCTGCTATTGCTGAAAGAAAAACACAAAAAGAGACGCAAAAGAAAATGAGCAGGAAACTCTTTGAATCTGACTCAGACACTTCTATTGATGAGAAAAAATTTGTGAAAACGAATCAGAAAGAGAGTTTCTTTCAACGGAAATGGGCAAACAAACCTCTTTCTATTGCAAAGACACCGGAAAAGATGTTCTAGATGGAACACTCCTTAAGGGTATTTATGTGACATGTGCTCCGGAATGTAAAATTAACTTAAGCTTCTAAAATCTCATCAGCTTATCTAAGTATATTGGCAGTGCCCTTAAAATTTTCAGCCCTTTTTTACCATGGAAAGAAATTTTTTTTAAATCATTGACTTCATATTATGTCCATACTTCCATTGAACGTTTTGTAATTTCTTAAATGCAGAATTATTTAATATAATAAACATAAATATTTCAGTTTAACGTTCCTCTGCCATCGAAAATCCTCATATTTCTTATTTTACAAAAGAATTAGTAGAACATGACATTACCGACTGCCATTACCCTAGGGTAGGAGCAACACCGGTCAAAGCTTATTTTGCAGTATTTTTAATTTTATCAACAGCTAAGATTAATTAGGGCTCAATTGAAGTCTGAAATAGGTAAAATATACCATAAGTAAGCGATTCCACACGATTGCGTTCCAAATTTATAGCAAAGTGAAGTTTTATAACCATTTTCCCTTAGGTGACTGTAATTACCCCAGTTCCCTAATTTTAGAGGCTAAGAGGAGGGGTAATAAGCTCTTATAAAAAAAATTTTTTTTAAAAACCAGCCTTTATATTTAGATTACAGGGGATGAGCAACGTTTATATATGACACAAAGCAAAAAAACTCAGTGACCCCGAAAAATCAAAAGTGACGTATTAAAAAAGTCACTATATTTATTAAATTTTCAGTGAATGGTAAGCCCCCTATGTTTCAAAATGCCACCCCTATGCTTTTAAATGCCTACCCCTATGTTAAAAATGCCACCCCCCTATGTTAAAAATGCCACCCCGTACGTTTTATGTAACGGTAAAACAATATTCAAACATTTACAAAACCTTACAATTGTTAATAAATATATGAAGATCATAATTAGCTGTTGTACAGTTTTCACAAATTAAATGTATATGTGAATAAATGAGAAAATTGTAAAGATTCGTGTAGTGTGTACAAAAATGAATATAAATGTTTTGGGGGGCTATAGGTTGACTGGGGGGTGGTTAAAGGAGGGTTGGAGAGAAAAAGTTATATTTTCATGTATTGTCATCGGAAATGAAGAAGTGTGCAAAATTTCAGCGTTTTTGCTTCACAGGAAGTGAGTCAAATTTCAGTTACAAGATTTGTACCAGACAAACAAACAGACAGGTTGGTGAGTTGATATAAAGGCTGGAAAAAAGCTCCCACAGACCATTGAGGATGTGTACTCTGATACTGGCTTCGTTGGCGTTGGATGGCGTGCACGTGTAGAGCCCCGAGTCGGTTGGGATGGCCTTTTGGATGAGCAGCCGACTGGTGGTCGTGGGGCCCTTTTCCGTCACCAGGCTGATACCACCGCGTGGAGAGTCGAAGTTTATCTCCTACAAAATAAAGCATAAAAATCTATGTTTAGGAATAAAATTAGGTACTAATTACCTTATGTTTAACATAAAAAGCATTAAGACTGGTGTATATAAAAATAGTTATTATTATTTTTTACCGTAAATTATCCTTTATTAGCAATAACATAACTTAAATTCGCCTAAAGGTATATATAATATACATACGTAACGAAATTCGTGTTGAATAAATCATTAATCTTAGCTTAGATTCGAAACCCGTTTCTCCTGACTGCCGGTCAGATATGCTACCAGTCTCACCATCTTCTTCCAAATCGAGTTCCAGGCTTTGCATCCGTTTACATGATTGCGTAAAAATTTATTTGTTTTATTCAGTGCTTTTTATTAAGTTGGCCTCAAATTATCTGAAATTAGCGATACCTAATTACTTCAACTTTCTCAAATTTTCAATAAATTACCTCATTATAAATTGTTTTATAGCTTTTAGGAAGCCAATATTCCCTTCCCTCGATGGATCGCAAGAGCCTTACATCTAATACTGTAAACTCTTGTAAAATTGCTATAGGAATTAAGGACTCTGATTGGCGCAATGGTCCAAGCAGTGACCCGGAATGTCTTTGGTCCGTAGTTAGATCTTCAGTCATGGGAATTTTTTCTCAAGAAAATAGATGAGAATTTCACCACCGTTTACGTGGCAGAATTGAAATATACCGTTAGGCGCAGCGTTAGCCCTAGAACTGGGCTAACTCTCAGTGATGGCTTCTTTGAGGCCCATATTTCCTTGCGTTGCCATCCTTGATAGATCATTTGGGCCCAACGCCTAGAATCGTTGAACCTCGGTCAAAGTTCCTTGGGAATTATGCCTGATCCGTGGTCCGATTCAAACGTATTTTCAGTTTGGAAAACATGGCGCATGTTCAAAATGCTAAAAGTTTTCCTTTTCAAAATTTCAATGAATGAATTTCTCATTTATATATATTATACCTGCAAAATAGGGCGACACAAACTTAAACAAGTTATGAGCTCAATGTTCAGAGAACCTATCTCTTACCTCCATGCACGGGCAAAAAAACAGTCGTGAAACATACATTTTGCTTCAATTAAAATTTTTAGTGCCCACTGTTTTACAAACGAATCTAAAGAAAATGCATCTAACATATAAAGTGCAAAAATTTACATGTTATGTTATAATTTTCAACATAATAATGCTGATTTTTGCCATTTAAATAAGTTTCTCACTCCCAGTTTAGTTGGAAAACATTCCTTCTTACTCCATTGATCAGTGTCGTCATTTCATTTTATTTTCCCAATAGTCATAAGAATTTAGTATTTGATAATACGGGAGACATTTGAGTGATCATTAAAAAAAATTAGTTCAGCTATGAGAAATAAGTACACGCGATACCCGATTGTGGTATCCAGTTCAGAAAGACATAATCCATAAAATAAATAAAATACAATGGAAAGCTGTGTAGTTCGTCAAAAACTGCTACAGGCGAAAAAAAAACGTTGCACAGATTTTACGTGAATTATATTGAGAGCCGCCAGAAGCTCGAAGGCTACATACAAAGCTTAGATTGTTTGAGTAATTAAGAATAAATACCTTCCAGAGTGACAGGAAAACATAATCTAAGAGCTCCCAATATTTATAGTTCTCACAGAAATGATAAATAAACGGAGAAATATTACCAAACCGAAGCGAAGTATAGGAATTCGTTTTACCTCCGAATGATAGAGGACTTCAATAAATGCTAATGGTTACTCATTGCGCGCCTCTTCTTCTATTTGTTTTTTTTTAACCACCACTTAGCTGTCCCAACAGCCAAGAGCGTACACAAGGTCAAAACTAGAGGAGGGGAAGCCGTGATCGTTCAAGTTAACACACAGAATAGGTTGAGGAAACCAATATTTCAAGGAAATAATAACATCGCTTTATTAATTTTTGAAATTATTTACTCGAAAAAAATATTTTAATTTTAATTACATGTTTTACACTAATATACCTAACGTTTCTTGGATATAAATGTATCCTTTCTTTTTGAATTAAATTAACTTTTGTTTCTGGGGGGAAGCTACCCCTGCTGCCCCTTCCTGGGTACGCCAATGTAAACGCCCCTCATTGAGACGGCCTGCGAGGAAAAGGGAAGGTATCAATAAAATTTCGTTCACAAAGTCTTTACAGCCTGATAATGGTGGAACTCGTTTGGTAAAATGCTATTGGCAATATCTTTCACAAGGAAGCTGTTTTTTTTGTGACTATCTGACGATTTAAAAAAATTATCAACCCATAGAGACCTTTGGAATGGAGGATCAATAAATAAAATAAGTATTACACAGATACAAAAAATAAAAAAGTATTCACGATGAACGAATGATTTTTTTTACCAGCTTCCAATGCAAAATTTGAAAACGTTTTTGGGTTGATGAACGTTTAGAATGATTCACATCCAGTCTCAAATACGCTCAAATGATGATCCTCAGTGGTAGCCTGCGTAAATAAAACGTTTTCAGGTGCACAAGGGAGCAGTTTTTACTTTTCGCTGTGTTTTTCATTGCACATGAGTAAATATAGGGGTCGGTCCTTTGTGTCATAGTTTATTGCCTGCAATAGAAGGGACATACAATGGGATTCAGGAAGTTGAAATGCAAGTCATGAATTTCGACTTCAATTTTTTTATCCTTTGGATTATTTGAACGCTCTTCGACTTTTTTTTCACAACTATCACCTGCTTTAATCGTTTTTTTTTTTCTATTTCTGGGATCAAAATATCTCCTGCCAATCACCGTGATTTTTTATATTAAGGTAGGTCATTTTTATCGTCTTATTTTCTGTATTTGGGATAAAATTTAATAATCAATGCCCAGCATATTTTCAATATTTTGCTCTTTTTCATTTGAAGCATAAACATTTAAAAATTTTACCGTTATATTTGACCGTTTTTTTGGGTGTTTCGTATTTAAATTTTTATTTACTCACTAACTTTATATTTTTCATGTTGAATTATAATTTGCAGCTTTTTATTCTAAATAAAATATTCTCATAAAAAATTATACTTCCAGGGAAAACGCCTTTCGGTTTGAGCAGGGTTTGAACGGGTGGCACAAGCAAACATGTAGTTTTCAATGCCAATAATGATTCAAAAATGTATCCAATGGTTAAATTAACGTCTGGAAATGAAATAAATTTTACTTTAGGGGAATGATATTTTATTAATAGTCTTGAGGCAATATTTTTCAACCTATCTTGTGGTTAAAATTGGGATAAACTTACACGCATAATACTTAAGCCACTCCTGAAAAAATTTTTCTATTTCTTTGGCTATTGTCATTATTCAGTCTCTGACTTATATTTTTTATGTTCTCTTCATGTAGATAGTATTTTATAGTGCTGGTGTTGAAGTCGTACTTTATTTTAATATTGACATGGATCTTTATGGCACGTTTGGCGTCTTAGCGAAATTAAAGTTTTCATTCCACACTATGGAGTTAAAATACGGAGCTTTCTAATCCTTTCGTACATTTTAAAAATTGCACCGTATTTTTTTAGCAGATAGTAAAAATCCGTTTGCATTCCAGCGTCCTCGGTGTCATCCATTTCGTCATATCCGGAATATAAGTAGAATTTGAAGAGTAGGCATACGAACTAAATCCATTGTCAAGAGGCATTTTCATTCGTATGATTTGAAAGCTTTTATAAATTAATTAACTGATATATGTAGTTGTGTCCTGTCATTGATGAGTGCATCGGATTTCGCATTTGAAAACCCAATTTTACTCATTTCGCTGCCATGTAAAATTGCTTAAAAATTACGGCTTTTGAATGCCATCTGTTATTTCGAGTGCACTTATGATATCCGTGGTCATTCGGGGAGCGAACACAAAGGGATTAATTTCGAACAATGCATGCCAACGATATTAAAATGCTCGGTGGAAAAATGTGTTTCAAAAGGGAGCGATTCTGCATGCGGCCATTTTTTTTCGATTCACACAAATGAATAGCGCCCTTGTTCCCACAAAAGGAACGGTATTCACCCGAAAGAATCATTAGCATAGCAACAAGAAATGAGATAAATTTTGAATCGCGAGCGAAATATTTGCGAAGCGCACGTAGGAACATCGATGGAGGAAAATTTAGGAATTCTAATCATCTCATCGTGTAGACTCTAATACTGCAAATAAAATCGTTATATTCCCAAAAACCATATTAAAAACAAATTGCAGCGTAGGTTTTACCAATGCATGCAACATATTATGCATGCTTAAACAGCACATTAGCATTCTAACTATGATACACCAGATCATATAGTATCCTATTTTGTTTTAAGTAAATTTATTAAAATGTTATATATAATTCTATGTACAACATTAGCCTGCAAAAGAAATAGCATTTATTTATTATTTGACTTGAATGAGTGATTTACTCTTCAAATCTGTGTATTGTTTAACTTCGCGTACAGTTTTCGAGTTTCATATCAATTTGCCATGTGGAGGAAAGGATTTTCAATTTTTTAGGGTTATATACTGCTTGATATCCTTATGAAAAAGGTATCTTCACTTCTACTGGTGGCCATATTTAATGAAATTAAATAACTGCTAGTCATTATGAAAAAGTAGTTCATTTTTCCCAAAACATGGAATTGTGGGCATTTTGATGTTACTTTTGGTTCTGGCCTCAATGCTAGCGTTACAATGGTGAATTAGCACCTTGAAAGCTAAGAGAACTTGTACTTAGATATATATTTCTTTGTTATACTAAAATTCACCTGATAAGAGTGTATAGATAACAGGTAAATCTGGTAAGTTATCTAGGATAATAGCATATGTTTTCGTTCTTTATGCGAAATATTTTCTTATTTCATTCATATAACGTTTTAATATCATTAGTAATTTACTATTATTTACCTGGCATGATTTAAAGCTTATTGGCGATCTTTTACTAAATGTAGGAGTTTCCATAATTCTGAGATGTAATATTTATTCACATTTCACTTCAATTCTATGTTCATCTCACTGCAATATTTAGATTGGTATACCGCGTATTATGCGGCGCATACCTCTATTTTTACCTTTCCAAAGACATTTCATTTTACTCTCCTGTGATCTTTTATTCATCTATTTATTTTTTATTCTTCACCACCCCCGAAAACAGCACAGTAAGGCACATAAAAAAAATTCAACTAACAACAATAGACGAACACTCACACCATCGTAGTAGTTTTTGACGAATAACGCCGCATTCCTTGGTATGTCATTAAGTTCACGGTGGATTAAGTCTTTCTACACTATATCTCATACGCTGTATATTCAAGGCTGCGGCCGGATAAGGGCAAAATAGCACATCTCTTTTACTTATTTGTTCGAAAATCTTTCCCCAGCACGCTTGACAAGTTCTTCAGATCTCTGTCACAAATATTTCATGTATTTGCTCCCCTCGATCGGTTCACATTAGAATAAGACCTGGTCTGATTTCCGACGAAGATGTTCTCATTAGCGTCAAACAACGCGGTGGAAACCTAAAAATAATATCAGCATTTAAAACTCGCTTCTATCAGCATTTAAAAATCGCCTTTGCATGACTAGTAAAGTTAGGGAGGGGGGCTAATCTCCGCCGCCCATGAGGTGAGGAAGCGGGGTTATCCCGTGTATCTAACACAAGTACTAATCTATTTGTCTCCCTTAAGAGATTTCGCCTTCGGATCTCTTAATTATATGACCTAGGTTATCAGAATGTCTTATGGCATAACCTATCCATCAGTCCTTCCCTGGTACATAGTACTCCATACTCCGCTCTCTTCACCTATTTTTACACACTTTGCCTCGTTCCTCACCCTATCCACCATTTCATTTTCAACACACGCGAGTAAAAGAGAGTTTATTCTACTCCTCATTCGTTACGGTTAATGCACTAGTTTATAAAAATACCACACGTCTGACACGCGCAACTTTGGGGAAGGTGTGGGGTTCATCACTGATCCCTTGATTTGCCATCCTCGACGGACCGCGGGGGCCTGGTTATGACCCATTAGCCTTGGTATATTTTCGTGTGATTCAAGGAAATTGAATATCGTAGTGATCAGAAACATGGCAGTGGCACGAGGAGCTTATGGTCGATGGTTCGAATCCCGGAGAATATTTACCCGTGGCACTTATTGCGAATTTCATCACCGCTTTACCATAATATATGCTTGACTTACAGATACCGTACTATACAGGGTGTCCCATTTATCTTGACCACCCGAAATAACTTTTTGTCCAGATGCAAATTCAAAAATGTGTCAAGCAAATGTTCATTATCCGTCAATGGGACATTAATCAGCATAATTGCCTTCCTTGTAGCTTTGTTATTTACAAAGATATGAACAGCGGTATGTCTTTTTTATATGGTACCCTATATTTTTTATCTGGCAATTCATTTCCTCTCCTAAAGACTTATTCAGAAATGTAGCACAGTGGACCATTAACATAAACAGAACGTTATGAAAACATAAGAAACTCGTCCACTTCCTGGAGTTAGCAGTAAACAAATGACAAGCAAGTGAAAACGTAACACAAAAGTCACTTTGAGCCCGGGACCACAACCGCGTCCACGTCTAGGGTGCTATATAAAAAAGACATACCGCTGTTCATATCTTTGTAAATAACAAAGCTACAAGGAAGGCAATTATGCTGATTAATGTCCCCCTGACGGCTAATGAACATTTGCTTGACACATTTTTGTATTTGCATCTGGACAAAAAGTTATTTCGGGTGGTCAAGGTAAATGGGACACCCTGTATACTAATACTTTGTACAATAATGACGAAAATTCAGAGTCTAAGTTCATTCATCGATTCGTCATGAGCGTGGGTTATCCATCTAGTTGGATTTACCAAGAACAAAGAGGTACTTTTAGCTCATTTCATTTAACCGTGATTTTATTCCTCACTTTAACATCCCAGATAGAATCCCCTTTGTGGATTGAAGCGGTAGTAATCTGAATTGGTCATTAATTTGCTTCGGTTCTCGGTACTCTTTGTCATCCCTTTGAAATACGGCTTTCAAATAAAAAAAACACTTTGCGAACTACCGCTGTTCTAAGCACCTTCCCGAACTCGTATATATTGGCGCTAAGAGGTCGCGAAATGATTTCCCCCTGTGAATTCCACTGCGTCATTCACTTGATGAAGTGCTTTTAGCTTTTCCAAATCCAAAAGGAATTCTCAAAGGTCAATTTAATTCCTAGGAAATTTTAAGTGTATGTATGCAGTTGTGTGGGAAATCACCATGCTGACCGAGTGGCATTTGCAACAATTGAAATCCGAGTCCGTAGGGATTGAGTGTGTTACCTTTTTCCGTCCGATGGATGGTGCTGAGGTGCTACTGGAGAGGTAGAGTTCATCCCTGTCCCATTTGACGGCTAAATGGAGTCCGATGGAGTGATTTGTGAGCCGTCTCCTCTTTCCAAGCGAAACGGGACCCAGGGAGTTATGGGCGAGTGATTTCAGCCACCTTCCGGCTTCCGAACGTTTTCTCGATTCCTTCCGGGAATACTATTCCACCATTTTGCTCTCCGTCTCCTACTTATATCAGGTTCGCCAATCTATCCTGTCAAGTCCTCTCTTTTATGAGCGTTATGCAATATGAATGAAGGTCACTTTTATAGAATCTTTTTCTGAATTTAGGCCAACTTCAAAGCGAAATAAAATTTCCAAGCAGAAACATGAAAAGTACCTCAATAGGAGGGTTTCCTATAATTTTTTATTGCCTAAATCGAAAGATTATTACTCCTGGAGTACGCATTTCACGCTCTTTTCAAATGACGATATCTATTTTTCGCGATCAAACGAAATGTGAAAAATTTCATGCGCGCGAAAACGCGACGGCTAAGTAGGAATGATGGGAAAAGTCCATGTGACGTATGTCTGGTTCCCACTGCCGCCTTGTGAGGTAACCTTGAGGCGAGGCTTGAGCGCTGATACGACACAGGCTGCTAGCAGGTTGCAGAGTACCCTGCTAGCAGGTAGTGCTTGGCTTAAATATGGATTATTACTACCTTATCAAACGAAGGAAACTTTCCGACCTTAGACAATTTTAATAAGTGATTATTAAGAGATGTTTCCCTGAGCTCTGTGACTCATGCATGCATTGATAATCTCAGACGATGTAAAACTCATATCCTCTCGAGTAGAAACTACGTCCATGTAACGTCACGTGGAGTGGAATCGCATTGGCGCCAATCTGGCCTTTTTCAAATGAGGTTAAAATTGACCATTGACATTCGTTTAAACATGGTTAGGTATCTAAAACCAAATAATTTGTGTATTATGAAAACCCTAACGGTGGGTAACGAATAGCAATTAATGCATTTCGTTTTCTTTGATGAAGGAAACTACCCTATTAATGTATTGTAATTAGAGAGGTATAAGATTTTCTTGTCAATTACTGTAATTTCCCCAATAATATTGTTCATTGATTAAGCTATTTTCGCCTTTAACGAGGCAGAAATTTGCTTCGGAGGGACCTTGGGCAGGGGCGGTCAAGCTAGGTCGGCTGGTCGGCAATCGCCAAGGCCCCCGAACAGGGCCCCCCCACAACGCTCGCGACTATCGTGAAGCGTTGATAGGAGTTATTTAAAAAGTCAGATTAGTTGAACCAAAATTTTTCTGCAATGATGAAATGCGAAGTTTTCATTGGTTGCATTAGTTTTAGCATACCCTGTGTAAAAATATTCCACAAAAAAATAATAAATAAAATTAAGGTGTCAGAAGATAAAAGAGAATCTGAGAACATAAGTCAGATCCCATGAGAAAATGAGGATTTCATTTTTACTGGTTATTTAACAAGATAAAAAGATCCGTTTACATTATTAATTAGACTGGTCTAAGTTAGTAGAAATTTTTATTGTCTGATAGATTTTTTCCCGATGTCAACGCAAAAAAACTCGGCATTTAAAAGGCACTTAATTCATCAAAATTTAATAAATACACAAAAATTATACTAATAAGACTACAAAAGAATGATGAAAATCAAATGGATCGACCGAGTTAGTAACGAGGAAGTCCTAAGAGGAGTAGGAGAGAAGAGAAGCCTAATGAAAACCTTAATAAGAAGACGGAACAACATTATAGGCCACATCTTGAGACATGATGGCCTGATGAAGACAATCGTCGAAGGGCAAGTGGAAGGCAAGAATGGAATAGGAAGACCTCGAACGAAATATATGGAACAAGTAAAGAGAGATGTGAAAGAGAAGAAATAAGTAGGTGTGAAAAGATTAACTGATAGGAGAATAGAGTGGAGAGCTGCGTCAAACCAATCCTAGGATTGTTGACCAATGATGATGAATAAAACTAATTCTCTTATCTGTTTGCTCATTTTCCATTGGTCTTTATTCAATGAACAGGCACGAATGGCTTCCTTGAATAGCCCGTGAATAGTGATTGGTCGAATCTTGATCTTATCATGGCAAAATAATCTTTACAGTAAGCCGCCGAATCCATGCTAAAACCTTTTTATCGTGTACATTAGAATATTTTCCTTCACTCTCTTATGAGGCATTACTAACATGACTGGTGCTTATTGCTTATCTGACATGTGCATCGAAAATGAGCTGGTGGAGCAGACAACATAGAAAGATAATAATAGTCAATTAGTTGAATTATTGAAAATAAATACTTTGCAGGAAACCGTTCAATCTCAAGCAATTGATTTAATGCGGTCTAGTGCGAAACCAAAAAAGTAAATTGAATCTGAGAGCATATGTTTTCTGTAAACGTTTTGCGCCGTGTTCCATGTAAACCTATATTCACTGCTAAATTACTTGTAAGCAATCGAATATTTTTTTAACTTAAAGGGATATTATGTTTACTGAGAACTAAGAGCTCATCGATTACCTCTGTATTTATTCTGTGGAAATTAATACCATTGAAATTTCCGGTATGTTTCCTCATCATTAGCCAACAATCCTAAGATTGGTTTGACGCAGCTCTCCATTTCTCTCTTCTATCCTCCGACCTTTTCATAGCGACGTATTTCTCTCTTTTACATCCTTTGTAACCTGTCCTATGTAACTCATTTAGGGCCGTCCCTTGCCCTTCTACCCTTCCATTTCTCCTTCTACGATTGATTTCATCAGGCTTTTATGCCTCGTAATGTGGCCAAATAATTAAGCCCGTTTTCTGTTAGGGTTTTTAGGAGACTGCTTTTTTCTTCTATTTTTTTGGTACTCCCTCATTACTTACTTGGTAGATCCATTTTACCTATATCATTCTTTGGTTGTGTATGTATTCTATATTTGTACCACCAAATATGGCAAATTTTGAATGGAAAATGATTTTTGGGAGCCAACCTTTGGCACGCTTGTCTATTTTTATTTATAGTACCCCCAAAACCATGGAGGATGCAGCTTAGAGTTAGTGAGTAAAAATATAGACCTCCTGAATAAAAGTGATCGCAGATTTCTCAATATTATGAAGATATAATTATTCAGTATGCCTCAATTCCTGACTAATTTTACCCGAGGTAGAAACTACAAACCAAGCTAGGCATGATTAACAGCAGAGAAATCGAGCCCCACTTGAATGAACAAGGATGCACAGCGGAGGGTGCCTGCCTCAGCAAATGCATATTTTATCAGCCGCAAAAATTCTCGGTAGTTTTTTCTTATTTCATTGAGGGGTCGTAGTCGCTTGTCAGACGGTGGTCGGGGCCTCGAGGTGTTTTCGGTCGATTTCGGCCGCACAAGCCTTGAGTCACGATACGTTCAGCCCTTGGTGGTCTAAAGATGTGTCCGAGTCGACTTCAGCGAGGTTGAAGTCAAAGAGGCATGCCTCCGTTGAGCATATGGAAGAGGAGGGGGTCGGGATTGAGTCGAGGTATTTTCTGGAGTGGGTGGGAAGAACTTCATTCTGCGTGTGTTGTGCGTGCGGTAAACATGTTCGCGAACGAATTTTCACCTGTATTCCGTGAAGTGTAGTGATAATTCTGCCTATTTTTCCGTTACCGTAACTTATTACTTGAACACAAGGAGTATATTTTCGTTTCCCGGTTGTGATAACTTTATCCTCGGACTTTCGTTTGTGCTGGAGCATATCAAACAGCTGTGTAAGGAGCAACCCATCCCCGGTTACGGCACATCTAAGCTGAGGTAAGTGTACTTTGGAGTATCTTTCGGGCTGTTTCATCCTTTGTTCTTAATGCCGTTAGTCAATTGCATGTGTTGTAGATGATAGGGCTTGTTGAGAATTAATGCCGTAGCTGTTAACGTGTTTTAATGGTAACGTGTAAAATTTTGTGACAGCGTTTATTGTGGAAGTTTTCCGCCTATCTCAAAGTGCTATAACTATGTTGATTTTCCTTTATATACTGACGCCATGTAAGCCAATTCATTAGGGAGACTTCATGAATTACTTTGTGGCTTTGAGAAAATTGAAATGTAGTGTGAAACGAACTTTATCCTTCCCTAATAACCAGAGGTATTATTTGTGCAAAACATTTGGCTATTGTATCATCAATACTATCTAGCGATCTGATCGTTGGATTATTCTTCCTCATAGAATATTCCTCCAAGATCGTCAGAACATTAATGGCTTTGCCTGGTTTCGCTGTTTAGTAGGGCCCTCTTCGCTTCTATAGCGTTAAGGTGTTTTCCCTCGTCCCGTCCCTTCTGCACCTTTCCTCTCCCAGAGGCGTCGTCGGGCTCCAATATTGGCGGCGCCTCTTTCCTTTTCCCTTCCTCTCCTCCCCCTCGCCGGGTGATCGGGCGAATAAGCCACTGGCTTGGTTCCCGGCCCCGAAGCGTTGTACCCTCGAAGGGTTCGCCCTGAACCCTCATACTCTTGTATCATCAATACTATCTGCTGAAGCTGATTACATGTATTGCAGACAGTACATTCGCTGTAGTGAAACCATGGATTACTTGAGTAGTTTTGAGCGGCCATTTAGCACCTGCGTTTAGCGTTGCAGTAGATACGTGAATTCTTTCTTTTATCTTAATTCTGCGAGCTCTCAATGCGTTGGTTTCACTTGTACTTTTTAAACCCTATAGTGTATTCCCATTTTTGCATATCTTGAAATCTGTTTCGGTTATAAAGGTCTGGTTACACGATACATTAACACGTACGGGCTAATTTCTAAATGTAAGAACGCGATAATAAACGCCAAAATGCACCGTGTAACCACCCAACTTGTGCGAATGCCTGCACATAAAATAGAACCTGTTCTATAAGACATGGTCTCCGGCACGGCGCAGTGGCGGATACAGAAAAAACTCAAGGGGGGGCCGCAACATATCTTGAGTTGTCTTTACTTTTATCGTAATAAAAGATGATCAAGTCACAGGCAAAGTATATGAAAATTTTATTTAAAGTGATTATAAACATGTAAAATACAATGCCATCTTATGATATAAAAAATTTACAATTGTGGTTTTGCAATGTTCGGCAATACGGGCGGACCCGCAAGGGGGGGGGGGCGCGCGCCCCCCATCTGTATCCGCCACTGGCACGGCGTTACTTTGTGGAACTGCTTCATATTCATGCCGTACTATTTAAAATAAAGTGTGGAATAGAACAAGTATTTTTACTTTATGAACCTGTTCTAATTTGGTTCATGCATGTGTACATGTTCCGTTCCGGTCCACCAAAACCATTCACGCAGGCGTACATTACTTGTGCGAGTTAATGTACCGTGTAACCAGGCCTTAAGAAGCGTATCTTAAATTGCGTTAAATAGAACACTCAATACGCGGTATGTGAATTGATATTGGTTTGTGATGCATGATCATGTGTGTTGTTTGTGATGTGGATCTTATGGATTAGTTGGTGATGTGATCATATGTTGGATTATTACATTCGGCATCGGATCTGATTGAAGTTAATTACGTGTAATACTGGTCGTAGCCCTGGTGAAATGTAATCTCGGAGCTGCTGACGCGTTTTGTGCTGGCGTTCAATATTTTAGCTCGGGTTGCGGACTGTGAATATCCTTGCCGAAGTGTGATCTCGCTACAGATCCCTCAATTGCCATACCCTGAATCCGCTGTCCCAGGGATAGCACATCTTTGTGATGCATTTATATTGTAATTTCAGCGTTTTGTAACTACCGAAATGGCAATTAAATCGAAACTTCAAACGCGTATATGGTGAAAGGGCTCCATATTAATAATGAAAGACTCTTTGTATCTATCACAAGCATATAAAAATTTCTATTTAATTACCGGTTTCGGCTATTACACCATTATCAAACACTTGATTGGTCTAGCAAATACTTGGCTATTAAACCAGTATCAAATCAAGTATTTGATAATGGTTTAATAGCCGAGTCCGGTAATAAAATAGAAATTGTTATAAACTTGTGGAAGAAGCAAAGTGTCTTTCATTATTAATACTGAAATGGCAATGCGCAACACAACTTATCAAAAATAGGTAATATTGTTGTATCCACATTGTTAACTCCAAACTTAATTTAATGCTATCTACCCCACATTTCGGCCGCTCAGTGGCATTTTCTATGCAATTTCTTGCAAGAGATTTCTATATTTGAAAGACGAGGTAAGCGTTGATAAGAATTTACTGTATGTTTACCCTATATCATTAACTAAAAATTTCCAGAGTACGGCATGAGTCATAGGAGGATTTAAGGGGAAGGGGTTCGTTCCATCTTCCCTCCCCCGAGACGCTTAATATGTTGATATAATTTTTACGGGTTTTTATAGACTGTTGTCCCTACATTCTTTTTTTATTACGGGGCACTGGATCATTTAAGATCTCATCATTTAAGTTCTGAGCCCAAGTGAAGAAGACCGATTTGCCGGTGATTGGGCATTTGCTATTCAGCGCACAAAAAAACCATCGCCCTGGTGGGAAAGGGGGTCGAGACCTGCCTTTATTGTATATTTAATTGAATAATATTTTTTTAATTAATAGAAAAATTTGTACAGTAATTGTTGCATATTATTTTTAGTTTCAAATATAAGAAGAACTTTTGCCTGTAAGACCTTTTGCCCCCAGAAAAAAATCCTGGATCCGCCCTTGGCACGAGTGTCAAGCCATTTAGCGTCACCCAATAAATTATGGCATATCCGCAAGGGAGAGATTTGTCATCTCAATATCGTTTACCGTTTCTTTGTTAAATGTATCTCACCAGAAGCCATTCCCATACATCTGCCGTGTGAAGATTGCTTTCATGAAACCACTGTCTCATCATACTACGCTGGAATTTTTTCCGTCCTTGTGACTTTTACTCGCCAATCTAACCATAGTTCGCTGGTTCGAGTACCGCCTGGGTATCTAGGGCAGGGGCGGATCCAGGATTTCTTTCTGGGTGGGGGGGGGGGGGGCACAAGCAAGGCCGTATCCAAGATTTTGCTCTGGGGGGGGGGGGCAAGGATACCCCGTAATACATCTACATCTACATATAAAACCCTGCGAGCCACCTCTAGGGTGTTTGGCAGGGGGTGAAAAATCACCAATATGCAGCATGCAAGAGGACCGCCACATGCACACCACACGGTCATAGAAATATTACGCACACGTAATACAAAACGAACACAATGATAACTGGACCGTATTAAAATCTTGCATATTTTTTAAGGGTCTGGGGGGGGGGGGGGGGCACGTGCCCCCGTCGGGCATTCTCTGAAAATTCTCTAGCACCTTTGAGATTTGAACCCGAGCTCATGGGGTGGGAAGCCAATACTCAAGCCACCACACCAACCCGATCCCCCTTTTAATGATACATTGATGAAGTACCTGAGAATTTGCGGTTAAGTTAGCCTACAAAAAAATTAATATAGCAGATTAAAATGGTTGGCCGTTGGTGTATAGACGTTCATGCTATGATTCGTGTTTTACTCAATTTGATGTTGATAACTGAAAATGAGCTTTAGAAGTTTGACGCAGTGCATGTCCTCATTAGCGATGTCATTTTCTCGCTATTTCATTTTTACGCTTTGATGAATACTTACACAGCGTCGGGTGCGGGCAGCGATTTCGCTCAATGGAATATCCCGAGTCGTTCGAGTGAAATAGGTCACGAGGCTGGCCTATTTGCTATCTTTGGGAAAACGTGGATGCGATCGAGTCACTAGGGTAAGGGAAAAACGGGCTAGTTCTAGCGGCGCAGTACGTGCCAGCAAAGGCCTTGGCAGAGCTTTCGTTCGAAGCTTGGGCTGATTACTTTCTTATGCGTGAGAAATACCTTCAGGTTTTCATTTATATATTCGTTCCCATGCCGCAATACCCACTTGTACAGCTACAAAATATGAATAAATAAATCAAAACTTAAGAACAAATACAATGCACAGTAATCATCATTAGTTAACAATTCTAAGTTCGATTTGACTTGGATGTCTATCCCTCTCTCTTATCCGCTAATCTTTTCAAAGCCAACCATCAAATCTCTTTACATCCTTTATAATCTGATTTACTATGTAACTTATTCATAACTCGTTTGTTTTCATCAGGCTATCATGTCTCATTATATGGCCAACTACGGTGACTCCTCTTTTCTTTAAGGTTTTTAGAAGACTACTCTTTTCTCCGGTTCTTTTTTGCTATTACTGATTACTTATTGTTAGTCGGAATAACATTAAAAATACTCAAGCAATATGCGCAATTGTGCATAGATGGGGGAATGCCATGAGGAAAGTCAAATAAAATAGAAGATAGTTAGTTATCTTCTGGAAAATATGACATTAAAACATTGGCGAATGCGCCTGAAGAAAGAAGAAAGGAATCAGTATTATCAGGTTACGAGTTCAAAGGGAAAATACTTGAGGGGCCAAGTGAGAGCTTAACTATGGATAATATCGGATGGATTTTATCTGCTCCGATCATATACGTTAACAGATACCACCCTTACACACCTTATCATCGAGGCAGTTCGTCCAAGCATCAACCACAACTACTGGCCTTATGTTGACCATATCTTTGCCTGAGTAGTCCATTCAGGAAATGCTTTCCGACTTCTACACAGGAATCGCATGTAGCCCCGAACAAGCTTCTCATGACTCCTTATCAAAATTCTCTTGATGCTGGGGCCTACATTTTGGATTAGCATTGTTATAACCTGTTTACATAATCGAAGTTTATGATTGAGCAAAGGTCTTCGGCGAACGATTTTATGATTCATGTATCTCCCAAATGGTTTGCAATTTATAAAATCGTTTCAGGCTTGACTTGGTGGAAATACGATATATCCATGATAAAATATGCATAAAAATTTTAATTTTCAAACTTATATATACTTGAGCACAACTAGAATGCTGAGTCATCATCATTAGTCAACGAATCTACGAATGATTTGACGCAGCTGTATATGCATCTATCCTATCCGTTAATCCTTTCATAGCACGCATTAAATCTCTTTTACATCCTGCATAACCTGTTCTATGTAACCCATTCATAACTACTTTGTTTTCATCAGACCATCACGTCTCACTATGTGGCAAACTAAGTTTCCATTATGGTTTTTAGCAGACCTCAGTTTACTCCCGTTCTTTTTACTCTTTCACGTTTCTCACTTTGAAGATGACATAGAGCTAGTGAATGATGATCGGTAGTGGAGTTCTATATTAAAGTGTGAAAATTATCATCTTCATTTGTATTTTTTCATAATTTTTACAAATGGAAACTAATTTCTGGTGTTCAAAGTATTACACACATGTAAATTCCATACTCATTTTTATCTTAACCGACCCGATTTTCGACAGCTAAGGCCACATTCTAGATTAAATCATCAAACGCGACCTCTAACCTCACATTACATAATGGTAAATTGAATGAAATGGCTTTGAGATACCGAAATCCGTAAAAGATAATCCCTAATTAAGAAGTCATTCTTCAAATCGAATGAGTTTGATATGATTTTTGGCAATTCTTTGCTCATGGTCTTTGTCTTCGCCTGCCAAGTTGAAAGAAGGTCGTGGACTCGAGTCCCACGTGGGTAATTCGCCCCTTCCTACGGCAAGGCTGCTTATGATCGACCTACGATATTACTTGTTAGATTCCTCCGCTGTAAAGGCTTTGAATGCGCTGTTTTCGGAGCGGTGAAGATTAGCAGATAACCTGTAAAAGCTGTTGAAAGGCAAAGACATACTCGGAAGAACGACGAAAATCTTACATATTTGGGTTAGGTAGGGTTAGATGTATAAGGATAAGCCAAGTTTACTGAATTTAAAACCTGTAATATTATATTCTTGACAGAACTAATCTCTCCCATATAATTAAATTTAGATGTGCGAGTTTACTTCTCATCCCCAGCTTTTACCTTTCATTCAACATCCCATTTTTTCATTCCTGTTCTCAAAAGCGTTTCTGTTTTTTATCTTTCTTTCACCGTCACTGACGTTTGCTCTGTGTTTATTTTTTTACCGCTGACTTAGATAATATTTTTCTCGCTTTAGGTTTGTTATAAAAGCAAAATGAATGTGTTGTAGTGATTCTTACAAATATACTCCCCATTCTAACTTCCTCTACTTCATTTGGCTAGCTTAGCAACCTAAATGAGCGCAGTAGGAATTATTGCGCGTCACAAATAACCATTCATTTCGTAACTTAAAACTTAACTCAAACGTAAAAATAAAACATTTATATTCTCTCATATTTTTCAACTTTTCCAAAAATGGTGTTTTTTAGTGCACTCATGAGAATTACCTACTAGGAAATTTCTTCAAGCAATTTTATCATATGTTTCATGCAGTTTAATATTCTTTCTTAATATTGCTTTCTTAATATTTGCGTTTTGGGTGAGAAACGTTTTCTTACAAGGTATAAAAACTAGGAAAAAGAGTATAAACTCCATGGGAATGGTTATACATCCGATTTTCTTACAGTTAACCTTTGAAAAAGGAAGCTAGGCTTGGCTTATCTGATTGAATTCACCCCCATTTTCAAATCTTCTAAAAAAACACCTTAGGTACATTCCCTCTTCAATGAGATTCGACAAATAATGCGGATTTTATTTTAGCGAAAGTGGCTTAAAATCGATTTTTCAATATCGAGAGGGATTGAGTGAAAGCAAAGACAGAGGCGTCGTCTGTTTAATGGGATAATAAGCTTGCGATCACCAGCGGAGAAGAACGGATGCTTCAAATCCACTTTATCTACATCCCATGCCTTCGACGCTCGCATAATTCTTTTCCTCTCTTCCATTTCATAAAAACTTCGAAACTGTAAGTGGAAAGTCTATCTCGGCTATGCAGTTACAAACTCGTTCTTTGCTTGATATTTTCGTGCCTTTTGCTTTGAAATTTCTGCTTTAACATGTTACACCTTTGGATGTGAAAAATATGTTTGGCTATTTAGAATTATAGAAATGCGGCATGGACAATGACAGCTGCGAATAAATCAAGGTTGGAGGCTTTTGAAATGTGGATCAAGGTAGAATGATGAAGATCAAATGGATCGATGGAGTAAGTAATGAGGAAGTCTTAAGAAGAGAAGGAGAGAAGAGAAGCCTCATAAAAGCATCGATATGTAGACAGAACAATCTTTTGGGGCCATATTTTGAGACATGATAGCCTGATGAAGAAAATCGTCGAGGGACAAGTAGATGGCCAGAACGGAAAAAGAAGAACTCGAATAAAATATATGGAACAAGTAAAGAAGGATGTGAAAGAGAAGAAATACGTAGCTGTGATGGCCTGATGAAAACATATGAATTATGAAAGAGTTACATAGAACACGTTATAAAGGATGTAAAAGAGATTTAATACGCCGCTATTAAAAGACTGGCTGCTAGGAGAACTGAGTTGAGAGTAGGGTCAAACCAATCTTAGAATTGTTGGCCAATGATGGTGACATATAATTATGATCAGAAAATAGTGATGATTCTCATTATTTTTTTATTGCCTAAATCGAAAGATTATTACTCCTGGAGCACACATTTCACACTTTTAGATTTTTAAATGAATATATCTATTTTCCGCGATTAAATGAAAAGTGAAAAATTTCAAGTGCACGAAATCGCGACGGCTAAGTATGAATGCTGGGAAAACTCCGAGTAGCGTCGTTCTGGTTCCCGCTGCCGCAAGTGAGGTGACCTTGGGGCGAGGCTTTGAGCGCTGATACAACGCAGGATGCTAGCAGGTAGCAGAGTACCCTGCTAGCTGGTAGCGCTTGGCTTAAATAAAGATTATTAATACCTTATCAAACGAAGAAAACTTTCCGACCTTGGGCAGTTTTAATAGGTGATTATTAAGACATGAGCTCTATGCCTCATGCATGCATTGGTAATCTCAGACGATGTAAAACTCCTATCTACCTGCATAGCATCTAGGTCCCTGTGACGTCACGTGGAGTGGCATCGCATGGACTCCGATCGGGCCTTTTTCCAATGAGGTTAAAATTGACCATTAACATTCGTTTAAACTGGGATTTCTAAAACCAAATTATTCGTACATTATGAATACAGTAATGGTGGGTAACGAATCGCAATCGATGCCTATCGTTTTCTTTGATGAAGGAAACTACCCTATTAATAGGGATATTTTTTCCTGAAGTTTGAAATTAAAGTTAAGGCTTATGGTCGAATAAGGTTTACTCGGGTTTCCAATCGGGTAAGAGTGTCCATTTTCTCAACATTTCGTAATGTGACACCATGTCTGAGTGCCTTCTTCCGTGCCGGTCAAAAATAATTCTAATACGGGCAGAAACCCTAATCTTTTTCTAGGGTAATGAGAATTATTCAAGGAGTGTTAAAGTTTGTTGAAGATGCCCTTTAAGCCGTAGAGTGTATTTCAATGCGTATCCCTTTACAGCATTTGGCAGGACGAAAAACCCATTTTTTCGTAACTATGAGAAAAAAGCTTATCGCTGTTTTACAAATCCAAACTGTGATGGACTTGGACGAATTTCATCCTTGGCTTATGAAAGCACTTTCATGAACTGAGATATGATAAAAATGAATTATTTTGCTTCATATGGGGGTCATTAGCATTACAAGCATTGGTATAGTAAAAGCTTAAAGCGTCAATTCATGTGGATTGTATAGTAATGCATAGCCGTCGGTAGGTAATTTTTGCCTGCAAATCTTCTGAGATTTATTATTTAAATGTTAGCTCACAATAATTTTAATTAATATTTTTTTCAATAAAAATCCCTCATTATCCTTTTATTTCCCATTATTTAATGCATCGTTTTTGCGAAAATATATCCTTTATAATGTAAACTTAGTCTCTTGAGTAGAATTCTTGCGATTACTCATTAGTCATTACCCAATTACACTGACTCATCTTTTGATCATTAATCCAGATGCTTACGTAAATGAGTTATGCATTCTTATCCCGTTTTTTCACGTTTAAATAGCACATTTCGTCCATTGTAATTAATGTCGTTGTATGTGTGAATGAGCTACAAATCGAACATTACCCCCTGTTGTTTTGAAGTCGAAGACGTCGCGACGCTGCTGGGTCATATTTAAATGATTCTGTAGAAGGGTGAATTATCATACCTTCACATTGGTTAGACTTGGTGGAGGCAAAATTTTTCTTTCACTGATTTTTTAACCTTGGCCCACTTTATTTGCATATTTCTTATTAGTTTCCCAAATCAAATTTTTATACCTATTGATTTTTGGACAAAATAGGGTTGTAAGCCGCAGTCTCCGCAACCCATAAATTCACTCTTTCACTCGAGCACTTAAATATGGCACAGCTGCGCCACGGGACTTCGGCTTTAATAGATATTCGGCGTAATATTCTATCTGGACCGAATTGACTCCATTATGGCTCGCCCATTCATTATGATGAGAGCTGTGAAAGAAAGATTCCGTTACCTTGAAAGTCGAGTGAAAAATAAAGCAAAGAATTCGTAGTAATGCTTGACAGCCGCGCCACGTGAGGAAAAAACCAAAATCAAGATGCTGTAGAGATTCTAGTCGAATCAGAAGCCTTATAGGCGGGGAAACCTTAAGTACGAGCTGGCTGAAAGACATTCAATAATGTGGGAGTAATTTAATCAATTTCTAGAGGTTGAAATGGGTGAGTTATTTGACGGTGTGGTGGGAATTTTTTTATTTGAAAAATTCTCCTGTATGATTGTTCTCTGTCAAGTCTCTCCCGAAATCAATTTGGGACACAAACAATACCGTCTGGCTTTCTAGAGCTACTCAATTAACTTTGAATGAATTCGAAAATAGGTAAAAGGGAAGTAACTCGTAGAATGTAATCTCATCTCAAATGGCTGTTTGTTATATATTGATGAGCATGGGCGAATGATGATAAATTGTACCGTTTATGCTTTCTACCCGAGAAATCAAGAAATCCAAGTGATTTCTACTGATATTCTGGTACAACTGTATTGCATTATGTTTTTCAGCTCCACAATTATTTTAATATAATACATCTTAAGGTATCATTAGTTTTAGTTAATATGAGGAGTTTTTTTATCAGCTGATATTGGACAGTAATTAGCCAAAATAACACGAAGATGCACTCTCTGCCACTTCCTCTGCTTATTTCCTCTCAGTGAATAAATGTGCTTACAATTAGAAATAAATGTGTGAACGCATATCATCATTATTTTAATAAATTTAGTAATTTTAAAAAATTCCGTAATAATTACTTACTAAGTCAACTATGTCTATAGTGTAGATGCTAAGAATGATTACTTTACAAAATAAAAAATATAATTACTTCGGATTCGAACCCTCCTAAATTTTAGCGCCACCAATGCGCGTGAGACAAACGTGCTGAGCAACGGAGCCGCATCTATGTATGTGTATTTAGTCCAAATATGAATCCAAAGAGAGGAAAAAACCCGTCAAGGAGCCCGAAAGAAAACACTCCCACGACCTAATCTGTGTGTGAACGTGAGTATCCTCAGTGCATTCGATTCCCAAGGGCTTTTGCGCCTGGAGTTTGACCCCTGTCCCTCTAGCCCGGTCGCCCCTACGTCCGTCCTCGTCGGCTTTTGGTGGTGTAAGAGCGAGGGATGCAGGTTACCTCATATGCCAACCTTCCAATCTTTTACCGACCCGACCATATTAGTTACGTGGGGCTCGTGGGTGTCTGCACATATACTATTGGAAACGATAGTACAATACATTTTCTAGTTGCTTGGTGTTTTACGATCTCACATAAAAGACGTTTTTTATCCAAAAGGTACCACAGATGTAATTATCTAGCATAACTATATTTCTTTATTATGTGTCTATTCTCCAAATACCTAAATATTAACTCACAGGTATCTTCAATTTTAGTTTCTTTTCTAGATGTCTATTTTACCATGCAAAATGTTTCATCCGCAGTTGAGTATGAAGACTAGAATATCTAAATTTAAGTTCACGTTATGTCAACCATTAAGTACTCAATCATGCCCAGGTGTGAACTGAGTATGAGCCACCATGCTGTCAGAGAGGGTGAGATGGAAAGCTGTTTGAAGCAGAAGAGATTTCGCAGTCAGGTGGGAAACTGTGTCAAATGAAGCGCAAAGCGAACGGTTTTGAAGCTCAAAAGGGGGGAGGAGTGGTGAGAAGCCTTTTAAAAAGACCGGGCTCTGTGTGGAGGGGCGGCTCCAATCAAGACGAGAAGTCTTAGGCGCTGAAGGTGTGTGTAAGGCGTAGGAGAAGATCAAAGGTAGAAGCTGCGGCAGTGGAAGGCGTTGGGGTTTTAAGGTGGGGTTCTGTGTTGGACCCCCTTTAAGGGAGACCGTGTGGGAGTTTAAAAGGCGTCAAGGACGAGGGTACAGGAGGCGTCAAATGCCGCGGGTAAAGATTTAACCGCACAGCGTCGGTTTTGGAGTAGGCGTCAGGGATCCACGAAAGGGGTTGCGGAAGAATATTGGCTGGCGAGCGAGGAAGAGAGAGGGGGAGGTATCTCGAAACATGGACCCTGGGCGCATTAAGGAGAGAAAACTGGAGTCAGTAGGACGTCGCGAGAGGGTGAGAAAATGGATGGGCAAGGAGGTTGGAGGAAGGAAGGATTAGTGAGGAGTGTGTTGGGTTGGAAAGTTCAAAAGGGCTTGGAGGCAATGCTGCCGTAGCTTGACGGAAAGTTGGGTGAACGGAGGTGGTTTTAGTCTCCGCAAAACGTCGTTTTTCCTCTCTGCCACGATGCTGGTTATGTGGTGGACTGCTGAGGAAACGGAACCTTGAACACATGTTGGGCCGAGAGATGTATTGGTATAAGTTTGCTGATTTTGCGATATCCATTGCTACTCTGCTACTATCCCTCATACACTCAAAAGTAGTTTAAATCTGTCTAGAAATATAATTATACGAGTCATAGTTATATTTGTGACCACCAGGTAGCAGCTCTAGGCACAGTTCCAACTTCTTGGCGAATTGTTATTTAATTATTGAAAAATTAAGATCTTTAACTTTCACCAATATGCTTCAAGTCTTCCACGTAGTTCTCAGCTATTAGCGCGGGCTTTGCTTCCATATTTTCGTTTGTAAATTTCCGTTGGCATTTAAGAGGATCCCTCGATTTGGCAAGTAAAACTGAGCTTAATTAACGAGATATTTCAGAAGTAAGAAATCGGAATACATCCGATAACTTTATCCTTGATGGATCCGATTGGATAATTATAATGAAAGCGTTAGTTCGCATATTATTCCTGAAGTTAAATATTCTAAAGCCATGATATTGCATAATCAGAATTAAGGTATAAGGATAAGTTAACGTTCACTTACTCCCAGGGCCATGTATGTCCTAGTTGACATTTAGCCAAACCAATATTTTCATCCATTTCTTTCAGTCCGTTGCTTCCTGTTCTGAAGCCCCCCTCCATTAACCCGCTCCAAATAAGATTGTAGTTGGTACCACCGTCTCTTTCTTGAACGTCTCTAGTCTTCCTCTCTATTTATCCCTTTCCCTCTGTCTTCGTCCATAAAAGTTTTCTTTTAGAACCTCCTTTATCATACTTCCGTCTTCTTTTTGCAGCACATGGACAAACCGTTTTATTCTTCTGCCCTCAATTTCATCAACGACATCACTCCTACTGCAGAGTTCTCTGATATCCTTATTCAATTTTATTGTCCAAAGATTAAAGGATTTAAAAAAAATTAACTTTTGTTATTAAAATTGCTAATTTTTCCAACTATCCTTACCATTGAAGTTAAGGATCTCAAAGCTGACCTCGAGGTTAGGCTCCTGCGCTGTCACCTTGAGCATCATGGGATTATAATCGACGTATTACAGGTAATAGTTAAGCATATTGATTTTAATACTTAATCATGCACATTTTTAAGCCGATGCGATTGACCGCAGTGTTTGAATAAAGTGCGTGGTGCAACCGGTGTACATTTGAGTGGGAGGAGTTCTTTGGCGAGTCTGAGGGGAGGATGAAAAGGGAAAACTTGAATACAGGATTGGTGAAAGGAAGAAGGTTTGGGAGATACGGAGAGAGGAGGAATAAAGGCTCAGCTTTGCATTTCCTTCTTCCTTCTCGCCTTTGCATGAATAGCCCTGGAGCTAAGTTGTGGCTGCAAAAGGCAAGGCCCAAGGAATAAGAGAAGAATTCCGAGGCAGGGGAAGTCCCAGGGTCTCTTCGAAAGGAAGCGACAAGGTTGAAGGTGTGAGTAGGGCTGGGAGTGGCAAGGGAAGGTGTGAGGGATATTAAAAAAGTAAATACGAATCCTAAAAGCGGAGCCAAGGTCGAAATAAACCCGTTTCTATCTATAGTAGAGGGTGAAAGAGTGGTGAAGTTTAACCACGCCTGGCATATGAAGGGACTGTGGTCAGTGATTCAATGTAGAAAAAAGTTTGGTTAGGAAATCAGTACTCATAAATTCGATTGTGATAGAAACTTTCTCCAATTCCGCGATTGACAGTGGCAAGTAATTTAAAAAGCGGTTTCCTTATGAATTTATTAAAAAATAATTAATTGAATTAAAGCTATGTCAAAATCATTTTTAAGTATATGGTTTCTGAAAAGTAGGAGAGTAAATCTCAATTTAACTTAACCTCATTTAAAGGGCCACTTGCGCTGTTATTGTTTTTCATTTCTCCTGAGGTGTGGTCGATTTAAATAGGTTTTTAACTTCAAACTTTCAGAGTTCATGGAATCAGACTATTTTTGACACTCTCTGTATCTCAAATTCGTCAATTTTGAGCCTAGTATTTCATCAAAGTTACTGCAATTTTTTGTTCCTGATAAATGTAAGCACAGATCTACTGAATAAAATATAAAAATTTAAAGGGTTTGGCGCATTTTAAATAAAGTATTGCGGCGCAAAATGTTCCCTGGGGTCTTTCCTAAATACCCTGAAATATTCGATATGACTGCCTTAGTTTGAAATAAACATTCAGGGGCTAGGATAAAATATCGGCAAAGCAGAAGTATTCAAATCTTTTAAGAAGTCGATGGGTGATAAGAGAAATTCCAGCTTACTCTCCTAAAGCAGTAGCGTGATGTGTATGAGGTCTATTCCAAAAAAAGCAGAACATTTGATTTTAAATCTTTATTATTAGATTTTCAGATTATTCGCCCTTTTCCCTTCAAACAACTCCCCACCCTTATTCCAGCACTTTTCCCAGCGATCTTGCCTCTCCACAAAATAGTCCTGGGTAATATAAGCTTTGATGCTTTTCCGGCGTATTATTTGGGTAAACATTTATCGGGATTGCAACCGAGCTAGAAACTCCACATGTGCCCACGTTTTGTGCACCGAATCGTGGCTTATGTTGAGGGTTGCTGAATGCCGCTATATTTGTTTTTTGGTTGCTATTTCACATTGCAATATCACATCGGAGCTCGAAACGTCGGAAGAAACGGAGATTTTAATCCGGTAGGAATCGCGAGAGAAGTTTTCCCAAAGTCCTGGATAACTTCGTTTGAGATGGCCTTCAAGGTCTTTTAAAGGCATCAACAGTTTTATTACGGCATCATTTCATCACTAATTTTAATTTCGGAAATAAATAAAAAGTCGCAAGGTACCACATGTGGCGAGTAGAAATGAAGAGGGAGGCCATTAACTTGGTTTTTGGCTCAAAACTGACGAATTGTCAACGCAGAATGTGCTAGTGCACTGTTGTGGTATAGGAACCATGAGTTGTCTTGCCAAAAATCTGTAACCGTAGTAACATGTAGTAACACGCTTACCCTGATTCACTGTTACACCTTGGGGCAAGAATTCAAAATGTACAATGCCGTTGAAATCAAAGAAAAGAGATGGCATCACTTTGTCGTTGTCTCGGTACTGATGTGCTATCAAGGACTGTGGATATCTTTTGTAAATCTGCTGTGCGATTCCAATTTTTCACTGCCGCGGTCGTATTTGTATCGGTTTCCAAAAATCCCCGCTGTGTGCTACATGGTCCACTTTTTTCCTCTATTCGGCAGTAGATTGTTTTGCAATAGCGGGTAATAGCATTGAAATGTTGCTGAAAAAGTTGTTGAAAATTTTTCACTGCCGCGGCCGTATTGGTCGTATTTGTATCGGTTTCCAAAAATCCCCGCGGAGCAGCGCTTTGTGCTACATGGTCCACTTTTTTCCTCTATTCGGCAGTAGATTTTTTTGCAATAGCGGGGAATAGCATTGAAAAGGTATTAGTTTAAAATATCCAGTTTTTGGCGTAATTCAGTGGAAATCGTTTTTATTTAACATTTTGTAAGCACTCGTCTATTTCCACACTTCGATATTTTACCTTGAAAATGGCAATATGCACCGAAACCTAGGTCGTGAAAAATATGGAAGTGTAAATTAGTAGCAGTAGTCGTATAGGAGTGCTTTCATTGATAAGTTTGATATATCATATCGTCAAGAATATATATTTCACTTGATTAAAAGTTACTTCCCTTTGAAACTCGGATCGCTTTGCCCGTCAGCGACGCGAATGGCGACTATGTAAACTCATTTAAATGCGCGGTGGGTGACAGAACACAATTAGAACCCGACTTGCGGATTTTCTTCTGCAATATTCGTGCTTATATTTTAAGAAACCTACGATTGGAGGTGAGGAAACCCTGGGCTGCCTTGAATGAAAGCGACGAGGTAAGAAATGGGTATGTGGGAGTTGGAAGCTTAAGAAGTGGAGATGGTACACGTGCTATAAGGGAAAAAAAATTAAAAGACGCTTTAAAAGTGGAGCCAAGGTCGAATAATTCTCTTCTTTTCATCTTTAAGGGAGATTCTGGAGACGTGGGTGGTGATGTAGGCGTGACAGGGAGAGATTTGTTTATTTATTCATTTGCAATAAATCCAAAAACAGTACATGAGACCTTTCACATTGGATTTTTAAACAAATGGTTAAATAATAAAGTGTAATAAGAAACAACAACAAATAAAACGTGATTAAATACACTCAGATATCAAGTAATGCTTCACTTCTATGAACGCCTCCTTCGCTCATTTGTTATTTGGGAAGGGCGGAGAAAGAAAATAGGGATTTAAAGAGGAAGTTTCCTGATGGCGGTCGTAAATAATGAAATTGATGATGTTATATCAACAGAAGGAGCTTTGATGGAATTGTAGGTAAGAGGTAGCGGGTAGGTAAGGGATCTCTGGGTCACAGATAAACGGTAGAGAGGTAGATGGAAAAGAGATGAGTTCTATTTTTTACGGGAAGGGACACGGAGGGAGAACATTGGCATTGATTGACAACATTGACATTGATTGATTCCCAATGTAATGAACGATAATGTGATAGGTATACATAAAAATAAAAATCTGGAGATATACCAATGAATCAATTGCGTGGACGATGTAAGGTCATTGATTTTCCCAGCGTATCTGGTGTAGAAAAGATTATTGGGTTACCCACCGGGTAATTGGCTGCATATCTCTCTTTTTTGGAAATGTGTACAGGAAAGCCTGATAGGCGAGTAAGGATTATCACGCAATAGTATACTCTAAACCTAATCAGTACCCACGCTTCATTATTCGAGTCATGAAAAGTTCATTTCTTTACTTTTTAGTCCATTTTATACGGAAAAAGGAAAAAGCGTGCTTGTTTTATCTTTTATTACTTTACGTTTACTAACTAATTTTAGACGTGAATATCGCAATCGATTAAACCATAGCTATTAAAGAAATTTCTTCCTAAAACTGTATAGCTATCGCCTTCTTAGGAGAAAATTTAAAACTTTTTCCATTTGGAAATTTATCTAATTAATTAGGGCAAAATTGGAAAAAAATTCAAATACTTCATTATTGAATATATTATTATCACCAGAAGCAAGAAAATGTGTCAAATATCAAGCCTATCCGAGAATGGGAAGTGGGTTAAAAAGCCATTACCAGCTTCCATAAATGAACCAGACGGATGAAATAAGTTAAGAACAAGCGCGTAAATACTTCCACATATGGTAATGGTTTCCTATTGTACTGGTTTTTGATTAGCGAGAGACTATTTGTAAAAAGAGATTAGAAAATATTTATTTTTCTTAATAGGACTATTGAACCAAAATTACTTCAGTTCGAGTGAGTTGAATTGAAGTTAGTTTCGAAATACGGACTTCAAATCAAACCTAACTTGAGTCTGAGATCTGAACCACCTAGTTAAAGTGAGTGAGCACTAAGGATTGAATCAAATTTTGGATTACGGCCCTTAATATTTGACTTGGATCTCTTTAAAAGTGGTCACTTCACTGGGGCTCGATGAGGATATCGCCTTATCTGGCATTTAGCCCCCTGTGGTCACGCCAGTCCTACCTTAGGCCAGAACATGAGCCCGAGGTGTAAGAAGACAACCTTGCCGAGCCAGAGTGATCACTTGGATACGGCTGAGAGTGTCAACACGTTAGCGCCCAACTTGACTTGGCCACCGCCGCATGGGGCAGGCCGACCAACCACTCCATCTTACCCTCGGTGTTTGCTGGGGATGAAGGCAGGTGGGCTGGACACGGTGCCACCCAGATGCCCATTGAAAGCATTTTCATGAGGATAACTCGGCTTCGCTTGATGCTTTAGACAAAGGAGACCGCCTAGTTGCATCCTCTTAAAGGCTGATTTCTGTTGCCACTTCCGACACATTTTAATCGGTTTTCAAAAATGTCGACGGCGCGGTGATAGTGTAATGCAATCCACTTTTTCTATATTCTGCAATATAATGTTTGTCATTGCTAGGAATTAACTGGTAATTAATGATAAGGTACCTATTCCTTACACGTCTCATCTTCAGAATCGCTCGTAATTTTTCACTCAATCAGGAGAACGCACAGTGGTCTGAAATCGGAAAAGCCGGACAAAAGTCCAAAATGTTATTTTTTGAGATACAGACTTAAAACTTAGCATACTCATAAATAATAGCTGATTATAGAATTGTGCGCCATTTTACATACATTTTATCCGTTACTGAGATACAGCAGCTCAAACATGACCAATTTTTAAAAAACGCGCGCGATCTCGTTTTTCTCCGAAAATCTTTGAACTTAGGCAGGTGGTGCTGCAGTTGCATGATTTTTATGGAATAAAAACACAATATTCCTTAGATCAGATGCTTTGGCTATGCTGTTCATGAATTTTTAAGATTTTGGTTCACATCTGCATGGTTTTACAACACAAAATGGCGTGCCCATTTTTCGAGTAAAATTTTAAATAAAGTAGACATTATCTTTTGTTTACGAAATATGGTAATCGGGAAATTTACATCACAGTATGAAGTAGATATTTTTTAAGAATACTGCGAAGAAATCTTGGAAAAAAGTTTGCGACCAAGGAAATTAGAGCGATTTTTCGATCGCGCGTCAAGTCTGAGCTACGCGACGCGCGACCCTGAGGCTCGGTAACATCGGTCGATTTTTCAAGTTTTTTCAGAATTAATTCCTGAAAATCGTCATTTGAAGCATGGCACATAGTTAACATTGACCTAAAACACTTACCAGGATAATGGATCTATCGACTCGACCGTTTAACGCATTACTCTAGTGAAGATGGTAAGGATTAGTTTTTTGTCCGAACCATTCTACGTTTAAGAAGTATGCTTCGGATATTGAAGTATTGTTAAGTGATTAAGTCGGCATGCGAAAGAGCAAGAGAAATAAAACTGTTTCTGGGAAAGGTAACAACCTATACTCTTTGTCCCTACCCTCCCTTTTCAATCCTCGCCGAGGAGGGTCGCGCGGAAGGGGGCCTTTTATGACCACGCAATGCCTTTAACGGTATTTAACGGGTCCTTCCACCAGTGTTTTTAATATCGACCTAGGGCATTTTAAACTATATTCACTACGGAAGTTAAATTTTCCAGCAGCTTGCCGCACCACCTACAATAAATGGGTGTACTACCAAGTGATTTAAATACTTTGCCTACAACGCGTTTAGTTTTTACACATAAAATAGGGTGTAAGTGAAAAAATTTCGCAAATTTTTCCGTAGTTAATGATTTTGGACATAATCCTTGTATTGAAGGATAAAACGGTGGCCCAATATTCAAAGTATTTGGTACGATGGATTAAAATTCATCAATAGAACGCTATTGATAAAATTACGTGTCATGTGGATAAAACGTTAAATTTTACAAATTTTGTTTAAAGGTACAATAATAAAACACGCAGACCCCGTTTACATTTACCAAGTCAGCTTGGGCCAATACGGGTAATCAGGAGAGCGTAGATTGTACTCATTTTATGTGCATCGGTCATAAACATTCGTTTTATTTGTTGTACATCTTCAAAGAAACTATTGGGTGTCAATTTCAAGGGAGGAGAGCCAATTAACAAAAGTGTTTCATGCAAGGCTTTTCATGAGATCAGGGGTAGGCTTAATAAGGGGTAGGCTTAAAGCCAAGAGGGAGGAAGGGGGATGTTGTTGGGAAAGAGATGAAGGAGGGGTCCATCAGGGACAGCATTTTGGGGGCGATATTGGCATTGGGATACAGGTCAAGTAGAAATACTTAGCTGTGAAAATTCATCACGTCGTGTCGTTTAAAATGCATAAACTAAGTAAAATCGAATATCCTAATTTTCACAATTTCAAAATTTAATTAGTAACTTTCATCGTAAGTTTGCAACATTTTCGGGTTAAAATCATTCGTGCGACCAGTTTGAACAAGGTGGTTAGTGAATTGATTTATGAATAATATGATTCGCGTCCTCCATGTTTCACACTGAGTTTGTGCTCCTTTAGAATTCTTTTCCCGTTTGCCTCATGTGCACGCCTATTCAATTACAACAGCTGAGCACTTACGCTCCACTTTTACTTAACGCGTCCACTGGGTCATTCGAGATACAAAGCAATACCTTGAATGTGAACCACAGCGAGTGCAAATCATATTTCAATCAATGCACCACCAGCAAAATAATTCCTAAAACGATCAAAATAGGATATTTACTCTAATACGACTGTAATATACGAGAATGGAGGAAAAAAATTGAAAAAAGTTTTATCACCTCTTCAATTGATCTCGTTGCGAACCATTTAGATGGGAAAAATGATTTCTGTATGGAAAATTCACCAATTACGCACCAATTAGTGTGATTCGGTGGGTCGTTATTCTCAAAATCGCATGATTTCTTGATATCGCTGAGAAGTCACCTATTATTGGAAAAGTAAAAGGGACAAAGTAAACCCAGAGAGTAAATAATGAAAACCTTCGGAAATTTCCCTATCGATGGCAACGAATGTTAGAGGTGGTATCCAAAACTTAAGTCGACCCCTATCCCTTGGATCAAATTGCTGTCCTATCCCTCAGAAACCAACGGCCATGAGAGCAAACAATCGAAGCCATGAGATCCGACTTCCAGCCGTCCCTGCGGAGGTTTTTCGGCCCCCTCCCCGACCTCAGAAGATGCCCTCCAAGCAGCCCTCGGCAATATCGGGTTGGCAAAAGGGAGAATGTTGATTGCTTTTCGTTTCGCTTGTTGTGCTTTGGATGTCTTGGGACTAAATACGGTCGCGCAGTTGCTTTCTGTAGCTGATCTGGGTTCAGAGTGGCTTAAGGAGCACAACTGGATTGAAGGCTACGAATATGATGAACATTTTCGTTATCCCGGCTCTTTACACCGTGATTCTGTTTTTAGGCGCCGACATTTTAAATTTTTATTGCTCCAAGCCTTTACGCCCGGAGTATGTTATCAACTTATTTATTTTCCAAATTTTAACTTTTTATCAAGCCAGCGTCAAGTTTTAATTAAATTATTTATTTATTGGTGGGCGTCTGGAGAGTGGTTCCCGTGTAGCTTACCTAATCCTAGGGTTGAGAGGAATCGAGGAGCCCCCTGAATTATTATTTTATTACGATCACTTTGTTCTGGTCGATCCAATCTTTTATATTTTGTTTCGTTAGCATTCCGGATAGAAATTCAAAATGAAAATGGCTTTATAGTTTCAATAGAAAATACTTTCGGCCAACCGGAATGTCAAAACCTGATCGCTCATGACGGGGAAATAATGTTTTAATTTCCGCTAATTCGACTCCTCGCTATTGAATTTTACTAAAATCAATTCTTTTTCTCATAGAAACGGCGAGCAGGACTGGGTATCAAGAAAGAAGAATGACAAAACATGAAGAAAATGTAATTTAATTGTAAAATATCAAATTTGAACAATGTATAATTACAACTAACAATAGAAAATGTGCATCAAAAGCAAACATTGTATCAAATTGGCATGTACTTATGAGTTCATATGCATAAACATTTTAATCTCATCTTCTTTAAAATTTTGTAAGCCTAAGATGGCATGAACATTCATTGCTTTGAGACGTTTTCTTCAACTTAATACTCAATAACTTCCAATACTCAATTTCCCGAATTTCGAACTCATAAAACTTAAGAACCACTAGATGAAGACTACGGCTATGATGTAGTGCCCCATCTTGTTTAAGTTTTGGAAATTTTTGAGTACGATTTTTTGAGACAGTATGAATATTGACTATTCTAGTCTGATGTGTTTTCGACGAAACCCATCATTCAAATACTGAATTTTCCCGAATTTTGACCTGATACTGCGTCAAGGATTCCCAAATTTCATTGAAAATCAACATATTTTCTTTTAAATACATAGTGCTTTCACAACAAAACGTCCGAGATTAGAAACAGTTAATAGGATTTTCCTCAGTATTACAGAATGAAGGAAATGAGATGAAAAATTCACTTCTATAAAAACGAATGGAATAAATGTGTCTAAAATGAATGCACGATATCTCACTAGTTTACGATATATGTTTTGTTAGGGCTATTATTAACCCTTTTATTAAAGGAGATATTAATGATAATTTCCCACAAATACTTATATTTGTCGCATACGACCGGTTTCAATACATTTTGAATTTTTGTCAGAGGTATTGTAAAAAGTAGTTATACCGGTATTTTTAGAAAAATTATAGAATTTGTTAAAATTTACCGCATGAGTCAATTGACTAAGCTTTTAAAATGCCTCTATGATAAGCCTGAGACAACTTTCATCAATTAATTGGAGTCCAAACATAGAAAAGCAGATGATTTAATTCTGCTAATGAATCCCCTCAAGAGTGTCGTTATAGGGATCCATGCTCGTGGGTGATCCTCGGCGGTCTGGTAGGGGTTTAGGTCAGGGATCAGGGTTTTGACTCCATCCCCTCCTCGGAAGGATGTGTACGCTGGAGGTCGTGGGTTAATCCCCCGGGCGGTCGATCTGCGATAATTTGCGGCTCAACCACCTTCGAGAGGGTTGCGAAAGGACCTCCAGCCTGCAGAGGGTGAGGTCAATGCAAATGTCCCTCTACCATTGGTCTCCCATCCGTGCGGTAGGGTCTGCCAAGGACCCTTCACCATTGAGGATGCCGAATGGGGCGGTGGGTTTGACGTACCACCCTCGAATCAGGCACAGTGGCTTATGGCAAGGATTGTGAACGATGCCTTACACTGATCGGATTGCATGGAACCATTACCACGTACCGTAAATCTCGCTTGTAATACAGGGCTGGCCAAAATACAGGCCGAAGAGTATTTGAAATAAAAAATACTGCACCAAATGTATTCGAAATAAAAAAAAAACGCTCAATATTTATATAGAATACAAAATACCGCTCCAAATGTCTTTGAAGTGCAAAATACAAAATATCTTTGACTTGGGTGTTAACAAACTACAAAATAGCATTTTAAATACCTTTTAAAATATAAAATACATACGTATAGAAACTAAGAGATATTGAAAACTATAACATAATAATAATTCCTTTTGATATGTAGTGGATACTTGCAAACATGAAGATAACGATTCTTACGAAAACGAAGTAATTTCTGCAGCATAAGGGAATGAGGGGCAAGAGCACGCATTTTACAGATAAATATAAAAATTATGCATTCAAACAGCAATTTTTATTTACGGTAAAGTATCATAAGAATTATCATGTGAAAGTAGCAAAGAATTATTATGAACGGGTAGGAAAGTACTTTATTTAATACCTACTTTCTACTCTATGCACCATTCTCGCACCACCAGGTTGTATCGAGACAAATTACGTTTCTTCTCATAAATTCTTTTCCTCGAGTCCATTTAAAGAAGTGTACTCAGGGCAATCTCAAAATGAATGAGGAACACTGTAGCATGGAAATTGTATCAGCGCTTACACGATTTCTGAACCAATTCACGTGAAACAGAATCTTGAGGGCTATACAGTTATTTTTTTAACTTCAGCTAAAATTCGTAAGACGTCACAGATTTAGCCAATAGGGGTATTGTTAGTAAGTTCAGTACGTAAATTACGCCTTAAGAGCACCCTAAAATGCGCCTCATCAAATATAAATTATCAGATTGTCAAACTTCATGTATAATATATAAACCAAGGATGTAGTTGGCCATGAAAAAATATTTGGCTTAGCGAAGACGGGATTCAAACCAGGATCTCCCGATCGTCGGTCATATATTCTAGCCAAATACACCATCAAGCCATCTTTTTGGAGCAAACTTCGGGATGGATTTTACCGAACAAGGTGCTGACGTCACAATTCCACCCTCTCCGTGGCACGTGCGACGGAGGTCGT
Source organism: Ischnura elegans (assembly GCF_921293095.1). Classification (NCBI taxonomy): domain Eukaryota; kingdom Metazoa; phylum Arthropoda; class Insecta; order Odonata; family Coenagrionidae; genus Ischnura; species Ischnura elegans. The sequence continues at coordinate 62,613,661 of NC_060255.1, read as the reverse complement.
GCTTGTCAAATCACCGTCAGATAAAACCAGCAGTGCTGTCAAATATAATAAATGCATTAAATAATCATACATACGCGTTAGAGAATACGTAAGTTCTGTAGCAGCTGGTATAGAAATTGATGAATTGTCTCTGCGTAAACTTCTTAGTGGCATATTCAATAGAAAGTATAGAATGTCATCATCGGGATTTGAAAAATATTGCTAAATTTCAGACTTTTAAATGCGTTTTATTCGTTGGTATGCATAATACAGCCACATGTCTCTCTTGAGAGCATTAGACCACATCCAAAAACATTGCATGCGCATTAGCGGCGTAAAAACTCAAAGTAAAACTTTGAAATTCTTATGAGTTCCCCGTACACCCAGAAAATAAACATGAAGATATCTAAAAATAAGGTTAAGAGTTGAGGTCCTTATTGGCGGTTTGTAGACGGCTAACTGGGCAAACACTTCAACGGAAAAAACTGTAAAGTATGTGGAATATTGTGCTCAGATCCACCAATAATTGATTTTATAGTGTGTAAAGAATGTAAAACATGGAGGAAAGAACCTTGCACCACATATTCTGGAAAGGGAACGGTCACACGCGAAAACTGTGACTAAGACTCTTGCCCCATTAGGGGATGACACTTGCCCCACATGAGGGGCAAGATTCCTATTTTATTTTTCTCTATACATATTGATGAATCAACGGCAGTTATTTTTTTTGCAGAGGTGGAACAAGCATTGTAGTAAATGTAACAGTGAACAAAATGTGTAAAAATAAAAATTGTTGTTTGAATGCATAATTTTTATATTTGTCTGTGAAATGCGTGCTCTTGCCCCTCATTCCCTTATGCTGCAGAAATTACTTCGTTTTCGTAAGAATCGTTATCTTCATGTTTGCAAGTATCCACTACATATCAAAAGGAATTATTATTATGTTATAGTTTTCAAGATCTCTTAGTTTCTATAAGTATGTATTTTGTATTTTAAAAGGTATTTAAAATGCTATTTTGTAGTTTGTTAATATGAGCATATACGGAAAGATAGAAAAAGAACTTTACTTAATAACGGGTCGATAGTCACTTGACTTCATCAAGTGGGTTTTGGAAGAGGGTGGTAACATGTTTGTGCCACGTGTGTTCGAGTATTTGGTCCATAACTTTCTTAAAAAGCGAAAAAAAACACAATGTCGTTTAAATGGGCGGAAAAGACGGACAAAACGCTCATTCGCCCTCAACAATACTTGAGGTCGTCTTAGTAACCACGATGATATAAGCGTTGAGAGAACGTTTTGAATTGAAGAATTACGTAATGGAGAGAAATATAAAATTAATGACTCATGAACTTGTGAAATATCGCAGATTTTTCGTATTTTATTCCTCACCCTAGGATTGTAGCTCCTCCATTTCTGATTATGAGGGTTTGAACCCAACAAACTACTACCCCACTACGTGTCTTCAGCCCTGCAAAGGGACAAATTCCTTACCTTCCGATTGTGGCTCCAAATCATGGCTGGCGGTGGTTCGGGCGCGAACCTCACGAGGCAGGTTAGGTTGATGGTGCTGCCCTTGTTGATGAAGAGGTCAGCGCTGCCCAGGATCTCCGTGATTGGCTCTTGTGTTCGCGACGGACGATGCGAGACAGGCGCAGGGGTCGACGACCCAACATGGAAAGGAAGAAGAGAATAGATGACGTCAGAAGGCAATGCAGTTTAACACTTTGTGTGCCATGGACGTAATATTACGTCTTTCTATTAAATTTGCTTAGTGTGCGTGAAGCCGTAATATTTCGCCCGTGGTACTTTTCCAGTTTACTGATTAGTGGTTCTGTTTTTTCAAAAATCAACTGTTCGATAAAAAAAGAGTTGACTTTATGTCTTGAGGACGAAAAGTCCTCTGTAGCTACCGGCATCCTCATCAAGGCCACCTTGAGTGAAAAGAACCGTTCGTCGAGGGTGCATTGACCCTTTTTGTCATCCAGGATTTATAATGCTTTGCTTGGAAAAATGCTTTTTTATGATTTGCATGCTTTAAATAGTTCAAATTGAGAGTAATAAAAAAACTATTATGCAGGTTATGGCGGTACATCATATTTTGCAACTTTTTTTATTAAAAAAAACAGTCGGTTTTCATTGTTAAATTATATACTTAAAAATTAGCAATAAATGTTATTCAACTCATTCATAAAGAAGAGAAAAGTCCATTTTTACTGAAATACACATCGATATAAATATCTTTTTGATGCTAATGTTTTAAAAGATGTACGAATTTAGTAAAAATGGCTGTATTTTTCAGTAGGGCTTTAAAATTAGCAGCCGGAACTCAGTGTTAAAGCTGAGGAGATTATGCTTCGAGGAACCACGAAATTGAAAATGAAATCGAGCTGTATGTGAACTTAATTCTTCCACCTTATTGCAACCGTCCAAAATGTCAACATTGGTATATATTATTCCTCCTCAATTCTACCACAGTTTGTGCTTTAGAGTGTCAGATTTCAATGAAACTTTCTGTATGGGTCCACATCCTTGTTAAAATAAATGGCCCACGAGTGTGTTGTGAAAATAATTATGCGTATTATACGACTTTTACCCAAAAAACGTGACTTAGATCATTTTATTCCTCCGTGTATCACGCTTTCAAGTTGTCGTATTAGCATGAGATATGGATTATTTTACGGCTTAGAGTTTTGCGTTAGACATGATGTCTTAATAATTTTTTACATGGTTTTTCATAATTTATCTATATTTAAATGTTTGAAAAGTCGTTTTTTTATTTTTCACAAACAATCTATCTCGTAACTGGCCAAAACTTTTATTTTATAACCTAAACATATTGATCTTTCTATCCCGAAAATAAATTTTGGTAGTAACGTAAAGTGGATGTTCATGATACACTTTAACATTTTCATTTTTTTCTCTCACACGGCCTTCAAGCTCCATATTGGAAAAACATACCGCCAGCTTAGAATGTAAGTCAGTGAATGTGTTAACTGCTCTAGACCATAGTTATATGACCTATAGGTTTATGTATGGAACACCACCGCCGCCCTTCATTTTTAACAATATTATTTACAATATGATTTGACCTTACTGAACCTTATGCGAGAGCTGCACTGAAGATTTGGATTGGACAAGCATCTAGTACAACTTATTTTCAAATTTATTCATGACATTATAGCTAAGCAAAATATTATTCATTTTTTTTGTAAAGGAGAGAAATTTAAACAATTAAAAAAATATTTATTAGTAATATAGTTCTGCCGAAAATTTTAAAACGCTTTGCCTCTGATCGGAGGGTCATGAATTATGATCCAGGGTTATGCGAGTAGAAAAAAATCCTCGTTTTAGGACGTGGCCGAGGGAATGGAATTGTCCCCTATACCTTGAATGTATGAAATTCCTAAGGCTGAAAAAAGAGGATCATTAAGTTGGCCTATGACTACGCTGTCAAACAACGCTAATTTAAATGAGTTTGCAAAAGTCGTTATTCCCTTCGCTGACGGACAAATTGACTCAAGTTTCGCGGGAAAATAAGGCATAATTAGGGATTTAAATCAAAATTTATATGCATGATAATGATATATATCAAATTCTTAGCATTTCAGTGCTATTCCTTGCATTCGCAAATACCTTGATAAAAATATTGGAAAAAAGTGGATCGCATTGCACTCATCACCACGCCGCGGACATTCTTGAAAACCGATTAAAATGCGACCGCAGTGGCAACAGAAATGAGCCTTTTATGGGATAGAATTGGGCCGCCTCTATGCAGTCCCGTTGGTTTGAGCATTCGAGTTTTGGTAGGTAGGCTGTTGGCCTTACATACTCACGTCGCGTCGCCGTGATTCATTCAGTGGACGATACGCGGCGATGGTGAACAGCCGTTAGCGAGACAAGTCGGTGGAATAAGGGGATAGTCAAGCAAGGAAGGCAATTGGGGTAAAAATGCTTGGTGGCATACACTCAAACACGAATATTACAAAAGAGGATCATCAAGTCGGCACAAAAATGTGTTGTCACCAACCGCGCATTTAAATGGGTTACCTAAGTCGCCACTCGCGTCGCTGACGGACAAATTGATTCGAGTTTCACGGGGAAATGGGGCATATTTAGGGGTATTAACCGAAAGGGCATAGCCGGATAAAGAGGGTGAAAAGTCCCCCCTCCCGGATTTTTCCCGTACTTGGGGTATGCGATTTGGGATCAAATAGGACAAACCTCCCCATATTTCCAGCCCGCTATGTGCCCACGAGGGCCGGCTAGATCGAAAATACGATTTTCACTCTTTTTTAAATATCTCGGTCAAGAATGCATATTTTTTAATGCGGTTTGCGGCATTAGAAACCTTATTTAATGGCACATATTTTCAATTTTTTTCAAGAACTTCGGGCCGGAAAAGAAGATATGGCGTCGATTTGAAAATTTCTAATGCAAGTTTTCATAAAATTTTCTTGAGAGGGCCAAAAAGAAAAAACGTTTTGTGGAAGTGTTTTTTAATACCTTTCGGCTGGCGTATTGAAAATATAACTTTTAGGTGGTGGAACATCGCGAAAAATGCGATTGAAAATATGCGAATTTGGCCATTTTGCTCTACGCTCTGACCTTAACACCCATTTTTAGTTATTATAGTATTGTACCGATTAAGGTGCTCACCACAGAGACAGAATGGTATTGATACTGGTTCCAAAAATGCATTCAGGGCCCTTGAAAACGCCCGAGTAAGCTAAAAAGAATTCCCTGCTTCCAACCCCTCCGTCATTCCTTTCAATGAGAATTTATTGAACTTCCTCAATGTCCTTATCAGATATAAATTCATTGAAATTACCTCACCAATGCTAAACTATGTGGATATCATTATAACTTTATGATAGCTGTTTGCTGAAATGAAAAAAATATGGGTTTCAACTTTTTCCCAGTTGGCATACAAATAAAAAAAATCTGTTGAACAGTAACTAGCCGAAAAGATGAATTTTCACCATACAATTTTATATTGACTCCAGGATGTCAATGAAAATCGCTCTTGAAAGGTTATTCGTCATCCTCTGAATATTCATTGATGCATGTTATTACGTTGTCCGTCAAAACAAATGCTAGTTTAAATCTTATTTAATATTACTTAATATAATCAAGGTCTTGCGATTTTATCTTTGTACTTCCCGTAGGATAAATAATAAATTGTTGCTGCTATATGAGCGCAACACCCTATTCTTCTATTCCATTACCACAGTCACAGAAATATCTCATTATGCTGCCCCATACGATGCCATTCGCAGTAATTATATTCTAAATAAAAATTATAGTTCCTTATATTTTAATGATATTTTTCCTTAATACTAACAATACCTACCCGTCTTAATTTAGCCACGAAATCACAATTTATTCAATTCTTTAGTCGTTAACTGAGCTCGCATGCCTTTCAGCGTCGGCATCAGCACGCTTAACTCTAAATCATCTTTTAAATATGACACAACATCCCGAAATCCTCTATCCAGAATCAAAATGTCACCTTTTTTCATGAAATTATTACTGGATATGCCGATTGCTAGATTGATTTTAGAGAATCGGCATCATTTTGATTGGCCAAAAAGGGTCCGGGCATAACAATCACAACCCATCAAGGGTAAAAATAGGGAATGGTTTACAAAGAGGAGCTAGTACTGTTCATGTTTCCGGTTTGGAGTTTAAAAAGAAAAACTATCAGCCCTTGAGTGACTGACCTAATATTCGAATATCTCGCCGACGTTAACACACTAAGTAACTGTGTTAATTAGTCCCATGACAAACCAGTAAAAGTTCGCGGACAATCAGTTCTCTAGAAAAAGGAAGTCACTAAGTTTCGCCGTCAAACTGCGGTTAGATAAATATTCGACTATGTCCACAAATAGACAAATTTTAGAAACATGCAAGGAAATACTTATGCAGTAGATACGGAAAGTGGGAATTTCATTGGTAAAAACCGCTTATCATGTAGATAACCTTTACAGACCACATTTTTGAAAGAAATGATCAACCTCCACCCCCTTCAATCTAGCTTACACGGGAACAGGATGGAGGTAATTTGTAGCAGTATATCCACAAATGAAACAACACTTGCGCGTAGATACAACGCGGGGAAAACTCAAATCGAGCTCATTTTCTTAATCTAAATTCTCACATTCCGGCAGTTTTCAAGGGCCCTGAAGCCATTTTCGGCACCAGTATCAATACAATTCTGTCCCTGTGGTGAGCACCTTAATCGGTACAATACTATAATAACTAAAAATGGGTGTTATGGAGGGTCAGAGCGTAGAGCCAAATGGCCAAAATCGCATATTTTCAATCGCATTTTTCGCGATGTTCCACCACCTAAAAGTTATATTTTCAATACGCCAGCCGAAAGGTATTAAAAAACACTTCCACAAAACGTTTTTTCTTTTTGGCCCTCTCAAGAAAATTTTATGAAAACTTGCATTAGAAATTTTCAAATCGACGCCATATCTTCTTTTCCGGCCCGAAGTTCTTGAAAAAAATTGAAAATATGTGCCATTAAATAAGGTTTCTAATGCCGCAAACCGCATTAAAAAATATGCATTCTTGACCGAGATATTTAAAAAAGAGTGAAAATCGTATTTTCGATCTAGCCGGCCCTCGTGGGCACATAGCGGGCTGGAAATATGGGGAGGTTTGTCCTATTTGATCCCAAATTGCATACCCCAAGTACGGGAAAAATCCGGGAGGGGGGACTTTTCACCCTCTTTATCCGGCTATGCCCTTTATGCACATAATCATGTGCTCTATCAAGTTTATTTCTTTTTAATGCTATTCCTCGCAACGTCAAAGTGTGCTGCAAAGTATTGGAAAAAAGTGGATCGCATTGCACTCATCACCGCGCCGCGGATATTTTTGAAAACCGATTAAAATGCGGCCGAAGTGGTAACAGAAATCAACCTTCAATGGGATGGAATTGGACCTCCTCTTTGCAGTCCCCTTGCACTCAAGTTTGTATGTACTTCCACAATAAATTTAAAGAAAATTTCTCGATTTTTATGTCGTTTCTTTCCTCGATCTTTATAAAAAAAGCAGGCGTTTAGGACTTGCAGCGGCAAAATGAAGGCAATACTAAACATTCTCATGCCAATACCCACTACTGTAAAATTTAACGTGTCCGTTTTGAACTGATTAGAACTTTAATTTCTTATCGATATTGATGTCCTGTCCAAATAAGTTCCAAACAAAATTTTCTGCAGTAAAGACATATAGATATGTACGAGGTGAGTGTTCATGGTGTTTAGCCTTATGCATCATTGCTTGGCTTTTATTCCCCCTTAGTAGTTATTACTTTATTGGAGGATGCGGTTATGCCTTTGAATAGGAGAAACGTTATATAGGTAACACTCTTACTTCACTGCTCTCTTCATATACTTCCATATTCAATGCATGTCCCTGTCAAAATAACTCTACAGGAGACATCATACGTAATTACGCGGAACGCAGGACTCTATAGCTTGTCATATTCATAAAGGTTCGAGGAACGGAATGTCTCGTTAATGCACGTTGTCTCGTAATATCATGACCATTCATAGAGAATCACTCTCTAGCATTCACGCGACAGAGTGATTCATCACGTCTCCTCGTCCATTACATTATGATGTGACGTGCACCCTGCTTATCGGAATGGACGAACGCATTCAGATGTCATCTGTCTCATTTGAATGAATAAAAAAATAATTGGCATGATATAACCTAGTACACGAGTATCTGTAATTAATATCCATCGCGTTTTGTCTTGAAATTTCAATTTCATCGATGTGGAGTAGGAATAAGTCAACTCGCTCGAGTGTCATTATTTTACGCGTGTACCGGTGTATAAATAATAATAATAGTAATAATAAGATAAAATTCAAAATAAAACGCAACAAAACAATAGCAAAAGTAATAATTTTTTAGTAATAGCATTACCACATTTCTTTTCAAGGTAAGAAAAAATTTATTTTTCTCCTTCTATTACTGTGTAACAACTAAATAGGATGTAAATTAACTTAATGTAACGCTAATTTCCTCATAACTACCATAGTTAACCAAAACAAGGTTTATCCGCAACGCTAGGAAGGGAAAAATTAAAGATGCTCATTATCGTTAGAAGTGAAGCATTATTGTATGTACTAATTAATCACTGATAAAAGACAAATACCTTGAAAGATATCATCCCTTGGCCTGATATGTAAGTTTACGCATAATTCCAGTATTTGGGATAGTATTACCATTTATGACTGCGTTTAGGAATAATTTGAAACACTTTTAATTCAATTTTACGTTACACTTTCAATTTAAATTTACATTCATGAATGCATTCAATATTCATATTTCTAATAGTTTGCTCTTGTGCTACAATTTTATAGCGCAAACTGTTCTCCTTTTTGGAATAAAAGGGACCGAGTTAAGATGGAAAAAATGTAATGGTAGCGTGCGTGATTTGAGTAGAAATCCTTCACAACAATAGGTAACTTGCTTTTATTTACCCTTTAGCGCTTTACTTAGCGGTATGTATTATGGTATTTAAAGGCAACCAACAGCTAAGCTCATAAGTAGCCAAATTTTAAGTCGCCAAGGATTAGGGGAGCATGTCTCAACGTCCTATCCGACGGAAGGAGTGCTGTACATGAGGTTCTACTCACTAAGCGTAAGTAGGGAATGGACAGTCACTGAAAAATCTCTACCACTGACGGGATATGAACTAGGAACTGCTGGGTGGGAAGCTAAAGCTCTATCTACCACACAAACGCTATCCCCTTTTAGCTTTAGAAAATGGTGATGTGTTTTGATGAATTTATAAGTAGAAAATAAAGGCAAACACTTGCGGGTGTGATAAGCGAAGCCTTATCAGAAATATTTAAAATAGGATACCTGCTTGTCTCTTCGCTATGCGTTTCAATACACTGCTCGAATTGCAACCAAAGTTAGTACTTAAGTGAGTGGCGCAGCGAGGGGGGGGGGGGTTGGGGGATAAACCCCCCCCCCCCCCCCCCCATAGCTCAGAGAAATTTTAAAGTTTAATCCATTTTACTTAATTGGATTGATATTACTAATATAATAGTGTAAGAATGAATAAAATATCCCTCAGAAAGCCGTAAAACTCACCATTTTGAACCATTTATCTTTAAAATTACGCAATTTATTAATTTCGCACCTACCGCCTATCCTGGTGGGTATACTATACCCCCACACATCCCGGTATTAGTTACTTCTAAACCCCCCCAGCCTTAATTCCTAGCTGCGCCCCTGCGTAGGTGTATCTCATGCTCCCAGACCCCGTGGAGCTACTTCCGGTAGCTTCCGACGCGTCCTTTGCGTAGTTTTCTCACTATTAAAAGTGCGCTCAGCGCCACCTAACACCCATTCCTCGCCCTGTGCTTACTCCCTCTACTTCCGATTACATCCCCATTCATTCTGCCATGTCTGCATCTTTGAGTGCGCTGTGGACGATTTAGTGACATCCAGTTACGATACTGCCTTTTCTCACAACCTCAACGTTCACAAATAAATTGCCCACGAATAACTGTCCGTTCTACCAACCTTGTAATTCCGTCAAATCATGTTTCTTCTTACGTTCCTTCCAGTGACGTCATGACAAAATTAGCCGTGCTAGAATGCAGTTTCCTTAACTTTTTTCAAAGTGAAATATTACTCGGTGTGTTTTTTATTACAAGTTATTATTTACATATATTTTACATTTTTTGGTTCTGGTTACGAATGTATATATTAGAAATTCTGAAGCAGCAAAATTGTTAGAAGTGTTTTTTGACTATTGTTTCTTTTGTTAACCAGTGTCGGAACGGCTTTCCAGCTCGTTCCCGCACCATGACAACACTGACTGCACTCGTAAAAACCATGCATACTTTTTACGATGGCGAATGCCTTGTAACGAATGGTGTTCACACGGACAATTGTATGCTTTCATTTAAAACAGTTTCATTGCTCTTTCATTTGATGCATAATTTATAGCAGTAAAAATGTGTGCAACAAATAGGAGAAAGCGTTAAAAGCAAGCCATTCATTTTGAAGCATTCAGTACCATATTTCGTATTGTGCACTATTTCCTAAAATGAGGCAGATCATTTACAATTTTTCCAACATTCTCGACGATTGAAAGCTACAAAAGCGGCTAATAATGAATAAAAACTTACAAACAGGCGTCGGTCTGATGATTTGTTCATTTGCCTACAAATCCTATGCGACCATGGATTCCAAGTTTCCCCTTCTCTGGGTGCTATCCTTTTCGAGCCGGGTGACCTGATATGTAAGCCCTGAACGGCCATGTTGAGACTGTGTCTGTTGATGAGCCGTGAAATCGTTACTTCCTCATGCTTCAAATTATCTCGGCGTTGTGAGTGCATGGCAAATATTGGGGCCGGCTTACTTTGCCGAAAAGGATCCTGTTCAAATATCCCCGGTGAAAGTTAATTAGGAGGTATTACACACAGTTAGGTAACTTGGAAATCTCCAAACAATAGTCAAAGGGTACATCTACGTCTACGTAATACCTCACCTTACGCCTCATTAGGCGTGTGGCGGGGTTGTTAGAATAACAGCCGTTTGCATGTAAAAATGAAAAGCTCTAATAAAATTACGCTTAGCATTTCTGAAAGTCCTTCTTTTTTCAGGGGGAATACTAATTCCCATACTTATCCGTTCGGCAAAATATCTCTTAATGCATCGTTTTTGTCGAACTTGGAAATATCGCGGGGTTCAAATATGATGTTCTTGTGACACTCATAAATATGTCTATTCTCAATTACTCCAACAATATAAGGTTTGAGAGTCCAAAGCCGTTCCCAGCCTAATTCGTCTAACATCTGTGTACAGCTTTCTGTACGCATTGTTTACGAATCGCGCACCTTTCCTTTGTATCTTATCCAGTTCACGGAGTAAGTCTTTATGAACCGAATTCCAAATACTAGCTGCAAATGTAGGGCGTGGCCGGACGAGTGCGAAATGGTATTTCTCTTTTACTTTCTCATTCGAAAATCTTACCACAATACACTTGATGAATCCTAGCTTCTTTAAAATACGTATATGAGATTTTTTTCCTAATTACTGACGGGGGACCCGCCTAAAAGTTTCCAATGGGTCTAAAAAATGGTATTACCGAAATTCAGTTAAATATGATGAATCAAAGTAATGGCCACGGGATATGATTCCGTATCAGTATGATGTGGCTTGGCCTTGCCTCACTGTGGATTAAGTTTTCCCTAGAAATTAAGGAAATTTCTCGTAGAAACTTAATTACTATGTTACTTAATACGGAATTTGTTATAATTAAGTATTCTTCAAATCAAATTTTAAAATAGCTGATAGATGTTGCGGTATTTAGTATAATCAGCCGCCGTTTCATTGAGTGTTGCATACCATCGCAGTACTCAAAATGGCAAAGCCAAAAAAATCTCAAATTTTGTTTGCAACCGCTTTTCAGAATGCTTATTTTCCTTTTAATCATTTCATGATTAATAAACAGTACATTAATCGGTGTTTTAAAATAATCCTCCACTCATATTATTTGCGTAGCAGTAGTTTTTTTTTGTTTATTTAGGGCATCGACAACAGTGAGGTGACTTCGAATAACATCATACAATGTGCCCACACTTTGGGCTTCATATTCATTTGACGTGGTAGATTTTCGGCACACTATTAATTTTAATATGGTACACTATTTACTTAGTAGCTATCGAGGGTAACTATTAGGTTGTTTACATCACGAATCGTATATGTCGGTGATTTTCGACCAAATTTGAGAAATCGTCTTTATTTGAAAGCAAAACGATAACTCCTAGCCATTTGGTAACAGATGTTACACTTCATGTATTTCAATTTTGTACTCTAGACCTTTAAGATAGCGTTTTCGCTACATACGTCGCATGTCCATGATTAATGGCTCGCTGTGAAGGTCCTGAATAGAAGAGGTTAATTGGTAACGGTTTTACAATATGAAATTTGAACAATAAAATTAATTCGATAAAAAAATTCAAATTTACAAATCAAATTTTGACGAAGTAGCCGCCCATCAGATTTCCCTAATTTTCTTCGTGCTGTAAATACAAACCTACTCTACAAATGTAAAATAAGTTTGGTGTCGCCAATATTTTCTGTGCATTGGCCATTGCGAACAGTAAGCACTAAGCAGGCTTCCCACTTATAATCAGTTGCGTATACCATTTTCTTCTAAGCAGATCTAGAATGCATGAATATAGACCAATTATTTTTTGCAATTTCTTCAGCGTAGGAAAGTCAATGAATTTAATAGGGACAAAAAATAAGCTGTGAAACATCACACCGATAGACCTTAATTAGCAATGAAAATGAATTCATAGATAATTGTACCGACATCTACTATTTTCTGATGTGCGTGCTACAGACACCCTTCCGGTGCTTTGGGATTTACATCTAGCATGCTTTCTTGTTGGCCTAATTTTTGTTGATAGAATAATGGGAGTGTTACTCCTCATTTACGTCTAGGGCACAAATTGTTAAATTCCACGCAGTTTTCTATCAACTAACTAATGAAGCCTCAAGTTTAAAAGCTATCCTTTATTTTTGAATAGATAAGTGTGTTCAATTCGGTCGATATGTTTTCAAATTAAATTAATTCAACGTGACAATGTTTCATTTTCATACTTTGACGGGATAGCTACTTTTCAACTGCTCTGCATTATTCATGCTATACATTGCTGGTGATGTGTACGACCTTTTATTTTCTCAGCAGCTGCAGGCGAAACCGCACGTTACACATAATAAATGAAAGTGCACTTCGTGTATCGACTTTTCAAGGATACATTTAGCTCACACTTTTTACTGCCTCAATATTTTCGAACACGATAATCATGATGGCGATATTGTACTCATCGAAACATGACGTGAAAATTTCAAAGTATGACGTTTGTAGCATAAACTATTCTGTTATTACTGCGAGCGATAAACCTCGTGGGAAAATAAAGAACATATTGTGCGATCTAGTTGGTCTTCGTTAGAGGGCTTTTCGAGTTCATAGTCAATAAAATGTTTTTTGGTACCATAGTTATCGGTAAACAGGGCTAATTTTGCCGTTTAGGTTTGTAGCGATAGTAAAAAATCAAGGGGTAGAGGTGTTCTTGAAAAGTCTCTTTCTCGGAATAGTTCATTTGGAGGGGTACTTTGAACACCGTATTACCAACATATTTCCCGGGGTTTCAGCCCACTTACTATTCCCGTCCTGTTGAAGCCTTAATGGCATCAGCAAGCGACGGTATCGCAAGATATAGCAAGTCCGAATACTTTTGGTTCATGGCGTTCTATTTACCTTTATAATAATATATAATACTCAGAATACTCATTATACTGAGTACATTATGGTTTTTGAATTTACCAAACAAATAATTGTAAAATGCTGTTAAAATGCTGCTATAACAATGCTGATTATTTATCAATTAGTTTTCTCAACATTTCTTTCCGTTGGTTAACTTCAACTTAAGCTTGTCAGAACACGTCACGGCAATTATTAAAGGTAGTTCATTCCATCATCTCAGGATTAACTTAGTAGAAGTTCTTTCCGAATCACGAATCCAATTACAAGCTGATTCAAAGGGAGTTGCAGGTGTAATGACACCCATCCAAATGTTATGAAAATTTTTAATTTTTTTTACTTACATAGTTTTTGTATCTTTTAAAGGAATAAAGGGCGTGTACATGCAAATTCATGGCTACCAGTCCCAAACGCGAGAGAAGCATATTTATTTTAAACGTCAAGTTAGCTATTTATTTCTGCTGTTTCTGTCTAAAATTGTTAAAAATCATCTGTAATTAAATATGAAAATAAATTTTAGACTCCAAAATCCGTAAAAGAATGGCCATATTAAAAAAACTTTGCACGGGATATGGCCCCTCCCTCTCGAGATGTATTCCATACTCCTCAGACCCAGATCATGACCCCCCTCTCTCCAAAGTTATTGCTGACTCCGCCCCTGAATCCAAAAGCAGTAGCGTTACCGGTTGAGATTAGAAAACGTACACACGCCCTTACGTGTTACGGGTTGACGACTGGTGTTTGTTTGCATTAAAATTTAGCGATGGCCTCAAATTATAGTAACTCCAGGCGTAAGATTATGTCGACTTCATTCAAAATGGCATTACTTAGGGACATTATGAGCAAGTAGATGGACAAAAAAAAATTGCCAGCGCCAGGATATTTTTTTTCAAAGCAGCCAATTATTCAAACATAAACCATAGATAGAGGAAATAATAATCGCTTAATTTGAAATTCGTGGACTCTATATGCACCAAAAATTTCTTCTACACTGGCTATATGGAAAAATTTAGCTGTATTAAACGTGCAAAACTTTCATGGTTAAAGTCACAAATTGGATAAATGATATGTGGAAAAAATATAAATTTTCTGCAAATTACGTGGAAAAATATCTATACCATTCATATCCTCTAAAAAAACAAGTAATAATTATTGTAGTTTCTTAGGTCTCAGTCTTCTTTAATCATAGGAACAAAGCTACATTTTAGTAATCTCATCTCTAAATCAAGGTCCACACCACGTGACATTTGGAGTATCCCTGGCAATTAAAGCAGGGCAGAATAGATGCGGAGTTTAATTGATGAATCCCATCCGTATGCATCGCAGGGGATAAAAGTTAGGTGTGAATGGGAATGAATGGTTTTGGGAGGCTCTATATGTGAGACAGGATAAATGGCTTTATTTCTTTTTCGTGCAACCCAGAGAATGAGAAGTGTAAATCGTCGCCATTTAAATTTACTACTCCGTTATTTTTCTTGCAACAGCCATTTAATAGAGATTTTTAGTTCTCATAATCCATAGTCACACCTAAAACCAATACTGTGCTTTCCAAGGAACTATGTCGTTTTTATTTGCTTAAACATCAAACGTAGACAAAAAATTGAAAAAAAATAGCATGATTTTTCCACCTAAATTTAAATTTAGTAGCCTTTTACTTTGATAAAAGTAATAAAAGTAAGCATGGCTATTTGGTTCTAAATAATGCTCACCCATAAGCGGTTTACTAGGAAGAGGAATGATTTTAATAATTTGTAGTGATCCCAGGACTTGTTCATGCGAGTATAAGATAAGTTTATATAAATAATCATAAATTCATACCAACTATTATGATAGCACTTGGTACAAAATCGGCAAAATATATTTGGCATGGTAAAATGAATACTTTAAATTAAACTTAACCACAATTGGCACAAAAATAAACAAATTTCATGTAACGTCGTGAATTCTTAAATAAATTGTATGAACAGTTTTAATGTCACACGAAGTATGACCATACAATTCCTTAAATCTGAAAAATAACACCTACAGAACTGCGGATGAAATACTATCAGTTCAAATCAGGAGTGCGAAGGTACTATCTAGAATTCCCATCTCCGAATCGAGTTCAGACTGCGAGAAATTTTCGAAAATCTCTCGCACCACATCACAATGGGTACGGAGTCGAATTGAGGAATTGTGGACGCATTCAACCCATGCGATGGATTGGAGGCAGAGAGGTTAGGGGAAGGAGGATGGAGAGTGGGGAAATATATAGTCTGCACGTGAAACGCCAATAATTGACTTAATTTCTTCTCGTTATGGTATAGTATTCAGATGAGGCGATATATATCTAAGGTCATATACGCCATAAATAAGGGTGGAAAGAAACCTGGCGTCGGAATTACCCTGCTCCTATTGCAAGGCGCCAAGGGTACCACGGATCAACGTCCCATCCGACGGGAAGGGTGCTTTATATGAAGTGCCCTCCTTTCAAAGCCTAAGCTCTCAAGTAGGGACTGGGCTTTTTGTGAAAAATCTCTGCCGCTGCCGGGATTTGAACCAGGGTGAAAGGCGTGTCAAGCCAAAACTAGAGCCACAAGACCAACCGAATCCTTTTTTCTTCTCGGTAACTCCCAATAAATTGCAAGTATAACATCCACTGTGTTACCTATGGGATACATTAAAAAAGAAAACAATATTTATTTTTATTTTCTCATCATTTGCAGGAAATTTATAGCTTAAAGTGGTACATTTTAAGAAGTACCAAGGTGAAGGAACGCCATTCAGGAGCAAATATTCGGTTTAATTTATGCCCCTAATCCCCAGAAGTCACTACAATGTTCAGCACTGTTAATGAGATATTTAAAAAATGTATTTCTTGCGAAAAATCCACTAAGAAAAGAATCATTCGCCTATACCGGGATTCGAACCCGGATCCCCCGATTTCCGGTCGAGTGCTTTAGCTTTCCGGAATCCGGAAATCGAGAGATCCGGGTTCAAGTCCCAGTCAAGGCGAATGATTTTTTCTTTGAGGATTTTCGCACAATTTGTGCATTGCGGGTGACTTCGTTAATTTATCACTGTGGCTAGCCCCTGTATACTTAGAAAATCAAAATATTTCAGCTACGGTAAGGAGTATGCATGGGTATAGTTTCTTAACTGCCATAGCTTCCCTGTCCTTGCAGCGAGGTCTGGCAGCGAGGAATTCTCGAAAATCTTTCGCAATTACGTCAGAGCAGGAAGATATTATCCATGATTCTTCTACTGGTTTCTATAATTGATCTTGTTTGAGAACTTTGTTACTTATACTCTAGGAGAAGTTTTATGGTAAAATTGGGGTGGTTTTCACAGGAGTTAGTTTTCAACATCTCCTTGAAACTTATGGTATTTTTCACTATATTTTTTTTAATGTGTGTAGTTCCTCTTTTATATTCAATCGTGTTTGTCGTAATTTTTTGAAAGTAGATATGTTATGTTCGTGAAATTATTTTTTCGTTTTCAAAAACTACGAAATGACATCCCTATTAGTGTTATGACTTTTTTAGTTGCATCAGCTCAGGATCATGTTTCAACCTAGCAAAATTCGGAATTCTCTAGTAATTTCGTCATAGAGCAGTGGAGACGAAGTTCAATGAGACCGCATTCAGTTCATTCGATGTATTTCATGCAGAAAGAGTAACGGGGCAGTATGAATGTGGTTTGAGGAGGAATTTGGATCTATATGCGCAATGGTTAATATGTCCTAATTTCTTCTTCGTACACCCTACATGAGCCTCTTACATAATTTATCACTGGCTACACATTAAATTTATCCGAAATTCTCATTTTATAACCATAAATTTAATCAATAATTTCATTCAACTTAATTATACTCGAGCTTTGAGAGAGTATCTACGATATGATTGCGCAATCTCACCCATTTTCATATTGTTTCAGATAATTACAATAGAACATTTTCGTCTAACCTTAATTGTTCAATGTCCTTAAAAATCAAGAGCATTAAATGAAATGTAGAAAAGCTTGGATACCCAAGAAAAGTTATTTTTATACTTATTTACTGCAAAGTGTGTCAAAAAATGTTTGCGTTGCAGTAGCTCAGTTACTAAGGAGTTGTATATGACAAAAAATGCTTAAAATTGTCTCCCCTACCACATCCTTAAGTATTGCCTGAAACACCCTAACGGCCGCTAAACACGGTGAATGATCATGCTAATGATCATGCTGAATTATCACGTGATCATTCACAAGATGATGCGGGCAAAATAGAACATGTTCTAATTTTTACTGAATGGTCATGCGTATGGCAGTTCATTTGCGAATTTTTCCGTTACACACGGCGAATTATTTCATTCGCATGATCATTCTGTATGATCATTCGTATGATCATTCACCGTGTATAGTAGCTTTTACACCTTTTATATGCCATGAACTATGTCAACTGAAGTATCTTACATTCATGATATTATACTTTGCATTTAAAAGTGAATTAGAAGAGTACTAAATAACATCCTCATTAATATTAGACTGTTTTAGAAGTATCATTTCCAGATCAAGTTCCAGCGTACCAACATGGAATTCTCTTGCAATTTCGCCAGAAAGCAGTATAGACGGAGTTCGGCGAGGTACCGTGGCCGCATTAACTTCATTCGATGGATGGCAGGCAGAAAGAGTACGGAGGGGACAGCACGGATACCGTGTGGGGAGAAATGGATGGATGTGGACGCGATACGGGATGCGCTCACTGGATGATGATTGGAGGGGTAAAATAGAGGAGGGATTGTAGCCTTCCCATAATTCCCGTCATTTGATTGCCGCAGCCAGGCAACGCAATCACGCGCCACGTCGTGCAGAAAACATTCCTCATTTGCATCCGCGCGTAACTCACCGAAGAGGCGAGATGCAGGCGCCAGATTGTATCTGCCTTTAAGCGTACCACCCCACACCAACTCAAACACCAAACACCAGGGCATTAGACGTCCTGTTGCCGCTAAACTTCGCCACTAGCCGTGGACGGTCTCATATCCCATCAACTGATGGATCTATGAGGGAACATCATGATCATACTCGAATTTTTGATTTAACATCTTTATTTTTTGGAAAAAAAGCGAGTGTAGAATGCACTGTATGAAAAAGACGACTTTGTACGCAGTCATGCGCACGGGTCTTAATTAACACACACCAAAGGTGAAGTTCGCTGTTGAAAAAATATTTGTCATAGCAGGGATTCGAACCCCGGCGATCGGGAAATCCGGGTTCGAATCCATACCAAGCCAAATATTTTTTTCACAATAAACTTCATCCTTGGTGTATATGATGAATTTTCAGATGTTTCTCCGGCGAATTATGTGCAGAATGACATTTTGAGAACCTAATAGGTCGAATCTTAGGCAGGAATCTAACCGTTGGTGACTTGGGGATCTATATCTGTTGTAGAGACAAACCGCGATAAATCTGCTGAGGAGACCAGTAGCCCATGTGCACCTATCCTTTGGTACTATAATTTTTCAATATACTTAGCTACATTTAATGATGTCTTCCAGTAACCAAGGATAAATTTAACTCCTAGTAACATGTAAACGAAGTATATACCTGATTTATTGAAGAATATGCTTTCTTGATGCGCGCAAAATTACAGAAAAAAAAGGATATGCAACCCGTACAACCCCAAAAAAACCCTCCCCCAGAACATATTTCTGGCTACATGCTTGCTGCTAACGTCTACCTTTGTGCGGCCTCATGTCTCATTACAGATGGATCAAATATCAAACATCGTGATTATGCTCATTATGGTTTTTTCATTTAAGCTATTATTCTTATGAAAGTAAAGAAAAATTAATTTTGGAATGCACAAGCATTCTGCCTGGGTTCTCTACCCGGTAAAGTTTTTCCATGGTCGATGTTTCGATGCTCGACTCTGGCAGATGAAACCTGATTAATTCTCTGATGACAATGCTGGAGTCCAGTACCAAGATATCGGCTATGGAAAACCTGATATGCTGGAGAACCCAATAAACATTCCTGCACATTATTCGCTGGAACAGGCTTCTTAATTCCATTTTTGGACATTGATTTGAAGCCTCAACCCCTCAATTACTTAGCACTGGTTATAGACGTCATTTTACTGCTACACATAGTATAACTAGCTCTATACAGCCTCAAATTCTATAAACTTATGCACGTTGTATCGAACATTATGACGCACACAACATGGCAAAGCATGAAACAAGTTGACTTGTACGCAGTCATGCATGCGGGTACAAACAGGGCAGGAGTTATGCTATAGGCACCTCTCCATCAAGTGCCCCTCCTAACTTGAGTCCCTCCTCACCCACCCCGATTTTTATGATATGGCATAGCCACTTGCATGAGGTAAGGTTCGGAAAAAAAGGAATAAACAGATATATGGCTGACATCCTAAGTTAATGCTTCAATTTTTACGTAGGGAAAACATAGACAATTCAATTTAAAAAAACAGCTTGGAGTAAAACTACATGAAACAGTTTAACTCTGCACATTTAAAGCCCTAGCAAAGAGGGCACCTGCAGGCAGACGGAACCCACATAATAAGTCTGCTGATGGTGGTACCCTTCGAGGCACTTCCAGTACAGATCATTGCTGGTTGCCTAACAGAAGGCGCCCCTTGGACTTAAATGCCCCTAGGCATGTGCATATTTTGCATTATGTTAAATACGGCCCTGGGTGTAAATGTACACCAAGAATTGAATTTGCCATAAAAATATTTGAATTAGCATATATTCAACCCCTCTCTCCCACTAACTACATAGTTAACCCATCAAACAAGATGATGACGCCTCAGGTCCAAAATGTGGCACCATAGCACTATGGCTTTGTACATGTGGCAGGAGATGATCCAGAATTTTTTTCTGGGAGGAGGGCACAAGGGTCAGACAGGTCTTCTTCTATTTGAGATTAAAAACAAAATAAAACAATTACTGCCGAAAATATTTTATTTATTTTGATATGATAGCTATTGACATGAAATTAAATGGTTGAAGCTCTGTAATACACAAAATAAAATGAGGTTATGATATCCGAATAAAAAATATTGTCTGTATATTAAGCATCTGGGGGGCACGTGCCCCCGTGCTCAAATCCCCCTATATCCACCTATCCGTGGTATAACTGGTTAGCATACAGGTATCCATGGGCGGATCCAGGATTTCTTTCTGGGAGGGGCACAAGCACGGCTGTATCCAGGATTTTGTTCAGGGGGGGAGGGCACAAGGATACCTCGTTATACAAAATGAACGAAATGAGAATGGGACCGTATTAAAAATCTAGCATATTTTTAAGGGTCTGGGGGGGGCAAGTGCCCCCCCCCCCTGGATCCGCCTATGCAGGTATCCCTCACTTAGTAATATTGATTTGTTCTTGGATAGTGGTATTATGCAAATTTCCTCTTAAAATTACACTTTTTGCACAATAGACTGTCATTTTATCAAATTCCTGTTAAGCAAGCATTAATAGTACTTGAATAAAGTCGGGAGATCAAATTTGGCTAACACAAATATTTCTCATGGATAATTTCCCCTTTGGTGTGCACTTATCATTATATTTTTGCTTATTTTCACAGAATGGTATCCTAGTAGGTTTTGCACTTGGCTTTTGACTAATGGGCCCTGGGTTCTAATATCAGGTGAAGCCTTTGCATCCTCAAAAACTCAACGCTTGAAATGCAAGATGGTCTAGGGAAGAAGCTGGCCTACCTAACTTGAATGTGTGAATTTCCCTTGCCTATAGCTTAGCATGTAGTGCATTCTAACCTCTCCTATCCCAGGCAACATTGGCTTGAATGAGTGAGTGAACGAGCAATTTTTATGGTAAAAAGGTTGGGCAAAATATTTGAAAAAAAACTATCTCTCTGAAAAGTTTCTTCTGATAGTTTTATAATAGTAAAAATGGGAAAGATTTACTGATAGATGAGGTAGTGCAATTGATTTATCAAATATATAATTGCCTCTTCATCTAGCTAAGAGTAGGGTAGGAGTCCTTATCAGACAGTAATCCATGATCATTATGTGCAGATGCAACATTAACTTTGACTTCTGCAAACCTTACAACTGGTTGCCCAATGAATCAGACAGTGACAATTGTTGACAATGAATTTTTTTATATGCGTTCTTTTTCGGTTCAGAGGTCACATCACTACTGCTCAAATGGTCTTTTTAAATTAGGTACCTACTATTGTAATGTAAATATTTAATGTGCAAGATACTTAGCTATTCAACCTAAAAAGTTATTGTGCCACCCAAGTTATACTTAAGATCTTAATTAACTAAAACTTGAAATTGTCCGAGTATATAATTTAAACCGTCAACAACATTTACCTGCATCTTGATTTTGAAAAATATTTCTCAGCATTGTATTGAAAATGAGCTTGAAATTCAGGGATAAGGTGTCATTGGCCATATAAAACATGTGCCTTGAAAATTTCAGGTGATGCAGTAATTTATATACAAGTAATTTCATTGGAAAAGGAAACATGCTACTATTGGATGAATGGAATTCAACAGTTCAAAATCACTAAACATAAATTGCAAGGAGGTTCAGCATCAATAAATGTCAAATCAAATGCATAGAAACAATTATAATGTCATATTAATATGCCAATATAAGAAGCGAGTTTTTTTACTCTATAAAAATGTTTTTATAAGAAGTTAGCATGATTTAATGGTAGGTAGATTTTCTTCTGTGCTTGCTTTTTTTAAAATAGTAATTAGTAGGTACTTCTAGCTTGATAAAAATTTGCAGGGATAACTGTCTCTGAGGTGAACTATTTTTTTAATTCTACCCATTACCGGTTGCAGCAAAGTCCTATTACTCGCGGGGTTAAGTTTCAGTGATGTGATCTTTCATAGAAAAACTGGCAAATTGAGTAGCAGTGGCACTAGGCAAGGCAGCTATAAGAGGGTAGGACCACAACAACGGTACATTTGGCTCTTCAAAATGTACTGTCATAACATGCGTGGAAATGCTAAAATGGCATTGCTGTTTTGTCATTGACTGAAAATTTACGAGTCCCAACTGCTGCAAGATAGCATTAATGACTGAAGTAATTCCCAACCAAGCGGTCTACAGTCAGGATGATTACCAAACTGCAAAGCAGTAATAGACCATAGGGAATCAGTAAATGGCCCTGGGGGTAATTCTGGCTTCTAGTAGACGCAGTAGCCATGGGAAATGAGGGATTACATCCTCGGATGTTGATTAGGGATGTCCAGGGAGCTTAACATGATTTATTAGAGGAGAAAATGCCCCACATTTTGATCCTTCGTGCCCATTTTGCTCTGAGTTCATGCTTACCAGAGTTAAGCTTAAGGATTTTGATGGCGGAGATATACATAGCGTGGCTGATAACTCCAACAACTTAGTTGCAAAGCTTTTAATTACAGTAGTATGCTTATCACCAGAACATTTTGTGAATAAGATCATTCAATGTAATTTTTTCCCTTTTAAAATCCATGTATCAGTTTTAATGATTTTTGGTTATTATTTTATTTTGGCCTTGACTCTCAAAGCTCTGTCTTATCTGCCCTCAATATGCATTTATGTTTATGACTACACATTAATACACACAGTATACCTAATAGAATTTCTTATACATCTATCCTTTTACACATCAGAATTATTAAATTTTTGCCAAAATTGGATCAAATGACATAATTTAATTGTAAAAAATAATGAAACATAGATTAATTAATTGCGAACAAATGAATTAAAAATGAAGCAAAAACATGGCATGAGCATATGAACGTTACACGTGTCCGTCTGATGATTGAAACGTTCACCCACAGTCTCATTGGTCCATTTTTTATAAGGACAGGCTAAAGCTGATATTTGAGTTTCCTCCACCCTTCCTTTTCTTGCTTTTACCTTCTGGTACAAATGACATAAACTGTCCGTCTTCTACTCAAAATACCATGGCATACTTGCAGTGGAATAGCCAGGATGTTCTTTTGGGGGGGTCCAAAAGCAGGGGTGAAAATTTTTGAAAAACAGGGTACATAATAGAGACTTTTAGGCTAATTTTAACGCCTTTCATTATCAAAATTAATTCATTTATTGAATAAATATATTGTAAATTCATGATTTTTCAATATTTTGTTTTCTTTTATGAAGGAAAATAATTGCATTTTTATATTTTGGGGGAGTCCAGACCAGTATAACACCTCCACCATTACTATAGCAGTCTTTCAGAGAATAGACTTCCAGTCACAAAATGATGCACTACACACTGCTGTAAACTTTGGCCAGGACTGTACTGCGATCAGTTCATCAGAAGTTAGATGATAAGTTAAACTATGGTCTCTCAGCTGTGTATCATTATGAGTAGCTCATACCTAATGTCAGGTTTCTCTCCCACAAGGGCACATTGAGGTCGTCACTTTCAGTAGTGCCTTTGAGACGTGTAATACCTGAAGGTGAATATCAGGTATGCATACAGAAAATTCAGGCTTTTAGATATTCATCAGTTATTTTTAAACATTTTGTTATGAACTGATGGAATAAAAGCTTTTATTATTGAGCCACCTTAAAGATTGTCATATTTTCAATTATTCTAGATAGGAATTAGAGGTGAGGTTAAAATATCACACTTTTTCCAAATTTTTGAAAACTTTATTCCCAATATTGTCTGGCAAAGAGGAGACATCGGAATTCATGAAAGAGGACTCAAGCTATACAAAGTCTTCAACTCAATTATGCAATCTTATCTTCTGTGTTTATGTTAGCATACATATTGAATATCCTTGTTGAATTTGTTGAAGCCTGATTTAGGCAATTTTTAACCTTTAGCAAATCAGTGTAACAAAAGGAGTGCAGGATTTCCTGTATCAAGCCTTACCAGCTGGTATTGAAAGAAGGGGAATGAGTAGTGCAAACTCTTCTTAGTGATTGTGAGATCAGGGATTGAGAATATACTTTCCAAATTAAACCCCACCCTAAAATGTGCCCACTCTCAAGAAAATCCAATTTGGTCTGCACCCCCGAGAGTTTTTTTTTGTAAATATAGGTCTGAGCTGTAGAATTCATGCTCTCATCCTATGATCACTATTACTATCCTACACTATTATTTCTCAAGAGTAATTTGATGTGTTTTGATCTTGCAGAACTGCTTTAAGCCCCAATGAGATGTAGGAGGTTCTGAAACATACTAGTGGCACATCACTTAGGAACACTATTAGCTCTGGGAGAGTTATTGCCTTTCCGCTTATTAGTCAGGAGAATGTATCAGTTTGTTATGGTTCTTGACACAGTGGAAGATCTAAGATCGACCAATGTTTCAAGTTGTTGATGTATGACAAAGTACTCACTGTCCAATTACTGTAATCTTCCCTGCCTCCATGTAGGTCTGCCATGGGTTAAAAAAATATGATGAAATGGATTATCCTGACTTACAGATGTTCAAGCACCATGGGATATAGGTTTGAGTTTATAAACATTTTTTTTACTGGAACTGGAGAGAGAAAAATTGAAAAATTAGTACTTTCCTTACAGTAGTTGAATAGTTTTCCCAAAGCAATCAAAAAGCTTAGTTTACCTGGTGCTTATCAAATGTGAGGTATTATTTTGTCAGGTAATAAATGCTCTCAAAAACAGCCATATCGATGGCTAAGTTTTAACAATGCGTATCTCAAAATTTGGTGGGTCTAAGTTAATACTGCTAATACTGTAAATAAAAAATAAAATTCCAGCAAAGCACTACTATTTGTTTGCAAATTTTGCTTCTTCATCAGTTTTTTATGTATTATTGGTTTTTAATTTCAATTAAAATTATATACAATTAATAAAATAAATCATTGTTTTGCTCTCCTGAAAAGTTGCTATTTTTGAGATGCCTGTTGTTGGAACTTAGCCATCGATATGTATTTGAAACATTGAAATTCTCTATGCATGCTAAGATATTTAGGCTTATTCTATATTATTTTATGTATGTTTGTATGCTAAGATATTTAGTTTTACCTATACGATTTTCCACTAGATTCTTTTTTAAGCTATAGCTATGGCCGTAGGAGTTAACTATGTATATGGCTATAGGAATGATTGTAAATTCAACACACCATGCTGATTGGAATTTACATCCATCCTGATGCATGTGTATCCTCTCCAGTTCCTAATCTGCTAATCTTTGCACAACTTGATGACAGCGCTTAACTTTGTGAGGAGTGTTCCTAGAGGTGTTTAATCAGCTATTTGGAAGTAATTAATTTGCACTCTTCAACATTCATATTTTCTGATGCTCTGGGAGTAATTTTGTTGCTGTATTCTTGAGTGATAAGTGCATCTCGAATTCTGTTTTTAAGGAGAAAAATTTCATGTGATGAGTAGGGTATGATAATTGAATTCATTTACAGTAGAAAACTTACCTTTAATTTATGGATATCTAAAATCCCTTATCCATAATACTTACTTGTTGTACATTTTAATTAATGCACTGTGATAATGGAATTAATTGTATAGTTTCAATTTCTGTTGCCAGTCCTTTATGACAAATTTACTTGCCTTTTTATGTGCCATTTGTCAAGGTAATTTTTGAATGAATAACTTGTCAGATACCTTTTAAATACCTAGTAGCTGTGCATAGCAGTATTTGCAGGTGAAGTGACACCACGTATAATGCTGAATTGCATCATTACTTCATTATGTCACTTAACCAGATTTGAGTTTATTCCCCTTTTTCAATGGTGCATTTTCCTCTAGGACTATTTGGCTGATTATTCTCTTTGCTTGCTTCATCGCATTGTTCTAGGCTACCAAGGTGACAAAACTCCTTCCCTGCCACAAGTTATTGGATTTCTGCATTCCTTTCAGCACCATGTCATGTTCTGCTGACTAATGTTTGAATTTTGTTCATATTGATTTTCAATTTAAACCCAGCAAAATGTACTTTCCATATTACATAATTTGAATCATCTCCAGATTTCCTCTCTGTCTCTGCGGTGATGCCTAAATATTTCATTGCAACATGCTTTTTGTTTCTCTGTGGATATTCACTCTTAGTGTTTTCTTTTTGTATTCACGGATAATGGCCATCGACAGAGGCATAGCCTGGAATTTTGTAAGGGGGAGGGGGAAGGGAGTGTAAAACCAAAGGGGAAAATTTTTGAAAAACATGTTACCAAGCAGAGGGTTCTAAACTAACTTTAACACTTGTTTTTCTTTTCTGTTCTGTTTAAAACTTCATTTTTCTAAGAAATCTTTAGTAAATTCATTATTTTAAAATATTTTGTTTTCTTTTATGAAGCAAACTTACTGTGTTTTCATAATTTGGGGAGGAGGGTGTTCCAGACCCCCTGGATCCCCTTGCTATGCCACCAGTCCTCAAATTTGGAACAATACCATTGCCTTTTTTCTTTCGGCCAGAACCCTGCACTTTTATTGGTGTTTTCTTAGAAACGGGTGATAGAGTAAAATTCACGCTTCATTTAAATGTAGCAGAATAAGATGATGAGACTTAGTAGTGCAGCTTGTAGAGGGAAAATTACCTTCTTCATTTAAAATCCTCCTACGTTGGGTCCAAATGTGTCCTTATTTTTTCTTATGCAGTCTCTTGATGTTAATGTGGCTGTTAAAAAACATTCTCAGTAAAATGATTCCTTAATCCAAGTGAGTTACAATTCCTAGGTTAATTATGAATCTTACACTACTGGTTATATATTTAATTATCTGTTGTACACATTTGAAGTCATTTAGAAAAACATTTATCTGGAAGGGGGAAATAGGGATGTAAGGGAAATAGGGATTAAATTTGCGCAAGTAGGAACTTAGGTTTGGAGCATGCTTCTCCTTGGCATTGACAGAATGAAGGAAGACATTAACAATGGCAGCAGTAGAGAAGTCAGGTTGAAGAGGGTTGGAAAAATTAAAAATCTGGTATTACTTAAGATTATGAAGATCCAATACATTGGTTAAATAAGTAACGAGGAGCCCTTGTGAAAAATTGGCTGTGGAAGTGAGTCTAACTCCTAAACTGCAGTCTCTTAACAAAGCCATGGTAACGGCGTATTACAACTGATTACTGAACGGTCATCTACATCCACATAATTCCCTGCGAGCCACCTCTTGGGTGTTTGGCAGAGGGTGGAAATCACCTGCATGCAGCATGCAAGATGATTCCCACATGCACACCACGGACATGAAAATGTTACACAAACTAGCAAATTATATTTTCACATTCAAGCAAAGGCAAAACATGCCAACTACGCATGAAGGCAATCTGCCTATGAAGCTTGTAAAGGGTCACCACACTGTAAAAGTGTTCGCTCTACAGTGGTGGCGACCAGGGACGCATTCAGGATTTTTTTCTGGGTCACTAGGGTCTGGTAGGCAGATGATTTTCTCATACTTGAGATAAAAAACAATCTACAACAATTACTGAACGAAATATTGTCTTTATTGTAATATGAAAGTTATTACTTTGAAATGAAATGGCTGGGGCCCCTTAATAGGCAAAACAAATCGAACGTAATGATAACCTTAAAAAATATTTTTTCCATTTTTTTAAGCGTCTGGGAGTTACATGCCCCTGTCCCACCCTAAATCCGCCTATAGCGGCGAACGTTCACAATTTGACTTGGCCGCTGACTTCAACAGGCTGTAGATTTATGTAGATGTAATGTGATGCTCTTTTGGCCGGAACCTGGTGTTGTTTGCTCCGAGAGCCATGCATGGAGATGAAACGGTGCGTTGTTGATCGTGAAATTTTGACATCGCTTCGATCTAAACGCGCGCGCTATGCGTGGGTTGGGCCTGTTATTCATGCGTCTGCTCCCTGGCTTGCGTCATATCCGTCAACTATTTTTTTTATAGGACGGCCCCACCCCTCCTGTTTACTGCGCTGGTCACTCATCCCTTCAATCCGTCCATTTTTCATTCGACACAAATTCCTCCAGACGGCGATCCCTCTATGTTTCCTAAAGCCGGATTCGCACCATTATTTTTTTTTCGTCTCTTCCAAGTGATAGCTCCAATGATGGCGGAATCTCCAACAATAGTTCACGGGATGGAAATCTCATCTATTGCTGGTAACATCTGTTAGCCAATCAGAATGTACGACCGCTAACAGCGATTCACTGGACTCGCCGAAATGCCATTTGCAAACGCATCTTCGGCGCGGCAATTACATCGTTAGTGAAATTTATCCATCAAATAGGGTAGTTTCCTTCATCAAAGAAAACGAAATGCACCGATTGCGATTCCTTACCCCCATTAGTGTATTCGTAATATACAAATTATTTGGTTTTAGAAAAGGCCAGATTGGCGCCCGTGCGATTCCACTCCACGTGACGTCACAGGGACCTAGTTTCTGTACGAGTAGATAGGAGTTTTACATTGCCTGAGATAACAAATACATGCATGAGAGCTCAGGGAAACATCTCTTAATAATCACAAATTAAAAATACCTAAGTTCGAAAAGTTTCCTTCGTTTGATAGGGGAATAAAAATCCTTATTTAAGCCAAGCGCTACCTGCTAGCAGCCTGTGTCGTATCAGCGCTCAGGCCTCGCCCCAAGGTCACCGCACACGCAGATAGCTGGAACCAGAAATACGTCACACGGACTTTTCCCATCATTCCTACTTAGCCGTCGCGTTTTCGCGCCCTTGAAGTTTTTCACTTTTTGTTTAATCGCGAAAAATAGATATCGTCATTCGAAAATCTAAGAGCGTGAAATGCGCACTCCAGGAGTAATAATCTTTCGATTTAGGCAATAAAAAATAAAGGGAAACCACCCTATTTTTCTATTTCCCTGTCGAATTAATTTTCTGAGCATTTTCCGATTAAAGTTCATTTTGTTGTTTTTAATTTAAAAACCATTTTAGCATACATATATCGGTTGAAACTACGTGAAACTGAGTGACTTTTTATTTTTCGGCGGTGGCAAAATTCATTCAGTTTGCTCAGGAGGAACTCGGGAGTGTCCTGGAAGATATTTGGACAAAGCTCAGATGGATAAAATAAATGTTCCCCCTCAGCCTTCCTATACTCGGGATATTCCCAGATAAATCTACTAGCCTTCGTTAATTAACTTTGTTTGCGTTCAATTACCATGAATTTACTTTTGAATTGCGGGTTGATCCAGATGGGCGGATTTAGGGGGCATCATTGGGGCACGTACCGCTCCAGACGCTAAAAAAATGGACAGAATTATTTATACAGTTATCATTACGTTAGTTTTGTTTTGTGTATTACAGAGCCTCAGCCTTTTAATTTCATATTAATTAATTTTGTATTAAAATAAAGAGAATATTTAGTACAGTAATTATTTTGTCTCGTTTTTAATCTGAATTAGGAGGAGAAGAGATACCTATGAGATCCTTGTGCCCCTCCCCCCCAAGAAAAAAATCCTGGATTCACCTCTTGTCAACGGTACTGCATACTTAAATTTTTGATGGGTTTGGGAAAGGAATCTGCACGACGCTCTACAAAGAATGAAACCATTGTCTTTTAATCCGTTCCATATTAATTAGGGATGGTCGGATCGGATACCTCGGATCCAAATATCCACGGATATTGCCCTTCATCGGATACATCGGATCCAAAGTCGCGGAAGATATCGGATCTGGATCCGAAATTTTAAATAATAGCTTCAGTGAATGCAACGCCCCATAAGGGTGTAAAGAGTTCCCATTCTATCTTAGAATGCGCCGTCGCATGCGATTCTTGTCCTACTCATGAACCGTTTTGTTTGAGAGCTCTCGCAGAGGTTACGTAGGAGAATTTCATCTGTGGAAAATAAAAAAGGCAAAATACGACTGGCACATAGTGTGACTCTTCCCAAGTGATTGAACACTCATCGAGGGGATCTCAGCGTCAGGAATTGAAAATGCATTTGGATCCGAAAATATCCGATCCGAAAGATCCGGCTCCGAAAATCAAAGATACGATCCGAATCCGGATCCGAAAAAATCCCGGATCCGTCCATCCCTAGCATTAATAATTTAAGCTTTTCATTCATTGCTGATCAACATGAGATACTCTATTGTAACAGTCAATATGTTTACATCTACATCTATGACACCCTGCGACCCAACTCTAAGGGATTTGGCAGGGGGTAACTAATCACCGGCATACAGCATACAAGAGGATTCTTTATACTCACAGCACGCGGACATAAAATATTACTCATAATAACAAAATACATATCCACGTTCATGCGAAGGCAAAAATTTCCAACGTTTATTAATTCGTATTATAAATACATAAAAGGTTAGAAGAATGATATGTGATGCACGTGCAATTAGTCGTCCCAGCGAGTGACTCCATTAATTTTACTGATCGAATCACCATTGCTATACTTAGCAGTATGAGGAAAGAATGGAATTTGAAATTTCTCTGCTTTTCGATCAGTTTCCTTTATTTTCTCCTCGTGATTACGTCACATCGAATACCGTCATAATACCACGGTAAGGGAAGAATATTTTCCACTTCGCAGTGGCGTAACTATAGATGTGGGGTAGATTCCCCCCACAAAGCCTCAGAGGAAAAAAAATATTTAAAACTACTGTCTAGTTTCAACGTATGTTAACTGCATCTCCTAGAAGTTGAATTATAAGTGCCATAATGGTGTACAATATATTTCCATGCATGTCTTTTTCAGAAAATTTACCGGAACCCATTGCCAGAGGGGGATCTCTCTCCCTAGGCCCTCTATCCCACCAAAAGCATATTCCTAGTTACGCCACTGCCACCTCTAATGAGAATGAATCTTCTCCAAACTTACCAACTAAATTTATCCTGTACTTTACGATATTGTAAAGATTCCCATACTAACTCTCCTAACGTACTGGGAACGCTTCACTTTCTATCGACAAAACTCATCAAATCTAGCCACCCTGCGCAGTATTCTATTGATTTCAGATATCAGTCTGACACCATAAGGGCCCCACATGCTAGCAACATACTCAAATGGAGACCGGACTAAAGTCAGGCAGCTATGCTAGTTTTTTAGCGTGGTACTCTCATGCATTGCACGACAATGTTTTTTTTTCTCGATGGAACAGTGTGTAGTATAATTTTTCTCCAGTATTTTTCCTAATTAGTAGTTTTCGCAAAGCACTTGACATAAATGTTGTGGCTGTTTCAGAGGCAGGTTGCTGCCCCCTCTTAATTTTTGGAAAAATTGAAAATATAATAATCTTTAAGGTAATCTTTCTATCGACAAAACTCATCAAATCTAGCCGCCCTGCGCAGTATTCTATTGATTTCAGATATCAGTCCGACATCATATGGGCGCCAGACATAAGTCCTATAACTCCAATATGTCTTTATTTCTCTGGCAAGAGTAACAATAAATGGGTTGTTGAAGAATTCTAAAAGCTTGTCAGTCATCAGACGATTATCGCTAGGGGGTATTGCATACCACCCATGCGCTGCGGAAAGTATTGGGCCGACCAGCGCGGCGCCCCCTACGAAATTAACGACTTTAATCCGATCCTGCATTGTCGCAATTCACGCATGATCCCTTATCATGGCAACCGTTAAAATCGCAACATTTACGAGCAGTTCTACTCAATAAACATCTGTGGAATGATTTTTTGTCAATTTCACCTTCTGAAACCGATACAGTTTTCAGTCACCTGAGCTGCAATATCGCCATGAAAATAGGTCACAGGCTAGGTTGAACATCATTTCTCAGGTAGAACGTCATAATTTCTTCCGCCACACAATTTATAATGCACCTAAGGCCTTAAAGAGATGTGGGGTAACATTTTCTCGGTCTCCAAGAAAATCGATTACCTTTCAAATACCACGTTATTCTAAGGCCTAATCATATCAACGGAGGAAATAATAATGTAAGCTGTTGCCTTTTGTATACATGGATTCATTTAGTTACTTGAGTGAGTGATTTTCGGTATGTTTTTTCTTATCTTACCGTCTGAGAAAAAGTTATCTTGAAAAAGAAATTCCTTTTTGCATTTATTCTCAGCATTTTTCCTATGCAATCAATATTTATTCAACAATACTGAAAAGTTTTAATTTTTCCATGTCTGAGATATCTAGTTCAGCAATCCGTTCTTTCTTTTTCATTTTTATGAACTCAAGAAGAATTACTTAACCTGCTAATAGGTGAAGATATAATTAATTTTAATATTTTAAAGAGGAATAAAAAATAAATCAATGCATAGGCGATTATGGTAATCAATATATTAAACATATATGCACTTAACGTGGGTCAAACTTACAGTAAAACTTATGAAGTGGTGTTCGCTATCGCTCTCCAATTTTATTCTTACATGGCTAATATGCCATGAAAATATCAAGCCTTTCTCGATAATATGTGTCACTTAAAGTACTTTTTCTCTTGACCATTGCATGTCCACAGCAAATTTGCCAGCGGATAATTTTCGTAACGGCAGTGCCACAATTTCCTCGAAAGGAAAAAAAATGAAAACACGTGTGAACCTTTCTTCGCATATTCGACCTCGTGATGATAATACTCACGCGAATTCTAGTACTAGAGTCGTTTATTACCGATGCACATTTTCAGTCGATAAAATCTTTACAGCCACGCGGCGCCTTTTCTACTGCCTCGGGAATAATTTAACAGTACACTTTTAACGTAGTATTGGGGGAAATTACTACCGTTAGCGGCCGTAAAATCATGAAAATGAGAATTGACACCAAGCAAATGTCTGTGGTAATATTTTGCTGCAATTGCACCTTCAAAATAAGTTCAACAGATTCAGGCTTCAATTGGTGGAAGTTAGACATATTTAAATAAATTAAAGATCGTAGCAGTTTTCCACATAATTTAACCCCACTCCATTTTTAACGACACTCGGCCTCTCTTTTTACCCTACCCCCTCCCTTTTTCACTTTTCTCAACCCCCCGTTTTTCTGTGGTTCTACTCACGTGTCTTCATTTCACAGTTATGACTAGAGTCCTCCTTCCAACGTGGGTTCCCCACATCCCGTAGTTGTATCTTTTCCCACTGACTCTACTCTCTACGCCTGTTCCCATCCCCTTCTTCAAAGATGTCAAATCCTCCCCAACCCCCTTTCTCAAGGGTATAAAGGTGATTTTCAAATGTTTTGCAGTGTCTTGTACCAAATGATGGCTCAGTGAGCCGAAAGGCGTTGTACGAAGTAAAATTTCGTGGAAAAGTGCTACGATCTTTTATTTATTTAAATATGCACCTTCTAAAGCTCATTTGGTTTCCCATCAAACAAGTCAACGATGCGATCTCCATTGCCATCATACGAGGTCTCCGGCTATATTGAATATCTCTCGGATAAAACTCTTCATTACTACCGTCACATAATTCATTACACCTTAATGTATGGAGAGGGAACTATACAAAATCGAGGCCTTGGATGATGGAATCGGAGACGTACTACTGCAGGAAAAAATATCTCTGCAGAGTTTACGCTAACAACAGTGGCGCCGACTCCATGGGGCCTGAGAGGGCCCGAGCCCCCCCAAAAATTCGTTACAGATGTGAGGAAAGAATGTGTAAGGCAAGGAATGAGTGTCCAGATATTCGAGTGATCAGGGTTCTAATGCTGATCATATGACTCTTCTAAAATGCTTAAAAACTTAAAATTCACTACTTATAAAATTTACCGGGGCAAGGTCCCCGGTTTGAGCCCCCCCAATATTTTTTGCAAGTCGGCACCCTTGGCTAACAATATCTGTCAGCGAGAATATTGGTTTCCTCTCTAAAAGCATTTTAGTTGTAAAAACTCCTAGCATCACTTCGATTAATAAAAACAAGATCAACATGTAAAATCTTCCTCACGTGCTGCGATTCAAATACCATAAAAACTAATATTTCACTTCTCATCAGTCTTGCACTTAACGTGCCTTACACATTTCCGCTCTTATGTGTTTTGAACCACTGAATATTTTGATGAAGCCGCAAGAACATCTAAAATATCTCCCACACCACTGATCGCTAATTTCATACTTATACACCAGCTAGCCCTCAAGTGATGCCCCGATATTCCAAGCAAGCGTCACTTCTCTTCTGCACGACACCGAATCTTTCACACAACTGTCCGATCCTAGCCCTGTCCCATTGTTTCATTAGCTACTCACGCTTTCAAGCTTATTGGCCCCAACTGCACTTAGAAACAGATGTCGGTAAAATATGCCAACGGTGATTTAAACACATTGCATTGTCCTCTCGTTGCCGTGCAAGTTGGAGATGAAAAATTCCTTGCTTGCCTGCCCTCACTGTTATTTGTGCTAGTCAGCCGAGTGGTAGCGCATGAGTTAATGGACATATCCTATTTAACTCAAATGATAAAATTTTGCCGCATATTTTCTCTCGACCCTTTATTCTCCTCTCTATATGCGCCATTTATCTTGCATTCCGTCAAGGTCGACATATTCACTCACCTGTCGCCTTGTTCGGGCTAAGCCGCGAGTTTTCAGACTCCAGCTTACCAAGCACCAGGCCATTTTCATCGTTAATTCTTCTGTCACACTGTTTATAGTTCCCTGCGAGAATATCGCGATATTTTCGGAGCATTTTTGATGATGACCATCGAGTCGCTGCTCGAAACGTCGACAGCAATGGCCCAACTCACCCGGTGGAAGACGCAAGAGCATTTCTTTCAAGAATGGACGTAGTTTTACCTGAGAGATGTGACGAGCGTGTGCCCTTCGTTGCTCGACGAATTTCCAAACATTTTTGAAACTCGTTTCAAACAGTAGTTAACATTTGTTCGTTATTTGACATTGCTTCATTAATCCTGTTAATGGTTTAGGACGAAAATGATTTGCCTATAAAAAAGCAATGATTTTGATGTACAAAAAGAAAAAATCGCCAATACCATATCAAAAATTAACCTACTATATTTCTATGATAAGGGTGGTTTCCTATTTTTTTTGATTGCCTAAGTCGAAATATTATTACTCCTGGAGTACGTATTTCACGTTCTTAGATTTTTAAATGATGAAATCTATTTTTCGCAATTAAAAGAAAAGTGAACATTTTCAAGCGCGTGAAAACGAGACGGCTAAATATGAGTGCTGGGAAAAGTCCGTGTGACGTCGTTCTAGTTCCAGCTGCCGCCGTGTGAGGCCACCTTGGTGCAAGGCTATGAGCGCCGATACGATGATGCTGGCTGCTAGCAGGTAGCTTAGTGCCCTGCTAGTAGGTAGCGCTTAGCTTAAATAAGGATTATTAATAACCTGTCAAACGAAGGAAACTTTCCGACCATAGGCAATTTTAATAGGTGATTATTAGGAAATGTTTCCCTGAGCCCTGTGCCACATGCATGCATTAGTAATCTCAGACGATGTAAAACTCCTGACTACTCATACAAAATCTAGGTCCCTGTGACGTAACGTGGAGTGGCATCCCATAGGCGCCAATCTGGCCTTTTTCAAATGAGGTTAAAATTGACCATTAACATTCGTCTAAACTGGAATTTATAAAAGCAAATAATTTGTGTATTATGAATACACTAATGGTGGGTAACGAATCGCAATCAATGTCTTTCTTTTTCTTTGATGAAGGAAACTACCGTATTACTGAGGCCGCACCATTATTTTATGATAACCTTATATACTATATCTCTCTCTTCTTACCAACTGAACGTTTAGTGTACTTTTCCACAGAAAAGTCCAATCTTTTGATGAGTGAGAGCATCAGTGATATTTCGGTAATATTTTCTCTTCCCAGAACATTTGAATAAAAGGGAAAACGTTCAACGTTACGTTTAAGGACTTACCGAGGATTTATCTTTCTTATTACGGAGGTTTTTTGGCGGATATTGTTTGCTTGGAGGAGTAATGTAAAGCGCGAAGTCGCTCGCTTATTCAAACACCCTTTTATTATAGGACGCTTCCCTCGTCTCCTCCGTAACACGCGCTTTCGTTCGCATAGGAATATTTTATCCCCGTTCATATCCTCACCTAAGCACAATTTTTGGACCTCTCGCGCGGGTTGCTGTTTCGCAGTTTTTTTTATCTCAACCCCATCCTTAGAGCGCAAGCCTTTAACATCTTTTTTTCTTCCTCCCACTAACCCCCGAGTTCTCCACACAGAGCCCTCCCAGATCCAGAGATCCGTTGTTAACTTCCTCCCCTCTACGGACAAAGCCATGGCAACCATGGAAACATTTCGCTTCAATCATCACCGTGGCAACCTAGCGCTCTCCGGCTCAAAAATCCTGCCACGCGCCAGAATTTTGACCCCTTCCAACTGTTTGCTTTTAGCAAGAGGCTATTTTTGAAGGGCAATAAATCATTGATAAGAGGGCAATAGTGTTTCTTGAGGTTGCAGTAATGAGTATTTTATACATCCATTGCATACATTCGCTGTAGCTGTGTGATATTTAGTTCTCCGGTAATTTATCATAGTTTGTGTCCCCATGACCTGTCTCTGTTAATTTTCGTACTTAAGCGGGTTCATAAGTTCCAAGGTTTATGCATGCCAAAAATGTATCGTAATGTAAATATATTTGGCTAGGACAGAACATGAATATATTAGTCACCGGGTAGGTATGCTAAACATTCATCATCATCGGTCAACAGCCATAGGATTGGTTTGTCGCAGCCCTTCTCTCGATTCTGCTTGCTAGTAATATTTTCATGTTATTGTATTTGTTTATATTTATATCCTTTATAATTCAATATGTTTTCCTGATGCGAGACCTTCCATTGACGTTCTTTCTGTTCACTGGTCCGTCAGTTATTGTTTTCATCGCGTCATTTTTTTTATTGTGTGGGATATTGAAGTGGTGTGATGGAGAAAAATAAATCGATAATGTTCTCATTTCGGGACGAAAGAACTTATGGTTCCAGCTGTACCAAATGACCAGCAGAGCACCTGAATCATTTACGAGATACTAGCTGGATAATGTCAATTTGCGTGAAATTAACGCTTTAGCTATACGTGATTTTGTATGATTTCATTCATTTTATCGAACTATGGCTGAAAATAAAACGATTCGCTCTGATGATGATGGCAGAGAAGGCTATCGAAACGTTGGCAGCAATGTCCATCCTGACCCGGCTGATTTCCCGAGAAGAGTTCATAACCACATACAATAATTCCTTAGGTATTTTCCTATCTAAAAAAATTCATATTGTCATTAGTGGTCTGAGCGTACTGGCGGACAGTTACGATGAAATATAGAAACACTTCGCCTCCAGCCCTCAATATTTCTGGATAGCGCACGATGCTGTCCAGGGATAAATATAATTATTTTAGCAACTACAAGAACTGAAACTGTAAGTATTTCGATCATAAAAATCAAATAATGTGATAGACTGTATGACAGAATTTTTTTTTCACGATTGTAGCATACTGACTTAATTATACTGTAATGCACGTTTTTGAATGTTCTCAGTATTTCTATTAGCATTGTTTTGCATGTTCTTGCTTTACAGAAAGATTGCCTTCACACGTAGGCTACAGATTAGTCCAAAAGCATGTTTCATATGCAGCATACATGTTGCGTAGTGTGGGTAGGAAAACCATCTTCCGAATACTTATAGCCATCTTTCGAATTTCGGTTTATTTTGAAACCTACATCAGGGTACATGTAATTTTTATTGTTGGACCATCAATAAACATTCCATATAGCCCTAATGAAGGTTTAAAAATTAAATTAAATGTTGGAAAATTTTTCAATTTTTTCAAAACCTTTACTTACTCCATGATACCGATTCAATATTGCATATAGAGGTCAGAATAAGGAAAAATGCTATTTATTCTACAATATATATTATTTTGCGAAATTTTTTCGATTTTTATATACTTCCTTGTTTCCTGATACTCCTACCAAAAAGAGCTATGCACTATTAAATTTTTTTCCCTTCAATAACCTCTGCGATGCCGGCATATCTTCTTCTTTTCTACCCGGTCCTTGTCCTACCCATATGGTAGGGGGCGTAGCAGACTCGTGTACCACTACACCCCATCCCAACCCACCCTAATCCTCCGCCATAAAAAAAACATACCTTACCCCAACATGTTCCATGGAGGGCTCGACCCATAAACTCTTTTACCACGCCACCGAGAAATAATAAAAAAGAATTCAACCTGTTAAAACATACGATCCTCTCTCCCTGCTTCGAAACCGCCAAAACTTTTGGGTCGCTTTCTCCCCCATATCCACGGATTCTCCCGAATGTAGTCAAACCCACATAACTCAAATTCCAGGTGCTACCAACACCGGATTGTTGACTCGCTTTTGGAAATGGGGATAAAAGATATAGTTGGAAGTGACTCTGATTCTCGCGTTAGGGCTGGATTTATAACGATTTATTCTTTCTCCACATGCGGCCTAACTATCGCTTATTACCAGCCCTCCCACACTTTGATGGATAAATAACTCGATATTTGAAAAAAAAAAAGGTGAGTGAGGTTTGTTTTATTTGTTTCATAAAATCGTGGAAGCGGGAGTTCCATTCGATAGTTTCAACTTCCGTCAAATCAAAATCCAATGATTTCGGGTGATTGAAGTTTTTAGCTAAAGAATGTTATTTTTTATTTACGTAGCCTCTATAATATGTAAGTTCTTTTCTTCCGGGAAAATTCTTTTGTTATTAATTCCTATATTCAGGCCTATTTTGTCACGCATAGTTTTTTTGGGGCGATGGTGGCCGTGTGGTTAGAATGTTGGTTGTTGATCAAAGAGTACCCGGTTCATATCCCGGATGAAACCGTTGCGTTCTCATCCCTAACAAATATCTTATTACGTTAGTTGGCTTTCGGAACTGTCCCCTAATTCTGAATTTGTTAAGTTCACTCGATTGTTGAATTGAGCAAAACCAGTGTGGAAGTCTTGGTTTGGCAAATGGATTAAAATGATCCATGTGTTGAAAATGTGTGAGTGGAGAGTGAAACGATAAGAATGGTGATTGGTGAAATAGGCAACCGAGATATTCTTGTATTAGTGGGAAAGGAAATAGGCATCATGTTTTGATTAGGAGTGGTGTGACGAACATAATAGGGCTTTTCGTTAGAAAAACCTGTGCATGCCCTCATGAAAAGTGCGGGGTTGCCATCAAGGATATTTCTTCAAATAATAATTTGTTTTATACAGCTATATAGGTAGAAAAAAATAATGCAACCTGGCACGGCCCTTCCTTTCTGCCCCATCATGAAGTAGTTCCATCATGCTTCGCCTGGCACTACTGAAGTAACAGACCAATTTGCTCGGTTAACAAATTGGTCTGTTAAAATTTTTATTAGTTACTATTGATTTCTGTGTCAGTTACTTGGATATTCACGTTAAAAATTTGTAAAAAATAATTTTGAGCAGAAACACAGCATACTGTCTCTAGAAGAATAATAATAATATCGTGATGATCTGGTTCTACTAGTGGAGAACTTTTGAATGCTTTTACTGGTTGATATTCCGCTGGGGGAATTAATTTTTAGACGTCATGGTTTGATACAGCAGATCTCAATACTAAATGATAACTTTTATGCATTTATAAATCAATTTTGTTTTTTTTTTTAAGTGTTCTTCATTTAATCATTTCAGATCTATTGCCAGCCGACGATGATGCTGTCACGGTTCACCCTAAGGCGTTCATTTAACGGCGCCAGCCTCACCTAAAGGTATATAGAATTTTCACTATTTTCAAGGTATCAAAGTACGCAGCTAAATGTTATTTACGTATCACAAGTTGATTAAAACCTTCTCTATTCTAAATATATCAGATATCAAAACTCTTTCTGCCTTAAGGGCACGCTATTTTCATTGTTATTGGTGGGTTAGGTGGGTAACAGACAATCTTCCGTATATTTTACAAGGATTTGTAATCACAGAGCTATTGTAACCATGGAATAACAATGTGGGGTACATCCAACCCCACTCGTCTTACTAACGAAAATGACTTCTCACTATAAATTTCCTTAAATCGTACGGTTTATTATTCCTAACTTTCCTCCTAAGCTACAGGTTGTCGTATATGTACATACTATTCGAGTAAATATTTTCGCCCAGAATCTAACAAATTGCCGAAAATGTTGTGAACAATTTCACAATTTTACATTTCAAAGGTAAAACGTCCATTTCTGCCCACTGGAGTCGAATCATCGCAGAGTGGACTAAAATTGAAAATAGCAGGCCTTACCCACAACGTTTTTATTGAACTAGGAAGTAGAAATATCATAGGAACATTTTCAATCAAATTCTGCATATCTTCCCAGATAAATTTCTTCCCGTTGTTAAACAATACATTTGAGATTAAAGTTGAACAAATTTCGCGAAAAACGACCAACCTCGATTTTTCTGATAAATTCCTAATTTTGCCTCTTGCTTAGTTCCATTAATTCCTTTGTGGTAAAAATTATTGCACCATTTTACTCTTTAGGTATCCGTCTTACATACGGCGGTTTTCGGAAGATTTTGATTTAATTCTAATCATAGATACACAAAATTAAGAAGCCTGTTTTCATCCACTTTTTTACATACAGGTAGAGAGAAAGTTTATTATTTCCGCCGAGTTCCTCAAAGTGACTGATAGACGAAAAGGATAAAGAAAACGAAGATATTAGTTTGTAACAGAAGAGAAGTCAACACTAAAATTAAAATAGGGAAGCACACACTGGTGAAGGTGGATGAATTCTGATATTTGGGAGGCAGTATCAAAATCGACGGGAAAATCAAGAGCGAAATTATCAGCAGAATAGCCCAATCGGAGAAAGCATTCCACCAAAAGAGAGACCTGTTTACAGCGGAAAACTTAAACATGGAAGTAAAGAAACAATTTATAAGAACCTACACTTGCAGTATGCTTCTATACGGAAGGCACGGAAAATGGCAGCCGCGGATGAATCCAGGGTAATACATTGAATACAGAAGAATGATGAGGATGAAATGGATCGACGGAGTTAGTAATGAGGAAGTCATAAGAAGAGTAAGTGAGAAGCCTCATGAAAACCTTAATAAGAAGGCAGAACAACCTTATAGGCCATATCTTGATACATGATGGCCTGATGAAGACAATAATCGAGGGACAATGGATGGCAAGAACGGAAAAGGAAGACCTCGAACAAAATATATGAAACAGGTAAAGATGTGAAAAGACGTAATACGTAGATGTGAAAAAATATCTTATAGCAGAATTGAGTGGAGAGCTGAATCAAATCCTAGGATTGTTGACGGGAGAGGATGATGGTACCTTACCGCAATTTTCTAAAGAATACTGTTTGTGACTGCTTCATCATTAGCATATAGTCAGGGAAATTTTAAAATTCGGGCTGGGTGTCGGAAATGGAAAGTTGTTATGAAACGTGATTATTGAAACTCCCAACTTCAATATTTCCATGAGAAGTGTAAACATTAGTAAAAGAAACACCTTTTAATTGATTTTATTTAAATCCTTATGGTCTCAAATTCTTTTTGAGTCTTAAATTGATAGGGAATAAATTAAAAATCGATGTAAACCAGGCTGAAGCAATTCCTCCCGTCGGAATAAGCCTATCACTAGAGGCACCAATTAGTAAGCGATAGCAAGATCTCAGCGTCAACTTTTGTGATTACATATTAAGATATAAACTGAATGAATTTGTTAATTATATTCTTACAAGATATATTGCATGCTTTATTGCAATCATCGGCACGATTTTTGCTGAAATTAGCTGAGGTATTAATTGCTACACGCAAAAACTAGGTATCCCTGTTGGTCCATTTTTTGAGTGTGTCCACGTGCTTATTCGGTCTGTTGCCCCATGTTGCGTGACCGGGAATCCCAAGGATAAGTGACCAGCTATGCCAACCAAACGTCGAACAACAGACCGTGTACACTGGACACACCCAAAAAACATCATCAACAGCTACAATGACCGGCGAGAGCTCCAACGAAGATAAAATTGGTGTCTCTTCCTTCCAGCGATCTAAT
The DNA here is from genome assembly GCF_921293095.1 of Ischnura elegans. NCBI lineage: Eukaryota > Metazoa > Arthropoda > Insecta > Odonata > Coenagrionidae > Ischnura > Ischnura elegans. The sequence goes on along the minus strand of NC_060255.1, from coordinate 62,571,553 downwards.
ATAGACAGGGAAAACTGCTCGTAAGAAGTGACGTGATACGGGAAATCTACATTTCAATCTTGGTCGCACGAGCGGAGGCCTTTCCTAGAGGCTCTTGTTGATATTTACTCGTCCGCGTTTTAAAGTGCGATGTAGTCATTCCAAGTGAAGCGAGTGGAGTGCGAGAAGGTTCCACGTGGCGGAATTTCTCCGTTTCCGAAAAGAAAGAAAAAATGAAATTAATTGCCTGACGGTTGGCCTCGGAGCGTAGCGTGTGTGTACACACACAACCGCTCAGCCGTTTCGCCTCCGCTGCGGGCGGAAGGTCGTGCCTCGTGCCTCGAGATCCCTGCGGTACGGCGGCGGTCGATATCTCTCTCTCTCGAGGTTTTTGCGATAAAGGGAAACTGCCACTGCCGACGTCATTTGCCGTTTTGCGTTCGTTTGCAAGGGGTATGGAGGATGTATGGTATTTGGAGTAGGCGACCGACTGATGCGGTTATTCGAGCGATGAGGAGAGGAAGTTCGAAGAGAAACCCGGCGTCGGCAGGAGCCTGCTCTTATCATTAGGCGCCAAAGTGACCACGGCTTAACGAAGTGCGCTCCATAATGCACTCAAGGAGGTACTGGGCAGCAGTGGCGCAGCGAGGGGGGGGGGTTTTGGGGGTTAAACCCCCCCCCCCCCAGAGCTCAAATAAATTTTTAAGTCCACTCCATTTTACTTATTTAGATTAATATCACTTATAGAATAATGAAGGGATTATAGGTTCCCCTGGCTGGTATTCCATACCCCCTAGCTCCCCAGCATTAGGTGAGCCTAAAACCCCCCCTAGCCTTAATTCCTAGCTGTGCCCCTGCTGGGCAGAGTTTTGTGTAAGTTACCTCCACTCCAAACTCCAGCAGAGGGAGTGGGAGGATGATTTGGGGACACGCTTGGTTGGCGGAACGGGGTAGAATTGACTTCGTTTCTTCCTGTAATGGTATTTGGAGGAGGTGACCGAGAGCTGAGGTTATTTGTGCCATGAGGGAAGGGCTGGTGGAGATATACGTGGCATTAGCCTGCTCTCATCGTATGACGCCAAGGGGACCACGGTTTTACGTCCCATTCGACGGACGGACTGCTGTACTTTGTGTCCTCCGTAATGCACTCAGGGGAAACTGGACAGAGTTCTGTGCAAGTTTTCTTCACACGGAACTCCAAAAGAAGTAGTAAAAGGTTGGACATAAATTCTGTATAAATGACGTGACGAATAAAATATAAACTCCATGGGTTAGAAGGATGATTTGGGGAGATATCTGGGGCCTGATTCTGGTTATTTGTGGCTGTGGCCAACGCGATTTGTCGAAAAGATTGGCGAACGGAGACTGAATTCATATTTTCATTTTCATTCGCCAGCTATTTCACCAGAAAAGCTTCACTTCGTCCCTCTGGCAATGAAAAAGTTATTCTCGTTCTGTCTGGCGAGCATATAGCGAATGTAAACATTCACCAAGAGCAAATTTCGCTAGCGACGACAGTGAAGTTGCTCTAGCGGCTTGGGAAAGAATTGAAGAGAGACCGACTCGTGATTTAATTACAGCCGTACACCATTATTATGCTATGTATGATCTTAGGTTTTCCCGGCGTATCAGTTGCAGAAAAGTTTCTCGGGTTTTCCACCGGTTGATGTCGTCCATGTCTCCCGACGTTTCGATCCGCGACTTGCTGATCATCCTCAGGGGATCTTCCGAATGCCGTTCTTCAAAAAATTTCAGTATGTATACACTCCATCCGAGTTCAGGTGTAACCTGATTGGTTCACGCTTGTTGAGGTTTTCCCGCCATTTTTGTCGTATATAATAGACTTCATTATGAACGGCATTCGGAAGATCCCCTGAGGATGATCAGCAAGTCGCGGATCGAAACGTCGGGAGACATGGACGACATCAACCGGTGGAAAACCCGAGAAACTTTTCTGCAATTATTATGCTATATTTGTATCACAATGAGTTAAATTGTTTTTCAAATGCTTGACATATAACCTGTGTGTTGTTTTACTCGTCTTGTTGTTATACGTGATTAAATAGATGGGATTTAAAGTGGGTTTGCATTTAAATGAACCGCGAAGCTTTTCTCTGGTAAGCGTATTGTGTTATCGTGAGAGTGCTGTTATTCTGAGCATATGTATAAATGTGTTCGATTGAATGGGAAAACTTTTTGTTTCGGTTCTTATCCTCGTGAACGTTTCATTGAAAAAAATAAGAAAGAGACTGACCGAAGTTTTATTATGCAAGAGCATGTCGTATTTATTTGAAGCAGTGGTGTAGTGGATAGCATGGCTATATACCAACCTTAAGTTCATTAGGTCGACTCCTGCTCCTGAGAATATTTGACTGCATTACTTGACTACTCTTCCCTAAAATCTTATTCTTGCCTTACACAAGTTCTTTAGCGTACGATAAGCTGCTTGTCACTTTTTTCCGTAATAAAACCATAGGAAACAGATAGCTCTACTATTTTGTGCCATCTGGGTTAAGTTAAAATAGAAAATATAAACCCATAAGTTTCACCGGAGTGACTTTTGGACTCATTGTTTGCATCTACAAAAAAGATAAAAAAAACAAAGGGAATGGTTTTATGTTCAACTACGGAAAACAACTAATGATTAAACAATGTCGTAAAACACTACTTTATGTGGCAATTTGATAGCCCCACGCAATAAACGAAATATGGCATGACATATTTAAGAAATATGATTTTAACTTACGAACGTGCTTCGCGCTCTTCAATTGCTTCGGACTGCGGAGGCAGTGTGTTCATAACTGAAATTATCTTGTGCCCATTGACTTATGCGTAATTCGTCATTGCTTACGTCACAGTATTTCTCCAGGAGAACGAAGATACCCGAACTGAAGCGAAAAGCAGGGCAAAAAAAAACGAGAATAATCGCAGAGCAAATTTTCGCTTCGCTTCGAGTTGGCCTGGTGAAGCGAAGACCGAGGAGAAAGGAGAAAGAGAATCACCGCCCTGGTCTACGTGTGGAACGGGTAGAATTGATATAATATTTTCTCTTTATGGTATGTGGAGGAGGCGACAGATAGCTAAGGTTATTCTTGTCATGGGGGGTGGAAGGTTGGAGAGAAACCCGGCGTCGCAAATTAGCCTGCTCTTATCGTATGGCGCCAAAGGGATTACGGCTTGACGTCCTATCCCCCAGACGGACTGCTGTTCTTGAAGTGCCCTCCAAAATGCATTCAAGTAGGTACTGGCCAGAGTTGTTTTAATTTCCCTTCATTCAGAGCTCTTGCAGAAAGAGTAGGCTGCAGCTAGTGGCGTAGCCAGGAATTCCGTTCGGGGGGAGGAGGGTCTAAAAAGAGAGGAGAAATAAAAAAAACCGGGTGCTATGTAATGGGTTTTAAACTAATGTTACACTTTTCATAATCGAAAAAACTTTTGTTCAAGAAATATTTTGTAAAGTCATGATTTTTCAATATTTTGTTTTCTTTTATGAAGGAAAATAACGGCGTTTTTACATTTTAGGGGGGTGTCCGGTTCCCCCGGCCCACCCCCTTGGCTACGCCACTGGTTGCAGCGGGGTGATTTAGGCAGTGGTGCCGACACCATAGGGCCTGAGGGGGCCCGAGTCCCCTCAAAAATTCGTTATGGGTGTGAGGAAAAAATGTGTCAGGCTTGTCAATTTTCCTCGGAGTGTCCAGATATCAAGATTCCAGTTATAAGGGTTCTAATGTTGATCATATGACTCTTCTAAAATGCTTAAAAAAACTCAAAACTCACTACCTATAAAATTTCCCGGGGCAAGATGCCCGGTTTGGGCCCCCCAAATATTTTTTGTAAGTCGGCATCCCTGGATTTGGGGAGATATATTTGGTCTAGGTACCCGTGAAACTGGTAAAATCGATTTCATTTCTTATCACAATGGAATTTGGAGAAGGGGACCGTTGACTAAGGTTATTCGTATCATAAGGGAAGGAATAGTGGCGAGACACCTGGAGTGGGCATTAGTCAGCTCTTATCGATAGGTATCAAGGGAATTACGGCTTAACGTCCCATCCAAGGGACGGGCTGCTGAACCTATCTCTGGTCCATATGATGTATATTCCCATATGATGTATTATTAGTTTTTAAAGCACCGGTATTGGCGTATTAAGTCGCCTTCGTACGTGCAATTTCTTGGAAAACCTTTCCATAATGCTAAAACAATTGAAAGAAAAGTCTTCTTTGTAATGTTAAAAGTAAATTACTCATGTAATTTTTAATCGCCCACGTCAGCCTAACAATCGAGGTAATTACTCTTGGAATAATTACCACATGTTATTGAGATATTTTACGCCTAGAAGAATTATTTTAATTCACTCGAAATCCAAATAAACAGTTCAGGTAGTTTCGCGTAGTACAATTGATTGAAATTCTCTCCGTAGAATAACCTATGTTCAGGGTTTTTTTTCGGACTGATTGAGTTCGTTTCATCATTTTTGTTTGCGTATTTTTTACTTGAAAATTTTTCGTTTCCTCTGACTTTGCATTGGTTTTACTGTGTTTTACAGTCCAGGTGAGCGCGGCTTCTCTGTTCATTTTTTGCTCCACGTCTACGCTCTTAAATCAAGTGTGCCCGACGAATGCAAAAGGACTTTAACCCATTGAGTACGTTTGCCGCGGTGTTGCGAGAAATCCACTTCACTTCTTTTGTGGCGGCGTCGATTCCTTTTTTTTAAAGTCCTCTTCGTGACTCTACGTTTTTTTTTAACCATCGAAGGGTTTTCCTATTCAAATTCAACTTGAAAGTTTATTGGTAGGTACTTATCGCATTCGACAGTTTCACCTGGACGTTTCGAAAACCCGGAAATAGGAGTAAGCGAATTCTCTCACTACACAGGCTTAAAATTTGTAGAAAAGCATTGGTACGACTTGAGTTCATGGCAGAAATGTTTAAATGCGATGAATCTGAATGCTAAAACTTGCTTTTTTTGCACATTTGAAGTTAGGGATTTTGTTGTTAGAGGGTTAAAATAGCCTCTGTGAGGGAACTATCTATTTTAGCAAGTCAGGACATAAAGTGAATAACTAAAACCCGTATTTACCGTTGACGAATTCAATACAACAACGCCATTTCGAACATCGAAACAAAGTATTTTTATCGCATTTCACTGCCGGTGTTTCTCTTGTTTAGAAGGAAGTCATTTTAACACGATGAACCTGTAGCTGATAATTGAAAATGGCTAAAACTAAGGAGTAAAGGGAATTATTTTCTGAAGGCGGTCTAAGTAGGTCCTAGCTATAGGCGGAAAACGAACGGATATAAAAGATTTGTAGTATGTGTAATTTAATATCAACTTCTGTAATATAAGCGGTGGTGGGTCAGTTGGTGAAAAAGAGGAAGGGGTAAAACACGTTGCTTTTGTTCTCGAGTAACTTGATATTTCCTTTGGACGCTAATGATCGATGTGCCTGTAACATGAATCTCGCAAGAAACTTGATATCGGGTGACCGGGGCGCTTTAAGTTGTCTCCGAGAGGAGAAAAGGTTCCAAGGGATTGCCCAAGGTATTAAATGAGCTGTTGGGAGGCGGATAGCGGATTTTGGGAAATCGACGTAGTTACCGACCCACTACGCCGAGATTCCGCAATGGTAGTTCCATCTCTCGAGGAAGATTCGCATCATGTGCCTTTTATATTTCGGAGCTGTTAGGTGTTCAAATGAATCGTTCAATTAGTCATTCCTTACTCGAGGCAAAACGCGATTGCACGTTTGAAATGAGTCGTGCCTAAGTGAGCGCACCGTACGCGGTCATTTCCAAATCTTACTACACGTGTTTTTATGAAACGTGTATTTTTATATAATTATGACGTCATCCGGAATTACATAATAACCCCCAGCTAAGCATAAATGCGTGGAAAGGAATTGCCAAGCCAAATTAAACAATCAGATTAATTTTGTACCACAATGTTCCATTGAGCAATGCCGTAAGATAGGGAACGGCATTGAGGTGGCACCAGTCCCTACTGTAGAAGCATGATCTATGCAGCTACTTTTTATTCAACTTCCCATTGCCGGATCGCCTTCACCTCTCGTATACTTGCATGCTTCCGATGACTGATAGATTATCGTTGACATTTCCAGTGATTTCTACTATTTACCTATTTGTATTGCTATTGGAAATTTCAAATTAAATTATAAAGTTAAGTATCAGTTTTCGAATAAAATCTTTTTCAATGTATTTCATTTGATAATTGTTTTCATTTCCCATAGTAATATTGACGCTGGAGGGTCTAAATTTATGTTATTAGCAGCGGCGTATCTAGGGAGTTGGTCCAGGGGGTCCGGACCCCCAACCCCCTAGATAAATAAAAGCACAATTACTTTACTTCATAAAAGATAACAAGGTACGGCAAAATAATGATTTTACAAAAGATTTTTTTGAAAAAGATCTCTTTTTTTCTCTTTCTTTATCGATTATGAAAAACGTTAAAATTACTTTAAAATCCTCTACTAAGTACCCTGTTTTTCAAAAATTTCCCCCCCTGGTTTTGGACCCCAATTCGAACAAAATTTCTGGCTACTACACTTGTTGTAAGGTATAGTTGGCTATTATTTATATGTACTTACTCAGATGGTGAAGTAGCTAAAACTATCTACATTCTTTGCGAGATCTTCCAATGCAATGGGGTATAACTTAGAGCCAAACTTTGAGTTATAGGTAATAACTCTTATGCAGAGGTGTAAATAATTTCTCTCTAATTCTTCGATGATCGTCGGGCTTAATTTGAACATTTTCTATCTGCTGGATAAATTTTTTTAAACCAAGGTAGTTTTACCTTCTGAGGAATCTGCGAATTAGCGTTCGTAGTAGGGAGCCCGAATTCTGCCACCTGACGTCCCTGCCGCATTGTGTCTCTGTGATCTTAACCTGGCAAATACATTTTCACATGAAAATTCATTTTTTGGCACTTTATTGGACCGTTATAGCTTTGAAGATTTTCCACCATCGCAGAGTAAGAATTTCGGTTCTTTATGGCAAAAAGACGTCCTATTAAGTCTTACTTTATTCCACTCCAGTGTCACCGTCCTTTAAAGATTCTCAGCGCTAAATCCAACGTTTTTCAGAATCTCATAACCCTTCCTTCAGCGATTCCTTTAAGGGCTTCATCTTCTCAATCCCTTATGATTTACGCGTGGACTGTCTCATAAAGTTACTCACGTTGGGAGGCACATAACACTGGTTATTTATGCTTGCTAAAGCCATTAAAAGTAATATCAATTTGTTATTTACGTGTTTTTCATAAGCTTCTGATGCAATTAGCATTTTCGCTTCAAAAAATTAAAAAGTGACTATTGGGCGTTGTCTCACTGTCTTACGGTTGAGAAGAATTATGATAGACAAAACTTTTCCTCACATTTTGTGAATAGGTTGTATGGATTTTTTATGAACTTGAATTTATATTCAGTTGCGCATTTATTTTACGGGTTTCAATCCACGAAACTGTGTTTTCTTGCACCAACAAATTTTTTAGCGTCTTCAAGTCGCAGCATCCGTGTCCATTAACAGCTTTTCTGTGAAGTGACTTTGTATATTCCAGTCGTGAACGACTTACTTTTTAGAAGTAAATATTATGATGTAGTTGATAAATATATTGATTTGAGTCGTGAGAGGAATGTTGAGTTCCGTTCTTCTATATGACCTTTTCCAGGGACGCCGACTTACTAAAAATATTGGGGGGGCCCAAACCGGGGATATACCCCGGGAAAGTTTATAAGTAGTGAGTTTTAAGTTTTTTAAGCATTTTAAAAGAGTCATATGATCAAAATGAGAACCCTGATAACACAAACCTCGATATCTGGACACTCCTGGGAAAATCGACAAGCTTGGCACATTTTTTCCTCACACCCATAACGAATTTTTGAGGGGGCTTGGGCCCCCTCAGGCCCCATGGAGTCGGCGCCACTGACCTTTGCATGAGGTAGGTTAATTTGTCGCTACGTGTGCCATTACTTTCATCAAGTTTTCACGAAGGGTACCGATTGAGATTGCATGGCATATCCGGTTTTTTCATCGTGAACAAGGGCTGTGAAGATTTCTAGCGTTTCACATCGGGTAAGATCATCTCTCTTTCAATTTTTCGACGAGCGACTCTTCCGTCGTCCTCAGGGATTCAGGAATCCGATGCCATTCCGTTCTAACATCGGGTGTATGCACAATTTATCGCGGGTAAGATTGGTTGCTCTCCCAAGGTCTATGATTGGTTGTGGATCCCCTAGGACTTTCAGGAGGTCTACTCGAATTACTAGGTAGACGATATCATGAGAGGAAGATGAAAGAAAAAGACTGCAAAATAGTGAGCTTTTAGATATCGTTCTTTCCTAGTAATATATAGAAACAGATGTGCCATCAACTTAATTAATCGCTGCACGCCCTCGGTTGACCGAATTTTTTAATGGTTTCCCTTTTTCCGGCTTTGGTTTGTTGATCCTCGTTTTCCTTTACGGCATACAACTAGTTCCATGCAACAGCATGGATTTCTGTCCACTTTATAATATGTAATACTTTTTGGGTAGTTGGCGTCAACTTGTATGGAGCAATGTATGATCGGTGAGAGTTCTTTCCAGAATCTTATTTCCAAAATGAACGGGCATTCAATTTTTATGCCGTTCAGCGGAGATCCTTTCTAGTAGTTTTTTCTGGCTTAGAAGACTTTTTACTGCATAAATGCAAGTTATTTTAACTGAAATATGAGGTAGAAATCCTGGGCATTTGAGTAAATTTATGTGGCGAAAATAATTGTACTTTTATCACCTTTGCGGAGGTTCTACCAGTTTGTCTCCTTGCAGGCTTTGATCTTTTCATGTTGCATAGATGAATTATTAACGTATTTCTCCGCAATCTGAGGTATAAATCGCAAGCTATATGCTATTCTCAATTAGAGTACGTATATAAGTAGCCCTTGAGTACCTAACTTATCAAACAGCATTGAGCAGGAGAAACTGAGGATTAGCTTAAGTGCATATCTCAGAAAGTTTCTTATCCCTCTTGGGCGAAGATATGGACGGAGTGTAATGGCCGGAGTTGAGCGTCGTCTATTAGCAGTGGGAAGCATATGAGAGTATTCTAGGAGGTTAAGCGGTTGCGATTACGAGATCAGCATCTCTCAGCCGCAAGAAAGATCCCGCGGGGTCGTGTACTGGGGAGGTTGGTGGCCGTGGTAATGACATGGGTTTCGCAAGAATGGCCTTAGTGGCTTCGTTTCTCATTATGATCCCATTTCCCGTACACGGAATGGTCAATTATCGCTTATATTCCTGTAATGAAACGAGGAATGAATATGACCATTTCAAGGAATGGCTTTCGAGTTTTTCAGTGAATATTTCGGCTGTTAGGAACTTAGGATGCATTACCGATTTTTATGCAACTTGTATTTGTAAGGGTTTCATAAATATGTTTAACCGATTCAGGCCAGACATATTTGACACATTGAAATGAAAGTTAGTTGCACTTTTTCACAATTATATAATGCAGACGACGCGTTTTGGCTCACGGATATACATTTGGTTAAATACAAAGTGTTTTATAAATATACGCGGACTTTTTGTTTGTTTTATCAATCGCTAGGTATATATTTTGATAAAGACCATTATTTGGTTTATAATTTGATAATGACCACAGCTTTCACTATGATTCAATAACTTTCACGTTCACCTTTGACTGCCTACGGGTAATGCTTAACTAGGATAGTATGTTTTTATGATGAATCTAATCGTGATTAACAGCCTAAAAACTTATTTTCAAAAGCTGCATAAAAAAGTATTATAAAAATCAAAAGCAACTAAGAGGGGCTTTTTTCTCCGGCAATAGCTTAGTAAGCACGCTCTCCGTCTCATGCGCCACAGTGTGGAGTTAAGACGTCAAAATCTTGTTCGGCAAACGGAGTCTGAGAGTTGCACTAGTAGAATTAGTAGCTTGGTGATATAATTGGTGGCATATCTGACCGGCAATCGGGAGATCCGAGTTCGAATCCTGTTTCAGCCAATTTATTTTTTCGTGGAAGATTTCATCTTGGTGTACCTAAAAATTTCAACAACGTTCTAACTTTGGTAAAAGTTGAAATAACTCGTTATGGTGGGTGCATGGCATACAGAGGAAAGGGAGGATCATAGTGGAGCGGTAGGGATGTTTACATTCATGATGTAGAGCGAAGAATGTTAAGTAATAGGGGAAGGTAGATTAATTGCTAAATCAAAGAATAAAAGTGGATTGGCTTCTCTCTGAATTGAAGAGGGAAGTTCAAAGTAAGAGAGGAGACAGGACTGGGTGATAGTGCACTTCTCAATATATCATGTATATGTATCATTCATGCATGGAGGCCAAGGCCTCCATGTGGGATCTATTTTGGAAAAATCCCTTACAGGACGCTCAGAAGATAAAATCACTATCCCATGATTTTTAGTTTAATTTTTATACCTTAAAATTAGTCATGCTGGTGTCTGCTTACCATTCATTCAGGACAAGTAAGTAATTGAGTATGTTAGCATTACTATTTAGTTCTTATTCTTCTAATTTGCGGCGATATGTGCGCTAAACTATAAACTTCTCAATATTTATCAAGGTGATTCATAATTTTGACCTGCCTTTGTACAGTGAAACTGGAGTACTAATTTTATATAGTGAAAATATCCGAATGCCTATTGAACTTGTAAAAATTAAATAACTCTGAAGCCGGTTTTTCGATTGAATTGCCTTTCTGAAACTAGCCCTTGGCGAATAAACACATTTTCTCCTCCCAGATTTTGCTTACCTGTACATTAATTTTGATTTTTATTTGTAGGTAGCAGATATTTACCTAAAATAATCCCATTAAAGTTTCACGAAGGTGTGCAGGTTTATGACCTCTTTACCTTCCCCTTTACGATGAGCTTGGATATATTAGTGACGGTTGAAGTAGCCTATTTTTTCTCTGGAATTGATGTTTCTAATTAAAAATTCCTGTTTCATAAGCTTTTAGAAAAAATACAGCGGTTGGAAAAAATTGGTGACCCGGAATGAATGCCAGGCACGGTGTCAAGTGTTGTGACTCGAAGACGGAAATAAAAAAAAAGCCTAGGAGTTAACGGCAGAGCCGTAAGAAATGATAGAGTCGTCTAGACAGGAAGCCAGACTCAATTTCCTCGATTTCATTGCCAGCTTAGAGGATTTTTCTTGAGACCTAACGTTGTGCCATGTTTTGAATTTTTATTTTATCATAAACGTTTTTTACAATGGAGCATTGAAGTACAACCGATACTTTGCGGTATTTGCGCGTATTTACTAACAACTGTCGTCTTACTGAGCCTCCGATGAGCAATTCATATCTTTCTCGGCACTGGAATAAGAATTAATATTTTATATCGGTGTTGTTGCAGTGTAGGTATCATAGGCAGGTATCGGTTGGTGCTTGAGGCATGCGTTTCAAGAATGGGAATCAATCGAAATTACATCTTTTGTGAAGATATTTGATTATTAAATTGAGCATAATAATGTGTATTTTGGCATTGGATATTAACTATGTCCGTATAACTATTCTAATCTAACTCATGAAGTTCTATAATGAAGACAACTTTGGGAAGAGTCAGAATTCTTTCCCCAAAAATTTAAACCTATTTATTATAATCAATTTTCTAGTATTATAGAAGATTATTCCGTCAAATTACCGCTGAACCGTACTCTTTTAACAACTAATCAACCGAATAAATTCAGCATTACATGAATGATTATTAGCTAACAATTATTTCATCCAGTATTATGAAAATAGTTACTATGGATATTCTACATTACTTCAAGATAGTAAATAAATAATTTCACAATAAAAATGATGGAAATTAGCGGTATTCACTTTCATTCTACCTATGAAGCTCGTCCTCCCTTAACAGTTCACAATAAGTACTATTGCCTTTAGTTACATTAAAAAAAAAACAAATCCTCCCTAATCTTGCTTATCTAACATTTCTCGCCGTATGACAGCTTTTAGCTCGAGAAGTTTTCTCTCCTCTAACCACGTGCAGCACTTCGTCCTTCATCTCCTTCACCTTTAGCTTCAATATTTTCAATTACTTCCATAATTCATCACAGTGAAATATATTATTTTAAAGCTTTCACGATATATTTGTCAATGGGAATGCCTAGTTATTATGCCTATTTTATCAGTAATCTATTTTTTTCCTACGTCCTCATTTTTTTACCTTTTGCAAACACTGCCAACGTAATGTCTTTCTCACGCGTTACTGCACCATAAAATACGCATTTAAATTGAGACCAACTCGTTTCTCACCTTAGTTCTCATATTTTCACCCTCAATAGCTTCACCGTTTTCCCTCGAAATCCCGCTAAGAGGCAATTTCCTCGTGAGCAGCCCCTTAAAAACCGAAACTTTCCACCGCATTTCCATCTTGAAGATTTATTGAAGACCGTCAGGGCATGTCGCCATGGCAACATCTGGACTGCTTTCCTTAACGACGAAGGGGCGATGGCGGTGAAAACAATGTTCTCACTCACGCTGTTTTTATCTGTTGAAAGAGTTTCGGAAGATGTCTCGCTAAATGTTTTACTATTTCCTTATCATGCCATGAAAATCATTCGATCCTCTAATCACGGAATAGACCTTTAATAGTTGGGTGCTCACTGCTCAATACTCTTTAACTTTTGCGGTTCTACTTGGATGTTACTGCGATAAAGAAAAATAAAATCCGCTTTAATTATTTACCGTGGTTGAGAGGCGTTTAAAATAGATGCCGATGAGCGTAAAAGGATTGAAAAATAATGGAGATACTAAGGGAATATGAAACCTATCACGAAAATAGAGAACATTATTAGGAAAGTTGCGTATATAAGGGAATAATTTGGTGAGGGTGAAGGAAAGTGAATTCACTGCTTTATAAGGCGACAAGATGCATTTTTGTTAATTTTGTCTTCGTTTCATGTACACTTCTATCAACTTGATGAGTAAAATTGATTCACTTGTATTGAAAAAAACCACAGAGTAACATTCCACTTCTAAAAAAATACGGAAAGTGCGTTCTGGCACTGCTTATTTTGACATGACGTCACTGAGTGCAGTATTAGTAGTAAGTGTAGTTTATGCATGTTTTGCATCCTCGCATTTTTGCAATCAATTTAATATGGACGCCTACTGTCTGTAAGTAAGATTCAAGTATGATAGAAGTGAAAGTAAAAGGAATTTGAAAAGGTGATTTCAACTTTCCTCAATCAAAAACTATACTATGGGTGAAGATTTAATACTCCTTTCAATGCTGATAGCAAATTGATTTGCGTAACTATTTTAAAAGTATATGCACCAAGGATGAAGTTTACCGTTTATATAAATTGGGACCAGGACGCGTGGTTGCGTACCAAGTCACTGTTTTCACTAAGTGCTCTGGTATTTTTAATTAATAACTTCAATTGATCGTGTGAGCGGACCACCTAAATATGTTGAAAATCGCAAGTTTTCTGGGCGTAAATGGGTTGAAAAATTTTTTCCCATCCTTACACTTGCATTTTCGCCCCTTTCTTTTCTTTAACCTGACCCATCAGTCTATCCACTGCTGCTCCAGCGCAGTATCTCTATTGAGTCTTCCTTTGTTGGCTTGATTTAGTCTTCACCCTGCCTACGCTGGGAAAGCAGGAGTGTGAGGTTTAGAGAGAGGCTTTCAACGGCTCGCAATCTCACTCACGGCCGTCCCGTGTCCGCGCACCCTACAAATGAGATTTCGTCTCCCGAGGCAGGCGCCTCCGTTAGCACATACCTACCACCCCAACGGAGTGGCGTTTCCTCTCTGGCTATACGCTGCTGAAAGAGATCTGTTTATAAAGAGAACGCTTGCTCTACCAGTCCTCTTCATGTGTATCGAGTATCGAGATTTTTACCTAGTGATTTGCGTCAACGGCTGGTAGCGACATTTTGGAGAAATACTTTCCCTTTTTGATGGACCACAAAAGATTTTGACGTGTTACTCGATAAGTTACTTGTCATGATACTTGTCATTTGGAAATCCCCACGGTATCCATGTGGTTACGGGCCATTCTGAGAAAACAGTTTGATGAATGCATCCCAAAAATATATAAAAAGGATAAATTTAGTTGTAGAATGTACATTTTGGAAAGAGTTATTTGTTGTTTTTGCGTTTAATTTTATGTTAAATGCAAAAAGGGGAGTCTATTAATAGTCATCATCCCCAACACTCATGAATCAGCTCTCCACTCAATTCTCCGATAGGCTAATCAATCAGTACCTGCATAATTATACAGTTCTTCTATTGTAAGAAGACGAAGTTGGTAATATAACCGATCGTCCGCGAAGAATGACTCATCTCTTAACAAAATAATGTCTTTCTACCACATATATTATTTAATCTTGATAGTTTGAAAGTAACAGTGGCATTTATTCTGTTCCAGTGTCCTTGGTCAGCCTGCACGTGAAGAAACTGAAGACTACAAGTTTTAGCGTCGGGGCCAGTTTATAGGGACATTGACGTGACTTAAGGGACTGTGGGGATATATTTATGGGTAACGCGTTTAGTTTTTAAGGGAAATGGTAGTTACAAACCTCTAAGTGCTAAGCATATGGCTGGATCCCCAATGGTGGAGGCCAAACTGCTATGTCGAGTCGAAAAATTAGTAATGAGGAAAAGCCCTTGAAAACTAAGGGTACTCGATGGTTGCTTCGGTGACTGAGAGGAAGTTACTATGTGCCTCGGCTGAATGCATACGGTGCATTTTGGACTACTTCTACCGAGGGAAATTCAGTTGATGTTTAGCCTGGGGGATTAAGGGAGCGGTGGGGATAGTTTTAGATGCTATTGGTCTAGGTTTAAGGTACAGGGCAGGGAATAGACTGGTTTAGGTATTTAAATTCTCAGTGTCAAGCTTCTGGTTGGATCCCCAATGGTAGAAACCAAACTACATGGCCGAGTTGGAAAATTAGTCACGAGAAAAAACCCTTGCAATGTAAGGGGACTCGATGGTCACAAAAGTGACTGAGAGAAAGTTACTATATGCCTTGGCTAAATGCATACGGTGCATTTTGGACTACTTCTACCGAGGGAAATCCAATCTGCTATTAGCCTGAGAAAATATGGGACATTGAGGGATTGTTCAAGTAATGGATGGGAAGTTGTTTGAGGATGAGAGGACAGTTTTAGGGATGATTTGGATTATTTTTAGTGAATAGGGGAAGGGTTTCCAGTTGTTGTTTAGTCTGGGAAATGGAGTGGATGGATCCCCGAAGATGGAGTAAGCCAACTGAGAAAGCACCGAGTTGAAAATCTGAGTAATGGGAACAACCCTTTCAATGTGGAAGGTACTCGAGGGTTGCAAAAGCAACTAAGAGGTAGTTACTCGAATGCCTCGGTGAAATGCATACGGTGCATATATTTTCCCGTTTTTGGCAAATGACTTCCATCGAGGGAAATCCATCTGCTAGCGACTCGTGGGAGCTCGGTGCTTTAGGTGACGGTCATGCTTGTTTGAGGGGTAGTAGGGATAGCTAACTTTGGATTAATATGGTTCTATGGGCTACGAGAGAGTTTTTGGGACTAAAAGAGAAAAGAAAACGACTGCTTTGGGTAATTGGAGGAAGTTGGAAAACCAAGGACGCTATTTTGGTAAGTTACTTTTTTTCTCTCTTCTATTGGAAAAAAATTCCTTATGAGTGCCAATATTGTATTCATATTAAATGGTTATTTTTTATGGGTGCAGCGCGCTGCAACGTTTTCTCTGATTTACCCTACTAGGTTCCATTTGCGTATTGCTATGATATAAATTAGTGTGAATCAATTTTGAGATGTTGAGGGTAAAGAACACTCTCAAGTAATATTTTTTCCAGTTCAAAGGGAAAAAATCGAAAATAAATCATCGAGTTAAAATTAAATTTATTCACATCTGAAGTCAACCTTATAAAAATGTACCCTGTGTACACTCAATGGAGGGAAGTGTTAGGCACGTTAGCCGATGCTCTTTTTGAATTAGAAATGTAAATTTATATTAATTAAAAGGACTAAAAAAGTAATATGAGATGCATTATAAACGACAGATATAATTTATTATAGAAGGAGAGAAAAAGATACAGTCGCGGTCATTAGCGCAAAATGTGTCTGACCTGGGTACTAAGGGGATTAAGTTAGAAATTGAGTAGGCTGCAGAAGTAAGAATTAACAACAGCCAGGCTGCTGCAATAAGGAAGCCAAAGGTTTATTTACGTTGCATGTGTTAAGTTGTGTCATGCATAATATCTTGACTTTCAAATGAAAGGCAGCTTACATTTTTCTTCTTTAACTTCGACTGGAATATCTTATATTCCTAGAATAATAATCGTCGTATGTGTTTTAGTAATTCACCGTATTACACGACGCAATTTAGACTGCGCCTTCGTAAGCTCGTCAGATTGTGCAAGTACGTTCCTCATGTAAAACAGCCTAAAAGTGGCATCATAACGATTTTCCAGTCCCCTTACAAACCTGATCTTGCCCTCGCAGAATTTTTTCCCTTCGCAAATGTGAAAACCGACCTCAGAGTACTCCTACGCAGTATATTAGAGATTATAAGATTTTTTTGTCGATGCCTGTTATAAATTTCTAGGAATCAATTTATTTTCATTACCTGGAGTACGCATTCTGTAGCCACTGCGGAAGGCTTGGGCTAGGAATTGGAAGGAAGTAGTTAGAAGGAGATGCAACAGCGAAGGCGTTGAAGGCTGCAGGTACAGGAGGTTGTAGTGTTACGTAGGCTATTTTGGGATGATAAACCAAGTATGACAAATATATTTTTTCAACTAGAGTATAAATGCTATTTTGAAAAAAAAACGATAGAAACTTTATTGTACGGTGAGAAAAATAATTTGCAATTACATTTCTTACTTCCTTATTCTTATTAACATTCCAATTGAAGTCATATCACGTCAGTTTCAAGATAGTTACGAAACCTTCGGCTCATATTGCTTGAAATAGCATAGGTTTAAAAGTATAAGCATTTAATTTCGAACTTTCTGCGTACTTTTTTCACTTTCCAATAATTAGTTACGGGAGGAAAAACTTAAATATTTTTTCATCGGAAAATAACGTGTAAATAACGTGAAAACACCTGAGGTACTTGGATATTTGAATATCGAATGAACAGAAAAATAATCCAAACAATCGAATAATATCGATCAAAAAGATTTCTGGAAGTGGCCGTATATGCTCAGGTGTATCATACTAAATAACAGTCAAATGTTTTTAAACGATCAGGTAACTTACTTATAAATATTTTTAACTGAACTTAATAATGAAATTTCTATTTGAAAATTCAGGTGAAACAATTGCTTGCTTCCGGGAACGCCTATTTTTTATGATATAGTGTAGCGAAAGATTGATTGTTTTAAGTACCGCACACAATATTGCATGAGCTGATGAGGGAGGATCGTTACTTTAGAATGTTAAGAGAAGGCTGGTGGGGGATCTGATTGTAAAGTGTTGCACTTCCCAGTACGAAAGAGTGGACGCTGAGGGAGGAGTAGTAGGAATTGAGTTGAACGTAGGTTATTGATATATGTTGATATGGAAGAGTATGACGAATGTGAAGTAGATGAAGAGGAAATGGAAGTGCTAGACATGGTTGGTGAGGAGAGAAAACTTCTAGATAAGATACGGAGGAGATATTGAATATGGGTAGGACGAGCACTAAGCGGGGAAGGGTGTGAGATGAGGTTTAGAGCTAGAATATAAAATAGTAGACTTTAATGTTGCTTGAAGGGCGACTTTCCATCTGAGAGGAGACCGTCGACTACCCATCTAATTAATTCCTATGGTGTCTAAGTTGTTGTAATAATTTGAAAGCACTACCTTCCATTTTATCCTCAAAGTATTCAAGTTCTGGAAAAAAACTATTGTGCAGTTTAAAAAGCATCGATTTATCGCTCTTTTGAGTACTTTTTAATGACCATGAGATGAGCACTTTTAAAGTGTTTTCTCATAAAAATTTTCATGTATTAAGTTAAGTAGAAAGTTTGGTCGGTTGCTGTCGCTTGCTTACCCTTGATAGCACATACGGCGATAATCAACAAAGAAAAACGGCTCTCCACTCAGAATATGTTGGAAAATTATTACGGTATCTCTTGCGTATTTGTTCCCGGAATTCTTGGACTTCCACCCGAATTCCCTGTTTCCCTGGGTTTTTAATCCCTAGCTGGTTGATAGCCCAAGCAGTAGGAGGTGGTTTGTGCTACGCGAATAGCCTGGGTCGGAGTTTCCATGCGTCCGACGATATTCGCGCCGTGTTGAACTCCTTCGGCTCCGATGATTTTTATGGCCGCGATGGTTGTAGCCCGGTGGGTGGAACGTGTACGTTTGTTTTTTCATTCTGTTTCCATGAATGGATAACTAAATTTCGTATATCCGGAGGAAAAGGAGGAAATAGAAATAAAAAAATAGCTGGGATGCTCCCCAACTGGTCGAAAATGTGATGTTTCTTTTTTTTAAGGCAGAACGATTTCATTCCAATAATCGCCTTTCTTTTTTTAATTTTTTTTTTATTCTCTCGAGCCGGTTTGTGAGTCGGCGAGGCGTCGTGTTGTATTTGATGGAAACTATATTGGGTTACTTGATGAGGAGGGAATGTATTTCCGCAGTCTGCAGCGGTCCCTGCGATGGTGTTGTGGCCAGCTAATCCTTCCAAATAAGTGGCTCTCTCGATATTCAATATATATCTTTCCACCCTGCTGCCCTTCGGATCGTTTGGAAACGATATTTGTAACGGCTAATTTCTTCACAGGACGATTATCACACGGTTTCAAATCGTGACAAAAATTGCTGTTATTATTCTAGAGATTTGCTTGAATACGCCTGCACAAAAACTTCATGTCAGTTGTATGCTGTTTATTTTCCAGGTTCAAGAGCAATAGCCATTATAGTGGTTCCTACAATCTTTCAGTATTCCGAAACATTTTTAGTGGAATGGTTTCCAGAATATGGCGCGTTTTCGTCCTGGCCCATAGTAGATAGTTTCGAGATATGAAGTGAAACACTTTGCACTTTATACATAAAAATTTATTAAACTACAGTCGACATGTTTCGCTGCACTGCAGCATTATCAAGACTAAACCAAGAAATTAACCATACCAATATAATTACAAAAATGCACACTCGCAAACATTTGAGAAATTGGGGGTGGAAAGGAGGGTTGGGAATTTTAGATAGTATATAATTTTTTTATTTTATAATATTATTTTATAGTTTTATAAGTTTATAATTTTAGATAGTTTCGCCGGCATTGTAGACGACATACTCAGATCAAAGAATTACTAGTGGTTTAGCTGTTGAAGCTATCCAAAAAACAATAATTTCACTCGAGACCAAGGCTACCCAATCAGCAACGTTTGGAAGAGGGTATTGACCAATCAGCGTCCGGCAGGCAGCGGGACAGAGCCATATAAGGCGGCCAAAAACGAGAACTTCTCACCTTCGACCTGAAGACGGGAGCAGGATGGCTCTCGAATCTGTTGTCATCCAAAAACAACCAACGCGGCTGAGGAACCCGAAAATCAGCACTGACCACGGCTAGTTTTGCACACTAGTTTTGATTCTGGGTATGCCCATGTAAGTGCGTGTGTCTCGCCTATCTCCTTCCCTATCGCCTAGTGTACGACTCTCTACTTTGAATGACGATAAACTTGACTGAGGATTATATTTTATTTTTCGTCATTGGGCCTAATCATTTTCCGTGTGTGTCTGCCAAACGACTAATGCTGTACTCGTTTATTGAAATATTCTTGTCTCTTTGATGTTCCTGCGGCAAAATTCTCGATTTAGAAATGGATAAAATTGCAACAAGTGCTCATCGGAATAATTTGTATCTTGGGTGATTAGCGCTAGAAGCCGCTGGTTTACGCTACTATCACTTGAATGTAGAAGTGAGGAAGTTTTAAGTAGTCGCGTAATGCCATCTCATTTCGGCCTATTTTCATGAATAAAAAATTAACGAATATAGACTTTGCATTTTTCTGTGTAAATTGATCATCATGACTAACTTTCTATACAAACGAAAGTCAAGCTGTATCTACCTCTACCATCACAATTCTATCCCGTCTTTATTAATATGGACAAACTCGACCATCACTTGGTTGAAATCTCGGTATATGACTACAAAAGCATACTGGCTACTTTTCCACAGTAATTTGTATATGCCCAACCGCTTTCAGGACTAAAATGGTATTCTATAGGCACTCCATAATCAGGAATCATATTCGCAGGAAATAAATTTCCTTTTTAGGTAGCAGATTATCATCAGGAATTATCTAAAACAACAAATTTAGGTACAAACTACTTGGTGAATAACAGGGTTATTATTACATCCTGTAGAGATAATATGAACTATTATCTTCAGCCACGAATTAAGTTACTAGTTGATACAATTATTTGGATGTAATGGAGGCTTATTATGAGTCTCCTGTGTCCAATACACCTGACTTAAAGACTAAAAAGTCCTTTTTAAGAAGTACGTCCTTAGTATATGTTTAAGCATTTTTACTGTGTTCAGAACTATATTCCGATATGTTGCTAGTGAAGCAAAATTACCATCCGATGAAATATAGGAGGTTAACTGATCAGTTAATCTTTCTTTTTTGAAGGTCACATATTTTTAAGGATTGAAGTATTATGCCGCAAGCATTATTCGGAGAGAATAATACGGATACTTGCATTCGTAAAAACTATCTTGATGCATTACACGAGGTCCGAAAAATCCAAGTGCAAAAATGCTTCGTGTTCCTCGACCGTATTCTTAGTCGGTGGGGAAAATGTATTTATATCTCAGAAAAAGAAATGCTCACATCCTTTTAGCGTCTCCACAGAAACCTCATCTGAATTGAAACGGTTTTCCATTCTCCATGAATTCTTTTTTAAAAGACGGATATTGAAGTCTGCGAGATATAATATGCCTCAGTTCTCAAGATTTTTGAGGCAAAATACGAATTATGTTTTTCTTGGAAGCTGTTACCTTGGAAATATTCCATCTTTCGTTGTGATGTCTTTTTTAAATGAAAATCATAAAATCGAGATTTTTCTAATATAGCGCTTATTCCTTAGAAATCATCCTACCAAAGTGTTTGTATTTTCATTAAAACCATTTTCTTCTATCTTTCCGTCCACACTGCATGTCTAAAACGTTCAGAGATTTTTGATTCAAATTAACGACTAAAAAATGCATGTATGACGTTGTAGCGGTGCATACTTACTTAAAATCTAAATCCTAACAGTAATAAACAGGCTCAAATCCGAAATGACTTCTACACGGTACCAGACGCTTGCTAGATTACACATAATCCGTCGGTCATCGTATTATCCATAGACTCCCCTTTATCTTTACAGTCAGAATGGAAATAAAACTAAATTGACCTATAAGCCAAAGCTAATCTAATCGAAGTATCTTTTTTCTTATGGACTTCTTTTAATTCAGCGTTTTTAACTGTGGCTATGATTTGGCTTCATGCATGATAAAAACAAAGCAATAAGTATCCATAATTTTTGACATATTTTGCAATATTGATAAAAAAACGTGAATGATTACTGTTTTACCTTTAGTGAATTAAAATTTATTTTTATTCCTTTTTGTGTTAACAGTATAGGTACGATTATTTTTTCTGTTTAGTAACAAATCGATTTAGTGCGTAATTTATTCTTTCTCGACAGAATCTAGCATAAAAAAATAGTTATTTTGATGGGGAGGGATATAAGAGACTAATTTGGTTGTGAGACAGCAGAAGCATAAGCTACAGTTGAATCCATTTTAATAATAGCGCAGGAGCATGAAAATGTCTCTTTATATTATGATTGATAAATGACGCCACACACCGCTCTTCATACTGAAGCATTTAAAATCAGATTTTAAGCAGTGATGAACGGCCTCATGTCCGGGAATGACTTATTCTGCTTGGTACCAGGCGCTTTCAAGGTTTAACATAATCCCTCGACCCTCGTATTATCCCCTTTATGTTCGCATTCTGGGGCGGGGAGAAAACCTCCCCCTAAAGGTCAACTAGGACCGAAGAGGTCGTTCCGCCGTCTCTTATCAAGGGTTGATCCTGTCCACTGTACGTATAATACTTGAAAAGGGACTTAATGCTTGGGGTAATTCGAGTTTGTTTTCACGGGTAATAATTTTCACCCAACGGAAACAGAGGCAAATATTTGAGTGGCGCGCGTGGGCACTTGGGAGATGTGATGAAATTCGCTTAGCGTGAGAAGGGTTAGCGGATCAGGTAGTGAGGTTTCAGCGGCGGGTAGGGTTTATAAAGCGAACATGATGGTCGCTCTTGGCTGTAGACGAGTTGAGACAATATTTTTGAGTCCGGGCAGTCTCTATTATCGGGGCTGTTCTTGGTTCGGGTCTTCGGCCTCAATTACTGCCATGGCATTTAAGCGAGGATCTTTTCGAGGTGTCTTAACTGCATTTAACCACGCCATTTAAGCAGCCAGCATATCAGTATTCATAGATTTATTGTATTCGAAACTATTTATTTTTTAATTTAAGTATACCGGGGCAAGCCACGGTGAAAACTTAACGGTGTCACCCGCAATGCACAAATAGTGCGAAAATTATGCAGAGAAAAAAATCACTCGTTTTTATTGGGATTCGACCCAAATTTCGAACGAGTGCTTTAACCTTCGCGTCTGGCTGCCTGTCTGTTTTCGAAAAATACTTGACGAATCAATTAAATGCGTATTTTATTCTCTCTCTATAGAATTTCAAATTACAAAAATAAAGTTATTTTTTATGGGGAGGGATATAAGAGACTAAATTAGTATTTAGCAGACTGGTTTTCGGGGTTGCTACCGGGTAGATTCATCTCTGCAGACATGGAGTCTACAGAGATGAATCTACGCGGTAGTAACCCCGAAAACCAGTGTGCTGAATCCTCACCACACCGCGAAAGCCTACACAAGGACTAATTTGGTAGTATTACAGCAGATGCATAAGGAACGGTTGTATCCATGTTAATTAAAGCACAGAACCATGAAAATGTCTTCTATAAAAATATCAAATTCCTAGTTCATGAATGAATTTGAAATTTTTGATTAATGATGGTCTAGTGGTGATTAATAGAGTGATCAATGGTGAGTTGAATTAATTTGTGTTGAAATTTTTGGAAGCGTGGCGGCCAAGTAGATAGAACGCTTGGCTCACCACTTGGCGACTATTGAGCTTAATGCCGTCACCGGGTTTCTCTCCACCATTCCCTACTTACCCTTCCCTTTAGTACGAATGACCTTAGCTGTTGGATGCCTCCTTCAAATACCGTTTCTCCTGAAAGGAGTTGAAATAATACCATCGTTTGAATTGTTTCATATAATATTCATTCAAATTCATTGCACATAGGGCACGTCAGAGTCGAATGAGGGATAGGAACGATGCGTCACCAATGAAATGGTAAGGAATTTCTTTTTTATGTTGTCGACGCACGTTTGATCTCCCAATTTCTCGCTACCCCCGCGAGTTCTAGTTTTTATTCTACTCGCAACACGGCTCACCTCGTTGGTGATCACCGCGGTGTTAGTTGTTGCGGGAGATTTCATCCCGATGCTCTTTTGCTAATTTAAGTTTCTCGTGACGCGGTAAGCTTTTTCCTCCACTCCAACCAGTGCGGTCGCTTCGAAACCAAGTCTCGCCACTTTTTTTCAGCAGTATCGAAACTTTCTTGAACCTCGCTGGAAATAAATTTGGAGGAAAATATTTCGTTTGCTGCAGAATGAAATCTAGAGCTCGTCCGAGGTGATGCAAGGAATCCTTGGATTGTTGTCTCTCGCATATTTTGTTCTATCATATTTTTTTCTAATTCTTATTACATTACATTCCTGAAATAAACACCAGGGGAAAAAATGAAAAAAAAAATAGCTTGGCTTAGAGAAAATTCGAACCCGCATCTCTCCATTGCCGGTCAGGTATGCTAACAACTACAGCACCAAGCCATCTTTTTCCGAGGTGAATGTCATATTGAGTTTACCGTACAAGGTTTTGACGACTTTAATCCACGATATGGCACAGTAAACGGAAGGCGTGCTTAGTAAGCCAACGCCTGATAGAGAAAACCCGCTCTACGAATACCTTAACTCGCTCTTCTTGAAAATCAGGGAAAATCCGTGGCATAGTATTGAAAATAGCTCTTCTTTTGCTACAAAAATAACTATTAGAAACAGTATTAACGTAAATAATGATCTTATTCATCTCAAATTATACACGTCGTTGTTGTCTCTCTGATTGATCTTGTCCTGTAACTAATCAACAACTCTTGACCCTTGACAACCCTTTTCTTTTAATTTAAATTAGCAATTAATTAATTAAGTATCTTCAACTCATAGTTACTAACTACTGATGTCTGGGTAATCAGCGCGCGTTCAGACTACATGGTCTAGGCTACATACCTCATGCATTTAGTGCAAATCTTCCCCAAGAGATGGAATAACCAACGGGAGAAGCACTGCGTCGTAGGATATTAACTACCGTAATTACGTTGCGTATTCCCTAAAATCGGCCATCCCCTCCCCTCCATCCTCGGTCCCCCCCCCTCTAAAAGCCGTTTTACACGGGGCACATCATTGCGTAATCTGACGTATGAACGAAGGCGAAATCAAAATTGCGTCGTGTAAAGCGGTGAAAAGCTGGAATACATGCAACAATGCGTGGATGCGAGACGGAAAAATAGCACCTGCTCTAATTCCGAGCTCGCATTCTCGCATTTTCAAAAATTTATTTCCAATAGATGTGGAAGTAACTATCGGAAGAAGCTGTGCTACGATGTGTGTTAAACATGCGGTATTAATGGAATTAATGGTATCGCAGCAGCAACTTTTTACACGGAAAGCTGTATGTCTACAGCGTTGAGCACTGAATTTCGTTTGTTCGGTTTTTTAACAAGTAACTTGCTACTCGCGCGCTCCACAGACGAAGAAATTTCGTGAGTGAATTCTTCATTGTGAGTTCTGTGGAAAGCAGAAACGCATTCGTCTGCGCAATGATAATTGCACGCAAGATTGCAAAAGGAATGCATTGCTTACCTGCGCAATGACGTGCCCCGTGTAAAAACGGCCTTCAAGTTTTCCCACTTTTCGAGACCATCCAACAGGCCCCAGACACCTCAGACCATGCAGGGTTCACGTTATCGCGCAGGATTCGCTTTACAAAGTTCATAAAAATTAAGCTGCGAAAGAAAGTATCAAATTACGCGAGAATAGTAGAATCGTATTTCATCCCTCCTCCTCTCTCGCCTTTTTCAGCCTAAATACTTCGGCACTCCCCGTTTCAAGAGGCCAACTCCTGAATGTGTCACTTACTCGACCCAAGATTGACTGGCAGTGACTTTCGGCAGTTGGTATTGTACCTTTATCAGATTGAATTATTAGTAATATGCATATAATTATGAAAAGAATGAGACCAAACATGACGAATTTCTGATATTAACCCCTTCCACTTCGATTAATTTTCAGGATATCGTGCTCCTATTCTCCATTTATTTTTCTGTGGTTCTTTTACAAATGATAGGTACTGAAATGATATTTTTTAAATTTGTAATCGACGTAGAACCGCGAAATAAAATGTGATTATTAAACAGGGAGAGCATAGCTATCGCCACTCGAATAAAATCATTTTAATCCTTCCAATGCATCATGTTTCATGAAAAATGAATTATTGATGTATACTATGAATGCTTTAACATTGTTAAGCTTTCAAAATAATTAAATTGCTCCCCTAAATAGTGCTAAACTTATGAAAATCCGATGACGACATACACTCGTCATTGCACGGTTTGGCATCGCAAGTTCATGACGAGATAGACTCGTCATTACAGCGTAAGGGGTTAATAAAGTATGTAAAATGAGAAAATAGCTGCACCATGAAAAATTATGTACGGAAGTGGAAAGCTTGGAGCTCCTTCGCTCACTGGTTTTGATCAGCAGTTTCAAGTTACCTGAGAACAAAAGGTATTTTTTTCTTTCGTAGTCACTCTCATCTCTCCCCTTCTCTACAGAAGGACTTTAATCGTGCGACCTTCATTTCTGTTCCCCTATTTTTGAACCAGGCTACTCGCATGAGTCACATGGGCTCGTGGGCGGCTTTAGCGGGAGGGGTCACTGGGTCATGATCCCACCAAATTTTATAAATAAAATAATTTTTATAAGTTGAACAGAAAATACATAGGCGTAGGCGAATACATAGTCGTAGGTATGCGGGAAGTTTGAGTTGCATTTATCATAGAACGTAGCACTCCCTACAAAATATTTTACACTGGAGAACGCCCCTCTATCGTGGGGAGGGGGGAATTTCATACTTCCCGGACCCAGGTCCAGTGGCGACGACTCCATGGGGCCTGAAAGGACACGAGCCACCTAAAAAAAAATCGATATCGGTGGAAGGAAAAGATGTGTCAGTCATGTAGATTTTCTTTGGAATGTCAAATCATTGAGAGTCTAGGTTTCTGGGTTCTAATGTTGATTATATGACTCCTCTAAAATGCTAAAAAAAAGTTCAAAACTCGCTAATTATAGAATTTCCCGGAGTAAGACCCCAAGTATTTACCCCCCAATATTTTATTTCAGTCGGCACCCCTGCACAAGTCATGACCCCCCCCCAAACTGGATAGCTGAATCTGTCCCCGCATGGGCTACCACGGCACGGATCTCGGTGGCAACCGAGTTTTTGTGAACGGAGTTTGTGAATTGATCGCATGTTTGTATCACTTAGTAACAACGGAGCAATAAATCCCGTAATTAATGGGTTTACAAGTGCTCCGTTGGTAACGAAGGAAATTTTCGGATGTTGAGGGTGCGATTGAGTGCTCTTTGTTGAAAACACGTTGTCGAACTTCTCAAGAAGTTCGTTTCCACAAGAATCCACAGTTATAGATACGTCCATAAATATCTCTCAAGTCATCGGAGTTCGATGCAATTCTGAATGTTCAGTAACAGCCTTCTACCTTCCAAGCTATTGTATCCATTCTTGCTTGGAGATTCTTAGAAATTGGTGACTCTGAAGTGATTTTGTCATAAAATATGGTTTATTTATAAAAAAATCTAACCTCGGTTATTGAGTTTCCGCTGCATAATAACTCGGGTTGGTGTAAATAGAATTCGGAACCATTTAAGGTGAAGATTCGTACCAATTACTTTTTCTTAAGAGGGCGTACGCCTTTCTCTCATTTGGTCTTTTTGGTACTAATAGCTTACTTTAAATGTACGCTAAGAACTATAAATTTTAAGGATAATTAAGAGTGAACCCTACATAACATTTTCCTGTATCTTTAATGTACAACAAAAGTAATACAACTGAGAGAATAAAAGTCAACTTTCTTAGGAGAGATGCCGTGGAACAGCATAACTAATGATAAACGAAGATAACGCCCGCAGTTTATTAACATAGAACTACACGTGTTTAAAATGTTATTCAATCATCCTTGGGTATTAATAGAAACTAACAAAAATGTCCATTTCTAACAGAAAAATACATACATTAAAAAATAAAGAGGGAAAAGAGGGTTTACGGGTCAGAAGAAATAATGTTGTGGGGGAGGAAATAGGAAAGGGGCGGTTGAAACAAGGAGGGGTATGTAGGGGTTGTTAAAGAAGGGGCTCAGAAACAAAGTTGAGATGCATCATGAAATCAACCAAAAAACTCCGGACTTGCGTCATGTCAGAAAGTAAAAGGTGAGAAAGTGGAGTTACAACAGTACTGTATTACGTCGAGAATAGCGGAGTGACAAACTCATTTTGGTTCAGTAAGTCAAATTTTTTCCGTTTCTTTTTCACAATTTTAATCTATTTTCTTGGAATTGAATGATTCTTGCGTCAAAATTGTATAAAAAATGGTCTTGTTCCATCGGGAGCTTTGCAAAATAGAACTTTTGGTCATGGTTCTCGAAGCACTTTTTGTGTTCCGACACACGAGTGCAGAAGTTTCATCCAGTTTGGCCGACATGCACTCCCTCACACGGGTCACATTTGATTTCATAAACGCCACGCTGACACATAGAGTCGAGAGAGTCCTTGATACTGCTGATTTTTTTTTTTACAAGTTATAGATACTAACTCTATACTTATATCTCGGAAAAGATTTGGCTGCTTGGTATGGAATTTTACACAAATATGGAAGTCTTAACCATTTTTGCTTCTATTAATTAAAAATTTAGTCAATAAATCATTGAATAAGAAAACGAATACACTGGCCATTAAACAAATTTTCTTTTTAAAAATGTTTAAATTAACTTTTTGAAAGTATTTATTAAAGTCCTTTGTTGTTCGTAGGAAATAAGATCTCACATACCTATCTGTTCGGCTGTCGCTCTTAATTTATCGTTCCAGTCGATCCTGGAAATATCGTGAGTTTATAATACGGCGTTCTCCGTGTCGCTCTTAAAGATTATTTTTTGCTCAAGTAATAGAAGAAGCAAGGTATTTTTGAACAGAAAGGTGATTGATACTACTTTCCCTCGTTTCTCCTCGTTTTAATAGAGTTAAATTGATTTCAACGGGAATTAAAAATATGTGTGGTGGTTCAGCAGTGCTACATTTCACCTTACGTAATTGTTTCACGAAGTTGAAGGTTAGATGATGCTAAAAAGCTGTGAGTGCCTTGTTTGGAAGCATCTCTTTGTATAAAATGATAATTTTAACAAGCCAAACATGTTAATGCATGGTGATAGAGATAAAATGTGTCCTCACAGGTCTGTAATGCGCTTGATTTTTATCTGGTATCAATTTTATGATTATTTGATAAAATGTAATGCTTCTCACACCGTAAAATCTGTATGTGGACCTCATAGCTTCCCTAAAGAAAAATATATAACAAGATATGCTTTCTGAAAAACGTTTGGGGAAATAACAGAAATTGTGTCTCGCCCTTTTCAAATCAAATTTCCGGCCCAGGTTCGATGCATGTGGTACACTTGACCCTGTCTTCCGCTTCTTATTTTTTCGTAAGGGACTTCACCTGTTATTCCCTTTCCCAAGTTCCCCAAACCCGTCCGATAGGTGGCTCACAAGCTCTTTGTGTTGTGCTGTGTGTATGTGTGTGCAGAAACCCCATCGAAGCGTACAACTCCTGTGCCTTCCTGCCAAAATCACATCGGAATGTTTTGATGGCATCTTCATCCGATTTTCACGTTGACGGAGGAGAGGAGAAACCCCTTCCTACCACCCCCCAGAACGAACTCATCAAAACTTTTCCATTTGGAAACAACAGTTTTCCTCCAAATTCAATATCCCATCTCACGTACGAAATCGGAGAGCCGTTTTCCGCTTCCACCTCTTGTGATTTTTCTCAGCATCCGCTACCCGTTGCTACGCAACCGTCCAGCCACGTTGAGCGTTATAATAATGCCCGCCCCATACACCAATTCTTCTCCGTCCCTCATATCTCCTTCCGTTCAAATATTTTCCACCCCATATTAATTTGTGCGCCCTGATGGGATCAGATATCTTGGCTGGCACATATATCAAGGTCTATTTGATACCGTTGGGGACGGATTCAGCATCAGATTTGGGAGGGGTGGGGGGGTGTGGGTTATAAACTAGGGTCGGGGAGTACGGAATACCCCCTCGCAAGATAGGGTTCTCCTGTGTAATTGTATTTAATATACCAATTTTTTTAAACGCATTTTTGGACCTAAAATTTCTTTTTTATTCTTAACCACCGATGAAATTGAACAATTTAAGGCATTTAAGAAGTTTAACATTGGAGAAGAATTAAATAGCCTGCAAAAAATATCAAATTAATAAAAATAGAGAATGTATTTGATAAAATTTGGGAGGAGTCATGACCCCTGTGTCAACCCCCAAAAATTCGCCATTGGATACAGCATAGCCTCAATTTGACGGTCTCCAATGGAGTGACTCCCCCCGTCTGTGCGACAGAAGAGGGTTTTCCGGGCCTAAATACTTCTATAGGATGTAGCTCTCAACTGTATCACCTTCGGTTACACGGAATGCCCAGTTGTACGACGCAAAAAGCCTTACCACGGTAAACTATCTTCCCGTTCATCAACTTTAGGTGTGTGACGCTGTGTGTGATGCTGGCATGAATGCCGCGTTTACGGTGTGCTGCCTCTAATCTCGTTTAAGTCAGTAGTCTTCAATCAAGGAATTTTATACAGCCTATCCTAACCCATATGCTCTAATTAAAGCTAATAATCATACTTAATTATGTTTTAAAGTTACTGCTAAGCGGGAGAATATACTTATTCTACCAAAAATAGGGAACTGAGGTTTATTTCCTGTATGTATGCCAAGTAAGAACCCAAACCACATTTATTTCATTTAATTTGTGTTTGTAAGGAATGCCTATTTGTTTCCAAAACTGCAAAATAGATTTCACCATTTCTTTAATTTATATTTTTATTATGTAGATTTGTTTAAAACCCCAAACTATAAAGAGTTGATTAATATCGTTTGTTTTTTGAGTTTTTATTGTAATTAATTGTAAATAGACTTCGAAAGCAATACGTCACACTTGCATGGCGATCTCACTTTTAAGACGCTATTTTTTCGGATAAGGAGCGTGATACAATTGACAATACCCTCTGTTGTGCCAAACTTTCATCTTCTTTAACGTTAAAATCTCATCTTCCCAATAATACTCTTGTCATTTGATTTATTAACTGTCGTCAATTGGATGCAATTCTCACTTTTGACTTGTAGAATAATAAAGCAACTTATCATAACTATACCTAATAACTAACATAACTAATAATAACTAACATGAATCCTCGTTAACTGTTCGCAAATCGACATTAGTTAATAGCTGCTGTAGAGATAGAACTATAGCTCAATGGAATGAATATGTTAGTTTTTATCTTTCGAAATTCCATCATAATAATCAATATACCATCGTAAAAAATATTTCATGCTCGACTCAGGCGGATTAATCATGTCTCGATATTTCAGAATTTCCCTCCATAAATATTTGTCGTTAGCCTCTTGTATATGGCTACACCTGACTTTACAGAATCCGAATTAATAATTTTGCTCGTAGTTATTTGAAAAAATGCTATTTGAAGTCATATTCTGCCAACGAGTAAAATTTAAGAAGATTGAGTTTTGATCTAAATGGTGTGTTCGTTTTTAAGTTCTCTCATGAATCGTTAGCACGCCTAATTCAGGGACAACTTTCTCACACGCCTTGGTTGCTGAAATTGGTATTTTTACATGTATATTACAATTATGGGCAAATGCAAAATAGGGAAGAACATTAACTTTTTTTTTTAGCGAAAAACCTCTGCTCTCGCTCTCCTTCAAATTCATCTCAATTTCAGGCTACATTTTTGTCTTTGCATGGCGATCCCTTCGCGTGTGCTAACAGATAAAGCCACCGCGAGGCAGTTTTTATATCAATATTAAGTGAAAAGATTAATTCCTTGCGATTAATGTTACTTTCAACTCTCTGCTTCCACTTGTAGAGCGTTATCAAGCTATTAATATATGGAAATTTCCGGCTGGTAAATGTCTCTTTAGTTTTGCAGTTATTTTTTCCCTCTGATTTATGATTTCTCATTCAATGCAAGTAATTAGCATAATATCATATTTTATTTGACGCGGAAACAGTTTGTTCCGAGGTTTATAATTCTCTCCTGACATCTTTATGCCCTTTTTACTGTTTTTCCTATGCACCTGGTAGTGTAAATTAATTAGATACGTACAAAAGGTCTTTCGGGATGTTTGATGAAAGTTTTTTTGAGTAGTTGTCGAGGAAAAAGCAAATTTGATGTTATGAATCGTATTTTTATTTCAGAATTTTGAGCGGATTATATGACTATGGGCTGTAAGAGCGTATACCGCGAGAAATGAGATGTTTTGTGTCTTGTTTTACAAACTTTGAAAATCAGTATCAGAATACTAATAAGTAAGGATGTTTATTTTATAGTGGTGGCTCAAGAAAGCGAGTATTATGTTGGAGTATTATTGTAATTGAATACTGGAAATTGATCGTTCAGTATATCGACGTATTAGATAATGGAAATAACGTCTTTTTTACTTTTTGCACAATAAAATGCTTAGTTTTAGGAATCGTGTTCTTCTTCGAGTTTGATTTTTGGTCGTATTCCTCAAATTAATTCAGGGCCCAGGGACTGCTTTAGTTATTTACATAACACTGCGGAGAAAAACGCCAAATTTTCAGCTTTCACTCGGGAAAAATACCGATCCGATTAATTTCGAGTTTTTTCAAGGTGGGTGACCGTCTTACTTTCCTCTACTTGTTCTCACACAATATTTATGGGTATGATTTAAAGGTAATGTTTGAAAAAATACCTGCGCACTTAACATTTTTCGGTTGCGCAAATATTTCTCGATTAAAAGTAAACGCTACACTTGCGAGTGGAAAGGTATTTTGAGTTCGGCACCCGTCATTGTGGGCACACCCTTCAATTTTCAGGGCCCGAAAGTTAACCTTTCATTTACGCAGCGTATCTTTTTATATCTATTTTCATTTTATATTTCGGCTTCTTTTTTTCTTTCTTCCTCACCCACGTGTATCGCCTTCCGTACCCTTTTTCAACCACTCCACCATTTTATTTTCTTTCCCTTTCTCACGCCATTCTCATTTTATAGGAGTTAGTCACGTCATCGACTCCAATGGGACTCCTCCCTACGCCTCACTTCGTTTACTTTGGGTCTTAGCCTGCGTTCACCCCTGCGTTTTACCTCGTCATCGACGTCGCAAAGAAGCCATTAATCAACTTCTATCTGTATCGGTCAGGATAATTTTTTCCAGTCCTTCCATTCAACTGATTACACGTTATTGTTCTGATTCTTATTTCACTGGTTCGATTTTAGGTATTACAGTCGCACGGTTGTATTAGGGGGTAGCTAGTACTTGCTTTATAGTTATCCGGTTGTGGGAAGTACCTTTACATAACTCTGTCTTTTATACTTAATACATTTAAATGTGTACATAGAGGTTATTCACAGAGAATGCATAAGTCAGGGAATTCGATTGAGCATGGGTCGTACTCTGCCAGGCAAAATGAAGAAAGCTCGTGTGATTTCCCGGTGAATCATTTGCGTTAACATCTCTCGTGCCTCTCGTACTCCGTCAAGAAAAATTACAAACTATTAATGAAATTTTATCGCTGTTCTAATCATAACAGGTGGTACTGACTTGGCGTAGTTACTTATTCATTGGCATAATTTCAATATTGGAGCATATTTCGGTTTGCTGATGGCATTTCGATGCCCTGAATTTTTTCAGCAGCTACGCATTTAGCGTAAAATTTATCTTCATTATATTCCGCGCAGAGTGGCGTTACCTCCTAAACAGTAGCATTAGCTATGAAACTGATGGTTCCCAACCTTTTAGTCCTCCTCTATATGTATACATAATTAGTATTGTACCCCCAAAAATGTAACGTGCACATTTTATCACATAATTTAACTACGAGTAGGTGGCACTTTGAGCTATAAATAATTGTATAAATAGAAAATTTGTTTTAAATACCCCACATAAAATGGGGTAGCCGGAAATTTGGCTCGGGGAGTCCAAAACCTGGGGGGGAAAACTTTCACAAATTCATGATTTTTCGATATTTTGTTGCCTTTAATGAAGGAAAGATTTTTTTTATATTTTGAAGGGGCCTGAACCCCCCGGACGACCCCCATCCCTACATAATTGTCCGTATAACATGCACAAATACTTCCTGTTTAAGAGATACATAGTTCCTGGCGTCCGCCATTACCGATTATTTTCCGCGTGCCGACTGGTTCATCGGGTAATCTCAAGAGGTTGGGAACCGCTTTGTGAGGATTAAAAAAACATGTTTACCTTGAAATAGTCTTTGATTATTTGAAAATTATCTTGAAGTAGTCGTGGAAATGCAACTTTTGGCCGCATTCATGAATTCTTCCACTATTACAGCAGGTTTTGCTTTCTCAATAGCTATTTCCAAAGCCTCTCGCCAATTTTGCGTATAATGCATACTATTCAAGGTACCTTTTTCTTGATGAAAGATTCCACGATTCAACTAGCGTGTTGTGGAGAGGTTATTGAATGGAAAATTGAAAGAAAAGCGTTACTTTCCACTCGTCCGGCCGAACCTTGAATATACCGCCAACATAAAGGAACAGCTTTCACATGAATTAAGGAGAGAGCAGCTATAGACTCAGAGGTTGCGTGTTAGACTGAAGTTGCTTGTCCTGGTAAGAACCGCTATCTTCCGTAGCGGCACTGATACATCATATTCGAATCTCACTATGCTTCTGGGATCGACGGAAAGTATATAGGGCAATCGGAAAAATAATGTAATGGTTCCGGACACATTTTAAACGAAAAATAAATTACTTACAGTTTAGGTTTTTATTTTTCGAATTAGTCATCTGAAACAGTTACATTTACTTAATCCATGAAATTATATATGAGCGCTCCTACTAGCTCCACAAGAGATAAAACTGGCGTAGAAAATATTCTACTCCCAATGAAAGGCAACAAGGGAATTGCGGCTTAACGTCCCATCCGACGGACGGAGAGCTGCGCTTGAAGTGCCGTCTTCAAGGTACTCAATCAGGGATCGGGCAGCCTCTGAAAAATCACTGCCACCATATCCCTACACTCTTTCTATACAGGGGCGGATCCAGGATTTTTTCTGGGGGTGGGCACAAGCAAGGCCGTGTCCAGGAATTTGTTCTGGGGGGGGCGGGGCACAAGGATACGTCGTAATACAAAACGAACGCAATGATAATGGGACTTCATTAAAATCTTCCATATTTTTAAGATTCGAGGGAGGGGGCGCGTGCCCCCCCCTCTAGATCCGCCTATGTTTCTATGAATGACTGAAACTGCGTAGATATATTGGCTATATTTATTTTACTCTTGAAATCTTGTTTTAATTTTTATAAATATGAAAGTTTTTGGTTTACTTCTTTTTTACATAAAATTTATTGCAATAAAATGCATAAAATTTTTATATTCGGACTTTTGGAAATCATTTTTCATTTTCAAGACTTTTTATATGAAAATATGGAAGATGTAATGAATGCATAAGCTGATCAACCATTAAAAATTTATTTTACAGTTCCTAAATAAATATCCAAATGTATATATTTTAATTAATACATTTAAAATTATAAAATGAGGCTTGGCAGATTTTTGTTATATACCTTTTTTCGCTTTATTCTGATATATTACCTTCCATTAGTTGGTTTAACCAATATGCTTTTCTTGAATGGTGCTTGAAACTAACGCTTTGACATTGGTAGAATCTGTTAGTTTGACATCAAAGGTGATATTTCTCCTCTTATGCCGTCGTTCACACCTGCTCTTAACGTTTCACAAGTCATACCCGCCCCATTGACTTTGCTGAGGGCCTCAAGAGGCACCCCACGGAGTAAACCTTCACCCATAGGCCCCCCCGTTCCTCCCTCCATATTCCCAACACCTTCCTAACGCGACACCTCACGCAATACTTGGTGCGCCATATAGCACAGTTGGTGGGTAAGCCGACCACCTCCCTGCTGAGCCGATCCAAGTTCGGTATTATCACAGTCAAATGGCAATATAGCCTCAAGCCGCGCGTATAAGTTGACGTTGATTTTTTATAGCAGTAGCTCAAATACAAAATCTCGCTGATACTATCAACTCAACAATGCATAAAGCCCACCGTAATATCAAGTTACGCGTTGCAAAGACCTCACTACGTAGTTCCACGTGGAGTTCATATCCTTCTAAATCCTTGATCGTTTAAATGAATTCCTACAGCCATGCATTCTGTAAAATATTCCTCTTATTTTATCGTATCAGTTGGCCCAAGGAGCATAGTTAGATTCTTAGATGATGATGATGATATCGCAGCGCCATTTTTGTAAAAGGTGTATATCGCAAATTGGTCGCTATTATCAGCTTTTGAACTAACGCGTAGCTCATCCTGTATTACTATTCACTTCATGGGGAAAACCTTTTTGCGGCGGATCCCTATTGATATCAATTGTGTGAAAATGTAATACAAATGCTGGCTTTCGGTAAATCTCTCATCTATATTTATATGTAAAAAATGACGTTTGTTTGTTCGTTCGTTATGCGTTTACATGCGGCTGCACGGACTGCGACGAAAGTTAGTAATTAGGTGCATGTCATGATCTCCAGGGCCGGATTTCCCCAAAGTTACGCTATAGGCATCTCTCCATTGAGCGCCCTTCCCCGATTTTTATGATGAGGCATAGCTGTGGCGTAACTATGGGGGGGGGGGCGGAAGGGGCTAGTTCCCCCCCAAAAGCCTCAGTGAAATTTAAAAGTTATTTAAAACTATTATTTGGTTTTGTCATGTAATAATTGTATCTGCTTAAAGTTAAATCTCTAGTGCCAAAATGATATAAAATGTATTTCCAGGCATGTCATTTTTTTTATTTTCCCGGACCCCGTTGCCTGGGGGTTGCCACCCCAGACCATCCCATACCCCCCCAGAGCCTATCCCTAGTTACGCTACTGAGTCGTAGCCACTCGCATGAGGTAAGGTGCGGAAAAAAAGAATAAACAGATGTATGGCTGATAGAATAAGTTGATGCTTGAATTTTTACGCAAGGAAAACTTAGAAAATTCAACTAAAGAAAAACAGTTTGGAGTAAAACTAGATGAAACCGTTTAACTTTTATGCAACTGTAACACTTTATGAATACCCTTTCCAAAAATAATGACTAGCCTTAAATCTTACAACAAAAAAGAAGAGTGACTAAAAAAAACATTACGTATTGCTGTAACTGAATGAACTGCCGCCCTTGAAGGCGCCCCTTCGACTGCGATGCCCCTAGGTACGTGCCTACTTTGCCTTACGGTAAATCCGGCCCTGATGATCTAGAACCCCGTAATGCAGCTTTTAGATGCGTTTTACGCATCCTCTGCGTCGTTTTCTCATTAGTGTTTGTTACGCCACGTCATACAACTTCTACGTTTGGACATCCTGTCGGATAGGACCTTTTGACACGGTCAGAGGGAAAACATCAAACTCCGGGCATGTGGCCATGTATTCCAAGTTTCAAGTTAAACACTTTTTTGCATTTTCCATCGGAATTCCGTAATTGTAACATAACAGTTTTCAAGAACTATAAATTCTAAGAAATGGGCGCCAAATTATCCACGAACGCAGCCATGCCTGACCGACTTGACTCACATAGTGGAGTTAAAGAAGGTAGAACCCAACTTCAGCATAAGTGTGACGGAGACAATACTGCAAACTGTATCTATAGAGATGGTTTCATTAATTGAATTCATAACTCTTCAATGCTGATCCTCCCTATTTAAAATAAATGGAAATGAGAATAAATGGAATGTCCTGCATTCATTTTTGCGCTGCGGAAATTTTTGGAAACCGCCTATAAAGTGACCCAAGTGTTAGAAGAAATTAACCTTATACGGGATGAACTGGGGCCCCCACTATGTATTTTCCTGGACATTTACTTCCGCACTCTCCTTTGTTTGCGACCGAAACAAATTGCATCTATAAGACTGTCATTTTCACCTGCTGTTAATGTTTTAAATTGCTCCCGTTAACTTTCGTGAGGGCACTGGTCACCCCATGGGGTTCCTCCCTATCGGCCTTGCCCTCAACTCACGCAAAGGTCTTGCGGGGTAAGTCTGCGATTGGTGGATATGGCATAGGGCCGCCCGATGTGAGCCGATCGAAGCTCGGGAATTATTTACGAGGGCCACTTGTTCGTGGCTTGTTGAATGAGGGTTCCGTCTCCCTCCTATCCTCGCGAAAGTAAATGGAAAGAACTTTTTATTAGGTTCCCTCAATAAATACTAGGCGTTAGGTCGTAAATATTAATCTTGTGGAAATAAGATCGGGAACTTTATGGAGTGAGGAGAAGTCCCCTCAATGAATTTTTACCCTCACTCTTTTCCTTCGAATTCCCGGAAGGTCTCGTCTGACCTTCATCTACAGCTACGTCGAAGAGATACCGTGCAAGCCACCACCAGGATGTGTGGCATGGGGTGATGCCACACCAGGCATGCAGAATTGCAGCACTTATCCTGGCCTTAACCTATTTCCTACCAGAAAACGTTCACCTTGCGATTGTGATTATATTTAGGTACGTTGCTCCTTGGGTTAACTTAAGTAATCCGGTGAAATATTTTGGTGATACATTCTTCAAAATGGCCCGCAGCCATCTAGCTTCACGTGGTGGTAACAAGGTAAAAATCTAATGTTGTTCAATGGCTACGAATGACCTCGATAGAGAGAATGAATCTTCAGGGCAAGCATAATTTTTGACGAAAAGTAAAATAACCAATACAATGCCTTTCACTCTTTGCTTCTATGATACATGTATGTTTTTTACGGACAGTAGGTGTTAATTTTGAATTTCCGTTTCGCACCCGTCATTGGGCGTATTTCGACCGGCTTCAAAAATGAAGTAATAAGTGGTTTAATTTGTTGCAAGCTATAATAGAATATTTTTGACAGTTAGATAGCAAAAAGGAATTCGAGCTGTCTTCAAGAGCCTCAAATGCTCAGAGTGGTATGACGTAGCCATATGGCTACGGTGGGCGGAAATGGTGTACTTAGAAACGCGGTCGTTCGCCGGACTCAGGCAAAGCCCTCAACAAAGTGGCGCGCAGGCGGACCAGAAATTAGGAGATGCTACGGACACAAAATTATACCACGCAAGTAAAACTGCTAGTTAGTGACAGAAAAGCTTAGAGTTAGCGTCAAAAGTGATTAGTGCATGAGCTATAACACGTTTTAACGCGTTTAAACGTGTTAATTTTCCCCATTAAGCGTAGTGAGTAGAAAGAGTTTTATTTACTTTAATTCACCATGTAGTTCCTTCACATCTCGACTGATGCAGTTAGAGTGTGCCTGTAATATGCCCTGCCAATTTTAACCAACACATCAAATCGATGCATACCCTTTAAAGAGCTGTTAAACTTGTCGGTTATTGGAGTTCATCTTTTAGTATCACAGTTTGGGTCGAAAAGCTAACTGCGACGGTGGAGTTACAAGATTTTATTACATTTTAAAATGCCTTCAAGTGTGTAAAAATGTATTGGAGCAAGTCACTTATTTCTGCATACGATGGCGATTTTTCGTTTTAATCCTTTTTCGAGTGTATGAAGCCGCTTCTGACGATGAATACTGTAACCATATACGAGAGAGTAACTTAGCAGCAAATCGAAGTATCCTTCTCATTTTACACTGCTATGACCCCACATTCTACATTTTTAAAGGTTTTATATTTTTTGGTACTACTAGACTCCAAGGTATAAAATATTTTACCAGCATGTGAGATAAGTTCTGCCAACATTCTTGAGCTTTCAACGTGTTGCAGTGAGTGAGCTACATCCAAGTTGAAAATTCAATCTTACCTCATATATTTTTGAACGACTGTACATTACTTATTTTAAAAAAATTACTTATCCCTCCCTCTATCTAAATTTTGAAATTGTAACTGATTCCACCTTGTTAATTTGCTTTATTTCAACTACCAACCTATTATGCTGGTAGCCGTGGTAGATCCCTCATTATCTAGGTGTTATAGTAAAAACCAATCGGTATGTGTTCTTATAAACGTTACAACTCGTATGAAAAAATGATTTGATGGTAGTTTACCTAAGAAATCATTTCTGAACCCCTTTTGTAGTTTGATTGAAATGAGAAATGATATTCTGTCCACTGATAATATTTTCTAGGGAATGTCATAGAAACACGGTTAGTATTTAAAAGTAAAAATGCGTAAAGCAAAATGAAATTATTGAATTCTAAATGCTCCATATTTGAATGTTAATTTTTTCACCTAACTTTATTACTTAAATGCACACCTTAGAATGTATCATAGCAAGGGGAGATCATGTTTTTAAATATATTACTAATCTAATATTCAACATATATTAATTAAGCTACGGTTAATGAACATTTCGTAACCAAGTGTCATTAAGGTTCCTTTATTTTAGTTGTCTACTTATTCTCCTTGTTATCCATCTATCGATTTAACGGGAACTATCGCTGCTTTTTGGGCAGATCAATACCGTGATTATGTCAGCTTTACACCCAGCGCACGACTGTTGGACTGGAGACTACTTCTAGAAAAAGCTTAAATAAAAAAAACACCCCTCACTAATCACCCAGCAGTCCCCGACTTCCTGAGAGCAACTGTATTCCGTATCTCTCGTTGGGACGGCAGAGTTCGGCCATTGTTGGACCGATCCTTAGCAACCTGCTGAGCCCGAGAGTTGCAGGAACTTGTCTTCCGCCCGTATGTAGTTGGAGGCAGTTTCTTGGGTAATTAGGAAAGCGTGAACTATGTGGAGCCAATGCAATGCATGTGACAGCAAGAAGTAGGTACCTAAGGTCGGAGAAGACGCAGTAGACTGTGAAGTAACCCCAAGCAACTATTACGAAGAGGCCGAGCTCCGCTTGGCGTACGCTATCAGTGCACATTCCGCTGCAACTTCGAAGCAAGATTTTTTTCTGCTTTTGACCTTCTCCGATGAAGGACTATCCGTATACATTGGCATTGCATTCCAGCCTGCTCTTCCACCTATACAGGTCGGAGTAAAGAGGATGGACTTCGCCAAAATACCCGTGTCATGATGCTAGAATGGCTAAAATCTGGGTTAATTACAGGTTTGTAGGCCGAGAGATGCTCTTCGTTAATCCTATGCAATGCCATCAGAACGATCTGTAAATGAAACCTAATCTTTTCTTAGGCACGACGCTTATATGGAACCTAACACTACTGTTAATAAATACGGCTGCATATGCTTGAGCGTACAGCTTAATGTTGACTGTCATCTGTACCCATTATAATCACAAATATCAATGGCAAGAGATAGTTATGGATTGTTATTTTTTTCATTTTATCCGTTTTCTAATTTATACATCTCAAATGTATCTGATATTTACATTTTGCACTTGCTGATATTTCGGTGTTGGTTCTTTTCTCAAGTGCATGAAATCCCTTTTAAATGAAGTAACCATGTAGGAAAAGAGTGACTTTGCGGCAAATCGAAGTATGGTTCAAAATTTATGCTTTGATGCTCATTCTACATTTTTATAGGTTTAGACTTTTTTCAAAAAATATCCACACTTGGAAGTTATTTATTATCCATGGACTGAAATTGACCACGCTATGGAATATTGACACAAAATCTATGTGTTTATTTTCGGAAATATTAGCATTTTTCGCACCAATGTTATATCCCATTTTTTGTGAAAAATATTTCTCTTTCGTTCAGTAGAGAGAGCGATTATTAGTGATTCTTATATATTTTGCGTTGCCAATGCAGTTAATAAACTCTTAACATTTCATCGATGACGGAATGGTTGTTGGAGTATTTGCCGAATAAAATCACATAAGTATACGAGAACCCTACTATATTTCCAGGCTCGGCAGAAAAAAATAATTAAGAGAGATATTTGGCCGAAAGTATATTTAGAGAAATCCCTTTTTCCTCTGAACAATAAGGGGTTTTAATAATTTCTAGTAGGAACTTCGCTAGAGAATTTACTTATTATTTGTTTAAGGCTGGTGTCCTAACACCCCCCACTTTCCCCCTGCTTTCGGGGTGATATTTTGATATATTTTTAGCAGACTACCTTTTGAAAAATTTTCAGGTACCACTTACTGATTTTGGAGTGAAAAATTGTCTAATTGAAAGAAAAAAAATTATAAGCTTTCGTATGGTCGTTCTACATACTGCTCTTTCTACTGCCATAGAAATTATACATTGATATCATTGAAGTTTTCCCTATCCGTGGGTTTGATTCCCTTTATTTATTTAAAAAAATATTTAAAAAACCTTTAGAAAAGTCATCGAATGAAGCCATGCGATCAGGGAAGTAATGCATATGGCTGATTGTGGTCCCTAGGGATTTCGGGATTAAAGCACGTTATAACTGGTGTAAGCGCGATTATTAAAATAGAGGATCCTCAAGTCGGCCGCATAATGTGCTATCGACGATCGCGTATTTAAAGTGTTTTCAAAATTCTCCACTCTCGTCGCTGACGGACAAATTGATCCGAGTTTCTTGGAGAAATAACGTATAGTTAGCGGGTTTATACCGAAATTTTCATTCATGATGATGTTGTTTTCATAACTTATCGCGCTGCGGACATTTTTGAAAGTCGATTTAAATGCGATTGAAGTGGCTGCAAAAATCACCCTTCTATGGGATGAGCCTCCTCTATGCAGTCCCATGGAGTAAAGGTTAGAACGAGTGATTTTACCTTTTGTATTCAAATTTTTTATTACAATTATCTTTGTAGTCTTTACTTAAGCTATACTTCAATTCTCTGTACAATGACTGCGGTTGTTTGTTTGAAATAATAGTCGAAATTTTATCGTAACCTTTGATGATTTTAAGACACACCGTCCAGGATCAAATGTCAGTGTACTCAAAGAATCTATTTTTATGCTTGTCTATGCTATTAGTTGGTCAGTTACATGTTGATAAATAGAGCTACTCACATAAAATGTTAAATATTTTGAAGCAGTTGATTAATTCGCATCTTTATTAGTCACAGCATACGTCAATTTTTAAAAGTTTTCTTCAGTTTCTCTCTTTTATTAGCGGAACGCCCGAGATTTTCTTAGCTTTTCCATGTTATGACAAGAAGAGTATTAAGAAAAACACGATAGCATCTCCAGTTTTTCCTACAATCTTGAATTTTCTTGGTGGACCTGATGTGAAGAGTTCCTATCCCCATCTATCAAGCGTGAGACAAATGCTTGTCAAATTATCTTGATTTATTACCTTGTTTGTTTAAATCGCTCCTGCACGGCCTGCTTTCCGCAATGACTTGAGTTAATTTTTTCCCACGTGCCTTCGCTTTATCACGGGAGAACATTCCATCAAAGTTAGTCATACCACGAAGGTAGTTTTTACCGTTTCCCTGGTTTCATAATTGTATCAAGAATGATGGTGAATGACGTTGATTTGGGAATAATAAATCCCAGAATTTCCCCTGGCCTTCTTTCATAAATAGAGAGTTATCATGCGAAATCCTTGTTCTTTCTTAGGATATCACAAACAGTGTAATTATGGTGCATGTGATTGATAGTTTCACCGTAAAACTTACGGCTAAAAAAATTTAAACAATAATTAATTATTAATCATTTTTGCGCTATTAGATGACCAATTTTTTAAAATTCCTGTTGTATAAATCATCATTGAATTTTAATGTAATGAATTGAGTGTATTTAGTATGTTCTATTCGATTAGCAATGGATAAATGAGGCTTTTTTCCAATGCCTCTCCATTCAATGTAGGTACCTACATAGACGTTTAGCAATTTCGAGAAGATTTTTACTTTTTTTAATGAAGAATTTCACGGTCGTATTGACGTAAAGAAGTTGTGTTTTTAGGTTCGGAAAATTGGGAAATTTGAATTTATTCTCTATTTTTCTTTTCTTTCCCCACGGCGTAGAAATAAGGCTCGGTACACCAAGTATTGGAGAAGTAAGTGACAAAAGCGTGGGTCAAACCGCGCAATGGGGTCGTTCACTTACACCTGAGAAGACTCTGCGTTAATAACATTACGTAGGTGTAATAGGAGGACAAGTACGTGACGTCATCATCTTTTCTGCCGTTGATTTATGCCGCAAAACCTCGAGAACCAAATTACGGAACAAACAAAAGCATAAAAAACCGTAAATTTCTTTAGTCTATATTATTCGAGCTCCATTAAAACCGGCAATGGAATAAAATAGGCACTACCTTATACATGAGGATCGATACATAGGCCAACGAATAAATTCTTTAAGGATTTTAATCGCAAACAGTTGCATGCTAGTTCCGTATTAAAATATGTTATCAGCCTAATCTCTATTCAAAATAAATTGATGAGAGATCATATGCCTGAGGTAAACGTATACCGCTATCAATTTGTCCCTAAATCATAGCATATTGTTTATATTATTTAGCTCTTTGATAATTAACCAAAAGATATGGTAGTATAATTGTTGTTTTTCCATCCCTTTCAATTATCTCATATCCGAATGTTCTTTTTTAATTATTTTCCTTGTCTTCTGCTACAAGGAGGAAGAAAATGTGAATGCATTCGTATATGCGTTTTAATTGTGGCGTTAAGTCCAGGAGTGTAGTTCACTGCTTAAAAACGCTGTTTAATTATAGGTCAAATATTCAAATATAACCCGTAGGATTTAAGGCATTAAATATTAAATAACCTTAATATATTCAAGCTAATAAGATGAATATTGTCATAGTAGGCGAATTCAAATTTTACCGCTGCCTCAAAAAAATATGAAACTGGCAGTCCTTTTTTCCGTGATATACCCTGGATGAATCAAGGACTAAAATATATAGGCATTTCTCCTCTTGCTTTCCTGTTTTCTTGCCGAGAACTGGGACTGATCGCCTGTATTTCAAGCGCTCTCAATTCGTCCGAAAAATATAAAGGGAAGAGTGAAATCCTGTCCTTGACAGCGCGGGTGGAAATATTTGATGCATTTCGGTAGCTCTTCGCTCCAGGCGGAAGCCATTTTTATCCCCGTCGCCGACAGCAGAAGGGGGACTGTGAAGTAAAGCGGAATGGGAGAGAAACAGTGACTCGCTTATTATATTATTTTTCCCCCCGTATCTTATAATGCCCGCATGGAAACCATTTTACATCGGATTTTAATTAAAATTTAAAGCAATAATTAAGATAAAATTTATTACTTGCCGGTCTAGGTTGCGACGGGGTACAGTTCAGGCCTGTGTTACTTAAGGTCACGGGTTCGAGTCCGGCTTGGGTTGGTTACCTCTAACCAGGGCATGGTTGTTTGTGGTC
Source organism: Ischnura elegans (assembly GCF_921293095.1). NCBI lineage: Eukaryota > Metazoa > Arthropoda > Insecta > Odonata > Coenagrionidae > Ischnura > Ischnura elegans. The sequence continues at coordinate 62,526,823 of NC_060255.1, read as the reverse complement.
ATGCATTGTTATTTGTTGTATCCCCCGATCGAAGGCTAAAGAGTGCTGTTATCGGGTTGATGAATATAATAATAATAATATAACTTTATTTCACTCATTTGCAATAATTACATCACAACAGAAAACCATTTCAGAATGGTGGATTATATAGGTACCCCTTGTGAAATCGTTTTGGGGATACTATATTACACTGTTTATGCAGGACTGGTGCTATGAGTACGTGACAAATAAATTCATATCGTTGAATTCACTGATTTTTTTCTTATCGTTTGCATTCAATTGTGATATTCCAGTTATGTACATGCACACGATACTAATACATATGAGAACTTACATTTAGAAACGAATAACAATGACATACATACGTGTAATATATAAATAAATAAAATAGAAAAATTATCATACTCTTGTTTAGATTGCCCAAATCTATCTCGTTTAGGACTAAAATTAAATGATATATTGACTAATAAATTATTTTTACTTCAGATGTAGCGAATATAGTATTCGTTAGTGAGGACGTTCGTTGATGTGAAGTTTTTGTTTGTGAGGCGGTTTGTTGATGTGGAGGTTTTGTTTGTGAGGTTTGTTGATGTTAAATGATGATTTGATGATAAAACACAGCTGTGGGCATAAAAATATCTTTGTATCTCCCGGATGGGCAATATCAAGCTGATTTCTTTTAAAGAAACTCTAATAAAATCATCTTAGAGCATCATTGGGCTCCTAGATCCTACAAAAACGATAATATGAGGAAGGTTTTAGCAAATGATTAGCGGAACGAATTCCTTCTCCTCCGAATAACGTAGAACCTTGATAACTTCAAGTTCGAACTAGGGCTATCTTACCTCTCTCACCTTTTTTCATCAGATCGTGTCCGAACAACCCCTGTCACTCTCCTACCTAGGTGGCTAGTGGGATAAAATTTTTATTTATATGAATTTGAGCACTTTTTACAATTTTTTCCTAGAAACTTTTTACAAACTAAAAATCTTATCTGATACCTAAAATGAGCATTTGTGGATTAAGAAAAAAAATTAGCATTATAGAATGGGGCCGACATTAAGCTACTTTCTTGTTTGTTTTTTTGATCTGCACGCACACTCGGTTTCAAATATTATAATCTCGGTTATTCTCTCCAATTAAAATCATGAATAGAATTTTTACTGCGTGATTTTTTCATTTTTATAAATGAGCTTTCTCGTCCAGAGATCCTTTTTGATTGATATAAATGTGGAGGTGCATTGAAGCCGCGTTTCCAAGAGTCGTTGCTCTAACAAAGGGGCAACTTCACCTCAATGGAATAATCCTCTGCATAGTATTTTTTTATGAATCTAGGCTTGTGTATTCCATCATTTTACTTAATTTTTGAAAAAAAATAATAAAAATTGCGTAAAATAAAAGAAGTTTCGAGGGCAAAATTAATTTAAGTTGACAGTTGTTGCGGCAAAAAGAGGTACCTAATAAGTAAAAGAAGTCAGTAAGAGAAGAGAGAGATGGTGGAATACGGAGTTTTGGTACCGTTTTAGTGTTCGCATTAGCTCAATGCTGTAAATAAGGGCTAATTATGTGAGAATATCAATACGTCCATCATTACACTGTAATTGCACAACAGTTAGCGACTATACCAATCATTTCCTCGTATTTGATGGTCCTGTCTTCATTGATACGGCTTCGTCGGCTTGACGGTAGAGTTTTGGGCTAGTTATGCACGTCCCTAGGTCGTCGCGTTCTTCATTGACATCTGGGAGGGAGGAAAGGTAACAGCTTTTCAAGGATTAATTGAAGTACCCAATGTCGACTACCTTCCGAAAACACTTTTTCATTCGTTATTATACAATCTTCTTTCACTTGTTGGCGTTGTAGAAATTGTTATGTTAATGACTGTACTGTATTCCGGATAACAACGCTGCCAAGAACGAATCTCAAAAATCTGCTTCTTAATAAAATATACGGATCGAGACTAAAGGCAGGATCAGTTTTTATCAACTCATATTTTTCAAAATTACTGCAGATATTTTATTTGTCGGGTACGTAATCTAAACTCGCACGAATTTTATGAATAAGTAATTAAATCTGATTAGAATGGAATGATTTTCTTCTGATGATATATGGGCATAAAATTCGGTGCTTCCCTCGAACACCGTCGATAAAATAAAGCGATTTTTTTCGTTACAACTTCGATAAAAGGTTCTTAGTTTATTTTATCAATTAAATTTAGTGTAAAAAGTGTAGGTAGAATTCGAAAGGAAAACTACGATTCAATTACTTTTTCTTGTCTCTTTACGTTTTTTTAAAAGTTTTACTCACCTAATCCGTAGTGCACATCATTTCTGTTCCGACAAGCGGTGTTATTTTCTCCATGCTCCGCAGTCGACCTCGCTTTATCCAGCTCCGCCTATCGGCGCTGCTGTGTGGGTGTGGGTGCGGTCGATATGGACCTCAGAGGGAGCTGAGCACTCCCCCATTCTCTCGCTATCATCTCATCCCGCTCGCGACCTTTCTCGTATCTACAACTTCCATCTCTCACATTCGGGTTTGTGAACTGTGATCTAAAGTGTTGGCGATAACTTCTTGTCAATATTCTGCACTTCCGTCAACGCTTTGCTTTCCTCATCCTTTCACAGTAGTGTGTTCGCGAGGGTCAGATCAGATGTTCGTCTATTGAGGCGTATATCAGATTCTTTTTTTTTGCGCAAAAATAATTATTTTTTAGTGTCAAACGTTAAATGTGCTCTTGGTATGTACCGTGAGTTTGAATACACTGTAGGCACAAACAAAAGTGAAAGTTTTTACGTAGACAGGTGTGTAAAATATTATGGTACAGCACGAAAATGTGATATTAGTATATTCTTGAAGTAAGATCTGATGATTTCCCGGCAAGTATAGTCAAATAGAAGGTTATTCTGGCTTCCGGCCGGGCGGTCTCTCTCCCTTCTACCGACGATTCAGAATTCGAGTCTTGTTCTATCTTCAGCCTTTGATTAGTATATTATTAGTTTACAAATGCCACTGGTGTCATAAAAATATGGAATCTATGACAATAGTATTGAAAGCAAAAGGGATACAGATTTTTCAGCCGTTTCTGTGGGACAACCCACTATTATTCATTAAAGAAAAGGGTGAACTGCTATTGATTTGTAATGTAAACTATGCTTCAGGTTAGTTTGTCCTTCATACATACTACGCCATTAATTCGGTATCATAGATATTAAAAAATGAATATAATGTAGCGAGGAGAACATTTTTCACTGTCTAATTTGCTATTAATGGCACTCTGGTATTAGCATTCTTCATTTACACCAACGCTTTGCTTTCCTCACACTTTTGCAAGGGTATGTCGCAAAAATGTTGGGTCCAAATTCGGACCCAAAGACTGGAGCTGGAACGCGTCCGAAACTTTCGTCCGCCAAAAATTAGTCGATGCGGAATTAACCCGGAAAACAATCATCAATATCATCATCGCGGAAGCCTCCGTAATAATTAAACTCATTGTTTTTTAACAAGCCTTACGCAATGAAGCATAGCTTAAGGTTATTACAGTGAAAAACGTACTTTGAACAATCTCACGTTACGGCCTCTTTACACGGTATATTAACACGCACGGGTTAATGTCTAAATGTATGAACGCGAGAATAAATGCCGAAATGCACCGTGTAACCACCCAACTTGTGCGAATGCATGCACAAAAAATAGAACCTGTTCTAATTAGGTTCATGCATTCGTACACGTTCCATTCTACAATAATCATTCATGCAAACAGACATTAACTCGTACGTGATAATGTATCATGTAAAAAAGCCTTTAGACATGCGGCAGGGGGTCGAGGTTAGTCTCACGATATCTCACTAAGGAGGAAGGGGGGTCCAAAAATTGCCTAAATCACCCCACGGAATAAATGGGCGCCCCCTGATACGAAAATGCGAAACCCCATTGAATGTGTTCATTAATTATCGATTGCATTCTTAATATCAGCTTCTCACATACACCAAAAATATGTTCAATGCATGTTTTTGATCATCGTATTTCTTTGCCGTATGTTTCTATTTCATGCATCGCGATTCGTAAGGACCCAGGGGACTATGAGAGTCCCTGTTGTGGTAATATGTAATTAAAAATATTGTCTGTTTTTTGAGCGGCTGGGAGGGACGTGCCCCATGCCTCCCTAAATCCGCCTATGCCCGTGGGTAAACTCTTCTGGGGATTCCAACCGGGTTAAATTATCCACAGTAGCCAACGTTTCGAGCCTCGAGTCGGGGCTCATTCTCAAGGCGGCTGAATGTATAGCAAATTCAACAGCTCTGAGGATGAGCCCCGAGTTTGAGCTTTAAACGTTGGCTTAAATGGATAATGTAACCCGGTGGGAATCCCGTGAAGAGTTTAACCACAATATTCACCGGTAAAGTATCAAATCATATTTAATATAATTGCCTGTTGATAAATCGATATTATTTTTACCATTCCATTTCTCGGACTTGAGAACGATGTCAGTGAGAAAGACTGTAAACTCGCACCTTACGTAATATAATTTTATCTCTTTCAACTGATGAAAGCGGACATACCTGCGCGAGGTGTCCTATACAAGGAGATGGTTCCACCCAAATGTGCATATGTAAGAAACACATCTGTAGCTTAGTTCGCGGTGACATCTTGGCTTTTTGTTAGCAATATGGTGGAATAAGAGTGTAGCCTCGTGGAATAATAATAGATGGCGCGCTAAATCTGTAGAATCAGAGAGTTTTTAAGCCAAAATAGCGGTGAAAATGTACTTACAATGTTAGATAGATGGTCGTCAATTGTCTACGAATTTATAGGTTTGTATATGGAAGTGCAGCTCACCGTTCTGGATCCCATATGCAAGGATGTGAGATGAGGTGCAATTACACTTACCTGCAACAAAAAAAGCATAAAATTACATTTTTAAAACATTTGACCTCATACTGCTTACATACACCTAAATCAAAACAATTTGTATTATGAAAAATGTTGAACGAGTAAGCAATCGTCACATTGTTAAAACCTTAAAATCTCATTGATAATTTGAAGGTCCCCCCCAAACATTTATTGATTTATAATGTTAACTGCTGCTTCGCATAAAGCTAGGAGGTGCTAGTATAACTAGCGAAACACCGCGTAGAGAACGATAGAACGTTTTTTGCTGTTCAGAGCGCAATAAACCATGGGGCTCGATGAAGAATGTAGGGGTAGGGGAGTATAATTTTGAAAGAAAATTCAAACTATCGTATCGATAATGTTTGTTCAGGCGTTATAAATGGCCTGCTAGCTTTGATACGATGGTGTGATGTCAATCCGCTACTTGAACCTTAATAAAAATATATTTCACTTAAAGGAGCAAGGTCTATGCGGTGGAACTATTCCATGTGTTCTAATGAGTGAAATTCAATTTTATATATTTTTTAAACAAATGAATTAGATGAACAGTTTCGATACATACTATTATAAAGCGAATGGTACTGTGTATCATGCATTCTATTCATCATACACAGTATCGAATCTAGCCGTATCAGTAAACCTTTTTGGGCAAGAGAAATGAATTCGAATGCTCCTAATATATTTCACGAACGATGAAGATCTCTGTGAGAGTTTATCGTCTAAGGTTGGATGTGTAGAGGGTTTTCTTGAATCCTCTTCGTATAGAACTGGAGTTGAATGCAGCTGAGTGATTTTTGATGTCATGCCGTGTGTATTTGCACCAATGGAGTAAAAGCGTGATCTTTGCGCGATCGAAAAAGTTTCTCCCCAGGGATACTCGGCTCAAATGGCTCTCTTGTCGCCTTCCCCCTCCTCTTGGAATTTCCTTGGCGCTGTGTGACTAGGATGCCTGTCGTTGATGATAATTTACTTCGTGCCACCTGAAGTGAGAGAGTGACGATTTAAGAGGGTTTTTCCTTTGTTGCTAAATGTTGGGAGAACTTCCCGCGTCTTATTTTTGAACGGGATCTTGGCTTTTATTGAAAATTTGCATCCACTAAGTACCTTCCTTGTTCAATGGGTGCGTTCTTTACGTTTAAAAGGCTTTTCGGCAACTCAGGAACGTTATCAACGCGCCCTACTTTCAATGGCGAGAACGACACGTGGCTTTTTGCATCCTTATTTCCTCATCTACGTTGCATTTTTTTTTTCTTGTCATTGAGGAGTTTCCATAGCAACTGATCAACGCAAAAGACGCACTTTTCGCATTGACTGAAAAAAAATTAGCTTTCATGGATGACTTCCATTCATTTCCATATTCATCGCAAGTCAGCAGTCCAAAAATTGGCTTGGCGTATACATCCTTTCACCCATTAGATGACCTCACTATATTTTTTAGTTCTTCTCTTTCGTAACCTTAATAGTGTGTCGTATATAATTCATTCAAGGCCCTCGTTTGACTTTCTTTTCGTCCGCTTTTGTATTCTTCATGCCATTATGACTCTTGATGTGGCTGATTTAGTTGTCCCGTCTTATTCTTCCTCATCATTACTGGTCAACAATCCCAAGATTGGTTTGTCGCAGCTATCATTTCAATTCCCCTACCACGAACTCCTTTGAAATCTACGTATTTATTCTCTTTCACATCCTATATTACCTGTTCTCCATACCAGGATTTTTTTCGAGGTCTTTTTTTCCGTTCATGCCGTACATTTGGCCTTCAGCTTTTGTATTCCGCCCTTATTATCCTTAAATATGCCTCTTGATATGGACCATTAAGTAGTTCCAAATTCCTCTCAGCGTCTTTGGGTGACTTCTCTTTTCTCTATCTTCTAAGAACTTTCTTAACATTTTTTTTTCTTCTCAGCACCTTCTCATTGCTCACTCGTTCGAAATTTTCATCGTCCCACAACATTATTATTGAGCAATTCAGTACTTTTTTTTTGAGGAAAAAACCTTGTGCATATTTGGCCATTATATTACCTTCATTACCTAAGAGTAACCTAACAGGTTAACCTAATAGAGAATACAGAAAATTTGGAATGTTGCATGATTTATTTTTACCTATATTTTATTTAAGATCTTTATTGTTCGGGGGAAAACGTATTTAGTAGGTACGAATGAAGTATCATTACGGCAAATATCTCTCTTCTTGTGACGTTGCTGTTTCACTAGGAAATTTTGTAATAAGACGGAAACTGCCTTTGACTCATACTTAATATTCCTTTTAATAATTGATAGTGCGGTTCCAAATATATAACCGAAAATTTCCCGCGGCATATGTTTGAATGGTAAAATGCTCTGTGTGGAGTGCTGTGTCATATGGACGCGGAACGTGGGCCTTGGGAAGAAGAAATAGGGATACAACGAACGCTTTTGAGATGTGGGTGTGGAGAAGGCTGAAGAGAGTGAAGTGGGTGGATAAAGTGAAGAATGAGGAGGTGCTGGAAAGAATTGGGGAGGACGTATCAAGTGAAAGGTAGAATACCAGTTGATGATGATGTGTGAAACCGATAGATGTCCTAATTAATTGCTTAAGCTGATAGACCTAGCCGCCGAATTTCTGTCAGCGGATCCTATATTCATTATCTTAAGCCAGCAATCCTAAGATTGGTTTGATGTAGCTCTCCATTCCGTTCTTCTGTCTACCAACCTTTCCATAGTGATGTATTTATTTTCTTTTACATTCTTTATAACCTTCGTGTTATTTATTCTGAGCCATCCCTTGCCCCTCTTCCTTACACCTGTCCTTCAACGATTATCTTCATCAGGCTATTGTGTTTCATGTTGTGGCTGACTTAGTTGTCACTTCGTTTTTTTCGGTTTTTAGAGGACTTCTCTTTTCTCCCGCTCTTCTCAGCACTTACTCTTTGTTTACTCGATGGATTTATTTTAACTTCATCATTCTTCGGAAGCACCACATTTCGAATGCTTTTACTCTGGACTGTTATGCTGCTGTTTACGTCCAAGATTCGCTCTCATGAATGAAAATAGACCATATGTTATATCTGATGAGTTGCTTTCGTATTTATACTTTTGTATTCTCCTGTGTATGCAGATTCCTTCTTAGTATTTGCTATTATAGTGAATGTTACTTTCTCATTTCGTCCATTTGTGACTCGACTTCCAACGTAGCTGAAGTCATTCACCCCTTCAAGCTTTTGTTATCCAAGAAAAATTGTTTTACTTGTGTCCTTTCTAAATTAAGGTACTCAAATTTTTTACCAACTCAATGCATAAGTTTTGGGTGATCTTTTTTCATGCATAATAGGGTGCGTCATTATCATGAATCTAACATGATATGAGGAGGATTATTTCAGCGTATTTTTGCTATTATCTTCAATATTTAAATGGTAAATATTTAATATCCTTGTATGTGTAGAACATTTAGTTTTTGCTTGTGGTCAACAGTTACCTTTAGGTGACCAGCGTAACAGCCTATGTAAAGTTTTTGAATTTTTAATACAAATCCCAAAAAATGTTTTTATGCTTACCTTAAAAAATCTAAAAATTCCCACACCTAGTAGTGGGCTTTATGCTACCATTCGATATTGAATGAATATTAGTTTTTTATTTTATCATTTAAATTTTTATCCCTGAACTATTGTGACTCATGTATATATACAGCGAATTTTTTCGTTTCTCTAAATCATATTTTGAGCGAAAAAGAAAGCTTTTGACTATAAAATGGGATTAAATTGTCTTTTTTTCCCCTTTCGGTGTTTTAATGTAAAAAGTTACTGAAATGTGGATGAAATTTTGAACTAAATGAACTTTTGGGCGAAAAAGAAAGCTCACGGTTATAAAATGTGATTAAAATGTCTCCTTCCTCCCCTTGTGTTTTTTTATGAAAGAGAACAGTAGTGTGGGATTTGGGTGGGTTGAGAGGGGAAATATCTTGACGTATGCTCCAAGGAGTTACATATTTTTTTGTGAATGGTCGTCATCAGACGTGTTTGCTAGCCATCTCTCCCTTTCTGTTTCCCTCCGTGCAATTCGGGAACATCAAGTCGCTCAATCCCTTAACCCTCCCGGGATTTTATTCCCCTTTCCTTTTCCAAACGACTTCACTCCCCTCTTCTCTCTTCGCGTCCTACCCTGGCCGCCTTTTTCCTCCCTCTTTCGCGCACTCGGAAAATTCGTCACTTGCCATTTCGTACCTCGCCTCCCATAAATTTGTGATAAGGGGATTGTGCTGTGGCACTGCAATGGCAATTCAGTTGAAGTCGTAAATCTAAAGGACAGGGGGTTCAGCCTTAGAAATTCCGCGAAAAACTTCAATAAATTCTGGTTCTAATTATTTTTCTAGTGTGTAGGTTTTAGCATCTAAGTAACTCCATGTCGGATTGAATCTCCCGTAATCCTTACGTACCCCGCGTAAAATTCAAGGCATAATGGGGTATCCATTAGGGTGCTCCGGAAAAAGTCAAGTTAAAAATTCAGTGTCGCCATAGCGCGGAAAAGTTGCGATACGTTAGTAGGTCAATGACTTCACGTCCCATCCTGCAGATGGAATGCTGCAATTGAAGAACCCTCCATATATTACGACGGGAGGGATCAGGGAGACTATGGTACATCACTGCAACCATCGGTATTATAACCAGAGATGGCAATAGAAACTAAAGAAACTCAAAACCAGTAATATTTCAATAGTTTCGTTCCCGGGAGCGAAATGTAGAAACGAAAGGAAATGTATTTAAACTCGGGGTAGAAAGGAAATCCGAGTCAAAACTACATCGGGTCGAAACTAAACTAAAACTCTGGGACGAAACGAAACGTAGATAATGTTTCGCACCGGTGGGACCACGTGCTTCACCTTCGAACAGTTATGTTTCGACCCACACACCGAGTACGAAGTATGGTTGACTGAAAAAGCGGTTCGGTCTACCGCCATTAGTTTCATGGGGCACTCATATTTTTACCACCAACAGAATAACGGTGAACGCAAACTGGCCATTCGGTTTTCAAGTTCGATGCTTTCATCTCTCTACACGCATGTCAAACGTAATGGGTCGCAACTATATACCTCTTATCCCCCTCCACTCAACTTTTGGGATCAAAACGTAACTATGAACAGCAAAGTTTCACTTAATTTAGTTTCGTTTCTGGGAGTAAAGTTTCGTCCCTGGTCGAAACTAAACTCCTTTGTGATGTTAATTTCGTGCGGGAGCGAAAATAAACCTAGACCTCGTATTTTCGTTTCCCTCCGGGTCGAAACAAAATGTTTTCGTTCCGTTTCACTTGCCAACCCTGATTATAAACCGTGCCCAAAGGTTTCCTTCCCTGTGCTCAGTTGTCAAAATTGATCGGGGTACTTATATACATGTGTGGGAAGTAGAATTCTGCTTCATTTACCCTGGTCAACTTTCGGAATTATCACGAATATTGGCTTCATACATTAATTTAATTCTCTTGAGGCTGTTTTTGGAATGCAGCTAAGTTGTTGGCTGGTGAAACTGATGCAAAAATCCAATAGCCCGACGGCATTCCGAAAGGATATTTATACAACTATAGATGCTCGAATTTTAAAGTAATTCATCGTCCGTTTATGACGCCAGTCGCTTAATAGTTGCAAATTATTTTATTACGTTTATAATGTTGGTAATATAAATGTGTTGATAGATGTTTTAAGTGCATGTTTGCGAAGCGAGAAGTGAAAAAGTTTCTGTTTTCGTTGATTTCCTTCCTTGCATTCCGCCATAAGAGCGAAAAACTGAACAAGTGAATGACGTGATGTCATGGAATTGGGGCACGTGACGTCACGGCACCGATCGGTTGCCGGTTTCAGTGTGGTAGGGGAAACCTTCGATCTTTGCTGTTCAGCACGAAACAGAAAGGTGGGAAACAAAAGTGAATCTTGCTGCGTTGGGTTGCCTCAGAGGTGCTCTAACCGAATGTTCATGACGTCATAATCAAGCGGACGAAAAAATGAAAAAGGGAGGCTTCTTTTCATCCATCGCTTACGATCATCGATATTCTGATGACAACGCAATATTGAACAATTAGAAATTTGGAATTTTGTTCCATTAAGCTATTATTTACTCACTTGATTTTTCAAGGTAATCATTTCGATAACCATCATATTAAAGTGAATGCTGGCGATGATGAAAAAATATGAAATAATATGGTGTACAATTTTCTTTCCATTTAATTTGTTGCCACATCAAAAATGTGTTGCAACACTATTATAAATGGGATTTGTACGAATGGAATGTAAAAATATACTGGATTTTCACGTAAAAAGTATACTGAAGATAACTGTTCTTTCATCAATATTATTATCTTGCTTTCCTTAAGTTCATGTTATCCGGTGAAAATTTCTGTGCATTATACTCTTGCACTATATATTAAATATAAGAGTATTCTTTTTTTATCATTATCATGATCGGATAATTTTTAGTGATGTACTATGGGTTGATTTATTTCTATTCCCCATCCTGTAATAGCATATTTTTCATGGTGAATCATATGTTGTTATTTAGTTGACAGATGGTATTCATGATATTTATCAACTGAATGGCCATAAATGACCTCAGGCCGGACTATCTTCTTTTCTTTCTTATCTCCCACGTGGACTGTGCTGGCATTCCGTTACGTTTTTGATTGACATTGCTGAAATTGACTCCGTTAGCTTAAAAGGTTATCCCGAATATACTGTGCCAACAAGTCGCACGGTATGTTCCCTGGATGGAAGCTGGGAGTCAAATGAAATTAAAAGTTGAATGAGGAAAATTCCGGGCCGCTATTATCATTTCGATTTCAGTTCGTTGGGTCGCACGCTTCGCGAGTCTCTTTTTTTCCAATCATCCCCGCAAGCCCTGATTATTGTTTCAAATCCTTATCCCTGGATATGGTTTGTCTTGCCTTAAAATTGTCCTTAATTTGGAGAATAATGCAACGCAAAACTTTATGCCTATTTGCTTGCATCCTTTTATTATCCTCCACTTGTATTTCAGTCCTCTGTTGATTTCGGAAAATATATCGCAGGTAATGAATGACCTCAGCCCGAGCTAATATCTTCCTTACTACTTCGTGGACGAGGTTTTCCTCTCCAAGTATAATAAGTAGAAATTTTGGATGTAAGGAATGATGGCCAAATCTCCTTAGATACGTATTTGTACTCGCAGTTTATGTTTCCATGTGCAGTAGTTGCGTTGAAGTTCTGGGAGGATTTGAATTCTATATATAATACTCGCTATGCTCGCTGGGGGGGCTCTGCCCCCCCTAGGCCCCCCCGAAAAAGGCCTACGGCCTGTTATGCTCGTTGTGGGAGGTCTTACACTTTTTGTTTGCTACTTGTTACTTAAGGATCGTTTACTTTAAAGCTGGCTAGCTTAGGTATAAGCGATATTTCCACTTTCACGTAAAACGAGCGCATGGTACGTAGGCTACAACATGAATGTAAATATTTATAAAGAGAAAAGTTTTTCTGAGGGGCTAAAAAAGTAAAATAAATTTCTACGAGTTTCTTTAACTTATTCAATTCAAATACAAAAAACGTTGAGACCACGTTCCACTGCAACACCCAATGCATACGTAATATCATAGCATAACGACTTTACGAATTACAATGAAAAACACGTTTATTAATTATTTTCCACAAAACTCAACCAAATTCTTGATATACGAATAAGATGTGACAGCTGTTCCCCTTCGTAAGCGAATTACGTAGGGACTGAATATCAATATCTAGAACAAATGCGCCGTAGCATGAATTGGGGCTAGAATGACGAATTTTATCGAAATATTAATGATCCTGATCGCGAATGATTTCACTTCAGTAATACCTCTATTTAAAGTTTTAATGAATCGGGATACACAAATATCTCAGCTTTAATATCCAACGCAATGCGCAATAAATCTGGTGAGTAACGGATCACAGCCTTTGGTGTACAAGGCATTGTGAATGTCAAGATTTCGATAATTTTCACAGTTGAATAACTTAGTCACTCAAGGAAACGTGATTTTCGCAAGACAAATAATTGAATAAGAAATACCTTTATTTGCACTTATCTTCCATATTGTATTATTCACTGCCTATTCACTCCTGCAGCTCACGGATAACATTGTACATTAAAAAGGAAATTAACGGAAAAAAGAACGTGAACAAAAATAAAAAGTTATCACCATCACAAAACACGATAATAAAATCATTTTTACCAACCTATATTATGTAAGACTTGTTTAAAAGTCTTTCTACTACAATCGTGTATCGCCAACAAGATACGAACTATAGTGAACAGCACGAATCATATTTCTAATATGGCATTTAGAGCACTTGTTAACTTTGAAATTAATAACCACCACACTCTCGATGTAATATACCAAAAACAACAACTAATTTCTTACCTTACATTTCTCCGCTTTTGATTTGAATGCGCTTTGATTTAAACAGATGTTTGTTCTTGCGGAAAGAAGACGCAAAGAAATAGAGGTAAATTTTTACAAAAGGTACAATCCGGATTTCGCCTTCAAACCTTCACTTTCCTGTAGTGTTTTTGCCTCCTGATTAACGTGGTGACATTCATTCCTGGCGGAAATCAATAGTTTTCGAGATATTTTAACTTTTATGGATAGCGATTTTCGGGTTCTGCGCATGCGCGCCCATATTGGAATGGCGGTAAATTAGTTTCACGGAACATGTTTGAAATTGTAAACAAGAGAAAAATATCCCTAGTGATGGTCCAATACATAACAAAGTGGGGGGTGGAAGTGGATAAATCACTTTCTGGGCACATGTACGGGCTGGTCAACTAGAAAAAAATATCCTTCGAGCTGGTCCAGTTGGTAAAGCGGGTAAATCACTTTCTGGGCACATGTACGGGCTGGTCAACTAGAAAAAAATATCCTTCGAGCTGGTCCAGTTGGTAAAGTGGGTAAATCACTTTCCGGGCACATGTACGACTTGGTCAACTAGAAAAAAATATCCTTCGAGCTGGTCCAGTTGGTAAAGCGGGTAAATCACTTAGTTTAAATTGGGCGGCATGGTAATGTTTGCGCATGCGCAGAAGGTGAAGTGCGTAAAGTAAAGGGTGAGTAAGTGAAGATCGTAAATGGCCGCGCATGCGCAGAACCCGAAAATCGCTTCCATAAAAGTTAAAATATCTCGAAAACTATTGATTTCCGCCAGGAATGAATGTCACCACGTTAATCAGGAGGCAAAAACACTACAGGAAAGTGAAGGTTTGAAGGCGAAATCCGGATTGTACCTTTTGTAAAATAATACCGAAATAGACACTTCAATTATTACTTTCTTAATTTCCTTCCTTATATTTATCAGTTTTTCGTTTCATTTCCTTTATCTTCTTTCCCAATTTAGCTCCTCTTGTTTGCATAAACAAATATGTTGCTATGATTGTCCGTTTGTATGACTGCCGCGCCGCCATTGGAATTTGGTGGCCATTTTTTGAACTAATCCCTATACTCACTTTTAATTGAATAGACGGATAAATAATTGTAAATTTAGTGTTTTCATAATTTTTCCTGGGGTTTCAGACAATTTAAGAGGGGGTCTTCATTAGACTTTTTGCCGTATCTCGTCTCGTTCACCCCAAACATTTGTATACGTGAATGAATGAATGAATGAGTGGTCGTTAAGGGGCTTCATGTTATATAGATTCATGTTATATAGATAATTCTAATTCTAATAATTCTATAAGTTCATAATTTTGCAAAATTTACATTCTTCATATCAGCACAATCGATGCAGTTGAATAAAAAAGTTAACATTGAATTTTTTTCAACGACTAAATTTATTTAAATGACGAAACTATTTACGCGAACACCATTATTAGTATTCACTGAAAGGAAAGGGGCTGTGGTTGTACTTGGGTGCTTTTGCAGCTAATGATGGCCAAATCTCCGTTGAGCATAATTCCCACTCGTTGGTTGCATCAGTCGAATCCCAGTTCCACATTTCAAAAAAAAATTTTTCACTTCCCCCAAAAAAAGTATACTTCGCCCCCAATTCCATTTCTCATAAATCTCTCCCTTGCATCGATCTCTTGCAGTATTTTACCACCATCCTCAGTAGTCTTATTTATCCCGTCACTAGCCGACGTTACCGAAGGAGACAAAGGGAAAAAACGAGAAAATGTTCATAAATAATAAAATTTGGGGTCAGATGTCTTTCATCTCCTCTCTAATGATTATTTTCTCATTGCGTAGGGCGAGGCTTAGGGTCCCGAATTTAATCTTCAAATGCCCTTTGTCGTTAATCGGATCGTCGGACGTAATTATTTTTCCGTGGAACGCAGTGAGGACATCTTTCGCGAGAGATCTTTTTCGCTTTGTCGTCCATGAAACTCATTTCCCACCTTATTGCCACCTCCGAAAGTTCAGTAGATACTATATTGGAGCCGCCTATAAGATGGCTTAACCCTGATAGTCGTTAATGGCTGTGCCATTAATAGATCTGGCCACAGTGAGCTACTTATATGGAAAGAGAAGGTTATGATCCATAATTTTTGAAGCAATTTTTTCGTCGTCGGAGTAAGTAGTTTTTTGTGAAAAAAAGAAATTGAATATAACGATTTTACGTAAAGAATATGCATTTGATACAATTTTGAAATTGCAGATTAATGCATCGTTCTGCGATTGACTCCTATTGAGGTTCAGTTGTTATATTAGCCCATCTTCCTGCTATCCGAACGCATAAGCCGACACAACAGAATACCCGAAATATGAACTCGACAACTTGTGTTACAGAAACCTGGATTATAACCACAGCTACCATTGCTAACTTTCGGTTTGCAAATATGCAGTTGCTTTCTTCATCATCCTGCGTCGGCAGCAGGGTGGTTCATTGACCACAAAATTGCTCCCTTACGCTGCCATTCTCTTGCAAGTGTAAAACAGTATTGCTCTAAAGTTGCCTTGCACATTTCATGAGTTGGTGTCTTTGTAATACTGTCATTTACTCGTTCACAGAGAACTGCTCTTATAAGGAAAATCAAAGTCATCAGAAGACCTCCTATTTAAATCCCTCATTTCTTTCTCCGCACTTTCTAAATTACAAATGAGCGGATGATGCGTTCATACAAGTGAAGTAATACGTGATATCTGAGTGTATTGAATTCGTGTTTTGTTATTGTTCCTGTTTCTTGTCACAATTCATTATCTAACCATTTTTTTACAAATCCAATGTAAAATTTCTTCTGCACTGTTTTTGGGTGTAATACTTTGCGTCCCATGGACGTAATATTACGTCCTGTTAATCTTTCTGAAGAATGTCATGGACGTAATATTACATATTTCTATTTTATTGACTTTGTTTGCGTGAAGCCATAATAGCTCGCCCGTAAAACTTTCCCAGTTTACTACTTAGTGGTTCTGTTATTTCAAAAATCAACCCCTCGATGGAAAAAAGAGTTCACTTTATGTCATGAGGACGAAAGTTCCTCTGTAGCTACCGGCACCCATATCTTAGCCCACTTCATGTGAAAATTCTTTGGGGGAAAGGACCGTTCGTTGAGGGTGCAGTGACCCTTTTTGTTATCCGGAATTTTGAATGCCTTGCTTGGAACAATGATTTTTTTTACGATTTTCTTGGTTTAAAGAGTTCAAATTGAGCGTAATAAAAATAAATATGCAATTTATGGCTGTACATCATTTGTTACAACTTTTTTATTTTTCAAAACCAGTAGTTTTTCATTGTTAAATTATGTGTTTAGAAGTTAGCTATAAATTTTATTAAACTCATTCATTAACAAGAGAAAAGTTCATTTTTATTGGAATACATATCGTTATAAATATAGTTTTGATGCTAATGTGTTAAAAAATGTATGAATTTGGTAAAAATGGCTGGAATTTTCAGTAGCGATTTTAAATTAGTGACCGGGACTTAAAGTGTTAATGAAATTAAATAAAAAAACCTTTCCAAAGGATGTAAACTCAACCAACGGAGGACGATACATGGATCATTAGGAGGAGGGAGGCCACTCTTTGTTATATCGGAGCCGCTAGAGACTTGGAGGCTGCACGCTCTGCTTAGATTGCTCGAGTAATCCAGAATAGATTTCTCGAGCGACTCGGAGAACATCAACTAAGAATCCAACTACATTTCTGGGTCCGGCAGAAACGATAAATTAAGAGAAGTATTTCGCAGAACGAATAGATAGAGAAATTATTTTTACCCGAAAATTAAAGGACTTGAATAATTGCTAGTCGTAATTTCGCTAGGGAATATCCTCATTGTTTGTAAACGGCTGATATCCCTAGTCCCCCGCCACGCACCTATTGAGGTAGCATGCGAATTAGCAGATGTAGATCTTGAGGCTCGAATGTATTTATTTCATTCCACTGCCAAACGAGGGAAAGTTTTGCGAGTTTTGGATAAGCTTTGGAGAGTTGTAATACTGAATCAAATGATGTCGATGGCTGTGGCTTTGTCCGGGAAAAGCTCTTTCCTCACCAATTCAATAGAGTGGTTTTCTATTTTTTTATTGCCTAAATCGAAGGATTATTACTCCTGAAGTTCGTATTTCACGCTTTTAGATTTTAAAATGACGATGTATATTTTTCACGACTAAATGAAAAGTGAAAATTTTCAAGCGCGCGAAAACGCGACGGCTAAGTATGAATGCTAGGAAAAGCCCGTGTGACAATATTCTGATTCCAGCCGCCGCCGTGTGAGGCCTCCTTGGTTCAAGGCTATTAACACCGATACGATGCAGGCTGCTATCAGGTAGCGCTTGGCTTAAATAATGATTATTAATGCCTTATCAAACGAAGAAAACTTTCCGACCTTAGCCAGTTTTAATAGGTATTTATTAAGACATATTTCCCTGAGCTCTGTGCCTCATGCATGCATTGGTAATCTCAGACGATGCAAAACTTCTGACTGATCTAATAGAATCTAGGTCCCTATGACGTCACGTGGATTGGCATCGCAAGGGCACCAATCCGGCCCTTTTCAAATGAGGAGAAAATTGACCATAAACATTCGTCTTAACTGGGATTTATAAAACCAAATAATTTTTATATTATGAATACGCTAATGGTGGGTAACGAATCGAAATAAATGCCTTTTTTTCTTCGATAAGGAAACTACCCTATCCTATCCCCAGAAAAAATCTCTGTGCGAACCATTCTGGATGATGTAGTGCATTTTTTATACACCATGCCGGCTAAGTACGCATAGCGTTAGTCATTGCACAGTTCTTAATCAAATAGTATGATTTTTTCCCTTACATTTTCAAACACACGCTGTTCAGGTATTTTCGATTTGACTGCCGAATACCAGAGCGAATGTTTCCGCTGAGACATTGAAGGATGGAGTGAGCATTTCCTACCATTTCGTGCGACAAAGCTAACGAAACGCGGGCAGGGGAAGAGACAACACGATTGATTGCAGTGGCGCGACAGCGCTCGGGGTATTTCCTTTTTTCATCCATCTATCCGCCTGAAAAAAGGTCTCTTTTTAATATTTCACTCCGTGGAAACTGCAAGCGCTCATACGCGCAGGGCGTTGCCTGGAGGCAAATGCGACATTGGCTCTGGTGTTTGAGAGCTGAAGCTACGTGGTATTATTGCGAGCAGGTGCGTCGGCACCTTTGCTTTGTTTCTGCATCTTCTCACAGAACGAACGACAGATGTGGATGTCACTGCAGCTGCGACTCGTAAAGTTCAGCATAGTTTGCATTTTTGTTTTCATGAAGGTTATTCAACGACGTACGCATAGAAATCAGAACGTCGGAGGTGGTAATTATTGGGACGACGCGACGGTCGTAGGAATTTTAGGTTACCTCATTAAAGCCTCTCGGGTAACTTCACGGCTGACTTCATCTCCTTCGACATTTCTACACATGTCTTGTCGTCCTTAGAGACTGAGTGTCGTACCTAGAAACTCTGATCTTGTGTACTTTCATATACATCTACATCTACACACTACCCCGCAAGCCTCCTAAAAGGCGTGTGGCAAAGGGTGTTATGACACCAGCCATTAGGTCTCCTCCTGGCGTGGAGCCAGCCTCTGATTGGAAGGTAACACGCAACCCACAAAGTTCTGCTGAAGTATATAGGACCAGACATTCTAGGCACTACACTCAGACCCTGAGGACGACAACAGTTAATTGTGGAAACGTCGGAGGAGATGGAGCAACTGACCCACGAAGTTACCCGAGAGGCCTTCATGAGTATAATCTACTGAGAAAACCTGAAAAACTTTGATTTAGGTAAGGTTAGAGCTATGTTCGTATTGAGTACTGCTGTGAATGGATCTCCTTCTTGTGTCTAAATTAAAATGTCAAAATATTCATCACTGTTATACTGAATTTTTCCTTAACTACCTACTACATTTTTATAGCTAAAGCGCTTTTTTCAAATCGTACGCCCATTATAATTTGGAAATTCCGTTATTGACAAATTTGAAAGAATTCGCTCCAGAAGGTTGACTCCATTGATGTAAAATACAATTTTTGTGCATAGGGATTTGAAAAATAAAAACTCCTATTCTTAAATTGTCACTTCATAGCCGAATACAGTGGCTTTGTAATTCAACCAAAATCTTTTGGCTCTAAGAGAATGAATCTATCCCGCCCAACCGGGAAAATAAATTGTTTTGCCCATGTAATCGCTGATTTTAAACTTAAGCTATTATTTTAAAAAATTTAAGAGCATAGATTATTATGTTTTCGTAAGTAACCCTTTTTCAAATTAAGAAATTTTAACTTCTGATAAAATTTGACGGTCAAAATTGCATTTTAATTTCCTTTAATATGTCACATTTCTCTATTAATTTCAGAGGCTTCAACGAAATTCAGTGAAGTTTTTTGAGAAATACTGTGAACCATAGCCAGAGAACACAGGCGTACTTTTGAAATGTGTAGGTAGAACATTTTCTTAGTTTTTGTTTGACCCTCTCACTAATTATTTTCCTGCTATGGTGTGTGCGATACTTAGTGCGAGGCACGCGAGTTTTGGTGTGAGGCACGTGAAAAATTATATTTCAGCTGTATGTTTTGAACAATTGTTGAGTGTGAAAGTTTTCATCAATTGATTTTCTTGTGAAAATGCTCATTCCGAAGGCTGAAACGTGCAATATTTCATGGACAAAAGTGGAATGCTAGATACCGTCTCTGTCTGAATTTCCCGATAATGGAAAGGATGGACAAATATAGTGTTTAAATTAATAAAAGATCGTAGCACTTTTCCACAAGATTTTTTAATGCGTATAACGCGTTTCGGCTCACTGAGCCATCATATGGCGCGTTGTACGCATTGAAAAATCTTGTGGAAAAGTGCTAAGATCTTTTATTTGTTTAAATATGTCTAACTTCCACCAAATACGAGGGGAAATGAAAAACTCGTTATACCTCACCACCGGACAGTCAGATTCAATAAATCATTCATTGTTACTGCATGCCGCGAATGGAACAATATTGACCTACCACTACGTAAATCATCATCACTCGCCTCCTTCAAAACGGCACTACACGTAAAACTTCTTCGAGAACAACAGCGAGACATGTAACATCGCGGGAACAGTACGAAAGATTCATCAATTATCTCATCCGGCTTCATCTAATTTTCCTTATCTTTACAGGTACTGGGTGACATTTTCCATGTAATTTATTGTATTTCTATACTCAGGTTTACATTAGCTTTCTCAGTAGGTTTTCGCAGGTTTTTCACGCCCCCCTTCTTGTGTGGGCGTTTTCCTGCAGTGGGTTTTTTCCAATAAGGACGACAGTCAATATCCTTAGGTTTTTCCCACGTTCACTAACATCTTTTTACACTTGGTCAATAGTAACTTTGTTAAATTATAATGCTAATTGTTGATTGAAAATGGAACTTCCACTTATTTTTATGTAATTTCTCTGCATGTAATTTCATGAGCAACTTGACAATGTATTTAACTGCATATATTTAATGTTTGACGAGGGGTTAGATGGAAGATGGGACTTTCTAGTCCCAATCTCGCCCAATAAAGACGTATTATTATTATTATTATTATTATTATTGAAGCCTGAATCTGTTGAACCTAAATATAGTGTGCCCATAATATATAAAAGTTATAAAAGTATAATTTCACACATAAATATATTACATTTTTATGTTTTTTTAATGGTTTATTGGAAGGAGAAGAGGCATTGCCCTTTATCTAAATGAAATGATGTGTAATGGAGAGAATGAATAAGTACTGTAGCAGTTAAAATTTTATGTCTCGCAGGTTGAAGAGTGAGTTGAACGACCTTTTTTCACCCCTTTTTTGAAACTTAACATTTAAATAACTCAGTGCTTGGGCGTATATGAAAATAATTCAATGAAGAGTGTGTGCTTCTGGATTTTCACGGAGGATAAAAATTATTTTTGTACAGAATAAATATAATTTAGAGCAAGGGATAAGTGAGTATATCTACCTATGCGTGCACAAGGTTGGCATATGTTAGATGATGTTTTACCATGTGAATCTTTGTTTTCGGAGACCAGAATAAAAATGTGTATGTACACAAGAATACTAAAAAATAAAATAACATTCTTTTGACGATACGTTGCTAGGAGGGAGGGGTTTTGGGAGCTTCAGTCCCTCCCCCCTGAACTTTTTACCTTGTATTGACTTCCTGCCATACATTCCCTTGGGAGACAACTAGTTCAGGGACATGCACTCTCTGACTTTCTCTAAATTATTAAAATTTGCGTACTGAAATCGAGTTGAAATAGAGTTCGGTCGCATATCCAAAGTTTTAATCAAAATCGTATAACACTATCTGCTACCGCTAGTGCCCTAAAGTTAAGGTTCAGAATATCTTGTATGATGTTGGGCACGATATGGTGGAAGTTCTTAATATTATTAAAATAAGACATTGCAATAATATTAAAGTACAGAAACACTCTTAAGTAGGCCGAGCCTTACTAACTATGGCAATATCGGTAAATACCAAAGATAAACATACATTTCAGCACTGGCAAAAAAAATTGTATAGGTTATATTATGAAATTCATGATTTTATGATTCTTGTGATTTGAGAACAAAATATCAATTTAGGCAGCCTGACGAAAAATTGTCACGATTTGCCACCCGCATACTTACCCAAGCACCCAGCAAGTAAAAATAAAATTGCTCCAATCGGTCTGAAAATTGGTTTCTATCATCATCATAGTGACACATCACTTCATTTAAATTCGAACTATTTTGAATAATCGATTATTTTACGCCCACGTGCCTCCAATAATGTGAGACATAGAGGCAATTAGAAACACTTCGGTGATTAAATATTTAGTGCCTCGACAACTTTTCTAATGATTTCAGACAATTTTTAAGGAGACAATTTTATAACTTTTTTCCGTGTCTCGTCTCGTTCACCCCAAACATTTATATCAATTAGCCAGTGAGTCAGTTATTGGTTAGCAGTGAATTTTATGGTGTATAGAGAAACGGGCTCATTTCTATTTAATTATCAGCTGGAACCAGCGTATTTACCGCGAAGTTTCTTGGCTTCTCACTAAAGAAGGTGTAGAACAAATATTGTTATAAAATATTGATGTAAACGAATTATAAATACTATTTTAGTTGTTTCATTATGTACTCACTTAAGCTGTGTTAGTATAGATTATCAATGTAACACAACATGAGCTACACTATATGTAAAGCATAATGTATTATTATTTTGGATGGTAGCCTCAAACAGGTTATCCGTCGTGGCTACCTAACAATTACTCAATTTTGCTATTTTCATGTAATTTATGTGTGGAGCAATAAAATTATTTATTATTATTATTATAAGTAAGTTTATTTATAGACCGAGGTTCAAACAAAAGAAGAAATCTAGTTCCTAATCACCGATTGAGGAGACCGATTACCTTACGTAACGTCTGGAGTGGTATTAAGCGAGTGACAATGGCCTTGAAACTTATTACATAAACAGCAACGATTATTAGAGTAATTGTCTTCTCACACAGAGACAATCACAGGACCAGGATGGAGAGGGACAAAATCAGATGTAACCCAATTGTTTTCCTTCCCCCTTGCACCACCTTATTCCCGGAAAACTTTAATATTTTTCCCTGTTTTACGAGAAGTCACAATGACGCCGTATTGATTCCAGAGATAACTTATAATTAACTTTTGACATTATTTATGCATGATTAAATAACTTATATAATAATTTATCGATTTATAGGGGAAAGCATACTGTATCTTTCTGTGCAACGGGAATTATTTTTTAACGGCACAACACTGAATCGATCCATGTTCAATTCAGTCTCTACAGAGAGAAGTTGGCCAACAACTATTCCGCTGATTTTCCCCTGTCGGTGCTATCTTTCTCCTCGATTACGTTTCTCCAGGGAATTACACCTCGATACAACTCTTTCGGCCTTTCACCATTGCATGTATGTCTATGTGTGATATTTCCCTAAGCGCAACGCTTTTGTCTAAGAAAATTCGTTTGGGGATTTGAGGTTTTGCGGCGATATATAAAAAAATGCGGCGATCCTTATCAGCGGAACAGGAAAAAATTCCCCAATGAATGAATACAAATAAAAATCCTTTTTCAAACGAAAACCAGAAATTGCATCATAGCTTCCCCTGAATAAAAGAAAAGGGGACGACGTAATCAGCGGGGGACATCGATGACGGAATTCTGGCATGAACAAATCTTTCGCTCTCAAATCGGATCTTGATTAATGTACACTCTTCATTCCCGCTTTGTCATCGCTGGAATTGCCTCCGCTGGGGAAAGCTCAATTATTAAGTCCTCGAAATGGATCGGGCGTCGTCATGAAACATATACGATATGCATCAATTGTGTTACTTTTTTGAAGCCACGAACTCCTTATTTACTTACCTTAAGCTATATAGGCGTATTAAATTCCATTGTATATACGTTAATAAAGAATTTAATCCATTAGCGCGATTTTAAATATTGGATAGCAACATCTGCATTACTATAAGCGAAGCTGTCTCAAATTTTCGTGGATGGAAGTGTGTCCGCACGAAGGAGAAATTTGAGTTGTAAATATGAATAATGGGAAGGAGCCGAAGAGAACGAAAATTGGATTTTTATATTTCAAATTTTTCGTCATAAGAGTTGGATGTTGAGTAATCTCAGGTGCTCCCAATATAGTGTTAAGACCGTCTTTGAATCCAGGCAAAAGTTCATTTCAAACCCTACATTTGCTGAGGATACTCATCTCTTTGGTAATTTGTTTTCTTGATGCAATCATATGGCCATCAGGTGCAATTAGTTAATGATATGCAATGGTTAGATGTATGTGGCTGTTTTTAGGACTAATAAATGAATCTCAATGTGGTGGTATCATTAGCAAAGGTAAGTTTTTGTGGCATTTTATTCAAAGTGTACTCCGTTCAAACCGCAGGAGTGTGGCTGATTAATCTTCCTCGGCGTTGTTAGGAGTGAACGGTGAATTTGAACGTCAAAAATTTATTGATTCAAATCGCATCTCGTAACGATTTCCATTCATTATTGCAGTTTGAGTCGGAACGATATAATGTAACAGAATTTAAGAGATAGCCAATTATTGTCCATTCCCGTTTTTTCATTGCTAAAAATTACTTCGTGATTGATACAAATATTTGGGTCGCGAAATGGAATGGGCATCGTGAGAATAAAATTATCCCTATGCGAGAAATTTGTCTACTTATATACGGGTCTGAGATCCGCGAGTTATAAGAATCCGAATGCTATTAGCCACTGTCACATCTGAGTCCTAATTTAAAATTATCCAAAATTTAAGGCTAAAATTGAAAAAGAAAAAACACCTTTGGAGAAGGATTGACTGAAATGAAGCCCTTTTCGGTGGTAGCCAATTATTATTATAAATTCCATGATTGCATTTTGCAAAGGTATAACTTCACATGTTGCCTTTTGGAAGCCGAGTTTCTTGCAAAATGATAACTTTTTCAAATGTCACTACTTGAATAATGTGTTCATGATCCTTTAAATGGAAATGATTCGTATAATGAAGACTAAAATATTGTTACATGCACATCATAATTGACTTAAATAATTTCAGCACGCCTTTTATCAAAAAATCTTATTTACCTCGGTTTTTGAATAAAATGAAAGAGAAAAAATAAGTGTTGGAGCATTCCTTGAAGCTACTAGGAGGGTTTTTTTCCTTATCTTTTCCAATAAATTTATGTCATTTCTGAGAGTTACGTTTGATGAATTGTATTCTTGGATAATTGATATCTTATCCTTGTTTTAGTGGCACAAATAATGTGGTATATCGTTTAGTTAAAGTTTAGCGTTCTATTTCAGATTGCATGCTCAATGATTGATTTTAATGGTAAAGAAGTGCCGTGAGAATCTCGTTGTTATGACTTCTGAAACAGAGAGCCCATATAAATTTTGGGTGGTATATCTTGGAGTAGTTGGAATAAGCGACGAAAAGGCTGTTTTTCATCCGGCTTGTCATAAAATTTTGCTGCAGGGTACAAGTTTTCAGTACCAAAATCCTTTTCTTTCCTTGAAAATTATTAATTTTGAGAAAAATCTTTTGTTATCTAAAATTATTGAAACAATTCGTTCAACGACTGATGAGTGTGTTGATATCCACGGGCTAACTTTGTCAGTCTTTACATTTTTTCGCAATTTTTGTAAAATATTATCAGGTATCTTTCTAAAATTAAAATTTTTGCATGGAAATATTTTATTCTTTAAATCCCGAGGGTCCGATGAACTCAGTACATCTTTTGAGTTCTTTTACCAAACGATTAAAATCAGAACGGAATATTGCTAGTCCTTTGCACGCCTCTCTAATCCTTCATCGTTTGAGGGATAATGCCAGATGTGCTAAAATTCGGACCCCTGACCGAATGGCGAAGAAAACAAAGAATAATTGGAGATTACTACGGTTGGACCGTAAAGCCTTAGAGATTCGAACACGAGACTGCAGTAGCCATCTCATTAAAGGTGCCATTGCATAAATGGATGTTTTTTCTTCTGGTTTTCAAAGCTATAGAGTCCCTACCCTGTTCCCTCCAATCTCCAATGCACCAACTCCATCGCACTGCGATTAGGAAGGCGGAAGAAAATACTCGGTTGAAGTAAGCTGAAGGTAATCCTTTCCTTGAGACTGGAACCCACGCTTTAATGAACATCAGGAAGAGATTATATGCATTGACCCCGAGACAAGTTCGATGACCTCGGGAAGAAATATAGGATGCAAATACTCGCTTTAAAAGTCTTGAAGGGGAAGTATTACTTCCGCTCTGCTGGCCGTTTTTCGTGGAGTATTACCTTTATTAGCAACTAACGCAAACACGTCAGAGTTTCAGGGTATTTAAAGTGGACCGAGTTGTAATTTTATTTATCCCAAATTTGTTGAAAAGCCTATTATAAAGTTTTATATAGGACTTGCAGACCAGCTGGAATTGCTCGCGAAGGATAGTACCCAGAGAAGTGAGGAACTTGGAACTTTGAATTCATGTTCACAACATGATTTTTAGGTGAAAGAACAAAGCTGGTATGATTAAGTTATACATATTGAAAAGCAAAATAATGGAAATAGACAATTTCCGTATACCGAACACGGGATCAGTTTATACCCCGCTACACAAAATGGATCCTTATGTGTGTCCGTACGTGCGTAGACCATAAAAGACATGCGAATGTATACCCCAGCAAACAGGTTTGTACCCAAAGGGTTAATAGTTAAGGGTAGGGTTCTCAGTAATGTTTCCCCATTGAGCATATCAAGAGGTGTGCCTACCAAGCAGGATTTTCAATCACAGTAGTTTTATGACGTAGCATAACAAACGCTAATGTGATAGCAAATAACGCGTCGGACATAATCAGTAGGTAATAGAAGTAACGGCCTTGGGAGCATGAGATTCACCTATGCAATAGCTTGGATTGCAATCCCTCAAGCCGTATGAAAATGCACTTCGGGCAGACAAATAGATATCCTCTTTATGTACATAGATTTCTCATCCGTAGAAAGATGGTTCTTTTTACGCCGGAGATTACATTGCGGGTATTTAGCGCAATTGGAATCACCTCTGTAGGATTAGCGTCCTCCAGCGTAATCAAATTATCTCGAATGGTGAGCAGGGAGGAAACTGGAGTGCAATTTGAAATCTAATGCGAGTCATGAACAATTTTCCGTTGAAACGTAATATCTTTGCCTCATTTTCTGCCTATCCAAAATATCAAGTGGTCTTGGCGAAAGACCTTTCTTGGACCTCGTTATTTTTCTTATTACCACATAATCTGGCGTTATTGAGTGAGGCGCGTTTTAGCGAAAAGGGTTGTGGTAATGATATAGGTGCTATTAGATCTCACGCTGGAAGAGTTATCATGGTGGTATCGTAACGGTTTGAAAAAATAATGGAAATGTACCGTTTTTTTGTTAGTTAATTGTATTTTTTAGTCCATAGTCAGTAAAATGAGCTCTAATTCAGTGACGCCAGACCAGCGACCACGGTTTAAGAACATTACTTCATCATCCATGTGTAACAATCGTTTTATTTGCTATGGATATCATTCATTCCGTGAAAGTCTATGCTGGTACGCTTTAATTTATTAAACTTGTTGTTTGTATCTATTTTGGATCGTTATAGACCGGATTAACCGCATATTTATCGTCAAGTCCTATATAAATTTTGTTTTTTTACTCAAACAATGGCTTAGTTTGAACGGTTATAATTTAAATAATTATGTCCATGGAAGTTGAAAAAATCATAAATTCAAACAAAAAATTTCTCTAAAAATAAAATAAAATATTATTTCGTATCACCAAGGTAGGAGGGCACAGAATCATAGCAGATGGGCCAGCAATAAACATCGAATAATCTTAAGTAAAAATGTTCGGAGGAATGTAGTGATGAGTTTATCATTATCTGAGTGAGAGATGAAAATTGTTGTAAAAATGATATGCAGCATAGGAATCTAGCGTTGGTTACTTGACAACACCTATCAAACCGATCTTATTTGGAATACTTTCACTCAAGCCAAATATATGCCCAAAGTTTGCTTTACCTATCGCGTCAGATCGGAAAGTACTTTCCAGTGGTTCATTAATAAAATGTGATTTTACTGAAAACGATGTTGCTTCCACGACCATATTTTCCTCGGCGTTGCCCAACTGCCGTTACCTAATGATGCTGTGGGCTTATTTAATACCTTATGATCAATATGAGCCAGAGCAATTTTTGTCTTCTGCACATTAGATCAAGACTTGAATGACAAGATAGATTAAATTACATAGATCATGTGATGCAACTTATGTGTCTTTCTTGTGTGACAACGATGATAGCGTTAGTTTTCGTGTTGTTTATTTCAATTGTAAATTTAGTCATATTAAATTATCCTTTACTAGAATTTAAACCGTTAAATAATAGTATATACGGGTTGGAGAAATTCCAGAATACGAGGGAATTTATTTCTGAATATAGTTTGCAAATGTTTTCCATTTCTAAATATGGTACTGAATAATCAAGGTATAATTATGGAATAGACAGCGGTGTACCATTGCGGATGTCACCTGCAAGTGCAGAGAAAAAAGCTCACAGAGCTACTAGTAAAAAGATGGATAAGAGGAAGCAGTGGTTGCTCAATCGGTTGAAAACCTGACTCGAATTTGGGGCCTCCGGCCTCCCATCACGGAATAGGCAATGATTAAAACCTACGGAAAACCCCATGTTCAATGGAACTTCTCCCCATATTCTATGGAACTTCTCCTCATATTCTATGGAACTTCTCCCCATATTCTATGGAACTTCTCCCCATATTCTATGGAACCTTATGGTTTAGTATTTTCACTTA
Source organism: Ischnura elegans (assembly GCF_921293095.1). Lineage (NCBI taxonomy): Eukaryota > Metazoa > Arthropoda > Insecta > Odonata > Coenagrionidae > Ischnura > Ischnura elegans. The sequence continues at coordinate 62,498,162 of NC_060255.1, read as the reverse complement.
TGCTAGGAATCTACGAGTCGTCGATTAATTTTACGTAAGTATCGATTATCGATGGCAGAAATCGCTCGCCTGACAGTCGTTTCGACCTGGCCGATTCCTTTCCTTTCCGTAGAGCGGAGAAAAAAAGATCTAAACTTCTTCTTTTACTCGTCTTTCTCCACGTTCTCCATAAGGGTGAGGCCACTTTCTCTTCGTGGAGTACGATAAGAACGCAATTTCCGAAAAAATAACAGTCGTGACCACTTTGCGGAAGCACTAAGGGCAGCAGTTCGCCCATGAACTCCCACTACACGCGTATTGCTGACGTCATTCCGATCTTTCCTTTCCTGAATCTTCCTCCACACAAATGTCACCGTGGGTGAAGGTAACAGTCAACCTCCTCGTAAAACGATTTCCCCTGGTAGCCATAAATACCGTCCCGTGAGACGTTTTCAATATCATAGTACCCACTAAAAACCTAATATTGATGTAATGCAGCCCTCTATTTCTCGTTTTCCCAATAATTCCAACTGCCGAATGAATAAATGCAACCTTTACAAATAGAATTATCACAAAAAGCGCATACATTTGGTAAAGTTGGTAATGCGCATTTAACGTTGAACAATGTTTAAAGTTGAGTTTTACTTAGAAAGGCATAAAACCGTTAATGTTTTTGCTATGTACTAATATCTGTAGTTAAATGGCAGAGTAAAAAAATCAACCATATTAATGAAAGAGCAATATAAAAAAAAAGCAAAGGTGCCAATATCATGAAAACATAGCTTTAAAGGGCTTATAAAAGCGATTAAACCAGAGTCTCCAAACTTTTGGTGCAGAAAGTAGTGCATTTTTCTTATAAGTTAAATTGAAATTTCATAGCCATCTGTATGGTTTGTAGCATCAGATATGATTTTACGTGAAATGATTGTTCTCAGCTAGGGAATTATTAATTTGCTGAGTAAATTACGCGATCGGCTTTTACACTTCAGATGCCCTCTAAGCTGTGGTCTATATATGAACATAGAGACTTAGTGTTTCGGAACTTGTTCCATAATACCCTTGTGATTAGTAAGGAATTTCAGGCGTCCCCATTGACCTTATAATTCCCTACAATCCTGATGAAAGCTCTCTTTTGTGGTTCCTCTTCTATGTAACATTTCTCATCGTTCGACGGCAAATACCGAATATTGCAAGTTTTCTCTTAGTGGAACGGGAAAAATGTACTTTACACCGTATTTTCCTGGAAATTGTTTTACTCCTTGGGTAAAGTGACGTTAATTCTCTCGAAAAATATTAAATTCACTGCAATGAAAGTTTTCTTAAATGTACCCAGTTGGTTTGGAAGCGCACCTCTTAATAATAAATACCTCTTAGTTAGGTGCCCAGAATATTTTCGCAATTTGTGAAGATATTCCAATATTATATATTAGTAAGTATTCCTAAACGTTAAGTTTCTCTTGGAAGATAAGTACCAATAGTTTATGATAACAGCAAGAATTATTTGTTGTACCCGGCAAGTGTGAGGGCGTTGGAGGTAGTTGGAAGAAGTTCTAAGTAAAATACGGCGATATGCTGAAATATAAAGAGCCATCGCTTTGATGCCGGAGTAAAAATATATAACTCTGTGAATTCGAAGAAGATATTTTACGGTGTTGCATATAAAACCATTATATCAAAAAAATATTTTTTTTATTAAAAAAAATCGAAGTATTGCGGAGACGATATATTCTTAAAGAGAATTTCATTGCAATGAGGTAACTTTTTAATCTCGCTAGAATTCTCTTCAAAGTTCGTGGTGCTAATATTTGAGCATTTGTATTTTTGGTTGCTCTTTAAAAGATGAAATATCACAAATTATCTAAGTTTTCGGGTAAATTATTTGGTTATTTTACGTTTCCGTGAAAATTGTTGCCAAAACTTTTTTCAACGATTGTTTCTAGAAAGAAATAAAGGATATGAACAGACTTTCTTGTTATAGCCGGCCTCGGTGGCGGTTGGGTTAAGTCCTCGCCTGCCAAACCGTAGGCTGTGGATAGGTAGGTGATCCTTATCCAGGGAATGGGTGTTTTTTGTTTTACTTTTTTAATGCTGGAAACCCTCATTGTAGAAAAGCCGTTATGTGCTGTTTACGGGGAAGTTGTTAATAAATAATTCAAAATAAAATATTGCCCACCTCATGCTTTAGTACGCTCAGCATACACGTAGTTTAGCATTAGAATTGGCTTTTATATTTTTGTTTACAATTTAACCGCCCTACAAGGGATAATTTAAATAGCGACCTTAAACAGTTTGCCTGAGTTGAGGTTCAATTTTCTTTGCAAGTTCTAATCTTAGCAGAATCTTGTCACGATTCTCGCTTAATATTTCTCCTCCATAAATGAAGAGTTCTGTTTAGGAGGAGAGGTAAAGATTTAGCTCAAAATAGTTTTCGTATTATTTTTTGACTCAGTCCCGTTTGATTTATTCGTCTGTTATGATTTTCTCTTGTGATAAATTCAGAGCACTCTTACATTAGTGGGACACAATGGCACGTGGGGTAATTCTGTTTTCATCAAAAATAAGGTACGACACAAAACTGGAATATTTGTGTGAACTGCGCTTCGAGCAGAATGATGAATTGTATTTATATGGAGAGGAGAGATCGCGATAAAGTGGTTTATGTCGCTTCGTATGTTGATGGATGAACGCATCAATCGCCGATGCCAAGTTCATGGGGCAAGTGGAAAAGGAATTTCTGTCAAAAGCCAAAGCAGCAAAAATACGGTAAACACGACGAGTCAAGGGTGGTGCCATGAATGTGGACGCTTTCGTTGAGACATAAGTGCTTCCATGCTGCCCTTTAGGATCGGTAACAATAAACACAGAAAACCCCAAAATATGGAAATAAATTGTTGGCAGCAGTATTTTAATATAGTCCTACGAGGTGTGTGAGAAAAGTAATGAGACTGGAAATACTGAGGGAGAACTAGCAATGTTGTGTTAACCGTCCTGTAATGGACCGATCTTTTCATCTCTTCCACTTCCTCAGTGCAAGGTTCAACTCCATACAGCTAACAAATTATTTTTTATAGCGCCATCAGTGAAGTTGTGTTTTTGTTGTATGTTACAAAAAATGGAGCATAGGAAGTGTAGAGTAACGTTGTGTGACAAGTTTGTCTGTATATTACAAATTTGTGCGATAACATGTTCAGGTCGGCTCAAATAGAAAGAAATAAAAGTGAAAGTCACAATGTTTGTATGTCTCGTATGTGATTACAATATAATAGTGCTTTATTATTAATCATAATCAAAGATCTAGAACCCTAAGATTGGTTTGGTACAGCTCTCCACTCAATTCTTCTATCAGCTTATCTTTTCACAACCATGCATTTCTTCTATTTCATATCCTTCTTTACGTGTTCCATATAAATCTTTCAAGGTTTTTCCGTTCTTACCATCTACTTGCCCCCGACAATTGTCGCCATCATGCTATCATGCCTGATGTAATGGCCTACAAGGTTTTTTGTCTTCTTATCTATGTGTTCATGAAGCTTCTCTTCTTTCCTACTCGTCTTAAGACTACCTCTTTACTTCCTTGGTCGATCTATTTGATTTCGTATTACTTATAATATAGTAGCATGTAATAACAATTATTTCGTTGTCCAGTAGCAATAGAAATTCACAATAAATGATCAACTGGCATCGCAGCATCTTATCCGAGGGGGTTATATCCATCGAAAGCTAAGTAAGGTTGAAGACTGTTACCATTGGTAGCCAGTGGGAAGACCTAGATGTGGTCAGAAGTTGGCAATAGTACTGAATGCGGCAAGGGTATGAAAAAGGCTCGGAAAGGATCGCGTGGTCTTGCATCTAACTTATATTTACTCATTCTATTCAGTGCATTCCGAATATTTTCAATTAAAACTGAACTTCTGACGTGTTCCCTTACCGCATCTTCCCCGGACCTATTCTTATGAAATCCGAATGCTTGCAGGTGCATTTTATCACAAATATTACGAAAGAGGATACACAAGTTGGCCTCTAAAAATGTTTTTATCCACCGCGCATTTAAATGAGTTTACAAAAGCCATTCTCGTTTCTGACGGAAAAAAGTTATCCAAGTTTCACGAGAAAAGAAGGTCTATAAAGGCTTTTCATTGGAATTTATGTACAAGATGATGCTATCTATAAAATTCATTACTTTTCAAAGCTATTCGTCGTCATTTCAAACATCATATGGCTAAATATTGGTAAAACACTGGATCGCATTGCACTCGTCTCCGCGCCGCGGACATTTTAGGCAACCAATTGAAGTGCAACCTTAGTGGCAACAGAAACCAACTTCCTTTGGGATGGAATTCGTCCTCCATTATGTAGTCCCCTTGCATTTGATCTCAAGGGCTCTTGGACGTGGCTGTTATGAGAAGAAAATTGAAAAAAATAAGAAATTTTGAAGAAAAATTTATATCCGTGTGAAGATAACATTAAGAATAATTTTTTATATGGAGCGACAGAAAGTTTGACTAGTAATAATAAAGAATTTTTCGTTAAAAGATAGCATATATAGTCTTCAAAAATTCACAAAGGAAATGAAATGAGTTGGCAGAATAGCTATGCTGTTGTTGTGGTTTGAAAAATATCTCTTGGCGATTTCACAGTTAGCTTGCATGAAAGGTCCACGAAAAACATATCTGCACCGTGGAAATTCTTGGCAACCAATTGGAGTGCGACCGAACTGGCAAAAGAAACCAACTGTCTTTGGGATGGAATTGGGCCTCCTATATGCATTTCCCTTGCATTTTTATCTTAAGTGCTCTAGGACGGGACTGTTATGAAAAGGAAACTGAAAAAAATTAATAAATTTAAAACAAAAATGTATGTCCGTCTGAAGACAACATTAAGAATAAATTTGATATGGTGCGGCAGATAGTTTGGATAGTACTAATAAAAAATTTCTCTTCAAAAGATAGCCTCTAGTCTTTGAATTGAAATGAGTTAGGAGAAAACCGATGATATTATTACGTTATGGTTTGAGAAATATTTCTGACGAGTTCATAGTTAGCTTTTATGTAAAGTCTACGAAAAACATAAATACTTTATTATGGATATATATAATATTAACTCATAGGCGAGGTAGCTGTATAGATTTTCATCTCCACAAGTACTCGAAAAAGAACTGCTGTAGACGCACCAACGTTTGGGCCGTTCTTCGTATTGAGTACAAAATTACGAGCGATTCGGAAGATGAGAAATAGAAGGAAAACGTACCTTATCGTTAATAATCAGTACCCAAAGTCCCAATCCTTCAATTTCTTTATTCCTTTGTTGATGAATGCCTCATTAGTCACTGATGTATTGAGGCATTGTAATTGTTTTCGTATGCAAAGTAATTGTTCTTCATTCATTATATGTTCTAAACGAATTATTAATTGAATTAGTTTTTCTGTATCAATGAGTGAATTATATCATATACCTTTTCGGTAGTATATTGCGGAAAAAGATTTACTGCCGCGGTATATTATTACATTTTATGTAACTAGGAATTTTGTATCTTCCGAAATTACGAGTGGCCTTTCAGGACGGTCTCCGACGAACAAGCTTCTTCTATGATTTTATTTGTTCGCTCCATCTGTACGTCGCGTTGGGACTTTCACTTTCATTTCTTTCTAATTGAGTTGACCTGCACATGTTATCGCTTTTAACATCCGCGATCTGTTGTGTTAGTGAGGTTACAAGATGCCCCTATTAATAGCTGGAAAATAATAATGCTGGGCTGATTTTCGCTTGGAAAGTTAGTCACATTGACGTTGCTTTAGAGAAAAGTCCTGGAGGCAGCTGAAACAAATTGGGCATTATTTTCCTCTTTTAAAAATATTGCAGAGCTTTAAAAACGCTAGTAATTTTAATATAACATGTAATTTATCTTCGAGATTTAAGCAAAATATGTAAGTTACATTTGTACTTGCTTTTAGAATCATTATTTTTTTATAACTTGTAATTTTACTTTTGCGTTTAAGAGATAATCATGTTAGTTACAGCTGTACTTGCCTTTTTATTGTCCTAAGCCGTAATGATAATATAAAGCTATTTTGTAAAAGCCGTAGTATTTTCAAAATTCCTATCTGATAAGTCTTGGGAATGCCTGAGAAAAAGACCAGTCATTTTTATTCTACATGTAATTTATCCTGATAAATTAAGCAAAAATCATATTAGATACATTTAAACGTGATTTTAGAATCAATATTTTATAGCATTTTCCATGACCTTTAGTTAGTAGGAACCGTATTATTGTAAGACTAATTAGTACCGAATAAATTTTTTTTCGTATAATCGCAGCAATTCCGTTCATGCACTGGTCGGCATTTTTTTCTTAAAACGGAATTCGGAATAGTAGGTCGCTCTGTCCTTTTCCGGATAAGGGTTCGCGGTTATACCAAAGCAATGGCTTATTTACTGTTAGAATAGCTCTCGGGTGATCGCCAACCGACTTTTATGCTCCTTCTTTCCCGCCCTTTTCCGCCGCATAAAAAGGGCGGGATTTTTCGCGATCAATTGGGCTTAGAAAGGCGTAAATACGGCGAAAGCTCCCTACGGCGGTGGAAGCCTACATTGTGAGGATTGGTGATAGGGAGGCCGAGCAAGGTGTGCCGGTGATGTATGGGAAGGTTTGGGATCTGGAAAGATAGGGGTAAAGAGAGATGGCTAAGTGACGCGAAGAGAGGTTAAAGGGGTCGCGGAGACCCTGGGATATTTCACGACATCCCTTTTGCTTCCAGGACTCGAGATCGGAGGAGAGTTAGGGCTATCTTTTCGGCCCAGAAGAAGAGGCCGAGTAAGAACGTACCCAAGGTCCTTTGCTGCACTTTTATCCGCCATTCGCTACTAACATGTAGTTTTTCAATGATAGAACATGAACTACAAATAGTAGTTTCGATACTTTACTATGAAACTCCGCTACAGACCATGGTAAAGATTCTATTTTCCATACCATACTATTTTCAAGGTCTTTTGGGTTTGGCTCTGTGGTTTTTCAAAATATTGCTACGTGATTCGTGATCGAAGTATATCTAATGGGCTATCGTAAATATACACAAACATGAAATAAGCAGTTAAATAAATAAAATGGAATGTTTTAGCTATTAGTTAAGGGTAAATGAAATCACAGAAAGCCAATTTAAGTCGCTTTGAAAAGGGCCTCTTGCTCGTAATTCAGACAGGTTGTGATAAACATGCATTGAAATGAAATAAGTAGCTTCAGAAATTGAAAAATATTTCGGGGGAACTAATTGAGGTACATAAAAATAAATACGTCTTACTTCTTGACCAATTTTTCACTATGGCCGATGAGGATGATTATGAGAATGTTTATGGCTGAAGTTAAATCTGTAGATAATAATCATGCGTAGTATCCATGGGAATGGGTAACGAGACGGAACCAGAAAGGTCATCTGCCTTAATTTCTCTTACCCGCGCGCAAACCCTAGCGAAGTATATTCAAAGGATTATCTTATGTAAACAGGGGCGGATCCAGGATTTTTTTCTTTGGGGCACTAGGGTATGACAGGAAAAAATCTTCTAATTCTTGGGATTAAAAACAATATAACACAATTTCTGTACGTACCTACTATTCTCTTTATTTTAAGGAGAAAGTTACAAATGTGAAATTAAATGATTGAGGCTTCGTAATAAAGTAGAAAAAACGAACCTAATGAAAGCCATATGAAAAATTTTGTATAATTTTTAAGCGTCTGGGGGGGGGGGACTTGCCAACTTGCCCCCCCTAAATGTGTGTGAATATAATTTTAAAAATAATGGTTTTAAAGAAAATAATTTAAAATTACACTTATGCATTCTAAATCTAGACATTACACATTTCACGAATAAATATGAAAAACAGATTTACACATCACACATCCGAATATTTTATTTTTTGTTGCTCAAATTGTGTTAGTTTTGAGTTTTCTTGCCTGTCTCATGATGTTTTAGCCACCCAATATATTGGTTACTGGAAATATTTAAGGAATTTATTAGTGATGGGTCGATTCCAAAATTTTATCGATTCCAATCCCGATTCCGATTCTGACATTTCGATTCCGATTCTACCGATACCGATTCCATCGATTCTGATGCCATAGGCTCCAAGAAAAATATGACTTAATTCCAGGAAACAAGAAAACCACTTTAAAAAATATTACTCTGTAAAAGAGTCAGTTGACAAAAGCATCTTACATATCATCACTATGTAATTAAAATATAATAGCTAAATTTCAAAACAGAAAATACCTGAAAAGTGGTGTTACATGATAGGTATTACTTTAAAATATTGCCACTCATAATATGTCGACCATATATATGTATCCAAACTACAAGGGAGAGCCCTGAGTACCGAAATTTTCATAGCTGTAATAAAGATTACATACTACATATATGAATCATGTAATATTTGGCCCTTTCAAATTCTCAAGCAGAAAAACCAATTATTCTACATGCTCAGCCAGCAGGTTTTGACGTCTCCATGTTACAGTATTACTGCCTGCAGATAATTGCCTTTTGCTACACACTTGTGTGATTGGACAAGTACTTTCCTACCAAAATTGCAAGACTATGGAGACTTTGGAATTTTTATTAAAAATTATATAAACGATTTTTTGGATCTTGAATCTTCATGGAATTCAAGTGGACGAAGCGAACGAACTATAGAACTAAACTTTAGTTTTGTAGAGCCAAAAAAATTCTATAGTTCTCACGTCATTTAATCAACCTTAAAATCTCTTGCTTTTTTTAAGTTCAAGAAAGAAACTAAACGCTACAAATGAATATCACATCGGACGGACGCAGTAATAAAAAAGGCTAAAAGAGCCTTGTGGTGTGAAAACTCCCCCTTCCGCACGACTCACCTCGACTAAGGTGGAAAGGGAAAAAGGGTATCGGTTGTTTTCTTTCACGGAAACAGTTCATTTTTCTCTCTCTTAAGCATGCTGACTTAATCTCTTCACTTTACTTCAATACCCGAGGCATATTTCTTATGCGTGGGATAGTTTCGAAAATTATCCAATCCTTAGTATTTTCACTCGAGTAATGCGCTAAATGTTCCAGTCGATCTATACATAATCCTTTTTAACATCCTCAGTTTAGTGTTTTAAGTCAATGAAGACGATTATCCATGCTTTTAATGACAATTTTCAAGACTAATGTTTTTAAAAACTTGAAAAATCGGCCTCAGTTACCGAGCCTTAGAGTTCCGCGGCGTGTAGCTGAGCCTTGACGCGCCATTGAAAAATCGCTCTTATTTCCTTCGTCGCAGACTTTTTTTTTCCTTGATTTCTAAATAGTACTCTTTAGAAATCTCTACTATATATTGTGGTTCAAATTTTCCGAGTTATATGTTTCGTAAACGAAAGATAATGTCAAATTTCACGTGAAAAACGGGTCGGCCATTTTGCGTTGTGAACCAGACAGATGAGAGCCAAAATCTTCAAAAGTCATTGAAAATACAGGAAAAGCACCAGGTCCAGGAATATTTTGTTTTCTTATTCCATAAAACTCATACCAACGCAAAACCACCTGGATAAATTCAAAGATTTTTTTAGGAAAAACGATATCTCGCGTGGCATTGAAAAATTGGTCATGTTTGGGCCACTGTATCTCACTAAAGAGTCGTATGTATGTAAAATGGCATATAAATCTATATCTGGTAATGGTTTATGAGTATTTACGCCACGTTTCAAGTCTCTATCCCCAAAAAGGTCATTTTGGACTTTATTCCAGCTTTTTCCGATTTCGGACCAGTGCGCGCCGGGTAGGAAGACGATCGGCCGCCGCGGCTGCCGTAAAGGTATTCGGCGCCCATCTCGACAACTATAGTGTATTCGGCAAGCTGAAACTACCAGACCAAGGCATTAGAATGACTTATCAGCTTTAAAAACTGCATTATTACATGAGTTTCATGATAGCGCTTCCTGCCGGCAGATTGCAGGACCTACTAGCCTCGAAAGCTCTGTAACCTTGCTCTGCTACTCGACTCGACATTCGTAATGCTACTCGAAACGCTCGAGTCGAGTACCAACTACTCGATCGACTTTAATTTTCGAGTACTTGCACATCCCTAGAAGATGTGTTGTCATTACGATTACGTGGCCCGAAAATTCAAATGACTGTTGGAAACGCGGTCGTATATTTTGTTGTTTGAAGTACTACTGGAATCGGAATCGATTTTTCACCTTGGCAAGTACTCGTTTTCGATTCCGGTTCTTGGTCAAGAATCGAGGAATCGAAGAATCGAGGAATCGAACCGACCCATCACTAGAATTTATAAAATTCGGGGCTTTATAGGTAGGCTTGTTGGGATGCGAAGGAAGAGATCTTAGAGGAAGGTGTGAGGGATAGATGATGAGGAGAGGCAAGTAGCCAAGGTATGAGACTGAGGTGACTCGAGAACGATGAAAAATGCTGAAGAATATATTTCGCCATGAGAGAGAAGCGAGAGGTGGAGAGTAATGGATTTTGCCTTATTAAAGCGTTTTTATTTATTTATTATTCCATTTTATTCCGGTCCCCTCTTAACAAAGAGATCTTATGTTAATTCCTCTTGCATTTCTCTTGAGATTCTTAAATTTTCTCTATTCTATTCTATTCTCTATTCTCTAAATCTATTAAACGTTTATCTTCTTTTTTGCCCACTCATGTTTTTCTCATATTGTGCATTTCCCTTCCACTTTGTTTCACTGAAATATTTGGGCATTTTTCCTAATTGGTGGTCCCAATTTAAGGGTTGTAATTAAACCCACTACAGTCAATTTTATTTATTTTTTTACTAAGCGAAGTAGATTCATGGCAAATCCCTTTGCAGCAAAGTTTCCCATACATCTGTGTGCGCATGCCATTATTTTTCGTGTGTGCACTTTGACCTTGTGGTTAACTGGATGAGGATGAACTTTAATGTGTGGTCTCTCTCCAAGGACTACTCATTTTCTCCTCCTTAGCCCACCGAGTATGGCGTCTTGTCGGGCGGTTATAATGAAAATTGCTGTAGCTTGGAGGAAATTGCTCTCGCGGGAAATGCTATCTGTTGGGGTCTTTTTGCTAAATTGAATCCGGTGAGAGCCACGCACGTGGTGGGTGCAAATACGTTCACGAATTTTCCACGAGTCAAAGTTGATCGAATAGGAACATCGAAATTATCGGAAAGTTTATTTTTTGCCATCTTCGAAATATTTCAAATTATGTTCTGCTCAACAGATTATTGATAGCTGGAGGGTAAACCATTTTGTGCAAATAATGAAATTCTAAGAGGAGGTAAATAAAAGTACCTTTCGCTTTATCTGAAAAAATAGGTGAGTCCTTACTCGATATTTAAGTAAATTGCATTGATGTTCCAAACTACTATCGAAGGAGAAAAGGTAGATCGGCGAATTTTTAAGCATTCATATGAACTCCTTCCGAAGCTCCATAAGGTTCTGTAATATATATTTTTGCTAATTATATATTTGACTGCAACAATAATTCATAAAAATTGGTTAAATGTAATCGTTTAGCTACTGCGGCCAGTCAGCTTTAACTTCAGCGTTCTACTTCTTTTGCCCCGATAGTAGCTCTTTATGAGCGGTATAACTAAACTATAGGTTAAAAATAAAATAAGAATATGTAACATTTTAAATTAATTCTGTAGTATGGGTGATCTCAGGTAGGTGCTATTTTTTAGAGGCGATTTTTAGTTTTATTATGCCTAATTTATGTTAAATTTGACTCCAATATGAGATGGTTAGTTCCATGTGGAGTTCTTTATGATAATATATAAATTGTTTCTTTTTTTTTTGGAAATGACGGTTTTTGCGAGAGGTATGCCTGAGTATTTTTCTTCCACTAACCTTTAACGATGTTGTAATAATTGAAAATATTTCAGAAAAACTGGAAAATTAATTTTCCAATCATATTTATAATCCATTCAATAGTCACTGGCTCTTCTTTTTGGAACTTCGCATTGTTATTAAAATGTTTGCCATAAATGACGTACCGCACAATTGTCATGATCGACTCACCTAGGATAATGATGTAATGAGTACTGAGACTGGTCAAGCTACTAACGGTGAAAAAATACATACTTGCCCGTTGCATTTTAATTTATTCGTTATTAAAATATGTATAAAGAGAAATGTTTTTTTCTACATCAGAGATCTTTACGTGTTTGTTTTTGTATAATTTCAAGCCATTACTGAAATTAAGGTATATTAATGTTGTTCAAGTTATGTTCAGGGTCCGTTTGAGGCTTTAGTTACCCGTAAAACGGCGTTCCAACCTAAAATCCTACGGGACTTCAACCTAATGATTTGCATTATTCATACGGAGTTTCGCCTTGAATGAATCATAATGCTGGTTGAATGAATATTTCATCATGCTTGAAAATATTTAATGAAAGCTTATGAAAGTAAAATTGGTGTCTTCCTCGTTGGTTTAAATTTTTAATGAATAAATAAGTCTTCATTATATTGAATTCCTAGACGCAAACCTTTATTTTTCAATTATTTCCTTTTAATTCCTCTATAACTGTTTCATAAGCTGAAGGATAGGATTCTTTAATGGAAAAAAATGAGAGCGCGGTAATATTCCTGGCAGAGAGCATGCACCTGACCGGTTTAGTAAACGCACCATTTTCATGTTAACCGCTCTCTTTAGGGAGTGCGTGCCAAAACCTGTTGGGTAATTCATATTACGTGTAATGTTACAACTGTCTTATCTGTCCATTCAGGTCTAAATTCTACAAACTGAAGCCGAAAGAAGTGAAAATGACTCCGGTTTTCTGTTAACTGTGTTGTGCAATGATTGAAATGTTAGCCTTGATCGTACTATCTTCGCTTTTCGTGAGTTCAATGAGCAGATATCGATTCTAGCGAGTGAATGGAGATGAAATTTCCCAATGTTTGCCTCTTAAAATTCATTATTTGCCCAAGTAATGTACCTCGGATATCGGGCTAAACATGGCGTGTTTGTATGATCTTGAGGAGTTGGTAATTAAAGTATCCTTGTTGTCTCGGTTAAAAACCGTGTCAGATGTGTGCCGGCACAGAAATATTTAAGTTAGGATCGTTGGAAATTTTGACAGTGTTTTTATAAACTCGATGTGTTGTCAGTCACCTTGTCCGGGTCAAATCTTGCAACTTAATTTTAACCCACTTTCCGATTAGCTTACAAGGTGGAAACTTCAGCATAACTGGAAACCAGATTAAAATGCTATATTTAAACAATTTATTATGATCGGAACAGTATTTCGATTTTATTCAGAATTTAAAATTAAATTCGGAGATGGGTTCAAAAGATTTCCACCGAAATCCCATGGCGGTGCTTTGATCATTAAAAGAAATATTATATCATAACAAATTTGTTTACATAAGTATGTATTGACAACTTGCCTTGGAATAACCTGATTTTTTCATAAAAAAATAATTTTATATTGCTACTTCGTATTTAACGTGAACCGGCCTTCCAATATTAGAACAAATCAAACCTTCGCGTTGTAGCAGTATACAGTAGTGGTTGAAAACAGAAATATGGTAGAGTTTGAGTGTGGGGTCTCTTTTATCCCCTGGGCGGCTTGAGATTAACGACGAATTTGTAGATGGATGGAGCCATACCACGTATATAAGCACTCTTTGTTAATAATATCTTCTGGCGTGCAAAAACTGCACCAAAAGAACCGATTGTTTCTTATACAATGATGCTGAAAATATTTGAAATGATACTTTCCGTAATCACTAATGCAGTTACATTTTCTTTTATATACAGTATTTTCAAACCGGGAGTTCTTCGAATTCCACTAACACTTTTCATTTAATATCTGTTTACGTACATTTTTTACCTGTTGGCAGTATTTCCAAGTTTTGTTAATTTATTTTAGCACAGAATACAGTTTACAGCAGTTTCTTTGACCCTTTAGAATACAATTTCTCTAGCAGTTCGTCCTCATTCCAATGCCGTATTGGAATCTGCCTCTATTTGTTATCACCTACGGACCTCGCAATTTGAATTTTTTTGTGTAATTTTTTTCCTGAATTTTTGATGCCAAGTATTATGGGCATGTATCACAGGTGGATGGATGCCAGAGTCCCCTAGCGTGGAATATGGAAGCATTAGGCATCGCGCGGCCGTTTAGGCAGGGCTATTAGAGTGAGTCCCACGCCGCGCCTTGCTGAGAAGCGGTCGCGCCAATTAGTGGAGTTTGGAAACTAATCCGAGATCAACTCTCCTCGGTAATATTATTCCGTGAGCGGCTTCATTAAGTGCAACGGAGGCTTAAGGGGGTTTCTCACGGGGGTGGGAAGGGATTTAAAGGAGGATATGTGAAGGGGGAGGAGGGGTCTTAAAGGTGGGGATGTGAATCTCAAGTGGAAGTTCTTGTGGGGAGGTCCGGAATTTCGTATGAGAACGGTCGGTGGTGGGGAACTGTGTGTTGGGAGGACTGGATGAAGACGTTTTGGAGCACGATGGAGCGGACTGAAGTGAGTATTGCGGATATCCATACCCGCCCTGCATATTACCCCCGAGGTTTATCCCTTGCGGAAGAGGGTGTGTACCTCAAGGCAGTGACAGTGCACCCAAAGCCTTCTCGGTGTGGGAAAACGTAGAGAGATTTGGGCATAAGCGTAAGATAAGCATGTATTTTCTCACGTTTTTTACTTATAAAATATTCAAAGTGAAGAGATAGCATACATAGGAAAGGATTAACTGATAAGAGAGTTCGATGGAGGTTTGAGTCAAACGAATCCTAAGCTTGCTGACTCAATGGTGATGAATACGGGGAAAGCCTTTCCTGCCGAAATAGTCTTGAATCAGCACGGTGAGGAACCTGTAAGTTTTCGATTTTCAAGGCCTTGATTGCATTTTCACGCGCCACGTTTTTCCGAAGATCGGTGGAACAATTAATGACAAGATAATTAATTTTACGATGAAAATATTGCAAAATTCCATTTTCGTTTGCTCTAGAGAATAAAAAATGATACTTATGTACATTTAGCGCACACAAAAAGCGATGTTATTTCGACGAGGCTCATATTTTATTCATTACTTAACACTTGAAACGCAACTTAAATTAGACGTAAAGGGATAGATAAAAAGATTGCTATATTGCGCTCAACATGAATAACCTACCTTGTGGTAGCTTTTAGCATTCGTATTGGAGAAATCATAAATACCCAAATTCCCCAGAATAATGAAAATTCGTCGATCAAGTGCCAATGGAAATCTGGTTGTGGAATGCCTTGGAGGGGACACTCGTAGAAGCTAAGCCTTTTCTGGCAATGATATACGCTTCATAATATGCATATGAAAACTATTTACATACGGTGATTGGTACTTGAAAACTGGTATTAACCTGGTAAAGTTTTCATTTATATATTTAATTTTCACATTTTGTCATGTTCGGTGGGCAAGTGAAGATTATTTTGTACTTGAAAAACACACGGAGATAAGGTTATCTTTATTTTGACACGCTAAAAATAAGAATCTATATAATATGACTAATAAAAATTAAAAAAAAAATACTTTGTATATGTTTTACCCTTGTTTTATTCCACCATTTAAATTTTTATTCTAATTCCTCCATTTAAAAACTTAAGAATGAACTGACATTATATTTGATCTAATGCCATCTAGTCATTTACAGTATCTCTCTTGACTTCAAATATATGTTCAATGTATTACTTGTTTCTGTGGACTTCCACACCTACAGGTAATGTGACATATCCTGTCATATGTGACATTTGTGGGCCTCAATATCAAGAGGAACGTCATTCCAATTGTTTGCAAAATTAACGTTACACTTTACTAAAAACAGTGAACACTTACATAGAAAAGTGCCAATCACAACATGTTTCATTTAACATATCAATATTTAATATAGTGATAAGGTATTCTATTATCTCTCTTGTACAACGTAAAAATAGGAAATGAAATGGTCTAATGAAGGGAATAGTCTGGGACCTCTTAGCATTTCAATCTGGCCCTGAATATCTTCCATCATCAGCGCCACGATATATTTCAAATGATATGTTAGCATAGAGACTCTTCAATGGAGAGTCTCCATGTCATTTTTAAGGCTAAAAGTAATAAAAAATTTTACCTTCACTCTCGCATTTTTAACGTTGCGGGTTATTTCAATGTACCTACACTATAACTGAAGAATTGAAATCAGAATTAAATTTCACATTTAAGCTTTATATCACCGTGTTTTTTAAGGAGTGGGACTGCAGAAAACTTGCCCTCGTTTTTCCCAAACCACTTAATTCATGTCCAAGAAGTGGAATCAGGCAGTAAGTATATATGTATTTGTGTGGGTGTCCAACTCCGTCCGCTGTTGTTCCGAAAAAGTTATCCTTGCGTATATTGTTCGTTTCGGACTCATAAAAGGCATATTCGCATTATCATAAGTGTTTGGCTTGGGAGAAGATGAAGAATCGGAAGATGTTATCTTTGGAAGGATGAGTTGAAGGAAAAGGGGGTTAGGTTGAATATGAGCGAGTCTCATTTGAAAGCAATTTGTGAGTCCCAACCAACTTTCGTGGAGTGCCCCTAGGAAGAACTTTTTAATGCTTAGAGAGAGAGGAAAAAAACGGAGAAGATGGGACAATTGGTCTGAAGTACAGCGTAGGGTACCGCATCAGTGGCTCAGAGTGCAGATTTGGATGCTGCAAGCAAAACAAAAAAAAATAAAAATAAAAAATCTTTTCTCCTCATCTTAATTTGAAATAACGGAAAGTTGAGATTACTTTTTGTTCCTCCCAGATATGCCAGCATGCAAACACTTTTCAAATAAAGCGTTGAGGGTAGTTTTGATGAAACATATTATTATGGCATGATGTGGTTTTTATTTTAATCGTTTAAAAAAGTTTTCCTTCCAGGAAAAACCTTTGCGAGCCAAAGCAGCCCTTTAACATCAGTGATTTTGCTTGAGTCAGTAATGTATTAACAGCATGAGCTGAAGCACTCATTTTTTCCAAGTGTTTAGCTGCACTAAATTGTCTCCTGATGTGTGCCTTGGCAAAATGTCCTCCTTGGTAAAGCTCTGATATGTTTATAGATTGATCTGCCTATAGTTACGGAAAACTTTTTTAATGTCAAATGTTATTAAGAGGTCACGTTTAGTTATTTCTTTTTATTTTCGAATAAATCCAAGGGCAATAGCTTATTAAATATTATCAATGTTTAACATCAATTTTATCTTTAATACAATTTTTTGGACTCAATTTGTTGAGAAACTCACGTTTTTTTAGTCTTGCGTAGAAAATGATTACTATGCATAAATTATCGCTTTCACGACATCCACAATATTTTTGAGTTCATCGAAGAACATCAGTGATAGAAATAGTCGTCACCCATTATTCTTGATTTTTATATTCATAGAATTCCTATTAAAAATCAAATTTCTCAAGTTATACCTGTTGAAATTCTCTGGCAGTTGAAAGATATACATAGCAATATTTTTCTTTACTTGACATATAATATAACGAATAATTTTGTGATTTGAATTTAAAGACAGTATTTAACGCCCATTACGATGCAAATTCAAGGAATAAATGTTCCAAAATGATTCATAGTTTTTTTCAATAGGTGGGAGTAACGAAGTACTGTTGTCTATTGGGATCTGTGAACAGGCATTCCTATTCTCCTATGGGCATAGCATCTACATCACCAGAATGACTTCATTGCATTTCTCTCTTAGTGCATTCCTCTGCCTCTTTTAAGGCAATTTTTATAGCAATAAATTATTTATTTCGGTTCCATATAACGCTATTTATATCGTGTATATTTTCCTTCTCTTATACTTCTATCGTGTTGACTTAAATTTTATTCCCAGTTTTTTTTACTGTAGAAGAAATGTTATTTACTCTGCTTAAACTCTTGTAGTTTTTTCACGACAAATACAATCAAATTAATGATAATATTGTGAGTAACAAATATAATGGAACAATAATTTCTCAACAGTGTTCCCGATGTTCATTATTTTTGCTCTTACCGATTTTTCCGAGAAAAACCATAGCCTTAGGTTTTTTCTCTGTATAACCACTCTCTGCCAAACTTAAATGTTAACACAAACATTTAAAAATATATTTACTGATACGTTATGATTCAATGAGTGTAGTTTCATACACATATTGAAGTACGTATTATGTAGACGCTTCGTCTCTTTATTTTTTAGTACCGTAGCATATTTTCTATTCCTAAGTCAATAGGGTAAACTACCCAGTTATTGGCACTTTAAGGACCTTGACGAAGAAAATTAACTCTTGTGACCGTTGTATCACAGCTTCAGTTTATTTATAACTTGCCTTAGATCTGAGAGACATATTGCTTTAGTATTCCCATGTGAGCGATTTATATTATGCATACAACTATTTACTAAAAATAATTGTTTAAAAAGTCCAATAATCCCAGTTATTGGCACCCTTTATCCAGTTATTGGCACACTGTTTTCCAGTTATTGGCACAACAGATTTTCATGCACTGCTTAGCATATTTTCTTTTAAGTTATAATATATTAAATAAATATAGCCTTTTTCAGCTACTGAATCGATCATTATCTTACCTGTAAGTATATTAAAACAGTGAGAGGTGGTAAAATATCTATAATGAAAATCCAATGATGTGACTTTAAAATTTTACGTTTTAATGATTTTACGCTCAAAACAAATTATTTTTCGACTGGAAAAGTAAAAATTTACATGTTTATTATGTATTTAGATTAATATTTGTTTTGTCTCTTCCAAATATCTATAAATCACTTTGGGAAGTGCTGACACTGCTTCTTAACGCTCTCTTCTTTTGCTTAGTCCACCTACAATTTAGTGAAATAAATATCCATGTCTAAAGAGGTCGATAGAGACTACTACAGTTTTAAGGCAGACACCGGACAGATTTTAACCAATATCAGTAGATTCCGTTTCATAGGTCCACCGATTACTTGGGGCAGCCGCTTAATAGGGGCAGATCTTGACTGTATTGGGCCATGAGTCGGCGACATAGACTCTATACTCGCGACGAAATTAAAATTTTTTGTTTTCAGAATACTATTTTTTTATATTGTCCTCATATGATTTACTCTTAAATTTCACAAATGTTCCTATTCTTGCCCTATTTTGAAAGCTGTTGTTGTTATATTATCCGCGAGAGGATCGGACTTTTCTGTAATAGGACTTAGTGAAAGACATTCATTCAACGTCGCCCGAGGCAGTGAAAAATATTTTTAGCAAAAATGTTTTAAATCTTAAAAATGATAATAAATTAACTAAACTAAGTGATTTATTAATCAAATTAATAGTTAAATAAACCTATGTTGCATTATAAACATTCTTTACCCTTCTCTCTACCATTTAAAAGTTTTTTATGCCCATATACAAGAGAGCTCGCCTAATTGGGGCAGCCGCTTAGGTGGGGCAAAGTGCACGAGTCCCGATATGTCCCAACTAACCGGAATATACTGTATTTTTGTCACCCTCGCAAGAGGTTCTAGGATCGAACAGTGCGAAGGACCCCATTTTCGTCGCGGCAGTCGGTATATTAGGCTCCCAATGAGACCGCAGCCCTCTTCGGTGACCTCCATCTACGGGTGAAAGGATGGAAGGGCCGCTGTCCTGCAAACTCTCTCGAAGCAAGCAGCGAGACGAAAATAACCCTACCTGACCGGAGAACCATTCCAATCCGTTCTCGCATGCTTCTGACCGTAAATGGGACCTTGGAGAAAGCGGAAGCTCGCCAACACAATTAGGTTGGAAATCGATGCTTTATCCCACCTTTTTCTTCCCAATCTCCCTTGCGACCCTTCCATAGATTGGCTTGGGTTCTTAGACTGCCCTTGACGCAGAATAGACCGGTAAAAACTTCAGTGAACAATGTAAGCATACCAGGACTAGCCACGGTGATATCTTTACGGAGTCACCCGCAATGCACAAATTGTACTACGAAAATCCACTTTTAAAAGATCGTAAACTATGTCAGGTTCACTATTATATTAATACGGGGACGACCCAGGTTTCGTAGCGTCGTTATATCTTCAGGTGGACTACGTTACGAAACCCGGGTCGTAACCCATATCAATATTATAGCGAATCTGACAAAGTTTTACTCCTTAATTTCCAATATGGAGAGGTTTCACAAAGTCTGAAGTTATCAGTTATAGAAAAAAAGCATTCGCCTCGACCAGGATTCGAACCCAGTCCCCCGATTTCCGGTCGAGCGCTTTACGAGAATGATGCCTCAGAAGCTTAACTGGCTAAAGCACTTGACCGCAAATCGGGGGACCCGGGTTCGAATCCTGGTCAAGACGAATGATTTTTTCTTTGTGGATTTTTCGCACAATTTGAGCATTACGGGGGTCTCTGTAAAGATATCACCGTGGCTTGTCCCGGTGTACTTAAATAAGTCAAGAGTGACCGTCTCTATGTGGCCAAAGTTTGGTATTTGCTCTCCGTTTCTGGCGCTGGGCGCATGATTTGGACTGCTTGATATGCTCAGCAATCTATTCTACCTTGTTCCGTATAGTCCTCCAACTTTCACAGGGTATAGTGACGCCTCGGTAGCTTAATTGAGTAAAGTACTCGACCGGATATTTGGGGATCCGGGATCGAATCCCTGTCAAGGCGAATCATATTTTTCTCTGTGGATTTTTCGCACAATGCAGTGAACATAATCATTCATTTTTTTATTTAAGAACTTGTCATCACGAAGGTTACTTTACAATTATGGTGGAAAAAACATGCAATGAGTCCTCCAAGTCCGATTTTATTCACACGTTTAATATATTTAATGGGGGTCAAATTAGTTTTCATCTTTTACGTAATAGTGTATTTCTGGGAACCGCAGCTTTTATGTGCCGCTGCTATTGTTAAAAGAGTTAACAATATACTATTTGGTTTTTATGTTTTATTTTCCTCAGTGTCATCGTAAATTGGGCAACATGTAATCCTAAATACATTTATAAAACATTGATTTTATTTTCAAGATGTGAAGAACTTAGCCACAAATTCGAACAGCGACATCACTTGGCGTTCCTTAATGTGGCACCATCTGGTCCTGTAAGAGAAGTGTTCCTTCAATCATAGCTGTGACCGTGTATCAATCGTGCAATGTGATGAAGTGCTTTTTACAATGGTTAATACCTCAATAGCTTGCTATGAATTAAATAAATTTGCGCTTTTCTCAAATAGTTACTATTCCAAGTCGACTTACGCCTCTTTAAATGTTACCTCGAGTTTACAGATCCAAAGTTACGCCAACTAAAGCAAAACTAAGTTGTTATGAACGAGGCCAAAGTGTGCCCTGCCTGCGCTGGGGGTTGAGTTTGTTTCATTAATATTTTTCCGCTGAGCGTGCCCGCCAAATGACGCACTTCTTCCCCTTGCTCGCGTTGGCGTGCGCGTGGCGAATATAAAAAACGGTCGTGTGTTTGAGCCGGAAAGTTATCACTGGAATTAATCTGGCCTCCTCCTCTCTTCTCGTAAAACGAAGAAAAATACGAAAGTTTTCCGGGAATAAAGTAAGAGTGGGAATGGGTGTAAGAGCAATTGGGGTGCATCTGCTTTTATTCCCCTCCTCCCCTGTCTTGTGATTAAGTGATAAATGGTTCTGTGTGTGAGAAGACGATTACTCGAGTAATTGTTGCTGCTGGTGCCATAAGATTCATGAGCTCTTGCTAATCGCTTACTGCCTCTTCAGGCATTATGTCAGGTACTCAGTCTTCCCGGCTGGTAATATGGCCCATGAACACTTCATGGCACAGATTTTCGTTAAAATCAGTGCACAGAAAATCTTAGTACTCGGTAAATACGTTGGTTCCGGTCGAAAATTAAGTGAAATGAGCCTAAACGAAAGTTAAATTAAAATAACAGTTATTCGGCTTCCTTATAATTTTTGATCGGGTGATCGCGGATGTTGAGGTAGTACATTTAAAATTGGGGTGAAGATAATTTTAAAATGCATTGAAAAATTAAAGAAGTGAAAAACATAACTATGCTACGCATCGACAAATTGCAGGTATTGCTTTGTAACCCTGTATTTTCTATCCAAAACCAGTTTTCTTCGAAAAATATCGTATTTGCCTCAAAGTATTGATTGAAGTCTACGGAAAATGTGCGGGTTTTTCCTTCAGTTAATTTGTGATTGACGAAAATGTTAGTCAAAAATTTAATACTGGATATACTCCGTGGGCTTGTACCCTATCCATTAGAGCATGCATACCCCAATGATTCATTAAATGGAAATTGACAAATCTGTCATTGATTTGCGTTAATCTACGGAGGGATTTTTATTTGGTTTAATATGGAATATAAGAAAGTTGAGCAAGAGAAGGAAAGAAACGGTAAAAAAGTTTAAAAAATTACTCTACTGCATGTATTTGAATTCCAATTTCAAACTTTGAGACCTCTGGTTTTGACGTTTAGCCAATTACTGAAAGATAATAATGTTTTTGTATTAAAGATTTTGTAGTGAAGAGTGGCTCTCTTTTCATAGTCATCGTGTTTCTTTTAAAAACGTGCTCGTTTTGGATTGACAACAGAATTTTCTAATGATTGATCAATTAGTCCACTCGGTATACTATAACTTAGGGCTGGATGGCAATACTTGGTAGAACTTGGTAACAGGAAGCTTAATAAAAGATACACTGCTGTATTTTTCACAGAAGTTTAATTAACCGACCCAGGTTTCGAAATTACACTACGTCATTTTCAAAGGTTTCACCTGGGACGGTTAAGTAAACTTCTGTGGAACATGCAACAGTGTATCTTGTATTATGCTTCAAATAAACTTAAATCTTTAAAAATTAATGTACTGCGCAGTTTTTGATGGCACACAAATCATTTTCAAGGTTTTTAGTTTCCCCTGATGGGGTCCACTTATCCCAAAAATCGCAATTTATGTATATAAATCAGTGAATTGAAGGGAAAGATAGATATTAAAAAAACAGTCTTCCTTATTCATACACTCTCCCTTAGAATAAAAGTGAAGAAATATTGAAGTTTCCTCACAATTTTCATGAGTTGATGACGTCATTGGATATTTGGCTCACTAACGCGATCACTCCAACCGTGACGAGAAGAATCGCTCACCAGAGTGCTACTGATATAGAACCAAGTGAGACGGATGCGCAATGCTAACGAGTAGTGGAGAAGCAATTAGCCGTGTGGCAAGAGTTAGTGACGTCACGAACTAATCCATGAAAGGCTTAAGCCGGTCTATTATTAGGTGCGGGTAGCTTTAGAAGTTGACTACGGATCTAATAATATAAAAACTACCGGCCTTTAAATTTTAAACCTGTGTGGGCAATATTAAAGATTTGGGTATATTACAGAAGTCCAGAGAGGGTATTAATTTACCGCTTAAAGTCTACCCACTACAGTAACATCAAGAACTGCATTCAATAATGATTTAAAAATTTCCGAACTTTTTTCAAGCGTAAAGTCGTATCTTCGTTAAATTTATCCTTTAATAACTATACCTTTCATATTTTATTTTACGCATTAACAATAAAATTTGACAATTTTTGTATACGAATCAACATCCGCGCCTAAAATGGATTTTAAGTTTAGATTCTGCTAGTCCCAAAAGTGTATTTTTTATGTCGTGCTGCACCTTAAGTTTCTGCATGATGTTTTCTTATTTGTCTTACTTCTTCTGGAGAATTAATTGAAATTGAATTAAAAGTCTAGGTGCGGGTAGCTTTAGAAGTTGACTACGGATCTAATAATATAAAAACTACCGGCCTTTAAATTTTAAACCTGTGTGGGCAATATTAAAGATTTGGGTATATTACAGAAGTCCAGAAAGGGTATTAATTTACCGCTTAAAGTCTACCCACTACAGTAACATCAAGAACTGCATTCGATAATGATTTAAAAATTTCCGAGCTTTTTGCAAGCGTTAAGTCTTATCTTAGATGAATTTATCCTTTAATTACTATACCTTCCATATTTTATTGTACGCATTGATAATAAAATATGACAATTTTTGTATACGAATAAACAATCCCCGCCTAAAATGGATTTTAAGTTTAGATTATGGTAGTCCCAATAGTGGCTTTTTTATGTCGTGCTGCACCTTAAGTTTCTGAATGATGTTTTCTTATTTGTCTCACTTCTTCTGACAGGGGCATTTGGCAGGAGGGGAAAGGAGATTAACGTAAGTCAAAAGAGAGCCTAGCGCGGATGAATGAGTTGGTAGATTTTGAAATATGGTTTGTAGTCACGTATAGGTCTAACATTCTGAATCCAATAGCGAGGTGGAATGGTTTCACGCTGGCACGGTGACAAAAATGCCGATCATTGTTCACCGAGTCCTCCTCACATCAGGAGATCTCTTTCTTCGTGTGAAATTTGCGCGGTCTTGACTGAAAAATGAGATTATATCGTGATTTCAGCCTCACTACCTGATTGTCTGTGAGACAATTCTTGAAAAGAGCTTTTGTTACCGCATGTATTATTGCAATCTGGGAAGTTGTACGGCAAGAGGTTGATATGTCGAATTTTTTATTGCAATCTTATTGTTTGAAGCAAATCCGTAACCGCAATTCAGGAGCAGAATTAGGTGGATATAAGAAAAAGACGAAATTAGGGTGAAAAAACCCATCTTACCTATTCAGCCTTTCCGTCGCTGAAGCTAAAACAAGAAAAAAGTTTTCTTACCTTCCCACTTTTCATGAGATGGTGATGTGGTTGGAGCTATGGTTCATATACTCGTTCATTGTGAAATTGTGGGAAGGAACCGCACAAATGAGTGTAAGCAAACGTAAACTATATGAGGTCCATGATTGGGGAGTAGGGAGAAGTGGTCCCCCGCTCGACATGAGTTTGTGACGTCATCAATTATTTTTGCATAAGATTCTAGTTGTTCGAATGCAAAACTATGGATCGAAAACGGGAAAAGTAACTTCTGTTTTTTTCTCAAGCCAAAATTGACGGTGCAAAAGAAACTAAAAAGTGTAATCGAAAATAAAATATTTTATCTCACTTATCTGAAAATGGGTCTAGACAGTCAATTTTGCGTGGAAAACTGCTGGAGATGTAGGCCATGGATAAAAAGTGTAAAATTTATCTCTCTTCACACATCAAACTCCATAGAAATACAAGAAAATTGCTGAAACTACCTTAAAAATCAACAATCGCCCTCATAGGCAGTGTAATCTTATTTTGAAAAGAAAAGGATGCTTCGAAAATTTTATCGGTTCCTCCTCCACTGGTTGAGCAAATTTGAACTTGTCTAGGAAATAAATGAGATATGAAATGGCTGCATGCAGTTTCAAACCGTGAGAGAGGTCATTGTGTTTTTAAGGAAAAATAAATACCTATGCATTATTGCCTGTTTGATATTGACTGATTTTATATGAGTGCCTGATAGCACTGTTTGATCATACTCCACAGAGGATTGCTCATATATTATTTAAGTCTTCGGTTTGTTCCGTTTGTTACGGTTCATTGACTTGCTACTTTATTGTGGTATTATTCACATAAATGCAAATGGCCATGCATGCAAATACGAATGAAACAACTGAACGCCGGAAGTAGGCATTCCAATAACGGGATTTATTTAGTTATAGTTCCGGGAATCCCTTCCGTATTTGCTGAAACCAATACACACTACGTACCTATTGATCCGATTTGCATATCCTCCCTAATACCTTTAATGCGGAGCCATTTTCACGTCAAATTTACATTGCGATATTGTGACATGGATAATAACGAGTGAATCTGGAATGACCGTACTTCATGGGTACGGGTAATATCTCCCGGTTGCAAATAGGAACTTAACTCTTCTGAATTGAATCGAACTATTTGCACCGTTATTTACAACTTGATATCCGTATCCGAGTGTTATCTCTTTGGCTTCCGTGAGCACATACACGGTTTAATCAACGACATAAAAGGATTAGTAGACGCGATAATGATTTTATTTGCATTTAAATGCAAGGCGGTTCTCATTTATTCCAAATTTATTTCTAGCTTTGGAAATAATTTAACGTGGATCTTTGATGAGGAACATTCCATGCAGAATTTTGAACAGACAGGCTAAGTTATACCCCTATTGGCTAAACTTTCCGTGATAGGAATTTAAAATCTAGCGTATAATTTTCACACAAATTACCGTATCCTTTAAATAATTTTTTGGAAAAACCGGTTCAATTTTTTTGGCAACTTAGTCCTTGTTCTGTGAAAGTTTCATTTTGATTCAATACTTTCTGATAAGCATTCTGTAATTATCATTGAATACGGGCGATAAATCTCATTCTTGGTTCTTGTTGAACCGAGAAAATTTAGTTTCTAGTTAAACATAAAACTATCAAAATTACGAATTTAAGTATACCGGGACTAGCCACGGTGATAACTTTTACGGGAGTCACCCGCAACGCACAATTGTGCGAAAAATCCACAGAGAAAAAAATCATTCGCCTTGACCGGGATTCGAACCCGGATCCCTCGATTTCCGGCCGAGTGCTTTAGCCAGTTAAGCTACGATTAAAATTGCATTTATTTTCAAGATGGATGTACAGAGTTATTTCAAAGTTCATTTGGTTATTTTTCAAGACCAAAAAAAAAACATTAAAAAAAAAAACATTAGAACAATTAGAACATTTTGAAGAGTGCTGTTGACTTTCGGTAGTCTATTGCTCAAGGTCCTCTCCGCATACAGCTGTCACTGCCCTGGTGTGCTCCCACATCAAAGAGTACGCCGAGCAATCAGGGCGACGTCCAGTCACTTCACTCACTCCCTCGCCTTCAAGAGTCGCAGGAGCCAGGGTCGTGTAGACGGTGGAGCGCCGCGGAGGGGAAGGTTGCTGAGCAGCATTGAGAGACCCCCGCCCACATCCCCACCATGCAGTCTTAGATAAACAAATTTGGATATCAATGTGGAAAGGATTTTGTTTTTATAGGAAGGGAAAAGTCGAAAATTGAGGGAAATAAGCCTATCGTCACTATCTGGACCGGCACCGAAAGTGTCCCAAGTTCTGAGGATTCTCCTTAAGACTAGCCATTCCATAGGGGGTTCATTGCAGCCAAGAATATGATGGCTGTTGGTGTCCTCTTGCCCACACAGTGGGCAGTTTGGGGATGCGGCAAGACGCATACGGTGGAGGTGTTGTCTTATAGGCAACAGGTCGGCTATCACGCAGTACATCGTACTAATGAGTCTAGCATCTTTCCCACTATCAGCCCAGTTCCGCCACGAATTAGACGGTGGACGAGTAAAGTGCGGGTATTTAATTCCCAATGCTCTCTCGTAAATAATTTTCGTAGTAAATGATTCCCCCGCACGAAGAATTTCGACTAACTTTTTAATGTTTGTAGAGGCTTTTCGGAAAGTAATGAGATTATCAGCTTTTGCCCATGCATTTTTCATTAAGGTTTTCCTCGGATTGTCCGATCCCGCGAGAATTCGTATGTGTGTCTTCGCTAGCAGTATATCGCATTTTAACGCTACGTCCGTCAAGTTTAGCCCTCCGCGATCAAACGGACCGTAGAGCTGCGAGCGGGAGACCTTCCGCATATGTTTATACCAAATCATAGCGTTCGTAGATTTTACTATGATGGCATGAGTCTTGTTGGGGAGGGGCCAAACGTGAGCCATATACCATATCTTGGGCGTTATTACCTGCTCAACTGCGCGGACACGGCCCGTGAGAGGCAGCGAGCTGAGTGTGTACATTCCCACTCCTTGACGTACGGCCCGCTCCACCACTTCCCAGTTTCGAGTGAGCATATCTTCTGGATTAGCGCCCCACCATAGGCCTAATATCTTCACAAATGGAGACACCTCCGCCCAGGGTGCTGGCAATACTGGTCGTGGCCCGCTGATATGGAGGAATTTTGATTTTTTCTCATTGATGATTAACCCGCCGGATTGATATCTTTGAATTATCTCTTTTGCAGTCACCAGCTGCTCGTCTGAATTTACAAATATGCTGATGTCATCAGCATATAGAATAGCTGTATGACGAAAACCTCCACACGTGATGCCTATGTTCGCTGCTTCTAGTGTGCGAATGACCGGGTCCATCGCAATGGCGAATAATAGCATAGATAGCGGACAACCCTGTCTCACGGAATTCCTTATTTCAACAACGGGGGTGAGGGCATTGTTTATTTTAATTCTGGCATTCACGTTTGAATATAGGGTGCTGATGAACCCAATGAATTTATCAGGAAAGAGCATGCGTTTCATTATTTCAATAATATATGGAACGCGAACAAAATCAAAGGCCTTCTTGAGGTCTACAGCAAGTATGGAGCAAGGGTCTTTTTCCATTTCGGATGCGGATAGAATTATGTCTCGGATGAGTAAGGTGGCATCTATTATGTTTCGTTGCCTTGAGATGGCAAATTGTAACGGAGACAAAACATGGTCCGTAACTTCGATCATGCGGTTTTTAAGCACATGCGCCAATATTTTATAGTCGCTGTTGAGGAGCGCTATCGGCCTGTAGTCGAGGAATGATTTTGGGCGCCCCGACTTTGGAAGGAGGCTAATGACGGCGCATCTTTGGCTCGGAGTCAAAGTTCCATCAGTCAATGACTGATTGAGAACATTTTTTAATGTTTTCCCAAGTATATTCCAAAAAGTTACATAGAATTCAAAGGGTAATCCATCCATGCCTGGCGCTTTTCCTTTTGGTAGCGATTTTATTACGGCATCGAGCTCCTCCTCAGCGATGCCGCCGGTGAGTGTGTCTTGCGCTTCGAGCGGGAGGGTTGGAAGATTTGGCAAAGGGGGCATGTCCGCCTCACTCCAAGGGGGGTAGCGTTGGAAGGTGTTCGTGAGGTGTGCGGTGGCTTCCCGGAGAAGGCCATCTTTGTTGTTTGAGAGGCGAGGCGAGTGTGTCTGGGTTTGTTGTAATCTTACAGTGCGTTGGAGGTCAGCAAGTGTAAGGGGACCCCATGTGTCGGGGTTTAATTCCCGCTGCCAGCACCGTGGGGCATATTTTCTTAGTTCTAAATTAAAAATAGCTGTTTTCAATGACGTAGCAAGTTTTTGAAAGGTAGCATGTTTTTCTGGTGCTTGCATCAGGTCATTCAATGCACTTCTATAAAAAAAAAGTGTGAAATTGATCTCCTTCGACCTTTGCCTCTGTAGTTTCTTTATGTAACTCGCTATTTTAGGTTTGAAGACCTTTTCCCACCAATTCGTGATGTCTGTCATGGGGCGGATGGAGGATATTAGGCCTGTGATTCGATCTCCAATGGCTAATCGAATGTTTTCTTCCCCAAGGATGCCTACATCCATTCTCCAATATGGAGAGGGGGGATGCCGCGCAGTACAAGGCGTATCAGTGAGGTTAAGGTCGAGCACTAGAGCGCAGTGATCCGAGGTGCTTACAGGTAGAGTTTGGATGGAAATGAATAGGGGTTTGATGGAAGAGGATAGGAAGAAATAGTCAATTCGAGTGCGAGACTTGCGTCCTGCTCTCGTGAAAGGGGCGGGGCGGGCGTCGGGAAGGAGAGAGGCGTCAGAGGCACGCGTGCTTTGGATGAGCCGCGCGAGAGAGTGGCTCGGCCGGTAAGTGATTTTTTCGCGGTTCGTGTCCGAGTCTTCGCGTCTGTATATCGAATTAAAATCTCCCCCCATTACAGCCTTCCCAGTGAAGGTTGTTAAGTATGACAGTAGATCGTCTTCGAAAAAACGGTCACGTGCATGTCTATTTCCTTCCCCGGATGGGGCATAAACATTGATAAAATGGGTTCCTGCGGCAACGAGTGATAAAATACGTCCTGAGGGGTGACGCCGAATGTGGTGACAGGAGATATTATTGTGGACAAGTGTGACAATACCTAGGTTAGTCCCTAGGTTATTAGAAAATATCTGAAAGTTTGGGTCCGGCCAGACAAAATCAAAAGTCGTCTCCTGCAGCAAGACGATATCAGGCTTCAAATTTTGAATAAAGGACGAGAGGAGTTTTACTTTGATCGGGTTTGAAATCCTGGCAATATTTAAAGTCAGATAGCGCATGGTGGTTGTGAGGCGGGGTGTTACTTACTCTCTTTATTTTTTTCACTTGTGTCGCCCTGGCGCCGTGGTTTCCGACGGCCTGCTTCCCCTCGCCGTTTCCCAGGTCGCCTGGGGCTCTTCGGTGCCGATGTCTCTTGTCTAAACTGCGCCCCATCCAAGGTCTCCTCATCCGCACTCGTCTCCGACGCTGTCTCGGAGACAGGGATGAAGAAACGGCTTCTGGTGACGCTTGGTCTCAGCTCGGGTGGGCAAAACAGGGAGGAGTCAGAGTTCGCATGTTGGTGCTCAGTGGACATGTCTTCAGGCGTAGGGGACAAGGAGTAGGATGTCGAAGGTGGTATTGGAAGAGAAAGGGTTTCTATGGTCGGGTTGTCGCTGATTGGGGAGAGTGAAACAGAAATGTTGATTTCCGAATCCTCAGGTGTGAGAGTCAGGGTATCAATGTCCTGTGATGCCGCAGGCTGGCTAGCGGTCTTCTCCTCCATTGTCCGGAATAGGTCCTCGCTGATGATCGTGACTTGGGGGAGTTCGGAGGCCACAATTACGCCACTATTTTCCGTCATGGCGTCTTCTTCCCGTTCGTGCTGCGTTACCGGCTTGGGAGAGCCAGGGGGGCAGTCGACTGCGGCGGGAGGGGGTGTCGAAGTGTGGGAGGGGGAAATGTCGGCCACAGCTGCAGGAGGGGGTGTCGAGGTCTCGGGGGCGTCCTGCAATGCCGAGCAAGCCTCACGCGCTTGTCGCTTCCGATCCGGGGATCCATGGTCCGATTCGGACTGTCTGGTCCAATGGGGCCTCGTGGGTAAGGCCGGAAATTCGTCTCTCGGTGCGGTCTCAAGTGCGATAAGGCCTCGTGCTGCCTCTTCCAAGGACTTTTCATCCAGAAACTGTGCAGAGGAGAGTGGGGCAGCCATTGCCTCTGCGTAACTTCTTCCGCTGGTGTTCCGTGGGCAGTTTTTCCTCTCGTGGCCGACTTGACCGCATCTTGCGCACGTACGCTTCTGTCCCTCGTATATTATGAGAGCACGTTGTCCGGAAACCTTAATAAAAGAAGGTATGTTGCTGTCTATCACCATGCGGGCTAATCTCGTACCTGTGTAGAACCTTTGCATGCGGTGGCTTCCCCATGTACTCTCCCAAATTCTTTGAACCTTTCCATATTGGGATAATTCCTTCGATATCTCCATCAATCCAATCTCAAAGGGGAGACCAATGATTTTTACTTGGACAGGTGTTCCGGCTGTGCTCTCAATGGAGCACTTAGTTCTCTCGTTTCCTCTTGATGGAAAGGGTAGACGTCTCGGTCCATCTTCCATGATTATCTGCATTCTTTCTTCGGTATGTAGTTTCACAAAAACCATTCTTCTGTTAAAACCAAATTGAATTCCATAGATATCTTCATCCACGAGGCCCAGCGTTTCCGTTAAGAAAATGTAGACCTCCAGTGGTGAGGGAAAATCGTCCTTTTCCTCCGTCGTGAGAAGAAGGGTGCTTCGTCGTTCAGTCGCCATGGTTGGGACTGGGCGCCTGAGCGGGGGCCGAAGCCGAAGGAGTGCCGGCGAACGAGGTCTCGCTCGCCGGTCGAGCTTTCGCGTTCCCGTTAAACAAGAGCTCGGTAGAAACACGTCCGTCTACGAAGGCTACCGAGGCGTCATTCTTCCCTGTGGAAATTTGTGGACTATACCGGACAAGGTGGTATGGACTGCTGAGCATATTATGCGACGAGCAGTCCAAATCGTGCGCACGGCGCCACAGCCGGAGAGTAAAGTCCGAACTTTGAACACATATAGGTGTTCTCTCTTTGACGAATTTAAGTATACCGGGACTAGCCACGGTGATAACTTTTACGGGAGTCACCCGCAATGCACAATTGTGCGAAAAATCCACAGAGAAAAAATCATTCGCCTTGACCTTGCGGGTGACTCCCGTAAAAGTTATCACCGTGGCTAGTCCCGGTATACTTAAATTCGTCAAAGAGAGAACACCTATATGTGTTCAAAGTTCGGACTTTACTCTCCGGCTGTGGCGCCGTGCGCACGATTTGGACTGCTCGTCGCATAATATGCTCAGCAGTCCCTACCACCTTGTCCGATATAGTCCACAAATTTCCACAGGGAAGAATGACGCCTCGGTAGCTTAACTGGCTAAAGCACTCGGCCGGAAATCGAGGGATCCGGGTTCGAATCTCGGTCAAGGCGAATGATTTTTTCTCTGTGGATTTTTCGCACTATCAAAATTAGTAGGGGAAATATGTTAGAGAATTTGTGACATGAAGTGAAGCATTCTTGTTCTTAGGTGAGTAGTTGCGAACGCTAATGAAGTCGTCGCCATGAAGACTTGAAGGGCTAGAAAGAATGACGATTGATTGAAAAATTTCGCTAGTCCGTCGGATTGAAAGAAGCGCCACAAACTAAACGATTATTTGGTAAAGTCTTAGTTAAAAAATAACCGCTTACAGTGGTTTCCCCCCATTTTGATGATTGCGACATGCCACGTTCCTTTCCTGTCATAAATTGTCGATGCACGCTACGAAGCAAACTCTAATATGGGACTATCCATTTTTTGTGTACTCCATCTTTGAATTTTGATGCATTGGAACAGCAGCTATGAAGATAATTTCTGTGACCTACTAATACGTACCATTATAAATTGCTTTGAGTATTTCAGTCTACATATTACTTCATTTTTATTCTGAAATGGAGGCTTTCTGAAAAATGACACATAAAGAACGGTTGTTATTTTTGAATCTGTGGAATAACCTGGGAATGCTAGAGCTATTGTTGAAGTAGTATGCTTAACTCGGAGTCCTTATTCACACGTTAATGTGACCTACTTACATTAGCTCAAAGTAAAAGTTTGATGACGGAAATTAAATAACACTCTAATAGTATGTCATGAAATTCTTATTAATTGCTGCCCTAAATTAAAAATAAGTCAATAAGCATAATTAAAAATATATGATTATTTTTATAGCAATAATTGCTCATATTATCTATATTAAATTTTTTCGGATCATTAATTTCTATATTAGATTAGGAAAAATCTTGGTTTCAAAGTTTTATATGATCCGTCAATTTCGTGAAAATGTGTGTTAACGCTTAAACGTTTAAAGGCATGTATGTTACTGGGAGACGCAGTTTCTTTAGCACAAAAAAACTTGCATTTTATAAAATGAACGGAATTTATGAAACGGATCACCTAAAATTTTACCAATGGCCGCGGGAATTAAGATACGAGAAACCAGAGTTCCAAACGATAACAATATGGTTGGGGATACTTTATTCGGGAATGGAGAAATCCGGGGATATTTGAAAAATAGGCCTTTTATATAAAATCCATCGAGAAACGTGGGAATGCTCGAATATTGCTGGAGCATTATGCCAGACGCCCCCGCATGGGAAAACATTAAAAAAATGGCTGGTCTCCATGGAAATGCGACGGAGTGGCATCGTAAAAAATTAATTTCGCAAGTGAAACCCTGGGATCGCTGCCCATAGAGAGTTTTACGGTTCTTTCTTCGTCATTTTTTTTATTTTCATGGCGAATGTCTTTCTGCATTTAGTGAAGTTTAACGACCCGAGATGCTCCTTTGCCCTTTTAACCTTTGTGTGCTCGGATATATGCGGGCAAGCCCTCTCTCTGAGGAAATGTAAGGTTTGTTGGGCGGCAGTATTCCTTTGTGTCGGGAGCGAAAACATACCTACCTTTGGTACTTGTGGGAAGGTATTTAGCGGATGGATTGAGTGTGGGACTGCAGATTTTTATCGACTGCAATTTCGTGACTTAGGAAAATTGAAAAGATTTGAGGATATAAGCGATGTCTCTTGGGAGATTATACATTCGTACTTAAATCGGCGTGCTTAAGGTAGGTATTTAGTTAGGCTCCTCAAAATCTCTCTCTAAATGGAAGTAATCTGCTGTAGGTACTCATTGCCCGTTTCTGCTTTCGTATCCGCATCTCCATAATGAATAATATTACCGAACAGTAATCGTAGAAAATTATTATCGAGTATATGTGCTGAAAACAGTGACATAGCAAGGGGGGAGGTACGGACCCCCCTCTGTAATATAAAGACACATTCCTTCATATAAGAAAATTAAAACACTGAAAAATATTGAATTTATAAAAGATTAATGGTATAAATGAAGTATTTTCGATTATAAAAGTGTTAAAATTAGTAAATAACATTATACAACATTTAGTTCCCTGTTTCTGGTACGTTTTCCCCCTGGGTTTTGGTCTCCTTCCCCTACACCGAAAAAAAATCCTAGCTGCTCCACTGGCTGAAAAATGCCAAAGTAGACAATGGCCGAATAATAAAATGTCAGAATTTGTCTCTGTTACCAAATAGTGTTTTGATGTAGGACAAATAAGGTAAATGTGTTCTCAAAACTTTTTCAAGCAAACGTGCTTTCTGCATAATTATACCTAAGCCTGATCACCAAGGTTACTAGTTACCATGTGTTTCTCAATTTAGTTATTGATACTAAAACGATAATTGAGGCAGACACTTGTTCGGGACGAATCTCCCAGAATGGAACCCAATAGTGGAATTTTTCACAGCTTTCCCTTGTTAAGTACTAGACTGGCAGTTAGTCTTCACTGGTGGGAGTAAAAGCACCGACCTTTGAGTACAGTCATTTATCGGTTGACACTAGTATGGGAACACAAATTTTTATTGAGTGCAATTGCGTCAAACTACAAAATTTAAAACATTTAAGGATAGAATCACCTCCGGAGACAAATGCATGCAAGCTTATGTAACT
Organism: Ischnura elegans; assembly: GCF_921293095.1. Classification (NCBI taxonomy): domain Eukaryota; kingdom Metazoa; phylum Arthropoda; class Insecta; order Odonata; family Coenagrionidae; genus Ischnura; species Ischnura elegans. The sequence goes on along the minus strand of NC_060255.1, from coordinate 62,463,464 downwards.
CTGGCGTTTAGTTACGACTCCGACAGGTACTCTCCAAACGAGTGTAATCGCACAAGGTACCCGTTATATTCCCTGACCCGATATTTCAGTCCTTTTATAGGCTATTTACCCAAACATCATACTAGTAAACTGCATGTCTAAGTTATAACTCGATATATATCTCCACCTAGGTAGTTATTAACCAAATATTTTGGCAATTTCTATAGCCAGAAAGTTTTCAAAAGCTAAGTTACAAAAATAAAAAGTAGCAAAAAACAGTGGTATATATTCTTCGTACAAAGTAATTACGAAACAGCTAAAAATAATATCTTAGATCATATCCTACGTTTGTCCTCTCGGCCCGTACCTCATTCCCCCTTTTTCAGCTGAAACACTGCTTCGGTAGGTCGCAGTTTTAATATTTTTGGATGCCTAGTGATTATTCTTCATCTTCTGATTTTTAATAATTATCGCAGAAGTGATAAATAGAATTGCAACGTTATTTTCTGTGTCAATAGACACGACGGTTAGGGAAATAACGTTTTCAAACTTTTCAGTATCTTAAAAAAATTATGGAAATTCAATTTTGAATATTTTTCATTCAATTAAAAACCTTGACAATGATGTTTCATTATTCAATTTAAAATGACGATACATAACGAAGAAAATTTTCTGCAATAGATTAAAAAGTTAAAAAAACTATGCATAAGGTATTTGTCAATATCTAAGAAATATAAAATTAAATTCTTTATCAGTTAAAGGCAATATCAGTTAAAGGCAAAGGCAAAAAGGTATCATTTAAATTATTTCAATTGCTGCTAATTAGCATATTATGCCAAGTTTGTTGATGTAGTGAGAAATCAGTTCCTGCTCGTATTTCTACTGGCGTAAAATTCGACGTATGCCATTAAATAAACTCTGCATAGGTTATTAAGTTTTTTTTTAATTTTTCCATGTCGGTGCATCTAACTGAACACGACTTATTCTCTCACCTCTGGAATTATAACCTCCCCTTTAAATCCAGGCACTAAGTCCATAAAACAGCTTTTTTAGCTACCCATAGCCCTTACCTTTAATTCTACTAACAGATATACAATGACTTAATCGTTTTGTTAGAAACTCATAATAATTGAAAAAAGTAGTGGGAAATGAAAGGCTTGCAATTAAAGTGATAAATAAAGTTTAATATGTTGCGTGCGTGCGTGAGAAAAACAACTCTAATATATTGAACTGACCATCATTAGCGTACCCTAATTAATAATGGCTAATCATGTAAAAAGAGTTTCAGCTGACGGTGGGCTCGTATCTAAGTTGCTCGCGCCCCCGAGTACTGTGCGTTGGCTTTCGCGCATTTGGCAGGGGATTTTTGGATTCCCTCTTTTCACCGTGTTAACTGTAAATTCCTGGCCAGCCCTCTCCTGTCCAACAGCCTAACGCTCTTCAGTGCCGCTTCATCAATCCCCAAACCTCCCCTCACGGTACCTTGTCTTCCACATTGCATTTTCCAGCCGTGTTTCGATTCTGGCGCTTGACGCATGTGTGTCCTGGCATCGAAAGAGAGAGAGAATGGAAAGCCGTCGTTGAAATTTATGGCTCTTACAGGATTTTGGAACCTTCTGGTCTCCTCTCCATATCTCCGATAAATGAAGGTATGTGTTAAAAAAAAGTAGGCCATCTATCAGTTTCGAAAAGTTGAAAAAAAAAAAGATAAATGAATATGACCACTTTTTCGATACCATTTTCCAGTTTGGATACGATTTAGATATTACCTTATGAGTCGACGTATCGGTTACTTGTGCTTGAATTCTCTGGGACACTGTTTCGAAACATTTTCGGAGGGACTAGATTTTACAATAAACAAGGTTTCATAGAGACAAAGACTCAAAACGTATTCTTTTCCCATGGTTCGTTAAGTAATATTTTGTTTTCATAGCATTATGAACCAACCGTTGCAACGGTTGGAACGACGCAAGTCAATGGAAAAAAACACGACGCGTTACTTAATGTTTTTTTGTAGACTATATCATTTCATATTAAAATACAGAGTGAAGGTACTAAAAATGTGGATGATTCATGACTTTTATGCCAAATTTGTATGCTATAAATATCAATGTCAGAACATAAAAGTCGTTGAAAATAACGCCACGCGTAGGGTGGTTTTCATTGACATGCATGATTAGACATCAGTTTAAAGCAATCATATTAAAGATACTGGGAATCCGATACAACAACTCTCAATTGGTACGGAACGAATGGAAGAGATGTTAAGATTAACCTAGTTAGAAAGAGAAGTTGCTGTAGATGGTGCATATGCAAGGGAAATGCTAAGTAGAATTCAGCAATAGAAGATTCCCTTTAACTCAAAGAGAAAACCTCCGAGAAATCATTAATCAATTCATCACAATGGTGTTCTTGAAAACATGTGATTTTAATGTAGTTATGTATCGATGCTGGACGTTGACTGCTGGAAGAGAAGATAGTTGAGGACCGGGTGCGTGTGAAAAGTGGTGGTACCCTGGGATGGTGAAGATCGGCCGGCTAGTAACTTATATCGAGACGTTGGGAAGGAATAGTTAATAAAACCTTTTAAGAGTAAAATAATCGGACTATTTATTTTCCGCAAACAACCTCAGGGCTGGCATCTTGAAAGGGAGACAAGGGAGAAAGGGAAAGTAGCATTTTTACATGGTTAGGTTTTGTTTTTTTCTCGATTTGTGTGGTAAAGTGAACCTCATATCAGATGGTCGACCATTCGACTTTAATGTCCATCCTTTTTCACCTGCGACTTTTCGTGGTCACTCTACCACTTCTTACAATTTTAATGGAACCCTATGACGCAATGCTGTAACTCCCTCTGTTGTTGAGCTGATAATTCACGAAATAGTAAAATTAAAAGTGCTCCGATCTATTTGAAAAATGGATACTCGGCGTGCTGTGTGGTGTAGATTCGAAAGATGGCACTTTTGAAAAATTGATTTTGTTCCTACCAAAAAGTAGAAGTAAAGAGACAGTTGCCAACACTTTCATGTAGAGAAAATTTAGTGTTCCAACAGGTTTTCAAAGGGGTTTCAGACGATTTCAGAGTGGCCGATTCCATAACTTTATGTCGCATTTCGTCTCGTTCATCCTAAACATTTGTATGAATCAATCAGTCAGTCAGTGGTCGGAAGTCGGTTCATTATATATATATAATAATTAATTTTTACATCAGAATGCAAATAAGATATTGTGCTAGCTTTTGATTTGCAGAAGTAATTTTCGGCGGTTTTGAAATGGAAAGCCCTTACGGAATGTTATAATGCTAGTCGAAGAAGAATGTTGAGATTAAGAAGCGAGCTTTCTTTCGAATATGCATGGAGAAAACGTTCCTTCCTTTTTTCTACAGTTCTTCCCTAATGTCATAAAAAGCTTGTTTTAGGCTGATTTAAATACGCCTAGTTATTTTTCACCGTGGAAAACAGCAGTGACCATAACTTTCTGTGTAACAGTTTAAACTATCATTCATATCGGGAAACGCTGAAGAGTGTTAAAACAAAATTTAAAATGTAAACCTTCACTTGAAATTAGTCTTTTTGCACTTCAAAACATTATTACTTAATTGACTCTATGTGCAAGATAATTGTTCGCTTCAATTGCAAAGAAATTGTGAGTTTTGCCACTTCTCTGTCACGGATTTCCAATCGTCTGTCATTGCCTTTCACTTTAGTCTGATTTCACGAATAATTGCGCTGCAATACTAATTTAATTCGTTGCGACTATCCTCATATTTAATTCTGTCTAAAAATATATTTCTCTTTCATAAATAAATTTTTTGACAGAATTAAATCATGTGTTATTGATTTTTAAGTGCCTAAATAAACATCATGTAGTACGTAGATAGTTACCATTGAGGAGCGTTTACTACTTTAGATTGGTAGCTAAAACGGATGGTATTTTCAACCTCGTCAAAAGATTAAGTATCTTGTGTTGAAAATATCATATCGGCTGTTGAATACCACATCCAACATAAGCCTTAAACGGCAAATTTTGAAGTGAAAAATTTCCTTATGGGGCTTGGTGGCAAATCTCTCTTGCTGGTATTTGATTTTCTCTACCTGCCCTACATATAACTTTCATATTTATTAGTGGGTTCTCAGAATTATATGATAAGAAGGGTCTTTTAATTTACTTCAGGAGAGAAACGCAATGGTTTCGCAAAAATTGATGGAAATGTCATGACTTGATTTCTGTTACTGCGAATAATATTATTGCATACCATTCTTAGAGTCCTTGGCTCGCGGACTCGAGTCCCGTCTGAGTTGTTTTTTTTACCACTAAGGACGTAATAGGGTAGTTTTCTTCATAAAAGAAAACGAAATGTATTGATTACGATTCCCTACCCACCATTAGTGTATTCATAATATACAAATTATTTGGTTTTAGAAATCGCAGTTTAGACGAATGGCAATGGTCAATTTTAACTGCATTTGAAAAAGGCCAGATTGGCGCCCATGTGATGCCACTCCACGTGACGTCACAGGGACCTAGTTTCCAAACGAGTAGATAGGAGTTTTACATCGCTTGAGATTACCAATGCATGCATGAGGCACAGAGCTCAGGGGAACATGTCTTAATAATCACCTATTAAATCTGCCTAAGGTTGGAAAGTTTCCTTCGTTTGATAGGGTAATAATAATCCTTATTTAAGCCAAGCGCTACCTGCTAGCAGCCTAAATCGTATCAGCGCTCAAAGCCTCGCCCCAAAGTCACCTCACACGTCAACAGCGGGTACCAGAATGATATCACACGGCGTTTTCCCAGCATTCATACTTATCCTTCACGTTTTCGCGCGCTTGAAAATTTTCACTTTTCATTTAATCGCTAAAAATAGATATCGTCATTAAAAAATCTAAAAACATCAAATATATATTGCAGGAGTAATAATATTTCGATTTAGGCCATAAAAAAATAATAGGAAACCACCCTATTCCACTGGTACAGACCCTGGAAACCCTTAACGCATGCTATGGCAGGTAGGATTCCAGAAATAGGAACGGGCCAGGTATAGATGAGATTAGATAATGAAGGTTCTATATTTGACGCCTTTGCTAAAGTTTGTTATTTTGCCTGATTATATTTAATGTGTCATTGTATTTTTCATAGCTATTATATTGTATTTGAGTAATTACTAATGAAAATTCTGTAACGATTTGCATTTTTTACTATAATGTAGTGCTAAGATATTTGTATGCAGCTGAAGAGAAGAAGCCAAAACTAATATTATAACAGGGAAGCACTCACTGGTTGAGGTGGATGAATTCTGTTATTTGGGAAGCAGGATCACTAGGGATGCGAGAAGCAAGAAGTAAATCATCAGCAGAATAGCCCAAGCAAAGATAGCATTCCACCAAAAGAGAGACCTGCTAACAGCGGGAAGCTTAAATATGGTAGTAAGGAATCAATTTATAAGATCCTGGATATGGAGTATGCTCCTATATGGAAGTGAACCATGGACAATGACAGCAGCGGAGAAAGCAAGGCTAGAGACCTTCGAAATGTGGTGTAATAGAAGAATGGTGAGGATCTAATGGATCGACCGAGTTAGTAATGAGGAAGTCCTAAGAAGAGTAGGAGAGAAAAGAAGATTCATGAAAACCTTAATAAGAAGACAGAACAACCTCATTATCGTTAAAAATAGATTGGAATGTTATTACCAGGCTTATCTTGGGTCTTTACTATAGTTGACAAATGTCTTTTGAATTTTTATTACTAAGTCGAAATAAAGATATTGTTTTTTTTTCACCCTTGTCGTGAGTCTCTTTGAATCGGTTATTTGATTGTTGATTTAAGACGTCCAGAATTCTGGATAAAAAAACTCGGGTCATATAGGTTCCTATCATATATATCCAGTGATATTTACTGGAATGAATTAGTTCTTCCCTGGTAAAGGTATAAAGCTTTACCAAATACGCCAACACGCTCTAAATTTACTTGGATTTTCGTTTTGCTTTTCCATGAAGCTCATTCAAATTTATTCGTGTTCTCAGTAACTTTGTTAGGTCCTCTCTCGAGTCTCATGTAAGCACACGTGCGTAGAAAACTCTACGTAGAACTGGTGAGCAGAAAACTCAATATTTTATTCAGAAGTGGTAAAACCGTGGAGAAGTTGTAAATTATGCAGACAACACGACAGAAAAAAATATCAAATTCGGGTGACACCCTCCGGTCACATATAGGCCCTAAAGTTTGAAAAAGTATGAAAAAAACTTCATCAAAATATCGGACTTCAGTACCTTCATTAACAATATAGAGATCAGTTCTGTAGGACGAGTTCAACTAGCATTTAAAAAACTCTGTTTTCCTTTTTTGTAAAAGTAAGTTAATGCTCAGCGTAACTTCGTATGCTCATTATAGTAAACTGTCGGTGGTGTAACACTATCCACCACGTGCCTGCTGATGTGCCTTTTCAAAATCGACTCCATTCTATCGTCACCACCCTTGTAAATCTATCAATTTCCATCTGTAAATACACGAATTCCTCCTTATTTCCGTTCCTGCGTGGAACATTATGAATTAACACACCTGTGGCTTAATCTTTTATGAGCTCTACCTTCACCTGTCTAAACCAACCTAAAGTTTGAATAATTTATTTTAGTGTTTGGGCGAGGTGTCTTTGGAAAAAATATCTCTCTTTTTTAATTTTTGGTTTTGCTGATTCAATGATACTAATTGGAACAATACCCTCGCATTTAATAAGATTCATTGGATTTCCGGGTCGAAAAGTATTATTTGACGATGTAATTTTGAAGGATACTGCTACTCCTAATAGAGCTTAGTCTGGGTCGAGCTCTACCCTCAAATATTAATATTGTTTCGAGCCTTCAGGCTGAATCACTGGGAGGATGTTTGACTTAATTTTTATTTGTTAGAACGCTTTCATTACACCAATATTTCAACAAAATATAAGAATTTATACGCAATAGCTTATACAAGGTCAGTGGTACTCCTGGTATTGTACTTTATGCATTTGGTGCATTTTCAGAGAATATTGTTAAGGTCTCATGCACTGCATTGTGGCCTTGGTATCTCTAGAACGAAGGCAAATAGAATGTGATTGGTTTGATTTGAGCGGAAAGTTTAGACGGGTTCCAAAATATACAAATTCCCTCTCCTACAGGCCGGCCTGCTGACCTCTTTATCCAAAAGCGACCCCGATAACATACTCTCCCCTACCCTCTAACAACTCCCACTTTGAATTCAGGCCTTTAAATCTCTTTTTTTGCGTTCAGCCGTGGAACATTATAACGTCCATTTGGCAAGAGGCTGTGGGGCCTCCCGTACTATGAATGTGTGTATTTCACACGACTGTGGCTTAGTCCGTGATGTACTCTACCTTCACCTGTCTTAGCACAACCTTAGTAACCTACATTTTGAACCACTTAGTGAATATGTGACTGAGGTTTTCTTAGAAAAAGTCCCTCTATACTTATATTTTGGGAATATCCAATCCAATTAAACTAATTGGATAAATACTCTTGTCATTAATCAGATTTAATTGTTTCCCATTTTTAAAACTATAACCTGACAATGCATTTGCTAAGGTTACCGATAACCTCTCGTACACTTACGTGGCTTAGTTTGTGCTGAGCTATAACCTCATAAATCGTAACCGGCCTTCAAATTGAATCACTCGATGATTTTGTGGCTTAAATTTTATTTGAAAGAATGCCTTCTCTTCAATAATTCAAAAATATATTTGAATTAATTTAAAACTTCTTACTCACGGTCAATGCTATTCCTGTTCTAGTACTTTATGCATCCGATATATTTCCAGAGGATATCTTTAAGATCTCTCTCGCAATGCCTTGTGGATTTAGGATCTCTTGGACGAAGGTAGTATGAGTGGAATATAAGTAGTTTGATATGAGCTGAAAGTTTCGACGGGTGCCAAAATATATAGATTCCTTCTCCCGTGGCCGGTCTACTTGTCCAAAAACGACCCCATATCATTCTCTCTCCCCTACTCTCTTACAAAATCCTCTTTGAATTCAGGCCTTAAACTCTCTTTTTATTCTTCCATCTGTGGAACATTTAGATGTCCATTTGGCAAGAAGCCGTGGGACCTCCCGTAATATGAATGTGTGTATTTCACACGCCTATGGCTTCGTCTGGGATGCGCTCAACCCTTACCTGCCCAAAACTACCTGCAAGTTGAACCATGGAGTGAGTATGTGCGGGAAGTTTAGTAAGAAGTAATCACTTTCTTCTTTAACTTTCGGAATAGCCAATCAAATTATACTACTATTATAAATAGCCTCGTAATTAAAGAGGCAGTGGTTACCTGGTTCGAAAACTATTATCTCACAATATTATTTCTATGGATATCGTTAAACTCACTTGTACCCTTACTACTTTTGTAGCTAAGTATGGGTTCATCTCTACTCTCAACTACCGTGACACGACCGTACCGTAACCTAGTTTTAACAAACTAACAATAACAAAAGTATTGAAGTAATACCCAGGTAAGGTAACTCATGGTCAATGCCTTTCCCGTTATATTACTTCAAGCATCCAATGTACTTTTAGGGGATATTGATAAATTATCGTTCCTTTTCTAGCATCTGAAGCATCTCTTCGGGGAAGGTTATGTGAGTGGAATATGAATGGTTTGATTTCAGCTGAAAGTTTAGACGGATGCCAAAATATATACATTTCCTCACCAACTCGCCGGCCTACTGATCCCCTTGTCCAAAAGCGACCCTCATATCGTCCTCTCCCCTATTCTCTCACAACTCTTTTTTTTTCGTTCATCCGTGGAACATTATGATGTCCATTTGGCAAGAGGCTGTGGGAAATGGCGAGGTTTCGGAATCCGTGTTGCGGGCCGGCGGAAAATTCATAATTTTCCCGGCGGCTGCGGCGGCTGGTAGAATATGTTCGGGGACCGCGCGTTCATTCAATTTAAGTGCCTGGCGATTTGGCAAACAACTCTCCGGGCATGGCCACGGAAAAGTGCCCTTGAATGGGTGTGGTCGGATGGCTGACTAAGTGATCGATTCGGATTGAAAATTGGGACAATGGGAATTGAAGGGATGACTTGGAGCAGTGACCATATGAAATATAATATTTTCCGAATGTAGTCGGTTACATCTGGTTACTCCCATTCATTGGCTTAACTAGTACTTGGCTTTAGGGGTATGGGTTACATTGAATAGTGTACAAAACATATTTCTCTATTACGCATTTTGGAAAAAAATCTGGCAGTAAAAATCATATTTTTAAGGCAAATACAGTCCAATGCACTTATTAACCTTAATATTGCAATTTATAAACTAGGTAACTTTTTGATAACTCCGAAATTTTTGGAACAGAATGTAATTTATGTAATAGATTACTTGAATAAATGGTTTGTATATGCTAACACAGAAAAAAGTGTAATAAAGAAACTGATATAGCTCGTTTAAGCAAAATGTATGGTAATCTAATTGATCAAATTGAAATAAAAGTAGAAATATAAATTTAATATTGTTACTTGACGACTAACAAATAAACTAGACAGCTACATAAGGAATATGTTCACATCAAATTTCAAAAACTTGTTTTAAATTTTTTGATCTCTTTGTTAGAAGTTTTTTTTGGATATTTGTTGCAATTTATAATTAATTTTCAATATTTCACGGTTAAATAGTGTACCTCTCGTATTCTTTTATTCATTGTATAATTGCCATTATTAGCATATAAAAATTTGTCCTAATTTTATACCATAAGGCTTGTCAGAAGGTTCCGTTTATTCTGTACATTGACACATTAGAATCATAACATTTATATTAAATTGCAAGTTTCAGCTCAATGAGCAAAAAAAACAGCAATAATATTGTACAAAAATGTTTAGGATGAAACCAAAATAGGAGAATTTAATACAATTTGTAAATTTCAGATAAATAGAGGAAGTTACTAGTTTACAGTTTCACTAATAAATCATTCTTTCACTTTTCTTTTAATTTCGGCCAACGATTTTAGATTACATAGAACCTAAGTCATGCAGTTTAAGGTATGAAGTGCACCATAGTTCAGCAACCTTTTACCATATTGTAAAGACACGTTTTCAACAAAGGACTGTTACGTTTATCCATAGAATTTCTTTTGTTACATTGAATTTTATGCTCTTTTTTGAAATAGTTCTTGATAATAATAGACCAATTAAGCATTTATTCACAGCCAACACATCATATTTAGTGCATAGTAATTTTGGTCATTGGTATTTGACGCCATTACCTAGGCAATTCTTCATCCAATAACCCTTAAAAATGGAAAATAAATATCAAAATCGTCGGCATATACGTTTTTTACGGCCATCAGTAACAGTAAGTTCCCTTCACACAGAATATCAGCCACCTCTGATCATTTTTCATACCCGCCAGGATGTGAACCCAGTTGAAAGTTGGGTAGCCAATGCACGAGCTGAGAAACAGAAAGGCGACATCCAAATAGCAGTTGTTTTCGGTAGGTGAGGGGCAACACAAATCCAGTAGTTGGACGATTTTTCGTGAAATGAGTCCGAATATGTATCCTGAACTATATGCATATGTATTCGGATGTACACACATTTATTTTTATATGCACTATATGCATATAAAAATAAATGTGTGTACATCCGAAATTATTACACTTCCACAACTTTTAATATCTCATACATCTTGGCTAATTATATGAAAAAGTGATAAGCACAATAAATGAAAAGTGGTCATGTACTTAGACTTAATTTAAAAGTGCAAAAAAATATCAAATAAAAACGCTTTAACAAGTGGGTTCAAAATTTAAAAGGAAATAAATAATGAATATTAATGTGACATACCATTTACGTAGTTGTTTACTTTGTTAGTTGCTATGCTGCATAGATCTATTTGGTAAATATATGTTTTTTTTACCAAGGAGGAGGTTTTTACCCGATCAATGTTGTTGTGACTAGCATTCAAGCCTGGATATTAAACATTTATTTGCTGAACTTTAAAATTCTTTTCGGAATTTTACACTGGCAATAATGAAGGCAATAAAAGATCGGCCAAATGAAAGTTCGGAGAGGGGATGGGAGAGAGGCTGTCATCCCTTTTTCCCCAACATAATTACGCCAATAATCTAAATGAAAGTTATTGATAGCCATGATGAGATATTTCCAATAATCCGAACTACACTCAATGAACAGTTGCACCGTTGTAACGAATAATAACATTACGAAGAGCAACTATCATTTCTCATAGGAAATAATTAAGAATGTCTTATGAGTACTACTTCGCTTTGAAATCATTATTTTGATACTGAAGCTCAGGAAGTATGTAGCGGCGCGTAAACGTTGCTTTACAACAGAAAATATTCAAGGAGTGCTTAGAAGTATTTTGCAATGCACTTTGTCGTCATTTCAGGAAGGCTCCTGGTCCACCGGTAAAAGTCACCCGGTTATTCAAGATCCGCATTTAGATCGCTATTCTGTATTTTAGAATTTGAGCTCTAGTCCATTTTACTCCCATATCCTAGATTGCTAAGGGTTTTCATATGTACATTACCCAATGGAGACGGCAACCACTCTATATAAGCACCTTCTTATAACATATAATCTCTTACCCCATGAGCGACGCCTTTGTGCGTGGATATTTTTCCCTCTCCCTCTCGATTTGGAATTCCCTACCGTGCCCGCCATCCCCGATATTATTTTTTCACCCTGGCCTGCTCTCTGTGACCCACGCTGCTGATTTACGACCCACTTCTTGCAGTCTTCACCCCTGATAAAAAAAAGGACCCTGTGAACTGAAATTTCCCTTCAAGCATCCTGGTTGTTTAATTAAGGGTGTTTTCGTTCAAATCAGCTAATTGGAATTTTCCTCGCTCTCCTTTCATATTCCTCTCCCCGATGGAAGGGATGGGCAGAAGCCAATGCGAAGACCCCTCTTGTAGGTAATTAAAATGCTCGTAAGTAAGCATAAAGCAAAGACGGTTTCCCTTACGATATGTTTACCAGCATGTTATGCCGTGAAAAGACACCACTAGACTAATTTTTCTAACATAATATCATATCTAACTTAACTTTGATGCATTTACAGGTTGGAGAAAAGTTGCATCACTCAATTTTAGCTCCAGATATCTTAAGCCAGTAGAAATCAATATTTGTAATTATTTTTAGGTCAAACACGCACTAATATTTAACTACAGAAAATTTAAGCTAAGCACTTTCATTGGCCACGCATATGGCCTGGATTCTCTGGACAAAGGCAAACGCAGGCAGAGAAATCGAAGTCATGAGTTTTCCAGAGCATCTGCCAACTGGGCAAACTCGCAACCAATCGGAGCGTAGGGTCAAAGTTTCTGTTGCTTAAAGTTGTGAGTTGACTGCCTAAATATAATATCAGTAATTTTTTTCCAAATGGCACCAGCTATACAGAATTCAAATTTTTTGGCACAATTTTCCTCCACCATGTTGAACAAACAAGGAAAAACTTCAAGCCAATCTTCTTGTAGACCGATTCGATCGATGGGTTTTTATTCCTCATAGGAAAATCCTCTAGGATTGGTAGAAAATTAATTGCTTATGCTTGGTTTCGCTATTAGTAGGGCCCCCTTCGCTTCTATAGCATTGGGGTGTTTTTCCCTCGTCCCCTCCCATCCGCTCCTATCCTTTCCCAGAGGCGTCGGCGGGCTCCCATCGCGGCGGCGCCCCTTTCCTGTTTCCTTCCTCTCCAGCCCCTCCCCGGGTGATCGGACGTATAAGCCACGGGCTTGGGTCCCGGCCCCGGTGCGTTGTATCCTTAAGAGGGTTCACCTAGAACCCTCATAGTCTCTGTAGACCCCTCTTTTTCCATGTCCACAACATCCTGCAATCCCTGGTTTTACTATTTTTTTATGCATAACACAATAATATTTTGACCAGTTTTTTCAATATAGCAAGCATTTTTACATTGAGTGTAACAACAACCAAGAGGCAGTTCACAATTTCCTTTCACTCCCGACTAAGGCAAAGACGTGATATTTTCATTTTCAGGGTAATTGGGCCTGCTCTTGTTACTAGGCCACTTCGTTCTTAGAGCACTTTGTATTGGAAGTGTCCAAAGGCTTTCCCCAAGATTTGAGGCAGGAATCCTTCTGTCAGCAGTCAAGCGCTCTACACATTTAATTGGAAAAAAATTCAAAATTTTGTATGCTGATTAAAAAAAATCATTTTTCACCCTAAATTTCAATTTTATTAATATCCTTCTGCCCCAAAGAAATTCATTCTAGTTTTACAAACATAATGCTCCCTTTTTAATACCGTAATTTCCATGATAAACAATGTAAAAATTTGGTTTTAAATACAAGTTTCAAAAATAATGTAGGTATCATAGAAACCCCTTTTTTACTCCAACGATCGATGAGGTACCACTGGTAAACTATGTACTAGATTTAACATGAAAATGGGTTATCTTTTCCTTTAACTCCTCACAATTATTCCGATTTAGCAATAGTAGTAGTTTACAACTTGAACTATCATCGCGAAAATTTTAGGTTGTTAACAGTTAACTTTATCTCAAGCATTAACACTTTTCCCTTATTTTTCCTAGGTGCTAAGGAATTTTTACTTTTGAAGCATATACAAAAGGCTGACGATTGTCTTCTTAGTTCATCTTGTAAATTTGTAGTTGATAGAATTAGTTTTTTCTCCAACGAAACCGTTTCATGTTCTTTACAGGATTGATATTACTATTCCTTTACTGGCTTACAAACTTTTCATTAATTTTGCACATCGAATACAGTTATGCAAGATGTGTACATTTAACAAAAACTGTGTAAAGACATATTGACTTCAAGCTATACATTACATGTACAATTTTTACTCAAGTATTAACTGGAATACCTGTATGAGAAAAAAATTATTTATAGAAATTTTGTTGGGGCAGCGACGAGAGAGAACAGCGAATACGACCGAGCGAATGATAGGGATACTTCCACTTCAGAGCTTTTCGTTCAAATGAGCTAATTGGAATTTCCTGTACCTAAGTCTTTTTCGCCTTTTTGTCGTAAGCAAGGGCTGAAGGTCAAAGCTAAGGGCCTCTTGTAAGGAATTAGAAGGTTCCTTGGCACGAGGCATGGAAAGATGCTTCTACGATCTTTGAGAACATGTTTAAGTGTGCGAGACGGCGAAAGACGAGAGCTATGAAGGCAATAGATCACAGAAGTATTCATGCTTTAAGTAGAGGTATTGAAGTGGCTCTTTTAAGAAGAAAAAGCAGCGATTAAGTTGAAATGAATACCAGCTTACAATGCCTGGAAGAACTCTTCTTTTGCCTTAGTGGACTGAATCGATTGCTCTGAATATTTCCTATGAATAGTGCAAAGATATTCATAATTAATTTTAAGGCTTTATATACTGTTCATTATCTGTATACATTGTATACAATTGCTTAAAACCATATTATGATGAGCATTACTCATATTTCACCCTACGGACTTCACAGCAAAATTTTGATCCCTCGGGTAGGGTTTCATTCGCATTTTAAGGAAAGCATAAATGTTTCCCTTAGAGAAACTTATTTTATAGAACATTTTATCATATTCGGTTTGGATACTTATCCATCATCGTCAGCCCTGAAAATGTTGGGAAATTCTCCTAACGAAACGTCGGTCTACAGATTGCAGACCCTAATCGAGTTCAAATCCCGAGAAGAATTTAAGCTGTTTTTCAATATTTTTTTTCCAAGATTTTCAGTGTTTTATAATTTTGTATTAGCCTCAGATTTTGTTCAAGATTATTCATATCCCTCGTTATGACTATATTGAAGCTGTAAGATAAAGGTACCTCTTTATAAGTCACCCTAATTGGCCAGCTAATTGCCTTATTTTTCTTTTTGGATGAATATATATTCATTCCTACTCAGCGTTCTGGGGATAAATTATGCTGCCATTCATTTTTTTTCAATTCCTTCCAAAGCTTTTCCAGGAGGCCCTTAGATCTCGTACTAGAACGAAACTTTGAACTCTATCCCTTTTCAGTATGCAATGCATACTATGTATGTACTATGGGTCTGAAAGTTTTCCCGATCAACATACTGGCGCTACCGTCACCTAGTGCGCAATTTCAGCTTCTTCTATCGTGTTGTATTATTCTTTGTTGACCATACGACAACGGAAATAAACACAGCCTCTTGTGTGAGTATTTGACAAAAGGCTTACGTAATGTAGTTAGTTTACTTACCCAAACTCGTATCAGACAAAACCATTTGTTTACCAGAAAACACACGCTTGACGTCTCTCGCGGCCGTCATGATAGTCATTCCATGACCTGGTTTACTTAGTAAGGTATTTGGTAACACCAGTATTTGTTCACTTTTTACTAAAAGTATCGGCTACTGATATTGCACTTATGGATATTATTTTATTTTATTTTATTTTATTTTACTTATCCTAATACGGTGGTCGACGGTGATAACGGCCAAGATCATATCACATTGTGGTGTTAAGATTTCAATTTTACTTGGCATAAAATTTTAGAATAAATAACATAATAGAGAAAACGGAAAATATTCCACTAACCGTTGTATTTCTACTCCATTTTCAGATGAACATTTTGATTTATCCATTGTATTTAAAGTACTGTACCAGTAAACAGAATCGTACTGTGAGTAAATCAGTTAACAGAATCGTTGGAAAAAGTCGGTTTAGTTAGCTTAATCAACGCTAAACGCGGCACAATTGAATGTTCCATACTTCCCATTTTTATTGGAGCCATCTCCACGTTGATGATCGACAACAATTCTCTTTTGTGTACAGCTTGATAGATGGTGCAATTCATTAAACCCCATGCACAGTAAAACTATTTGAGTGCAGGAATTATTTTCAAGATCAAAATATTTTCGATAATAAACTCAAAACCACTTTTCTTCGT
Organism: Ischnura elegans; assembly: GCF_921293095.1. Lineage (NCBI taxonomy): Eukaryota > Metazoa > Arthropoda > Insecta > Odonata > Coenagrionidae > Ischnura > Ischnura elegans. The sequence continues at coordinate 62,447,599 of NC_060255.1, read as the reverse complement.
TAAGTATATACTTAAAGAATGCATAAGTTACAGTTGTCAAGTGATTCGTTCATACGTTAGGATATTTTATTTAATGACAAGCCGGAGATGAAATCTTTTTGGAATGTATGCACGGAATACTTCGGTGCCGGTTTGAATGCATGTTTAAAATAGAAAGAAAAGAACTTGAGCCATTACGTTATTAAGTATGACCTGCTCACGTGGAAATGTACTCACACGTCTTCCAATACATTAACAACACTCCGCGTTGGAATTAAAAATAAAAATTACGGGATTTAATATTTCACACTCCTAATTACTTTATGGACGATACTATCAGGATATAATGGTTTGCCATCGCAAATAGGGAAGTATTGTATCCGAGAACCATCTTGTTGATTTTTATCTCTAATACAGTGATAGGAAAGTTAAGCATTGATGGACATATTCTGGGACGACGCCGCTGCTTTTTCAGATATTTTTTTCGGGTATCGAATGACGTGAATCTATGAAGGATGGTTTTAGCTGAAGAAGGTAATGGTCAAGGCAATCAGTAATAAATTCAATGGGAGTAGTTTTGTACGATATTTTTGAAGGAAAATGATCGTATCGAAATAGCTCTTGGATCGCAAAATGTATCGCTTGATGAGTCATTTGTTGCTCGCGGAATAAGTTATAACGCGTTGGGAATGAGCAGTTACCGCAGAAGTGAGCCGTTACTCTCGCGCTGCAGGCGATCACTTATTGAACTTACGAGCAATGCCCGCTACAGCTAAATAAATGACGTCATCCGCATCTGTCCCCAAATTCAGAAACGTAGAATAACCCTCGACGTATACCTGCGTTGAAATTGCGCAACTTTATAAGTAAGCGTCTTTGCTAAGATGACAGATATGAAATGAGGTACAGCGATATTTTAGTCTCTGTGCCGGAAGCCACCGCAAGTTCACCAGTTTTATACTTCTAATACTTTATTATCGATTTCATGGTTACCGTGAGCTTCACAAATAAATAGGTGGTAAAATTATTTTACAATTTGTTACAAATGTGGTGCCGTATAAGTGTAGCTAAAAATCGCCGATCTGTGGAATCGATATGGATAATCTCTTGGGAAGTTAATGGAATGCTATGTTAAAATTTTATTGCATGTAAAAGTGAAACTAGATCCATTTTAAAATTTGAAATTAAATTACGAAAATTATTGCTTAAGGTAATTGATACATTAATTTTGAAATACCAGCAAAGCACTTTAAGCAATTTGTTGTAGGAATTGAGATAACTTTTAATCCGCTCCGAAAGTTGACTATAGAGGACAATTCCTTAAAAAAAAGAAATAGCGAGTGTTGGACGAACTGATTTTAACACTTTCTATAGTAGACTTAGTTTTAGGTAGCATTTCGACAGGCAAAAACTATAAAATTAGTGAAGAGTTACGTGGCTTCTGTTGAAGTTGTTTCGGGTTTTCCACCGGGTGAGGCTCTCCGTCTCTACCGACGTTTCGATGGCCTTGTCGTCTATCATCACCGGGGCTTGATGACGATGGACGACACGGCCATCGAAACGTTGGCAGAGATGGAAAGGCTTACCCGGTGGGAAACCCGAAAAAACTTCGACATCATCATACGCCGGGAAATCCTCAAATCAGGTTTCTTTTGCACCTCGAGTGAGTTGCTCTTCCTGGGTGATATCATATTTGATCGTGTTCACTCGAAGAGAGGGGAATGAGCGTCTGGACCCTTTTCTAGTTTCAAGGTCTTGAGGTGCGTGACATAAAAATGTTATGGGGTCATCAGGGAAGTTATTCCATATTTACGAATTACGAATAATGTCCATATCTTATAAAGTTTCTTCAACCATTTTTATCCATTGTCGACGAGTCAAATTCATATTAATAGGAAACAAACAGTCGTTGTAATTTACCACAGTCATTTATTCAAAAAGACATCACTTGGTAATTACGTATTTATGTTGAAACCGGTTGAGCAAATAAATAAGTATGGAAAATTACTATGTCTGTTTTTTCCTTATTTCTTGTCATTGATTGAGCCCAATACAGGTATTGTTCAGAGCTTTCATAAGTGACCATCAGCGGTGCGCCAGTAGCGGCTCTATTTTAAGGCTCATCTCCGCGAGAATGGTTCATTAATGATTATTTTTGATCATGCTGTTGTTAACAGTTAGAATGCTCGATGTATGGACCGATATGTGCTGTTTTCGGAGCACTTGGCAATAAAATAAACGAATGAAGTATAAATAAATATTTCTACCGTGCCGTAATTATTACCTTGAGCAATGACTGAAAAATTACTTTTGTGTACTTACAGAGTCCATTACTTTTGTGCATCATTTCTCTGTGAACCTTCGCCTTTTGTACTGTAAAACTAATGCCCCGACTAAAAATTAAACCTATACCAGAAGTTTGCCTCTTTTTCTTTTAAAAGATATTCGGTTTTTCTTTGCTTTTGGCGTTTTATTTTTCGTTAGCAACTAGCGGAATAATTTTAATTATATTTCGGTATTCTCAAAAAATATACCTACGGTTTTCCACCACTTTTCTGAACTGGAACCTTCTTTCTGCTCATTGATATCGCTGATGGTACGGAAAGGATAACGAGTGACCCTATTAATAATGAATCCACGGGGAAAGAAAATTCAAATTTAACGTAGATATGTGCACTTTTTGTTTGATTTTTCTTCGGTCAGTGCAACTGGTTGCAATTTCCCGAAATTAATTCAGCGTGTGTTGATTAATTTTCCATGCCCTTATTTTTCGGTCCAATTAAAAAATCCACTTTGGTGATCCTAGGACACTCGGATCTTGTTTAATTTGATTAAAAATTAATACATCATAAATACTGCAAAACTTATCATTTGATGCATAAGCCCGAAAAAAGCTAAGGTAAAAAATGATTGTGAGTACCCTTGATCCGCACCAGGTCACCCGTAGCGGTGTGCTAAAAATTTGCTTCTAATATTAACCTCATTATTATTTCACCATTTGGAACAGAACTCATTAAAATTAACTTTATTTTGGCCTAGATATTCATGAAACGATGTAATAACTTATTTTGTTAAAAATATTTCAGGTTCTAAGTAGTTTAAGTTGTGAATATTTTATTTAGGGATTCAGGGTAATCGTTCCACAACAGTTGTAAATATTCTCTTTAGTATGCATTATATTTTGCAGTATACCACGTTTAAATAATTTCTCAATCTCTGTTCTATTTTCGACTTCAAATCTGTTAAAATATATCCATGGGTAACAAATCTGGCTTACCTTTAAGAGAGATGGAGGGAACTGTGGAAGGAATCAGGAGAATGGGAAGGAAAAGGCTGAAGTTAATTGACAATTTAAAGATGGGAAAATATAGAGATTTCCAAGAAATGGCTGGAATCAGGAAAGAATGGAGACAGCGTTGGCGCAAGGGATCTGACGAAAGGCAGAACACCAGGTGACGAAATCTACTGAAAGCAGAACACTTAACGCACAATTTGTGTGTATTATAGGTGCAGGGGTGCGTGGTAGAGTAGTTGGTGGAGCGTTTTTGGCTGTTGTTCAGGGGTCTAGAGTTCAAATCGTACGCTTGGTAATTTGCAAATCAATGAAAGTGGATGCCAATTGTTGTATGAACTCACTATTATCTGGAAATAGGGAGGTAAAGATGACAAAACTTTCTACAGAACTGGTTTTCTCAGTTTCCTAGGAAAATCTTGTGGATTAAGTACCTGGTGAAACTACATGGATGTTTTTGTGGGATAAAAATGTTATCCACCATTAAAAGGCCTTTTTCATTTTTTTTCAAGTAATTTCAAATAGTTTTGAGCTGAGTTTGCATTCCGTCAGCCGCCCTCAATACGGCCGTACGCGACTTATTTAGCCTCCTTCGGATTGAAGCATTCAATATTTCCTCGTTTTTGAGAGCTCCATACCTGGCTCCAATCCGAAACTCTTCTCATTATCCCTCTAACGATCATAATATTTTTGCGTACATTTACACTTTCTTAGATCAAAAAGTCGTGCTTAAGAGGACACGTTGGGAAGTCGAACATCTTAACAATGAGTTGACCACCCATTCAAAAACCTTCAGTATATAATTTCATGAGCAATTGAGGACTTTAATTGCAATTCAGCTGTCTTTTACGATGACGGATATTTGTCTGCTTTTCGGGTTGCATACTGCACGAAAAAGAAAAATGAGAACGATAGTATTTATCATTGTTTCACTTTATACCGTAGCTTTATGCTACGCAAGGCAATAATTTATGCTTTATAATATAATAAAAGAAGAAAAAGTGGAGCTATAACTGTCTGTTTTCTTGGCTGTAATGGCAATTTATAAGTTGGACAGTTACATTTTAATGAAAGTTTCACAGATTATTTATAGCCAGCATAATATTTTACTCAACAAATAGCCGCGGACAAAGTAGTGGTATACATATATGCAGTGTTAATCGGCAGTCAGCGCATGTTAATAATCAATGCGAGCAGAGAACCTGTTCATATACCGAACAAGGCGAATGATCATAACGATTTTCGCAATTCGACATGCCCCTCGTGTTTGAGATATCCGAACCTTCACGTCACTTCTCTGCATCCAGTTGTCGCTCAGTACCTTCGTGCTTATATTAGCACTTTCTTAAAATAAAAGATAAAAAAGGTCTTTATTTGGGGGACGAACTTGGGAGTCAGACATTCTTTTAAAGACTTGCTCACACCTCGGGGCACTTCCAACATCCCGGGACGTTCCTTTTTTTCTTTCTCTTCTTCCCTTCCTTTCACTCAGTTCCTCGCTCGCCTCCAGGGGAATTCCGAGGAGGGCAGCTCGCGTGATGATGGCATAAAGTTTTCCAACAGTCTCCTCCCACTCCACTGAGAAAGGCAACCTTTCACCCCACGAACGAATAAACATACCGAAGGGCCTAAAAATTCTCCCATCTCCTCGGCGCGAGTCTTTATTTCCCGTGACGGTGTTTTCTTCCTCACTGCGTGGGGGACACAAACACACAACATGAAAAATACTCGTGGTGAAGCCCTGAAGAAGCTAGCGAGGCTCCTCTAGCGTGGTGTGGGGAAGTTTTGCGGGTAAAAAGTGAGAGAAAGGTGCTACCTCTCACACACCAGGCCGTACCTTGATTATGCGGCGAGCATATGGGATTAGTTATGGAGAAATCGGTTTCGATTAAAATCTAAAATTGAGTTTTAAACGTAAAAAAATCGAGGAAATTGAGATCGAGAAACAATCCGAACAGAGACACACAAAATGAGAAGTATTTGTGACAGTGGTATGAAGAATCTAGCTAGGCTCGTCTTGCATGTTGTGGGGGAGTTTTGCGTGTAAAAAAGTCAAATAGAGGTGCTATTTCACACTATTCAGGTCGTAATTTAATCATGCGGCAAGCATATAGGATTAGCTATAGAAAAATCTATTTCGATAAAATAAAAATGCAATAAATGAAAATCGCGGAAATCGAGATCGATGTATGATATTCGCATTTCAACCCATACTTGATTTTTATTTTTAACTTTGGTCTAGGCCATCGTTTCATGTCAGCAGCGTCACTAACGACCAACGATAATGTCATCCACATCATCTTTCCTCTAAGACCGATAAAATTGAAAAGGAACGTCCTCGATCATCAAGAAAGCATCTCATTAAAATGATGTTTGTTAACAATTTTAGCGAAGTCAAATGGTCCCAAATGTTAAATTTGCGTGCATTTGTAAATTTTTACTACAATTACCTAATTGAAGCATGCATGTTCTATATCGAAATTACATTTTTTTTACTACTCAAATGTTTATGGTGATTTTTTTCAAATGAATGTTTTTGTACATTCTGTTTTAAAGGAACCGTAATTTTTTTCGATGCATTAATTTTTTATTCAAAATTTCGATTTATATTGAAAACTCAAGCTTTTCCATTCGATTAAAAATCGATTACTCGAAAAATCCGAACTTCTTTCCAAAACTACATGCGATCCGTCACAAAAAGATATGATTCTTGAGCTTAGTATAATTCAAATGTAAGTTGCACGCATGAACTGCCACTAGCAAACAGAGAAGTTTCATACCCTAAACCCGATTTTTGGATGGTCTCTGTCAGAGACTCGGAGGCTACATGCTAGGCTTATGTTGCTGGAGTAACTATGCACTATCTTTTTAAGTGAAGAATAAATATTTGTCTTAAATCCTTTCTATCTTTCGTGGAGGCCATCCCTACAATGATGCTCAGAATTATCCCGGATTGTTGACTACAATGACGAACATCCCTCAAAAACTGATATGAGCGAACGGAGAGTGTTTACTAGATTTTATATTGATTAGGAGGGAGCCTCTAGAGAATCGGAGGCTACCTCATAGGCTTAGATTGCTCGCTGCTGTACATAAATGACATCTTTCTGATGGAGACGATTTTGCATCATCTGAAAACCTCAGAATTCAGGGGTCGACAAACTTCTGAGACTAAGGATCCAAAAGTTATATAGCCAGCGTTCAACAAGCTGCGTTGATACATTTATAGTGTGTATATTTTGACCATAATTTAATTTATTTACTATAGGGACTCTTCAACCTTTTTACTCCCTTTATCCATAGATTTTATCCTGTTTGAAGTGTTATTTCTTATAAGTTAAAAAAAAAGTTTTGAAAATAAAATATCATAATTATTACTTTCTGTGCAAGGAACTGAAAGGTCGCATTTTGAAATCGTAAGAGCCGCAAACTTGAAACTGCAGACTAAACATGAAAAAACTACATGCGCCTCGCCAGCCCAACCCCTAGTCTCGGTAATGATTTCATGAGGAAAAGATTTGCCGAATTCGTTCTGAGAGATAATTGACTTCATTAAAGGCTGGGTAGTGTTCAGCTGTCATTTTTCGTCAATGCTTACCTTTTTTCTCATCTAGCGGCTGGCATTCTAAAACTAAGCCAAACGGTGCGGCGGCTTGCGGGGTAGCATTCAAGTGTATTCTTGAAACTCCTTTCCGTCTCGCAACATGGCGACGAACTCTTAGAATATTCGCCTCTCCCCTCATATCGCTCTGATAACGGCCTCTTCGTTCTTATTCCAACGCGACTTTTGTTTGCAGAGGATGCTATCTTTCCCTCTTGATAGGGTTTGCACACTGTTGTTTCTTCCTGCCTGAGTTTTCTTTTTTATCCAGGTGCTCATGTATCAGCATCTCATATATTTTCTTAAAAGTATAAGAAGAGATAAAGTAGGTGTTTGCAAACTCAAAAGCGAGGAAAGGTGGAGTAGGGATGTTGTTTCACTCCTCCGGCGGGAAAAAGTTTTTGCGAAGCGCTATGGAATTTGTTTGCTAGTCGTTCTGCTCTTGGCTATCAACAATAGTATTTACCGCAAGTGGATTCCCGTGGAATATTTAAACCAGGGAAGTATCTGATGCACTAAACAAAATTCTTCAATTCTTCATCTTCACCACCCTAATGGTAGAAGAAAGCTGAAATCATTACTTATGTTAAACGATTTAAGATTTTCCTGGTGAATTCTTCTGACAAATATTTCTCGGGTATGCATCCAGGTTAAAGCTTTTATGTAAGCCGACGTTTCGGAAGACAACTTGTCTTCCATCCTCAAGGCTGTGTTACTTTATCGAAGTTCAATTTCACTTCACTTACTTTCAGTGTGAAATTGAACTTCGATAAAGTAACACAGCCTTGAGGATGGAAGACAAGTCGTCTTCCGAAACGTCGGCTTACATAAAAGCTTTAACCTGGATGCAAACCCGAGAAATATTTGTCAGAATTATTTATGTTCAATCTGTTTGTAGCGTACTTCATACTTTATTGGTTTGGGAAGTTATTCACAAAATAAAACTGGAACAACCATTTCAGACATGACGGTAGAATCTAACCTCACGTGCGAATATGCTATTAGTTTTTGCCTCTGTTTTTAAATGCCCACAATTGACGTATAAAATGGTTTCAGGGTTGATTTTGTAGTAGTTAGATATTTCCATGATAAAAGAACCCAAATGGTAATTTACACACGTTTAATTCAAAACTCAGTAACCGACCATGGTTTCAATTCATTGTGTCATTTTCAAGGTGATACAAACAGCACTCTCTCTTTGCATTTATTCCCAGGCTAAGGTAGGAGGTGGTGGCGTGTGGAATTGGTGTGAGGGGAAACAGTTTGGGTGAACAAATGAATTAAGGCCGATAACAGAAAGCTTAAAACAAGTGAAGCGTGAGTGAAGGTCAAGGTTTTGGAGTCATGGGGATGCTTAACATTAACAAAAGGGAGTCAGTACAAAATAAAACATCATTGCAAAGTCCATCCCGGCTATTGGCATTTTCGAATTTTTCCATAAGTCTAATTTCAGCCCTTAGTCATTACAACTCGCTGTACAATAACAATTCAATATGCCTCTAAGTCTTACCTTGGCTTGGGTATAAATACTGAGACACTGCTGGTTTCATCTCCTTGAAAATGACACAATATGTTGAAACCATGGCCGGGTGTTGAGTTTAGAATTAAAAGTGTGGAAAATACCATTTGCGTGTTCTTTTATCATGGAATATGATAGTTTTTTTTGGCAATGATTGAAATACTTAAAGATGAAAGATATATTCTAGAAAAAACTAATTTTTGTACCTGGAACAGTGAAGATTCCCTCAGGCAAGGTGGTATGTTACATCCTTAGGTTATTTCTCGTAAAAAACTAGCAAGTTTTTTGGATTTAACTTTTTCCCTAGTTCTTGCTGTTTTTCTTCAGAGAATATGCGCTCAGTTCTGGCCTCTTACTTTCCCAGATCCCTCTAAAGCAAGTTTTTTCGGCATCTCATGTTCATTTTTCTATTATAAATGTAGAAGAAAATATAACACATGTCAACTCTTAAGCGGGAAAATTTCGAAAGAGAATGCTTTTTCCTTTCTTCGGTGAAAAAGTTTTCTGTGTACCTCGAGGAATTTAATTTATAAACACCTACTCAGATATCCGCAAAATTGTTCTTGACATTATTATATTCCCTTTGTATTCTGTTGCGGACGTATCATAACTCTAAAGGTATTTTAGTTTTTGTGCTTCTTATCATAATGCTGGAAGGAAACTGTAGTCCTTTTTGTGCTTTACTACTTAATGGAGAGAGAGGTGCTTTCGTAGTTCATCGAAGAATCTTTAATGAACAAAATACTGAAATAAAATACGTAATTATCTTTTTACGAATGCTGATTTTATGTCTGCCACTTTGGCCAGGGAAACTTAACAAAAATAGTTTCCAGGGTATTCAATTGGTACTTCTTTATGGCATATTGTTTCATACGGCATATATGAATTCAATTTCATCATACGTACTCCAATTACTATATCTAAAGCCTACTTCTTTGTATGACATGTTTTAATGAATTTTATTGTTTCTTTAAGCTCCTTTACTTTGCAATGACACCAAATATTTCAGTCGAGAATTATGTATGCAATGGAACAGACTAAATCGGTAAAAGTGAACAGCATCGGATTGCTTATGATTGAACAGATAACAGCTTATATCCGGTGAAAAACAAAATTGTCCGAGATTAAACTAAAATTAGAGATTGTAGAATGTGTAGAAACATAGAGATTTGTCTTGGACGGGAGTCCTCTCCTTCCATTCTCATTCTTTGACGCTTGCATGGACTTCATTTGTGTTTTTTTGGATTAATTTGTCCTCATTCTGTTGTTAATAGGCACCTTCATTTTCCAATTTTAGTTGCGCCTCATCGAAGTTTTCCTGTTAAGGGTGTATTTTTGGAAGCGAAACGCGAAATAGGAGAGTTACCGACGTATGATAGCATGTTGTAAATAATCTACAATCTTGTGGATTATTTTCTTTGAGCACGACTGTAAATGCATTGATAAATTATAGTGAAAAACACAATCTTCAAATAGAGAGTTGTATTATATTTGATCTAGTTGCATTATGGCAAACCTAGTAGTTAGTTAAAAATTTCTTCACGCGATATTTAATTTGTCATTCACTACCAGTTTTAATACTGCGTTTTGTATTTTATTTTTTATTAGCTAAATATGATTCAAAATATATTGAAACCGTCAATGAGATAAAATTAAATTTTTAATACAAAATTACCCTTAATTTTAATACGCATGCATTCAACTGTAGGTCGTAATGAATGTGAGCATTATCATTCTTGCAAATGAAAAATGACAAACAATTGTCGTAGGGGAAGGTTTTCGGATGGGAAAATGGATAAGCATTTGCATGTAATTGGATTTTGTAGAAATTTTTTAGTTAATTTCTTTCAAGCAAAAGTGAAAATGCAAGGATACATTAGAAGAAAAACCATACCTAATCTACAAATAACGATGATATGCTAAATGACTGTTTGTATTACCATTATTGCTGATGAGAATCATCCAAAGTAAACATACATGCGTGACTAAACAGTTATTATTAAAAGCTCACGGATGAATCCATTTGTGTTTTGCTTTTATTTGACATCATATTTTAACTCGTTACAGCGGAACGTCCATTCGGAGATTTTTTTCTATCGCGTTGAAATCGGGATCATCAATCGTGCACACTTCAAAGGTATTGGAACTGGGGCAATTAAATCACGCTGATGATGAACAGTCAAAGCAAAAAAAAAGTTGTGTCATGGAAATATAAAGGCCAATCACCTCGTGATATAAAGAATAAATCATTGAAAAGCTCGCCAAGTTTCCTAGACCTTTTGCGTCAGTAAGTCAATGATCCGATGGTTTCGGACGCATGCATGTTGTGGAGGATATAAACTTATCGATACCGACTGTTCTCTCTCGTTTCCATAGTTTATTCTTTTTTTTTACATTTCGAATACCGTTCACAAGGAAATTAATATATCTATTGCAGTGCATACTTTTCGGGTTTTGACGAAGAACCTGCATATTTAAATGCTTATTCGTGTAGACGCTATAATTGCATTGTAATTTCACTACGAAGGTGGAGAAAATCCATTCAGACCAAGGAAAGTATTCCAATTCACTACAACTGGGTCAATTTATTCGCCCTGATAGTGAAATGTCAAAGCAAAAGGGTTGTGTAGTGGAATTTTTAGGGCCAATCGCCTAGTCATTTAAAAAATAAATTATCATAATTAACGTGGGCAACAAGGTTGGTTGACTAAAAAAAGTCAATCATTCGAAAAATACCAAGATTTTTTTAAAACGTAAGATCACTGTTATCCTTGATAATTTAATTTAAATGCGTTTATCTTATTGCACGTGCTTAATCAGTTTCTGGGACCAACCTTCTTAATATATCGCAAATGTTTTCCAAAAGTCGGGATTAGTTCTTTAAAATTATCTCCTCTACTCTGGTTCTGGCATTCACCGGGGCTTCCGAATATGTTACGTTGATGGCGCTGCAAGCAGCAGGTGCTGATGTTCGTCACGAGTACTCGAGCTTCTCATAAACGGAGCTAGTTCTTAATCCGGAAACCAAGTTGGGCCGTTATCTCGCCTGTCTCCACCTCCTCGGGTGTCTAGTATGTACCCACTGCACGAACGGAAATTTTCTAAGTGGAGTGTCTGCCCCCGGTGCCTCGTTTACATTAGTATCAACTTACCATGTTAATTCGAAGCTGCAAGGCTTAGAGCCGTGTCACCCAGCCCGGGATTTTACCAGCGAGAAAACGCTCAGGATGTTTACGGATACGGAGAAAAACATTTGCCACCTGCATCCTTTGCTAACTGCGGTGAACGGCTTTTTTTTCTTCTCCTTGAATGATGCACTTCCGTGCAATCTTGTTTTTCGCTTAACTCCGTTGCATACTTGTGTTTCGCTTATCCTGCGTTTCAAATCGTTTCCTTAATCGTGGATGGGGAAGATTCCCATCCATTTGAACCAGTTCAAGGTCTACGCTGTGAGTATGCTTACCTCTCTGCATTAGGTTTTCTTCGTCATCACACGTTCTACGCTGCGTTCTCCTATCAGCTAGACTAATCATGCCTATTTACGCATCTCACCCTTTAATAACCTTTTTTTTTAGATCTTTATAGGATTATGTACATTTTGAGATCTTTTTCCCGAACTTAATTTCCAAAATTTGTATGAAAAGCTTCATTTCATTTTATTTTAAAAAAATTATCACTCTTCTATGCTGGAACCTGTGGGATACTAGAACTTAAAGAACTGGTATATAACCATTTGATCTTCACCGATATGATGAGAAGTATAAGTGATATTTCATCATGGGTAAAAAGGTAGAATAAAGCTGCATTTCAAATTAGCAATATTTTAGAGAACATTTGATTCTATTTTAGAGAACAGGCGAAAGAAATTCATTCGCTTCTACTACCCTCAACTTTTCTCGCCAACCTTCCAGTTGAATCTCTGAGTGATAGCCATACCAATATTTTGAGATATTTCCGTGGAATAAATTTCAATTTCCTATGATCATCAACCAAAGTTCAAAGGAAAAATTAAATTATCAAAATTAGCCGCTAATATTAGTCACAAATTCTATGATTTATCCCATGGTGAAAGCACTGCTCACTAGTACGAGTCTCCCAGCAGATAATTTTTTTCACTTGCGTAGTTAATTCCTTTCATATCCTTCATTCCATGCTTCTTTTATTGTATCCGAGACCGTTCTTCTCGTCCATTTGCTCATAATTGATTTCATTTAAGAAGCTATTGCGCCTCATGGAGTGGCAGGTTTGGTTGTGCCGGACATTTCATAATTTAAAAAAAGTGAACTGTATTGTAAAAGATAATTGGTCGAGAGCACTGAGTGACCTACACCTTATAGGTTATAGACTCCACCTTCCGCATGCGTCAAGCGTCTTGAAGTTCACGGTGCTACCCGTAGCACGGTACATCGGCGAGTGAGGCCGGGTTCGTAGCCTCATGAACCAAGGAAAGCATTAGATAGCCACAAAAATTTTCGAATGGTGTCTGGATAAGTAGCAAATCCCTCTCGCCCTCTTTAGGTCATGCATAGAAAATCCACTTAAGGCGCGAATTTAAACACGTGCTTTAAGCTGTTATAATAAAATTAGTGGGCAATGCGATATTCTTGCTTATCATACAATATTGCAAGTTGGTATGAGTTCCTTAGAGTAAACCTATTCATGTAAGATATGAGAAATAAATGGCCATTTTTTAAGTAACAAGGTATGAAATACCATTATAGAGTGTTATAATTTCCGTGAAAGAACATCCTAGTAGTTTCATCATAGCATAATTCCGAGCGGCCCCACATAAGGGTTGCATATCCTTTCCACCGGCCTGCTAGACATCGTGTCTTCCAAAGCCTCCTCACTCATCCATATTTTCCGCTCTTTTCCCCGGAAGAGTTAGAGGAGGGAAGTAGCTGTTCCGAGTGCTAAAGCATTAGCCTACTTTTACGAGAGATCCAGCAAGCGGCGGCCACTCAGCCAGCTCGCTTTCCCCGGAGGCTGAGGCCCCATCTCCCGAGTGCTTTACCTTTACACCGTCGCGCTCGCGAATAAGGGAAGATGGGGGTGGAGATACTTCCAGGGGGGCACGGTTAGGCTGTGTAACCGTGCAGGTGGCGTGAGGTGGGGATATCCTTGAAGGAAGGAGGAGAGGTCTCCAAGATTATGAGGGAGAGGGAGCTGCTGAGGTGAAGGAAGGAGTGCACGGGATGAAATTAGAAAAAGTCGGAAAGATGTTTAAGTAGCGAGACTTAAAAAGGGTTGGAGGGAGAGAGGTAGTGTTTCAGACCGCAGACGAGTATCCTGTTGAAAACTGCCACGAGAACCATCTTATGGTATTCCATATTTAAAACTCTTTACCCCGTAACCTTCTCCTATGGTCCAGGCATCTGGGAGTTTTTGAAATTGTGATCTAGAGATGGTTTTTTTGTTGCCTACAAGTATTTTTGCCAGCTGGTCACAGAATTTGAGCTTTTCTGACAAAATTTGAATCTGTCGGAGAATTTTTTTTATGAAAATACTAAAAATTATCGACCTTTTCTATACGCTTTTTCTTAACTGGCTTCATCAGTCTGTTTCATCGATGGAATCTTGCAAATAATTTAAATTCCATTTCCCACAGTCGAATCGACTTTAATTTTTACGCACAAGGTTTATTTTGATTACAATGCAATATTCTATTTTCATGTATTAGAAATTTTGTTCCATTGTGTTCGAATTAATTACATAAATTTCCTAATCGAAAAAAGTTTTTATATTTTCTCAATAGATAACGATTGCATGAATCACCACTGAAAGGTAGAAAATAACAACAAATGAATTAGACAAATAACATTTTATTCAGAAACAGTGTAAAATGCACTATAAACTATAAAAATATCCTTTTTATCTCTTAGTATAAATCTTAAATCGTAAAGTGCTGATTAGGTATAGGTATTAATATTGAGACCCAATCCTTTCTCATCTATAAGACGTTTCTAGTTAACTAATTAGCATCCAAGCTTAGTTCTCTGAGAGATGAAAAGCATATTGTTAACAGAAGATTAAATTTCATTTATTTATTTTTACTCTAACTCTTTGTAATCGGCTATGATGGTGGAGAAGAACATGTTGCAAAGGAAATGGCCTTGAATTAATAAAAAGTTTGGTTTTAAACACCCCTAAATTTTTCCCCACTGAAAATTTATCCCAAGTGTTCAAGTCTTCGCCTAAAAGCTGTTCCCTATTGACTGGCCTGCTATCACTGTATCCCGCCCAAATATTTAAAACCTCAAGTGCCCTCTTTCCGCAATTCCCTCTATCTCGTTCCCTTCCTATGACGTCAGACCAGGAGCGGCGGCTAGACTGCACGCGCCCGGAATGGATGACACTCTTGACCAAGATTAGCGTAATTGCAGTAAATAAGCAAGCTGCCGGGATAGGAGCAGGAAGGTGCTTCAATTTATTTCACCACGTTTGGCGGTGGAGGCAGGCGCGTCGGTTGAAGTTGCCCGTGCTGGATCCCTCCCCTGCAAGATACCACGAGCCCTTGTGACCCTGTTTTCCGTCAGGTTATTTGACTTAACTCATCGCAAGGCAACACGATACGTGTTTACTAGACACTTTCATCGTATTCCCGATGAAACGAAGGCCTCCTTTAACGGTTTCTGAAACTTATAAGTTTCAATTCAAAAGCGATAGCCTTCGGACTTTTCGTCCTCAAAATGCGAGGTGACCAGGAAAAAGGGACTGGCCCCTGAGTGTTTGATTTTGACACGCCAATTAGGCCATATTTAGGTTGAGCTCTACCCTCACATATCGAAAACAACCTTCGGGTTGAATCACCGTATGATTATGTGACTTCGTGGAATGAAAATCTGTAACATAAAAATTAAGAATACTGAATTCAATTCCATCTTGCTCTTTTGAATTAACCGAGCCATTTATCCACTCATTAAATGACCATCCTAAACGTTATGTAATATCTTACAACCATTGTTATTATTTAACGCTCGGTTATCATTATAATCAAGCCTGATTTACTGTCATGAACAGCATATTTGAATTTTGATTTATTCATTAATTTGTTCCCATCGATTTAATGTTCAGTTATAATCTCACTTTTCATCAGTGTGAATCAATTCTTAGCACACCAGTTATTTTTAAAGTTTTTCCTACGAACTTATTCGATGCATAATACTTTACTTCAACATATAAATATGTTATTTTGCCTGAAATTAAGGACGTGAAGGTAATTTTATCCTACATATTATCACTAAGGGTCTGTGAAAAAGGTAAAAAAATTAAGTAAAAATTTGAAGGTGCCATACCAGTAAAGAACTGCCCAACCATTACTATCTAATGTACCTCTTGTTATCCCTTGAGTGTCCTTGTGTTGCATTTCTAATTAACGAGTTAATGTCGTTGAAGATACGAACGGTTAGTTTCCATGGTAATATTTTTGAGCTTTATGACCTCCTTAACTTCTAACATATTGAACGTTTATGCTATTCCGCGCCATTATCTTAGATATGCTCTGGCTAAACAGCCACTATGACTCATGTTTGCTCAAAATGTGATAGATAGTGATTTTAGTATGTGTAACTGATAAAATCAATTGTTTGCGGTTTATCTTCAAGTAACTTGCTTTAGGTGAAATGAATAATATGATAACTTCCACGCAGCTATCAATTACCAAATAAATATGTCAGAAATAGATAATACACTTCTATTTTTTACACTTGATGATAGATGCTCCAGCTGATCTCGTGAGAGACTCTGTCGTTTAGTTTCCATCGGTTCGAATTAAATTAGGCCTCGAAGTTTCTGGAAAGGGAGTACACAGGTTGGATATTTATAAATGTTTTTTTCTCAACTTGCTGTACCTGTTTGTCTGTTTAATCGATGAAATCATGTAATTTATTTTTTTTACACTTCCAATTATCGGTTTTGCTTGAAATTTTCAATACCGGTTACAACCAGCTTACAATGCATTATTACACTTCATTCACTTCGTAGGTCACAATTTTGACAGTTAACATATGAAGTGATTGTTCAGCTTCAGAGTAAGAGTCAGGAATTTCAATCTTTAGCAAATATTTGGCGAAGGTTTTCTTACAAGTTTTAATTGTTGTGAAGAAATTGAATTTACACGCCTTGCCTATTTTTAAGCTTTACTTATTGGCTCCTTATATGAAGGAGTTTTTGGTAGCCACACTTTAATTAGATTAGGAAAATAACCTTAAAATCGATTAAAAATTAATTAAAATTCATATTTATATTCTTTATCAAACGAAGAAAATAATAATAATATAGAAAAAATCATACCGAAAAAAATATGAAGTGCCCTAAATATTACAAAATAAGTTTTTATCACTCGTAGAATTAAGCCCGAGTTTCAATCCTTATTCACCTATCAGGCTTGTCTACACTCATTTAAAATGAATCAATATAGCATTATTTTTTAATCTCTTTTACCGCATCTTTCTAACAACGAGCCACGGTAAACCCCGCAAATACTGAAAAAATTGGACCCAGATTTTTTTTTTTGACTTGACGAAACTGATGAATTGGCGGAAAATATTCCGGTATAAACGTTTATCACCAATGCTCGAAGGAAATATTCTTGCCAGGGATTGGCTCAGTTGCAGTATATATGTCGCCACTGTTTACGTTCTAATTTCTCTCGCCACGACCGCTGACAAGAGCGTACTTTGGCTAAACTGCCCTTGTTAAGCTAACCTCTTGAGCTCTTCCTCCCAGTTTCGAATTACCTGCTTGCTGCTTGTGCTGGAGGTCTTGCTAACTCTCTCGCACACCCATCGTCAGATGGTCTAGCTTAACTCTTCACTTGGTCCACAATTCCATTATTTTGCTGCTTGAGAGTTGCCTTGGTTGTAATTATAGTGAGACCAATGATACAAAGTTTTGCTTGCGCCATCGCCGAATTCCATCCAAAGGAAATATTTCATCTAAAGTAATCCTGTGGCTAAGAAAGTAATTCTAAGAAATATTGTTGAAAATCACCCGGGCTGCGAATATCTTACCTACGTTTCCATTTTTTCACGTAAAGTAATAGAAGATAGAGTGCTGGAGGTGTCGCTGAAGTAGACAATAGCTTAGAAAAACTTTGACCAGCAAAAAATTAATAAAATATTTTTTATAAATTAACCTTTTCATTATCTGTCCAATACGACGAAGCTGAAAAGTATTGCCTATAACATTGCTCTATAAAAACCAATCAGAAGTTCCTCTAGTAGGAAGATGGCAGCATAGCCGGTAGTAGTCCTGTCCGACGATCGGGATATCCGACTTCAAATCCCAGCTGAGACAAATTATTTTTTATGGTGAGTTACACTCTTGGAAGATGGAATGTTCATGTTTGCATTTGATATTAGATTCAATCACGCTGTGATTCAACTCGAACATTTATCTGAGGCTTTTGGGGGAGCTCCATCCTCTCTTCCCTACCATAGTTACGTCGCGTCGCGTCGCTGGAAGTATTAAAAACTTAGTAGTTTTCTACGTTTTTATGACCCCAACTAGTTTTTCAGCATACAATGACGTTATATAATTGTACCCTTGTGAATGGCTCAGTAAGTGTTGAAATGGGTTAAGATACATAAAAATTGTGTCGGAAATTATTCAGTCTTCACGACATCCGTTAATCACCATAGCCGAAACCTAATGCATAAGTTTCCTTACACTTTGTCCTTTTGGAGGCGGGTTATTATACCTAGGAAATAATGACCCCACTATGGATGGAAAATGAAAAAATATGAGAAATCCATCCCCGCTGTAAGTCATGGTCTGTAGGAAGATGCAAAATTACTCCTTTCTTCTCGAATTGAACGCAGGGATAAGTAAGACCCTCAGTCGGGCGAGTAGAGTAGTCTCCTTTTTCTTCTTGGACGAGCAGGTGTAGTTTCAAGAAGGGAAGGGGGGAGAGGGAAGAAGAAAAATAAATAAGTGTGTCTGGCCAAGGAGAAGGAGACAAAGCGAGAGCCCTCTGGCGAGAGAAGAATGAACTGTGGCTCCATGAGCGAAGGATGTGCTTTCGGTGGGAATTTGGTGAGGCAGAGCTCTTTTCCGATTGGAAGAGCATATCCTCGGGAGATTCTGGACACACGTGACCTACCTTTGGCGAAAAATCGATAACTACAGTGATAATACCTAGGAGCAGGATTAAATTTGCAGGGATGCTTACTTCATTCGTTGGGTAACTCCGCTATATACTGTACTGTAAATATAGTGGCACGTTTTTTTACAAAACTGACGTTCCAACTCATAATTTGAGTATGCCACTCTTTGCTTTTTATAGTATGGTATGGTATGATATTTGGAGGAGACGACCGACAGCTGAGGTCATTTTCGCCATGAGGTTAGGGTATGGAAGGAAGAGTGGAGGAAAACCCGGCTTCGGCATTAGACTGCTCTGAACGAAAGGCGCCAAGGGGACCACGGCTTAACGTCCAATTCGACGTACGGAGTGTTACGCTTGAAATGTCCTCCACACAACACTCAAGAAGGGATCGGGCAGTCTCTGAAAATTCTCTGCCACTGCCGGGACTTGAACCCGGGCCCACCGGGTGGGAAGCCAACACTCTAGCCACCACACCAACCCGATCCCCCGCTTTTCATAGTTGATGCAAAAAGTCGGATTTTATGACGAGGCCGAAGAAAATGAATTGTAAGGGCCTCGTATTAATTTTATATTTGGCATTTTATGCTTTTGGCTTTTTTGTGCTATATGTTATCACCCGACCCCATGGTTGACTTTTAACTCGTTTAACAATAATTAAAAAAGTACCATTATTATCCGTTGATTTGATTTGTTTTTTAAATTGCCTTATTTCAATTTTTTGCATAATTTTAAATCTCTCATTATGAAAAGAAACCATCATCCCCCTAAATGCGTATCTAAAAATCTTTGTGGTCCCGATAATTTATCGTATCTGAACTTTTAACTTCGCTGTGAAACTTCATGGACGAGTTATGTTTATATGGTCGTATACTACATTTTTTTACCCCTCGAAAAAGGTTGATACATATATCGTTCACTATACGCTAACATCTTATTGTTCACAGGAAAACAATATTCGAATCACTATGGAGTAATGCTGTCATTGAGAGGAAAAATTTAAGGGCCAAAAATGCCATAACAGTAATTACCTCTCCTTACAAATCTCTTAGTCCTCAGTTTGAAATCATCGTCTTTGTACTCCGTGTCATCGCCGAAACTAAATTATTGCTTGGAATTTTTAAAATGTTATTTATTAGATATTTTTTTAATTAGGCTGTAAAATCGCATTGCTATTTTTTATTCTTTTTAAGGATTCAATTATTTGTAAACAGAGTGCTTCAAAGAGATTTTGGTGCTCATAGAATCTAAAAACTTTTTCTGTTCCTTTAATTCAACAAATATGAACTTTTCAATTCGATTTACAACTTCACCGACGATTTTTATTTTCGTGATCATTCACAATCATTTTTTTATTTTTTTTAACCCTCGAAAAGGGGTGATGCATAAAATGTTCACAATACGCTACGAGTGCAATATTTTTTTGGTAAGCAACGGCTGCTTTTGCAATCTCTGTTCGAATACACTTTCTGTCACCATGGCTGCAATAATATTGAATGAATTTAAGGCTACGAGGCTGCTACCTGATGTATCAATGGAAACCGACTAAGCATACTTTTATTAATCAGCTTTGCTATCCTATGTTTAAAAAAGACGCTCGTCAGACTAGAATTCCCAGCGCGATTATAATTTGTTTCCACAGGGATGTGACGATGGTGCAGTGGTTATTCCTGAAAGCTCCTATCGTCATCAATCATTGTCGTTCTTGAGGCAAGATTGTATTAAATTAGCATATTGTGCGTTGTAAAATAGTGCCTCGAATCACTTCAGTTTTTTACGCGTTGATAAATCTTTGGGAAAGTCGAAATTGTGGAGTATGAGTGAAAAACTTAATTTTTGTATTTTAGTGTGGAGTGGTTAGTGTCATTTTCTCTTCATTTTTAATACAAAGCGTTTCCATTCCATTGGTTGTACATTGTATCATTTGGTGACCTCATTCATAACTTATGCTCTCATTTTAAAATTACCACACATAATGAGTAGACCTTATTCAACATTTTTTTGTTAATCAAATGTAAAAAAATATGCATCTGAGAAAATTTTGAGGCACAAGTTTCATTTTTGAGGTACAAGAAAACGGCAAACTGGCTTCTACTTCATATTTGCTAAATGTTTCAAGATTGTAGAATAAATTATTAGGGAGTAATATGCCACAGAAAAGAGTAGTAGCGCGTCCCTCTAAGGAAATCCGAGAACTTGGAAACGATGCAATATCCTTTTTGTTTGATTTTTTCTTTTCCTTCTCTTCATTTTCAACTTTTCACTGTGAATATTTTTTTCTCTGTTGAGGTCACATTATGCCTTTGATGTTTTATTTTAGGCTCCTATTTTATTTGATGCTCATACTTATGGTATCCTACTGTGAGTTAATTTTTTGCTCATAATTCTTTCAATTGCTTGATTTATTTAATTTTATCGTGAATTTTTTTTTGCTGCCACCGTTGCTCTTATTCCGTTAGCATTGTTTATGAAAAATAATGCTGGATTTATGTATTTTTTTAGACTAGGTGTCAACTAGTAAGAGCGCTGGAAACACGTTTGAGTCTTTGGTGAAATGTCAGGATATGATTGTCTCTGTGTAAGAGCACTGCATACGGCGCGTGTTGAGTGAGCCTTTTGAGTTTAATAAGTGAATAAAAAAAATGTTTTAAGTGATTGTTCGGGAGCTTATTCTCCCCACTCTTTTGTGACTTTTATTTTTGCCTTTCTGCCTACAGGGCATATGTTTTTTTAGTTTTGGTAGGGCTCATGAACAAGAAAAGAAGATATTATTTCCATTTCCATGAGGAGTTTCCAGAGTTATTATTCTGCAGTAAAGGTGGGGAAGGTTTATAAAAATGTGAAGTGTTGCAAGCTGTGGATTTCCATCAGCCACTGTACTCTTACACCTCCCTTCTCCGCTCTCCACTGAGGAATGCAAGAGGCAAAGAAATATCTAGGATGGAAGCAAGGGAGAAGGCTTTTTAGATGGCTCTGCCTCCTTTCTTTTGAGGTGTTTGGATTCAAGAGACAGCGAAAACAAGAAAGCAATTGCATTATTATAGTCTTAGTCCAAAAATTTGGGGAAACTACAGTTCTTGCGAAGGCTTTCGCGGTGAGTAGAAGATACGATCATGATATTTGTGCTTCCACTGGGCTGCTTAATGGCTGGTTATGACAGCTTCGCCGAGCCATCCGCCAGCATCTTCAGATCAGAAGTATAGTGCAGTAATACATATATATAATAGAAATGTATGCCAAAGTGGTGATAGTTGCAGTCGTTTCACAGTCTGGCTATTTTTTATTCGTCGTATTTGAGTTAAAGATTAAGCCTCTCCTGGATTTCCAGCGAAACTGCCGTCACCTGACATTTAGCTACGCGGTTTTTTGTTCGAAAACCTTGTTCGCATTAACGAAAGTTCCAAAAAAAAAAACAAATATTTTGCTGAGGAAAAAGTCTTGATAGTTCTGGTAGTGGAAAATCTGGGGCGGATAAATGGAAGTGGAATCCAAAATGCAGCAAAGACACTACGTACCCAAAACAAAGCTAGCTGTAAATAGCCTTAGAAAAGCTACGGTATTTATAGTAGGTGAAAGTAATTTCACGAAATGGAGTTTTCACGAACGCCTTTTACGTGAAAAATATTTCAAGTTTGCAAAAGCACTTTGTATTAAATGGATTGAGTGACAATATTAGTAGATACCAATCAAGTGTGCTAATGAAAGCCATTCAAAGTACAGCGTTACAGTATGTTAGGTGAGTTAGGATGGGAATATTTACCGTAGAGTAGAGAAGCAAATAATTGGCTAAATTTCCTCAGACGTTGGAGACGATTTAATCCTAAGTGAATAATATCCTTGGTTTGCCGTCGTAGTATGGTGGACGTGACCAAGGGAAAAAAATACAGGTAATAGACTGTAAAGGGAGAGTGAAAAAGTCATTCTTCACTCGTACTATATAGGATATAAACGGTGTCTTTATTAATTAGATAACACTCGCAAGGACCAATCATTACATGTTTATCCCTCTCAATTGTTTTAACCTTACATTGACTCATCATAGGAATTTCCTATCGTTGGCAAGTTTTTCGTTTGCATGAATGTGGACGTATTATTTTTGCATGTGTAATATTTATATGACCGAGATTTGTGCATTTGGGGATCCTCTTGCATGCTGCATGCTGGTGATTGATCACCCCTGCCAAACACCCTATAGGTGGCTCGCAGGGTATTAGGTAGATGTATTAAAAATGCTGGTCATAATTCATACCCACGGGAAAATCTCTGGAAATGATATTTTCAAATGTTTGTACTACTTCTTTCGTGTATTTTTATTATCTCTTGGTCTCGTCTCTTACATCCCGTATACAATTCTTAAGTATGCGGAAGGAAAGGTAGTTTCTTGGTAGGGATGAAAGGGATGAAGATACGGATTCCTTTCTTTAGAGGTGTTTCTTTCTCTGGCGTCAAAATTCCGTGATGAAAAATAAGAAAAAGATGTATTTAAAAGAGATATGTAGTGTGGGTAAGGATGGAAATATTCCATTTTGAGTCACGCTCATTCAGTAGGCACAATTCACGTGCATTTGTTCGTCTTACTATTCAAGGGAATCTCGTGAAATTAGCGGGTCACGTGACGGAACGAGGTTGGAAATATTATGCTGTTTTTTTCCATGCGAATATTTTTTAATGATATTTTTCTCCTCGTCTTTCCATGTTCTATGGAATTTCCTCATCCACCAAAGAAATCCAAGGCGATGGTACACAGTTCCTGGAACGCAAGAGGGCCATTGTGGGAGGGACTTCGCACTGCGGAGATGAACCTCTTCTAAAGGTAGGACATTTCTCTATATTAACTTTTACTTTAGGGATTAATCAAAGTGAAGTAGGCACTTATCAACAGAGGAAAGGGCTGGTTCGTACAACTACTTCCCTCTAACCCGGCAGGTTTCCGAAGTCAGGTCAATAGCGGAGGCTTTATATTTCAAGCTTAACCTTATCGTTTCCGGCGCCGAAATAGCGTTATGTCTTAACTTTAAATATAGGACAACAATTTTGGTTTCTAGTGACATAAATGATTCTGACTCAGACTTATGAATTTTTTATCTGAACCCAAATTATCCCAATTTATGTAATTTTGGGTGAAATCTTAAATGCCCTGATTAGAGTTCGTAAAGTCAGTCGTATTTCCTTATCATAGCCAATTTAAAAATGACTAGGAAATTTCATCGTTGTTACTTGCATGCTCACTGTCTTCATTAATTAAATTCATTCTTTAACATCTTAAGAGGTGTTTCTTTCTCTTACGTCAAAAACCGTGATTAAATATAAAAATATATGTACTTAAACGAGAAATGTGAATGAATAGTAAATAACATATTATTATTAATTATCATTAACTTATTTACTTTGTGATCAGCCAAAACAGCAAACACAGTGAAATAATCACCCCATTTCTTATTCTCGTTCTTCTATCATCAGCATGAGGAAACCCCTTAAGTGAATTATCCTGTGATAATTAACTACTTATTTTTCTGAAATTAGTAATTACTTTTGCTGCAAATATCAAGTAATACGTTTTATATTGTAATAAATTGCGTTTACTATATCTATCAAAATGCGCTCAACAATCCCTTCCAATGTGAGAGAAAAAAAGTTTATTCTTTTAACCCTCTTAGCGCTTAGGGGTAATATATTTTCAATTTATCGCAGTTGTGACGCATGCAATCTCAATGTGTATTTAAAAAAATAATGCTCGCATTTATTGCAAAGGCATTTTTTTCTGCATGAGGCTTGCGCAGTGCTCATTCAATCTTGTACTGATGTATTCAGGCTATTCAACGTCGATTTGTTTTCCGCAGATTCGGGTCTTCGTCTTAAGATGAAAGCCCATATCGGCCGCAAATAGTCACAGTTAGTATAGAGTGATGAAAAGTACTTAAAAAACTAAAATGACGCGACAGTAATTCACATACTCAGTGAGTAAACAAAATATTGAACAATCATGAATGTACAAAAAATAATTTGACAAATGAAGTTTTTTCGATTAAGAAAAGTGCTTTAATTAGTTAAAACCGTCAATTTATTTCCCTGTTTTTCAAAACTTTTCCTAGTTTTTGGCCCTCCTCGTACAAAATTCCTGGCCACTGGCCACAGGTTGTGAATATCACACATTTCGGGCCAGTTATATTTGCCAGGGCTTCTTTTACTTCATAGCAGTGGCGGATCTATGGGTGCTATGTGGCTGAGTGGGCTATGGCCCCCCTCTTGGATATCCAATTTACTCTAGATATAATTGTTATTTTATTCGAACCCCCACTACTGCTGGGAGGTAAACCTGTACTTAATCCCCTCCCTTGTCCCAATCCTGGATCCTCCACTGCTTCAAAGGATAATTTTCTGGAAATTTCGAAGGCTTTATTGAAGAATTTACCGGAGAAGGATATACGATATAAGCTCGGGAACGTTCGAAAGCCCTCATCATCATAAGCTACAGTAGTAATAATGCAATAATCATCAAAACCATGTAAGACATTTGGAGCATTTTGCTGTGCTGTGGCAAATTCGTCACAAAGTAACCTTTCGATATTTTCACTAATATTATCTTCCGCAGGCAGGTGCTGCTTTATTAATCTTTCCACTTACCGACTACGTTGAGGTGCACGAAGTGTCCGATGGGCGGCGTGGTGCTTATCTGGCACTCGTAGATCCCGGAGTCCTTCCTCTGCGGATATCTGATCCTCAGCGCCCAGTCCTCTGTGTGTGGGGAGTGCAGGGCCTCGAACCGCTGGTCACTCGTGTACGTGTACCTCCCCACTGTCAGCAGGTGGATATCCCTATGCCTCACCCAGGAAACCTGCAACAATAAGTGAAAATCAAAACTTACTACCACTCGTCCATTAGAGGGCACCTCATTTGGGCAAAACAATTTGTAACGGACATCATTGCTCTCAAAACCATCATTTTTCATTTTTTCCGCTCTGGTCGCGCGAATATTGCGAGGTAAGCATGAAATTTTGAACAATCTCTCTGTTTTGCTGTCTTTATTCTTTATTCTCCTCGCTTGATCACTTTAACTGCAGTATGACGGTAAAGTAAGGGTATTTATCACACCATCTGAAAAAATCTCAGAATTTACCCATAAAATTTTACCTATACTTTGTCAGCGCGGACATGATGGTATCAAATGTAGTGATGAAAATATCACCATTTCAGCCCAGCTGTTGAGAAATGATGTGCGCCCAAATGAAGGACGTATTAATTTCATGCACAAAATACTGTTATCATTGGAATGTTTTCCAAATCTCCTCCGAGAGTTAACTCGTAAATCACATCGGAAATAGATTGTGCGATGAGTGTATTCCTCTCTTGTTGGATATATGTCCGCATTTTGACCAAATGTGCATTGACAATACATTAGTCTGATCCCTGTCCGATGTTACGGTGCCACTTTGAAGAGTTGTCTCGAATATAAGCATGGGGAAAGGGTGCTTTTTGCTATGTGTGCATTGCTAGTTCAATAAATATGCGCGGTAGATAATGACACCAGTTAGGTCCGTAATCAAATCGTTTTCAACGTTATTTCTTACGATTAGCCAGTAACCAAAGTAATCACTTATTTTATCATGAATTCTGCACAATGTACATTTGTGATTCTTCGCTTTAAGTTACCTGAAGACAATCTTCCATGATATACCCTATTGGTTACTCTGTGATTGTGAAGAAATGGTTATTTAGAATTCGGTTAACAGTGTGCGAATATCAATTCGCACTTCAGTGCTTTCAGTAATATTTAACCCCAAAGTAGACAAATTTCTATGTATGACGCTTTCTTTAAAGTTAGTTCCAGAATTAAATCCAGTACCATTTTTGTTTCAACTCACAGAAATGCACACCCAGATTGTGCGTTACCATTTCATGCACAAAAGGTAAGGTAAATGGAATGTCATGGCTAATGATCGCATGCAAAGAGAAAGATTTGGTCGAAAATCTTTCGGGAAAAGGATGGAGCTATTGGTGATCCCTCATTTGTTCAAAATCTGCCCATATTGAGCCGGTTTCAGGAAGATGGAAGTAAGATGGCTGCTGGCGCGGTGACCCGGTTAAGGGTCGCGTAAATAATCCCGAATACAAACACAGATGGCGTTGATATATTTGTATCTGAATGCGTGACGCTGGCTAAACTTTAGGTTATTTGTTTAAGTTACATAGTGTATCTTGCTCATCTAAACTATCACAGGTATTTAAAATATCCAAAAATATTCAATAAGTTTGTTACAAATCGCAATACACTTTCAATTTGATTTTTCAATGTTTTCATGCATCTTCACTTGCTAATGATAAGTTAAGATCAAGCTTGTATTTCCCAAATGTTTGGTAAAATTACTAGAAGTAATTTTTTTACAATGGAGGCACAAGTGCTGAAGACTATATTATTTATTCAATTTAAAATTTCGTAACGTAAGTTCTAAACGAGTAACATGTTATAAAATCAGACCCGTGACGTAGGAGTTATACGTCTCCTTACTCGGAGAGTTTTATCGATCAATCACGGAAGAAAAGCATGGAACGTTAAGTAGGCTCACTTTTTTTTGTCAAACATCCACATTTTTGCCGTCCATGAGTATAAGAAAGATCGCCTCCCTGTCTGTTGGAGCGTTGATAGCTTAAGCCTGTTATCCAATCGTTTTCATCGTATTTTTTTATATTATCAAGCAACCATAACAGTGCGG
The DNA here is from genome assembly GCF_921293095.1 of Ischnura elegans. NCBI lineage: Eukaryota > Metazoa > Arthropoda > Insecta > Odonata > Coenagrionidae > Ischnura > Ischnura elegans. Next base: position 62,420,392 of record NC_060255.1, on the reverse strand, counting down.
CTCCATTCACGAACGTGAACAATGTATCATTGAAAATGTAATGGAAATAGCATTCATGCGTCATATTTCTCTATATTTATTTATATTTTTCTATGTGCCTTCGTATGGTTTCGTACATGCTATATCTGCGCAAGTAGTTATTGAGCGTTCCCCATTAAATATCATGAGTTTTCCCGATTTTCCCATTTTTGATTCCGAAGTCGGATTGTTTTCATACCCCAGAAGTGGATCAAAGATAAAGTTTTGAATACAAAGAGTTGTTTCCGGTTAAATCTGATGGAATTCAATTACATATTAGTAAATTAAAAGTGTCTAGGAATTTTCCTCAAATACTTCATTTTCACTTCGCATCTGGTTCAAATATATTTTTGGGTCTGATTTGCATATATGTGCGACCTGACGTGAAGGGAATACAACACTACTACTAAGTCTAACCGTTAAAAGTTAATAAATGATCGAAGCTTTTGCTAACCAATGATTTACAATAAACTTATTTTTTGAATAGATTCCGCGTATTTTTATCACTTTTTTTTACGTAAACCCCTCTCTTAGTGGTGTCTTCTTCAGTGTGATGGCTGTGAATTTAATTGTTGCGGTAACGGGTATATCTTTTTAGGGTTTAAATTTTGAAAGCAAGGGCATCCACGTTTTGTTGAGCTACGGGCCCTGATTTTAGTTTTTTATATCCCGGTGATTTCGGAATTCAATTGCCTCCTCGACTAGATGGAACTTAAGAGTTTCTTTCTTTAGCTAAATTTTTGCTTTCTATGTCAAACCGATGACCTTAACAAGATGTTCAACGATCAATGTATCTCAGTCTGATAGCTTGTATGTGATATCCTATTTTGGTTTAAAGTGTTTATATGGTGATGAATTTGCAAGGAATATTTATTTTTGATTCTGCATAATTACTGACAATTTTGCTCCTAAATTTACCCACTTCATGAATTCTAAACGGTGGTCCAACGGAGACGTGTAAAGGTGATTGATGTTCACTAAGAGATGTGGAGGAGAGTTCGATCGAAAATCACTTTTCAAATGGTTCGAACGATTAGTGAAGCCCTCATTTGTTGAACAGTTGTCCACATTTACCGCGTCTGAGGATGGAAGCAAGATCACTGTTTGGCCAGTGACACCATTAAGGTTCGCTTACGGTGAACTTGCGAATCAAAACACGCCATAGGTAGGTACATCTCTACTCGAACGCATGGCTCTAGTTTGGCGAGTCCGCGCGCGGTATTGAGCTGGTTCGATATTTGTATCCACGGCCCGCCTGCAATCTGAACCGAAGGACCCTACATGCTTCCAATAGCGCGATGGATAATTTGCTCTTCCCTAATCTCTTCTCTTGCCGACGTCCGTTGCGTCAACATCGGCTACGCGGGGTAGACTGCCCGTGCCAAATGCTGCTACTGCTGCCCCCTGGCAAATGTTTGAACTAGGATCATTGAAACTGGCCGGCAGGCTGGCTGGCTGTCCGGGTTCTCTCGCTCCACGCCTGTGTTCACCGGAGGAAATCGCCGGTGGAGTCTCCGTGGGTCCTTGTTCGCCCGAGTTATTGTCCAATCCGAAGCGTGAGGACGCCGAACCGTAGCGGTGCTTTGTCGTTTGAAGTTTACTGAGGACCCTTTTGAATTCTGACTGAGGACTCTTTTAACTTTTCTTGAACGTATGGTAAAACGGAACCTACGTGTTACAGAGTAATGGCCAAGGAGACTACATATATGAGGCCCCTTTCCGTCTCGCAAAAGCTTGATTCACATCTTCACTTTCGTATATTTTGAATGGGATTTCAGAAATGCCTTCATCACGTTGATGATTGCAGAGCGATCCATTATTCTTATTATTAGGGTGTTTGCAACCCAATCGATACCAATGGAAAGCTATGAATTTAATACATTGCTTCATAGGGATTGAACATTTTGGTAAACGGCCCTAATTAAAGTTTATTTCTACATGTAATTCGGATCGATTTCGCAGGCAGGGATGCTAATGGCTAGTTAGGTGAATCCATTAAATCCGTGGTTCTTGACAACACAATTGGTCGCCAAATAGAGAATTCTATCGATTAATATTTGTGTTGAACGCGTTCCAAATTCAAAATGAGTCATTGTAAATATGTTTTTGCACGTGAATTTCATTAGATGTAATATTAGCATTTGACAGACTATTTGTCAGAAGAAATTGAATAATCTCATTTAGATGAGAGGATATTCTAGAACAGAAGCTGGATGGCATTTCATAGGTGTGACCCGCATTTTAGGGAAACTAGGTAACGTTGGTCAAAAATAACTGATATCAGACTTTTCAATAATAATATCAAAATTTTCCAGGGATTTTTTTATTTTATAAATCGTAGTTTTATGGCATAATGGATTAATGAGTACTCGCAAAATCGTATTGTTATTATTTTTTGGCAAAATATGATTGGCAACTGATACTTGTGCGGGTCGCATGATTCGTTGGCCGCAAAGTGATTGTGATTTTTTTATAAAAAGCAAGTAACTGACGCTTAGCTACTGGTTGTTCTTTAGCTTACGTAAACAATCAATACTTTGTGGGATCCTACTGCTGAATTATTTACTTTTATCAGTTTACAAAAGTATTAATTGATAATTACTTATGGCAGATGCTTTAACGATGTTTCAGTTGTCGATGCTTGGTGGTTATATTTCATATCTGTAGAATAACTCAGATAAGTTTGGTTTGTGATTGACTAATAAATTACATAATTTTTTAAGAATACGTAATAGTGTCCAAAACGTTCTTGACGATCGTTTTGATTCACAGTAATGTAATCTACATGGTGCTGAGACAATAGTCAGTTAGCTTAGTGCAACTCCGTGATTGAAATCATATTGGAACTTTTTTTATCATTCCTAAAATTCATTTCCTGTATTTCGCTGTTTTCTATATTATGTTTGGGATTCTTATCAAATATCTTAAGCTCTTGTGTTTAATCAGATTTTAAGGTGTCTTAAATTTTAGTAGAATATTTTAATGTTCCCCGTAATTAATGAGGATTGTTCACTGGAAAGAGTAGGGAGAGGGCTGTTGCATATCCAAGATTTAACATGAGGAAGAGAAATTTATTCGGAGATTTGGGGACTCTACCCGGGGTACTGGGCGTTTATTGAGAAATCTTACTCGTTTCTGATGCCTCTTTAAAAGGATAAAGGGGGAGTAACCCGGAAACACCTCCCCGTGGCCACGCCACTAGGAGCAGGGTGGTGATTATGTTGAATTTGCTGAAGCACTGAATAAGTGGTCAATTGGGATTTATTAGCCATTCCTTAATCTTACTTCTGGTAAACATATTGGAATAATTGTATCGTAATATTCATAAGACCTTTGTTTCATTACTTATTTACTCATAGACCATTGCTTGTAGGTAATAGTTGTATAAACCTCCGTTGTTATTGCCTGTTAATGTGTTTCAAATTTACGCCGGGTTTCTTTACATATAGGCCCCAGTTATTAACCCACTTCCGCCCACCGTAGCCATATGGCTTTATACTACCATTCTGAGCACATGAGACTCTCGAAGAAAGCTAGAACTCCTTTTTAAAGTCGAATTGCCATAGACATGCTGTTACAATCTTAAAATTACTTAATCCCCTTATTAGTTTACTTTTGAAGCCGGGAAAAATAAGCCCACTGGCGGAAAGAAACGGGTAAAAAACGGAAGTTTAATATGGACGCCCATTGTCTGCATACTACATGCAAGTCTCATAAAAGTGAACAGGATAAGACATTGTGTAAATTGTTTTAACTTATCTCTATCAAAAAATATGCTTTTCCTGAAGAATCATCCTTTCAATGAAGGTCATCGTTAGCACATGTCATTCGGAAGGAATGAGGTGATATATTACCAAAATATTTCTCTGGATTACTTAAGATGACTATATTAAAATTGATTGTTTGAGGCGCAACTTTGTGAAAGCGATTCATTATTAAATTTAGAAAGAAGAACTTTGTGCTTTAACATGAATATTTATTCACACATTTTCACGACCATGATTTCGACGTTAGGCGTCATCATCACGTGAACTCTACAAAGGTCCATCACATTCATTTATACCAGGCCTTGAGGGGGAGGGAGGAAGGTAATTAGGTTGAACGGATTGGTCAACAGAGATGGTCAGCATAGAAGACTAAATTACCTTCGTAACTAAATATCGTCACAATTGCAAGCATAACGTTTTCTGAACGATATGGATTAAATTGGCACATGAATAGTTTTTACAATTGTTAATCCTGGACAATGAAATGTACTTGGCACGGAACTAGTTTTCTATTTTATTTATATTAAGATGTACGTATCTTATTTCAATCCTTGCTGGCTCAAATTTGTAGAATATTTTTGCGATCACGAAAGTAATGATGAATTATTTATTCTCTCCGAGGCTTTTTTTGAATCGACCAGTTTCAACATTTTCAATGAGTAATTGTCAAGGTTTGCGTTGAGCAAAAGTTGTATGGGTAATGATCACGACGTTATTGCTCCCATTGTAATTAAGGACCTTGTAAATGTATGGAGCACAAAATACTCTAGTTCATTCCTACTAATTGAACTTCCTCTAGGTAATTAAAGTCATTGATTTTGCATTTATGCACGGTGGATTGTTTTTTATATCTGAAACCGCTAGAGGGCCCCTTCGACTTACTTAGTCTCAAGGTATTTTCTAGAGAATAAGAACCGGGTAGATTTTTTGTCATTATTTTGTCGTATATTCTTTACAAAGGCCCGTTGTCACTCAGGGCGGCCGTTGTATGATGAAGACCATTTTACTCATTCCACCCATCTTGTGAGGAAGATTCGCATTTCTTTTTTACATCATAGGCGTGTAGTACCCGCGGATGTATGCCGGAAATTGATGAGTCCTCGTGTTCCGATGGATGTTATTTCCTCATTAAGAAGCCTTCCGTCTTAACTCTAAAGGAACGGAGACTTAGAGTGGAGCCGAGGAGTGACTGAAGGAGGCTTTCATGGTACTAGCAGTTTGGTGGAGAAGGGGATGTAATTTCGTGGGGGGGGGGAGATTTTAAAAGGGGTGGCACGTGAGACGCTCGCAAGTAGGAAGGGTATGAAATGGTTTCAAGTGGGAAGAACTCATTTTCCAGGCAAGTCCTAAGAGTATCCGGGCGGATTTCTGAGAAACGCAGGCTCAACCGTATATGTATCGCGAGTCTTGTGAAGGATGGGCAATAGTGGGGTTTAATAGGGCTTGCCATTTCGGTGAAATACGTCACGCTCGAAGAAGTAATAAAAGCAACTGGTCGCCTATATTGCGTGATATAATGTGTACTTATATGGCTGATACTAATTTTCTTAGTTGTCATGCTATAAATAAGAGATAAAAAATAAAGATAATATGTTTTACCGGGTACTAATTGCTCAATTACGCAATAAAACTACTTTGTAGTACAAAATAATCCTTGGAATAGTCTGCAATTATTGAAAATTCTGATGTTTGTTATTTACGAGCAACGTTGCTTAGCTTCCTTAAAGTACTGATAATAAATACTACGAATTTCTACAATTAGGCTATAAATGCGCGCAAAAACACCTGTACAGTTTGGCAGTGAAGAGATCTTGGGTCTCACTACGGGTAGTATCATCCATAAGTATATCCTTCCCACGTTCGAATGTGCAACTCGCCCATCGTATCAAGGATTCCTGATTTGGATTCTTCTCATTAGATTTTTATTGGAATAAATGTTGTACCAAATCCCTGAAGATGATGGGCAAGTTGCACAAGGAAACGTCGGAAAGAGATATGGAGAACGTTACCCGGTGTGAGACCAAAAAATAGCGCTGTATCATATAAGAATTTCCATAAAATAAATATTCCCCTGAACTGGGAATTGAACCGCGAACTTTTGGTTTTTCGGGTCACTACACTTCGCCAACCAGGTTCCCGTTTTTTCACAGAAATTTTACCTAGACTCATGGTACTAAAAGTTAGAGTGCAGTTTTATACGCAAATTAAAAATTTAACATGAATATGTAAATAACAACTTCCCTTATTTAACTCTTTCCTTCGTCAAACTGTCAAAAATGAAGCCAAGGAAGTTACCAAGGAGACGCATGAATATTTTCCGAGGCCTTGTGCTTCACGAAACAAGTATTCATTCCCCTTCTTACGGGCTGTGATAAATTGACGAACCGTGATTCTTCATCAAGCGAAAAACCTTTAAGTTCTGCCGGGTAAAACTCTTTTGAGGACGATGCGCTCAGTAGGTCGTGAACACCTTGCCAAGACTGTTGCATAAAAAGGTAGGGGAGGGGAGGAGGAGGAGAAGGAGAAGTATTTCACATTATTTTTTGCGCTGTAATACCTATATCCACTCGAAACTGCTACACTGAAATGAGCACAGGCTTTTTTTGTATCAGCGGCCATAAGTAAAAAAAAATCGTTCCCATTTTATTTTTAACCATCAAGCTATCTGCCGCATACGCCACCTCCCTTATACACAACACGATGCTATCATACCATGCAAGGATACAACTCTGTATAAACTTATATTTTCTCACTTCCAACCCTCTCAGTATCACACTCAGATTTTTTTTCCATCCGTTCTTTTCCGCATCCAAGGCCTCGATAAGGCTTAGTTCCTCCGCGGGACAACGCGAGGCAGTAAACAATAGAAGAACGACGAAAAGGTATGACGCGGGGAGACATTTTCCAAGGAGAGTAACCATGGCATGCTCCTAGCAACCATCTCAATTTTTTACAAACTTTTTCTTAACTTGCTTCGTCTGTTTCACCACTGGGTTCTTGTGATTTATTTTAAACTGGCATTCTTATAATGACAACACAATATTTCATTATCATGCACATTAAATTTTGTTTCAATATGTTGTAATTTATTAACTGAATTATCACATGGAATAATAGTATTAATGTATTAAATTGGAGTTAACACATATAATAATTATAAAGAAAATAGATTTGATATTTATATTTTTAAATAGATTTTGTGAAATCATGAGCTTGACTTAAATTCACAATTGCAGTTATTTATTATTTTTGAAATACAAAAAATTATTTGAGTAATTTTTGTTACATTATATTCTGTTACTATAATTTTGATGTCCTCTAAATCGAAAGCATGTTTTTCTCATTATCCTGATTTATTTATAAGCCGATCTGAGCCCTATTTTCAATTGATATATTATGTTGGGAATATTTTTTTCAAATCGACATATCTGTCCCATTTAGCCGTTATCCTAGTCGTGCAATGATAGCGATGAATAATAAATGTTGGTGCAATGGTAGCGATGAATAAGAAAGGGGATAATTATTTTATGTGCAAGCAATGCTAAAATGGCAAAAACTCAGACCACGCGATAGGCATGATAACGTTTTCCTACGATAATCTTTGTTTTATATTATTTTGATTGGCAATCATATTTTCAATTAATGCAATAATTAGCGAGAGTTATATCTCGATTTCGATGAAATTCATTTAGAAGTGTATCACTATCAAACACTCTCCTTTAGTAAACTGAACAAGGTGTTTGGCATGATCCCTGGCGTTGTCGTTTGGCGCTGAAATGGCAAAATCCAAAATAACGTGGCCCGTGACGTGTCTCTGATGAGCTGAATTGCGCTGCAGCGTTTGTTTACTCAATATTTATTTCAATTAGAGAAATATTAGAATTTTATCAATTAATTTACCTCTGTTTCATTGACTCACAATTTCTATTCACGATAGTGGTATTATAAGTTTCGTATTGCGAGTACCTTTTTACTTAATCATCAGTATTTTTCCCCAGCATGCAAGAATTATTCTATCTATAGCAATAACCCCATCTTCCACAAAAGGAATTCCCTTGAGGCCCCGCTAGTTTTTATATTAAGCGTCAGAGAGCGCGGAAAATCGTAAAAATATCCTTCGTCGAGGTGTAAAGGAGGACGCGCGCTTCGCGTCGTATAAAACCCTGAGGCGAAGATATTACTCACCTCTTCCTCCCGGTATCTCCTAATACCACTAGACACTTACCCTTCTCTGCCTAAGGAAGCACATACCGGAGGCTTAAGCCCTAGCAATCACCCTGTGACGTCTTTTGCACTCGCAATACCTGCCCGCCTTCCTCAGAAATCCAGTTGGAAACTCTTACGGGCTTACCCGGGATATGAGTCCTACCTACTTCGACTGGGTACAGATCCCTATGGGTAGAGCGTTTCTTTAGGCCATCATCACATTATCCCTTTTCGTATTTAACTGTGTAGCTGAGGCGCCAAATATTTTCAAAATGCCCTAGCAAGGAAGATTGCGCCATTGTCGTCAACGGAATCTTGCGTAAACAATGGAGATTAAATTTAAAATAGTCATAGTAACTCAAAATTTGTAAGATTCGTTTAACGAACTCTACAAACCGCTTCCCTATCCACTAGCGTTTTTATAGTGTCGTATTTATATTTTACATCCATAAAAGCCTGTCCTATGAAACTCATTCGGGGCAGTTTCTTGTCATCCTTCCCGTCCAGGTTTACTTATGCCAATAAAGGAGGAATAAAAGGGACTCTATTTTAGCGAATTACGTGAAATACAACTTTGTTTTATGGTATTGTTGTGCCACAGGTTGCATATCTCCAGGACTATTAGTAGTGACTGCTTTCTATTAAAGATATCATGAAAACTAAGGTACATTGAACGCTTGAGTAAACACACGTTCATCACCATCATCATAAGCCAATAACTCAAAGATTATTTTGATGCAGCTCTAATTCTACTCTCCTATCCACTAGCTTTTTTTTGCATACTTTATAACCTGTTACATATAATTCATTCCGGGCCGTCTATTGCTCTTCTTCCTATCCACCTGTCCTTCGTCGATTTTCTTCACCAGGCTATCATGTTTCATGATGTGGCCAACCAAGTTTTCCCGTCGTCTTACTAGGGCCGTAAGGATAATTCTCTCTTATCCCACCCTCATTGCAATTCCTCATCACTACATCCATTTTATCTTCATCATTCTTCGGTTGCACCACTTTTCGAACACTTTCTCTCTCGATTTCTCATGATTTAACGTCCAATCCTCGCTCCAATACGGAGACATGCTCGATATATATTACCTATTGAATTGTTTCCTTTGTTCAATAAAAATTAAACTGCTTCCTTTAGAACTATAAAATTCCACTAAAACCGTGCTTTATTCTCATAGAGTGCTTCAAATATTCCTTTTTTATTCTAGCCATCGTTTTTATGAGTTATATGGTTCTAAAAGCTATATAGGGTAGTGCAGAAATATCAAAAACTTTCAGCAGGGCTCTCTTAAAAAAATAAAAGGTTAAAACTTTGTTCACTATCTAACAATTTTATGAAATCCGGGTTCAATACTTTAAATAGCCAAGTGAATCTAGCAAAGTTATATTCTTTTATTTTCTATAAAGGAAAGGTTTCTCGTATTTAAGCCTGAAATTTTGTCTTGTAGAAAAAAATACTATTGTGTTTACTGTACTGATTTACTTATACATATAGTTAATACTGCTTTCCAACGTCATGCTATTTAGAGTAAACCCGGGATTTCTTTTTCAGAACGTGTAAACAACACTGCATCCAGCTTACAAGGAAATAGCACGAGAGCAATATTATTTTCAGCTGTTTTCCTTGTTCTTCTATACTTTCCGTTCTTTGAATTCAATCGGCGGTGTTGTGTCTCTTGTGGGCGGTGCGGTGAGCTTTGGTCGGGAGCCTGTGTCCACTTCGGACGGGACATTTCCTGCTAGTAATCCTTTGGCCCTTAGACAACATCCCCCACTAGCACGGGACACGAAAGCAGACGGATTAAGCTCTCGGGGCCTCTCAACCACCACGTTCACCAACCCTCATCGCCTATTCTCTGTCATCTTTATCGCTACGGTCCTGTCTGCGCCTCCCTTTACTGCACATTGACGTGTATTTTATCGATCCATTTCACTCATTCTTATCATCGTAATGCTATAATAAGATAACTCATTATTTTAAATCCCTGTGATTCTGTATGATATCAGATCAAATTTAGACGAGTTAACACGGTGAAAATAGATTGTCATAAGATAAAATCAGCTTTAGTAATTTTCCACACTATTTTATTAGCTCAAACGATGTCAATGTTTACATGTTATTATCAAGAACTGTCTGAGTTAAGAGCAGCTAGCGTGGTATGTGTGTTGCTGGGAGTAGTAGGTAGGTTAAAACATAGAAGTAGGAATGGGGATTTTTGGTCGAGAACTCATTTACGTTACAGAGGTCATTGGACAAGGTTTTGTTCTCGTGTCTTCTTTCTCTTTACCTTCCTCCAATTAATTACACTTCTGACATACATTTCCAAACATACATAATAAAGGATTATCATTTTAAAAGTTTTTGCTGTTTTGAACATGGTTATAATGAAAAAAAACTTGCAGTTTATATTTATATTTTTCGATAATTTCGTTTCAAATATTTTTTTTACTTCATTAGTTCATTAAAATATTTGCGCCCTTTGTCGCTTGGCAGGAGAAACACCCGGCGTGGCGTCGACATTAGTTCGATTCTAATGAAAGGTGCCATAGAAACCACGGTATTACGTCCCATCCTGCGGACGGAATACTGTACTAGAAGTGCCCTTCTCAGGACACTTAAGCAGTGATAAGGTAGTCTCCGAAAAATATCCTCAAACCTATCTCTTGTATACTATTTAGTTCTTCCTTATTATCAAGAGTATTATAGGAGTACGCATCTTAATAGATTACCTTAGAATTGCTATGTTAAACATGTATATATGTATTACCAAATTTTAGCCTCTATCATATGCTCCACAGAATCGTGTCTTGTGACATGGCCTATTCACCGTATCCTTGCTTGAAGCACGGATCACTTTCGTTAAACATCATCTCTTTTTTTTAAACTTCCATATTATTATTAATTTATAAGGTTGTGAATATTAATAGATTTTCTTTCAAATCCCTATTTATCATAAACACATTTTATTGAGGAAAATGCTTATAATTTCTTTGGAGTGTATGCTGTATAGTTCGTACATCTTTGTCCCCAGAAAACGGCATTTAGAGTAGTAAGAGGTACTCAATAATTTGGTACGTAACCGCTGTTTCTCGTCTATTAATATTGAATTCATTCCCCACATGCCTTATTTTTGATGGAAAATTTCCATAGCCTTGAAAGTTTCTTTAGAAATAACGAGAAATATAATCACGGAGGTTTAAATCTATTTTTACCTAGCGATGATCGAAAAATAATAATTGGCATTTTTTTCCTCATAGCAAGTGAGGGACCACCTCTTTCCTCGTAATCAATAGAGTTTTTCAAAGTGCTGAAAATGAGTTTCCCGAATCTCTATATTCATTCCGGTGTCTCTTCTCCTGTCCCTCTTATTAACTTTCAAAGTCTTCACAATATCCAATCAATTTTTCAAATTTATTTAAAAAAATTAATAAAAACATAGAACAACTTGGTTGATTATTTTAAGATAATAATAGCAATTCTAATTCCCAAAAATGTTTCGATATTAATGGTTTTAGGCTTAAGTCTTGTGGAGTGAAGCTAAAAATTACAGAACACGCACTTTTCTGATGAGAACCTGGTATTAATGAAAAATTGATGAGTTTGAGACTGAGGAGAGTTAAGTTTTTTTATACGAGAGGACCTTTACATTTTGAGGAAAGGATATCTTCAAAGGATGCCATTATTCATCCTGATTGGTTTGTATTTTTATGTGTATTCGGATCGGGAGAATTGTATTTATGTTCAATTAAGGGGCAATATTGGAATTGCTGAGTTCATGTGCATTGTGCCTGACAGGCACTGATAAAAAAATCATTAACTGTCAGCATGGCTCAGTGGTACACTGTTTAAGTGTATAGCACCGTTATAAGTGCAGTTGAACACTTAAATATTTTCTTATGTGCTATGCATATTCCAATTTACCTACCATCATACGGCCCCGGACCGTTCCAGCAAGGTGCGATTTAACATGCTCGTTAGGCAATTAGTGTTATTATATGTATTGTATTTTAGTATGTGCTTTCTGTAAGATCAGTGTTATTTATTTTGCCAACTTATTTAGCTAATAATGCCTTTATTTTGCTTTATTTCGCCATTATTTTGTTCAACTATTCTAAATAATCCACCACTGTTCCGTCGGAATAAATGCAAAAAGCAAAAGGCTGCACTGAGCATGCCAAAACAAGCAGCTACTATAATCACCAAGGGTCTGTGCAGCCTAGTGGCACAGAGAAATGAAAAAAACTCCCGTTGTGATAGACTTCAATGCCTGACGTTATCTAGATACTATAAAATCACTTCCCATCACTGACTGACTGATTTATGCAAAATATTTGGGGTGAACGAGACGAGATACGGAAAATATCATAGAATCGATCCCCTCTTTAGTTATCTGAAACTATAAGTAGATTGTAGAAACACGAAATTTTCTATTTCATACCTATGACAGCATTGCCAACAGCCTCTATGCGCTTGGGGAATTTGGGGTTAACAAGACTAGAAACAACAGATTATCATATGAAGGTATGAGAAGACAAGGAGCACAATTTATTTGTTTTCCGAACAAAATTAGGCCAAAAAAATGGGTAGAGAAAACTAGCGAGATGAAGTATATGTGCAATTGATTGTCCATCTAGTTCATTATCGATGTCAGAAAGAACAGAGACTCACTTTTAACCGTTGGCCTCCAAGTTATTGTATATTTCTTCTTTAAATTTCTGTCCCTAAATCTGTTTAAAAATAAAATCAATAGATTCCCTTGCTTTCTCACCCCACCATGTCAATCTGAACAGATAACCTCATATTAGTCTATTGGACTGTCCACATAACTGGAAAACGCTTAATAACAGAGCTAGAACTCGTGCAAAGAAGAGCTGCCAGGTACGTGAAAGGTCGTTACGATAGTCGTGTCAGAGTAACTGACCTCTTAGATAAACTGCGATGGCAATCTCTGTCAGATCGTAGATTGAAAAATAGACAAAACGTGATCTCTACATTTCTTCAGGGTTTTCTTCCGCGTCAGCTTGTTTATAGACAACAGTTTCGCTGGCAGCATTGCCAGATATGTCATATAGGGAATCGTCGGCAGTCATTAAGGTAGTAAAAATTACCATTACCACGGATATTGCAAAAGAGGATCCTCGAGTCGGCCTCCAAATGTGTTGTTAACCACCGTGCATTTAAATGGGTTTACAGAAGTCTCCACTCGCGTCGTTGACGGGCAAATTGATGCGAGTTTCCCGGAGAAATAAGCTTTAATTTGCTGTTTTAACCGAAACTTACATTCATGATGACGTGATCTATCAAAGTTCAATGCTATTCCTCGCAATTTCAAACATTACATTGAAAAATATTGGAAAAAAGTGGATCGCATTGCACTCATCACCGCGACACAGACATTTTTGAAAGTCGATTAAAATGCGACCGAAGTGGGAACAGAAATCAGCCTTCTTTGGAAGGAATTGGGTCTTCTTTATGCAGACCCGTTGACTTTTACAATAGAGGTTTACCTAGACGCCTAACGTATTTGTTTTCATTCACCGCGTATTAAAATTGGTTTCCAAAATTCGCCACTCTCGTCGCTGACGGCAGATCGATCCTAATTTAACGGAAAAATGAACTAAAACTGGGGCTGCTAACCGGAAAATATGTTCATGATGATGTGATTTATAAATTTCATAACTTTCTAAAAATATTCCTAAGGATTTTAAATACAAAGTTGCAAATATTGAAAAAAAAAATGGATCAACCTGTGTCCATCGGCACGCAGTGGACTTATTTTTTTAAAGTCGATCAAAATACACTCTTAGGGGCAACATTTATCAACCTTCTACGGGACGAACTGTGGGCTTCTCTACATTGCCCCGTGAGAATCAGGCATGAAAATGTCAGCTGCCTTGAATGTTTCGTGTTAAGTGCGACGCATTTGTGAATTTTCCGGTGTCGTTGGCAACGTTTCACGTATTCTCGTCCAAGTCGAGACGGGAAAAAGGCCTTGTGGCGTGCGATCGTTTTGTCATTTCAAAGGGCACGTTTTCGCATTCCAATTGTACTCGGCTCCATTGAGTGGTCATGTAAGGTGAGCAGCAAAAAAGGCCCTATGGTCAAATGAGACTTTAGATCAAGTGTATGGACCCTGTATATTTGACGATCCCTGATACGAGGCAATCCTAAAACCGCATCTTCTGACAAGTTTCCACGGTTTCATAACTCTCGGCACTTCCCCGGCATATTAATAAAAAAATCGCCACTTAAAGGAGATTAAAAAATTAAGGATAGATTAGTAGTAGCTATCTAATTCTACATACTGTACTATAGGCCGCCTCAATAGACGTGTGGCAGGAGGTGTTAGGATATCTGCCGTTAACAGATAAAATGGATATGCTGTTACAAATTTACGTCTAGCATTATGTAATCAAGTCCTTAATTTCGTGGGAAAAAAATTCTTATACCTATTCGTTCGGAAAAATATCCATACTGCACCAGGAATGGGAATCATTGAAAGAGGAAACTCATTCTGTTCTCTTCTGCAATTTAGCCTCCATAATTCATGCTGAGTGCACTCTGCAAACACTCGGTAGATGTATTTATTCAATCATTGATGACTTTGTTTTAGTTCTAAGGAAATAAAATTATCATATTTTTCTTTGATTTCATGTCATTTTAAAAAGGTCAAAAAATGAAAAACGGCTTCATCGAATCGTAACCTTATGCTCGCAGATAAAAAAATTAGGCGGAAGTTCTTTGAACAAGTTTTATGTAGTTTAATTTCGTATGTCTGTATTGTTTCACTGGGTTCGCGAGAGTTTTTAACGAAAAGTGTAGAAAAGTGACCTTTGGTTGGGAAAGGGAACAGCTCGACCTGAAGTGAATTTCTCCTATTTAAGACGCAAATTTGTAGTCGAAATTTTTGCTAAATCTTTTTCCTGTATTTTATTACCTGTCTATTGATATAGGACTGAGCCAAGCATTGCATCTTGATATCATCTTTTGTAAGTCTACGGAAGTAATATTTTTTAATGTTATCGGTTCAAGAAGAGTTATTATTCTTTTATATTGAATCATTAAAATTCTTTCGTCTAAATGTCAAGAACTTTTTATCACAAGCTTGTGGTTAGGTGGTTTCAGCGTTTTTTAACTTAGGCTATACCCTACCGCTGCCCAAAAATTACCTCTACCCGATTTTTTCCACTGAAAACCTCGTTTGACTGCACCTCTGAACCGAAATTACTACTCAGTGGTCGATTCAGCCGTTTTTGTCGGGATGCGATGTCAGAAGCCGTGGCCAGTCACACGCGGAGCCTGGTGACCCAATGCCACTCTTTATAACGTTCGGAGCTGGAATTGAAATGCAAAATTTATCCAACTAGCCTCCTCCGTTTCTCTTCCTCGCTTTGGCGGAGTAGGGAGCATGTGTCGGCAAACACAGCTCTGTAATTCGCTTCTTGCCCTGTCCCGAAATTCGGGTTATGCTACAGCCCAATTTTACTACCTACTACCTGTCACGAATCCGTCCTTTAACCGTGCGGTTTTTTGGGAAGATTTGGCGTTGCTACGCGTTTGGCTTAAAAGTGGCCACAAAACCCATTTCAGTTATCTTCGCCCCCTAATTATTATTCGTGATGAGAGGTGTTTATTGATGTTGGTTCTGGGTCAAATTTAGTCGAAATATGGCCGAGTGACATTAGATGTGAACGCTGTATAGTTAGCCTTTTTCCGTAACTCTTTAGCTGCAACGGCTGTGTAGCAAGTGTATTTCACAGTGTGGGGCAAATTTTCGGAATAGGCGTTATCTTCTGAGGGGTGAAGAAGGAAGGAAAGTAGAGGATTATCTATGTTAAAACAAGTAATTAATGAATAAAAAATTCTCATTATTACCAATGGTTTTGCGCAAAAAATACTTAGTTTGGTAGAAAAAATAAGAAGAAACATATAACGATCGCAAAAGGACAATGTACTCTGATTCTAGATGGGTGGCAGCCCATCTTGGTTAGAGAGGAGATTATTTTTTTTTCCTCGCCATTTCTACTTTGATTTGTCATCAAACACTTAAGAGATGCATGTGTATTTAACCAATTTTACTGAGATTGGCGTATACAATTTCAACGGAAGTGGCAGTCCTCGCTCGTGACGATGGTATTTGTCCTCTAAGGGCCGAAATTAGGGAGCAATGTTTAATAGGTTTAGTAATATTATAGACGAAGAAATAGTTTGAGCCTCAAGGGCTTACAAATTTAGGGATATTAGATAAAGAGATAGTGTATCTTGAAACTAGTTTGTAAATATACTTCCGTATGTGCTGACGGGCGTTATAATTAAGAAGAATTCCGTGGGATAACTCGTTTATTTCAAAGAGCGGAAAACAGCGTAACAATCTCGCACTGTGCAACACGACAAACTCCCCGCTCCGCCGTCAGCCTGCCGTATTTATACTCGTCGGCCGACCCACCGCTCCGACGCGACGTCAGCCCGCCGTACTCATACACGCCGGCCGACACCCCGGGATGAAGATCACCCTGTTCGACCGCCAGAGCTCGAACCCGCCACACCGTATGGCCAGAGGGTAGCTGAGTGGTTTATTTTTTTCATGTGGCGGCTTTACTATGAGTTCGCACGGCTGATACCACAAATCTACTTTGAATAATCTTTAACACATAATTTTATTCGATTTTTGGCGTTGATTGATAGGTAGAGTCCCGGAATTTTCGCGAATATCAATTATAAGTATAGTACACTCCAGCATTATTAGTGACCATAGTTATAAAATAACGTAAAAGCTATGGCTATGGGTAGACGTAACATATCCATGTAGTATATATCATAACCATGTAAACACAAATCGTTAAATTAGGCTCTTAGATTTCGCATTTGTTATATAACCGAATATCGCACAAAGACACTGTATGGGATGAAAGTGCGTAAATTGTTCTCTTTATGGGTCACCCGTGGCAGCTACATCACATATAACTGAAAGAATTGTTTACAGCTGGTTTAATTTGGCAGGGGAAAGTTTTACGTTCGTTTGAATTGGATGTTGCCACGAAGTCGTTATACCACCGCTTACTAATTCGATTGCAGTTATTTATGTATAGAATGTCGCTTTTGTGTCCAATGGCGCCGACACATTGCAGAATGTTAGTTATAGGGTCACCTAATTCACTTTAAACAATTTCATTGCATTGATATAAAGGGTAACTAGTTAGTCACGGGCAATAGGTAAATAATAACTACCTAAAGTCTACGAGACACCCAGTGGGAGAAATTTTCGAAATAATCAAATAACGATTAGCCATTTCCCATTATTCACTTAAGCCCTCTGGATCAATGCGTGAATCCCCTACACCATCTGGAAATTTCCTGTTTCTTTTTCATCAGCATCTCTCACCAAGAAAACATCCTCTGTGCGTCTGGACTTCATTTATTAATTGGTCATTTTTTTATTAATCTCTCCACTTGGTTCTTGTAACAATCTTCCAATACATATTTCTGCAATTTATGCTGGGTAGTTTCAGTTTTATTTAGAATCCGTGTCTCATATCCCTATTTTAGCACACCCCACACAAAGTTTGCCGAGTGTTTCTCTTAAATTATCCCCACGATAGGCATTCCTTGCCAACCTGATACTTAGAATGTTATCCAGTGACTAAAGCTATAAAAGAGTTTGTAATAATTTACAGCTTCCTCGACAAGTAGACTAGATTTATCTCCCCTTACTAAGCCTATTATGTATATTTGTTATCTTTCCAATTATATTTCTTTGAATTTGGATGATTTTTATTTTCTTCGTGATAATCGTTTTAATATAATGCCATTTGTTATAAAATTATCACAAGAGATCATACATATTAACTGTAATAGCTTCTAATTGTAATCAGTTCATCTACTCACAAATTCGTCATCTTTAGGCATTACAACTGGCGAATGACATTCGTTAATATCCTGAAGGTTGTTGTATGGTGCAGTAATTAAAGTATATACGACATTTCTGATATTATCATATCATACGTTATATATCGCATCATTATGTAAGTACCATAATAACTCGTTTCATTTCACTGATTTAATCCGTTAGAATTTCAAGCATTCGACGCAATTCCGAGTTTTTATTAGACCTACGTATCATGCAAAACGAACGCGGTGAATTTGTTTGCTTTGCTCTTGAATTTTTAAACCTTCTCCATACCATTTTAAAACCCATTTTACATAACTTCACTTGAGATCGCATACACTAGCTCTCTCATGAGCTGATAACACTTCAGCTGAGGATGAAAAGAATAGAACAAAAAATAAAAACTCCTCTGCCCAGATAGGTGAGCGAAAAATATCCTAGTGACGTGGACGAGAAGAATTTTCCTCGCGTCTCCTGCTCAAGGGAATAATGCCATACGCGCATTGAATCCATTAATTTTTCACGCCATTTGAATAAAGAGGTCAAGCTACCGGAAACACGTCGCCCCCGAGTCACCATGGAGATCCCTCACGAAAATGGGCTTATCGTATTTCATTTTTTTTTATTTGCGAGACCCTTCATCCCCATTTCATCTTTTCTTCTTCGACTGAAGGGATGACTTTGGTCGTTAAAGGAAAATCATTTGAAAACCTCGCGTATAGAAGAACGGAGGTCAAGAGTAACAAGGTGCTCTGCGATTAAGGATATGAGTTTACGGCAGATTTAATTTCCTTCCTTCTCTGGTAATTGCGTCACTAATAAACGTTTGGGTTTGAGACTAAACTTTCATGCGTCATTTTAATTACTATCCAGCACTGAGTACATACCAAGCGCCATAATTTGGTAACTGCATACTATTCATCCATCTATGCTTAGCTCGGTGGAAGGTTTTGGTCATCATAACCTACAAGATCCATAGTAGGCTTCCTTAATTTCGGAAAGTGGCGTTTTAAATTGCGACTTGAATCGGAAAAAAAATCAAGCCACTCTTGACACATTATTACGAAATATAACAATGTTTTCCTTATAGCCATGAAATGTGGGTATAGAGCGAGAAAAATAGAGGAGGAGCTAGGTCTGGCGAGGAGTAGATCCTACGGAGACAAAAGAATCGGGATAGAGCATTTATTAAGCGAGGAGGGGATGGTGAAATGATTATTAAAGGTTAACAAGTGAGGGGGTCTGCAAAAACACTTCATCCGTTAGATGGGACGGTAAGCCGTGGTCCCCTAGGCGCCTTTCGTTAAGAGCAGGCTAATTTCGACGCCGGGTTTCTCTCCATCCTTCCTTTCTTAGCCTTTCTTCATGGCAAAAATGAACTCGGCTGTCGGTTCCCTCCTCCAAGTACCATGCCATACCTGGATTCCAACTAAACGAAATATTTAAGATACACGGTATTTCAAATAGTGTAGGGGAGACTCTTCAGGAAAATTTTCGTAATGCTTAACCCTAATACGGGCAACATATTTTTCTGACGTAATCGGGCAAGGTGATTCCAATGGACTCTTTTAAATTTTGCTTTTAATTTAAACTATTAAACAGTGAAAAATATTACTTTTCACATCAATTTGTACATATTGTGCACCTTAGAATCATATAACATAAAATTGATTGTTATTTGTTTAAGAAAAGTTTTACATTACTTATTAATTTCATACATAGTCAAACAGCGAGTACAGTGGACTCTTTTGACTAATTGTTTCTGTTTTCACTGCATAAAACACCAAATATTTATCGTTACAAGTACATAGTGGTAATTTTACATTATTTTGACAATTCAAACCATACATTTGTAAAATGCACATTACTTTTTACATTTCGTGCAAACAGACTCACCTTGCCCGGATTTGTGGGAATTCAGGGGGAAAAAATCTTTCTAAGTTACTTTGATTCCGAAAGAAGTTTGAATTACTCTAATTTATAGGAAATATACCATTAGAAGAAGTAAAAAATTTACAACATGCTGAAATTTCAATAACATAATAATATTCTCAAAAATGTTATGCGATGAGTCCAAGAGACTCACCTTGCCCGTATTAGGGTTAATGCTACGTAAAGTCGTGGAATACTTAAATGTTACTTTTACTTTATTTACAACGATCAATATCTCATTTTCCAATGTTTGTTTTAATTTCAAATTTTTTCCCAATATTTTTATATTCCTATCTTCTAAATGTGTTTTCTTTAAACTACATTCGTTTGGAATGCAATATTTACGATGGAAGCAGTTTCTTTATGCTCACTTATTTCTCTAAGTCATCTCAAACCTAATTCAACTATAGAAACGGTTTGTCTGCAAAAATATTATTGACCAATCCTCATCGTTTTTCAATGTGCGTATATTAATATGCATAGGCGCGAGGTTTTTCAAACAAGCATTATTATTGTAATAAATGAGGGTAGGCCATCTCTGAATCAGTAATTTTTAACCCTTTCAAACATATTGTGAAGTAATACTTGGAAAAATATTATGAAGGTTTATGTTCGGTGAATATGACCATATCTGATTTGTAAAAAAAGAATTTATCAGATTTATCTGATTTTGATATTACTTTATTACTTTCAGCAACTTTTAATGGTGTCTGCAGCAGCATAAATCGCCCATTAAGTATCGTGGTCACTTGTAATGTTTGTTTATAAATTTGCTTGGGTGGAGTGCAAAGTAAAGCAGACGACAAAGCAGGCGTTATATTTTCAGCAAGAGAAAATATCAGGATCCCATTAACACTTTGAAAATTCAATTATAACCAATCTGTTCCATGAATTTTGTTTCGCCTTCAATGAGTTTATCTACCTGTTATCGGGCCACGTTCATTTGCTTTATAGAGGAATTTTATTCTAGAATGTAATCAAATATGGCCATATCTGCTAGCGATATTAGTGCAAATAGAAGCGAGCTTCATAAACACATCAATTTATGTACGGAGGAGAGTATAATTGTTAGTTCTCTTTGTTGGTGTGTTCAAAAGACTGATTATAGTTTGACCAAATGCGGCTTGCTAGAACTCTGAATTCAATTAAAGGCGTTTTGAAGCCATGATAACATTTTTAATCGAACGAGTTATACTGTTTCACATGTTTTGTAGTTACTGTGGAACGGTTAATGCAAATTTTGGTATAAGATCGGGTGGAAAGCTCCATCAATATTCTTACAGGACGTACGGGGTAACAATGACGGACTTTGTAGAAATAATTTATATCGTGCTTTTCGAGTTGTTTGCATCTTCGCTACTTTGCACTTCCTAATTCATTATTTCATGAAGAAGCAGTCATTTTGAAAAGCATTAAATCGGGATTTTGATGATCAAGGGGAGAATTTTCAAGCGGCTATCGTTTGCTCACAAGAGGTAAATGCCGTATAAGTACCTTTTTTGAAAAGATTCGTTGTTATTTACTAACCAATTACGAAAAATATTTTTTTAATTTTAGCTTCATGACATATGGTTGTAATCTTAGGTACGGTTATGAATATAATAAATCGAATATTTCCGAACACTAAGGATAAAATCTCCACATTATTTCTAAATAGTTGATTAGATCTAAGAAGTAAAGCATAATGGAACTGATTTCTCTAATTTGGTCGTTGGGCATCTTATTTTTGAGAAAAAAATGCCCTCCATGAATAAATGTTTTTCCTTTTAGCGCTCAGATTTGCCGCCATGATTATTCTTTTGGTAGGTATTTCTACCTGCTGGTTTCTGAACGATTTCTCACGTGAGTGATGGTATCGTATTTTAAGCCACACAGTAATTAAATATGATTAATGATCCCCGCAGTCATTAACTCGGATGCCGATGTTTTTTTTTACCCAGCCGATGATCAATCTAATCAATCCAAATCTCAAGGCAGCGTGCTTAATTACTCAAAATCCTCTTAGGATGATCAGAAAATCAATACCGCAAGGGATGAAAAGAAGAATTATGGCCACAATATTTCTCTCGGAGGCCGTTTGTTGTATCCCAACTGATTAGGTGCTTCGTATTGATGAGTGTAACGACGCAGACGGCGCGGTCTGCCGCTCACCATTCATTCCCATCACCAGGAAAATGTTGTGCGCAGAAACTCCATCGTGGAAGTACAATAACATACATACATTTCTATAAGTATGATTTATCCTTCAAATATATCAACCAGATGGTGTTGATAAGGATACTGAAGGCGTTTACTGCCTTGGCGTATATGTCAGCAGCCTACCATGACATTACTCTGGTTCGTTACTTTGTTTGGGTTTGAATGCTTTCCAGTGTTATCTCACAACATAAATAAATGGATACGTTGAGGTATTTTAAAAGCACACTTTTTCCAAACACAGCTGATTAGGCTCATTAGAAATTTGAGCCTGATAGGTGAGTGAGGATTGCTACTCACGCTTCTTCCTCCGAGAAGTTAATTTTTTTATAATTAGTGCATTTTAAACTGTTTTCAGAAAAAAGCGATTTTGGTATTTTAATTTTTGTAGTGAGAATGATAATGTTTATTTTATTATTTTTTTCATAATTTTGTGTAAGTGGGCCATTCACGTTAAGTGCAAAATAGAAAAACTTTAAACGATGCAGGACGCATAAAGTCAACTTTTAAAAAATATTTAACAATTTTTAAGAAAAATGATCGTCTATTTCAGGATTTGAACCTGTAATTTTGTGTTTGGTAAACGGTCGCGTAACCGTTGCACCAGATGACACATGTTAGTATGAACGAAAATACTAAAACTTAACCTGAAGCTGAGCGAATTTTAATTGTAAAAATATGACTCATGCTGTCCATGCAGACTCAAAAAAAAATTATTTTCTGATCTTAATATGTAATGAAAATTTGAATCCTATCCGGAAAGATATATGATTCAAAATTACATTAGATTACAGATACAATTAATTACATTACAAGAAACAAACATACGAATCAAGTTAAGAAAAAGCATATCAATATACCTCTCTCTAGAAGTCTCTAGTAGGCATATTTTTTGGATGGAAATGAGTCAGCATTTTAGTGGTGCTACAGTATGATGCCGTTTTGAAGTTTTAAAAGTCAAAACATACGAGGAAAAGTGACTCACAAGATTCGAATTACTGAAGATTAAATTCTAAGAACTGGATGTGACGCTGTTTGATTTGAAGTTTCTTCGTGAAAAGAGGAGTCGATGCTGGAATATAGGGATACTTCAGTAAGGAAAATCTATTGAACAAAATTCTTCTTGGAAGATGGTTAAAAATATTCGATGTAGAACGTAAGAATTTTCTATCGGAGCATCAAGATTGCATTGACCTCGGTGGAATCATATGTTGATGATGCGAAGTGTACAATAACGGAATTTAAATCATTATTGGTGGAAGTTGATCTTTATATATATTTGTCCTGTAAGTGCACCAAGATGTTCCAACAGTTCTCGTTATACTAGAACATTTTCTTTTTTGCTGTGGTATGCCTATTTTTATCTGTTCAGACCCCATTAGCCATGAATGGCCTCGTGTCATCTAAAGATGTTCTTAACGGAAACATCTTACTGCTATGCGATACAGAATAGGATTTTGGTGTATTCGCAGCAAAAATCCCTGAAGTAGGTCACGTAAATTTTGAAATATACAAGCAGAAGCTCTTAAGCTCGAGTAAGCGTCTTATGCATAGGTGCACGTCTCAAGAGTACTCTGCCTTTTTGCACGAATGAACCACTTTCAAGTGAGGTTATCGGTTCACAACCTTGAAGCATTTTATCTCTGCTATCGCATCAGGGCTGCGTAGCACGCAAAATTATGCACGGGCCTTATGCACACTTGGTGGTATCCTTTATGGTGTAACACAGCCAGTAAAATTCTATTAATCCATGACTTAAATTGATTTACGATGAGGTAAGCCTTAAATTAATATAACAATATTATTTATATTTGAACCTTCGGAAAACTAAATGCCTCTTAACATATTCAAGTAGGTAGTTTTGAAGGAATAATAGAAAAAATTCTGCAATCGATAAAGTTAATTAACATTATGTTGACATTCAAATGCAGGAATAAAATGAAATTTACTCCCATTGTATTTAAATGTTCTTAATAATTCTCGTTATTATTAGCCTTCACTCTGAAATCAACTTAAAATCATAAGCCTACGATAATTTTATAAATGGTTTAGAGAAATTTCCTGAATATCATTTTCAGCGAAAGTTGGAGAAATTAGTATACGTATTATAATACCTACATAATACTTTTTCTCGCAAAGCGGCCTAGAGGTATGATTCAATGTGAATGAGAAACCTTACGGAAATGTTCCTCAAAATTTGATACTATGGGTCTAGCCACTGTGGAACTAAGGTCGAATGACCCAGTAATTAAATTAAGTTACATTAGATACTCAATCGAATTTAATTATTGGGTTTACACGGAAAGCTTCCATACTAAAGATGGTTTTTTTTTAAATTATGCACTTTTAAAAGTTCAGAGAGGTGGAATAATTCCCCCTTGAATGACGGTTATGAATACTTATCACCAATTCCAAAATAAAATCCTTGAATTGTTTTTGGAACATGCCAATTTTTGTTTCAAACGTACTATTTTTGGCCTTTGTGTTTATTTTATTAAAGCCTTGCGTGACTATCGTGACTGTAACAATCCTTATCGCACTATCCTACTCCAAACTACCAATTGGTGATGGAATCACTTAGTCCCTCTTTGAAACTTATTCAGTCTGATGCCATGGATTATCTTAATGTTCATGAGGTGCTTTGGATGCTAGAGTCATTCAAACAATAGCCGTGAGTGATTATAGAGCCTCTTACTATGCTTATTGTATACTTCTACTAAAATATAACAACGGGCCTTGGAAAACACTAATTTGGCTCTTTTAACGCATCCAGTCTGGGGTGTCCAAATATCTAAACACTAACGTGTAATTTAATATATTTTGAATTGCAAAGAAATAATAGGTTTGACCATAAACGTAACATGATATGCTTCCTAACACATGTTACGACTGACAATAATGTTCCCCACATCAACGAGGACTAAAAACGTTGCACTATGTACATGTTCACCTAGGTAACCCGTTGATTTTATTTTCGAACTTTTCAGGAGGTTGTTTCCGGTTGCTTGAACGCAGTTAGGTGTATAACGCTAAAGATCATGAGAAAGCTCCGTATGATTCTTACAGGCAATATTTTAATTCATAGACCAATAGTTAGCAACGTATCTGCTATTTACATGATCGAAGGGTATGACGTCTATGACGCTATGTTTAACTCCATTGTTTGGCGAAGTCCCTCACTATTTGGAGTACCTCAAATTGTGATGTTGGAAGCTAAAATTAACCTCTAATACGCATCTACTCTGGAAGGATCGAATATATCAGCATTAATGAGGAGTTCTGGTTACTGTAGTGATGAAAAATAACGGTTGCAGCTTCTTGGTAACTCACGATAGAGTCCGTTTCGGCTTTAAAATCGGGGACGAGGGATCTAGCCAACAGAGAAGCTGAGCTGAGTGCGAAAAACAAAAGAGAAATGTTATCCTTGCACCAGTTCTGCTTCGGTGGGGAGACGTGACTGATTCCGGGCGTGATAAGAGAGGCTATTTCATGCGTGCACGACCGTGATACGCGGACATGTATCCTGTGAGATCGACTTGACGGTGCGGCGCTGTGTAAAAGGGGTCACAGGGTGAGCAGGAAATGTGTTGGGGAGACGGTACACCGGCCGGAGGGTTCTAGCTTTACGCTGATAAAATGAAGTAGACGAGATTTTCATCCATCTTTATCTCCAGGTACAGCTATTTTAGAGGTTGCGTCGTAGCCATTCATCCCTAAGCCAGCTTCACAATGTGCAACGGATGATGAAACAGTCCATAGAATCTGGAATGTAAATTTTGTTCGTTCGAATGGAGTATTGATTAGGCCATGACTAGTTGAAAATTTTTATCATTGATATGTAATGAGACCTCGTGAACCTTATGTAACGCATAGCGGTAAATTATTGTTTTAAAAAGAAATTGATGTCAATTTCGTAACCATATAGCGTTGAGCTGGATAAATTTTGCTTTTTTCATCGAATATTATTACTTACTTATTAATATTTTCTATCATAATATATCGTATTGCAGCACATCTACCTATTTAAAAAGCTACTGTTTGCTACCCACAGTCTTTTAATCCCTCTTTGTGGCTCGTGACCAATTAACATATATCTCGTGAGTACTTGTGTATTAATGCTTAATTTTGATCTACTGTGGGTACTTACCCAAAGTTACAAATACCCAATTTTTAAGTAGTATTTACCCTGATTGCAATGCGACTGTGATTTATTGTTATTTATCCTTATCAATTCAACCGATATATTTCCAGGTATTTCGTATTTAACCCTTTCATTGCGTAACATATTCTCAGAGTTGTTTCACATTGGCGGAGAATTTTTTTTCACTGCATTCACTTTGTTTTTCGAAAATATTAAAACAATTTCAATAAAAAAGGGATTTTAATATTAATTTGACAATTTATTAAACAATTTGTTAATGGCATCACAGTGATGCCATCCGCACCTGTGTGATAAATGCTCCGGATATCTATGCAACCCGTTACACAAACATTAGAAACGACGGACAACATATTTTTGCATAGCAACTTAGAAGCTTGAAATAATTTCTGAAATGATGGCGGAATTGAATTATAAAATAAGATAAATAATTTTTCAGATGTCATCCACTATCCATGCATCAAATTTTGGGGAAATAAAAGTTTTCCAATTTTAATTTTCACATCTAAATTTTTAAATTTACTAGTAACTTAGATTTGGATGCAAACATATGAAAGTTATTTTATATTTTTGCCATTTTCTTTTGCGTTAATGCTGAAAATATTAACTAATAATTGTGAAATTCTTTGAAAAAAGGGTTCAAACACAGCCCTGGAACATCTGCACATCATACACCATCAGAGGTATACTGATTCGCCACTTTAGTCGTTTTAAGGACGTGAGGAGGATTATTTCTTCTGTTTGTCCTTAGAGTTTCAGTGGTGTGTCTTTTTGAGTAACTCAATAGATATTTGAACAGATTATTATAATTTTTATGATGATTATAATTTTCCATGTATAAACTCAGTAGAGTAGCCACGGGAGGGGGGGTTATGGGTAACAACCCCCGTTGAGGTGCCAAAAACGGGTAAAATGGCCCCCGCACCCTCCAGAAGGGCCCTCAAACCTCCGGCAAAAACCCCCCATTTCAAAATCGTGGCTACGCGACTGTATAAACTGTGCCCACTGAGGAGAAATCTATTGATTAATTTTCGCTCTACTTTGTTTGCATGTCCCCTGCCTCCAACATCAGGATCTTTCGCCCCAGTGTAAATTATAGCATCTTGCACGAAGCCATTAGGCTCAGAAAGCATATATATAATGTTATGCCGCGTTTGTAACGCCAAAGCATCATGGACTAATGAAGCAGAGTTCTTTAAACGTGTAATGAATTTCTTTCATTCTTTGAGTGAATAATTTCAAAAGGGGTCGAATTTTATGCAAGGGGTCTCTTGGTATCGGATCATCTACTCCAGGGTTCCTACCAAACTGCATGCAACGGAAAATTAGTTGAAATCGGTCTCGGGAAAAAGTGCTGTGAAGGAGGGAAAAATCGAAGTTATTTTCCTACCTTTTCCAATAATCTGGAATGGATGGCCATCTTACAATACTTCATACAATCATACATTAGGTATATCGAACCAAAAATGTCTTCCATACCCCACGAGTAAGATTCCTACCCTCGGTTATCCTTGAAGAACCTCATGTTGAGAGGCATTGGCAATATGGACCAAAGCCTTTCAGACGACAATATTTCCTCCAGCTCCACATACTTGTATCCTCAACGTAAACCTCAGTTAACACCTATAAAATATACTACAATAAAATTCATTACACTTACAAAATGCACAAGACTGATGAGGTTGCTCTTTTGCACTCAGAAAGAGATGTAAGCGTTAAAGTTTAGAACCGACGTACAAGAAATATCTAAACGTGAATGCTCCAGATAAAACGGCAACGTTTAATAATCCAAAAATAATTGTTTCTTTGCGCATAGAAATTTTGCTGACTTTCTTTTCTGATTATAATAGCTCTATTCAGTCGAAGTAAAATATATGAATTGCTTCAAAGTTAAAAAAAAAAACCTTCGCGGAGAAGACCCAATGCAGTGTTCCATGCATACACTTGAGTAAATTGTGCCAGAGGTAGTTTTATTGCGAGGAGATATTCTAAGCCTAGTTGACCAAAGGCTGATACATAAACGGTCTTTGGGGTTTGAAAATAGGAATAAAGTTAAAAATGAAGATGTCTCCCATATTCCACGTAAGTGGCTAAATATATGTAAAATACCAAAATGTCCAATGGAAAAAGGCCATACGGTAATATTAGAAAAATAATCTCTATAGAGGAGTGAAAATGCACGCAATCGAAAGATGTCCGAAGGAGAGACTGTACTAATAACGAGAGTCGCAAAAACTGAGAAGGAAGAGCTGACTTTTTCTACGACATGCACACAACAGAATAATTGCATGGATTTCTAAATAGAATGGCAAAAATACTTCTAAAAATAGAGATAACAGGCGACTTGTAGTCTATACCGCGGTGACTGAAAACGCCTTTTTTATTTGAGCCCCGAAATTCGATCATTTTTTCCCCAAGGATTTCCCCAGTTCTAATTTCTCCTTCAAATTGGAAAAAATATAATAGTTTCCCTACAACCTTCATTATATCCCGTGAATAACGAATTGGTGGTCGTAATTATTCCCACCTAGTAACTTTAACTAACTCATACGAAATAAATGAGAAAAAGTCGAAAACTCTATTTCTTCTTCCGTAGCCAATATAATCAGACCCCTATTGAAAGGATCGTTCAGAAAATTACTGGCAAATATATTATGGAAGAATGTTAGGAGTTATAACGGCATTATGTAAATATTAAGTTTAAACATTAATAAAAACAGCAACAGATTATTCAACTGTGTTTAGCGTGTGTAGGTATAGTGTCCGTAATTTGAAATACGAAAATATTTTTCGTCAATGAGATGAAAGGAAATATTGTTTGAAAAATTTTAATAGGATTAAAACGAAAATAATAAC
This sequence comes from Ischnura elegans, assembly GCF_921293095.1. Taxonomy (NCBI): domain Eukaryota; kingdom Metazoa; phylum Arthropoda; class Insecta; order Odonata; family Coenagrionidae; genus Ischnura; species Ischnura elegans. The sequence goes on along the minus strand of NC_060255.1, from coordinate 62,391,365 downwards.
CTTCAAAAGTGGCAACACTTAGTACAAATATTCAGAAAAGCAAAGAAAATATCACATTTAAATTTTTTTGTAATGGCGAAAAATCTTACAAATAAAAAAGTACTCCATAAATGTAAAAAAAATTTACTCAAAAAATATAAACTATTTTTCAAAAACGGAAGGCATATGCATGTAGCCTAATCCATTTTGTGTGCGGGAAACCATCATGAGAGTAGATAGAACAGAGCGGAGGAGCGTAGGGAGCGATTGAAGGACATAGGCCGGCGTGGCATCAATGTGATGCCACCCGCCCGTTGGCAGGACCTACGCTGGGCATCAATGCTATGCCATCCGCACTCAAAGGGTTAAATTGAAGCTGGTAGAGTCAGGATAAAGACGCCTGAGAAGTAACAACTTAAATCTCAGAGGAGTTTTACAAAAATGAGATCAAGGAGCCTGTGTTCGGGTGGTAAGAGTAGAACGTCCGAGGTTTGGAAAAGAGATGGACGGGAGGGACGTAATTTCCTCGAGTTTTTTTTTTTAAGGGTGGAGGTTACGCCGGAGACGAAGTTCCTAGGAAATGGCGTGAGTAACAAGTAAGAATACCCAGATAGAGATTTACCCTTTGGCTGTAGATCGCGTTGCCATATAACCAGTTACTTACGTCAACTAAGCAACAAATGGAAATACTGGTAGGAATACTTATGATTAATTGCCGAAATTCAATAATATATATTTTTGGAATATTCAGAGGGAGAGTGTTTGTGAAATTTATTTCATTCAAAAAGATGATAAAAACTAATATATGTGCTAATCTATGACCTTTTTTAATTTTTATCAACCCAAAAAACTTCCGTTCTGTTGAAATTAAATTTCATCACCCTCACTTAGGGGTACGTACCCCGACTATGGGTGTTATATTTTTATAAAAATATTGAGAAAGGGAAATTATCCGGTTGATGAGTTTCCCAACACCTTAGGTATAATGTGGTTACATGTGAATCTATGCATTGATTGTGAACCATGAACCTAATTACCCTGCTACTTATAACGGTGATGTACTGCATAAGGTTAATAATAATCGTGTATAGTGAAGGGTATATAACTTCTGAAATATCCTGCTATGAATCCTGAATTTATGTACCCTGTATTAAAAAATCATAGGATAATAGAAGCTCTCTTTACCATTGGAGCAAGAGGATGTTATGAGAGCAGGATTTTATCCATGAATGATCATTTTTCGACATGTTAGTCCATTTGAATTTGAAGTCATTCTCAGCTTCTATCTTCCTGGTTTTTAACCAATTTTGTCCATGAGGAGACTCGTTCATCTTTTGTTTCCTTTATTCAGGGTATTTGCACATGCCTTGTTTTATATGATTGAATTGAAACCACAGCTACATTACGTGTACCTCAAAATATAAGGGTAAGGGAACCCTTTGGAGAACAAATTACTCTTTCTCTACTGGATGCATTTTGTAATACCTCTAGATGAATTATCATTCATTCATAACTTAACGCTGGCTAGTTGCAATTTTTAGGTCGTGTGTCGTACTTCTGTTAATATTTTATTGAATCTCAAGTAAAAAAGTTCACATAATAGGAAATGCAGAGGTACAGTGTTAACATTTTGAGATTGAGGGAAATGTTGATAAGGGCCTACTCCAGATATCTTGAAAATAAAAAAGTTCACACATTAGGAAATGCAGAGTTACAGTGTAAAAATGTTGAGATTGAGGGAAATGTTGATAAGGGCCCACTCCAGATATCTTGAAAATTTTAAGACAATGCCGAGTACTTTGGAAAGGTATTACTTGACCGAAAACAACAGTTGAGGGGAGGAAATGCGTTCCGTTAAGATGAAGTAGGATTTTTTTTAAGGGCGCAGTGTTCTTTGGAGAGGAAAGTCGAAGTAAATGGGGTGAGAGACACCAGGGGTGGACAATTAAGCGTGGGCTGTTGATGACACCAACCGTAGTGAAGTCAAGAAGGGGTCGCCCATGGGCCGGTTATCTTAAGGGCGCGACGCCTCGTTTCGCAAGATGAACACGCTAGGGAGACGGTCCACCTTCGGGTGAGGCAAGCACGCCATACAATACAAACCCATGTGGAAGGTGCCCCCGTAAAACACGACGAGCCTCGAGCGCCCTTGTTTATTCGCGCCTTTCAAAAGTGTAATCTTTTCCTTCCTCCAGACGCGATCTCCTTATCTTCTCGGCCGTTTCTCCACTTCATTATCGCCGAGGTGACGCCATTGTATCCCGTAAAGTTTTTGCCCTGCTTTCAGATCAGTGAAAACTCAAGGAAGTGCAGTACATTCCGGTTCATTGGGACATATCGGGACTTGTACACTTTGCCCCACTTAAGCAGCTGCCCCAATTAGGAGAACTCTCTTGTATATGGGCATAAAAAACTTTGAAATGGTAAAAAGAAGGCTAAAGAATGTTTATAATGAAACATAAGTTTATCAAACTATTAAACTGATTAATTAATCAGCGAGTTTAGTTAATTTATTATATTTTTTAAGGATTATAACATTTTTGTTAAAAATATTGTTCACAGCCTCGGACGACGCTGAATGTCTTTTACTAAGGCCTATTAAAGAAAAGTGCTATCCTCTTGCGGATAGTATAAAAACAAGAGATTTCAAAATAGAGCAAGAATGGGAACATTTGTGAAAAATAAAAGTTAATCAAAGGAGGAAAATAAAAAAAAATAGTATTCTGAAAATAAAAAATTTTAATTTCGTCGCGAGTATAGAGTCTATGTCGCCGACTCATGGCCCAATAAAGCGGCATGCTGTCCCAATTAAGCGGAGAATAATCTGGGATATTCCTATATTGGGTTCTGGTCTTCAAGATCTGTCCCAATTAAGTGGCTGCCCCAAGTAACCGGTGGACCCATTAAACGCAATATACTGTAAATGTATTTATTTGAGTAGTATAGATGCCTTGGTTCTTTATTAGAATGGATATTGGTAGTAAAACTTCAGTTTTGACCTTGATATTTAGTAGCGCGGCTGACAAAATGATCCTATCTATCGTCAATTTTTTTTCTGAGACGTTGCAAAACTCAATATTCCAGTAGTTCTATTTCTCAAGTTCATTACCTATGGCTGGGGTAAGTACTTCAATGTGGATATTATTATATAATTTTCAAAGAGACGGGAACTTGTTAGGATTGAACACTAAAAATCAGAAAATGAGTAATAGATTAGCTGATACATTAATTTTTCACCATCCCTCTAAAAGAGAATATATTTAGCGAATTATTTCCACCTTCTGAATATTCTCGAAGTAAGTGTAAGGGAATTTCCGCTATATATATCTTGAGAATGCTCTCTAGGTAGTTCTATCAATTTCGACTTATTTGAAGTTAATTCCTGAGTACTTTGAAACGCGATCAGAAGCTCAAGCGTAAATCTTCATCCGGATCTTCTTACCTATTACTCACGCCATATCCCAGGAACTTCTCCGCCGACGTAGCCTGCGCCCTTAAAAAAAATCGTGATGACGGTATGTTCTCTACCGTCCATTGCACCTTCAAACCTCGGTCGTTCAACTCTTGTCACCCGACCACAGGCTCATTGTTCTCGTTTTTGTGAAACTCACTTCATTTTGTCTTTGACTGCTTAGGCCATTATAACACCTTTCCAAACAAATATAATTTTGAGGGAAAATTCTTATACAAAAAACAAAATAATGCATATTTTTGACATGGTTTCTTGCATTTTTAGACTTCAAAAAATATAAAAGATGGCTGTTAATGTAATCAAATTGGTCTTTACTTTTTCACGAAAGCCGTTTTAAATTCACATTAGTGGCCATTGGTAATACTAACATAGACTTGGTTCTGCGAACTTTGGATCTTTAATCTGCGGTGTGGCCCGAAATCTTAAGATCCGTGTTTCGATTCCCGCTCCAGAGGAATTTTTATCCCATGGCCGTGAACATGACTTCGTCCGTCGTTTACGTGTCTTTGAATTATTATACTACAATTATAATTCTTTTAAAAAATAATCTATAATTAAATTTTCATATTTTGGAAGCAGGGTATACGTTATTAATTTTTTGGTTGGTGACAAGGTCTTAAGAACTTGGAGATCACGTGTATCTTCCGTTTTGGTATTTTAGCACTTTTTAAAACTACGCTGGGGTGAATTTATTATTCTTATTGTTGATAAGGCTCTATTATTTATGCCATACCTATTTCAAGGTCATAAATAGTAATTGAGACTGAAAGGCTGAGATTTGGGATTTAGACAATACATCTTTTGTAATTTTCTGGTGGAACGAATTCGCTCTATTGACCTTGGACATCTTCTAAAGCTCACGTTTTGGTATCATAGAAATGTTTATAACAATTTTGGAGTAAATAAAATATTACTCTTCTTAATACGGCTCTACTCTTTATGGCCTAATTATTTTTAGCTCATACAGCACGTATTAAAGAGGTCACTATGCACGGAAGATGTCACTAAAAGAGACCGGTTTGGCGGGGATGATGGGTTCACTGAGTGAATGTATTTATTATCGGAAATGCGTACAGGAATGGAAATGAACGACCTGGTTGACTCGTAAGGAGTTGATGAACGGATGAAAACGTGATTTAGTGAGTGTGTGTACTTTTGAGCCAAAGGGAGTGTTTGCTTGATCGAAGTGATTACGGCACGGAATAGGCTCCATCTGCTTCGGTTGACGTTCGACTTAACAAGGGGGATGGAGTTAGTGCGCACAAATCTTTTCTTTTGTTTTGCCGAGGAGACAAGCACGAGCGATTCGTAGCTTAAATGGCGTGCAAGCGAAGCGTCTGGAACAGCAGTGACGACCGGATAAGGTCGTTAATGAGTGCGGAGTAAGGAAAGGCAATTGACCGGATCGATCATTTTGCCATCGTCTCGAATCTTCCACCAAAGTATTAGTCAGCAATTCATGGCCGTCTTTGACGCGTAGTTTTTATTTTCTCGGGCTGTAAATTGTTTATTTTTCGTAAGAAATGTCAGAATTTTAAGGATTAAGAATGATAATTAAGATATGAACAAACAAATAATGAAGGAGGCCGATGCAGTGGGTGAACATTGATACCAAATACTAATTTTACTTCCATATATACACAATGCTACATTCCTATTCATTGTTTGTATATTGCTTCAATACAATGACACTCTGGAGAGTTCTGTAGATTTCATTGCCTTGGCCGGTAAACATGTAATTTTATGTGTTATATTCTCCATAAAGGATGGTTTACATGAATAATAAGTATTATATTTACTAAAAAAGTTTGGTTATATTTGTTTATATCTTTACTATGATCAAAATGTCATGAGCAAAAGTATTACAAAGTAGATGCAGATGGTGAAAATCTATACTTCATGCTAATTCTACTTCAACAACTACATATGGTGCATTGCTGTTTTACAATAATAATGCTCTTTAATGTTTAAGATAAAGTATTCCGGGGACAATGACATGTTAAAGGTGCTTCATGACTTAAGCCGTCTCCTAAACCAAAGTGATACTATTATCTATTTTTAAAGTCTTAAATCAGTCCCAGATAACACTGTTATGCAAAATAATAGTTCAAAAAATGCCCTGCTGCAATTTAGGGTGTTTCTGGATAATTTTGGGTCGCTGAATCCGAAAATGACCTCCGCTTTTTTCTATCACCCTTTCATCACCATTTCAAAGATGAAAATCAGTAAGTGCGACTGCCAAGACACTTAAAGACACGTTAAAACGTGTCCAAGCGTGTCAAAACATGTAGTGAGTAACTTTTACAGTGTATTTCCCAATTTTTCCCAATGTATTTGCAATGTATTTCCCAACGTTTTCCAATGTATTTTATGGAAAGATCTCAGCTCTTAAATTAAAAGTAAAGAGGACAACGAAGTCAAATCATTAGCTCCCAAGCGCTGTTACAATAATATTTTGACAAATCTGATTTGTGTTCAGATTTTTTTTGGCAGATCGTTATACCACTTCCTAGATCGTTATACCACTTCTTATATTTTATGATATATTAATCCCTTACAAAATATGGGGGTGAACAGTGTATTCATCCCTTATAAACTTCTCCATTAGCTACCATATCATATGTCGTAAAAAAGAAGAAAAATGATTATTTTAATGTTTTTTAAAGCTTATTTTCGATTTTCACCCCCTAAATCTTTTCAACCCCAGTGAATTTTGTCTCTCACTTGACCCTAATATCCTTAAAACTTCAGTTTTTTTTCAATCAGAAGCAGATAACATTAGTAAAAGTCCCTTATAAAGCGATAAGTTTAGATAAGGGGTTGTTTTCCCCAATTTAGGGGTTGCGTAAAAATGGAGGGTGATAGAAAAAAACAGAGGTCATTTTCGGATTCAGCGGATTCGGATCCGGATTAGCTAGAAGCACCCGAAATTGTAGCTGGGCATTTTTTGAACGATTATTTTGCAGAGCAGTGTTATCTGGGACTGATTTAAGACTTTAAAAATAGATAATAGTAGCTGTAGCTGGGCATTTTTTTTCAGAACCGTGTAAGCAAAATAGGTGCCGATAATTTAAAAAAGTGGGTGAAGGTTACTGTGGGTTCTGGTGTTTAGATCTCAATGTGCATTTTTACCTCAGATATTTTCGTTGATACACAAAATGAATCGATTTCAATGGATCGAACTCAATTTTATGATGCTCATCTATTTTCTTATGTCTCATCAACTATTTACCTTATTGAATAAATTAATCTTCCAATCTATTTATTTATAAATTGTATTTTCTTGTAAGTAAAAATTTAAAAAATAATGAATGTATACGTAATACGATGGCCTTTGAAGAAAAAATATGCACCTTTAATTATTATAGGGTTAAGATTAAAATTTGGCAATTTTAAGCCATTTTCAATTTTCATCATTGATAAATTTTGTGTTTGATATCCCTAATTACGAATTGGAAAGGAATAAAATGCAATGTTTAGTCAACGTTTTTCGCTCGTAACTTTCATGCCTTTTACAATATTGCAGTCTAAAGCCTTTAAGCCCGGAATCAAAATGTTTTCGTCAACTTGTTCATTAATTAAGTATTTACCTTATTTTTGTCCGCGCTTTGACGTTCGTACTAATTATTTATGCATACCGCGAGTTTGTTTGCACATCTAGATTATATTTGCTATAATAAGGATAAGCTAAATTCTCGGGAAGAAGAATTTAATATGGTAATTAATAATGCCTGGCTTTGTGATGAATCATTAATATTCATTTCATGAAGTTTAATTTTTGGAAATTACCGGCGGTCAATTTCGTTTAGTAGGTCCGGGTTCAAACGTATTTCTGATATTGCACATCTACTATCTTCTTTTGATGTGATTATTAATACTTTATACTTGTCCTAATTCCGGCATACAGCTTTATCTCTGCTAGTGAAACTTGTTCTTCATTGTTTTTATCATATCCAGTTGTCTAATAAATTATATTTTAGTAGATAATCTACCTGATCATGTTACTGTGTTTGCGTTGTTACGACACGTTGTGCATTGTCGCAGTGAAACATTGGGCGGTGCGAAAAGTTATACTTAATTCCTTCTATTATTTGGATTACGCTTGCTAGGTGATTTAGGTGTAGGTTTGCGTTTAGTAAGTGGTAAGCGAGCGATTGTGACATTTGGAACGCTGTCTTCCGATTTTAAACCTAAGGCTGCCAAGTTTAATACTTATTAAGGACTTGATTAGACTCCTGTGCTTCTTATATTAAACTTCCTTTCTACCCTGTCGTACAACTATGTAATTCTTTTAGCTATCTTAATCTCCTTTGTGTTGTTGACCTATTTATATAGTCCCTCCCAAACCGTTGTATCATTAATTGCCTTTAGAAAATAGCGGATTTGGCAGATAAAGTAACGGATTGATTACGCAAGGTTTTCTTTCGTATGGATAATAGTGCCTCGAATTGAAACCTTAGATAAAACTGTCTCATTTCCGCAGAAATTCTAAGGTATACCTATCCGACATTACATCTACGGTGTAATGGTAGATAATTCGCCATGATGAATTTGAAGGTGTATTTAAACAAGTTAGCATCAGGTTGTGCAATATTGGGTACCATTTATTTGCTTTTCTAGCATCATAAAACGTTGCCTATGAAAGAAATAGAAGACGCACCTCTGCAGCCAGCGATTATTTTCCCGGCGAATTATTTTTTATAAATTGAGCATCATCATCATCATTAGTCAACAATCCTAAGATTGGTTTGACGCAGCTCTCCATTTCTCTCTCCTATCCACTAATCTTTTCATAGCTACATATTTCTTCTCTTTTACATCCTTTTGCACCTGTCCTATATAACTCATTCGGGGCCGTCCCTTGCCCTTTTTCCCTTCCACTAGTCCTTCAACGGTTGTCTTCATCAGACCATCGTGCCTCAAAATGTGGCCAAATAAGTTCTTCTTCTGCATAAGGTTTTTAGGAGGTTTCTGTTTTCTCCCACTCTTCTTAGCACTTCCTCGTTACTCACACGGTCAATCCATTTTATCTTCATCATTATTCGGTAGCACCACATTTCGAATGCTTCCACTCTTGACTTCTCTGCTGCTGTCAACGTCCAAGTCTCGCTTCCATAGAGAAACATACTCCATATGTAGCATCTGATGAATTGTTTCCTTACTTCTATGCTGGTATTTTCAGCTGTAAGAAGATTCTTCTTTTTGTAGAAAGCCCGCTTAGCCTGCGCTATTCTACTGAGCATAGATTTTGTAATTTATACGGTTAGTTGAGTCAAAATTTGCATCCATCTCAGATATAAAGGTCTACCACAATATTACCTTCGATGAAACATTTATGTACCCGAGTTAAACGCCAATGCTGAGTAATGCCGTGTCCCAAAAATTTATAGAATATATGACCAGTTATCAAAACGTTTAATGCCATGAGAAAATAAAATTCTCAATGAAGTAGGAGTGTATTTAAACCGAATTGCTGAAATCATTTTCACTAGGCCTAGCCATGATCATTCAGCAAGCAAATGGGATCCAGCAAAAAACAGACTCAACCCTTGCACTCGATGGAAAGCAAAGAATAGTTGTGTGATTCGTAAAAAAAACTATTTCAAGCCAATACGCCAGCGATGGAGGAAGCAAGAAAGAAATAGTAGAATAGCTCAGGTGAAGAGGGCTTTCTACAAAAAGAAAAATATTCGTACAGTTGAGAATAAAAGCATAGACGTAAGGAAAAAATTCATCAAATGCTGCATATGGAGTATGTTTCTCTATGGAAGCGAGGCTTGGACGTTGACAGCAGCAGAGAAGTCAAGAGTGGAGGCGCTCGAAATTTGGTGCTACCGAAGAGTGATGATTGACCGTCTAAGTTACAAGGAAGTGCTAATAAGAGTGGGAGAAAAGTGAAAACTTCTAAAAATCTTTAGCAAAAGACGGAGCAACTTAGTTGAAGGGGGAAAGGGCAATGGAAGGCCTGAAATGAGTTACATAGGACAGGTTATAAAGGTTGTAAAGGAGAAGAAATGGGTCGCTATGAAAAGGTTAGCGGATAGGAGAGAGGAATGGAGAGCTGCGTCAAACCAATGTTAAGATTATTGGCTAATGATGATGATGACGATATAATTTCAAGATGAATTAAGCCGAGAGCCGCTGGAGACTCGAAAGCTACATAATAGGCTTTCATTACTTGACCTTTAAAGAATAGATACCTTTCAGAGCGACTTGGGAATCGTCATTTTGAACCTTACCTTAATTCTCGGTCCGACAGAAAAGATGAAATGGGGAGAGATTTTATCCAAGGGTTAGGTATAGGAATTTGTTTATCCGCCGGACAAAAACTGGCTTAAATAAATTCAAGGCGGTACTGGAGCATTTCCTTACTTTTTGTAAACAGCTGGTGTCCCAAAGTTCCATGCCACACGCGCCTAATAGACGGCTGAGGGGTAGCATGCAATTTATTTGTTATGAATTTCTGCATGGTACTTTTCTTGTTTTTTTTTTGCCGTGACGTAGTGCCTTTAATTTTCCATTAAGAGGGTTGTTCCTTTTGCATTGAGCAGTACTAAAATGGCATCGATTTTTAAATGGTTGGGAAATACATGATATGCCAGGGAAGTTCAAATTGGAACTGGAGTTCATGGATATTTCAGAAAAATCACGTTTTTCGCCAGGGAAAAAAACCTTAGGAGCAGCTTGAGGGTGAAAGCTGTGATTGAGCACGCAAGGTATTGCTGCATTACAGCAGCCAGTTGGACGGTTTGTTGCCATTGGTTAGATGACACAGGACAATGCCGAGTTAGCGCTAATTAAGAGTAATTCTGCAACAAAATTGTTTTGCCACGACTTATTACCTTTATCACAGCTAATCCACATCATTCCATAGTACAGCTAACTAAATTTTACCATAAAATATTTTAATATGACCGCTTTTCGGCTCATATTAGGCCAGGGAATTAAGAATAAGTGGATCGGAATTCAGGGAAAAGTCAAGGGAACTGTCGATGGAAAGTTGTCATAAGTTATCTATAAATTTGAGGTTGATTTTTAAGTTAGGGTGAATAAGTAGTTTGCCCAGCATCACAAACAAAACGCAAGCACTCATAGCAGAAGAAATGAGAACTTTTTTTTTAAATACAAACGGTTATTTCGGGAACCATTTTATTAATCAAAGCACTTTAGAGGACTAACGAGTTTAGCGAAGGATTCATCGGAATTCAATTCCATATTCCAGCAATTTTTTTTAGTAAACTCCGTACTTATCAAGAATTTTCTGCAGGTAATAGTTCAATCCTAGCAATGGCCTCGCCTATCGTTCTCCTCGTGTCTCTTTAAAGTCGTTTTCTTAACCCCCAAGGTTTTTTCCGGGTTTAAGACTGTCGTAAGCACTTATGGAGCCTGAACCGTTACTTTTGACAGGTAAATAATTAGACTAAATTTTCAATATTCCATTTTATATCAATGAAAATATTTTCATGGATTATACCCTATTGATTTTCTATTTCACACATGCTCGTTTTAGGGATATAAAAAGGATAGTTAGATAAAGAATTGTATATCCATTGTATTCCTTGATATGGAGAATAAATAAAGTATTTAACGGCTAGAAATTGGTTTCCAGGTTGGAATATTTATGATATCAGAATGGTTGTCTCCACCTAACCTCGCCTGAGTATGATAGCCGAGTTAGCCATTGAAACATCGGATGCAGAAGACCTAACGCTGTTGGAGATTCGAAAAGAATTCATCTCAAGAATTATAAACGATTTAAATTTCTCCTGGTGAATACTATCAATGAATTTTTCTCGGTTTCTCAGACAGGTTAATTCTTTAGTATAAGCCGACGTTTCGAGAGACGACTTGTTTCCCATCTTCAAGGCCGTATTACCCTTTGGAAGCCAAATTTCACAAAAAGAACTGTTACGACCATTTAGCGAAGTCAATAATACGGCTCAGGTGTCGTCCGATTGGCTTTAGGTCTTTTGAAACTCTTCGTGTTCTTCCCTTATGTTTTTTATACACCTGATTACAGGTCTCCATGTATTGCTACGATGAAAACCGATGTCCCAATTGAAATTTTTGGGATTGAGGTGGATCTCTCCAAACGTCGACTTATACGAAAGAATTAACCTGGCTGAGAACCAAAGAATAATTCATCTCCAGAATTCTTTCCTTTTTGTTGACTACTTTTTTTGAATAAGGATATTAATAAGTTAAGATATTGGGTAATTTTCCTTAAAGTCAAGATCAGTAATGCGGGGTCGTTAGTACTACAATGTAACGTCATTATAGACTTCTTCAATTTTTCGTAGGCTCATCTTAATCTGTTGCTATGACAGGCCCCAGAAAGAGCGCAGAAGGGGTAACATTGCTATTACATGGCGGAATTTAGTACAAAGGATTTCATGCGTTTTAGGATTTTTACAGTTACTTTCTGTCCGCAATATCTCGGTAGTAAGACCCTTAGGTTGCTATAGCAACAACATTTATCTCCTTAAACTCCATTTACATCACGACGTGATATTCATACGCTATCTGATGGTGATACTTTTGGTACCATCCCTTGCAGGGCAATGAAGATTTTCGGGGTTTACACCCGGTAAGGCCCTCGATAACTTCTTCCGACGTTTCGATGTGCCGCTCGCCCATTGTCCTCTGGTATTCGGGAATCCAATGGAACCAAGGATTTCTGAATCCCTGAGGAAGATTGGTGAGTTCTACGTTGAAACGTCGAAAGGAGATATGGAGGACCTTACTCGGAACGAAACCCGAGAAGCCTTCCCTACCGTTGTTCGCCGGGAAAAAAACCGGAATTCACATCATCCCTTGCAAGTCTTGCAAATAGGCACTGAGTCTCTAGTAGTTTCCAGTCTAAAGATAATGCAAAATTCTTAAAAGATTTGATAAGAGGGACTGTCCACCATATTTCAGAAATCCTTATTTTTTTGCGTAGTGCTTTAAATGTCGTAAAGACCTCTACTTTGGGGATGGTTAGGGTTTATAGATTCCGTTCCCGATTTTCATTCATGGTAAGTCATGCATAAAGGTTCCATTCCGGCTGCTACGGAAGAATAACGGGGCAGATTTTCATTTATGGGCGAATTTGCTCTGCTGAAGGGTTCGGCTTTGGGACAGAGTCACTCCGTGAAGATTTTTGGGGGAACTCCCGGGTTTTATGAATATATTTTATGCCATTTGCTTTTACGTTGCTCGCGATGGATTATATTGGGGGCATGTAATAGCCTTTTTCATATGATTTATATAGCTTCCGGCCTTCATTCTTGCCAACTTCTTATATTTAAGGCGTTTTTAGTGGCATAGTTCAACAATTCCTCTCTTTACTAAGCAGTCCTTGTCGTAGTGGCACATACATATGCTCTGAGCTCCATAAGTTTAAATTATCATAGTTAAAGCATTAATATTTCCTCAATAAATAAAAATGTAAACAAAAATATTCAACAAAGCCAATTTGAAAGTAATTAACTAATCTGCTATGGATGAAAAGGAATAAATGATACTATGTATAGTTATTCATGGGGATCCGCTCTGAAATATATATGTTTTTGGCATGTTTTACTCAAAACCGGTCGGACAAATATGTTTTACGGTGAATTACATGCTAATGATGGTCACTATGCTGTATATACGAAGGTCACAAGACCTCTTTGCTCAAAACTACGGCTTCTCCTCGGTGTGAACCACTGTGTATTGCGCGGAAACGTCGCCCTCTAGTACCACATTCGTCGAGTTTGCTTCGGTAGATACTAGGACCGCGGAATAGGACCCTTGGCCAAGGCTATGCGGCTGGGAGTATGGGAGCCCGACCCGGGCGCAAGGCATAAATAATTGCTCTGACAACACCAGCGCGGGGCCTGTCGTCCCCAGGCCGAAATTGAATCTCCGCTCTGGATTCAATAGATTACGGGGTCCCCAACCGTCCACGGATGTGTGTTAGCCACGGTCTATCATTTTCCGTTTGTTGAATTTGCCGCTCCGTGTTTTCGTCCAGGTCCAGGATTTTTATGCCTCCACAAACCGCGTGTAAATGCGTCAGAAAAGGACGCGTTCATAAACAGGAAGTAGCTTGAAAACATGGAAACTTGGGAAAGAGGATGAGAAAAGACTGGAGGCGTTCGAGATATGAGTCAAGAGGAGAATAAATTAGGTGAAGTGGACGGAGAACTCATTAAATATGTAAAGAATTTATGATCAGGAATAGATTGGCCAGTCGGTGAAGGCTTGCAGGCGATGGTGGATGCGTTATAAAAATGCTGCGAGAAATATGGCATGAAGATAAGAGGACAAAAGAGGACAAAACTCATTAGGTTTTCTAAAGCATCGTGAGCTTAGAGTGAGTGGCCCAAGTGGAAAACAATTGGGTTAACTAAGGAGACATTCATAAAAAGGAAGGAACTCGAGAGAAGATTCGTTATGTTGGAGTTTAATGATGAGGTTAGTGAAGAGTCTGATCTTGAGTAAATCGTTTTACGGAGGGATATTTAGGAAAGAGGATGAGAAAAGATTTGAAGAATTCCAGATATGTGTCTGGAGGAGAATGGAGAAGGTTGACGGATTGAAGAAGAAATCATGAAGTGCTGAACATGGTGGGTGAGGAGAGGAAGATTCTAGATGAGATACGGATTAGACAGGAGGTATGGATGGACCGAGTACTGAGCAAGGGCGGGATACTAAAAACAATTTTAGAAGGTAGTATATTGATTTAATGAGAGAGAAAACGGAGGAAAATTGAATTTATAGATAGAAGGAAAGCAAGTAGAGGGAGAAGAAGCCACCAGAATATTTTTAAAATTATCCTTGGAAACCCACCCCAATCGGTAGACTATTTCAACAATAATTATAATAATTGCCGACCTCACATTCAATGTAAATAACCACGCTTTTCGACTTCTGGGCTTGCAACCAAGGATGAAACTAGAAAAATATTCGATATCAACTCATCATCATACAACTCTCTACTACCTTACCGCATCTAGGGTAGATCGCTACTGTCATTAAGGAAGCATAGGCCTCTACCTCATAAATTGGCTTAATGCCCTCTAAAGACGAAATTTCAACAATGTATTCAACAATTTATCGTCAAATCCAGGCTGTTCAAAAGGTGACTGAATATGCGTCTATCACGATGTCAAAAACGCACATTTATGTAAATCTATCAAATACACATTCATTATTTAATAAAAAAAACTGCAAATAACCTAAGGTCGATATTTTGTGAAACCCTTTATCAGGTATCTTACTGAAGAATGAACGTTTGTATGGCCCACAGATATTTATAGATTATTGAAAGTAAGAGATTTTTAAGAATGAAAAAAAAAATCAAATCTAAAATACGTTTTTTTTATAGCTATGCCATATGAAAATATCAATTTTTTTCCCTTTCCTGAAGACCTCATCATATTAAGATTCGTAGACTCGGCCTTTTGTTTGTAGGACAGGAGAGAAATCAACAAAAATCTGACGTGACGGAAACCCGAATGATGGAAGATGATACCAGACATCACGGAAGACTGTAGTTTTAAGATGTATAAATAACTCTTGAGCTTCCAATAATTTTCGATTTCAAGTAAGAATTTCAAGAAAAAATTATCATTTTTTACTTTTAGTTTACTCCAATTTAATCAAGTAGGTATACGTATAGTAAAGCTGGTATTATTTTGATAATACTTAAATTATGTGATATTTCATTGACAATTCACTATCCAGATAAGTTTATACGCATTTTCAAAGTTGGAAATTGTCTTGAAGCCATTTAAGGTTATTGAAATGTCACTATATTCAGTCATTTTAAGCATCATGAATATAAACAATTTTACTCTCTACTAGTTTATTTTCGGGGCCACCTCTCACGACAAGGTTTAGCAAGCAAGATGTTTGAACCCATTATTTTTTGGCCATATCAAACTGTCTTCCTTATTATCCTTATTTTACAATATGGAAATCATGATGTGAAACAATAGTGCTCCATAAGTTGGACTAAGTCGTGTACTTTCTGCGTGTTTGTTCGTGCAATTTTATTAATTCTTTGCATCGTAATCATGCCGTGAAAATTCGAACAAAAGAAAACTTAAATCTATTTCGTCTGACCATTGGGTCACGCAATTCTTTGAATTTTGGAAGCCCTTTTCATTATCATTCGTAAAGCATGAGTAACGTCTATCTTACTTCATCTTTTTTCCACATAATTTATTCCATTCTCAATTAGGCCTTTTCGGACGGGTTGCAAACATTCACGGGACTCAGTGTTCTCTGATGCTAGTTAGATCTCTCTCCCCGTCTGACTTCCGAACACTCTGCTGGACGTTTCGCCTGTGTCCAGGCTACAATTGTGTTTGGGGCGGGAACACGGCTAGTACATTAGGCAGTCCTTCGGAAACCAGCCCCTGGCCGCGCTGCTTTCGGGGGAGAGAATTCATTGGCCGAATTCAACCCTCTTAACTACGTTGGCTCGGCCTTTTTTTCCTCCTCTTGCCTCTTTCTAATTGTCGCTGCTCGAAAGCCTTGATTCATGTTTTAGAGCCTCGTTTGAGGTGAATAATCATTAAGGGTCAATTAATCAATTGAAGGAAAATTTACTAATTCATGTCCCTAGAGAATAGGCTAAGAATGCCAGGAACTGAATATTGGGAGAACGAATGAATTTCGATGTTTTTGATTGCGAAGTTTCTTGGCATAGAGTATTATTCATTTATCATTTATTTATAGTTTTTATTTTATAAATATTTATTTCTTTCTTTTCGTTATAAACAATGAAAACTATCCTTAATAAATATATCGATTTATAAAAATACAAGGAAAACGTTTATGCGAAAATAAAGTCAACACATGCGTTTCATCATGCTTTTCAAATTTCATCTTAGACCACAAAATTCTTTTTGCAATATATTCTAGTTTAACGAGTTCGCGTTAGACACTTTCTTGCGTCGTTCACGTAATATTAGCGTAAATGTGTAACGAAAGTTGTAAGGTGTTTCAGTTTGACATTGCTTACTACTCTGGACAGAGGAAATCCACTTTTATCAAACTAAATTATAGCCATCGACTCGCAACACTGCGGGAAAGGGGGTTGGGTAATTCAAATAGCCGTATTCAAACCTCCTATCTATACATGAGCTGACTCTTTCTTTATTACATCTCTCTCTATTAGTTGCTACTGAAAAGCATTGTATCATAGTTTATTGGTCTAGTCCGATTTATTTGTTGTATGATTGCGAACATTCTTAATAAATTTCATTTTAAAAATAGTTTCCACCATCCGTCATTCGCTGGTCGGTCGTTCACACAGAAGTAGTATCGCAATGTTCATTGTGTTTTTTAATAACCTGCAAATACTGTTTTAATTTTTGGTGAAGTTGCAACCCTTGGGTTGACTCGGGTTTCCGTTGATTTTAAGAGGCTATTATTTTTTAACTAGGTCATTTGCTAGCCCAGGTAATTGAAAATGTGCTATATCAGAAGCAATTCTAGAAGTCTTGGTGTCGTAACATTTGAGCCAAATGAGGGGTTTCCATTAACCCTATCAATAAGCATGTTATCGATAATTTTGCTCATATAACGCCCATTAAATTGGGTCGCTTGTTAATTTTCTTGAAAAGACTGAAACCATTGGAATGATGCCAAACCCTGCATCTAATTGTCTTCAGTGGGATAGGGGAAATATTTTGGAGGTCACTAGTGAATTTAAAACTTGTTGAAGGTTTAAGAGACCATGAAATCAGTATAGACTTACTTTTGGGAATTTCTACGTGCTGAAAAATCAATAATCTTTTCTAATCTCGTTATGGCGTCTTCCCTCATGATATAAGTGTTTCCAATTGAAGATTCCAATTGCGAGAATCCATAATTAATCCCTTGGTTGTACTTGTAACTTCATTACCTATCGATTATCTTTTTGGTGTTACCATGACGATGAAAGAGTTCTACGTGGATGCGTAGTCTTATATTTCATTTACATAACAATCGCCAAAAACTATAGATATTTGGAGTATTACAGTGAATTATTAGATAATTAAGCTGACATTACTGTCTTCTGAGGAACCTTGCTTATGGACTGAGGAGGTAGATGGTGGAGGAAGCGATCAGATGAAGATAATACTAGCAGATTTTAAATAAATCCGTTGGTGATGACCCACTGATTAATCCCAGCCCTCATTGTTAGCAAGTCACAGCCATCCCTTATTTCTCGCATACAAGCCGGCACAGCCACCAGACCATCATTCCAAACCATAAGCTGAACCATATTCCGGGCTTTCGACTCAACCTCCCATCAGCGGTCTCTCCTATCATTTTTCTCATACCTTCCCAAGTCATTACCTTCACCCTAGAGGCTATCCCCTTAGCGATTCTGGGGCCTGAAGCGTTTACTAGCAGTTCAATTAATTCATTTAATTGAAAATATTCCATTTTGAATGAACTAAAATATTTATATTGAATGTGTTCTATGGATCTTTAATTTCACACATGCTGGTTATTTTTTTCATCCCTATAAATAGGGATGAAAGAAGTACAATGACACTAGTGATAGTTTCAATATTGCATCATACGGAATTGAGAAAAAAACAGGATTATTCAGCGATATAAAAAATATAAGCTGATTTTCAGGCCGAAATACTTCTTAAATGTTCGATACTGATGAAATTATTTACAGTGAGTTGTTACCTAACTATACCAATCATACATTCTCTCCACGAACCTTACTTGTGGGCTCAAGACTTAAAAGGTATATGATGGAGGAAACGATAGAGGTAAAGCGTTGAGATTTAACCTTCATAGAAACGAGTGCACGATATATTGGCTTGAGGGTAGACCGAATTTATTATCTTAATAAGTTAATATACATGGTTTTATTCCTAATCCAATGTTTTAATATATTTTTGACAACAAATAACTCCTTTTAAGAAAAACCTTATATTGATACCTAAAAATTTCATATTCTATTTTTTGATAAAAGGCTACAAAATTCTTAAATATACCTACTCTGGCACTTTTCGATAGTACCACTAAATTTCGGTGGCACAAAGAGGGTTAAGGTAGAGCTATTGATAAGGACTTTGTGGTCCGGACGCTCAATGTTACGGAACACAGGCGTCCTTCATTCAGACTCACATGCTGGTGCCAGAACTACACCCGGACCATGCTGCCACTTTCGCCAAGCACTCATGCGCACCTAGGCCTTAACCGCCTCCTCGTTTCAGCATATAAATACTGTTAAACCCAAATCCAATCATTCATTAATCGACAGACTCACTCACTCATTCATACAAATTTTTGAGATAAACAAGATGAGATTTGACAAAAATCCATAGAATCAACCCCTCAAAAATTTTCTGAAACCCCATAAAAATTTTCAAATTGTATTTTAATACCTACTCATACGTGAGTGTCCGGATATATTAGGTAATTTGCTCACCCTCGTAAATACAAACTCATTGAATAGCCTCTTTATGTTTTTCTTCGGTGAGTTACGCATTTAATTCGATTCGAAGTTAAGTTTCTTATTATAAAAATTTGTGCCATTTCTATTTTCAGCATTCCAATGATTTTTATTGTCGTTATATATGTTTATGAAGCCATGAAAAAAAGTATTCCTTATATGCTACGTTGAATATTCAATGCATACTTCTTCGTTTGTTTGAATGATAAGAACAGGGAAATAGGTGAAGTGGTTTTTGACTGGTTCCCGGGCCGAAATATTTCTGAAAAGATTGAGACTGATGTAGTGTTGATTGACATTGAAATGTTACTTGAATAAACTAATAATGTAATATTCCCAAGAACATTACCAGTGGACTAATAATGTAGATAATAGAGAAAGTGATCAGATAAATGTGAGGCGTTGAGATTTAAGGTAGAGTTATTGGTGAGGACCTGAAGACTAACCCGGGCCCTCGTTCTTTCGAATGGCAGCATTGTGTTTTATACACTTTTAACACGTACGTTTATAATTTATGGGAATAGTGCCATTGAATATTGCTGAAAAAATCGAATCGTCCAAGTCTTTTTTAACAGTGCATAACTGGGTCCACTACAACACTAGCCCTCGTAGATAACAACTGAATGGAAGAGCAAATTTACGGTTTATCGGTGAGTTATGCGTCAAATTTTATTCTTAGTTTGCGCAATATTACATGTATTTTTGTTATTTTCATTTATAGCATTTAAATTATCTTTTGCAATCGACAATATGTTAATGATATTATGAAAATAATTATCCATGAAATATTCCATTGAATTTTGATTTCACTTATGTTCTTTTGTTGGTGTGGTAGAAGAACAATGAGAGACGCAGTTATTTCATTGATTTCTGGACCAAAATCATTGACGCTGAGGAAGAAATTTTTGACTAGTCCCCGCGCCGAATCATTGACCCTTATTACAAGCAACTCTTCAATTTTCTGCGATCTGGGCGCCCGGGTATGCAGGCAAGGCTTAAGATAGGGTCTTTTGTGAGTCTCGGTCGAATAATCCGGGCGCTCATTGTTTCGTAGTCACAGCCATCCCTTATTTCTCGCATGCTAGCCCAGCATTGCCGCTGGACTATCCTGCCAAACCCTACCGTCGAATTCGCGTCGGGACCTTCGCCTCAACCGCCGCCTCTCCTATCATTCTGCCCGTGCCTTCCCAAGTCATTATCTCCACCCCAGAGGTTTCTCCCCTTGTACATACTCTCTGGAGCACTTTGGGAGCCCTGAGCGTTTTCCAGGGTTCACAGGGTTTCGCGGCGCTGACCCTGGCGTCGCTTAATCCTGGCTCACGCCCGGTTGGACCCGTTAAGCATCCCGCCATGAAACCCCTCTTCTTCTGCTTCTCCCTGTACCCCCAACGCCTTCCAATCTGCTGCCTTTTTATACCTCCCGTGTTTCGCTCCAACGCATCGTTCCATCCCTTTCAGCGTCAGGATCGTTCGTCCCTTCCTTCATCTTCATTGCCTTCTTCCTCAACCAAATCTTCCTTTCCATTGACGCCTGAACTTATTTAGTCTCGATTTTTTTAGATTCTTAATATCGAAGCCAACTTTAACGATTTTCTTTAAAAGGGAAATTATATAGAGGGAAATTATATAGAGGGAAATTATATATGTCATATGATAAAAACGATATGCAGTAAAGCATTCACAAAATAACTTTCAGTCAAATATGTTTTTATAACCTTATAAAAATGATGCCTTGGAACTTTTTCTGAAAAAATTAAATGGTTTACATAAAAAAGTATTTTTGTTTTTAGCAACTACGCCTCTACTTTAGATAAGACTAGGATCGACTTTAATTAGTCTCTAGTACATTTTGTCAATGTAAGTGGAGATTCCACTAGAGAAAGAGCATGAATGTTTTTTTCTTTCAAAAGTAATAATAATATTATGTTGACATTGTTTAGTGCCTTATCGAGAAATCGATCGAGAAATCGAGATTATTCGAGAAATTAGAATAATTTTTTCTAAATTCAAGATTTATTTCTGTTTCATTCCGCCAGTGTTTCGCTCCAACGCATCGCTTCATCTCCTTCAACGTCAGTATCTTTCGTTCATTCCTTCATCTTCATAGCCTTCTTCCTTAACCAAAGCTTCCTTTCCATTGACGCCTGAACTTACTTAAGAGTCTCGATTTTTTTAGATTCATAATATCGACGACACCTTTTACGTTTTTGAGATCGATTTTTTTTTAAAAGGGAAATAAATTAGAGACTGAACCTGAGAAAAGTAATAGCGGACATCATTTTATATCACAAAAGCGATATTCAGTAATACATTTAGAATATAAATATTCAGTAAAATATATAAAAAGTGTTTTTATAACCTTATGGCAATGTCGTCTAGGGAAATGGTTGAATTTGAATTTAAAAAAAAATCGAATGATCCGCGTAAAACAATATTTTTTAATAGTAATTCCTCCACTTTCGATAAGATAAGGATCGACTTTAATTAGACATCAGTGCATTTTTTCTATGTAAGCTGGGATCCCGCAAGAAACGGAGCATGAATGTTATTTCTTGAATAAGTAATAATAATATTCTTTTGACATTTTTCAGTGACCTTTATCGGGATTATAAAACGAAGATTTATTTCTATAAATTTCTTAAAATTTAAGATTTTAATCTGTTTATTTCCGCCAGAATTTCACTCCAATGCATTGCTCCATCCCTTTCAGCGTCAGGATCGTTCGTCCCTAAGCAATTGACATTGTTTAGTGCCCTTTATCGAGAAATTAGAATAAATATTTCTAAATTCAAGAGTTATTTCTGTTTCATTCCGCCAGTGTTTCGCTCCATCGCATCGCTCCATCACTTTCAGCGTCAGGATCATCCCTTGCTTCATCTTCATTGCCTTCTTCCCTAACCAAATCTACCTTTCCATTGACGCCTGAACTTATTTAAGAGTCTCGATTTTTTTTAGATTCATAGTATCGAACGTTTTTTTAGATCGATTTTTTCTGAAAAGGGAAATATGTAGGGGCTGGGCCTGTTAAAAGTAATAGCGGCCATCAATTTTATATCATGAAAAAGATATGAAGTAATGCTTTTACAAAATAATTTTCAGCCAAATATGTTTGTATAACATAATGAAAATGATACCTTGGAAATTTTTCTGAAAGAAATCGAATGGTCCACCTAAAAGGAGTGTTTTTGTTTTTAGCAACTACGCCTCCGATTTCGATGAGACTAGGATCGACTTTAATAGGCCTCACTACATTTTGTCTATGTAAGCGGGGATCCCATTGAGAAAGAGCATGAATGTTATTTTATTGCATATGTAATAATATTATTATGTTGACGTAGTTTAGTGCCCTTTATCGAGAAATTAGAATAAATATTTCTAAATTCAAGAGTTATTTCTGTTTCATTCCGCCAGTGTTTCGCTCCAATGCATCGCTCCATCCCTTTCAGCGTCAGGATCGTTCGTCCCTTCCTTCATCTTCATTGCCTTCTTCCTTAACGAAATCTTCCTTTCCATTGACGCCTGAACTTATTTAGAGTCTCGATTTTTTTCTGATACATAATATCGAAGCCACCTTTAACGTTTTTCTTCAAAAGGGAAATTATATGGAGGCGTGGCCTGTGTCATTTGATAAAAACGATATGCAGTGATGCATACACAAAATAATATTCAGCCAAATATGTTTTTTTTAACATAATGAAAATGATACCTTGGAACTTTTTCTGAAAAAAATGAAATGGCCTACATAAAAAAAGTATTTTTTAAAACAACAATGCCTCCACTTTCGATAAGACTAGGATCGACTTGAATTAGTCTCTAATGCATTTTGTCTATGTAAGTTGGGATCCCACTAGAGAATGAGCATAAACGTTATTTTCATGCATAAGTAATAAGAATATTATGTTGACATTGTCTAGTGCCCTTTATCGAGAAATTAGAATAATTTTTTTCTAAATTCAAGATTTATTTCTGTTTCCATCCCCCAGTGTTTCGCTCCAGCGCATCGCTCTATCCCTTTCAGCGTCAGGATCGTTCGTCCCTTCCTTCATTTTCATTGCCTTCTTCCTCAACCAAATCTTCCTTTCCATTGACGCCTGATTTTAACTTATTTAGTCTCATTTTTTTAAGATTCATAATATCGAAGCCACCTTGAACATTTTTGATATCGATCTATATAAAAAGGAAGTTATCTAGTGGCTCAGCCTTTTAAAAGTAACAGTGGCCATCAATTTTATACCATAAAAACGATAAAATTATAAATTTACAATATAAATATTCAGTCAAATTCATATAAGTGTGTTTTATAACCTTATGGCAATGATACCTTGGTAAAATTTTCTGAAAAAAAAAAATGGAATGGTCCACCTAAAAAAAGTGTCTTTTTTATGGGGATGCCTTCACTTTCGATAAAATCAGGATCAACTATGCTTAGGCCCGAGTACATTTTACGCGGCTATCCCACTTTAAACAGAGTATGAATTGTATTTTCTTGAATAAGTAATAAGAAAATTCTATTGACATTGTTTAGTGCCTTTTATCGAGAAATTAGAGAAAAGTTTTCCAAATTTAAGATTATATTTCTGTTTCATTCCGCCAGTTTCTATCTTTGCATAAATACAATAGGCATCAGTGCGTTTACAATTTAAATATTCAGTAAAGTATATACAGACGTACTTTTATAATGTTATGGCAATAACGTCTTTGAAAGTTGCCGGAAAAAAACGAATCCTCCACGATTTTTTTAACAGTGATGCATCCACTTTCGGTAAGCGTAGGATTTACTTTAATTAGGCCCTAGCATACTTTAAATATGTATCAGGGGATACCACTAGAAACTGAGTATCAATGATTTATTCTTGAATAAGTAATAATCTATAATATTATCTTGATATATCATAAATATCGATGAATAATATAATCTTGGCATTGTATAGTGCACCTTATGGAAGGATGTGAATAAATTAATCTTAAATCGAGATTTTTCGGTTTTATTCAACCCGTTGTTCATGTCAACGCATCGTTCCATGCTTTTCAGAGTAATGATCGCCCGTCCGTTCCTTCATCTTCGTTACCCGATTCTTTAACCAAATCGTCACCGCTTCCTCCCAATTGACGCTAGTACTTATTTTAGAGTCGCGACTTTTTTTTGATATTCATATCGATGGTATCTTCAACTTTTTCTTGATAGTTTTTTTATTAACATCTAGTGGAGAAAAAGCTTTTTCTGTGTTTAACTATGGATTTGAAAAGTTATAGCGACAATTATTTTTCTTTTTTAAATAAAACACTGCGCAAGTTGCATAAAAATGTGCATGTTCTATAAATATGCAGTAATTAACGTACAATAGCATTTTTTTAATCTAGTGCCATAAGACCTTGAAAAAGATAATAAGTAATCGAAATTTTCTCTGAAACAAGATAATCTCTAACATATATATTTAACTCCTAAGGCTAGGGCACGATACTCGTTGACTGCTACCAAGAATATTTTTGTAATTAAATGGGGATTTCCTGCTGCACGGTAGTCTGGATATTATATTGTTTAGTAACTAGTATCAATAATGCTCTTTTTGCATAGCAGTGTACTCGTTATGGAGATTTGTATGGGCTATTCCAAATATTTCCTGAAACTCGATAAGGTTGTGTATAAATGTTGCATGGAAGTAATTCTGGCTGTGATAAAAATTGACTCAATAATCTAAATATTTCGTCGAAGATAAACCAGCCCCAAGGGTCTAAATACATTAATGCATGATAATTTATACGGAGAAATAATAACAATATATGCTGATACCATGTGTAAAGTTAGAATGAAAGTGTGCTAGAAAACGATGTAAAAAGAAACCGTGAAAGATGATTTACCATAGCTTCAACACTATAATGAACAGTTTGTGATTATCGCACTAATGCATGAAGTATATTCCTAAAGGTATATGATAATAGAAAACCCTTATACTCCATCTTTAGTTGAGTTGAGAAAGATATATTGCAAGTGAAAGCTCCGTAAATATAAGGGACTTTTTTGTTCCTTATTATTTTTTAATATCACTAAATTATCTGGAGGGGAAGGTATCGTAAATTGCCGAAAGAATGTTATTTTTAGATTTTGATTCACAGGTGATCCATCAAGACGGGAGAAGTTCATGGGTGCCCATTTATTCAATCGTTTTTATGTTTTTAATATACATCAGCAGATTTGTGATATTTTTTATCACAAGGTTTTATGTGATCCCTATGTTTCTTTCTCAGTCCTCTGATCTTATATTTATACTCACTTCTCCGGTCTTTCAGTTTTATAATATGATCTTCTTACAGTAACATGAGATTGTGGTATAAAGCTAGGGTAAAAATTAGTTTGGAAAAGCCAGAAGTGTTGCGTAGTATTAGCTGTAAAATGTAAATGTAAAATGTTGTGTAGCAACCGCCCAGCAGAGCCAAGTTAACCTATCTCCAAAGTGTCTGTAACAGCAAATGGTGAGAATTTCATTGTAAACTTTATATATTTATGAATTAATGTCAAAAATTTAAATTTTTATCGGAAAGGTGTTGTGACGCATTGGATATTTCCCTAGCCTAATCGGAGGGCCCTGAGTTCAAATCTTATTAGAGTCTTTTGACCAAATCTTATTAATAATCATTTTGAAGCTCAACGTTTGCTAGGAAGGATCTGGGCCTTCTACCCTGAAAATATCAAATGCACTCGCCTGTGGTTTTATTTTGGCGAAGTTTAACCCCATTCTTTCCATACTAATTATTCCATACCGTAGCTTTGAGCAGTCACAGTGTGTTTATTTTGAAAATTTTCACCATTGAGCCTATGCTTGTAAAAAGGATCGTCTTTTGAATTAAAATTTTCCGTGTAAAAAGAGGATCCCTTCTCGATTTTATATTTTATATTTCTTATACATATAACATTTTATAATAATAAACGTGATTAACATTTTACAGAATCCAAGCACATATATGCTTTAGCCAGGGCATAAATGAGGAAGGCTTGGATGAAAAATATAGTTTATTTAAAGTCGAGTGAGCTCTTAATGAGCATATTCATATCTCCTTTGAATAAAGTAAAAATAAAAATAAATTCTTCGGACAGGGTACAAAAATACATTTTGGAATCTTAAAATATTGACTTATTAAAAATTAGAGCTCTTCAAGTTCTAACTTTCACTCACGATGATTTCAAGATATACGAGGTGTGTAAATAAAGTAGTGAGACTGGCAACATCGCTTTCGATCTGGCAACGCTGGAGACGCGTGGCCGTGAGTAGCGTCAGGTGCACGTGTGATGCGCCTCCAGTATGAATCTGAACTCGCCACAGTCATTTGTTTGTCCGTAGCGTTGGTTTTCGTGAAACGGTTTTTTCTTGTTTGTTTTAAAAATGAGTGACCTCAAAGTTGAGCAACGGTGTGCAATCAAATTTTGCTTCAGACTTGGACACAATGCAACCGAAACTTTTGAAAAACTTCGGGAGGCCTATGGAGAACGTGTTTTATCAAGGGCACAGGTTTTTCGGTGGTTTAAGGAATTTTCAGAAGGAAGAGAGTCGATTGAAGATGAACCACGAAGCGGAAGGCCTTCAAGTGCAAACACCGATGAAAATGTCAACAGAGTACGGAATCTTGTGCGTTCAGATCGACGGTTGACAGTCAGAATGATCGGGGAACAGTTGAATTTGAATCACACCTCCGTTCATCACATTTGACCAATGAATTGGAGATGAGAAAAATTTGTGCGAAAATGGTTCCGAAAAACCTTTCCCAAGACCAAGAGGATCTCAGAAAGGGAAGGAGTCTTGACTTTTTGGGTTCAATTGAAAATGATCCCCGTTTTCTTGAACGTGTCATTACTGGTGACGAGTCATGGGTGTTTGAGTACGACCCAGAAAAGAAACGTCAGAGCATGGAGTGGCACACTGCGACTTCTCCAAGGCCCAAGAAAGCACGCATGAGCAAGTCGAAAATCAAATGCATGCTGATTTGTTTTTTTGATAGCCACGGAATCGTCCACAAAGAGTTTGTGCCACAAGACCAAACGGTTAATCAGCACTTCTACCGTGAGGTCCTTGAAAGACTTCGAAAAAGAGTCCTTCGTGTGCGACCAAACATCAAAGACAAGTGGGTGTTGCATCACGACAACGCGCCCTGTCACACTGCCATCTCAATAAACGAGTTTTTGGCCAGTAAAAACATTCCTGTTGCTCCTCAGCCTCCTTATTCACCAGACTTGAGTCCTTGTGACTTTTTCCTCTTCCCGAGATTGAAAAATCACCTCAAGGGAACTAATTTCGGGAACTACAAAACATACAAACTGCTGTAACCGACCAGCTGAAGGCCATTCCAGAATCCGAGTTCCAGCAATGCTACAATGATTGGAAGGACCGTCTCCAGCGCTGTGTGGCTTCCGAAGGGAACTATTTTGAAGGTGACAATATCACATTGTAATTATATTTGAATAGAAAATTTAAAAAAAATCAGTCTCACTACTTTTTTTACACACCTCGTATGTAGCCTTGTGAGGACCATGATTTTGGGTGTATGTACAATCTACACGCGTATTACTTCACAGGCGTTGCACATTCATCAATATATCATCGATACTCTTCATACAGTTAGAATTAATTCCCAAAATTTGCCGATTCGTAGTAATTTTTTCTTATAAAGAATGACAATTTAATAATTTATTTTTCCATAATCTCATTCCTGTTTACCTCTCTGATTTATTCGTGGAATTCTGCCTCAATTTTTCGCAAAAATGTATTTACGTTTTACGACTCTAGTTACTGCATATTGCGTTCTCTATAGGCCATCCATTTTTTAATCTCTCCCAGTATTCTTCCAGGAAATTAATAAATTCGACCCCTAACGAAGGCTGACGCAAGTGCAAAACTGTTTTTCATACGAACCCAACGAGACATACGAACACAACCGTTGCTCAACGAGAAGGAATTTTCTTACTAATTGAATCGTATATCATTGCGATTGTCACTTTGCGATCACTGCCTTGACTTACGTAAGATATACGACGTACTGAGTTCAATAGTCACCCTCGAGTTTAATGGAAGTCATCAATTAAGTATCCATAGCCAAAGTTCTTTTTGCACCTTCTTGACATTCTGAAAAAATATTGAATTTTTTGAGGATTTAGCGGTTTAGTAGCGAGCAGTAGCAATTTATTGGGCTTCTATACATCACGATAAAATCTTTTAAATTTTTTTCCCATTTGCTCCGTCACTTTGCTTTTTGACCCAACGCCTTGTTGGCTCTCTAGTACGAGACTGTTGGTTCGATTTTATCATACTTTTTATCATGTCTGTATTTTGTTATTATATTTTTTTTCCCTATCTTCCAATTTTTTATGATAATTTCTTTCAGCCTTATGTTTGGATCCGCAATGATTTACCCTTGCCACCGTTTTAATTAAAAGAAATTACAGCCAAATTGGATTTTATCCAGTTTAAAAGGTTGATATAGCTATTAAATTTGGTCTTGTATAAATATTAAAGTATCATTAAGATACTTTTATTTTCAAGGTAAAGAAAATAACAAATAGTAGAAAAAGTTTTATTTTGTTTGTTTGCTCATAATTATCCTTTTATAAACCAATGCATAACTTGATTACTAAAATGATGATTTGCTTTAATTTTCCATAAATTATTCTGCGTTTACAGCTGTAAATACTTAATAAAAACTTACTTGATGCAATATTTGATGTATGGATCATTAGAATCCCACACAGTCATGTTTACGGGGATATAATAAATCGAGGCTTACCGAGAAACGGCTGGATTGGTTGGTACAACTAATTTAATTGAAAATTTATATATTTTCATTCTTTAATGCTCTCGACTGCCACGTTAAAATCTGCTACAAGCGAGTAGAGAGGTTTACATCTTTTCGATGCTTAGGGCCGGTAGCTGATGGAGACTCAGTGATTATACGCAACATTCTTTGATTCCATTAAGATATGTCATGGCATGAAGAGATTATCCTCTTGTGACAGTGACTCGGATTAGTGGAGCGTTTACTTAGAGCCTCACTAAGAACCTCCAAGTACATATTACTTGACTGCATAGATATGATGACTTTCCGTCAAGAAAAAAATGATTTACATGTAAATGTTATGAACTCCTCCACTGTGGTGAGTAAATCTCTCTATCTTAAGGAATATCCGTACTTAAATACAATCGGTCGTCACATCCATTCGGAACGAACATTTGATTGCTGTTGTAAAGTTAAAGATTACGATTGAAACTTTAGATAGAACAGAAGAGCAATCTTTCAGAGTTACAAGGAGAACACCAACTGAAAACTGCATCTCCCAAAGCACACTAGAATACGAGAACCGCTATGTATTTCTGAAGTATGTAAATAAGGGTATGAGATACTTTGCCGAACGAATTGGCAAGGAAATTTAATTTCACCCAGGAAATTAGGGAATCGGGTTGGTGTGGTGGCTAGAGTGTTGGCTTCCCACCCCGCAGGATCGGGTTCAAATCCCGGCAGTGGCAGAGAATTTTCAGAGACTACCCGATCCCTGCTTGAGTGTTGTGTGGAGGACATTTCAAGCGTAACACTCCATCCGTCGGATGGGACGTTAAGCCGTGGTCCCCTTGGCACCTTAAGTTAAGAGCAGGCTAATGCCAACGCCGGGTTTCTCTCCACCCTTCCTTCCTTACCCTACCTTCATGGCGCAAATGACCTTAGCTCTCGGTCTCCTCCTCCAAATACCATACCATTCCCAGGAAATTAAAGGATAAATGCTAAAATGAAGGAATCAAATTTTTGTATCAGAGCACAATTTTTTTCTTCTCTCTTTTTCACACAGGTTAAAAGTTAAATGCTGGTGTCCTCACACCTCCGTCCATTCGCATAATTAGGGGTGTATCGGGGCTGTATCCAATTAAAACATTACGTCTTCTGTCAGCATCGTACTGCAAAAGGATTACATTAGGGAAACTTAAAAAACTTAATGTAATGGATGTTTGTCACTGTTAAATGTTATCAGCCCCGATGTAAAGGCCGAACAGTGCTGTTTTCGGTGGTGTATGAAATAAATAAATAAAATAAAAATAAATTAAGGAAGCTGTGAGGGAATTAATCTTTCACAGTTTGGTGACAAAAAATGGCTTACGTAAACAGGGATAGCTGATACCAATCTCTTCCACACATGGTTGATTAGTATTAATTCAGTGACCTGAAAGTTGAACTCCCAGTTGCGCGGATGTAGCTGAGAGAAATCAATGCCCAAAATTTCTCATAGAGTTCATGGTGTAAATTACCTCTCACATTTGTGATTCAAAACATTCCATTCATGCATAGACACCCAATTTTTGTGATAAATTCGGCGTGCGCAGAAAATCGCTCCATCGCGCGACAGAGGGGAGCTACGTATTCGATTACTTCCTCCCAAACACCTTAAAGGTCGGCGTTCGTTCAAAATGAACAGAGCATGTTTATAATTGGAGTGCCGTGGGCTGAGATAGAGAAAGGTATCGGATAACTTTGAAAGTTTTTCGGCGGCGTAGGAAATTAAGGCATCGCCCGGCGGGTGGTTTAATTTAGGAGCAGCATCGAATCGTATTCTCTCGAATTTCCTGCGGGTAAAGTTTCAACGGAGGGCCCTGGTTGGCCAATTTTAGTTTTGTACAGTTCCCTGGATAACAAAATCCAGTGCTTAGCTTCTTCCCCTAATGATTTTATTCGCTTAGCATAATTTTTGAATTTCGCATCAAGACTGCTACTTTGGAAAGCGTTGCTGCTTTGGAAGTTTCACCATTTGGATTTTATTAACCGAACTGCTACACCGTGGCCTAAATAAATTAGTTCTGGAGGTAGTGTTGGTTACATAATTAAGAGCAGAAAACCTAATTTTTGCTTGGGGGATTCTGGCCATGGCGGGGAAATAAATATCTCCAAAGCGTAATTTTGGGTAAATTTTTCCGTTCATCCCTAATTATTTCATCCTTAGTTAATACAATCATCAACGTGAACGTGATAATATAACGTTAGCGAGGCTTATCAATTTTATCTTTCAACTCTACTCCTTAAGGTACCTATGATATATTTTTATAAACGCGGGCTCTGTTTATTACTTGCATGTAATTCTAACTAAATCACCTTTAAAATAATCTTTTCTTGATCCAGCCTCTAAATTTGAATATTGATGTACTCCGAGGATGTAATTTGAACATGTAATGATTTAATTGCTAAGCCGGGATTCTAACTTGGTTTGGTATGCTACCAGCTACAACACTAATCCAATTTCTTTCAAGGTGAATATCAGTATTGACTTAAAACTAAAGATTTTTTATTTTTTTCTACATGACATCATTATGTATATGAACAGTGATAGTAAATAAATTACATGTTATTTGAAAATGGTAGTCCATTTAATTCACGTACTTACAGTTTTTCATCACATAAATCACATGTCCTAGTGTGAAGCATACGAGCGAATCCTGCAAATATTTTTCTTAGTTTCCTTATCAGAGTTAATGAGAAAAAAAGTATTTCATTGCTGCTCATATCAGTATATTTTTCTTATCAAGCAATAATGTATTTCATTTAGTTAATGAATATTCGTAAGTATGAAGCTATTGCATGGATTGCACGAAGACATTTCATGATTGTATTCACTTACATCAATCTGCATATTGGTGAAATCGACCAAAAAAAAACGCGATAATAATTATTATATGTTTTTCTTTATATCCGCAGTGTGATGATTAATTTTTGTTAGGTAATATGTATACATGCTAAACGAAGTACATCATGGGTGGAATGAAAATTCTTACAATTTATTTAGGAGCAGTTTTCGCTCCACTTCGTATTTACTCCATAGCCTATAGAGGTTTTCATATTAAAGGTAACTCAACGCTTACTTTCTGTGGTTAGTCTTAGAATTTCCAAGTGGTGGAAATGATAGAAACTTTATAGATGATATGCGTCAGGATATCATGCGTAGAAAAAAACACGACCAGCCTAGTGGGAGCGACGTGTCCTCTTAAGCCCATATGATTACGCGCCGGCTCGCACCACCGCCTTTCCTAATCATCCGCTTTCACACGCAGCACATTCGAGGGACGAGGGCTGATTCGATATCCTTCCGCCACTTCCACTAGGTTGGAACTCAATGGTGGGTCCGACCGAAGGCAACTTAAATACCTTGCGAGAGGACGCTATAGGCTCTACGTAAGGATCAGTGACTTTGTAAAGAGGTCAGGTTCTTGGAATAGAAAATCTGGGCTTACCTCGTAACATAACCAATACAAATACCGTAGTTTAGTTATTGGTAAATAACCCATTTCACGCTAGAAGATGGAATGTCCCCTCTGCCTCAGAATTTTACTCGGAAATTTTGCAATCTTTTTAAAATTGCATTTTTTATGTACTATATTCACATTAACTTCCTTTTTATGACTCTATGCTAAAACCAGAACTCAATATCAAAAATGTACCTCATAGCAAGAGGTAAGTGTGTTTATCGCTAACGAAGATATATATCTAAAATTTAAACACTCCCAGTGATATGAGAAGTGATTTTTGGTGCTTTTACGGGTTATTTACCCGTTGAACGAGTATTTGGTATTAGAATGAAAATGCTTTTGGCCTTGAGATATTCTTTTCAAGGTTACCACAGCGTTATGTCAATTTGGCTTTATATTGAATTTGTAATGGTAAATTTGCAATTCGATACCTCTATACCTTCACGCCCGCAGGCAGAAAAAGTATTTTGGGAGCGGGGAAAATTTGGAGAGGAAGTACAAGGAGTTCATTTTGAGGAGGTACACGAACAATCCTACCTATCAAATGTTTGGAGTTGTTTTGAATTTCCCTGTTTGCCTGTATTTAACGTAGCATTGATCTTAACTTGATTTTAATGAAATATGAATCGATCATATATAAGTCGTATAACATCTTTATAAAGTTTGAGATATTTGACGTCAATTTACAGTGCCATTACGTCACCGAGAAATTGGACATGGTAGTAGTGGAGTGTTATTGGTGTTGTAAAGTTTCTATTTTGATTTTTCTCATGACTTATGAAGTATTACTTCACTAAATTACAATTGAACATTAGTTTTGACGAAAAACTATTGAATGCATCACATGAGTACGAAACAGGAAATAAGCTATTATTACTGGACAGTTATTTATGCGCAGATGTTAGTGTCACGTATTTTTTTCAAATTGCTGAGAATGTCTCAACATGGCACGGTATCAAATCATGCAACAGATGAAAAACGGGTAAATTATTGACGCATAGACAAATCAAGGCCAGTATTATTTAAAACATAGTTCTTTAATCTGTAAAAGTGGACTTTTGGACAGACAATTTGGCTTTGTCTTTTTTTTCGGCAGCAATTTTGAGACGGGATAAATTAGTCGTTTGAATAAATTCATACATGTAGAACCGAAATTTTTGGGTGATTTTTCAGGACACTACCATTCGAGTGAAAGGAGGCAAACGGGCATCCTATTATGTCATCGTGCTGGGTTGGCATTTACATACAGGGGAAACTACTCAAATCTCCGACCGAGATTTCTCTCCAACATGCCCCTGGGGGAAAACAGGAATAGAGAGACCAAGGGTTTTAAACGTGGGAAAAAAGGTTGCATGCAAATGTATGTGGGTATGTATTTGTTCCACAACATATGTTTCAAGTCTTCATGGAGTGGGTTGAGACCAGTTAACATTTCTCGGCACATGGGTTGTGGGAATCCCTTCTTGATATTTTGGATAGGGGTTCCGGAGAATGGGGATATCAGAAGGGTTCTACGATGCCGTGGAGGATAGGGTTGGGACGGGAATAGTGTCTGCTTGTGTAGGGAGCGGGAAAGGGTGTTTGGTACCAAAGGGAAAATAAGGGCACAATCCCTGGAAACAAAAGCTCTGCGCTGACAATGCGACGCTTACCGACTTGCTCCAAGGAA
The DNA here is from genome assembly GCF_921293095.1 of Ischnura elegans. NCBI lineage: Eukaryota > Metazoa > Arthropoda > Insecta > Odonata > Coenagrionidae > Ischnura > Ischnura elegans. The sequence continues at coordinate 62,357,541 of NC_060255.1, read as the reverse complement.
ATTGAGTCTCCCTCTGCAGTTATTCGTTTGGGCTAACACCACGTTTGGGGAACAACGTGTTAACGCATGTTACTACATGCTTTCAAGGCTGTTTGCGCGTGTTCAGAACTCGTAAGAGCGCAAAATAAAAGCGATTGAAACGTTATTAAGTTTTTAGAGTGGATATTTATGTAGAAGCACTGAGAACAAAATAAGAAACGCCTTTTCTAACGAAACTGTAGCGCTAAACGAAAGGAACTTGTATTATCGAATTATGAGCACAAATCACTAACTAATGGCGATAGTTCCATGAAATTTGGATAGTAAATTGAGGTCTCATACGCAAAGTTAGGTAGGATTTTTTTCTTTAAGTATGTATCATTTTGACCTCGTTAATATGATCATATATTCTCCAAAATATGAAATAATAGACTCTAAAAGGATGAGGTTAAGCAATCAAATTATTAAATATCCTACTTTGAATACCTAAGGCTGATAACACTTATTAAATTCGTCCTACTTCCGTACGTTGTTGATTTTTCCTTACATTTTATTTGGGGTTTTAATTAATATACTCGTGTGTAATATTTTAAGTGAGACTTGACCAGTTAGAAGGTTAACTACGATCGACAATTCTGTTTTTAATGTCAGAAATATGGTTTGAATGCAGTATCCATTGTTTTTTATTTTTCGTTTCGATGTTTGATATTTTTTTCAATTTGGTAAATACGTTTGAAACAAATTGACTTCGATATTTTCATTCTTTGATTTTTTCACACAAGATCATGCTGCTAATGAATTATTTCAACTTTTTTTATGATATCTTTCTTATACAGCTACAAACGGCAAATTAAAATTCTCTATTTAAGTGTCCGATTCGACGTTGGTGATATTTTTGAATCCTATTCGCTCATTTATAAAGTGACAATTGGAGAAGTAGATCGTAAAATAAGACGTAATCCCCATTGATATGGCGCGTCATTATTCGTATTTTGATCCACTGTTGAAAAGCTCTTGAAATAATTAGCTTAGTTACCCGCTGAAGTGTTCACCCATCAAACAATAATGGAAAGAGGAGTCGAGTGAAGAAGAAACGGATGACATAATTTAGACAGAAAGTACAAGTCATCTTTAAAAGGGTGAAATGATTAGAAAATGGGTCAAATCCCGGTTAGTTGCGGTTAATAGAAGGAAAACAGTGAGAGGTTAGTAACAAAAAAAAATGGTCACGAGTTTCATGTTAAAATTAATTCAAACGCGGAATGCTGGCGTGCACAGAAACAAAATATAACTACCAACAACGGAGGTACTCGGCTGTGTCTGCAGAACCACTCCGAAATTGTTTTATCTGGATGCGAGAGAATAGACGAGGTTGTAAATTGAATAATTGGACAAACAATGGCTTTTCTGCACATCAGGAAGTGAGTCCGTGAGTGTTTCCACTGAAGAAGCCCCAAACATTGGGACCAGGCAGGTATATTTAGTACGAGCCAATTTAGAAACGGGGAAATATCGCCCTTGAATGGATGAAGCGAATTATGTAGCGCGATTTTTCGTTGAATAATATGGGACGTAAGAGGAATTTTGGAAAACAATGTAACAAAAGGGACCTGCTGCCCAGATTTTAAATTAGAGGAAGAAGGCAAGAAAAAAATCTATGCCATTTGTATTTCGTGTTTTAATTCGGACTATAAATGATGCGATTGATTCAATGATGTTCAGTATATAATGTAATGATAATTAATTCGATGCAAAAAAAAGGAAAAAACTGACAAAAAATCTGAAATCTGATCGATAATATGCAGCCTGTCCTGTCGTTCAAAAGTTATATCAGCATCATTACGATTGCAAATAATTATTGACGTGATATTTATGTTGATCAAGTTTACACAATAGTTAATTTCACTCCTCGAAAAAAAGCTGTACAAAAAACATCGTTCATAACAATCTGAAATGGAAATTTCGAACGGATGATTCATATTTCCGAATTTTTTTGTTTGTAAATAAAATTGTTTTCAACATGGTCGCTAAGATAATTTTACATTTTTGCATTTGCAACTCGCACCCTTGAAGCGATGCCAACGATTCATGATCAATAGGATGAGTTGGTATCAATGCTGGAAGCTTAGTTATCTATCGTAAACAGCAAATAAACATACCCCTGATATTGAGTAAAAAACAAGCTTTTAGAATATTTGAATAGTACAAAATTACTTTACAAATATGTTCGAGCCGTTAATCTATTTTTTTCCGTTAAATATATTAATTTCTTAATTCTATTGGAGAAATTTTAGGACTGTATGAACTGGGTTCCGAATATCCTTACATATTTCAGGGCACCTATCATTTAAACTTGCCTTCTTTGTGTCAATGCCAACAAAGTACCTTCCTCTAATGTATAGTCATATGCCATTCCTAATGGGCATATTTTTTTTAAAACAACCAATATCATCGTTTGCTAGGAGGGACATGGTAGAATTTGGCGCTCAGTGATCGCATCAGAAATACTGATAATGTGACATGCAGAATGTTTCTTATGAAAGGATCAAAACTTTTTTCATTAGCTCTGAATCCGACTAACTTTCCTCATTTTTGCCGGGATTTTATACGATGCTCAAACTTGCGTCTATCGTATTATTTCCTCTCTCATGACACGAAAGATAACCTTGCTAATATAGTTACGCATAGGATTTGCCTTGTAGGACTTGGATTTTGGGTCAAAGTTTGAAGAAAAATTTTTATACCATTCTTGGGAATTCTATTTTCGAAGTCTTTTCTGTGGGACGCAGAATCCTATCGATGGTGGTTTCTGCTTTTTTCTTGTGTTATGTCTGCTAATTCAAACTGCTTAACTAGAGCGTGTTTGTAGGGTATTAGAAGTTATCTATTTAAAAGCTACGGTTACTTACTGATTATTGGCTCAACATTAATAGTAAAATTTTTGATTGTGAAGAGGAAAAAAGGAATATGAAATAAAGAGGAAAATAGACACAGGACATCATTCATTTGTTAAAACATTTGTCTTAACAAACATAATTAGTATATTATGGTAGATGTTATTTTTTGTGATATAAAAAGACTTTTAAATGATATGATATTTTATTTCCGTAATTTATTTTACTTATTCCATTTCATTACAAGGTCAAATCATACATGTTAAAGACCTATGACGGACCACATACCTCCAAGTCAAACGTGCATAGAAAATATATCCAACTACTGCAGCAACTTTCTTTATCCATTATTCTTATATTCTACTATGTGGACGTGATAAAATAAACATCATATTTCTTGCTGCCATACTTTATTGCTAATGAAAAGCAATTTATATTTTTAAAGTTGATTGGTCCCTTATTAGAAGACAAGCAGGAAATAAAATGTTTGGGAAGGGTGGTATCATAGACGATTTCCTTATACCGTACATGGGTTCAGCTTGTTCCCCACTCTACAATATTGATGGTTATGTGTGACCGTACGTAGACCAAATCGTATTGTAAAATCATGCCACAGCAAAAAAGTTTACACAAATAGAAAACTTGAGGCATAGCTCAGGCATATTTTACTTGGAGTTAAGTGGTCGGTAATTGGCCTCCTTTGAATATATTGATAGATAAAATCATAAAGACCATGGTTATCAGTAAAGACAAAGACGGACTTGATTAAGTCGTAGACTATTCCTACGGAAAACTAAACCACTAAAAATGTAATGGATTGCATTTTAACATACGTGTTTTGGAATGATAGCATGCATGAAATAAAATATGTAAAATTAATTACGGAAAAAAAATTTCGCAATCATTTCAAATTTTTATTATATTGCAATAAATAATTTCAGGTATAAAACATTCATAAGCGGAAATGGGGTTACGGGGGCACTTCCCCCCCCCCCCCCAGACACTTAAAAAATAGACGACGTGTTTAGTATAAATAGAAATACATTCTACATTTTAATATTAAAATTATAAATACTTGCATTGTATGGCAATAATATTAAAATTTAGAGCATTTTTCGTAGAGTAGTTGTAGTATGTAATTTTTAATCCCAATTATGAGTCAACCGTTTGCCTGTCAGACCATAGGCCCCCCTCTCAGAAAAAAATCCTGGATCCTCCCCTGAAAACACTAAAAATGTTGGTTAAATTATGCCATATACCTATTTTCCTGTTCACTTTTTTCCCATGGTAAATTGTCTACTGGTAATAAAATAAACGATATTTTAAAGATATTTCCCAAAACTAATTCTATCAATCCCTTTATGATGTTTAGGTGTTCGTGAAATGCCGCGTAAACATAATCTCACATTAGAGAAACAATGGTAGTTTGATCGGTAAAATTAACTTCATTCTATTCGAATTTAGGTTTTCTCTTCTACGTCCACCTTTTCTGAGAAGAGCTGTTGGAGCCGTTGAGGAAAGAAAGAAAAAGGAGTCCAGGGATGGAACGATGATTTGGCCTCGCGAGAATGCAATTTGACCTTTAACGTCTTTATGTCCTGACTTTTCCATCATGCCGACTGTTAACTCCACCATCCCCCTTCTGGTACCAAAATCTCTCGCTTATTTTTTTCCGCCAATCTTCCTCTTTCCCAGAACCTTATCGCTTCAACGGCAAAAGGGGTATGGGTACTACCAATACAAAAATTAGCCCCGATAAGTTCACAGCATGAATCCATCTCCACCATCGAAAGAGTTTGGTTGCAGTCTTGGGGGGTTCTACTCCTACACTATAACTACAAAATATTATCTGCAGAATATTGAATAGAAATTTATAGCATATAGAATAGTTTGTATATCTGTCTCATAGATGGAGTCTTTAAGTTAGTTTATAACCCACTTTCTTATGCCAAATCGGTTTGAAATTTTCCATACCTGCTTGTTTATGATGACAACAAAATATTAAATAATCAGACATATAAAATTTCGTTCTTTAACTGGTTTGGGATTTCAGTTGTGAAGTAACGACTTCTTTCTTGCCATTGGGATAGACCACACATGGATTTTTTTACCATAACTATTTTTATAATGTCTCGAGAGGGATTTATTTAACCTTTTACTAGGATGCTTGAAGTATTACAAGGATGCTATAGGATCACTAGGATAAGTGAAGAGTATAAATTCCCATTATGATTGAGAAAAAGTAAGTATCGGGATTTCTGGGTAACTCTACGAAATTTGTTTTTTTAATTAGTTTTGATTAGCGACGATGCAAATATATCATGTAATCAGGGGCAAACTCAGGATTTTTTCCTGGAGCGAGGCACTAGGGTCTGACAGGTGAATGATCTTATCATATTTGATATTAAAGATTAGATACAGCAATTAATGCACGAAATATTATATTTATATTGGTATGAAAGTTTTTTATAGGAAATTAAATGACTTGATGTGATGTGATGATTAATGATGTTTCTCCGTAGTACACAAAACAAAACGAACGTAACTATGACCGTATGAAAAATGTTGTCTATTTTTTAAGCGGGAGCCACCTACATCCACCTCTGCGTGTAAACCCGTAATGATATATTTCTCAAGTAAGAGCATAAACCTGAAGGTTGGCTTTAATGGTGAGGCTACAGCTCTCTTCGCACCAAGGTACATATACCTATGTGAATATCACTCCATAAAGGTGGACATTTGTATTTATTTCCAGGCCACCTCTCACTTTAAGGATTTTTGTTTAGGGCTGCTCTAAGACTCAACACGCTATATTTTGACCTAAGAATATTCCATCCGTAGCCAAGTGATTCACCAATTCCTCCACTATAACCGCCCCTTCCTGTTCTAGTAAAAATATTAATACACGTATTTGAAATTTCAAACCGATAATTTATAACTACGTCCATTATCGGCAGGATTTTACAGGGTTTATTCTTCCCTGAATTTGATGGCCAGTAACATTATACTGCATATTTCATTTTACAACCTCCAAGAAAGTGCAATTTTGTGTACACATGATGCTTTGGAATGGCGGGCCTTTCCTAGGACTAAGCATCTGTGAATTTCATTTTTATTATGAATCTAATCACCTTGTGCGTAAATTTGTACATCACTAAAGCAGGATTGGTTGCTAGCAAAGCTAATGCAGCCAATCCTTGCGAAGACGTATCACTCCCCCTTGATATTCGTACTCTAAATTTTCCCTTATTTTAAACTTATCTTAACCTAAAATTATCACCATGGAATAGCTGTGAAATTATAAAATGCAGCCTTTAAAAAGTTCTCTGCATCTCAAATCTGAAACTCTTTCCATTAAGGAAGTTTAAGCTGAGCTTTAAATATGTGTTTTAAGGACTATATTTTCTATTGTGAGATAGAGACAAGTTTTTACAATGGTCTATTCTATATGACCTAGGGTTTCAATATTATTTCATGAGTTCGAAACAAGGAATTAAAAATACAGATCGAGGAGTATTTTTCTTGCTTATAAATATCTTGCATATTATTCCTCTCCACCGTTCGCCAATGTTTTGTCTCGATTGGTCCCGTGCCTGGAGACGATGCGCGGGTTATTCCCAAGTTCAGGGCGTTTCTGTAAGTAAATAAATTTTCCTCTTTCTTTTGAGCTCATGCTTCATCTGTCATCGCGGTATATCTTCCATATTTTTTTTTCGTAACTCAAGGCAATTCCCATATTTTTCTCATTATTTTCCTATTCCCAAATTCCTTTTACAATCCACGACGGAGACTAATACACGAGCTAGCAAATTTAGTGGAGAATAGAAATATCAAAAATCATTAATGCTTTTGGAAAAGCCCGTTGAAATATCATTATTTCCTCCTGACTTCCTTCAGCTGAGGAGAAATCAACAAAAGGCTTTTCCATCAGTCCGAATGCAAACATTACCTACACCTACAAGGTACCGTGAAAGCCACCACCAGGGAGCGTGGCACGGTGTGACTCCTCACTACGCATGCAGCGCTCATCCTAGCCTTAATCAGACTCTCGTTCGTGGGACACAGCACTCAGGACGATGACAACGTGGTCAGACCAGAAAATTATTGATGTAAAAACATACTTTTCTTGAGAAGCCTTGCAATGATTTCTTTAAAACCGAAACATTTATTTTTCATATGGCTGATATGGAATATTTTGTTGAAATGATATTTTTATCAGAGCAGATCATTATATTTATTTTCTTTTATTTGTTCTTAGTAGTTATCCTTAAGCATAATAAGCATGCATTTATTCATTCTCGGATTTTCGGTTGTGTTTTCTCGGCTCCGCCATATTTTTTCCGAGAGGTTTGCCACCCTGTGGTAATACCCCCTTCCCCCGAACACTTTCTTTTTTTATACTCAGCTCAGTCTTGACTCTCTTCTGCAAGGGCACGCATTTTATTCACTCCATCAACTCAAGAAGAGAGAGACCTTCCCCGCTCTCTTCCATTAAGGCGGAGGAGAAAAAAAGCACCGCCTCTCGTTCCTTCCTTGCTTGCTTTCTTGCCGCTGCCTCTTCCCACTTTCATTCCCCCCCCCCACCCTGTTACCCATCTCTCCGCGTCTTGAGCCTTCTTCCCCCGGCCATGAAAAGTGGTCCGTCGGCGCTGAAGAAATTCACGCGAGGAAGTGGGAAATTGCGCACAAAGGGGCCGATGGCATCTTGATGCCTCTCTCTCCATATCTTTCTTTCACATTCACCCCTCCTTTATTCTAATGCCTTCTACGGCTTGTTTGCCCCTTCTCCGACCCCCCCCCCCCTCCGTTTGCTTCAACAGGAGGCTTTTTCATTTGTCCAAGTGCAAAAATTACTTACGTTTGGAGGAAAAGATATTGTTTGTTATTAAATACAGTCTTCCTAACGCCAACGCCAAGTAAAATATAAGGAGAAAGCAGTATCATATTTCTATACTATGTAGTACTGAGGATGGATGATTGCCAATGGACGATTGCTTTCGAAGCAAACAAGATAAGTTTTCTAATGTTGATTCAATAAAATTGTAAACTCCATGGTATTAAAATTAAAATAAACGTAAAATTAACGTGAGTTATTTTCATTGATGCCAAATATTTTACGAAATAGGTGAGAGGTGATTAGTTTCTTTCATCAAGGCATTCCACCTCCAGTTACATATATGCTTTAGCGAATTCACTACTACTTCGTCTACATCTACAAGGTACCGTAAAAGTCACCATCAGGATGTGTGGCACGGGGTTATTACTCACCAGGCATGCAGAACTCTTCCTACTCTTAATTAGAAACGCGCCGGACATAGGCAATGGTACTGGCCACCGAATTTAACAAGACCCATAACATAAACAGAGACTATTGATACCCAATCAGCAAATTGTGGAAGAGAGTGGTGAATAATCAGCTTTAAGCGGAAAGACGACCAGTCCCATATAAGGCGACAAACAATCCAGGCGTCTCACCATCGACCTGAAGACGAAAGCGGGAAGGTTTCCTTCGAAACTATTATCACCCAAAAACATAAGAACGCGGCTGGATAAACTGAATCTTGCACTAATCATAAGCATATCTGCGGGAACTAATACCTAGATCATCTCAAGTCGACTACTTAGAGGGCATGCGCGTGGAACTATTGACAAAGGTATAAGCTAAACGGCGTTTTCGCAGCTTTGGCGCAGGGTCTGTAGGTCGTTTGCGTCTCCTGCCTGCTTGCCGCGAACGGATCAAGGTATGCATTCCTTGTGCCTTTTGTCGGGAATAAAATAATCCGTAGAATATAAACAACTTCTGGGGAACAACTAAGGCCGATTAATTATTTTAAACCAAAGTAACACATATCCTTTGGTGATCCTCCATGTCCAATGAATCATGGGTCATTTATGCACCGTGAAGTAGACCATCTGAGGATTTGAGGATTAAAAGCGAAAATCCTCTACCATTCAAACCGCGGCATTGTGATCATGTTTGTTAGCTCGGGAGAAGAGCGAAGCTTGTTACTATCTGTTCCGCTTACAGAACCAGGACGGTGGTAACTTTGAATTGCTCCAAGGAAAACTGTAACTTCTCAAAAAGACTAAACCATACACGTTTTTAGCGCAATAATTCAAAGCATCAGAATGAAAAAATTTTACCAAAACATCGCTGAAACAGCATAAGCTTTCTTGCATACTTATTATACTTATAATAGATCCCTAAGTACTGTTAGAAACCCACACGAAATACCAAGCACAAAATATACGATTGAAGCACGGCGTTCATTACATTGGATAGCATTGAAGATAAAATTACAGCTATAAATCATTTAAAGCATAATAATGACTTTATTCCGTAAAAGGGTGGGCTAGACAAAGGTAAGTACACTAACTCACCGTTCCTTGATGACTATGCATATATCTTTGTCCCTGTCGTTACTATCTCGTTCTGTAGAGATACACCATACTCTTGAACTGTTGCGAACGTCTTTTCGGCCCTCCAAGTGCTAAATTCAAATTAGAAATGGAAATTGTAATTACCTGAACACTACCTTGCCAATTGCTATTTAGAGCGAGACATGCTGCCCATTTTATTCTAATGGCGGACTTCAATAAAGTTTAACTTCCATATATTGTCAAACGTAAAATTTTATATATCAATTCAATTTCTAGTACAATATTTATGTACTAGGGATAACTTAATAAAAAATATTTATGGGGGAATTGTACGCAATAATTCAGCCGTATAAAGTTCAAAGTATTCTAAAGAATTCCATAAGTCCCATGTCAGAGTTTGAGAAACATATGAAATTCGTATACAGTCGTTTCAAGGGTTACTTGGTGGAAGTGCAATATATCCATGACAAAAACTGCAAATGGTAATTTCTACACTTTGACCCTGCGTTAGAGCGGTGGGGTTGTTAGACACCCCAAGATTATATTTTTGCTCAATGGTAGCACTGATAAACCTCACATACAGAGCACCCGCCTAAATATATTTAAATTTTATGATTCCATTTCTCTTTTATCCATTTTCATGATCTGAGTGCCAAAATATATAGTTTTCCTGTTGCGGTGTTCAAACACCCCACTGCACTAACGAAGGTATGGAAATACAACATTGCTTTTTTATATTTTTTTATAATGTTTCTCATATTGACATTTCGTACGCACTTATTTATGACGTAACCGTGGAATATATATATATAGAAGATTTTATGCTTTAACTCTGAAATTAAATGAACTTCGGGTGATGCTTATTATGCCACCTATATTCTATTTTTGAAGCGAAGGTTGATTTCATCGTGCGAAAGTTTCTTTGAATTGCCAGCTGAATTGCTTTGTAGTTTTGAGACAATATTTTGCAAAAATAATTGATTACTGGAATTGGGAAGTATTTGAAGAGCTAACCGAAGCAAAGGTCCAAGCACAGAGAAGTCAAGCACTGACCAAGAAGTGACTGAGGGTGTCCACACCCTCCAACGCAGCAACGGTGTAACAAAAGTACACCGGATCAATCCAGGGTCAATATAAAACTTAACTACCGGCCATTGTGTCTACATTCTATGTCATTTTCAAGGTGAAAATTGTATAAAATGTCGAAACCATTAAAGATGAAGGTTAACCTTTCTATGGCATTGTCAAGGTAAACAGACCAATCACACGGCATGAACGAGTGAACCTCACTGATAGCCACACGTGAAGCTTCACATATGTAACGCACTCAACTGGCCACTCAAATCAGTTCGGTGTCCGGTTGCATTGCTTGGATGCCCACCTCGTCTAACAAGAACCTTAAATAGGACAGCAATCAAATATTTATCGCCCACGATCATTTGGAGGAAGAAGCACGATTAATATGACGCATACCTTTCGCTTGACCTCTCGCTCTCCGGTAAGCAATTTCAATCTTCTCTTCAAACCATGCCGTCGTCTGGGAGTTTTCAGGGAAAATGAATTAGACCCTGGTCAACCTTCTCCTGTACATAATATTTGAACATATTTGGGTGATTTATTTGATTTGGTGACGAGTGCTGGCACCCCACCCAGCAGGTCGGGGTTCAAACCCCGGTAGTGGCTGAATTTTTTCACGGAATGCCCAAACCCTGTTTGGGAGCTTCGTGGAGTTGTTTTTGAGATATTTGCATTTAAATGATATAGAATGTCGAAACCATGGTCGGTAGTTGAGTTTTGAACTAGACTGTGGAAATTACTATTTGTACTTTTTATCACATAAAGTACGCCACATAAGTAAATTCATAAAAGAATTTTTTTTTTCAAAGAAGTGGTTCACATATTTAAATCAATTAACAGTTGTAAAAAAACAGACATTGAAAATATTAGTAAATTTATTTTTATTTAAATAATGAAAATTAATGGTAACTAGGCTTGGTAATAGCTTATTAACGTAATATCAATAAATATGTTCAATGCTAAGGTATGTCAAAATTTTTTGTGTATTCTGTTCTTATTTATATATATTAAAAAAATATATTATCGTAAAAGAACTATCGTAACATTTATTTATGTAAAAACATTGAGTATCATTGTATTCTATATTGTTTTCATGTTTTCACTCATAGCCCTGATGATAGTTTAAAAGAAAATGAAACGTTGGCTACAACTTTTTTGCATCATATATACTGGACCGATACTCCAAGAACTAATTAACCATTTGTAAGAAAATTTACAAATTATCCCCACCAATAGGTACGCAAATCAAGGTGCACTAGTTTATAACAGATGCAAATCTAAATTCGGATGCTCTGGTGTGTAAATTACGTAGGATGCCTACGGCAAGAGGGTTCTCATGAGAGTCACCCGGGATATTTGAAATTAATGTCCGCACGACTCGCAGCTCTTTCGTAAGCAAGAGTCGTCCTCGCCTACTTGTAAGGGAGCAATTTTCTTCCCCTTAAGATGGTGGATGACTTCTTTGTGTCCGGAATAATTCAGCTTAGCCGGAAATCTAATGCGGACGGCACGTTGGCACTTAATCACGTGAGGATAACGACAGCGATGCGGCAGACGTGTCAAGTTAAGGGATATATATTTGCTTACGCGGCACCTAGCTCGTTTGTAGGATAAGAAAGCATTAGAATTGTTAATACGCCTCTAGTGGCATCAATTGTATGTAGGTAAGTGGGCTCCTCATTGCTGTCCAGTTTAACCCTCATATGGATTCGCTGCGCCTTAGCGGCGCTCGTGGTTTTAAAAGCGGTGTAAAAAGTTGCCTTTCCTATGGATCATTTTGAAATTTTCAGTATTCTATTTTTTCTTCGTTCTTCGTCTACCTATATAATTTTGTTTGAATACTGTTGATAGTTTAAATTTTATTGGTTTATAATGAAATAGTTACGCCGTTGGATTTACAGCGTCTCTGCGGCGCCGAGAATTTTCTCGTCGCTGCGTCGGGGACTGCACTCTCCATGATAATGCCAAAGCGATTATGTTTCGTATGAAATGCTATAGTCTATTTATAATCATATCATTTAATTTTGTAAACCTTATAAACCAAATGATATTGATTAACAAAAGTAAAATATTACAACACCAATTTTTATTTCTCTTTTAGTTAATAGTCATAATGTTTGCCTCGTTGTAATGTTCATTGACAAAACTTCATCTCTTTGCAAGAATTATTCATAGAAACTCATGGCTAGTCAAGGTGTTTTTTTCCATGACCTCCAACTTAGTTTTGCTTGGGCACCTTCTCCGCTCAGCGTCCACGTACCTGTCGTGGTGATAGTCACCTTTGGGAAAACGCTCTTCATCTGAGAGTCTCCTCCAATTTTTGTACGATTTAATTTACACAATGCCATCGAATTGATTTTTGACGTCTATTATCACTTGCTTTGTCCGTTTTCTTCACAACCATATTCTTGTTTTTGGGTCAAGCAATAAAAATTATATTTATGTTATATTGTGAACGTCCTCTTCAAAATTTGCGCTTATCACTTTTGCAAAGCTCACCGCAATATTTCCTCGAACGTTAAAAATTTAAGATGTGAGAAACAATTGAATATTGAGAAGTGATCATTGGATTCCAAAGACAAAAAGAGCTGAGTAAAAATTCGTGAAGTAAACATTTATGGCTTTCATTTTCAACGAAGCTTAGTAGAAAAATAAAAATATTATTTTATATCCGTACTGTCATTTTTAACAATATTATCTAAATGACTGTAACAAGTTCATACACACTAGTGACAATCAATAGGTTGTGCAGGATCAACTGTTGCGTGAATTAAGGCTAGCATGCAAGAAATTCATCAATATAGTTCGCAAATTAGTTGGTATCCTTGTTCTCATAATTGCTGCGACCCCTGTTTTCATTAGTACCAGATAGGAGTAGTTCATCATCGTATATACCCTTTGTGGGATCTAGCAGGTGTTGACCAATAAAATTTGAGCTTTTAAAGTACTGCAGTTCATCATCTTTTATTTCTTAGAATCTATTTATCTATAAATTAATATTTTATTTTTTATTATCTTGTTTTTCAGCATCTTTTTATCGTGCCAAAGGTAGCATTCGTTCACAAAGCCTCACTTTGCATTATAATGATTAACCTATACAAAAGTACTGTAAGTTTTAGCATTTGGTGATTCAGGCAAGGACGGTTTCAAGCATTTGATCCTTGTCTTGGAATTTGGTCCCTGAAGTCTTGTACTTTTTAGCCTGTAATTCGTATTACCGTTTGATTCTGGCAATAGCCTTTTATTCAATTATTAATTATTATGGATAACAGACAAAAAACTAAGCATTCATTTTCCTAAATATATGTGGAGAGAATAGTATCAGGATAATCTGATTGATGCCCAACGTATCGGTTAACTTTGAGTTACCGAAAAATTTCCACAAACACTTATGTTATGTTGTATTTCATTTTACTACCGGTTTCAATATATTTTGTATGACCTCAGCTGGAACTTATACTTGAAAATGTGAATTTTTTATTATCACTTGAATGTATTACGATGTTTTTGCAATGTGAAGCATTTGTGGAAAATTGTCTGACTTTTAAATTTCTGATAGGTTTTTAAGAATGCGTTATACTTTGTAATTAATGTCTGTTTTATTGATATTTTACTCTTCTGTCTACCAACTGTTTAATGAATATACTAGACTTTCTCCAAAGTAAACCTTAAAACTCACTGTGCAAGTGCGTTCTCGAATAAGATGAACGTTAACCTATTGTGTTAGGAGAACGGAAATTTCGTCGCTGTATTTCGATTCACGGCTTTAAGAATGGCACTCCTCTTTTGTTCATCTTTTGGGGAGTCGAGAGTGGAAGAGTGATGGAGAAAAAAACTGTGGAAAGGAAAGGGTTTTTGATCGAGGCCCTCTCACTCTGGGAAAGAAAAAGGAAGTTATGGAAAGGAAATTTTGAAGACGCCGTGCTCTTTTTCCGAAAGGAAAGGAGAAAAATTATATGTTTCGGACAATTCCTATTGTTTTCCCACTTGTACCATCACGAAAAGTTTTGGTACCCATGGGACCCTTCTCTGTCGATAATCGTGGCCAGTAAATTTTTGAGCTGCTATCACGACAGCCAATATGCATATACACACTCAGCTTTAGTGCTCAGACATATGTCTTCCGATAGCTGACTTCAATTGAAAGCCCTCCATCGTAGTCCGTACAGACCATTTTCATTTTATTTCTTCTATTTTATATCATTTTATAGCCATATCTTGTCCGACACATTGGGCTACAATAGGAAAAATTGGCTGCATAATGTCCCACCGAAAACAAAGGCAATAAGAGAAATATCGGTAGCTTGCTTGTTGTCGCCCTTAGTTGCTCGACAAATATCCAATTGATAATCAACATATGTCCAAATGTTTGTTCATATTTCTTTGTTATTGGTTGACATTTCTTCATTAATCCGGGCCATGAAGAATATTGGACGCGAATATTTTGCATATAAAATGTTTTAGATGTCCACCAACAATAAAACTCTAAACATTTACCTACTAACTACAAATACAGATTAAAAGAAAGAGACAAGAGCATAAACACATTACGATTGGCTGCGGTGGCGTTGAGATGGAATATTGATCTAATATACCTACATGGAAAATTGTAGAAAATTCGATTCAGCACTGTATATACAATATGTCCTAAGGATCGAGTAAGTGTGGTGGCTAGAGTGTTGGCTTCCCGCCCTGTATGCTCGCTTTGAAATCCCGTCCGTGCTATAGAATTTTCAAAGAATTCCCGATCCCTGCTTGACTGCTATGTGGAGGATATTACAAGCGCAACGTACTATCCGTCGGATGTGACGTTAAGTCGTGGTCTCATCGGTTCCTTTCATTAAATAGCAGGCCGGCGCCGGGTTTTTTTCCATCCTCCTCCACACTCCTCCCTCATAGTGCAAATAATCTCTGTCGGTCAGCTCCTCTACCAACGATTTGATCGATGGATTTTTCTCATTTTTAGGAAAAATACCGAAATCGTTGGCACATTAATGGCTTTGCCTGGTTTTTCTAATAGTAGGGCCCTCTTCGCTTTTATAGCGTTGGGGTGTTTTTCCCTCTCCCGTTCCTTCCGCACCTTTCCTCTCACAGAGGTGCCGTCGGGCTCCTATCGCGGCGGCGCCTCTTTCCTTTTCCCTTCCTCTCCTTCCCCTTCCCGGGTGATCGGGCGTATAACCCACTGGCTCGGTTCCCAGCCCCGGTGTGTTGTATCCTCGAAGGGCTCCCCTGAGCCCTCATACGTTGTCGGCCTCCTCCTCCAAACGCTAAACCATTCGTCCTGGATTCGAGTCCCAGACAAGCCGCATTTTTTCTCTCTGAATTCTAGCTTTTTCCATCTACCGCAGCACCGTTGCCCTCGTCCTTTTTCTATTTTCGCCTGTTTTTCTGCTATATATATACACATCGCACATACTTTGGTAGGATTTGTGTGGGTGGAAAGCAAGAAAGAGCAGCGGGTGGTTAAGTGAGGGGGGACGGAAGGAGGAGTTAGGGGAAGGGTCTGAAGGTAGGGTAGGGGATTCGGAAATAGAATTGACCCTGACGGGAAGTGGACTATGGAGTCGTGCTGGGTCTCTCCCGTCCATTTCTCCATCTGTGTTCCCTCTCGTCCTTCCCGTTTCCATTTATCCTTTATGTTCAACCTCTGCCTCCATCTCCTCCTCCCAGAATCAAAGCCCTGCTTAAAGAGAGAGGATAGGACAAGTTTCTCCCGCTAGACCAGACGTGTATTTCCTATTTTCGTGACGTGCTACTTGTTTACAAAAGAACGTTAATATATTTCATTCTGATCTTAAGTATGTAAATAATTATCAATCTCAGAAAAAGTAGTGGAAATGAAAACATACAAAATTATAATGCATTCGGCATTTGTGGATTCATCACAAAACAAAAAAAATACCACTTTAGCATTTTTGCGGACTTATAATTTTATTTCTTTCTAAGAGTCAATCCCCGTAAATTACTGAAACAATATGACCCGGTGTCCCATTAATTAAAAGATTTAGTACTTTTTTTGTCAGAGTACTGTATCATTTTTATTTATAGTAAATTTTCATGCAAGGATTCCTAAGAAAATGGTTTCACTTCTGCTTTACATCCACTTCGGATTTTACTATCCTTGTTATTATTTTATCCTCGTGCTCCTCTTTTATACCGTTTGATTCTTTCCCGAAGTAAAATTAAGTTTCGTAAAATTGTCTATTTAGCATCATTTTGTAATTTGGTGTATATATTCATTTCAGTTTTATGTAGCCCTGTGTGCGTATGATATAAAGTGACCTCTGATCGACTTGTCGTATACGTATTTCTTTTTATTCGTGACTTTTTGCTCGTTTTAAACTTCCTATATTATCATCAAATGTTCGGGTTGCACATGCGACATTCCTCCTCATACGTCATTCGTATGGTTTTGATGAAAATTTATGTGTGGATCTAAATACGTCTCTAACTTAATACTCCGTGGAAGCTGGAAAGAGAGAGTCTATTTTTTTAAAATAGAGTCGGAAATAGAAATTACGCCTACAATACGCGTAAGTTAACTTTTCATATTCAGAATTACATGCAGACAAATTTTGAATCAGTATGTTGTGAAAATTTCAGGATTTCGGCATTAGATTTTGATCTGTGATTGAAGTGAGAGGCTAGAAATTTGCTTCAGGCAGGGCCTGAGTGGTATTTGGGAGTTTTGACTATTCTCACGCATCGGAAAACCATGAGTTACTTTAAATAACATATCAAATTTATTTCAATATGCTTTACTTTAGAGCCATCCTTTTTTTCACCACAACAGCCATATTAATTGAGGGTTGATCTCTAAAAGACCTTTGTTCCCGAAGTCCACCTGATTTTTCGAAAATTTATAAAGTTTTAATTTCAAATGGTCCTGAGATCTTTTCGCCCCTTAATTTTACCATAAACATCAATGGTATGAAAATATGCGCAATTTTCTCATTCCATCTACTCAAACGGCAGTTGTTAATATTTCCTTTTTTGAGCAAATTTTGAACGGACACCCTGAGTACACAACTTTTAATAGTTATGGGAAAGTCACGAGGACAAGTTCTCCTGGTCTAGTTGTGTCCCGAGGGATTCTCCTGGTTATGTGCCTGGTGTAATTCGCCCTTAAATGTATTGGTCGAGCGGGAGTGATGTATCTCTTTAATTCCTACTATTGATCAAGGATATCTACCACAAGAACTTCTTCATCTCATGGCCTCGTGGTCGATCCTGAATAGGTTTTATTCCCTGGCTCTGCTATTTCGTGCTTCGCAGTCAACGATAGCCTTCCCTCTACAAAGGGCTGGAATGTATACTGTCTCTCATCTCAGCTTGTCCATATCTCTGAGATTCTTTTGTGTGCGTTACTGGTGTTTTGATTGCTCGTTCTGAGTTACATCCAATTCAGGATTTTATTCCATTTCCTCCATTTCTCGTTCACTACGTCTGATCTGTTTTTCCAAGAGAGAAATTGTTGTGGAAATAAAATGACAGGCGCATGCACTCCTCTCATGATAGCAAACCTTGCAGAAATCTTACTAGTGGCATAGTTTATATTGATTGCATGTTCGTGATTGATTGAAATCAATGATTCTATTCTTGAAGTCTGAAGCATGCGTTATGTTTTTGGTTCGGTCGTTATGATGGCTAGAACGTTCGACTTAGGCCTGAAAAAGAATAATTTATTCAGGGTGAAGACTTCAGATAGTAGTATAGACATAATTATGAATCATAAAGCAAATAAACCCAATTCTCATAAAGTAAGCAATGAACTAATGTTTATTTAGTGGGCGTGTTCAGTCATAATGGCAGAAGAACGGACAAACTGTTGTTACATGATGCTTTGATCTGTCCCACAGTTGGCGATAGCAACCTGACTACTGCGCACTCTGTATTCCATTATTAGGAGAATACGGTCTTTTAACCCAGAATTGTCTCATGTAAGAGATACACCCTTTGTCCATCAATACAGCTGATACTTCGATTGATCAATCTGGATTTTGATTGTTTGGACTCTCTACCGTCTTCTCCGTCCATTGTTCTTTCCGTCTGATCTTTGTCTTGATGCAAGATGTACGTCGAATCACAAGAATTTTAAGCGCACGATTTCATCTTGATTGTCAAACAAGAAGCTTGAATTTTATGAATATTTTTTATTGATTGCAAGGTGATTTTTATTGTATAAAAATGATACTTTGCTATAATACAATATAGTGAAAAAGTTTTCCTTTCGTTGTTTTTATTCCTTACGGGCAAATTCAGCATGATCAGCATATTATGAGATTCTGCCAAATACTGCAATAACTATGAAATAAGCCTTATTGAAATTAGTTTTGTAAAATAAATATAGGTCATCGACAATATTTATTAACTTTTATAGTCCCAAAACAGGCACATGTATGCAATGAAATTTAAATATGTTTGTGTGTATAGGGAATAAACACCTCATAAACAGTACCATCACTCAACACATTATTATTTTATTTTCCTCAATCCTGAGGAAGGTTTTATCAGGATTTTCCATTGTTTCAAGACTATTTCTCTTCATCAATGTATTTAATCATAGTTTTTCTCTTTACCCTGTCTTTGTTGCATATTTTATGTCTTAAGGACGTTGTATTTCTAAAGTATAGTTGAAGAACTGTTATGAGTTTATAAAAAGTGCAATTAATTTGGGCAACTTCGTAAAAAGAATGAAGGTCAAACTTTGAATAACTGTATTAAAATTCCTTGTTTTCACTTTCACATGGCGAATGCAAAAACTCCTTAATTTTTTAAATATTTCGCTGGTAGTTTGCATAGGGAACAGTTGTCACAGCGCAGTTTCATCTGCTAGCATTTCATACCTTTTATTTGTTACTGCAAATTTGATGCTTGCCCAGTCTCCTGTCCTCCGTGGTTCATTCTTGAAGGACCTACACTCTTGTACCCCTGCATTATCTTGTAACTGAGACTTCTTTTTGACCTTCCATGTTGCTACTGCTTTGATTGTCCGTCCTGCGATTTGGTAGACCCCGGATTTCCATCAATTTTCTCTGTCTCTTGTTCATTCAGTCTTGATCTTTTTCCCCCAAGGAGGGAGGATGTCGGCAAGATATGGAATAACAGGCGGATGTCAATTGATGGATCATCTTGATGTCCTTTCTCTGCGATTTGCATATTTGCGGTGAAGGGCGTTTCGGATATGAGAATGGTCCATCTTCCATAAAATGCTTGTATCCCTTTGCTTGAGCGTCCCTTTCAAGTTCTTCCTCTCTTTGTGGGGTTCCTTTTTTCATTTGAAATGTATCTCTTTTTGTGCCGCAAATACGAGAATAATGCTCTGAATGTATCTTCTACTTTTTTATTTTAGTGGTCGATAAGATCATAGAACGTGGGAAAAATATGGTGGCTGGCCAAAAACAGGTTTTTATGCGTGTTTTAAGCCCGAAAACGTATCGTTACATTGGGTGGTGAGTATTTTTCAAACTTATTCACCATATTCATTACCTATTCCAGAAATTTTTGTCTTCAATGCTTTTAGGTCCAATATATTCATTACATTATATTATATTATATTATATTATATTATATTATATTATATTATATTATATTATATTATATTATATTATATTATATTATATTATATTATATTATATTATATTATATTATATTATATTATATTATATCATATCATATTATATTATATTATATTATATTATATTATATTATATTATATTATATTATACTATATTATATTATATCATATTATATCATATTATATAATATTATATTCTATTATATTATTTTATTTTATCACGTATACGATTTTGTCATGTATTTGTGTTATAACCAATTTTTAGCCTGTACTCTTTGGTTTGATTGTTAACGCTTACATTCCATGTTTGTTACCGAGTCACTGAAAATTGGTAGAAATGCTTTTTGTTAGTAATTGCTTCAATAAATAAATGTGACCGAGAATTTAATTCTTAGGTTGGTTGCCTGTTCTGAAAAAATATTCATTACTGAAAAATGTGATAGGAACACCTCAATTTTAAATAGAGATTATACAAAATGGAGTATCATGGAGGGTCATATCGTTCCAGTAGTTGCAGCTATTACAAGGGAGAAGTTCCGGAAATACTTATGCGGTAGGAATTGTAGTATTTGATTATGCCAGATGGGATGGGAGATATGTGCAAATTTTCGAACCGTTGATGTTTATGGTGGAGAAAATTATAGAGAAATCTCAGTCACAGCCATTTGGTACAGATTAAATCTATGCATTTGATTTCAGATACTCATTTCAACAAATAAGTACGTGTACATATTAATATTTTTATAATGATAAACGTATATATTAACACTATTTATGCATAGTTATCCCTGATTATGAAAAAAAACCTCGGGTTGAATACGATTTAAAGGATTTTTAACTTAATAAATCTTTTCTCCATCTAAGCCTGCTTCAACCTTCTTGCTAAAAATAACTTAATTTGAGTTTTCAAAAGTTCCCATCAAGAAGACTAGCTTTGGAAGTATTTATTTGTTAGTTCCCCGCTCCACTGTAGTTTTAGTACCTTGGGCTATCCGTTTAGCTGAGATTTGCTCGCTTTTTGTTGTTTTAGTAGTCCCACGCAAGATGTCCTAGTCCCTTTGAATGGGGTTCATTAGTGTTGCCATGGCGTATCCATAACTGCGGTCCCCGGACATCCGAGACCTTGGAGCCATTCAGTCCGTGCCACCGAGGTATACCCTCTATGCCCTCCTTGTCTGTGTGTCGGGTCGAGTGCCTTGCTGCGGCCTCTTTCCCTACGCTTTCTCGACTCGAATAGCGGCTCCGCCTCAAACCCCATTGTACTCTTGGCTTCTCCTGCGGATCCTCTCCGGTGAGGCTCCTTATCGATTTTTGGGCATACGATTGTGTTTTTGGAGGAACATGTCCCAAACACATAAGAGCAGTGGCGTAACTAGCTCCTCCAAGCCCCTTGCGCATTCATTGTTTTTAGTTTCACTTTTTTAAATATGAACGTTAGATGACAGTAAAGAGTAACCCGAAGCTACTCTGACTTTTGTCTTGCATGGTGGGTTGAGGCGGATATTTGTACCTGACAGGGGAATTCCGTCTGGTAGAGAAGTAAATATCACTTAGTTATGCTAGCGTAAAATAAGGAAATCTTAAGGAGCATGACAGAAATTCTGATAAAAGAAACCCAAGATGTTGTACTGAAAATGAATGACGATATGATGAAATTTATGTCCTTCGCTCGATACTGTGATAAATCTAAAAATATAACAAGATTACAACTTGAAATCATTGGTGTGACAATAAGCTCAAATAATACCGAATCTTACGTGATGAAAAGCAGAACAGTTTAGTCATTAGAAGTATGTATGTCCTGGACAAAACTGCAGACTTCAAAAACTTTACTCATCGGAACCAATGTTAGAAAAGAAAGCCATAATCAACCTATCCTTCTATAAGGAGCTTATTAATGGTTTAAAGAACGGAAAAGAAGGAAATTGTCTTTGAAAGAAGTGCTAAAGAAAGTTTTTCGACCAACAAGAGAGAATGGAACCGGGAGAATAAGACACAACAGGGAACTCGGGGATCTTTTCGCCTCGCCAGATGGAGTAGCTTAAGCTAAGAGCCGCAGATTGCGATGGGCAGGGCACATAATACGAAGAAAGCGAGAGGCCCTAGTAAAAAACGTCCGGGCAAAAAACCCTGATGGAAGACGACCCCTAGGAAGACCAAGAAAAAGATAGAAGGATTAGGTGCGGATTGATACAGGTGAAATGGGAGTCAACGAGGAGGATACAAAAGTTAGAAAGAGTTGGAGGCAGACAGTTGGCTAGGCTAAATACTATTTAGGGTGTAAATGGCCATGGGAGCGAGTGAGCGGGATTAACATTTCGGTGAAAAAGGGGTTAAAGGTGTTGTTTTGTCTCTGGATGCCATAAGGGGCGTGGAACTGCTAAGAAAAAGGACAAACATTCCAGAGTGAAGGCTTAAATTTGTTGTAAAATTAAGAAACTAGTAGTCATCCACGCTTACTGTAGGGTAACACATTATCTTCTTTGGTGATATTTTTATGTATGTGCATTTTTTGAATTTCATTTTTTGAGGGATTATTTAAAAGTAAATATCTATATGATGCTGAGGCCGTCTATTTTAGCCAGTTGAAGGGAGTACAATGTGTTTTAGTCCGCTTGCGATTGATACATTTCCATATGACACAGCCATAATTTATCTACTAGCTAGCCATATTTATATTACGAAACTCATTAAGTGTACATAGAATTTGTCTCTTAGTAGCCTCACATGGACTGGTAGCGCCTCTCCGCTGCCGGCTTCAGCAAAGTTATCATGGCAAAGTGTGGAGTCTACAATACTTAATTTTTTACAAAGATTGGGGTTTATATGGGGGAATAAATGGAATAGCGCCGTCCACCAGACCTAAAAAATGAAAGCCATTACAACAGTACTCCTTTGAAAGGCAGTAATTATGTATGACAGGGGTGAAAAGCCAAAAGGTACGAGTGATTTCTTTCCTAAACAGAGTTAGGTACAGTAATTGTTAGAATAGATATACAAAAACTTGGTGGCCTAGGGATGCGAGTGAGTCTGTGCTTTGTTTTGAGATGAAGTAGAAAATCAGGTGCACTACTAAATATCCAGGTTACTCTATTGTTTTCTTTATCTGATTTCTGAACGTAACTCTGTTTAGAAAATAGAATCCGTTGTACCCCTTGGCTTCTCACGCCTTCATATGTTTCAGCATTTATTTGGCCTCTATAATTAATTATAATGGGTTACATGCTGTAGCCGCTACAGTGTAGTGGGTATGAAATGTAGCTAAGATTTTCACAAATGCATTTACTCTCCGTACAATAATTTCGTCTATTTTTTCCGGTGTGATGTCATTCAATTAGACCCACCCTCGACAAAGCCAAATCTCAGTTACGTCATTAATGGGGGCAGTATTTATCGTCTTACCCTTTGTCTTAGGATTCCGTCAAAATTTTAAGAAGATAAATGATCCCCGTTTTTCCTTCTTCTAGAGCCATTTTCAATTTAATACTCATGAAAACCTCAACTTTCTCCTTTTATCATCATCAACAGCTATTTAGTTAGTTAGTAACACAATATTAATTATTATTTAAGTTATCAAAATTGATATGTTGCTAAGATCTGTACTACCTTAGTCACCAAGTCATCAACAAACATTGAAGAAAGGTTTTTCGTAATTCTAGCCTTTTTTGTTGATTAACAATCAAATTTGTTTTGTTTTTTTAAATATAATTTTAAAAGAAATTGTGATTGCAATTTATTTTGCTTGAGTGTCAAAATTATGCACTCATTTTCATTTCAAGCTCTGGTGAAGGCAACATTTTTTCAAGAGTGGTAATCCAAAATACTAATTACTAATACTAAAATACTAGGGGTAAAGCAAAGGAAAAAAATATATAAAAACTGGCGAAATAAACTGTGTTTGTTATGAAAAACAAACTAAAATTACCTTAATTTTTTCAACGTTGTACGTACGAAAGCTTAAAATAAGGTTTGACTTTTTGCTTGGACTTACGTAGAGTCCTATGCGTAAACAAAAGGCAGAGGGAAATAAAAGAGAGCGCAGAGAGGAAGGATATACAATATAACTAATGAATATTCATGAACTGTCTCTTTGGTTTGCCACCTTTTTCTTTGTCTTTTTTTGCATTTAAACGAGAGTTTACATTTTCGCTCTATCCCCTTAGCTGAACTTTCTATTGAATTTCCCGTGATTCATGAATGCCAGATCGCGGATGGCATTTTCTTTGACGTCCGCTCGGTTTTTCTCTCAAGCTTTCGTGTTTTTATTTTAGTTCGACACCATGGAGTTTGTGCAAAGTTATTTTGTGGTAGTCATTCTCACCGAGTGGGCTTTGTGTTCAGGAATCGAACCCACAACCCTTTCGTACAGGATCATGTTCCGTAACTAAGAAAAAGCATCCACTGTGAATTTCCAGCGTTGCACGTTGACTTATTTAACTTTTTCCCGAGGATGTCACTGTTATTATCAAATATTAGAGTTACTTTTCGGGACTTGAGCAATATTTTGTTGCACTAGAAGTACTCCTGCTTATTATGTATTTTACCTGTATCTCTAGATCCGACATAAACGGTAAATTAAGGGAAAGACATTTTTACGAACAGGTACGCATGGGAATAGGTTATCCCTCCGAACAATAAATGACATTAATAAGTGAATAATGTTAGTATATTAATGACTTTTATAAGTGATCGGTGAGACCAGGGTCAGTAGTGACGTATGTCTAACGCACATCTTCTTTGTTCTTTAACGGCTAGTATCCTAACATCTCCCGCCATACGCCTATTGACGCGGCCTGCAGGTTAGTATGTTGATGTGTAGATATAATTAGCGTTAGCATGACGTCATAGTGATAAACATTCGTTTACGTTAAATAGTCTTCATGACTATACAAACTAATCGGGTGTCAAGGTGAAGGGAAATGCTTTTGCGATATAAATTAATTTGAATATAAAATTAATTCATTAAATGCATCGTAATGCTGATGAATCGGATATTTACTACGGAAATTAAATGAGTGTTTACGTTTTTATCAAGTTAAAACTAGTGATATGTGATGAGAACGACAAGCGTTTTACAATCTAGTTAACCTGTAACGTAGTTAAACATTCATGAATAATAAAATTTTGTTACCAAACCAGCATGTGCCCGTGAAGTACCTCAAATGGACCTTGTAACGAAGAATAATTCTTTATTTATCAATGATATTATCAGTAGATAATGCCGAAGCTCCATAAGGATTAATTATTTAAGCATGACCTTGCAACATTATACCATTATCTGTCGTGCTAGAAACGCGTACAGAAACAGTACCGCTACGTGCTACACCAATACTCACCAGAAGCAACCAGGTTACAGTACAAAAACGATTTTGCGCATTTGTGTGTGTGTAGTATTTTTTACGTTAGCAGAAGTTAGAAATTGAATATTCACAATTTCCTACGAAAATATTATTCACAAGTTAGTTAATTTTTTAACATATGTTAATTTATTTCATTTCTTCCGTATTTACTTTATTTTTTTATAGTGCAGGCACAGTTTTCTTTTCACAGTTTTATTTCAAATAAGATTAACATATTCAAAAAAGTAAGTTATTTAAACTTGAATCAATTTAAAGAGATGGAATAAGCTGACCGAAAAGCCGCTCGATGAGGCAGTATGAATGTAGTATGAGAAGTTTATGGACGGAAAAGACGTCAAAAAATTGGATTAATTTTGAAAGGTTGAGTGGCATACGAAGGGATCTAATTCACATTCGGTATGTTTATGCCTATGTAGACTAAAGTATGGAGTTAATGGTAATAAGTAATAGATATAGATTGTGGTACATTTTACATGGGCTACTTGAATTTAGAACTATGTGCGCCATTTTAATAAGTAGATATTTAAATATTACAATATCGAAGTTTTTTTAGGCGATGTCCCGCGTTTATTATTTATCTTACTATATTTTCTCGCACAACAGTGGATTGTACTGCTGCTGACAGGAATAATATGGAATCAGATGCTAGTGATTGTGTTGGAAGATTCAAATTTCGTAGTCGAAACACATGCTAGTAGCTTGGCAAGAACCCATTGAATAACCATGATTTTTGATCCCTCATTTCTATTTATTATTTCCATGTAGCTTGGCGAGAATCGTTAGAGTAAACATAAGAAGCATGGTTTTTGAAGCATGATTTAATATTTAACATTTTCATTTCAGGGAAAATTGGTGATTGACTTATTCTGTCAATCGTATGCTTGAATTTAAGTTTTGAGAACGATATCTGATTTTTATTTCCACTGGATCTTCATTTATTTAACCCTGAAGAAGAGAAATCAGCATTTGACCCCATTTTAATGCTTTACTGTATGCTCTATCTTCTCCCATATATCTTGTGTGGGCATCTGCCAAGTCACAACAAAGAGAGAATTCCATTTTTATACTTTCCTTGACAAATAGGGCCAACTTTATTTTTGGTTTCAATATTGGTTTAAGGATAATTTAAGCTGTTTTAATGTCGATATTGAAAGATTTGATTTTGAAGAAAGGAAAGTTAATGAAATCAAGATTTGCCGGCTTCGGTTGCGGCGGGGTAAAGTCATCGCCTGCCAAACCGAAATTGGCCCTATTTGTCGAGTCCCGCCTGGGTAAGTTACCCTTTCCCAGGGCATGGATGTTTGTGATTATTAAATGTTATCAACCCCGATGTAAAGGCCGAACAGTGCTGTTTACGGTGGTGTGTGAAATAAATTAACAAAATAAAAATTACTCAGAAATTAAAATAACTGACTCTGACTCACACGGTGGTGGAAATCCTGCATTTGGTAATATTCTCGTTAGAAAAGTTAGATTTATGCATGACCAAGGATCGTGTGGTTCATATTGAAGGCTCGACAGTTTTTCCGTTCTCTTTTGGGGGGTAGCGGAGTCATGGAGGAAGAAAGAAGCATTAGGGAAAGGGTGGGGTTGATATGGGTCAGATCCGGAAAAAACAGGAAGCACGTCGGAAATGAGCATACTCTCTCCAACCCTGCTTAGGGTGACCGATTTGAGGGTTAGGCCGAATCCAGACTTAAAGCCGCCCAGACGCTGAAAGTTAGTGGTCAGACTCTAAATTGGTAGCAGTGTTTATTACTATAGGGGTTCGAGGGTAGAAGGCATGGGATTGGTACTCATGCATCATGATTAAAATGGCATTTAAAAGCAAATAGCGTTGTGTCACCTGGCGGAACTATGTGGAATGTATGATTCATGTTTAACCAATGAGAAAATAAAACTTGATAACCGTCCACAGGATGGTGCATTACACGAATGTGGTTAGAGTAAAATGCAAGCCATAGGAATTTCTACGGCTCCTAAAAGCGCAAATATTTCTACAAAGAAAAATATTGGGCCTGTTGGAGAAGTAAACGAAAAGATGACTTCATATAAATACAGAAAGAGATTATGAGTATCAAAAAAACAGTCACCCATCAAAGTATAACATCCATTTTTTTAATTCTCTGTATATTCCTCTCTTAAAAGCCTCATGTATTTATTTTCAGAAATATTTGCGCATCAGAATGCTTCTGGATAAATATTTGAAACATTTTAATTTCATTTGTGTGATGGTTTTCGACAGAGGGTCTTTAACTGATTTGCGGTAAGTCAGAATCATAACTATTTGCTCATATTTTATTCACTGCAAGAGTTTTTTGCATAGTTGATTTTATATTTTTCACGTTAAAAGGGAGGAAGACACATTTAATTGCTCAAATGTGACGGAAAATAGGACATTTATTTGACAGAAATGCGTATGAGTTAAACTAGCTCATCCCCGTCAATCTAGGTAGGATGAAACTTAAATCCTCTTAGTGTTATAAGTAAAAATTGGATCACGTTAAGTATTTTGCGAATCACTTTATCATTTCCTCCATCCTAGATTAAATCCTCCCATTCTCGATAATATTGCTGAAATTCAATCGGATATGGAAAATTTTTTAATTTAATGGCGAAATTCGACGTTGACTAATTATGATGATAAGGCTAACGATGCGATGAGTCATAACCGTGGACAATTAACGCACAGATGAGGAAATGTTTTGTAATTATAGGCTCAAAACATTAAAAAATAAGTGTGTTCAACTGCAGCTATATCCTTTCCTCTCTGTGGCGCTCGCCAGATTTGCAAAGAATGTTTTTTTTTTCCTCCATTTGCACTTCGTTATCATGATTCTGTTACAATGGCCGCGATGGAACAAAGCATTTTTCACACGGAACATTTTTGGAAAATGTAAATGAAATAAAAGTTCCCAGCTCGTTCGTGTGGTACAGGATGTCACCTTGCGCGCGCGCATGCTTCATTTTCACGTTACAGAATTCTTTTTATTTTTTCTACTTAGGTGTTATTTTTGGGTGATTATAACATACCATTACTTATGTGGAAAATTTTTCAAGTTTCCTACCTGGTGTGGTTATGGGTAATTTCTCCCAACGTTTCAACGGTAAAGTCTTTCATCGTCGTCAGGGTATAATATTCACGATATTGTTTTTCTAATTTTGCAAACTAGAATATTACCAAGTGCAGGATTTCCACCACCATGTTTGTAAGAGTCAGTAATTTTTATTTCTGATTTATCTTGATTGCATTAACTTTCCAATCTGTTATACAAAAATCAAATCTTTTAATGGCAGCATAGCAACAGCTTAAAAAAGCCTAAATAATACCGTAAAGATAATAACCCTGAAGGTGTTTGCAGACTCAGCCGTTGAAACGTTTGTAGAAATTACCAAATATGACACCCGCTGGGAAGCCTGAGAAATCTGAGAAATTTCACATCAAATTAAACGCCAAGAAAAACTAAAATTCCACACAATGCCGTAAGAATTTAAGTTTTTTTTAACTTTTAGTTCTGTAAATGTAAAATAATGAAAAGGTAACAGGTAAAATTCTTCGTAGTAATTTCATCCATCTAGTTTATTGCTCTTCAAGGTTATGGCAGTTCCTAAATTTAAAATTTTATTTTGCAGCACAAACTGTCATTTCATGTATTATTACAGTTAAAATTAACTTACTTTTTTGTTCTCATTAACCAAATAAGAGTAAAATGTAAGTTTTACGATATAACAGGGTAAATCATGTGGTTTACTACATTAAAGTGTTATAAATATTTAAAATATAAGCCCTCCTGAGCCACTGCCGCGTACTTGGAGATGCTTGCAAAGAAAAAAATAGTAATTAGGAGTAGAAAAACGCATTTAATGTGGTAAATTATTTGTATTAAGGTCTCCAAGCCGCTCTCTCGTGTCTTTGAATGCTGCGCTCACCCAACGTTGTCGCGGATCGTGAAAGTGAGAGCGTTGAGAAGGAAAGTGAATGTTGCATAGGAAAAAAAAACGATAGCATTTGGTGTGAGAAGAAATTAAGGATTTTTATTCTCGCAAAAACACAGTTAATGTGGTACAACTGATATTTTCTCTAATTATGAGTATACTGCAAATTAATTACATACTTGTTATCATTTTAATATATATAAGGAATCATAAATAAAACACACTTAAAAAAACATATATAAAAAAATAAGGAAGGAAAATCGATTTCAATAAGTTATAAGTGATTTTCAAGTAGTAGGTTCTTACAATTTTTTTTCATTCCATAATAGCGGGTACGATTTGATGTCCTAACTGGTAAATAGTAGAGTAATTTAAATATGGCTTTTCTTGGCATTTTGTCACCAAAATTTTAAGTGAAAGACCTTCAAAAATGGATAATATTCGAAGGAACGCAAGGTTAGATACATGTATCTGATCCTTCATTGCTGTTCTGGATCATATTTAACCCCGCCTCGTAGAATTCTCGGTGGAGAGAAGTGGTTCGTGGTGAAGTGATATTCTTCTTTGCGGGTAGAGGAAAGCCTTTCCTTCTCCTTCAGTGAGTGCCCGTGGAGCGAAAGGGGCGACGCGTACGCTGTCGTTCTGCGGTGTGGACCCAACAGCAGCATCTTAACGCTTGACTCCTTCCTCCTCCTCCCAAGGCAGATGGTATCTGCGGTCTCCAAGCCACTCTCTCGTGTCTTTGAATGCTGCGCTCACCCAACGTTGTCGCGGATCGTGAAAATGAGAGCGTAGAGAAGGAAAGTGAATTTTGCATAGAAAAAAAAACGCTAGCATTTGGGGTGAGAAGAAATTAAGTATTTGTATTGAAATTGGAAAAATTTCCGGCCTAAAATATCCTTACATAATGTCTTGATCTTTCAATGACTATGAATTAGCGGTAGATATTTCTATTCACGGATATAGGGCGGATCAACGGAGGAAGTACTAAGAAGAATGGGAGAAAGAGAAGTCTTCTGAAAACCTTGAAGAGAAGACGCGAAAACTTAGTTGGCTACGTTATGATACATAATTGCTTGATGAAAACAATCGTAAAGTAACAAGTGGAAGGGAAAAACGGCAAGGGATGACCTTGAATGAGTTGCATAGAACAGATTATAAGGGGTGTAACACAGATGAAATACGCAGCAAACCCTACTGGATACGAGAGAGAAATGGCGAGCTGCGTCAAGCAAATCTTAGGATTGTTGACGGATGATGATGAACAAAGCACTGCTATACAGGGGCGCAGCTAAGAATTTAGGTTAGGGGGGGATTTAGGCGCAACTAATACTTAGAGGTATGGAGGTATTGCATACCCGTCAGGGTAAGCAAGAGTTGCGTGGTTCCTCCTCCAGAAAAATTTTAAAACTAATGGTTCAAGGTGGCGAGTTTTACGGCTTTCTGAGGGACATTTGATTAATCCTAACACTATTCTGAAAGTAATACTGATCCAATTATGTAAAATGGATTAAACTTTCTCTGAGCTCTGGCGGGGGGGGGTTTATCCACCAAAACCCCCCCTCGCTGCGCCACTGCTGTTACATAACTATGTTATATAAATTTTTACAATGAAATGCAGTTTAAAAATTTTATGAATTTAATTCATAACATATGAAATGTTATCTAACGGAGTTACATGTTTTCCATCCATTTTCGATAAAGACAAAAAGGTTGTAATCTAATTTGGACGACTGAAAATGTGATATCACTTTGCTATAAAACTGTAGTAATTAACCGTTGTCTTATAGCATTTTTACATGGTGTAAATAAATCATTCAGTGACTACTATTTACTAGAAGATATCTTCGTGGATAGTTGTGCGTACATGTTAGCTTGTGAATAAAGAGTTATACATACCACGGATGAAACTCGCCATCTAAAAAAAAAACATTTGATTTCGCCGGTGTTCGAACCAAGATCTTCAAATTGGCGGTCAGGTATGCTACCAGTTACACCTCCAAGCCATCTTCTTCAAAAGTGAATCTCAGGCTTGGTTTTATTTAAGAAGCAGTTGACGTATCAAGTCCACACCGTGGCACATGAGGAGGAG
Organism: Ischnura elegans; assembly: GCF_921293095.1. Classification (NCBI taxonomy): domain Eukaryota; kingdom Metazoa; phylum Arthropoda; class Insecta; order Odonata; family Coenagrionidae; genus Ischnura; species Ischnura elegans. Next base: position 62,326,245 of record NC_060255.1, on the reverse strand, counting down.
GCCGTGATAATTAAGCCTCTATCAGAGAAAAAACCCCTCTCATTGTTTGTCTATTGCTCTGCAACTATGTTAATAAAGATATCAAGGAAACTCATAAATACATAGTTTTTCAGCTCTCAGATAGCTATGCTTTTCGCAACCTTTCATTTCTCCCTATTCGATTCCTGTTTTTTTATCTACCCGAGGTTCATCACCTCCGTATGATTCCATTATCTATCTTAGATACTTGTCTCTCGGTCAATCTCTGGGGACATTTTCATCAATTTTTCCTTCCATTATGTTTCCCACGCAACTACTATCTCTCATTACGTGGCCAATCAACTGTTTCTTTAAAAAAGCCTTAAAAATCCATTATATGTACCTTACCTTAGCAATGTACTTGTCCACCTCTGGCTTGTTTGTTTTTTATATGGATGTCCATGGGTATTAGGTTAATAAGATACCTTTTTCAAACGTTTTTCTTTTATTTTTTTACTATTCGCAGGGCTGTAGGTCAACATTTGGCAGGAAATTGTATGAATCTAAGGTATCTCTTTTCCACAAATCTTGTATCAAATTTCAGTCAGAGTGTATTTGCAACCTAATGTATTATGTGTACAATGTGATAGTAATGGTATTACTTTTTGATTAAGAGATTTTCAATGCATATGATAGGATTATCAAGTGATGACGTAATGTATATACATTTCCTTAAGGGTGAATGGCGATATTTTGTGAAAACCTATGATAAGTAACATTATCATCGACAGCAGTATGCTAAGTCCTCAAATCACTGGATCTTGCAAAAGTTTTCTTTTTATTATGCTACCATAAAATCCTTATAAGGTTACTTTACTTTAGGGTTAGTGCTTGTCCTCATTGTTGCTCCAATTTAGTTTATACCATGGGTTTTTGGTAAAAAAATTACCACTTATATCCTATGAATTCATTATCTTCCTTCGCAATGGCTTGATTTATATATCCATTAATGCTAATATTTTTTAAGTTTTCTTTTTATTTTTATTCCAATTTTTATTTTGCAATCTTGCAATAATGCTGTACCCATGTAACAAATTCTTACGCAATATGCCTCTTAAAATTATATAGATATTATTGAATAAAATATGAGGTATAGAAGCTGTCCCCTCATATGATTCTTTATATGTAGCCTTGAAGTTGGAATTCAAGTCAATCCGATACTTGGGAGAATAATGGTTTTTTATTCTCCCTAACAGACCATCTACACTCAATAATTTTTATTAAATATATCTTACGAACGCACATAGTTACATTTTTCCAATTGAAACAAAGAGAAAGTAAATAGATATACTGCGTATATGATTGTTAGATAATACAAGCACTAAGTTGCATAGCCAGTAATTATCCCTGAAATAATATTGGATGGTAACATTTTTTATGGTGATGAGTGCGCGTTGTTGTTTTACTCGCCATGTGGTAATCAAGACGTGATACTTAAGAAAAACACCTATTTATTCGCAATAAATTATTGCGAAAACATTTTTTCAAACGCATTCCGGTTACGTCAATTTTTCTTGTATTCCTTCGCATTTATAAATAGCTTTCATTATTCCATTGGAGTGTGACTCAGTGGTGTAGCTGATGTAGGGGTTCGAGGTCGCTCTCTGCATATCCGCCTCTCTAGACCTCTGCTCTGATGGATGCCAACATCCCTCGCATCCGTCAGACTAATGCGCCGTCTCGCGGGGTTCGTACCCACTCGGATGTGGCCGACTCTGCGGTCGTCTCCTACTGCGACCGCGCCTCGTCTTATGTCCGTCCGTCTACGCTTCCTCTAGACACAGATTGTGAAAGCGACGGAAAACGAAACTGTGAAGAAGACCTTATTTATTAGGAAGAATATTCTGCGAAGGCATGTTGGAGGGTAAATTGAGCAGCGTCATATGTGAATGATTGAATCACATATATTACGTTAGATGATTCTAAATTCCGCCGCTAAAATTGTTATCGCTCCGTGCGCATTGATATTAGATTTCAAAATCTCCACTCGCAGCGCTACCACAATTCAATTTTCACTTGTCATGAGAATATACACAGGAGTCATTCGTAAGTGAACCACTAAATGATATAAACCACTCAGTTAACTCATGCGAGACTGTTGTCAAGTTAAAAAGAACACTTCCACGACGGTTAATGGCAAAAGTCACTCACGAGATATTGCTACCTAGTGGCGCCATCTTAAAGAAATTGAGCGAAACGGTAATAGATATAGGATGCGTTCCGAAAGTAATGCATTTATTTTTTTTAAAGTAATTCATTGAAAATATTTGCAAAAGCACTTCTAGTTATTCAAAGTACTGTCCAAGGGTCTATACGCATTATTTTCCGGTGACTCTGCCATGCACGTTACGGTTCTTCGGCCTCCTTTCCCTTGTATTAAACTTTGAAAAATTTACGATTACAATTTGCCAAATTTTTTATTCTACTAAATTCTAAAATGCGCTTATGAATGCCTTTTTTGAAGGAGGGAAATCAGTTTCAGTAAGCATTTAAAGAATTAATTCTAAAATGTAGCAAGTCTACTTGCCAGGAGGAGTTCAATTTGATGTGGTGGCCGGAGTTTTGGATAGATAAGCGTTCGTTGATGCTGGATGAGGAACGGATAAAAAATACATGAACGGGCCAAAGGTTTTATATCTTTACGCCAGTCTTGCAAGTCCAAGATTTTTGCACACGGGCCTTGAGAAGAGAGAGGACAAACTGAAGGAGATAGGAAGAAGGCGCCGCTGCAATTAAGGTACACGACTATGCCTACTAGGTAATGATAATAATTATTGTCATTTCGTCTTTGCTTATCAACCTGATTTAGGATTATACAGTCCTTTCTCATAATTGAGTTAATCGAAACGTACACCCATCCAACGCACATGCCCTGGATGGGAGATAGCCCATCCAGACAGGATTAGAACCCGTGACCTCTGGATTATCAGGCAAGGAACTTACTGCGCCGCCTCCGAGGCCGATAAAAATTTGTCTTTCCATGGAATCGTACCCAGGTCACCCGTGGCATGGTATGCAGCCGCGCTCCTTCACGCTATCGGCCACTACGGTAGTAAAGGAACTAGGGGAATTAGGAGAAGATTTAGGATCCCACGCCATCATTTGGTCGACGGGGGCTAACGCTAGAGAAACCAAAGTAACTCGTCCTAGAGAAACGGCAGAGAGAATCTTGTGATGATAATCATCTCGAGATTTTCCACTTGATTGTCGGAGGAGCAATCGACGTGGAAATGTTCAGAGCTTTGTTGGGAGGGAGTTGTTAAGCTTTCCACTTTCCCGTTGGCTAGGCTCTTCTGTGGTCAGGCTGTGTTGGCGAATAAGTGAAAGGGGTCTGGAGCAAGTGTGGGCTCAAAAGTTGTGGCTACTGTTGGGAAGCGAAATGTCGCGTGGTAGAGGACTCTGGTGGATTTTATGATGGTTGGAGTTACATTGAAGTGTTCGAGCGGCTGTTCTGGCGGGTTTGCGGCGTTTATATTTTGCGGAAGGGCCGCGGGTTTTGTACGGATATTAGGAGCTTAAAACTCTTGAGGCTATAGGGTGCTTCTCCGTCTGTTCGCTCGACAAACAGGCTAACATCCTGTGCCAAAGGAACACGTGTCGCTTGAGCTGAAACAGTGACTACTATTGTGTTTCGGTTTTACCCTACATAAGAATGTGGTGAATTTTAATATCCGGTAAATATTGCCTGTTTTAAGGTTTCATTAAATTTTCAATGTTTAAAACGTGATTTAATTTGTGAATTGATTAGAATATTCTCTCATAGTTTATTTTCTCGTTTTTTTTAAATTTTGATTAAAAATGTCAAATTTCTGCTTAGTTTATATTCTTTCCGCACAATTTTTGGTGAATGAGTGCTGTTTTTAAAAATTATTGACAATTATTATCTCAATATCCCAGTTAATGAAGCAATTTATTGTCGATTAGATTGCTTCGTACAGTGTTCCACGAAAAAATCAATACATGCAATAGGAATACCGCTACGTGCATGCATCATTTTCTGCGGGAAATGACCCAGAAAAGATATTTTTTTTAGTCAAAGACGTAGAGGCTGCAGCAGAAAACTGTTGAGATAAATCAACGACGAGGGGAAGTTACTAAATTAGTTAATAAAATTCCTCTATTTCTGTTTGACCAATTGCTATTGATTTTCATGCTTCTTCATATTTCAGGACGGAGTGTATGATAATGAAATAGAGTGAGGGTTTTTTTCAAGGTTATAGTAGACTGAAAAGCCTGACGTTGTAATGTAATAATGCAGGCTCGTTGCAGCCTTATATTGTGTTGTAAACTGGTTAAAATCTTTAAGATGGTACGATGTTAGCCTATTCTAGGAAAAGGTCACCTTTGGCTAGTATAAGTCACATGCAAATAGATAATATTTCCCCCGAGTTGTGGTGCTATGGATGTGAGGAAAGAGAAAATATTTTTTCTTGTGGTAAACCTTAGCCAAATACTTCCAAAATAGATGGCATTTGCTGGTTCCATCCTCGTTACTGAATGGTATTTCGACATTTCAAGTGGTTAATGAATGGATCTCGTTGATTCAGTGGTAGTGATATAAAATTCAAATAATAAATCTATTGTTTACGACGAATTTCCGCAAAGTAACCGGAGAGTTTTTTTTTCTGTCTTAGATGATTGGAGGTGTTGAAATCAATACTTACTTCATGGCTGTCAAAGTGAAACTGAAATTGAGTCACACATCTAGTTATGAAAAATTTAAAAGGTATAATTTGTTTTTATGTATGCGTTAATATATTTCATTCTTCACTGCTTGTAGATCTTTTAGCCTAAGGGAACATATTGATGCATATAGCGTTTGAAAGAGTCCATAAATATCTGTTCGCAACAACCTGTATTTATTGGTATTTATGTGAATATTTCGAAATGTATTTGCTATCAAAATGAATTACAACATTTTTGTATGGTTAAAAATGTGGAAGATGAATAAAAGGTTGACCTTCAGCATCAATTATAGGTACACTAGCTATTTTTTGATTGGCATAAATGAAGAAAATTGCCTGTGAAAGGATAATAAATTAAAGTTATTCTCCAATCAGTGGTCATTTCAATGCCCGTTTTCTTTCCCAGGAAGCACAAGGCCGAATAAAGAACGCGACGAAGAAGAAAATAAAGAAAAACTTTAAACAGAACAAGCACTAAATACCGTACAATAATACCATATTAATGCATTATAATTATAATAAAATATCTATCAAACAATTATCATACAAAAATTTATTCAATTTCCGGAGAAAAAGTGAAGCTTACACAAAATAAAATTAGCAAACAATCAACATGGGATTAAACACCGGTCCGAAATATCGGCACCTTGACCATTTTAGGGTTAAACAAGTAGGAAACGGTAAGAGTAATTGCTTATTTATTATTTAATGTACCCATTGTCTAAATAGAATCATCATATCCTACTTAAATCTTTTATTTCTATTTTTTTTGCAAAGACTTTGTAACCAATCCTGGAAAGTATCTTTTTACACGACCGTTCTAATTTTTCGTGCAAGCGATTAAAAACAGAAATCTTGAAAAAAAGGTACATTTGGTCTGCAAACAACTCCTGCGATTTCCCCTTCCATTCTTTTCCTTCAGTCCACTCTCACATGGACTCTAGCATTATACCTTCCTCAAAGGCTTGTGTTTGTTTTCGTGGCCTCCCAATTCGCTGGCCTTGCTTCCCCCTCCTGGACTAGCCATTAAGTTTTTTTTTGGAAACTCGAGAGTTGGGGAAAATATATGGTCCTGAGTTACGTTGGAAAAAAATAGATTCCCGCTGTATTTTTATCCGTTAGGAACGTTCTCTGACCAAAGGCTAGGTACACACATACTGAATAAAATAGGAAACTGAGAGAAGTGAAACGATAAGCAAGCTGGTTATTCAAAAATCACGAAGACGATAATCCTATTTGCAATTCTATTAAGATTCTTTTTGTTTCTACTGATTTAATGCTAAGGCGTTTTTTCTTAAAACTTCCACGCTCGTACGTTTTCGGACTCTCTGTTGTGGACTACAAATTTCTAACTATTAATTATTTCGTTTTTTTTCGTATTTTTAGAAGGACTACTTCCTTCAAGCTGTGTGCCAATTATTTTCATGTCTATATGTTTAAATTTTGCTCATTGGTTTTTGTCACTTTATATTCCTACCTCACTCAGAAGGCATGATTAAAACTTGTTCAAACCAAGAGTTGAACCGTATACATGAAAAATATGATTGCTTATGTGGTAGTTTATTGTAAGACGAATTTTGTATTTTGAGCGAGATATCAGATACAATTTGATGTTCAGAGATTATAAGCATAGTACTTATTTTCAGGTGAGTGTGCCATCCGCTGTCATTTTAGAATGAAAACTACACGGAAGACTTGGTTGCGTGTGTCTTCCTCGTAATGGAATATTACCAGCAACTTTTGATTTACTAAAATATTCCATTTCATAGCATTGGAAACACGAAGAATTGAGTCCTAGGAACCATTTTATGCAGTGTGTAAATATAGCTAATATTAGTGATAAGTTTTCATTGAAATCAGTGAGATTGCAAGCGGAAAAAATGATTACTTGAGGTCATTAATGTACTCTCCTATACTTTAGAAATATGTACTGTAAAATTGGTATAGGTATTGTAGACAGTGATAAAGTAGAATAGCGTTGTCAGTTTTTTTCCAGTAAGCTTGTCCATAAGATATTTTTTTCCGTCCTTCAAATTCCTACAAGAAGAACTTTCATGTGTATATTCAGTGATAACCAAAACGAATTGTCTTACACGTGTTCATTCCTGTCACTAGATATTTCCTTTCAAGTGTGTGAACTTATCGGGGAACTTCTGTAATTGACTATATCTCCGATTGCACAAAAGCACTGTGCCTAAAATTTCCTCATTTCTTGAAATTTTCCTCATCAGGCAATCTTCGCATCGTAATACAACGCTTTTAATTCTGTGGTGGTTGTAATAGAAGTAGTATTGGCTCCCCGAGGGCTTTTGGAAATGGGTTTCGAACAAATTGGAGAGATTGGAGACAGTGAATTTGGAAGGTTTCCGGTGGCCCAAGAGATTGAGGGGGTTAATAGCATGAAGAAGGTATTTTTCGCGGAACCTTTTTCTTGATTCGCCGCAATGTCGGAAAACAGATGCCCTCAGGGTTTAGAGTGCGGTCTCTTACCCTGCCTATCTTTTCGGGGAAACGAGTAGAGGATAAAACTTTGAAAATGTTTTTTACTATCGTGAATGGGGAATCTAATGGAAATATCAAAGCGTGGTGATGAAAAGGGAGAAAGTGGGATCATTAACGAGGCAAATATGGTGTGATGTGAAATGAAATGGTACCACTAAGTAATAGGTGTCGAAAGGGACATTTTGAAGCTTTATTTTTGAAAGTTATCGCCTTTTGATGAGAGATCTTCGGTGACTACCGATAAGAAGGGAAATTCGAAAGCCACCAAGTTTCATTTTGCATGTGTAGAAATTTGCGTGGAAATAACACTGGACGGCAAAAAATAATTTTTTCTCGAGACCTGATACCATTCCTGCTGATTCTTACGTAAAATAACCTCCTGAATCCGAATATAACATACATTTTCCTCCATCACCCACCATTTTCTAGGGGCAGCCTACCCTCTTATTTTCATCACTTTTGCAATAATTTGTAGGAAAGAAAAGTATTATATTAACATTTATATTTCTAACTAGGTTTTTGAGGGGTGAAAAGTTCTAAAGCATGATAATTAATGGTAAGGATGTAGATTTGGGGGGATTATTATCCGTTAATGATTAAAAAAACGTATTTAAAATTATCAACCTTTCCTTTTTTTCACAATTTTTTCATTTATTTTCTTCATTTTTCAGCTTACATTTCATGTTCCCCTACCCGAAATATCCCCGAATGATGGAAAAATATATCAGCAGCTCATGTTAGCAATAATAAAAATATTTAAGAACGCGGCATAGAAAAAAAATGAAAATGTGTCCCAACAGTTCGGAAGGTACGCTACCATGCTGGCACCCATAATACCACACGCGCATCAAAAAAGAGAAAAAAATGTGAAAAACAGTGAATAGGATAAGTAATATGGTATTGGATTTCCCCTTATACACTGAGAAGTTTTTCATACAAAAACCAGCATAAGGCCTAATATACATGCCAACATGCCCGCATTCAACTTCTCTGAAAATCTCCTCTCCTTTGGTGATATCTTCATGGAACCGTTCCCTATTTTAATTTGAAACTGCTCCATAATATTCTATGAAAAGGTCCAGGTGTGATTGTAGGAAATACATTTTTAGTGATATGTTACACCCCATGACCTAACTCGCTGACAGCAATTCCTTGACATGGGCGACATAATCATCACAAAGTTCTAACACACGTTTAAGAATCCAAGGTACCTAAGCTCAATTTTCTTTATGATTCAGGTGTTCCATAAACGTCGAATCTTGGAAAAGTTTCCTATTCTGGGGGCCCACGAGTTTCTTCCTTGGTTTTAGCCTCACTAAAACGAAGACTTTAAGTTAAAAATTGAAATTAATCTCCTGTCTTGTCGATTGCCTTCACAAAATATTTCATCTGTCCTAGTTTGATGTGCAATAGCGGCAAGAGAATATTTTCTGTTGGAACCAGGGAAACATGAGCGACATTTTTATATCCATGAGTGAAGCTTTCTCGCAGAGGCCAGTTCCGTAAGATGCAATGTTTTTCTCGGGCGCGGCTGTTATATTCAGTTAAGTAGCAGCAATGGTAGTTTGACCAAGTGTTTCGTCAAATTACTGTAACAAGTGATACAGCAAACACTTGGAGCTAAATCCAAGCCCTGACCGCCAATTTGGCAGCCTAAGTAAAATTTAGAAGCAGTATTTTAAGAATTAAAGAAAGAGGTTATTGTTGCGATGTTTAAGTCAATTCACCGCAACCATAGCTGAAGCGATGAGGATGATTTTTACACACGCGTCACATATTTACACATTAAATCACCGTAATGATCACAACTTAAGCCCACATACTGACATCCGCTTGGAAAAAGTCGGAGTAAAACTACTTCTACTGTTTTGCGCAATTTAAACTACTTTGAAAATAGGATCCTTGTCCAGAACACCGATAGAGTTGGACGATCACTACAGGTATACCGAGGGAAGGTAGTGACAACTTCAATATACATAATTGATTTGAGAGGCTGATATTTTTTGGAACTCCATGATTAAGGAGAAGGAACACTTTTTAACTCCAATGAGAATATGAAAAGCTCAATCTTCATATTATTCGTATGATTAGAAAGTATTGATTTTCCTTTTTAAGCTGTGAAAGCAAGAGAATTGCCGTCCAAGCCTGAGCGGGACAGACGGGAGAGGCCAGCGTAGTAAAATGAATCTTCCGAGCTATTGCTACATATTTTAATTATTGTTTCTATGTTGTGCAGCAAAATATTTAATTATTACTGATGTTTCTTGTTGTAATATATTTTTATCGCTCGGGGGAGGATGATGTGAAATGGAAGTAGGAAATTGTTTTAAAAATACGTGAAAATTTGCGAAACAAAATGCAAAATTGATCATTTTTAATGCGTATTTACAGAATTTACGGAGACTAATTCCCCCCATATTTACCTCTTTACCATAAAGATTAATTGTTTAGGATTTTGCTCCCCTCAAAACCCCTAGAAAACATTTAAACGCTAAAATAATCCTTTTTATTCCTCCAAAAGAGCGAAAAGTGATAAAAATTGGAGGGGGGAGCTCCCCCGAAAATGGTGGGTGATGGGGAAAAATGGAGTTCGTACTCAGATTCAGGAGGTCATTTTATATTGATGTCAGGGCCGATTTTCATGCCGTCCAGTGTAATCTGGAATTGCCAATCTACGAGGGAATTGAAAAATTCTTCACCAACGGCGTTTCGCCAACAGTATTTTGCGGCCTTTGACGGTGATAGAGATAAAATATTAATATATATTTCGTCTTTATTTAACTTGAAAAATTAGGAGTGTAAGTCCTCTTTATTTGAAACGCTGGAAGATCACTCTCATCGAAGGTATATGCACAGAGTATGGTGTTAAGGTTCGCATGATTCCCGATCTTTTTCTCCGAGGCGTTCACCCTTCGTTTAGAACTTAATCCATCTAATTTACTTTAAAAAAATATTCCTGGGGGAAACAAAAAATCGCTAAAAATAAGAAAGAACGACCATGCTCAAGATACGGACAACCTATCCAGGCGAGACAGGACCTAGTTACCTCGTAATTAGCAGGCAAGGACTTGCCCGGCTACAAACTAAAGATTCTGTTCCTAAATTATTAACTCGGTAACGCCTGAATTAAAAAGTTTCTGCGATTTTTGTGGTAATCATATGTTTTAACCCTCCCTACCTACCTGGGGTCTTTTTTGACCCCAGCTCATAGAAAAATGTGAATAACTTTTTAACTTTTACAGTTTAATTCATATTATTTTAGGAATGCTCCTATAAAACAAGTTTACATCAATTCCATTTTTCATTTTCAAAGCATTTGCATCAAGAATCCCAAAAAAAAAATAATTTCTGGCTTGGGGTCAATTCTGACCCCAGGTAGGGCATGTGGAACTAAAATCTCCCCGATCGTGATTCAACACCTGGAGGTTATTATCATCGTCTTTCATAAATAATTGAACAAATGTTTGCTTTTTTGATGACTCTGTCATGTAAGGAATAAATATTAGCATTTAAATCATAAAATGAGTAACATATTGAATGTTAAAATTATTAGAAGGGAAGAACATCGTAGAAGATCGCCATGGATTTTTTGGATGTATTTCCTTCGCATGTGATACCGAATTTGATATAATGGTAATATACACCGTCGTATTGAAAAAGCTTTATTACCACTTAGGGAAATGAATAGAGGATTAGCTAACCAAAAGCAAAATCTATTCCATACCAGCAGTGTCAAATGATTGAACTTGGAGACTAACTCATAAGCAGTCAATCATGTTCACCTCACCCCATCTCATAAAAACAGCTGAATAATACCAAGTGATTGCTAGCAAACTACGTTTTCAGTTTGCTCTGCAGCTTCCAACCCAAATATTATCAGCGCAGAGCTAATTATTCGCCATCAGGGTGTTTTCTTTGTAATCAGCACGGCCTAGTCAATGTTTTCTCCGGGCGTCGTAATATTCGTCCACTGAAATAAGCTCAGCTGATACAGAGAGATAACTTGTGGTCGCTCCTCTGATGATTGTAGAAGCCCTCATTGCTCTGCAACTTTGAATCTAACTGTTATCTTCGCAGAGCTGATTCTTCATCAACAGTGTGCTTTCTTTGTAACCAGCAATCTCTCTCAATTGTTCTCTCCACTCGTATCTTGACTTACTTACAATTAGTAGTAGTATTCGGCCTCTGATATGAGCTCGGCATATACAGTGAGAATCGTCACTTGTGGTCACGCCTCCGTCGACTGCAGAAGTCATAGCTAACCTTTGTATCCGGCTCAAGAGTATCTCCCACATTCGAATTATTAGCGGACCGGTAAGTGTTTCTTTGTAAACCATAGTACTACCTACCAACTACTTCAGTACTAATTTTATTTCCTTTACGGGAAATTGTTCTGATTCATATATTTACTAGGTTATATGAAGTTTTTGAAGCCTCTCGTAGTTCCACTTTCCTTTTTTTTCAGCTCCCGTGAGGAAATAATCACAATATTTTTGTGAGGGTTTTGAAGGAATCGATGTGTTTTAAATATTGCATCTAGTGGATTTAAGAGCAAAGCAAAAAAAATCACTTTGTCAACGGCATATGCATTTGTTGAATGGTTAGTGTTGTTTTATTTGCCAAGTGCGATGTAATTGCAACTCCTACTTATTAGGGTGTATTCTTATGCATATCTCCTCTTGTCGAATGTAGGATTGGGTTATACAGGAATAATTCCTAATTATGGCAGCCTATAGAGTCAAATTTGCTCCTGGATACAGCGAGAACGAAGCTCTTACCGATTTATTTGGCTCAGATGAAGAAGACATTCCAAATGAGAGTGATGGAAGTGAAGCAGAGGAAGACAACATGGAGGTGGAAATAGAAGACCAAGAGGAGGATGAGGAAATACAAGATGAATATGTCAAAGACGATTCACGGTTCATGGTGAGTAAAGATGAAAAAATAAAATGGGATACTGTGGAGCCAAAGACGCCTGGAAAAATACTCTCCAGGAATATTATCAGGCAGGACGCAGGTTTCCCAGGACATATTCAGTGTGTGGAAAAATCTGAATTTTTTCGATGCTTTATAACTGATTTAATGGTTAAAAATATTTGTCAATACACTAATCAACGGGCAAATCAAATCAAGGATAGGAAAAGCTTACGCAAATGGAAGAACCTCGATTCCATTGAGTTTTTAGCTTTTCTTGGCCTGTGTATCACATACGGTGTTCAGAAAAAGCGAGGAAAACCTTTGAACGAATTTTGGTCAGATGAATTTGGATTTCCAATTTTTAAAGCAACTATGTCAAGAAGTCGCTTTGAAAATATTCTAAGCTGTTTAAGATTTGATAATAAAGAAACTCGGGAAGCACGCAAAAGGGAAACAAAAAACAAGGCAGAAGCTGTGTCAGAAATGATGAACTTATTTTCTAGTGCATGTAAAAGTTCATTCATTCCGGGTCCGAATATCACTGTTGATGAACATTTATGTACTTTTAGAGGAAGGTGTGCTTTTAAAGTATATATTCCCTCGAAACCAGGAAAATACGGCATTAAAATTTGGATGGCTGTGGATTGCGAAAATATGTACATTGTAAATTTGCAAATCTACGCAGGTAAACATGGAGATATGCGTGAAATACAGCAAGGGAAGCGGGTAGTAATGGATCTGGTGAGTCACTTGAGTGGGTCTGGTCGAAACATCACCACAGATAATTTTTTTACAAGTTTTGATCTTGGCCAAGATTTATTAAAATTATCCCTAACACTCGTGGGTACAATGCGAAAATATCGCAGGGAATTGCCACCAATAATGCTCCCATCAAAAAACAGGGAGATTAATTCCTCAAATTTTGCATTTTCCCATAACACACTTTTGACTTCTTATGTCCCCAGCAAAGGAAAATCAGTGGTATTATTGTCTACTCAACATAAGGCATTTGAAATATGTTCCTCTGAAAAGAAAAAACCAGAAGTAATTCTCTATTACAACTCAACAAAATTTGGTGTGGATACTGTGGATCAAATGGATCGACAGTATTCTGTAAAAAGAGGGACTAGACGATGGCCATTGACTATCTTCTTTGATATCGTGGACCTTGCAGGTATAAATGCATATCAAATGTATTTGAGAAAATACCCCTCTTTCCGCGGAAAAAATTCTAGGCGGCGGTTCCTTTTAGAATTAGCAAAAGAATTGATAACGCCTGAAATTCATCGTCGAATAGGAAAAACCGGTTGCCAAACAAAAAGAATTCAGACTGCCATAAAAAATGCTGGGATTGGCAACATTCTGCCAGAAAATGAAATCGAAATTATGTCCAAAAATAAGCGTGGTAGATGTTGCATATGCCCACGTAAGAGTGACAAAAAAACCAATACTCATTGTAATATTTGCAATAGATATGTGTGTAGTAATCATGTTCAAAAGAGAAGCATCTGTATGCAATGTGACAGTAATGGTAGTGGAGATGAAGATTCAGATTAAAATTTGCCACAAATATTTTGAGTCATCAGAATTTGTTAAAATATTTTATTTTTATTACAATTTCTTTGTAAATTGTAATAACAAAGTTTTAAAATTACAGTGCAAATGTTAACTTTTAAAAATATGCATTCAGATAATCAAACTATGTACTTAAATATGTAGTTCTATTGTGTCCTCATTCAATTCTAAAAATTGTAATATTTTTAATTTTTTGTAAAATATCCAATGTATATATTGGAGTGGGATTTTTTGTTAATTGACCTGTTATGTGTTCAAATAAAATACTCATTAATATAAGTCATTGGAGTATTATTTTTCATTAAAAAAAATAATATCCACGATGGGGTCAAAAAAGACCCCAAGTAGGTAGGACGTAATTTTTTTAGTAACAGGTGGCGAGGGTTAATATGAATGAAATTCTGAGTCATTCAGTGCAAATTTTATTCTTTTATCTCTAATAGTTACCGATATACAGCCTGGTACCACATGGTACCGCTAGGCGTTTAAGGGGTCAAAAAATCGAAAATTGAAAAACTTTTCGGAAATCACATTTTTAAGCCAAAAACGTTATATATTTATTACTTTCCGGAAAATACATTCATTTTCATCCAAAATTACGCTCAAATATCGATAATATTCAATTAATTATTAAATATTATTGTATATAAAATAGGATTTATATATAATGGACGTAGAAATCAAGAATAACATGATTTTAGTGTTCCACTCAGTCGTTGCCGCACATGGAAATGAACAAAGCAGTCACTGCATTGCATTTCTAGCATTCTGTTCTTATTCTACTGGTTCAGTTTTCAGTAGCACACTATCCCCGCTTGGGCTTGGAGTTTATTTGTTGGTTGTGCCCGTCGAACCTATCAGGGGCATTGGAAAGAAGATAGGCCGCTGTCAGTTGAATGCAATCTTTGAAACATGAATCAATTACAAATCTATTTCTTTAGCCAAGTACCCCATTCCAGTCGCACTTCAAGTAAATTGAGCACGTCCTTGGTATTTTAGGGGGTCCTTGTATCCAGCTGTGATTATACTACTGGCCATCGGAACTCAAGCTGAGTTATGATTTTCACGATTTCCGCATCAGCACCCATGCGTTAGGCGTCATTGCATCCAGAATCCAAGTAAAAATGGGCCACGAACATTTTGTTGTCCCCACACTATCGTTCCCAATTCCTTTTTCGTAGGCTTTCACATTCCTGAGTTTTACGAAGTAGCTATCTGAGCTATTGATGCACCAAATTTTCTAGCCAAACCTAATTAGCCTCCCCCGCATGAATTGCTAACAGCCATGTCTTCCAAAAGAGAACATTATCGACTCTTTGAAACTCGAGGACTGCTTTTCTCTGAAATATCAGCCGAATATTTCTTTTGCCATGCCCATAAAAGGGCGCATTTTCCATATCTTATATGATTTATCCATAGCGGTGTAATCACCGCAATGAATAAACCTACGAAGTTGTAGAAATCTGTTACGTCTCATTGTGTAATAAACAAGATTATTTCTGGCGTTTAGTGCTGCCTCACAATAGTGCCTTTTACTGGGAGTCGTTTTATGCCACCTTATAAAAAGAATTGCAACAAATATTTTCAGTACCCCATGTGTTATATTTGGGTCATAACAGTTGCAGAATTGTTCACACCTATTCGACTCTAACACTTAGTGTGTAAGGACATTTTCGTAAAAGAACAGTTCAAATATTCCAGTTGGGGATACCTCATGAAACAGTGAGTTGGTAATCAGGATTACGAGAAATCCTTTCGTTCTTTACGATCTCTTCATCATCAAAAACGCGTCCTTCCTCCCTATTTTTGTACCTTTTGGGTGCTTTACGGCTCTATTCAGTTTCACTGCACTTTTGAAAAATGTTCAGACATTTCTTGAGATAAACTGAGCTGACTGTCCACCTTTTCGAACAACAACTTCAAATTCGAGCATAATTGGCGTCCACTCGATATTCCATTTTCCTAAGTCAGAAGGAAGGTATTCATCCTCTCTTTGCAGCAGCACATGCTATATTATAAGCAGTATGTGTAAGTTATTTCGGATTTACAAGCACATGAAAGTGTGAAAAGTATCGGAGTGTGATTGAGATACGTTAGACAAAAATTTGAATTCCGCTGCTCTTGACGAAGTGATGCCTGTCGCGTGGTCGTCTCTCGCCGCCAGCCGTCATTGAATTTTCCCCGAAGCAAGCCCCCTTATTCCCCATCATATCCCCTTCCTCAGAGTACACAAATACTCTTCCTATTCATGTTTTTCTAAATTGATTCAGGTATGCAATTATACCTCCCACTCCTTGAGCCCTCGTGAGGGTACGAGATTATAAAAAAATGCGGACAATTTAGGGCCTTATGTACTTGGATGACGTCCTTATAACAAAATAAATTAATTTATGTACACATTTAATACGCTGTTATAACATTTAAATAACGCAAAATTTATAATATCAATGATGAAAAATAAATAATTGTGAAATAAATAACTGTTAGATAACGAAAACAACAGAAATATTCGTATTTACGCTTTCCGCCAAAACATGGTAGTGCAAGCGCCTAGCGGTACCATATGGTACCACCAAAATGTTTTGCATCATAACATCCCAAATATTAGGCTTGCATACAAAAACAATGCTTAATATGAAATGTACCTGCTATAACAATCATAATTACGTAAAAACATCTTCATATTATGAGTACATAAGACGCAAGTAAAGAATATCGAAATGCTTGCACTAAAAATTCCGTTTTTTTCGCATAGCTGAAAATTCTCAATTTTCAAACGGCTCTAAATACGTTAATTTCAGCTTTAAAAAAGCAAACTTTTCGGGAAAATGTAAATAAAAACATTCTTATTATGTTTAAGCTCTCAAAAACCCAAATAAATTACAATAAGTGACTAAAAAGTTACGTTTAGCATTGCGCTACCGGCTGGTACCATATGGTACCGCTAGGCGTTAACGGGTTAATAATTTTTTGTGGATTTTTCCATTTATTTGCCTACAAACCCCAAATTCGGATTTAGGAGCTCAAAATAAATATAAGTAAGAAAAATCAAAACTACTACAACGATTTATTTCGAAACTTCTATTGGACATAAGGACTGGATTATCATGACATTTCCGTCTTCTGTGAATACGCAGGGATTTGGAAGTGCGTCCTGAAAAAAAATAGTTTGAATGTACGTCACGAAAGAAAATTACGGGAATCGAAGGTTACGAGAGTCCCGCCTGGGTAGGTTCTCCCCGTCCAGGGAATGAGTATCAGTGATTGTCCAGCGCTGCTGCATGATAAATTATATGTTACATGCTAAATTGGCCGTAATTGTTGTAAAATGCATTAAATGCGCTGTTTTATCGGTGGATGTTCCATGAAAGTGCTTTTCGTGTTCAAATTTTTACTGTAGGTCCTTATTATTTAGATATAATTAAATATTTTCGTGAATATTCACGATGAGATAAGGATGACCATTATTATATGAGGTCAGTGGTGGAAACATGGAGTGCGCGTGCCTCCAAATTGCGGGGCCGCCCGCATTGCCAAACATTGCAGAACCACAGTTGTGAATTTTACATATCATGAGATAGCACTGTCTGGTGTGATGTAATGTATAATCAGTCATCGGTTAAAATAAAACTTTACTAAAGTCTTAAACATTTCATGTGACTTCATTATTTGTTTTTCAATAAAAGTAAAGATAGCTCAAGATATCTTGTTATCCTTGGCACCCCCATACAGTCCTTGATACCTTGATATTTCACTTGTATGAAAATATAAGGAGAGAAAAGAGCTGACTTGAATTAAAATTGAGATGACGATTAATTTAGTTTGATTCGCATAAATAGTGAACTCATAATTATTTACTATGAAAATTTCTGGACTAGAATGTGAAATTTAAGCAAACGATACCTCTAAGTTACGGTAAAAATCTTGTTCTTGCGATAATAATACACCCTCTTACCAGTGTTGAAGGTATAATATTCAGGCAAGTGTATGCGTAAGATTTATGTATAATGCGTGTACGTCTTTTCGTGAGACGGTGGTCTGAGTATGTTGATAGCTGTTGATGAAGTGGTGGCGTAGGAAGCGGTGGAGGGATATTAAATACCTGCGGGGGGTTTAATCTTGAATATACTGGTGTGGTGGTGGCCGCGTGAGATCATTAATTAATCCACGTGAGTTAGTCGCTGAATAAGAAAGATTCACCGAAGCATGGTGAAGGAGTTATTGATGGTTCTAATGCGCACTTAATTAAGGTAATCAAGTCACTTGATAATTATCTCCGCAATGCAATAAAATTAACCATGAAATTAGCGTTACCGAAAATGCTGCTTACAATAGTGAGCTTTCGATTTATTAAGAAGTACCGGAAGTTATTGTCAGCTGGTACTGTGGCTCTTGACGGGTCTCAAAATTATTCCACGACCATTCAACGTGTGGAATCAATTTAAAAAGATACGAGTACGCAATATGCTGATCATTTGTTTTAGAACTATGTTAAATAACTTCAATTAATATTTCAATGATCGATTCATCTGAAAAGAAGCAAAAAAGGCGGGCTGATTACATGTGGAATGCGTTCGATCCATTAATAGCCCAAAAATTACATAGGTCAATCGCCATCGTTTACACCCAACTTCCTAATGGCAAAATGTCAAGGGATGACAAATGTTTTCAAACACATAGGCGGGTTGTATATATATTGGAAATTTGATCATCATTCTCACCCATCGTAACACCATACCATATATATGAATTATATTGACTTTCGAAACGTTCGAAATTATATTGACTAGCCTTTTCCGATTTTTAAATGTTTCGGATCTGAGACCGTGGTATAATTTCGCAACTTTACGCATTGGGCAAGTATGACCCTAAAAAAATTCATTTTCCAGCCCACCCTAAAAGTGCTTGTAGCAATAAATAATCAAATTCAATGTGAATTTAGGCCATTCTTGATCTTTAGGCCCCAGGTTAGCTTATCCTAGTTAGCTTAGCCATCCTAGTTAGCTTATTGGGAACCCTACTTATCCCGGCCCTACTTATCAATCAGTAAGATTCGCGGCAGATCAATGATTAAACCAGGCAGCGTAATGGGTGTAGGTAATTCAAGTAATTTCAGTATTCCGCACTAGGAATACAGGAAAAGAACAGTTGCCATAAGGCCTTCATTAAACGCTCTTAATAAACATCACATGTAGTGAGTATGAGTAGGTAAATCTCATAAACTTGAGCCGGTGAGGCCTTTCAATTGAATACGAAGTATTTTGAATGAAATTGGGTGATTTTTATATAGATTGTATCACTTTCCGGGAGGAATGTTGGAAATTGAGGACAAGAAATTACTGGAGATGTCGCAGATGCAATTGCGGAGTAGATTGAAGAAATATAAAGTGGAAGAGCAGGGAACGAGGAGGTACTGGAAATGGTGGGATCAGAGAAGGAAGTGAAAGACTAGTTACGGGGGTGACAGAGGGTTTGGGTGGAAGGAATTCTAAGCTGAAAAGGAATGCCGAAAACTATATGAAATTGAAAAACGATGGAGTCTTGATAATCTCATATCCGTAGAAGAAAGACTTGCTCTCGAAGTCGTGGCATGAACGATACTCATGGGATGGCTATAGCATTGCCGGCAGGCCCGTTACACTCCTTTCGAACTCTGCCTAATATGCGTAAGTGCCCGCCTGTGTTAATCGCGCTTAACGCTCCTAAAAGCGTTGCGCACCGAGTCAAGAGATGTTGGAGAGAGATTGCGTGTTAGGAAATGTTCTCATCTCTTCTTGGAAAGAGAGAGAGAATGAAATAGGGTATGGGTGATGACGATGCTGTTTAAAGAGATGCCTTGGGCGTCAAGATTAGGCTAAATAAGGAATTTTGGAAAAGATGGCCCAGATGAAAGCCGTGGAAGACACGGAGTGGAAGGAAAAAGATGGATACTCGTATAAATACGGGTGGGTTAACAGAGAGTATTAAGAAGGGAGCGTAATTAAGATATTAGGTCGAGGGGCATGTCCTTTGGCTCAAACTGGTACGAAGAAGAGATACACAGCGGAAAGGAGACCATATTCCTTTGATAAATTATACATTTTAGCTCTTCGGAGGCCTTTTAACAGTGGGAATGAAGCATGATGCGATTAATTACTCTTTTGATGCCTAAGTAACCGCGCAGAGTTAATGGTTGGTGTGATCTCGATAACTCTTTCGCCGAACTGCGAAAAAGGAGCGTCTTCATAATTTTAAATAATGCTTTTTCATTACCACTCAAATTGAGGGATTACGTTGGATGTTAGTGGCAAAGCTCCTTTTGAATACTGGAAGCTAAGCTTCGTACGCCATGAGATGCTTCGCATGATCGAAAAATATTTGGTATTTTAGTAAAATTTAGGTTCTTCTTATAGAATTAAACGAATATATATTTTCATAGTATATAAAGTTTTCAAATCATTTCCTTTCATTTTCCATTAGTTCTGGCACATCTTACTCCGTTAATACTGATTAAAGTACAGTGCGAGCAGTTAATGTACGTTTAATGAATACTTAATGAATAATAGGCTACTGGAAAAATAATGGTCACAGCTTTCAAAATCATTAGAGAAGAGGTGAATTTGAAATTCACTAAATGAGGAAGGCAATCATGAAAATTTTCCTTAGTATTTAACTTTTTTAAGAAATAGATGATGTCTTGCGAACAAATTTCTGCTGCAACAGGCTTACGGAAAACTGAGATGGTCACATGAATAAATGAAAGTAAAAGTAAGGGTATTTAAAGAAGGAATTGAGGGACAATTAAAGTAGCTTCCATTTATGTCCTGTAAATAGCTTCTCACATAACCCGTGAATTTCATTGGTTGTGTCAGTCAACGATGAAGAGGAGTTGGTTCGATTCAGGAAACATGAATAAAAGCAATTTCCGGGTCAAAAAATTAACAAAGAAAGAAGGTCTTGGAAGCTGTCAAGGGGTTAGTCCCTGATTGTTATTTATATCCGTGCTTTTTTATATCCCCTTCGATATTACTGGCATTCTTCGTTGGCCATGAAGCCAAAGTGTAAGGTTGCAAAATGTAAATAATTGTTATTTAATACATATGAATACAATATTTTCTTCGTGGTTTTTCTACATATTTTAGCAGCCCTCATCGGTATTGGCACCAAATTTACAAAAAAAATTAAATATAAAATCTATTTACGAATGTAGCGGGGGCTAATCACCACACGGCTTATATTTTCATTTTTATTCTAAATTTAAGAAGCTAGAATATTTTATTGGCTAGTATATAATTATGTAATGCTAGAAAATGTATGTTAATGGAACATAGAGAGTTATCACTGGAGGGTACTTCATAAATTTATCGAAACTATGCCCGTTAAAAAATCAGCTTTTTATTTCGGTTATTTCATGTCAATATGAATCGACCCTTCTCTCCCTTTTACCTCTCAGATATGGCTCGGAAAAGTAAATGTATATTTTTTCAACAAATAATAATAATGTATCGAAATATTCGCGAAAAAACAGAGGAATGAAGGGTATTTTTTAAATGGCGGTTTAGTCGAAAAATCAATGGTCGCATCCGAATTACTTATTTGGGATTCAATGTTTAGATTTAATTAAAATTATATTATTAATAGCAATTACATAGCAACGTTATTACATTTTGCAATTTTTATTTATTTTTTGAGTCGTTATGATTGCTTTGAAGGAGGACCAGCGCAGAGAGTGAACCTTTTCCTTTGAAAAGTACAAGAGTAAATAAAGGAAAATACATCAACATCTCTTCTCTAAAATTCCAGAAGATTCGAAATGAAGGGTATTTCTTCATCCAGAGGGTTCCCTTAGCCAGATTTTCCGCTAGATTCTACTAGACCATAGCATTAACTGGCGAGGACGTTGTGTCGCCGCCCTCTAAATAGGTGAGGATAGTCCTAAAATTGAAGTCAACAGTGGGACAATAAATATGCCAAGTTAGTTGTATAACTTCGTTCTTTTCCTTTTAAGCACTCACTCTGTAAATAAATCCAAAGGTTAGCTTAGTTGGTTAGGGTAGAACTTGACCCATACTGAGCCACTGGCTTGAATATTACACGCAAAGAGATGTTACTTTCCCTAGGTATCCGTGTCTCGTACACCAGAGATTTCTGCTATGGGTTCTGGCTTCAACCAGGATTTAAACTAGGGACCCCTCGCTCATTGGATCATGCTCTCTCAACGTAGTTTTACTATCATAACATTTTATATTAGCATTATTAGCATAAAATGATCCACAACTTCTGGTTGAATATGAAAATTATCCAAACTTGCTGGAAAATGAAGAAATATTTTCAGGCCTGACATGGTGAAAATGCGATATATCCATGGTAAATTATAAATAATAAATGTTATTTCCATGCCTAAATAAAAAACTACTTTACCCACCGGTTTCAATATTCAATTTCATTTTCAAGGTGATACAACAAGCACCCTCATGTATTTATACTTAAGTTAGGAGCTAGAGTATGAGGAGGGTGTGTATGGAAGTAGCGCAAAGGGAGTGGGTGAGGGAAATAGTGTGGGTGAACAAGCGAAGGGCGATGATGACATAGAACAGACAAAAAAGTGGGGTGTGGGTGAAGGTCAAGTTTTTTCGTCTTTACTTGCTACCAAAATTTTGTCCAGTTAGAAATTCTTAAACGTGATTAATTGGAGGTGATACTGGGGAAGTTCGGAGGTGATTGTGTGCTAAGTTTCGTCGGATATTCAATCGGGAATAGAGTAGGCCGTCCACTCGTTTAGTGGATCTTACGCTGGTCTGAAAGCCCTTTTATCCTCTCCTAAAAATCCTCATCAAATGACGCGGTTTCTACTTCGCCTAAATTAATCAAGTGCTTTCAATCTAGTCATTAAAAAAAATACCGGAGTGAGCAGTTTTCCCCATAATCTCGGGCATCAAACGAAAAAAAAAGACTTGAGCTGTGGGATTTCCGTATGCCGCGTCATTAAAATTGAAATGAATGCATAGAAAAAATCCGAAACACCAGGCATTTGATAAATTAGTCCCAGAAAGCCTGAGATGGGATTCAATAAATCATCAAATAATCTGCGGTGGTCAAATAAATCCCTTCGCTTTGAAATGTGGATACGCAGAAGGGGAGAAGAATGATTCTGTGGAAAATTCGTGGTCGAGTGAAAATCGACGTCCCTTCGGACAGATTATTATTTTGGGGTATTTTGTGCTTCGGGAATGAAATAGGCGGTGACATAATATAAATATGGTCCAGGGTATTATAAAAGATCGGAATGAAGCCCGGTGGATGACGGTGGTAAAAGAGATAAAAAAATTAATATTAAGGCATAAATCTTGCCAGTGGATTTAAAAATAAAAATTCGCATTAGATACAATTATGGGTTTCAAAGTAATTCATCGATTCGAATGTAAAAATAATGCACTGAATCATAACGCATATGTGATTTTAGTAGGTGGATCTAGTGGCCGAATTGAAAGGAGGAACATTGGTATTATTGTCCGGGCCTTATTTCGTAATGTTGTTATGAGAGTCTTTTGTAGCAAGTTTTTTCATTTAAAAAACTCGCTATTTTTTTAGTTATTTACGATTAAAACTTACAAGTTATATGAAAAAAACACACTTTTTTTGAGTATTTCACAAATAACGCGTTATACGAAAAAATGAATAAGCCAAAATGTAGCTTAGAGAAAATGAGAATCGATTTTTGAGCAAAGATCTAAATGGAGTACAAGGTGAGATATGGATGGTGGAAGGGGATTTATTTTTTTCAATAAGGTACATAAGTATCTGAAGTATCAGACGTCAATCGTCATAAATAGGACTGGTTTTACGTGTCCAATGACTAATATTTAAGCCGGAGTAGCTCTCACCGTTGCAGTAACGCGTCTGAAGTATCAGACGTCATTATGATGATTGACGTCTGAAGTATCAGACGTCAATCATCATAAATAGGACTGGTTTTACGTATCCAATGACTAATATTTAAGC
Source organism: Ischnura elegans (assembly GCF_921293095.1). Lineage (NCBI taxonomy): Eukaryota > Metazoa > Arthropoda > Insecta > Odonata > Coenagrionidae > Ischnura > Ischnura elegans. Next base: position 62,302,567 of record NC_060255.1, on the reverse strand, counting down.
CGGAGTAGCTCACACCGTTGCAGTGACCTGTTCCCGGTATATGTATCGAGATGAATGGTCAGACTGACCGGCCGATCAAAGGGAAGACCGATTTCCTCCTAATCCGACGAAAAATCTCTATCTCTTCATTTATTTATGCCATTCCTATTATTAATATATGATTTTATACTTAACGGAAGGATAGTATTTCTTAATTTTTCTCATTGTCATTTACCTGATTACATGCAGGAACCATATTCATAAATATTAATCTATATCTCATCTTTTGGATCGATTACGTGAAATTTCAAAAACTATTTACAACTTCTAGATGAAACATGAAAGTGAATAATAATTTAAAATAGGCATTATCAATAAGGAGGTATGTTATATGTGAAAATATTGAGCATAAGCTGCTTGAATGAGGGATACAAGAGGCTTGAGAACCGGTTTCGGGGGTTGGATAGGGGCTGAGCAAGAAAGTGTACGAGCTTGTTGTAAATTTTGGATGTAAGAGAGGAATAAGCAGTTCAAAAATCACATTTTTAGGAAATATGCCATAGTTTATTATTATTTATTTGCATTTATACACATTATTCTCACTGAACTGGTGTGTTTATACGAAGCCGTACTTGTAGAAACAACTTACTCTGTCATGTGATATTTACCAAGCCTCTCGCTGAGATGAAATTCATATTAATTTGCCAAGAGAGAAAATTCCTCTGGATCGGGAATCGAACCATGGACTCAAAGGCACTGCATTATCCAGGTTCCTTTTGGATTGAACGCTTGTGAACCTAACTCTTAAATTCCTTCACGTTGCCAGCTCTTGTAGCGGCGCGTTTAAGTCCTCGCTTGCCAAACCGAAAGTCGCTAGAGATCTACCTGGCTAGCGCTACCATTTCCAGGGCATAGATATTTGTGCATGTTTGTTAACTTTTTACAACAACACTTTGTCGTGCTTTTTTCGGTAGTATGGAAAAAGTTTCATACTATCTATAATTAAAATTTTAAAGCTTTGTGCTTTTTTAGGTGGTCATCATCATAACTGGTGAATAATCCTAAAATGGGTTTGACACAGATCGCCAGTCAATTCCCTATCATATAATCTTTTAACGCCTACATATTCCTTCTCTTCCACATCCTTCTTTACCAGTTCCACATATTTTGTTCGAGGTCTTCCATTTCCGTTCTTGCCATCTACTTGTACCTCGACGATTGTCTTCATCAGGCCCCCGTTTCTCAAGATACGGCCGATATGGTTGTTCCGTCCCTTATCAAGTGTTTCACTAGGCTTGTCCTCTCTCCTACTCTTCTTAGAACTTTCTCATCTGTATTACAGAAATTAGAAGATGTCAAACTATAAATATTCAATAATAATGCGATTGCGTTCAAATTCAAAGACATACGAATGATTACGCTCAGCAGGAAATGATAAAAGTGAGTAACGTAAAAGGGGTGTTAATGTAGGAGAAATATCAGGTCTTGAGGTGCGGAAAGGTTGAACATGCTCTTCGGGGGGCACGGAAAACAGAGGGTTTGAGAATCAGCTTGGGGAAGTTGAGAGGGTTGAAGGGTTGAGCAAGAGAAGGCACACGAAGGTTCTTGGTGTGGAGAGAGACGGAGTCATAAACTTGCAGATACGCCGCGCTGCGGGAACACTGTTTGTTTTGCTTTTCTTTTTTTTTATTTAAGAGTGGCGAGCTTTTTGGGTTGGGAATCGTGAGGCAGATCTGGCCCGGGGTTTTTATTTTTTGGTTGGAGATAGTGTGGCGTTACCTTGGGGTACGTGGGCTGTGAGGGAGATGGGAGGACAGCAAGCGATGGATGGTCGGCGGCCACTGGGAAGATGGTTGAGATAAAAGTCTTGTGCCTGGCGTCTTTGAAGGAAAAGTACACAAGGAGCCTTCTACCCTCATATTTTTGCCTCCTACTTCCTAGTTTGAGATTGATGATGAGTTCACAATATTATTCGGCCATATATTATTTTCGATTTATGTCTATTTTTGTTAACGCACCGTTTCTTAAATGAGCTTAGGCTTATGCATGGTAGAAATACCTGTTTTTCTACCCTTATACTTTTTGCCTCCTACTATGTAGTTATTCAAGTACGTTTCGTAATAATTCAATGCATGAGCTATTTGAGAGCGATGAATATTATTTTTTAACGCCTACGGTGAGGCGAGGAATGGGTGTTTCGTATCATTTTAAAGAGCGATTTTTGCATTTGTTTTTTCAATTGTTTATCTAGAGGTCAACACTACTTCGTTGAAAAATGGCAAACTACGATGTTTCAAAAGCCGGATGGCGTCAAGTTAAAAAAAACGTAAACATATTTATCTTTAGTAAAAATCGAAGGATTTAACGTGATGTATTACTATGCCCATTGCACGCAAATGTTAAACAGCCATCCCCTGAAAGAACATGCGATGACGATTATAAAAATCAGCAGGTGTAGTTCCAGGCGTTTCTAACGGAAAAATATGCTTTACACTCCCGTATTACCTGTTTTTTTTGCCATCATAAATTTAAATTTAATTCCTAGTTAGAGATACAAGTTTAGTGTCTAATATTTTCTTAGTATGAATTATTTTAGAGCTATACGCATTTTATATTCAACGCTCCTTAGAAAATCTCGCATTTATTGCAACCCCATGCCATATCATACCATTTTGTTGTCTTGGCTTTCAAATCAATATCTAGGAAATTCAAAGGAATATGAACGTTCAAATACAACAATGAATGAGGAAATTGAGTAATTACGTCTGAAGTGTGTTGTGCAGGAGAGAGTTTATCTACCCTCATCATTACCCGCTGCCTTCTGGCTGAGTTCCCAATATTTTGTTGCTATATATTTTATTTTCGAGTCTCTTCTATTATTGTAAGTATACCGTTTCCTATAAATGAGGGTGTTGATGCATCCAAGAAATAAATTGAATTTGTAATTCTGTTTATATGAATCGAAAAAACATCTTCATTTTTCCTAATTCTTTTGTGGACGACTTTTGTTGAGTTAAGGCAGAAAATATAATGTCACTGGCTAGGAAGAATATATTTAAAACTCATTTTTCGGTTGTCTCAGGCAATAATCAGCAGGAAAGGGAACAGGTATTATACAGGCGAGGACTAGGCTAAGATTAAAACGTTTTCGGAGATAGGTTTTCTTCTAACTTTAATTGGAATTACGCATGCCTCTTTTTGAGTACGTTTTTTTATCATCTGTAACCACTTCTATTGTGATGCTAGTTCTGAAGTCTTTTGATGATTACCAGTAAGTCGTAAGCTAAATATTGTATTTATTAATTTTTACGTGTTACAAAGAAAACTGGAAGTATTAAAATTAAAGAGAAGAACTTTGTGCTTTCACATAGTGATTAATGTGAAAGCACAGATGTCTCTTTTTTAATGTTAATAATGAATCGCTTTCACCAAGTTACGCCTCAAACAATCGAAATTGGCAGTCTTTATCCATAGCATCTGGATTCATTGCATGGAAAAAAATCACTACCATCAATCATTCGTTAATGGAAAATAATATTATATTTAAAAAGGCATTTAAAATCCTGATTTAATTTGCCTGTCAAATATATGTTAATGCTTGAAAATTTTTTTGCGAACATCTATATATACGAGTCTATGTCACTTTATGTAGCAAAAAACGGTAATTTTTTTAAGAGCAGCCTAAATTCACTTCATTTGTATTTTTTTCAGCGTTAACGTGATACAGTTTTAATTTCTCCAATTTGCCGAAATAGCATCTGACTGACATCAACAAATGTAATGCAAGAAAAAACATTGTTAATACCACCAATATGGATTGTTTTCATTTCATATTATTTCCGATTGTGATTAAATGGATGACTTTGATGAAATAGTGTTTGTTTTTTGTGTACTCAGCGGCATATATGATCAGACGGAATCATTAAATTGTATCTGATAGCCACCGATTTACGAGTAAGCATGTATTCATTAAATATGCGAATACACATTGAATGAAGGATTTATTTCAGTTTACTCCTGGTAATTCTATGAGTAATACCAATTCAGTTGATGTATACCTATGAATAAAAAGAACTAATGATGAGTTACTCGTTCTACCTCATTGGACGTTCCACTCTGAAAAACGAAAAATAAAATGCTATTTTTCAACGTTTTGGTGTTTGAAATACGTGTTGCTGTCGTCGAATTCAATTCGAGTGTTAGCTTTGCAGATCTAATAATTGGGATTTTATTTAGCCATTAGCTGCCTCTTTTAACGTCGACCGATGATACGATATGTGATCTGCGTCATTAAACCCCCAAGGGAAATTTTTTGACCATGTAAATTGAATGATTCCATGAAAATACTTCAATAGATGACTGGCTGTTGATTAATATTGAGCCTTCTCCATCATGGACGGCTTTAGGAGGGCTGGGTTTTGAAAACTGCTAAATCTACCATTTTAATAGGTCTTTGATCGTGTGTTGTTACATCGAAAACTTTTTTTACCAAAGAGGAGTGTGTGGCGTTTATTTGTATTTTTTCCAGCGCTCACGTGATGCAATTTTAATTTCATGAGAATAAGATAAAATGGTAAACTTCCACACAATTTTATTTACATTGTCATTGTCATTCGACACGTAGTGTCATTATCAACCTTGATAATGACACTAGGTGTCGAAACCGGGTCGGTACTTTGTAAATAAAATTGTGTGGAAGTTTACCATTTTATTTTATTCTCATTGATATAAAACATTTCCACCAGATATCGCCGGACACCCTGAATTATGTTCAATTTTAATTTCTCCAATTTGCCGAAATAGCATCCTACGGGCATCATCAACAAATATAATGCAAGAAAAAACATTGTTAATGTCACCACCGCAGTGACCCTAGTGTGATGATAGGTGGCAGGCAGAAAAATCTTATTGTTTCATACAATACTGGTAAAGAGATACATGCTGGTCTCCATTCCCTGAGGACGGGGATCGTAACGTACCTCGAAAAGGCCCCAATATGTAACTTTGTAACGCGGTTGAAAACCCGAGAGCACTTTTCCTGTTAATTCGCCGGGAAAGAACCAGATCATTACCCACCACGAGCCTCGCCTTCGCTGATAAAACAGCAATTTTAGGCGGAATCTTAAGAAACGGAAAAAGCTGCACAATTTGTTCAAAAATTCCATTAAGTTAAGTAAAAAAATCGTAACTTCATGCAAAGTAAAGGTACGCTGCATTACGCTCAATAAATAAGAAATCAATAAGAGCTGCACTGCAAAATTTAGAAGAAAAAAGGACTTGATGAATTACTCGAAGAATATCTGGTATATTTAAGAGCGACACGGAGAACATCATATTAGAGACCCAAAATATTACCAGATCCAACAGAAGAGATGAATTAAGAGAGATATTTTGCCGAAAGGATAGATGTGGGAATTCGTTTTTCCCCCGAATCAACTTGGAGGACTTGCTCATGATAAGGAAAAAAGGATAATAAATGCTAGTCGTAATTTTGTTTGAGCATATGCTCTTATATATAAACGGGTGTCTCCTAAAACCCCTTGCCACACTCCTTTCTAAGGGGGTTTGCGGGGTAGTATGTAGATGTAGATGGTAAAGGTGAGTCCGTTCCGAGTGCTCGGGGGATATGGTGGAGAGAGCTTGAAGAGTTAAATAAGGTATTGGCTCACCTAAAGAGAATGGGGAGGGTGGAGTTATGTTTTGGAAGGCAAGGGTGAGAACGAGCTGGGGTCAGGGTTCACACTGACAAATGGCTTTATTTGGCCGGCTCGTCGCGGCCCCTCCTCAACTTATCGCCGCCGCCATCCTCATCTACTTCCCCGCAAGGCCAATGCGTTAGTTCCATGGCTTTAGGCGCTATCTCCAACCACTGTTAAACTCTCTCAGTGCCACCTGCTTGGTGTAGTACTTAAATACCAAAATATACAGGATAACAGAAAAAAGTTTTCAATACTTTGAGAGGTGGTAGTACCAAAAAAAACAAGAAAAAAAGTCCAATTAACCTTGGTGCGGAAACGCATACCTTCTGCAACCCGCAGTACACTTTCATAACTCAGAAAGTATACGTTTCTTTTTAGTTTTTCTGGGTACTAAAACCTATCAAAGTATTGTATATGTATCTATTAATAAAATTTGCCACCCGCGAAAAAATTCTGTCACCTTATTTTTTCTTTTATAGACATGCGTTTTTTTTTCTCGTGCAATATTTGTTTGTAACTAAACAATTGATTAATAATTTTAATTATTCCTGGTGAATGATATTCACGAATTCGTTCTTGCGATTGACATGACATAAACACACTTAGCCAAAGTCTAAAACTCAATATCAAATTATCAGTATATAAAAGTATAGTGATATATTTCTACATTTTGATTTATCGCCTAGGCCACCCCTTCCACCGGTTTTATTTGCCTACTTGCAACTATCTCTCGATCATATAAGTGTGACCAAGAATATTAATACCAATTTTTAGCGAGAGGATAGCGCCCTCTATGAATGAAAGATTTTAAAGTAATCTCAGAATTCGCTTCCAGGCAATTGCCGTTAGAATTTGAAGTGAAGAAGTAATCATTAAATTATATGTATGAAGCGTAAATAACATGAAAATTAGGGTCCTCTAGCGATAAAGTAAGAAAAAATTGCCTTGAAAGCCCACTTTATCTAGAAAGATGAAGAGTTCTTCGACGCTCAAAAGAAGGAGTATTAAATTCTAGTGCTTTTTTTCAACATTGCATGACACAATTTGTGTTTACTTTTACCGATAACGACAGGTTTGTGATGAATAAAAAATATCATGAATAATGATAGTTCTCACTGAGATGCTATAACGTAGGATGCATTATAAGGAGTCAGAAATATCTTATAAGCTCCATACAAATTTAAGCGTGACACCGAGGAATCGATATTATATGAATAGTCATCAAGAGGACTAACCGACCACCGTGCTGTGTTAGAGACTTGCGGACCAATGATGAAGTCGCATACTCAACATTTTTTACACACAATCAAACAAAAGGATCAGGCTTACCGCTACATCACCAGTCACACTACACGGAATGAGGATTTTTTACACAAAAATTCTTACCAGGCTGCTAGAATCTTTGCAGTTCCTGAAGATACCATTGGTAAATTTTACACACCATGCTGATTACCTTGCCATGCAAGCTGAATTATAAGACCAGCCTGATAACGGAGTGTGGAAATGTTGGTAGATAGTTAACAAATATTTGGTGTGAAAAGCTTGAAACAAAAATAATTGAAGAGTGGTTTTAGACCGTTATTATCGATTTATTTAAAAAAAAATACGAGGGACAAACAACCTTAAAAGATCAGATCCATCCAAATGCAGCCAATTTCATTCGATTTGTTCCCTCATTTTTATTATCAATTATCTCAATCCTCTCAACAAAGGCGCTATTTCACACCATGCTTTTATTACCAAGAATACATACCGCAACATTTTTGTTGAAAGTATTAGTGACCTCCTTCCTAAAATCATGTCACAGTGTGTCCTGCTATAGTTTTTTTTTACATTTTCAGGTTCATGAGCAAGCCTTTCATCGAACAGCTACTTCAAAGGAAAAAGTCAATTGAAGGGACTTCCACTGACAGCAAAGCAGATGTCACTTCCACATTTTCCATTTCCCGAACATGAAAACATTCAATTCCAATAAATTGAGATTCAATTATTAGCATGAACAAGCAACAACAGCTCTGACTGACTGGAATATTTTTGCTTTAGAAAACTCCTAATAGCTCAGGAATTGAAAACCTTCCGATTGCCCTGGCAAAGTATGACTCTGCTTAAACAAAAGGTAGCCTTATTCCGAATAAAGCCTTCTTTGAAAACAATATAGCCCAACATAAAGCCTATCTTGCATGTGAATGCATTTTAGAGGTCACAGACCATGCGATTTAGCCTATCAGCATGATTATTTATCTATCATACCTGTATTGTTTGCCTGATCGTAATCTGATCGCATCAAAGTAATTTTATGATGCATTAAACATAGTAATTTTACTGCAGTTTCTTGAGAAAATTAAAAGACAAGAAAATTCAGTCCGGCCAAATTGAAGCTAACATATGAACCCGATTCACATGTTCCAAGCCTTACTCCAGGGCTACATTACAGATAAAACGGTTATGTAAGGGCATTGAATATCATCTAAAAGGTGAAAACACAATCATTGCCCAGAGAATCAAGCAACGGATCATTTGCCTTCCGGGCAAACACGTGCAAATCGCTGTGTCGAGGTCCCTTAATTTCAATGGAAAATTTAACTCTCAAGTATTACTTATCTCCTGCATTCTTATCATCAAAAGATCAACTTTGTTAGCAGAAAATTTTAACGAGGCAATATTACACAGCCAGTTCAATGATGTTTCCATTCTCTTCCCACAAAACCTCAGAGCACATATTAGCAGCCGGATTTCATTCTTGGCTTCAATGAAAACTCTGGTGATAGAATTTATAAAATAATTTTTGCGAATGATGATGTGAAGGCTAAGGTAAATACGGAAGTCTATATATAAGAGAATTCAAAATATTGCTAAAAGGAAATATTGTTAAAGTACTCCGTGGATGAAACGGTTGATTTGATAACAAATGGGGTAGTCGAATCATCAATTATCCCTTCCAAGATCATCGCATACATTCGAAAAGGAAGAATATAAATAAGGCAAAATATTACTTGCTGAAGTGATGTAGCCACGAAGTTTAAATCAAATAACGTTCAAAGCTTTGAAAATCTGTTTTTTCACCCTCATAATGACGCTGGCCGATAAATTTGCTTCTCTTTCTATTTACAAAAGTGTCACGAGACGAAATATTGGATTTAAGACATTAGGTAGTTTTTCAAAATGATTATAATGCTGCAACTTAAATATTGAATTATTGAAAAAAATTAGATAAATTAATTATTAAGGAATTATTCTCGGGATCTACACCAAGTTGATTCAGTTGGATTGGCCGAAGTTTAGGAAAACGACTTGTCTTCCATTGTCTAGGCGTGTTACTCTCTGAATTTCAGAATTCACACTGATTTCAGTTCAGATTTATTGCTAGGTTGAGGGTAAAATGAAAAGTTGGGTACTCACCGTTCGGTTTCCAAGGTTTTTGACTCTACAGTTGAGGTGTGCTGTTCGACCAACGAGCTCTGTCAAATTGCTCGGGACGGAAGTGTCGAAGTAAGGTCCTGTGCCCGGCGTCGGAAGTTCCTGCAAAAACTCCGTGCGGAACCTTCTCGAGCCGTAGAGGGAGCCCACACCTGCATTAGGAAGAAAATATTTAAGGTTAGCGAACAGGGATGGACAAAATTTCACACAGAACGACGCATGCAAGTTATGAGATTTCACATAGTAGATTTTAGCGGTCCCAAATCACCAAGTAAAACCTAAAATGTGAATTATGAGCTTCTTAAATCTGGGAATAAGTAAAAAATCAGAAAAAAAACGCTTAGTGGTCTTCGAAAACAAGATTCCAGGCCCTCTTCTTACCCCATTGTCCGATTAAGGCACCTTTATGATACGAAAATGCAGAGAAATGAGTGTCCTCTCCCAGATACCGACATTGCAGAAATTAAAAGCAGAAGATTAAGATGGCCTGGCCACATAAACAGGAAGGATTTAGACTCCATTGAGGATGGTAGCAAAAAATATTCCACGAGGTGGACGACCACTGGGGCGCCCATAGACTACATTGGGGAGATATACAGAGGCTCAGGGTTACACCGTAGCTGATGCTAGATAAAAATAGATGGTGAACAGCTATTGACGAGACCACAGGTCTTTTGGGGTTTGAGTGACTATAGAAAGATAGATAGATTTTAGCAGGAAAGGGTATGAGCTTCACTTATTTGTTAAAAACGCTTTGTAATAACTTTAAGCGTAAAACTAAGCATTTTTAACGTCACTCTTGAGAGAAAAGTCGAGGTAGGAGATAATCAAAGAACACCTGACGTTGACTCGGGATGTAAGAGTTTGAACCACGGTTGAGGAAAAGGATTTTTTCTTCCTGGAAATATCACATTAGAGTTATATCGTGCGCTTCGTAACGGCACTCCGTTAGCTAGTCCGTGGTCATATCCTTGAATAAGATATTGAGACGCTTTAGTCTGTGAAATGAGGTGTCTGGGGTGGTTGCATGCATTAATAATTTTTTTTGGCGTGACTTTTTTCCATCACGTTTTTCGTCGTGCTGACGTTCCACTCACATTAATAAGTATTATTTCGACTTAACATTTGCCAATTTATGCATTTCACTTAAAATACGTCGACAATCGATACAAATAGATAGCTTCCTCGAAGTTAGATGTAATCAATAGTTCATAAATGGATACACAAAATAATCTCTGCTTTCATCGTACGACGCCCTCTATATTAGTTTTTAAACCTCAAAATAAGTGTAATAAAGGTTATTTACTGAGTTCTTTTACCATAGGGTAGGTATCAATGAAAAAAGCAATTAGGTTTGTTAAATTTTACAAATTTTATAAAATTGTTTTGCCATAGAAAAGTTTCTTCAAAAGCTAAAATGCTAACTTAATTCGAACTAGCAACACAAATATAGCATTTCTCATTTATTTCAGATACTTGGAATAATTTAACTGCTTAAAACGTTCTTAATAGAAGGAATGGTGAAAGTAGCCTCTAGTTCACGTCGAGCTAAAATTCAGCGCAAAGGGCTTCAAATCCGTGGGTAATGTTTGTAATAGGATAGGATAGCCTTGGAAGCAGAGTTAGCCAATGCATTTAAATTCTCAAGCAACCAAACTGAAGTATCTTTTTACCTTTAAACTCAACGCTCGCGTAAAAATTTTCTAGAGCATCCTTTTCATAAAGTCTTTTAAATGCTTATAACTTTTAAAGGGAACGTTAAATATATGATCTTGAAAAGAATTTTAGTTGCAAAACATGAAGTACAACCAATATAAATCGGGTATTAAAGTCACGTTCATTATGGACGTTAAAATAGCAAATCGCGTTACGGCCACCAATGTTGGATTGAAAAGAATAATGGTAAATAGAAAAAGACACGAACGATCAAGTGAACGATCGAGGTTATTTTACTAGCATTCGATGAAGAAAAAGAGAACAATGCCATGCGCTGGAAAAGGCCCGAATTTTCATTCCGTCGAAATTCAACGGGAAAGACCTTCATCACGAGACACGAAAGGAGGAGGTTTGAGGCATTTCCACGACTCGTAATCGTTACGAATCGCCGGGGCTAAACAAAATCAACTCTGGCGGTTTGCTGAAAAAAAAAACTACACCGTTCCCTTCATTTTCTTTTCTTCCCCTTCTTTTCCTTTCAATACGGAATCGTTCGTAGTTTGACCTGGAGAATGGCAACTGGAGAAAAAAAAACCGTCCATTATTCTCATGGGGAAAGCGTGCTTCTTTGTTTCATCAATTTTTTTGAAAATGTTCTTTTTATTAATTTTCTATTTTTTAACAAATTTTTCATTTATTTCTCTCTCATTCCCTTCCTAAGTTCCCACATGGACCTTCATACAAAAAAAAACATTCCAGCAGGATGAATATACACATAGGTAGGTGCGGAGCGAGTGATATGAGCCCGAATCAAGGGCGATCAATCTACCGTGGGTATAGAGATGGAGAGATATAGGGACAAAGGGGTAGGGGGTATGGGGAGAAAAATACATGGAGACCTTTTTGAGGGAAGGAGAGAGGAGGGAAAATTGTGTTGCGTTGAAACGGTGTCGAGGCTGCATCCGAACGTCCCAGGAGAGGATGCTGGCTTGGCTGTTGGATGCAATCGGACGTGCTCTCAATCGAAGGGTGAGCGATGGTGAAGTATTGACGGGAGATGCGAGGATGGGACGAAGTCCGTGTCAAGATATCTAGTGTACGTGTGGTGGTCTCCGTGGCGTCGTGTCAACGAGCTGACGGCAGCTTCCCGGGTGATTGCAAGGAACCCTCACCAAATTGAAGGGGGGACGTTGTTTAATGACAAAAAATGAGCATCGAAACAAAATGTTTGGTGCTTTCTCCATGCAGCAATTGCCTCTCTTGAAATTCAACATATTTTTTCTACGATTCTGCTTTTTTTTGCTTTTTAGTTTTATTTTTAAAAATTGAAGAAAATTGTACTAGTACTTTTTGAGAGTGCATGACACTAGTTCCATTCAGGTTATTACTTAATTCTTTTTGCCTGCTTTTATCTAAAAAATTCAGACCACGAGGGTGCGTCTATTCCTAGGCATGATGATTATTGCTTGGCATAATAAAATAATCATCCATTCGTTTCTTAGAAAATGACTTTAAGTTTGTTCTAATACACCGTTAGTCTTACCGCACCAAATGGAAGAACGTAGAACGGAAATTGAGAAAATGTAAAGATTCAGACTGCTAGAGCGTACAGTTGCCAAAGATAGTGTAATAAGATTATTATAGTAAAATAATGTTCTTATACATGTTTTTTTTAGAAAAACACATCACGCATTTAATTCCACTTCTGAGTTCCCATGTGAGTATATTTTTTCCGACAAATTATTATTTGTAAGTTATTTTCCGATGTAAATTAATACACATTTTGACCTATTCTTTTGAATTAAATGACTATGGGAAGGTTAGTACTAGATGGCAATTATGAGTGGTACTTTCATGGCATCTGGGAGAGTAAATAGTTTAGTAAGATGAAACACAATTTTCCATACTTAAGAGTTAATGGGACAGTTAAATATATTGGTGCTAAGTGTGACGTTTGTAGAAACACCCTCTATGGCACCGTATCAACGAGCTGATGGATTGACTAAACTATAGTTCATGTAGTGATTTGTGTAGTCTAGTAATACATGCAGGGATTCATGTAGTGATTGCCTTTCTATGAGGTGCAACATATTTTTGCTCTACCTGATATACTGCGCTTTTTTGCTGCAATTACAGAATATAAATTTTTTGCAATCATCAAAGAAGCTCGAGGTCTTTTCCAGAATGCATGGTAACATTTTCGAAACATTTTTTGGTAGACGAGTTGTATACCGAATTATCAAATTATGACCTCAACTAATTGGTTTCTGGCTGTATGTTTACTTGTAGTATAGTTAAGAAACATATTCAAAACATATTTTTAGCTTCCTTTTGAAACTGACAAGGAAACTATTTTCATCAAATTCGTGGTAATAAAAAACTCACAAGCTTTAATACACTTTATGTTTATATAAAGAAGGGTAGAAGTAAGTAATGCATTCAAGCCGTTGAAGTCAGATTGAAACAGGCATAGCAGAATCAAGGAAACAGTAAAAGTTCTGAGGATGATTTTTAGCAGTTATTTGAAAATTCCACTCATTCCTAGCTCTTACGATTGATCTCATTTTACTATCTGTTCATCTATAAAATATATCATACAATTACTTCAAAAATATCACTCCTTCTGACTCTTAATAAAACCTCTATGCCTTCATTGTGTACATAAAATCGAGTTTTCAGTTCCTGTTAGAATTGAAGTACACCTAATGTTTTATGCATATAACTCACCTCTCCCAGTCGCCTTAACCTTTATTCAGGCGTGTTTCCTTTTGAGGTTTTCGTGGGTCCCCACTGTTCACCCTGCCTCAAAACACAACGCCAGCTCTTGACTCCGTGAAAATATGCGTGTATGCAAATGTCTATACACTAATCTCTGGTGTTAATTTTCCTGGAATTGCGTTGAGAGAATATACAGTGTGTTTCAGGAGGAATCTGCAATACTTCAGGAGGTGCTAGTGGAGAAAATTTCAGTCCTTCAAACATTAGACTGCGGGAACGTATTTAAACTTTTTATACCATACCTAGGGAAATTTTTTTTTTAAGTTTGATCATAGCTTGACAACGTACTTCAGTTTTACAAAATTTTTATTGCTTACCGGGTAGAGCCCAAATGTACTTTCCCTCACTCTGGGGATAGATAATGTGCAGTCTAAGGGTTTTACATGGGGTAGCAACTCCTTAGTTACTGAGCTATGGCAGCGGAAACATATTTTTTTGGATGAACTTTACAGATACCATGAAAACGGTTTGTCTTGGGTTCTCAGCCTTTGCAACATCTTATTATTTAATTATTATTCAATAGGATGAATTTTTAAAGACATTAAATAATTAAGGTTGGACGAAAATTTGTGATTATATTGGTCTGAAACAATTAATCTTTGATTTTAATTAAATCAGATATCTGAGCGAGTATAAACAATGTGATTCCGTAATCTCACCCATTTTTAATTAAAATTTTTCAGACAATAAAAATCGCACATTTTTGACCAACCTCATTTACTTAATTTTCTTAAAATCCAGAGTATTAAAAATGCCGGAAAGGCTTGAAACCAAAGAAAAACCGTTTTAATGGTAACAGTGGAGTTCATTCAAAAGATTGTTTGCGTTGCCGTAGCTCAGTAAGAAAGGATTTGCGACCCCATGTTTATGGAAAAAATGCTTGTAAGTGTATTTCCTACCACCTCCTGAAGTATTGCACATTCCTCTTGAAACACCCTGTATACACATATAGCTTCGGAGGGTGGGAGTATGAACGCAACAAATAAAAGTGTGTTAGTAAAACTTCTGTGGAAAATTGCTAGCAATAAGTGATTGTTTATCTCCCTTCATCTTTACAATATCCCATTAATGTGAGTCAACAACCATTTATTCTTACTGGGTTTCCGCTGATTGATAGAAATGAAAAACATATCAATGAATTTGGTTTGCCTTATCTCCTTTAGATAAGCTGTTTTTCTTCACTCGTGGCCAATTATAAATGTCCAGGTTTCTTTACTATCAACGGATAATTCCATCAGTTGTTTTGCTAAAGGAAAACCTACACAGACCCAGAATAATAATCAGGTCATTCCAACTTTGATTAAATTAATCACATTCAATTGCTCTCTCTCTCGTACAAGGTATGCTATTAATCAGTATTTCCCCGGAGAAATGGACAAGGAAATATTATTCAAGAGTCTTTCAATGCTGGATCACGATTCCTCCGCTTACGGAATGCATTTGGGCGAACTGTATTCTCAGAAGTGTTAATTAAGAGCAAATACACTTGCAAACGATCAAAGCAACATTCAATTACCATGAAAATCGTTTTCGCCAAAATATTGATAATACTAATGGATTTCCGTTGTTGATAGAATTTAGTTTTAAACTAATGCAACTCACAACTCACCCTAATTGCGACTTACTGCTTCACATGGGTTATATGAACTAAGAATTGTAGTCCGTTGCATATTAATATATGCAGCGATGTAGAGTATTGATGGAGACCCCTGGATGCACAGAATAAATATGGTGAAACATGCGTGAGGGGCAAGAGTAAGGAACGAAGGGGAGCGTGACGAGAATGGCCAACATAAAAAGCCTCACAAGTCATGGTACTAAAAATTCACTACCGGATCAGTTTAAAAACCTCAGAGTTAGGGCACCCGTTCTTCCTCAAGCTTGGAAACAGAGAATAAGATTCTCCTTAACCCATTTTCGGCCAGAAAACTTTCCGCTTACGATTTTGAAGGAATTTATGTTATTTGCTCTTACATTCTTCTTTTATAATCCATTGAAATTTTTTGATGATATACCAACTTTTCAATCAAGTTGATGAATTCAATTTCTTCTCTATAACCCTTAGCTATATCGCTAGTCTAGTTGGTAACGAGGTCAGAATCTAATTTTGTTAATTTTCTACTTGTGACATTGAATGAAAGAATGAATATTTGTGGAAAGCATATTTTTAAAACGCTATATAATCTTTGCAATGCATTTTTATAATATATCTTTAAGATATTTGCATGTTATTTGTTGACAGTAGGTGTTTATATTGAATACCCTGTTCATCAGTGGGTAGCGGAGAGTCATATCTTACTCATAGTGGGAGTGTTGGCAGCATCCACTGCGCAGTGCCACGATCTTTTGCGGGAGCTATAGTCTGCCATCGTCTTCAAGGTGATAAAACAGCTAGAAAATTCTCCGGTTACTTAAAGAGGTCAGTCAAGAGAAAAACATGGTCAGTTGGGCTCTGATTGTTCCGTTTTCCGACAAGTTCGTTACCTCTATCTTACGAGTTTTTTTTACGCGGCAGCTCAAAATTCCATTTGATACTCGAGTGAAGAAAATTGAAATCCATTTTTGCCGCAGTTGGCTTTGGAGCGTTAAGAAAAAAAAGTAGAGAGGATCGCGCGTGGCGGAAATGATGTTAGGGTGCGCACAGCGCTATGCGTTTCGAATCGATTTTCTCTCGCAACTTGGATCGAAGGCCGCTTCCTCTCCACAGCCAAGTCTCGTGCTAATCGTATTTCCCGCCTGTGATTCAAGTCTGCGGAACCGTGAGCGCGCGGAACGAACGCATGAGCGAGATTTGTGGTTACACCGTGAAGGTAGTAGGATTGGCGAACGCCATGCTTGGCATCAAGGGTACTCGGGGGAAAAATTGAATCATCTGCAGAGTTATTGCCACCTAGATGGAGTCCTAGATACGAATAAACAAAATAAATGCTCGATATGCGCATCGTGAAAAACGGCGGAATGAAAATGGAATTGATTTGTGCGGCAAGTCTCTCGTCAACTAAAATCCTAACGAATTTTTGTATGTTACTCTTATTGTTAGGGTTACTTGGTCGCGGAAGCTTTAAATAAAGCTTTCCTATTTTCCCGCTAGGTGCATAAATAGATTCAGCTTTTGAGTTAAACTACAAAGTGTGATTGATGGTTTTATCTTAGTTTGTTCATGTAGCATACTTTCGCCGTTTTCAATAGTTGAAGATTCCAGCTTTCTTCAAATCTCATTCTTTCACTTTTCATAAAAAAATGAGGTGGATGGCTTAGAGAGTTAAAAAACGTCGTATTTAAAACAATTTGGAGCACTTTCCTTTTGTTTGCAATGACGCTATCGGTGGCTATCAATCTCTACTAACTCTTAAACTACAATGGAATTATAATAACTTATAATGAATTATGATTCTTATATTAAATCATTTTATTTAATCCGAAATTAACACTGTCTCCCATGATATGATTATTTCATAATCACAAGAAGCCAGTTGATGCAGAAATAATGTTTTTTTTAACTCGCAAACCATTTTCCTTAGTAATTCAGGTATTTTTGAGACTTATTACATATAGACAGAATTAATTACAAATTTCACTGCATGCCTCTCTGACTTGATTAGTGTTGCTTAAGTCATGTCCAATTGGAAATTGCAAAATGGAATGAAACTGATCATATAATTAAGGTGCCATTAATTTCACCCGTGGGGTTTTGAGGGTTTTGCTTTTATCGCTTTCGTCTACAAGCAACAATTTCTATTTAATGCTATATTTTATTGCCCTATGTGGTTTTCTACTCCATCTGATCCATCACCCTGAAGACAATTTCTAGTTATACCATTATGTAAGGGTTATTATTAGCTAAAGTACTTCTGGTTGACTGCATGTGAATTTAACTTCACGCAAACTCTAAATTGCTCAGCAATAGACACCGTTGCCTGGAATACGTTACATATGCAACTACGGCAGGTAATATTTTCACTACATGTAGCGATTATTGGTTATTGTTTATATTTGTGATTGTAGTGGATAGTTGGTAAAAATTTCAACTCAAGTATCGTGTTCGCGATAATGTATACTTTCGACGCATTTCAGTATATCCAGGAATTCTCATGAATATGCTACTGCATCGTTTTTTTTGTGAATAGAGGTCTGGATCCAGCATCATGCTGTTATATCCCGATTTATTTAGCTGATTAAATTTTCACACTCTTTTTGATGCGTGTCTATTGTTTTGACCGATTGCATTCCCGATCTATGCATCCTCTTTGTTTGATGCCTGGCTATTCTTCATTCCGACCTTATTCAGTCTTATTCTCCTTTATTAGTAAATACGTAAGTCTCTGGAACTTTCCACTATGACCGCACTGTGCTGATTTTGCTAAACTAGTTATCTAGCAATATCTTTATGCATACTTTATCTAGCGATTCGATCGATGGATTTTTCTTCCTCACAGGAAAATCCACTAGGATCGCTAGAACATTAATTGCTTATGCTTGGTTTCGATAATAGTAGGGCCCCCTTCGCTTCTATAGCGTTGGGGTGTTTTTCCCTCGTCCCGTCCCTTCCGTACCTATCCCTTCCCAGATGCGTCGGCGGGCCCCCATCGCGGCGGCGCCTCTATCCTTTTTCCTTCCCTTTCTTTCCCTCCCCGGTTGTCTGGGCGTTTAAGCCACTGGCTTGGTTCCCGGCCCCGGTGCGATGTATCCTTCGAAGGGTTCACTAGAACTCTCAAACTCTTTTGTGCTGGTTTTGCTGATATTCGAGAATGCATTTCTGCTAATAGGTGCGTGTGCGCTTTTCAGGAAAGGATGGCGCACCAGTGGAAAGTTCTAGAACGCACGGAGGGGGAGCGATCGGATGCCGCGATGCCTTAAAAACTGCACGCATCATTCAGTTGAGGTCATTTTCGTCAAGAGTTGTAGTAGATGTAGCGGGCTCCCGAAGGTCCGTGGAAGGGAAGCTCTACGATTTACCTTGAGAAACCGAGGGAGGAGATCACTCTTACCCAAGGATCAACCGACTCATATATACTCCTAGCGGCAAACTCCGTATTATTCATTTCTCATCCAAACCGCCCCTGCGAGAGGACCACCTTCGTAGTCAGGAAACCCTCAGGGTCAGTCAAAGATCCTAGTCTGATCTGCCCCTTATCCAGCTGTCAAAGAAAGGACACGACAATACTATGAAAACTGGGTGCTACCTACCACGCGTCGTCAGGCGTGAAGGTTCTCTCATCGTCTATGTTGGCTACGGTTGGTGGAGTGATCGTTTTTTAAATTTATGCCTGGAAAGAAACCAACATGTACCTTCTTTGTCTCATTCGAACTCATTTGGAGTGCATATCGAGAATGAAATCAAGTCGCGGCTTACAAATCCTGGGAAATATGCTTCGCGTCGCATTATGTATCTCCCGTCACCTAGTTTCCTTAACACTGTGAAGAAAGCCTTTATGAGTGTTTTTAGTGATTGCAGAATATTGATTATTTTAGTAATCAAGCCATATGCTTAAGTTAACAGCGTGCAGTCCGGCAAACACTTTTGAGGAAAGTTATCCAGTTTCCGGTGTTTCCTTGTTCGGTGTTTTTAGCTTTAGTTTAGTCTAGAGTAGGTTTAAGGATTGAGGATATCTGATGAAATTTAAAAAGATTCCATTAAAATACAGCCAAAGGTACATTATGTCGAAATCGACGAGGATACGACAAGCAATGCATGTGAGGTGCATTGCTTTCAGAAACAATCTTTTAAAACAAGCATGCTCACGAAAATGAAAATCGGTTGAATCATCGTTACCTAAGAGTTTTGAATCATTTTGTATGCATTTGAAAATTTTGTTGCTTTGACTATCACCGCCTGCTGCGCGGTACTGAAACTGCAAACGCGTTAAAATATAATTGTAGTGACCGTGCCCTAGCCTCGTAGGTCCACCCAAGTAGAACTTGTGGCTATATTTAACCCTCCGCTACTCGCGTGGCGTCTGCTGGACGCCAACCAATATGTTTTTGTTTTTCTTCGGCCAAAGTGTGCGTATAATAGTTTCTCCTTCTAGGTACCTTACTCTTTTCGAATTGTCTGCCATTCAGTTAAATCATATCAGATAAATTTATAGCAGGGTGCCAGGCAAGGGTTTTTGAAATGTATTTGAGTCTGTCAGACGCCACGCGACTAGATTCGTTACAATTTAATAAATATTTTATTTTCAATCAATGCTCATTTCTTATATTTTATAATTGTTATTTAATGCTATTATTAATTATGATTATCTTTAATTTGTTGTAAATAAAAATGCAATTTTTTTCTCTTATTTATTTATGTGGTTTAAGCTCGCGTTTTTGTTTACTGCGGGAATATATCAAGGAATTACTGCTCTCGATTTCACCGGAGACAATCATTCGAAGGTCGTATTTCAGCCACCCATCCATTGTGGGTTTTTTGTGTGCAACTTAATTGCACAGCAATTGATTGCAATCTGGGGAGCGGCACGCCACGGCCTGCTGTTTCGGCATATGCCCAGCTGCTTTTTTTTCTATCCGCGTAGGTCCAACGCTTGTCTTTTCGTCGAGTCTCAATTATAACGTATCTTACCCTAGTCTATTCAGCACTGTGGATAGGCGCCGCGTCGCGAAACCATATCGGTGACGACTTTGCTTTCTTTTGAATTCGGCATATGCCCTGCTAATTTGTTTTCTATCTGCGTAGGTCCAACGCTTGCCTTTTCGTCGAGTCTCAATTTTAACGTATCTTATCAATGTCTATTCAGCACAGTGTGATAGACGCCGCCTCTAAAACCATTTCGGTGACGACTTTGTTTTCTTTTCAATCTGCAACCTTAGAGAAACTCTCCAACATATCTATGACAAGTTATCTTTTTCTTATCTATTTCTCGCAGCCGCAGAGATGCCACGTCGGGTCCCCACATATTGCGCTAATTTACTAACTTGTTTTCTTTTGGATATACAAATGTGCAACTCTTGTAGTTCCTCCGTATAAATACCCAAGTATCCCGCTATCGACCACTCATTCTTTGTCCGTTGGTGTATTGGTGCGTCAGAAAGGAACTTGTGACTGCAAGGAGCCCCTGAATTTTATCAGTAAAACGTGCGAGTAATTCCAGAGTGGTGCAGTGGAACAAGCTACACTTCATAGTGTTTCATTGTTCGAAAGTGTAAGTTTTATATTCCTTTATATTTATGCATATACATTTATGAAATTAATCACGCTGTAGATGGTTGTTCCCTATTATGATGTATCTCTTCTGGATTTACTTACGTCCCTTAGATGGAGAGAAAAAAACAGCTAAACCTAATGCGTGAGGAAGATCGTAGCTATCTGCAGCGTCTTCTGATGGAATCATCAGATTCAGAATTGTCTGCAGTAGATGATGAGAGCGAAGGTGAAGAAGATTCCTTAGAGGAACAATTGCAAAACACGGATACGGAGCAAGAAATTACTAGTGAGGAAGAAAGTGACCGAGAGGATGAAGAATCAGGTAAAGAATTTGTTTTTGGGAAAGACAAAACTACGAAGTGGGCTTTGCAAATACCAGTGGTGACTGTAAGGACTCGTCGTCATAATATTGTAAACCTGAATTCACGTGTGAAAGAAAGTGCTACAACCGCTAAGACTGTACTCGAGTGTTGGAGATGTTTTTTTACCGACAGTCTGCTTGCTATTATTTTGGAAAACACTAATAAATTCATTGAATCCCAAAAAGATCGTTACGATAGGGAAAGAGATTGTAAATTTACCGATTTGAGTGAACTGAAAGCTTTCTTTGGATTACTGTATATGGCAGGTTTCCTTAGAAATAGTAAGCTAAATACAAGTGATTTGTGGTCTACAGATGGAACTGGTGTTGAATTTTTTCGATTGGTGATGTCTCGTAAGCGCTTCCACTTTATTTTACAAAGCCTTCGGTTTGATGACAAAGCAACTAGAAGCGATAGGAAGCTATTAGATAAGCTTGCACCTGTTAGAGAGGTTTTTGATATATTTGTTCAAAATTGCCGTGAAAGTTATTCTTTGGGAGAATACGTAACTATTGATGAAATGCTATCAAAATTCAGAGGAAGATGTGCATTTAGGCAATACATCCCGAGTAAACCAGGAAAATATGGAATTAAGATATTTTCTCTAGCAGATTCTAAAACATTTTACACAGGGAACTTAGAAGTATACGTTGGGAAGCAGCCGGAAGGCCCATTTTACGTTAGTAACAGTGCCAATGATGTTGTAAAAAGGTTGGTTAGACCGATTGCTCACAGTGGTCGCAATATAACCGCCGATAATTGGTTTACCAGTTATGAGCTAGTTTTAGACCTACTCAAAGCTAACCTTACGTATGTAGGAACAGTAAGGAAGAATAAACGGCAGCTTCCACCCAGTTTTACATCCCCTGTCGGTCGAGAACCATTTACAACTCGTTTTGGATTTGATAGGCATTGCACATTGGTATCATACATACCAAAGCGACGAAAAAATGTAATTTTAATATCTTCAATGCATCATGATTCCACAATCGATGAAACAACAGGGAATTCGAATAAGCCAGAGATCGTGACATTTTACAATGCAACTAAATCTGGCGTTGATGTAGTTGATAAATTATGCGCGACTTACTCAGTAGCAAGAAACACCAAAAGGTGGCCGATGACTATATTTTATACCATGCTCAATGTGGCAGCAATAAATGCTCAGGTTATTTACCTTGTAAACAACAAAGAGAGTTCTCATGCAATTTTGAAAAGAAGGCATTTTATCAAAGTCCTTGCGCAAGAACTAACTAAAGAGCACCTGCAAAAACGTAGTCACGTGGTAAATTTACCGAGGGAATTGAGAAAAAGAACTTTAGCCATTAGTGAGAAAGACAAAGAAACTGAACATAATGAGTCAAGTACTTGCAGTTCCAAAAGTATTCGTAGGAAATCGGAGGAAAAAACGAAGGAGAAAAAAGAGAATTCTAGAAAGAGATGTTACATTTGCGACAGAAAAAAAAATCGAATGACAAAATATAGGTGCATTTCCTGTGATCATTATATATGTTTAGAGCATTCTGAATACGTTTGTATTGTTTGCAAGGATAAAAATATGTAATTGTTGCTGTGATGTGGTTTAATTGAGAGCAATGTATCAAAAATGTGCTTAGTTACTAAAAGATGGTTAAAATGTCTTAAATAAGTTAAAAACTATTGTATTTACAATGTTATAACTTGTAAAGGAGCAAATAAATAACATAAAAGTAGTGTGTTGCATTTAATTTTAATATTAACTATTATATTATAATGTACACTATTGGCGTCTAGCAGACGCCACGCGAGCATATTTGTCCCAAAATTTGACGCGAGTGCGGAAGGGTTAATACCTTATTTTTTTAATATTATCTAAATTAAATAAATGCTCTTTTTATCTTGCATGGGTATCCATTTTTAATGTCCTTTCCGGACAGTGGCTTTTGTTAACAGTATCAAGAGTGACGGAATAATCTTATATTAATGATTGTAAAGTTTCATGGAAATATTTGTGCGCTTTCGTACTTTTTTCTTCGCATTTATCTTTCCTATGATTAAGTTAATTGAGTAATTTTCTAATTAATTTGAAAAGAATTTCAGAGTTCACATTTCACTAATCTACTCTGAGACTCGGAGACTGTGTGCTAGGCTTACTTTGGATATAGAATTACGGCCAAAGCGACAGTAAAGACTCTTACAGAGCGACGCTAACAGCATTCTAGAATATATTTATGTTTCTAGGACTGACAGAAACAAACAATTGAGTTTGATGTTTATGCCGACTGGATGAATATAGGAATTCGTTTTCCCCTCTATCCATAAAAAAATGAACAAATGCCAGGTGGATCACAGAAGTTAACCAATCCTTTTTTTTATTTTTGTAAGTTTCATGTGTTATATTGCTTATTTTCTATTCAAAAGAACTTTGCTGTGCGTTGTTGGTAAAATGAGAGATGAAATGTGTAATAAAGAGGGGCAGTGCCAAATTGATTTGAAGGACGTTTGCATTATTTGAGGGATCCTAACGTCATAAAACATGATGGAATGTCCTTAATTTTGAAATTTCATGATACTTCTCCAATTACAATGTTCGCTTCCCCTTAAAATAGGCTTTATTTAACCGCTGGTTTCGTAGCACCTCTGCCGTATATCTAACGGGTTATCTCCCGGGGTTGTAAGCGAGTGTATAAATCTGTTTGGCCTACGCATTATATTTTACAACCTGATTCTGCGAGTTGAAAATATAGAATGTCTCGTCAAGATATTCTCACACCCATTTCTTTCATTTTAACATCAGTGAACTTTCCCAACTTCACTTACCTCTATTATTTTTTTGTAATTTTTCTCCTATTCGCTTGAGCGTTCTTTATCATTACGCAGCCGGGACAAAGAACAAAAATCCTCCGTCAAAAGAGCTCAGTCGAGCGCGAAATTGCTTTTTGAAGGTAAAATTGACCAGACATGGACACGACGAAGTATTGAACTGCCCATACCCTCAACCAGCAGCTGAACAGAAAAAGATCAGCTCCACAGTATGGTATCTTAGCTAGGTAACGAGAGTTTCTCTTTCCCTAGTTGTTGAAAAATAATTTCTGCATGCCTTAGAACTATTGTTTTTGGCATATCTGACATGGATTTAGAACAGTAAGTGACGACGTATTCGTCTGCAGTGTAACTCTACGGACGTAGACTATAAAATAACGCTGATCAGAAAAAGATACAAGTGCTCGATCTTGGTGTATGAGATACGTCGTAAAGATCAAATAAAATTTCTAGCGGGGAAAGGAGGACGTGTACGGAAAGATATTAAACAAAGGATCAGTGCGGCTTCATACGCTGACCAACTATCAGTTAAATGGCTAAATGGTAAGGCACGAATCGCATGTGATATGCTGTAAAGTCGTTTCTTGTCCAATTCCATTTTAATTTAATTTACTTGACATATTTTATTTAATTTCTTTCGTTATTTGCGTTTTTGATTGCATTAATTCATAATTTAATGTCTTTTTGCTAGGCTGATGTTTTAGATTTTTTATTGTGGCTTTAAAAGAACTTTGCTAGGTGCTGTTGGTAAAATGAGAGTTTAAGAGTTTTCGGTAGAAAAATCAAAACAAAGGGGTTACTTCGCACTAGTGCCTACGGAGGAACTTAACAATATGTAAAAGAAAGCTGCTTTAATGGAGAAAAACTACTACGAGCAAGTAGAAAGCGCTACACAGATTTAACACGAATTGAGCAGATAGACTTAGGATTGCACGTGCTAGACTCAAGTTGCCTGACGATTAGAAATCATTCAGAATGACGTAGAGAGCAGCATCTAAGAACATTACTGTCTTTCGAAGTCAATTAGAATTGGTAAAATAAGAGAAATTTTGCCGAACGTATAGGAATACGATTTCGTTTTTATCCTACTCAATCAAGAGCTTTAATAAATGACAGGTGGGATTCACAAAACAACTACATATCTCCAACGCGCACGTGAATTTTAAGATAGTGGTTATTGTTCAAAAAGCCACGCCACAAGCCTATTCAGGTGGATTTTGGGGTAGTGTATGATGTAGACCTCAAGTGATGCTCTGTCCTGTTGGTAAAATGAGTGTTTAAGAGGGAAGACTTGTAATAAAGAGGGGCAGTGCCAAATCGATTTCAAGGAATTTTATATTATTTGAGTTATCCTAACATCATAATGCTTAGTAGGCAGTCGTTAATTTTCAAAATTTCATGATATTTATCCAATGATAATGCTCGCTTCGCCTGTTTATTATCTCAATCTCTCGGCCGCCTTTTATTTTAGCTCCATCCGAGGCATATACATAGGGATAGTTGAAGGTCTTCCTCAAGAGATGTACTGCCCTGCATTTTCTCACGTTTAGTTATAGTCCCCATACCTGGCTCCACACATGAACGTTGTTTAGGTCCGATGATAGGTTTTAAAAGTCAGAGTGTTCTCTTTTTTCACGATATATTACAGTGTCATGACAAATCCTTGTATTTCCTTTATTAGCAAAGACTATATATTTATGATGAAAAAGGGGCTGATTACTCTTCCTTGTGGGACACAAAATGCCATTTTAGCTAAACTAGAGCTAATTCCGTCAATCTATTCCTAATGGTAAATGAGAGAATCCCGTATCCAGTTTACTATTTTTTTGCCTCAACCCGCATCATTGAAATTTGTAAAAAAATGTTTTTTATTCAATATGATCACTTAAAATTCTATGAAAAATGACGTCAAGTTGTTATTTTGAGCCAGCTGATTTGAGAACACCTTGAATAAATGTATAAAAAAATCAGTTAGAACGAATCAGCGATAATAGAACGCATCTCTCCGGTCGCGTTTTGCTCGTATTCATGACGTGTACACCTTCCAGAGTGTACGCAGTTATCTTCAAATAAAATAATATTGCATCGATGAAATTATTTTCAACATTTATTTGTAAGTTAAGAAGAAAAATTACACTTAGTTAGAAGTCAAAAATAGAAATATCGGTTTAATGCAGCACCTTCCTCCGTGCCTGCGTCGGCAAACGCCTTCATATTTGCATATGCATGCTTCGACTTACATCATATATGTCGCCGCAGGTGTGTTACCTCTGAACCGGCAATCCATGTTTACCAGAATCAGCCAGCTACCCATAAAATGATTATTTTGCACACCTATTTCTCTTGTATGGGTTGTGTGTGGTTTCTGTCTGCAGAAACTAAAATACTAAATGGTAAATTAGAGTAATTTGGAATTTATAAATTATTTTTCAAATTTTGTTTTCATTCTAAGTTTCAATGTATACTTTTCATTGCAATTAGAAGTATTAGTAGTATCATTTTTTAATTTTTAAAATATCTTTTCTCATTAAAAAAAAAAAATATTTATTTATAACCTGTTCTATGTATGCAATTCTGGGTCTTCCATCCATAGACAATTGGGAGACATACGTCCTTCTAACTGGAGTTAACTCGGCAGCCTGTTGGGATACTCGATCTCCAAAATAAATGCCTGGTTGTCCGAGCTCGGCTTGAAGTCAGCCGGCTGTGGGAATAATTCACATCACTTTCCGGTCTTCGGCGCGGTAAACGTGACTGACTTCTCTTCCCCGAAGGCACGTTCGCAGTTCCCGCGAGCCTCGAGGACACAGTTCAACGGTCGTCGCTTCGTCGGATCCCATGGGCTGTTCACAAGCCCTGAATCAAATTCCCTTTTCCAAATACGGCGTCATTCTCTGATAGCCTTTTCCCGAAGGGGTTGCGTAGCTGTCGAGCGGTCGATTCGGTATTTTGACCGATCTTTTCTCTTCGATTCCGATACCGTCGATACCTATGATACATAGGTATATGCTGCATTTATATGTCCCTGGAAGTAGCATCAAAAGCATTACGATGAGAGCTCGAGTAGAGTGAGGTCTTATTGGAGTATTATTACTTACTCGACGTATTATTGGAGTGGAAGTAGTCCAACTTTGAATACAGTAGAAAAAGCAACGGGTATGTCGTAAGCAGAATGTTGACTTAACTACGCAGGCAATCAATACAACTACATGAGCCTTGTTTAAAGCTTTCGCGGCTCATGATGATTAATTAAGAAGAGACATACGGGCGTAGTCTGTGTGGTATATCGGATTTTGTCCTGAAGTTTCGTGACCAACTGCTGATGACTTTTTTCAATGGAATGGTACCAATCACTTGAAGATAAAACAAACCAACAGCAAGGGAAATATGTTGCTTTTTAATCAATATAATTAGAGATTGATATTATTCTATTTGTTTGCTCTGAGGGATCAAGGATAAGTTAAAATTTATTTTAATATTTTATCATAAAGAAGAGGAGATGAAATTAATTACCTTTCGCAATCGTCACTTCTTTTTTTCTTCTCTGCCACTGTAAAGCCTACTGGCTCTCTTTTGACACTTCTGTGTTGATAACAAAAGGGAGAGGTCGGCCTTGAGGCTCTCCTATTGCGGTATGATTCAAAGTGTACACACCGCTTAGCGATAATAAATTATTGCTGACCAGCCTATTACTTTATATCCGTCTCATTCGCCTGTATTTTCCCCTTCCCGTCCTTCGAGACATGCCTTTTCCTAAGTTGGTATTCATTCTTCCACTCACCCCCTCACTGTCTCCCTATTCACTTGCCTTTCCGTCCCTCCCTCCCGCCCACGGAGTCAGCAGCCAGCGTGAAGTCACAAGGGGTACGCAGAGACGTCGAAGTAAAGTTGGTGCGGGGCAGTCATGGGCGAGATTTAAATGAGGAGACTCAATTGACTCTATCCACCGTTTGACTGCCTGTCATTTACTCATAATTTACTTCCTCTTCTTTTCACAGATTTTTCATTACCCCATCTTGTGTGGGTACTTTCCTGCGGTGGTTTTCTTCAACAAGGACGAAAGTTAATATCCGTAAAATTTACCAGGTTTATTTCACATATTTTTTACACTTGGGAAATGCATCTTCGTTCACTTTTCATTATTTGCGCACTTCTATGTGCTTTTGTTGCAATTTTACTTAATTTAATATCAAGATTAATCATACAAGTATTCCTATGCAAATATTTAATGTGCGATGAGGGTTAGATGGAAGATGGGACTCTCTGGTCCTAGTCTCACACAATAACGACGAATTATTATTATTATTTACTCAAATCCGTTCATTGTCTTCACTGGCGTTATAATACCACCATCGATATAAATAGACTGTAGCGTAGGTATTGTTTTGACCCAGATTCCCCGTCAGTTCTTCCAGCCTGTCTCTTTAAGCCTTTTTATTTTAAGTATAACCTTTACTATTATTTCTATAATCACGAGTTTAATATGTTTTATAGATGTATTCTTTTGCCGTTTTTTCTCTTTCTAAAATGATACAATGCTGTGTTACATTTTAATGCCCTCGAAGTATGACCCAAGCAAAGGCAAATTTAATTGTTACTTACCACCCATGGAAGCTCACACGTACAAGAGATATTCCAAATTTTCTTCTTAATTAACCTCTCCTTCTTCAACTTTACAAGTTCATGCATACCTTAATAGGTTGTTGTTCTTTAATATACTTATATGCTTATGAGAAGACGGTTGTGCTATTTGTGGAGAATTTTGGGGTATTTGAGAACGAACTCGTCAGAAAATTAGTCTGGAATTAAAAATTTAATGAGTAAAAATTAAAATTTAGAATTGGTTTCACGAGAAATATGTTAACTGTTAATAGATTTCGATATGATAGTTTCATTCTCAAAATTACTCTTAAATAGACGATATTTTACTTGGCTACATATTAGGACTCGATTACGACTGCTATTTTATAGTTCAATCTAGATGTTATTCAACTAATCAGTTGAAGAATATATAAATAGATCTTAGTTTTGATGGATAGATTGCTCGAAGAAATATGTTAACCGTTAAGAAATGTGGATAGAATAGTTAAATTTTTTAAATTACTCTTGAATAGACGATATTTTACTTAGATAGATATTAGGACTCCATTACGACTGCTATTATAGAGTTTGATCTAGATTTTATTCTATTTTTTAGTTGAAGAATATATGAATCGATCTTAGTTTCGATGCATAGATTGCTTGAACATTTGAATAGGCGTATCGTTCGAAAAAATAAAATATCGCGCTCAATCATAGCCTCTCGTTGCCCACCCCTGGAGCTCGTCCTATTGGTTGGTTGCGACGTGACGACCAAGCATAAACTCTGCGTCGTGGAGTGCGGATCGTAGTAGTGTTGAAGTCGCTCGCGGTGTCGTAAATTCACGGATGAGCCAATTGTACAGGCGTGCCGTCGCACAATCCAATCACCCCATGCGGTCTTTTGTCTTCATTTGTTTTCCATGGTTTGCGATGCCGTTGAACCGGCGCCGAACCGTTTTATAAATTGAAATCAGTAGCGAGAGTAAAAAGAGTTCGTGGCGTGTGGTGGTTACTCTGTGAGTTCTAATGGATTTTCGTGTAAATTTGTTCAACGTTACCGAAACCCGATTTCGCTCCATTTTCATCCAATCTTTTTTAATAAATAGATAGCGAGTGTTTATTTATAGTCTCATCATCATGGATCCTATATTAGGTTACGTGGTCCTATAAATTTGTTTTGATTTTTTAAAATTTTTTTCCTCAGCAGTGACATATTTCGGGGTGAACAACGTATTCTGTGCCGGGTTATGTGAAATGTCTACGAAATAACTTGGTCACATACGAAGGTAGAATTTATTCGCACAAAATATTGTAATACTATTTATGCATAATACAATAATAATGTGCTCTTAGTCTCTCGACTATCATTTAAATACAAAGGTATTAAATTGTACCAGATGATGGCTCAGTGAGCCGAAACGCGTTCTACGCAGTAAAAAATCTTGTGGAAAACTGCTGCGACCTTTTATTTATTTAAATATGCCTAACATCCACAAATTGAAGCCTGAATCTGTTGAACTTAGTAAATAGTAATCGTTTACATCTTGCGGTCAACTCAATTTGGTTTTTTTGCCCGCTACAAGCATGCATTGAAGACTGACCAGTTCAGTTTCTGCTTCCAATTGATTTTCATTTGGCACGCGACATAAATATGGAAAAATTGACTTTGCATGCGGTGACGCGCACGAGTGCAAAGTTATATGCACCAAAGGATGAAGTTTGCCATGAAAATTTATTTGACTCAGCCGGGACTCGAACCCGGATCTCCCTATTAATTCCGTGAAGTTTGTTCTGAAAAAATGGATTGATGATGTAACTGGCTAACACGCCTTATCGGCAAATGTGAAATGCAGGTTCGAATCCCGGCTAAGTCAAATAGTTTTTCATAGTGCACTTTTGCTGTATTTAAAAAAGCTCATTTTGCTCCATTATTATCCAACGTTTTTATCAAATCACTGGAGAATTTTTTTAAGTTCTCATCGAAAATCACATGTCCTTGAATGGTTAACTGAAAAATATCTCTATAAAGTATGTGCCCTGATTGTGTTTGTCGCGGGTTCGTGCGGAGGCCCCACTTAACTGTGATCCCAGAAAGGCAGCGGGCGACGAGGACTCGCAGCCGTGAGAGCGACACCGATTCGTGTATAACAGACCATGCCGACCGGCCGAGGATGGAATCAAGCTAGATCCTGGAAAAGTTACGGCAATAGAAAAATTGCCGCAGCCCGAAACGGTAGCAGAAATACGTCGATTTCTTGGCATCGTGGATTATCATCTCAAATATCTCCCTCACTTGGTGTAAGTTACCCAACCCTTGAGAGGTATGATGAGGGAAAAAGAGCCTTTGCCATGGACTACAACGCACATCAAAGCTTTTCAAGAAATCAAGAGAAGGTTAACTAGTGTCCCATCATTAGCCATGTACGAAACCAATCGACCGACAAGAGTATTGGCCGACTCATCTTCATATGGATTGGGAGCTGCACTAGAGCAGCAGCAGTCAGATGGTGAATGGAAAGCGGTATGTTTTGCGTAGCGGACTTTGTCAGATACCGAAAGACGCTACGCCCAATTGGAAAAGGAAGTATTAGCGCTCATCAGGGCTTGTGAGAAATTAGAAAATTATTTAGTAGGCAAGAAATTTCTTCTATGCACGAATCACAATCCACTCGTAGCACTATTGGGAACAAAACCCTTTAGCGAATTGTCCGCCCGAGTGCAGCGTTCCCGTAAGTGCCTCATGCGTTTTGACTATGAGATAATTTATGTTCCCGGAAAGAAATTGTGTACGCCAGATGCTCTCTCACGATCTCGATTCTCCAAAACTACAAAAGAGGGCGATATTCTCACCGATGAAGACGTGGAATTGTACGTGGAAGCTATGAAAGCAGAATCACTAATGAGTGACAAACTCCTGAAGAAAGTTTTGAAAGCTCAAAGCGAAGATGAAAAAACTCGACGAATAAGTTAGTACGTGAAAGAGGGCTGGCCGCGGAAAGATAAACTGCTATTGGAGGATACCAGCTTCTACCACGAACGAGCAAATCTTTCCCACCTTGACGGTCGGCTAGTAAGGGGAACAAGGGTTTACAACCCGGAACCATGGCGGAAAGAAATGTTGAGTCGTATCCACGCAGGTCATCTAGGTGTTTCAAAGGGCAGGGGGCGGATGCAGCAGTCAGTGTGGTGGCCAGGAGCAACTCATCAAATGCTGGAAATGATAAGCAAGTGCCCGGAATGTCTCGAACGTCCGCGTCGTCCATCGCGAGTAGAGCTGTTGAGACCGACGGAGACGCCAGCGCGGCCCTGGCAGATGGTAGGAATGGACATTTTCCACAGCCGAGGGCGTGAATACTTAGTCATCGTCGACAACCTTTCAAAATACCCGGAATTCCGAATGGAATGAAGCTAGATCCTGAAAATATTACGGCAATAGAAAAATTGCCGTAATTGGAAAATACGCGGGCAATGAACGTGATTACAAAAATAAAATACATATTCGCGATTCACGGAATCCCACAAGTTGTCCGAACGGACAATGGGCCTCCATTGGAGGAAGATAATTCCGAGAATTTTCGAACGAATACGGATTTGATATCGTAACTTGCAGCCCATACTACCCTAAGAATAATGGACTAACGGAAGTAGCGATGAAAACGGTAGAAAACATACTGGCAATAGAAAAAGACCCATGTATACCATGCTTCACCCTTGGAGTAGGGGTATTCCCCGGCGGTACTGCTAATGGGACATAAACTGAGAACAACTTTGCCATTTCATTTCATTTTTAGAAATATTTGGTGCTTTGCCGGCGAAGAGATTTCGTGAAGAGTTCTCGGTATCGCCTCCGGGTCAGGAACTCCATTTCAGCAGACGTTTCGATGTCCGACTTAGTCTTCATTCTCAGGGCTTTTATGACTCAACCGTCGCACAGTGGGCTAAAATAAAAAAAAGCTGGCCAAAAGTCGCTAGAGTCTAAGATATTAGTAAATTAACGAAACATTTTACAAATTGTGTATTGTAAATGTGCAATTTAACTTATTTAGGATTATGTAGGCCAAAATGTTGTTTAGAAGGGTGATAACAATTAAAATAGGCGAATGTGATGCGGGAAGCAAACTCTACAAGGGCACGCCTATCTTCTGCTCAGGAAATATCAAGGGAAAAATAGAATTTTTTCTACTGCTAACAGCGTTAAAGCTATCAAATAGTTTTGCATAAGGTAAATTTTGAGTCAAAAAGTCAACTTTTCTGGTATGTTTTACCCGATTTTTTCTAATCTTCTAATGTTCTAATCCTTGTGTCGGGCTTCCAATGCCTCTTCGGAAAGCTGCCCAATAGGAAGAATGTCATATTTCACGATTCCCGCTCCATGTATAAAAACTTTGTGAATAGTTCCCTCTCTATTTGCCAAGACGACACTATGTAAATCTTGACTAGTCACTGTCGTTGTATCCATAACTGAGCAACTACTCTGTGGACGTCCTTCGGCAATTCGACAAGGAATACTGAAAGGAAACTGACTTGGCTAGAAATGAGCGAGCCAATCGCTTAGACGGCTTATTTTGGGAAAATTAAATTTCTAGATTGGAAAAATTTGCACGTGTTCAAAGTAAAAGAACAAATCTGGGGACACAGGTGGGCAGCCGCCGAGTGAAAAGGGCTAGGAAAGCGCGCGAACCGTTAGGTTTATTACCGTTACCGTCCGCACGCGGCCTCCGCGCGAAGACCCAAGGGTAAAACCGTCAGATAAGGGTACATACCATAAAGTCACCGCAAATAATAAGTAGTTGAGTGCAATGAAACATAAATGTAAACCAGTGGCAGAGACCATGATAATTTATAATTTTAATATTGAAGAAATACTAGCTAATAATTTCACTCAAAAACTTGAATCAAAAAGACATTAAAAAATATCAGGTAATCAGTTCCATCGAAAACCGAACTATCATCATTCTTACATGGGTAGCAAAAAAAAATTGCGGACTACAACTAGGAATCATTTTAAAATTTTTGCTTAACTTCGAACTGCTTCTCGCTACAATGGAAAGTAAAATCTTTTTCGATAGATGCGACGAACACTTATTGAAGTCACAACGAAACGGAGGCGGGTGCAAGGAGGCTTTGGTTACCAGGAACAAGTAGGTAACTATATCCTCTTTTAAAGCGCTTCTGACGTTGAACAGATCAATCCAGTGTTATAGTGGATGTTCACTCGACACTCTCTGTAGGACAACTGATGGATGTGGTACGCAAAAACAACCGAAAAACCCTAACTAAGAATTACATTTGTCGGAACAAGTGGCGGTAAGGGTCGGCAAAAAGAGACAAAAAAGTCTAAAAAGCATAACATGGGATAGCTACCGATGAATTAGGGGAAATAGAAAAGAGTCATTACTGGTAAGGTTGTAAAACCAGCATTGTCGGGCCAGTAAGTACGGAGGGTCGCAAATCCTCAACCATTCGGCGTGGGCGCCTGTCGCTGCACGTGCATGACCTTCCTAAACCCCTCGACCGCAGCCTGCCCATGATGCTTTAGGGAAATCCGAAATTCTGAGAAAATCCTTTCAAATATATTTTAGCCATTACTCTGCCGAGGAACCTTCCAATGACCTAATCGTAGAATTGCCAGTCACCAATATAGCAAGAAATTGTTATTTGCGACAAGATGTTCGTTGAATTTAGCCATTTACAGTATAATGTGCAAAAACAATATGACAATTATTCATAAAATATGTATTCAAGTGACAAATGTCATTGGATTTTAGTATTCCGTAGTCTTTATGCACGGATATCATATCCTTTCTTCGCTTAGTCCAGCCGCCGTTTCGTGGCCGCCACAGTGGATCGTGCAGCCGGGGTGGATTCACAGAAATATGGTTGTTAAAATTAGGATCGCAAGTTATCGCAAAAACTGCATTCTGGACATTATTCTATATGCTTTTGTCTATCTCACAGTGCAAATAACTCCGTGTATTCTGATGTATATACAAACGATAATTGCCATTAAAAATGAAATTCATTGAAAAATCAACACAGTTTTTGAAAAATTATAAAAATATGAATTAACAAGTAAAATCAAACAAACACTGTCCATATTCATTTTATGAAGACCAATTTTATGGATAAAAATACATTGAAACCAATATTCGTAACAACGACACTGTAATGAAGCTACAAATTTAGCTATTTTCAACGGAAAAAATTTGGTCGATAAAATCACTCCGACATGCTTTACTTTAAACAGCTGTAAAAAATATATTAACGTATTCCATGCTCTGTATGGTATCCTATCTTATAGAGTACTAGCTGACCCGGCGAACTTCGTACCGCCTAACAATCAATGAACATACAGTTTACTTACACCATTTATAAATCAAGAGCGGCTG
Source organism: Ischnura elegans (assembly GCF_921293095.1). Classification (NCBI taxonomy): domain Eukaryota; kingdom Metazoa; phylum Arthropoda; class Insecta; order Odonata; family Coenagrionidae; genus Ischnura; species Ischnura elegans. Next base: position 62,267,757 of record NC_060255.1, on the reverse strand, counting down.
TATCGTTTTTAATCATGTTTAATTTATTATAATAAAATAAGGATACAAATTCAATGAAACTACGTAAATGAGTACCAAAATTGCTTGTCAGAAAGACATTTTCTTTATTGAATCTACATAGGGAGAATCGGAGCACGTTTACGCGGATTTTTTTCAACAAATTTTCTTACGTTTTAGCTTAAGAAATTTTGGGCATTGTGGTTTAATAAAGCAGTTCATGAAATAAAAATTATACGCATTCAGTTGTTGGCTATTTGCGTTATTAGCTGTAAAAAAATGTTTTTAGGTCCAAGTCTGTTGCATACACTTGGCCCATTCAGGGGGCAGGTTGACACGACCCCAGACCGACGCTTGACTGATGCTCAAAATCGTGCAAGAAAAGCCCCTATGAAGCAGCATTCGCATTAAATGACTTAAGGCGCGCCAGTTTTAGTACCTCAGTTTGGAAAAAAATGCACAGCGTAAACGTACTGCATGCGTAAACGCACCACGGTGAGCCCTACACATTCGGGTTTAATGTCTTGCGTCAAGCACCTTCTGAGAAACAACAGTTTTTGTTTTGTTATAAGGCGCAAGATGAAGCGGATGAAGCTAAATAAATATAGCGAAGCAAAGCAGTGACTCAGCGAGGGGAGATTTTGGGGGATAAACCCCCCCCCCGCCCCCCAAGAGCTTAGAGAATTTTTTTATGAAAGATTTTGTTATTAATATTAGGGGGACGGATGACTAACAAACAAAACATATTTAACTATTCACACAGCCACAAAACCCACTATTTTGAACCATTTATCTTAAAAAATGTCTGGGGGAAGTGCCCCCACACTTCCCGCTTACCTTAGCGAGTTTTCTATACCCTACAGACCCGTGGTATTAGCTGCGCCCAAAACCCCCTATCCTAGCTACGCACTTGAAGCGAAGGAAGAAATACAGGGGATGGTTTATCGACTCTCTAATCTACGGAATGAGGACTTCCTAACATTTGAATTTTCCTTTGAGTAAAGTTGCGTGAATCACATTCAACACCAATTTTTTTAATGATCAATCACGTTCCGTTGGATAGTTATGGTTGGTTTAGGCTTCGAAAGATCATGAACACAGAAACTACATTTTTCTGTAAATCGTGCCTTGGTAAGCCAGGTACGTCCAAGGACTTAAAATATTCAGATAGATAGTTGATGATTTCGTCTTCGTTTGTTACACATTTAAAAGATTCGAATCCATGCAGAGTACGAACTATTTGAATTTACCTCGTTTTAGTCATCCACATCTTCGTTCTTGCTCGCTAAATCAACCATCTTTGATTCTTTTGGTGATCAATCATATTCTGGAACTCTTTGTTGATGAGCTCACTGAAACTAATTTGCAATCATTCCAAGGAAATGAGTTAAAAATACTCGATTCCTCGACAGGAACACGGACATTACCGTTTGTCAACAATTGCTTGGAGATTTGTTTACAAACACGGTAGTGAAGTGTCAACTCGAGCTGGGCCACGGCTGGGCTTACAATCAGCTCGAATTAAATTTCAAAAATGTAATTTCAATTTAATTAATATTTTGAATATATTTAGTAATTAAAATGTTATATTGTTACTAAATTCAGTTATTAAAGTGGTAAAAACAATACAAATTATTTAATTTGTAGTTTTGACCGACTTATCAATTGTTGTGTTACTATAACTCCTAAAAGCATGTCCATAGGAAAGAGATGAATTTTTTTGTGAAATTATCCTTTTTTTAATGGCCTATATGTTAACCCCGCCTGAGACAAATCCAAAGACCCAAATCTCATTGAAATCGGTGCAGCCGTTCTCGAGTTATAAGTGTTCTAACTAACACGATTTTCGACTTTCTTTTATATATATAGATATGCTTAATAATGAATATCAACTGTTTTTTGTTGATTTGCGCTAACTTCATTTTTCGACTTTTGGCCAGCTTTTTTGGATTTTGGCCCACTGTGCGTCGTCACTCAAAGCCCTGAGGGCAACGGTGGAGTCAGTCATCGGAACGTCGCGACGGCAGAAATGCTATTCCTGACCTCGTGGCAAACCCGGGATGTCTTTACTAATTTCAAATTTACTTCGTGAAATTTCATCATAATGGACATAATGTGCTTTAATATATGCAAGATATGCATAAAGAAAGTAACTATGCTCTGTGTTTTCATTATTATGTCGTTGAATGAACAAAATTTTAAACATATCTATTGTTTCATATCTATAGGATCTTCTTTTCATGACCAGTAAAAAATCTTGCGGCTCGATTATTTGCTCGGTGAGTGACTTTGTCCCGAAAAAAGCTTGTTTATTAAAATCTATCAGACATCCTTTGTTTAATGATGCAACTTTGGATCCTTTTGATATTTTCACTGTTTCTATAGCGTGCAGTTCTTTACGAGACTTTATTGCTGCAAAGCACCCTACTGGAATTTATGGTGGTGGCCCGAACGCCGGGAATTCATTAAATAAAAGCATAAGCTAATGCCCAGCTATTTCTGGGTCAAATGCTTTTGTTCGAAAAAGTTCCTTTGAAAGCCGAAAGGGGGAAGCAGCCTTCGGGCGCATGCATAGGAGATTCGCAAAATATTTCCATTAGGTGATAATTAATTCCGCGCTTTCGAGCACGGGCGATCATTGGTGCATGCTAATTTGTGAGGTCATTATTCAAGTGTGTCATGCCTTTTTTATTTTAATTAGAATGCCATTAACGTTGTCGCCGTATGATGTCATGTCATTAGTCGATGATGATGATGATGACTTTTTATGGCAAAACGATGCTTTTTTGGGTGGAAGAGAAAAATTTACGGTCATCGCGAAATATAATCACGCCAGAGGATCCAAATCATTATGCAGCACACGAAATGAGAAATAGCCCCTCAATTTATTTGAATGCTTTCAATAAAAAAAAAAAAAAAACAAAAGCAAAAAAAAATCTTTACCATGCTCGTGATATACCGATATACCGTGCTGCTATTCGATGGTTTAAAGTTTTTTTTTCCTCCCAATTTCTTCATCACGCCCGGGTTGTAATCGCTTTTTCGTGTTTACTGAAAGATGTGGATCAGCCATTTGGGTAGTAAGCGCCGATGATGTATCCAGCCATAATCGCTCTTCCATTTAGATTTAACGACACATTTAATGCAGATCAACAATGGGTCTCTGGTGACCTTAAATTGACTTCGTCTTACGCCAGGCACAAAACTTAAATATGCGCTCGATACTTTCAAGAAATATTTTTACCATGTTCTTAAACGCGGAGTAATAATATATTGTCGTCCCGAAATATTTTTTCTATGCTTTTTTACAATTTATTGTAATTTTTACCATTGTGTACTTTTCGTAAACCCTAGATTTTTTTTTAATTGACCACCATGGTTCAAGACCCAACATAACGGGAAACAATTTAAACCATGATAATTTGATAATATCGTCATTTTAATGCACGTTCTGTCGTGTTGGGCTAACTTACCTACCTGCTACGATCATCATAAAATGTTCAACTTTGTGCTCACAAGAAACAAACGCCTCAATACCGATGATAAAATAACAAAGGTATTGAACGGGCAGGTATAAGAATTCGTTCTGCATTCCTACTATAAAGTACTATAAATGAATGCCCCAGCTGTTGTCAAATAGCTCAAATCCTGCGCCTTTATCATTTTAGGTTTTGTTTTCAGGTATAACCCTTGAAGGTCCACAAAGATTGCAGACATTAGATAGCATAAAAAATTAGTTTTTAGGCTAATATTAATGTGTGTATTCCAAAAACATTAAATGAAAGCGATATCTATAATGGTTTCTGAGATACAGCCTGGGACGTGAAATAATAACACTTCTCTCTCCTTTATTGTCCATAGGGGCATAGGTGTCCCATGACATAAAAACACTAATTTTCTGAAAATTAGAGCTAAAAATTCGTGCGTAGGTTTCCGCGGCGTTGTTCACGATGACTGCTAATTTTCGGGTTCTCCAGCCGCGTCTGTCGTTCATGGTTGACTACAGTTTCAGAAGCCATCCTGCTTCCGTCTTCAGGTCGAAGGTGAGAAGTTTTCATTTTTTGCCGTCTTATATAGCACTGGCCGATCTCCTCCTGTGCGCTGATTGGTCAATGAGTTGGTGTCACGTCAGCGTAGGAGAAAGGCGAGAGAGGAGATTAACTTCCCCTTCTTCTTCCTTAACTTCTCAAATCTCTTGGACTTCCTGAGAATCTCCTCCCCGTAGAGGATAGTGAAATTCGTGCGTAGGTTTCCGCGGCGTTGTTCACGATGACTGCTAATTTCCGGGTTCTCCAGCCGCGTCTGTCGTTTATGTTTGACTACAGTTTCAGAAGCCATCCTGCTTCCGTCTTCAGTCAGCTTCCGTCATTAAAGCTAAAAAGCATATGTTTTCGTACCAACCCCACAGACTAGGTGCACATAAAGGATGAACCAAAAGTCCTGATGTAATCGACCTTCTCATTGATTTATTGTAAACTATCAAATTTCCACTTCGTAAACAGGATTTCAAGTGAAAGTTCTTGACCATTTGGAAACTACAACATCTAAAGGATATCACAAAAAGAATTTAAAACTAGAATTCAATAGTATATCCGACACCTTCTCACATAATTTGGAGAGAATTAAAAGAATTTTGGGACATGTATATCAATTGGACCTTAAAGAGTAAACGGCTGATGTCCTAACGTATTGCGGCAGTAAACGCTATAGCAAGTGTGTTTAGGAAGACCGTAGGCAGTTAGTGTATTTATCGAGAGAGTTGGAGGGTGTAACACCATTCGTAGGGGTCGTGTAGTCTAGTTTTGCCTAGGCCTGTCTCTCTCAAATATTTCAATGTTGTGGACAGGCACGTAACCAGGGGAAGAGAGCATGGGTGGCATCAATAGTAGGGATACAAGGCATCACGGTCAATCGAACCACAGTACACAGTAAAACAGCCGAAACACGTTAGAATAATTGTGAAAAAGAGCAATTTTTTAAAATTTCCATATGATTAACTTCCACTATATCGCGCATGAGAGGTTGAACATTATGATTTATCTTATACATAAAAGTAATATAATTTCAATAAGAATAATGGATTCAGAAACACATAAACATGATTATATTTAACAAAGAATGTACAGTGTGTGGAATGTACAAAATATTCCACACATTCTATGCAGAGTATACATATTCTTTGCGAAATTTAACGTTTATTTATTTTTTAATCTCTCATGCCACCATTTCACGATGTGGGATCGCAAACCATTGGTTTAATACGAAAACAATTTGATATATTGAAACGGTCAAGCTGCATGTATTTCGTTCGTTTCCATGATTTTAAAATCTTGAAGAGGCCTTTTCGTGTGATAGCCATTTCCTGCACCCTCGTCCTTTGCCTGCTAAACCAAGGCCCTTCCCGGATGGAAACGTGGTACAAGGATGGAGTGGAAGAGAATGGAGATAAAACCCTTTCCTGGCCACCGAACGATCGTCTCCAACCCTTTTAACTACTTAATAATGGAGACACGGGGAGGGAGAACTAATCGACATGGAACTGCGTCCATTCTGGCCTGCCTCGGTCTAGAGCCGAGTATGGGAATAGGCGGATGAAAGGTTGAAAGGCAAAAGTTTTGGTGGAATGGAGGGGATTTGCTAGAAATGAGGGCTACGGGTCATTCAGTTGCTATGTTAGTGGCACATTCTTGCTGGTGAGAGTTTCACCTCTTGAGGCTGAATAATCAGTCCTCGCGACACCTAATTATAAAACCACTCTATGTGAATACGCACTGTCTAATTCTACACCTGCATACTAACCCGCGAGCCGCCTTAATAGGTATCTGGCGGGGAATATTAGGACAGCATCCGTCAAAAAAAGAAAGGGAATGCTCTAGCGAAGTTCCACCTAGTATTTGTTAAAGTCCTTTAGTTACTGAGTTACTGGGGGTAAAGGAATTCTCACTCCTGTTTGTTTGCTAAATATCTCTCGTATTTTATCGTTTGCCAGAACTCAAAATAGAGCAGATTATAATATGATGTTCTACGTGTCGCTATAAGAGGCATATTTATCCTTAATTGCTCAAGCAATCTTAGCCTGGTGTGTAGCCTCCGAGTATCCAGCAGTTTCCAGCTGAAATTTATTTAACATCTTCAAAACACTATCTGAACACCTTTAGCAGTTTTTGATGAATCTTCCAGCTCTCCTTAGTTTTTAATTAATTTCACGGATAAGCTATTCCTGTGTCAGAACCCATTTAAATATTCAAAATTCTCTTTATTTTTCATGCGAAAAATCTTCCCACAATACGATTGTCAAAACATAGCTTCTTCAAAGCTCTGCCACAAATACTTCTTATCTATGTTCTCTGAAAAAAACCGTAAGCCTCGCAACGAGATGATGGGCGCTTTACTCACGCTTCAACACTACTTCAGAAAAAATAAATTATCCCTCCTATACGGCTTAGTCTGTCAAAAAATGTTTTTAGTTAGCGACAATTCTTATTGGAGTCAAGCATACTTTTCAAATAGTATACCCGGCCAAAATGCGCATTCATCCCAGTATTTCGAATTCGAGTCAGTGAACAGTGTAATAAATTTAGCTTGGTTTATGTTTTTGGTAATAGAGCATGTTTAGTGCCTGATGTATATCTATGAGCTATATTTTACTGTGTAATTAGTTCAGCGCAAATGTAATCAAGGCATGAAACGGAGGTTTTACTTATACTAATATATTTAAATAATAATAATAATAAATAGAAGTAAAAAATTGAATTAATTAAAAGTGTCACATTCCAATATGTATGCAAATAATAGATAATCCAGCAACGTGAAATTGATTGATGCTTTGTGGAATGCATTTTTTATCTTTTCATTTATAACATGTTTGAAAATAGTTATTCATTTATGCTCAAAATTTTAAAATTATAATGATTAAAATTCATGTATAAGTGAAAAAAATGAATAAGGGTGTAGGAATACACTTTTATGCTAGTGATGCTGTTCAATATGGCGATGAGAACGTGAGATAATGGAATTGCTGAGTTTAGTAGGCATTTGTGGAAAGCAGTGGGAGAAGTTTAGGAGAACATAAAAGTTACTGAGTTAAAGTCACGTTGGCATACAATTTTGATGCATGTACTTGTGAAGCGTTGGATAAAAAATCTAAGTACCTACCCACTGTCTCACCTTAGTATATTTTGACAAACCCAACTTCGTCTCAACCTCGAGTTCTTTGCACGTGTCGAGATATCTGGACGTGTGCTGAGGGTTTTCTAGGTATATGGGTCAAGAGGGGATTCAAGTTTTTCATTTTGGGTTTTATGCAAGATACTGACCTCATCTCTCTAACGTTTTATAATCCGACGAGAGAATGGTAGAATTGGAGGGGCAAAAACAACTATAGAGTCATTTTGATGGCTCTTGCATTGCAAAAAAATTTTACTATTTCATTAACTCATGTTGTTCATAAAATATCCTAAGTTATCCGAAAAAAACTATATTGATGATTGAATAATGTAAGAAGCCAGTCATTGCAAATGAACTAAGTCGACTTTAATGAGTAATTTTAATAATGAATACGTGTGCTACATGACTCATCATCCAAAACCATTTTTACCATGAAGAACGATATGGGATGGTTGTCTGGTAAAAAAGCCTGATCATTGACCATACATCTCAAACATTTCCGATCACATTAGTCATTTGGTTTTTATGATCTGTTTTCGGAATATTTGTGTACCCATTTTTTATCTGTTAGTTGTAATTGGGAATTAACCATTCTTATTACTTAGCATAAGGATTTAATTTTTCCGATTCACCATCCAAGTTGGAATGTTTCTATTACAATATATTTTTGTAAAATATATGTTTTCACATTGTATAAGTAGTATCTACTCCTCAAAGATACTCAAAAGGACTAATGTGCTCTAGGAATCAGGGAATTAAACGTGAGAGGATTAAGCTATGAATGGTTCATTGCAGTGAATTATAAACCTGATTTTCGACGCGTTTTTTGAAATTACGCTTGCAATGAACCTGCTTGCATTATGAATGAGACGAGATAGACATTGGAATACCTACTGGATGAAGCTCAAGTTCTATCCAGAATATGAAATTTGAGATACAGTGACGTAACCAATGGAGACTCGTGGATGGAGGTGGATGTGTGTTAACAAAGCGTGCAAGTGTAAGAACTAGGGAGATGAGTTGACTTTTGCACTCAATTTTTGCTCGAGTACTTCTTTTGCCTCGAGTGTTCCTAGAACTAAATTTGAGGTACCCAACCACTTTCTGGCTATGCTCACGCTAAGCCCACTCCAAAACTCCTCTGATTTCGTTCCTCCGCACATGTCAAGGCACAACAGCTTTCCTTGAGACTTTTGGATGCAGTTGTAGTGGGTTGGTGGTCCCCATTTCATCCCTCCCACATCACGTGTATATATACTTTGCTTTTGGAGACTGCTAGGCGAGGCGAGAAAGTCCGAAGTGAGTCCTTCCGTGGCCAGCTACAAACGCTCTTGTCGCTGGACTCTCAGAAACGTTTCCTCTCGGTCCTAACCGCTCTCAAGTACACAATTCAAAGACTTCATCTTGCGTTTCATACCTCTCGAGTATAAAGTTTCTGGAAACATGACGTCTAGTTGCAGTGCCTTTGTGAGGCTTTAATTTCGTTGTTACATTTTTTCGGTCAGCTTATCCATAAGTTTTATGGACTGAAGTTGCTATGTTTTTTTATGGTATGTTTTTACCGCGATACAATACCTGCGAATACAATATATTGCAATCATTTCAACACAAAAATATTCCATATGAAATTTAGAATTGAATTTCAAGCAAGACGCTTGCAATATATTGTCACGAACCAACGTGAAAATGTCTGAACAATAAAAAGTTATAGTACCTTTTCACACGATTTATTCAATACGACCGGTTTCGTCGTTTTATTTTCAGAATGGATGTTCACAAGGTAAAGCCAGAAACAATCGAGTTTAGTGAAAATGTCTGATAACCATTGGTGGTAAAAGTTCACTGTTACCATTACTTCTTCTAAGATTGCCCACTCTGGCGACTACGTGACAAATGTAGAATAATGCAAAGAAATGCTGGAATAAATGAGTCATACAAATTGCTTCAGCTGAAACTTCACTTGCAATACATGCAATTATAACTGCTGTAATACACAAGGGGTGTCATATTTTGTACCCATCATAAGAAAGCTACAACATAAGGATGACTGAACATAATCTAGCAAATTACGTGGACGAGAGTACAGTAATCATAGATTACGAACAAATAATAATTACAACGAAAGTAACGTTTCCTCTTTCACCGTAAGTAGTAAATTATAAATAAAAATTAAATATATTAATTATTACAAGTGCGTAACCCAATTAATTTTACGATTACATACCAGCAGTGCTTATATCATATAATTGTGAACAATTTACCTCAGAGATAGTCTATTCTACGCTCCATTGGTCCTACTGATGGCAGGAGTGCAAACACAAATATTCCATATGAAATCTAGAATTGAATTTCAAGCAAGACGCTTCCAAACTTATAGTTGATGTTATTTTTAGCCTCAATATTACTAGTAGCCGTTTTAAATATATCAACAAGTATAAGACTTAAATATGTAAGCGGAAAAATATGTATAATTGACATTTTAAACCTTGTATCGAATACAAAGCGTTCTAAAATGTTCCTGAAGCGAACTAACAATAACCTCACTGAATATCTATAGCGCCGATTCGCTTTGAATTTAATGACAAAAGCAATATTTCTTGGGAGCATTCCTTTACTTTTCTACTTTGTAGATTGGAAAGCGAGGCGATCCAAAGCGGCGATGTAAAGCGATCCAAACTTGTTTATCTCTACCTAAAATGTCCGTGGTTCAATTAAAAATTCAATTACTAAATGTATCTATCATTCTTGCGTGATTAAAATATTTTCATTCCAAAATTCTCAGTTTTCTTGTTTTGTTTATAAATTTTTTCACTAGCTTTACCATTGCTACCATGATTCAGTATAATTTAGAATGTAATGTCGTTTCTTATGCATGAAAATGAATATATATTTGAGATCAATCGGTTAAAATTTCAAAATGCGTCCAGATAGATTTCTTACTGGATGATGACTGAGCAGACGAAGATATTTTTATGGATGTTACATAAGAACCACTGTTAATTTTTTTTATAAGGTCCCATAACGTGAAACGGACATTTTCATATACCTACGTTTCTTTGAACAAAAAAATTAAAGTTTTCCGTAGACCTGCTATTTTGAGAATGTTTTGGTGAGCTCAGATGGGGATCAACTTCTGTGACTGGCGTTTCTTTGCGGGACTTCTAGCAAATTGTATGCACGTGCCCAGAATTTTTCCTTGGAGAGTGACTGTATAAAAAATACGAGCTTCTTTCCCCATATCTTGTGGAAAGCCAAGTGTCACGTGAGTGTTATATTTCTGCCTTGCATCAGAATAGGAGCTTCGGAGCGATTTTTGAACTTCAAGGACGCATGTGACCCGTAAACGTCATTTATCCTCTCTTAGCATAACTCTTTTTTCCAATATGATAGGCGTGAAATGTTGAACTGTGATGATGACCAAAATCAGTTTTATGTGAAGAGATTTGTTTTAGGCTTAATCTGGTGAAATTATAAGTTGTAAGTAAATGAAAAGTACCTAGACGTTTTTGACAGATAATAAAATGTCACGGGACTACTAACAAGCGAGTCCACGTCCAAAGATAGTAGTGCGCTTTAAGCCTCATGATTATTCAATAAGTATTACCAGCAATTATTTTTTTTTTGGTATGTTGACTATAATACGGTTGAAAGCTTTTCAAATTAGGTATGAAGATTGGTTGGAAGCTTATAAATTATGTTATGAGGAATGCTGAAAATCAAATGAATTGATCGTCTGAGTAATCCGGACGTTCTAAGCAGAGTGGATGTGAATTACCTTGAAAACTTTGGGTAGAGGTCGGGACAATTTTATCACCCACATCATAAGTTAATAAGAATTGTCGTTCAAGGACAGGTGGAACGAAAGAACAGCAGGGGTAAAAAACCTATTCTTGACAAGTTGACGATCTGAAAGTTCATGGATAGTTATAATTGAAACAGCAGTAGTATTTTTCCACAATTTTTAAAATTATTTTTTAATGCTACTGCTCTTAAATATATTAAACATATGAATATGAGAAAGAATAAAAAAAGTGTGGAAAAATACTACTTGTGTTTCAATTATCACTGCAGAGGTAAGCTACGAATGAGATGTATGGATAAGGTGATGGAGAATGTGAAAAAGAAGAATTAAGTGGATTAGCCGAAATGAGAGTTGGGTGGAGAACTGCGTTCAACCCAACATAGGTTTGATAGCTATAGATGATGTTTTTTTATTTCATCTCATAGCCAATTTCAATTCATTTTCTAAATTTTCGATAAATATAAACAGGTATTTCATCTACAGATAATAAATGAAGTCTTGAAATCAGTCGTGAAGGTAAGTGGAAGTATTTGCAATAAATTGCTTATGAATTGATTTTACCAACAGGTTAATACGTTTATAAAATCATTCGTCCAGCCAATGTACAAGATTTGCAAGTTACAGTAATGGATCCTTGCAACTTGGTTGACAGTTATTGAAATAATCTGTATGCAGAGGGGGTAGCATTTGTCAACGAATGTAAGAGAACATCTTTTCAATTTCTCTGTCCATGAAGCTAATCCAAGAATACCGCATTGCATGTTCAATTCACTATCAAGCATAGATCAATACGGAAGACATTTATTTTGACTAAAGGAACAAATATGAGCAATCTTTGGGAATTCGAGACCACATTTCTCGATCTAAAATCACCATTTTTTTAAACCGGCTCTATTATGCTTAACCCATTAGTGCATTAAGTTATTTTTGTCAAATATTAATTTCACAAGTAATTATTCCGGCTAATAAGTTTCATTTCAACTCATTTGTGCAATTTTTAAAATTAACAGTTTAAATAATACAGCCCTTCCGATGTATCGGACTGTCAGTTTTCAGTGTTGATTACAGATTCAAAATAGTACGAAAACACTTGATAATATAAAAAATAAAAAGATCAACCTTTAGAAGAAAAATGAGATAAAAGTTGTCAACATACTGAGCAAAATACTACAGTAAAAAATAATTTACTTACCCCGTGCGGGTGACTGAAAATTCTTTCAATGCCATGTCTCACATAAATGCTTCTCAAGTCGATTAATTCAAGGAGTCAACTAAAATATTAGCGGGGCAGTGAAGACAGGCATCCATTTGAACTTAATAGAGTATTAAAATGTAGCACTAGTCAATTAGAGCCCAGAAAATAATTAAATACGCGCGTCCTATATATTGGACGCTGTGCACTGATAGGTTAAGCCAACCTCAAGTATTTCTTGAAAATTTCATGGCAAATATAAAAACTTTTTTAAAGTATTATACACTGGCTTTATGTTCAGGAATCGTAGGTTGTGCATTCACGTTAAAGCTGCGGTAATATAATGCGGCGAATGATAACAATTTTTTTATTTACACTTTTGCCAAGTTTTGCTGCACATATGCGGATTTACCGTCAGGGATGTGGGAGAGATTTTTTTAGAAATATTTCTACCGCTCATTTGTTATTCTATGGTGCGCGCGGTAATTACCTGCAGTTGTGTTAATGTGTGGCGGATCTCCATTCCTTAACAACGGATGCTGGAGCCCAGAGCTTATTCGGCTTTCATCGGTACCAAAGTTCGCAGTGGCATTAGCGTTTACAGCGTGTTTTTATTGTGCGGAAATTCCCTTGGTCAACGTAGGCGGGTAAAAATCTGCAGTTATTCTCATTGCTCTCTCTTGAAATTTCAGCCATATGCGTTTATGAAAACTCGTTTCTTTTCAGCATGACATCTGGGTTACAGTTTCGCTTTTTTATGACTTGAGCGAGATGATAACTTAATTAATAGCTTCTGGACGCTGGCCGCAAACTTAAACTCTGCTTGTGATGCTGAAAGCGGTCCAGTTTGTAATGTGCATAAGATTTCGTTCCCTCAGAAAAGTTTTGAATCTGATTTCCTGAGATTTTTTTAGCTTCCTGCTAAACCTTGGTTTTGCCCCTTTACATTTTTTTAGTTTCCCGTGGTGAAAAATGTCTTTCTGATATCGAAAAAAGGTTCCCAAATTTATTTGTAATTTTTATCAAATGTTCCCAAATTTATTTGTAATTTTTTATCAAATGTTCCCAAATTTATTTGTAATTTTCTACCAAGAAGGTAATTTTATAAATAAAAAATTATTTATTAAAAAGTTATTGATAAAATTACCTTCTTGGTAGAAAACTACAACTTCTTCTAACCCTATGATTCATAAAGCCTGTGAGTTTCTAGTTCCGAACGCTAAATAGTATTTGCTCAGTTGGATGGCAATAATCTCTAAAATCTTGAATGCATTGATGCCTGCGATAACACTTAACTGCTGTCGTGAGGTGATGATAGATCCCCAGGCTGGTAAATTTGTAATATACTCCCAGGATTATTTGGCAACATCGCTTAGCTACTTAGTAGCTTCAAGTCTGCTCACCCCCCATCCCACCAACTGGTTTTTGCCAGTCTATCTCCCCCTTGTGAAGTGTAAATATTGTGCAAAGTGATCAGGGGACTCGGTATGTCCTCGCGCCACTAGTTGGGTTATAGATGCCCCGTTTTTTTGCATTGAAGTAATTACCATTGTGAATTGAAGCGGTGTATGTTCCTTTTTTTAAATAATAATAATTGCCTTTATTTGCATATACAAACTTGGCCCTTTTAAGCCATATGGCTTGTCCTAAGGTTCCAGTTATTCAGTACAACATGTGGTACATTGAGAGCATAGCATTTATATTACAAGTTTCAACTTCAACTTTAGGGGCTTTTAAAAAAAGGTATGATGATTTAATAGATTTTGTACATTTCAGATTAAAATAAAGAAATTACAAGTTTACAATATCACTTATTAACCAATCTTTCACTTTTGCATTTTGTTATAATAATTTAATTAAAAGTTCCCGGGACCTGAAGGATGAGAAAATGAAATATGATTTTACGTTTTCACAAAAAATGCAACGTTTTTTCTAAAAAATGAAAAAATAAGTATTAAAAGTATCAAAATCTAATAATCTAAAACTGTTGTAAAAAATTTAAACTTTCAAAAATTCATTGTGGTTTTGATATGATATCAGAAACTATTAATAGATTAAGTAAATAGTTTGGGGATCTGGTATATCCCCACGCCAGTACCAACGTCTCAAAAAACCGCATAGTTAAGGGTTAAAGAGTATTTGACTCTCCATCGCTTCGTATTTATTTATAGGTGCAATTATATATTTAATACCATGGCATGTTTTCCAACTCGGAACATTCAGTAGGTGTGCGATTTACGCTTTACGTTTTTAGACTCATGAAAAACTGTACTATCAGCGGAAGTCACAGTTCGAAAGAAGCGAAATATGTTGGTATAATTTTTATTTTTTGATCCTTCAGGGGTGCTTTCTCGTTCAAAAGCGCTCTGAGAGCACGTACAATTTTTCCCAGCGGGCAAGTCAATGCTACAATTTTCCCAGCGGGCCAGGCAATGGGTTTCGTTTCCTTCGTGGAGCCTTAAGAGGTCAGTAAGCATCGTTCAGCAATTTTCAACTTTAAGCCCCGAGGCTGAGAACTTGACACGTTGCGTCCGTCGCTTGGGAGGTCGATCGTAAAAAACAAAATTCATTCAATGCTGTGCAAACATGTCAAGAAATCGGTAGCTCTGTGACCATGGCAAAGGTACATGATACAGAATTTGGCATTATTTTCTGTCACTCCTTGGTTTCTTTCTTAAATTTCATTCCGGAAATTCACTTATACTTGAGACACAGTTTCTGTATCCACCCGGTAAATTCTAGCAACATGTGTTCATAGAAATAGATCGTAAAATGTGATTATATTATGTTATTGTATTGTACTGAGGAGAAGAAAAAAATCTAATCATGTTTTCAGTTCTTACCTTGTTAAGTCAGGTCGGGATGTATACTACATGGAACATTTCTAGGGAAACGACATTAAAAACGAAATAAACCACGATATATCTAAAATCTTTGCCAATATTACCTATACCCACTCAACACGTCGAAGCTGTCTTCTAATATAGGCTAAAAATAATATCTAAATGCGCACAAGTCTCACAAATTCAGACTTGCGGACACTTATTTCCGGGCTGTTTAAAACTGACTACACTGATTATCAGTAGGCCATTAATACCATTAGTAGAAAAATTCTTGGTTTATTGATAGCAGGACCTCAATTTAACAACTCATTTTGACTTACGTATATTTAAGGCATTTAGTTAAATTCAAAGAAACTCTCTTGAGCGTCACAAGGTAGAAAAAACTTGTTACGAATTTGATAATACTTTGCATACTCCACAGATTTTTCAAATTTCCTTAGATTACAAAATCTGTGTTTTATCTAATTCAACATTTCAATAGATGTTTCAGTAGAGTTAAAGCAAAGAAATTTATTGTTACTGAAAGTCCCAAAGGTACTTGGTTTAGGTTCTGTTGTAAAAGTTCGCTTCTAGAGTGAGTATCGACTGTTTAAAATTACTGCGGGATTTCAACGGGGAATGGTCGGTGGGATTATCATCCGCATATCCCTTCCCTCTGAGGTTTCCTCTCGGCTCTCCGGTGCCTACCTTTCCTCGAGTGCTCTTCAGTCAATAGGCCGACCCCACTTGAAGCCGTCGATAACAGCCGCAAGTTGGGTGATATAAGCGCATAAAGAGACACTTCCGCGCTCTCATTCACCTAGTGGTGGTTCGCTCAGACTTGAAATTGCAATTTATTAAGATAATTCGGTTGATGGAGTGCGAAGATAAATTCTGACGAAAAAAAAACCTTAATTCAGCCATTTTCTCATAATTTGAAAATGAAAAAATGGATGCAAAACCTGCCGCCCTCTTTTCATGAAGTAGTGGCATCGTTTAAGTTCTGGTTCATTAATTCGTTCACAACGACCCGATGTTTGATGGAAAGAATCGTTTACACAACGTTGATGACAACGATCCACGTGAGACGGTTACGCTAGGCTGAGCAGTAGCAGAGAAGCGGTGAGCCGCTCAGGCAGGGGCAGTGACGTCATTTGCTTTTTCAGGGAAAGGAGTGAGCCCGCCGGTAATTATTTCGCCGTGGATAGCTCGAAATGCAGGAGACGGACCAGAAATAGGAAAAATATGGGTCTCTTTATTTTTTATGCTTTATTGCCATGTGCAATAGTAAAAATTGATGAACGGGTACACCGTCTTAAAATTTTTCATTTCTTAACCGAATCGACTAGATTTATCTGAAGGAAGTTTCGTAACGAAGTACAAAAACTGCAGAGCATAACTTATTACTATTCTTATATTTTGAAGATGGTAAAATAAATTAAGTCAATTTATAATTTTCAGTCCATTTGGTTAAATTCTATTTGAAAATATAAAAATTACGCACGAGCAACTTCAATTTGAACACGAACAAAGTATGAGGCGGAACACTAATGCCTACTGCAGATTAAAAGTGGCATTTTTTCTCTTGCATATTAAGTTCACCAAAATGTTGTGTATCAGCAACGGGAGAAAAATTTCCGATAGCAATTCCGCCTTGTTATTAACAATACCTATAATTGATGAACACACCAACATGTTAGTTTTTATGTGCATCTCAGTTATCATGGGACTTATCTAATTACATTCACTGGGAGTTTTGAGTTATTTCCTAGCATCGAAATACTCAAATGTTTTGATTTCCCATTTTTATTTTCATTTGATATAAAAGGTTGATGCATTTTTTGGAGGAGTCCAATAAATGCTTCGTATCGTCGCCCCAAAGCAAAGATTTTGGTTGATTTAGCTCACCTGGGTTTAAGTCTATGTGTAGGTGCTCTCATGTTTCCTCTTTTATGCAATTCATTTCTCGGTAACCAATGGGTAAGATACATTATTTATGATACCATACCATATATTATTGTTGAACAGTTAAAGTCCTCACCTGTCACTCAAAAGGTCGCAGGTTCGAGTCCCGTCAGGATAGGTTTCCGCTATCTATGCCATGATTGTTCTACCATGTATAATAATTAAATCTTTTAAACACTCCGATGCGAAATGGCCAGTATGTGCTGTATTAGGTGGTATGGGAATTAAAAAGAAATGCACTGAGTATGCTGACTAAAACATCAAAATGGCCAGGCGTAATAATAGAGTGTAGTAAATCATGAATAAAACACGCGTCTTTTTAGATTGACAGTTGGTATAACTTCATTTCCAAGTGAACAAATTAAACTATATTTCTACAGTATACTTACCATAACAATAAGTAAAAGTCATAAAATATGAAAAATTCAGAAAAAAATACTAGGAAAAATTATTCAAGGGGAACCTCTACTTACTTAACCGTCAAAACGATGGATAACCACTGATCCTTCTAATGTTGAATATCTGTCTCTTGTTGTTAGCTAACATTTGTGCAGATTGGATGAGTAACATTGATTAATGTGAAACTTGGTGTACCTGCCTACTAAGATTGAAATAGAACAGAGGCGATAGGGCTGGGAAATGCGTCTCTATCGATACTCGGCTGACCAAATGTCGATGCAGAACACGTTTCGGGTGGATGAAAAGAGGTCACGGGTGGACTCCCGGTGGTCCAAGTGGGTGAATTCGAACAGCGTCGATGTGTCTGGAGAGATTGGGTCTAGCTTTTTCCAAGACGCTACAAGTATACCCTAAGGGGATCAGGACACCGGAGTAGCCGTTGAGGCTTACTACTTACAGTCTTCGCTGAGCGCGACACACGAATGGTTGAAACGACGAACAGTTTAAACTCTGGCGAAGGAAATAATAAAAAGAGTGGATCCGTGACGAGAATAATCCCTCACGTGTAAAGTTCCTCGCGTTCTTTTCTAAACGCCAACTAAGGCTGTCAGGTTTAGCCCCGTCGGATGGGATGTGAAAATTTTTCCTTAATTCAATTTTGCAGTTATCTCAAACCTTAAGGAATATAACCCTCAGATACTCAAATCTGGAGTTTGCAATCGCAAGTAATCTGGTAAACACTGATAATTTTATAATTTATTGTTAATTTAATATATGTCCTTTTTTTCTCATTTAAACTTTACCGAACGCACAATAAGCTTTGCTGTACAACAATATTATGTATTTACTATTTGTTTGCATTAGTTGCTTGTTTGTTCTTCTTATTGGCTTATTTCATTTGCGTATAAACTCTCATCTCTGTTAATCTTATATATGTTAACCCTGATCATGAGTGTGATAAAAATACCAAGCTGTATACATATATGAGTTTGCGCTCTGAAGTACTTAATGCAGTTATTTTTCCGTAAACCCGGATTCATTTATTTTGATATACGCTAGGGATCATCCCTACTCAGTAACGTGCTTTATTCGGCCTCAGTAAGCGCATGAAAGTTTTTTTTTATTATTCATTAGATTAACAGCACTATTATACATATCACACTGCAATATGAAGGGCTTTCACTACGTTTGTAAGAGCCGTGGTAATTCCTCATCTTGGTAAAATATTCAATGAATCCTACCGCCGTTTTTTTAACTAAGTCAACATGTAGCACTAAGCGTTTGATATCCTTTGAATGTATTTATTATATGTTAGAGTGAGCGTATTTATTTTGAGTGGCAGAAAATATTGTTCGATTTTCTTCATATTTTAGCTTCCGTTGAATGTATATTACTACTAAAAAAAATTAATTTTTTCCCTCTTTTTTCGAGGCATACCTACATTCTGCTCAATCAGCTTCTCTCAAGAAATTATAGCATTTGAAAATGGTATTCTGCGGTATTTCAAAATAGAACTATAATGATGTTAATGCAAATTGCTTTAAAAAACTCATTATTTTTCATAAGTATTTTTAATTTCCAATCCCTTAAAATCGTTGAATTTCGTTCTGTATGATTTATATTGCCGGCGGTAAGGGGTAACCACAGATTAACATTGGATTATTACGTGGAAAATAAACTTCCAATCACACATTTTCACTGCGGATAATTTGGTATCAAATATACCAACCGCCACTCTTCGGCCAAGGTAAATTTTTGGCTTTATTACAACCAATCAAGGCTAGCCAGGAAGTAATTATGGAATATAAAATTTTAAAAATTCAATAATTTTATAGCTCCTATATATTGTTTTCAGTCCCATCCACGCATGCCTGAGGTGTTATTTTTTGTTTCTTGTAAATGATTTTTATTTATAATAATAGCAGCTAGAGAAAACATTAGGCTATGGCATCGAGAATTATTTTTTATTAAAAATAAAAATTTCTATTCCGCATGAGTTAATTATATTCTCAGTCCCCATCACGTGTAGTTCTAGAAAATGTAATTATCAGTTGAATTTACTGATCTCAATCAAAGGCGGTGATGGATACAAATTTTAATATTTCGTGGGATAGAAAAGCAAACCCTAGCACCGGGAAAAATACATATTTTGCCATGGCCGTGGCGTTACTAGCCTCATCAACAGAAACTCATCAGCTACGAAGCACTTCAAGTGCAGGTTAAGTGTGTGACCCAGCAATTACAAAACGTCACGATCGTACATTTTCCGAGAACAACATTAATTTTGAATGTTGAACTAGTGGATCTATACATACCCTTCAATAATTCCTAGATATTAAAATGTCTGTTTTCGGTAACGTAACAAAATGGAATATTTCTGTACTTAACGTCAGTATTTTATGTCCTCCAGTATTTTTATGACATTCACAGTAAATATTATTTTATTCCTTCTGTTAATATTGTGCTTGATTTTTTTATTTTGTAAAATTAATTCTTTTTAGCTTTTCTTGGAAAGCCGCCCTTCGTATAACCATTTCTCGATACTTATTTTTTATTTTACTGATTATGAAATTTTCCTTGGTACTTCCAATGATAGGTTTTGTACTGGGGAGAGGATGCTTACGTTTCACCCAATAGACGAATAGGATTCCTGGACAGGTTCTAATGAGTTCCGTCAACATAGTTGCTCACAGGCTAAACATTTTATAATTTGCCATGGACAATGTCCATAGGACATAACAAAAAGCCTTTCGCTTAATTAGAACCTTAACTATACGGCGAGGTTAATTTCATTGGTTTGAATTGTACGAGACCTAGGTCTGAAGATGATTGCTTGGAATCAAATGGGCGGATAGGATAAGAATGATAAATAAATTCATAGCTATGAGCTCTCTACATTCCAGGAAGGACTTGCTGGATATCCAACGTAATAATACCTGAGAAAATGCTCGAGGAACACAGAGTTGGAAAAAATTAAGGAAAATTCCTTCTAGGAAGAAGAGCTGGTAATAAGTACTTCGGGCATATGAAGAAGGAACTACATTAATAAACCTGATGGAAAAGAAGGTTGACAAAAAAATAAAGCAGGGGAAGGAAGGAGCACAGAATCAGTTGAACAACATACGCGCTTGAGGAAGACCCTGTGGAACAGCCATGTTCTGAGGTACAGTAATTATGTAAGAAATTTAGTGGACGGAATAATAGAGGGAAAGATTACCTGAAGAAGGCTATGAAATAAGAACGGAGAAAGGTGAGTGAGTGAAATAAATGACTTTGGAAAGGGAGAGGTAGAAGGTCGAGACTGATGCATGGATTGCTGTGCCACGATGACTTTTCTGCGAAAAACATCAGACTTGAATTCTGCTCCACATGACGCATGACCATCTGTGAGGCTATGAATGTTGCACCTTGACGTTTTAGGAGTTATTTTCACCCCTGCCGAAAGCAGGTTTGCTTTTTGTCCACATCAATCTGCAGCGTGATATTTTTTATAACCGTCATTTATTTTGCAATTTCATTTTATCCATTCGCTTATATCGTTCGAAAATTATAATTGGTCCCTGCAGCGAAATGCATTTGCCTTTCGTATTTTTATCTTTTCGAAAGTATTTTTTTTTTGCGGATATTTATTTTGAATAGTGGCGGCATGTTATGCATTTGGAGCAGCTTATCCAATGCTCAGGTTCCGCGTCGCCATTTATTTTGCCCGTTCTTCGTTGCTTATTTTTTAATTTATTATTTTTCCGGAACGGCAATCCGAGGCGAAATAATTTTGCCGGCTCGACCTCACTGAGCTGACGGATAAAAACCCACGCTTCGTAACCACCCCTGGGGGAGAGACCTCGTACTGTGACGGAGGTATGTTTCTGGGCTCCGCTGTGCCGGGTGCAACTCTTACCTAGATAACGTCAGTGCATCATCAGCCCGCAGTGGACCGCAAAAAAACGAGAAAAAATGGCAATAAAAAGCTACGTAGAGAAAGAGGAAAAATAAAAAAAAAACTCCCCTGCATTTTTCTCCAATTCGTTCCTTTTTTCCGCCACGCCACCGCTGTGAAATTATTTAGCCGACGAGTGGTGAGGATGAAGCTCATGGAGTGCGCGCTAGGTGGTGTGATTTGTTTTTTTTTTCAATGTTTTTCTTCCCTTTGCCGACGAGTGGCGTGCATTTCGGTGCGAGCTGAGGTAGGCTCTTCGAACAGCCGTCAATATGATGTGTTACTTTCGTACCTCGCCGAGAGAAAATCCTGGAAATGGAAAGGATGCGATGGAATAACTGGGATATGTAGAAAATCTGCCGCGCCCAAGCTCCTCTGTACGATGCATAGGTCAGTATTTTTCCTGGCAGTTTCTTTGGAATATGGCTCAACGAGATTTTGAATCATTTTATGAAAATATCCTCTTATTAGATTATCGCCAGATAGTGGATGATCATGGCTTAAAACTGAAAAATACTGGAAAAATCAACACCATTTGGTATCCCGCATTAGATTCGCATAAAGGTCTTATTTGTGGCTTATACTGCTCTGATAAACTGGGACAATGTTGACAATGAAGTAATTTTTTTCGTATCATGCCTAACTCAAACGTTTGAGTTCAATGCTGGTTTTGATGTATTTCACCATCATTCGCTTTATTTTCCCTAAAAAGTAGTGAGGATAAATTGTAATTAACTACAACGCGTATTTATGAATCTGCTTCATTCCTGAGTCCTTCATGTACCAAGCTTAGGCTTGATTCCATTCCTCGTATTGAAGTATCTGAAGCATTCATAAGTTCAATATATAGAAAAGTGAGAAAGATTCATTCATACATTTTTTCATATTTGTTCTTTGCAGCCGTAATCCTTGACAATGACTGATGACGCTGTGTATTGAAAATTTTCCTCAGAAAGTTTTAGTGATATAATGTGCATGTAATGGTAAATATT
Source organism: Ischnura elegans (assembly GCF_921293095.1). Classification (NCBI taxonomy): domain Eukaryota; kingdom Metazoa; phylum Arthropoda; class Insecta; order Odonata; family Coenagrionidae; genus Ischnura; species Ischnura elegans. The sequence continues at coordinate 62,245,484 of NC_060255.1, read as the reverse complement.
TATTCTATCTATAGAGAATCCTTCTGAATTGGCTTTTACCTTGAAAAAGTGGGCTCTAATCGCATTATGTTACGTTTAGTCCACCAATGGTTTTACTTGAATATTCTTGCTTCAAATGCAATAAATATATTTATGAAACTGATATGTGATGTTCCCTTGATAATATTTTCCCAAACGTCTATTGCAGATGATTGACGGAATAGATGAAATACTAATTATTTTCAGTAATGCCATAGATTTAATGGAAGATATATTCGCCAACGCTCACATCGGTGTTTAAGGTTTGTGTACGTAATTTCAACGTCTTCTTTTCTAAACTTATTTTTTGCAACAATATTCTGGATGTATATGACTGAGAGAGTTAAAAGTTCGAGAAAAACCATCGATATAATTAATTTAAAAAATGTTTACAAATGTCGAAATACCAATGAAATGTTATTATAATTTCACTAAAAATCAGTTTAAACTTACTTTTATCGAAAGAGGCGAATTCAATGTCAATAAAGTTTAATTGAAAATTTTTTTTGCATTTCTCAATAATGTTGCGTTTTCGCAACTTTGGCCGTAAATGGGTTAAACACCACTCACAACCATTCTTGCTATCTGCTCCAACATACTCTCCCCCATCCTAGCCTGAGCTGCGCTGCTTGCGTGGAAAATTCACCCTCCCACTCATATTTATTGCCTATATTTATGGGGGTAGGCAAGATCGATCTATTGAAAACTTCAAAATGGGCAAATGTTATTATATCCACTAAGTTTTAAATCTCATAAAACATTCATTTTCATGATACATTTAGTGGGCGATGGCAAGTGACCTGGAACTAATGTTAAGTCACGTCAGGTGCTTATAAGGTAGCTATAGAAGAAGTCCGCAAAACTGTAATGAAGTCTTATCTATTCAATGAATAATTTATTTTATTTTTATTTTTCACACCTTCGAAAACAGCACTTTTCGGTCTTTACAATTAACAACCAAAGTGCACAAACACCCATACCCATGGCTAAGGATAACATATCCAGGCAGGACTTGAACCCGCGACCTTTGGTTTGGCAGCTGAGGACTTCACCCTGACGCCACCGAGGCCGGCAAGTTTCCAAAAGAACTCTAAATTTCCAAAAAATATTAGCATCACGCTTATATTGGTGGAATTACTTTATAATGGCTATTCGTTAAAGAGATATATTCACATTACCTCCATTCCAACTTTCACTACCATAGTTTACACGTAATACCCCACCCCAACATCCCAGCTAGCTAAACAGCTAATTTGTGCACCCATGTTCCATTCCTACTACCGTATATACAGCACAGGGCATAGGCGTAACTATGGGGGGAATAAGAGGATAGATCCCCTCCCCGCAATGCCTCAGAGAAATTTAAAAAATTGTCTTGCCTTGTCTTGACGTATGATAACTACATCTGCGTAAACATAAATTTTTAGGTCCAAAATGATGTAAATTGTATTTCCAGGCATGTCATTTTTCATAAATTTTCCGCACCCCGTTGTCTGGGAGGGGGGTTGCCACCGCAGGCTATCTCGTCCTCCCGAAAGCATATTCCTAGTTACGCCACTGGTTCGTGTTAGTCATATAAAAATGGTGGAGTTTAAACAATTCGTAGGAAGATAGTAGGGATAGGGTGGCAGAGAATTTTCAGCCGCTGCCAGACCCCTGTTTGAGTGCCTTGAATAGGGTGCTGCCGGATGGAATGTTAGGACGTGGTCCCTTTGATGCTTTTCGATAAAAGTAGGCCAATGTCGAATCCAGGTTTTTCCCCCTGTCGAGCAACTAAGGTCGCACATTTTGAAATTTATTTATAAAGTAAAAAGCTATGAGAGACGAAAAAAATTGAAAAATAAAAAACTAAACATTTGTTTTCATTTAAACAATACTCAAAAACAGCTCCATTATTTTATGCATACTCTTTGTAGTATTTCCGTTTAAGTAGAAACCAATCTCCAGCCGCAGTTTCTCCTGAGTGAACTCCCTTTCCCATTGACACAACCTTGCTCCTCTGACGGCCTTGTCAAAGCACCGTCTCCCCGAGTTTCATACTCTTGTGACCTCACGTTCCACACCATTCACAACCATTCCTCTTCTCATTCTCATCTTTCTCAGTCCCTTCCTTTTCTTCTTTTTCATCGCACTTCTCGGAAGCCTTATTTAACCCCGAAGGAACATCCTCCCCTGTCGGATTAAGGAATCAAACGTCCAGGCGGGCCGCCAACCCGCCTTTCATTTCGTGGAAGGCGCTTCTTCCCGCAGGCATCGACGCATTGATAGAAAGGTTCCCTCCAACTTTATTGAACTTCATTCTTCTGTCGACGTGCTCACCAGTCGCTCGCCTTTACTCCCTTCAAGCCAAGAAGAGCGGCGGACTCCATATAACACAGACAGGCCGCCCAAAATGGCTTCCGCTTCCGAAAATTCGCACTTTTAACTCCTTTGACATCAAACAGAAAAACATCGCGTCAATAAAAGTGCACGTCTACCATCTACGCCTTGTACGTCTTTATAAAGTATGGCTGCCTGGACTAACTGGACACGAGATTCAAGTTAGATAAGCCGATTAAATATTTCAATGTATGCATAGATAAGAGTAAATGTAAAGTTTTAAATCTCAGGAGGATTGGCAATGGTTTTTATGATCATCCGCTGGGCTGTTGAAAAGTTACTCGGAAGGTATTTTATACCATGTCAGCCGGTAATAAAGGTAACATGAAACGTTATTTTTTTATTTTTTAAAATAAATAGCCTTTATTAGCATATACAAACTTGGTCCTTCTTAGCCATATGGCTTGTCAGAAGGTTCCATTTATCCTACATATTAGCAAAATTGAATGCATTTATATTACATTACAAGTTACAACTTCATATACAAAAAAATAACATGGCACAAAAAGTTTTAGGAGCTTAGGAGCCAAAATATGAGAATTTAATATAATTTGTACATTTCCGATAAAATTAAGGAAATTACAAGTTTACAGTTTTACTTTTTAACCATTTTTTCACTTTTCTTTTAACGTCGGCCAATGATTTTAGATTGCATACATCCTTTGGCTTACAATTTAAGGTATGAGGTCCAACATACTTCAGCAGCCTTTTACCATACATGTTATTATAAAGGTACGTTTTCAACAAAGGACTGCTACGTTTATCCATAAAATGTGTATTATAACATTTAATGTTTTGCTCTTATTTGAAATATTTCTCCATAATAATGAGCTAATTCAGCATTTTATTCACAGCTAATATATTATATTTAGTACACAGTGATTTAAGGTCAGAATTATAGCAATAGTTGAAACCGTCTGTATGAATATTCCTCAATATTCTCTTTTGGTTCTTTGCAATTACGTTTAACAAAGTATTTGACACCATTCCGCAGGCAGTGGATTCCATATCTTAATATGCTCTCCTCTGCTCCTCTGCTTGTTGCAAAATAAATCTTTAATTTTATGCTAATTGGTACTATGTCTTTTAACTTAAATATTTGATAAGCTACAATATTTGATAAGCTACTCAAAAAGAGTCAATTTTCAGGTCACCTGTTTCGCAAGATAAATAATTTTTCCTAAGAGTAACTATTCCCTTTATTAAGTTTTTTTATTCGTCCATATGAACGATGAAATTTTAATTATCAGATGTTACAGCTTAAATCTCGCCTGGAAGTCAATATTAAGCGAAAACCGGATCGGAAAATAATGCTGCGTTTTCGCAACTTTGGCCAAATTAGGTATCTATAAAAAGTTATGCAACCCGAATTACCACATATTGCCGTATCGTAGGAATATGCCGTTTTTACTCTCAGATATAATCCCACGCCTTAACGTGAGGTCACAAGTGTGACACTAGAGTGGCTGAGCTTTACAAAGGCCGTCAGAGGAACAAGGATCGACCAGAGGGGAAGGGAGTCGATAAGGGAGAAACCACATTTGAAGAATAGCTCCCATTTCAATCATTACTTGAGATAATTTTGCTTTTAGTGATAATAAAAAAGCTTTGAGAGAACGGAATTTAAAATTGTGAAACCCTTTGTTCCATAGTGGCAAACACTGCAATCCTTTCAACTTTGATAGTCTTATCGTTTTAATTGCTTAAGAACAATTAAAAAAATATATTCATTAGTTTGTGAAGATTGTTCGTTACAATATTGTTGCGTGCTATTTTTCCTTCGCCTTTCCTGCTTGATAATTTCATGATGTGGGAAAACTAACTTAATAGTGCTAACATAAACTGGACATGTAAGGGAAACGGTATTCCTTATTATAAAATGTAACCAGTAAAATGTCTTACAACTTAAATTTTGCTATGTTAAACACATTTCTTTAATGTTTTGGGTTATAATTGAAAATAAAGGTAAGCTTGAATTCATTTTCATTTCATTCATTTTCATTTCATTCATTCATTCATTTCATTCATTCATTTCATGAAAACTTCATATTTTGTTACCTGATGATGACTTCGAGTGAAACAATTGGAGCACGTGTTTTAAAGTTATGAAATTGAAGTAAATAGATGTTGCGATATCTTTGCTTAACTTTTTTATAAAGAGTAGACTTGAGTGCTCTACTGTTTTCCCTGAATTACAATTAAAATTAGTTATTGTTAACTAATTGCAAAATTAGAAATGATAATCTAGGATACAATATTCGGATACAGATGAGATAAAAATCTTGGGTGCTCTGTTGTCATTCGTTCTTCAAATCTTGAAGTTCACCGACTCTATTAGGGAAATACAAGACGCCCACACGTCATGGTTTGGTGGAAAGGGCAAGCAAGGACCGTGAAGGGTCGGTAGGCAACGCCTTCGCTTTGTGAATAGCGCAATATGAGATGTATTATGACACGCCGTGACGTGGAATATATGGGATCTCTTCGAATGAGAAACCCCGCGCCCGGCTGTTCGTTCGGCTCCCTCATGGGATTGACTGACGTTCGCGGTTGGTCCGCGCGTGAACTATTTGGGGCGCTGCGGTGGCCTTTTTATTCTCCCTGCGCGTGACAGACGGAAATGTAGGAAAGATCGAAGTTTTGCCGTTGCTTTTGCGGGGATATTTTGGAGATGGGAGTGACAAGCGGGCAGATTCTTGCCGAAAGTGAGGTTCGATTCCAGCAGAAATTCAGATTACCCATCATGTGTGTTTTATGATTTTCTTCCCTTTTCATACATGCATAAAGGAAGTTAAATGAGTTTGTGTTAGTTAATTTCTATGCTTAACACGTTGCGTACCGAGGTATTTAAATTCCTAGAAACGCCAATTCGGGGTGGTGTTGTTGAGATTGGAAATATGCCTTTGGTTTAAACATGGTTAAAAAGATAATGTTTAGAATATAACCTTACCCAATCAAACGTTATGAAACAACTGAAAACTTGCTAACGAATACGTATTGCACGCTTTAAAACAGTTTAGGCTGACGCATCTAAATGACGAGAATCTTCGTCATCCGTCCGGAACGTTCTGGAAAAATTGATGGGAATTCTCGCCATCGATACGCAACGTGTTAACGTGCATTAAAGTAAACGCTAAGTACGTATGATGACAAATATTTTATATTTTTATGTTGTTTGGAACGCAGGCTTTCGCAGCGAGATTCATTGATGTCGACAGCTTTCGGGAGCAGCTGCAGCGCAATGCGCATCTACTCCCGAAAGCCGTCAACATTTATGCTGCGTAAGCAAAATGAATAAGTTAACAAAGTCTACTAAACTCGCTGTTTGACTATATGTGAAGCTAATATGCAATATAAAACATTTGTTCGGTGTTTGGTTAAGCAAGAGTGGTTCCAAGTGAAAGCCATGTATTTTATGTAAAGTTATTCTTCAATGTAAAATAAATGCAAAATATTGTGAGAACTAACCTTTTTTGTTGGTAAATAGTTTAAATGAAAAGAATAAGTCATAAGAACCTAATAGACTTACATTTCCAGAAAAAAATGCTTCCCGTATTAGGCTAAAATACCCATTTTGACCGTATAATTTTAAGGTTCTCCTCTTTTAACGTGTCTAGTTCATTATCGTATCTTTTCCTTTCCTTTCAATTTACGGTCAGCCATGATAAAGCATTCAGTTTTTGTTTTATGTCGGCGTGTGTGAGTGAAAGTGCATGTTGGCACTCTGGTTGAGAGGCTGGGGTTTGAATACCGCGGTGAAACCCCTTCCAGAGCATGAATACACTATCTTCTAAGTTCCCTTTCATTCCCAATTGACGAACAAGTTCAGTATTTTCTTACCTTCTTAAATCAGTTTTTAAGTTACCGCAGTGAGAAGCGCTACACCTTGGTTCCGACTCTTCACTAGTCATCTGTCGTCTTACATAAGGACCATCTCATGTGTTCTTTCCATTTTATTTAGTCTCCTTTGACATTTTTAAATTGTGAAGAGTTTTCAAGTTTATACAGTTGTAATGTGGGTGCTAATATATTGCTTCTTAAATGATTTCGCTACAAAAAATATTTTGGAAGTGATGTTTTTTGGACAGGGGTGAATTTTGTGTGGTCAATTTGGGGAATAAAACCAAGATTGTATCCTTCAAAAATTTCGGAAGAGGAATCCCTAAATCGTGCCTAGGTTCTACTTTCCGCTTAAATATAATCTTTTTATGGCTGTGACCTATTTAATTTCAAGTATAATGCATGGGGAATAGTCGATTACTACGTAAAGCTTTCAACTGCAGGGTCCAAATATCATATATCTCACGCCAATGAGGGCAATTCGAGATTATCTCGAATCCGAGGCATGGGAGATGCTTCGCAATTGGAGCATATATTGAATACAATTGCATACCACAAGTTCTGGGGTAATAGAAGAGCACTGCTCAGAATCGTCCAAGAAGCCTTTTGATAGCTTCTTGATTTCCTGTGACGTACCTACTCTTCTCATGCCCAATTACTTTGTCGACGCTAGAAATTAATCTCAAACGTCCGCTGGAATCAAATGGGGTTTCGAACATCAAACTCCTTAAACAGCCTTAACCGGCTTTATACTATTACCTGTTTTTGCAAAAAAATTCAGTGGAATTCGTAATGCACTTTCTTTCTGCGGGGAAGGCTCTTAAGCTATGCCGGCTTTGCACTCGTGTAAAGGATAACTTCTCCGGGAATTAATTTAGATTCGTATTTGAGCGATGGAGTCTATTGTTAGTGAAACGACGTCTCAGCCTTTTGTTAACGTCTTTCCATGGAAGGAAGAAATAAAAAGAAACAGGATCAAAGAGTTTAATTTCATGACTCCTTCCTAGACAAGGATGGCTTTGACTTGCATAGAACTTCGAAAATCTAATGCCGTGCTAGTGAATAAATTTTCTTTTTACATTTTCACATTAAAAAGCGATAAATTATGTAAAAGAAAGGCCAAGAAATAGATTAGATTTCATTTTCCTCGATGTTTGAAAATTTACTCTTTTGATTATCGACTGAAGCTGAGAAAAGAAATTCACTATCCTTTCAATTTATGTGTGGAAAATCACGATTTTTATTGGGTTTCAAAACCAAAAAATGACTGAAGCTCTTGTGACATTTTTAGCACATAAATAAAATAAATGATTAAAAATTTTAAACAAAATCATGTTAGTTGCATGGAAGTAGGAATAGCGATGGCACATGTTATTCGAAAAAAAGTAAGAGAACAGTATAGGCTTTGAGGTTTCAGCATTCTTTCTTTGATATTCAGTTTTAATTTACTAGCTATTTCCCTTTAAATTTTCCTTCACGAACGTGTAGCTGTCGATCCATAATCTAATATATTTCACATATTGATTGTGTTTTGTTGAACACCTCTAAGTAAGAAAATAGATGCTAAATATTCAGAAACGACCTCTTAGGGGTATATGTAATCGTAATATGTAATCTGCTTAAAATAATTAGGCTTCCCCTTAAGTAGTGGATGTCTGGATTCTCTGTTGGAAGCTTACAACATTGTGATGTTTGAAACTCTGTTCTCATGTTACGGCCAAGGAATAACGCAAGGGAATATATAAAATCCAAGATTGTCCACACGCACCAAGTGGCGCCACTTTATTTATCGGGAAACTTATTCGGCCTATAGTACGTACATCGTTCAACTCTTCCAGTAGATAGAAAAAAAGAGTTAATGGCTTCATTTCCACGCTTTCACCTCTAAGTGTATCGGTGTGTTTGATAAATGCGTGCGACCATCCATGACGGCGGAGGGAGGACCGAACGAGCGATTGTCTATAAAAAAATACAATTCTCCAAGGATTGATGAAGCGAGGACCGTTTCAAGGGAGTGGGAAGGAGCCCTGAAAATGATTCAGGAAAAAAAAGAAGGGGAGGATGCCGAATTATTTTTTCCGACCAATCCAACGCCCTCTTTCGGGAGAAAAGTATAAGTCCGTCGCTCGCATTCAATCCATCATTTGCCACCAGAGAGAGTTAATCAATCACTTAAAAGGTCTTCCTTAATGATGGCGTAGCCGGGGAACACACTATCTGCCCTGGCGCCTCTTCAAACCCCCTCCACGTGATAATATGTCACTCGTTTGAGTCTCCAACAACCAACCCCTTCTTTTCCATCGCTTTCTCTTTTGTTCCTGGCGCAGACCGTTCGAACCGTCCCCATCCCACCGTTTCAACCCCTCACCGTGGTCCAACTACCCTCCGAAGGGCGTTCAGGGTGGTTCTTTTATTTTCAAACTCCGCGTCTACCCTTCTATCCACGGCTCTGCCCTAAAAATCTCCTCTCCCTATTAACGATAATGTGAATCTGTAAGTTGTAAATTAAAAATATAATGGATACAATTCAAAATTTACCCAGCATATGGTTATACGTAACTCGGGATTTCACTGGGTTAAATGCTCTATTTAAGCCAACCATTCGAGCTCCGATTCGGGGTCTATTTTCAGGGATGCCGAATCTCGTTTTGTTTTACCGGCAATTTTTTCCCACCGGCATTTACATTAAATTTACAAATCTTTTCTCGAATATATCTACTATTTTCAAATGATTTGTATCGTTAATTTCATAATTCATCTCGTAGTAACTTCATGTCTAGGATACGGTGGCGGACAGGACTAATTAGTCCGAGGTAACTCAGTTCGCTTTAAAAATACTGAAGTGCTCTTCTTCCTAAAGCCTTTGGTTATATTGATCTCTCTATTTATTTCATCTACCTACCTTTCCCTGTCCTTCACTCAATCTGTTTTCCTATACTCGGTTACCAGTTTTAATCTCAGCAGACATAGCGTGACTTAACTAAATCAGGTATTACTCTTCACTTTCAAAGGCGTCTGGAAGCGGTATCATAAGAAACATTTTTCCACAAACTATGAAGAGTGCATTCCTGTTTCATAATGAGGGTGATGGTCACACACTCTTTATTTTGCATTTTGTTTGTCTTCTTCTTATAATAATGGCGTTCTGCCTATTAGTTCACGAAATTATTGCAATTATTTTCTTGGATTTTCATGATTTTACTCACTCTTTGCTTACTTCTTGTGTATCTTGTGTCCGAGCAAAAGAATGGTGATTGTGTGGCTAAATTGGAAAGGCATGTGAGCGTTGAAGTTAACTTTCACAAAGTGCTAGCCTTAAGATATCAGTCAGGTGTATTCCAATTATTTTTTTTAATTGAAATATTTGAAAACCTTGAGATATTTTGACCAGATATTTTTATTTTATTTTTATTTTTTTAAATTGTGGTTTCATGCTATTTGCTGTAATTACCTTCATTGCACCGTGATTATTGAAATTTCCATGATAAATTTCGTACTTGCGCTGAGATCATAGTGACTAATATTATTATAATCGTATGACGGAGTACTAGCGGTAGTGTTTGGAGGAGGTGACCGTAAGTAGAGGTCAATTGCGCCATGGGGAAGGGTTTGGAAGGGCAGGAGTCGGCGCCAAGGGATCACGGCTTAACGTCCCATCCGACGGAGTGAGTTTTGCTATTGAAATATCCGCCACACGACATTCAGCCAGGGTTTGAGCTGTCTCTGGAACTTTTTGCCGTCGGTCGAGAACGTCGGGATTTGAACCCAAATTTACGGAGTGGGAAGCAATAGCCACCACACCGACTGGATCAACCCCCCTCTATTTAGGACATAATGACGATCATAGGTACAGAATTTACTTTATACATTAATTTAGTTCCTGATTCACGGTAAAAGGCACATTACTGACTTTACGTTGGTTCTTCCAGCATAAACAATGCACAACAAAAATAATCATTCAAATTCAAGTGTCGTCCCCTCATTCAAATGAATTGCCTTTAAAATGTCTTTTATATCTAGCGCCTCTTCATATAGGCCTCTCAATCTCTCCACATCTAATCCCTTTCCTTACCCCATATTGGCGTTCTATCGCCTCGCTTTCATCGAGCCCTCTCCCTCAGTTGACTCTCTTATCTCTTAGCGGATATCTAGTAACGTCAAACAGATTTACTCCCTTCGGTGGGTGTCCGGAGAATTTCAGCCTTCACGTGACGAACTGCCATTAGCTCCATATATATGTATGTTCTTCCCCTAAGAGACCGTGTTCCTTGGAAAAAGTTTTGCCCGCATTCCTTATCCCTCTTTCTTCAAGAGAGATTTGTGTCATAGAATGGTGCGAAGGAGATAGATTTCCATCTTTATCATTCTGGCGCCGTTATAGTCACTCTTTGCTTTTTTTCAATCCCTCTTGCCCAATTGTGGATGAATTTCTTTTATCAGCATTAAGACCCCCATAATTTTATGGCGTAATCGCTAAGCCGCGATTTTGTTTGGAAAACCCATTAATTTTATTGCATGTTCTTTTTATCTCTTAAAAAGGGGTGAGTATCTGGTGATATTCATCTTAAGCCGTAAGAGTTTGGAAACAGGTATCCTTAGCTTCATATTAATATTTTGAATAACAAGTTTTGGTGAAGTGATCTGATTAAATCAGCCGTAATACTGAGCTAAGTGTATAGAATGAATTAAGTTAACGGCGAGGTATCTCTCATTATTTGTCATATTTATAGCACCATAAATGGGTACTTTTCTGAGGACTTATTTTTGTAGCAATCGTTAGGTAATATTAAAAATTTTATGGCTGGTCAGACACGAAATTGATACCAGACACATAGATAACAGCATAAAATAAAATAAAAACGAGGTATATGACACTAATTGCCGTAAAACTGATTAAAAAACCCATTATATTTTTGTCTTCTTGTTGTGAATTTTTTTGGTAAAAGACCTTCAAATATCGAGAGCGAATTTTACTGTTATTTTACTGTGCTAAGGTGTAAGCACATTTTATCATGCTATAGTCCTCACCCATCTATGATCAACTGATGCATTTTGTGAAACACAGATACCATCAAATTCTAACGAGAGTAAAACATTTATACTGCCCCTAGATTTTATATTATTCATTTCATTTACTTTATATGTCCAAATCTTATTTTTCAATCGGGACAGGTATTTTTCAAATCAGTCTCCCGACCCTACTTGTTTTATCGCAATTTGCATGGGTCACTTCGCTTATTAGTTGCACAGAAACGGTCCAAAAGTCGTCTTGCTAATTTGTTAGAAGTTTCGACTGTAAGCACAAGTAAAGGACAAACTGCGATGGCTTGAAAAAAATTTTCTTTTTAAGTATGAAAATACCGGCGAGTGAAACACATTCACAGGTGCATAGTAATATTAAAATTTATATTCAAATGTTCTCCTATTTAATGGAGTTAGTTACGTTAGTAATAAAGGTGGCTTACGAAGGATTTCTTTTTTTTCCCTGTGATGAAGTTTGACAACCGAAAAGGCTAACTTTGGGCCACAAAAACGATCTTTCTAAGTATCACTTAAGTGTTCAATTTATCTCCACTTGCACGATGCGGAAGTAGTACAAGCGGAAGCTCTCAAGCAATGCCCGCCACTACACACTGCATCCTAGCTCATACCTAGTAAAACTCCGAGAGCTCGCACGGCTTAAAACTCAACGCGACAACGCCTCAACTTAGTTCCGCAGTTTGCTGTACACCTCGCTCGCTCGCAAGCATGCCGATTTGAAGCACGGTGAGATGCTCTTGATGTTCGGGAATGAAGTTTCGCCGCATAGCCGGCTTAGGTCGAGATTGCAAATGAGCCGGGCTCCTGTGATGCACATCCATTATTGGCAGGGTACCTATCCATGTAACTAATGCCTTACACGAGTTAAGGAAGATTCAATTTTTGCTGAACAAATCGACAGAAGTTGGTACTTTACGCACATGAGGCATTCTTCACTCGCAAGCCGCAAAATTGGGAACAAGATCAGCACCTGAATTTAAAACTACAATTTCCCATGAATATTGCCCAATAGTCCACTCTTACAGCGGACCAGACAATACAGGCTTTAATAGAAAAAGGAATCAAAATAAATTTGGATTAACGTCAAAATTAGCTACGAAGCGTTCATAGGGAAAATCTTTCCCTCGTTTGGGGTGGGGAGGCTCTGACTCCTCCAGACCCTCCCGAAAATTACCTTCGACCATCGCTAGTCATTTTGACGATTCTTACAATATATTTCTAGCGTTTGTTCGTTAAGGATCGATTTTTCGGTGATATCCAGGCAACTTAAATCGATTCCTTGTAATACGAAACCGTTCCTGCCTTCCAGGCTTTTTGACTGTTACAAGATACAGACTTGTGGCTACCACAACGACATTGGTGTAATTGACAACCGATTAAAGATTACATCATTAATAAATTTCAATTTGTGCGCCCTTAGTCACTTGACACGAGAGAAACTCGGCGTTGACTTTAGCTTGCTCCTGATGTTCCAATTTTCCACCCATTGGTTCTGTGTTCATATGCCGACGGTGGCAGATATATTTCAGAGGGTTCCCGACCCCTGTTTGAATGCGTTGAGGGGAATTTGACATCCTTTAACTTTAAGTTTGCCGGACCCGACCATGAGACATGAAGTGATGGTCTTCTTGGCGCTTTTTATTTGGAGTAGGCTAATGTTGACGCCAGGTTTCTCTCGTGTCGAGTGACTAAGGATCATATATCTAAAATTATTAATTATGTAAACAAAAATGTTGAAACTCCGCAACATTATTTTTTGATAATCCAATCTAACTTATTAACTTTCCACCCACAGAGATTTGAAGACATGTAAGCAAAGGAAGGAATTTGATTTGGGAAAAGGCGAATTGCAGTATGTCCATCTTAGGAATGTTTAACTAATTGAATAGTGGGTGGATAACTCGGTTTAATGCCTTAGAGATGCATTGCTGCCTAATGATTGACTTTTAACAATTAAAAAAGTAAAAATCTTATTTACAAAAATATAATATGTAAGAGCTTGTTGGTAGTTATTATAAATGCAAACTTATGAAATGTTTTTGCATACCATCGGAGTAAGCATTATCATTTTTACTCATTCAGCCTGCTCATGTTTCGTGTAAATCAGGCAAATAATCACTTCTCCGAGTAAATTAGGTATTGATTAAATTGTGACGCAAAATCGTGGAGGAAATCTGGCTTATAAGGCCTTGAAGTTACGATTTTTGAAACCCACGTCAACGGTGCTAATCAATTTGGGATTTGAGTCGTCGGATATTAAAATTAAGCCTGTCTGCTCATTCATTAAAGCCTTTTCTCTTCGTGTCATTTTTCTTATCATCTGTCCCTTCCTCTCACTGTCACATTTTTCAGTATGGCAACACATCTCTCATTCACCTTGCTTCTTATCTGTCAACTTCATTTCATTTTTGTCCTCCGTGGTAATCCAAAAGGGATTTCACCTATTATAATTAGCATTAGCACCTTTCAGCCCAGCGCTATATTTGATTCCGCGATTGGCACCCTATCGATCCAGCCCAATAAATATTTATTTAATTAAGACTCCTTCAAGAACGGTTTTGAGTAAAAACTGCATCACCACAGTGATCTTTTTAATATGACGGTTGAGCTTATGATGCTCTCTACGGTAATAAACATTTAATGTTTTAAAAATTAGAGTAAATGTTAACAGTATTCAAATAGACGCTGAGAACTAGTCATTATTCGAATGCTGACGTCAATTTAGCATCTGGGTGACTTAGATTAAGTGCCTATTTACTTTGTGTCATTGTCGAGGTTTTCGTTAACGTTACAGTTAAAACCTACATTGAAATAAATTTCAATTTTTTTCAAGTTTCATCTGGGCTGATGAAAATACAGGACAAATTTACCATTTATATTGTATTTCCTTACTATTATTTAAACGATCATATAAAAAAACACCTACTATAGCCTCACTTTCAACACAATTAATGAAGCAAAAATATTATTATTATATTTTACAGCAGCAAATATGAAAAAAATGCTAAAATTTGTATACTTCCATCTACAAGCTGATGAGAGAAAAAACTATCAAATTTAAGAACAGGAAATTGAATAAAAACTATTATTGTAATTTGAAAAAAAAAAACGTTGAAAATTTAAAACGAGTAAGAAATTTGGTGAAGCAAATATAGAAAAGAGCCAAGGCGATGAAAAAGAAGCGGAATCCCTTTATTTCCTACTGAGAATAATTAAAACTCAAATTAACCCTCATATGGATTTGCTGCGCCTTAGCGGCGCTCGTGGTTTTAAAAGTGGTGTAAAAATTTTCCATTCCCATGGATCATTTTGAAATTTTCAGTAGTCTATTTTTTCTGCTTTCTTCGTCTACGTACAAAATTTTGTATAACAAAATTTAATTGTTAAACAAAAGGAAAATATAACTATACTAATTTTGCTTTCTATTTTCGCTAAGAATTATAATGTTTGCCTCGGTATAATGTTCATTCACAAAACTTCATATTTTTACAAGAATTATTCGTACAAACTCATGGCTAAAGTTGTTTTTTCCTGGGCCTCCGACTTAGTTTTCCTAGGGCCGATTATTTCCTCCTCGCTACGTCAGGGACTGCACTCTGAACGCTAATGTCAAAGCAATTATGTTTCGTATGAAATGCTATAATCTATTTATAATCCTTTTATTAATTATTTATAACTTATCAAACAAGTGAAATTGTTTAACAAAAGGAAAATATTACAATACCAATTGTGCTTTTTCTTTTAGCTAAGAATCATTATGCTTGCCTCGTCATAATATTCATTGACAAAACTTCATCGTTTTGCAAGAATTATTCATAGAAACCCATGGCTAAGTTAGGTTGTTTTTCCATGGCTTCCGTCTTAGTTTTGCTTGGGCACCTTCTCCGCTCCGTGTCCACATACCTGCAGTGGTGTTAGTCACCTTTGAGTAAATCCCAGTGTTACTCTGTTTAGAATTACACCAATCAGCAATTCTAAAAAATTTTTAACACAATGCATTATCCGAAATCGTAGAATAATGCTTTCTCACCGTTGTGTGAATATCTCTCGTTGAATGAGCAACTGTACTTGCCAGGATATTCAGAGGTTTCACCGACTACCGTGAAGAACACATCGCACGGCTACTGTTATATGTCTTGTACCTCTCATTCGAAAATATTCCTTTGCGGCTACGGTGGTCTATACAAAATTAATGGCGTTTATATAATTATCGATGATGTGACAGTTTACCATTGGGGTGAAATCAAGATAACTACCCAACTAATTGTGTGATAGAAAATAATTTATTTTTCCTGACCATTAGTTCAGTATTTACATGGTAAAAATCGTTTCATGATGAATAGGAGAATAGACAATTTCCGTGAAGTGAAAATTTGAATATAATTCTCGTTTCTTTTTGTACTCAAATGCACAGATATTTTATTCATAGGGGTTTTTACTAAAGTGAAGGGGTGAGTGAGTAGGAGTAAGGAGAAGGAATGCCAGGTAAGTTGTTTAGAGGAGAAGGGGTGGTAGTGTGTCGACTGCCAAGGATCAGGGAATACCCAGATCGTTAGGCCAGGTAAGAGTAGAAAACCCTTATCGCAAAAAAGGTTGGGAGTGCAAGGAGACAATTAGATACAATAGCCTTCTTTTTCTTTATCCTTCCATCGCTGCATGAGGGACAGGGGACAAAAGCCTTGTCAAAACGCCTCGCAGTGGCCCTCCCTTCATTCCAAGAAGGTCCAGCTCGGGTGGGTCATTACGGTGGAGAGAAGTTCAATCAAGTTTTGTGGGAGGGGGGAAGAAGGCGGTGAATGACGAATAAGGAAGCTTAGTGGGAAGGTATGGACAGTCTCAATGTTTGGGTCAGTGAAACTCTACGGAAAGAAAAGATGAGGGAAGTCCTCCCAACTTGAGGGTATTTTTGTCTCCTCGGAACATTCTTCCATCCGTCCCTCACGCAGAGCTGGACGAAAGAAAATAGGCGCCTGTTCCTTCTTCCCTACCACCTATAACCCATAATTCTAAGAAGTTTGGATTACCCACCTATCCAGGAGTAAAACCTCAGCTGGTGCACTCCCACGCATCACATTTACTCGTTCATATCTAAGGAAACGTCCTCAGTGAGGGAATGGGACTCCGCGGTCGGAAAAAAATAACGGCTCTTCTAGCTCCACCTCCGAAGCGGCGTTGGGTTGTTGGACACATCGCTAATTATCCCCTATTCGTTATATTTCAAAACACATAGGACTTTATTTTTTTAACTGCAGGTTATAAGCTCCCAGAGTATTCGCGAGATTTGCCTTTATCGCCAGAATCCTGTAAAAATCACGAAAGTAACACTCGTTTCTTCTCACTTCACCTACAGCTGTTTCATTATTAACGTTTAATAACTTATCCTTCTGTATACACTGCAAAGACAAAACATATGGGTGGACACAGGGAAGGAAAATTATGTCATATGGGCATAAACGAATTTTATTCGGTCCTCATTTTTAGTATTTAGATACATAAAAATATAAACAATATAAAAATTAAAAAGCGGAGTTTGTTCAGCACAGCATATCAGAAAAAATATTTCAATCAACCATTACACACGAAATTAAAACTTTCATTCGAAAATAACAGACAAAGGGAACAGAAATAGAGAGCAATACGGCAACAAATGGAAAAGAATGCAGCGTTCTAGATTTTTTGTTATAACTTCCACAATAATGGGTCAAATCTAGCAGAACACGGTGAGAAATGAAGCTAATAGATGTATTTACCATTATCAATCAGAAAACTTGTAAATTCACGCTGACTTTGAACGGTAATAACAAAAAATGACGCGGCGCCGCTGCGGCGCCGAAAATCCAACGACGTAACTAAATTTGTAAATCCATATGAGGGTTAAAGACCTAAGACTTCAGCAAAATAAACTGATGACCAGCTTTCTTCGGAAATCCGACTCTCTGACTTCAACGGCAATAATATCTTCAAAGTGAGGCATCTAACCTCTTTGACACCATTCATGGGACTAGCCAATCCGTTTTCTGTATCAAAGATAAGTCAGGGTTAGGGTTCAGGTAAAAGTGATTTAAGAATATCTACTTCGATTTTTTGCGGAAGGGAATCCTATTTCCTATTAGTACACATACCAGTAGCATAAATATTTTGTACAATTGTTTTATTAGACTATTATATTGTAAGCTGGTGGCTGAAATCCTTTGCTTCACGAGATTGGTGATGTTTCTTTGGTCACCGATCAATTCTTTGATCAATAATTCGTCAATAATATTTTCATCAACGTCCACAAAAAATTCCGCTCATTCCATAAATGTAATCTAATCTTCTTTATATATCCCCATTTTTAATCCACAAAGTTTATTTTTTAATGTCTAATTCGTTTTTTTTTGTTCTCAGGTTAGTGAATTCCTGCTCTCATATGGACTCAAGTTCGGTAGCTGTTGAAAAGGTAGAGCATATACCTCTTTTTTCCAAATGTTAATGAAATCGGTTGAATTTGATTGAATTGGTATGTCAACCATTATCTAGAAGATAATCAGCGTTTCCTTCGTCTTGAGCTCACCGCTATTAATATTATTCATATTGTGTGCCTATGGAGTACACATTTTGTCGTGTGGATGGAAATTTTCATTTTCGTAATGCATTACCTCTTTTCCTCCAACTTACCTCATCTCCTCCTCTATTTAAGTATCGAATGTTACCTTTGCCGAATTATTGACTCATTTGCATTTTTTTGATTAAAGGCAGTATGTATGATGCCTAATAGGAAAAAGATTAAAGAATGAGTTTTATATGTGACTTTTTGGAATTACACCCAATGAATTACTTTGCCCGAAAATAATATTCCTGCTTTTTTATCACATCTGCTTCTATGTAATTTACTTAATGCATTTTTCGTTTTATATGGGTTGTGATGGCGATAGTCAAAACAGCTTAATGAAACATTTCCGGCAAGATGTTATCGATTTTATGCTTTATGTTTCCTGATTCACATGAGTTACATTTAATTAAAGAAATTTTTGCCGATGAAGGAATGCAATCGCAGTTTTCCTCGGACTACTTTTAATTTCTGTCAATTGTTCCTTCCGGTGGAAGGCTTAGCTGAGAAATTGTCCTAAAAGATTAATAATTCGCATGAGTAAATTTATGTTGAATGAAAGCTAGCCGTTATAAGACTGTAGCTTTTAAATGAATGCAATTACAGTTTTTCTCGAATTTTATTTCTTTCATATTTCGTATGGAACACCTACATATAACGTTCTGAAAAAAAGTTATGTCTAAATTTGACAACCCTTATTTTCCATTCATTTAGTCTGAAATGACCATATTGTATTTCCAACCGTAAAGAACTTTTCTCTTTTTATGGGAGCTTAATCATTCGCCGCAGACTTCTGGATTACTTAATATCTTAGCAAAGCCGCTAATGGAGGCTAAAAAGCGATAATGTGAAGACACCAGAATTTGAGGTTGAAATTCGATGCTCACCTGGGAGATGCTAACAATCACTACAGATTTTTCCGTAAAATCCGAAGTATCGTATTTTTGAAAATTCATTCCAGGAAGAAACCAAGGGGTTGAACCGCAAGACTGCACTTAGCGAATCTCTGCTAGTTCACCCTTACTTCCTCGAGCAAACTTGGATTGAAATTGAAATCGGCAGAGTGGATAATGCGAAAGTGTGTGCGCACGTTAACAGGAATGGTTGTTTTGAAGGAGGGATGGGAATGCGATATTTTACGAATGAGTGACTCGAGTTGGAGATAAGATACAAAATAAAGGGACAAGATTGAATTCAGGCTTGAAGATAGTCTAATTCTCTAATATACAGCGATAAGGAATGCTTAAAAATCGGTGAAATATGATTTTGATGGATAACACTGAAAATATTTTGGTTCTAACACACCATAATAGGGAATGAATATTGCACGTAGATATGAATCAAAGCTACGGACGCTGAGAAAAAATGATGGATCAAGGGGTTGTGCTTACAATGACTTCTACTTTTCCTTCAATTTTTTCGGGGAGACTTATTGCTGAATTTTCGTTTTATAATTTATGTTTTGGTTCTCTATACTAAATGGTTTTTATCTTTTCCATTTTATGCAGCAAAGTCATGTTCATTTTGTAAATAGTTAGATTGGTACCGGGTTGTGCTTGAAATAATTTCTATTTTTCCTTCAATTTTCTTGGGGAGTTATAGCTGAATTTTTTTTATTATTTACCTTTTGATTTTCTATACTTAATGCTTTCTATCTCTTTGATTTTATGCAGCAAATTCACGTTCATTTTTTAAATAGATTGATATCTATAGAGTGAATTGTGATATTGCGAGCAGGTTTTCTTTGCTTAGCTAACTTAATTTCGGGAGCATGAAGTTTCCGAGGTGGGAAATAAATATATTCAAGGAAACTGGTTAAACCACCCATTTATAAAAACATTTGTTTGCTAGAATATTTATGTTAATTTAAGAGTACTGTGGATACAAACTTAGTCCCCGTAAACTAAGAACTACGAGACCATTTGCGGAAAAACTTATGTTTGTGCTTTTTATACGCATTTTGATATTCACATATTATAGCAAGATAGCGTACCTTGAATCTTAATTCCTTACATATCTCAACCTATGTCTCATCGAGCCGTAATCTGGCCAATTTTTCGAACGTCATTCCTTGTGTGTTGAATACCACTTAAGGTATTTTTATTTTTGTTTCACTTAAGACGGTAAGAATCATAGCATGAGAGGTAATCAACAAAAAAATTCGTGGAATAGTTTTATTATAGAATATTCTTCCATTTCTATGGAAACATTAAATTATGGTTTCGCTAGTAGGGGCCCAAGTCGCCATAATGACGTCGTTGGGATTTCCCTCTCCTATACCTTCCATCCCTATACTTTCCCCGGTGGCGTCGTCGGGCTCTCATCGTGGCGGTACTTGCCATCCTTTTTCCTTCCTCGGTCCTTCTTTTCTTGAGATGTGCGGGTGGAATGTCTGAGACTTACAGATCCAGCTCTTAGGAATGTAACCCCGGGAGCCTGCCCTGGGTCCTCATTTCACCTGCATTAGAGCTCACATAATTTTACAAGCGTTGATGGGAAAAATGCGGGGAGGGTTCTCATAAGCAAGAGAAAGGATCATATTTTAATAAATTTTTCCAAATTTGATTGTTAAAATTGTTAATATAGAGTGAGAGGAGAGGTATTAATGTGAAACCACCTGAAACTGTATTTACATGAAGACGAATGCTATCACAATCCCAACCTTCTCATTAGAGTAGTATATTTAAAGTGGAAGTGGGCAGACTCTAAATAATGGCATTAAAGATACCGTTCCAAATGTCAATGTCTCTCGCAATCAATCTCGCTGTCAATTTTTCAGCATGTCCCTATTATTACAGTCACATTGTTATTGATCGCCATGACGTAGACCATTAAGATAGCGTTTTATCAGTACAGAAGGTCATCCACTTGTATTGCAAAGATGATGGCATAAATCCCCAATAATTCACACCTCCGACTCTTCCAAGTTTCAAGTAATTTCTTCCAGAGCACAACACCGCTGAGAAGAAGAATAGAGCTTCTCACAGCTCCAACGCTGTTAATTCGATTATATAGGTCTCCTCTTAATCTAAGCTAAGCCGCTTGGAGATATCCCTCTTCAGACACCCTTAACCCATTTCATCTTCCTCCTTCGTAGAGGCAAGAAGAAATTTTCTCCTTCCATTTTGAGGCTCTTCGGCACTGCCACAACAGCGCTGCTTTTATTTTCCGTCTCACTTTAACCTCGTCTCTCCAAAACCACGATCGAACGCCTTCTCTTACGAATAGGCGGTCTCTTTCTCACTATTTTTCCAATAGCACACTCCTGTGGAAAAAATAAATGACCCCGGTTTCCCGATATTCCTTTTTTTATCGCAAGTCTTTCGAGTGTTAATCACTCAAGGCCTCGTTTCGGTCAAAACTCTAACAGTTGTCAAAACTTTTTCGGCGACCAAGAATGGAGTAGAGAGGCGTAAGAGTCGGGAAAATTTTTCAAGTTCGGGAAACCCCAAGTTCCTTAAGTTGTTTGCGGTTTCCACTCGTAATGGGGCCAAGGCACGTTTAGATTATCAATATTGGATAGCTTTTCAGGGTACTGGAACCGGATTTTTATCGAGTTTCCGTTTCAAAAACTGAAAAAATGGAAGAATTCTTGAAAGAAAGGGAACGACAGTTTTCCTTCCGATTTTTGCAACTTCGGTGCTTATTGGAGGTAGTAAAGGAGTGATTCAGCTGGAGAGTTTTTGATTACAACTTTATTTCTATGGGTATGAGTATTTGGATAAAGTATTATATCGATGTTATGAATTTAGTATCGAAGAAGAAAATTTTTCTTCAATTCACGTTTTATCTTGCCTCGATTCGTAAGGGTAGTGAAACAAAAAATATTAGGACGGTGGAAAACTCAAGAACGCACGTTCGTTATTATATTATGAATTGGAAAAGACTTAAAAAGATTATAGAAATATTTGTATACATCTATTTTCGTAAATAATGGAAGGTACCTTGGTAGCAAGGCATTCAACTGAAATAGAGGTGTGAATTAGCTTCGTTTCAAGTATTTCTTATTAATTAACCGTCAAAGTTTGGAAAGATTTAGTCAGCTATTTCCAAGTTTAGAAGCAATTAATGGGGGAACTAATTTTTTTGCATCCTGCATGATTGGAGATATCTCTTTCATTTTATGAAAAATTTCTTCTTTTACTAGAGAAGCTTGTGTAGGCTGGATTTGATGTCTTTTTCCATTCTCATTAATTGTAAATTAATTTTCAAATTTTGTATCATGCATGTAAAGTATTATTTTTGTACATCTTGAGGTAAGTAAATGTTTAAAAGACACTACCTAATTCTGATGTCAAATTATTGTTTACTTAGGCTTTTCTACGCTTTTCTGGATTGTCCGATGTTCGGAATTTATAAGCCTTATTGCTTTTACTTACAAGTTTTATTAGTGTGTTAGCGGTTGAAAAATCACTCTTGTGTGGCCATGCAGCGTTCAATCAGCGTTCGTTGAACGCTGAGCGCGCTTGGCACAGTGGGTGGAAATCGAAAAAAGCTGGCCAAAACCCAATTGTATACCATTTTATATCGATCAAAAAGTTACATAGTATTGTTCTTGAATGCGTAGTAGGTACCCAAATACTTTAACTCATTATTATTTTTTTATGTTCGCTATATGTATTGGGGAGAGTTACCCCTATTGTACCACTTTTTACATTTAATTTTATGTAGCTCAAATAATAAGTTACACGGTGATTGATACTATTTTATCTTTTTCGGTGTGATGCATTACATTCGATAGCAAAATGTTCAAAATCAAATCATTAAAATTAATATATTTCTGATCGCATAAATATGAGCAAGTGGTACAAATTAGTAAACTGGTCTCTTAATTTGAACCAAGGGTTTCCTAAATTGGACAACACATTTACTCACAATTTAATTACGTGGCTAAATACTAAATAAATCAATTTCAGTTCAGATCAATGGAAGTATAAGTATTTTTATGTACCTTGCTAGTCAATGCATCTATTTTCTTTCATTATTGGAAAACGTTTTCACTCCTTTTCCCACCTACGCGCTTTTAACATGAATCCATATTTGGCATTTCATACATCTTATCATCTCTTCCATTTTATCTTTCTTGATCAGTTCACAATACCACTCTACAGCAGCTATATCCCTTGTTTGTTCCACTGCAGTGTCGCAAAATAATTTACTTTTTACGGGTAATTTAGTAGGTTGGATGTTTTTCCTCACATGTACTACTCGTCAGTTCATAGGCTCCCTGTCCACGACATGGAGTTGTATTAGAAGCTACTGTAGCTTTTCCTCGGAAATTGGTGATATCCCCATTTAAATATGCTTCTACAGCTAATATAGTTCTACCACGCTCCACTTTGCATATTTTCCTTCGGAACCCATACAGTAATGCAAATTAGTTACTCACGATAAATAGAAAATTATTATCGACTTATGAACAAGGGGACACAGAATACGAATTTTTTAATGTAATTATGGTAAAATTATGGAAAAAGGATCATATGCTTTCCCATCGTGATTGTTTTGTTTCTCTTGAATATACCGAATTATTTTTAAAGATGAATTCTGATCAAGATGAATATCGTGCCTGTATAAACCCACCCATTTTCTGAACTGAGTACATTTCGATGAGCTATTTTATTTAAATATTTGTTATGCGTATAAAATTCGCATGATATTTTCCTATCACTTGAAACTTCTTAAAGTTTTACATGTATTCGCTTATGCAGCTTTCAGGCTGAGTCCCCGTGGCTAAATTCATACTTGGCATATCCCGCTCAAGGTCGCGGTAATGATTTTTCCCTGGAAATATGCCTCTTAGTTGACTTATTAATGAGTGCAGATGGAACTTTAGTCGCCATCCTTCCGCTCAGCAGCTCAGGAGTTTTTACCCATAGGTTCCCGAGCCGTCTACGTTTCCAGTACCAGGTGGTCGGGTGAAAAAGCGCGTCATCACTTCCTCCTTGACTTTTTTTTCATGGGTGGGAACGTATTCCATAAGAGGTCGCGTATATCGGTATTTTTGGAAGACGATTACTAAGTTAAAACTTTTCATCACCTTGATATTTTCAGGGCACAGTTAGTAGACTCGGAGGCTGCGGGCTAGGCTTTGAGATGGTTTAGCATTGAGATGAGATATAACCTTCAGAGTAACGCGTAGAATATTATATTAGAACCCCACCACATATCCAAGCCCTAATGAAACGATAAATTGAGAGATATTTTGTTGGACGGATAGGTATGGGAATACGTTTTTTCCCCGAAAAATATTGGATTTTAATTAGTGCGAGGTGGGACTTCCTCAGAGAATTTCCTTTCTATTTGATACCGACTGGTGTTCTAACACCTCGCCATCCGCCTATCGAGGTAGCTTGTGGGATAGTATGTTTAGATGTGGACTGTTATAAACAATTTCCTGTTTTCCAAATTTGAAATTTTTAGCTTTTATTTCCTTTCTTAGGTATAATCGTCTTACAAATATAGTAAAATGTTGAATATGGTCCACCATAGCTATCCTGAAAATTGCAAGATGGTAGGCTAATTTTTATGCAAGCCATCCGTCATAAAAAAAGATTGTTCGAGAGGGAAGTTCGTTTTCTGTTCACCGTAAGGTCTTATCAATCGAATGTTTTACGTACATAATTTTATCCACAGCAGAAGAATTTAGGAGGATTATTACTGTTTAAGCTAAATTTCTTTACCTGAAATATCAATACCTTGATTTCGAAACAAAAATTCCACTATCAGTGCTTTGATAGCGAAAATTCAGTAGAGGAAAAATCAGTTGCCTTGAAAAGAAATATGTTATAGCAAAATATCTTCTTTATTCGCCATATCTTTTGAAGGCTTTAAATACAGCGAATGTTCCATCCTCTTTACAATGGTCGGTGACGTCTTAGATTTTAGTTACATTAACGTGCTCAGTGAGAACCGCTCTTTGACGCGAAGAATCACAAGAGTGAGGACAATTACGATCCATCAGGGCCAAGATTTTGCCATCAAATTATCATAGAAAGTGTTAAGTCCGCCATTTTTGCATTTAAAATGTCTCGAGAAATTGGCAACAGTTCAAAATATGAAAAAATATGGGCTTTTAACTTCTAATCTCAATTTAGATAATTGAGAGTAAACTTCTGGCTAACAATCCCATAATTTTAATCATAGCATAATGAAAAATCGTTAAATACTATTTTAATCATGAACATACATATATGAATAAGTGATAGGTTAAATAACCTTGTTTTGTGGAGGCAGCACATTTTATTTATATTTTTGTTATTTGAAATCGAAAGGAAAGACTGTCGAAAGCTTTGGAAAAATATCTGGACATTAAAAAATGGTAAACCAAAGAAGTACTTATTCCGGAAGAGAACGATGCCATATCTTCTGCCCCACGATATGTGTCTTCTTGCTCCACCACTGACTAATTAATTCCATCCCAAAAACGACGCCGGACCCTAGCACACGTAAATGTATATACTCATATTTCTCATCACGCATACCTCCGTCCCCGTTTCTGAAGGGCCAAAACCCGTTGAGGGACTACAAAATGGATTATTGAAAGCGGTAAAGCGGCCTAATATAGCCCTTTCCCTCGTGCTTCACCACTCACAAGCGTCTGGCATAACCCTCTCACGAAAAATCAGTCCCTCTCTAATCTGTCGGTTGATTTTAGG
The DNA here is from genome assembly GCF_921293095.1 of Ischnura elegans. Taxonomy (NCBI): domain Eukaryota; kingdom Metazoa; phylum Arthropoda; class Insecta; order Odonata; family Coenagrionidae; genus Ischnura; species Ischnura elegans. The sequence continues at coordinate 62,219,960 of NC_060255.1, read as the reverse complement.
ACCTCGGACGATGACCAGGCCGGTGGAGCCATTGGAGTAGCCATAACTCTGCTTTGTGGGGGAGTTGAATTAGTTTGAATAGCAGAGCCTGGGTGTTTTAATTGAAGAAACCTTTTAAATTTCAATAGTCGTTCAAATAAGCCACTTTTCGGTACGAAATTGAGAGAAAGAATAAAAACTAAAATATTTAAAGGTTTAATTTAAAAGTAATAGGTTTGCTGTAGTAAAATATATTTTTTTAAATTAGAGTTCTTGGGGATTTTCTATCCGCCTTCATCCCCTTTATTGGATGGACAATATTAGACCACTGAGAAGAGCTATTACTTGGTTTTGATAAAGAATCCGTGTCCCAGGGAAGGGGTTTAATGCACGAATGTATATATCCGTGGAAAATTTAGACAGTGAAATCGTGCCCGATAAACGGAGAAAGTGAAAGAGATTTTTGGAATCTTTGGAGACTACCTTAAAAAGCACCAATTTGGTGTTTATGTCATATAGAAAAAACCAGTCGTCTTATTATTACAACATTGTAATCATTGTAAGTCAACTATCCTAATAATGGCTCGTTGCTGCACTTCACTCCCCTCTCCTCTCTGCTAACATTCTCTATTTTACGTGTTTCTTCCCTTTAAATCCCTTATTAAAACGTCCTATGCCACTCGTTCTTCGGTGGTATTCTTCGTCAGACCGTTACCATCGGAATTCATTGCGAAAAAGCTGTAGAAAACAATTACTCTATTTCCGACTAATAAACCGCTAAGATTATGCGGATATATGAGTTTTTTCAAGCATAGTCCCCCCTATCAAGCGTGATTACCCCTAAAAGTTCTGTACATTTTCTTACTACGTCTAATAGTAATTAAGAGTTGATGATTGACTGTGAGCATAAAAAACGTAGCGGTATTATTGTTTAACGAAATGCAGAACTACCATAGCAAATGTAAAACAGATTACACCACAAATTCACCTACAATGAAATAATTCAATTAGTGTTTTATGAGAAAAAGAACCATAAGATAATACAGCGGATAGAATTAAAATTATACTAGTAATTTGAAAATTTATTTTAAAAGTCGTAAGATAATACCTAAAACAGCTTACTTTATATTGAATTTGTTAATTATCTGTATTATATTTAAACATGGAATGCAAAAAATAAATAAAATGACCTACTCTCTGTAGTCTGATAATTTTACGATAGTTTTTTTTCATATTCGTATCATCATAACGTCAGACTTTGTATTTTAATTTTCAAATTAAAAGAGTTTGTTATCAAGTGCTTCATTTTAAAATAGTTTTTACCATTTATTGTAGCATTGCATAGAAAATATTTTTAATAGGAATCCTTTTACGGGAAGATTCAGTGCATTTCCGAAAAAATTGTAAAATTGTGACACCGTTGAAAATGACTTTTTGTCACCGGCCGAGGAAAAGCTAATACTTCTCGTGATTATTCTCATTCTGTTTACGGTAGCTCGTAGGAGATTTCCGAGATTGCATCAGGTTGAATTCGGGGCCGATACTTCAATGCCGCAAAATTCTCGTTCGACGTCCGAAATGAGCTGTCATCTGGAGCCGATATGACTTACTCCGTTTATCGATGGAGCCACAGCTGTGGCGACGACTGGTAGAATTAAAATTTTTTATCCCTGCTCTCCGCAAGGGACAGAATCAAATCTGGGAGATATTTCCGAAATTGAGACATCGGTAGGGTAGGAATTTAATGGAGGCAATGAATGTTCTAGCGGAAAAAGCCTCGTTCACAGAAATGTGTATTAAAATGGAGGAAGAACGGGAGGTATTTAGATGGATATGCGTAACTGATATATGGGGGTATTTGGTCAGATTATTTGAACTAGGGTTCTCGGAAAGCTACGACGATAGGCCTTATATTTTTCCTCGAGGCTTTAAAAACAGGAATATTTCACAAAACATGATCACGAAAGGTTTGAGTAGATGAGGAAGCGCTAGCTCTATCCTGAATCCAAGGTCATAATTCTTGATTGCATCCCTTAATTCAGGGGAAATGTTAAGATGAAATATGGCCCATTGTAGAATATGGTAAATAATTACTAAAGAAAAATATCCTTGAAATATATACACGCTTAAAATTGAATTAATCGACAATTATATTTTGTTTCTATGGAAAAAGTTACTTATTATCATATGTCATTCTTGTTCCTCGATTGTTTTCTTTTTAAACTTGAAGACCCAAAATTAATATTCAATTCCTCTCTTTAAGGCGGCTGTACACGGCGAATGATTTCAGTCGCATGATCAATCAGCATGATCATGCGCATGGTCATTCACCGTGTATGACGGAACAATTCGCGAATGATCCTTCATGTGCATTGCCATTCATTCATTGAAAATTAGAACATGTTCTACTTTTCTCGCATGATCCTGTGAATGATCACGTGATCATTCAGCATGATCATTCGCATGTTCATTCACCGGGTATGGCGGCCTTTAGAGAGGTATATAGTATAAATTTTCCGTTGATACAACATTAAAAGGAAGTGCTTGGTCAAGCTTCCTCTTTTATTTGTCTTCTTTGTATGCCAATGGATGTTCATCCATGATAAGATCATAAGAGAAATGTCTTCCTATCAGTGAAAAATGGAGTTACACCAAAAATGTCATTCATCGCGCATTTTTAACATTCTTAAGTATCATATCCTAAAATTGTTGTCGCCCTGGCTAAGATGTAAGATTAATAATTACATTTGGTTGGTGTAAATTTAATAAGTCTTCAGCTCAAATATAACGACCGGTAGTTTGGATATAATTAAACGTAGACGTAAAGGGGTATAAGAATTCTACCCGAGAAAAATGTGTCAAAACCAGGCATTCATTCATTATTACGTGCTCTTATAACTACTTTCATGCATCCAACGCGTCTTCTAACTCGGCAAGTCCTGCTGAAGTGGACATGTTCACTGTGGAATTGCCTTAGGAGTCTCCAATATGAAATCTGGTATCCATGGATAAAATCTCTCCCCGTATTTTAACTGTTGGAAGTACGCGATTAATACTGCAGAGCTAGAACAACAGGAAATATTGCTCTATAAATCATTGTTTCCAGAAATTAATTAATCGCTGAGACCAATTTTTGGCAGGTAAGAGATAAAACTTGCTGGAAGAATTTTATGATAAGCAATAACCATAAATTATTCGATTTCAAATTAAGGATGGATGGACACAAGTAAAAACTGGCGAGATGTAATTGCGGGAGCGCTTGAGTGAATAGCTTCCACGGGTGGAGTGTGATACGCTGCATGTCTAGCATTCCAAAAATGCAATCGAGGTATTAAAATGCATGAATGAAGGGAGACGTCGATGGATTGATACGTATGTGAGTTTGGTGGAGTTACGCGATTGCATCTCCGGAACCAATTCGTGGCATGATTCGTGCACTTTTAGGATTTTATGTTCCTCAAGAATCTTTATTGGCAAGGCTATTAAAGTGGAAAGCATTGGGAACGTAGACGATCTGGTAGTGACAGATAGGCCGGCCAAATAGGTACTCTGCCCTATTTCTTGAAGGATCACGGAATCGAAGCTTTGAATTCAAATGTATTTTTTCGCTACCATCCGTTTATTTTTCGAACTCTTTCATTTTATTCGATTCCTATCATGCGTTATCTTGCATCTCCCATGTCTTGGTCCTTACATTCATTGCTCAGAATGCCCTGTGTAATAGTACTACGTATTTATCGTGGTAATTATTTGATAATCAACTACTATAAATTTCTAACGTGAATGGTGGAAAATTTTGTGATACGTTAGTTACTCGAAAATTAGTATAGGCATTAGCCTGTGATTATTAATAAATGTGTAAAAAATAAAGTAATTAACAATATTATGATCAAAATCTTTGATTAAAATGTAAATATATATCTTCCGTAAGTTATTTTCTAAAACATTTATTTATATTCTAGTTTTGCCATTATTATTTTTATCAATGAATTAAGTTATTTCTATAAGAGCTAATAATATAGTAGAAATTATATTTTTATGACTCAAACTTGGAGATATCACTGATTTTCTGGTAAAATTGTAAATGCATATCAAATCACGGTGACTCCAGCTTCATAAACTGGCCTTGTAATACTTTTGTTTCACGTGAAAGGAGGAAATACCAAGGAAAAACCCCGTAAAATCCTTTCCCTTTATGTCAAACGCACCCTGTGTGTGACCCACCCAGATTGTTGCCTGCAGGGCCATGGCTTTCCCAATCCGCATTTCACCGCTTTTAATTGCGATCTCGGCTGGGTCCCCCCCTTAGATCGTCAAGTTTCCCCCGTCATTGCCGCAAACCTCCCTCGATATTGCGTGAGTGTCCTTTCTCTTGTGTGTCGGGCCGAGAGGGGACAGTATCTGGGTGTCTCTCACGCAAACATAGCCTCGTCTCCTCTAGTTCCCATTCCCCGCCGATGTATATATGTAACGATCTGGACGGCGGTAGTGAGATCAATCGCCCAGGACCAGCCAGTCTTTGCCACCATCCGTTTGAATACCTTCACGGTGGCTTCCGGAGGGAAATGAAATGAGAAGATTGGCAAATAAGCGAGGGATGGCCGGAGAAAATAGGATAAGGTACGAAGAGGAAGGTCGCAAGAAGATAAAGGGATTGATTATCTGAGTACCATTTCATTAAAAGGATAGAGGTATCGCGGATGAAATCGTGATCAGATTGATAGATTATTTGACATTATCAGGCTACTGTGAAACATAGCTACTAAATAAATTTCTTTATTAAGTTAGGAAGTTATTTCTACTACCCGTCATGGGCTATTCATTGAGAGCATTGCCTTGGCATTAAAATATATGCATTGATATTGATGAAAGAAAGGTTGCATCTCATTAAGATGTATTTTATTGTTTCGCCTAATTTATAAAGACAATCAGAATATAGTCTATTTTCATAATGAATCAAGACGGAGTGTTTGAACATCTCTTTTTCCTGAGATAAAATGTTTTTAAGGGGAATAATACCCCAATTGAAATTACTATATGTGCCTTGGTGTTCTATTGCTTAATGAAGGCATGCATGGAGAAATTTTCGAATCATAGTGGAATACAAACCCTGCCATACGGAGATTTTTTCTTTAACTTTCAATGAGGCCTATTGCTTTTTTTTGTCTATAAATTCGATTATCTTCCCTCTCTCTTCCCCCTGTCCTTTCTCTCTTTTCTCCTAATCGAATATTCAGTTTTCCGTTGTTTGCTGTACTAATTATTCGATGTCCCTTTTTACTTACGAAACTTTATGCTTCAATTTGAAATCCTGTGGTATAATTGTAAAATTGTCATTGAAGTATTTCTCATTGGTGCATCAAAATTTCAATTTAAATTCTCAATTGTCGACTACTTATTATCAGTAGCCATGGTTACAACGAGCTTAAAGTGACCAACCCATAAATCATACTCGAGGAAGTTCATATTAGAAGAATTCCTCCATTGTGTCCAGGGAAAATTTTTTAAAAGATAAATTCAGTGAATACGGCTGAAACGGCAGGTGATTATATAACTCTCAGTAGCAAATGAAAAAGATTCATTTTTTCACTATAGAAGACGGAACTATATCGGAGATTTTGCATTGTCTGATCGCCAAATTCATGCGTGTGATATATCTCGTCATAATGTATATTTCAATAAAGCTGTGTATATTTCTTATTGGTTTTGGCACCGAAGAACACCGGAGGGACGATAAGTTAAGAGCATGGACATACAAATAGGGATAGGGTTTCCTTATTTGGTGAACTTTTGAGGATAGATTTATCAACGATTGACATGCAGAAATCAGACTCAAAAGAATTAAGCATCCTGTTTAATTATCCTGTTTCCAGAAATAGGTGGCTGTGATTTAATATCCTCTATATTCCATGAGGGGATTACACCTAATTTGCTTGAGTAGTTAAACTCATACATTGTTGAAGGTGGCACATAGTAAATCACATTGGAACCGCACTACATTACCAAGTTCAACAGAAAATATAGGGAGTTAGAAATTTACTTCCTTGAGCGCGTTGGTTTAACAGTTAGTTTTCCCTTCGAGCAGTAGCAGGCTTTAAAAAACGATGCATTGAAGTAAGCTTGCCAAAACCCTTAAACTACACGAACCACCTAATAATTTTGATCTCTGTTTTTAAAAGAAATGGCTGGTGTCTTTACACCTCTTACCTATCGAGACGGCTACGGTAGTAGCATGTAAATTAAACGTGAGATAATACATGTCATTAAGGGTTATTTTATGGAATGGAAAGCTGAAAAGGGGATCTTTTAAGGACTAAATTACTGTATCGTATCACAGAATCATTGGACGTGGCCTTTGAATGAAATTGGATTCACTCCCGTAAGTAGAACCACGCTGTGATTTCCATTCCAAATTGGACTCTCAGAATTTGGAAACCGAATTACGAGCTCAGCGATTAATGGCGCAGAATATCCTCTTTAGCACTCTGTTGGGTGTGTCTAGAACGGCTTCTACTGTAAGTTTGGAATAAATCGGTTAAGCTGGATGGGAATAGTTTAGGATCTTCTCGACCCAGCAGAGTGACGTTCTGTCATTGGGGGTACTTCCGTCTTTCGAAAGATAGTGATTGCTTTCCATCTATTTATTAATAACACTACCATGCTTTAAAGAAACATATTTTCAAGTATCGATTTCAAACAACAAGTTATATATGCACAGTAAGTTATGAATTCACATTGCAGTAGGAATTGTTACTCTTCCAGCCATGTATAAAGTAAAAAAATATAGATATTAATGAGGTTAATTGACTATTTGAGGTTAATATGACCCACAATTTTCAAATTGTGTTTGTTGGAAAACGAAAAAAAAGATCTAATTTACCTTCCTGGCCGTTCAAGTATTGAACTAAATACTTACTGAGGAATTATGATTTTAACGATTGGAACGTTTAAATGCCCCTGTTTGAGGGGCTTTGAACGAAGCACCAACTTGGAACCTATATGACTATATCCTGGTTCTAACATGATATAAAGTTAACTCGATGAAACCACATCCCTCGGAATATTCCAAAGCACTGCGTTAAACAAGTAATTTTGTTCGCAGTCGCATGCAAGGCAAGTCATAAACAACAAGTATGAAATTCACCTTGAAAACAATTATTGACTTCAAATCCCAATGGACCAGAGATGTGACAAAACCGGCATTCGAAGGTACGAGTTTCTTAAAGTAAAATATAAGCAAATAACAACGGTGTCATTGTTTTACAAATCCAGACTGAGATCCGCCTTGGAAGAAGACAGCTTGGTGGTGTAATATACTGCTGGGAAATCCGAGATCAAATCCCGTCCCAGGAAATTGATTTTTTCATGGAAAATTTCATCTTTAGTGTATATCTCACATTGCCAAAAAAATATTTACATGGCCTCGAAAAAGGCGAAGCAAAGTATGCGATCTGCACTTGTCAGAATATTCTCTCGACAATGACCGTAATTTCTCGACAGTTTGCTTTATGCTCAAGCCGTAAGACCTCACGTATTGCAAGCCCAAGAGGCAAATTTCCTCCACAATGATCTGCACTTGTATGCTCGCAGCTAGGAATTAAAGCTGGGGGGTAGGGGTTAGCAAACTAATACTGGTGGTATGGAATACGAGAGGTTTGGGTGCTCTCCCCCAGAAAGTTTTAAGGTCGATGGTTCAAAATGGTGAGTTTTACGGCTTTTTTTTAGGAATATTTTATTACTTCTACACTATTCTATAAGTAATATTTATCCAAATAAGTAAAATGAATTGAATTCAAAAAACTTTCTCTGTGTCTTATCCCCTAAACCCTTCGCCCTGATGTTGTACAACTGTACACTTGAACTGTCCTCATGAATGCGACCACACGAAAATGCACTGAAAAGTATGAAATGCATCTCTCTGACCGTTCTAGGTTTAAGGACTATTTTGAATTGGTGAAATCTTCTCGGGTTCTCCACCGAGTGAGTTACTTGTAGGCTGACGCGTCAATGCCTGCCTCTGCTACCGTCCTCAGGGCATGCACTGCCTCAGCCATTGTCGTCTACCATGACATGATGGCGACGTCAGAGGCAGCTGTCGAACCTTTGACCTACAAGTAACTCACCCGGAGAAAAACTAGAGAAGATTTCACCAGTACCACACGAAGGGAAAGAAAAAATACATACATTGAAATGCTTCGGATGTACTTTGATTCGTGGATTCCCCTTTAAACTTTAAACAGCAGAACGTTCCGTCTCCTTCATTTGGTGTTGTCCCTTCGTCCTGTTGCTTGGAGTTTCTATTAGGTTGTGCTCGAAACAGGGTCGTCATTCCTCCTCCGCATCACTTCCCGGCATTCCGCGGGGCTGGCTGCTGATGGAAGGCGTTTCATGGGGAAACTTAATGAATGGTACTCCGCAATCTACCATACATATATCTACGGCACGTGTATTCGTTTTTGGCCTAGATTCTCTCGTCGGAGTGGCCATATCAGACCGCTGCGAAATGATGCACCCTTCTCCTCCTCATGGAGGAATAAATGTGACGAATTACGTAAACCCATTGGGGGATATAGTGGGTATTTTGGAATTGCTCGCGACTAAGTGAGACACATCACTCTTTTTTGCTTGCTCATATTTTGGGGGAAAAATTCAAAAAAGTTCGTGTAGGCGTGAGTATGTTCGTTGTGTGGAGGTATAATTCATGTGCTTGAACTGAATGGCGAGAGCGAGAGAGTTGAGAACTTTTTGTCGTCAGCTGTGTGTGGGATGTTTCATTCTTTTTACGGCAATTTCGTGTGTTTTCGCGTTTTGTGTCTGGTCGTATTTCTCTTTAGAGCTCAACGCTTATAACATGATCATGTGTGTACGTAGGATAGACTTGTAATGGAAATGAAACAGTGGGATCGTTCGCTTAATATTTAATGTAAATTTCGATTTTTTTTTAAAATAAAACTGTATTTTTGATTAAAAGTGATTATATCCGTCTATCCGTCGCATTTTTATCGAACAATCCGCAAAGGAAATTGTCGATATGTACACGTTTAGTACCGGGGTATTTTAAGTCCTTCTAACACTCACTTTTAGCAGTTTTTTACTCATCCGACTTTGAGGAAAAATTCCATCAGAAATATGTCGTAATTGTGCGTGTGCCAAAATATGTGGCATTTTGGACGAGCTGTCTTTGGTTAAAAAATAGTTTTAAAGCTAATTTTTGAAATATAAATTTAAATAAACAAATATTAATACACGCACATTCATAATAAGCATTTAAAAATATCTGAAAACGCTCTACCTAGTGTGCTTTAAAACTGTTTAAGATGACACGCCTAAATCTTTGGCAACCGCCCAGAAGGCTCCTGAAAATAATGATGAGACGTCTCGCCATCCAAGGGCAACGCGTTTACCTTTATGATTGTAACTTAGCGATTCACAGTTACAGAGACTCTTTGCTATGCCCGAGGAAGAGCACGGAAGGGGCTGTAATGACAGAAAAGTTCGGTATTGTTTCACAACGGGTTGCCTAATTTTAGACGTTTTAAAACATTGAAGAAAGATCTGAGGTTTTCCCGGCGTATGATGTTGTTGAAGTTTATTCGGGAACGCCACCGGATAAGGTTCTCCATCTCTGCCAACGTTTCGATGGCCGAGTCGTCCATCGTCATTCGATGGACGACTCGGCCATCGAAACGTAGGCAGAGATGGAGAACTTTATCCGGTGGCATTCCCGAATAAACTTCAACAACGTTTTAAAACATTACTTTCCATCGATGGTATCCAGGAAACAAAGGCACACTAGGCGCTAGAGAAAAAACACAAAAGTCTTAAAATATAGTGTTCCTGCCTCACTGCGAAGTTTTTGAATACGATGCAGTGGTGACAATATCCTTGAAAGTTAGGAGCATCGCTCTTTACTCTATTCTCGTTTGGAGAAAGAGAAATGTAAGAGTCGGTAGGAGTGAGAAAGCTTGGCGAGGCAGTTTTATTCATGCACATTAAGGGAGAACCTCATCAAAGGGGGTGATTTTTGTTCCACGTGGTGAATACATTTCATAATTACTGTCAATGGAGAAATATGGATTAAACTTTCGACAGTTTTTAAACGAAATATACATGTAGCCAACATATCAAAATTTAGATCACAAGGATAACGAAATGGGCAGGCGGTTTTGGAAGAATTTTCAGAAGAACCTCTACTATAAGATCGTCTGAAGGATGCAGCAAATAAATTTTTCGAGACAGCCGCGAGCAGACAAATCAATCTCTTCGCAGAACTGGACGCAGATTTCCCACATTGGTGAGATAGTGGCCAATGTCATAAACTTCAAATTGGCCACCCACCAACCTTCAAAGCGCTGATGTACCAGCGATGGAAAGTCGTATAGTCCTGCATCAATGACTTATAGTCTTCAAGGGTGAAAAGTCAAAATAATGCCCTCAGAGGAATGAACATTAAGGGGGGAGGGTCAAAATTTGAAAAAATATTATTTTATGGTCATTTTTTTATATATGTTGCCCACTTAAGGCCCTTCTGGTACAAAATGTTCGCGCATTTTGACGTATCTACCACCGTGTAGCCACAAAATGCCAAATTTGAGTCTATATTTGGTGGCAGATACGTCAAATAGTATGAAAATGTTGCTCTAAAAGGACAGTAGCCCGGCAAAATCTATTGAGATTGACCATAAAACATTTTTCGTTTTTTCAAGTTTTTCGAATATTAACCTTCCCCTCCTAAATTGAACTTGAGCAAGGGTAAGGGGTTCACCTACAGGTCTTAAAAATTTCAGGTCTTATTTTTGATCAGTCCCACAAATTTTTTCACAGGGCCAGATGTATTTGAAAAAAAATCGATTTTATCGATCCACGGTAACGAAAAATATTCATTTACCTTTCTCCGGTTGTCTGATACGTGCGAATTAACTAGAAATATCGATATAGGAAACCTCCATACTTTAACACTAGAACCGCGGACGGGACTTCTTTGTCCCATCGCCCTTTGCAAATGTTTGCCATTCATGTACTAGTGGTTTGATCCCTTTGAAATTTGCTGACTTTTACTCATTTTGTACGCTCTTTCTAATGGTTATATTAAAAATGTTGCACGATGTTTGGTTTCCGAGAAAAACGACGATTTACCTAGAACCACGGGATGGGACCATTTTGTCCCATATGGGGAAAACATACAATTTCGGTTTTTTTGGTGCACTTATTTTGTATTTAGCATAATAACAGCTTATTACGAAGGGGATCGATGCACAGATACCTTTATTCTGCCAGTTAGAAGCGCAGAAGGGAATAATCTTTGCCGGCCGCCTACTCACGCAGCGCCGGCCGCTTCACCTCTGCCCGGCGCGTCTGCAGGTCTGAGCTTGCAACCAGCAAGTCAGAATAAGTTTACTGTATTCCTAGTCATACTTAATAAAACGTTTTAAGCATTACCTTAACACGTGTTTTGTTCACACAAACCACAAAAAACCGTCAATTATACTTGAACATGACAGGATCAACGTATTTTGTCAATGGGACAAAAAAGTCCCATGCCGCTGTTTTGGTCGGGTTGGAAAGTTCAGCGGTTCTAGTGTTAAAAACACCCCTAGAAACAAATATCGGGCCACGTGCCCGGTTGGCGTATTTCATTATATTTTTATTTTATTTCAATATTTCTTGCATTCATATCTCTTTCCCGTTGGTTTCTCTATCCCACTGATCATTATCAGATGGCAGATGTGGAGAAGAAATTTGTAAGGCAGGTGATGGTCGCTGTTATCGATTTTTGTGTTGGGGCCTTACCATACCGGAATCAGACCAATCCCTTTTTACCGCGAAAGTTTTCATTGAAGCCCGTTGAGCTTCCCTCTCCGATTCGTTCAAGTTGCGAAATCTAATCTGTTGTGCCGGATAGGTTGGAAACTTTTTTCCTGGCTTGATTACCAGTTCCGGACTTTATTTGCGTGACTACGTAGTTACCAGGATTCTTTCTCAAAGCCCCATTTCATTCTATACATTCCGAGTAATTAATATTTTTTAATGCAAAAACGCAATGAAATGGGATTTATGTTTTTGGGTCTTATGCGTATAATTACTCTGTGGTCTTAGGTGGCTTAATTCAATTTAACAATTAAACGCATCGGTGACACCGCTTGAATTCCCTATTTTTCCCAGAGATAAATAAAAATGCTACTTTTGGCCTCGCATAATGGCAAATAACCCAAAAGCAAGTGGTAAGGTAATCCTTCAGCAGAAAGGTTTAACTAAGGAGGCCACTAAATGTTAAAAAAAAACTTTACATTGTAATCACGTCCAAAACCAAACGTTTGCACGATATATTATGCGCTAGGAGGTAATGGTTTATCACTGTGGTTGGGGGAAGTAAAACTCAAGGGATGTTGAATCATTAATAAAAATTAATATTATTTCTTCTTTATTGGGACCGCTCGCGATAAAACCACTTAGGGGCAACTAGCCCAGGTGCACTTGCCCTCTGGCTTTCTCTCTGCTACATGAAGTTGTGAAGTGGTATGTTAGCCTCATACTTGAAATTCGCTCAAAATGGAATCATTAATATTAAGCATAGCTAACAGTGTCCTAAAGTAAAAAAAAACAATATATCATGCGGATTTCGCGTAAGCAAACACTTTCCAAGATAAAGCAATAGGACTTAAAGGCAATGATAACTTTGAGTTTCAGCATTTTGCAAACAAATACTTCTTATTTCGTAAATGATATTCCGTTAAATTGTCAGTACCAGCGTAGGCCACCCTCCGCAAACAAAAATCTGAGTACGTCTCCGCGTGGAGAGAAGCAATACATCAACTATGGTCTGCTATATGTTCCGAGGGAACGCATTTTAATGTCCCATCCGGCGGACGAGGTGTACCTACTTGAAGTGCCCTCCATGTATGTTCCCCACTGCTTAAAGTTTAAGGAAAAACTTAAGTAAAAAAACAAACTAATGATTAGGAGTATGAGAAAACTTATGGTTAAAATTTAAGCTCGCATTTGCTTATTTGAACTGTTGAATAAAATAACTAATCGTTTGGCATAAGAGAAAATCTATGGTTAACCTTTCAGCTCAAAATTCGCTTATTTGAACTGTTGTATTATCAGATGTAAACATTAGAATAACCCTTCAACTGTCTCACAGCAGCTAAAGACGTCTCTTTCACCCCAGGTTTATCTGCGATATTGGTAGAATGGGTGCAATCAATCGGCTATTGACCTCCCATTTTAATGCCATGGTATTGATGGTCATCCTTGGGGAAAAGTTTTTATGAACGCTGACCCATATTTGAACACTGCGAGTTGCGATGTTCCCTTGTTTATTTTACATCCCTTAGCGGTAGTGGTACTTCAATTTTATGGGAATCCAGTATTGAAAAATTGATACCATGAAACGAGGAATTGAATGGACGCAGGAAACCACAATCAAAGATGAATCCAAAAAAAAATAATTGCGACCTATTAAAAAACGTAAATTAAAAATTTATCAAAACCTCGGGTCCTTTTGTTTTACTGTTTTTTTAATGGAGAAGATGAACTTTTTCAATGAGACATCGCTTAATGGAAATGTATCAGACAGATTTATACTTATGTTATAGGAATTAATTTTGGCAAATATATGAAATTGAAGGAAGAAATTAGTGATCCATTTTAAATGCAGAAATATAATAAAAACCCTGCAAAAGAATTTTAGTTCAAATAGTAAAAATTTATCAGATCAATCACATCATTGGAACCTTAAAAAACACGATTTATCAATGTGCAACGTGTAGGAAGTTCTATTGTATTTATTATTTATTTTTATACATATTATTTATTCTCGTATATTTTGGAATTCCGCATGATAAAGTTAACTTAAAAGATGAATGGTGAGCGCTGGTTATATATTTAAAATGCAAACTTCTTGTTATAGTCGTTAAGTTGTCCATAGGATCTCGTTTAGCAAAATTTCCAGTATGACATATTTAAATGCATACTGAAGCCATAAATTGTACCATCGGCATCGGCCAAATCATGTTATTTCTAAATCTGTATTCCAATAAACCACTGCGATATAGAAAGGTTATTTGGAAAATTTTGATGCAATTGCATGATATTGTAGCTCGTTCATTGTTGGACTATTTGAAGCCAATTTCACCCCTAGTGATGGGATGCGATAGGAGTTCTAAGTCGTTGGTCAGGAATTCCGTCGTTGGAGCTAGCGCTGAACTATTATTCCCCCGGTGCTATTTATGGAAAGAAGGCTAATATCTCTAATAGGTTACTCTGCCTTGCTGCAGGCGCCTGAAAAGTTATACTCTACCATTAATTCCTTAAATGAAATGAATTCATCATGCAATATAATAATATGATAAGGACTCTGAACAGACTTTACTTTCTGTCACCAAGCAATTACCCCTGCATCTTATTTCATCTTTTATCATCCTCCACTGCATTCCTTCACACTGTTCCTGAAGGGTCATGTAAGGTTCTGTAATTTGCGGTGAGTAACTGTTTGAATTCCAGAGCAAGTCAGATGAAAATCTTGGGTTCTCAGCGGAATTTCAATTCAATATTTTTATCAATTATTTCATTTTTTAGATCGGACTGACTTAGTTAATATCCTAAGCTTAACTTAGGTAATATTCTCATGAAATTTATTCATAGTACCCTCGCCCTAATACTATTTTATTTTAATGGCATAGCTATACTATTCAATCCAATTTTGATTTATGCATTTGTTTTAAATTCCAAACATTTTTGCATATTAGTGCTACCCTAATTTAAACTTCTTCCCTAATTCCGTCTAAGAACTTCCTTGTGTTAGAAATAGATGCTATACCAATAAATTGGGGGGGGGGGGGCATTACATCATGCTTATCATTGGGTTTTCCTGTCACTTTTGTTTAACTTCTTACCTAGAGAAACACATTTGCGAGGATGTAGAGTGAGAGAATGGAATCTGATGCACGAAAGGTGTTATTAGGATTCGGAGTAAACTTGGAGTTATCTGAATGATTTTCAATCGAAATAGCTCGTTCTCACCTATGATAATTTTTCGCTGTAAAATAAAGCCTTAAATTGGCACAAATCCACGCGACATGACAAAGGACAGGCGGCACTGATTTGCTATAGCAAAGAATACCATGATCCGTATTAAAAATGAAGCAACAAAAATAAAGAATATTTTACATTCCTAATGAAAAATATTACATTCCAAATACATTATATGGTAGTAAATGCATGAATTTTTATTTTCAGGCCTGAAAAAAAAACAAATTTATAATTCATTGCACTAATATTGATTTACATGGTAATTATAAAAGAATACTGTGGTTACATTAATTTATAGGAAGATAAGGTGGCAGAAATTTTTCAAAGGCTGCTCGATCCCTGCTTGAGTGCCTTGAGGAGGGCAATTCAAGTTCAGCACTCAGTCCGTCGGATAGGACGTTAAGCCGTGGTCCAATTGGCGCCTTTTGTTAAGAGCGTGCTAATACCAATGGCAGGTTACTCTCTTATCGAGCAACTTAAGGAGCACATATTGAATTAATTGCATTCATTAATTTATGTGTAAAATGTGTAAATTTATGTATAAATTAATTAATGTGTAAAAACTTTTTGAAATGACGAATTATAAAAATAAACAGCATAAACTGTGAGTGATTTTATTTTCATTTAAAACATGTTCAAAACCATACCTACAATTCTTTTATGATAGCCCTGTGTTGTTAGATATTTTTGAATCAGCTTTTGTCGAGTTAATGGCTTCCTTAGGGCATGCTTTCCATTTATTAATGCACCTAATTTTATTTCTTTCAAGGATCACTTTACCTCTTCACTTAATTCCATGCCCTTCACTCAGTGCTTTTTCGCCCCCTTCTCTTGAACCATTCACTTTCAGTTCATAAAGAAAGTGAAGGTTGTCGTAAAAATGAAAGCGGGCATGGATGAACAACTCTTCAGGGAAGTAGAATAATCGGCGCGCTTAAGGGAAAGAGAAAGCATGAAGAGTTAGTTAGAATAATTTAGTTAAATATTCATAATTAAATGGAGTGTTAAATAGCCCTCAATGTAGGTAGTTGAATACGTATCTTGTTTATTTTTGCTGTTGAGTATTCATTGCGTTGGATGAGTTTTTTTCCTGCATTCTCGAAGGTTTTCTCCGCTCTTGAATCTTTGTAATAAATTATCTTTCATCACGCCTCATTTGAAGGAGGGTGCTTAATGTTAAATTGCGTTTAATTTTGTAAATTGTGAGGAATAATACGCCTGTAGCGATTGCACATGGTACTAATATGTTTTATATTGTTTCCAACGAGACCTTTATGTTTCTTTTATATAACTAAGTTTTAAGGTTGAGATTGTTGTGAGAATTGTATGACTGGGCTGTAAGAAATATTTGATGATTTGACTCTTTCACCTATCTTAACAAATCCTAAATCTTTCGTATGGTTACCAAATTGTATCAATTATAGCCTGGCCAGGAAATTTTTCTAGGCAGACACTAATTTTTCCAACCATATTTTAAATTTGCATTTTCATATATACCTACTTTAATACACCGGTGGGCTGCTTATTTTATTTTTATGTTACAAAGATGTGTATTATAGATAATTAACGACCTTTAATACAATTATACGTCAGTGGTTTCCTAACTGTCTTGTTCATTATTATGTATT
This sequence comes from Ischnura elegans, assembly GCF_921293095.1. Lineage (NCBI taxonomy): Eukaryota > Metazoa > Arthropoda > Insecta > Odonata > Coenagrionidae > Ischnura > Ischnura elegans. The sequence goes on along the minus strand of NC_060255.1, from coordinate 62,203,320 downwards.
ATGGCCGAAACATGTTGACTGATATGCCAAAAGTGTTGGTATTTATCATTTTCTTATGGAAAACCTGTATTCTTTCCTACACTAATTTCTTATAAGCTAAGCCGTTAAGTATCAAGAGACGTCTAAATTACAGGATTAAATCTAGCGATTTTAATATCTATCTGTAATACTATGAACTAATATTTGTTTATTGTAATTGAATGACTGTGCAAAAGTGGGCCCTTGTTTTAATGAATATAAGCAAAAATTATCAATGACAGTCAATTTAGGTGATGAGAAATATTATTGAAAATAAAACCGTTAAAAAAGTAAATTATCAAGCTTTATAATAACTAGGTCAAAGTGTATACCTTACAAGCTTTCATTGACTGGTTTCTTTAGTGCCATACAAAAATTTTTGTCATGTTTTTAAAATGCCCATTAATGTTTTTAACAGCAGTAGTACTTAATAATCCGGTCAAACATCTGATTATTCGTATTTTTCCCGTTAAAAATTGAATGACGGGCCTTAAAGTGTTGGATATGTTTCAATTTCTCTTTTTAAAGGCCTATATTTCAACGTGTAGGTTTAATAAAAAGCTCCGTAAAGTATCTGGAGATTTTGAAGGCATGTGATTCGATCGATACACACATCGGGCCGGCTCCATAATTCATTTTTCTCACTTTATCACTTTACCCCTCTAAGCTTATCCCCGTCCTACTTACGGCAGAGCCTTGTTGGCGGTCGCAGGAAATTCTTTTCCGCGGAAAGCTTTTCCGAAGAAAGAATTATGAGATAACAAGCAGCCTCACTCGGAGTAATGCGGAACCAATGCCTTGTCTTCTTCTTCTTCTTCGCGAAATTGAAGGGAGTCCCGAATTTGGAGGACTTTATTTTTTTAACAAGCGTGGATGGAGAATAAGGAAACCTAATATATATCTCCAACGTATACGGAAAGGTATGGGACTGAAAATAAATGCATTGTGCCGGAGATATCAGCGTCTTGTTGGCTGTAAAAAAAAAAATAATTTCATGCGTCGATCAATTATTTAGGAAATACCAAGGTTGATTTTTTTGCAGAGGGAAATTTGATAAATGCCTACGCTAATTAGTTGCGGAAAAATTGACCAATAAAGCTTTAGATTATTTCTTGACTCCTTTAGCGTTACATTGGTATTTTTCAGTGCAATCATACTAACAATGATTCTAATGCTGGAAAAATTACTCACGGCGATCAATTATTTAGGATACATTAAAGACTAAATTCTAAGTTGAGGGATATTTGATAAATATCTCCGCTGATAACAATATGAAGCACAATTGATCACTAAATCAGAATATTATTCATTAAGGTATTAAGCGTTATGCTGGAAATTCCAAGAATAATCCATTCTATATCGTTAAGATTTTTATTTTATTTTATCACATTGTAGGTACTTGCGTTTGCTACACAATCGTTTCCATTTAAGACCATTTCATTCAATAGGAGACCCGGGCAGGACGTATATGTTAAGGAAAAGTGTATACAAATAGGTAGAAGAGATGATCAATTGAATTACTTCATTATTATCAGTACTCTGTTTCTCAAGATTTGACATTTTGGTATCGAAGAAATTTGAAGGCAAATAGTTACATAGGTTTTCTTATTTCATTTTTTTTATATCGTCAAAACTATTGATGGAAATTGTTTTAAATCACGATTTGGGCCTAACATTTTGACGGTGCTTATCATCTCTTTGAAATATACATGAAATTTAGAAATTGACTAATTCTACTAATTACATTTGCATTTTTTAATTCGCCGAAAGATTTACTGGCCTAAGTAGTAAGCTAATTGGTTCAGAACCAATGATTTCTAAATTTGATAACCTTTTCTCGTGTTTAAAGTTTGACAGGACTTCCTGGTAAACGCCAGGGAAGGGCATAATGCAATTCCTAAGGTCAACGACCTGCACAGAGCCCCATCGGAGCGCATTTTCTGCCAAAAAAGAAGAAACTCGATCTCCCGTCGAAGTTGGATGGAGCTGAAGCTCGAAGGATCTCATTGCTAATTGTGCTAGGGTGCTCGGGGGTCGGGTGGCTGATGAAAACGGAGAGTTCACTGAGGCTTCAAATTATGCGACATTGTTGCCAAATCGCTTCTGCGCAGGAATTTCGAACTTCGTTGCCGTTGGCCACGCTGCCGTTCACTTAAGTGGAGAGGGATGCTTGTGTGTGCAGTGAGGTAAGAAGTGTCCGGAATGACGAAATATCCTTTTGAGACTGAGGCGAGACTGTCTATCTAGAGAGGTTTCGCCTTTCATTCGCCGTGGAGGAAACTATCCGTCTGAGAAGATCTCCTATGGCTCAGGGTGTCGCATAGCGCATAGAGCAACTCATTGTAACTTCCAGATTCTTCACTTAAATAGTCACCTTTATGTTAACGCCATCCACAACACATACCTACATTGGGATAGTTTGACCATGCATTCGCGAAATGTACCGCCGTGCATTTGCCCATGTTTAGTTCTAATCTCCACTCTTGGCTCCACAGATGAACGTTGTTGAAATCTGATGGTAGAATTCCAAAGTCAAAGTGATACCTAATTTCACGTTAGGAGATAACGTCGTCAGAAAATAAATGCATTCCAATGCCAATCCGGGAGTAGAGGTCATTTATGTATTTTCGCCGATTACGCTTCCTTGTGGGACACCTGATTTCACTTTGACTACATCAGAGCTAATCCCGTCAAGAACTACTTTTTGCCTACGATCAATCTGAAAGTCTCGTATTAAGTTTGCTTCTTTTTTTATTAACCCGCATTACTGTAATTTTTAAAAATAAAATATATATTAATTTATAAAATATAGTTAATAAAATTTTTGTAGAGACTGTGTCGAAAGCTTTCTTAATATCCACGAATAATGTGTCAAATTGAGGTTAGAGCAAATGCATACGACCTTATTCAAGCGCCATAAGGGACCAACGAAAGTTACGGGTACTCGATGAAGCCTGAGTATCGTGTATGTGTTTCTTTCTCTGTCTTCTAAAGGGGAATATTTAGACGGCTTTAAGTCCCACTCCGTTAAAAAAAATGATTTTTGGCTCCACATAGGGATTATATTAATCGGTTAAAAAGGAAATGCCCGAAGCGGGGCGATGAGTACGAGGCTGGACTAGCCACAATGGTAACTTCAGGGAGTCACCCGCAATTCACAAATTGTGTGAAAAATCCACAAGGAGAAAATCATCCGTCTTAACATGGAAATTTATTTATCCTAGTCAAGGCGAATAAATTTTCCTACGGATTTTTTCCACAATATATGAATTTGATAGGTGCACCGTAAAAAATATGAACTTCGGTTAACAGCCGGAGCTGTAGATAATTTTTCTGTGAAATTTGAATTTCTCGGTCCGTCAGCGTAATTTCTAAGTATTGGCGAGAGTTACTTTCTAATTATAAATTCAATGTATCTGAAGATGTGCCAGTGGGTGAAGCCGAGTGTCTCATGTAAATTTGTTCTGGGAATTTAACAAAACTTAATACTTGTTTCAATGTAATGAAACATAAAATAATTTTATGAATTTTAACTGATGGTTTAAGCAGAATAATCTCATGATTCTAGGATTATTCGGTTTTGCTGCAAATTGAAGATTTGTTAAAGGTGATGTTGTTTCTTGTTGTATCTTCTTTGTATAAAGCTCTCATTGTAGTTTTTTTAGCATACACAGAGTTCTCGTTTTTTGTTTGGAAGAGTTTACATCTTTCATAAAAACAATTTTACTTGCTTAACCTCGTTTGAGTTGAGGAGAAGTGCAGACCTTTTCACCTTTCGAATCCTTCAAAGACAATCTCGAGAAGGAACCTGAATCGTCGGAATAAAACTTGAGCTTTCGGGATAGTTGCGTTGCGAAGTCATCTCTCTCTGAAGTGAGCTACTTTGGGAGGCGTCTTCGCCACTTAACCTTTGGCGCTTCCTGCAACACCTCCGTTTCCGCAGTTAGGTACTATCCCGTCTTCTCGGAGTAGGCAGGTGAGCAATCATCGTATATATGCGTTGACCCGATAGGTTGAGAGAGTTTCAGGCATTCCTACTGAGAACTTCCACGATTCTCCGAGCTTTATTAAGTTTTAGATAATATTTTCTCTGTGAGTGGAGCAGAGAGCTGTGTCATACCAATTGTGATTGTGATGAGGGTATCTTCAGAGTAAAACGCTATCTTTTTGTCTGCTACACACACGCAGAAAATGTCAAAGAATTAGAATACTTTTTAGCGCAAGGTATCTCAAGATACAACCGAGTAAAATCGAGTGTCCCATGTAAATTTATTCTGTAAGTTTAACGAAATTCGGAAATTGTTTCAATTTTATCAAAAATGTAGCACTGTAATGAATTTAAATTAGTTTTAACTAATGCTTTGAGCAGAATCCTAAGTCCTTAAATGCAGCAGCAGAATTTAACATGAGTATTTGATTTTACCTCGAACATGAAACATGGGTTAGCAATAGAAGGACCAGATGCGTCATTTAGACGGGTAACTTATATTTACTTAATCATATTTCCCAGAATTGTTTTTCTATCGTCTTCATTTTTTCTGACTTATATTGACTAAATTTTTTCACATAAAAAAGGAATTAGACCACCTTTCTAGCTTAAAAGAACGATACCCGTCAAAATTACAGGTTAAGCGTTGAATAAAATGTGCCTTTATGCATATACATATGTCTAGGAAAAGGTACCGATGTTGCGATATTAATGGCATATCCCTAAAGCTGGCAGTGGTAAATGCGCATTGTGCACCTAGGGATAGGGAGGAGAGAGAGGAAACACTCGTATAAGGGCTGGAGGATTTGTATGTGACGTGGATACGGGTGGAGTTATCTCGGTCTTCCATTGCAATCGACAGCGGTTGGCGTTCGCCGTCTGTCGTTGCCCGTTAGCGGAGCGCAGATCCCGGCGCTGCGTTGCTCGCACAGTGTGCGAAAAATGAAGCGCGGATGCGCGAGTCACGAACCCCTTGTTCACGTAAAATCATTCGCATGTTTCCTTCCATAGCCTTTATTTTCACCCTCCTTCCATTTTTATCAATCCCTGCGCGCTAATCAACGCGGAGAACAGAAGACTGTCGCAGGAGTTTCTCGTTTTTTTGGCTAAAAGGGTACATGTTGGTAGTTTTCTTTCTTTTTGCTATTTCCTTTTCAATTACTGTACGTCAGTGTACTGCGTTCATTTACCCTAACTATTCTGGAAAAGTGAGACCCCTTCAAGGGTATCTTTTTTTACCTCTTGGGTTTTTTTAATTGGATTTTTGATTTGGCTTTCTCTTTTCACGTCCAAGAGATTTTCTGTCGCAGGGATTAATCATCCATGTCTTTTTTGCGATTGCAAGAAAAATGTTTGGAAGGCGGTGCGGTTTTTTCTCGTATTTTATACAACAATTACTTAAAATACTAATTTCAATTCTTTAGTTAGAATAACATTTCTGCCTTGTTATTTCACCATATGTACTATTTTCTCTTTCTAAAAATGTGTTCCTTTTGAACCTAATCTATTGAAACTATGTTTGAAAACCATTCAATAATTACAAAAAATTATAGTTTTACCACATCATTTCTCATACTATACATGATGTCTAGTTTTCGTGAAATTTTATGCATTCCATAAACTTCAACTGAGGACTTTATTGCAAACTCATTGATATCCTTGTATCTCATTCAAAAATATGTTTTTTTCTTATATTTCGTAGTAAAAAGGAAAATTATGTAACGGACTCCTATTTGTGACACAAGATTACTTTTTTCCAATTTTCCCCTTTTTGCCAATGTCTTTCTTTATTACAGTGCTTTTACATTCCTTTATTGTTTAAGTAATGTGTTGGAAGAGTCGTCAACATTTACAGCTAATCAAAATTTGAAATAATCGCCTTAAGACTGGAATCAGATATGCAAAATGTATTTATTCCTTATACATAAATATTAAGTCATATGTGCTAACAGATGAACTTTTTCGCATGCGCTTTTATTTAGCCTCCGGCTGCAAATCTACATCTACACCCGAAGCTTTTTTCTTCATCTTCATTATATGTCATTTAAAGTGTTCCATTAATTGCAATGCGTTATGAAACACAATGAAAATATTAGAGGGGAATTTCATGATAACTACCGTGTTACCATCGGAGAGAAACTAAAAAACTGCATCATTTATTTTTCGATGTGAAATCTGGTTTGTGCGCGTTTGGTTTTAATATGTTTATTTGGGTTGTCATCTGATCAGAGAGGAAAGAGTTGAATCGAAGTCACTGAAACATATCCCACCTGGTGATTCCCATCAGTGAATTATATTCAGAATAATATTCTTTCATTATAGAATTTTTATACCCAAAATTTAACCAAAACTTTTTAACAAATAGTACATAATTTGCGGCATATAAAATAACCGTTCACATCGATGTGAATAAGTCATGTAATGGATTTTGGTTAAGTTAACCAAATCAGCTTTTATTTTCATGTTCACACATTTCCCTCTTATATTTGCTCATTCGTGGAGTAATTTCGTTGGTAAATTTAATTTATGCGAAGCCTTTCTTTCACATTCTACTAGTATGCACTATCCATTATTCAATAAGCTGTGGAACAGAAATATGGAATATAGTAGGAACGTTTTCCATTACAAATGCTCACCCCTGAGATCTGGTCGTATCCTATTTTCAATCGCCTTGTTATTTATTCGCATCCATACTCAACAGTACTTCCCAGTTGACAGTTGGCAGGTGTATAATTAACCAGATGACCGCTACAATATGTAAACGAATAACAATTTACTATGTCACGATTTAGGCAAGTATATTTCAACGACTTTGATTTTAAATGACTTAAAGTTTATCTATAAGGACCCTTATACCGTACTCCGGTGTTGTGATGCTCCAGTTTTACATTTCTGATAAATATTTTATTCAAAATTTTATAGAATGTAGCCTACGTTGCAACTACGGATAATGAGAAAGTTATTCAAAATAAAGTTATTATAAACGGAGCAATCTGTTCGTTAGCGATGAGTTTCCGAGATTGGTGTTTCGCTCCAAATCGCCATAAAAGTTATACTTATTCCCGTTAAATCGCAATAAAATATATTAATCTGCGTTCCTAAAGTTGAATATACCCTAAGCTATTTTATATTTCTTTTTTTTACTTTTTTGTATTTGCCTGGTGGTTTTATACGTGGCGCATGAATATGTCCTCAGTTATAGAAATTTACTGGTAACTACAACTGGATTTTTTTCAACTATTGTTATTGGAATATTTCCAGCTTCAGTGAAGCAATTCCGTGTTATAGATGTGAATGCCGTATTAATGTTCATTATTTGTCTTGCGGTCATTGTTATTCGATTGAAACAATAAGCCATATAAAATATCTGGGTATTTATATCGATGAAAGCAGCAACTGGAATTCTTCTGTGCAACTCAAATCTATTTTTGAGAAGGTTGCTTGGACTCGGTTACCCCAAAGCGGTTTTTTTTCCAATGGGGCACCTCTATTCCAATCAAATACCTGTAATACTTTTTAATGGTCTAAAATTATGGTTGGAATAAATTTGTTATTATTATTATTTTCTATTATTATTATTACGCCTTGTTTTTTTGCTGAAAATGAAAAGTTTAAATCCTGTAATATTCAACAGTGTGCGGTACGATTTCACTTCAATAAGCGGCGCACGGTAAGCCCTTCTAGTAGGCAGTGGGCGATGCGATCTGTTTGCCCTTAGACATGAGTTGGGCAGGGACAAAGCAATCCGGCCTGGGAACATGAGGCAGGTGGCGCCGGGGAGACAGCCGTACAAGTGGGCTTCCCTACGTACACACGGACTTGGCCTGGAACAATCCCACGGGGTGTGAGATGGGGCTGAGCATCCTCCGGGCGTCGAGCCGTGGACGCTTCCCTTCTGAGCAATCGACGCCGTCAATGAGACGGCTCGGCGTGGAAACTGCATACGATTCCCTCCTCGGCATTCCCGCCAGCCGAGCTGAAGCTCCTCTTCGGCTCCGTATTGTACTTATCTACTGTTGGGTCCAAAATGCTGTAGACGCGAGTTAGGATACATATAAATAACTAGCAAAACCCAAAAGTCAAGAAATAAGAACGTCATATTTTGTTAAATTATTTGTTTTCTTTGATTTTTTTCAATTTGATTATTTTTAGGCTAGATGTTTAAAGTTTTGTCGAATCAAAGCTAAGAATTTTTAACCCGGAAAAATCAGAACTGGGGTACGGTACTTAGAATCTTGTAACTTTACTCTCATTATCATATAGTTCAACAGTATTTCCCAGTTGACAGTTCCCTGGTATAATATTGACCCGATGGCAGCTACAATATGTTAATGAATTACAATGTACTATTTCACGTTTTAGGCATGTATGTTTTAGCGAATTAACTTCCTGAAACGTTAAGTGGAATAATTCATCACTATATTCAATGTAAGTCTGATAAATTGATCGATATTGGAGTTCAAATCATGTAACATCCACGTCACTGAAACATAGTTGCTTAAAGCGTCGGACGCGCCGATTAGCAAATTAAGATTCATTAGTACCCATGCCTGCTCCCCAATTTCGAACTTTCTTAGGGCCAATATTACGCCTACATAATGTCGGCTTCAAAATACCGTTGACTTGAGTTGAGATACGAGTAAATAACTGACTAAAAACATAAATGAGATAAATAAGTTCCATTTTTTATTTTTGCCTTCTTTAGATTATAGTATAACTCCAGGAACCTATTTGGCTACAATGATGGAAGTAATATTAATTTAGCAATTCCCGAGACCCAGGCTTATTTAACCCAACCGGTTTCGACACTGTACCATTCTTAAAGGAACTAGAGTACAAGTTTTACTTATCCTGAGTAATACACAACAGTCGAAACCAGTTGCCTTAAAAACACTTTTTGTGGAAAATTACTCAGACTTTATTACTCCCAAAGCTAAGATAGCAATGATTGAAGCATTTTTATATGCTTTTTGCGATTGTAAGAAGATGAAGTTCCTGTTTTTGAGCAATTTTAATGTGAGCATCGTAGAAGCAGAAATAAATAACATCATTGTGACAATGTTATAAAATTTAGTAAATGTAAATGATTTCAATTGATACTAATGTTTATCTTTTACCCCTTACCTGGCAGATGACATCATAACTAGCCCAAAATGCACGTTCACTGAAAATTACACTGAGGGTGTTTTATCTAGATCGCCTATTTCAGCTTGCCCTGAAAATTTTAAGTAAGAAGTATTTTTTATGTACGCATTTAAATATTTCCTCATTTATTGATTATCGCAGTAGGTCACTTTACACATTGTAAGCTTTACTTCGTCCAATTTTGTACATCAGAGCATGAACTGAAATCCTGAGAGCAAAACGCCCTTTAAGCATCTTCCAAGCGTAGAAAACAATATTCACTCTAAATCTTTAAAATGAAGAACACTTGAAAAAACAACTTTTCAGTATTGGTAATGGAAAGAAAGTCAAAGTGACTAAATAACGCGAATTACGCAATGGGGAACATGGAAATTTGTGACAAGTCATCGACTGATGGTCTTTTGTTGAGTCATTTGCATTTTTATCATGCTGACACGAATTTTGATGGTGCTTTTGTGGATTTGAGAGCTGCGATTATATAAAAAACTTGTTAAATTATAGCATTGGGTATTTAAATATAATTTCAGTCTCCACTCCGTTTTTTATTGGTGCCAATCTAAATTATTTCACGTCACCCACCACAGCTTCAACGTGAGAGGACACCCATTTGTGAGTGGAGCGTGTTATTAAAATGTCACTTATAACTCCGCGAAGATAAAATTTCATGAATTGCATCACGGAATTCGTTTTATGATATTAAAGCTGCTAAAATTTATTAGGTTGCTATCAAAGCTATCGTTTATTTTCTCAAAAATCTGTCATCATTCGATTCTTAGGCATACCTGAACTCACTATACGTCGATTTCATTGACTTACACAATCATTTTCGACGTCTGAACTCTGCTGCTACGCAATCACCCACATTAAGAGCAATCACCAACATTAAGAACATGAAAAATGGAAGTGAATATCAGGAGACATGTGTTAGGAAAAATCAGCTTGATAAGCATGGCAGGTGTAGAAAGAGAATAAAGTATAAGATCAAATTAGAGGGAATTATGGGATCAAAAATAAACTTCGTTATATTCCACACACTATTTGATAAAACTCTGCATGTTTCAACCTTCTCAGGTCATAATCAATAAGCTCTTATAAAAAATTTTTTTTTAAAAACCAGCCTTTATATTTAGATTACAGGGGATGAGCAACGTTTATATATGACACAAAGCAAAAAAACTCAGTGACCCCGAAAAACCAAAAGTGACGTATTAAAAAAGTCACTATATTTATTAAATTTTCAGTGAATGGTAAGCCCCCTATGTTTCAAAATGCCACCCCTATGCTTTTAAATGCCTACCCCTATGTTAAAAATGCCACCCCCCTATGTTAAAAATAAACATGTTTTGGGGGGCTATAGGTTGACTGGGGGGTGGTTAAAGGGGGGTTGGAGAGAAAAAGTTATATTTTCATGTATTGTCATCGGAAATGAAGAAGTGTGCAAAATTTCAGCGTTTTTGCTTCACAGGAAGTGAGTCAAATTTGAGTTACAAGATTTGTACCAGACAAACAGACAAACAAACAGACAAACAGACAGGTTGGTGAGTTGATATAAAGGCTGGAAAAAGTAATCGAATTTTTCTGTTACCTATTGAAAATGACCTGAAGAATTCGAAACCGGTAGAGTTTTTTAATAAATACTGTGTAAACGCAACAAAGTATATTTTTGATTCTATCACGTCACTACTCCATGAAGTGAGCTCGCGAAACATTGATTTGTTAGAAGTAATAGGAAAGCAAATTGAATGCAGGAGTTATGTGTTAGAAAGGAGATATTCTTAGAAAAGTATTTAAATACTGCCTTACATAAATAAAGGCAGCAAGGTACGTCATGGGGAAACACAAAAAGACCGAAAGTGTCGGTAAAATGCTGAAAGAACTGGGATGGGATACACTAGAACGGAGAAGAAAAATAAATAGGCTTTGCGCACTCTTCCGCACACTGAAAGGGGAAAAGGCATGGGGGGAACTTCGGAGGAAGATTGAATACCCCAGCTATATTGGTAGGCATGATCACCAATTCAAGATGAAATGCCGGCCGCAAAGGACTAACGTAAAGAAATTCTCGTACCTTAACAGGACGATTACGGAATGGTTTAGACTCCCTGCACAACTGTTTAAGCCCGACCCTAACAACGTAAGGTTTTTCAAAAAGAGGTGTAGAGGATTAATATTGGAAAATTAATATCACTGAATTTTAATACTTTCCAATTTCATTTTGGTAATGTATTTCTCATTTGCTATATTTTTGTTTTTCTTTTTATTTTGTATAACCTGTTACCACCTGGCAAATAGCCAACTTGTAACTTGTACTATATAATAATAATAATAATAACATGGCGAATTTAACGCTACAAATGAATAAAAACGGTTGGAAAAATCGCCTTTCAACCGAATCATTCCTTCGCATTAAAAGTGTCTAAAAATGAACCACAATTCTCATCGATTGGTCAGATTTCAATAGCACTCGGAGCTTTGAGCCCCCATTTCGCGAAAGCTGGAAGTTATGGTCTCATTTTCGATCCGGGAACGCTGCTTCCCGGCTCAAACGCAGCGCAATCAATGCTTCCTTCTCCGGCTTGCATCGACAAAGCGACTGGATTTGGCTTTTCATTCCATCGTCCCAGGTCCTCCGGATAGAAAAGCAATGATGGTGTAGTAGCCGTCCTTCCATTCTCCGGAGATTCGCTTTAAAGCCTCCTGATACTGGTGCTTTCGGTGCCTGAGAAATGACGAGGACTCTAATGCCAACATCCGAGTAATTGAACCGCGATGGAGGCGCCGACGGAGCCGGTGGCCGAAGAACGCAAATAGAAAGGCAGGGTTGTTTAATTTCGTGGATGGTACTACGTACAAAGAGACGATTTCCACTCGTCTCGCACCATTCTTATACCAGGATGAGAATATGCACTTTGAAAGCTGCAGTTTTCAATGATAATCTGAACTTATGTTGGCGAAATGCTTTTTGCTGGAGTCCCTAAGTGACTACCGTTGTAAATTATGAAAAATTCAAAGGTTTATACTACACGCTTGTTTACATGATTGCGGAACCATAGTGCTGGTAGAAAGAAATAGTAATAGCGCTCACCTTGTGGAATTCCACTTATTGTAGCAGTAAGTTTTACAATCCACTGTTGTCAAAGCAAATTTTACACAATCCGGATTTCAATTCTGAGGTATCATCATCACACGATCTCATCTGAAATATAGCAACTGATAATGAAGGTCCAGCATTGAAATCCGGTTTGTTCAAGTTTTTCTTTGGCCTTTATGGATTTTAAAAGCTACTGTTTTAATAATAAATATTGTTGCTGACAATCAACGCCAAAAAAATCAACATCTTTCTCCGTAAAGCCATATTTAAAGAAGCATTTCTTCCAAAATTTATGGTGTTAAAGTGACTTTGGTCGTTTAATTAATCGTGAAATAATTCAAAAGTTTATTTCATGCGATTTTTGTCAATGATGTGATAGTACAATGCTGGTCTGGATTTAGAATGGCAATTTACTCTCCAAGCTACTTTTCTCAGAACTAGATGAAGATCAAGTTGCTCGAAAATATATCTCAAGTTGATTGTAACTGGGAGCTGCTTACTATCAACAAAACAATTCTGCAAATGAATAATCGCCTGCAATAAATTTTTGGAATCTTTTTTTTCTAATTTTACATATCCATCATCTCGTTTAATATTATCTAAGCTTTTTCGTTTCCCTCTTGCGAAAGTAACTTTCATTATTGTTGGTAATAATTCATAATGGTCTGATTAACCTATTATCAATGTAGGAATCGTCTTTATGCCTCATTATTTGTTTGCCTGAGTTCATTATTCCGCTAATACTGGTCAGGGTATTCCTTCACCCGTTACCCCTTAAAAAGTTACTTGCATTTTTCAAATAGCCTTCAGGGTTATCTTATACTTAACATTTTGGTACTGGAATTCCCAGAACTCGATTACAAGCGGCTGACTCTAACCCCTAGATCAGAATTTTTTTGCTACAATATGCACTTAAGAATATATTTTACGATGATTTTCGAAGATGAGTGTCAATTTACAGCTTATTTTAATGGTCTTCTATCATATTTCACCGAATTCTGAGGAAGCCTGGAGTCATTTAGGTTTTCTGCTGATGAAAAAAGAAATTGGAAGCTCAGCCGTAATTGCTCCTTTGCTTAACGACTTCAACGGGAAAAGCTTATCCCCTCTCCACTTCCTATTCCGAAACGAAACGAGAATATCATCAAGAATCCAGCCGTAATTTGCGCCAAAGTTGACCTTCGAGTCGGCCGTGATAAAGTCCTTTTCCTGCTGCGTCTTTTAAATGCTAGAAAGATTTGGTGAGATTAAGGTCAGGGGTCCCGGAGCACATTTCTTTCGCAGCTGACTCATTATATTTTTTTTAGAAAATTACAGGCCATCGCTGAAAGGATTGGACCGTGGAAGAAATGGATAACCCATCCTTTTTCTCGTGATCGCCTAACTTTGGGTGATTTGGAAATAAAAATTTTTGGACCCCGCTTGAAACTTCTTGTGGAGTCTACATTTCATATTTTTATTTAGACGATATAATGCGGTTACTCATTTTTTTGGTATGTTTCAAGGTTGAAAAAATACTTTTTTATATCTTCCGCAAGAGTGGAAATTGAGGTTAAGAAAAATGCGTATGATTAGATTAATTACGGTTACAGTTAAATGCATTTTATTAAATATAAGTGATTATTATTGTGTAACATTTTCAAACAGAGTTATAAACATTGCGATTAAATTTTCAAACGCACAATATCTATAGTTCATTACCTATAAAATGCGTTAAATTCTAAGGTTTTTCATGTTCTGAAGCACATCTTGTGTTAGTTGGTTATTTAATTTTTTTCTTTAGGTATAAACTTCATTTATTTTTGAAGGAAGAATAGCTATCCGAAATCTATTGCCAAACTGAGGGTTATATTCATATTGCTATGTTCTGTTACAAATCTATTACCCCCCTCCTTGACTTAATAATCTAATTTTCGGGTGGAAACAACCAATTGAAATCGTATGATATGATGCACCTTCATTCGTTCTCTGGTTTAAACGAATTTTTATGAAGAGTAACCCCTAGAAACCCAAATGTGTTCGGTACACCTGTGAGGAGAAATCTTAGTCTTAGTCATGACCAAAATATTAGTTTTAACCTAATTGTGCAATAGTTATATTTAATCCTATAGTTAACCTCCACATTATAAATATTCAATTGAGTGGAAGTAAGTCGAGAATGTCTATCATCACTCAAAGATCATGGTAATCCACATAGATGATAATTGATTCCAGTGCAAATACTGTTAAACGACTTTAATATTGATACGTTCGCTCTTTCTAGTTCTTTATGAATTATTTATTTTGACGTATTCAATATAGTATTATTTATTCTTACATTTTTTTGGCCCAAATAAAATTTTTTTAGTGCACGAATTTAATCATTCTGCTCTGGCTCGTACGTGTTCGCTGCGTATTCAAGGTGTGGCAGAACGAGTGTGAAGTTAAACCTCTCATTTACATTTTCATTCAAGAAATTTTGAACTAAATGCTTTTATACACACTATACTAATCCTAGCTTCCGTAGGGCTCCGCCCCAAATACTTCTTATGCGTGTTTCTTCAAAATGCTCTAAATGTTTACTTTTTTTAATAGCGTGGACGGCAATGACGCTTATTGCAAGGAAAACATAAAGAAGATGCCATAACTCGTACCTACCTCTTTTACCCGCATTGAAGTGCCGTTGTAAATCATGGAGTTAATAGTTAGTGGCTATGATGGATTCACTGTAATGCTGTCGGGAATAGCTTTAATATTTCTTTGAGTGAACATTTACGACTTCTTTATTATGCTTGCTCCTCTCTGCTTTCTACTTAACAAACATTTTCGGAAAGGGAAGTTTGGACTGAGAGGAAAGTTTGATACATTACTTGGATGGTATTTAGCTACTAAATTATTACAACTTTCTTAAAGCTCCTTCCAGCCCGCATCAACAGCCGGTGAAGTTATTGTTTTGAAACATGCCGTTTGCTTCACTGCGGACGTTCCTTCATTACCATCTGTCCGGTAATTAATCTTTGAAAGGGAAAGTGATGGCTTTGAAACATCGCTTTTCGAAGGAGAGGGAAAGACATGAATTAGAGGAGGTGGAGTGTGGGCGAGGGACCCAAAACGAGGACGGAGCTGATTTCTACCTCCAAGGTAAATGAATATACCTTATAATATTAAATAGAACTTCATTATTACAACGATTTCAGGGTAAACATACAATATGAATTTACGGTATACACACATAATGGTAACTATTAACAGGAGATACATTTAGCACTATAGATTTTGAGATTTCAACATTTTCATTTGTGTTCGAAAGAAAAGATAGGTAGCATTTGGATTCCAAGAAAATACAGATATTTAGAAGTAAATATATTCGTTTACATTAACTGCCCTTGAAACCAGCCAAAATGGGGTACTTGGCCACTAATGCATTGTAACTAAATTGTAAAAAAATAGAGCACCATACTTGAGTACTAATAGAACATCCACTCTCACAACGCCGCCACAACAAACATACAATAAGAATTCTGAGGAGAGGAAGGTATAGGGTAATAACACAATATAAAAAATGTGCGGAGACAGCGGTGCTATGATAGGTGAGCCAGAAATTAGAGGGTAAAATACGGTATGACCGGAACTCGAACCTGGAAACATTCACCTGCCATGCCATGCTCCAACAGTTGCGCTACCAAGACGCTTCGAATTTCTATGATTTCGGCGGGGAACGGAAAATCCCTTCCCTTGAGCCCTCGATAATGACTAATGGATGGCAGTGGTGCTAAACTCTACCTCTCCACACTGTAATCACCGGAGAACTTTCTTAAAACAATATGTTTCCTCGGGCCATCTTAATCATGATCATATCTAAGATCTAACGACACCATCAACTTCACGAAACGTTCAGTCAGGAATAGGGTAATACATCATCTCAAATGTTCATCACATGAGAAGTTTTTAAGCATTCAACGAAATCAACCCCTTCTTTTTTCCGGTATCTAGTAAACTTTTTCATCATAATGATACTAAGCATAAAACTTAGTGCTCATATTCACAAATGACACCGACAATAATTGGCTAATACTCCTCTTAACATCAAGATCATCAAGATCACCTGACTCGTGCCTGATTGGCTACTTAAATTAAGAAATTCAAACGGAGTGGGATCCTCAAACCGCCCTTAACGTTGTTTTAGGATCGAGCCATCTTAAACCATTCTCAAAACAGCGCACCCTGCTCGTTACAGAACACGTGTATCTGAGCGCCTAGTCTCCTCGGTACGGTAGCAAACGTTCACTTGGGAAAGATACGAGTAGGATAACGCCCGATGAGTTTGTTGGCCCTACTGAATGCTTTCTGCCCAGAGCAGTCTATTACCACCCGGCCGTTTCCAAATGAGAATCCGGTTTCTCTTGCACGACGTGTGCTTTGAATCCGTTCCTCGTTTTCGTCTGGGAGCTTCGTTGTAGGGGCCGGTTTAAATTGCCGGACACTCCCATCTCCGCTTTGCAGTTTAAAACCTTCATCCTTGCCCAGGCCATCAAAGATCACTTTGCCTCCGTACGGGCAATGGTAGAAGTCATTGCATTCCGCTGATAGAGCCATTAAGTTTATGGGGTTCCTCTCGAGTTTGGAGAAACGATATCTTAAATCACCGGCTATTTATTTTTGAGCATTTAATATCCTTTCCCGTGCTATGGATGCACATAATTGTTGTCCATGTGTAATTATTGAGGCAAAAGTATAGGTCAATTTCCTGTTGCTTGCATGAATGTGAACCCATTTCTAGATATTTATTTGGCCAATGCTTTTGCTAAGCTGACAAGAGGCCACGTCAGTTTCTTGCAGGTGACGAAATGACTTCTTATGACTCCTTGGAACTTCATATGGAACATATATTTGCATCTGTTTAATACACTGTTCCCTTGGTTTTTACCGTTATTTTCGTCTTAAATAAAACCTTAATTCTCGATTATTTCTATTCTCATTACTAGTCCCTAAGTGTTGTCAAGGTTCAAGCGATGAATATAATCATTGCAGAGTTAAATTGCTTTCACAATACGCTTTTTTCTTCGTGAATTCAATTAATGATATTGAATTATGCATGCAAAATATTCAATTATTGAGGAACTTTTATTATCTCCCTGGCTAAATTTGATAATGCTGTATTAATCTTTGAACTAGAAACCTTTAATCACGATTATTGGACAATTTTTAAACAACTAATGCCTACAGGAATCAAAAACTTTGCCTATTATTTATTGACTGAGGAAAGCATATTAGTTGTTTTTAATTTAGAATATAATAGAACGCTAAAGAAAGTTTATTATTAGTTTATCGCTGGCCTCGGTGTTGGTAAGGTAAAGTCCTTGCATGCCAAACAAGAGGGTGCGGGTTTAAATCCCACCTGGGTAAGTTGCCTCTATCCAGGACACGGTTGTTTGAGTACATTTAAATTGCTAACATGTTGAAAACCTCGATATCAAAGGCCGCATAGAGCTGTTTTCGGTGGTGTGGAAATAAATAAAAAATAATGAAAATTATGCTAGCAATAATGTAGCTTTTAATTCAAAAAATAAGATCTACTCTTGATTTTATGTCGTCAAGAATTGCGGGTTGGCTACAGTAACATAAAATGTTGTAACGTTGATTAAATGGGTAAATTGACGTAAGTTGCGTTGCAATATTCACGAGCATGAGAAAAAATTACAGCTTTCACAGTGTATTTTCATATATTTTTGTACAGTCAAAAAAGAATTTTATCCCAATTCTGAGTTATAGTGTTAGATTTCCGAAGTTGCTTCTTCCGACGTCTACGATTACAAAATTTTGGATTCCTTACCAATTAAAAGCTGGATTTTTAAAACAAGTCAGAAGAAAAACTGAATTTTGAGGGCCCCTTTGTATTTTATACTTAGAATTTTGGATTTTACATATTTGTGTACTGTGTGTTCCCACCCGGCCACATGGTCGGCCTGAAGCATTTTTTTAAACAATCTTTTATATTATTTCTACTGTATAGTACATACCTTTTTCTCAACTTATACGCAACCAAACTCTACAAATGAGGTACCAAAATGCACAGAATTTGTAAGAGAACATGCGACGGCATATCTTACTTCCTAAATATGGCTCTTGTTTCCTAAAATTGGTTTTTAAATAATTAAAAAAAAAAAACAAAAAAAACAAAACCGGTAAATATTCCTGACGTTAACGGGGCACAAACTGATACATTTGTTGATTTGCCACAATATCCTGCATTCTTTAAATAACTTTTATCAAAATGCGGCTGATTCCACATTCAAGTCTCCTGTTGATACGTAGGTATGAGTCATCGTGTGCGTTTTACAAAGGATAGTGTAATTACTTCAAATGTTGTGTTTAAAGAGGTCTTCTGAACTCAATTTGTACATCAAAATTCCAATTAAATTTGCACATAAGACCTTGCCTTTTTTTCTGCATTTTAAAATTAGAAATGCGCCTATCCCTCTGTGGCCCTGCATTGAAAAGAGCGGGGGAAGCCCATGGGAGCGGGCGCAGCACGCTCGTAATAGCATTAATAGTACTAATAAAAAGTTATACTTTTGCTTCAAATTTAGAGATCTTAATCAATTAATAGTCTTTATTCAGTCGGGCCAGGTTTAGTTAGGGGAAAGTTTATTCACATAATCTTTTCTGTTTCTTTGGTATTTGACCGAAGATAAAAATCGGGGCTTAAGAGCGATGATTTATGCTTTTGAACGTGGCTGACCCCTGTGGTTTTCAAAGGGCTCTGTATGTCCCTGTTCACTTTTAATTATGGGCTTAAGGCACTCCTCCGCAGATTGTTGAAGTCCTGAGAATTTCTGGTGTCATTTAAACTCTTGGGGAGATCGAAATCTAGAGTGGGTTGAAAGCGTAGAGGCTATTTTTTAGGTGGCAATTATTGTTGACGGAAACAGTATTTCTGTAGGGGGTTTTTATCAGGAAAGCCTTATATTTTAAAGGAATTAGGAAGAATGTGTGGTTGAAAAAGCAAAAAAGAGCATTACTTCATCGGTCATAGCAAAGATAAAATAAGAATAAATTTAATTTAAATAGTAGTCGAGTGCCAACCGCGATATTATCACGAGAACCATGCCTGCAAATCATCACTAAATGCGTATCAATCTTGCCTTATTGATCAATGATCGTGAATTTTTTTGAGCGTTGTTTGGCTTTCCAATGCCTGTTGCTGTAACATTTATTACAAATAGAGGTGACTCAAAAACATCCCTTCTTGGCTATTTTTTATATGTTAAAATATACCTAAACTTTGATTGCAGTTGACTTTGAATAGAGATTAGGTGTAGCAATACTGACAGTGAATTATAATACCTAGGTGTTTCCTGTTACGGAACTCCTGAGCATTAATCATGAAACATCACTTAGAGAGAAATAAATTTTCGAATGGGATAAGAGTTCGATTATTTTGGTGCTTTGTTCTCCTGTTCCTGCTTACTTTTAGAAGTTTTCTTATAGAATAAAATTTTTTTAAAAATTTTCAAGGATAACTATTATAATATCGTACTATTATTTATGTTGCTGAGTAAACAAGAACTTAATTATTGAAATTTCATTCGTATAAATAATTTTTTTTCTAGAGATTTGAGAACAGATGTAGTTGATGGGCCAATGTGTCGACATTTAAGGCCAAAATATACCGTTATAAAATTTTGTTTTTCTTAGTACAAGAAAAAATATTTTATAGCAAGTACTCTGAGTGAAAATAGTTCATGAAGAAGAAAATGATGTGTCCTGTTCAAATTGGCTTTAATTTTTTCCTTACTTGAGCTGATAAATTAATGAACTTCACCATCGGTGGTGAGTTAATCAATGAAACACAATCCTGTACGATTTGATTTGGATTGATTAAAATATTTATTTTGACCCCTCACAATCGATAAAAATTAAGTAGTGCCCACATTATCGCCAAATAATATTGAAACGCAACTACAACGTAATATTTATTTGTGGTTTTCTGATATGAATATTTAAATAAAAATCATGCATAACTTTTTTAATTCTCAGAAAGCATAGTAAGGTCATACAGCCAATCACAATTTTTCTTCATTCTTTAATTCTTTTGCTTTTAGATAGTAAAACTTTTCCAGCTTGAACCAACATATGTAGAACTGGAGCGCAGAAGATATTCATTACTTACTATGTTCATTTTCCCAGAGGGATACCCCGCATACTGTTCTGCATATAGTCCTTACCTGGAAGAAGAGAAATATTGAAGATATTAATTTTTTGCTCTTTTGAGAACAACAGTAAGTGTTTGTTATTGATTCGACTCTTTGAAATTTTTGATGACATTAAATAAATATGATTAGTTATCTTCTTGGCCTTTAAGTGTGTATTTCCTTTTTTATTGAATTAAATGCCGTGGTTTATTATATATATTAACTTTAATCACATGCACAAATAACGTTTTGTAACTTCAATTTGTCATTATGAAGGCCTTTATGCAGTTGAGTTGTTAAGAGTTGTTTGCGGTTGCTACAAAATCACCACTAAGTTGCGAAACACCTATAATGGCGTTGGCTTTAACAGAGAATCAATTCCGTAATAACATGTTATTTAAGAATCGCCGGCAGACAGTTCAAGAACCTCGGCATAACTGTATGTCGGCAACTTACTATGCCTTAGATAGTGCTAAAGCTTCAGAGCCGCTGTGAGACATCGTTTCGTTGAAACCACCTACATACCATTCTTGAGGAGCTTGGCTTAACTTTCCCTAGGAAGGTAGGAATATAAAATATAATTGCACAAATCTAGTATTTTGGACTGAAGTGACTATCTAACATTATGAAAACTACTACCACCATGAAATAGGAATATTCTACCCAACCAAGACGATACCATAATCATTTTTGCCTTTGATAGTTCTAATCTTAGAGGAGGACGATTGTCACTAGATGATATTGACGAGCCTACGACGACATTTTTTCGCGCGCTGGTATGTGACCGATACATTTTCCGGAGACTTAAGATACGCCTATTTCTGAAGAGGACGAAAGTGCGAGATAAAAATAAAGAGAGAAATTAGTGTTGCTGAATAAAATAAAAACATTCCGAAATGTTCGGGAATACCCGTCCTATTCTCTCGTCTCTTCCTTCTCTTTTCGAAAGCAATTCCCATCCGTTTTGCAGGAGAGTTATAGTCGTCGCGTTCCCAGCAGTCAGTGCGGCCATTAGCGGACGGATTGATTACCCGTGATGGCTATCTCGCGGCTCCAAGAGAAGGGGGTGTTTGTACAGGGGTGTGAGGCAAATGTTTCTTTTTTTTCAAGATGTGCGTGAGGGGAAATAAAAGGCGATACGCCGGCGGGGGTAAGATAAGGGTGAAGGGAAAGACGAAAGAGGGTTCCTGGATCTGCCGGAAGATAGCGCTGCGTTGAAAGAGAGGATGTCGGACCGGGGGAGGTTTCGGGTTGGGGAGGTTTTTTTCACGTTTGGGTAGGGTTGCCAACTGTTACCGGCAGTAACAGGGATACCGGGGGATTGACAAAATGTCAGAAGAAAAAAAATATTTTTTTTTAATTTGTGAACGGAATGTAGCAGCAAATAACAGCATCACACCTCACCTCGTTGAAGTGAATTTAATTGATGGTTGCAACTTTTTTGTACGTTTCAAAAAATTATATTTATTATTTCTCGCGATAAAAGTTTCATGTTAGGATTTTTATATTTACATATGTGTGTAATCAAAGCTATGAATCCCAAAGGAACAAATGTTTTGGCATGGTTAGGAATCACATCATTTTCTCTGGGCATAATCAAAACCACCAGTGCCACCAAAACCATTTCTCAGTAAATAGACGTCATTCATAGTGAATTCCTGTCGATTTGTCATTTTATAATCCAAGGATTCAAGTTATTTTTGCCGTTAAGCCAAGATACAAACAAATTTATAGCATCTCATTTTTTTTCATTCCTAGAGAATATTAAGGTAGAGTTTAGGTTGAATTTTGAACATGGAATGAAGAAAACTATAACTATGCAGTCAATCAGTTATTTGAAAATCGTTTTAAAAATAATTGATAATGATAATTTCATTCACCGGCAGTTGATGTCAAAATTACGCCTTATTGATCAATATACCTCAACAGAAATGGTTACCGTATAATCTAATGCTGTCTTTATCGTCGTTTACGCGGTATATACATTTAAAATTAAGTTTCCGGAGGTCAGTAAGTTGTAGTACCCCTGTAACTGAGGTCCGTTTGTTATGTTAAGTATAATAGTTAATGTTTTAGAATGGCGTCTTTTATTCAGCTCCGATATCGAAGTTATTAGAAAAATTGGATAGAATGAGGGCTTTTCGTAAGTGGGTGACGTCATTAGGGCTTCTATAGGACGTCTATACTCGATCAGGAAATGTCTTTCCATGAGGGAAGAAATCGGTAGAATCCATGTAAACAATAAGGAACCACACGAAGCCCTTGAACCCCTGACGAGAGTAGCGGTTTTATGCACGGCATGAGTCCGTAGAGTCATGATCCAGCCTGCGACAGGGTTAAGGTACTCACAATTTTTACTGCGGATAACTCAGGAAGTAGGCGTTGGCTAAAACCAGATTAACACGTTGCGTACGGATGGCGAGAATTCTCGTCATTTTTTTCCCGAACGTTCCGGATGGATGACGAAGATTCTACTCATTTAGGCACGTCAACCTAAACAATTTTAAAGCGTACAATAGGTATTCGTTAGTACGTTTTCAGTCGTTGTTCGTTATTCATAATGAATTGATGCATCATAACGTTTGATTAGGTAAAGTTATATTCTCAACATTAGCTTTTTAACCATGCTTAAACCAAAGGCATTACGCCCTAATAGGCGCATATTTCCAATCTCAACACCTCCACCCAGAATTGGTGTTCCTAGGAATTTAAATACCCCGATATGCAACGT
Organism: Ischnura elegans; assembly: GCF_921293095.1. Classification (NCBI taxonomy): domain Eukaryota; kingdom Metazoa; phylum Arthropoda; class Insecta; order Odonata; family Coenagrionidae; genus Ischnura; species Ischnura elegans. The sequence goes on along the minus strand of NC_060255.1, from coordinate 62,180,173 downwards.
GTTAAAATTACTATTATCCACATTTTATCACAAAAAAAACAAATGGGTAACATAAAATGAAAAAATAGTTGTTATTGCCCGTGAAAACATGCAGCTATTGTTAGTGTTATAAAGTCCATTGGGATTCTTAACCAATTTCCATTAATTGACCAATTTATAGTTTACATGTTTGTTTATTGGTGAATTTTTAAGTTGATTATTTATTTCGTATGATTTTCCATTATTAGCCCATCACATTATGGAAGCTTTTGCCATTGATACAGTGGGATACAGTCAATTCCTAGAATTTGCTCGCGAAATACGGGGGAGTTGGCAGCCCTGCATGTGAAGCGGGAACAGTTGAAGGACGGAGAGTGTGAGGGAAAGGGGTGGGGTGAGAGAGAATGAGATAAATTTGGCGAAAGGAGGAAGATTAAAGGAGTGAATTTATCAGAGTTGCCTGCCCCGGGGGCTATAAGAAAAATAATCTCCCTTCGAAATGTTAAGCGCGCATCAGCGTTGGATTCCGTTCGATGATCCCTCCCTGTCTCTCTATGTAGCTGTCAAAGCCATTCATTCCATCCGTTATTTTGAGATATCAGCTTTTCTTCGCAATATCGGCTGTTTTTTTATTCGCAAGCGATGCATTCTACGTTTACCTTAAAAATGGCGAACCTCATATATCTAGTGACATCTAATGATAAAAACTCGTGGTGGTCGTTGTGCGTTATTCTACGTAGGTATGTTTATTTTCTTATTTCTGCTCACCTACATTAATTATTTATATTAAAATTCTATTTTCGATACTGTTTGATATTTTATCTTTTACCTGAACCATGTGATACAAATTTTTATTGCAAATTAAGACCGTGAAAATACATCATCTATACAAAAGGTCTGATTGAATGTCTAAGCAGAGCCAAATGCATTTTTTATGTTTGTAACGTAGGTAAGCATATACACGTAGGTATTATAGATACGTACCTTATCAAGCGTAAATGATGTACTCTTCCACCTACTCCCACGAATTTATTATTGAGTTTTGATATGCAAATTTCCCAGCAAAATTTAGGCGAAAATGATCCAGATGCAACTAATTAACTGCCATCATAAAGGAGAACAATCACCGTGATGATTATTACGGTATCCTTTTTTTAATTATCAATCTATTTAATGCTTAAGTGTGGAAATAATTTTTCGATTCTAGGGCCGGCGAAAAATCAAATTAATATGGCAATTAAAAAATAGGTGACGTAGTCATTTCTGTCACGCATTTTTCTGAAATTCATAACCTGAAACCTCAAACTAATTTCTGATAGCGATATTGCAATTTTAAATGAATCATTTGAGGTTGATAAGAAGCTAAGGGGTTCAAGTAATTTTTTTATAAGCAGTGTTAGGAACAAATGTTGATGAAATAAATTTATTTAACTCGTTTTTGAATTTAAAATTTTCTGTTTAATTAAAAATGACCTTCCTAAGTTTAAAAACTTTTGCTTTCATTTTCCCCCTTCCAGATATATTACTATGTGAAATTAATATTAGTATTCCAAATACTGTTCCAAATGAATATTTGCGATTGTGTACCTTTTTTATTCTAAATTTTGAGGTACATTGAATTTTTATCACCTTTGCCATAGAATTGTTATTTAATAAAATTTACCTCACATAAAATAAATTATAGCAATAAACTCAGAAAACTCATTCATGGAGAATGTCTCGTAATAGTTTTGACCGCGATTTGACGAAAGTTTCTCCACATTCTTCCACGGGAAGCGAGTTCAGGCCATATTTCACAACGAAATTGGCTCTTAGGTCACTTACCGTAAATTTTATGGGACACCTGGCATATATTTGAGGATCTTGCCCAATGGGAGTTACAGACGTGAAATCAATGGTTCTGGAATCTCTTAGCTAGGAATAACTGCTCAATTCTGGAAGACGTATATTTTATAGATAATAAAAAAATATTATAATCATTTCCTCGTCAAAATTCCATTTCTCTCATCTTGGGGAAGCATTGAATTTGCTGCCAACAAGACTAAATAATAGAAACTTGAATAATAACCTATAATGTGAAAGAAATATCCTTAACTTGAAGTGTATTGGTTATCTGTCACGGAACTAATTGGCACAATGTGCAAAGAATGAAAAGAGTTTTTTTTAAATATTGCTTTATATTAGAATAAAGCTATTGATGATGAGCTATTGTTATAGAAAAATTTACGTAGGAGTATTTCTCAATGATTGGGTATGGTCGCACCTTTATCTATTAGTAAGACGTTTTTTCGTTAGTATAAAAATGTATTTAGGGACTATATAGGATATAACTAATTAAAGAAGGATGAAAAGATAAATGGAATTTGTTCGGCTGCATTACATCTATTATTTTGTATCGAAATGTTACATGTTAACCTTCACCTGCAATACTTATTCCATCATTCTCAATTCTGTGCATGACCTTTTGTATTCGCCATGCTGAACTAGGTAGGTATTCAAGCTGGAAATTATCGCTTACTAAGTAATAAAGTAAAAAAGATGTTTTAGGCATCAATGACGTTGATAATTCCAAAATTCTAAGACTTATTTTAACAAATATTTACAAACTCTAAAGCCAGATTAGGGTACGATGAGTAAATGCTAACAAGAATGAAGGATAGGCATAATAAAATAAAAGAAAACTCTCTATAAAACTTCATATGTAAAGTAGACTTAATTACTTCATCTATTTCGTTGGAAATTACAAACTTATTCGAAGTTATGACATTGTGAAACTTTAAAACTTGATTTAGGCTGCGAATTTTAATATTCGATGTACCTCTTAGAAGGAGTGGGTGTTTCCTTTTTTGTCAGTCAGGTTCTTCTAAATATATTTGTTTACCGTCTGTCATGGTGTCCAAGCTTCCACCGTGTTTATAAACGTCCGATGAAAACAGTTTCACCGCTTATGTCGCCCGCAAGCTCAGGTAATTGGAGTTTCATGCAAGATTACTTGCATTTATGCTCAGAATTTGTGGTAGTTGCGGCCTTTGTGCAGCCAGGTTTGTGATTCGCTGAAGAACTATTAAGGTTTTGAGATTTAGTGAAGAAAGTTTCTACCATGCGTGCAAACAGTGACAACTTCTACTACTCACCGCGGAATCCTTCGCATGCAATTTGTATACTGTTTTATCCCTGATTCCACCCACGCATACAATGCTGACTTTGGTGCAATCTAACATAGAGCGAAGTTGTGGATGATTTGGTGTTCCTCTCTATCATAGCCTTAATCATCTGAAATACCTTAATGTCGTGATAAACTGAAATATTGATTGAGAGAAGTGCTCTTCTTTATCATAGTGTTCATTGAAAACTGAGTGCAACAATGTCCATATTTTGCGACAGTTTTTTCCTCTATTAAGGGAAGAGTTTTTGCTTTTAACTTAGCTTTCATTTTGTATGTCTGGCGTAAGGTTTTCCTTACCTACGTGCAAAATCGAAAATTTCTGCTCACACACTCGAATGTTGTGTAAGGTTGTTGGTGAATGAGTGTTTGTCTCTTAGTTGTCAGTCACCAGAATTATATATTATATAGGCTGAGAAGATACTGATGATTGACCGGAAACGGTACAGACTTAAAGTGGGGAAAGATAAGAGGTCTTCCAACATGTCAACTGCGGCGACTTTTTCAGGAAAGCAGGGCAGATAGGGAGAGTTCGGGAGGGACAAGGACTCTTTCCCGCAAACATATAGGTCCATATCTTTGCCGATATTATTTGGCGGTCCCCTGCGGTAAACTTGTGTGTCGTAGGGAAAGAACTTTGCTGCGGAAGAACTCTTCACCCCGTCTTCATAAAATCATTTCGTCAACAGTGTCCTCCCAAGGGTACTCCTCTGCCTCGTGTGACCCCGCATCCTTTGACCTCTTCCCATCAACCCCTCGTGACCTCTTGCTCATTTTCCGTGTGTGTGATTCCATTTCTCTCCGGGGGGTTGCGGGAGAGGCGCCACTGTCGATATACCTCTCCCTCTCTCTCTCTGTGGGAAACGCCCCTTGGTGCCGTTGACATAACTCAAAGCGGAGGAGACCAAAGTTCATGGGAGAACGTGGAATTTATGGGATCCCTTTGGAAGGCGACTATCAAAATATCTATATATATTAATACTTGGTGTATGCTAGCAACGCTCAAACATTGGTCTATTAATGTTTGGTAATATCGGAAGATACCAGTCGGATCGAAACTAGAGGTATATCGTTCAATTGGATAAACAACGGCATATAAAATAAGCGTATTTAAATTTACGGTATATTATGGGGAAGAGCATGAAAGTAGCTGCAAAAAAGGTATATTGCCATCCATTCAACTTGGGAAACGATTTGATGTGAACATTTTCTTTCGTTGCCATCTTTTTTGCGTTTTCTATAATATGCGTGTTGGAATAAATTTCTCTGGAGTAGTCATAATTTCAGAAGAGGGAATGAGTGTCATCGAATTATATCTCAAGTAGAAAATGGTAAATTATTAAACGAGAATTTATAAACGTAATTGCGAAGGATCGATAGCTAAGTAGGGTTATTTAAGTAAACATAATCTCCAATTAAACCATGCAGAGCTCTCACCTGTTAAATGCTACCCTGGCGTACCCACAAGAAACCACGTAGTTTCAGGCAAGACAGAGTATCTAAATTTACAGATGTATACTCACATACTCAGCAGCATTAGCGTTTCAGTTACTTTTTTAATGGTCGCACATTTAACTTATTTTCAAGCTGGCCGCAAGGTGAAATGACTATTTCAAGATTAAAATGGTGTATGCTCATAAATTCCTATCTGTATACCCTTATTCTGTGGCGGTATCATTATTCCATTGTTTGTATTTCAGATGTGTGATACGAGATTCAGTGGGCCATAAGTTCCGTATCTGTTACCGTACCGTATGAGGGGACCCTTTGGTTTGGTGTGTGTCCACCCGGAGTGCTGTGTCGTGTCTTGCGCGCCGGGGGACCTCGATTAACGACCTTCTGCTGTCGATGTGGAATACGGCCGAGTGGCCTGTGATCGGAAATTGCACGGACATAGAATGGAAAGGGCATTTTCCCGCGATGGGATTCATTCGTGACCGCGAGCAGTTGGCTGCTCAGGGCTGTTGGCTGCTCTGCTGTGTTTCGGTTACTCGGTCGAACGGATTTTTCCCTTGAATTATCCCACGAAACCCATATGTGACGCAAATATGGGCTAAATGGAACAAAAACGTATAAAATTCCCAGCAATCTCTGTGAAGTTGGGACGAATGCCCATCAAAACATTAAGAGAACAATATTTTCTAAAATATTTTGCAAATTATCTATTAAAGAGTTGGTAGTCATCAGCTAAAAAGAGACTCTAGGGTTCATCAATCCATATTGTATAGAAGTTGCCATTGAAAATTTTAGTTTTATTTACTTCATGTAAATGCGAGTTTTCACAATTAATTTAAAAATTCAAGAAATTATCGAGTACTTATAGATCATACGAAATTTTTGTCGGATCTAAGTAGCGATATTAATTTCAATTTGACTGATTAAAAAACTATGCTTGAAATAAAATTCATACTCTTAATCATACCCTTTCTTGAGTATATTGCAAACGAACGCTTTGAAGGGAGTAAAATCAAGTTAGTTGATCCTACGCAAATAGCTATTAAAGCTTGAAAAGGCATTGTTTGAAATACGAAATCGCTAAATTGTCCACTTATTTTATTTTGTATCGTCAACAGGTGTGTTTTAGGTGCTTGAGCAAATATTTTGTGGTAGGGTAGCTGAGTATTTAGATCCCGGTTCAACGTTTCGCAAGCGTGGCTCAAAGGAAAACCTTATCCGGAGCCCCAGCGAAACGAAATTTGACACCGTGTTTCTGTTCTCCTCTAACACTACTTCCCTTCACTTCGCTCCTTGGCTGCCCCCTTTCACGACCGGGACTTTTCCATTTCACTACGGTGTAGGAGGGCACGAGTCAGTGAAGGAGAATCCGGAAAGCGGAGGGACCTCTTAAAATAGATTTCTCAACGAAGTGCTATAAGATGACGTACACCTCACTCTCGAGGTTTTTTGTGACGTATTACTCTCGTAAAGAAATATTAGCCTTGAAATTTTTTGTCAAACCCTTTCCTACACTACCTGTGAATTTTCAGTGCAGCTGCCCTTGTTTAGTCTGAGGTACCAATATTCCGTTATCTTTTACGACTATCCTCTCTATTGACTTCTTATCCGTACCACTGGTGATCAAATGCAGCGCCTCAGCTAATATTTTGATTTCATCGTGCATAATTGTTTAATGAAACTTACCCTTGACATCCCATTTGGAGGTGTCATATAGGATATTTGGTGTGGTAGTCTTAGAGAGTTCACGTCCCATCTTGTGGGTCCCGATCTAAATCTTGGTGGGGACAAAGAGTGTACAAGGACTACCCTATCCTAGCTTGAATGATTTCTAGAGTGCACTTCAAGTACACTTTTTGCTCAGACGGATGGGACGTTAAGTCATGGTTCGTTGAGAGCAGGTTAATGCCGACGCTGTGTTTCTCTTTACTCTTCCCTCATGGCGCATATGACCTCAGCTGTTGGTCGCCTACCCCCATATACCGCAGAGGGAAAATAGTTAAGTAAATTATTCTTCCTTGAATAATGGCTGAGGCGAACGAGATACAACTCTATATTAGTTTTGGCTTAAGTCTCGGCACTGTGGCACAGTATGCACAAGCATGCTGTCTTTTGGCATTGTACTCGTATTATTCGCAGCACAAACCATTTTTACTGCTGAATCCAAAAAAATCAATTAGTACGCACCTGTCATCAATTCGGTAGATCTGGATATTATCCCCAGTGAAGTTCAAAGAAATTTTCGCCTCGAAGTGTTCTCAATTAATTTTACAAGTAGAAATCGAATGGGAATATAAGCTAATCTTATCACGCTACGTGCGTTACTAGATTTCCCTCCGTTCCCTTGTTTATTCATCCATATTATTTACTTTAATTTTTATTCATATCCGTTTCCCCCGGAAATAGCAAACATGTGGCCTCATACGACGGGGGTATTTTGCAATTGGCGATTAATGAACACATATGGGGATCGGGTTGGTGTGGTGACTAGAGTGTTGGCTTCCCACCCGGCGGGATCGGGTTCAAATCCCGGCAGTGGCAGAGAATTTTCAGAGACTGCCCGATCCCTGCTTGAATGAAGTGTGGAGGACATTTCAAGCGCAACACTCCGTCCGTCGGATGGGCCGTAAACCGTGGTCCCCTTGGCGCATGTCTTTAAAAGCAGGCTAAAGCCAACGCCGGGTTTCTCTCCACCCTTCCTTACCCATCCTTCCCTCATGGCGCAATTCACCTCAGCTGTCGGTCGCCTCCTCCAAATACCATGCCATGAACACAAATGGTGTGCATACGAATTAAACGTCCTACGCGGTAAGCGAACCCGCGGACTTTGCTTTGATAGGTGAGGACTTTGCATCTTTAATCTAACTTCTGTGTGAAATTTCCCGATTTGCTTTCGGTACTATCTCGTGGATAATACGCGTTGTAAATATTTGTCCCGCTGATGCTCGATGAGGTTTACTTGGCGATGTAATGGGGTCGCTAATAGGATTGGCATCAGTTAGAATCGCCACGACTGTGTAATCACCCTGGGGGCAGCACTGGATAATCTATTTTTGATCGCTCGTCTTCGATTGATCGTGTGAGAGATAAGTGATCAGTCAGATGCAGTCGCCACCGAGGCGATGGCGTTCAATTTGCCGAGTGCCATTAATTTCTGGCTCGTTGCCATTTGCAGCATGCGGCGAAAGTAGCCACTTACCAAGTTGTGTACTCTAGATTCTGCTCAGAAAGAGTTAAGGTGAATTAACCGAGCTCATTACTCTCCTTTGTAGACAATTATCTCTCGATCATGTTCTACTCTTACAGGTTTTATCGAATAAGAGTCATGATTTTTGCATTCTAAAGCATGTTTCATAAAATTATAAGCATGTAAGTAAGATGACTGATTGAATATCACAAAAGATATGTATAAAAATAATTGACTCACTACTTTTAAGACTGACATCTAGCTATAGGCTTTAGTAATGCAATTACCTAAACTCACCATTTGGAAAAGTTTAATTTCTTTTGTTTTTTATTCAAGTAGACAATTTCCACCTCTGAATGGTCATTCATGACTACTCCTAAAGGTTTTTTAGTGTCAAGTGGGCTCTTCTCTTTATGCGTTTTATTGATTTTAATCCTAGAAAATCAACCGACATACTTCTTCGATCAAATATATTTTTCCGTATTTTTTTCTATAGTTCTTATTTCAACGCTTCTTATTTATTTTTATACAAAACAGCTATTAAATAATTAAATAGAACTATGTTACAAACCAATAACATAGAATTGATGCATATAAATACGGATATACCTGATATATTTCTTAGGTAATGACCTCACTCCTTTTAAGGCCAAGATACTCATTTAAAATGACCTTTTCGGGCGGTTTAAATGTATTTTTAAACGAGAAAATCTTGATTTCAATATTTCATCTTGTCAAATTTCTTAATGTAAATAATACAAATTTTATTACTGTTCATTTACATGGAGGAGAGGTTTAAAACATGATCCATACACCCGTTAATTTAAATTGATGAATGTTCTCATGAATATGTGTTCTAATTCTTTAGATTTCATAAAAATATGCTAAAGCTTTGTTGATTCGAGCTCGCAAAAAACGCTATATTATGATAAATAGAATTTCAAATACTGGATGAAATTTTTATGGATATTGCGGCTTGAGCTTTCATTCATATTAATCAGAGAAATACGCGAATGATTTGAAAATAACAATCCATTATGCAGGACCTATTCACCGACGATTCTGAAAATTTTATACATTTCCTTAATCATTCCACTATCCCAGTTTAATGCCTTGGAGGGAATGCATTTCGTTATATTTGGATTTAAAACTGTTTTATATTGCATATTCATGGGTACAATTTGCAGTCGGATTTATTGCATTTCCTTTGCTCTATTCATTACGCTAATGCTGGAAATTCAACCGTTTTAATAAAAATTGGTTTATTTCACTTCAGCTCGCTTTCAATTGAAAGACTGCACTGGGAGTTATTTTATGCTCGAGTCATTTTTTTTGCGGGAAAGAGTAGCTGGTTCATTAGTGGCTTGAGGATTATATTGAAACTTTTTAAACGATTTATAAATAGGAACTCAAAAGGTAACTCTTCAACGATGAGGAGATATTATATTCATTCATCTCAATGTATTTCTAGTTTAATTTTTTACGAGATTGCTCATAAATTTGCGTGTATCAGTCACGTAAATTTAAAAAAATATTAATTTGCAATGCTTGATCGTGAACCTTAGGTTTATTAACTTTATGCTTTACTCCTTTGGTATATTATTCATATTTTTATCGACTGGCTTAAAAAAATTCTTTCCGTCTAGAGGAAAAGTAAATACTTCGTTGAAGAGTTTGCTTTGTTGCTCAGTTCCTTTCACTTCCACATTTTTGATTAAATAAACTGTTAGGGATGAATAACCCCAAAAAAGCTGAAAACATAAATCCATAAAGCTATTCAGGTTAACGATAGAGAGAATCATTATAATTATTTTTATTGACGGGAGGGCTTGCGCTAGAAAAGAACGAGGGAAATAAATTTGTGAAATATCTATTCATGACACATTATCTAAGATGCTGGAAATAGGTTTGGTACGTAGCATATTGAGAATTGAATTATAATTGCTCAATATTTAATGCAGTATATTTATATTTAACAGATAATTTGAAATTCGTACACGTGATCTTGTTTAAAGAATTTTGTAAATCTTTTTCACTTTTTATGACTCTTCAGCGTTAAATAATCATTTTGTTAATAAGAAATTACTTTTATCCATAGGTAATTTTTGATCTATTTGCTTGCAAGCTTGTATTAAATTATAAATATAACAGATAGGCTTATGAAAATTCAGCAGACTGATTTTTGGGGTTATTACCGCGTAGATTCATCTCTGCAGACGACAGTTTCGCCGGCATTGCAGCAGGCTTCTTCAGGTCAATGAAGTGGAGATCCGTGGTATCGCCCGTCTATAATACATCCCAAGGAATGAAGCTTGAATAGTGAACCTGAGATTTATCGTTGGAGGCCGGTGTCTTCTCATTGGTTGGTTCATGAGGCCCGGGTAGTAACCCCGAAAACCAGTCCGCTGAATCCTCACCACACCGCGAAAGCCTACGCAAGGAGGCTTATGAACATGTTTTTTGCAAAGGTTTTCAGGATTTCTTACTTTGGCAATAATATTGTAGTCGCTTCTGATTTCGTTGTTATCTCGGGGTGGATAACGTTCTAATTATTTTAGGTAAGTTCATCATTCTTGATGGATATTTAGACCTCTATATATGCTTGCCTATGAAGCATTTAAGGCACAGTTTTTCGACATAACCTGGATAGATGGATATCTTGCCGTTAAAATGCCCCCTTTTATATAACCCTAATTCAATTTCAGCGTTACTGTCGTCGTTGTAATGGATTTTTCTTCCTCCTGGATGGAATTAATATTCTCATGCATTTTAGCTGATGAATCGTTTTTTTAAGAAAGCTTTCGTGACATTTTAGGAAAGATGGATGTTTAGACTACGAAATATCTATATTTGCAAAATTCTCGTTTAATATTTAGCTTCAATATGATATTTTAATGGATATTACTTTCTTATGGGTGGATAGCCTCATATCTTATCCATTTCAGCCGATGAAGGCGTGTTTTTTTAGAAGCCTTGGTGACGTTTTCTGGATATGATGGATATTTTGACAACAACATATCTGTATTCCCTTCCACGGCGATTTTCTGCTTTCTTTATATATAGATATTGCAATTCCCTTTGGGGCGCCTGTTTTGTTGGGTAAGATCATTAATCAAATAAAAAAAATAAAGAGAATGCTGATGTATTTCCCCCGACGAAATGTGATAGAATACAAAAAATTGGGCAGCAAAATTTCAGCTATTTTCAATATAGGCCCCAAGGCGTACACAGTGCTCCGTGAAAAATGCCGTGGGATTTTTTTTATTTCACAAAGAAACGCTTTGCGAGCCATCATTCTCTTTGACTTAAGGAGGAGATTTCTCTTCCTGCACAGAATTTGGTTTTTGCCCGTCTTCTCTTTCAATGGAGACGAGTAGGGCAAAAGGGGGACACAAATGAAATCCACACAATCGTTAGACTCTGGCTTTTAACGGAAAACGGGTCGTACATCATCCCGGTGGCTGAGAGGGGTTGGGGACATTCTCAAGGAGGAGTAGGGAGGAGAGGAAGTTCTGGGAAATACTGAGCAATGCCATTACCTACTGCTAGTTTAAGCTTACAGCCTTTTGTAAGTTTTCTCAGGATTATATTGGTGGCGTAAAAGTTAGGTGGTTTTGCAGTCAGTGGAATGAATATTTCTTTAATATGGCGCTATGAAAATGAGTCCTAAATATAGAAATATCTTACAGCTAGTTTAAGTTGTCATTTAGTTTTCTCAGAATTATATTGGTAGCACTAAGTGTGAAGAAAATAGGAGTCAGTGGAGTGAATATTTTTTTAATATGGCGCTATGAAAATGAGTCCTAAATACAGAAATATCTTACAGCTAGTTTAAGTTGTCAATAAGTTTTCTCAGAATTATATTGGTGGCACTAAGTGTGAAGAAAATAGGAGTCAGTGGAGTGAATATTTTTTTTTAAGTATGGTGTTAGGAAAATAAGCCATTAAGTTAACGCTCCATTAAGCTATTGATAAGTTTCCTCAGTATTATTTTGATGGAGCAAAGGCGTGGTTAAAATAGGAGTTAGTGGAGTTGATAACGTTTGAATATTTAGAAGTATTAAACTTAGAAGTATCCTACCGCTAGCTTAAGCTAGCCGTAAGTTTTCACAGGATACTTTTAGCGGCACAAAAGTGAAGCTAAAGCAGGATTTAGTTGAAGAAATAGCTTTCCAATAAGATGTAATAGAAAATGAGTCCTTTATTTTGAAGTACTGCTAGTTTAAGCTAGTTCGAATACCTTTTGAAATTAAACGCTGGCCTTCTAGTACTCCGGGGATGAGTTAATTAGAGATGATTCAAGCCTCATCCAAAATTCCCCTTGTTTTCGTTGAGGAGTATAGCATTTTTAGTACTATGGCGTTACGTATCCCCATGTTAAAGGATGAGCAGAGTATTCACTACATCGCTTCCGCTAGACCGGTTGCACCAGACTTTGTATGTCTGGGATGAAAACCTAATAACTTGCGTTGCATTTTGGCGTCGCGTCGCCACACACTGTCTAATGGCTATTATCCGTGAGCATTAGCAACGCTATATTTATTAAATAATCTCGAACGGTTTAAAATTATTTAATTTAACCTTTTTTCCCCTTTTAGCCCTCAATTGATTACAAAAATGCAAGGAAAATCATAACATACTAACTAACATATTGAGCTACATAATAGTTAGGAAATTTAGTATTTGTTTAGATTTACTCTGTCACGGATATTAAGATAGGGGTTTCTTCAGTCTTAATGGATAAATGAAGTATAATTTGGGCTATTATACCATTTCATAATTTTTAATTTGCATTACGCGCCTGTGCTATTACTCAATTGCGAAGGTTAGGAGCTAATGAATAGCTCTCGTCATTTCGTCTTAGAAAGTTTTGCAACCGATCAACAGGCGACCGTAGGCGTTACTTTATATTAAGATTCTACGGAATGGACGACACAATTAAATCAATCCCCTAGCCTTTGTAGCATCAAGAGTGAGACCGCCTAGTATACAGTCCCCCATCCTGCGGTTTGAAAATTCTCAAACCTACCGTTCCTTGTGAGTTACGAAATTGATTCCTTCATTTTGAACTATCTCTTATTGCAATCCCAATTTTTAACCTGTATTTGTATTACCCCACTGCATTTACAAGCAAGGTTTGCTGCTATGTCCGGTTGCACTCTGCTGTAATCGTGCGATCTCCTTAGTCTTTCCTTTTGACCGTATAAGGATTGGAAATTTAAAAGATTAATATAGTGAGGACAAACGTAAATTTTGTGCCCTCTGTGATGGACGATTTCCACTAAGTTAGTGGCAGAAGTATGTGGGCTGATGGGGGGTTAGCGAAGAGAATAAAACATAAGCCGGAAAATATTATTAAGTAGCCTAAGGGAAAGAGGTCAACGGATAACATTGTGAACAAATCTAGAATTCGTGGCGTACAGGGAAAACTATTTTGACCTTGTGGCCCTCGCATGTTCCTTATTCTGTATTTTTATCAATCTGAATGTGCACTCTCATTTTTGACGCAAGAAATACGTACATTTAGAACTATGTAAATAACTTCTAAAGTTGTTTCCGATTTTGGTTGTACAGCGAAATATGGGAATCAAAATACTTGCCCAACTACCATGGCTAAATTTTGATTCCCACATTCCACGATCCTTTGATGAAAACATCAAAACTTTTATTGAATAGTTACCATATTATTATCAATATCAACTGAATGGTGCAACACTTGCGCAAGCATTGGCAACTTAGTTGGTTATTCATAACTGTGTTTTTATTGAAAATCTCAAATTTTCTGCCTTATGTTATACTTACATCAAAGGATAAATTGTGTTGTGTGTGAAATATTAGTTATGTAAATCATTACTCCATTTTGAACCACCCCTTATTCTAACCCCGTTTTGGAAACAGTGTTTATATGATTTATTTACATATTCAAGCAATTTTTGTTATGAAATCAATTTTCACTCTCCTGCAATGTTGCTATTTCTTCAGTAGTCTCTTAAGGCATGAATAGCATTTGACATAAAAATGTGGATCAATGTTAATTTTGTGCTGGCTTAGATGGATATCTTCCAATGGGCTTGGCCCATGAAATATGTGGGGGATACTGGGATAGTGGGACATTAGATAAAAGCTTTAACTTAAAAAAAAAATCAAAATATGGAAGTAAGGAAAGAAAAACCTAACAGAGCGCATTTTGTTACCAAACTTGTGCTGTCGAGGAGTGATTCACTGAAAGGAATGTAGATTAGTCTGGAGCAGAATGAAGTAAATAGTCCACGAGACTTTTTGCTTTCTCAACTATCTTCTTTACCTACCTAAACACGAGAAAAGAAGTGGAAACTCCTCCGTCCTTTTGGCCCTCAAGCTCTTTCTGTGTTGAATTATCACCCTTTTTTTTATAATACAGCAGATTCCGTTTAATGGGTCCACCGGTTACTTGGGGCAGCCGCTTAATTGGGGCAGATCTTGAAGAACAGAACCCAATAGAGGAATATCCCAGAGTATTCTCCGCTTTATTGGGACAGCATGCCGCTTTATTGGGCCATGAGTCGGCGACATAGACTCTATACTCGCGACGAAATTAAATTTTTTTTTTTTCAGAGTACTATTTTTTTATATTTTCCTCCTTTGATTAACTATTCTTTTTCACAAATGTACCTATTCTTGCCCTATTATGAAAGCTCTTGTTTTTATACTATCCGCAATAGGATAGGACTTTTCTTTAATAGGACTTAATAAAAGACATTTATTCAGCGTCGCCCGAGGTTATGAAAAATATTTTTGACTAAACTGTCATAAATTAACTAAACTCGCTGATTTATTAATCAAATTAATAGTTTAATAAACTTATATTGCATTATAAACATTCTTTAGTCTTGTTTCTATCGTTGCAACGTTTGTTTATGCCCATATACAGGATAGTTCGCCTAATTGGGACAGCCGCTTAATTGGGGCAAAGTACACAAGTCCCGATATGTCCCAATTAACCGGAATCTACATATGCACCTATATGACACGAATATGGAAGTAATTGTAACTGCAAATTTACAAAATGATCTGGTTTTAATAATGGTGTTACAAGGAAAAATAGGAATCAAACTTTTCATTGAAATGCCGTCGGTATTATAGTTTATAGCCTACTCGATTATCATTGGTGGAACCTTATTTTGAATTGTTGCAGTTTTGAAATTCGCATGGAAATCTGAGGTATCTCCGTAATTTTTAACTACTCCAATAGTCTTCTATTAAACTTCAGTTTTTTTATCTCTAATACTCAAATCGATATTTCCTTGAGCTTCTCGAATCAAATGGATGCAATGAAGAGTTTTTGTTTAAGATTTGATACCATGAATTAAATTTTAGTATTAAATTCATCCTTCTTTGATTTCAGACCAGTAATTGTACAATTTCATACCTTGTTACACTATTAAAAAAACGAGTTTCCACCGTACTTTGAACTATTCTTCCCTTATTCATGACCTAAGGCAAGTAAAAATAAACTTAAAAAAAGGATTAGCTCAAATTGTGAAATTTTGATCTGCGGCTGTGATGGACGCATTCCACAACGTTAACTGCAGCTGAGATGCGGGAGCTCAGAAGAGGGATGGTGGAACAAAAACTGGAAAACAGTTTTAACCTCGACCTCAGGGAAAGACATCTAACGGAGTGCATTATGTCCAAACCTTGTGTCGTGAAGGAGTGATTCACTGTAAGATGGGTTTAGAAGCCAAGTAAAATAAACGACTTGAGCGATTTTTTGTGCGTGTCGTGCTATCGAGTCGGGCTGATGTCTCGTTGAGTTGATGGTCTCGGCATGAGGCTGGGAGTTGAGATCAAGCGGCAGGAGGAGAGAAGCGGAAAAACGCGTAACAAATTCCTTTTCCCGTGGCCCTGTATCTGTTTCCCCTGAGCGGTGCCACCTTTTTTTCTTTCCTGTATTCGCCGTCCCGTTAGTGAAGATGAAAAAATCACCCGTTGTTACCTCTTCCTTTCTTGGAAGGGATCGACGTAAAGGCATGCCATTAGCTGGTAGGATATCCTTGCTGTAACGTATTAGGTTTCAATACTCAATTTTATAGTATTCTGTTAAAGGTTTCATGGTGGAAAATCTTTCTTAGGAGTATTGTCGTTGATTTGTGCCTTATGCGTTAAAAATGATTGCAAAGCTCTCATTTTCATTATTTTCCAAATAATTTACCTTTTGATGCTATGTCTGGATTTTTCCTGGAGGACAATGGCAGTGAAAAAATCTCGGGTCTCACACCAAAAATGTTCACCGTCAATCTAACTTCTGCTCAATTTAGTACAAAATATTAAACATCCATAAAATTGCTTCTATAATAATCCAGCAAAATTGTGGACATTAAATAGAGGCAATGAAAATGATAAGTTTTAAAAGAGTAATGTTAAATTTCTGAAGCTTGTCTCACTGTCTCTAGGCAACCAGCTTCACTTTTGGTTCCCCCCATTTTGGTGACGCATTCGTGCTATTGTTGCGTAAGCTTTTCCCTTTTGAACAATGCCGCTTTCGTGCAATAATGTAGAAATTCCGACCGCGGAACTGTGAAGAATGGACGACTTGATAAAAGGGACGGACGAGCAGGAATAACTTCCGGGGTAGCAGTCACAGAGAAAAGGACCGGCTCGGGTATACAATACCTTCGTGCGTATAACGGGACGCCGTGGAGCAGAGCTGAATGTCGGAAAGGAGTGAAAGAGTTAGAGAAAAAAATGAAGACCTGCAGGGGGTAACATGACGTGAAAACAAGGGGAAGAAGAGTTAAAAGAGGTAAAAAAGCGTCATATAATGTTCACCGGGCTGACAAACCCTTCCCACCCTTCCCTAGGGGATGGTTGGGGGATGGTCCGCCCTCAACTTCACGTCATTATTCTCCTACCCGCATTTCTCATCACTCACATTTTTTCTACTTAGCGTATTTTTCAGTCCTTTATGTTCCCGCCGCCTCTCTCAAGCCCAGAGCTCTTTCAAAGTTATCTTGCTATTTACTCTCTCTCACATGGTTAAGAAATAATCTCATCCAAGCATTTCCGTGTTGTACTTAGCACATTATATTATGGGCTCTGCAGACGGTGGTGCAATCCCATATCCCTAAGATGACGGAGTCATCACCCTTCTGTAAATATACCCTCAAACTGCGAGCATGTGATTTCCTGGGACTATCGTTGCCTTTAAGAGATGGATGTAGTGTCCTTATAATTAATTATGTAAAATTGTTTAAGAAGAATTGGTGTCTCTTTAATTTTTTATGTTATTTATAACAAATTTCTATAATTCATTTGGAATTAAAAAAAAATAATTCGGTACAATAAGCCAACAATCTGAAGATTTATTTTACACAGCTTTCCATTCCGGTCTTCTGTCTCATACCCTGTTGTTGGTAAGGTATTTCCTCCTTTCTACATTCATGTTTAATTATAATTATAAGTATAATAATCTCTATGTAACTCAGTGGAGGTCGTCCTTTGGCATCATTGCCGTCCACTTCTCTTTCAACTTTTGTCTTCATAAAGCCGCTATTTCTCATTATGTGGCTGCCTAAGCTTTCATTGAAGTATTATTTAAAACATTGATAATTGCCTCCATATCATGCCAAAAACGGCAGAATGAACATTAGATCGCAAGGTGTATTGCAGATTGCTGGTGTAAGCTAACTCGACAAGGTAATCACAGGTGTCAGATATTACGCCAGCTCCCTGGAATTTTCATGGAATACGTAATAGAAACATATAAAGAACTCTTTGAATTAATAATATAAAAACTATTCCATGACATTTTTCCACTATAAAATTATTATATTTGCGTTTGCGCTTTTTTTCTATAAGGTTCAATTGCATGCAACCGGATGATTTCGAGATGATTTATATGCAAATTTTCAAGAAAAATATATTAAAAAAAGCATCGGTGAATCAATCAAAAATAAGTCGAATTAATTTTAAAGTTCTACAAGTTAAAGAAAGAAACAAAAACTTCGGCCTTAGAACTCTGACTGAGGTATTAGGATCAGAATCCTTGACTTGGGACATTCACAGCTTCACAGCCACCATGACACTTCTAGTATTTTTGTGGACTTAATACCTCAGTTAGAGTTCCGAGGCCTAAATCTTTGGGACTCAACGCTAGAAAACATGATACCGGATATTTTAAAATAATATTCCCTAATTTTGTTGTCGGCATCAATGAATGAGACCGATGAAGGGAGAGGCATACACGGGAGAGGGTTGGCTGCCCTTAAAGCGAGCGCTGAACGAGGCAGAGATAAATCATTCACGCATCCTACGAGGAGCAGTGATGGATCTCAACCTCCAAGCGGCATTACGTAATGTGGGACAGGGCAGAGATGGGTCAGGCTGCGTGGAAAATGGTATTTGAAGGACAAGGGTATTAGAGGGAGGGATGGAGGTCTGGAAATGGCATTAATTGGATGTCTTCTTATAATCTAGTATTCTAGAGCAAACCTATTAATCCCTATCCAACAAATACATTCTAAATCGTGAGTTAGCATCTTGAGCTAAAGATATCATGATGTGTTTACTCTTTTTACAGTACTTAAAACTCAGATTTTTTTACCAGTTATAAAATAAATATTCGTATTTATATTGAGGGAATATACATTTTAAGTAATTATTGAGGAGGATTTAATTCTCCTATCCATAAATTGGGAATCATTGACTGTAAAACCGAATTTAAGGAATATGTATGGCACAGGTATGGTGCAGCTCTCCTCTCAATTATCCTATTAGCTAATCATTTCACACTAGCGTATTTCTTCTTGTTCCCATCCTTCTTTGCGTGTTACAATTATTTGGTTCGAGATCATCCTCCTCCGTTTATCCATCTACTTGTCCCTTGACGATTGTTTTCATTAGGCCACAAGACATACTATTTGTTTAATGCGAACATTTAGGCAAGATTCATACCAATAAGGAATAGGAGTTTTAATAAATACCAATGACAGACTTCATAAAAGTATTTTTTTTTCAAGGATCAATCACCAAGTTGTCTCTTGCCTGTAAGACCCCTTGGTTCAATGAATATATATTTATTGGTTTGATTGTTTTTATCAAGGGATCTGCATAGAGGAGACCCAATTCCATCCCATAGGAGGCTGATTTCAGCTGCCACTTCGGTCGCATTTTAATCGGCTCTCAAAAAGGTCCACTACGCGGCGATGAGCGCAATGCGATCCATTTTTTTCCTATAGTTTGCAGTAAAATGTTTGTCATTGCGAGGAACAGCATTGAAAAGTAATGAATATGATAGATCACATCGTCATTGTATAAATTCTGGTTAATACCCCTAATATTTCCTCGTGAAACAGATCAATTTGTCCGTCAGCGACGCTAGTGGCGACTTTTATAAACCCATTAAAATGCGCGGTGGGTGACAACACTTTCAGAGGCCGACTTGAGGATCCTCTTTTATAGTATTCGTGGTTTTTATTTCATCATCAGTGTGGCGGCCATCTTGAATGTAACGTCAACGACCGCAGCGCTGCCATTGAGTGCATTGAGTCTTCAATTGCCGGCGACGAACTATCACGGCCTAAGTTGAGCTATCTATCCCCCTGAACGCCCTTCTAGGTTCATTGTCGTCTTGTTTCCCTCTAAACTATGGTTTTGAAATCGTTTTACGCCCCTTATTACCTTGGAATCCATTTTTTTCTCCCCTTCTCAGTTTTCCTCTGATGGGTTGTCGGGAATCTATCTTTTCGAGAGCTGACGCAGCAAAAGCATTGGTGCGCGGAAGGAACGGGTCACCCATACGCAAAGAAATAAGAACAGAAGAGACGGAAAAGATGGAAAGCGATCTCGGGAAGGCGTTGAGACGGACAGAAGGGAAGTGTATGATGGGAATGACAGGCATTGAAGTGGAGAAAGCGACGAAAAAAGAATGGTTTGGAGGTGAGAGGAAGAGGGAAGGAGCTAGACAGCTACGGAATTGAAAAAGAGGGAGACAATTTTTGGATGAGGAGTTTTTCGTAGTATCCAGCCATTTTTACTTGATACCAATTGTAAAATTGTAATGGGAATGCCGCTTGGAGACCATCTTGAAAATAAGTAAAATGTGGGCCAAATTTAAAAAAAACTCAAATATTATAATAAAAAAAAACTATCAGTATAAATTGCCATGAGAAAAAACTTACCCGGATCGGGAATTGCATCACAGACCTTTTTCTTTCCAGGTAACTGAGCAGACCACTACGCTATCCAGGTTCTTGTATGGCTATGGAAATTTCAATCTCATTTTTCTCATGGCAATTCATTACATTTCCATCGCCGTTCCGCGGCAAGCTCGAAATATTACATAAAATATACTCTCTACCATTTCCTTGCACGACACAAGATGCTTCCATTAAGGTACAACTAGGTAATATTAACATAATATATCAAACAGGAGTGATTAAACATAATTTCTACTAATCTAACCTTACCAAGCTATCACTCCAGTTATAATAAATACTAGCGGTTCTTAACTAAGCTAAGGCCTTCAATTGCCGGCAACGAATCCATTTATGTATACATGTCTGTGCTTTTTGCATGCACAGAAACGAATCACCGGATATTTGCTACTGAATTAATCGTACAGGTGAATCAACTAAGGCATTCGATCGAGGCACCGGGAAAAATAAATTGGGTGCTTTCGGTTTCTCTTGCGCTATTCTTTTTTATTCTCTTTGGCTAATACACAAGAATTTATTTAATTTTTACTGACCAGCAATTACTAATTTTATAATATTACACGCGTACCTACCACGTTTTTCCATATAAGAAGTGTTCTTTATTAAATTTTGGTAACTTAGTCAACAAGCACATTTGAAATTTTCAATACCCTAAGGTAGGGAGCGCCACTTTGTATGAGCGGAGGTTATCGAAGGGCCGCACCGTTTGCAATGGTTGTATTCATCAGTTAACATTATATTTAATTTCAGGAAAAATATAAATTGTATAATAAAAATTAAACAGTAGTGGTGGTGCTATTCTACTTATTTATTTGGTTAATTTTATATTAGTTAGAGTTCTGGCTGCTAGTATATTTAATTATATAATCAATTAAATGAGACAAGTTTACCCAGTCACTTTTTTTTTAATCCTGTGTCGGGCCAACACAAACTCTCTGGCAGGCCACAATTTGCCCACTTCTGCTCTAAGGGCATATTCCTCCTTTTAATAGGTATTTAAAAAAAATAAAAAATGTTTTGTTTTATAATGTAATATTATTTGAGTTTCGCATTGGTCATAATATTTCGAACAATTGGACATTAAAAAGAGTAATTTAACATCAAAATAAGGGATAAAGACTATTAACCTTTATTTGAAAACATAAAGACAAAGGATATTACAAAAAATGAACTCTTTACAATTGCCTTGCATGACACAAGATGCTTCCTTGAAGGTACAACAAAGTACAAAGCTCAAAGAGGAGTGACGGAAAATAATTTCTTCTTGACTAACCGCACTTGGCTATATCTGCCGTTAAAAAAATATGGTTTGTTTTATAATATAATATTATTATAGTTTCGCATTGGTCATAATATTTTGAACAATTTGAAATTAAAAAGAGTATTTTAACA
This sequence comes from Ischnura elegans, assembly GCF_921293095.1. Classification (NCBI taxonomy): domain Eukaryota; kingdom Metazoa; phylum Arthropoda; class Insecta; order Odonata; family Coenagrionidae; genus Ischnura; species Ischnura elegans. The sequence continues at coordinate 62,158,803 of NC_060255.1, read as the reverse complement.
TAAAAATAAGAGACGAAGACTATTAATCTTTATTTGAAAACATTGGGACAAAGGATATGTTGCATTGACGTGCATCACAGCTCGTCCTGATCCCATTAGCCCAGACCATGTTGTCTTCTTCCCACTGCTCCTCTCAGTGCATTGCAGTCTGCTCCCTGCTCCACCACCCGTCGTTCTACTCCGCCAGTGGGCCCTAATTTGGCACTTTGAGTTGTGTGCGGACTTCCCGGTGCGGTGTTATCGGGGTTTTTTGTCTTTCCGTCCCATTTTCTCCTTTTTCCACGGTTCCGGGCCGTGGCGTCTACTGCCTCGTAGGCGACGGACATTGCTTTTCATTTGAGTCCACCCCTTCCCTCGATAGTCACTATACGTAACCCCACTACTCCTCCTGCCTCTCTTGTCTCAACCGGTTGCGCTCTCGTGGCAGTCTTTTGTTTTCGTCTTGACGTAGAAGAAGGGTTTCATTGCCTTGATTGCTACTCCAGCTTTCTCCACAGGCCATCCGCTCTATGCTCAACGTTTTATTTATTTTGTGAAAAATTAATTTAGTTCACAAAATTTTAGAAAGAAACATCGACGTAACAAGCAACAGATAAACTTTAATTAGTTACCAACATTTTATTCATGAGAACTCGGAAAAAAAACATTATGGTTTGAGAATAGTAATTTATTCTTCCATAAAAACAAAAGGATTCTTACAATATCTCTAAATTAATTAGGAAGTTAAGCGCCTGGCTAGTCAGAATACCTCTGTTAGTGGACCAATATTTTATAGAATATGTCCATCAATCATTTAGTTGGAAGCTACAATCCTCATTAAGGAATATTGGTTAAGGATTAGAGCGTGAACAATTGGAGTAGCCCATCTTTTGTTCATCTTTAAAGAAAAACAATTTGGAATCGCCTCAGTTCTTGATATTTTCGGGCATCTTGGCTTGGAAAAGTTTGAAGTATTTAATCGAGTTAATATTCACTCTACAGTTATGTGGCTGTTTAAAGCAGTTGGTTCCTGCTTTCGGGTAATCCAGAAAATCTTAGTCGCTTTCCTTTCTTAACTGGTCTGATGGACGGATAAAAAAATTGAGTGGACGATATTTGCCCTAAAAAGGAAGGCTTCAAATCAATATCAAATTGAAAATATAAAAAGTTAAAAAAAATATAAGAGCTCTGATTCACGCGGATGTTGGATCGTATCTTCCATTTTTTATTATTTCCGAAATATATTTAACTGTCAATTTACCGCTGTTTCCTATACTTTTTCTTCATCAACTAAAAAGGATTTTTAAAATAAGCTTAAAAGGAGTAAAAAGTTTTCAGGGAAGTATTTAGGAACGCTTTTAGACAATGTGAAAAAAATGAGATTGTAGAAAAATGTGTTATTTTAACATCTGATAGAAAAACGTTTTTTTGCGTTATTTTACATAGTACTACACCAAACAGTAAATAGGATCCGTTGAAGGGTACTTGGGTTCCTATAACTCATCAGTACCTATATTACCTAGCTGTGCAATTGCGGAGATATTTTTTGAGCAAATAGTTACGCGATGCTCGAGAGAGATTTATGCTGCCTTTAATTGTATGCCGAGTAGCGGTAACTAAAGCAATTTTGATTCGGAAGCAATTAAAAATGCTTTTCAAATCCTCACGATATTAAAATAGGTAATCGTCATGTACCTTACACCATGTCTGAAATTTTCTTGGAACATTAAATATTATCAGTGGTATTACGGTCGTTCAAATTGTACTTGCGCCTATAAATTTTATTGAGAGTGATGTTACAAATTTCGTCTCGTAAAACATGCTCTCCGTCTACCATGTATATCTTTAAAGCAGGTTATTGGTTGATCGGAATAAATTCGTTTTTAAATATCAGCCATTCACAAAATATGGAAACAGAAAATTGCCTTCAAAATAACTTCATGTTAGAGCAGAACTTACTAATGTGATTAGGCGAGTTTTAATTCTTATTTTACTATTTTTGAAATCAGTTATGAGGACATAGTTCTTCATTTGCATGCCAGTACCCTGTCAGTATGTTGAATTTAGTCTGAAAAATAAATCCGTTGACAGGTTGGACGACTGCCATACTTACGTGTAATTGTAAGCTAGATCTATGGAAGTGTATTTTTTACGGAGGGAGTAAGAGTGAATTTCATCGATATGCACAATAATAAGCCTTTACGGGTTTCAGTATTTCGTAGTATTTTCCCTCGAAAATAAAATATCACAAAATTATAAATACGTATTATATCACCTTGACCCATTTATTTTAAGCTTAAAAAATTGATAATAAAGGTAGGATTTCAACTTCTCTCCCAAAATTTGTTGAAAGCTTTTTAAAATGAAGTGTTGCGCAAATTTTATGGACTTCTTAACCGTTTCAATTTTTTTTTTTGAAATTTGAAAACATTTTTCCAGTCATTCATGCCATATTTATGTAAATACTCTCAAAATATGTAAAACGTTAGAGGTTGATACAACCGTCATTGATGCATTTTATTCATGCTTGGAGCCAAAATTACACCCATGTGTTCATCGGAATATGAAAGAAAGGACTCGAAGCTATTCGTTCACTTCGAAATGGGCACTCGACGTCTTTATATTGCCAAGCGTTCGGTTGTATTTCTGTGGATGGCTTTTTATAATTCTATCGCCTTCATTCCGGGGAATATGGCAGAGAGAATTGCTTCCACAGATGTCCTCATAAAAATGCGATATTGGCTCCTTTATTGCTTTTAAGCATTCAAACCTCGAGAAATCCTCGCTTTTCGGTTGATCGGAGAATTGTGTAGATTTGTGAGCCTTGTGACTATTGCGACCGCTGAAAAACGATATTATACCAATGAAATTGCTAAATTGTTGGAAGATGAAGTATTAATGTGTGTACGAAATATATTATATTCATAGGTATATTTATGGCACAAAATGATTCGTTTTAAAAAAATATTAACGAGAATAAAATATTTTTTAATATTTGTCTAACAAAATAGTTAAAAATTATGATAAATCGACAGCTGGACATTCTAGAAGTAGTATTTATGCATACTGAAATACCATTATCAATGTATATTAGTATGAATAGTAATGTTTGAAAATTTTCATTTCTGTACTGTTGTATGAATAAATGTTCTTCCTCTGTGTCTTTCAGGTGATTTGAATCTTGATTCTATTTCAATTGCGGCACTCTGACACAGCTTTCACGTAAGTAGTTAAATATATTAGTTATAAAACTTTCATATAAATAGTTTTTGTGATTTTCAGTGTTCTGCGATATTTATATGAGAAAGAAAATTGATTTTTTAGATGCTGTTGTGTGTTGATCCTTGAGTATTGGAGAATTTGCGATGTAAATAATTACAGTAGTTCACATTCCTCCTCTATTTTTCTTTTTTATGCGGGAGTACTAGTAGTTGGTAAATGAAGCGTCTTATTCTTAAGCAAATGGCTCTGAGTGCATTCTGACGAAGAGAAATATCATCTTTAACATTCCTTATATAACGGAGGAGATGTATAGTTTTTAAATTTTATATTAGCCAATTACTATTAAAAACTAGAATCAAAGAATTATGAATATCATCCACTTCCAAAAATTCCCTCCTAATCGTAACGGCATTGATATGCATATGGAAGAGGCAGGTTGAAATATAAGTAGTAACTTCAAGACATGCCGAAATTGAGGTTCGTTCAAACCATATAAAATCATCTGTGATTCCTTATTCTTATTTGACGTTTTTAATTTTATGAGTGGATGATAAGATGCCTAACGTGTTGTTGCTTTTCGTAAAATAATTGAGGATTATGTCGAGACAGGCCAGTATTATTCTTGGCGATAATGATGTAGGGCTAATGGAAGGTATTTACAATTTGGCCACAACTAGTCTATAAGACCGCGAAGCGAAATATTATACGACAATTCTTTCAATCATCCTTTTTTGCCGTGATGTTAGTTACTTACGTGCATCGTTGGTCGCATGTCTTACAGGATATTCATTCCTCTATGTCCTGCTTACGACGCGACGTTGCGCTTAGTTTTAAAAATTTCGATAAATACAGTGAGGTGTCACAAGCCAACATGTAGTTCAAGAGTGATGACTAACGTTCAAAAATGTAATATTAAAAAAAATAGTCTCTTATTTAACCTGAAGTTTTTTCATCTGGATTGAAATTTGACACTGATCTGTTCGTTACGTCTTCACGGGATAATACCAAAAATAAGATAGTATAGGCATTAATTAAAATCGCTTATATCAATATATCCAGTTATTCCCAGAAATTTCTCCTTAATGATTGATTTTGCTCATTCAAACGTGAAATTGTGATTCCTTCAACCCTTCTTAAAAACATTTGCAGAGTGATTGAATCAGAATGTTGAGTAGGATAGGTAAAATTAATAATAGATTGGTAAAGCAGGGAAAATCTCACCATAGATTAAGGCAAAAGCATTTGGTTATGCACAGTAATTTAAGTCAATCAGTTGGTGTCCCTTGGTGATCTCCCACTTCCAGAGTATTATCTCGGGGATATCTGACGAATTCACTCATTAAGAAATATAAAAATTAGGACGGATAGATTAGCAGCCTATTTCTCAACTCAATACACTACTACGCTACCATGATCTAAACATTTGAAGAACTCTTCTTGTAGTTAGTCCTCCAATTTTTACGTATTGTTAAATGAGATCTCGCGTTAACTTTTGTTTCGCAAATTATTTTCTCGAGAAAAAATTAGTCTTGATGACAAGGAATTCATGATAAATCTTATGGTCTGGGGGCTACCTGTATTAATGCTTTCACAATTTCTATTTTTGAGTACTTATGAGTTGGCTTGGTGATGTAAGAGCACATCTTGGAGTAAGTCACAGGAATTTCGGTTTTGCTTAGTGGAAGATGAGGTAGCTGTCTTTAGTCCATTATGGAGGTCACATCAGGTACAGCACTTCGTCCGTCGGATGGGACGTTAAGATATGGTCTCCGTGGTGCCTTTCGGTAATAAAAAGCTAATACCGACTATAGGATCTCTCCATCTTTCTCTCCGTATTCTTCTCTCATGACGCAAATGGCATTAGTTGTCGACCACCTTCTCCAAATACCTTAACAATATATACCAAAGTCAAATACTTATTCATAGTCATCTACATAGCTTAGCGTAAGTATTTCATACTGCTCTATGGATGGTCTTGGATTGAAAAAATGAAAATTCCAACCTTTGATGGCATACTCATATTCTAGAATTCTAAGGAAAAGCATGCAGAAAGTAGCGCTTCAGATTCAGGCGAAAATCAGTGAAGAGCTACTGGGGCGTTATCCCTTCTACTCCGTGCATACCCTGCAGCGGCAGGAGAAGAAACAAATAAAAAATAGGCATACGAATCCTACTAGTACCTATTCAGCTCCGCGAAAAAAAACTCCGGTTTTTTCAAAGTCTCCGTGAGTCTCTCTCGCAGTGCATGGAAGTCGATAAAGCATTGTCGCGTGATCCAGACAGATGAATGGGATGACGCAAAGCACGGCGGTTGCCACTGCAAGCCTTCCATTCTCGCGCACTCCGCGTTTATATCCATTTCCATGGAGCGAGCGCATATCTTCCTCCTTATAGTGGGGAACAATTAAAATATGGAAATCAAACGGTTGATGCAGGTGAAATATGGATGATATAATTTTCGTCTTAGCGGAAAATGAATAACACACAAACGAATTAGAGGGGGTCGGATTGGAGTAGTGGTGGTAGAACTAGCGTTTGACACTGTGGGTCCGGAAACAGCCATAGTAATTTTCCGAAGTTTTTGTTTGATATCAATAGGTTTCAACGTTTATACGAACGTCGTTTTCAAGAGTAGTTTGAATGACGTGATTCAATCCTGAAATGTATATTTCCGGAAGACATAGATGGGAGAACATTTCTTACGGTAATAATATGGTTTGGAAAATTACTACGGCTGTTTCTATCTTTTTACCGTGGATTTCCACAATTGAAACTCGTCGGTAGTCGATCGGATTCTGGGTCTGGGTTCATATCCATGGAGTGATGGATATTTTTCAAAGGCTGGCATGAACTTCGAATACGCGCTTTGAGGACCGTACTATAAGCGAAATACTTAGACCGTCAGCTAGGGCTTAAGCTGTGGCCTCAATTCGCTTTTCGTAAAGAGCAGGCTAACGGCCAACTTTCTCAACATCAAACCTTCCCTCGTTGCGCAGCGGATCTCAGGATCCGTTGCCTCTTGCTAATACCATTCCAAATGTGACGGACAAACGGGACTGGAATATATAGCTAAAACGTTCAATGATTTCTTTTGTAAATACAGTAATGATACAATGTAATCAATACAATTATAATTTAATTTCGACAGTATTATAATACCGCTTCTTGATCAGAAAAAAATAATTTCATTTCGAATGTATATTTATACTGATATTAAGATGAAAACGTGAATGTTTGGAAGGAAAGGTCCGAAGATTCGAAGATTTTCTTTTTGGTTTGGGATGATATTCATGAAATATTCACACAGATCTGAACGATTACGGTGGAAAGGTTGAATTTCATTTGCGACTTCGTTTATATTATTAAAAAAGAACGATTAAGTGTAATCTTTCAACCCAATCCTTAGCCATTGAATCAAACTACGGTTCAAAAAATAATAAAAATTTGTATAAGAATGTAAAATTTTTGGATTGGAAAGTGACAGTATAAGTTCTTCGGTAAAACTGTTTTTCAATTATGTTGAAATGAAAGTGTCGTAGGAAATTGTGTACTTAACAGCATTGTCGCAATGCACAGTGTACATTCATTACGGAGGCTTCCGCGGTGAGTTAATTGGTGATTGTTTTTCAGGTTCATTCCGTGTTTACTCTTATTTTGCGAATGGCAGTTTCGGGCGCGTTCCAGCTCCCGTCTTCTGGTGCAAAAATTGGGTCGGGCACAGTGTACAGGGTTGAATTTTAATCATATAGAGCATAGCCAGTGTTTTTTAAAGAGAAAACATCAGAAAACCTCTCGTTGTTCCTAAGAAGGTGTCATTTCAATATTACTTAAATCATCTAAACCTTCGAAAATTTTCAAAGTTCATGACGAAAAACTTGAAAATATAGGACTACCGGTGCAGCCTTTACGTCCGGGAAAATAGATTATGAGATAATCTTTTCAGGTGCAACGTTATGTACTGAACAAGAACGTTATAATCAGCGCCGACCATGCAGTGCAAACTGTCCTACGTTGTACATATATATAGGAGAAATACTGTTTTAGAAAGAAAAAAAAAACATTTCGAATCCTTTCGCTGCGCCTAAGAACGTATCATTTCAAAAATCACACACTTATTCCCCTTCTTCTCAACGGTCGTACCATCCTCTTTTACGAACACCCTTCGATATTCCATTCACGGAGACTTATTCAGCACGCATTTCCCCTTCCGCATTGGTTCCCCACCATCCCCCAGGCATGCCCTTCATTTATTATTTCCTTACTTGCCCTCCTTCCACACCAACCCACTACCATCCGACCATTCGGATGCTACCTCGCTTTCAAACGATGTGCCACATTTTCTTTCCCCACTAGTTTCTTACGATCCTCTATCCCACCATCCCATTTCCTTCCCTCCTCCGACTTCCTTTGCCTCCTCTTCAATACCGATGGCCTCATCTTTTCAACGTTTATTTCCGGTCCCGTGTTACCCACGCATTCCTCGTATACTCCGTTTCCTCCTTCCATATCCGACTTACCCCGCTCTTTGCATCCAAAAAAATATGCTATATCTATGAGCAAATATTAACGTTCTTGTTTACTCTATCCCACGAGTCGGTTCTTCCTTTTCCTAGCACATCTTCTAATGTATATTTGCACCAATATTTTTCTAATATAAATGATTATCAGAAAATAATGATGCGGTTTCAGTAATTCATAGAAATATTGTAAGAATAGGGCGGGAGAATTTTCAGAGACTGCACGATCCTTGCTTGATTGCCTTAAGAAGGGTAGTTAAACAACACTCCGTCAATCGGATGGGATGTTAAGTCGAAATACCAAAGGCGTCTTTCGTTTAGAGTATGCCAATGTCAACGCCAGGTTTACCTCGAGTCGACAAACTAAGGGTGCACATATTGTAATTTATATATTAAGTAAAAAAGATGTTTGAGACAGCAACTTCGAAAAATGAGAAAATATAAACATTAAGTTATTCTATTTTCATTTAAACCATGTTCAAAATCGCACTGGTATTTTATCATACCGTTGTATATTACACGGATATGTATATTACGTATTGCCCTCTCAACCTGTTTGCCTTGGTAACGGATTACTCGCGTAAAAATTTGGGTACTATCTTGAAATACCAATATACTAATAACGGGGACACCTTTCGCCATTTATGAATTAAAATAATTAAACTTTCTCTGAGAAAATGAGTAAAAGGTTAAAATCTCATATTTAAGGTAGCTACAGAAAAAATGTTAAAACATTCTTCTGTATATACCGTGTATATTTCAGCATGATAGCATAAGTTTTTTATATAAGCTAATAATCCTCGAACAAAAAGGGTGGTCGAGAAGAAGTACAGCGTCCTCTTAATGACCTCAGTTTTTATATTACGTGCATTGGTTTTCTATGTCCTTGACTTTATGCTACTGCGATAGGGGCTTTAAGTGTGCGCTTGGGGTGAAGCGACTTAGTTTTGAGCAGGTAGAGACAGGAATGAAAGGAAGATGATAATTTTTTTAATGGAATGAGATGACAGGATAATACATATTATATTATGGCATAATAGTTCTCGGAGTATAGGTCAAATGTTTGAGATGCAAAAACGTTTTAGCCAACGTTTCAGTTAATTTTAAACTATCATCATTTGTCAATAAATATGTGCAAAAAATATTTGTACATATTTATTTATATCAATAAATATGTTCAAAGCTAAGCCCTGATGATAGTTTAAAATAAACTGAAACGTTGGCTAAAACTTTTTTGCATCATATGCATTTGACCTATACTCCGAGAACTATTTTACCATGAATTTCGTCACGATAACGATGAACGAGGTCAAGATAAGAGGGAAAAAAATAATTATATTTACATATTATATCCTAATTACTGGAACCATTATTGAGTAACGTGACCGATAATTAGTCAATAACAATTAAATTTCACACAGTTATTCATAACAACTTAAGTGTTTCCTTGATCACCAACTTTTTATTTTCTAGAGGCACTAGGGTAGCTATAATTATTCCAATATCTGCCTTCCTTTTAGCTATGGGACATGATATTTGGTGCATTTAGTGGTGATTTCTATGTAAATAAATACATACTTGCTGATTTGTAAATGTGACTAATGTATTAATTTTCTCACATGCTTGAGATTTGCTAATATTTCAATTGATCAGAACAATTTTCCCAGCCATTGGTAAAATGAAAATATTTATAATGCCTCCTCACAAAAAAATAACCAAGGTTTGAATAGGTACTCCTCCTCCCGTATTTTGGCATTACTGAGTTCCGTAGATCGGCATATGTATACTTTTGTAGTGTATGAAATTCTTTACCGGTGAAAATTAGTTTTACTGCCAATATTCATTTATATTTTCCTGACTCAAGTGTAAGGTCAGAGCTAATGTACGTGTTCGCGCCGTATGCCTCCTGTATTTCCTTCTAATTTCTCCTACGCTCTGGTACTTTCCTTCGTTTCCGCCTCCAATATTAGCTTTTGCCCTCTCGTGTCTTCTAAAAATACGTTATCGCTTTAAGCAAACATTAAGGTTCTCAAGTATTTCATTCCCCACGTAAGCTCCTTTTCTAGCATATATTATTATCTATTTTGTGAATTAACCAACTATTTTATGAATTATCACATATGCTGCGCGAAGCTAAAGGAAAAACAAATTAGTTCCTTTGTGGCACAAGCTTTACTCAGTTATGATTTGCCTTATATTCACCAAGTATTGGCGTGTGTGAAGCAAACATGTGTAAAGTAAGAGCTATTCCGCTTTAAAAGGGATGATAAAAACAAACACCAGTCTATATACGACCTTCTGACCCACTTTAAAAACTGGCAACGAATTCATGCAAAATAAATCTGAATTCATACGAAGAATATACAACAGCCATTTCTACCTATTCCATCCATGTAATTGAGTTAAAATACACGCCGTACGAAAACAAGCCTGCAGTGTACAAATATTCAACCCTAAATTATTAATCAAATACTGCTCCGGATTTCAAAGACCTCTGTCTGTATCTAGCAATGCTTGCAAACATGAGAGGAATTTTTCATTTTTTTTCAATGCATATGCCAGAGGGAATTATTGCAGAGGCATTCCAAAATTGTTTTCAGTTCATGGTATTTACTATTTTGTGGAATCGATGCCTGAATGTCTCCAGCACAGGTGAAAGTGGATTGAAGATTAGGTGAGTGGCGGTAAATGGAATAGCATAGGTACTAGGAAACCTTTTTTTTGACGACGAAAAAATTTTGACGATTTAAAACATACAATTGAAACACGAAATATAACCGTCACCGCAAGCACTAGATGTTAATAGCTTTTAATTAAGCATTTAATCGGTCACACCCCAAAACTTACGTTACTAGTCTCTTCGTGTCATTATGACCTGAAATGAGTTTATTGCGATTTGCAGAACTTTTTGTGAATATGTAGTTGTAATTTTACTTCTAATCGCTAAGTAAGTTGTTAGAATAAGGTTTACATATTTTCACTGTTAAATTCGCAGTTAGATGCAAAATAAACATTGCATAATCTATGGCCGATGCATAGAAACCGTTATCATTATTTATGCAGAGAGCATGTATAGAAACGTGAATTTCATAAAAAGAGGGAATTGCATTGAGCTTTAAATTATTTGAAGAAATCAGCCTTCTCTATGAAACAGACTAATATAATACTAAAACAGAATAAACAGCCGGGTCTATGGCGGAATAATCTGACGCGCTCACGGTGGCGTCGGGTCAAAACATCGTATAGAGTATAAAACCCAAATCACGCAATAATTTTTCGTGTAAAAGTTCATGGATGGCGACAATTACAGCTCAACTGATAACTCTATGGCGCCATAATATTTAGGAATGGCAACAATGATAGGGGTAGCTATTTCTGCCATTTGTTGTCGTCGCGTATTCTAACACTACACACGTACGTAAAATACAAAAACAGCAAAGCAACGCACGTGTTCAAATGCATTTTGCGACAGTTAAATATAGCTCAATTATAATGAACACAGTTAATATCAATGACGCCACAAATCTTGTGAAATGAAAAATGATAGCTCAAGGAATCATTTTCCTAAAAGCATAAATGAAATGCTAGATGGACTTACACGGGAAAATTGATTGTGTAATTCAGGTTTAACTTGCATTAAATAGTAGATTATGTACATACTGATACGTTATATTGTTAAGCTGATGAGCAGATTAAAAAATGACGGAGAGACTGCCAACTACCGGTAGAGCATCATTTTGATATTTTACGGAGAAAATGAAGTTAAAATAATGTTCCAAAAAGGGTCAATTTGAACACTTTATATGTTTTACGTCACAACCTTCAATGATCCCCTCTAATATCATCTCCAGTGTTTTTTTTAGATTACCACTTTGCTCTCACTTTTTAATTTTTTTTATTTTATACTTTTATTGGTAAATCTTGAATCATGTAGGAATGAATGATGAAAATATTGAATCTCAAAACAAATAATCTTAAAATATTTACCTCAAACAAATTCTTTTAATAATAATAAAAAATAAAAAAATCGTTATGGGCTGGGCTTAAACTCATTTTCTCCGGCAGTATTGAGGGTCAGAAGATTTTTAAGGAACTTTTAGCGTGTATTGAGAATTTATTAAATTATTTTGTTTCATTTGGGAATGCAGTTCTGTAAATATGGACCAATATTATGTGTCTGATTATTGAATATTGCATTCCCAGCAAAGGAAAATAGGTATGAAAAATTTAAGGACGATCTGACGATTAATAGTGGGTTAAAAATCGGTTACAAGATTCCATCGATGAAACAGACTGAATAAAAAAAATTTAATAAAGCGTGTAAAAACACGTTCTTACTGGAATTTGAACCCAGAAAATTTCACCCGGGTGAATACTCTATCAGTTGCCTTATCAGTGTATTTATGATCGAAAACAGCCATGGCATGTATCGTTCTTTTTTCTGAGCAAGTTTTGTTAAAATTTATTTTTACAAGATACCTACTATGAAAGAAGCAGAAAAATCAAGGTAACAAAAAGCGTGTATAAATGGTAAAACTTTTCAAGCAGTGTTGATATCCTTTTCTGTTCTCATTTCAGCTCTCTCCATTTCCCTTCAATACTCCTTATTGCGCTTCCTTTCGCCGTCCGCCTCTTGCCCTTATCTTTTACGGCGTCACGACAAACCCTAGCACCTCACCCTTCCCCTCTCTCCTCTGCTCAAGACGTGCCCCTCCGCCTCACCACTCTTTTCCTCCATCTTAACCTACTCTCTTCTCTTTACCCTTTTTTCTATCTCTCGCCCCGCGGAATAATGCCCTTCCGGGAAACGTGATGCTCCGCTGAGCCGACGAGGCATCCGAGATTCCCAGAATATTTTATTCCTTTTCTTCACCACTCACATACACACATAAAACAAACCTGCTGCTTCCCACGCCTTCTTTTTTTTTATATATACGTGTGCAATAAAAAAAACCAAATACAGTTTTCACACATCAACCAACAGAGTCAATAACGGTGCGGAGAGGAATTTTTTATATTTGATAAGTTTAAAACTTTTGGAGTGAGAGAGAGAGAGAGAAAATGATAAAAACCAACACCCAAGATGCAGACGCCCTCGGGAGAGATGTGGATACGGCAATCCAACAAGGAGGTTTTCCAAGGTTCCAGACATTCTTTTCCTAAAGGGGAGCGAGCTAGGTGCCTGAAGCTGTTCCTAAAAGTTGGCGGAAAACAAATCTTCACGTGACGGTTTGGAAGAATTTCCTTCGGTACCTGTGGAAGTGTGATAAGTTGGTGTTTATGCTTAGCCAATGGTTTGTAATGTGAAAACACCCTTTCATTCAGCGATTTATACTCGGCGTAGAAGGTCATAAGAGTAGAGGAGTAGGATTATGTCATTGCGTATATCGAGGATATTTGAAGGGGGGTGTTAAATGTCGTGTGTCATTTACAGATGTAAATTTTGATGCAATTGATACCACATTTTCTCGGAAAAAATCAAATTTTATTCTTTCCAAAGAAAGTGGAAATTCCCTGAATTTTATAAAAATGTCAACCCTTTTTGATAGTCATCAAATTAGTGGATGTTAATTGCAATATTTTCTATCCCAGGTGTAGAAAAATCTTCTTAGTAAATGAATTGCTAACTTTATTAATCATCCGTCCTTATACACGAATACCAATTGCGTGCCCATACTGCTGCTCCTTGGACACCAACTCCCTCCCTAACCTTTTATTTCACCTCAACCCTCTCCCTCGCTCCCATTCTAAATGATGCTCTCCACCCCCTCGGATAGAGATTTTCTCCACTCCTATTGGGAATATATTTAAGCCTGGAACGAAAGACTTTATTAATTGGCTCTTGCTCCCTGACAATACAATATATTACTGTTGATATCAATCGTGATAACTACGAAGCTGTGTAGAAAAATTACAAAGCAAAGTACGATGTAGTTTTTTTAGCGTATTCCATATCAGTTGTCAGCCATATCATAGTAACCAAACAAAGGTAGGTCTGAGATTAGAAGAAGGCAATAGGAAGATGCTCTTTAGGAGTAATTTCATGATAATGGAATGAATATTGGGAAACATGTGTTCAAAATCGTTTGGCATTTTGTCAAAATTAAATCAAAGGGACACGGTTTTTATTAACAAAGGAACGTGCACGTATAATTCACATACACGTGTGGTGATAACTTAAATGATGGCAATAAATTCTAGTCATTCGTCAGTTTTTCATTCTCTCCCTATTTTTCCTCAATACGAACCAGAAAAAACAAATATTATCTCGCAAATAATTTTACTGGCATTTCATGTCCGGCCTATGTTGAAAACAAATGGTTAAATTTGACGCCCTAAAGCCACTCTTAAGCCGGATCAGATACCACTAATATTTACGTTTGCAGTTGAGTCCATGTGACTATAAATAGGCGATTTCGCACGAAGCGCGTTGAATATATGCTTGAAAAAATGTTTACTGCTCGGATCACAAACGGGCATCATAGCCTCTAACTCTAGGGAAGTCAGGCAAAAATTTACCACCTCAAAATTTGCTTAGTTTACCTCGTCTCTCTCGGGACCCCGGAAATTTTAAGTACTATTTTTTTTATTTAGCACATAGGGGAGTAATTCTCGCAAATTTAGCCTCGCCCTTTCCTCTCACGTGGGATTTGTAATCGGAACCGGCATAAAATCTTCTCTCCTCCGGCGACTCCTCTGCTACCACTCGTGTGCGTTGAGCAGCGCTTGGCCCCATCATATCCCTTCGCTAAACTCCACCGTAAAATAAATCCCTCATCATCGTCCGCGGATTCTGGATGCGGGGGCTAATCAACATGCAGCTAGCCGGCTCCGAAAACGAAGCATCCCCAGTATGGACGACTCTCAAATATTTCTTTCCTTGCCCACTGGAGAACGGGCCTTCCGCAAACACTCCCATGGTAGCCACTTTTATAGAAAAAACTGGAAAAACAAAAACTTTTCATGCCCTTGGAAATTCGTGGTCTATCACCCTGAATTTCTGTTTAAGCATTCATTTATTTACGCAGATCATGGCAAATTGTCTTAGGTCAGGTGGCATGGTAGGTTACATCCAGAGGTAATATAATAGTATTATTTTAAACGAAATCGTAGAAAAATAAAAATACACCGTGAAACTTCAACATTGGTATTATTTTTACGATAAATGGTGCTCAACAATTCCATCGCATATAATTCTAATAAGTATGTCTCATCTCCTATATATGACAAGGTATGGGCTAAGTAATTCTCCAAATAACTGGTTCCATTCAATAATTGTCCTGTTTAAGGCGAAATTTGTTAGCATTTGCGTTTTTTTATCTGTTTGAATTTGAGCAAATAATTTTCTGATAAGGGAGGCCTTTTCGAGTTCCTTTTAGTGGCACTCCCCAGGCAATTTTGTTCGTAATTATTAAGAGCATCTCGCAAATTCTAATTTTTCCGTATGACTCATTGATGACAAAGACTAGAAAAGTTTGGAAAAATCGTATTTTTTTGTTTAATTTGGCAGATACTGATGAAATTGGAGGAAAATATTTTCTATGCATGAAGTTCGAATATGAGGAAAACTTATTTTTGTGAGTTTGGTGAAACATGGATACGGCTTTTTTGATGCAACATAAAAAAAAGAGTTTTTTCTCATTTTCTGAGTACGCGATAGCTAAAAATGTAAACATAAAATTTGTAAACACAAAGATAAATCCGAAAATAAACCTTGTAATCTCTCAGTATCTACGAAAATTCTACTTTAAATAGATTCCATTCTAATTTGGCTCATGAATTCTTATATATTTCGTTCCCGTCCACCAAAATCGTTCATCCATATCGATGGGAAAGTTCTAACAACACTATCTCTAATTCGGCAGGTTTGGGACACGTATCTTAAACGAAGTGTAATAACAATAAAAAATAAAATACAAGCCAAAACAGCTCTATGTTAGTAAATGAATGCCTCTTTTTATGTTTTATGAACTTTTGGTTTTTAATTTCAGTGTGCAAGTAAAAAAAATAATAGTTTTTTTTTGCTCTCCTGAAAGGTTGCTAATTTTTAGATACGTGGCCATCGATGTGTCAATTAAGTCATGTATAACAATGTGTACTATAAACAGTTTTTTCTTCGTTGAAGCAATTTCAATGCCTCATCATTCTGTTTCCATTCTAGACATTAAGGTGGTATCACAACCTGAAAATAAGAAGGAGCGCTGACAGAGGTTGTTCAGTTGCCAAAAGTTGAAGCGTTTATTGAAACCCTCATTTTAGTATTTACAATTGCAAATGAATAAAGCTAGCAAAGGAACTTATATAGTGGTTTTTCTTCACTCCTCTCCTTTTTCGTAAAAATTAAATATTTACCATGTAAGAAAAAGTTTTCCAAGCAAAATGAAAATAATAAATGAAATAGACAAACGCTGTCGTCGGTGAAAGCCAATGAGGAATGACGCAATCAATGAATTTACTTTTCTTTCTTAGTAGTATACACAATAGTCCGATAGATTGACTCAGTTCCCAACTTGGTATTCAGGTGGCATTTCATAGCATTTAAATATTTTACTATGCGGTTCTTCTTTGCTCCTGCTTAGAGGGCTCCAAAGCAGACTACAACTGTCTCCTTATTTTCCAAATCCTGTGGTAACTTAACTAGAGATCAGGGTTCTTGCGGCAATAGACGCGAAAAGTTAGCTAATATACGAACTTTGACGTCCATCCTTATCTGTTATTGTGCGCTAGGCTACCGACGATTTAACTTTTTTCATTTTAAAAATAGTGATTTTTCAAATCAGAAGCTGTTAATGTCTCCAAGGGTCAAATTTCAACTTCTTTTCGGCTTCAACCGTCTATTCTATAAGACCTTACAACGTGCTTTTCCCACTTTTATTCATTCCGTTTATTCTTCTCACCCATGAGTGGCAAAGTATCTTAAGCGAATGGAAAGTTCGCGATTTTGGAACTTCAGCCTTAAAATCAAGGAATGTATTTTTTAAGAATGAGATCGGCTGATGCACCTCTTAGGCCAATGGCATATGTTAAGCAAGTTCATCTGAGTCCATGTTATTTCATTTTCCATGCGTTTCACGTTCACCTGATTCGATGCTTATCACATTTTCATCCTTAGTTGGCAGGTATTTTTTATTACACTATTATGCGCCAATGCATGATAATATTCAGGAGAGTTCCATTCACAATTGTTTAAGAAACACGAGTGAACATTTTCTCTCATTAGTAAGCCTAGTAGTACCTTTAGTAAAACCTGAGTTTTCAGCAATAAATAGGGCTATATAAAATTTTTAAATAACCAGTTCATACAGGTAAAATCACGAAATCGATATGAAATCGGGGCATCATGGTTCGAATCCGGGATGAAACAAAGGTTATTCAGCTGAGAGATGGTATGAAGTATTGGGTTACCTTGTCTAATTACGCTGCATGCTTATTTCCAGGCGATTCCCTCGATTATTGGTAATGTTATATTAATACTCGTAAGATTCATCTTTCAATCAAGCCCTCCGAGCCATGGGATCCAAATCTACATCTATATAATACTCGGCGATCCACCGATAGGGCGTTTGGCAGGGTGTGATCAATTACTAGCATCAAGCATGCAATAGGATTCGAACATGCATAACTCACTGTACAAATAACTTATGTATACCAACAAATTATGCTACCGCATTCATTCAAAAGCAAAGATACATGGGGGATGCAATATCCTAGATCCATGCTCGAACGAAGGCACACTCTAACACTCTTAATAACCTGCTTTACAAATGACATTATTGGAATATTCGATTTGATGGTAAACATATTGTAGATCAATTATAAATGAAATCTATTCAGCAAGTTATCCTAAAAAAGTGTATTCGCTACACCCCACGTGTTGATGCTGTAATATCATTTGACATTTGAAAATAATGATACAGCATAGAGACGAGTCGTACAGTGTAGTGAGTACAGTTTTTATGATGAACTTGCAAAATTGCATTAAATTTTTATGGAACAGCTCCACCAAACTTACAGGACACAACCAGTTTTATATGGCTTGCATAAGGAAAGGTTTTGGGGTAGTAAGGGAACAGTAGATGATAAATAACATAAAATTTGCAGTTTCCCAACGAAGCAAAAATGATTCTTTTATATTCTTCACTTATAAAATTCTTCAAAAGATAACCTTGGGATATATTTCTTATTCTCCTTTGTTCGCAATCTTCATATCCTACTCAAGAAACCGTAACCATCATTTGTATGCAATATTCAAGTCTGAATACTCATCGGTTGAGACGAAATGGATAGCGATTTGCGTTCAGTGCCATTTTGCCTTCCAGTTATACCTTCTGTGCCTTTACATCTCGCAATAGTCTGTTGGTGTGCGAAACAGCCATTTTAAAATTGCATACCACTCAATGCCTCATGCTCCAACCTGCTTTGCACGACCTCGTTCGTGCATTGATTCCACGAACTTGTTTCTTTTTTCTCAAATTGCTGCTCTTCGAAAGAGTCCGTCCATTCTCTTTCTCTCCCAAGTCATTCAATGGCTCTGCATTATCTTGTTTCGCAACTGGTTCTACACGTACAATTTAAAGAATTCAGCTCGGTGTTCGCTATTCCCCTTTTAAATTCATTTTTTCGTGTACGAATGCCACAGTTATCCAACTCTCGAAATTCCGAAGCAAAGACGTGCTTCGGCTTTTTTTATCATTTACAAATAAATAACGTAATCCAGTAACCTATTTATTTTCGAGACTCATTTTTATGCGGTCCGCTGCGCCGCGCATTTTCCCACTCTTTTACTCCAACGACGTGAATATCGGAGAATGAAGAAAGGGATATTTGCGGCCAGGGACGTCAGAGGGCGCTTGTGATGTCCAACAGATTTCCACTGCTACACAACGTCAACGTCGATATGCCCTTGGATATTACGGAATCGAACAAGCAGCGAAGTTTTTCATTGATATTCAATGCATAAACGATGACTTTCAAAATGGATATAGAATGAAAATAGTCCGAAAGTTCAAGAATATGAACCACTAATTTTGGAAAAAGACATTCCCCGAGGCCGCACTCTTCAGTGACTGTGTTAAGAATTTGGGTTAAAGGAAGGGGATGAACAAAATTTATATGATTTGTGCACTTAAATAAGGAAGAAGTTTTACTGAATTATCGTATAATACTAAAATATTGTGCTATCGTAATTAAGTTTTTATTTTTGTGGAAATTTTGCATTCTAGTTTTTTTTTTGTCAGCACTGAGTGCACTTAATTTCATATAACTACTACGGGATCGTAGAATGCTCTTTTTTATATTACTTACCGACAAGTCTCATTAAAATATTATCTCTATGGAAGAGAAATTACGAAATGTTTTCCGAAAAGTGGGATCCATAGTTTGATATGTGTAAAATTGAAAGGGTAAAGTGTGGCAATTTTGAAACACATTGATCATTAATGTTTTTTTCTCAGGTAAACATGGCAAGTAATGTGTCTAAATTCTTATTTAGCCGTAGTAAGGAGAGTATATGCCGCAGAAAAATGATCACTGTTTAAAGTTGATAGGTATTCTGCATGCATGTTCCATCACCTGTGAAATACCTGTGCCAAAATTTATTGTATTGTAAAGCGTAAAGTGCGTCCGGGAAGGTTGGAGGTCGAAGAGCAGGTGGGAGAAGTTAATGTATGAAAAAAATATGTATATATTATGTATGGAAATAATGTAAAGAGATTATTAATTGAAACTATGAATATGTATGTTCTTTTTGGGACTTCAATCCACTTTACTTTCATTATGTAATTAATCATTACACTTGTTTCTTTTGTCCTTCGGTATCGTCTCGCGTGTCCCAAAAGGGGGGAGCATTGAGGCCAAATAGCCACTTACGTTACGTGTGTGATGTGTGTTAATGTGTTTTCTTTGTTTTCTTTTATGTGTTTGTGGAGCATGAATGTTGAGAGGAGAGGGAGATAAATTGGAAGTTTACAGGCATGCCGCAGGACTGCAGCGAAGAGATTGGTCCTCTCTGAGGGCAGTCTTAAGGAAGATCGCCACTTTACTTCCGCGGCTGACCACGGCGGAGTAACTTGGGCGACGGGCGGCCAGCGGTCCAACTGCGATGCCAGTTTAAAGACCCGCGTGTAAGGAGAAGAGCGCGCGCGGGCCGAACAGATGACAAATTGTCGTCTGCTACGCGGTGTTGGGAAAAACGGCAACACTGTGGGTGCTAGGTAGTCAGCGTGGCGAAGGAAACCGCTCTCTCGCTCTGCAACCTTCCCGCTGGACGCACCTAACTTGAACTCTCCTGACTTGAGATAATTCTCAGTGATGAAGCATGGACTTCAGAGTATGTGGGTTGTATGATTGTGTGTGTGTTAGCGTAAGGTATGTGGCTGTTGGTTTCATTTTGGTTTAAGGGGAAAGATCAATTTATTGTTGTAATTTTGGGGAAACCCATATTTGGGACTATTCAGTGGACATTTGTCTCCAATTTATTTATTCATGTGTGTGAGGTTCGTCGAGTGCAGGGGTAATTGTGATGTCAGTGGATTGGAGTCGTTAGTGTGGATCAGGGAAACTCTTATTTTGTTTAATGCAATTGTCATTTTGTAGAAAACCCAAAAGGTGCAATTGTCAAATAAATGCCCAATTTGTGGTACGATTTGTTTTATAGAAGTGATTCTCTTTTCTTTGGTTTATTGATCCCTTGCGTGAGGTGTCCCGGACGAATCCTCGTGGTTCTTTTAGTTTTAATTAAATGATTTCTCCACTGTTAGCTAGTCGCGAGCAAGTTTATGTAACGCGGAACTACCCTCGTCTTTTGGGTTCTGAGATTTTGCATTGGTAGTTGTAAGAGGGTTACTTTATGGCGTTACAGTATACGGAGAGCATAATTATTACTAGTCAAAGATTAATTGTGTATTGGAAAAGGTGCAATTTCTATGACGATAGTGTGGTAAACGGTTGGCAGTATGAAATGCTATTTAATTGGTATTGATAACAGCCCAATTCCGTTTCGGATCGATAGGGGCAATTCCTTTATCATAATGTTATGTTGTTGAATGTAGGAAATGTGCTTGATTACTCTCTTTATAACGTTTTGTTATGGCTTGCAGTAGAATTTTTGTCGAATCCCTCTGTAATTCTTCACAATACCTAAATCCTAACTCAAATTATGACCATTTACTGGCCCAATCCATCCAAGTCTTCACTCTTCACCAGTCAAATCTCATTTTACGTGGCTTTTTTTTAAGCCATGCATTGGAAATGACTAGAGTGACTCACTTGGGGTGTACCAGCTATTTTGAAGTGAGTCTCCCACTCCAATGCCAGTAGTACTTTACCCGTGTGTACATCTCATTCAATTGAGGAATGTTTCCGGTGATAATGGAGTAGAATCTTGAGGCGAAACCTTTTAGCTTCGCAAAGGAAAGAGGCTGAGTTGAAGCGATTGGAATGAGTGGTTAGTCCATTACTTCATTATAGATCGACTCACATTAAGCACAGTCTAAGTAGCTAGACTTCACAAACATAGCTGGAGATAACATAAGTTGATTGAAAGATAAGGATTTGAAGGATAATGAAATTTATAGGGAACACTAGAACAAAAAAATTGATTTTAGACCTAATTCCCGTAGTTTTACCGATTTGGCTCTTTATAAGGTAGAAATTCGAAATTAACATACTGAGTAGATATGCCGTATGGAAGGTATGTGGTAATTTCTAATTCTGCTAGTATTTTTGACAAATAATTATTTTCAAGTAACATATATCATTTAAATTAGTCTTTTTTTGTTTTCAACCAGTGTGAGTATATTAAACGGATATAATTAATTTAATTGCTTGGACTTTTATTTTTTTCATAGCGGAGACGTACTTTTTCATTGATCTGCATCAATTTTGTTCATAACTATTTTTTTCACTGGTGCAACTGTTTACTCTAGTTTTGAAATTTATTGTCATAGGATGAATTTTGACTAGTCTCGGATTTGTTGAAAGTTCCTGCATAGGTCCATATCCACCGCAAAATAAATACCCCGTGACCGTTTTGCGAAATAGCGAATGTGCATTCTGTATAATAAGGGTATTCTAAGCAAATGTTACTATTTTTATTGGACCTTTTCCATTTTTAATTTAACCAGACCTTTCTGCCAGAAAGAGGAACATTTACGACGTTGATTGTTTAAAATTGAAGCTTCAAGTCATATTGCCTTGGACTGGAGTAGTTGTTACATATCCAGATTTGTATTATAAGACCTACAATTTCAAAAATAAAATTTAGTGGCAACTCGTTGATGGACATTTAGAAAATATTTTAGCATTTAAATTGTTCTTCCACCCGGCATGACTTTTTCGCTCTCAATGGGAAACACATATAATTAATATGATACGATATTATTCGATATGTGTTTCCCATTGAGAGCGAAAAAGTCATGACGGGTGGAAGAACAATTTAAATGCTAAAATAGTTTTTAATTCTCCATCAACGAGTTGCCACTAAATTTTATTTTTGAAATAATAGGGAGATTTGTCGAGATTATTAAAAATTAGGGCGCAATTCTCTGATGGAATATTTGAAAAAGTTAATTAACAATTTTTTAAAACACTGAAATATAAAAAAGATGGGAAATGGTATATAAAGACACTTTTACTCATTAGTCTCTTGTGTTATGTTTTGCTGTAGTATAACACAGAAATGATGGTTCATTGACACTTTTGAGGAAAAATACAAGTATTCAAGGCACTTTTCTGAGCAAAAATGCAAAATGTTTTGGAGGGAGAAATGTTGGCTGAATTGGAGTAGGGTGGCCCACAGGTTCACGAATCAATTTGATGCGGAGTGTGCTAATAAATGCAGCATCAACATTTTTTATGCCCAAATAACACGAAGTTTGCTGGTTCATCGCCAATGATGATAAAATTCCTTCACTCAAATCAGATATTACCCTCGCGTAATATCACATTTGGTATTTTAGGCACGCACGTTCGCGGGTAGTGTTCATGTTGCCTGGGGTCATGGGGTCACAAGTTTCTTTGTGTACCTACCTGTCTCACGGACCTGTCTGGAAGAGAATACTCACAGTGGAATTGTCCGACCGTGATGGCTGTCGGCCCTAACGAGGTCCTGCTGCAGCGAGCCACCCCAGTCAAACAGTGTAAAATACATGCAAGTATCACGAAAGTAAACAGGAAACGACATGGTGTAGATTATTTTAACTTTCCTTCATTCAAAAATATACTTGCACTGAAGATTCATCCTTTATATCGAGGCCAGTAGTAGAAGTTGAACTATATTGGATTCTAGCCACATTACCACCCAATTTAGCTATAAGCATTGCGGTAATTCTAGCGAGACACGATGATGAGTTACCAAAATATTTCACTTGTTCTCTAAAGAAAACTGTAGGAGCAATGTACCCAAATATCTTCACAATCACAAGCAGAAAGTTTCTTGGCGGAAATGGGATAAAAGACATATTTCTTAAATTGATGTAGAATGGCCTACAATGAAGATACTGTGCTAATACATGCAGCCTTGATATTTTATTGTCCTAAAAGCATGGGGTTCGACGTTTTATCGTTAATGAACAAAAATTCCTTCACTAGAAACCTGATAATTTTCTCGCGTAAGAACACAATCGACAGTTTTGACGCGCAAGTTCGCGGCTAATGGTCATGTTGCCCGGGGTCATGGGGTTATTAGTTTCTTGGTGTGCCAACGGACCTGTATGGAAGGGAGTACTTGCAGTGGAGTAGTCCGACCGTGATGGCTGTCGGCCCAAACGAGGTCCTGATGCAGCGAGCCACCCCAGTCAAACCCGCTTCCCTCGGAGATATGTATATGGGATGTCTACATACACACACAACATCTAACCAAGGTTCCCAATTAATCACTGGTCTGGGGAGGCTCCTTTTGACGTATCCTCCGGAAGCATACACGTCTGGGGATTATGCGAACCGACCTCACAGCCAACTCCGCTCTGCTATTGCTCTTGAGACCGGTCGTGATGAATTGAGAATCGGTGGCGTCTGCTTCAGGGCCACTATTAGAATTTGCTCAACATCCTAGCTGACTTGTCTCAGAACAGAATTTCCCCTCGAGACAGGTGAGGCTTCATTAGCGACCCCTTTAAAAATTTCTAAACTTAAAGATAAATATATAGAATGGCCTTCTTCAATTCGACAATTATTTTCCATTCTGATAAATTCCATATTACTTATAATAACTTATACTTATTACATACTTATAAACTCCAGTTACCTCAGAATAATATACTTACGGATAGTGCGTATAAAAATTGCTCGTTGGTTTGAATGAAAACTTAAAATTTTGTCTCCTTATGACCTTGGCGGTGATCTTACTGGGCCTAAGGTTGAATTTTCGTAAATAAAACTGTCATTTTCTGTTTATTTGTGTCCAAAAACCTAAGAATTTAAATATTGGTAAGAGAAATTCATACTTTCTATCTCAATTTTTTAACATTGAAACACTATGAGGCAAATTCAAATTTTTGGTTTGGACCAATATTGTGTGCCCAAAAGGTCAAAATTGTGAAATATTGTTTACATTCAACAAAACTTAGGACCTTTTCCCATAAGTACGCTTATTTTCATGATTATTGCTCGATGAGAGGAACTAAAAATGGCACAAGACCTGTGGGACAGTCTGTATATAATGATTTGCATAGGAAATTATCAAAGTATGTATGGATTTTGTACGCATTTTATTTCTGTAAATTTTAGATGAATTTATCCTTGAAGATCGATCCTTGAAGATCCTTGAAGAAAAAATTACAAGGCTTTGATCCATTATAAAATCCCCCTAGTAGTGAGGGCCAAGGCTAAGGACCACTAAGGAGGGGAAGAAGTCACAAAAGTGCGCGTAGTATATGCAAGAAGCGAGGGAGCGTTTCAAGATGCAAGCGGAATTCCAGTCTTGATGGAGGTCGCGGCCGAGGTGGGAATACAAACCAGGGGAAATAAGAGGAGGGGAGAAGCGGCGAATAAGATATGGTCGGGAAGGGCGTGGCTCGCTGACGAGGCGGTTTGAAGAGGCAGAGATAAAGACGAATGGAGCGGGGCCTTGAATAACTAGACGGAGGGTGGCGCCATGAAAGTGAAGTGGGGATGGATTACGAGTTGCTGGACGGATCTTCTTAGAGGGATTATTCTGTAAAGTCTCAAGCGACGCATGACGTCATGGATTTGTCCAAATTTTGCTCTTACTAGCACGGCATCCGGCGTTGCTCGGAAGAATAGTACCAAGAGAAGCGGAAAACTTGGAACTTAAATTTCATGATCATATTGGATTTTAATGCTTCATCTTTGAGCGTGTCAAGGGGTTTGCCTCTATGGATTTTCAACCGCAGAAGTTGTATGACGTGACGTTACAAACGGTAATGAGATACCCACGAAAACGACGCGTCAGACGCAAACAAAAGTAGCACTAAGGTGTGTGAGAGAATGGAATGCACATGTTAACTAACTTTCGTCGCAATCCGGGCACCCGTATGGAAACTCATAAAGGACGGACAAACAGACATCCTCTCCTATGGAAGCATAGATTGTCGAAGAGCTATACTTACTTCCGTGGGTCCTAGAAGGCAGCACTTACCGTTAGTGGGACATGTCCATTCTTTAACATCGCTAATCGTCAAGCTTCGATATCTACCGTTTTTTCATTGCGACTTGTGGTGACAATCGATATCTCCACAATTAAGAATTGCGCCCTTATTCTAAGTATATTCTTTGTATATATTGTTTTAGAATTAGCGCATGTAAACTTCATTATTTATACATTTTTGACTTGTGTTCAATCGGTACGATACACTGAACTTAATGTTTTTCATATAGGTTGTCATGGCAAAGATTTTTTTGCTAGCATTCTGGGAATAAATACATATTTTGTCTCAAAATCGTCTTCAGCCGAATTGGTGCACATCTTATTATCAAATAAAATTCCATGACTTTAGCTAAAGTACGATTGAGTCATATTTTACAATAAAACAGTTCTCAGTTGATATAAAAACTGGAATTGCAGAGAAAAAAGTCAGAAAAGACAGTAACTAGAAATTTGTCTTCATTTGTTTTCTTAAAGTTACGAGTCAAGTCTGGGAAGCGTTTGAATTTCATACATTTCGCTCTCCCATCTCCCTTTTGTTATCCGACTTCCATGGGTCCCTATGTAATTTTATGCATGCCATGGTTAGCTTGACGTGCCTTGTCATTGAATATGTAACGTCTGTATTCAAGACCTTCGATATCAGCTCTTAAAGACAGTGTTTTGGACAGAGGGTCTCCTCTTTTATCAGCCTCTAATCTTTGGAGGGTACGTGTCCTCCTTTTTCTACCCTTCTTCCTCAATAAGAAGCGAATAGCGATATTTTTATGGTAAAAATAGTAAATGGTTCGAAGAGGAAGCTGCAGTAGGATTTCAGGGGTGGACGGAGAAAATTATGAAAGAAACCTTTTGTGGAAAATTTCAGCATGACATAAGAAATCATTTTACAGTATCTGATACGAGAGAAACATAAATATCAAATATTTACTGGATTCCTTAAGTGATTGTTGGTAACAATACTATGCATAAATGGTCATTTAGGAACTGCAATAAAAATTAATGAAATAACGTTTATGTGTTTAAAATGAGTTATTTTATGCATTTAAGTTTTATTGATAAATTAAATTTTAATTATAATGATTCTGTTAGAAAATAATTTCTAACTACCGCAGTCTTTTTATTTCTTTTTAGTACCTATAGTACGAGATTATTGCAGCAGAAATTCCTAAATGTACCAGCTTCAACCTGCATAGATAAATATAATGGAATCCCTTTTTGCTGGAAAGGAGACTGTTATCAGCATTCTGCTACAATGCTAATTTAGTTCCTATTACCTGGTTCTTCGTCTCCCTTCAAACTTCTTCGGCTATTCCTCGCTGAATGCTCCTTAAAGGTAAAGTATCATTTGGATTAACAAGCAGGAATTAATATTGATATGGGACAGAGAATGTCATAAAGGAGAGGAATTTTGGACCCGATACATCCTACATCGGGTTGATTATAATAATAATAATAATAATAATAATATCGTTTATTTTCGTAGGCACTGGGGCCCATAAGAAAATATAAGTACATCTTTCTACATTTCACATTGAGATAGATAAATAAAATAAAAAGTAAATAAATATATATACATATACAGTCAAATTTGAACAGTGCATATCGCCTAGTACATGAAAGAAACAATACAATATTTTCGACAAAAAAAATAATAATAAATAATCGCACTTCGATATAACACACTAATTACAAAATTAAAGGTGACAAACAAAAGAAATATGAACAAGAGATATGAACATAAGAAAGTGAATATAAACAAGAAATATGAACATAAGAAAGTGAATATAAACAAGAAATATGAGCATAAGAAAGTGAATATAAACAAGAAATATGAACATAAGAAAGTGATTATAGTTTCACCTCGGCCTTTACACTACCGTGGTCCGCTTTTCCAACGTTTTGAGGGCATTTATTCAGCGTATGAAAAGAGATAAACTATGATTCTGCGTACTCTATTAAAACCTTGAAGTCTTGTGGGCATGCTCTGTTCGTATTTCTAATTCTAAATATTATTCTCAGAAATGCAATACAGTGCATACATGGAATTATTTGTTCCAATTGCTCTCATAAAGGATACAGACGGGACCTTTCAATATATTTGGTGCGGAACTAAGTTCCCACTATTTGTTATAAGATGGCTCTGGTAGTGATTGTAGGTCGATTTCGACTTATCGGAAACGTCATGAACCAAGCTTAGACATTTGGTGAACAAACTGCTTCACGACAATGGTGAGTTAGTGTTGGCTTCAAATCCTTATTGTTGCGTAAAAATCTACGAGTAATTGCAAATTAACCGTCATTTGCGGGAAGAGTTGATTTTATTCTTTAATTTGAATAAAACGGCGGTCGAAGCGCATCGAAGGATCCGAAAGTTTTCGGAAATGCTGCTATAAGTTAAACAACGTGCTGTGATTGGTTCCTTCGCTTCAAAGACGGCCATTTACGACCGTCAGCGTGAAGGTAGACCAAAAACCTTGAAGACCATTGCTTAATGAAGATACATGCCAAACTCAAGATGTGCTTGCTTCAGCATTAGGAGTTACTCACCTAGCCATTTCCAAGCGGTTGCATGCCATAGGAATGATTCAAAAGTAAGGAACTTGGGTTTCTTATGATTTGAAGCCAAGGGGCGTTGAGCGACGTTTTGTCACCTATGAAATATAGCTCCACCGTCAAAAAAGAAGGTTTTATTCATCGTGTAATGAATAGTGATGAAAAATGGATTTATTACAGAAACTTAAAGAGAAGAAAAACTTCGGGACTGCGTGGTATAAGCTTTATGTCGTAGGGTCGGTCGATATTCACGCAGCGAAAGTTATGCTGTGTGTTTAGTGGGTCCAGGTTGGTATTATTTACTATGAACTGTCGAAACCAAACAAAACTATTACTGGGGAACGGTATGGACTTCAATCGATGCGATTGAGTTGAGTTCCGTGCGAATAACGGCCACAATACTAGCAGAAGCACGACAAAGTGATTCTGCAGCATGACAACGCCCGACGTCATGTTGCCAAACCTGTTAAAATCTACCTGGAAACACTCAAATGGGAAGTCCTTACCCGCCCGCTATATTCATCAGATATTGCGCCTTCCGATGATCTCTGGTTCGGTTAGATGGCACATGGACAGAATGATCAGCAATTTCACTCGCATGACGACCTCGAAAAAAGGCTTGATTAGTGGATAGCCTCATAAGATGAACACCTTTTCCCGTAAAGGTATTCAAGCTCTACCAGAAAGATGGCAAAATGTTGAAGGTAGCGATAGAAAATACTTTGAATGATTCATTTACAAAAATTTTAAAAAATTAGTATTTTCGTTAATAAAACAGCGAGAGCTTAGTTGCGCACCTAATACAAAAGTAAATATTTTTACAACTCAGCTGGAATATCAATAACCAGAAATAGAATAATAAAATAAACGAAAAACTTCGGCTCATGTTTTAAAACCGTTGACACACGTTACAGCTGAATCTATTACACCCTGTGACTTATTGTGTGTTATTGAATTTAGGTGAAACTTCCACTTGTGGGTCATGAGTTATTACATTTTATATCCATAGCATGGTTACAACCTCGGTCCTTGGAGTTGAATGCTATGGCACTGTTGCACTATCTTTTAATGAACGGGTTCAACCTTGGATAGAAATCGACACTGCAGACTGTCATACTAAGCCTAGTAATTTTTTGCTAACTTTGTCTCTTTGCTTGTATATCTTCAATTGAATTGTAATGAAAAACCTGTTCAATGTTATGACAGAGCCTAATCCACATAGGCTTTGATTTTTGTACGAAAAATACACATTAATATACCATTTTTCTTTTATGCTGTATTGTTATCTGATTTTTGTGGCTAATTGTTTGTAATAGTTTAAGCGTAGTTCCATAGATTTAAGTTGGCAGTTGACATTATAACATATTGACTGTTACACCTGTTGCTATTTTTTAAATGTACTGATTCCCGTCATACTTATCGTAGGTAGTGGAATTTGATATTTGACTATAAATAAGCCTTTGATTTGAAAAAGTACCTTCTGCCATAGCACGTGGGAATCGGAATACCGTTAATTGATTGCTAACAGTTTTAACATTGCTTCATAGTTTCATGTGCGTACATTGAAAAACATAATTTTGTCCATTTTTTCAATTAAAGCCTACTGTGTGACATTATGCTGACGAGAAATTTCGATCCAAAACTCTTAAGTGCATCGCTTGAAATAAACTCCGCATTCTTATTTGTCAGAAAATAAATGAATACGAATAAGTTCAACCGATTCGGCCGTGATGTGATGGAAGTTCTACATGTTCAAATAAAAGTTATTTTCCCCTTTCCACAATCATTTAATT
Organism: Ischnura elegans; assembly: GCF_921293095.1. Taxonomy (NCBI): domain Eukaryota; kingdom Metazoa; phylum Arthropoda; class Insecta; order Odonata; family Coenagrionidae; genus Ischnura; species Ischnura elegans. The sequence goes on along the minus strand of NC_060255.1, from coordinate 62,129,137 downwards.
AAAATGTGTATTCATTTACAATTAATGTTTATCACTGTCAAAATTTGCTAATACATTGCATTTTTATAGTTAATAGGATCCCTATTTGATTGTAAAACAGGATTATTGCTCTGAAATCGGAATAATTTCATCAGATCTTTGCTTTCGTACCCTTTGGGAGCGGCTTGTTTAGCATGGGTATAAGGTATGCCGCTCGTCCCACGCGCTGCTGTTTTGCTAATGCCCGTGGTCCTTCCCCATTAACCCACCCTGAGCTAGTCCGTTGCCCAGCTTGACCGACTTAATGAACCGTCCTTCCGCGCCATATGGCCTAGACCTTATTGATAATCCGGTTTCTCGGCCTTTATAGAGATTGTTGCGTTATGGCCTGGTCTTTAGCAGAGTGAATGCCAGACCATTGAAGGGACAGCCCGTAACGTGGGATGGGCCGTACGAAATGGGGTTGTGTAAAGGGTTTTTGTGCTACGAAGGAAGGAGGGACCTGTGTGCGGCCTCATTGCATTCATCATCGTTGCCGTCACATCAAATAAATCTTCCAGCCCTCTTGGCTAGACATGTCTTCAGCGCCTCCCTTTAGCGGGGGTTGTAACCGGGTTCTGCATGGCTATACTACATTGCCTTGTTTATTTCAACAAGATGATGTTCCCCTTGAAAGGAAGGTCTTTTAATAATGGAATAAATATATTGATTAATTTGTCTATTCCACGTAGAATTAATCAACCACGTTTTAACCTCCTCTTTTAGTTATCAAGAGGATTTAGTGTCGGTAGCGCCGAATGAAAGACTTCATGATTCCACAGAGATGTTTCCTCTGCCTATACCTAGCACTAAACTGCCGATAATGAGAGGCAACTTATATAGTCGCATGCAATAATCCTCTCGAAAGCCACGCAATAGAATTTTAGAGAACAATCTAGCAGTTTCATGTTAGATCCGAAAAAATATTTTGTGACACCCGGACTCGAACGCGGGCCGCTCGCATGGGAGGCGAAAGTGCACCATTGGAGACGAGGCAGTTGTGGTGCTGTATCGCCACAAGTATATTCCTCTTAATTCTACTCCTCTACCAATTCACCTGACTAGGTTGTTCCATATAAAGCATACATTTATGGGATTGACAAAAATTTCAATATACATTTATTCACTTAATCATAAGAAGGTCCACTTTTTTGGAGCACAAAAATTGAATTTTCCATAATTTCTAAATTTGATCTCCTTATTATACTTTTCTCAGTGGCAAAATGTTATTTAAAATTGCTGAAAATCTTATCGGAATATTTCACATTTATTTATAAAGCATACGTTTGTGCTTTAGGTTATGCTGGACCTAAGTGAATTAATAATTTTAATGAGAATAGGAATAGAGCGTTGAAATAAAACACTCGCACAGGTAACTCTGTGCTCTTTAAAAATGATTAAATTACAATGTTGTCTCGTTATCATACAAATTCTGAGCTATTACAAAATACATTCAGCTATGAATGTCAAAATACGTTGTCCAAATGACAGTCACCATGATCCCCGTATTATTTATAAGAAGCTTTTAATGTAAGTGGGCATTTGAAAGGCCTCGCTAAGAGAATTTGAATTTTGCTTAGACAATGGATGCTTTTTTCCAGTGCGTTAGATTATCCTAATTGTTTTTGCAAGAAAAGAATGGAACATCTTTTTCATAAAACTATCAAAATAGGCTGTAGGATCAGATGTCGTTCTTGGTGATTTATTTGGATGATTTCTTACCTATAGATAAATTATATCTGTATACGAATAGAATCCATCAGATACACACTAAATTGATTGGAAACTAGAATAATTCACCTAATAAAAATATGTCTTCTATATTGATTTCACTTCCGTCCACTAAAGGTCAAATCATTGTTATACACGCATTAAAATAGTTTATAAATATTACATTACTTTGTAATATGAAATTCAGCAACTTCCCCTAAGGATCGTCTGAAACGATTTCTTACTTAGAAGCGTAAAAGATACTGTGGTTAGACCATCTTAACCCTCCTGGTACCCTTGGTTTTCCTTGGTAGTCCTTTCGGAATCATAATTAAGGCTGCCTTTCTTCGCAAAAAATCGACCTTGCCTTGGCGCAGTAAACCCTTATTCTGACTCCTTTTGATCCTTAATTTGCTAAAGCTTTGCGACCAAGGTCGTCCCTTTCTGCTGTCTCTACCTTTTTCTCCGCGAAGTTTCAGTTCCTCCGTCCTATTCAGTGAGTCTACGAGAAGATGTTGCCTCCATCTATTCTGAATCCTTGGTGAGTACACCAGCAAAAACTAGAAGGGAATAATGGAATGTCACCGGTCTCAGAACCAATTAAGCTCCGAAGCCGCAAGTTAGGGAACGCATACATTATCCTCTTAAGGTATTATGCGGTATGGTTTCCCAGAACGTGATGTTTAGTAACGAGAAGTTGGTGAAGGAGTTTTGCATAGGATACACAAAACTTAAGATCATTGCATCTTTAATTTCTCTCGGGCTTCAGACATTTAACCCTATGACTTCAAAGTGAGAGAAGTTGCTGTCATAATGTTTAAGGATCGGTATTGGCAATGAAAATGATTTAAGTCCACTCTTCGCGCTGGTGAAAAGTAAATAATCGGTTTACAACTTTTTTTTTTGCTTGAATAAAAATGTTTAAAATACTAACGTCATCAAACGCGAACTACATCTTCGGGTTTTAGTTGTTCTAGTTGTTACTGTTATTCCGCTCGAAAAGTCGTCATTTTGAAATACTCTAAGTAATACTGTAGGCACTTATCTGCTGTCCCCTGAATCATAAATATAAAGTTCTTAACTTCACCTTCTGAGCTAGGGTACTGTCTCATGGGAATATTTTATGCAAACTTGTTAATTATTTGTTCATGGTCATTGATAGGTAGACATTGTTATGGTGGGCATTTGAGAAGGTAAGATTAAGGTGCATTTGATCTTGAAACTTGTCATTCACCGCAATACTTGGAGAATGTTCTGACAGAAGAAGGCACTCTGCATGATGCACGTTAAAATATTGGGTAATAGTCTTCTATTGTGCCGGGAGACTCTTTTGAGTTACTTGAAATTGCTCCTTTGGAAAGGCCTGATCTTCCGTTCAACTAGCATATTCGCCGAGTTTTTCGCAACTAGTCTTCGAATGAGTTATCGTCATGACTTCACTAAGTCTACGTCAAACACAGTCTGTCTCTTTTATGAAGGTGACTTATATACGAATCGAAAGATGGCTTTGACGCACAATATGAAACTGAGCTGACGCTCTACGGTCAATGGGACATACTCGCAAAATATTTTCAAAAGGCGATCGGTGTTGCAAGAGAAAATTGAGTAGACAGACCGCCAGCTTAAGTATTAAGCCAACGAAGCGTGTTTTTATAACGTTAGGTATCATTTATTAATTGAATTATTCCAATATGCCCTCATCAATAATACTCTGCATCACAAATCTCAGCAAAGAAATCGTGAAAAAAAATATTTAACCTCATTCAACAATTTTTCAGGTGCAGCGGCAGATTATTGCTCCGCAACAAATACATTCTTTTCTGCATGGATTTAGGAGCAAGTGAGATTTTTAAGTGGGCATGATCTTCCGCGATCTTTTCTGCATTCGAGAAAGCAGTACTGCTAGGGCATCAAATGGGTAACTTTGGAACGTATTTCCCAATATTAGGTAAGAGGTTCTTGAGGTGCTACGATACCTTTGAGTTAATTAAAATTATGCTTCACGATTGGACTTTCTTTTGTTCTACGAACTCACTCGTCGTGTCTTTGGTAGCTGATCTTCGAAAGAGGGATGGAATTAATTTCACCAGAGCAGATCACAGTCCAGCTCCTTCTGATAAAACGCCTTAAATATGGATGGCAGAACGGATTTTTTTGGTCGGAATACGAAATTCAACGGGCGCTGTAAGGTCAAATAAATCAAAATATTCGCTGATAATACTCTATAAGTGACGGCATGTCCTGAGATGGTTTACTTGGGAGAATTCCGGTACATAAAATTTAACAGTTATTTTGATATATTTAGAATATATTCAGCAAACATTCGTTATTAATCACCTGAATAAAAAATATGATATATTTTGGTCAATACCTGCCCTGAGATTCTCTATCTTGGACTATCATATGCAAACTAATTTTTTTGCCATTCCTAAATAAATTTTAGTGCGGAAATACAAGCGAGTAAGATATTATAATATATTTTAAAATTTGTCTTTTTTTAGGAATAATGAGGTATGTTAGAATATTTGTTGATTGACCTGTGTAGTGTCGGATGATTCTGTTGATTTACTTGAAATATTTCCTTTTAGAGGGCCTTACTTTCGTTACAACCAGCATACTTACCGTAGTCTTCGGAGTTTCTCTTCGGGAAAGGAATTTTCATACTTCAAAAATCTACCCGGAGCACGGCATGTCTACATTTGGACAGGCGACTTGTACCCGAGTTACCAAATACCCGTGAAAAATTGGAATGGCGCCGGAATGTATAATACTCGAAATGATCCTCGCGTATATTATCAATGAACCCGCAAATATTGGAGATATTTTAGTTTAAAGGAAGCCAAATTAAATATGAACAAACGTTTTCTAGCTTATCACAAATTATGATATATTTAGGATCCAATAAGTATACCCTTGTCATCAATTGCTTGCTTAATAGATATGAGTATTTCTACCTCACGACCGGAACAGAGCTGATTTACCTTGAAAATATGCTAAGAAATCTTATTCACTATTTTTCATTCTGAATGGCAGTTGGGGTCATGAAAAATACGAATATGTTTTTTCAGTGGTTGCATCAGTGTTAAAATTTTTAATGTCCCCTCCATTGTGAACGGTGTTTTGACATTAGTATTTGACAACATTTGGACGATAAAATACTCATGTCAGTACATAACGCATTTTAGAGCGTTTGTCAAGAGAAGCTTCTGTGACCAAATGACCCTTTAAAATTTTTTAAATAGTCCAGTATGTTTAGCTTTTCGTCTGTTCGAGTAACCTACTCGCCGTATTTTTCTCCGCTTCTCTTCGAAAAAATCGGTCGTCAAAACTTGACAGAAGCGCTCCTTTTATGTGAGTACTCCCTATTCGAAACTGTGAATGGATTTGTTGGACAATATGAAATTGGGCAGGCGCCGGAAGGCAAAGAAATAGCTGAATTTTCTCCACGAATTTTTCAAAGTGAACGGAGCCGGGGTCTTTTTAGCGCGATCTTATCTCCTGCACGCGGTAGCATGGCGATGCATCCATATTCTTGAACAGGCCAAGAACGCGGGAGCACAAAATTGCATTCGATACGTTTCGGACGTCTTTTCGCGCGGCCCTATTTTTTCCGAGGAGCAGCAAAAAGGGTTATGTCCATTGGGGCCGGGAATGTCACGAAAATTGCCACTCCGTATTGCCACGCGAAGCGGTCCCGCGAAATGGTCTTAACTGCTCAATTGCCCTCTCTCGAACGAAATTGAGCCGGAGAGATGCGAATGATGCAATCATACTTTGAAAAAAAAAAGTTTTTTTTTTTTTGGGTTAACGTTTCGCCGCGAACGTTGTCCCTCCCCCAAGTTTAGGCCTTCGACACCGTGTATGCGACACCGCATCGAGTTGATCCCATTTCGCGTGTTGCCCTAAATGTTAGCCATTATCGTTTGATAAAAACCTCACGCGCGATAATGGCGATGCTCAATAAATTCATGAAGTTCCTCACTTTTTACCTATTTATGAGGACTGAAATATTCATTTTTAGTCTGTACATTTATTGAGTGAAGCACTAAAAGAAGAGTGTTTGTTCTTTGTGATGAAATCAGAATGACCGCGTCGAAGGCACTTTGTCAAAAGCCCTGCTGTTGAGTCCATTTACTCCTTCCAACCATCCTGTTTATATATACAGCGAATTGTTTAGGCCCATATTTTAACATTAGCGGAATAAAACGTTATTCGTGTGAAAAAGGAAACTTTAATCTACCAATTCTAAAATAGAACATGGGAAATTTAGATTCAATTATAAAAATTCCAATTGATGATTTGATATTTTACTATTTATATGTAATTCATAAATACTAAACAAGTACTTTATTTTGATTTATTAAATACTTTCATAATAATTTGCAATCGTGAAATTCATTATTTAATTATGATTCACAAAAAATGCATAAAACTCATTTCTTTCTGGATCTGGCTTGTTTAAGTAAGGAAATATATATTCGAATTTTGAATTTTGCAATGGCTTCCGCGGATATTTATTGACCCTATTTTTCTCTAGGTTTTGGCGTCTTGTACACATTTTGCCTATCTTCCACCTCGCGTTGTCTGGTCCTGATTATAATGTCCTTTTACTCAAATTATGTCAGTTAGTAAGTCATTGGATGGCCGGGAATTTGAATTACACTGATGGAAGGGCCGTTTCTCTGTTGAAGCTATCAAATATCCATACTATCTACCTATTAGTTTTCTGAGTTTCTAGGTTTACTCTACTTTATACTCTCTATACTCTCTAGTTGCCTTTTTAGTTTAGTGCTTTGTATTACTAAATATTTTCAGCGCCACATTTCAATACTAAGGATAACAGGAAGAAAAATTGTGTGGAGATAGAATAAGGCATCATTTTCTTCCATGGCTTGAATAAAGATTACCAATTCCATTCCGGACCGATTTCGATAAAATTTCTCCTTTTTGCTTCGAATACGTTAGCTTCTCCCCCATCGATTCACGCGGGGAAACCCGATAGGATTAGAAGCAAAAAAGTAACAGGGACTTCCGAACGGTTATTAGTTACATTTGCGCCGACTATGTTATTTTTCTCGATGACTCGCCGAAAAGTTGGTAAGGGTCGTTTTGGAATGAAGATGAGTGAAGCGGTTTTACGGAAGGTTCGAGTTTGAGGATGGGAATGGTGAGGAAAGACTTTAGGGAAGGATAAATTCCTGAAGAGGGATTGAAATATTGATAGTGGACGTGGTTAAGTAGGCTGGGAGTTCGCAGGGATGGATCTGACGGCTCAATTTATTATGTCCTTCCATCGAAGGAATCGAAGGGAGTATTGATTCGGGCTCTACGGCCAAATCACCGATACGTCGAAATCATCCTGAATTTCGTTACTGCGCTCACTGACTGATTCAACCCGAAAGTCTGTTGGAAGTTATGAGGGTAGAGCTCACCATGGACTAAGCAACAGGCGTGGAAAATTCAGGGTGTTTCAGGAGGAATATGCAATACTTCAAAAGGAGGTAAGGGAGACAATTTTAAACATTTTTGTCCTTAAAAATGGGGTCGCAAACCCTTAGTAGCAGAGCTGTGCCAATGGTAGCGTTTTGATGCACTTTACTGTAACATAAAAAAAAAAAACGGTTTCCCTTGCTGATTCAGCCTCTTCCATATTTTATTTGATGCTCAGGATTTTTAAGGGCATTAAACAATTAAGTATGGACTCCAATGTGCAATTATAATTTTCTGAAACGAATAATCTCAAAATGGGCGAGATTGCGCTATCGTATTCGCTTTTGTGCGAATGAGCATATCTAGGATAAATTGACCGTGCAGTTTTCCCCGAATCATTTATCAGAATATAAATACGAATTGCGCTATTGCGATATCGACAGGATTCTCTCTGATAGCTCTCGTTAAATTAAGTTCTAGGATGATGACTTTCAAATGCATCGAAAAACATTTTGCGTTGCCGTAGCTCAGTAACTAATCAGCTGCGACCACCATGTTTATGGACAAAATATGCTTAAATTGTCTCTCCTATCACCTCCGGAAGTATTGCAGATATCCTCTTGAAACATTCTGTATACACATCTATTGTGGGAGGGGCAGTTTTTCTCCCAATGCCGAGCTGTAATTTCAGGAGTCCCTTCCCTGAGGATTTCCGAAGGCTTCACCCGGGACTGAAAACTAGGACTGTCGGTCAGAATGCAAATGTTTTATTCAATGATGTACCAAGCTTTTTTTACCAATTGTCTTTATGTCACGGCTGCTCTTATCCTCGGAACATGTTATTAGTTTCTTCAGGCACGTAGAATTATGCATTGTAATTCCGAGACCAGGAGAGTCTTTACTATTAACTACCGGGATTGCCATGCATGAGAAAATAAGACGGGAAAGTGAGATTTCACAGGTACTGGTGGTGTCATTATCAAGTCTTATCAAGATTGAGCGTTAAATAACCATCCTTCTGAAATTGAAAAAAAGTTGTTACGAAAGGCATGAACACGTTAACAAATATCAAACGTGGGAATGCGTATTTTCACCCACCTTATGCCGCAAAAAATAAGGTGATGCTGCCTTTTTAAATCCTCCAAATGCCTTAAAAATTTAATAAACTCTAAAATAAATTCACAGGGCCTGTATATTAAATATTGCAATTGCCTTATTACACTCTCTCCAAAGATTATGATCGTATGACTCGTAGGCAGTTTGATAGACTCGGGATTAGCATATTTTGAATAATTATTTCACTGCTGCATTTGTGCTCAAAATCACAATCAGTTTTCTCATGCACGTAAAAATTACGTTTAACTGATGCCTAGAATTACTAATTGTTTCAACTCAAAGCTTGTTTGGATGAGCTAAGGTAGATCTCAATCCCGATAAGTACCCCGAAGGCGTGTTGGATAACGGTTAGCCATGGGTTTTATGGGGGCTCCATGCCTGGGCGGAAAAGATTACTGCAGACAATTTCGTACTTGAATTTCGTTATTTACCTTACCTATGATGTAATTAAACATTTATGCATGTTTTTAAGATGCAATGAATTTGATCTGTGAATTTCAGAGTGTTCATTTAAGCGCTGACATTGAATTAAAGAAGAAAAGGAATTTCTCAAATGGCCGTATAATTTTAATAATGGCCGTATAAATTTAATTATACGGCCATTTAAGAAATTCCTTTTCTCCTTTAATTCATTGAGGCCGTAGAAGCTCAATCCCCATTTTTTCCACCCGCTGACATTGAGTTAAGCTTGGCTAAAAACTAATGTTATTCCCACTTTTTCAGAAATCCTTCGCGATACTTCGACCAAAAGAAGGAAGGTAAAGTAATATCAACAAAAATTCTTCCGAATATATTGATATTTTTCACAGATGTTTCACCCGGCGTTATCGACGAAACTCAAAATATGCGCTAGTGCATTGTATATTTAAATAGACTTCTCATACAAAAATGAAAGACTAATAGGTTAGAGAAAGTCCTTCTAAAATTATCCAGTTTCCGTTTAGGTAATTTACCATTAAATGCGTGATATATTCCTTTATTAGTTAAAGATTCATATTAATCATTTCAGTATGCATTTTAATGGTAACGTAGAGAACCCGGAAACTGTTTTGGTCTATAAAAACTCAAAGTCGTTTATTACATTGGGTATTTTTTCTGCTTAGCCATCTGAAATTGAAATATAATTTTTTTTGCAAATTTCAATCACTATGGTGACTTGGATGAATTTTAGATAACATAAGTGTGAAGGAAGAGAAGGTGGGAAGAATTTGGGAGGAGAAGAGATTAATATATAGTGTAAAAAAGAACCAAAACATTTCTCAGCACAAATAGTTTTATGTTGGCACAAATGGAATCTGCTTCTTGCGATAGATAGTAATTTCGGCTAAAGTAACTAATAATTTCAGGCTAAACAATGAGAAACCTTTCCACCATGCAAATTAAAATAATAATACTTTATTAGATTCACTTGCTTATTCAAATAGGAATGACTCGGGTTTCATAAGAAAGTAAATACATGAGAGTTAGAGGCTAGACTGTAGCTAGACCGTGGCGCTTTTCGAAGGCAATATTGCAAAAGCCATACAGGTGAGTCCATTGACTCATGCCAACCAGCCAGTTTACATTTACAGTAAATTTTATTGGCGCAATGGTGGTCTAAAATTATATTTGTATGGAAAATAGTCTTATTTTAATAATTTTGGTACTGAAAATAAAATATTAGAACACAATTATTAAATTGTAGAGTTTTAACGAAGTGAGATATTAGAATAAAGTGGGAAAAGGAGGAATGCAAGAATGAGGAAGTGAGGATAGAGGCTAGATTTTTGCTGGATCGTGGTGGTTTACGTGGTGGAGCAAAAAAAATTGATGACTTAATTTCTCATCTCTAAAGCCAAGAGTAACGGCGCTGGTGTCGAAGGAGAGAAAGGAAAGAGTAGGGGTAAGGTTAGAGGGGCTTCACTTACCCCTTATGGAGGAATGTAGAGAGGGATAGATACATATATATGGTTCTTCTCTCTTTTTTTATATTTTTACATCGTCATCACGAGGGATACGCGTCGGAGGCAAAAAGCCTTGGATTTCGGGAAGGGAGAGGAAGGTTTTTTTTAAGGGGAGAGTGTGCGACGCCCTCGTCAGCACGCTGCAGAATCCGGGGTATCAGTCATAATTTCCGGGACCATTTATGATTGGAGAATGGGGCCGGGGAGGGGAAGGAAAGGTAGTTGCGAGGAAGGCCGCGGGAGGGCTCAGGGGTCGTTCGGTCCGTGTGTGCTCGATCTGCGCCCTTGTGTCAGTGTGTGAGTCCGTGATTATGCCCTTTTGAGGCGGAAGGTAGTTACCGGGAGAGAAAAATATAGGAATTCACTTAATCTTCATTAATGTTCTGTTCTGGGTGGAGGAGGGAGCCATCCCTGAAGGAAATTTTTCACCTCATGAAAGGGAATCGTAATGAATTGGCTGTTTTCCTAAGCCACGGACATTCGTCATTCGTGCCACATCCCCTTGTTTTATTTCCTTGCCTCTTCGGGAGGATTCGGGGGATTCTGTGGGGAAAATAGATTCCCATTCCTTTGTTTCCATCGCTCCGCATCATTTGATGTGCGCCTTTCATAGCGGAAGAAATGAAAGTCATCGCTCTCTGTGCTAGACGTTAAAATCATGCAATGTAAGGAATCCATTGCTGAAACTCTTCAGGAAGGAATGAGGAGTAGCTTAAAAATTTGCTTTTGAGATTATTTCTATATTACTTCATAAAAAAATGTGGTGACTAACCGCATAAATTTTACGAATATTGAAAGAAAATGGTATGAAATTATGTTTTTATTGCAATTATTGTTATTATTAAAAAAATTATTTTTACGTACCATATTAAGTAAAAAATTACCCACATCATAGTTTTATATTTGGAAAAGTTCTATAATAATTTGCGTTTGATAAAAGTTACACTCAGACGTAAAATTTCTACAGACTGGAATAAAATATGGCTTTTAAAATTGCTTTTGAGACGGCCATGTTATTTTATCCTAAGAGTGGTGACTACCCATAGAAATTCGAAAGATACTGACAGAAAATTGGTGTCAAATTTTGATATGTTATAATTATCGTTGATGTTAAAAAATAATGTTTGTTAAAGTGGCATCTCAAGTCTACAATTACCCATTGCTACATCTATATGTTTGGTAATGTGCTTTCATAGTTTCGGTAGCGTTTGATTAAGGTTAAATATTGTCGAGGTAATTACTAAGACAAAACCTTTGCTTAGCTGTTGTACTCACCAAACAGTTAATTAAGTTCTAGGGGAAATTCCGCATTGAGACAATAACACACCTTGAAAATGGAAAACAAGTTGTTTTCCCAAACTTCAATTTGGCTCCATTAGTGTGGTCCAGAACCCAAGAAATAAAGTATTACAGTAATCATGAAAGGATTTTTGTCCTTTTATGAGCGTTTAATTTGAATACGATTACGCGTAACACTTGAAGTTCTCGTGATAGGATAACTATTGCCCTAATTTTTGGAAAAGGATGGGTTGTTTTAGTTTATCAGTCGAATTATTCAAAATATATGCAAAACTGTATAAATAATTAAGAAGGTCGAGAAATTTTCGTAACTGAAATAACTATGTGCTGTACTGAACTAAAGTATTTTTATCCCGATATATTTGGACAGGATTATATTTTATGCATCAGACTGGTATTACGTGCATCGATAATATAATCGTCGTATTCCCGGAAGTAAATTTTTTATGAAAAGTTAAAGCAGAGGTAGCAAACCTCCTAAATAGTAAAAAATACGCTTCATAGATCTAACAGCATGGTGGAAGAAATGAAAGTCATCGCTGTATTGCTAAATGTTCAAGTCGTGGAATGTAGGGATCAAATGGTGAATTTATGTGGAAAGGAAGGACGGATAGCTTTTACAATTTCGTATATAGTGAGTCTTATGCTTCAAAAGAACGAAATTGAAAAAAACGAATAGCCATCCCCCAAAAATGAACAAGAATTGAAAAAAAAGTGTTATAATTAATAAATTAACAGAATTTTTAATAAATTATTTTTTTACTTTTAATTTATGGTAAATTAAAAACTATGTATGTTATTCACTAATAAACTGAGTGAATCCATACCTATACGTTGATTTGGATAGGTGACAGCAGAGCTCATCCCAGGCTTTGCCACAGACGTGTGAATTCCTTGGTAGAGAGGCCAATTCCTTCAGACCACCTAATATTTTCATGATTTTGTTTTGAGGTTTCCGAAGGCTTCATCAAACAAGCCTAACAAGACGTAAGATATAAACCAGTGGCCAGGGGCGGATCCAGGACTTCTTTCTGGGGGGGGGGGGGGGGGCACAAGCACAACCGTATCCAGGATTTTGTTCTGGGGAATCACAAGGATATCTCGTAGTACAAAACGAACGCAATGATAACGGGACCGTATTAAAAATCCTGCATATTTTTTAAGGGTCTGGGGGGGTACATGCCTCCATGTCCCCCCTCTAGAGCCGTTTATGGCCGTTACCCTTTGATCAAGAGCCAATTGCTTAACTAACTAGGCTGCCGTGCTCCCCTATAAAAGTTTGATAAAGTTTAGAGAGGTTTTTATTTCATGCGTAGCTTTGGTTATATAATTCGAGAGAATGTTTTTGACTGTACCGCCAATATTTTGCTTCTTTGGGTAAACTTAGATTTTAATGAGATGAAACGGCCACTCCTAATGACATAGGAAATATTCTTCTCTGTTGTACCCAAACATATCACAGCTGTTATATATTGAAAGTTTAACGGTTTTTAGGTAAGTATTTTAAGCCATGAAATAATTAGTAAATAAATCTCTGTCTGTCCGGGCGTTGTGATATATGTCTAGAAAATGTCACTTTAAACGTGGATAAATCAGAATTTTTTATTGCTTTTTCGTCATTCATAGCCGCTTAAATCTTTCATTTGTTATCATTATCACGTCATTGGCCTCGGGAGTGAAAATCACGCACGCGTTACTTGATCAGCGTGTTTAAATGGGATTGAAGTCGGGAACTTCCTCATTTAGTACCCGTGTCAAAGAATAATATTTGATCAGCCTGTGGTGAACACAGTGGCTTTTTTATATATTTGAATAATGCAATTTAGTTTTTAACTATCGACTGCAATTTTCAGATGTAAAAATAAAAAAATACATCATCCGCTCTCTAGCAAAATTTTGATTAACCGTTGATTGAATAACCTCCCTCCCAGAATATTATTTACATTATAAAACGCACTCTTATTGGCTTGTTGCTTCGGTTTTAGAGCAGCCTCTTTGCTTACATTTCTTAGCCAAGGCTTTATTTGCATTGAGGTAAAAGTGACACAATATTTTTTAATATTATGGAATCACAGTATGCTGGTCTTATTTGAGAGTGATAGAGAGATATGATACTTTACGGGACGTAATATTAGCGTAACTTTCAAACAATGTGCCCATTAATTACAACTACCAGATTTATCATAATGGTTTTTATAGACATTAATTTAAAGCTTAAAAAGGATGTAATATCTTACTCAACGCACATTCGGAATCATATTCTTTTCCATTTTATTAAATACTAATTAACTACTTCAAGTAAATTCGTTGGTAATATCAGGGTTTATAAATGCATTACTGATATTGTTTAAAGCTTAGAAATTTCATCTAAAGGTCCTCATATCACAGAAAGCCGTCAATTCATAAATCTCACAGTATTGAAAAATTTTATATCCGCGAAATTCTGCGAAATTGTGCGCATATGGAGTCTTACCTCATTTTGCATCATTCGTAGTCACGGTTGCAGTATATTTGAATGAATGTGGCGTGTGCCTCATCTTTCACATTCTGTCCGCATTGCGGACCATCGTCTCCCTTATAGATGTTACTCCAGCTTGTGGCTCTCGTTCCCATTTACATGCGTTCATTAGTCGGCTTCCACCGAACATATATCATATAATCCCTGTTTTTATGTTAATTTCAAATTAATAATTATGAGGAACAACACGTTGTATGCCATTAAGATTGCACGTACCGGCAGTAACTAGAGCTTGACATTAAATTAACTTCGTTTTTACAGTGTGATTAAAAAATAGAATATATCCTAATAGGCAGTTGCTGTTGGGTTACCTGGATTGATTATCATGCTAAGTATCTTAAGCGTACATGGTTGAAGTGTTCCAGCATCTTTCTCAGTTATAAATGAAGCTAAATCATTAATAAACGATACTTAGAATGTTTAAAACACCGCAAACGTTATGAGACAGTAAAAATATGCAACTTTTCGTAAAAAAATGTGATAACCATTACTTTATATTAACATCAAATTTTGTAAGTCCTTGTGCATGTAAAAATTTGCTCCAGGATCCTTAATTTTTTCTAACCATTTCTAAAGCTTTATCCATATTGTAAATACTCTAGAATCTTTATTTAACTTCTTAGCTTCCATTGATATATACTGTATCAGATATCCTTATCTTTTGGTGTGAAGTAATATTGAGGTTATCTGCTTCATTTCGTTACGATTGCTGAAGATAATTTGGCGAAAAGTGTTTCTTTCTTTCAATTATAAAAACTAAAATAAGAACTTAGAAACAAAATAAATTTATTGATTAAAATATTGAAATAAAAATAGTGATTAATTAATATTTTCCCGTCAGCTCTATCCCATTAACGAGCGCCTCCCTTGCTATCACTGTTTCCTTTCTGATGTCCTTATTGCTGTATCCATCTTCTAGCGTGCTGCCCGAATAATTGAATTTCTCTAACTGCTCAAGTATAGCATAGCTATAGGCACCTTTATCTCAAGACACAAGTACCTCTCTTGCTAAAGTTTTCCAAAACCGCATAACTTGTTTTTTAAATTTGTTTTATCCCAATGCCATATTCCGCTACGCGCGGGAAGAAGGAGGCTAGAATAAAAATTAATGCCTGCCATTGATGCTGCCATTAAATATTGCTTAGCCCGTTCCGTTTTGGAGCGACCGCATGGGTAACCACTTCAAAACTAATGTTAAAAAGCCCTCGGCCAGTCGTCATCATCCTTTGTAGGTACCTATTGCTCCTCCTTGCGAGTATTGCCTGAGGATATTTGGATATCCTCATGATATCGCCGGCTTTCCCTTAGACAGCTGCTTGTGTACAAAGTTTTATCTTGCAGTGAACGCCCTCGAAAGTGCCAAAACCGTCAAAGCTTTCATTTTGGCTTATTTCGCAGTGGTAGACCTTTTTCATAAGTAAAGACGCTTGCGAGGTGATTCTTTTTATCTCCGTTTTCTTTGCTTGCTTCACGGTAGTAAAAAAATCCAGCTGAGGAGAGAAGAAGTTTTCGGTTTCCGCATCGCCCAGGGGTTGGTAGACCAGAGTGCATTCCCCCCGCAAGACATGAGGTTTAAGGAACTTGGCCCGACTGAACTCTAGAATTGTCGAAGGAGCCATTTTGGTTTTATTATTAATTAAATTCAACCTATTCAGGCGTGATATAGCGGCCGTATAACACGTGAAATTGAAATTTATTTTTACTTTCCCATGATTAAATAATGTTAGTGATACTTTTCCTTACGAGACCAGATGATGGCTCAGTGAGCCAAAACCGCAAATATGAATAATTGTACAAAAGTGCGATTAAAATTTATTTTTATCATAAATAATTGTTTATGTGAGGGTTACTTAACTTTATGAATAACGGGAGCTCTAAGATTTATATGTTTCACTAACGTGAGTACATAGCACATATTACCTTTTACTTTATCCATAGCCGCTAATAATTTTGTCGTGACTTAAATAAGAGAGACTTTGACGAACGGATAGGTAAATGTACACGAAATCGTTTTTTTTTTCTCAGAGCAGTCAATGAATTTAATGAACGCTGGGTCACGCTGAACTCGAGCTATCCAATTACGACCGACGCGCACCTATTTTTTCCTTATTTTTTTGTATTCTCTTCCAGGTAGACATCTGATGACCTATCTCCTACCGAGTAGCTCTTCACGACTTGTATGAATGCAGATATACAAATTAAGATTTCAAAATCTATGGATGCTTAGTTTTAAGGGTACTCCGTTTAGTATGAAAGAGCTATAAACGTTTAGGTACAGGAATATCGAAGTAAATGCTACGCATTGATACCTGAATGCGATTTTTTCAATAAAATTGCTTTTGAAATAAATCGATATCTTGATAAAAATGAAACAGTCTTATTTCGATAGATTTTATTTTTTAACCGACCTAGGTTTCGACGATATAAACTATCATTATCAAGGTGTATTGAATACATGTGTACAGTATGTAATATCGAAACCTCAGTCGAATAATAAATTAAATCTGTGAAAAACAACTATTTTACCTTTATCATGATATCTATCCTTGAATTCCACAAGGTATCGCCTATGACGTAAAACTTATCTTTGAAATAAAGCTATTCAGTAGTGTCAGTCTCCGAAAAGGCAGGGGTGCAAGGGAGGGCTTTTTCTCTTACCTTTTCCCTTTTACCGAGGACAACGACTTATGCAAATCAGGTAGGAAGCCTCTGTGAGAGAGGCTCCTTGAGAGGGATATTTGCTGGAGGCTGTCTCTCTCTCTACCTTGTGTGGGCATGAGAAATCGTCTGGGGTCTTAACGGGCCGAGTGTTCCATCCTTGAGGATGAGACCGGAAAAATCGTCTCCGCGTGATGAGCCAGCGTTATTTTCATCAAGACGGTGAGAGCGGAGAAAGCCCACGTGTTAACGGTCCTTCCCACTCTTTAGTTTTTTCTTCAACATTTTTTCATATTTCACCCCTGATTTTCTTCTCTCCTTCTCTCTCCATATATACTTAAACTCTATACACCTCTCTCTTTCCTATCACTACAAATTGTAAACAGGGGACCGGGTTGGTGTTATGGCTAGTGTTTTGGCCTCTCAGCGTGCGAGCTCGGGTTCAAATCCCAGTGGTGACAGAATTTTCAAAGACTGCCCGATCCCTTATTTTGTGTGGAGACTTTGCAAGCGCAACCCTCGTCCGTCGAATGGGACACCAAGCCGTGTCACCTTTCGTTAGGAGCAGGCTAATGCCGATACCCAGTTTCTTCCCATCCTTCCCTTCATACCTATCCCCTGTGGCGCAAATAACCTAGGCTGTTGATCGCCTCCTCAAAATACCATATTTTGTCTACAAATGATTTCTATGTTGAAAAATCAATTGCTTTCCCGGCAAATAGACCAAATGTGGCCTCCTCGGTTTTCAAACCAGGTTAGATTGCGTATTTTCTCCAACATTCTGAGGTCTGTCTAATTCTTTTTCACCAGGGAATGATTCTTGTGCCTTGAGCGTGGCCTTTATTTATACTTGTAAAGTAGCTGTGGTCTCTTCCCATTGGCTTGCGCCGATTATCGTCCCTCAATGCCTCAATAGCATTCAGCACTGGCCCCCATGTGTTGCTCAGCGTTTAACCAATGCCTTTATTGATATCTAAAAAAGCAGGCCACGGTCATGACACCAGCATCATTCCCCGATGACGAGAAACATGTCCGATCTCGAGACGTTGGAGAAAAGGAACAATGTCACCACGATAGAAACCCGAGAAAACCTCACTCAAATGCTTTAAGACATTTTCGTTCTATGAGGGGGTGAGAAGCCAAGGTATACTTGTAATGGTTTTCTAAACCAATTTCGGTAAGGAGATTAATAGAAGAAATATAAAAAAATTGGTGACCAACAAATACGAGTGAGTCTCTGTTCTGTGCTGATATCGAGTGAAAAATCAAATGCACTACTAAATATCTTGCTTATCTCGTTTTTTTTCTTTGACTAATTTAAGTCATTAAATCTGTTGGATAAATAATCTGTATACACCTTTACTTCTAGTATCCTCATATATTTTCTTTGTGTCCATCATAGGCACACTTAAAAGGTTATATTTTTGTGAGAAACCTTGAAACCCGTTTGTAGAGATGCGTTAACCAGACCTATTTTTTCGCTTTCTTAAGCTGCATATCCTCGGAAAATTTCGTGGATTGTGGAAAATTTCGTGGATATCATTGACTAGTAACGGGAATACCATATATATATTTATTCAATTTACGTTTTGTGTACCAAATTTTTATTGTACTTGTTTTTATGCAAATTCGTCCATTTTTTCCATTTCAACAATTGAAATCAGCCGTAGCACATGTATGCAAACATGTGTTCGAAACGTGTAAAATGGTGAAACTGATTTTACTTAAACCCAAGCAATAAACCATTACTTCAATGGTTCTTAACCCAAGTTTTAGCTTTTATTTCGCCTTCCAATTCAACCTGTTCTTTTCACAATTGTAAAAAAAAGTATTCTTCTATGCTCCAAGATTTGAGTATTTTTTCGGAGCTTCAAATTCACCGCCAAGGTAGGAAACATCCGTAAGATATAGTTGCACGAAATATTTTAATGCCAGTGAAGAGAGAAATGCATTGTATGGATATGACATCAAACACGATAACTTTAGTATCGGTCACTCTCTATCCTTGGGCAATTGAGAACTATGGGTTCTCCACTGACATTCCTAATCAATGAGAAGATCACAGTAGATTATAACTTGCCCTCATCGCCACACTGGTTGCTGCGCCAGATGCGCTCGGTATCGAGTCAGCTTTTGGATTTTCACCTCCCGTTTATTTTGCCATATAGGAAATTACCTGAAATACAATAGAAAAGAAAGTCATTAGCAAAAGTTTATATCTTTGAAAATTTCGAATTTTTTAGAGAAGGTTGGGATATATTTGATGTAAGGTATAAGGAAAAATATACGTAATACTTTGAGTAGCATTTATGTTTATACATGTCTTTCTTACTGATTTCATCAGTCTATGGCAATATTACTCAAATCATCAGTAATACCTCTGGAGCATGACTTCTATGTTGGATAATGTTCCTGTGATAAATTGATATTTGTTTGCATCTAGTTATATTTGTGTTGGTGTTGATAAGAGGTATAGAATTAGCAAATTCTTGCTCATAAAGATTCATTCAGGTTCTGTTAAATGTTTTGCGGTTCAGGGATGTTGCATCTACTTAGCTGATTTGGACGGTTAACTTTTTTTTGTTAATGTATGTTTTGTTTATGTTAATATTTTTCCACAAAACCACTGCCCTTCATTTAATGTATACCTACGCGCTTTTAAATGGCCAGCAGTAGTTCGTATAGATGCCCAGTGAAAGCTTATTGCCTCAGACTACGTATCGAATGCTGTCGTATCAAAATAATGTTTTACTACAAAATCGTGATAGCTACCGCCATAAATAATTTATGATTTTGTAGAAACGGTTTTTTATGACATGTCTGCTCAAGGAAATATCTCGAGGAAATATTATTTTTGGCAAAAATTAAAGAACATTTTGAAATACACGAATACGATAATATTATTCATTTAATTTCAGTCAATCACAACCCTAGCTGGATTTCTAGATGATTTTTTGTATTTCTCTCTCTCTAGGGCCTAATCAAACCTTTCTCTTATTTTAATAATTTTCAAACTACAGCCCTTTAAAAAATAATTGCGAGGCACATAATTGAAGATAATGACGCAAATTAATATTAATACATTCGCAAATCTACCGGTGACGACCAGGTTTTCTTAATGAAAAGTAACTTAAAAGGTAAGGGAAGACAAGTCATTAGCATCATTTTTATGAATAAGAAATTATGAAAGAATAACAGTTATTATGAAATTTTCTCAATCACTTATTTCATCCGTTCATGCCCGTGCAAATCAACCCTTCTATAAAACTATGACGCTTGACTTCAAGTAGGATAACCTTCATGTTTGATGGATTTTATTCTCGCAGGCTAAATTTCCACCATCAATAACTTACGATGCATTATTTGGATCTCTTTAGGTCTGTTTAATAACGCGTAGATGACCACTCCTCAGACTAATTAATCAAATACTACGATATCGAAATTCTACGTATATTTTTAAGTTGCTAAATCAAGTTTTCTACCCCAATCTATCATTCAAGTTTCTTGAGTTGGTAGAAAAGTTCATTCTGATGACATTCCAATAATATAATGAAGCCCTTTAACCAATTAAACATAAAAGAGAATGGTCTGAAATATGTGATTATAATGATTTTCAGATATTAAATTTGTTTTTTTACTATTATTTTTATACCTTACAGTCCTATAGATGTATAGGAGACCTTTCTCCTTTCCTACTCTCTACGTACCCTATTCAAAAAGTTTCCTTTTTTATCTTCAATTCCTCTAGTCCCTCGGAACATTGTTTGTGAAGCACATAATTGGAGATAGTGGCGCATTATGTTCGCAAATTTAACGGCGTGATGGCGTCTGCTCTCGCCAATGGCCGCTGCCCGTCATTCCTGTCACCTGCAGACACGGTTCATTCGCTTTCTGCTCTGCAAATTGTTTTCCGTCATCCACGCGAAAAGAATGGCAATCGCGCCGTGAAATTATCCCAGCCATGAACTCATTAACCGCCATAAACCGCCACACCATTTTGCGTCAACTCGACCCAATTCCTCCTCCGCCTTTGAAGCCCTCTGGGCGGGTCGTGAAAAAGGGTACATTGCTGAGTCACGGGTGATTAAATCGTGATCAGCATGCCTCAATGAGATTAGGTCTTGCATTAATAAAAGCATATTGCGTTTGTTTAATTATTTTGTTCTGAGGCATAGTATTGTGGAAAACTAAAGGAACTTTCTGTATTTGTTCTAAAGTGGTGTAGGTGTCTTTTGTGATGCATCCAAAGTGTTCATAAGGCCTCATTTAGTGGTAGTTAAATTAAATTACGTGAGTAAATGGATTCACGAACACAAATTTTCAACCCAAACTGCAATTGGGGCGATAGATGTGAACTTTTATGTGATGAAATTACAAATATATCTGAAATATAAAAGACTCCGATTTACATCACGTGAGTAAATGATAGTATGACGCTATTGAACGAGACAAAGTTTTCATGTTGTGCTTGCGTATAAATTCATTTTTATCAAGAAAATTCTAATGAATGAGATAAGGATATTTTGTGGCTGTGCCTTGGCTGATTAAAGATTGATCAATATACCATGGTGAGATTACCACAAAGTTGCTTTTGTTTTCTTACACTGTCCAGCGCCCCATTATAGTATTTAAATTACTCAAAAGCTAGATATCCTGTCCTTCTCAGTCGCAAAATGGATTTGGTTGCATAATTCCAAATTTTATAAAGTATCGGAGATGTTCTTCACGTCTCAAGAGAGCGAAGAGAGCGCGTACGAATGGTAAAACACAGTCTTATTGTGGTGGGGAATATTTCATTCTTCCCTGGTTTCGAAATACCATCTAATAAAGTATGAAATAATTAATTTTAATAAAAGCTTTGCGGATGCCCAAGTCAGCTATACTTATATTCGTTAAGCATTCCTTTGGTTAGATTATTCATCTGTTAGCTGGTTGTAAGTCTTAACCCAACCATATTATAACGAGATATAACCGTAGAGTTGGGAGTTCACGTTTGATAGTTTATAATGCATTGCTTATTTCCCAATGTAATTATCCATGCTTCGATTAAATTTCTAGTTTTTTTATTTCCAGGACTCATTCAGATTTTTTTTTTAAAGTTTCTCCTCCGTCTATAATACCGGTTTTTGTGTCTATGTCTCGTCCTTGTTTAGCATTCTTGGCGACCACTTGTTTGTCATGGTTATTTAAACGTAATTAGGAATTTATACGCTCCGACTCGCCTCTTTATCACTCGGTTTTCTCCGCCCACGTAGAATTACTTACTTTTTACGCATCTCCAAGTGAATTTAAAAAAAGATATTATCTTGGTATGGATCAATTTGTCATGCTATTTGACCAAACCTGGCATTATACAGTTGAACTCTTGGACTTATATTGTCTGTCAAATGGTATTTTGGATTGGTCGTAACATTCGCACATCTGAGTAACGAATGAAGTGAATTGGAGGTTAAAACTGCAATTTAATTCTTCAAAGGTACATGAATAGATAAATTAAAAGATGGTTTTATGGCCTATTAAGTAGTGGAAAGAAGAAATTGTAAAACATAAAATCAAAGAAACAGTTGAAGTCTCTACAACAGCACGATCTTGTGGAATTTATTTTATTTCAATTGTAACTGTTATTTTACACATCATTCGTGTTTAAATTCAATTACCTCAATGGTTGCGTGTTCATTATTCAGATAGAAGATACTATTACCGTCATGTTAGGAAATTTTAACTTTTTTCCTAAATTATTTTATGAAAGTTGTAGGTGCTTCTGCTTTCAATTGAGTTTATTTATTGCCTTTCCTGTCTTTCATAATTAAGCAAAGAATATTTTAGGACTCAACGTGTACTTAGCAATCTGTTCTATCCTGAAGTGCTTCTCTCCTCAATCATTAATGATGCTTTATTGCTCCAGCAGAAGGATGCTTTTAAAAGCCAACGATGAATATTTTACCACACAGCTTGGAGGCAAGCTGTAAAGGTAGGCTGCTCGCTAATTGCAGTCGTAAGTGTTCTTTTTACGTGAAAATAGTGTTTGTTTATTGGAAATGCGTCTTATAACACGTTAAATAATAAATGAAAATGAAAAAACAGTTTACATGGGTGTGTTATTCGTCCCAACCGATTACGGAATATATCACCCGTATTTAGAGTAGAAGTTTGTATGTCAGTTACCGTTTTTCGCCTTGCTTCCACTATTTGTAAGAACTTTTAAATATTTATACCACTATCATAAGCTCTACTTATTAGCGCGAAGACTTGAATTTTAAATAAAACATCTCGCCCTCTCACAAACCATTTCTTCGGATGTTTTGTGTCGACTAATTTCGTACGTGATTCTCCCCGCTTTGACCACTCACACTATCTTAGAAAGTGTTTAGACTGACGGCCGACTCCCAAGTGAAATTAAGCGTTTAGTCGGTAGAACTCTCCTTTTCATACATTCAAAGAGTTCTTCCATTGAATATATCGAGGACTTTACTTGCTCGATTTTTTTCGGCATAAAATCAATATCTGAGTTAAGCCACTGAAAGTTATCGAATTCGATGTTCCTCCATTCATTTCTTGTTTGAATTTACTGAATTATTAAAGAAAGCAGCCAGCTTTGATTTCTTGTGACTTTTCACACAAATTTATGTGCCCATTGACTAATGTCTAAAAATTCAATTTAACTTGACTAGTAAGAATGAATTTTAATGAAAAACAAATGTACTGCCGCCTCGTTTGGCTGAAGAATGATACCAGCATTGTGGCGGCCGAATACTTAAGTTTTTTGGAAGACTGTCTCAGTCGTTGCTTACATGGTCTCTGATTCATACGTAATAGTTAAAGATGTGATCTTAATTTCATTGATAACGTTCACCTAGCGATTGATTGCGACAACCAGTGACAAACGATGGAGTACCGTGTCATCAAACGGGTTATGCCGAGAGATGGCGTTACGGTAGCTAGGTGGCGGTATGACACATTAGGAGTTACAAATAAAAAAATGGCAGCCAAAGGTAGGTAATTCTTTCAAAATAGCTTGAGTATTCTTTTTTATTTAAATGGCATCATGTAAGTACGCAGTGGTAGGATGTGGTTCCTTTATTTCATCTCGGATACAAAACAATTATTGCATTTAAAAAATAATTTATTTTTAATATGCTCTTACTCGTTGTCCTATGAAGCATCATACTACCATAAGAAATAAGTGAAATGGATCAGTAAGCATTGTTGTCACTAAAATACTCAGAAATGGTTTAAAAATTGTTGACATTTTAGTATAACTTCGTTATAAAATCCTGCTTAAAATAGATTAATATCACACAACCAAATTTCACAAACCGTACCTGTTTTCAAGAAATCCAAAGGAGGAAGGAATCCAAAGTAAAATCTGAAATGAAATTATGCTTGAGGTTCAATAAAATATTTTTTTCGAAAATTTTGAAGACAATATAAAAAAATCAACTTTGGTCCGTGAAAAAGAGCATCTCAGGCCACTGTATATTTGCTGCATGAAAATTTCGCTGCAGTCAGCTCAATCAATTGGAAAAATGTTCGTTCAAAAATGTAGGTAGTCATTTCTATTCCGTGATCTAAATTTTCTATATACTCTTGATAGAAATCGTTTATGTTGGTCAAACTCTTTATTCAACAGCATTCGCTAATGCTTTTTATAAACTTAAATTCATGCTTTAAAACACAAAGCTACAGCCTTTCCTCATTTTTAATCGTATTTCTTCTTTTTTTAAGCAAAAAATGTTAGAGTTCAGAGCAATGCAGCTTTGTTCAAAGCGTTCCTATGTTTTACTTAAATATGCCGGCGAGGGAGGCTGAAATTCGACTGCTATCAATATTTTGTTCTTTTTTCCCCCTTTACCAATATCACCCCCTGGAGATTCTTCTATCGTTCGGGGCCTAAAGCTATCGCTATAATGTTCGTTCCAGTCATCCGTTGTTAGCGGCAACTCCCTATCAGCGCCGCTTCCATGGCCGTTGTTGTATTGATCGAGTCAAGTGCAGTTAGCCAGAATCTCTCGTTGAACGTGGCGCACATTTGGAAAAAAAAAGAAATTCTTGCAATGCCTGAGGGGATATCTGCGGATAAAAACCTAATTTTCTGGGTCAAGGTTCAGATAATCAGAACTTTATGGGAATTATACCTTTGAGGGGAGAATGTTTTTTTGAAATTCGTATCAAAATTTAGAGGTTAAAAAACTTAATGGGAAGAAGGGTAGCTGTTTTATTATTAGCTGAAGTATTATTTTTTCAATATTATTTATCGATGGATGTTTTGACTTACAAGGAGACTTTGCCTAACTGATGTCAAGAAAGAAGATGAAACCTTTGTTATTTGAAAGTAGACACTTAGATAGGAATACAGTTGAAGGGTTTTGTCCAAATACGCCCGGGTTTGAGAGAAAAAAGCATTTAAAAATTGAAAAATATGGTCACGTTGAATTTAATTTGAAAAATTTCGCTATTTGTTTAAAAGCGATTTGGCCGAGTGGTTGCGTACCGCGCTTCTGATGTGACAGTCCAGCGTTCGAGACTCGGTGAGAGTAAATTTTTTCCAGTCTCCCACCTCCTCCATTTTTTGTAATCAGTTTCATCGTCTTCTAATTTGTTCATTTAGGACGTTTTACGTATTTTTTTCTTGGCTGTTGTTTGAGAATAAGCCCTAAACTGACATTTTTGTCGCTAGCAAACCCTTACTTCGAATTATTATTTCCGTGCCAAGATTTATGAAAGCAGGAGTGGTAAAACTGTGGTGCTGGCTTCGAAGTGAAGGGAACTCATTTTCAAAGCAAAAGATTTTAAACATATTGTCTCCGGAGAGTTTCCCCGGTTACATAGGGAGAAAGATATAAAATCAGGGGGAACGAAACTCGACAAGGTTGAAATGATCGACCGATGGGTATACGATCACTTTGTCGAAGCCAGGAACAGCAATGAGCCACTGATAACTCGGACTTTACAAGAATATGCTCATGGGTTCCATCTTTTAAGAAGAGACACCGAATCGTGCAACGTAAATTAACAAAATACGTATCAGGGGGCGAGCAAGCTTGTGCTGAAGAAATATTGCAATCGACAATGACGTTTCAGAAGCAAACAAAAAGCCCAATCTCCAAATGTAATAGATTTCGTAATTAATACAGATCAGACCGGGTGTCCGTAGAGGTGTATATAATGAGAATGCGATCAAGAAAGGGAGAATATTGTTCAGGTTGCTCTTGGGAGCGTGATCAAAGTAATACACTCATATACAGCGCAGGAAAGCTGCTTCCTAAAGTTTTTATTGTGCTTATCAGAACCTGGAGGTGATTTTGGTCCACAAGTGAGCGAAGAAACTGGAGAGTGAGTTTTTAAATGTTTCTGTTGTGTATTCTAAATCTGGAAATCTTACGACTGGGTTGTATTTTTAAGTCAAATTAAAAAAAAATATTCTCCGGCCATGTGTTAAAAACAATACATTTTTATTGCTTATTGATTTGTGGGGGACAAAAAACTAGTGCCATTTATGATGATCTATTTATCGACGAGGAAGGAGACCGATATACAGCGTAAAAACTATACCACCGAAGTGCACATCCGTAAGCCAACCGTGCGATGTATATTTTTACAGGAAATCAAAGCAGTTTATTGCACGAAACCAGAACTGCACCTTCCTCCTTCAAGGGAAAAGAGAGATATTCTCACATGAGGATGGAATAAAAATCCATTCAATCGTGCATCATCAGTTGTCCTAACCAGCGTTCAAAGATATGCTGAGGTATGCATGATATGCCTCGAAGTTAGTTGAGAATTGAATTGTTTAAAAAAGTTAAGGGGAATATGTTTCCTTGAAGATATAAAGAAACACAATGGCGAATGCTCAGGTAGCAGTTTTATAGAAAGAGCATGGTGCTTTTCAATCAATTGCTTTTCTTGTTTTATTACAATTATCATCCAAATTACTGTAAAGAGGCGAAGTAATAAATAAATAATGAAAAATTGGAGAAGGCAGTGGCAATTGCAGATTATTCAATTTTATATATTTTTGCTGTATATTATGGAGGTATTTCCTCCAATTCATGGTCCTTTACGCGACAGAGATTTCTCGTGGGCATAAGATCTAATGAAAGCAAGAGAAAACCGAATAATATGGTGCCTCGGGAAAAAGCAAAAGAAGTGTAGGAAAATGGGAGTCTGGCGAGGCCATGAAAAAAGAAAAGGGAAGGGACGAGCCGACAAGCCAAACTAAAAACAGTACTATCATATGGACATCGACCTCAACAGGTGCAGGCCATGAACCAATTGTAAGTTGGCCGAGTAGTATATTCCAGGTAATTAAAAGTTCACATGTAACGACAATTCGTTCCCCAGCTTATGCAGCTTGTTTAAAATCTCTAGGCACCTAAATACGCGGAAATAAGGACTCTGACAATTAGAGCAGAGTAAGTTTGTGGGAGGAAAGCATACCTCGCACATTGATCGGTTAGGGAAAGAGGAGTAGGGAATAATGGTCGGCAGGGTGCCCAAAAATGGCTTTATGGAGACTTACTATTCCAACGAAAAATATAGATGGTACTTCAACCTCCTTTCCAGGTTACTATGTGTTGAAAAAACTTCGTTCTAATCGTCTAGCCCTTCAACTATTCAGGTGTTAAGGAGAAAATTTCTTTCTTCCTTTCCAAAATCCTATTATACACAAATTTTAGCCCTATAACTTTGAACTCAATATCTCCGGTAAATCGAATTCGCTTGAATAGGTTTTTGGCAACAAAATACATGCGGCAAAAGTTATTCAGCAAAATAAATTAAATTATAAGGGCATTTCCTGACGATTACCAAGGTAAAAAATAGACTACAGGAGAGCAACAACAGTCAGAAGAGCAATAGCGACGTTTAGCACTTGGAATACTCCAAATTGATCATACAGGTAGACGAGTGAAAATTGTTGTATATTCTAAATACTACAGCAACAGGAACCTGGGAGACTCTCCGGAGACAATATGTTTAAAATCTTTTGCTTTGAAAATGAGTTCCCTTCACTTCGAAGCCAGCACCACAGTTTTACCACTCCTGCTTTCATAAATCTTGGCACGGAAATAATAATTCGAAGTAAGGGTTTGCTAGCGACAAAAATGTCAGTTTAGGGCTTATTCTCAAACAACAGCCAAGAAAAAAATACGTAAAACGTCCTAAATGAACAAATTAGAAGACGATGAAACTGATTACAAAAAATGGAGGAGGTGGGAGACTGGAAAAAATTTACTCTCACCGAGTCTCGAACGCTGGACTGTCACATCAGAAGCGCGGTACGCAACCACTCGGCCAAATCGCTTTTAAACAAATAGCGAAATTTTTCAAATTAAATTCAACGTGACCATATTTTTCAATTTTTAAATGCTTTTTTCTCTCAAACCCGGGCGTATTTGGACAAAACCCTTCAACTGTATTCCTATCTAAGTGTCTACTTTCAAATAACAAAGGTTTCATCTTCTTTCTTGACATCAGTTAGGCAAAGTCTCCTTGTTAGCTTTATGGAAAGTTCGTACAAAGGGGCCACGTAGCTTACGATTTTAAAACTGCATACATTCTTTTTCAGAAATTTATGGTATAATGATGTGGATGTTACATATAGAGATACAGTATCTCATCTGTGGATTGAATTGCACACGGAGAACATCATATTCGAACCAAATTATATTGATTGGTCCTAAAGAATAATAAATTAAGCCGAAATTTTTTATTGAAAGGATACGTATAGGAAGTATTTATTTCCCCGAAAAATTATGACAAAACTCTATTGACGTTAACAACTAATGATAAGGGGGTAATAAATTTCACGTTCCTTTATTTTGCCTTTAAGAGCAAAAGGCTAAATGTATACGATTCTTGGTTACGTTGTATCTTATATTTTCCCTTCCATTTACCGTTATCTTGTTATGAATTGCAACTATCCCACTGAATTGACTGAACTACGCTTTTGTAATGTAGCAGAGTAATGTAGCACTCCGCAGAATCCTTCTGCGTATAAGTGTATCATGGGTAACCTGGGTAACCTGTATATTCCGTCACTGGGTAACCTGTGTATTCCGTCACTGGGTAACCTGTATATTCCAAATGATACCGCTAGGTTTTAACGAGCATATTTGATTTTTTCAGATATTAAACCGGGCAAAATAGTCTCTGTTGTCCGACGTTTTCCTATTTCTTTCCGTAAGGCTGAGGAAAGATGCCATTGTTCTCTATGTATATCCGTATATTTAAACCTTCATTGTCTCTTGGGTCGTTGTTGGTTGGTGGTATCTTGGTAAATCCTCGCTGCCTTTTTTACTATCACCACCCTCGCCAATGAAACACCACCGTTCAAGACCCATCCATATGGTACAAATATCAGGATAGACAGAACTGCTGCATAATAGCTCAGCCCTGAGGATGATATAAAAAGACTCCTGTGAAACGTTGGCCAACACGTACCTTTTGACCCGGTGCAATACCCGAAAAGAATTCACGCAAAGCATCCCCGGGAAAGTCTTAAGTCTTTGAAGAAGCAGAATTTAACCCAGAAAGACAAGTTCGAGTAAGAATGATGCGTACCGTCAATATAACTGCTTAGAACGTTACTTGACTATTCTGTGCTTATTTAATTGAGGTAGAAAGAAGAAGGACACAAATATAATTTTCTTTTGATTGCTATTTTTGATAATATTGCGAGGAGAAATATTTGGTTGCAGACGGTGGAAATTGCAACTTATTCTTTTTTAAGTGCGGGTGTGAACATTTCCAAAACATGGGGAAAAAATATTGCTCACGCGCTCTTTCTTTTGAAACCGTGTTCCAAATTGAGTTATCATTCGTGAATATGCTTTTGGACACTCGCGCTAATGCATGCGGGAGACAACCTCGTTCAGCGTCGCAAGGGAATAGGGACCCCCTTGTCATTGGTGTTCTTTCACTAATTAGCATTTATACTGCCGTTGTTACGTTCCCTCTGCGTTCCGCTTTGAATTTGTAATTAATACCACGAGCACTCCTTGTTGACGCTGTTTCAAACAGAAGATTCTGTCCCTGCATGTCATCCAAAATATGGCTCCCTTGGGTGCCTTTTGTGATACAAACGATATTTATTTTGTTTATTGTTTACTATAAAGTTCAATGTGGACATTTACTTCAAAGCCTTTAGAAGGAATCATCATTCGAATATCGCGGCAAAATTAATAATCATTATAAATATTTAACTAAAGATGTCTTCTATCTGATATACCTTGTAGGTATTTTATACAACTCGTTTATGTTATTGCTGGTCTTTTAAATAACTGATATCATTGAAAATTCCTTCAGAAAATAACAGTTTCCAATGCCTTTCTTAGATTTTTAGCGCATCTGTTTCCTAGCGATTAGAAGAATAATGAAGGTTGTGATATAATCAGCGTTAAATTTTTTTGGCAGGTCAAATTAATGACTGATCATCATTTAGGTTATTTTGTAGGTTGATAAATTATTAATACATCATAAGATGAAGATATTACGAAAAGAAACATCGTCTTTTTGGATAAGTCTTGAATCTGAATCCATCTCATTAGCTACCATCACTCCCTCATATAGTTTGTGATTCATTGCAATTACAGTTTTAGATATTTATAGGTATAGATATCACCATGAAATTAGCAGAAAGAGAATGGATTTTACGTTTAGTGTGGGTAAGTTAGCTGTTTCGATTCGTTTTCCTCTCCACCCGAATTTGTATTTAGATATATAAATATTTTCCATTTGATTCAAATTCGCGAATATTTTGGCATTTTATATTTCCGGGGTTTTCCAGTGTTTTAGTGCTATAAAACGCACAAAAACAATGATATCCCACCTAGGAAACGAAGCCAAAAATATTTCAGGTAGACGTTTCAATCTATGAGTATTAACCCTTGATACGTAGCGTCGGATCACTGCGACCCGACTAGATTTTCTTAGATAATTTTTAAATAAAATAATGTCATTCGAAATGGGAAATTTTTTGTTATTATTTCCCGTCTATTATTTCTTGTAGTATCGCTGAGTAAAGTTGATTTTCAAACTATTGCTTTGATCCGTTGCAACCGATGTTTTGCCCTGACGCGACTGTGGGCGAGTCATATTTTTTCCGACTCTGACCCGACGCATTATTCTTTTTTAATCTTATATTTGTCAGTTATATATAGCAGGCTAATTTCTTCTAATGTTGTAAAGCTCAACACATTTCCCGTTACTTTTTATAAAATTCATGTTTCTATAAACCATCTCTGCTTAAATATTGATACCGTTTTCTATTCATCGGCCATAGTTTATGTAATGTCTATTGTGTATTTAACCGCAAATTTAACAATAGAAATATGTAAACCTTGTTCGAACAACTTACTCAGTGAGTAGCAATAAAATAACACCAATGTATTGACAAAAAGTGCTGTCAATCGTAATAAACTCAACTCGCGTCACAATGACCCGACGCGATTAGTAACGTAAGTTTTGAGGTGTGACCATATTCATTATGTACTTGCGAAGGTGAATGCATCGTGAAACGTCTTAAGGCATTCACTTCTAACTTTGCATACTTTTTTACTAATTTTATTCTTCCTGTTCTTCTTCTTTCATGCAAGAGCTTTTCATCAGCATTGGCCTCCTTTAATACCATTCTCTATTCCTCTCTCCAAATGAACTTCTCAATCCCCTTACCTTATAAACAGCCGTATCTTGCCATTTTAAGCATGGATATCGTCTTTTTTATTCATTAAATAACGTTCCCTCTGTAACTCTTTTGGCCACTATATCCCCCGGCATTTCGATCAAATGTCCCATCCATCCGCGTCTCTGTGACTTGACAAATCTTACAATGCGTAGGTCTGCTATGAGGTCGCTCTTCAAGTTCTTCATTGCATGGTCTTTGAAAAACTCTGGAAAAGTTTTTGAATGCGTCCAAAAAATTTTCTAAGGATCCTTCTCCCAAAATATTTTATAATTTAATAATTTGCCACAATTCTTCCGATGAAATTTATCTGGGAGGTGGATACATTTGTGTGCCACGATAAATGTAACTGCTCACATATAGTGTTTTCTCTTACCATATTCTTGTAAGTGGTGAATTAAAACCTTCTTTATTAGAATTTAACGACTCTAATTAAGTAGGTTTTCTGGAACGTCACTTTAACTTTTGCCACGTAGAGTTTTATTTGCCAGGAATATCCCTGCCTTTGCCATACTTAATTATTTCATTTAACAGCTTATGACCTTTCCATCCTGCTACTAGTCCAAAAAAATAGCAGGTTTTCATAAAATATATAAATTTTTGTATGTTTGATACACTTTCTACGCCATGTAAAAATAGTTTCTAAGAAATAATTTAATACCATGGCAATGGCCGGTGTTATTCAGGGGCTTCAACGGTTAGTCAAAACTCACTCCAACCAGCCAGTTCACTAAAGCATATTTCAAAGGAGCATGTGTATCGTTGTCAGTGTAATGTGATGTTTGTGTGAAAAATAAACTTGGCACTAATTAATTTTTGCTTCAAGTTTTGCGAAAAATTCAATTATAAGTATATGTTTTTTATACTCGGTTTATGTCAAGTAAAGTCATTGATAAAGGGACTGAAAGGATTTTAAAAACGTAACTTTCTTAATAAATTACCTGAATCACTCAAAATATGGGATAACTTTTCCCATCATATGTAACCAGTTCTTTCTCTCTCAGTGCTATTTTCTCCAACTATTACCGTTATAAACGGGAAGCAAATATACCGGACGAGATTTTCCTCTGATAACGTGTTCTTCATTTCACCCACAAGTTTCATAAAAGTTTGCCTCCTGCGCCTCAAATGCATGAGCTTATAGTCACGGCTTACTTTCAGGATAAAATTGCCCTGCCAACCTTTTCTTTGAATTTTTTTCTTCAGACGTCTCTTACAAGCATGACTTACGAATTGCGATGGCCGACAGATAGTATCCCAGGTGCCATCTAAAAAAAGTTTTTTCCTCGGTGCCTTAAAAAGTAATCCTAGGAAAAGTCTTGGCGAAGTCGAAGATTTTTCGCTGTCGGGGTGTGTTTACGGAAGCAATTAAAAAGTTTTCCACTAGCCTTTCCTAGATCGAACTCCCGACAAGGGCTCTCTTTGTGTACTTCGCCGTGGACTTATTTTTTTTTCAACACGGACGACAGCCTCATTTTACAGCGCACTTTCCCGAAGTCAAGAGTGCTGGCATTGATTTATCATTCGTGGTGGTCGGCGATCGTGGAATAATCGCCTAATGTAAACGTTTTATGCCGCCGGTACGCAGCGATTAAATCTTCCTTTGCAGCCGTTGTGAGCACAGCGCGAGTCTTTTGTGGCGGAATGTGTGTAACATCAGAGATTGCTTTTGTGCTGTTTATTCATCGCGAACCTTAATCTGATTCGTGAGTTGATTCTAATCGTTGACTGTTTACTACCCTCCGAGAATTTGCTTGGTTCAGGTGATTTGAGTTTAAAGAATGATCAAATGTTGATTAAGAACATTTTAAGTCACCTCATTGGATTTTTAAAACATTTTTTGACCCCATGTCCTTAATCTGTCGATAATTACATGACTAGATTGTTACATTTGATATTCATAGGTAACTGGAGCCATTGGTTTTGCCAGAAGTGCTTTGAATCCATCGGGATAAATTAAAATTAGTATTTTACTATACTTGCCCATGCTATACCCACGGCATATTTCACTTAGAATGTATTCGATGTATTTCATATAAATATTGCGGAACTCAATATATTTTTGCCCATAAAAGCAATGTAAAAATGCTTGCCAGAGAATGATACGCATAAGGCGTCATTTTTTATGGAAAAAATAAATTACCTCCATGGGGTGTAATCTTGTGTGCTTTATGAGTTTCCAGTACCTTAGAGACTACTCAATAAGATCTCATAGCTACGCGGTCTGTATAGGGAGAATTTACGACACTTTTTTGTGACTTTTTTTTTAAACCGCCGATGCCATAAATTGCCGATATTACATTGAAAAAAAAAAACAACCACTACTTTTATCGTTATAAAACAATGCCACTTTGGTCTTTTTTCGTGGGAGTACTACTATATAACTTATTTCAGCTAGAACTACAAATTTGAGCTTTAATTTTTGCCTCATCTATGACTAATGATTTTGGTCACGCCTAAGATAAAAATATGAAAATCGTGAATATGATTGTATGATAATCACATGCCTGTTGCTTAGCATGGGTTTAGCTCTACCCTCATCAAGGCATACCAGCCCCAGAGTTAAATCATTGAGTTAGAGTGTGGAATGTGTGCGTAGGCCTCTTAATGAGGTAACGAATCAAATGAATTTGGTGGGAATGGTTCCCTGATGGGGTTAACCTTATAGAGTTAGTCTTCCAACCAATTGAGATTGCTGATTCGCCAATAATAAAATTGCTAGGTTAAGCTTTAAAATGCTTTCAAAATTTTGATATAGCCGAGACTCGAATACTGCGCACTAGTTTAGATTGCTTGAACAATTGAGAGTAGATGGTAGATATCTTGAAGAGCGTCACAGAAGACATCATTTTAGAACAACCCGAGCCCGACGGAAGCAACGAATTACGAGAATATTTGTTTTTGGACGGATGGGTACTCTTTTTCGACGGGGGAATAAAGGACTTTCATACATGCTAGGCGTATTTTCATCAGGGCATATCCTTTTCATTTTTAACGGATGGTATCGTATCATCCCCGCCCCCGGCCTGTTAAGGCGACCTGCAGGGTAGTATGTACATGTAGACATGACTAAATCGGTACAAAATAGTGTAACCGTTACGGTTAGTTTTAATAAGTTCCAGATTTATTTAGGCGTGTAGGGGTATCACGGAAAGGGTTGAAGTGGGATTATTCTTGTATTTAGTGTGTTAATCTGTGACAGTGGGACCGATACGATCAATAGAAATTAGTGGTTATGCATCCTTGAAAAGGGTAATTAACAGAGGTCAGAGCCTCAGGAAAGGGCTTAATATCTCTTGACATAGCTAACTATTTAGCTAATAACAAAACTGCTGTGTTAAGTTTGGCATTATAATATGTTAAGTTGTTTTGCGATATAGTCATCGTAACTTTAACAACAACTAACACTGTTACTTATTGTCTTGTTTAAGGGTTTTGAGTATACCGGGACTAGCTACGGTGATAACTTTTACGGGGGTCATCCGCAATGCAACGCGTGAAAAATTGTGCATTACTCCGTGCAGACTCCCGTTAACTTCCGTAAAAGTTATCACCGTGGCTATTTCCGGAAGACTTAAAACAAGTCAAGAGCGAACACCTCTATGTGCTCTAAGTCCAGGCCTGTTTTCCGGCTGTGGCGCTGTGCGCACGATTTGGACTGCTTGTGTCATCATATGCTCGGAAGTCCATAATACCTTGTCCGGTTGTGTCCACAAATATCCACAGGGAGAAATGATATTTCGGTACCTTAACTGGATAAAGCACTCGACCTGATATCGAGGGGCTCGGGTTAGAAACCAGGTCGCGACGAGTTATTTTTTCCCTCTGTGGATTTATCGCACACAAAAGCCAGTGCTTAGTCTAATTATAGATTTGTTGATTTGTGGCGTTATAACATTTCATCAATCCGTTGGGGTGTAAATAGTTTTTGTACGTCTAACGGGAGGCATAAAAATTTCATCAGGAGCCATACTTTCGTGATAAAAAAGATTCAAGCCACGAATCGACGCGGAATGTGTTAGTGTTGGCTTAAACTCTTACATAATGTGTTTATCTGTGTCACTAGGCCGGATTCGCGAGGAACTGAATCAATAGAATCTGGTGGTAATGCCTCCTTGATAAGGTTAATGCGCGGTCGGGCCCTTCACTCTGAGCAGTTTGCCCGTTCGAATATGGGGATTTGCGCCCAGCATTCAATCCACACCGCTCTTCCCAAAGTCGTTTGGGCTCAGACCACACTAGAGGGCGACCGCTCACAAGTGGCACGCTAATCTAGGCTAAAGGGAATCGATTGACGGCCTGCTGGCTTAAACGCCCTGGCACCGAGCCCAATTGCCCAGGGCTTGTGTGCCGCTGGCTCTCTTTTGCTCTTCTTATAGAGTGGCGGCGGGGGAAGAATTTTGTGGATCCCATATCGTGGTCGAAACCCTCGATTTCCTACTCCTGGAGTCGAGATTGCTTGGAGATGGTATGATATTTGGATTAGCTGACTGACTCCTGGCCGATTTGCTCATGGAAGGTATGGTTGTGAAGGAAAAGTGAATTGAAACCTGTCGTCAGCGTCAACCTATTCTTAATGAAAGTCGCCAAGGGGACCACGACTTAACGTCTCATCCGACGGACGGTGTGTTGTACAGTAGCGGACAAAATTCACTCAAAGCTCATTGGCATCTGAATACGGCCAGCTCAGGAGTTATTTCAAGACGTTCGTTTCATTTCTTAAAATATCCCACCAAAGTGTACCACTTATTAAA
This sequence comes from Ischnura elegans, assembly GCF_921293095.1. Classification (NCBI taxonomy): domain Eukaryota; kingdom Metazoa; phylum Arthropoda; class Insecta; order Odonata; family Coenagrionidae; genus Ischnura; species Ischnura elegans. Next base: position 62,093,011 of record NC_060255.1, on the reverse strand, counting down.
ATACAGAATTTAACACCCGATTTTATCATAACTTTATCGCTATTATAGTTAATTTTCTTTCGATTTAACCCTCTGACGGAGGGAGTGCTTCGCCTGTAGTGACCTCGACATTGACCTAAGGACACCAATAGATTGGCGGGTGTTAATATGCAAAAACTAGTTGCCTGCGCCTTAGTCCAAGGTGAGCGCTCACCTCGCCTATTATAATCAACAGTGCCATCCAACTGCCCTTAGAAATTATGAAAGTACTTATACTGATTGTCCCCGAAACTATAAGATTTCTTTAAGTACATAATTAAGCACAAGCTATTCTCTTGAATTCGCTGTCATAATGGTTAATTTTCGAGAAATTTCGTATTGTACATAATTTTCTTTCGAGAAAATTTTGTACAAAACAAAAGTCAATTCGTGGTCTCTTTCGGTGTCATGGAAAAATAGCAAACACTCTACGAGAGGATTTGCGCAAATACTAGGAACAAGGAAGCGCAATAGTGTAGTAATTAGAACAATAAGCTGCCGATCCATCGATCCTATGATCACATTCCTGGTGAATCATTCGGATATCCCCAAGGAAAAGGAAGCGTGGGATAGTCTTTGGACACCAAATCATCGCCTACAATTATCGTGCAAAACCAAAATGCCTGTGACTTAGTCCGCGATGAGCTCTAACCTACAAGTGCCTTCCTCATATTACTCCGGCAAGGATCGGAAGGATACATATCTGCTAACGTCGGGACTAAAACCCGGGCCCACAAGGTGGGAAGACAAAAATCTTTCCACTGCATCAACCCAAATTTCGTTGATTTTTACAAATCTCAAAAGAGAAAAGGATCGAAAGTTACATGCTAAATTAATAATTTGATTCCATACTTCTGAGAAAGACCGCAAGGCTACCAAAAATCCTAATATTTTTAAACGCTTTATGCAGCTGTGAACTCAAAGAAATTGTATAACTGCACAGTTGTATGCATTTTGAAGAGTCAATTTGTGATTTTTAAGATTCAATTTTTTATCTATCAGGAAGTGGATAAAAAAATTTTCTCACGTGATTTATACAGGGTGGAGCAGAATGGGCTCCCTGATGTGAGAATTGTGACCAACTTTAAATCCACTCATCTAGTACTGTTTGGACTACTAGATGAGCAGATTGATTCGGTGGGCGATTGTTGAGCGTTTGTACAGTGAAGGAATCGATTTTTCGTATGCTTAGACGAGAATATTTATTTAGCCATGAGTCCGTAGGGAGTTAATTTGGCCCCACCCTGTATTTCATCGTACCGGTTTAGTTTCAATCAGTTTTCCTGACCTCATTTTATTCCTAATATGACCCACATTACGCAAGTAATAGCGCTAATAGTAATTTTAGTTTTTCTAGACTCAGTATACAAAATATTTGACCATTGGAATAACTTTTAAAATCTGTTTATGCTACTAGATGCTTCAAAACTAGAAGAGTGTGTTTCAAACAGGCAAATTCATGTTGGCAATTTTAGTAAACGTAGAAAATGAAACGAATGTTTTACTTTTTACACAGCTTTTGATCCGCTTCAATAGATTTAGGCGAATAAACTTCATGTTTAATGATGAATCAACATTTAAAATGAGACTGGTCAAGTGAAGAGACAAGTCATGTTGAATAAAACCATTAAGAGCATCAGGTCCATGTTACAACGCAATAGAAGTATCGTCGACATATCTGTAGAAAGTTTTTGGTCGGGGCGGGGCTGAATTTGATAGCTTCTAGTATGAAAAGCAGAGAGAGAGGGAACTCGGCAGTCGTATATGTAACCGTTACACAACTTTAAATTACTGAATTCCTGAAAAATATGGAGAATAAATTTCTTCCCACATATCTACCCTTTATTTTACCTAGATAATCCATCATAGCTACTCATAATTAATTCCATTGAATAGTAGATATGCATGTATCTCACTCGCATAATTCCTTTTATATTTCATTCACTTCATATTTATCATTTATCTCACCACTTTATCAAGCAAAGCACAGATCATTAAGGTTTTCACCTTGGGATCTGGTAATAACTCAACGAAACCTTTCCTTAGTAGTTGAATATTACCTGAATGAGTATAAAAGCCTATTATTTCCCTTGAAGTCACGGACCTATCATGTAACAGCCGATTTTCACTCAATTAGAGAACAGGGCGTTTAACCCATTTTCGCCGCAATAATCCTCAATACCCATTGCTTATTAGGGTGATGCTGTCAATATGCGTGGAATAGCCAATTATTTGAAAAGTATGAGATGGTGATCCGTTTTCATTCACCTCTTGAAATTCCTGGCCATTCGATTATGAGTGAATCGACAGGGAGGCGTGAGTGGTAGGAATCCTTTCAAGAGACGGTATAAAATCGGTACTATACTTCCTTTCGTAGTTAGTGAGACGCTGCCACCTACCTTCCCTATCCTAACTCGCACGCACATCAGATACGAAAGGAAGCGAGGGAGAGGGAGGATTGGATAAAATCGGTGGAGCTAATTCCTCCTTGCTTCCGGGTCAGCGGTCGCGCCTCTTCGAAACCACTCTTCGTCACCTGTGCACTGTGTGGCGCATCAACACGCCATATCGCCCTCTCGCTCCCCAGCCAACCCCTGTACCGTACTATCAAACACACCACCCGTTGGCACATCAAATGTTATGACCCCGCGCCCACTTTATACGACCCACCTATCGGGTGATTTCCTCAACCCAGGATCACCGCGACTCTATAAAGAGACCTATTGACAAAAAATGAATGGATATAGCACACAGGTATTCCAGAAACGTGAAGTGCAGCAAGTAAAGCAAAAAATATGCGTCACTACGCGTGGCAATAGACTTTTAATAATGTTTAATGACCGCACACCTTAAATAAGTTAACAGGTATTTCTCATGAAGTCGCAGGCCCATCCTGCAGCTGCCAAATTTAACATAATTAGGGAACAGAGTATTGAGCCCACTAATTTTTGGTGTATGTAAAACATTGAAATGCTGACTTCAAGTTCAACGTCCGAAAAGAATTGCACGGCAAGCAATTTTTTTGTGGCCACAAGTAAAAATGTGGTACGAAAATATGAGAAAATTTCGAAATTATGTAAAACGATGATGGCTCCTTTGAAGAGGTGGCAAAAATTTAAAACGGCATTTTACTTTACCTTATGTAAAACTCATGAAACACTACTAATTTTGAATATTTTTGAAGGATTTTTCTTGGCAAAGGGTCATTCCTTGGGCTGAATGCCATGATCGATAATTTGAGTTAATTTTCTTCTAAGCTTGTGTATTTATGAATTTTTTTGTCAATTTTTCCATAAAGCAATATGTATTTGTACATTTCCGGGTTAGATATTCCCACTATACATGAAATAGGTGTGAAAATTCTCTTTTTAGTTACCTATATGACCAGACATCGTCATATACCACAGGTCTAGTGTTTAAAAGTTGAACTTATTTCATACAGAGAATAGTATATGAACTTCCTTAATATACGGTATAAGAAACGATCAGGGCAAACCGCTAACAACTTAGATTTCTTATTTTCTTGATGTTTATATTAGAAGGGTGATGTCGTATTTGTTTGAAACTGTTCGTAGTCAACTTTCCAGCCATACTTCATTCGTATCTTACGTGCAAGACAACTGGAAATGTTATCATTTTGAGAGGTAGGCTAATGGTCTCAAAATGAATAAAATTTGGAAAAGCAGGTGAACTTGTTAAAGTTTCCCTAATTGGGGGCGATGGCAGTTCAATAAACTGTGTTCTGAGAGTATAGGAGATTTCACGAAGGCTTTCATTGGGACTCGTGAGCTCGGAATCTTAATTAATGAGGAAGGCCGTATACTAATTGAAGACTTCAATTCAAGAGAGGTTGAAACAAGCTATTGATCCCATATGCGTGGGCAAGAGTTAGAAGTTCCTGGAAAACGTAGTGATTTGGTTGACTAATGAAACTGATCAAGATTCATGACTCCGTGGAAGGCCAGTAGGAAATATAGCGCAACTTTTTTTATTGAAATTGATAAATTTGATTCCTAATGATGAGAACCACAAAATTAATGTGGTTTATTAATACAACCAGTGAAAAAATCGTCTTTGTTTTTTGCATGTGCAATTTCGATAGTTAAAAATGAATTGCGTGTACACATTTCACCAATAGGATAGTTCCTATTTTTTTATTGCCTAAATCGTAAGACTCTTGGAGTACCGTAAAACGGCCTGACTTTGCCCCAAATATTTTGACTCCTCACTTTATTTTTTGTTTAAATCGCTTGAAATATTTTTTTAAATTTTTTATTTCTTTCCGGTTAGATTGTTGATATTTTACAGTTACTGAAAATCAACTTTTTAGATCAGTAATGTATTCAAAATATTTTTTTTGTTTTTTAATGTCGTTGGAGCAAAGTCAGGCGGGAATCGGGTGACTTTTCCCCAACATTTTATTCCTATTGTAACACACACAAGAAAAGGTTTTTGGAGAAATGAAATATCGTAGGAGTATTTTAAAGAGCTTATATGTTAGAAAGTATCATTTTTAAGACTAGGCCACTCATACTCATAATTTTTTTTATATTTAGAGGGCAATTTACTACCTACACCAAAAATGAACGAAAATAAATTGTAAGGACATGGGAGGGGAAAGGAAAACAGAAAACTCAAATTCAACAGTAACTTTACGATAAAACATTGAATATCCCCATGAAATGGGAAACTATGTGACTTTTCTCTAAGAATATGTCAGGGGTAAAGTCATTACGGATTTCTCTGAAAAGGTACGTTGTCCCAGAAACTTGCTAATATAATCCTTCGTGATTGATGTGAACAAAAATATGATTTATGCAGCTGATCTATGGTGAATTTTGAGTAAAAACATACATAACTCAACTTCTGGAAGCGTCTAGGAGGCCGACAATCAGCAACTTTTTACATATTAACTTTAGTACCACAAAAACACCCTCCTCACAAAATCTACAGCACCCTTCACTAGAACATGCAAGACTACTGGAAAAACCTTTTAATGTCTTGCAGTGTTGCCAAAAAATCCAAGAAAAATAAAATAAACCTCCAAATTTACAACATAGTATCCATTTCTATGAAATGAAACATTGTTGACGGGGTGGGGAAAAGTCAGGCCGCTTGGGGTAAAGTCAGGCCGTTTTACGGTACGTATTTCACACTTTTAGATTTTGAAATGACAATATCTACTTTTCGCAATTATATGAAAAGTGAAAATTTTCAAGCGCGCGAAAACGCGACGGCTAAGTATGAATGCTGGGAAAAGCCCGTTCGACTTCTGACAGCTGCTGTGTGAGGCCACCTGGGTGCGAGTCTATGAACGCCGCTACGATGCAAGCTGCTTGCTGCCGAACATGGCGGTAGCGTAGAGTACCCTGCTATCAGGTAGCGCTTGGCTTAAATAAGGATTATTAGCACCCTATGAAACGAAGGAAAATTTCCGACCATAGGCAATTTTAATAGGTGATTATTAGGAGATGTGTCCCCGATCTCTGTGCCCAATGCATGCATTGATAATCTCAGACGACGTAAAACTCCTGACTGTTCATATAACAGCTAGGTCCCTGTGACGTCACGTGGAGTGGCATCGCATGGACGCCAATCTGGCCTTTTCAAATACACATATATATTTTCAAATACAAAATTGTTTCATACCAGCCTATTGCACTTTGATGATAGTTTTCTCGTTGTCAAACACGTGAGGCACTTTCATTTCGATTGGTTTTTGATGCCCGATACGCTATGACGAGGAAAAATTAGTTCTCAAAAACTTATCTTCTAAGGGCAATACTGCGTTGTTATCCCCAATATTTTCAGTGGTACTGAAGTGAGGAAGGGTCAACTTTTGAGGTAGTTAAACCTTATAAATACTTAGCAGCCAATACAAAAAACAAAAAACGAAAAAATATCCAAGATAATAGGGGAAATACAACGTTAAAAGTACATTGGGGTGCAGTTCCATCAAGGTGGTGCCATGGCCTACGTTTATGGCGCATACCACGCAAAATACTTGGCAGTGGGAAAGTATTACATACTTTACGGATTCAAACGAAGGCAATAGCAATTCGTCATTATTTTTTTGCTACCGATGTATTAAAATGGAACGAAAATCTTAAAATCTCCTCCGAATTCCCGTTGTTGTAGGAGATTTTTTTAAATGTGCTTTTTAAAATCATTTTCCAACTTCGCGTCGGAGTTTAGCATTTTTAGTTAGAGCGGTAAATTGGAGACCAGTTTTTGTGAAAGAACTCTAAATTTATTCGCATGCATCAGGTTTGACTACCGGTTGAGATGAATTTTTTTCTACTTTCGGCCGTTATTTCATTTCTAAATATATCCTTATGAATCAGATTCAATTCCCAGTCAAGATAATTTTTTCCTGTTTCCGGCTATTATCTCATCCCGTGTCAAATCCGTGTGTATCAGGCTTGATCCCTGTGCATGTGATTTCAGATAATTTTTTACTCTGCCTTTGGCCGTTATTTATCCCTAAATATATCCGTATTTATACGGTTCAATTTCTCGGCCGAGCTAATTTTTTTCTGCTTTTCACCTTTATTTCATCTTCACATTTCTAATTAGTTTAATACCATACGTATTGTTTCTGTCACTTTCTTGCATATCTTTTTTGCTCTTATATTTTTATACACACTCATGTGATAATAATTGATTGGGAATCAGAAATATATTGAGAAAAATGTACCGTATATACCGGTATAGCTCACATCCCTAGGTTACGTGGGATATTTGTTGGTTTTGATTTCAGAGAAATAAAGTTTTTTTCTCGCAAATATGGCTGCCATAGAAGGCCGTGAGGGGTGTATCTTTGTGCGAGGGGTAACATGAGTCGCTGTATGGGTGAAAACGCAGTTGAGGGCTGCGATATTCATGAGTGGCCCTCAGTCTGGCGGCAAGTAGGTTTTTGTGCCAGATGAAGCTCCAACACGCTTTTCCTCCACGAGCTGAACGAAGTGAGAGTGGTTTTGATCACAGGAATCCTGCGGACTGCGCGCTGTCACTCCTATTTGCCCGTTCGCCGCTGCGTAAGCCCTCCATTATCCATATCCTCCAAGGAGAGAACGTTTAGAGGGATAGGGATGGAGTGAGCAGTCGGCGGCAGATGTATTATTCCCGTGTCTAATGACCGAACGCTCGTTAAAAGGGCTTCGAGCTGAATTTGAGTCCTTCCCCGCGCAAATTCGTGCTCTCCCGCTAAAGGTGCATACGGAACGAGAAGCATACAGTTTCCGAATGTAGCAGTGTTTTGTCCCTTTCCCATTGGCTTTCGTTCCACGGGTAACTCATTCACGCGATGCATTACGTCCAATGTAGTACGTGACCTGTTTGCTCCTAGTTGCTGGTTCGGTGGAAGACAAATCGATTCCTTTTAATGCTCTTCATTACGAAGCGTGGAAGTACCCGATGTGCGAATTGAGGTTAAAAGCCTCACAAGGTTTACATCCCATCAAATGACGCGTGTTATCAATTTGTTCGTATGCCAAGTTTTTTAAATGTTATTTTTTAATCATCAGTATGCATACCTACTCATTCCATTGGGACGAGCTATGTTAGCCACATATGGAAAGTAAACGCCTAACGAAGAGCCTAAAGTACAAAAATTTATTCAAAATTAATTTATGCTATTTAATGGCTGATTTATCTGTCGATTGAAACCTAAATAGATGGAAATATCTTCTAATGTTCTTCACTAGGAAAAAAGGAAGCACCCAAAATAATATCTGAAAATGTTAAAATCTTAGAGTTAAGATTCCATGAAAATTAAGGATATATCTCAAGAAGTTCACTTACTAAGCTTATTTATTTTTGTATGTGATACATTGAGCCCTCATTTCAATTAGTTTTGCGAATTAATTGAAATGGCATAAAATCGAATCAGGTATGACACAACCTATTTATTGATTCATCTATATTATATTTTGTCAACATTTTAATGATAAATCCCGTTGCTACGCGTCCAAATATAAAAAAAAATGTCTTAAATAAAAAAAATCTCTGATCCCGATTTAGTCTGTTTATATGGACGACGGGTACGTGGTTTTCACAAAGCCAAAGCAACATGGTTAGCGTTCTCCAACTCGCTTCTGGAGAATGCGGACGAAGGGATTCAAAGGCTTATGTATCTAAAGGCTTGTATATATGTATGTATGTATGTATCTATATATATTTATATAAAGGCTTACATATGTGTCTGACGGGGGAGTCGAAACTTCGCGTTTTTGGAATAATGTATGCCTACATAAAAACATTGTGTTTTTTAGCAGTTATGAATTTCCACGAAAATCTATTGTTGTCATAATAATAGTTGTAGGAGGAGAAAACAAATTTTTGCCAATACCGATGAAAATTTTTCACCAAATTACATAAAAACGTTTAAATAGTAATTTTATACAGTGAACGTAATCTAATAAATTTTATCTATTTAGCACATCTTGAGCACAACCTTTATTTTTATTCATTCAAAAAATTGAATAAATTACTGGGATCTGTGAGGTAACTGAAGAAAGAATTTCTAACAGTGGAGAGAGGACAGGACTGGTTGATTTCTAAAATGATCTATGCACACCTAGCTTAACATATAGTAACGGTAAATAAAAAAATCGAGGAATAGTCCGCGTTGGGCTAATTGAGCTTTGGGAAAACAGATTTTTTTATTCGAAGAAAGCCTGTTTCCGTCTGTAGAGAATAGGTAATGGCTGTTGGATTGCACTAGGGTGAAGGCTATTAATTGTTGAAATAGGATACACAATTAGAGAATTCTGGGAAACCAACGAGGATAAGACGGCTCTAGCGTTTTCCATTCAAAAACAATTTCAGGTGAAAGTAATGTATAGATTGCAAGTTATACTGCTCAGAGGAATTATAAAATTGTATCTTTAGGGATTGGAATCAGGATTAGAAAGTGCTTAAAAAGTGATTAAATCACGCGTTCAATGAGAGGACTGTCACTTATAATCGTATAACATGAAAAAATGTGGCTATTCACTGCGAATTATTATATTTTATACTCACTAATAAGGCTACATTTTTAGAGGATGGAGACGGAAGAAAAGTAATCTGAGAGATTTTGAGGGGTAACTTTGATCTGAAATGGATTGCGGTGGATACAACAAAGGATGAATCCACCTGACCAGCAATCGGGAGATCCGGGTTCGAGTTCCGGCTAAGAAAAATATATTTTTAAGGTGATCTTAATCCTTAGGTGTGTTCAACTGGCGGTTGAGTTTTTTTAGACGCCTTAAAAAGTCGGATTATTGGAGAATTTCGTAATTAATCACTTAGATGTCATTTTTCACAGGTCAAAAAAAAAAAAAAAATACGCGGAAACTCGGTAATATTTGGCTTACGGGTATATTTTTTTTATATATACCAAAATCTCTTGTTTGTTATTTCATCTAAAGAACTCAGGATTATCCTCCTTAATTGATGATATTGTTTCTAAGGAATTAAAATGTCGTCTTATGAAGGTGAAGATCAAATGGATAGATCGAGTGGGTAAAGTTGAAGTTCTTAGATTAGTTGGAAAGCTGAGGTCTTTTGAAAAACTTGGTTAGATGACGGGACAATGTAATTAGGCACATCACGAGACGCGATGTTTTGGTGAAAATTACCCTTGAAGGACAGTTGGAGGGAAAGAACGGCAGAGGTAGGCAACGAATGAGATCATAGAGTAAGCGTTGAAGGATGTAAAGGGAATACCAGTGTCTTCTCTTCTTCTAAGTAGTCAATCCTTGGGTTGGTTTGCAGTAGTCTTCCATTTCCGTCTGTCTTCCGCCAGCCTCTTCAGCTCCAGGTAATTATTGCAGCCTATGTCCTTCATTACTTGGGTAATGTAAGTCAACCTCGGCCTTCCTCTGCCGCTCTTCCTCTCCACGGTGCCCTCCAAAACTGTATTTACCAATCAATCATGTCTCAGTAAATGACCAACCCATTTATTTCTCATTGCAGTTAAAATATTCCACAGGTCTGCTTCCACTCCTAGTCTGTCCAGTATTTCTTCATTCGTAACCCGGTCTACCCATGAAACTTAATATCAATGAATGTGTTAAAATATTAGGTGGTAGAAGAAATGAGCGGTGAGCTGCGTAAAACCTATCTCGACTGTGGGAAAATTGACAGAATTAGCTCTGATATAGTTAATGTGACATCAGGTATTCCACAAGGAAGATAATCGGCCCCCTTTTGTTCATTATATACATTATTGACCATTGCTTCTGAATTAGCAGTAAAATACGTTTATTTGCTGACAACGCAGTCATCTATCGCAGAATTAGTGATTACTCTGACTATAAAATTCTATCAACAATTTTTAGACTTTAGGATTTTTAGATTTTAGGATTTAGATAAGGTTCTATAGTGGTGTCAAGAGTGGGGACTTGACCTTCATCTGAGCAAACGCATGCCGGTGCAATTTTACAGAGTTCATCCAACTATAAACATGTATATGATGTGGATGGTATTGACATAAAGGCAACAGACGAAGTGAAGTAGCTGGGAGTTACGATAACCTCCAACCTCTCGTGAGGAACACCTATAAGGAATATTTGCGGCATAGCCCTGAAGATATTAGGTTTCTTAAAGTGTATTGTGGGAAGATTTCGGATGAGAAAGTAAAACAAAAGGTGCTATTTCGCACTCGTCCGACCACACCTTGAATATGTAGCGAGTGTATGGGATCTGATGCAGAAAGGTTTAATCCGCGAACTGGATGAGACAAAAAGGAAGGCTGTGCTAATCGTCAAAAACTGCTATGGGCGTACCGACGATATCATTGTGTATCACTTTCTATGATAAGTTAATCTCATCTACCTTGCCTATACGTTTAAGGTTGGTTATTGTCATTAACCAACAATAATGCTTATCTCCATTTAGCAATTATTTCCGCCATGGATCATATCTTCAGAATGAGTTAATGTGCAAAGCTAAAATGACGTCAAGAACTCATGATAAGCATGTTTTCAAAAGTAACGCATTTGTGGACATTACGTCTGCGCATTTGATTTTGGAAATACATATATATTATGGGTAAACTTTTCTCGGGATTCCCACAGGGTTAAATTATCCATACTAGGCAACGTTTCGAGGTCCGACTAGATGCTCATTAGGTCTGCTGAACAAAAATTCTAATGAAGATGAGCCTCGAGTCGGAGCTCGAAACATTGCATAATATGTAGAATATAATCTAGTAGGAATTCCTAAAACTTTACCCACATTATTTGCCGCAAAAGAATCAAATAATATTAAACAAATATATATTATGTCTCCCTTTTACTGGCTTCAACCCTTTACGCTTCTTCTAAAACTCTCCTTTATCACTCAGTGTGTATTCTCGCCTCAGGTACACGGAACTCAAAGCCTCTAAGAGAAAAAATTGGAGAAAAATACTTGCATTTTATGTGACAACCATGACCCTGAATAATAATATGAAAATGAAAAAAAAGCATGATAAAACTATTTAATCATAGTGAAACTTCACTATGGAAGCTGACATAAAAAATTATGGTTCGCAAACGTGATTAAAATAGAGAGAGAGAAGCTTCAAGATCCGTGGAAAACTACTTACAGTTAGCGGAAAGTGTGACGAGTATGAGGATTGAAAGGACAAAGGAGTGCAGTCGCGTCGCAAACTCGAGTCGCTCTACACTTGGCCCAGATGACTTGGCAAATAAGAGATAAGGCAGGATTCATGATGACGCCTAAAGATATCATTTAACGTCGCACTCCCCTCATCCAACAAAGACGGGGAAATGAAAACTTTTTCACTCATCTTATCCTTCAGTGCTGGGATGTTACGACTCAGGCGGTTTTCAAGGTAGCTTACCGGTGTAGTCTGTGGGATTTATATTGTCTTAGGCCTAAATCATCAATCCTATGTTTGGTTCGTCGTGATTGTTGACTCTAGCTTCCTGCTTAGTGGTGTTCTGTGGAAAAATGTGAACTGGATTATTACTCTGGCGGTTTTAAAGGTCTCCTGCCTCTGTAGAGAGTTGGCTATATGTTATCTTATGCCAAGAATATCAATCCTACTTTTGGTTAGCCATCAGAGGTGTCGGAACGCGCCGGCACACCGTTCCGACACTGGTTAAGAAGAGATATTTTTTATTTTATTCTCAAACCACCCCATTTTACACCGTCAGTGAAAATGTAACAAATAAACGTACACAAACAACCATGCCCTGGACCGAGGAAACCTACCCAGGCGGGACTCGAACCCGCGACCTCTTGTTTGGCAGGCGAGAACGTTACCCCGCTGCCAACGAGGCCGACAATAGTCAAATAATACTTTTGCCAATTTTGATGCCTCAAAATTTCTAATATTATTCGTAACCAAAATAAAGATATTTTTCGATTTGTTTATTCTATATTTTATAAAATGATTGAAACACACAGAGCAGTATTTCACTCGTAAAAAAGTTGAGGAAAGCGCATTCCGGTACTGCTAATTTTGCCATGACGTCACTGTTAGCCATGTATGTTCACTGCAGCTTTCTGGTTAGAGGTCTCCTGTGAAAAAAATTGAACTGAGTTATTACTAGGGTACTTTTCTTGGTAATTGCCCCAGGGATGGACAATTGACGAGATATCTGCCAAGTAATACACATTTCGTCGGCATTGTCCCATAACACGAAAAAAATACGTTTATAAGGTACTTGGCTATGTATATATTTCGGAGCCGGAACAGTTAGGACAGAAACGAATGATCAGGATGGATTTTTAGCTATCATAATATATTTAAATAGATTATGGGGAAAATGTTTGTTATTTTTCTCGAAGAAAGCATTTAAAAAGGTTTTTGCGCTACGCTAATTATGTATAATTATAATAAATTCTCTAAATATTGATTATTATTTTTATGGATGTAATTGTATATTAAGGGTAGAATTTTACTATTTTTAGGTTTTTCTTTGAGACTAGCCATAGAATAGAAAGTATTGTAAATTCATAATGGGTTTCAGCAATTGAAATTGAAATACGCCTTTGGTATACTTAAATAATGACCAGTTAGTACATAGATGAATTTTTGGACTTTTTCATAGTAAATCTTCAGCGTACCTTTTTAATTACCTGGGGCAGTATTTGGTGAAAGTAGGTCAAGCTTTTGTACGGGTTATTTCAATTAAGAACGAGTTCCATTTCCTTCTGGCTATTGGAGTATTTGGAATGTCCGACTTTAGTGCATTTCTGCGGCCCCTCTCCTCCTGTTAAGTGATATATTGATTTGTTCACGGACGCCCTCTTTTGGAAGGAATCTGGAGCGCTGAGATCACAGAACATCTTCCGGCTCATCTCTTTGAATTCAGCGCCGTCTATCTTCCCGTTTCCAAAGTTCACGCGCACCAAATCCCGATTATTTCATTCCTCTTGCCCTGACTAATCGATGCCGGCAAATTAATTTCACGGAAATCGCTCCGGGGTGATTAATTTTGAGCTAGTGCCAAAGCTGCTTATTACTTAATCATTCCGGATTATTGCTTTAATGAGCTCAATTTCAGGAATATTCCGCCGTTTTATAACCTTTGATATTTTCCTAGGTTTTCATCAGGTTCCATCCTCATTGAAACAAATTTTGATGTAAGAAAAGGTTTATAAATTTGCAGCATCTCTTTTATAAACATGAAGCTAATTTTTTAATTATGTTCCATCTCGAAATCGGCGGGAATAGTAAAAAATATTTCTTCCTGCAGTTGGAGATAATTCAGTATTGGTAAAATCAACCGATCCTCTTGTACAGGCATCGACATTACATCACGATGCTTAAAATTATTCATTATTTGCATCTTTGTGGCTTGAGAATTTTCATGAAGTAACATTTAAATACAACTGTTTGCCATTCGATAAAGTTGAACTATTTAATATGAAATCTATTCAACATAAGAAAAACATTAAAAAATATCCAAGCCAATAAAAGTGTTGGGTAATATTATCAATGTATTTTTGGCTGAACTTCCACTATGCTGGATTTTATATATTTCTTTTGTATTTGACGTCTCAAAAATCAAATGTATCGGTTGATTCTGCTAAAGGCATTCAGAATGAATTAATCAACAATCACATCACCTGGGGCCGTATTCTGTATTTCGTCGGTACCGCACCGGTCGGTTTCCCTTCCCAGCCCACCGACAGCACATCATTCCGTACCGACGACGGTTTCCATACCGACGACGGCTAATTCAGCAATTCAGTATGGTCGTCGGTATCAAACCAGTCGGTACGGTTCCCCCTCCTTCTCAAACAGGGAAAATCCGAATATATCCGAAGTTAGAAGTCATCTAACGTGTCTCCACCAATGAAATAAGGGTAAAAACAAGTGAAGACTCATTGGCACAGTTTGTTGTCGTCATTCTCAATCTTTTTATTTGCGGAAATTACGACTTATTGCTAGATTAAGATAAACGATATTGAATAAGTTGTTAACAATGCTTATATAATGTGTGGTAGTAATGCTGTACATACAGAATCGAAGGAAACAATATTACAACATCACAATAAAGTTTGTATGTGATGGAGATTGTTGTTGCTGGAATGAATTATTGAAACTATCCTTGAGATCGTAGTTTCTTATTTAAATATTGGTTCCGTAGATTGCTATTTATTCATGATTTGGTAATATAGTTGTCATTAAGTAAGTTCCGTCTAAATGTTATCAACGGAAGGTTATGCCATTGGCACCGTAGCAGACGAAAATAACATACCATGGAACGTGAACGTAGGATTCAAAAGCAAATGTAAATGCCATATTAGAGGAACAAGTTAGGAAATTGTTATAAAAATATGGAACTGGGTGTAATTAAAAGAAGTGTAATGACGAGGAAGTAAAGAAATTGTGATTGGGTGAAATACATATGTTTAAGTTTCACATTCCAAGTGAGAGAAAATGATAATATTGCGGTAAACCTCATACTTATTAACAAATATCTTCTTTCATCGTCAAGGGAATCAATGGCTGACGATAAAATGAAATACAGTTGCCTGTTACAGATGAAAGAAACTGATACCGTTGTGGCAAACTTCATACTTAAATAAAAAGATCTTATTTCTATGCCGAGAGAAACGCCAAATGATGATTGAGTGAAATAATAGTTGCCTATTCAGAGTGAGATAAAGTGATAACATTGCGGCAAAACTCATATTTAATCAAAAATATCTTTTTTATGTCAAAGGAGAAAATAAATGATGATAGAGTGAAAGAAATCCTATTACAAGCGAGTGAAAGTGGTAACATAAATGAGAGAAAGTCATTATATAGTGGCAAACCTAATGTTTATTAACCAATATCTTATATTTATGTCAAGGTAATCAATATAGATGTTGACACAGTGAATTATAGAGGCCTATTCGAAGGGGCAGAAAAAGATAACATTGCAGCAAACCTCATTATTTACTCGGTGATGAGATAAAAACAAAATAAAACGTACAATTCGCACCGGGGAGTTGATGAAACCCACTAGTCGGTGGTCGTACCGACACCTTTTTGCTGTCGGTGCGGCTACCGACGATCTCTCGCCCTCACGTCGGTGCCGCACCGATCGGGTTCGTACAGAATCGCACGACTTCTTACCGGGAGTCGGTGTGACGTCGCACCCGACGAATCGGTGCCGCACCGATCGGTTTGGAGTTACAGAATACGGCCCCTGAACTTGATACCTTTAACACAAGTAACGAAAGAAACGCCGCATCACATGAATATTTCTTCAAACTAGCGCCTATTTCTTAGCATTACTATTAATTTGGTTTGGTTCATATTATAGAAAAATCAGTATTTTTTACAGATATGAAATCTTGAGTTCAGATACCCGAAAATTCGGAAATTTATTGAAGATTTTCTCAGCTTTTATGCAGTGGTTTATTTCTTAGGTATTTAGTTCTAGCAAATTAAACAATTGTAAAATGGCCTTCGAAATGAATATTGAATATTCACAATGTCGGCACATATGTTTTTTTTCGAACATGAAAGGACATAAAACTTAAGATTTCCTATCTATGAATATACATACTTCTCACTTATACCAGGCAGATAAAATAAGTTAAAAAAGAGTTTTAAAAATATTCAATATAGTGAAGAGCATGTGAGCAGGCTTTTCTTTCATAGCTGTTTCGCTATCAAGTCCAAAAAATGTCAATTCTGATCCATTACTGCGAAAGACTTAAGCAGTGCCAACCCATGCACGTAATTACGGAGATAAAAATTTTAATTATTATTTATGAGTTCCTGATATTGGGAATGACTAAAATTTTCGGTAATACATACGTTTCATCTGTAAGTGCTATCAGTACCTCACAACTCCTTCAAAATTGTTATATATTACTCAAGTTTTCATCAACGTGAGTAGCTAAATAGGCAGGTACGATTTAATGTGATGGCATGTGAATTGCAAACAAAATTTTTAAGATATACTGTACTGAGTAGAAATTTGGGTGTACGGGTGTATTGCTTTTAATAACCACTGGTATGCAAAACACTTCGTGATGCGTTCCTTGTGAAAGGCTAGCCTGTAATAGGTAGCGCCCGTCAAAGGTGCGAAAACTAGTACGTTTTTGGGAGGCGTGGAACCAGGAACGTTTTTGACACACAGTGTGTGGTCCTTTAAATGTTTTCGGCCACCTAACAGAAGCCCGAAATGGTGGGAATGCCGTGTGAAGGGCCTTTAACGCTGAAGGCAGGGAATTAATTTGGAATGAGATGGGCTCCAAGTCAAAGGAGCTTTAACGCTACGTCAAAGGGTATCTTGTTGGCCAGTAGCCGAAAGAGCTAATTAAAATACCGGCGGCACTGATTCGAGCATCCACCATTACATGCGTTGTACGGCATCTGATTGAAGATTCCCATACCATCCATCATATTAGCCCCATGTGAAGTATTTCATCTTGCCAATCGAAATTAGAGTTGGTTTCAGTAATGTTATTGTGCTGTGCTCGCATTGGGCTCAAAAGCCATCTTCCAATTGCTTACTGTACCTTTTGTTTTTAAATATTGTATCATTTTTTACTGTTAAAATCATTTCCTCTAAAACAAGATCAACTGGAGTCGTATGACTACGTGGAAAGACCATTACTCGTCATTTTGACGGGTATTATTTCTTTAAAATATTTCTTCGTTTATGTTAAAAATAATCGATAACTTCAGTCAACAAAATATTTTATTTCATTTACCAATACAAGAGAGTAATTGTTTACAAATAATTTTGCAGTAAAAAATGTTAAATGAACAGAGTTTACGTCGCTCTTGCTTCTACTGCCCTTACCTATCACACGCCACTAATTACGCTACTTATTCCATTTAAAATGTAATAAGGGACGCTAAGGCATAAATGTGCTAACTAAAACTATAAAAAATAGCCAGACTGAATGTGTGCATTCCCCGGTTCTGGAACGTCATGTCCGAACAGCTTGGTAGAGCTGCTTATACCAGCCAAAACAGCTACTGTAACCGAAAGATGACTAAATTATCGCAAAATCCCTGTTGGAGTCAAAAGTTTGAATAAACGTATCTTCTTGTAGTTCTGGAAAGCTTATTACTTAATTTTCTGCTTCATTTAATCCTTGCACGCCGCTATATGTGAGGTACTTACTTGTATCAACGCTCTATTATTTATAATTATGATGGGTTAATTTAGCAAATTACTATAAGAATGTCATTTAAAATATATCATACTCACATTTATATTGATAAAAGCATTCATGGCCTTATTTGGAACACACTCTGCACATCATGTTTCATTAAATAATTTCTTCATGAATTTTCCTGCTTGATACACATGCATCTAAGTTGTTGAGCATTTGGTTATTCCAGCAATGATAACACATGGAATGACACTTTGAAAACGATTTTATATTTCAATTTATACCATATGAGGTAATTTCAGAAAATAGCGAAAATTTTCAAAGTTGCCTGAAAAAGTATTTATTTATTCCTCTACATTCATTTGATGACCTTTTAAATAGTTTCCATAAGATAGTCATTTTATTAGATTATCATAACCATTTATTTAACTTTTTCAACGTTTTCATCGGTTTTTTATGTGAAAAGGCATTCATCATCTTCAATGTTTTCACTACGACCATCATAAAAACGCATTTACCATTCGTAAATTTTATTTTTACTCATGTTAGGTAATATTATACTAACTCTTACGCTTTGTTAGCAAATAACTTTTTATTTTGCAATGATTCTTCACTCCATTTCTTCGACGGACGAAAATAGACGAACTCACAAAAACACGTCAATATTGAGTGATTGCCACAAACAAACGATGGAAATTTTATTATAATTAATGCGTGACCGCATTCACATGTGCACTCCCGAGTTTTTGGTGCTCATGTATCCAATGCAGGCTTTAATCTTGAAGAAAGGTTTGCGAACGGCTTCCATGTTGTGTTTTCGGAGTATCTGGGCTATCTTGTTGCTAATGCTGGAAATTCACGGGATACTGACTCTGGCTATTGCTTTTTTTGTTCTTATTTGATAAATTCAGATAATTTTCCTGCACTAACTATATTCTTTGGCCATTTTATGAATTTAGTGGTCCTAGCTGAAAAGCTATTTTACAAGAAAAAACATCATCAAAGCCCATGCTTTGTAGTTTTCGGTGCAGCTTACAAGTGATCTCTAACGAGAAAAGAGATGGCGTCGTTCGTTGGAGTGTTCTCGTTCATAAATCTAATTCACAGGTAACCTCGATCGCGCATTTCGGTCTTCACGACCAACCAAACTCTTACCACGGAACGTAGGACAAAGTTTCGACTAAGTACACGGGGGTTCCACTACTTTTTCTCAGATTTCCAATTTAATTCGTTTGAAATATGTAGTAAACTTAAATTTCCTACGTTAGCACGTCACTTCATCTGATAAGGACTACTAAAATAAATTATATAAGAGCCTGGTAGGTGAGTAAAGATTGGCAGATAATTACAAAGTGAAGTGTGGTTAAAGGTCATGGCTGTTGTCTGCTTTATGACATCGGCCTTAATTTGTTTACTCAAACTATTTCATCCTTCCACTTCTCTCACTTCATTTCCATTTACCCTCTCACCCAACCTTGACTCTGGTATAAATATATATAAGAGTGTCGGCTTAAAATATTTTTGAAACTTTGTGAAAATTCATGATGATTGAATATAAACACACTTTGTAAATTTTCATTGAATTTATTTGCTGGTACGACGCGTTTCGATGCTATGGTGTCGACAATAAAGCGACAGGTACTCAAGAATGACGTCTTAGCGTCGAAACGAGTCGTAGCAGCAAATAAATTCAGTGAAAATTAACATCATCATCACTGGTCAACAATCCTAGGATTGGTTTGACGCAGCTCTCCACTCTATTCTCCTATCAGCGAAAATTAACATAGTGCGTTTAAATTCAAGTGTCTGTTTCATAACCTAGAAAATGAGATAGCTTGTGGAAACCATGGTTTGTAGAGGATTTAAATATTTATGAGTGGAAATTACCATTTTTAGTCAATATTTTATCATGGGCATATCGCATTGCCACCACGTGAAGCCTGAAACAATTTCACACGTTCCAGGTTCAATTCCTGGTTGAAGTCTTCGGTCATCCTCAGGGATAAATACTCGGAGAGTGAGGTAGTCAAGGGATAGGAAGGGCTAAATTACCCCCATGTATGCTGTTCACTCGTCTGTGGCACAGTCCGGTGTGAACTATTCCTTCATCCATCCAACAATAACTTCGCGGTGAATTACAAGTGAATCTGGGATTAAATAAAAACAGAAATTCTTCGTGAGTAGCGGATGAGTCTGATTAGCAGTTTCCGCAAACAGCATTCGGTCATCATGAAGGTTATATACCTAGTTAACAGTGATAGAAAAAGAGACTGGCGCCTCTATTATGAATGTGCATCTTAGGCTTGGCCTGGAGTGAGCTCTACCCTCACCCATCATAAATAAGTAATTCCCTACCTTTACATAACCTAAACTTCAGTCAAAGTTAGGAAAAATAACAAACTCAGCTTTCTACATTTAACCTTTTATTGCAGACTAGTTTCGACACACTATCATTTTCAAGATTTAGTTGAATATAAAATGGTATTCTAAGAGGTTGAGGCCTCAACAATTCAGCAGTCTTCATCCGAATCAGTAATTGACAGCTGTAACGATCCGCAAAGCCATTGGCCAAGAATTTTCTCGGAATAACTGTCTCTCTCATCGTCTCCCTTATTTCTCTTCTGCTTCCATCTCTTCATTCATTTACTCTTATAGCTCCCGGGCAAGCTGGTGAGTGAGAAGGGGGTGTATCACCCCTTCGTGGGGGATCAGGCTCTCAAACACGGCTTCACCGCCTTCCTCTCCCACCCCATTAGCCTTTTAAAAGGGAAGAAAGGCTGCAGAAGGGTTTTTGGACTCCCACCTGGGACCCCGCAGAGAGGATTCTGGAGGCGAAAGAGCCTCCGTGGCGATATCTGGGATTATAACTACTCCCTAGGGCTAAGGAATGAAATAGGGGCTTTGGAAGGAGGGGGAGAGAGGTTATGCGTGGGGTTGCGGGCTGGCTAAGGGATGAATGGTGCCGAGGCCAACGCAGGAGGTCGCCGCCTAAGTGTTGCAAAAGGGTTTTCCATGCGGGTAAACGTATATTTTTGACCCTTCTTTTATTAATGCGGCCTGCGGTGGTGGTAGCGGGAAAAAAATATATCTCTTTTGAGAGACCCATCCTTTTGGTCCACCAGCGAGAGTAAATCCTTGCCTTAGGTATGCTGTAAAATTCTCTCGCCTCCGTGTTTGTTTACCTGTGCTCGTGCGGTTAGGTTTGCGGCTGGACTCAAAGCGAGTCTTATCGTCCGTGTGAGCAACCAAATACGGCATGTGGCGGAGACACAAGGGATAGTTTATTTGCGTGGGAAAGGTGAGGACGAAATAAATGAATAGTTTGCGGTAAAAAGTGGAGAAATAAATTAATTCCAAAAAGAAAGCCTTTGTGAATTTCTCTCGTACACAATTTAACCAAATAGCGGTTACAGAAGTGCACTGATTCCGCGGTAAAATAAAATTTATTTGGAAATTTTTTATCCTTGATAAAAACCATGCAGTGTTCATCAACTCTAACTAAAATAATGTTATACTCACCAAATTTGAATTTCACCATGAAATAAATATTTGGCTGTACCGGTATTCGAGTCTTGATCTCCCGATCTTCGGTCAGGCATGCCAGCCGGTTGCACTGATGTATTGCACGCCTGACAGGCATTAAGGAGCTCCGGAATCGAATCCTGGCTAGGTGAAATAATTTTTCAAGTTCAACTTCATCCTTGATGAACTTAACTTGACACCCGTTTGTATGATTCCATATTCAATTGCTTTTTATCGTGCAGTTCTTTATAATAATATTGTCTATGTTCAATTATTTAAAGTAGTTCACCACGATGGTGAGGCATGCAATGGAAAAAATCGACGTTGAAAGCTTTCGAAATATGTTGGTACAGACAAATGATGAAGTCAAATGGACAGATTATGTGAGTAATGCGGAAGTCCGAAGAATATAAGGATAGGAGAGATGTGTTTTGAAATTCTTGGGTAAAAATGGGATAATTTGATGGGATACATAAGGAGACACGAGTGTATAATGAGAATTATTGCTAAAGAACTGGTGGAAGGGATCAAGGGCAGAGATGGATGAGACGGAGCCGGTGGTGGAGGATGTAAAGAGAAGAATTATTTAGGCGCTGAAGATTAGCCAATGGGAGTGACAAGAGTGGAGAGCTGCGTGAAACCAGTTTCGGAATCGATGACTTTTGATATTGATGAAGTAGGTAAAATAGGGTGGTTTCATATTATTTTTTTATTGCCTAAATCAAAAGATAATTACTCCTGGAGTACGTATTTTACACTTTTAGATTTTTTAATGACGATATCTGTTTTTCGCGATTAAATGAAAAGTGAAAATTTTCAATCGCGCGAAAACGCGACGACTAAGTATGAATGCCGGGAAAACTCCGTGTGACATCGTTCTGGTTCCCGCTGCCGCAAGTGTGGTGGCCTTGGGGCGAGGCTTTGAGCACTGATACGCCGAAGGATGCTAGCAGGTGGCAGACTACCATGCCAGCTGGTAGCGCTTGGCATAAATAAGGATTATTAATAGCTTAACAAACGAAGAAAACTTTCCGACATTTGCCAGTTTAAATAGGTGATTATTAAGACATGTTTCCTTGAGCTCTGTGCCTCATGCATGCATTGGTTTTCTCAGGCAATGTAAAACTCCTATCTACTCGTATAGAAACTAGGTCCCTGTGACGTCACGTGGAGTGGCATCCCATTGGCGCCAATCTGGCCTCTTTCAAATGAGGATAAAATTGACCCTTGCCATTCGTCTAAACCGGTATTTCTAAAACAAAGTAATTTTTATATTATGAATACACTAATGGTGGGTAACGAATCGCTATCAATGCCTTTCGTTTTCTTTGATGAAGAAAACTACCCTATTCGAATTTCACATTACTGGGATTTATTATCTTTTATTGATCTCTAGAATTTATATTAAATCAGTATTAGAGCAAATGTCTTGAAAAACTTGAAATGCTATTGAAGTGAAAATAGAAGCAGAATTTATGATATATAAACAAAATACATAGTTTTTCATGTTTTTACAGTAATTTATTGTATAATAAATAAAGATTTAAGTTCAGTTACACATAAAATATAAACTGGGACAGAAAATGTAAAAAATCTTTTAGTACTTTTTCAATGATTAACGGTTGAATAAAATCAATAACGCAGTTTCGTGCATGTAGAGAGGAGAGGGCCTTTGCATTGAATAACACATTCAATCACTATACATGGGAAGAGTGTTTTTTTTTAGATATAGACGCAATTCACTACGACCACTACGCCATGTCAAATAATCTCCTTTTGATATTTCTTGTGGGTTGTACCATCATATCCTTACGGCTTTGTTTTATACGATAATTTTCAGTACAACCTTACGCATTGAAGGAGCAAAAGTATTACTTCTTCAATAAGAGTACTTGTTGAGATGCTTAAAGGGAGTCATATCCTTAAATTTGTATGCAATTTAAACATATATGTGTAAGGGATGTGCGTATGTTAACATGTACAAGGGATCAATTCATGTTGAAAATTAAATGCAGTGGAAAAAATTTGGTGATAACCAAAATTCCATGTAATAACTGTTTTTGTCCTTCATATACATATTTTCCACATTAAAAAATGCACAATGTTTGCCTTTTTTTGCGAATTTTAGACAAAGAAAATTTTAGGGAAATGCTGATTCTACTTATTGTTTCGTGTGTTGCATTATTAAGCATATATTTAGAAAACTCAAGGGACTAGGAGTTATGAATGAAACATTGCCACGATCTGAAAACAATCTTATGTTTGATCCCATTACTTTACATATGAGTGAGTAGAACTACGATGTTATTACTCTAATACATTAAAAACTAATCGTTGTATAATATATACTTCCATAGTTATTATTTATGTGAGAAAATGTTGCAGTTAACAAAATGTATAGTACAATAACACAGGCAATTTATATTTTGATCCTCATTTTTAATCTCAATTTATCTTGCAAATGAATAATTTCAGCCTAACTTTTTTTTCTACGAATCCGATTCTGTCCCCAAATTTTAAAATAATCAGCTGTATTTTTTTTATCTCTCGACAAATGAAATGATATTTGATGGGAAAGAGCGATACATGGTTTCGCTGGGCTTTTGTTGTTTTTTAATTTCACGGAGAGGCCGTTAGATCTCCGCCGTTTTGATGTGTGGACCCATCTTTTATATATATCGGCTCCGCTTTTGCACTGCTGTGAGACGGTTATTGTTATTTCAAAGGAAATGAGGATTGCTGCTTTTTTGTTCGTTCTTGATGGGAAATTTGGAGATAAAAAAAAGGGTCCTCAGGTTTTAATTGGTTTCTTATTCGAACGAACGTGTTTTTTTATCACTCGGTTTTTTGTATTGTGTGGCTAATGTAGGCATTTTTACCCTTTCGTTAATTCTCGGGATACTATGAATCCAGGGATTGAGGATTGATGCAAGCTGCAAAATGCGAAATTAAATACTTGGGAAAGCGGTTGACCACCGTCAAGGGATATCCCTTAGTGTTGTAAAGTACAGAATGGGTATCCTGTTAATTAAACGTGTCAACGCGCTATTTTGTTATTGTGAAGTCAAAGTAGAATCTGGGATGGCAATGTGTTTGGCCACGGCAGAATGAGATTTCATGCACCAAGAATAAGATTTCACACTCGGGGATTACGATTTCATGAGAACTTCACGTCAAAGAAATACCTTAAGTTCTCTAGGGTTATATGTGCGTTATAGTTGTATAATTTAATTGTAAATATTTCGAAGTTATTTTATACTCGACATACAAAAGTTGAAAAAGTACCCGTTATGTGCACAAAAATTACATGGTAGGCACTGCTTGATACATATCTAAAATATTTATAATATTTTACACTAGCATTCCAGGACCTTCGGCCATACGTACCTACCCGGCTTTTTAAAAGGAAGTAGGTTCACGGAAGATTTTGAATATAATCTTCTCGTAATTCTTGAAATAGCAATTTTAATGCTAGACGCGAGTTGAAGAGCGAATCATCCAGTTATTTTTATTTACTATTCCTCAGGATTGGTTTAAGCTTTCAGATAGCTTTTGGTACACCAAAATTGACTGATTAACAGCGCTATCAAAATTGCGAATATAAAAAGCAAAACAAAACTACCAGTTTTCAAGCAAAAGTTTTTAAAGTACGTAGATCGTAAATTTCATAAAGGAATACAAATGTAAAATTCAGACTGCACATTTTGACAGCACTAAAAATGTTATGTTTTAAAATCATATTGATTGTAGTGAATACTACTCCAAAATTACTTTCGAAGCTAGTAAAAACTATCAGTGCCGCGTTTTTAGGGCTTATCTGTAAAATGGTGATAATGCACGTGATCTTGAATGCCAACGGTTCTGAGAAAATGAATAGGGTCAAGGGTATGAGGTGTATCTCGAGGCCGGGGAGGAAAACTGGAACTAGTCCGGTACACTTTTTATTCCTTTTGTTTCTAAGCGTGATACCTATGTATATTATGAGTTACCTTTATGAGGCAGTCTTTTTTTTCATTCAATGCAAATATTTATTGATAAGTCTGAATTATTTGCCGCATAAAAGGGGTTAGTTTGCACAAATACCGTGTCACTTTGGCACCCATTAATAAACAAGCAAGGAACCATAATGCCTAGATAAAGAATTGTTGAAAGCCATTTGTATTTTATATTGTGCAGTAAATATCTATTGCCTTTATAATCGTTATCACAATGCATGAATTTTAAAAAGTTAACTTCCACTTCATCTACATCTACAGACTACCCCGCAAGCCTAATATAATACTATTACTTATGTGATATTCACGAACATACTTCTTACTTATTCACGATACTTTCTCGCAATCTTCTTCAGAGTCTGATGCTAATTCTTTCTTCAATTTTTTAAAATTGAAACAAACCTTTAAATACACATCGGTCTTCATCATATTTTCCCCTTTTCTGTCATTTTTTTCGTTTCCTTTGCTTTGGTAACACATTATTCTCCTGGAGCGTCATTTTCGGGATTATCCCGACAAGATCGCTCATTTCCGTTTTTTCTACCTTTTTTACACGCCATCTTTGGAGCTGATTTCTAGAATGACCAAATTTTCAACGGGATTGGACATTTGGTCTATCCCTCAGAAATGTTGAGAGCTTCTAGTCGTCGAGAAATGTTGAAAGCCTTTTTTTGTGTTTCCACAGCAGAAGCAGTAATTGACACAGGCTATACATCAGTCTTGGATATACCTGTGGAAGCCGCAGAATTGGAGACCCCTGATGAGAGAGACTTTGTTGAGTCTATCGGTCACATAGCTGGGCATTTAATCTGCCTCCGTGAAAATACTTGAATTTAGAGGGTAAACTCCTAAGACTGTAAACATTTCGGTTATGTTTTTTTGATGCCAATGCCAGAGGTGTTTTCGTACCTATAATTCTCAGAATATCATAAATGGTAATTGGCCTTTTCTTTGAGGCAATCCAGGCTAGTTGACTGGCAGGCTAATCTTAAGTGTTTTGACGGACCATAAACTGCACTATCTCAGGCACTTTTTGTTTGCAGTGTGGCCGTAATGAAAGTGGTCTGAATCCATTTCCTTTGAAATAATCAAAAACATTGACGGACAAACACGAGTCATGGTCATCCGAGATCAATAAACAAGGCCGCTCTCTTTCATGCAATCTACTCATATTGGAACTACAGGTTGTTCAATAGTAATTATTACAGCCCTTCAACAAGGTTTACTGCTTATAGAATACAGCTCTTTGCATATACTTCAAGGAAGCAGCACAACCCAGAACCTTCATTAAATGTGCATTTTTGATAATTAATGTTTACAATACAGGAACACCAAGTGAATTAAAGGGACTATTTCGATCAAGTACCATACAAACTAGCCCCATGAAAAGAGATTAAACTTGCCCCATCGCACCAGTTTTTATTTAGCCTAATCTAACTCTGTTCGGTTTGAAGCTACATAAGTTACAAGCATCAGATTTAAGCCAAATAAAATTATCAATAAGACAAGCCTATACTGAACTATCGTATTTAATTTATCATCCCTTGGTAAGCTTTGCAGAAAGAAAATGCTTATATACATATTAAAAAAACACAAAAATATCGAACCGGATGAAACCGCGTCATAGCGTTTAAATTGTTCCTCGTTCCCTGAAATGGTTTCTGAAATAACCTCACTGTATGAAAAACTCCCTGAACTGAACCATCTCCTAACATATTTTTGTTTTCAATATCATGAATTCCCTGGACAGTCGTAACTTTTTACACGGCTGGCCGCACAGATCCCATTATATATGAATACGCGTTATACTTGATATTTTGGGGACATACGGTCAACTGCCTACACATTATACGTGAATGCATGTCATAATTGGGTATTAAGGGTACTTTTCCCCTAAAAATTCTTTTTTGTGTCAATTTTAGCTTGGTCCGCAGATAAGAGACTCAGATAAATTTCTGCATGAGAGTCTAAGATATGGGAAGATAACTCGGGTTTCAGAGTAAAAAAGGTATCTTCTTTATTTATTGCCAAAAGTAATAACATAACTTTCTGGAGGTAGAGGTAAAATATTCAATGTGGGAAGCGAATAAATTGGAATGTGAAAGGAACCGGATTTTTTCCATTAGGTAAGTAAAGAATCTGGCCTGAATTTCCTGTTTATGAATACTTAAAAGAGATGCTTTGATATTCATCGGATAAGAAGCACGACCTTTTTCTTTCACTTTTCCCCGTGGGTACGACACAGAAGCCACAGGGGGTTCGAAGTAGTGAATATCCCTTACCTTCTCCAGGATTTGTATTGGAAAAGCATAAAGGAAAATGTGTATGTCAGTCCGTAGGGGATGTATTAACTCTATATAAAACTTGGATATTGGTTGAATAAATAAATTATAGCCATTCACCCGATATTAAAACCAGTATGCATGCAATACCATTCTCTTGAACTAAAATTTCCTTGATACCTTACTGGCACAGCGTAGGGTTGATGTATTATTAAACAAATATTAACCGAATTACCTTGTTTGTCCAACATGTTGAGTTCATTGGAAACATTATAATATCAATGAAGATCTAATTTTCTTTGGTTATTTGTAAAATTTGTTTTACTGTGCATAAATATTGAAATTGGTTTATTAGGGTAGTTTTCAATGAGTTTAAAATATCTTATTTTTAAATAGAAGTGCGTTTCAAGAGTGGTAGAAGTAGAAAATTTACGTATTTTTAATTTTTATTCTCATTCCAGCTGAAACATTTTCTGCGCTGTAATACCTCTGATATATTAATTTTTCTTTCTTACCCAACTTGTTGCAGGATTTTGCCTCATTCATGAGCCGTAGCATCGATTACGTTGTCGTTTTAATTAGCAGCAAATCAGGCACCTCAACTTATTTGAAAAATTTGGACACAATTTATTTCGGCACTTTCATGTGATCTATTCTAATCTTTAGTAGCACGTATTTATTTTAGTTTGATATGTTTTTTTATTCGTCGTTAGTGTATCCAGAACAGACAGCACTGCGTGTGGTTTAGACATTCTATTTACTGAGGTACTGCTGAGGGAAATTACTTTTCAACGCAATAAGATACCTTTATAGCAACAATCAATAAAAAATATTAAATCTCGGAGTCGGAAAGGGAAGAGCCGTGCTTATTTTCAATGGATTCACTACCGCAGTTCACACCGTTGTTAGAGATAACTTACGAGAAATAATTTTCTGAAGTAAACATACTAAAAGACTGGAAAATCTTCATCTTCACACCGATGCTCAAAACGAGAAACTAATGGAACTATAGACTAATATGATTAACTTCGATTTTTGGTAGAAGTCTCGAATAAATCGTTGCTCGAGAAAACTTCCCATATTGCTGTCAGAACGGCTTCCGGAAAGGTAGTCCTCAAAACAGTATTGGAGCAGAAACCGTGCAACCTTTGAAAGTTCACTGTCACTCCTAGAACTTGAACTCGGACAACAGGGGTAAAAATCCAGCATTTCGGCTACCACACCAGCCAAAGCTACGCCTCATATATGTAGTGAGCATCTGAGATCCGGAGAAGAAAGACTTAATCCGTGAATTTGATGAAATAAAAATGTAAGCTCCTTCAAAAACTGCTATGGGCGTAGGCATGGGAATTCACTTTTCCACCGAAAAATAAAAGAATTTAGTAAGCAAAGTTATCATATATATTAATGCTTCCTGACACTAGTGGTGCATTTTAAAATTTTTGAGCTATGTCTTCCTTTGTGAGAAAACTGTTGAGAAATGCCTTTTTATTATAATTAAAGACGATTAACATTAATCTTTCGTAAAAATGGTCGGGTCTTAAAAATAATAAAATAAATTCTTGAATAAAATAAAATTAAAAAATAAATTCTCTGTTCTCCGAATCCATTCAATAACTGTCTGAAGTCTGCTCTGTAATAGGTACATCAGATTGAATACTTTTAATAATTACGGTCAGCAATTACCTTCCTTGTCTCATTAAATAGTTCCACCACATCTATTTCTTGTTACTGGTCTATTTTTTGGTATCAAATGGCCTTCGGGCTCTTTTGTCTGAATACTTAAAATGCATACTTTAAGAAAGGAATAATTGCTGCATATATGACTTACAACCAGCTAAAAGAGAATTTTTTGTAGCAGGTAACTACCTTTTAATGCCAAAGTTGCTCGAACGATAGTCTGCGGCTAAAAAGGTCTGGAGTATATTCTCTTTCATTAATTCCTTCTCCTCATGCAATAACGGTATTGGTTTCCTGCAATGGAATTATGAGTTGAAAGGCCAAGAGAGCGTCGGCAGCGGAACCGTTGTTTTGTGCCACACAACCTCACGAGGAAAAAACAAAGAGTGCTGTGGCTTTATCGAGTGACCGTCAAAGGGACTGAGGAAATTGGAATTCCGGAAAATAATCAAAGACTTGAATGCAGCCGGGAGAATTCGTGTCTATGTACATTTTAGAAGAGGCGTTTTGCAGTGGAAGGTATTACGGGAATAGATGGGGGAACAGAGGAAGACTGGTGAAGAAGGGAAGGGTTGCGTTAGCGTAGAAATGAGACTGTGGGGTTGGCGGAAACGTCCTCCAATTAACAGCGCTTCTTCTTCCTCCAGGACGACGAGGGATTCCTAGCATTTCGTTGCATGGCTTTTCCTTACGCCTCCTGCAATGCCCTTCCTGAATGGTCGGAGACAAAAGGGACACTGAACAAATTGGTTCCATCCCCAATACCCTCGTTAATAACCCTTTAATCAGTGATTTACATAGGTAAAATATACATTGAGGATTAGTATTTTGTTTGCGAAAAGGCATCTTGGGTGAAGGGTTTGCCTACGTTTGCCTACGTAGGATTAAAGATCTATGTGACCTTAGGAGCTGTGGCACAAAAGAGCCACTGTTGGGTTCTCTGCATGCGGATTATGCGTAAAAGGTGAATACTCACAGTGAAACCTTTTTACTCACTTCAATGACCAGTGAGGACTGTAAAAAGTACCAGACATCTCTAAGCTGAAGGTTCTGAAGTTCGCACTGTAATGATGGCTTGGTGGTGTAATTAGCTATTACGCCTGACCAACAATCGGGAGATCCGGGTTCGAATTCCGGTGATGTAAAGTATGTTTTCATCGCGAACTTCAATCTTGGTGAATATAACGTGACGATAGCTTCCAATGCACAGATTGTAATATTTTTCTAAAAAGGGTAGTAACTCTGCCAATTAACGTCGCACTTCTTCATCAGGAATAAAGGGTTCCATTGTACTATTGCGTGGCTTTTACTGTGGCCCCTAGCCCGGACCTTTCTGAATTGGGCGACGAAGGAGCGGTAACGGAGAGAAGAAGAACAAAGAGCGTGTGGGTTCTATCCCCTCGCATCCTTCCTCTTGGAATGATTGTGTAAGAACTGGGGAAAAATAAGGGGATATATGGCGAAGAGGACCCGATGTCAATTACGCCGGTGGCTTACCCGGGAAACCGGGTAAGTGAGACCACAAGGGAAGTATTTGCGTTAAATTGCATCCGAGGAGGAGGAAGTCCGAGGGGTCGAAAAGATATGAGAATGATTAGTTGAGTACGCGGAGGGAATAGGAGCATGACCATGTGAAGCGAGAAAATTAGAGCTAAGGATTACGAAAGAAAAGATTTTGCAATGCCCCCTTATACTTTTAATCGAGTACAACGCGTTTAGAGGCTACTGCGACACCATCAGGTAAACTATCCAAGGAAATAAGCAAGGTTTTGAGATCAGAATTCCTTCAACACGTAGGCCATTAATCAAAACTGATATATGTGTATTATTGTTAGGTGAATGAGAAGTTATGCAGTTCCTCTGCTAAATACAATGAAAGACGCAATTGATCATATTGGGAAGAATAGGGACTGCAAAGCCAAGTTTGCCTGGTTTAAGTAAGGAATGATTGGTACAACATCTTGAAAATAGTATTAATATCATAGATGTGAAAGACAGATATAATTACTTATGCAATTTTTTCCAAAGGAAGATAAAATAGTGTGCTACGTTTATACGTTTTACAGATATTGGCTGGCATCTGTTCATTTTATAACATGTATTGCATTAGATAAGCCCTGCTCAACCCACCTTTTCTGGTTAAGGTTTACTGAAAATTCTAAACATCCAATCAAAATAACACCAAGTGAGCACATGTTATGCCCTAAATCATCCTATCTGAACTATCAGACATCACGTAATCTCATGTATTTATCTATCTCAATTTCACCTGAAAATAGAGCACTGATTTTTTTCACGTCAGGTATTAAAGAAAATAATAGATGGTCATAATCACCCATAACCTCGCTGCGGACCTTCTTCCCTCGCCGATATCGAACCTGCGAACGTGGATTTAATGGTAAAGTAATGTTTTCTATGTGTGTATTTTATATTTCTTGTCGCACTTATAACTCTACGCAATATAATATTCAGTTCATGTTAGCATATAAATCGAAACAAACTAAAATGCTGTGAGAAATGTGGCCATAATTCCGGCATCAAACGTATAACACTAGATGATAATTTGTACAAACCGCTTAGCAAAATATTGGCAATTTAAAAAAAAGTCGAATTTACTAAATGGCGTCAATGGCATTAATCGGAAAGAGGAGTAACTTGATTAGTCTTCCGAAGTCTTTTATCCACGTATCGTTTGTCATTTAGGAAAGTAGGGAATTCCCTACTTAGCATAATATTTTAATGGAGCTATGTGCTTTAAAATACCCTTAAAAATGAACAATTGCTTTTCAAATATAATTTTACCCTCCACTCGTTTTCTTACATTTATCATCGGTGCTACGAAAAATTATTTCACGCCACTCATCAAAGCTTCTACGTAAGAGTGCACCACTTTGTGAGGGATGTTAATAGCTAAAATACCACAAATAACTCAAGGAAGTCGTAAGGATAATATTATTTCATGGATTGCATCAAGGTATTCACGCTGTGATAGTTATGTGGTTACCTCTACTGGAAAGTGGCACTCTGAGGTTCAAAATGTTAGACCTTATAGTTAGAAGATTAGGTAAAAATGATTTTAAAAGAATTAAAGCCTTCGAGATATAGTGCTAGAGGAGGATGCTGAGGTAAAGAATGGCCGATAAAGGTGAGAAATGGGTAGGTATAAAGAAGAATATGAGAAGAAAGAACACTACAGAACACTGTGCTTAAAAAAACACACTTGATTAGGAACATAATGAGAGACAGCAGTTGCGTGGAAAACAGAGGGGAAGGCAAAACTGATGGAAAATTCCCTAGAGGAAGACAGACAGACATGTGCCTAGGACTGATGAATAAAGAATCGGGAATGAGAGCATCAGGAATTAAAAAAAAAACAAGCTTGAGATTGGATGAAATGGAGGGCATTTGCATCTATGAATGCACTATAAAACCCACTTCCAACCAATGACTGATTCATTCAAAGTTTTGGGGTGTACAAGACGAGATACAACGAAAAGTCAGAAAATCGACCCCTCTAAAATTGTCTGAAACTCTGGGAAAAAATTTCCAAAACATAAAATGTTCTACCAATTATAGTGATGACTGCTGTCTCTATTCCTCTACTTTTTGGGGGGTCAAAATATCGATTGTTTAAAAATTTTATTTTATTTAATTTTGAACACGTGATACGCCGAGATACCAATTCTCAGGCCGATCGGAGCACTTTCACTTTTAATCGAAGTGTGCAATCGCACTACTTTGTCTATAATTATCCAAAAATGAGTGAGATACGGAGTTGCGTCATTGGGTAACTATTCAGGTAGATCCGGTATTACGTCATATGGTTCGAAAAAAAAATTTAAGAACTGCCAGAGTGACCGGTAAAGATCGCTGGCTCTTAAAGTATGTAATATAAACTACAGTATGGTCTGACTGTTTGGCAAGAACAGGTATTTGGATCTGTTATTTTTGCTGAACCGGATGAAAATGAACAGCTTATAAGAATGATAAGTTTAACTCACCTCTATCTTTACATAAGGCTAGCTGCGTAGGCGGAATGTTCGTGCTGAGTCGCGGAGAGCGTGTTAGGGCCGGGATACAGCCCAATCAATAGCCTTTTGACCCTGGCGCAGCTAGCGTGGGCGGAGATTCCGTGTTGCGCAGCGTGGATTTAGCACGATGGCAGCTAGGGAGCGAATGTTTACTGCTGTGAAAGCTGGGCACGTTTAATGATAAAAAAGGAACGTGAATTTTATGCTCACAGCTGAGAGAAAGTCTTGCCTAAAAAATAGTAGGTATTATCGTTACTGCTGTTTTC
This sequence comes from Ischnura elegans, assembly GCF_921293095.1. Classification (NCBI taxonomy): domain Eukaryota; kingdom Metazoa; phylum Arthropoda; class Insecta; order Odonata; family Coenagrionidae; genus Ischnura; species Ischnura elegans. Next base: position 62,059,643 of record NC_060255.1, on the reverse strand, counting down.
GAGATTCTGTTTTTTTCTACATGAATTACCTTAGTTTCCATAATCGTGAAATTTATTGCCATTTGACATTTTTCATAAAAAAATACTTCATCAATGCAGTGTTACATATTAAATAACTTTTGTATGGACAATAAATTTTACATGCGTTTTCACTATGCATTTAGCATAAAGCAATACATGATCAATGCAATATGACATGTGACAAAGTTAATTTATTAATTAAAGAATCTATTATTCATTAATTATGTATCTTTACTGAGGATTACTGAGTTACTGTGAGTTTTCATAAACACTGCAGATCTCCATTGGGAAGGGGAGGCTACGAACGTTGATTGCACGATGTTAATTCCCTATGTTTGTTTTTGTGTGGAAGGAAAATAGAGGTCAATCACTGCTATTCACACAGTCTTTCTAAAAATGACTTATATTTTAGAAAAAGTTTGGCATGTCAAGTTGTGAACTGAAGTCTTGAACCATAAATAAAATAAGGAAGAAGACCAATGGAGTAGACGTGACTCGTCCTCTTAAATAGGTACATATATATTCTTTATTATTTCTTTATTCTTTACAAATATTTTCTTATTTAAAGTACTTTTATGCATTACTATTTTAACTGGGCATCCGAATGCTTGATCACATAATTGAGGATGGTAATGAACCACTGCGGCTTTCCTTCAAGGCGTTTTATTTTTTGTTCCTTTCCATTACGTACTTTTTTCGTGTGTCTTCCACCGTTAACTTCGCAGTAATGGCAGACCTTGAGCGAGGTATTTCAGGTGGAATTTATTTTTTGGCTCAGTAGGGGGGAAAAAAAGTAAAATTTTACTTATGGTCGCGTGGGTCGGTCGCAGTTTGTTTGTTGCTCGGCTGCCCGAGTTCTCTGGTGTCTGCGGCGAGAGAGGCAAGCGACGACGATACGGTCCCTGTGCTGCTTGCCTTTTACTCTGCCCACCCATACACAACTCCTCCTCGGTTCTCTTAGTGTTACTCTCACCCAACTACCCACGTTTACTTTCTCGACCAAAGCGGATGCATATGGGCAAGGTTTAGTATTTATGTGATCAAGCATTCGGATGCCTAGTTAAAATAGTAATGCATAAAAGTACTATAAATAAGAACATATTTGTAAAGAATAAAGAAGTAATAAAGAACATATTTGTACCTATTCAAGAGAGCGAATTGCGTGTCATAGCTACCAACAAAGAAAATGTGTTTTGCAATTAGTATTGACAATAATAGTGACAATACTTAAAACAATAATGAAAATTATAATAATGAACTTAAAAAGAGAAAAAATAGGGGGAGACTAGGAAAAATTGATCAAACTTATTGACAAACCGGTGCCCTCCGATCAAAATATTAGCACAAATATAATGAAAAAAATAAAAAAATATACTCTCCTTTAATTAGAGCTAGAAAGTATTTTGACTGTGAGAGGTACCTATCTATACGCTACAATATGATCACGAGAATGCCATGCTTTTGGCATCGTAGTTACGAAAAAAATCTGGGCATGTTATTACGAGGAGCGTGCTGGTCATTTTTACGTATGTCACATCATGGCGTTTTTTATGCTGTAGTTTAGAATGCTTGCCTGGCAGCTTTTGAAGTGGATTGTAAAGTGTGTTTTCCATGGTAAAATTTTTAAAGATAAGGATTATTTCATAAAGACTCACCTGGTTTTTCCTCATTTTCTAATAAAGTAAGATCAAGTTTTATAAAGTAACTGAAAGTTTTATGGAACCTCATCTAATCGGGTGACTTTCAGATTAAAAAAAAAAACTATTCTATCATCTTACGTTGTCTGGCTCATTGTGAAAATAACTTTGGCACTATTACTGTGGTCAGTCATATGTACACGATGTCCAATATCTATCCAGTATCTCAGCCTTCAAAGAGGAAAGGCAGACTTCAAATTTATTCACTGATCATTGGATCTCTCTTAGACTGTCCTACATTGCTTTCCATCATCAATTTCAGAGTTCCTCTTAGATCAACTAGTCTACATTCTTTACTCCATATGCCTATCTTTAAATTGTCCCTTGTGAACTGGTCGCTCGAATAACATGTCTACCTTACTTAACTCTTAACACCTGGGAATGTTTACCCCTTCCTTTTCTCCGCTGACTCATTCATTAAAATTGCATTATCTCATTTTCCGGAAAGTCAAAACTATTTTTGAAAAATCGTACATTTCAGCAAAATGTTTCTTTTAGTCTGCGTGCATTTAAGTTGCGTTTTTTATGTCTCTACAGTTTTTTAAATCTGTTCGCGTTTTTTTACAAATATTTACTTCATGATTATTCACCGTGTCGCAATGGAATGGCAGTATTTCTGCATGCGAATAAATAAATAAATACATGCGTAGCCGACAAACGTTTATTTATAGGACTAGTTAGCACCCTGGATGACTAAGCAGTTTACCTGGAAAAAATTGTAGATCTCAGGGAATATTTCGATTGCAACGCCGTGATGGGTCAGTCAAACATATCGCAATCTTTGGCTATCTCCTTAAACCAATCTATTTAATCAGAAGAAATGCCAAGGACCTCTTGCGATGAATTTTGCCTCCTCCTGTACCACTTGGAATAACCCATTTATCGCAGCTACCTACTTTGAGGAAAAAGTGGGAGGATCCTGAGTAATTGCTGCTAGTATTGTGTTCAGTCATGCGGATTTTCATTGGAATCCATGCCTCATGTTTAACTTCCTTCATTTCCACTGTAGGCATTTGCTCCTTGCGTATCTTTGACCGGATAAATGCCATGACGAATTAGTGGAAAATCTTCCGGTCCAGTAACGTCGTTATCGGTTTGTAAAACATGAAGGCCATACGTAGGAGTAGCCTACACCTTCCGTCTCCTCCATATCTCCTGAAAAAGATTCTAACCTCACGTGGAGTGGACTGACCGGTTGGCTTATTCCGTATTTGGACTTCATGCGGATGACGTCACAGATTTTGCTAAATAAGGGCATTATTTTGAAGTTCAATGGGTGGCCGCCTATGGCGCGCTATTAACGGCCCACTTCCATGGGCACGGTTCGTATCTGTCGTGTCATTATTGTTAACTAGAGCCAATAATGACTCGTTGAACGATTTGTTTTCAAATCCAACAGCTTTCCGAATGTGATCATTTTCACTCGGAAACACCGAATGTGATCATTTTTGTGGGCGGGCTGGAATCCCTGCTGGGGCCTTTAGGCAACTACGCCAGCTATGCATTTATACTGACCCAAGTGCCTCGTGTAGTCTGGTATCTCGCGAGGGAGTGCTTTCTAAATTCAAGATACTTACGTCCAGATTGCACAGCAGATTTGTCTCAAGAAAATAATTTTGAGCCCTTTGCTTTTATGAGTGTTGATATACTGGGCGCAGAAAGTTTCTCGGCCGGGCAGACTTTCTGATGCGCCGAAGGCGCTTGTAGTATTGTCCCGGTATCCAATGGCCACCACTGTCAATGTTGTCAAAAATAATAAAAATAAAAATGATTGTTGTTTATGGGGCTAGTTTAGTGTATTGTTAGTGAGAAAAAGAAGCTTAAAATCTAAGTAACTGTTCGTAAATTTGAACAGCTAAAACTAAGAAAAACAATTAATAACAAAACGGTAGTAAAAAAAGGAACTGTTGCAAAATTTTTTGTTTTTATTGCCTAAATGTCCTTTCTTTAATGTTTTTAATGTTTTAATTACAGTCCTTTTCATTTTTCAATTTTCTATTTTTTTGGTGGTATTTTTTAAAGATTTTTTGAATTTTCTCTTTGCATTTTTATCTTATCATTTCTATTTTTTAAAGGATTTTAATTATTTTATAAAAAGAATGCAAGAAGGAAAGACATTTGAAGACTCATAGGCGAGTGATATGTTCAGGCAGTGTATGTGTAGTCGGTAAATTTTCATCATAATTCCAGATATTGACTTGTAGTGAGTTCTTTGTAGCTGTTAGCCGGGCGGCGCCTATGCGTATGGCTTGGTTAGATATAAATTCCTGAACTAATGGGAGTTTGCGGGCACGGAGGACATGGAATATTTTTGTTCTCTGCGGAATATGTAGGATTTTACGCTGGGCCTTATTTTGAAATAAATTTAATTTAGATAGAATTGGGAGGGAATTTAAAAAAATCTCTGCTCCCAAGAGCAGGATAGTACGAACAATACCTTTGTACAGTCGTAATTTGTTGCCTTTAGTCAATGGCGATTTTTTTTGCATAGAAGTGAAAGTTTTTCGGACTACCACTTCGATTATTAGGCAAAAGAAAGAGTTTTAACCGATGCCGAGGTTTGCACCTCAGCCAATCATGAAACCCAATTACTAATGCATGCACTAATCACTCCCAGTTTCACCCTGGGACAGTAGTTAATAAGCCGCTGTTATGCGATCCCTCTATTCGACTGCCCTCAATACGATGAGCAACGCGCTCTTCGAGAGATGTTGAAGATGGCGTTGTTCACCCGAGTGAAATCCCAAGAAACACTCAGTGCTCATATACGCCCGGAATGTTTCTCTTCATATATGTTGGTATCCAATAAGCTTTTTAGGTACCTAGAAAAAATTAAGGTAATTTTTTCTCAAACATTTGGAAAGCTTACAATACTGTTACTCAATATTTTAAATTGAACTCATTTGCATTATGCCATAAAAAGGTCCTTTGAATGTTTCATAAAACTTTTTTTGAGAGTGTTTGTACTTTGCATCATACCGAATCATTTACACAAGGGTTACACCAACATACCTGTATTGCCGCCACATAGAACCACCAAATATCACTTTTCCCCCTTAGTCAAATCTAAATATTTATAGAACCCCTTACTAGCAAATCTAAGTCAAAGTAAGAGAAAACAGACATTTGAAGTAGCACATTAAACTATACCTGCTTCACAAGGATATAATTTTGTAATATAGTTCTTAAATTGTTTAAATCTGTGATGCTGCATTTTATGCATTCAATTTTTTATGTATTATGTAAGAAAAGATGTTGAAGAATTTATTGAGGTGAGAGTGAGATACAAAATAGCCCGTGCGTAAGAATAATAAATAATATCATTCATTTCTGAGCAAAATTCATATGAACACGATGATAGGCCTCTTGACCGATTCGCCGCAGGGGTTCCTGCATAACCTCATCCTCCCTGCTCCTCAACCGCTGTGACAAGCACTTCCTTGGTCCTTTTCCTGTTTTTTTTCTATTCTGCCCTCTCTATTCTCTTCCACCCACAAGATCCATATTTCTAAGGTCTCAAGTCTATTCTCGTCTCCTTTCCTTAGCCTCCACAAGTCCGCACCGAAAGACATTTAATGGCTTCTGATCAAACAATTTTCTTTCATTTTCCGCAAATTTTTGCATTACGTTCCTTTCATCAATTATTTTTTTAGTTTCTTGAGGTCTTCTTTACGAGAGCAATTCTCTTTACAATATCCTTATCGTTATGCTCATTTTCCTCAAATGCGTCGTCAGAATAGTTACAATTCTCTTTCAGATAAAGTCGATACGCTTTTAGACCTAATATACAACTAGATTTTCTCGCGAGAGAAATTAAAAATTAACTTAAGTGGTGTAAGTTGAAAAACTCATGTAAATATAAATAGCTGATTGTTTCAATATACCCATTATTTCTATCATTGTTCGTTGTTCATATTTATTTTTTTCTAACTGTTTTACATTTGTCTCTTTCAGGTAACCTTTTCAATTGGCTTGGTTTGGGGCATTCAGGAAGTGTTTCCTCTTATCTCGGACAGCTGTGACAACTCGTGAGTAATCGTTCTCGCTGTGACTATATCATGTGTTAACCCCTCATCAATAATTACAAATTAATCACTTATTAAAGCGTTTATAGAGAACGAGTCGATGGGCGCTTGAATTCATCAAGCGGGTAATTAGGGGGGTTTGAACACATTTGTGTCACCTGTGTTCAAGTATTGGGTGCATAAGTTACTAAAAAAAAGCGAAAAAAAAAAACACTCAAAATGTCATTGAAATAGGCCAAATGGGCGAACAACTCGCTCATTCGCCCTCAACAATACTTAAAGTCGTCTTAGTTACCACGATGATATGAACGTTAGGAGAACGTTTTTAATTTAATATTTACGTAATGGAGAGAAATTTAAATTTAATGACGGATGTACTTGTGACATATAGCCCATTTTCGTATTTAAGCCCTTACCCTAGGATTGTAGCACCTCCATTTTTTTGTTATGAGCGTTTGAACGCACCAAACTGAATCAAATTAAAAACATCATTTTTAGAAAATAAACGCACAGAGACTAATTCGGAAATGACTATCGGAATTAATATGCCTCGAATAATGAAGCTATGTTCGGATGTCACTGACGACGTATGTATATAAATGCTGTCACCTTTTTATATCTGAGGAAGGTTTAAATAACGAAACGAATTGATCACAATAAATATATGAATACGGTTAAGAAACTTGAATTGGAGAAAGAACCAAAGAATGCTCAACTATCCCCGTAGATGTTAAATTCTATTGATAATAGCAGTTCGACATATTTTACGAAAGCGCAGATTCGAAATGTGCCGAATGGGAGCGTAGTAAGCAAATATATTTCAATAGTACAACATGAGAAAAGCTATAATGAACATATTTATCAAGTATCTTTGGTCTCACATCAATAGTTATAAAGATACGCCAATTTGCATATTTGCTACCGTAATCGTATCGAATTATCAAGTATACTAACACGTGTATTGAAAATTCGCAATCCTATAGATTTATTGTACAAGTAGGTTCCTACGAAGTAGGTTCCTACACAATGACTGGAAAATTGCTTATATAAAGCCAATGTTAAAAAGCGGAGGCAAGGAACAGCCATTTTATTATAAACCGATATCTTAATCGTTGCCTTCATCTAATGCAAGGTCCTCGAACATATTGTAGTCAGCTCAGTAATGAAACAGCTAGACGGGCAAAACTTGTTAATGGGAGCTCAATATAGATTCAAGAAAAATAGACCATGCGGAACACATGTAGTGCTTTTCACCCACGATATTTTAGTCTCCAAGTAGTGGAAGCGATTTTTCTTGATTTCAAAAAAGCATTTAATAAAGTGCCCTACGGAAAGTTATGAATAAAAGTTAAATCTTACGGCCTTGATGAAAATGTAATTTCCAGGATAAGAGAAATTTTCAGCGACCGCATGGAAAGAGTAGTATAAGACGGTGCAGTCTCCAATCAGGTCAAAGTCACTTCTGGCATTCCTCAGCGTCGTGTCATAGGCCCACTCCTATTCCTTCTTTGTATTAGCGACATCGCTGAAATAGTACACAGTAGGCTACGATTATTTGCAGACGACGCTGTAGTTTACACGGAAATCCGTTCCAATAAATATATGAATGAACTAACGAACGAGCTTCCTGCTATCCAAGCGTGGTGCGATGCATTGCAGTTATAGGTGAATAATAAAAATGCGTAGTAATGAATTTCTGGAAAAAATAACTCCCCACGACTTAGAACTATAGTTAATCGTACCCAGCTAAAGACTGTAGAATCCGTTAAAAATCTCGGAGGAGACTTAATTATGATCTACCGTGGAGCAAAAATATTCGGGAAGTAACGGATAAATCTAATCGTAAATTGGCTTTTATTAAAAGAACATTAGGAAAGTGCGACGACAAAGTGAGATATTAGTAACATTTGATGATATTCCGGCGAATAATATAGGCAAACTTATCTTGGTATAGCCAACAGGTTAAAAACTCCATCATTGCCAATGTTTCCAGCCCCTACTCGGGACTTTAAACGTTGGATAAAATGGAAAATATAAGCCGATTCTTGAAAAGTTTACTAGAAACTAATTGCTGCCCGTTTGAAATTTAATCTTACTCGTTTTCTTTATCACTGCAGCAATACCTCATATTTAGCGTGCTACATTATTTTTATCTCCATCCACTTCAAATTTGATCCAAATCATGTATTTTAAATATTTGTTTTCTATGCGCTTATTTGATCCTATAATGTGATTCTAGAGTTTATATCAAATCAAATGGAAGTGGGTACTTGCCGGGAGAGTCCAATTTCCACGCTGTTTGGTTTATTACACTCGATTTTACGATTCATTTAGAGTTTTTAAATTAAATATAAGGTTTAAAAGCTCCGAAAAAAATAAAAACGCACTCCATCTCGTTTTCAAAAACCTCGGGGACACAAACCGTGACTAATTGTTTTATGTGAGGCATTATTTTCCACTGCGCGACGCCCCGTTAATTAAAAAAAGTAATGTGGCATAATTCATTATCTCTGGCGTAATTTACGAGTTTTTTAAATTGAAACTAATGGGTGAAACGAACTTGGTTTAATTATGTGATAATCAGTAACTTCGCGAGATATTTAACCTTTTCGTGGTTTTAATATTTCTTCCACTAGTATGTGCCATGTATTCACGGGTATTTTCAGGGCTGATGTACGTGATGTATACCTTTGGTGGGATTTTAATGTATATGAAATATTTTATACCATATCATCTATGTTAATGTAAGATACCCTACCAGTGAAGGTAGGTTTGCAATCTTTTACGTTGGCTTTTTTGGCTCCATGTTTCATAGTTGGTGACATCAATTTTGTTTTAAAAATGTCATCCTTCCCCCTTTAAATTGGTTTAACTTATTTTTGGAAGTTTTTATCCTCGGACATAATACTCTTCCATACATACTTAAGAAACTCTGAAATGTAATTTACTACTACTAGTCTTTAACAAATTACCACCTTTTTAATAACTGCTAACTCAGTTCATAAATTTAGCATTGGTGGACGATTTTAAGCAAAATTTTCAGTGATTACCATTGATTAGTGTTCATTAATAAAACATTTATGTTAATTTTTTTATAAAACATGAGTAAAAGAGTTACTCTTTTTAGATATTATTGTCATCAGCTCTATTCAGACCATAAAGTAACAATGATGAACGCTTTTTAACCATATTTTTAAGTCATTGCATTGAGTAGTGTTCATTAATAAAACAGTAATGTATTCTTAAATGATGGGTTATAAAGGAAGGTACTCTCTCCAGATCTGGTTTATTTGGATAACCTCTTACTTTTTTTGGCGGACGGAGTCTGGCGCTATCGTCGAAAAACCAAATATACCAGTCAGACCATTCCAGACACTTGACCCCACAAGTTGGTTCACGGGAAATTTGCCCTCCCTTTTATTTTTTTTTAAACACTCAGAGAAGTTCTCCCTAAGCCGAATCTACTGCGAAGGGCGGATTCATAAAAGCAAATGGTTTGTCTCGCACTTTTTGGGCTGCGTCCCTGAAGTCTTATGGGGGTGGGATGAAAATGACAATTCTCTGAAAAAGCAAGGGAATAACGATGCGGGGGGGACCTTACCTTGGAATATAGGAGGCCTTTGGGATAAGAGAAATAAGAATACAATGAGGGGGAAACGGGGTGGCGCTTATAATAACACATTTGCCAAGCGAATGGGAAAGAGGGTGCTTTACCGATTTCCTTTTTTTTTCTTTTTGGATAATGATAAGAAAGAAGTTGAAGTTAACATGGGTGAGAGCGCGATACTTACTTTTGGGTTGCTAGGCTATATTTAAAAGGGATGACTGTGGTGATAAATGAGGCCTGTTGGATAAATGTATGTACTGCCATGGTTACTAGAAACAACTGCTAGTTTTATCGTTTGAAAATAATAAAACATCGAGTCCAACTTTTGGCTAAAGTTCTATGGTGAATGATTCATAGCGGAAACTTTCTTGTCCAGTCTCTGCTGTTGAAAACCTTGAATGAGTGGTCACTCTGATATGAATTAAGCTTTTTTCTTGTGGGACTTTAGGTAATTCAAAGTGTAGTATGACTTTTTAATTATTTTGGGTAAGTTATCTAGCATATTCACAGGGCTGCTGGAATTGATAGTAAAAAGCCGTGTGAGTAAATCTTAGAGTGCAGTTTATTTTCTTACCGCATAGGGCTCAATTCACCCGTCAAATTCCCCTGTAACTACTTACTGTGGCATCAAAATTCCCTTTTTTTTGGCATTTTTTTCCCTGAGGGACCTTGTTGTTCGCTTGGTGAGCAGACAACATATCCAGTGAATATAGTATTGAATAATTCAATCTTACCAATGATACTCAGGGCAGTATGAAATATTTATTCCTTTATTTTCCAAGTGTATAGTACTAGATTCTTATTTTTAATTTAAGCTACATTTTAGTATTTTATATTTCCTTATCATTGTACCTTTGTCCCATTCACATTAGGTTATAGCCGGTTAGCGATTTATCTATAATTTGATTGAAAATCCGCTTCTTACCTCAGCGAAGGTTTGATATTACCATTTTTTGATAAAAAATAAGCTTTTGGTTCATATACTGAGCAAAGAAAGCCCTAGGTTCTAATATTATGTATCCTATTCGAGATTACCCTATTATTGTGTGTTGATGGCCATTTGCAATAGTTCTTTTTATATTTTTCGAGGTAAATATTTACCCAAATTGTGATCCTCTCCGTACTACTGTATCTTAAATGCATCATCATGACTTCCTATGTTCTCTTCCTTTTAAAATACTGTAAAATATTCTTAACTCACATGGAATTTTAACCAACTAAATCTGGCCCATATTTGCCAGAATATTAAAAAATATTCTGGTTAATATGGGTAGGGTAATGGGTGAATGTTAACTGAAAATAAGCACGAAGAAAACCAAGATATTAGTATGCAGCAGAAGAGAAGAAGTCAAGACTAACATTAAAATAGGGAATCAAAAACTGATAGAGGTGGATGAATTCGATTATTTGGAAAGCAAAATAAATAGTGACGGGAGAAGTAAGAAAAAAATTATCAGCAGAATAGCTCAGGCGAGCATTTCACCAAAAGAGAGACCTACTTACAGCGGGAAGCATAACAATGGAAGTAAAGAAAAAATTTATAATAACCAAAATTTGGAGTATGATCCTATACGGAAGTGAGGCATGGACAATAACCGCAGCGGAGAAAGCAAACATAGAGGCCTTCGAAATGTGGTGCTACAGAAGAATGATGAAGATCAAATGGATCGACCGAGTTAGTAACGAGGAAGTCCTAAGAAGAGTAGGAGAGAAGAGAAGCCTCATGAAAACCTTAACAAGAAGACGGAACAACCTTATAGGCCACATCTTGAGACATGATGGCCTGATGAAGACAATCGTCGAGGGACAAGTGGAAGGCAAGAACGGAAAATGAAGACCTTGAACAAAGTATATGGAACAAGTAAATAAGGATATGAAAGAGAAGAAATTCGTAGGCGTGAAAAGATTAGCCGATGGAAGAACTGAGTGGAGAGCTGCGTCAAACCAATCCTAGGATTGTTGACCAGTGATGATGAAATTTGGTGCTAACCTTTTATCAATTAAAATGCAATGTCTATGATCCGAAACAGTGGTGATTGAAAATTGGAATGGAAACCTAAATACCAAAGGGATTACCTTCTGATATGGTGAGGCGAAGTTTTCACAATCTGCAATATCTGAATTCTAACAAACGATGGGAATTATAACTACATCGAACGAAGCACTTCAGCATAGGCATATTCTTTCAGATGTCCTCTACTTATTTAAAAACAATAGTGTCATAGTTATTTATTACAGAATTCTAAACTTCTCTGACCATCGCAATTCCTCCACGAAAACTATTTTTAAAACAGGACACCCATTATGATGCCTCCGACTACAGGGTCCGTCATGCCTAGATTTTACTATGAGCTCTTTGAGCGTGGGTGAAGTTCATAGTTTTATATTGAGGGTAAGCAATCCTGCCGAGAGATTTGAGGCTAAGGGACCCTCCATGAGTGAAACGAAGGGTATTTCATAGTCTATAAAGGTTGTGTTCCTAAATATTTTTATTAAATGAGCTTCTGAAAACCACATTTTTCTTTTTTAAGTAATATCTAAGACTAAAATTTATTTAAACTTTTTATGTTGTTATATCATTGTGCTTGAATGTATATGCTTCGTACTTTTCTCGGACGAATCACTATTTTAGTTTAGGGGTCAGACTCCTCCGTACCCCTCCTTCAAAACTCCGCCCATATAAGCTGTACTCTGAAGTAGAAGAAGCAAAGTAACAAAGCAACTTAACCCCTTTAATTTGGGGAGTAAGCAGAGGTGGAAGGGGGTAAGACGAAGAAGTTGGCGAAGGAAAGGGTTGGAAGATTTTCGGAGGCGAGCGAAATAAATTTACAGACGGAAGCAGTGGAAGGAGTTTGGAGGGAGCGGAGGATATGAAATGAGAGGGAAAATAGCGAGGAGAAGCGAACTGGATGAAGAAGGCTTGGGAGATACGGAGCCCTTAGTTGGGAGACGCCCTAAAACTCTGTTAAGGAGCCGGTTTATGAGATAAAGGGGTTCTAAGATAAATAGTACGAGAGAAGACCATGGTGTAAGGGAAGAGGCGAATATAAGTATGAAATGGAAGCAAAGATGGGGAGCAGAGAATAAAAACGACGAAATATATAAGTGAAATAGCGTAGCTCAGAACAGTGACTATCATTATGCTTTTTCGTTATTTTTTTAAACACAGATGTTTGAACATGAAGACAATCGTGGAGGGACAAGTAGATGTCTAGTACGGGAAGTGAGTATCTCGAATGAAATATATGGGACCGGTAAAGAAGGATGTGAAAGAGAACAAATGCTCAGCCGTGAAAAGATTAGCTAATTAGCCAAAGATTACCAATCTTAGGGTTGTTGACTAGTGATGATGATGACAAATGTTTGGTTTGGTTGGTTTATTTATACAGTGTATACTTCTTTCATATCTCTGCCAGCTTTAGTGGAATATTGTCTGGATGTGTAACGACTGTGTGTAACGAATGTGTAACACTTGAAGAATTTTTACGTGGGGGAACAAGTCTGTGACCCGGAATTTTTTCAATAGGGCGCCTATGCAATGCAGCAGGCCTATGATCCAGAGTGTATAATGTAATGAATCGGGGTTGTGATATTCGGAATAAATAGTATTACCTCTACTATCATTTTTCATACTCTGTTTCTCTCGAAAGCGTGGAATAATCAGACATGACGGGCAGAAGCTCTTTAACATGGAGAGTAACGGCGACCAGGTTGCCGCCTTGGGTTATGAGCACTTGTTTTTCGCTTGTTGTAATTAGATTTCTATGGTCATTGTTCGTAAAGGCCAAATAGTACTAGTATTGCAATGGTGTAGGCTTCGCTTGCTATTTTTGTTTCAGGATAACCCCGAGAAGTTTTAAGTCCTATTTGACAGATGATGCCCACACTATCGTCACGTCCTTAGTTTCTGGTCACAGTGGTATATTGCCAGTTGTTTACTGATTATGAATATAATCTGTTATCATATAATAAATATCATGATTATATAATTAATAATTAAATAATTACAAAAAATATTGGATAGGATTTAATTTTTGGATATGATTCAATGCACACTTTGAGCCCATTCATGAATTTCAAGTCACCTTTTCCAAGCAACTCTCTCATTCTTCGTTTGATTCTTAATGGCTATAGTTTGGTTAACATATATTTCGATTGGGAAAATAAGTTTATAGAGGCCCCTTTAACAAAAGGGTACTGTAATGGCTTTTCAAAATTCCAATCACTTTTAAATTAGCCATCCCTGGCGTACAAAAATAAGAAATTCGAATAATGAAATTGCCTGAACGATGAATTGGTTCCTAAAGTATATATTATTGGCCAATGTACACAATTGGTGACACAACTCGTGTCGGCAAAGCTTTCACTTGTTATTGATTTGGATAATCCAGTAACAAAATCACTTTGTCCTTAGTTTTTACGGTATTATTATCAGCTGCTTATCAATTTTTGTTTTCAGATTTTCACAACTATATGATGAAATAGTATAATTTAATTCCGAGTCAACTTCTCCGTAGAATGAGATTCAAAGGCTAAATGACCTGTTCCTAGCCAGATGAGCAAAATGCTTAGCTTTTCAAGTTCTTTCCTTGTAAAAGGAGACACAGGAAAATTGATTATTATTGTGTATAGTGATTCTATTTTTGGAGTTTTGGTTGAGGATATAATTTTAAATTTGCATAGAAGAAGCCATTTGCTTAATTAATATGTATTTTTATAATATATTTGTGTGTGTGGTTAGAATTTCCCTGTATACCGAGTTTCGGTGTTTGCTTGAAGTAGAAATAAACTACGAAAAGAGAGGGTAGGATGTGAGGGAAAAATATGGCACGCGAACAAAGCGGAGGGAATAACAGGGATATAAGGGTCAACTTTAATGTCTGACGTGAGGGGTTGGGTGGTAAGGTTCCAAATGAGGCCCTGTTGTGTACGGGCCTGAATTAGGGATTGGGGCGCGCATGTGTTTGGAAAAGCAACGGAAGCGGTTTGGGAGCCAAAGATAGGGTGACGGAGAATAAACTATTGTGGTAGGCGGGGGACAGGTTTATGGTACCTGTATATGCGTGTGTCGAGTTTTCCCCTCCAAGGAGGGGCCATATGTTTCCCGGCTTTTGCTCGGGCGAAAAGTGGTCTCTTGCGTGATTATGTGCGTGACTTAAGCTGCGTTAGTCGCTTTGATTTTAATTTGTGTCTCAGTGTTGGTGACCCAGAGTACCAGTTTGGAACCGCGTCTTCGTTACGGTTATTTATTAGTGTTCGTCTTTGGTCCCTTCATTTAAAATTTTCGAGCAGTATTCTTACTAATACAGTGATACTTGCACAACCAAAAGATCGATTTGGGAAGTTGAAGGTAGAGATCACCACAGAGAAAGTGAGAGAATTACATATTCAGGGTAAGAGGGCATGTTATATTCCCTGGGCCACCTCAAACTTCCAGGATTTTGTTAGGGGATGCGCGAAGGGGTCATCCGGAAGGCGAATCAATTTCTTTAACAAAGACTATGTGACGAAGAAAGTACAAAAGTTACGAGATGGCATTTTTACTGCATTTATTGACACAACATTTACTTTCTGTGTGCCAAATAAATAGTCCAGTAATTGGTCTTTATCCCTATCACCTCTCTTTTTTTGCCATAGGTACCAATAGTTTATTGATAAAAATTTCCTGGTGATTGCCAAATAGTATTGTCTTTGG
Organism: Ischnura elegans; assembly: GCF_921293095.1. Lineage (NCBI taxonomy): Eukaryota > Metazoa > Arthropoda > Insecta > Odonata > Coenagrionidae > Ischnura > Ischnura elegans. Next base: position 62,044,598 of record NC_060255.1, on the reverse strand, counting down.
CCCTTAAAAATAAACTCATCGAAAAGCCACCTAAGTAATAATTCTACGTGAGCGCAACATGCTATTAAGTCAAAGCACTATGTATAACGAGTTACTTTGTACCTACACAGTCACGATAATGGTGCAAATTCCATTTGAATAATAGTTCAGTGGCAAGCCTTAAAATTCTTATTATATATTAAAGTTATGATTAGCAAAATACAGTGTTTTGCAACGTAAAAAAGGTATTTTTACCTAGCCAAGTGCCACCAAAAGGGTCTATATAAAGATACTGATTTCAACGTGCAGTTATAATAATGTATGACACGGTAGACAGATTTTGTGGTACTGAGTGAATGAAAAATTTACAAATACAATGGCTTATTCCTATATGTTCATAGAAATCACATAATCATGTTTTCTCGGCAAAACCTTCGCACTTACTTTATATTTTGAACGATTCCCCGACAGATGTCCCAAAAAATGGTTATATGAACGATCATTTGCGTGACACGAGGTGCGTGTGTTGCTTTGATTTTTTTGTTTGTGGCCCAGTTTTCGTGACATTGTTTTCCAGTTTGCGACCTCGTCCTCGTAGCTATGGGATGGTTCACGCTGACACGATTTAGCGATACGTTAAAATAACGCGGATGATGGAAGGGATAGGTACGTAAGTCATAGAACATGAATACACGGAGATAATCAACGTGATGTCTTATTTCGGAACAAATACTAGGGACACTTTCATCACTTTATTTTTGCCTTTTTTGAACGAAAATAATTTAATCTACGGAAAAAGAGAAGATTTTTTTGACGAAGGATTAAGTACTGAAGTTAAATAAATTACTTGACTGCATTTAGCACATCAGAGTCACAGCATTCGATGGCTTATCATGAAGTAAGAAACCAAAAGAAAAATTGAGCCCTAATATTATTTTTAGCCCCTTACTTTTGTTTTATGAGCCTAATTTGAATGAGTACCTTTTTTTTAACAGCAAGTATACCTCAATAATTTGTTTTTTTTGCTCACACCATGAGTAAAATTTGCCTTGTTAGATCATTATGTTTAACCGTTTTGTGAATCACGGTCTCTCAATTTCTGGTCAGGTAAGCTACCAACAAAACCTATAAGGTGTGTAAATAACTTTGCATTTATGCGCGTGACCACGTAAAAAGTGACTTGTTTTACACAGTGGCTACTTTGAAGCTGTAAGCCTCTATTCTAAATGAGGAGAGGATGTTCCAATAGCATTCAATGCATTCATTAAGTTACTTAATCACGCAAATATTCCGTAGGTTCTCCGCCATTGAGTGTCTTAACATAGTGCTATTCGCAGCTTGATATTTACAAATTCTATATTTTTTTGATCGCCGAGTGTGATTTTTTCCAGTTAAAATTTATGAGAGCATATTTTTAATGTTAATTATATGTGCTAGTTTGTCGGAGAAACCTCCTTAACTCTTTGTCGGCAGAGGAGATCCAGAGCGTTTGCAGAGGTACTGTTGTGCCATCCATCCGTAACATCGGCGAATGAACAGGAAAGTGGTTTCGTGCGTGACTGAAGGTGTGTGGCGCTGTTTTTGTTCGTGCCTCAGTTTTGATGACCACGCCCCCGCCTTAATCCTGCGTGAAGTTGTCCCCGTCGTTAAATCCGCGGCAGAAAGTTTCATTTCGGCGAAGTAAGTTGTATCTCGGTTCATTCCTAGTATCGCTGAACCACATACGTTTTCTCGGGATTATTAGTCAGCTGAAATAATTAATCTTTGCTTTATAACTACGATGACGTTTTAGTGAATGAGTTTGCCTTCATCGGGGATAGTTATGTTTCTTTTTATAATGTTAGTCATTGAATCTGTGAAAAAAATAAAAATAAAATCTGTAAAAAAGTCCTGAATTGGTGAATGCTGCGAATATTTGAAATTCTTCTAGGTCAAAGTGGTTTTGCGGGACCAAATTCTTACATGGCAGATATTTTTCTTTCATTTTCAAAAATATTTTTTGCATCAATTTCTGAGAAAAATATCTCTTTGGACAAAGTAATTAGTTTTCTTTTAAAAAAGTAGTCATGGAGATACAGTCTGATACCGAACGGTACCAATGACGCAGTTGATGACATAAGGCCGCAGTAAAAAGTAGTCGCATTAGGTAATCTCCAAGATTTGAAGAATAGCTGTCGAAAAATGCATTTCAAACCGCTGATTATACGCCGATTTAAAGAGATCTATACCAAAAAAATAGGATAGTCGCTGATGAAGGTGTTTGAGTTCACTGATGCGTCCCCGTAATTCTGTAGTCAAGAAATATTATTTAACTGACGAGCACTTACGAGAGAATATAACTTTAGTTAAAGAAGTGATCGGTAAAAAATGTCTTGATCACCGTTTCCCCTATTTTTAACCCGAATCCTTTAGTTCATCTGTGCTTCTCTTCCGAATGTCCTTCATTTGTCACCTTGATCTTTATTAATTTATAACATTGCAATCCTTAGATTGGCATGCGGTGCCAAGCATCTCTTTCCCAAGGAATTGCTTCATAATATTCGTCCCACTAATTATGTCACGTATTAACTGTCTCATGACGTGGTCTATACATTTAATTACCTCGTGGTTGACTTCATGAGATTTACTCATCATTTTAAAGTGAAAGTGATCACTTGGTTTTCTTCGTAGAAGAAGATAGCCATCAAGTTTTTAGTAAACATTAAAGAACACGAAGCGTTTTATCTCGTTTACCCTCATCTTTTGGCAAACACTTTCTTTTGTTTTCATTGAAAAAAAGAATAATTTTTCTTTTTTTTTATTACATAACTTTTTAGATAACCTATATACGGACGAGAGTAGTCATCATCCGTTGATGGCATATCGACTTATTCATTCTTTATTTCACTTCATATTGCTCTTTTTTATCAACATTTCCAATGATCCATGACTGACGATACGTAGTGTTTCACCGACGATGGCAATGTTTTCACTGTCTCATCGTGTTTGATTGCCAAAAGAGAATGTAAAATGAGAGAATAAAAAGAGAATGTCCTTAGGTAAAGAAGGAATTGCAGTAAATATATAAAAATAAATATTTTTCTTAATATAAATAACTTAATATAAATAATATAATACATTTCTTAATATAAATAATATAATAAATCTTGACTTCGCTTTAAATAAACAAATAAATTGCTAAAACAGGTGTTCTTACATTTTTGTTTCCTAACAACTTGCTGAGCCCATCTGATTCGGCTAAACGCTGCTTTGAAAGATGACTTGATTTTTCTCCTGCCTGCGGATACGAAACTGGCAAAGTGCCTTCCCGATAGATTTGTGGCATGGCCTTAAGATTTTTTATTCATAATTCCTATGACGCTGCATTTTCTGTTTTCTTACAGATCGTTCGTTTATTTACGTCGTCTTCTTCATATTCCCTGAATCTATGGAAAATTCACATTTGTCGTTTAAGATCACATACACCATAGAATAATATGAGGACGATCAATTCATACATACGATGTATACCTGTCTCATTGGTGAAGAATACAATGCTTCTGTTCCAGAAAAAATCTGAAAACCTCTGCAGTGTATGGAGCATTATGTATGAGAACCCTCGTATGGATTTAGCATGCAAAAAAGAAGTGTTATTTCCCCGATTTGAATGATTCATGCGCCGAAGTTAGTCGGCCGATAACTGGTGCGGCCTTAGTCGCTCCGAGGCAAAACATGGAAACTGTGCCAGTATTTTACGCTTGCATACGAAGAAACAAAGAATATCTCCCTGCGTTCAGAGTTAGAACTTAGTTCTGTCCTCATTTATTGAGGGTTCAGGTTGTTGAGGATACGAACTTTTTACTTTATATCAAATAAATATGTCGTGTTTTACAAAATCTGCTCTATTCTGAATAAACTTCTGCTCAAAATTTCTTTGGTGAATAAAAAACGAGAAGTTACGTACTGAATGAAATTAAAAACAAAGAAGGAAATGAAAAAAATATATACGAAAAACTCGTGTGGATATTTAGATCGGTATCCCCTGCGGTCCACGTACTTGCATTTTCCTTTTAAGTGAAATTGCTGTTATCAACTAAATGTAAGCTTTTGAGATAAGGCAGGAAATCGAGGTAGTATTTAGTAAATTTGCAACTACGAGTAAAATCATAAAAATTGGGGATGAGGAAATTTCTGTTAACAAAATGGATTTATTTTTTCGAAAACAATAATTCTAGTTTCCTACTTTTGATGAAAATATCTTGAGTTCTTGGGATTATGTAAAAAATTAAACATTAGGAATTGGATTTCAGTGCAAACTTCATTTCTTGGTGCTAGCTTTAAGTGGATATCGAATGATCAATAAGGGTTCATTATTAAAGTATGCTTTTATTTTTTCGTTTTTCTCGCATTATCACATGCTCTTTTCCTGATGAAGAAATTTTCAATTATTAAAATTCCAATCCGCTCGAAAGTGAAAATGCTCTCCCTCTGCCTTGACACCCTTATTAATGCCAAACACTCGCGATTCGCGCTTACTCGTATAAGCTAAACTTTCTGCCTGCATGTTTATGAATGTAACCACGCTCCATTAGCATTTTTATGGACGGACGGTCGCCCATCCTGGGGTTCCTATGAATAAAAAATGATTTGTTGGCTCAGCTTTAAGTAATGAGGATGGGATGATTTTCCAAGTTCCCAAGCATGGTAGGGTTAAACCTTCTGAAATATATATTTTTACTTTTATTTTTGTTGGTAAATTTAGTTTTTAATTTAATTCCCCTTGCTGTCCTAGTTCTTTTTTTAGCATCGGATAAGCCATATGGTTATGACAATTTTCAGTGATTTATTTTACATATCCTGTTAAATGGTAATAAATGGAGAAAGGAAAGATCATGCATGTTTCCCGAAAGTAGCAGTGGGTGCTACCCACTTCGTCAAAACTTCTTTCGGATTTAAATTCAACCTAGCATGTTCCTGATACTCAGAAACGGTACATATTTATCGGTAAGATATAAGTTTAAGGCTTTGTTTATTTTATTTAAAACAGCCGCGGAGACTTAAAACATCTTTTAACAAGATTGTTGTATCTCTTAATATTGAAGAATTGGTATAATACTCGTGTTTTAAGTTTCGGGCTTGTTTTGCAGGAAAAAAAAACTTGCGTATGGAGACTGCACTGTATGCCTGTGTTGTGGATTCACCCGTGGTAATTCTTGGCAGAGCCCGTTCGCTGACTATGAAACCGCTGCTCACTTTCCGGAAAGCTACTCGTCACATGCGGCGGAAAAGTGAAGGGCTTGGTATTTTCGACAATGTAATCTATTACTTCCTGGGAAAAGATATACTTGTCTAAAAAGAATGGGGAAGAGGTATACATCACTAATGGCATGGAGAAAATGATTCTTCCCGATGGTGGGTAAATGGGAAAGTTTGTTCACAGCCGTGCTACAGGGAGAACGAAAACTTACGTTCACGGCAACCAACCTTGCGATCCTCCCGGGTACGTTCGTAGCAGCGAAAGCGTTAACGAACAGGAAAGACTGGAGGTGTTCGGTATGAGATTATGAAGGATTAGGGATATAGTCTGAGGTTTCAGGCGAGATGGAGTGGAAACGTGACATAATGAAAATGAAAAAGCAGGAGCAATTTCCACAATTTTAAATTTATTAATACTTCCTTAATTAGCATCGGATAAGCCATGTGGTTATGGTAATTTTTCAGTGATTTATTTTACATATCCTGTTAAATGGTGATAATTGGAGAGAGGAAAGATCATACATGTAAAAAAGGTTTCGCTTTTCAGCATCATCAGGTACAAAAATATCAAGTGCGCTGTGCTTCAATAGGAAGGCAGGAGGGGGTGGTGGGCGGTAAGGCGGGGGAAGGGGATGGAGGGAGGGTGTACAGTCCCTCCATCCCCTTCCCCCGCCTTACCGCCCACCACCCCCTCCTACCTTCCTATTTAAGCACAGCGCACTTGATATTTTTGTACCTGATGATGCTGAAAAGCGAAACCGGTAGTATTAATAAATGTAAAATTGTGGAAATTGCTCCTGCTTTTTCATTTTCATTAAAGATTAGGGAGATGGCGAAATAGACGGGTAGGCAATGAAACAACTAAGTGCTGGATATGGTGGGCGAGGAGAGAGAACTTTCGGATGAGGTAGAGATGAAACAGAAGGTTTGGGTGGAGCGACTACTTCGCGGGGAGGGGATGTTGAAAACAGTAATTTAAGGAAGAATGTTAGCTATGCGAGGAAGAAGAAAGAAGGGAATATGACTACGAGAGAGAAAGGAATTATGTATGCCTCATTGTGATGCAAAACGGATAGTATAATTTACGTGGGGAGACAACCATCAGCAAAAGGAAAATTTGTATATTGTTTCACTTGAAACTGACTAAATCGGTGGATTAGTTTTATGATAATAATTATTACGTATTACTTTTCTTTATTGCAGGATTTCAATTTTATTTTACGTGGAATAGCCTTCAGAGTGGTCTTAATACTCTGGGGTAATTCGATATATTTTTCTAAGAATCGTTTAGAAATCCTGTTAATATGGAAATTAATATTGATTATCACCCCTTACTTTTGCAACTGAAAAACTCAAAGAAAACACTTCTCACTTTACAGTAACACACTAACTTCTTAAGATAGCGACCACATGCAACAGGATACATTTTTATGGACATTTAAAACAGGGAAAAAAGGACTTAAATGATAACTTTTGCACTGAATCGGTATCTTTTGGCATGACTTCCATTACTTATGAAGAAGTAAGTTTGTTCCAATTCACATTTTTACATTAATAAAAATATTTTCCACCCATTTCAAATTACTCCATACTTCTTAGCTTCAAAATATATTCAGCTCTTACACAGAATTAATAATAATTGAATAAAATTAAGAAACTACAGGTGGAATTAACTAAAATTCTGCATCAAACAGCATTAACCGAGAAGAATCTAAGCTTTTCTTGGTGAATAACTTGAATGAACTGCTCGCAATCATCAGCCATGTGGGTGGTGGGAAAGTCTCCCGGCGAAATATCGGCCAATATCATGCAGACCCTTACCCCGTTGAAAACCCAATAGCAGTCCATTCAAGCATTATCAGCCTTTGAATATAATAATCTATAGGGAATCGGATAGGAAATCTTCGCAGTAAGGCTTTGGTAGGGAAAGGCAAATAAATAAATGTTATACGAGCATCAATTACTCACATTCGACAATAGGTCAAAGTTTGAATATTCTTTTTCGATATGGTCTTAGATTATCGTGACAAGCGAAACGCTTGTCGTCAGCAGAAATTCAATCTTGAGAACTTTTACCAGCCTTTCATTCATCTCAGTGTGAGAGGCAACCCCTAGAGGAAGAAGTTCTTCTTTTTAAAAATCACTACTTTACCTTTTCCTACCCAATACTTTTATGAAAACATTCCCTTTCTTTCCTCACTAAAGATTATGACTTTGGGGAATTAATTCATTCAACTGCCGTCAATCGTTCGAGTACGTAATTGATACACTAGTGCATCGCCGAACCACGGATCTTTGACCTTTGCACAGACCATTGTGCTAACCAGGCACCTTTCTTCTTTTGAACGAGGCAGGTCATAAATATACCACACTAATTCACGCTATTGATTTCAACAAGTGATCGGTGGTGAAAACATATTACTCGGACCCTAATTGTGAAGCGGGATACGAACTCCTGTCACGCCATGCGCCGTGTTGCTCAATACCCTGTTCTTGTATTTTTTTCTCATACGTCCGTGTGTGTCGGTATTCGCTGACCGGGAGGCCCTCATGAATTATTCAGGGATGCTAAGTGACCCATACCATCCAGCCCCTTGCTTCCTTCTTCCCCTTTACTAAACCTTCCTCTTCTCACCCGTGCTTCTGCTTTGGGCCAGACCGCAGTTGAGGAGACCGAGGGCGAGAAAACTGGTCGGCGGGGGAGGGGGCAGCGTTTCCAGCGCCATGGTAAGCCGGTCTCGGCAGCCGAGGGGGTAAGTTTTCGCCGAACCGAAGGTCGTGGGTTCCAGTCCGGCTGAGTATCCAGGGCATACTATCCAAGTTTTAAATTTGTATTGTCTAAATGTTTTATATCATTCCCCTTGCTTTTCTAGATCATTTTTAATTATCGTATGAGCCTTATGGCTATGAACATTTCTCAGCAATTCATCTAGCACATTCTGGCATGTGCTAATAACTGGAGAAAGTAAAGATCATGCATGATTTTGAAAGTAATGGTGCTACCTACTTCATTACAATTGGTCCTTCATTTAAAAACTTTGCATTTCTTTCCGGCTTTGAAGATTTTCTCCTGCTGGTTCCTCCTTTGAGGTTAGTGTTCCATCAAAAATACCACTTTCGCGTGGATTCTCGAGTTACGGAGACAGTTCAAGCCCGAATCACATGTACTCAATCTTTCCGTCTTAACTTCCCTCCATCTCTTCTTCCTCTTGTGAAAGGATCTTACCATGCAGGTTGTTTTCACTGATCTGGGCGGCATTATTAAGGATGGCAGTGAAGCGTAGTGACTATGTTTCACTAATCCCTGTTGTCAATTCTCTAATGTACGAGTATAATATGCGTTTCACAGTGACAGAGAGAACAAATCTATTTTTATTATCGTGATGGCCGCTCTCTTAACAATGCTCTTTGGGGTTGTGTCGATCCATTACCTCTGTCCTCAGCGCAGCACCAAATAACTGGCGCTATGTGAGTTTCGTCTGCGTTGCTATCACATAACGATTACATTTCCTTTCTATTTTCTCTAGCGTGATCATATTGTCATTCTACTAAATATCAATACGCTGAATGAATTCTAGTAATTTTCAAAACTTCTGAAAAAAATGAACTCTAATACATTGAGTTAATATTACCGCTGTGGTCCTCTTTCAGAAGAGAGTTTTAATGTTTGGCAACGTCTTCCCGGTTCTATTGAGTAACCTTCACTTAGTTTCATGAAATGGATTAGGATTGCGTAAAAAATACTCCCTTTATCGCATGGTTTGTAACATCTACTCGCAATTTGAGACTAATATTCCATTAAAAAACTCCAATACCGGCTGATTTTTTACCTTTACTTACGCGGTTGGAATAAATTTCAAGCAGCCTGATTACCATTAAAACATTCTCCCCCTTTGAAACTTAAAATCCATATATTTTCCTATTTCTCCTTCGTTTTCTCTTCGTGAAAGAAGACTTCCCTTTTCCCAAGTTGTTTGCTCTTCGTATTGGGGGTATTCGTAGATGGAAGTTTCACATTTTCCTTTTTATTTATACGGCGTAATCATGTCGTCAATTCATACGTTATCTATACGCTTTATTACGTTTATGTTTATAACTTTAAATGAAAACAATAAACGGTACTGCAAAGTTATCATAAAAGGTGATGCGAAAGATCCACAGAGAAAAAAATCATTCGCCTTGACCGGATCCCCCGATTTCCGGTCGAGTGCTTTAGCCAGTTAAGCTACCGAGGCGTCATTCTTCCCTGTGGATATTTGCGGACACTACCGGACAAGGTGTTGCTGGACTGCGGGGCATATGATGCCACTAGCAGTCCAAGTCGTGCGCACAGCGCCACAGCCGGAGAGCAGGCCCGGACATAGAACACATAGAGGTGTTCGCTCTTGACTAGTTTTTAAAGTATACCGGGACTAGCCACGGTGATAACTTATACGGGAGTCACCCGCAATGCACAATCGTGCGAAAGATCCACAGAGAAAAAATCATTCGCCTTGACCGGGATTCGAACCCGGATCCCCCGATTTCCGGTCGAGTGCTTTAGCCAGTTAAGCTACCGAGGCGTCATTCTTCCCAGTGGATATTTGCGGACACTACCGGACAAGGTGTTGCTGGTTGATGATTTTTTCTCTGTGGATCTTTCGCACGATTGTGCATTGCGGGTGACTCCCGTATAAGTTATCACCGTGGCTAGTCCCGGTATACTTTAAAAACTAGTCAAGAGCGAACACCTCTATGTGTTCTATGTCCGGGCCTGCTCTCCGGCTGTGGCGCTGTGCGCACGACTTGGACTGCTAGTGGCATCATATGCCCCGCAGTCCAGCAACACCTTGTCCGGTAGTGTCCGCAAATATCCACAGGGAAGAATGACGCCTCGGTAGCTTAACTGGCTAAAGCACTCGACCGGAAATCGGGGGATCCGGTCAAGGCGAATGATTTTTTTCTCTGTGGATCTTTCGCACGATTGTGCATTGCGGGTGACTCCCGTATAAGTTATCACCGTGGCTAGTCCCGGTATACTTTAAAAACTATAAAAGGTGATGTTTCAGTAATTCATTGGAAGAAAGCAGGGATAGGGTGACCGATATTTTTCAGATGCTGTCCCTTCCCTGCTGCTTGAATACCTTGACGAGGGCATTTCAAGTCAGCACTTAATCCGACGGATGGGACGCTAGGCCGTGATCCCCTTGCCGCCTTTCGTTAGGAGTATCTTAATGACGACTCTGAGATTTTCACTTGTCGAGCGTCTAAGGGCGCGCATGTTAAAATTTATAAGTCAGTAAAAAACTGCTTGTGGAGACAAATTCGGAAAACAATAATAATTTAAAAAATCCGATTTCATTTAAACTATATTCCAAACCTTTCTTCCAATTATTTAATGATACTTTGTATACTCCATCTGTAATGATAACCTGAATAGATCCGAATGATGATCGCTGGCAAGCTCATAGATAAATGACCGAGTACATTTTTTTTATTCTTAAACCACCGGATACAGCTCTTATTGGCCATTTTACACCGGGGTATTCAACAAATTAACAAGTAAACGTACACAAACAACCATTCCATGGACCGGGGAAATCTACCCAGGCGGGACTCGAGCCCGCGACCTCTTGTTTGGCAGGCGAGAACGTTACTCCGCCGCCACCGAGGCTGGCTAATTTATATTTTGGCTCATTCATAATTTTTTTCTTTACGAGATCCTTTGTTTCCATAAAAAACGGTTGTAAATTGGGTTCTAAACCTATCCTTCCATGATAAAAGAATAGCCTAATTGTTACGCCTTTTTTTGGTTCTTAGTCCATAAAATCACTCTACGTAGTCATTAAAAGGGGAAATAGTTGTTTCTTCAGTACGTATTACCGTGTTTATAGCATTAGTATTATGTGGTGCATGCATTAAGAGTTGAATCTTAAGCCCAGCAGTCAATATTGCCCTCCTTTGAAAGAGGGTTTTAATTTTTGCGTTGATCTATCGAATGAACTTCACCTCTATTCTTTACCCAATTCCACGGTTGGGATTTACTATGCATCAAAAACCCTTCCAATTCCACGAGGATTCCAGGCCAGAGACACGATTTTGGAAGACAGTTCAGCCAACCCGATTCCCACATAAACATTCTTCCCCTTCAAAACTTACACTCCATATCCCTTCGCATTTCTCCTCCTAATTCTTCTTTTTGTGAGAAGATCTTTCCCTTTTCCCCGGGTTGTTTGCACTCCGCAGGGGCACTATGGATGGAAGTATTATGTTTTCCTTATATTTTTTCTCTATCCCTTTCTTTCTTCCACTATTTTTTTTTCTTCACTTTCGTTCCTTCTCGAAAGTATGTAGTGTCCCGTCTCTATTTGACTTTACTCTCGCCTTATCTCTCCCGTCCGCCCGTGCAGCGGCTTCGGAGCCGCTGCTGTGAAGCAAGCTTGCACTTAAACGGATTACGAGCGATGAGAACTCGGCAGCGGTGGCGGGACAAAAGGGACGTCTCTGACGACACAATGGGTTTTTTTCTCTTCCCTCCTCCACTCTCTCGACTTTTGCGTTTTCCTTTCTTTCTTCTGCAGATCTAATATTTGGACTATACTCGTCTCTTAATGTACATTTTGCCGCCGGAAAAATGCGCTTTCAATACCGGTAGTGAGAGTTTCGTGTTTACTTACGGAATTTTCTCGACTGAAATTTGTTTGTCCTTAATGATAATTACTGCATTTACTATGAATGTCGCCATTAAGATTCCCTAAGCTGGGATTCTTGAAATTTGCATTTTACTTTTTGAAGTAGAGGAAAGTGTATACTGTATTATTCACAATATATCGGTTTCAAGTATCAATAAAAAAATTAATCTAATATTTGCACTATATTCGTCTCCAATGTACAATTTACCGTAGAATTAATCGCATAGAAGATGGTAGAGAGAGGTTTGTGTTTACATTTCCAGTTTTTTCAAGAGCAATTTGTTTTTCCTAAATGATAATTAGTGCATTTACTATGAATATTACTAATTACATTCCCTAGGCTGGGGCTCTCAAAATGGTATTATATTTTTTTTAATAGGGGCGAATAATATACTGTTTTCCCACAAAATATCTGCTCTAAATAGGCATTAAATATTTAATGTCCGATAAATTGTACATTAATATTTCCAGATCATCACTTACGTGTTGTTATTTTCCCGAAATATTTTCAAAAATACTTATGTAACAATATCTTCATTTCCTGAGTTACGAAGATGAGTTTTAATCTTTCAAGGGTAAATAATGATCATATTACAATATCAAGAAATACATTAGGTAATTCCATTTCTTAAATCACCTTTTACTGATGTTTAAATGTATCCTGCGAAATCTGAGCATTTTTAGCATCATACTTTATATACAATAACTTTACATGGTAATGCCATTTTTTGTGCAATGACTTCATTTATTATGTTTTTTTATCCCTGTTGAGTGAACAAAGAGTAGTTTAATGCACGAATTACAAGTTAAATTTGCAGCTAAATCTGATATAAAGCTTGCATTATATTCTTTTTGGGGTAGTTTGGTGGGCCTGTTGACAGGGTGGGTATTTCTCTTTTCTTCCTCTCCTGAAGCTGCATCGCTCGCTTTTCTCTTTCAGCTCAGAAATTACTTGGACTACAGTGCTTATAAAGTAGGTACATTTTATCTCTCTATTAATGCAATGTAGTTTAGGCGTTTTTAATTTCAAAGTGAGTTCCACCTTAACTCTTCTTCTATAGAGCCATTAAGCTGTGCGTGATGTTAATTAAGCGTATTTGAAAGATATGAGCCACATAAAGCGAAAATTTAATTAAAATATGGTGCAGTTAATAATAAACATAGGCAAAAATTTTATTTCAGTTCGTATTTAAAAAATTACATTTCTATCCTGGAGTGCAGAAACCTTCAAATAATTGCTTATTTAACTACCCGGAAAACTGCTGCATGTAATGACAAGTATAAATCACGATAGCAAAAATCTGACTCTATAGATTTGTTTATAAATTGTTTAGACATCATATCATTAAGTTCATACATAGCATATGTCAAATTGGCTCTCATATCTTTTTTCAATTCCGTCGACACTTTTAGCAACGGCAAGGAGATGATTCCCTCAAAGGCAAGACATAATAGATTTGACCTTCACATGATAGCAATTTGTACCTTGCGACATCAAATGTTGAGATTGCTACACATGTCTCAGAATTGAAGAAGGAAGTAACTTCATTAATGAAGATGTGTAATAAACCTTTCTTGCCGAAATTGTAGGTGATAATTTTTCTAAATTTGATACGTTCAATTTCGTGCATTTTGGTAGCTAAAATTTTCAAGTATTTTAACAGTATATTTTAAAATTAACTCTTAAAATTTTTCATGTGTAACGACTACTTTTGCGCTATGAAACGAGGAAAGAATAAAAAGGGGTATTACGTCGAAATTATTTGGAATTGAATCACTACTTACAATTATGCCCGATTGATTACCTGATTTCTGGTTTAAGTATTAAAAATTTGGTTCAATTAGTCGGAGTTTAATTTTGTTATCCTCAAAATAATTTTCTAAGCTATTTATTATTGGTTTGTAGTAGGAGAGGTGACATTTAATGAAAAATATGAGTCTAGGATGTTATCCAAATAGGATGAAGAGAACAAGATTCATTGCGACAATTAATGTAAAAATCTGTAAGAATTAAAATTAATGGAAAAGAGAGGTTCAATTTGAAAAGTCTAGCGGGCGGGCTAATTCTCTAAATCATTCGTGAAAACCTCTCCATACTGGTAGAAACTTGCGACGCTGTCTCCGGGGTATACAGCCAGGGACCTTGAGGGCACTGTTTAAGTACCCAATAAATAATTAACATAAAGCTTTCGCTTTGTGATACTGATATTTCCTCTCGATATAGCTTTGCATTCATTCTAAATTTGCTGATTCATGCCACCATACCCACATTTTAGTGCTCAGCTACATATTTAAGTAAGTAAGTGGTTTCATATCCTTAAGGACTTAAATAAAATGTATCGTACTATCACTTATTAGACAATTTGATGTTCATTAGACGAATGTGGTTACATTAAACTTATCTTTTCATGCTCATGGCTCCCACTGACGAAAACGTATCTATCATTTGTGTTGAACCGTAAAGGCGATCAATCCTTGGGAATTTCTTGATCCTTGCTTGTTCTTACCTGAAAAGAGAAGAAAAAACTCTGTAAATTATATAATTTCCACGGGATAAAGCATATTTATTCCTCCTGACACTAACAATTTTAAGAAGTTTTAGGATTTTCTGAATATACATCAAGATAATTCACGGAAATTGTTTAGTAAAGTATATTTGCGAACAAATTCGCGCTTCTTTATATATCACAATACGTAATATCATATTATTATGGTTTTAATAACTGTTGCTCAGTTCCATGTAGCTATTTTATTGGGCGATATACCTTTATTCAGCTCCCGTTTCAATATTTTGAACTTTAATATTGTGTATTTAACGAAATATGTTAAGATTGTTAACAAATCTCGTGAAAGGTTCCTCTGGACTCCAACCGGGTTAATTTCTCCATCACGGCCGTCGTTTCCATGATCGAGTCGTCCATCGTGCCAAACCTCGGCCGTGATGGAGAATCTGACAAGGTGGAAATCCTTTGTAACCTTCCACGACAAAATACGCTGAGAAAGCTTGAGATTTTTCTTTGATACAAATATTTAAATTTACTTGCAGAGTTTAATTACGTAAATTTAAGCTTCTTGGCCTCCAAACGTAGATGTATAATTTTCCTTTAATGTTCCATGATAAACTGTTTAATGCAAGAATTTTTTAGCTCTGGGTTTTTCTCCCTATTACTTCCTTCAAGTGCGGTATCTGTACCATTGTATCTATGCGCAAGTTCAGGGTAATGCCGTCGAACTAATAACTCATGTCTGAGAGCCTAGGCACATTGTTTGCAGATGGCATAGTTAGGCCTCCTTTAATACTCTCCGACAAAGATCCCTCGCGCTTGCCGGCAGCTTAGAAGAGAAAGTAGCTCCTTTACCGCCTTATTCTGAAGTAAGAAATGTGCTCCAGTTTCTTAGGATGTACAATTCTGGGCGGGAATAAGTATCTCAGTTGTCGTGGATACCCATTTTCCACATTCACTCCTTACCCTAGATACTCTACTAGTGCCAGCAATCATTTTGCCTCTATCCCTGACCTCATTCCTCGAGACAAGGTGCCTATTGCGGAGCTAAGCATCATTGCTTCCTGCATGATGCAAATGCGTTTTTTCCAAGCTTTAGATCTTTCTACCACGTGATATTTACGATTGTTTTAAATAATTTCTTAAGATAGATACGTATAGTAAAATATATGAAGGATTCCACTTGCGGTTTGTGGACTTTTGTTCTTTTACCCTATTTTAATGCTTGTTATTTTACTGTTAGGGCTCGATGTACACTGAAATATTTTTTAATTATTAATTTATTGGAAAGACAAAACTTAGGACCCATGGAAAACAATTAGATTTCTATGGGGAAAGTTGTAGAATGGGGAACATGCATGAAATTTGTTCATCATGCTTGTAATTCTCATAGAATAGACAATTATCTCGGGAGTCCAAATATAAAAGTCGAAACTCGCCTAGTATTCGACTAGCGTCATTAAATGCTAATTGAAGGTGCTTGAATATCGCTTGAAGTCACGTGACCTGAAATGCCATCCCACGTCATCGGACGGTACACCATTCACTTCGATAAGAGAGGAGAGCGATAGAGCGTTGAATACAAGATATCGAAGGAAAAATACCTAGCAATCTATTCCGCCAAATTTTCGTTTGAGCCCCAGCATAGACCGATTTCCTATCCACTTCCTCAGTCTGTCACAAGTGGATACCGTACCGTAACGTCACGCTTCGATGACGTCGTGTTTTCAAGCAGCCGATTAAGATTAATTTTTAAAGAATCATAACTCAGCTAAAAATATTTTTCATCCGCCATTTTATCGGTCCATTAATTTGAGGTAGGGACCTTCTTATTATGGAATGGCTAATGGAAGACTTCCTTCTTCCATTAACTCCTATGCCAAATGTGTTCCAAAGTTTGATCCTGTATTTCATCCCTCATTCATCTTGCACGATCACTATCGTGATTTTCCCCCTATACCTCGCACCACCCGATGAAATTTACAATTTTTTGTTATTTATTTGCAAATACTGTTGAATATTTTTTGTTCATTATTGTTTACTTTGCTTAATATTATCAAATTGTTTCTCCTATTACTGTGAGTCCTCTGCAATTGGCCTCGTTCTGTTTTTGGGCTGGATTAAATAAATAATTAAATTAATAAATAGTACTTTAAAAAAATGAACATGTTCCCCTTTGTGAATTAATAGGGCTACGATATAATGTTTTATCGATGTTATCTATGCGTTATTACTATTGAACCTGCTCTTTATGGGTAGAGAATGTAACCGTCTGTTTATAAAGGTGTTTCATTTCCACGCCCGCAACACCTGCCTCTCTCTCCTCCTAGAAACTAGAACCTTTCTCCGCATACACCCGATTGAGGCAGCTCCCCACCACACCTCCACCTAAATCTCTCCTTTCCACTGATTCTCCCGACCATGACTTCAAATCATTTCACGCGCCGGGAGATCTCTCCTCCCAGCCTCCGACTCCCTTTCTCTGACTTCAAGGGTGCTGATCTCTCTTACCTTGCTCTGCTACGCTTATGCTTTTCATTGTCGAGTAAAAAATGTCTAACATTCCTAATAGCCACACACAAACATTAATCTACAGATCTACACGAGAGATGCATCAGACTGTGATACCCCAATAAGTCTGCGGCAGCCGAGCATTGCTTAGAAAACGGACACCGGATAAAATTTCAAGACACAGAAATAATATGCCACTTCAATAATTACTGGGACCGTGTCGTTAAGGAGCTTCCATCTGAGCAATGCGTGGAAACCAGCCCTGAAAAAAACTGAACGGAGAGAGGACACGGCTTGGCCCGACCGTCGCGTCGGCCAATTAGAGCCCACCTGAACCCAATGCGAAGGTATATAGGACGGAAACATCTTGGTTTAATCCATTCACCCTGAAATCGATGGAAGACTTAGCCTTCAAAACGTTGCGTCGGTGCTGAAAACCGCTGGACCCGGCTGGAAACCCAAGAACTCTTCCTCCATTAATCTAAGAAGTCTCAAGCTTTCTGATTTTGCGACTGGTGGGTAATAGATCTCGTTTTTCAGCCCGTTGGGTTCGTACGTGTTGGAAAACTTCCTTCGTCCATGCAAGCATAAGATCTTGGCATAGTCAACAAACAAGAGTGTGGTTCTGATAGAATTGTTATAACTAGCATTACCATAGAACTTTGGACAACACTGTTTGTGATATCTATCTATTATTATCTGTATCAATGAACATTGTTCACTTTAAAATAACCTAAGGAAAATATGTTATCAGTATTTATGCTTGAAATAACTTAACTCATTTGTGTTATTTAGATCCTTATAAACACTGAAGTGAGATATGAAGTGGAAAACTTTGCACTTTCCACATAAAACTTATTAAAATACAGACGGTCTTGATAATGTTGCAGTGCAGCGAAAGACGTCGACTGTAGTTTAATAAATTGTATGTGGAAACTGTACAGTGTTTCACTTCATATCTCATAATTGATCTACACAAAGTATCTACCCCATCCATCCAAAACACTAAAGTCCTTACCACTGGGAATAGCTGACATGGAAGAAGGTTTTTTATTTGAAATTATTAATATTTGTAATAGCTCCAATTGATGTTGTTGTTATAAGATACACATGATAACTATTACATGAACTATTGTGAACTTTTTATTGAGATGATTTTTCTAAGCATGATATCATCAGTGTCAAGGAGTAGAGAAGCACCAATTAAGGGTATCTATCAAGAAAACATTCGAGATCCTGCGGGGATGGATCTATGAAGTAGGTTAAAAAAAACCTGGTTATTTGGCGAGGAGGTATCATAATTTAAATATAAGCCTCGAAGGCAGTTGTCAAATTCAATAATATTTTCTATCCTACTTCGGAGGTTGGAAGACTGGAATAGTTTACCCGAGGAAATAGTAGATCCCTTCCCAATAAGGTACTACTCAAATTTTATGGCGAAGCTGAAAAGTGTTGGAAGCTTTTGTGTTTAGAATTTTTTATTTTGGAATTCGTACATTTTTCCTGAGTATTATCCCCAGACCACATGGTTGACTTGTAGCTATGTGTCCAATATTTATAAGAACAATGTTTCATCTCAATTTTTAGGACGATATCATTTATTTTTTAATTATTTAGGACTTTCGAGCCCCGTAACTTTGTCGCCCGCGAGGTTCTTCAGTCGATCTTTGCCCACGATCGTTTTATTCTTCGCAGTACTGTCAATCAAACCAATCTTAGGATTTTTCACATATGATGACGATGAGTTCTATCCAAAAAATCTGAAGGATATTATCCCCGACATGCAAATGTGTTCATTGTGTGTCTACATAGGCCAACGTTCTCACTGAGTACTTCTGATTTTCTCACTGTCAGATCTGTTCCGTCTTATATACCACCCGACTCTTCCAAATTCTTCCTGTGATGTGTCGCGTCTCTATATTTTCGCCCTTCCCTACCTCATATTTCTTTCCTTGTAAAATTCGTTGGAAGGAAAATCTGGTGTCACTTGGAGGGAGACTGAATTTATGAGATGGTGACAGTGCGTGAAATTTGAATTTTTTGCGGATCGGATCGCGAAATGGCCTCAGTTCTCATTACAAAGCGTCGCGATCTCTTTCGCCAGAAAGGGAGTGTTCGTCGCTCAAATTGTCATTGATAGTTGTACTACCATGGAAACTGTCATGATGCAAGAATTTTTTAAAATTACTATGTAAGTCCCTTTCACAACAACTTAAGCTGGTGTAACTTCACTTTATGCCACAAAAATGTGGGAGTGAAATATTTCACCAATTATAGCTCAGACCGTTTGCCTATGTCGAAATTGAACTGAGGAAACTTTCGAAAGTTCAAATGGCTGTCGATAAATTTTCCCTCGCTTGTTATAAGATTGTTTAAAGAAATATTTACCTTTCTCAATTTATGGCTACCCTAATTCAAGCTATGCATACTTAAGTTGTTTTGAGCCTGCACGAACTCCTAACCAGTTTTTAACCCCGTTGTTACGGCAAGCCAAGACAAAGTGTAAGATGGTGCGCACAAGGATATACTAATACACAGAAAAGGTATTCGTTTTTGTGACTCACTGGCTAAAAAAGCCTTTACTAAATATATTTATATTTTTATAGATATCTTGTCATTTTATAAAATTTGCAGTGCAATTTAGGATGTGAAAACGTATTACTTTATCATCGTTCATTAATTTCACGGTATAACATTTGTAAAATGAATTTTCATAGGCCGTAGAGTTATTCTCATACCAACTTATATTGGGTTTCATTCAATGAATTCAGCTATAAATGGATTTAACTGACCATTTATTGATTTATAAAATATTGGAAACATTTTTTTGTAAGTTCTTTTAAGTTGGACTACTTTGCATGCATGGGAAACAGACTCATATGTGCTATCACAGTGGCGTTTCTTATCGTTGAGTGGTCTCCATATTACTTATTGGATTTTGTTGCTGGGTTTTTGGTCCAGTTCAAAGCCAGTTCCGGTACGATTTTGTGTCCGATTTTCCAGTCGATCTTGTTCCAGATTTTCTTCTATTATCACGATTTAGATATGTTATATTGAGTTTTCACTGCGTTGAAAACATGAAAAAAATACTTAGATATCGAGGCTTTAAGGATACACATAACTTTTGCTTCATTTTAATCTTTTTTGCGTTATTATTTCCGTCAAGTTACTCCAGAAAACGAAATGAAGAACATCAAAGAGGAAACACGACCATTCAGTTTATTCACGTAAATAATGCCATTCCATATTTCATCTTGATGAGGACGGAGTGAAATTGTTTTTAGGAAAATATCATTTCAATTGGAAGTTTGTACTAGATTCATTTTTCCAAACAACTTTTTTTTTTGAGAAAGTAGGTTAATGATTTGCGCCGAATGACCTATTTTTTTCTCCGTCAGGCGGTATTGGGCGTGAAAAATTAATGTCGGATGAAATTCTATTTCTGTCGCTGCATTTGAGCCGATACTTCAGGTGATGCTAGACACGCATGATGGTACTATTCTATCTTTCTTTGTGCTCTTCTAGTAGGGAAACATGCATTGTATTACCTCTCTGGTGTGTTGAGATGCAAAAGAACTCGGCGTTTTTAAATAACGTTGTTACACCGTACCTTGGAAGTTTCCATGCCTGAAGGGATTTGGTTTTCAGTCAAAGTTTGCGCCTGGTAACTAACTCCTCGTTCTAGAACTGGTGTTCCTTTTCATCCCGCTCCCCGGTCCTCATTATCTTTGTCGTCTATCTCACGTTATGAATGGGGTTTTGACCGCTTCCTGTACCTTTCCATTCCGCGTTTCGCTCCTGATTCAGCCTGTCCTAATTCTCTCTCTTCCTTTACACTCTTCTCAACTGGTCTTTCCTCACCTGTTCCGATTTATTTGAGCGAGAACCATCCAATAATAATTCATCAACACTGCATTACCTTTCGAACTTCCCCTTTCTTCGATCTTTTTGGTTGCATGTTAGTACTGAAATATTTATATTAAAAAGCTGCCACCTGCCATTTTTCTTTGTCCTCAACAATTTCCTTTAGTTCCTCGATTTGCTCATTTGACCATTATCCTATGTTTGTCCCAAGTGCTTATCCGTAACTGATTGGGTTACTTTTTCTCCAATCGTTCCTGCCATTATGCAGGGTGTTCCAGGAGGAATATGCAATGCCTCAGGAAATGGTAAGGGAGAAAATTTTTAGAATTTTTTAACCATAAACATAGGGACGCTACTCCTCAGTTACATTCATAACGCAATCATTTATTGGGGTGCAATTTTCAGTTGCCATGTAAACGGTTTTCCTTGGACATCCGGCCTTTACTACATGTAATTTATTTCTCCAAATTTTTACTCATATTGGATAACTAAGATTGGACGAAAATGTGTAATTTCAATTGTCTGAAGTAATTAATCTTTGAGCTTAATTAAAGGAGAGTTTTTGTCAACAACAAGACAGCGCAATCTCACCAACTTCAAGATTGAAAAATAATGCTAGAAGCAACATACTTCAATTTCATGTAAGCTTCTTTGACCTTTATGCGCATAAAAAGAATTTCGAACAGGTAGCTCTAAATCTTCATGCCCTATCATTAGCCCCAGGCATTTAAAAGTCTAATAAATTCAATCAAAATTGATGAAGAGAGTATGTTCCTCTTGAAAAAACATGAAATTTTTCGAAGGATCTCAAGCTTTCCCTAATAATTGGAAAAGCTTATAGTAAAGACGATGGCGAACCTCGTAATCACAACGTCTTTGGAAATCAACCCTTGAATCCAATGGGAAACCCGAGATATCTTTTTACTATTTATCTTTTAGTTGATCGGATTCACTGCTTAACTTTGGCTCCATACCTTCAGAGGCTCCCTTCTGTGCTACACATCATGTGCTGCGCATGTTGTCTGAACCAACCTCATCATCTTTTGTCCTGTTATCTTCTGCTTTCTGGTGTGTAACGAGGTGTGTGTCATTTCCTTGCAGTTCTCGTAACATTTCGTGAGCTTCATGTTCACGACCCCTCGCCTTTTTCATTAAATGTATTTTTTTTGCCCCTTATTATCAAATGCCGGCTATCTGCCTTCGTTATTTTTCCCTTCAAAATAATGAATATGATACACATATTTCTCCTTAAAATTTATAAAAAAAGCCTCACATTTCTGCTTTATTTTGCCCGTATCATTTTAATCCACACAGAAGATGTGTTAAAGGAGTCTTCAATGCTGCGCCGTGAATTATACCAAGCCTTTGTATATCTACCAGGAGAAAGAACCTTATATTTTGACAAGGAGCTAAGTAATTTTTTAAATTTAAATTTTGGTACTGGTTTGGATTATATTCTGATTGATGCCATGTAGGCATAGCGTAACTCAGGTCCACTATGACCATGAAATGGGAATAAATTAATTTTGAATATATATTATAATTGAAAGTGCTTTTTATCATCACTTTCTGTACATGACATTCTTACCTGGCAACTTTCTTGAGCATTAATTCATTGGGTGCTGATCATACCTAGTTTCATTCTTTATCACAATATAAGGCGTGGTATTTGATGAAAAATTTTTGGTTATTGGAACTCTTTTCCAGTTTCAGGTCTTATTAGTTATCACTTAATTCTGTGTACTCTTAACCATTGAATGATAGAAACTGTATATTTGTATATTGTATGATTAAAATGTTAAATTCAGAGTTTAATATCAGTGTTTTTGACCTCGGTGTCCCTTTGAAAAATTGATAACAGGTTATGCATAGGTTGTCTGCGATATTTTAGCTCAAGGATAGCTAAATTTGGACCAGGTTGCATAGGCTCTGCATGGCCAGTTTATAACTAACTGTAACTGCCAATACTGGCTATCTGCAAGCATTTATTTGCATGTTATAGCTCATGAATGAATCGCTTCCTTGATTAACTATTCGTTTTCTATCACCAACCAATAGTTTAATTTGCATGGCAGCATGTTCGTGTCCTTATCTTTTTCTTAGTTTCTGGTATGACCGCCTGCCGTTTGATTTTGGTTCTTTTTTATTTATTTCTTTTAACTGGCCCAGATTAGGCCACAATCCGACCCCTCTTCCTCTGGACCAGGGCTCTCTTTACAAGGTTATAGATTCGGAAATTAAGAAATAAATTCATCAGTAAAAATATTAATATGATGGTAAATAATTTACATTACTATGTAGCTAGGCCATATTGTATTTTTTTGATAGCTGTCGGATCACCTTCGTCCTTGACCAGTCGCCTCTCTGGTCATTCGATTCATAAATGATAGAGCATATAAATGATCCCGCGATGCGCGAGGACCTATGGATTGGGACCAGAAATTTGTTTCCTCCATGTCGCGTGTTCCACGTGTGGATATCGCTGAGCAGAGCCATGCTGTTGTGGATGAAGGATGGAACACGGTGCTTCGAAATTTTCCACCCGGTTTGCACCACTGCGAGTGCTCGACGCTCCTTGATTTTCAGCCACCCTTTACGTAAGTCCTATGAGCTTGGTCTTCGTCCGGCAAGCAGGCACATTTCTGTGCCCCGTGTCAATGCACGATACCAAAACGACGATTTTCGTATTTATAGTATATTTTAAGTTATAAGAACGATATAAACATTTCCATGTATGAAAATTTATGAAATAGTTTTATCAATTAGCATACGTAACTTCGATATTCATGTACTTTTCTTCACCTCGAAAATATGTCTACCTATCGGCCATTGAAAAATCCTAAGTATGGGCAAAATTTAACTTTTAAAGAACTATTTATAATACGAAGATGTTGTTCTGTCTCTATAAAATTACAATTACTATGTACTAATCGAATATTTTGCCCAAGACGAGATGTAGATGACCGTTTCACCGTTTCCATAGTTTTTGGCGTGTTCTTCATCACTTTTTCGACCATAGAAGCTAAACCTTTACGTTTAAACAATTTTTAATGATTCATTCTTGAAGTCGAATGGAAAATGAGTGAAGCTATATATTATATGACCCCATGGAGTTTCGGCAGAACTTAATACAACTGCTTTAAGATCAGCGCTTTACCTTTTTTGCGCCTATGGTAGTGTGTAATTATTCCGTGAAATATTCACCGTGGTGGTAGCCTTCACGGTAGCTTCCTCATAGATATAGATCCATGCAGGATTTTACTTCCTTCTAATTTGGCCGGAGAGGCCATATTTGTAAGTATTTATTCATGCGGTATCTCGTCTTCCCATCTTGGCTCGGGTACCTTACCAGTTTGCTTCAGTTCCGATATAGGTTCTTCGCCGCCCGGCTCAACTTACATGCATTGTTAATTCGCCCTATCATCCACTTATCTTTGTTTTATCACGCGTCCCGATCTTTCCTTCCTTTCCTGATTATTTCTCCTGCTACGCTATCTCCGCCACCCCCCCTCCCCCGCTATCTTCCCCACAGCCATGCGATCTCATTCTTAAGAATCTAAATGCATGGGATCTTATTTTGGAATTCTCTCTCCTTGGATTTTCCGTCCTCCTTTTCCAGATCCAGATCTGCTTTTATAACCTCTCTTATCCCGCCGTTTTTCCCAGGCTTCTTCCAAACTCGATCCGGGGGTACCGGGAGAAAATTCCCAAGGTTCCAGATTTTCCCGTCATGGGCATATTGCAATGAGTCTTTAGATTCCTTTTCAGTCTTCTCTGATATTAATTAAGAGTGGATGGCGATATATGTTGGAACTTTGTAGCAGGAAACAGAACCACAGGAACATTAATATTGTATGTTCTGAAATTTTTTTATTGGTCTGACCCAGGTGTCGACACTATACACTATGCCATTTTGAGATTTCCAAAGTGTATAATTTCGAAAAGTGGGTCAGACCATTAAAATATTTGTGGAATACACAATGTATGAGTCTGTTATTGTGTTTTCTAAACTAGGATTGGTCGATATCAACTAAACGATTAGCATGAATACGTTAAAATGGCGTTCGCAACCGAACTATGGAAAAATGTCTTTGTTAATCCAATTGTCGAATAAAACTGCTGAATGGCTGAATGAATTTACGGTGAAAGTTTCAATAAATAATTTCAAAAGTTTCAATAAACACCGTTTCATTACTGCTAAATGTCAAGAATTGCATTCAACTAAGACCACCATATCTGGGAAGCAGGCAGATGCTCGGTGTTATCCGAGAAAAAGGCTGCCTAACAAAAACATTTTGGCCATACTGAGAGTACATGCTTTTGCCTGATTATCGCCTATGATGACAGTTCTTCAGCAAGGCACTCAATGTTTTGCGCAGGAATTTTACTATCGGGTTCTTCTTAGGCTCAATTTCTCGATTAAAAAGTTTCGATGCCCTACTAGCGATGTGCAAGCTGACCGCAGGCCATTTAAAACCTGACCCGGTGGAGTAACCGAGAATAATTCGTTCAACTATTTCGCCGGTATAGCCCATGCGTTATACCTTGCTTCAATCAGTTTCTGATTCTAAAATTGTTCACCCGCGATGCACGCAAGTTATGCGGTTATATACTGTTTCTTTTCCAATTTAATGTTGCTAAGTTACATATATTTTTAAAATGCAGGTTTCCCTTACCCGTTTAATGGTGAAACTTTCCATTGTTGAATGATCCGGTGCTCACCCGGTGAGTTGACGTGATTAAGTGCTCACGGATTTTCAACCCGGTAAGAGAGTTAACGACGTTTGGTAATACTTTATGTTCCTTGTCTTCGTTCCTTATAGCCGAGGAGTTTAATTAGCCCGAAAAGTCGGACATAATAAACTCACTTACCCGGTTGGAAACCCGAGACGCTAGAGACCAGACGAGACGTAACTCGAAACTTCGGACATAGTAGACTATCCCACTCAGTTTGAAACCCGAGAGCACTGTTGACGTGGAACGTGATGTAGTTCGAAGCGTTATACATGATGAGCTCACTCATCCGTTTGGAAACCAAAAAGCACTGATGAGAGGGACGGAATGTCCCTCAAAATTTCGGACATAATAAAATCTGTCACCTGGTTGGAAACCTGAGAGCATAAGAGACAATAAACATAATATAAATCGAAACGCCAGACATGATGAACTCTCGCACACGGTTGAAAACCCGAGAGAAGTTCAGACGAGGTCATTGTGTGCCTCGAAACGTCAGACATGGTGAACTTTCTCAACCGATTGGATACGCGATATCACAACAGGTGAGGATCGTGACGTGTCTCAATATATGGGGTATACATTCTCTCACCCAATTGAAACTCTGCAGTACTCTACACAATAGATGAGGAGCCTGTCGTAGCTCGAAACGTCGAGTATAATGACCTTTCTCACCCGGTAAGGAACCTGAGAGCACTAAAGGAGAGAAGCGTCATGTAATCCTAAACGTCTAATATGATGAAGTCTCTCACCCGGCTGAAAACCCGGAAACCATGCACTCAATTTCTTCCCGGTTTTCGGTGTGTGAATGGGTGAGTGGTTGGATCCCGACGCGCTGCGTTTGAAATGTTCTCATCCCCTCTGCTCCGTACTCATTCCCACTTTATCCCCTGCGAGGGGAACGTGTCTGTATCTCTTTGGTGTGTGTGTGTGTGTGCGCTATGTGCGTGGTAGCTTCTCCCCCGCCAAGATCGTTATCGTGGGAAAAGAATTTCGCTGTTACCACCACCGGCTGCAAATGCTAGTGATGCGGGAATGCCCATACAAGATCTCTCCTCCATCTTCCCTTATGAATTTCTTACTCATCTTCTATTTTTTAGTGCATGTGGAATGTTTTATTCTCACAATAGCTCGTCTCGTATTCCATTTTTTGAGAATTCGTTCGAGGAATATTTTATTTTTCCTCGTCCTGGAATGATTCTATTGGAACTTAGGCCTCTCTCTGTCTTTTCTCGTAGAATATTATTGCATGGCAGTTTGCGAATCTCTGCGTTCACGTTTTCCAAGCTTTTTGAATCTTTGGTACCCATTTCACTCTTGGAATAAATATTAGCTGGAAGCATCTACCTTTTCGCCAAACGAGTTCCCGTGTAGCTCGAGCTCATTTGTCTTTGGAAATGTTCTGTATTTTTGTATTCTCTATTTCTTTTGCTTTTGTAAGCCGTAAGTTTTTGAGAAGACTGAATTGATGTATTTGATTGTTCTTCTTTTAATTTATACGATACTCTCGCGATATCATCTACGTGTGTGTGTCGACCAACTGGCCTCATTTCGGTAGACTTGCTTGCTTCTGTAACTGGAAAAAACTCTTTTTAAATTTCAGATAAAACCTTGAATTTGAGACATCAGAAGCCCTTTTAAATAAGTCTGTCAAGCGCAGTGTGTCTAATGCCTTATTATTTACTTATATTTATGGGTTATTTTTATCATGTATTCTTCCAAAGTTTAGATGCACGAATTGATCATCGAAATGTCGAATGAGGATATCACAAACCTATAGGCGTATGATAAATACTCGTGAGATCCAAGTTATATTCACGAACCTCCGCACACCCATATATTTTATTCAAACTTGAAAATAGAATAGGTTTAATGGCAGAGCTTTTTGTGCAATATTTTGAAGTCTACCGTGTGAAAGGCGCGGCGGTGAAATATACATGACTTACCATAAGAAATAGATCTCTTCACTTGACCCCTGGGCTCATGGTACTACATGTTTGCGGAATTTTTGTCTAGAAATTCTGGAATTTAATTTACCTAAATAACAGTATACACGTCCCTACAATGGCGGGTTAGAGAACTTCGTATTGTGACGAGATTATTTAATCTTTGTTATTTCTCCAATCCTGACCTTTTTTCTCTGCCTTCAGCCTATCGCTCTCGTTATAAGGATCGCTTGTTCCTTTCCGTGATATTCGAGAAAGTACTCTATCTTGCTACATTTAGTTGGCACTGCGATCATTCATACGATCGAAGTAGAGCATCCGACAACGTGCGTCTGTTTGGCGCAAAACTCTGGGCAGTTTCAAAACGTGTTGTGTGAATTTGACAACAGTGTTGACATTAGAAAGAGAATTGCGACACCGAAAGAGGAGTTAATGAACAGGAAAGAGGGAATATTAATTTTCGGGATCTAAGTGTGGCGTATAATGGAGAAGGTGAAGAGGATGGAGAGAAGAACAAAAGACGACGTGGTGAGTGAGGAGAGGTAGCTTTTAAGTAAGGAACGAAGGAGACAGAAGGTTTGGTTGGGAAGGTGAAAGGAAGTAGGCTTAATTTCGAATTAAAGAGAGAATCCCAAGTAGGGGAGGGAGAGGGAGTAGTATTTGTAGTCGGAAAATAGTGCATGTAAGGCTAAATTGAGTGGTTGAATACTTTGGTAATAGTTATAATAATTGTCGCGGGACAAAAGGAACGATGTTCCTTCAACTATCTCCCGAAGGACCAGAGAAACACAGTTTTTAAACGTTCAAGAAAACACATTCTCAGCTTAACAAAATCAAGAAAGCAATGAATAATAATGACTTTCACAAATCAGTGCAAATAGTGGTGGCAACTTCACCCATCAGTCAGTCAGCAAATCCTCCTGTCTGTCGTTTGGCCAACACGTGGGCACACTTGGGGGGCGGGGGAGTGGTCGGGGCAACTGCTGGCACCACACACTTTCACCATGAGTTCCACTCGCTGACTGCTCACTGACTCAACTGACTTCGAGAATTACGACGACTCGTCGTAAGCACACACACACACAAAACTGAACATCGTAATACGACTACGCCCTCCGGTGGCAGTTACAAGAACTAAATATACCTCTGTTTACGGAACATACCGGCCCCCACGATCCGCTAGGATCAATAAAAAATACAAAAAAAGAGGATTTGAGCTTAATTGAATTGAGGTAGCGGGAATAAATTTTGTGGCTGAGCGGGAAAAGGTACCTTCTTGCGTTCGTAGCTGCACGACGCGAACGACAGAAGTTAGCAGTATTACATATTACAAGTTAGAATTACATATACCTCTGTTTACGGAACAATAATACTATCTGCACCGACACAATCAAATATGCAACATCACCCACCAGAAATTAGCTTTAAAGTATAAACTCATAGAAAAATGCGGTTCCTTATTATAGATACAAACCTAAAACCATCCTTGAAAACGATCACTGTAAGATTTATTATGACCGGTCAATTATCACCGATAAAACAGTCCATAGCAATAGATCTGTTCTAGTAGTGTATGATAAAATTCACAATGGAACTTACTTGATAGACATTGCCGTACCTAATTCGCATAACATCACGACAGCCTACACCAACAAAATGGAAAAGTATGAAGAACTTAAAGATGAAATTAAGCGAATATGGAAATCAGATAAAGTACACATAATACCAATAATTATCTCTGCCACAACAGTAGTGCCTCATTCAATCAAAACTGCCGGAACTGCCGAAAAACTTGTTCATTACAATACAAAAAGCAGCAATTTTAAATACTGTCTGTCTGACGGACTGTCAGAAAATTTTACAACACAGAGTAAAAAGACGAGAGTGCTTGGTGACACCCAAACCTCGCCTAAAACCAGCAAAAATGCAGTGGAAAAAAAATAATAATAAAATTGGCATACACACCCGTGTTGGTAAAGAAGTAAACAAAATATAATGACGATTATTATTTCGTCATTGTAATTTCTGCTACCACGGACCTGTTTCTCTACATCTTGTCATGCCCTTACATTCATTCGGTGTGGAGGGCACATCCCTTTTTGTGAAATGGAGCAAGTGGTGCGCGAAGGTGGGTCTCCCTTATGGTACATGTTTGCTTACCCATCATTCCGTGTTGTTCGCACGGTGATCATACGAACGAAGAGTGATCAGGAGAGTGTGTCTGTTTTTCGGTAAATTTGGACAATTTCAAAACCGTGATATGTAGCTTTATTTATATGCTGTGTAACTCACTCTATAGTGATATTTCGATTATATTACGGTATTCATTTGTATAAACGGTGTAGTGTTGGTTCTATGTAGATAATTTGTAATGCGAGTGCAGTGGGTTGTTCGGGAATTTCGGAAAGAACTTAACGAATTTGCAGAAAATAATGGTACTCATTAGTTTCATTTAAATTTATTTCTTGACAAATCCTAGACTTTGTTGTATATTTGATTATTACTGAAAGACTCAATTTTTATATATGAAGTGAGTGAGCTCTACGGCCTCGGGGTGAACTGTGAAGGGAAAACAACGCCAATGGTCATAACGTGGGTCCACGTCACGGCCATGGGGAGGTTTCCTTTTTACAGTTCAAATCTCGTACTTTGAGATTCTTATTTTATGGATAATACTTTGAGCAATTGGTGTAACACTCGCACTATGATTGCTGACGTTGATCCTTGTGTATTTTTTATAGATTGCCTATGAAGGTGCCATAAATTTAGACATAAACTTTGGCATTGAAGATGCTAAATTTTGATTGAGTTGTACTTACCATACATTCTTGCGTTGGTGGGGAAGGTAAAAATGCACGATTGTTTTGTGTAAACGGGATTATTTTTTGTGATCCAATCTTGACCCTTTAATCTGTCTCCAGCTTTGTTAAAGCTTTCCTAGGAGCGCGTATTCCTTTAAAGAAAATTGAACAAGTCATGTGCGTATGAGGATCTCTCCGCGTAACACTTTTTTATCTTCCCATCATTCAATTTGTTTCGCATCGCAATCACGCCTTCGTATGAATATGAATACATACATGTATTCATATGAGATATTATGGTTGTGCGGCGATCATAAATTGCATAAAAGGTTCTGTATTTTCATTAATGAAGATAATTCATATTTTGAATTTGGAAAGGACTTATTCGAAGATAACTTATTTGCTTATTAGAGAAATTTTAAATTATTTATCAACAAATCATAGGTATAATGTGATTGTGACAAATTGGTATAAATCCTGAACTTTGGCAGTGGTAATTACACATTGTGCAAATGCTTACGTTTACCCTTGAAGGCTGGATTAATTTCATGCCTAAACTTTGGCATGAAAAATGCTGAAATATTATGACATTAACTTGATACATAAGCCTGCGTCGGCAAAGGAAGAGGCAATGCCCGATGACGAAATTTTTTCATCTGCTCACACTCTGAGGATTTTTCTCTGTTTCCGCCTTACCCTCAGGTTCCTGGGATCGCCTATCCCTTTTGCGGGAAATGGAGTAAACCGTGGGAGTAGGTGGGTTTCGCCGCGTGGGAGTTGTTTCCTTGCCCATAATTTGATTTGGCTCTCACCATGATCAATCATTTGTCCGAGTGAAGTACAGCATGTGTGTTTGTTGGCGCAAATTATGAGGATTTAAATTTAACAATGCAAAATGATAAATGTTAATATTATATTTCATTAACGGTCTAGTATTGGCTTTTATGTCAGCAATTCATACTGCGAGTGTAGTGGGTCATATTATCCGAGAAATTTGGTAACGACTGCACAGCTGTGACATACCGATGTTGCATTTTAGAATGACTTTAATTTTTTCTGACCAATCCAGAAATCTGATGTATATTTTACTGTGTTGATGAGTGACTCAATTCTTGCAAATGAAGGTGGTTAGTTTATGAACATTTCTTATGGCGAATTTATGTAAGGATCGGTCCCGGAGATCCCGGTCAAGGCGAATGATTTTTTCTCTGTGGATCTTTCGCACGATTGCGATGTAGATTCTGTTAGTTACCATCCGGTGTTATTTATTCCCTAAAGGTAGAATAGATATCTTCGCTTTGTTTCGTAGCTTTTTATCTTACCTATGGAATAGAAGACCATTGGAACTTCATTGACGAAACCATATAATACATACCAGTGTTGGTGAACAAGGAGACAATGTATGTGAGGTTATTTCATCAACTCTAACCCAGAACCCTTTAACCATATCAAGCCACGTTTCATGTATCTCGTGAAACCCTTTCCGGGAAATTGAGCTAGTTGTGTGCGTGGGTCGGTCCTGCCGCGTGGGACTTGTTTGCCTGCCCATCATTCAATTTGGTTCGCACCGCGATCACTCATTCGGTTCAGTGTGAGCATCTGGCAGTCGGTGTGTTTGCACGATGGATATATGGGTGTCCTTGTAGTGGAGTGTGAAGTCTTTGGAAATGCATTTGTGTGGGATTCGTAGTGGATGGAATGACGGCATTGTGCGGTGGCGTGGCTGAAGTGGATTTGGTGACGAGTGGACGCATAAGGTGCAGTCGCCTCGTCAACTCTAGATCCCTGCCCATCGACATGGCGTGCTCTTTTGCTTGTCTATTCGTGGGAGAGTCCACACTTACAAAACAATCCCTTTAACCTGTAAGAGTATTTAAAGTATGCCCTGGGAGTGCGTCAACTGTGGCCTAAAATATGTAATCATCTAATTTATTTCATAAGGTATGTATGCTTAAATAAGTGCTTCCCCAAGGTGTTGGTATCAATGTGAACTAGCTATTAATATGCAATAGGTGCACTGTTTGATAAGCAATATCGCTAAGGGATTCCTTCTTTAACATCCATCAATTAAGAACTTCCACCACGGCATTTATCGCTTAGCGATATTGCTAGTTTTATCCACTTGTTCTCTCGAAACCTCCAAAAATCTTCACGGTAAATCAGTATTCCGTCTGATACATGTTATTTTGATTCTATTCACTCATCGTTACCACTAAAGCTTGAGACCTCTATGTTTATTTCATACTGAAGACGTTTTTAAGCAATCAAATGTTGCCTTGTGAAGGCAAAACGAAGACCACGGGAAGACTAATACCTATGTCATACTTCATTATACGTTGTCTTGGGACTGAAGTCATTTAAACGACGACTTCCATTCCCAAGTTATTTTGCACCTTCTGTTAGCCAGTTGGAAATTTTGAACACTCCAATGCATTTTTCAAGGCCGAAACATTCTATAAAGGAATTAGTTCTTTGAGTGAAGTCCTCTCGGGATTTTGCACCGGTTGATTTGATTTATAGGCACCAACGTTTCAATGAACGCCTCGTTCATCGTCCTCAGGGTGAATAATAAATTTTTACTGATTAAAGAATGTTTATAAGTAACTATAAACAAATTGCAACAATTAAGTTACCCCTGATCGGCCGGAGAATTCTGAATTTTTATGAAACGGTGGGGTTCTAAAGGTGGGGTTGCTTGTTTCATAAAAATTCAGATTTTTCCGGCCGATCAGGGGTAACTTAATTGTTGCAATTTGTTTATAGTTACTTATAAACATTCTTTAATCAGTAAAAATTTATTATTCACCCTGAGGACGATGAACGAGGCGTTCATTGAAACGTTGGTGCCTATAAATCAAATCAACCGGTGGAAATCCCGAGAGGACTTCACTCAATTAATACGCCGGGAAAGAATCTCATCAGAATTAGTTCTTATCTATCAAAAAAAAAGTCACACTATCAACAATAAATTACCAATAATCATGTAACTGGTGAACTTAATGCTGAGTTTTACTGCAACATTTGCGTAATTAATTGAAGTCAGAGCCGAAGCACAGTAAAATACATTGACGTGGTTCAAGAAATGGGCAATGCAATAAGGCTTATGGAAAAACTTAGGCAATTATTTATGTCCGTGTTTCCAACCCCACAATTTATTGGCCTATAATAGGCCATCTTTTTACGTAATAAAGCATAGAAAGTTTCGCAGTTTTGCAACGCATGTTTAAGCATAAATTAAAATTGATAGTCTGAGGCGTGACTCAATGAAATTGTTTCATGTTGAATAATAAACCTTGTAAATTTCACATATAATAACTCTTTAACGCTTTCACGACGGCGAAAAGTTCTAATGTGCCTGCTTGCTGCACGGGCTTATCTTCACGTATTGGCACTTTTGACACCATTGCGCTGGATTAAGGCTCATTTTTTTCTTCCCCAGGCCACATTCGCATGTTTTGAATCGTATTTATCAAGAAATTAACATACAGTTCTCCATTTATAGTGATAAATATGAGTTAAAAGGAATCAGTACTCCATCTATCAGACGGAAAATAGATTTTCCTTGACAATTTTTAGAGGTGTCGAGGGAAAAAGTAGATAAAATTAGATTTTCCATTTAGGGATAAATTCCATGGTGGGCGTTCTTAATTGATAGATGTTCAAGAAAGTATCCCTAAGCGGTTTTGCTAATTAAACCGTGCACCTATACACATTGATACGTACGCCATGGAAAAGCACTTAGCTCAGCATACACGGCCGGCGTTGTTAAGCCGCTAAGATTTGATCGCTTATCCTTGTCTTTCATAAATAGTCTCAGGGGACTGCTAACTCAGCTCGTTTGTGTTCCAACGCTGACTGGCTATATCTCTCTTTTCCCCGAGGCTTCATTATCCTCATTCCTTCTCTAACCTCCAATTACTCCACCCTTCAGTCTCCCTCCCTAGTCACGCACCTTCTCATGTGAAGTGTTACGAAAGACAATTCAGCGGTAAATAATGGGCCTTACCCCCGGGAATTTTCCAGAGCGTAGCATTTTCTCAAGGTGAGTTCCTGATGGATTTCAAACGATTTCCATTGATGGAGTTGTTTGAAAGTAATTATTTGATTATAACTGTCGGTCTTTATCTTATTAGCGCTCTTAAACCTAAATAATAGGATTGAACCATTCCTACTTAACCAGTCATGTTTTGTCCCTACTCCTGACGCACGAGTACTGCTTGAATAAAGCTCGTATTGCTTGTTAAAGACTTCATTTGGTAAAATGTTTGTCATTTAATTCACAGTAAATATATTAAATTGTAAATAAATTCATTTCCAAAATCACTAAATTGCTAGTAGTAAATTTGCCTATAAATAGTACAGGAATGGTATTTTGATGAATATATTTGGCGCGCTTATAAAATAATCATCATTTTACAATGATAAATCATTTTGGTCTAATGAAGTTACGACAACGCTAAGCCATTGGCTTATCATAGGGTGTCTATTTGTCTATTTATCTGTATTAACAGTATTTTCCATCTTCAAAATACAAAAATGTCATTGTTACGATAACAGAGATATTTGTGTAATATTTCGAAAACATGTAGGATATAATTATATTCACGCAACTGTTGCTGCAACCATTACTTTATATTTCTCTTAACTTCCCCTATGTATTTAATATATTTTTCAAGCCGTCTCTTAAATTACTACATACCTACAATTGAACTAATGCTTCAATTTCCTGTTAAGTTATTTCGGACCATGGGTATAGAGAAAGATTAAATAACGTGGTTTTCATTTAAACATTTCCCGAGTTTTCAAACCGGTGATTGGTCAGGGACACTGGTAAATTATCACGGAAAAGTAAGGTAATTTAAAAATTGAATGTCACCAGTGACACTTTCCAGGGCTTCTGCAATGGCTACCTTGTGACATATTATCTGCGTACATTGGGGTCATAGTGTCCGAGATCGATCGTCGCCGTTATTATGTGTGATGCAGATGCCATAAGTTAAGATCTCGCTACGTACCTCGACTCGCTGCAATATTGCTGTGGTGCAATATCTCACTAGTTAGTGCTTCAAAGTTCATACTAAACGATATTTTGGAAAAGCTGGCGATTGAGTTAACACTATCGCGTCACCAAAGATTTACCGAATTTATGTTAAAGTAAATGGTTGAAGGAGGTTAGATAAATACTAAATTTTGAAAAACTGCATTTGTCTTCCGGATTCTTGTCTTCAAGATTCATCTCGGTGCGCAGTAGCATAAGCGTGTTAATAATATTTGTCAGCTCCCGAGTCTTGTGCTTGTATTGATACTAATCAAGAAATTCTAGGGGTTGTTAGAGTCAAAATGTCATCAGTATTTTTATGCCAGTAAAACATGTAATTCGTTCGGGATCGTAAACGTGCATCTCAGCCTAAACGTTAAGAAAGGCTATTCAATTAGTTGGTAAATAATTTAAAAAATAAACGACCTTTTGTAGCACAGTTTATCTTTTTGTGCTTGAAAGGATTTTTGGCTTTGCATGGTATAATTCAATTTTTTCACCATGTAAATCATCTGTTCCATCACTTACCGTCGGGTAGGAGAGCATATATCCAAATAATTGGTTGAAATTAATATTACTACATGAAAAACTCTTTCCAATCAACTTCAATCGCTACAATATATTTTATTTTCCTAGCTCCATTTTACTTCAGCATTAGTTAAATGTGCCCAGTTCATTTTTCAAAATGAGTAATTTATAAGTAAAGTTGAAATGATGAGAGGCTGTACGATAATGCGACAATCTTAAATAGAAGGTGGTGTGACTTTATTGGACATATATCTATGCATAGAGGCCTGATGAATACATTCGTAAAACAAGTGAATGACAAGAAAAAGAAAGTGATACCTTTGATAAAATGAGTGGATGAGGTGTGCTGAGTTGTGAAAGAGAAGAAATACTTAGGTGTGTAAAGATAACCTGGGCTGTCGATCTGTGATGATGAACTACTTTTTTTCTTCATTGATTGCCTATATGTCCCTGTTTAACATCTTTGCAAGTGGTGAATGACGGCGAAGTTTAATTGAAATACATAGACCTATTTCTGAGATTTATTCTTTTACAAATTAGTTGTCTACATGTGTCGGAACAAATATACCGTGTATCGTTGTACACAAGTATACAACGATACCCTGATCGTCAAAACGCATTTGCACCCTCCCCATGAGTGAAGCATGCATTAGGTTGCCTAGTAGTGGCCAACATGAGGGCCGGACCGCAGCTTTTGGAGCGGTTTGCTAATGGCTTTCGACAATGATCTCACGGAAACCGCTCGCAAATTAAAAGGCGACAGCGCGCGTGAGAGCAAATGAATATTAACGCCATCCAGTGCTCAGGTTATGTGTGTTTCGGTGGTCTTTTGCGCGATGTTTCCGGCCCTAAATACGGGAATGGCACGGAATGGAAGAACAGTAAGCGGCAAAGAGTGAGGCAACTAACTAACTACCCGTCGGAGCTGAAGCTTGCCTGTTCGGATGCAGCGGACGAAATGGCGAGAGGAGCATTAGGGCTGGCTGCGTGTTAAATCAGTTTTTACGAGACGAGAGGAACAATCAGTCTTTTTGGAGTGATTTATGGTTGTAATTCAATGAATTCAATTATAGAACATACGATACGCAAGCGTTTGGAACATATTTCTCCATCATTCACCGATTGCATAAATATTGAACAGACGCAATAAATAGTATGCAAAATAACTACATCATGCTATCATATTCTCCAACGCCATATCATTTTAACTGAAAAATAAGTTCAGAAATATCACGAAATAATGATTCGGTTTTGAAGATAATTAAAGTAAAAACAGGATCATATACAGATTATGCTATCATCTTTCGAATTTTTCCCCTCAAATCGACGCCTTGTCTCGCACTCGACGTGTGACTAAGGCCATTCCTGTTGAAATTCATTTATAAACTGTAAGTAATTCTATTATCATTTCAACCATGTTCAAAACCGTTCCATTCTCTTATCATGACCCTTTTGCGATTCTGAAAATCTTGTTTTATATGCCTTTAATTGGCGAAAGTTTCAACCAACTATAGATCGGGAAATATAAACTGTATAACTTTGAAAAACATGGCCGGTAAAAAAAAAATGGGAAGACATGGTCCGAAATGGTAATTTTTGTAGGAACCTCAGATGGAGGCGGAAAAGACAGTTTTGTCAAGGTAAATTTGATGTAACTATTTAATAATGTACTGTTGAATAAATTGAAATTTCCTTTTCTTTACAAAAATAATTATAAGAGGACTAGTTCCAATGTCATTTTCGAGCCCGTGTACTGAAATTAATTGCGTAGACTACTTTGGCCGTCTCTTTGAGGTATCCAGTGCACATAAAAATCAAACTTCGCAATTTTCCACGATAATTTTAACACCCATCTTGTTTCAGCACTCTTGGGCCATTTTCAGATTAGATCGATGAAGTAGAGCGTAGAGTTCTAGGGTAGAGTGCTTCGCTGCTGATCATAGGATCGCTGGTTCAAATCCCGGGTAAAGACTTTGTGCACCTCACTTCAATATCCTTAGAGAGCAAGGTGGTTCTGGTGGCCCCCTCTCTCGCTTGCTCTGCCTGTGTCAATAGACACTCCTGAAACTTAATCGGAGGTGAGGTCTACCCTTATGTATGTAAACCTACCTACTGATTTAACCTCTGAACGAGACTGTGCTACTATCTATGGACTAGTACGTCTAGCCCCTAGAAAGTCGCACAGATTTTTCGAAGCATGGCTTGGTATTGAAAACGACGAGGAAATAATTGCTAAGCCTAATATTTCAAGTGGTATTGAAACTGTTTTACTCCTTTAATTGATTTATAAGAGGGGAAACTTACAATAAATTCAAAATTATTTAGGTAATTGATTATGTAATTGAATTTGTGTGATTGCATTTAAGTCCTGAGCGTGTTTACCCTTAGCCTCCGACGTTTCACCTATTTTTGATGAGAAGGATTGAAAGAAGTGTGCGTTTAAAAGCATTTTGGAATCTTTACACAGAAAAATACGAACAGTGGGTCAATTTTTACATTTACGCAGTGCTTCACCGGTTCTATTTATGAGAATTTTTCCGAGTAATTTTAAATTTATTTGAACATAGCTTTTTAATGAAGAGTAATTTGTTCCGACACATACCTTATTTTTGGTGCCATATGCCACCGCTAGTGTCTATCACTACTATGGTTTACGTAATCGCTGGACCAATTTTACTAAGGTGCGCCGTTCAAATTTAGAATTATTAAATGTTTATAGAATATTTTGCTGTTTTTTTTTCTGATGACGTCTTTTGGAGGTGCGATTTACGTGCCTTACTGTTGTAAAGCTTAATGTGGAAGAGCCAAAGCTAAGGAGGAAATGAAACAACTTTTTGGAAACACAAGAATAATAGATAGCAAAGGAGCTGTTTAGACCCGGAATATTATTTAAATATTTATTGATCGAATTGCAACAATAGTATTTCTTGGAATGGCATTTTTTTAGTCTTAGTTGTTGTTTTTTGTTAGGCTAATATACGCAAGTATCAAAAATGTAAACAAACATTATCTAAACTTGCCCTTATTATTACTAATAACAACAAGGTAATGTCACCTTAAGTGTATTGTAAATTTATAATTACGAATTAAGTTTAATCATAACTAATTTATCGTTGTTATAGGTAAACTCTCAACTACATCGTGTGGTAAAATATACTCAGCAATGAACCTGTTCATTATTTGTCACTCTAGAGTTTGCTCAAAGCAACACCTGGAGAAAATGAACAGTATACATCACACACGACCTCAGTGTTGCATGCACGATAAAATTTTTGGTTGGCAACGGTGTAATAGAACCTGATGATTAACCAATAGCGGTTTATTGGAAAACAGAAACCGTGGAGGTTAATACCAATTTTATTGGACAAAAAATAATTTTATTTCTATAATCGATGAAAGCAATGATATCTTTGGTGATACCATTTATTGATAATTATATTAATTTTTCAATTAACTTTCTATCATTCTGTTGCACAGCATGCGTTATATATCATTCGAAATTTTAAAGCTTTGATGGCACTATGTGGGGTCTCTGCTGTTAACTGTCAAATACAGCCTTCACATATTAGCTCACGGTTATGGCGGGTTTTGCTACTCGTTGCTATGCATAATGAGCGCATGACCAAAACATGCATGACTATTTTTTAAATGAACGATTTACAATGTGATGATAAATAACTTTTTTTAAATCATTCTGTCGTCCATGGTATGGGTAACATAATTAATATTCAATGTAAACTTGAATAATCAAAAAAAATTATTTTTGGATTTTTCACGTGTCCAAGTGCAGCATTCGTATTTTGCGTGAAAAAATTCGGTCAGAATACTATTATACCCTATAATTTAACAGTATAATTTTTTTTAATTGTATTATTTGAGGTGTCCATGGTCCAAATTAATTGGTTGTTGTGATTATATTGCAGTGCATCGGAAAAGGGCTACACCTTATGGCTATAGTTCAGGTACTGTGTACCGGTGTTCTGATTGACTAATTTGCTTTTTTAATCGGTCATGTCAGCACATTAACCGTTTCTTTTGGCTTTATATTTTATTTTTCTATTATACAGTGGAACTTGGTTATAACGTCATCAAAGGGACCAGAAGATTTTTAACGTTATATCCGAGTGACGTTATAAAAAAGCAGCCTTAAATCTGAGTGAATGGTCAAAGTAAAAACGCAAATGTTCTGCTATATACAACACTGTTTATTGAAATCTACTCGTACATTGGAATATATCCAGACACCAATTAAACAAAAGAGTTGCATCCCGTCACCAGCGCAACGTCTAGCTTGTGACCTGTTTTTGCTTTTGATGTTTCTACACATGGTTTCTATGAATTTTGGGACATAATACAATCACACTACCACTTTTGCAACCTAAGAATCGCTAAATGTTTGACGCTATACCCGAGCGTCGCAATATTTGTTGACGATATAAACGGGTTTTCGTACAACATATAATGTTCAATTTTGGCTGGTCTGTATAAAATGTGACGTTAAACCCGAGTTGACGTTACAGCCGATGCCGTTATAACCAAGTTCCACTGTATTACATATATTTTCTGAATTCCACCCAAGCACAACTATGTAGAGAACTGTCATCGTTGCAACGAGGGCACCTTAATGAGCTCATTTTCCCTTTTTTCAGAAAATGAAGCGTGAAAGTGGAGCAGTCATGTATTAATATAGCTGCAATACAGTGTACCTATCTATAGGACGCAGAAAATAAAAACAAAATTTGGATTTGGGCGATAATTTAATATCGGTTGACCCGTAATCGTGAAGCAGTGATCCCCAGAATTTGTGTCAGAGAGTACTTTCCTGTTAGCGAATTTCTTTTTCATTCCTCACCACGGTCACGAATAAATAAATTCTCAACACCTATATGCGTTTTATTCTTGTCAAGACAGAAGTTTCAATTTTAAGCGCACTCCCAAATAATACCTGGCCAGATACCTAGTAACCACCTAATCTTTAAGATACTTTAATTTTCCTTAGTATCTTCCAATCCTCTTTCCTCTGCTTCAACAAAAAATCCCCGTCCATCCGCTTTGCTGATGATTCTTATTTTTTAAATGCTGATTTATTTTATTATTTATTAAATTTCCATTCAAAATCTTCTTATTAACACCCATGTGATAAATTTAAAAATAGATGGTAGATAATTTGAAAATTTTTGATATTTTCACGCAATTTTTTTTACTATCTCCCACCAATCGATCGGAAGAGGACGTTACCGTTATTGATGCAGCTAAACGAAAAAAGCAGAGGCGAAAAATAGGGATTCGAAGAAAGGAAATGTTTTCAGCTATTCTAAAACGCTAGGTAATGCTAATAACCCTTGTTCCTAAGTTCTACTATTCTCTTCGAGGCTATTCTCGCTTCTCTATTGCTCCCAAATGGCCTCGAAGAACTCGCCAAGTCATGAGTGCATCGATTCTGAGAATCCTGCTTTCGGAGCAACGTCTTTTTGCAAGGTTTACATTTAGGAGTACACCTGAAGAATTTGCCGACATTTATGCTTCATCTACTTAGTCCTTTTTCACATGTTTCCGATGGACGATGAATTTTAAGGGAATGCTCTTCCGCATCAGAAATTTCCTATTCCGCATCGTTTACACCCGGCACTGCATTTTAGCACATTGGGGTCCGTTCACGTAAAATTACGTTTTTTCACATCCAGCGGCAGTGGTCCGGTCACGTAATTTTACGTGTTTTTGTATTATGATTTGTCACTCCCTCTATGGAATTATTTTTTACTGATTGACCAAGTCATTGTTCTTGCAAAGGATAAATAAAAACATAGGCATTAAACATATCTGCTCATTATAAAAACGCGTATATGCTCATGCAACAAACATGTATAAGTTCTCGAGTTGCGTGATTTTAATGGTGTACTTGTAGCTTCTGGGTAAAAATTAAAAAAATGGCCGGCCTCCCGTGCTAGTCAAATGCAAAGGGCATCGGACCAAGAAGTGTTAACAAGGGCTCGATTAGGCTATATCCACAAAGATTGTTTTACACAGGGCACGAAATTTGTACATCTTCAAGCAGCAAATTCCTCTCCATTCAGCATGTAGTCATTTTATAATTGCCGCAGGGAATAAAACTGGAAGTTTCAGGTGAGATGTGGGGGAACCATATTAAATGGAAGAAATGTTGCAAGTTTTAATGAAAAACTGTGTTCACCACACGACCTTAAAGTCGGTAAAAAGTTTTAAATGGAGCACAAAATTGCACGTTTTCTAGATCCAACTTTCTCGCTATCTATCTAGGACTATTTACGTTACCAAAATCCTCGTACAACTGCCTATCAGAAATCATTTCTAGTTACGGCATCTAATTTTTGGATTTCTCTCCCTGAGGATCTAAGACAGAAGGGCTCTAGCCATGCATTTAAATATAAACCATATGTATGTCTTTACTCAATGGAATATAAGCTCATATATATACTACAGCCTACATATTACGTTAGTTTTTAAATTCGAATCCCTGTTTATTTTTATTTCATTATTATTTTTGTATCATCCTGCTTCACCGTTATTACTTGATTTTTTCATGTACTTTGAGATTTTTGATGAGGCAATTTTTGTAAATTATGTTTTGTTTTGCTCCTAGGGTATGCCCAGAGCATGCATAAATATATATTCTATTCTATAAGCCGTGCATTCATTTCATAATTACAGTAGTAAATGAAACTGACAGTCTCAGGTGAGAAGTGGTGGAACCATAGAAAATGAAATGAATCCTGCAAAACTAAAATAAA
The DNA here is from genome assembly GCF_921293095.1 of Ischnura elegans. Classification (NCBI taxonomy): domain Eukaryota; kingdom Metazoa; phylum Arthropoda; class Insecta; order Odonata; family Coenagrionidae; genus Ischnura; species Ischnura elegans. Next base: position 62,002,020 of record NC_060255.1, on the reverse strand, counting down.
ATGTGTGTGAATTCTTAGCGGGTTACCCACCAAGTGAATTGCTTAGTCAGAGCCGAAGTTTCAATGGCTAACTCTGCCACCGTCCTAGGGGCGTTCAGCCATGCAGAAACGACCCTACCCACGGCCGGAAGGTATATAAACTCGGATAAATCTAGCACTTAACTCTCTGAGGACAATGGCAAGGTTAGGCATTGAAACGTCGGTTCTAATACAACAACTCACCAGGTAGGAATCCCTAAAGCATCCAAATCTTGCAGAATTGTATTCACCACAGGCCATGTTTGACGCTTTCACATCATTTTAAAATGTAACATAATTGGAAGCGTTGTAATATTGATTATATTTATCTTCTTTTAAATAATGATTATAATTCGAATGGAAGCTATTTTTATCGCGACAGTGAATTAATGTTGCAGCGATACATAATTATTACTAATAAATGTTTTTAATTACGGTCTATTGTCCATTTTACATATGAATTTTTTAATCCTCACTTATTCTCTTTCCCTGCGCCATAATGTTATTCCTTGCTTTTTCAGTCGCTTGTATTTCCACTTTTGATTTGTATTACCTCTTCAAGCTTTTGTTTTCCTTGTTTAAGTTTCCAAGTTTTCCTTGTCTCGTCCCCTACTCTCTATAATTGTATCTTCGGTGTCTTCTTGTTATTATATATTGAATTATTGCTACAACGAAAATCATTCTTATTAATAGTTCCTTTAATTACTGTGCTACATTTATACCTTTTCTCTTTTGCTGATATTTAATCCTTATTTATCCTCCATCTTAAAGCCGCTAAAAAGCTCCTGGTTTATAGATGGTGATATTCTATTACCTTATTCATACGTTACGTTTCGTATGTTATTTTATTAGTCCGACAAGTACCTTAATTGTTCCTCTTTTCTTCAGTTACGCAATCCCACATGCCTGTATATATGCCGGTCTTTCTATTATTTTCTTTCCTGAAATTAAACAGTACCGCAAATAACGAGGTAGGATAGCTTATAACTTGGTGCAAGTAATAACACGAATTGTGTTACAAGGACGCAGTTTGGGCGTCGAAAATGCCTCGGGGGTGCGTGCGGTCGTGGCTTTTGCCATTTCTGCCTTAATGATTTTTATCGTGCGGTTTGGTTGCCCGGCTAAGTCGTCCCGCTGTCGCGTCTGATAAAACGTGCTTTAATTACATTTGCTCTTCCCATGTAATCGGTCCCTTTTTTGAAAAGAACGGCACTAATTGCTGATGAAGGAAATCTCATTTTCGCTCTGGCTCAAATGCTGTGTTTATGGGGATTTTTTATTTTTTAAAATTTATTTTCCAGGGGATCGGGTTGGTGTGGTGGTTAGAGTGTTGGCTTCTCACCCGATGGGCATGGGTTCAAATCCCGGCGGTGGCATAGATTTTCAGAGAGTGCCCTATCCCTGCTAGAATATTGTGTGGAAAACATTTCAAGTGCAACACTCCGTCCGACGGATGGGACGTAAAGCCGTGGGCCCTTTAGCACCTTTCGTTATGAGCAGGCTAATGCCGACGCAGGGTTTCTCTCCACCCTTCCTTACCTACCCCTTCCCTCATGGCACAAATGACCTCAGCTGTCGGACGCCTCCTCCTATACCATACCTTTATTTTCCATGTAAAACTAATGGAAAAAGATAGATTTATATATTGGGGGAACAGGGGAACGTGCCTCCCCAGACTCTTGCCTTAACGCCTGCGACTACAAAGCATCCCCCGCAACTCGGTGATATTCTCCCCGTCGTAGGTTATATTCTTCCCCTTCGTGTGGGCGTAACTATGGAAATACAAAGGTGATAATTGGTAGCTGAACCATGAGCTCTGCGGTCGTTCTTCACCTTAGGTCGCTTAAAATCATATCTTCGCAGCAGAATAACAGAAAATCGTTTGAGAGGACTGGCTTGTTTGTCTCATTGTATATCCATTGAGAATGTGTGAAATATAAATATCATTTATGTATATATCGTATATAATTAATATTTTCGTACTAATTGATTTTAGTTAAAATAATTATTTTATTTTGTACAGGAATTTTTGTATCTTGTTATTAATATCAAATAAGGGGAGGCTGTTTGCTTGTCGAACCGTTAACCTCCCATCTCCCAGAAAAAAAATCCTGAATCCACCCTTGCAATGCAGAATGCAGAATCTATAGAGTAGGGTCATGCACGCATGTATGTAACTTATAAAACTCTATCGATAATTTTAAGTCCTAATCTTATTTGACCTCTCGTAACTAAGTTCGGAGCTGTAAAGTACGAACCCTGGTTGAATGAGTATTGGGTCAGATATGTTGTTAATTCACGGTTGACCTTGTTTTCTGAACTGATACTGATTACAAATTTACTTCAGTCATCGATAACAGATTGCTTCAAATAATGAAAGCTCTGCGTTAATTGGTTCTCCTAGCTGCTGTTGAATGAATCACGCAGTATTTATGCCGTTACTTAAACTCTTCAGCGCTGAGTACCTGCTGAATAACAGAATGGATTTTTGAAAACTTTTAGCATTGAAAGGGAGCCTAGAAAATTAATAAACGTGCTTACGAGAACTTTAATGAGCACTTATCACGCTGTGATAAATTTGACAGGGAATAAATCATTTCCTTCTTCGCGATATCAAAAAATTATTTTTACTCATTAGAATTTCCTTTTGTGCACTTGTGGGTGATTTCATAGTGTTACAACGCTGTTAGTCAACAGTTATTGCATTGAAAATAATGATTTCAATACTAAAAATTAAAAAAAACAAACCGTAAAAGTTAATGCAATGTTTAGAACGATGTTCCTTAAGGGTAATTGTATTACCCCGAAGAGAGAAATTTTAGTGCCATCATTTGGGGATTACGGTGCATAAAATTATGATTTCGGCATAACGATGAAGCAATATCTTCAAATAATCCCAGACCATTATGGATAGCAAGCATAATATAAGAATGTACATTTTCGTCCCGTGCTGGCTTGAAATGTTTTTCCCTTAAGGGTAATTAACGTGCGTATATTTATACCGTGAAAAATTGATTGTGTATGCATTCGGCTTGGAAGAGAAATATGATGATGGGAGATCTGTTAGAAATGTCATTACTTGCATTGGATCCATTCATACATAGTGCCTTAATGAGACCGGGAACGTTCATTATGATGATATTAATATTGCTTCAAAAATAGTCATGACGAGCCTAACCTAGTCGGTAAGTCCTTATCTATATCAGTACAGAGTTCATAATCAGGTATTATAGAGCATTTAGCGAAGCATTGTTTATTCTTTGCACTATTTGCACTGTGTTCAGTTTATGGATTGATGAGTATATTTTCCTTGCTAGAGATGGATGCGCCTTAAAAATATACGCATGGGTTAGTGGTTCTTAGCTCAGAATGAACTTAAAGAGAAGTTGCATTCAGTAGACCCTTTAAGAGTTACATAAATCCAGATATAGTTGTACATTTTCACCATGATTGATTCTCTGAAATTCTGAAATACCATCAATCGATTTATTAATCTAATTGTTGCCTCATATACAGGGTGCGTTCCGAAAAAAAGGCAATTGAATTTCCTACGCGGCTCTTATTGGTCACTACTTGGAATAGTTATAATCAACGGTAAGTTTTCAACGAAACCAATTTCAGTGCTCTCTAAACAGTAAAATCTGCAGGAAGTTAGTTATCGTAAACCACTGCGCGCCGAACGTGTCACGAAAAAAAAATGGAATTGAAATTCGAGCAAATTTTAAGTTCCGTGATAAACTGAAGTATCTCTTGAGGAGACAAACAAAATGATTCGTGAGTCTTATGAGGACTTTGTTCTGTCCTACTCAGAAGTTTTGAGGTGGTTAAAGGCCTTTTAGAAGGGTCGGGAAGAGTAAAATCCCCAAAACAGCAAGAAAGAGTAAATAAATAGTGACATTAGTGCTCATTGTCTTTTTAGTCAGCATAGGAGTATGTATGAGAAATTTATTTATTAAGAAATAACTGCCTATTACTGCCTAATAAACGCTGGACTGACTCCACAAAGTGGTCATCATAATGAGAAAAGACATATCTGCTGCCTGGCAACAATCTCGACAAAGCACCGTGCAACAAAGCTCTACAAGCCCGCAAGTTCGTGGCAAAACACGAGGTTCAAACGCTGCCTCAAACCCGTCTAGTCAAGAAATCACCCCAGTAGACTTCTTTGTATTAACTCAGATTAAGGCAGCCCTGAAATGAAATCATCTTTCGTCCTTAGAGGAAAGACAATCAGTCGAGGGCCTGGCGAGAGTTCCCCGAAAAAGCCTTCCCGAGGGCGAGGCAGAGTCGCTGGAAAAAATATATAGAAGCCCAGGACTTCGAAGAATTGAAAGAGTTTTTACAAATATATTACACAAGTTTCTTTTTAAAAATTAATTGCATTAATTTTGAAACGCACCATGAATGTGGTAATTGCTGATAAAACCATGAAAAAGAAGTTCCCATCGCTCGTGAATTTATTGTGGCTAAATGTACAGCACTAAAGAGTCATGAAAGATGTCATAACAGGTGTGGTTATGTAATACGCGTACTGGGAATTTGTTTACTGTTCCAGGAACGTGGAATATTATATGTATTCTAAATATAAATCATTCCTAATATCACATTGGGTTGTGTGCGTATGATTGTGGAAAATTATTTCTTTCCTCTGTTTCTGATTCAAGATTAAGTTGAACGTAATTTATCATCATACGTACTTATAAGTTAGCGCCGTAATTAAGTCTTAGAAGAATGAAATGATATTATCGTTCTTGGATGAATGTTTGAATGGGGCCGAATGAAGTGTATGAAATGTTATAATAAGCTGTGGAGTCTATGAAATGTTATAATAAGCAAACGAAGTGCAACAGAATGTTGTCATTTCAGAGCCAGAATTCATTCCTTGAATATTTCAAAAGTGACGGCAGAGAAAACTGAGACGACAGTCTTCGCTAAGTAGCGCTCTTGAAAAGGTTTCCAAATGGTCTTCTGTCATCTCCAATACATCTAAAGGAACTACTTCTGTACATATTTTTTTTATTTTGTTTATAGCTTCATCCTTGAAATTATTAGAAAGTATTAAAAGTTTTTCAATCTGAATTATGCTTAATATTTTCCTCTCAGTTGCAAATTATGTAAATTTTCTCTGACTCAGTTTAAAAGTTTAATATTTTTATAGCTATTTACTTTAAAATAATCTACTTTAGATTAGGAAAGTGGAAATTTACAAGGTAGTAGTTTTCCCCCTCAAATATTCCTGCTGAGTCTAATTTCACGTAGTTTTAGTGTCGCCGAAATATTCAGACTCGATCTCTCGGAAATCATTCAAAACTTAACGCGTTGGAGACCCAAAATAACTGACACTGACAGTGTTCACTAATGCAAATGCCAATGCACTAAAATTTCTCTGGCGAGCTGGGAGAAAGACAAAATCCACTTTTAGAATGTCTCTTGAAGGTAATATAATAAACCCTCAAAATTAAAAGTACAGCCTTCCCTTTAATGAGGAGTTTTTTTGAGACATGGTGAATGTTTTGATCACATTAGCAGGGCACATCAAAGCTATGTCGCAAAACTACCAGACGGAGGAAATGAGGTAAAAGGAAAAAAAAAGACATACGAGAAGCGGAAAAATTAGCTGCCGCGCTACCACTCATGAGCCCAGTGTTACGCGGGGAATAAAAAGTACCTAAATCTAGTAGCAGGGCACGAGGAAATTTGTTTACGCATGAAACTCAGGGAAAGCGCGCGTCAGACCTAAAGGAGTACGCTGGAAGAAAAACACAGCCAAATATTGAAGGTGGAGTGCAACATAAGGGTATTTAGAAGAAGATATACTTGTAATTTGAGAAACGACATAGGTAAATAGAAGAAAATAAGCTATTATTTAGGCATCTTTAATATTTTAAGTACACCATTTTTCTGTATTGCATAATAAGGTATTAAATTATATTAATAGGGACCTGTTTTGATCTTGGATTTTTAATTTTTGTTTTCTCTTACTAATATGATTTTGAGTTGGTGATCTCTTTTCTCGTTGTTATACTTCTTTAAAACAGCTGTGCCTTTCATAAAATATAATTTAATGATAGATGTCAGGGAAGAAATGCCAGCTCCAGTGAACGTCGCTTCTTTGTGAGTTGCTTGTGGGTCCCTCATTACTCGAAACTTGCAATGGGTAAATACGCACTAAACAAGAAGCAATAAACAGAAGCAGTATAGACTTCTCACCGTTTGCAAGCATGCATGGAATGAGACTGACCGCAAAATTCATTCAGGATTTACAAAGACACTTGCTAAGCAGAGCCGTTACTATCCAAAGTTATTATCCTAGTGTTTCCATCATTATTTCCGAATGAACGGCTACTTTCATGACAGCTGTTGAATCTTCACATGAATCGTTCAATAAGTCATTCCTGCTCAAGGGAACGATATTTTAAAGGTAAAAATTAACCGTTTCCGTGGAGTCCTGTAGAGAAGTGAAGCCTTCAAGTTAGCCGCACATTTTACGGTCAATTTTTGAAATTTTGAACGACCTCCCTATTAGGCTAAGCCTACGTCGTCATCCACATCTTAGACTTAATTTGGAAATACAGAATAATCTTCAGAAATCGTTGGAAATCATTAACATGAAAACATTTTATAGGATTAAGGATGAAATCTTAAATAGATAAGTGACAAAGCAACTCCCTTTCAATGTAGAGGTTAAGAGAAGAATAAGAATATTTATCTAGTTTCACACCGGGTAAGGTCCTCCGCATCTTTTACACAAGTTTTTGAGATTTTACATCATGTAAAGAGAGCTTAAGTAGGAGAAAACCCTTCTTAGAGAGACCAACAATTGGGTTGTAGCTTTTTGTTTGCTATTCCAGTTGCAGTGAAAAAAATAATCCAACTTTTAGGACGTCTATATGTTTTGATAATTTAACAACTGAGATATTATGTCATTTTCATGATAAAATATATATTTTTGCAAATACAGTGCGTGACAAACGCTACGAATCCCAACTCTTATCGATTATGGTGTTGAAAGGACGAATTTTAGGTCTAAGAAGGCGCATTTGTTTATGCATGTGCAGTTCATCTCAGCCACGTCACCACTGCCGGGTTGAAGTAATACGTTAATTAGGATGAAGAGAGTGAGAATTACAGATAATGTGGGGGTCGCATTACAGAATGGAGTTTCAAAGGTCTCTCATCAGCGATAGAGTTGGCAAATTGCACGAGATCCGCCTCTGCGCGCCGTTTCGTGTTTAAGTTTTGTGAGCAGATTAGAAAAAATATAGAATGAGGTAAAATTCTGTGGAAAATAACCTAGGAATATCGCGAAGTTGCCTAGAGAATTTATGGATTTATTCAAGTTTTCGGACATGTTTTCCGTTTGAAAGTCATCACAGTGGAATAAAAGGAAAACGATTAAATTTAAAAATGAATACATACACATATTACTGACAGAAGCAGTAGTGTTAAGTACGATTCTCTATGCAGGTTTATACGGGTAACTCTGATATAATTTGCGTGTGTTCACCTAATTCACAAATCCATAGCATATCTGCATTATTTACAATATACTACATTTATGATTTCTGCTATCAAAATTACTGACGAATGAGTTGTTTTTTGATCATTGTAATATCCTTTGATAAAGAATTCCACATCGTCCAAGAAGTTGTGAACACCTATCTAACATGCATAGTTTGAGGTGCAGGTATTACGTGGTATTATAGGAGTAAGAGAACCTCTGAGATCCTCGTTAATTAGAGGAATGAGTGAAGTAGATCTAAAGAAACTGAGTAACTGCTTTTTGTGTCCATATTAGATATAGCTTGTGAAATAAAGCGAAAGGAATAGAGCATATCCTAGGTATAAAAAGGAAAATTTCAAACGTAGGAGATCACGTAGATCATAAAATATTATAAAAATGACAAAGTTGACGTTTTCTCTAATCAAAGAAATAAATACCTTGATTGGATTCATAAGAGGATGCATTTAGAAAATGGTGAAGACCTGATGATAGTTAAAATAGAAGAATTAACGTTGTCCTAAGATTTAAGTTTTAAAATAAGTATTTAAGTAAATCCTTGACCAACCTTGAGTAAATCATACGACGTTATAAACATATCGTGCTTGTGAGACCACAGAGAAAAACCTACTTCTGGAATGTCCCTGTAAGGTAATAAAATACGTCCTCAAAATTGACAGGTTAGCGTTAGTCGTGCGTGTATGCGTCACTATTAAATCAGGGCCTGTTCTAGAATCATTAGCATATTTTGTCTCTGGCTAAACGCATTACAATGTTCACAGAGTTTAAAATTGAGTCTGTTGTGGAAGAGGAGGTGGAGTAGAAGAATCTAGCCACGGAAGTAAATATCACGGGGTCGTATTTTGGTGGCGCCGCAGGGCGGGGAAGTACTATCGGATTGCGGGGGAACTTTTAAAAACGGTTTGAGATACGTGGAAAAAATATTGTTCCTAATCTTTCCGGCTTTACTTTCACGTTTTTCATCGAAACTGAGTTTTTTCAGCCCCGAAAAACATAATACTCAACCTTAAGTTTTATGGCTCATCTGACGACAGTCCTATTATTATATAGCAGTAAAACTTTAGCAAGAGGGCATAAACTTAATTTCGCCATTTTGAGTCTAAGAAAACATAGATTTTTCCGATTCAGAAAAATAAGGGCCGTCCTAATGGGTACCGAATGGAATAGGAGTAGGTTTACCTCATTCATCATATCCATTACTAGTTAGGCACTCTATCGAAATGGTAGGTAGCACTCTCATTATGACGCGAAGTTCTCGCGCCATTGGTAATGCATGGAAAGGGTAGGCAAGGTTTGATGGCAGTGTGCAGGAGAAGGCAGCTTTTCGAGCCGTGGGTAGCATTAGGAAATGGATGAAATATGGAAAGCGGCTAGTGGAGCATTCATTCATAATGGAATGAGAAGAAGGTGAAAAAATCGAACTTGCGAATGCGTGGGAGGCATTCGCGGGGATCGCAGAAAGATACCTTTATTCCTACCCTTTTGCTTATTTTTTTTTAATTTCAATAAGCCAGGCAACACTGAAAGTATACCAGCCCATATGGATGGTTGGTCATTTTTATCCACTATCCCACCCTACCACTCCTACATCATGCATGGATATTTTTTCCACCTCTCTTTGCTTCTGTATCCGAAGCCAAGGTAATCACAAGTAGCGTGTTTGTGCATTATGAAGAATATACATTTTTTTCTCTATCTCCCAGCATTAGGTGAATGTTATCGTGGTTATTTATACATGTATTACTCTCTTACTCCCCCAATGAAGTCATGCTGAAAGGTTACGCTTGAAATATGATATTTTGAACACTGGTTTTCCATTTTTTCCATCTCTACATCATTTCATTCAAAGTTATAAGTATTAACTTTCTATTGCCGAGGTTATTCTACTCGCTCGTATTGAATCTCGGGAATAATTTGCTATTATCCCTTCGTTTTTTTCCAAGTGATAAAAATAGCTCCAATAGTGATTACAGTGATGCATATTCATCCATTGCTCATTAAGCCTATACGTCGTGTAATCCTTAATGGAATTTGCTTCATTCTATATGCGTGCATGATGGAATTTAACCCATAATACACTGAATCGCAGATTTCATTGGGATTTCGGAAATAGCAATTACGGATATCCATGAACATAATCAGGCTCTGAGCGATATATATTGTAATATGCAAATATCTGTGGTATTATATTAATAGTTTCTATGGATTGCGCCTTGGTTATAGATCGTTAGGTATGAAATTATTGTACAATACCAACTTATTATTTCTTTGTACACAAGCTTGTGAAATTGAGTTTATTATGTACAGATTTATGAAGACTAGCTTGTATGTCATTTGACCCAGCATTAGAAACATAATTTAATCAACATTAAGTAATTAATTACAAAAGTATATATAGAGGCATCATATAAACAGAGCGTCAAGATTTCTATTCTTTCCATTAAATTCATTTAATTTTGAATGAAATCTTTTTGAAAATTACGAGAATTAAAGGATAAATGTTCCCTATCAAAATAACATGTTTTCATTTTCTATTTAAGTACATTCCAATTTCGTGTTTACCTTTTTTGTGCTTAATTTAAGGATATTTGCGTTGCATCCATTTGAAATATTTTCTGAGGAAAGAACGTTTTTATCCATGGACTCCATTTTTTATGCCTAGGAGTCGATGTTAATTTTTTAGTGAATGTTACATAGCAAAACTTCTCTGTTTTCCTATACTTATATTCTTGTCGATGGAATGCTTGATTGAAATATACATCTTTTTTATGCATGATGTCTTTTTCGTGTTTAAGGAACATCATGCTGACTTTATTGGTTTTTATAATTTTTGCGTCCTACGTTTGCTTTTTTGCAGCATTACAATCTTTAATGCAATTGCTGGATGATTTGCTCTATTTGCATTAAGTACTGTAATATGAACTGATTTTCTTTCCAATTTATTTTTGAAAAAAGTCATGTGAGTGACGTCGTCTTGAGTTATTTTAAAATTTAAACTTACGAAAGCATTAATGTTACCTTCCCATCCGTGGTAAATATCTCTTATTTCTTCTCTGTCAAAAATTCAGCTAAAATGTGATAAATTATTTTTCGTTAATCACTACAGGTGACGTATACATAACATCAAAGGCGGATCTTAGGGGGGCACAGGGGCACGTGCCCCTCCCAGACCCTCAAAAAATATGCATGATTTTTAATACGGTCCCGTTATCATGGAGTTCGATTTGTAATTTGGGGTATCCTTGTGCCCCCCCCCCCCCAGAACAAAATCCTGGATACGGCCTCGCTTGTGCCCTCCCCAGAAAGAAATCCTGGATCCGCCCCTGCATAATATTAAATGATTTCAGTTTTATTTTTCACAATATCTTGCAAATTAAAAAGAAACATTGGAAAAGATATTTTTTTTGTCGGTGCAGAACATAACCATGTTCCAGCTGTGTAGGTATATATGTATTGTTTGGAAGTTAATACAGAATCAATACACTAGAGCTGTGTAACTTTCCCCTCTTTAATCTGTTCGGTTTTTTAGCCATTATATATTCGTATTATTTATCGCAAATAATTTACGCAGAGACAAAACATTTTGTTTATTTTCGACATTAAAATTTCTTGTTGCCTATTTTAAACTTATAATTCCTTTTTCATCCCAAGTTAGAGCATGGCAATCATAATAGTTATTTTCCTTCGTTCCTAAAATTCGTGAAGTATTTATCTCAGAGCCTATTTGTTTTCTCTATGCTGTACTGCTTCCCAAAGTGTTCTTATGTTCTACCAAAACGTCCGCCTTGCGGAGCAGGTGCACAACGGCCGTAATTGAAACCAACGCTTGCGCCTGGGTGGGATTAAACTTTCGACCGCACATCAGGTGCACTTCGCTCTGATATATTTTGAGAGCAAGTGGCGTCAATTATAACTTGCTCCGGCTCAGGGTTGTTAACTCCTTAGAAACAAGCTTGAGTGCTTAAAGCTTGTGTTGCTTAAAGAATCTTTTTATAATTCGCGCAAAAATTCATGCTCATGCCACTTAAGTCTGATGGTAATCACGTTAGCTTTTCATGTTACTTGACAGTTAACATTTTGTAAGGCTAGTACCAAAGTTGTGGTAAATTTTTATTAGGTTTTTTCATGCCAGAGGACCGAGTATTCATTTAAACTACTCTTTTGTTACGTAGCCGTTAAAGGAGAGGAATTGGACCAATCCTTAGGCTTTGTTTTTGGTCTCTCTGCATTAATGAATAATGTAATATGGAAACTTTGAGATAAATTCGGCAAATTAAATTAAAAGGTATTTTTTCCCTCTGCATGTGATATAACCTTTGCCTTGAAAAACTGAATGTAAATGAGATTACGTTGTACGCAATGCAATGTTCAAACATTCTACTACATGGTTTCGCAGAACGGAAATTATGCGAGCTTATACTGTGATATTTTCTTTGTAAATCTGATTTAAAAATGAATGGCTGTGTTTCCTGTGGGATCTGTGTTACTTGAAAGTATTCGGAAAATTAATAATATGTTCTCATCCGTCGAAGTAAATAAGTCTCAAAAAATTACTTTAAAAGGTATGATTTTTGTTGAGTTATTCATCAGAAAAGTTAATTGAAGCATAATTTCTCTGAAAAATTTTGTTCAGTCCACATACTGTGGTGATGGAATTATTTTATGCTCAGGCAGACCCTAGAGCTTGCCAACTCCCATGTGTAGAAGGCAGTTGTGAGTGCTTCAAGGAGAAATAAACCAGAGGTTAAGTGGGGTGGGAATCTGAAATTGCGTTTGTGTTCTTTTCCCGTGGCAAAGTGGCATTTGAGAATAGTCACCTGAAGTTGTGCCCATCGAGTTAGCGAAGTAGGAGTACCGTTGGGAACTGGGTTAAATGGTGACCATTCTTCAACTATTTCGACGCGAGCTTGTTTAACGGAAAAGCTTTTGCAGTCATCGCGTCTTTCCCCCGGTGGAAGTGTCGCTTCTCCGACCATGACCTACATCCACAAGTGTTTTGGATTAGTTATCCAGTACTTGTCGTGGCTTCCCAAGCCAGGCAGAATTAGGATGGACTGTGTAGGATTCTACCAGAGATCGCGGCTAAAACCGACTGAGAGAGAGCCTCCTTATTTTGTTCAGGATTTTTCTAATTGGAGTTTTATATCCTGTGGGAATAGATGACTGCATTCTGATCTGGTACACCAGAGTTAATCCGCTGGGTAAATGGAACGGTGAACCACCGCATTAGAATTCATATTTATTTAGTCTTTACCCCGATTACTATGTAGAGCGAGGGCTTATATATATTTTTTTTATTCCTACCGTAGGAAATTACGCTGTGGTCTATATTCTATTTATTTAAATTCAGGCTCGTTAATTGCGTAGCTATGCTACAATTCTTGTTTGGAAAGCAATTGTCTTTAGTTGTAGAAAAGTGAAAGAATACTTCCTGTTTTGGACCTCCGGTCACGGTCATGAATTTTTGCTTTCATTCCAAATTTACTAAAGCAGTGGATGAAGGCAAGAAATGAAGCCTGGTTCCACTAATGACTACTATAAGTTAATTTTATCAAATTAATTATAAACTAGAATAAAATTATTGAAATATGATGCATGTCAGCTTATAAAAGACATTTAGTATCTTTCGTTGAAATATAATTCTATATAGCATTTTAAATAGTTACTTCGTCCAGCTAGGACTGTGAGTCTTTTCAGAAAATATAAAAAAATCACGAAATTTAGGCCACAAAGTTTTCTTGCACATACTTACTGTTCATCATAGCTGGTACAAGTTTGGAAGCCGTGGTTAATATTCAAGAGGAGTTTTTGAGTCATTGCTTTTAAAGGTCATGAAGTTTCGTTTTTTATGCACCAAATAAATTTTTTGTGAGTGTAATAATATTGGAGGCATTAAGAAATACGCTGTCACTCACAGGCGTATAACCCTTCGAGCTGATTTTTGTTCTTGTAGTAGAGTGCTAGTGATTGAACCCCATCCTCGTCGTATATGCACGAGTTCACCTCAAAATTTCAAACATTTCCACACTCCCGTACCTAACCTGGGCCTACCACCTGGATTACCCCGGATATGCATTCTATATTGTTAAAAAATAAAGGCAGTCCTGATGATGCTGGAGTGCAACGAAACTATGACTTTGCGATAACTTTAATGTAATTAAATTATGTATCAGTACTTATATTCTGTAGGAATACATCTCATGTGTTACTCATGATCAGGTTTTCCGTCAGCGACGTTTCCAAAAGCGAGCATGTATATATGATCAGGTAGGCATCAGAGGACTCAGGAGTCATCTTCCCCGATTATGATGAGAAAGTCGAGCATCGAAAAGCCAGTAATGTAAAATCTTACCCGTTGGAGAACCCTATACGATTTTCTGCAGTTAGTCCTCCGGGAAAGCCTAAGATCCTATTTTTTTGTCTTAGTACAATGAAATTCTTATATTTATCCGCCTCCAGCATTCATTTTATGAAACCTAGATCCTTGTTTTTCTATTAAAAGTAGATTTAATTTTGAGTAAGACCTTCTCGTCTGTGCAAGTTTTCAAGAATAAGGAAAATTGTAATGCTAGCCTGGGAAAATGCGATGGTGGTTGGCGTAACATGGTGAAACTCCTTCATGATGCACAAAGGTTAAGAAAACACTTAGCTGTTTCACAAAATAAAATATATTGCGACCGGTTTCGATACAGCGTATCATCATCTGTCCTAGATGATGATACGCTGTATCGAAACCGGTCGCAATATATTTTATTTTGTGAAACAGCTAAGTGTTTTCTTAACCTTTGTGCATCATCTAGCCTGGGAATTTTGGAAAAGTGGTCGAGCAATCTCAGCGTGATATTTAAGTGAAAACCGCGGTGATTGTAATTAAATTAAGGCTTAATGGCCGCTAGGAGAGTCCAAGAAAGGAGTTTTCATTAGAAGAATTACCTTTCCCCAAGCCTCAGGGAGTAGTCCGCAACAGAGAGCCCTACTCCATATCTCAACAATCTTGCGTTTCTCGGTCGCCTGGCAACCCACTCTCCCTGCCCTGTGGCCCTGTTACACCCTCTACCACCCCTCCTTCCTCATCTTACCGATCGTATCTCGGGACAACCTCCGCTCCAAGTTTACCACTCCGCTGACTTTCCATTTTCGCTTCTGGTGTTAGCACGTTGCCTTATGAGTACCCGTCATTGGGAATTTTAGGAATGCTTCCGGTTACGTTTTCTGTTGGTTTTATGATAAATCACGCTTTAGACTTGTAACCATAACTACTGAGGCCTTTTATGTACTTTGAGATCCTATCGATTGTTTTCCCCTGCATCGATAGTATTTAACGTGTTTATTTTTAAATAATTCCATCATTTAGGCGAGTAAACTTCACCATATACGTAAAAGGTACTATAAATAAATGATGTGTCTGAAATAAGTATACGTGCCGTGCTGATTCCTAATATAACTGGAGAACAGTATATTTTACTGGTCGCTTTGAGTTTCGAGGTACTAGTGCATGAAAGCGTGTCATTCTTAATATTATTTAATTTTTTTACATCCATAATGACAAATAGTTAAGTTTAAATTCACACTGAATTTTGTAAGCCGAATCAAGTTCCAACGAATTAGTAGTGCCCTCATCTGGATAATATGTGGAATGTTAGGGCGTGTAGCGGGGGTTTGGGCACTAGTTGCCTCCAAGAAGAAAGTCCGTGACGAAGGTATTTGTCTAATAATTTCATATCTACTTCGTATCATTAATAAAAGCCCTTTTTAGTGCCTGGGAAATATGCGGAAAATAATCTCTCTGATCAATTCTGTTGGACCTGGAATTACCTCAGTTCTAAGATGATGTTTCACGTGTAAATTTCACGGCATATCTGTTTTGATTGCTCCAGAATTCTAAGCCGAGAACGTTGCCTTCAAGTCTCCAGCAGCCCAAACCCTGGTCCTGCTCTTTTTTCGCTAGTATCATTTTTTGACGAAATTTTTTTATGATCTCCGTGATCATTTTGTCCCTCTAATTTTTTTTCCTGAAAATGGAAGATAGACTGATTAATGGAAGCAAGCCATTTAAATCCGCTCGCTCAGTGCTGAAGGAGTGTTTATAAACGTTAGAGCAGAGCTCACCCCGAGTCAGCCACTGACGTATGATTTCACACAACCTGGCTCGGGGGAGTCGATTTCTTTTCTCCGGCCACTTCGTATTAGAGGATTTGTGCTCTGAATCCGACGTTCAGCAGGGGATTATAGTAGATACCACCATGCTCTCAAATTATGACATAATAAAGATTTAAAAACTCTAACTTAGCGATGAACTCATTTTTGAATTTTGGGTTTCAAGTGCAAGGTCAACTTTATGAAAATAGTTTGCATAATTTTTGGCGCTTTTGTACCGCTATTCTAAGCATGGCATCATCCGAGAAACACTCAATGTGAAATACTATTAAAACAAAGGAGGAAATCTGCCGTAAGCAGCCATAATTATTTTTAATGGCGTGATTATTATATTCATTTGACAAATTGAAGCTAAAAACTGTTTAGACTAATAATTAAGCTATCATGATAAAAAAAAATGGTGTCAAGTCTTTTTCACGAATAACGATCAACTTTTTTTAAAAATACGAGCCTGATGTGGCAAATGAAGCAGTACGTTTACCAAAGAGTAGTTAAAACCAGTAATGGAATGATGAATTGCAAAAAGATAACTGCGCAACTCTGTAATAATAAAGTAGTAATTCCTGTGTTATGAGGTTTAAAAATATGGTATTTTTAAGCTATATTTTACCCTTTGTGATGAGTGCATGACTTACCACTTGCGGTTTCTAATTTATGTTTCCGTTGTTTGTTTTCTTGGAAACAATTTCTGTGCCTCGATTAAGGCTGTGACCAATAATTGAATAGTGTATAGAAAAATGATAACTTCGCAACCGTGTAATTTTAAGTAGGAAATCCTGTTATCTGAAGATTGTAAATTTACTGTATATTCTAGCCTGCTCGCTTCATCTTGCGGTATGTAATTAATGTTTCCGCCGTTGGTTTTCTTTGAAACATGCAATATCTGTGCCTCACTGCGTTAGTTAAGCTATCCTCCAGGTGATTCCTAGAGGTTGGTTAATGCCCCTTATCCTTCTCGCTATTAACTTCCAGATTAATTTGGAATTCCAGTGGGTGTGGTTTCAAGTACACTATAAAAGCGATTACGGGTTCAATTTGCATGGCTCTGATTCATTGCTGGGCTTAGATATTTCGCGAGCGCTAGGATTGCTGTTTAATTTAACACGCTCCATCGATTAAGTCTTATGAACCAGGCCGTTACAGCACCTCAATTAATGACATTTCCTCTGCGAAAATTAATTGCGACAGGCTTTTGGATCTTTACGGAGGAAACGGTGTCATTAAGACTGCGGGAGCTATGGTATAATTTTGACCCCCATTCCCGCGCTTTCTCCTTCAAATGCAAGCGACGGTCGTTCTATCACGGGGAATAAATGACCAGGAGTCTTAACCATTTCATTGCGAGAAATTCCGTGTGATTTACTCCACTTTGGGAGGTTTGAGGATTGAATATTAGCGATATATTTATTCTTCGGAAATGAATGCTGGTGAGCGAAGGGAGGTTGTAACCACAGCGCTTTGGGACGGGCAGTAATTTATACGGCTTCCTTCACTTAATTCCAGTATATTTGGTCGGAAACTTTCTATTCAGTATATTTCTCAGAATAATTTTTATCGTATTTTACTGCACATATATCATTAAGATTTAAGAAAACTTTATGATTTTTGGTCTGATGAATGTATTTATGAATTCCGTAAGAAAGCAAATTTTCCTCTTTTACTGCCGATTTACGTCCATAATTTTGTGAGCCAGTGGACGAAGAGTGATCATTTTGTGCTTAAGTAATCTGAATCTGCAGTGTATATTAAATATAATGCTCCAAAAGAAAAAAATAGAGTGTAAATACATAATGTTCCTTTCCCCACATTTACCTAGCATTAAAAAATCATCCGAATTTATTTGCAGAGATATTTTTTTAATTTTCTTATTATTGCAATTGCGTGTACTCATGACAAAATTATTGGTACGACATTGAAAAACAATTTCACCTATCATTTTATCGTTGTACACTCATTCTGTTGATTTTCACGTACGTCAGTGCCTTTCGCAACACAGTTGGCTATCTGGTATGTAATTATGTCACCTCTTGTCACTTATTCATCCTCCCAAAGTTACACGCTTTGTGATATCCAACTTGATATGTGTTTTGCGTTGGATGACCCCTTGTCATTCCTCCATCTAATGGACCGCTAGTTTTGTGTCTTGGGACGCTACAACACGCGATATGTTTGTCCAATCTACGACTTCCCCCTTGTATTTGACTTTGTTAACTCCTCCTGATCCCTTGGACTAGTCTCCACTTCTGTCAGCGAAGTTGTCCGAACTTTATGGAGACGCAGCTGTATTTTGTCACCACGTCCTATTTGCAGAGAACCCAAACTGTCTTGCGTGTATTGTGCTTGACTGCTATATCCTCCCTATTGAATGTGTAAATGCATTCATCTCTAGAATTGTCTCAAGCACATTCTGCTCTTCATTTTATGTGCCTGCAGTCGCACTGATTTGGTCTAAAACTTGACGCTAAAACAGAGATAGCTCCTATATATTTGCACCAAAACTTTAAAAACTGTATAGCTTTAATAAACCACATTCAATATGCTTACTCTTGAACGCCACTTTTATTCACCGTGGAAACCTAACTTTAAAAGCTCATACATGGCAATAGTGTTCGAATAGACTGTGTTCTATCTTCATATGCATGAATGCATATTGTTTGTATTTATGTTTAATGTGCATTGTTTTTATTTTATGATTTCATTACGAAAAGTTTCGTAGTAACATCATAAATCCAACCTAATATCCAAATAACAAAATGTATGTAAAATTTAATTGCCTCATAGGCAACGTAAAGGTGCGAAAAAATAAATGTGAATTTATTCAACGAAACTTTCCGCCGAGGTGTTGTAAATTTTAATTTTAACCATTACTCATATTCTTGCACATAGCTAAGCTCAAAACGGTGGCAAAGAATATTTTGTAGCAGGTATATGTATCATATATTTGAACTTTTATTCTACTGCTCGGACTACCGACTTGTCCACTTTGTTTACTCTCTATCTGATGCCCTCGCCATATTGTATAATCATGGCATCGCTAATTTAGTGGCTTCAGTTGTCGTCTATCCTCATCAAAATTCTTTGGTATTATGAATAACATTTTTTGGAATTATGAATTAGATTTGGTATACAATGTATTATTCCTTAATTACTGTAAGTTTTTTTCGCAAAACTATTGCTCTGGTTCAAATGACCAAAAATGTGTCACAATTTCTCGAGCTTATAAGTTCGCAGGAAAAGGTCCCTGATAATATTTTCGAAGATATGTTTATCTTGTGCCATTTATTTGTTTTCCTTCCTTAATTGGAGAGTTATCGTACTTTATCGTCCAAAAACTCGCTGCATTTTCTTATCCTTCATCACGAGCAGATGCCTTGGTTAACACCTGATGCTTATTGCATCACCTCCTACTGCATCGCTGATATGGCTATTAGATTAATTATATTGTCATCATGAAATAAATGATGTACGTACTACATATGGTTTCCTAATATTATTAAATGTTATCCCTGCATATTAGTGGCGCAGGCTACTAGATCCAAAATGTCTATTAATTTACCATTCTGAAAAAATAAATTCACAAGAAAGTAATAAGGAAAACTTTTTGTGGCGGTATCGTAATTAAATGTAAACCATAAGTTATCCTGTCGTAATTGAAAAGCGATCATATTTCACCGAGCAGGAACTCACAAGGTTTAAGTAACCATCAACTCCAATAGTTTTCTTCACTGAAGAGAATGAACGTGCATTAGTTCAGGTAGTGCTTGCGTTGAATCAATACTTTTGAAATAGGAAAAAATGTAAAAAATACATGTCTCAGATAGAACCGAGCATGTGCATGGCGTCTCTATCATGCTTGACATCCATCAAATCAAGCGTGTGTGAGCATGCAAGTCCTCCTTTCTAGTCGATAAAAGCTAGCAGTGACCCTGAAGTGAAGTGCTTTCTCCCGATACGATTTTCTCCACAGACGGCAGGGGCTGAGAGAAAGGCCATGGATAATGGTGATGGCTCGGCTGCCAGGCGAACACCACGAACTTAAGGAGGTACTAACTCTTTGTTCAAAACGACTTAAATTTATTGAACTTAGCGCAACTGTTAAGTTGAAAATGCATTAAGTTCGTCTATGAATTCGCAACAACTACAATAGGCGTGAATCAACTTAACATAGTCAATAGGGAAGAAAAAATAAAATTTCTCTCGAAATAGATGCATGAAATGATAAAAATGGTAGATATTTTCGTTTACATTTTTTTTAAGAATTAACTAAAATCATTTAAAATTCACTTACGGATTGTGTTGTTTAGTGATCTGGTTCATAGTTTATTAATTTATTTATTCCCACACCTCAAAAAACAGCACATTAGGCCTTTATATCGGGGTTTTTGATAACATTTTAATAATTGAAAAGTCACAAAAATCCATGCTCTGTATAAGGGAAAGTTAACCAGGCGGGATTAGAACCCGCGACCTTTGGTTTGGTAAGAGAGGACTTTACCCCGCCGCCACCGAAGCCGACCGGAAGTTAGAGTGGCAACGCCAAGTTCATGAGATGTGAAGGCGGATTTATAATACTAGACATCCCCGCAAGAGGTTGTCGTAACCTAATGCAGCAATCAGTAAGAAATGTAATGAAAGCAATACTTGATAAGACTGGTGGTATTTGGAGTCCTTGAAAGTGACCCAATGTGCTTAAAGGTCCACACTCTTCAGGTGCTCTTTCTATCTTTTTCAGTTTGGGTGACCGTAGCAAGGGTTTTCGCATCAGATGTTTGATCAACCTGATGGTAATTTTAGAGAGGTGAAGGTGGAGTTACCGTTGGACTAAGGCTTAGCCATGTGACTTCAACTCATTCATGGACTAGGGGCCAATTCCTTACTCTGGGCCACTTTGCTCTTCGAGGTTTAATGTTGGGGTGGCCAAAGGCTCCACTCATACTTTGAATAATGCTTTCAGATGCCAAGAGCTCAACATACTTAGTGCTACCACCCTCAGCACTATTGCTGTTGGTTTGGAACACAAAGAAAGGAAATAAAACGAAGGAAAACTGAATTTCAACGCATTCGGGCGCATAAATCAAGTAGTTGAATTACCAGGAAATCGATTATTTCTTCCACTTAGGCGCTGAATTTAGAATAGCATGCAACTTACTCAACTTTTGTCCATATGATTCCCAACTTCCACCAAGAAATGGGTGAAAACTTCCGATTGGGATTGGTCACTTACCTAAAAATAAACAAGAATGACATAAATTAGTCAATTTGTATGTCAGATTATATGCAGAAATTACAAGGTATAATTGATGTAGCTATTAGAACGGGTAGCACTAACCAATTTACGAAATGAAGAGAGCGTTGAAAGGAAGTTTATATTTTTAAAAGTTAAATAATTAAATTTTTAATTCTCTTTTTGCACTACCCCAACAATAGAAATTTACTAGGAAAGTTTAGATTTTCCTTATTTAATTCGCATCTTTAAAAGTTAAGTGAATGAATTGATTTTTTTCTTTTCTATAACTCATTTGTGTGCCATTAATCTTTGATGACTATTTATAACATTGAGTGTGGTATTTTTTTCGTAGGAGTTTTCCTCACTCCACCACTGCCAGTGCTTTGCTGACGTATGGGCGCTGGATGTCTTGTGTGGTGACGATTGTGAACTCGCCTAATACTAGCGTTCGTTCACTGTTCAAGTCACGCTCCGCCGTACATTCGTTCCATTTCCGAGTGGCCGGCAGAGGGACATGTTGAGGAAGGTCTCTAAATGGATGACGTTCAAGGAGGACGGTCAGAGAGCAGATCCCACACCGAAGCGGTTTCTGGAGAGGATATTATCTGTACCTCATGTCCAAGGAGACCACACAGAGAACTCCCCACTGGGGTAGTCCTTATTTTTCAAGTTTACGAATTTCTATAGGGTCGCCCCCTAGATTTGTTCCATTAGGTGAGAAAATAAAACATTTTTGCCTTTTTGGATGCCGGAAAAACGTGCCGCATCGCACCTTAAGTTTGGAAATATTGGTGTTTTTCGGACAAGGCTGAAGATGATGTCACTATGCGATTTACCGATCACTTTTGGGTTTTTTATAACAATTCATCAGACTTTTGTAGTGTATTGACTCAAAATTCTTTCATTTTTGCCATTTGGTTCCCTAGATATCGCACCGAGAGTGAGCGCGCGCCACTGCAGTCAGGCATTTAAGGTGGCACGCGGGTTGCATAATATGCTTACTATAAGCTGATCATTTTTACCCATCTTAAAACAATACAATTGTTTAGATAAACTTTAAACTTCGTCAATATAGCCTTGTATGCTATATTTATCACTTTAATTTGCCAAGAATGTGCTTATAGCAAACGATTTACCCTCTCTTTCTTCAGACCTAAAAGGGTATTCTTTTATGTTATTGCCTTGTTAAATTTTTTATAGAGCTTAGGAGAACCTAGCAGAGCCGTTATTCTATGATTTAATGCTCTCAATGCGATCAAGCTGATAAAAAAGTCTTTGTATCTCTATATTGTATTCTGTCTTTGAAAAGAAAACAAATTCAATTGGGGTGTTGAGAAGCCAGGGGCTACAAGTTATTTCTTTTTCTAAACAAAGTTAGGACCAGAAATTAGGTAAATAAAACAAACGAATCCAACTAGATAGTCACTGGTACATTTGATTTTCTGCTCAATGTCAATAATGAAGAGACATTAACTCGTATTACTTGGCCACCAAGTTTTTGTATATTTCTTCTATCAATTTCTGCCCCTAGCTCTGTTGCGAAACAAAATCAATAGAATCCCTTGCCTCCTCACCCCCTTAACAGTTTCCACCATACCCTATTTATTTGTGTGGAATATGAATTACTTAAACCAATAGAGAAAGTCCAGGAGAATATGAGGCGCCACACAGTTTGTTGGGAACATTTGTGACCCATATTAACTTACGAATGCTTTATTTAGTATCCTTAAAATAAAAGAGAGACTATTTATTTAACGCGCACGCAACTGGGTTAAGTAAAAAACTACACAGATCTCTTTTGTGACTGAATCGTTGCATGCACTATATCGCCCTCTGCCCAAACCTCTATGCCTCACACTCCTACTTGGAGAATGGAAGGAACTCTATCGTACGAAGTTCCCATTGAAGACGCCGGGTCTGGAGTTGACACGAAACGTTCTCGCCAATCCGAGAAACTGTAGAAGACCATGATTTGACTCGCTATTAACTAGGCAGAACGAGATCCATCCGTGACCCAAATCTCCGAGTGTTCCGGTATGCATCAACCCCTAAAGGATCATCAGTCATCGCACATACTGTGTCTAAAATAATGAGGCTTTGGGGTTAATAAAGGGAAATCCGAGTGTACCTATGAAATTTCCATCTGCAATGAATGAGTACGAACAAAAAACACAATAAAAATCATTAATTCATGAATGAATTCGTGGATGTGCTGAATATTCATGATGGAATAAAAGAACGTAGATATTTCTATCGAAAATTTATTTTTTATCGCAAATTCCGTTCCAACACGATGACGCACTATTATATGCCTGGTACACCATTCATTTTCACGTCAATGCTAAATTATTAAGAAAAAATCAATAGTTAAATGTGTTGCATTCCACACAGTATCCATGAAAGCCTGTATTGGAAGTGTTTGCTCATGGTATTGACCTGGAAAGGTCGAAACCGGCATTGGTATTGATAAATATTGTGAGAAATATAAAAAAATATTATTTTTGATTATATCATGCCACCATTCAATCTAGTGAACTCGCAAACCATTGATTTTACACATGAATGTCCCATCGTGATGAAACGCGCTTTGCGAGTCGGGAATAAAATTTCAGTGGAAATTAAAAAGATTGATAATTCCATCACAAAATCAAAATAAATGCGTTACTTCCAAATGAGATATTCATGGAGGGCAATTATAATTGGATGCTATTACAAATAGTTGCCCTTTTTACATCATCATCTGTCAATATTCCTAAAATTTAATTAGGTACCTAATCCAAGGCCTTCTTCGGTCACTATGACCTCTCAGGTGCCCTTCAAATGTAATTTTCATGATGTCACCATGCTGCATCATGTAGCATATTGTTGTCCCATTTTCTCACTACATCTCTAGTACCCTAATAAGAACATCCACATGAATTACGGGATCAATCGCAACACTGGTCAACATCTTATCTCCGTGGTGGAAAATTTTGGTAGCTTCTAAGCTAGATTTATCTGCTTCGGTCGTCGTCCATGCCATACTACCGTTGAGAAACGTGATCAAAACGTAATTTCTAATAAAATTGCTTCTCTGCTGAAAGATTTTTATCGTTATATCGGAAACCATGAGGTCATCAAGTCAGTGTTATGCTGTTAAAGATGGACTAAGCACATCAATTTCGAGTTTTTTTTTATGACCGTATATGTATGATCGACAAATTGAAAATGGACGCCTAAAAAGGCAATGATGCGTTTCTCTCTTCAAGCCTACTCCTATTAAAATAACATAAATCTGGAAATTTGTAAAATGTTAAAGGAATCGATTAAAAATCTCACAGAAGATCATTATCAAATTAGGATAAAAATGTATTGAAATGGAACTAATAGGTATAGGACTCATGGGAATATGCAGGATATCCTCTAATTTTCCGTAGAACACATTCCGTAATCAGTGACACCGACATTTAACCGAAATTAAATTAGAATATTCGGTAAATGGATGGAAAAAATGAGTAAGGAATAGAAGCCTATCATTTACGGACACTAGCGGCCCTCAAAAATGTGTCCGTAAGTGAGAGGTGTCGAAAAGTCGGAGGTGACCTGATTAATCCTCATTTTTTCGCTCATGTTACCCCGCAAGTGATATCGTGTAGTAATCTAAGCCAGCTGAATGAAATCCTTTTATTTTGAAAACTCAATTTTCTAGAGGTCGGTCGGAAAACCAACGGCGATGTTATCCGCATTCGATTAAAACTGTGCTTAAAGGAGTCAATGTTCGTTAAGTGGGAGGGTACGTGTATTAGAGGTTCTATCCTTATACAAAAGCGTAAACTTCTGCCGGGGAATTGAATACTGTCCTTAAGTCAGAGGTACCCACAAGTCAGAGATGTTCGTGAACAGAGTTTTTACTGTACATCGTAAAGGACGATAATAAACAATTCACTAACGAGCCTATTATGTGGGAAATCTAGTGTGGATTAAATTTATCGAATCGCTTTTAGTAAATTATGATTTCAAAGTCAAGGCCTAGATTGGGAGTATTTTTAAATCTCCTGTTCTGGAGATTCTGAGAGAAAAGCGCGAAAATAGTCCGTAGACGTGCGCGTCTACGAGCCTAGTGCATTCATTTTTCCATTGGAGGCATTGAGGATCCTCAATCCTAATTCACTTCATCCACGAGGGCTATATTTCACTCCGTTAGACGCAAGAAAAACTAGCTTAGTGACTGGATTCTTGATATCCGCATCGAGAAAAGATTTGTCGATTTTTTCCTGTGTGAGGGATATTTTTTGATGCGCTCTTAATGAGAATTTCATTGACCTTTGAGGAAATCGTGCAAGGACGAAAGCATGATCATAGCAGCAGCTACGTGGCCGAGATATTAGTAGTAAATCTCAATGATGTGAAAGAAATTTAATAACTAGTGCTGGCTAGAGATTAAATTACTGATTTATTTTTTCATTATGGCGATTTTGAATCTATTATTTTTAATTTTCTTACGTATGCTAAAGGAGAAGGTTTAGTAGCTACTCATAGTTATATATGAGACTTCTACCTGGGCTTTTCGGCTTTTGCTGCTAGGGCGGAAAGTGCGGCTGGCCATCATATCGGCCCTTGCGTAGTCCATTATTTAATTTGCTATAACTTATTACATTAGATTTGTTTCAATAAACGTAAAAAGATGTTGTCAATATCAACCAGTTTTACCTCATCAATTAAAAAAACACATATGGAACGTAATTTAATAGCTTTATATTGGTTTTTTCGCTAGTCGCTAGATTATATTAAAACATCCTCCGTATTTTTTGCCAGTACTCCGGGAAGAAGGATAGCACCAAGATGGACACTTCCTAAGATGATAGAGAGCCGTAAAGTCGTACCTTAAAAAATAATATACTATCTCTCATGAAATTAATGTGTATTTGTTTACTACAACATTATTTGTAATTCAACTTCGAAAAGTATGCATTTGATTTATGTTCGAAAGTAATACATTTTAATTAATGTCATTTTGTGGATAAACCCTCTCGAAATATCCACCGGATAAATTATCCATATTGACCAATATTGGCTATCGGCTAATATGGATAATTGGACCCAGTGGGAGTCCCGAGAATGTTTTACCCACAGTATTCTCCGGTAAACCATCAAATCATATTTCACAATACCGTTCTTTTGTTTCCAAGTGGTTGTCTATTGCGGGGGATTGATTTAATGTTCTTTGAAGAGAAGAAAAAGAAATGAGAGTCCAACAAGACGTGAAACAATACGATTATCGGTCATTAGAAGAAAGGTTATAAAAAACAAATGGCTCGGGTGAAACCCTGCGGAATTTTATACCATAGTTGAAATGAAAACACTTTTTTTTGCTGATTATCCACACTTAAGTGAATCATATATTGGCCTAGGAGTTACCCCTTTCTTTCATTCCCGGAAATTTTCTTCCCCCATTTTAACTACGCCATTGGTTCTCTGCTGGAGTTCGGCAGTTCGGAAATGACGGTTACCCTTTGAAACCTGGGTCTGTGCATGTTAAATTAAAGTGTGGACAAATACCGAACAATTTTTTCTTCATCAACACGAAAAGACATTTAAAAAATAAATCACGACGAAATTTAGGTCAATAGATTTGTTTTATGATCAGCTTATCCCTGCGTTTCAAACGACTCATCATCAAGTGGAAGATGTCTTCCCTTTAATGAAGCGCGAAGCGAAAGACCTTTTCCCCCGCATGTGCTGGCTGCTGTTTTGACACTATCGATCACGTTGTGCAAAAAATTGCAGCAAAAAAAAGCATTCACCTTGACCGGGATTAGAATCCGGATCTCCAGATACCTGGTTGAGTGCTTCAGCCAGTTAAGCTGCCGAGGTGTCTTTCCTCCCTGTGTTTTTTTCTCTGTAGACTTTTCGCACAATTTGTGCATTGCGGGTTACTCCCGTAAAGTTATCACCGTGGCTAGTCCCGGTATACTTAAGCTATCGATAACGTAGCTACATTCCTCAACTCTGAGTCAGGCGCACACGTGTGCTAGATATTGACTCGTGTTTTAAATCTATTGATTTGTCTCTCACTCTTAATTATGTCTACGTTCTCAGAGCCTAAAGTTTTCATGATTCAATCTCTGCTTGCTGCGTATTGCTTCTCTAGTGATAATAGTGAGGAATAAATGGAATGCGATAGAGGCTGGAGTAAAAGTTGGAGGAATGATGTTTCAATCAGCAAGATCTGAGGATGATCATACATTGATTAGCCAATCGGAGAAACGATTTCAAGCTCTGGTTGATACGTTACCAAAACTTTATTAGGTATATAGCATAATGATAATCATAAATGGCGTAGTTTTGTAAATTATCGTGAGCACTGAAAGTGGGGAATAAGATAAAACTAGGCGATTATAATCTTCAGTGCAACTTGTGCGAAAAATCCACAGAGAAAAAATCATTCGCCTTGACCGGGATTCGAACCCGGATCCCTCGATTTCCGGCCGAGTGCTTTAGCCAGTTAAGCTACCGAGGCGTCATTCTTCCCTGTGGAAATTTGTGGACTATACCGGAAATCGAGGGATCCGGGTTCGAATCCCGGTAAAGGCGAATGATTTTTTTTTCTCTGTGGATTTTTCGCACAATTGTGCATTGCGGGTGACTCCCGTAAAAGTTATCACCGTGGCTAGTCCCGGTATACTTAAATTCTTCAGTGCAACTATTTGGGGAGCAAATTGTGCGGAAAACGGGGATAGAAGTAAAAACGTCAGGAAATTAATTTCATCAACAACATAGGCTATCATTAACCAGAATGAGCTTATGATTGGATAGTTAATTGAAGATTACGAGAAAAGGATAGTGAAGACCCTAATATAGAGTACAGCGCTTTACAGAGTGGAAACATAGACACACTGGAAAGAGGCCAAGAAGTGGCAACTAGCGTTCAAAATTTGAGTATGGAGATTATTATTAAATTAAGAAGGTGGAGTTCAGGAGAGGAAGATGAACGGTGAATATCTGAACCCATGGTGAAGAGAACGAGCTTGTCGATGAGACACGGAGGAGACAGAAGGTTTGGGTGGGGTGAGTCCTGAATGGAGAGGGAATGTTGAATACTGCATAGGGAGGAAGGATGCTATACAAGAGAGGATGGTAGAGAATAACTCTTAAGGGTGAAACAAAATTAAGTAGGCCTCATTATAATTTAAAGAGAGATTTCCAAAATCGAGAGGGGAGACAGGTCGATGTAATCTTCAAAATACAATTTATCAATCTACCAAAACTGGTAGAATGCTTTGATAGTAATGATTTCCTGGTAAATATATATAATCAGCTGATTGAGTTGGAGAGCACTGTAGTTCAAAGAATATACTGCAATGACTGAGAGGATGACTCACCCTTACTCAACTCGTTGTTTTTCATGAATAATGTTTAGGATATTTCAAGTTTACCTTAAACTGTTAACCCACCAACCACCTCAATAGGAGTACGAATATTGGCTAAAGAGCTTTGATAAACCTACCGTATTGATTTTATTACCTTCATTGTACGGAGAAAAAACGAATTCCTATACTTACCTGTACGGAAGAAATATCTTAATTTTCTTAATTTTGTTTTGTCTTAATCTTTTCTCTCTTAATTGTGCTTTGTCTTGGACCAAAATGTGGTAAGGTTATGAGATGAGTTTCTCCAATGCGCTCTGAAAGTTAACTGCTCTTAATTCTCAAGCAAAGCCTTTCGTGGCATTTTTCCGCGTCTCAACTTATACATTTTTTCTTCATTACTTTCTTAAATGCTAAATTTTCTTTTCTCTCGATGTATGCTTGCGTTTGAAAAAAGTAGTACCTCGTAAAAAAATCAATATGCGACATTATGTGATGAGTCGAAGCGTAATCTCCAGGTTGTCTCTGTGATTCAACTTTTTATTATCTATTTATTAAATATTGCATTTGTGATTCAGAAATCCAGCAAAGCTGTTACTGTCTATCCCATAGACAGTTACAGCTGGTCCTAGAATAGGATTAATAATAATCACCCATAGGATATGATAATTATAGCGAAAAATTAAGACAAAGGAATCGTGTTAAAAGATATGTAACCATAATGTATAGCCTATGGACTCTCTATATGCTGTAACTAATGCCATTGATCCAGTTACTTAAAATAAAATGATGCTTTTTCAGGGAGAAAGAAAGCCTTTTGTCAGCGTGTACAAATTAGCTAACATATAAGGTGAAATACTAAATCATGTGATTTATAGAGCATCGGTCCAAAGAAATTTTCTCCTGTACCTATTTATTGACCGGATCGGTTACTGACAGCGTATCATCAAGACAATAATTCAGAGAACACGTTTTGTGAAATAGAAAACGAACTGAATCCACTTTTTTTCCTCGCTAGTATAACAACATAAGGGATTAAATGCATTTTTCAACTTTGATGCAAATGCAAGGGCTTTGGATAGAATTATGTAGACTCATGTACTGTACTTACTTAGTGCAGATAGTGTTCCAGGGAGCATCACCTACAGGCAGTAAGGAGATTGGGTTTCTAATTTTTGGCAAAGCCAAATGATTTTTTACTATGGCAAATCTCATTTTTATTGCTAAGAGTATAATTTTGTCAAGCAGAAATAATGCTCTTTTTTGCAGAAGGGAGTGATTTTTATTTTCTTCTTCCTATTCGTTTTCCTCCTAAATAAATTCAA
Source organism: Ischnura elegans (assembly GCF_921293095.1). Classification (NCBI taxonomy): domain Eukaryota; kingdom Metazoa; phylum Arthropoda; class Insecta; order Odonata; family Coenagrionidae; genus Ischnura; species Ischnura elegans. Next base: position 61,972,425 of record NC_060255.1, on the reverse strand, counting down.
AAGCACACTTCGAATCTCTTCATTTTAATTCAGGCATTCTACTAGCTGCTATCCTATGTTGGTAGTGTAGCTGGTAGCAAACCTTACAACTAGGAGATTCGTCTTAGAATGCTACTCACTAAGGCAAATGATTTTTATGGCAATTTTCACCCTAGGTGCAAATAATATAACTTTGTCAAGGAATAAAGAATATTTGTCGCAGAAGGGAGACGTTTTTATTTTATTTTTCCCATTCCTTTTTTTTCCCATAAATAGATTCGAAGGCACTCTCCGAAGAACCCATCCGGAAAATGTTCCTGTTTTTGGGAATGGATGGAGTCCCTATTTCTCGTATTCCACGGGAGACAACTCAATCCATTGCGTCTTACATCTCTCTTTTTCCCCGACTCCTCCTTTCCCCCTTCCACTTATCCTATACGGCCTCCTCCTCTCCTCCCCACTATCCCTCTCGGGTCTCCGATTTTACTTATTCATCAGCACCATATTCCCGGAGTCAGCCATTTTTCCCTTCCCTCTCGCCAGAGCTCCGCTGTGACTTGGTGCGGTCGGCGAATGTTGGGGCCGACGCTATGGGATGATGGGTAAGGTTGGGAACGAGGGTCAAGGGTTTGATCTATAGCTCCCAAGAATTCGGGCCACTAGTACAGGATTCCTCTGTTGCGTATTAAACCTGAATATCCCATGATGATTGACATTGCTCAAATCCTAGGTTTCCGGCGAGTACATGATTTCCAGCACCAGGAGTAGAATGATATAATCCGCTTTTAAATGCTTAGTGTGACACTAACCCGTGTTCAAACTATTTTTGTTTTCTTTTCCATCATGGGAAAATTGTGTCTTGTAACGGAACTGAAAGGATTTTATAAATATTAATACGCCTATATAGAATTCAAGAAATTGTTATCTACCAGAATATATCTTATGTACCTATCTTTAACGGAGACAAATGTTTAACTCGTTCTTTCGAGGTCATAGACTCAACCAAAGGTATCGCGATATAGTAAAGGAAGTCAGCAGGTAGAAGGTAATGGTAAGATGACAAAAACGGAAATATTTCTCGTTTTGGCGTTATCGTCATGTAATAATAATCTATAATCTTAATAATAATAATATTTATAATAAATTTTGAAATATGGAAAAATGCAAAAGTAGCTTCCTATCACCTTTCATGAGTTGTTAGCGTCTTTAGAGTTCTGAATCATTTTTTCGATCAGGAAAAGCCTTTATCCATAGGGGGAACTCGTTCATATTAGTGTGAAAAACGATTATACAAGGGCCATGTACAATATCGAGGTGTAGCAGAGACGCAGTGACACGCCAGACGTCATCTTCTTATCTTATACTAGCTGACCCGGCGAACTTCGTACCGCCTAACATTCAATGAACTTATAGTTTAGTTGCACCATTTATAAATAAAGAGCGGCTGTATCGTTTTAATCATATTTGATTTATTATATATTATACGAGAAAATATTGATGAAATAAAAATTATACGCATTCAGTTGTTGGCTATTTGTGTTATTAACCGTAAAAAAATGTTTTTAGGTCTAAGTCCGCAGCGTAACTTGGCTCGTTCACGGGGTAGGTTAACACAACGCTAGACCGACGCTTGACTGATGCTCAAAATAGTGTAAGAAAAGCCCCTATGAAGCAGCATTCGTATCAAATGACTTTAGGCGCGCCAGTTATAGTATCTCTGTATGGAAAAAATGCACTGCGTAAACGTGCTGCATGCGTAAACGCACCACGGTGTGCCCTACACATTCGGGTTTAATGTCTTGCGTCAAGCGCCTTCTGATAAACAACAGTTTTTGTTTTGTTATCAGGCGCAAGATAAAGCGAATGAAGCTGTATAAAAATAGCGAAGCGAAGCAGGGACACAGCGAGGGGGGTTTTTGGGGGTTAAAACCCCCCCAAAAGCTCAGAGAAGCTTTTTATAAAACATTTGGTTATTAATATTAGGGGGACGGATGAGTCACAATATATTTAATTGTTCACACAGCCGCAAAACCTACCATTTTGAACCTTTTATCCCAAAAAATGTCTGGGGAGGGCCCCCACACCTCTCGCTTACCTTGGCGAGTTTTCTATACCCTACAGACCCGCCAGTATTAGCTGCCTTAATTAGCGATCCTTAATTCCTAGCTGCGCCCTTGAAGCGAAGGAAGAAATACAGCGGATGGTTTACCGACTCGTAAACATATCACATCAGGAATGTTACTCATGATTTTGTTTCCTAAATATAATATTTTGTGAATGTAAGAACAATAAGTTAAGCATTTAACTCCCTTTAGTCGGTACTTTCCTCCTTCTCTGGTTTGTTAAATTTTCATGCATGATTCACTGCACATATTTTATATTGTTTTTATATGAAACGTTTTGGGATCTATTATAAAAAAGTCATTTAGCGTTTAACGGGTAAGTGTTTTTAGATTGTGGCTTAATTTTAGCCATTACAAGTTTTTTTTCTGATAACATTAGTGGTGGCCATAGTGTCCGATGAAGAAACGGGGTCGAGCTTTCATTCTACTGCAGTTAAATGAGTTGAGGTATTTCATCTCCTGCAGGCCATCATGAGGATGTAGATCGTAGATAATTTTATGACACCAAGTCAGCTTGAGGCATTTTTCGTTCTACTGTTTATGATTGGTAGTATTTTTTATGGGGCTAAATTGGCTGTTCGTGGAGGTTGATTCGTAGCCATACTAATCCTTTCGCTGTTTTATGAACCATTACTTTCCCGTCGTCTTTGTTGCCGGGCGAGGTTTAACGACGTCTCCTTAAAGGTGCTAATGGCTGAATCCTTCTCCCAGTCTGTGTTTGTGTGCATGACAGCTCAATTTAGCTGGTGCGCCTTTCTGAGTTTATTCCGGAAATATAGCGGTACAGACGGCTCGGGAAATTGGAATTGCAGCGGCTACTTTTATTTTCACTGCGCATTTCCGTGTGATTGCTTTGAACTCAAATTCTCCAATGGAATGTTTAAATCCACACACCAGAAATAAAATACTGGTTTCCACTGCCTTGTTAGGACAGCTGACTGCATTATTTTTCCTTATGTAATCTTTAAAATTCAAGCCTCAGCTATTGGTGTTTGGCATTTTTGTGTTGATCAGCCATGACTTTAGCTAACCCTGCAAAGAGGAATAATTTGAGAAATATACGCTTTAGAGTTATCTTTGACCAAGGACAAAAACGTAGATTTGTTTGTGGCAGAATATATCAATGGAAATATAATTAATAGTCTGGTTTTCCGTAAATAAGATAAAGTAACCTTATCGGCCGCTGCATTATAATGCATATTTTTCTTCTCTTCTGCGAATCCATTGTTATTTCATTTAGATCAGCTTAATACCCGTTTCCTTTCTCAGTTTTTATGCGTCTCGTGGATATTTAGAATTCATTGAGTCTCCAATTACTTATCGAATATACTATAAGTCAAGAAAGCCATTATTTACCTACTTCTATTGATTGATATTACCTCTACACTTTTGGAGTTCAGTTGGGAACTCGATAATCATGGGGATGCAAATGATTTTTTCTCTGAGGAATTATCGCACATTGTAGAAAAAAAATTGTGTAATAAAATCATGTAATGATTTAATATAAATGAAGAACAGCTTTATTCCTACACAGAGCCCCAGGATATCTTTTTGATAATATTTTGTCTATAACTACTTTTTAGGAGTCTCCTATGTCATACTTAGCCCATAAAATAGTACAGTGCTGCAAGCTGCTGATAGTTGATCTTTTACCTTATTCTTTTACCTTATATTATACCTTTTATCTTACAAATAGAATTGAATCTTTGGTATCCAATGTGACATGAAAATTTCATAAAGATGCAAGTTAAAATAACCGACATTGTGCATGAGATCATTTGGATGGTATTTAATTATGACTGGATAATGAACCTTTTTCTCTTTTTTTCCATAAAAACTAATAATTTCGTTGACTTAATCGTTATTTTCTTATATCCCGTTTTTGCGTTGCAACTATAGGCACGAATTGGTCCGCTTTTTGTGAAGACTTGCCGTTAAATTTTGCCCTCCAATTTTCCCAATGTAATGATGCACAATGGAAAATATTCGTTAAATATTTGGGAACAATTACGCTTCTCCCACCCTAAGCCCCTTGAATATTCTAATATCTACTCGCTTCTCTATCCTAAAGCTCTCATTTCCTCGGCGTTGACAAAATTTAATAGCCAAAATGGGCTTTGGACACCTTTATATGCCAGATTTCCTCCATTTTTCCAGTTATTCTCTTGAAAAGTGGTCCGCTTTTAATGTAGGCGATTTTTTTACGCGTTGTCCCAACGGACGTATTTTTCCCCGAATACCTATCTTCTTTTTATTCCAATTTTAATTTTATTTCTTTTGTATTTGCCCTGAACCTTTTTTGCAAACCCTCACTACCTCTCACACTCTTTTGGCTTCCATGGCTGCCGATAATAACAATTTGAGCGCAGACCTCAAGGGTGCTTTCCCACTATCACGCTCAGAGGTGTAGTGGCGTTGAAAATTTCCTGGCGTTGTGCTTATTGATGCGTACGTTATTTTCTCTTTTGAAGTTGAAAAATGTGAACTGCTTTGGCATTTTTTAGTGTCAAGGCCGATCTTTCTTCCTATAAAATAGCTCATCAACTATATTCCAACGGAGCGTGGACAATAAAAGTTTAATACTCTGCTCATTATTTGATCAGTAATTCAACTATATCGTTTAGGTGAATTATTGATGGAATTGAAAAAAACACAAAGTAATCAAGGCTGCAGGTTGGTCTCCATGCCTGAATTAAAAAACACTATAAAAAAATTTACAATTTACATCAAATCTTGTATGTAACTGCACTAGGTATATCAAAATAAAACTGTCATAGAAAACGCACATAGTAACTTTGTTCTCCCGTTCGCAGGCAACGCCGGTTATTAATTTTTCAGGTCGTTTAAAGTCTATTATTTCGAGAAATTAAATCAACTTTACCTGGGTCAGTTGAGGTTACTTATAAAAGTCCAGATAAAACGCAAAAGTTCAACGTAGAATATTTACTATAGTATTTTCTTACCTTATCATCTAGATATGCTGGTAAGTATCAAATGTCATCTTTTTTATCAATTGATTTCCAATTTATCCTATGGTAATATTTTTTAGATATATCTAGCAACCCTAGCTATGTTGTTTTTCTATTGCGAGGCAGTAAAATATCGTGAACATTGAGGGTTCACTTAACATTTGTAAAATTTGGAGGACTAAAAAAGATTCCAGATTGTTTCCTCAAAAGAGTGAAACAGTTTCAAGCTAGATTTATTCCGCCTTATTTTAAACCACCTCATACTAACTCGGATATATATACTGTTGAAATAAAAATCTATCCGACCGCAAGTTTTAATTTTCGGTACAGGTTTGTCGCTCCTTGGTAGCTTTGTATTCTTGGGGTTTGTAACCTTAGGGAGTTGGCGCAGATACGATGGGCAATAGCATCCTATATGTTCGAGTTTTTTTACAATGTCCTAGTATTGAAGAGTGAAGAAGCATTCCTCGTTCGTGACCCAATTAAATATTACGATTCGTTTTTAGTATCCCGTCAACCTCTTGAGATTGGAATATTATGGAAATCTAATTGAATATTGAACACAGTGTATTAATAACCAAAATTTATATACAAGGTGATGTGATCTATCAAATTCATTACTTATCCTCATTATTCCTCGCAGTACATGCTTTAAAATGCATGATACTGAAAAAAAGTGATCCTATACATTATCACCGCTCCACGTACATTTTTAAAGCCGATTAAAATGCCAGAAATCAGCCTTGTATCGGATGGAATAGTCTCTCCTCTTTACAGTACCCTTTCTCATCGTATTTACTATATATTTATAAGTTGATATTTCCTAGAGTCACGGATCCAAAGTTTTATGTAACTTCGCGTAAAACGATATTGTTGGTACAGAAATATTTTGTGCTTCGCAAATTAAGCAAAACATTAATATTAATTTTTGACGAAAATTAGACGCTGCGATCATAAAAATCTAAAAAATGTTATTTATCAATGTTGAAATGTCCTATGAATTAATATGCGAAATGTAATTTGGAAGCCGTTACAAATCACTGGCTATAGATTTTAATATAGAAAAATAGTATGAAGAAATAGGTTGTAGCGTAACTAATCGATAGTTATAAAATGGGATCTTGAAGATAGGTAAAACTTAATTTATGGAACATCAATCTAAGTTTATTCTCTGAATCTATAGCTAATAGTGTTTTGGAGTGTCTCGTAGTTTTTCCCTCGTGACTTAAAATGGAATACCTCCTAAAGGGATTAAAACGTCACCGATTCAAAACTTCTGGCTGGCTTTTCACCATCCCAGCTCGTTAAGGATAATTTATTGGAATCCTAGCATTGTCCTCGTAGACTTGAAAACTAGTTACGACGCCAAAAGCCAAGATTTGTTTGTTTTCAAGGTAGTAAAGGATAGAGCATGAAGTGGCTATACCCTGCAGAAGTTGGAAGAGACACGAGGTAATGGGCCTCGTAATGTCGTTCACATTACATCCCAGCTAGATCCAACGATATTCTAGACAAAAATACGCATTCTATGCTTAGCATGCTGAGAGCAGAAAATATTATAGCATTATCAGGTAAATTACTTCAAATTTCATCATTTACGTTCATTTTATTTACAATTGTAATCGAAATGTTATTACTTGCCAGTAAAATGAAGCTATTTACTTTTGATAGTACTTAAAAAATATTATCAGAAGAAAATACACATTTCTTGCTTAATACGGTGAGTACAGATATAACTGCAGCTTTCTTAGATAAATTACTTCCATGTTAATAACTTCCCTCCTTTTTGGTACAATTTTAACCAAGGCATTATGTTTAAGTTATTTGAAGCTCTTAATTTTGGTAGTGCTTGAAAAAGATATAAATCCGTTATTTCTACCACAAACTTGTGTAGTTATTCGCGACTGCAAGTCACCGACCTTACCTGATAACAACTAGGTTGATCCTGTGCTCGTGGCAAGCTGATAATCGGTTGCTATCACTTCAAATCTCCTTATATCACCCACAATCATGTATGCTAACCTTTAGTTGCTATCCACATTTCTCAAATGTTTCTACCCCACCGCCGTCTGCAAGATGACATGCCTTTTTGCGTCATAAGCTTCCTTCCTGTCGTGTCCCCTCGTTCCTTCCGAATCCTCACGCAGTAATTACGCCCATCCCATGCCCCACAACTCGGCTCGGGAATCCCTCATAATTATCAACCCCTCCTTTTCCCTGCTCCTTTTCAATTTACCTCAATTTCACATTTCTCACGTCTTTTATGCCATCAACGCAGCCCTTGCTCATGTGGGGATCTTTTTGGTGTGGTGGTTAAAGTTCAGACTTCCTATTCTCTAGGGCCGTGTTCAAATCCCAGCGGTGGTGGATAACTTTCGCGAATTCACTATTATTGCTTGAGATTTTTGTGGAGGGCACCTTGAGTACAGTACTCCATCCGTCGGATGGGACGTCAACTCGTGACCCCATGGGCGCCACTCCACTGATGCCGACGCCGGGTTTTTCCCTTCCTTCCCTAATTTTCCCCCATTGCACAAATGATCTAGCTCTCGGTTGCCTCCTTAAAATACCAGACCGTGCCTTGCTCATGTTAGCCATTAGTGTCGTCTGGTCACCTTTTCTTCTTCTGATAGGATTTTTCCGTATTTTTCACAAAAAAATCAGTGGACGTGTAGTGACGCTAAACATTATTTGTCTGTATTTAAAAGGATGTTTGGTGTGTATGAGTCTGTTCAATCAAATTTTATCTAGTTTAATTGAATTATATAGAGTTCCCTCCTTGTCTACCGATTACATCTCCAAGCTATTATTTTGCAAGGTGCATTTATACATTCATTTTTAAACTCACGCAATTAACACTCCACGATTATTGGATGGAAATATGCTTAGAAGTTATCTGTGTCACACTGACACATTGGATTAGTAAAGTTTTGCCATGGAAATTTGGTATTTAAAATTAAATAAGTTATTCTGATTTTATACCGGAATCGTTGCCATAAATTTAGTAAATATGAGACCAGTATTATCTATATATATAAAAGAAAGTCGAAAATCGTGTTAGTTAGAACACTTATAACTCGAGAACGGCTGCACCGATTTCAATGAGATTTGGTTCTTTGGATTCGTCACAGGCGGGGTTAACATATAGGCCATTAAAAAAGGATAATTTCACAACAAAATTCATCTATTTCCTATGGGCATGCTTTTAGGAGTTATAGTAACACAACAATTGATAAGTCGGTCAAAACTACAAATTAAATAAATGGTTTTGTTTTTACCACTTTAATAACTGAATTTAGTAACAATACAACATTTTAATTACTAAATATATTCAAAATATTAATTAAATTGAAATTACATTTTTTAAATTTAATTCGAGCTGATTGTAAGCCCAGCCGTGGCCCAGCCACGACCACCGAGAGACAAGGCCTGAGCGCTGAATTGTGACGTCACGAGTCGTAGGCGGACGGAGGGAATAGCGAAGACTGCCATTGATAGCGCCGATTGGAGGGGAATGCGTAAGAAAACCAAACGATATGTGAACAGACATTTCTCCGGCTACAATTTTCCTTATATAATATCATATGTACTTACATTTAAATGATGTTAAGAGTAAATCCCTACCTCGGGAAACATAATTGTTTCGAATGGACCAACGCCTTCGCCGAAAAATCTTCATTGAAGAGAAACAGCTTGCTTCCAAATGCATTCGAAACCTCGAGAATATCATTAAAAGTCTTATATTCACTAAAACATTTTTTACGCATCAGCAGTACTTATAACATAGAAGTCATAGGATTTTTACATCCTTCACGGGGCTTCTATTTTTTCAGCATCGCTGCATTAAACGATGATGAAATAAAAAAGTTATGTTCTTACACATGTGCAAGATTAGGATAAAACTAGATTGTGCTTCTGTTAAATTACATAGGGATTGTTTTGATTAGACCTATCTGCAAACTATAATTTCATGGCAATTTATGCACTTAATGGGGTGAATTGTAACCTTTTAAGAAACGGTGACTAGGATTTGCTGCTTTAAAGTACCTGGGGAAATTATTTTGAATGGAAAAATACCATGTCCTACCTGATAACACAGAAATGTAGCATATAATGCATTCAGTTGGGAAAATAATAGTTTTTCTTATTGATCCAGTTGTTGCGAATACATTTAAACATATGGACAGAGTCAAGCCTTTAGAGTAATGGTCAAGTATGATGAGAATGATGTGGATAAACTATACTCAGCCTTGATGGATTGGTGAAGAGAGATACTGCCTTCCTGTTGGTGGATTTGTTTTCACTTATAACGCAAACCACATCCAGACCAACTTTTTCGAGACCAATGATGACTTTCTTCAGAATATCTTTTAGAACGCAGGCTGACAGAGTACTCACAGGCAAAATATGGACAACATCTTTAAATGAATATAGAAAGTTCTCTAACGCGAACACATGAGAACTAGAAGCTAAACTGCTGGAATTATGCAGGTTCTATTATACATTAGCCCTTGTAGTCAAGAAGGGGTTTCAAATGAACTTCATCCTTCATATGGGTGATATAACGCTAGTGGCTCTGTAATGAGATACTCGGTGCTTTACGTAAGATAGAAACCCATGCTCATTAATTGGACCAACTTTAAAAGAAGAGCAGAGCCTTTTGATACTAACTGGATGTGGGAAAACCAAATTACCAGAATTGAGAACAAATTTATGAACTTCAGGAGATACTAACAAAATATTGCAGAAAATACAAATATGTCACAGATGCACCTTACTTACCTTCTTTTCTTGAACCTACGTACCTTTTTTCTGGAACAAGGGACATTTTTGATTTGATAAAGTTATTCAAAGATTAATTTACAGAGTCTTTAATTTTGCATTCTTCCAATAAAGCTACAATATCGCTATAAATATTTACATTATTTGTGGAGTTTTTAAATTCTATCCAACACATCATAGGTACTTTTCATACATGAAAGAGGCTTGAAAAAGTGGAGAGAATTTGCCTATTGCTTTTAATTCCCTTTTTCAGTGGTATACTTTGATATTATTATGAATTTATATAATGAGTAAGTAATAAGAGGTGGTGAGCATTCTTCCAAACGCTTTAATATTATAGCACACGCCTTCACGACCACATCCCAAAATGCTGAATACTTATTCATCTTCACCAGAGAATTTACGCTCCACCGAAAGAGCTTTCTGAGTTTCTAGCTTTTTCTAAGCCTTATATGCTTCCTGAGTTTTCAAACTATCAGCTAAAGCAGCTTCCACAGTCGCACTTTCAAGACACTGTTCCCTCATTGATGGCGCATCCCTGGTCTGCTCTGAAGTGGTAAGGTACCCAGGGCAATCAGGGAAGATCCATGGCATGGCACAATCCCTCAGTTTTGGGCTGATCAATGGTACAGCCAGCAGTTTTCCTGACTTCTCATCGAAGTAGGAGCTTTAATGAAGCACATCTTCTCACAGAAAATGCCGGATACATGCCTTAAAAATAGAGATAATTTTATTGGTAGACGGAAAATCAACTGTATTTCAAGTGAGGAATACCTTCGTTTACCTTAAGGGAGTAGTAAACAAGACTTCAATAATTCGCTTTGCACACAATGGTAGTTAGATTAACAATATTTGATCTGAAATACCAACTTAGACATGAGCCATATTCATCTCGCTTGTTGGTAGCCCATTTATTCATCCCGAGCGTTTCACATGTTTCCATAATTTATTAACTACTGAAGAATCATTCATTTAATACTCTCGAAGACTTTAAGATTTCACTCTCTACACAATCGTTCTCAGATTAACACGATTAGTTAGTACATATTTCCTATGTAAGAACTACTTAATGCAAAAAAATCTTCTTTTCTAAAACAGTAATACTACCCTATGCATGCGTAAACATACAAATAATGTAAAATGCCATCGTAGGCATGGGTCATATTTATTACACAAGTAGGTATCCCATTTATTCACCCCGAGTGTTTCACATGTTTCCACAATTACCTAATAGCAAAAACTATTCATAATATCCTCAAAAAATCAAGTTCTTCTTAATAACCGCACCTTAGAACACGAGGATAAGCGCCGTATTCTATTTAGCGTTGATATGCGAGAATTCCAAAGACATTTAAGTACTGTGAAATAATTAAAACCATTAATTATTCAAGCTATAACGCAAATAATATTGAAATCAACCTGCAAATACACTCGAGAGTAGAATTGTTTCAAGAAGCCAATAACAATTCGTCTACCGGTCAATGCTTGTATCAAATATCTTTTTAATTCACTTTTAATGACGATCAACATTTACATATGTAACAACAATGCATTATACTAACATTTCCCTGAATAATCACGCCTTCCAAATAGAAAGAAAAAGATAAAAACTCACCTTGGAATATTTCGTCAGCTGGAAGTCTTTTCTTGGAATGGCAAGGTTCGTTTCCTCTTCGTCTCTTCGTCCATAGGAAATTTGAAAACGCACACTTTCGTTTCCTCCGTGTATTTTCCTTTGCACAGAGGCACACAAAACTAGTACACCATTTCTTGAACACTTATATTCAATACTGTTGCCCACAAAACCATCGCAAAAGCTTTCAAACTCCAAATAACTTAGCGTTAAACAACCCAATCACCATTTTCACCGCAATGGCTTATAAATATAAACAACTGCAAGCATTGTCGGAAGGCGTGGTTGATAACCTACGGCTCGTGACGTCAGACAATTAGAAGGCATCAGCGCTCAGGCCTTGTCTCTTGGTGGTCGTGGCCCAGCTCGAGTTGACACTTCACTACCGTGTTTGTAAACAAATCTCCAAGCAATTGTTGACAAACGGTAATGTCCGTGTTCCGAATCAAAGATGGTTGATTTAGCGAGCAAGAACGAAGATGTGGATGACTAAAACGAGGTAAATTCAAATAGTTCGTACTCTGCATGGATTCGAATCTTTTAAATGTGTGACAAACGAAGACGAAATCACCAACTATCTATCTGAATATTTTAAGTCCTTGGACGTACCTGGCTTACCAAGGCACGATTTACAGAAAAATGCAGTTTATGTGCTCATGATCTTTCGAAGCCTAAACCAACCATAACTATCCAACGGAACGTGTGTGATCATTAAAAAATTGGTGATGAATGTGCTTCACGCAACTTTACTCAAAGAAAAATTCAAAGGTTAGGAAGTCCTCATTCCGTAGATTCCATGATCTCAACTCATATGCCCTTTTGAGCTTAAACGTATCCAATTTCAAATTCGTAATGCATTCGTGATAACGATTAAAAAATCGCATGGTCATTCTTTCAGTTTTTGTGTTGTTTGTGATCATGTGCTAATGAAAACCCATGATTTTTCATGATCAATTTAGCGTGCTATGTTCACGAGTCGATAAACCATCCTCTGTATTTCTTCCTTCGCTTCAAGTGCGTAGCTAGGATAGGGGGTTTTGGGCGCAGCTAATACCACGGGTCTGTAGGGTATAGAAAACTCGCTAATGGTAAGCGGGAAGTGTGGGGGCACTTCCCCCAGACATTTTTTAAGATAAATGGTTCACAATAGTGGGTTTTGTGGCTGTGTGAATAGTTAAATATGTTTTGTTTGTTAGTCATCCGTCCCCCTAATATTAATAACAAAATCTTTCATAAAAAAATTCTCTAAGCTCTTGGGGGGGGGGGTTATCCCCCAAAGCCTCCCCTCGCTGCGTCACTGCTTTGCTTCGCTATATTTATTTAGCTTCATCCGCTTCATCTTGCGCCTAATATAAAACAAAAACTGTTGTTTATCAGAAGGTGGTTGACGCAAGACATTAAACCCGAATGTGCAGGGCTCACCGTGGTGCGTTTACGCAGTGCATTTTTTCCAAATAGAGATACTAAAACTGGCGCGCCTTAAGTCATTTAATGCGAATGCTGCTTCATAGGGGCTTTTCTTGCACGATTTTGAGCATCAGTCAAGCGTCGGTCTGGGGTCGTGTCAACCTGCCCTCTGAAAGGGCCAAGTGTGTGCAACAGACTTGGACCTAAAAACATTTTTTTACAGCTTATAACGCAAATAGCCAACAACTGAATGCGTATAATTTTTATTTCATAAACTGCTTTATTAAACCACAATGCCCAAAATTTCTTAAGCCAAAACGTAAGAAAATTTGTTGAAAAAAATCCGCGTAAACGTGCTCCGATCCACCCCATGTAGATTCAATAAAGAAAATGTCTTTCTGACAAGCAATTTTGGTACTCATTTACGTAGTTTTATTGAATTTGTATCCTTATTTTATTATAATAAATTAAACATGATTAAAAACGATACAGCCGCTCTTGATTTATAAATGGTGTAAGTAAACTGTAAGTTCATTGATTTTTAGGCGGTACGAAGTTCGCCGGGTCAGCTAGTATTATAATAATTTAAAATTCATATGCAGGTCATATGGTTTCATAGTATCCATTAAACTGCAAGGCATTTACTTCAAAGTTGAAACTAATGTATTAAGATCATAGTGCCAACTCGAGTTGTTAAAAATTATAGTACATGCAGGATGATTTGAATATGCATGAACAATTTTTTTATGTATAGTCAACTTAACAAATATATTGCTAAATTTCACTGAATCAAGCAAAGTACGATAGTAACAATCTTTAGTTTTCAGGCATTTCCTTATTTTGGAATATCCTTCTTCCATTTTTTGCATGAAGAACTTTTCCCGGAATTTTGAGGAAAATCCCGTTTTTCCTAATTTTTTTGCGGTAGTAATTCATTCCTGTTTGTCCCGAAGGGGTGGCTATTATCGCGGGCTTCTATCCCTTCCCTTTCCCTCTATCTGTCCAAAATGCCAGGGATAAGAGCATGACGTCCCGACGACACTCATCATGTTCCTACTCCACTAATTATGGAGGCTCTGGTGTTCTACGAGGAAGAATGCGCGCGAACCAGGAAAATGTCTCCCACACGACTCTCATACCAGCACATTTTTCATCATCTCGGCCTTTTTTTATTCTTCATATTTCTCTCGTCATCCCTCACACTCTCCTCTCAGGGCGTGAAAAAATGTTTATTAACCTGCCCTTTTGCTTTATTTCAATTCTCATCACCTCTTTTTTGGCAGATGCCATTCGTATAACAGGCCAGTGACACGGATGCCTAATACTTCCGCAGTTTCTAAAGATTCCAAAATTAGTAAAGCCAAAGCAATTACCTGTACACGCCTTTGAGTGGTCAAAAGTGAGAGGAAAATGAAGAAAAACGATTTTGGCTCCTCATTACTGTCTGTAACCCCCATATCTACCTACTTTACCATAAATTCTTTCTTTAATTTATTTAGTCTGATCGATATATTTCTAGGTCTCACCAGTTTTCATCATTGCTACCCTCATTTTGCATATTTTATCCTTTTATAAAATATTTGTTTTTGTTATCTGTTCAGAACATGCTCAATTAACTTTCCCAAGTGATTTCGGCATTTTCGTTTCTGGATTGCATTTCCTAATGATTAATTTATTATTATAATTATTATTATCGATTGAATAGGCCATAGTTTTAGTAATTGGTAACTTGTTTCAAAGATGATAATTATGGTTGCAGCGGTGTTTGAGCATCGACCTCTGGCAGTTCTATTTTTTTCTCTCCTGAATTCCAAAATGTGGCGTGATATTTCCTGAATAGACACACACATAGAGGAACATATTCTTACACTACTATTTGCGGAGTTTTCAGAAATGTGAAAGGAATACAGAAAGATGTGTGGGAATGTGAGAAAAACTCGCGGTCCCCGCCCAGACTCGGTTATCAATCCGTTACAATGTCATGCCATTTCTTCTTCTTTACATGGTGGTATATATGTGCTAAATGTCCACCTTATTTGAAAATAAATTTTGAAGAGCATTTTGGCTTTGACATTGCTAACTTTTTTGCCATATTCATAGTTTGATTTCGCCTGTCTGGCCGTCCACACCTCGTATATTTATGCTTGTCAGTTTCGTTATTTTATTCTAACTCCTGTCCTGTTCGTACAAGTGTAGAAAACAGCCGCGGTAACATAAAAAATGTAATTACTGTTCTAGATGCTTACGTCAGCGACAAGTGTCTGTAATGGAATGAAAATTGGAGTATTAAAACTTGATATAAGTAAACAAATGGCGTGGGTGCAAGATTTTGAATTTTCTCCTTTTTTTTATTGCCGCTTTCAATTGAATTTGGAAGAGGAAGATTCCTTAAATTTTTCCGTTTTACGATCCATCACCAACGTCAGTTTTTCACGGTAAATATATCAACGACGTTAAGCGATTCACAGATAAGTTGTAAACATCGCGAGGTCATACGTATAGAGTGGATAACTGTTTTCAGCCGCTCTTCGGGTGGTAGTCAGATCCGGCAAGGCTTACTCACGCCCAAGGGAACAGCATAAAGGGGGCCCAATTTCATGATAGTGTTATAGTTTATTTCCTCGTAAAATCCGCATCATTAGTGTCGCAATGTCATTAGTGTCATCCGTACCCGTTAGTTTTACAAGTGGTGAATTTAATAAAGCCATATAAACGTGCAATGGGTAATAGCACATCTAATATGTGCCATTTTCACAATTCTTTGTTGTAATATTCGTGCTCACGCCACTAAATAAGGAAGATGGCGGCCTCTCGCTCCAGCGCAGTATCTGATATTTGAATTTATAACTGTAATAGCTGTATGAGCCCGAAGTAATGGTAATAGGGCGGTAGTAAAAATATTTCCTTATTTTTTAAAATCTCAAAGTCACTACAGTGAGGTTAAATCGCTATTGTGAGATGCTGTAAAGCGATAAAAAAATATTCAAATCGGAGAATATCTTCCAATCACATAGCGTTTGAATACCTGAAATTTTTCGATTTACATTCCTCTCGTCTAACTTTTTTTAGGGAAGTCCCTCGCATTATCTTGTGAATGGCGATGGCGAAAAAAACACTACTAATTCTGTATAGGTAGTACGAAAAAGAAATAAATTCTCTTTTAAACTTCCGTCGGGCGTAATGGATCTGACAGCCTCGGCGCAAGTGTTTTTCACTTCTCCGTGCCAGTGGGTGGCATAGACCTTTTATACACATTGTAGCTGTTTGTTTTGATACGCTATATGCAGCCTTTTGATTCTCGCATTTATGCCAACAAATCAGTGGCGAATTATTTAGCATAATGAAACAAAATAATGTAAAATAAAGCGACATAAAAGCATTATTGGATTTTTAATTTAGCAAAATAAAAACCTCTAATCATATAGAATTCATATGCTAAAATATATTGCATATAATAATACTTAATAGCCTAAAGAGCAGATTAAATCGCACCTTGCTGGATCGGTGTGGGGCAGGATGACGGTGTGTATAAGGGTACACACATAGCAAGTAAGAAATAATTTATGTGTTAGACTACACTAACAGTGGTGCTTTAAAGATTATAGGTACCGTGCTAAGAGTTAATTATGTCATTTTACATCCGTGCCTGTTAGGCACATTTCGCCTGAACTTAGCAATTCCATTATTGCGCCTGGTGAAAGGTTGAATAATATCTTCCGATCGCGCAATGTCAACGTAAATAAAAAAGAGCTTTTTTTGTACTTTTAAAATAATATGTTTTCAAACCAATAACTTTACAAGGATTTATAAGGACGATAGATAATGTAGAGTAATGGGAAGTCGGTGAAAACCTGGGTTTCGGCGTAATGATGAAAATCGTGTACTAAATATTTTTCGCTCCTTGTAAGTGCATCTTTGGATCAGTATTAGAGCGCATAATTGTATTAGTATAGGGAGAAAAATTTAAATGAAGTTTTTATGCCTCAAGTATTTTTTTAAAAGTTATTTCCGGCCGGCCTTGGTGGCGGCGGGGTAAAGTCCGCCTGCCAAACATGAGGTTGCTAGTTTGAGTCCCGCCTGGGTAAGTTTCCCTTATTCCAGGGCATGGTTGTTCGTGTACGTTTCATCGTTGAATTTATTGAATACCCCGATTTAAAATAGCCTATGAGGGCTTTATTTGGAGGTTTGGGATATAAAATAAAAACGAAATAAAAAATTTCCAAAATCTAAGCAAATGTGCCATTTTCTGGGAATGCCTGGCATACGAACAATTCCTGAATGAGTTGATCATCCTGCTTTGCTGTCCGACAATGACCCTGGGTCATCCGGAGTTGCAATGGGCGTGCACGGGAGACGATAAAGCTTCGCCTCGTCTTTATGCAAAGTGAGCTTTCGCAGAGGCTTTACGCATTTTTATTTGCACCATTCCCGCCCTTACCTTCCACTCTGATGCATTGCCGTTGAGATAACAGCGGAAGACCCGTGCGTAAATTGCTAAATTTTTGCGTGATTTGTGTCTTCGGCGTAGCTGGGGTTGGTGGAAAAGCAGGTTAGGTATAAAAGCGGGAAAGCATATTATCACAAGCGGAAGCACATGTTTACGTACTGAATCTCTTACAAGCTGAAAAAGCGAAAATTTCATCGTCGTTCACATGTCGTCGCCTGTTTTGATTCAAATGATCAAAATGAATTGGCCTTAAAACGAATTAAGTAGCTCCCTCAGGTCAAAGATTTAGCGCATCATGGAAAATCATAATGATAAATTTTTAAGTTTTTACGTTTGATTTTTAATAGTGATGTCGATGTGAAATGAATACTGAGTTATTGATGGAGGAAGATAGGATTGTTGAGAAGATACGGAAAAAGGAAATAAGCTTGAAAGATTTAGGCATAAAACTGTAACTTGAAGAAAATAAACAGGTTCATGGATACAAAACAATCATCTGACGTTACAGTGTAAATCGAGTTGGTGTGGTATCTTGTGTTTTGGTTACCCACCCTACGGGCATAAGTTTAAGTGTAGATGGTATTAGTTATTTATGACAGAGTGCCCAATCATTACTTGAGTGTTCCGTGGACGTATCCTAAGGTACAGCATTGCGTCCGTTGGATAACCCGTGGTCCCTTTCGCACCTTTCGTTAGGAGCAGACTAATTGCGGCATCGGGATTTCCTCCGCCTTTTTTTCCCAGCTCTACCGTTAAGGTGAAAATGACGTCTGCTGTCGATTGTCTCCTCCAAGCCATGTAATAATCCATTGTTTGTACATGATAAAGTCTCATTTTCCTTTCTGTAATAACGTTTTTACTCCTCTTCCGATGCAACTTTATCCTTTACATCTCAAAGTGTGGGGTAAAGACATAGATTGTACAAGTTGACCTACTTAACAAGAAAGATGAAAATAAATGTTGTAGTTCTATGGAGTGTTGACATAATTTTGAAAAGTAATTTTTCGTACCTTGGTTAATGCTTTTGAAGATCAGAAAGAAGCAATGAGATAATTGAGTCTTTTAGCTATAATGATTCAGCACAGATAAATATCTATAAACGATTACCTTTATTAGTATTTACACCATTCACAAGGTCCGCCATTTTTTATAGTCAGCATCAATTGTGTCAAATACTTTTTACATACATGCTTTCGATGGGTAGTACGCATTATTATTTCGTACATTCAGATGCCTCAGGATGGCTTGTTCGTAAGACGACACGTTAGTATTTCTGTATACTTCCACCAGCGTTAAATCTTTCCGTACGCACATAAGAAATATTCAAGTACTCAATTATTAAAAATTTCATGCCCAGTCATCAATTCCATGTAATTTCTCGATTAAGATAGCACTTTCTGTCAGGAAAAAAAGTATTTAATACGATTTTTTGACTTCACTTTTCCAATTGTACTTCTGTTTAAAAATATGTTATCACATTTTTGACTGGACCCATTACTTCAGCTTGGATTTCTTCAGGATGAATAAAACCAGAAATTTGTTTTTCTATGCAAAACGCTTAGTGTTGTGTTGAAACGGCAAAGCGCTTTAGCGATTATGTAGTGTAAATGCTCCCATGCCTGCGCGCTGAAACGTAGGGTAACATGGGAAGAGACGCCGCGTACGAGATAAATTGCGCACCTCAATTTCTTTTCGGCGTTTCCTGACAGGTTGCGATCAGATACCCAATGCAGGGGCCCAGTAGATGCCAGGAAATTATTTTAGATGTCCCGTTTGTTTTTAATTTATTTTTACCGATTTTAAAGTGCAACTACTGAGATGATTCTGATATTTTAAAACACCCCCTGTCAGCCTTGTAACTTCACACCCCCCACCTTGCCCACCTAAGAGTACGGCCTTGGGGAATGTATTTTCTTTCAACTGTTCAACGGCCGTAGATCGTTCAAGAACTTGTATTTCGGTACACATGCCATATTTCTATCATGCGAGATATACGCCGCACGGAATGGACGTTTTTAGCAACGTCAGAATAGTTCTAGTGTACGTACTAAAACTTCAAATTATTTATGTGTTGTGCAGTATTTAATTATTTGTACGTATATTTTGAAACTTACAATGCTTAGTTTTTAGTCAACGGCAAGTTTTGACTTAAGCAAGGTATAATTTTAATTAATTGCCTTGGTTTATTTTTCAACTTGTAATATGGCATTTTTACAAAATACACCTAAATTAAGTCTCTGTTAACTGAACTTCTTCGGTTCAACTTGTATTAATCAATAAAAATTGGTTAAATATAGCCCACATTAGTTAAATTTCTTGATTTTTACATGTGTAGGTTTATAATATGACGGCATAAACATAGCTCTAGCATTGCAATATATATTTCAGTTGCATTAGAAACGTAGATATGTAGTCTTAGTTAGAAATTTAGTTAGAATATGTCGTAAGTATTTGCACATTTTATTTTCCTCAAAACTTCAGAAATGGAACTATGTTTCTTTTTTTATGGACCTGCCAGTACAGAAAAGAATTTTATTCGGTTTTAATAATGTGTACCCATATAAGTACGGCGTGTTACCCGCAGCATAAAGGTAGACGCCGCGAGGTAATGTTTTACAAAAATAACTGTTACTGCTAAGATATGCTATAAGTATACGTTTTTGTGTGTGCATCAGAAACAAGACTAGTCGCCATATTTACTACTTAGTTTGATCGAAAAAGCGAAATAGGAAAAATATAGATAATTTACAAATGTGCGACATCTCTCCCTACCTTACCATATATAACAACTTTTTCCATGCATCTGTCCAGATTATGAGCAAATATGCCAGCCGCTGTGATTATGTACATTATCTCTCTAATACGTACCCATCATTGAAAGGGAGTGATTCATCATCACAAGAATTAATATCGGCCCATTACTAGATTATGCACTGTTGGTGTATCTATTAAGGTGCCTAGGGCCATCAATCAGGAATGGTCTCTTTGGATATAGCCTTCTGCACATTCGATTGGAGAGCAATGTAATCGCACTAATGGCAAGGTTGAGAAAAAGCAGAACGTGAAAGTGTAGGGTGTGAAAGGTGTTAAATATGAGTGTTCCATTTTCTCTATGCATGTTTTACAGAGTAGTGAATTTTTGAATAATGGTTTTGCCTTATTTTTATTTCGGCTTCATCGATATTTTTTTCAAGTTTAATGGGACAGGTAGGAACAGATTCAATAGGTAGGTTAGCTTTGCGAGAGTGTATCAGAAATGTTTAGAGAAATACGAGTCTTAGTTAAATTTAGCAAGCGTGATGGAATATATAATGGCACTTAGACACTAAAGGTGAACAATGGAAAACAGTGACTTTTATTGAGTTCCTATTCAGGTGGTTTGTCACGTTTATCGGTGACATTCTTTTTGTTGGCCATAGTACGGTTATCTCCTTTGCGATTGTTGATCAGTTCATTGATTACCTTGTTCTCAAATGTTTTACTTTGGGACAGCGCCTGGCTGCTATTTAAATGGAATTCAACTTATATAAACGTTTATTTTATTTGAATCTTCTTCGTATTCGTTGAAGGATGTTATTCATTTTCCCATCCCTTTCAAAAATCCCTTTCTCTGTATTAAGCTCCTTTACAGCAAAAATATTTCCATGTGCTTTTTGTTTACCGAACCAAATACTTACCAGGACAATCAAACAAAACTTTTTAATGTCTATTTGTTTCATGTAAAATACCCTGTAACGTGAAATTTAGGACGCATCAATTGGGACCGAGGAATATATGGTTTTTTACTTGAATACGCGATGAATTTTTAAATCTTCTTGTTACGTTTTCTAAAAATTTATACTGTTCATAAGAAATAAATCATTACTAAAAATTATTTCATCAGTATAGTATGGAAACTGTAATAGTGGTATAAATGTACCAAGTAGGTACCTTCGTTTAAGAAATGTACTCGCAGAATTTATGCATCAGTTCTAGAACCAAATATGTCCATGATATTGAATGCATATTGTATCTATTGCACATCAGGAGATAAGGGGAGTGTTGTCGCCACATTTAGCGTTCCACGCTTTCTTCTTTGTTCCTGCAGCACACTTAAAGAAGAGTTAAGTCATACCATTCAACCATGTGTGAGTGGTTTACAGTATTCACAATATTATTAAGACAAGATTTATAAATCTATTGCCTCCAACTTTCCAGTCTCTGCATTTTTACCCTATCTTACATGTAAAAGTCAATCCATTCAGCCATGATTGGGTGTTTCACACTTTTCACAACATCAAACAGATATGATTAATCGATATGATATGATCACCTCCTAATGTCCAGTACCTGCATGATAAACATTTAAAGAAAAAGAACTCA
Organism: Ischnura elegans; assembly: GCF_921293095.1. NCBI lineage: Eukaryota > Metazoa > Arthropoda > Insecta > Odonata > Coenagrionidae > Ischnura > Ischnura elegans. The sequence continues at coordinate 61,950,723 of NC_060255.1, read as the reverse complement.
AGTCATTCAATCAAGTTTGACTGTTTCACACTATTCATAATATCATACATAGATAATGAATCAATATCATACCTCCTATTTCCCATTTCAAACATATCTAACCGACTGTACTATGGTGGCACAAAATATGACATGTATTTGGTTTAGTATAGTTAATATCAGGAATAAAAAGTGCTATTTGAATTTATATTTAGACGCTAGGTATCATCAGTCAACCGTGGACTTTATGTATGCATGCATATCGATTCGTTTCTAGACTCCTCTTTTGCTTCTGGATCAAGCGCGCTGAAGTGTTTACAGGTGGCGGTCGCGGAATTATCAGTTCATTGAGCGTAGCTAACCCTGGTACTGTGTACACACGTCAGATGCCGCCAACGGTTCTCGGTGTGAAGCGAAGATGATTAACCACACGCGATTCGCCCGATTTGAGTAAATGTTGATCGCCGATGCGCCAACACTGTGGCCTCGGAGAGAGTTTCGATCGTGTAACCTGTAATTGAGCTACAAGGATAAAATTGCTGGCCCCGTTCTTGATGATCTGCAGCCGTATTATGGGGCTGCATTCATTACAGTCTTTTTTTTTCCCTTCAGGCCACCATATTTTAATCTGATTGCACCCATCGCAAGAGGCCAAATGAATAGTTCCATATCAAATCGATCACCGACTTTTAAAAGTTCTCCAATTTGTGCGAAAACCAGCGTGATGAACAATCTTAACACTAATTTCAAATTCCATGTTTCACTATTGAAAACAATTTGAGATATTCCTAATATCAAATTCCATCTTTTGCAAAATATTAGGATTATTGGTGCATACCAGTATCTGCAACGGTTGTTATAAATAAAGCAAAATTTTTAGCGCTACTTTGAAGGTGATAAATTGATCAATCCAATAATGAGCCACATCAACTTCTCTAGGCGGAATATAGCTTCAATATATCTCCCCTTAACTCTGACAGTTTATTGTCTCAAGTTGCTGGCGCACGCACGCACATTATAGCTTTGCGATCACCGCTTGAAACCATTCAGATTCACTCGGATCGAGGGCGTCTTCCCAATATTACCGGTTTTAGAGAAAAGTCTTTCAAATAGGGCGGATGAAGTTACCATTAACCAGTGGTGACACTGTTGAGATCAAATGAAGTTGTTAAGATCGGAGTTGAAAAATCTATTTTTGGTCAAAACTCGAAGGTCACGGCTTCTAGCTGGTACTCGGCCTAGACGAATTGGTCCGTTGTAGTGTATTTGACCCTAAATAAAATGGTCAATAAAATCTAACCACAGTATTTTACTCATTCTCGAAGTCATAACCGGTCAATGTTCACCAAAGTACGTTTTTATGAAGTTGGCTGAAGGAAATGGAAAAATAATAAATTCCTTGACTCTACCGTCAATGCAAACAAGTGGGAAAGACGAGGCGAGTAACGCACTGGAATCAAATGGGGCGATAAAATATTCGTCAGGAAGGAAAGAAACGTGGCAAGAGGGAGATAAAAAGGAAAATAAACCCTGGAGGGTGGTTGTGATCACTATAAGAAGAAGCCACAAATGAAGGGGTGTGAGAGGGGATTCATTCTAAACCCCTGGATGGTTGCAAGTATACCTGTCCAAAGAATGGCGTATGAATCTCTCCTTCTTTTTCCGGAAAACTCAACTTTTTAATGGACGATGTACCAGTGACAAAGATGTCCATTCAGGCTCGTCCGTTTCATCCTCCTTTTTAGTTTTCTTTCGTTTCTTCTCACAAAAAGGAAGGAGGAGGAATGTAGAGAAAAGCATGAGGATGAAGATGAAGTGTGTGGGAGGTGGATAAATAGGAACTGCTCCGGAGTGAATGGGGAAGTGGGTTGTTTTTTTTATTTATTTTCAGCCTGGAGGTAGGTATGTGGGGGAGTTGTGACCTCCTTCCGCTTCACAGATTGCAGCGCCGCGAGGGACACACGGCAGTGGGGGGAATTGAGGAAAAAAGATGACGGTAGGATGGGTTGAAGGAAATGATGAGAGTGTAGGTACGAAAACGGGAGGACAGACACCCTAGGGAGTTGCTTCCAAGGAACTGCGAAGGGACAGGAAGTAGGAGCGCGCAAAACTATCGGTTCGAAATCGGAAGGTTTTTTCCTCCACGCAGCACTAGACCTTTACGCTGTAATCGGGCCAACCTTTCAAGGGATCATACTTGATCTTAGAGATTGAATATCGAGGAAATTTGTGCGAAAGCAACGATCAATAAGTCTACTGCAGAAGTAATTCTTAATGAATTGCACCCTTAATTCAACGCATATTTTCTTTACTTTGAGAAGAATCCACTTCTTGAAGAATGCTGTCTTTGCTTGGGACGTTACACTAATAAGGTAACATAAAAATCGCCTAGTGAGTCTATAAATATGCCATTATCTTTCAATTACAATAAGAGAATACCAACTGCGAAGGGAAAGGAAGTGGGAGCGCGCAAAACTATTGGTTCGAAATCGGAAGGTTTTTTTTTCCGCACAGCACTAGACATGTACGCAGTAACCAGGCCACCCTTTCAAGGGATCGTACTTAAATATGTACTGACAAGGGATCGTGATCTTAAAAAAAGAAATATCAAGGGAATCTACGCGAAATTTACAATCAATAAGTAATTTACGTAAGTATCTCCTAATGAATTACGCCCTTATTTAAACACATATTTCCTGAACTGCTAGAAAATTCCACTTTTTTCCGACTTTGCTTGAGACATTATACTAATTAGATAGGCTGAGGGCCACTAGACACTCTGATTACACGCTTTAGGCATGGACTCCTTGAGCTATTAAGAGAAGATATCTTTCAGAGAGTAACAAATACAAGAATATAATCATGGAGCTGCACTACGTTTATAGGTCCGACGGAAATGATAACGTAAGAGAGCCATCTTAACGAGTGGATAGGTATAAGGGTTCAACTTTCCCCCGAAAACAAAGGATAAAGTGGAACACTGTTGTCAAATATCTCTTAAGTTCACCTTTTTTAACGGGTAGTTTCCTGATACCCCTTGCTACACCTCTATTGAGGCGCCCTGTGAGATAGTGTGTTGATGTTTTATAAACACGATTGAATTACTTACTAATCCGACTGTCGTTAATCACCAGCAATCAAAAATTGTTTTAGTTAACTAATCTTTTGATTCGCCTGTCAGCTTATCTCTGCACACTTAAGTAAGTTTTATCTTTTACGTCCTTCGCTATTCCTCATACAGGCCTTTATTATCTTTCACTTGTCACACAACGAATGCCTACATCACATTTTTCATTTTTTGGTTGATAAAGTTATCCATCATTTTTATCAATGTTTACGGATCACTTCCATATAATCCACAAGATTCATCCGTTTTATGATAATCGTGCTACGGTTACATCATATAGCAAATACTTCCGCGATTTATATCTCAGCAGCTTTCATCATCCATGCCCCATTTGCTAAAAAAATATGTTACACAAGTACTCCTAGTGACTTGCGCCCCTATTTCAACTTATATCGGATCATTTAAAATTTTTAGATTAATTCATACCACTACGATCCTCGCACTAATCCCGCTTACTACAAACTGTGCCAGCCGCAGCGAATCACTCTGTCATTGGTCAGAAAATGCGAGCACGATATTGGTTTACCTACGCGCTATAACCAAGCATTTCTGGATGGTTGCTGACCTTGTGTTGGTGATCCGTTCTTTCTGTTTATAATGTACTACTTTATGCAGTAACTTCTACAACATATGACTTTATAAAAGTGAAAAGATAATTAAACAGGCAACTTACAACGTCAATTGAGAAAAGATATGAAGATTCAGGTGCAATCGTGTGGCAATGAACATCATTATTGCTAGGATATAAAAAGTTTCCGATTCCAATAAAATATAGACACGGATAGATTTCATATATTGGCTATTATTGATCGCTTTCGATGATTATTTCATGATTATAAAGTGTATAAAATTTAAAGTTAATCTAACACAAAGTAATATTTGATGAAAATTTTTACGATGACGTAAGGAATAGCAATTTTCTGGAGCATGCTTACTGCTCTATAACTAAGCGACCACGGAGAATCACTTTCTAATTTACTTCCTTGAAACTGCTATTGCTATGAATTTACTTTTTTCAAGTGTAGCTCTTCAGTGAATGTGTCATGCATCCTTTTCATAAAATCTCGTCACCTCCAAGCTTTCATGTGACGTATGCACAGATACTGAATGCTGCCTGCCAGACTTCTGTAACGTTTAAATTAAGAGGAATGAACGTGCAGTTTCGTGGCTTGGAAATATTATTCACCCACTTCCCTGAATGGAGCGCGCTAGAATTGCGATGTCACATTCCCCTGCTTCTGACCCGCTGACGTTCTCTGCATGCCTGCAAAGTTACTGAATTTCCCCGCATGTGTTTCGGTAACTGCTTTTGATAAGACCGGCTAGAAGTTCTTAGCAAACTTCTTCGGGTCTTGCTTTTGGTTATTCTATAGCCCGACATCTCTGTTGAACTTCGTTGTATGTCCTTTTCAAGTATGACTAAGTCATCAAGTCATGTTAAGATAAGAACTACTAGGCAATGTTGGAGACATGTCCAATAAATCGTGCATGTTTTAAATATTATTTTTTAATTTAATCATATCTTTATTTATATAGTATTTTATCTTCATAATACGCACATCAGGTTTACTTTCACTACATTTAACAGGCTTACTGTGTGAACGTAAATTTTAAATATTTCCTACAGGAAAGCGGGCCTTCGTATGCTCATGGAATATGTATCACTGCTTCTGTATCAGAATTTTTTTTAATTTCCAGGCCGTACTAATGAAGAAAGAAATTCGTACACCGTGATAGTCTTATAATTCGTATTTGTTGCGTATTATAAAAAAAATATAAATATTAAATTATTAATTTATTATCATTTTGAATTATCGAGTGTTCTTTCGTTAAATTATTGGACTTTAATAGATTGTATCACAACGTTTTCGGCTTCAAATATTTTTATAAAAGGCAATTCAGACAGGAGACAAAAATTCAAATTTCTTCAAAAGAAGAAGCCGGTGTAGAATTGTTCCCTTTTTTCGGCAGTACAAAACCTTACTACTGAAGTGTTTAGCAATGATACCTTCTCAGTTTAATCCATAGGACTTAACTTTGCAGTTACACCAAAAACACTGCCGGTAGTAGAAATAATAACTGGAGTGGAATCTGCAATACGCGTACTTTCATTTGGACTAGCTAAGGATATCCGCCATGAAGTTGTGCAAACTCTAAGAAAAAGTAAGCCGCCTTCACCTACCCTGCCTATTTCTGAGAGAAAAGCCATCAGAGAGCTCAAGATACAAAAGAAATGCCCCATATTACCAGCCGATAAATGAATTCAACAGTTATAATGTATAAGTATTATTATGATTTATCTCTTGGTTAATAAGACGTATGCTAAACTAAACAAGGACCCGACAGCTGCTTTGGAGAATCGAGTGAAAAAAGAAATTAAGCTATCCGCCATTCCAAGGTCATTGGAAAGTTATTCATCAAGCTTCTAAAACTCCATGACTGCATGGACTTCATTAAGTATGGTTCGCTCCGAATATGGCCATTTTAATTCGGGAATGTAAGAAAACCCCAATTTGAAGATATTTCCATTGTCACTGGCATGCGAAAAAAATATTCTGTATAGTATTCTCAGTCTTATATACCCAGTGCCACTTCTCATCATTTTTATGAACAGTCATGGGTCTGGGATTTCAGCCAAATGCTCTTCACTCAAGAGCTCTACCCTACCCAATAGTTAATCATACTTCACGTTCGTAACGTATTCCACTTCAATAATGAATATCCACCAATGTGAACTATATTTTGAGGCTTCAATGTATGCAACTATATTTCATTGTTTGGAAATAATTTTACTCCTCCCTATGTATGTTCCACGGAAAAAATTGAATTGCCGGCCTAGGTTTCAAATCACCTTTACCATACAGCGAGTATATGGAATCCGTTGCAGAAAGACTCAATCCGTTAACTTACTTATATACAAAGGAAAGCTACGCGATTCGTCAAAAGATTTTACGGGAATACAGAAAGCGTAACACACATGATACAAAAATTAAGCTGGGAGCTGCTAGAAACCCAGAGGGTGCCTGCTAGGCTTAGATTACTTAAGCAATTGAGAAAAGATATCTTTTAGAGCGACCCGGGGAATATCATGTTAGAACTCCACTACCTATTCAGGTCCGACAGAAACGATAAGCTCAGAGAGATTTTTTGCCGAACGAATGGGAATTGCTTTTGCATTTTGAAATTGCTGGTATCCTAACACCCCCGCCACACACCTATCAAGGTAACTTGCGGGGTAGTTTTTAGATGCATGTGAACTCTTTACTAGTGGTTAACTAGGTAACAAGATCATTGCAGATCGTAGTGAGTATTGGTTGGCAGCTCTGTTATAATTTTGAATTCTATACGCCTATTGAGGTGACCTGCGGGGTAGTGTGCAGATATATTTGAACTCTTCCCAAGTCGTTAGCTTGACAAAGGTTTCATCGTTGTGAAGATCGAGTAGCAGGTTTTTTACAATTGAAATTATCTACGCGTATTAAGGAGTCTTGCGGGGTAGTATGTAGATGTACATGAGCTCTTTACAAGTCGTTATATACATAACAAGCTCATTGTAGTTTTTATCGCAATGAGGATCGGTTGGCAGCTCAGTAACAATCTCAATTTCTCCTCCTCTTCTGAATTTTCTGGCTGCCATAAACACTCCCCGCGTATATTTTCCTCCTCTCTTCCTTTTCTCATCTTTTCTTTCTGTCTCCCCCGGCGCCTCCCTCAGGGTAAGTAATCATCCGTGGTCCAGGCTGAGGTGGAAAAAATTGTGGATTGGCGGAGAGTTTTATTTGTGAGCGGGAAAGAGAGGAAGGTTTGCGCTGGGCGAAGGACTTGAGGGGACATTATGCGGGGAAAAAAACTGGGGGATGTGAGAAAAAAATCGAGTCGGGGAGGGATGAGAAAGGGAGGGAAGGTGGAAAAGATTTTTGGAAGCCGAGGGAGGGATAATGGTATGCGGGGGATTAAAAAGTTGGAGAATTTTTATTTTGAGGGTTTAGGTCCTAGGTGGGTTCCTTGAAGTATAGATGGGGTTCGGCTTCTACATCTACATATTACCTTGCAAGCAGCCTTCACGGGCTTATGGCAGGAGAAATGGTCAATTTAATTACTAGTTTAGTAATTAATATTTAACTGTGCGGTATTACACCTTACGGTTTCTTTGTAGGTTATCATTTACTTTTAAGTACCGCTTCTTTTTTTTTATTAAACGTACAGATGAAAATAATAATAATTATTTATACGATTTCAATTTCTGTCCATGGGTAGCGTAAATTATCCAAAATACGGAAATACCAATTATTTGTGCTCCGAAGTATTTGGGAGGCAATTTAAAATAACAGATACTTGACGATATATATCAATTTTTCCAATCATCAATTTATTCAACACTAGTTTTCCGTGAGATATAAGTTAACCAAGATTAATTACAAGTTACGTTAGAATCAAAAACTGCAAGATATGTAGTCTTGAAATAGAGTTATTTGCCATCTTCCACAATTGCATTATGCCTACGACCTGTTTCCGCTAACAGAACCATCATTTGTACTGTATCTCGATGATGCCTTTGGAGCCAAAGCGTGTCGCACGCATTAAATAAGTTCGAAAAGGTCCAACTGGCTTTTATTTCAATATGTTGAACTTCCACTATATAGCGCCTGAATCGGTTGAACTTAGATCAAGAATGTAGAGTTACTATCAGCATAACTTGTCCACAATCCTAAGATTGGTTTGACGCATATAGGTATAATATATTATGAAATATCTTCAGGTTGGTTATTTTACATTCCTGTACTTATACTTGCATATCACGAGCTAAATATAAGAGTCAATCGCATCAATAGCATTATTTAGATGTGTATTATGAGAATTTAAGAATATAAAATTTCCAATTGTTGACATGTGCAGAAATACAAGCGAAAAACATGATTCCACTTCTTATGACGGCATACTGTATGACCATTCGATCAAAAATAAATGAGTATTTTGTGACATTATTTATGATAGCACTCAATACTCCATTCATGGGCAAAGCAAACAAGGCAGGAAAATGAAAGGCAAAGTAATTGCGCTCAGTATTAATTGCTAGGCTATTTAAAATAATAAAGGGACTTGTGATTTTTATCAATTTATTAAAATCTAATTTTCCTGGTTGAAAGGCCGACACATTTTCCCGGATGTAGATATAAGATTTTTTATTTTTCAAAAGTTGCATATTGGATTACTTTTAATTTATGTTGCACAATAATTAACCCATTATTCCTCAGACTGCACATAGGGCTTTTAACTCCGGTTATTTCGTATTTTACGGTTAATTATGGCCTAATTAAGATTAATTTTCGAACAAAATTATTATATTCATCATAATACATGATTTGCATAATGTTGCGTTTACGCAACGCTGGGAAAACCCCGGTAAATAAAAGCAAAAAAAATTTTGAAAACTTAGGTTGCATATTTTATTTTTCATCGTCTTTTGTGATGTAATGTTCAATAATATGCTGCTCGGAATTAAACGTAGCGCTTTGAACAACATATTTATCCTTTATTTGCAAATTTGACATCTTTGCCGGGAATTATATGTAGCCTGCGGAAGAAATGCCGTATTCTCTCATGACATGCTGCGGTTAACCCCACATACATGTTATTTTTCCTAAGGTATCCCGCATGTTGACACCGATTTTAATGCCAAATGTCATCAGCCATTTTATTGGAAACGATTTCTAGTCTCAGTAAAGTTTTACGATCTCGGACCGAAATTCTAACTGAGGAATTGTTTTTCCCGTGACTTTGGCGTAAAATCACCACGGATTCACCACTGCACTGTCAACCCATTTTGGAATAGAGGCCACCTCCATTTTTTGCTCATAAAGTGGATACGGTAACATACAATATAATTATCGAGAAAATCTACCCCTCCCATTCCCTGATTGTAATCGTTGATGATATTTCGATTTTCTACGGGAATCTCCGGGAATATCTTTTCGTCCTTACTATGGGTGTCATATTCCCATAATTTAAAGTAACAACGATGACAGAGTTATCCTGCCATCGCACTAAGAGAATATTTTTTGACCTGTCAAACGAATGGTAGAAATCCCCGTTAGGTTTTTTTGTCAAATCTCTCGAAGACATGAGTGCGCAGTTTTCCGTTCGATTTCCTCTTGCTTTCCCGTTGAAAAATAACAATTAGCACTTAAGAGTTACTAATAGATTGTAACTGATGAAGAAATTATCAAAATACTTGGCAAGAATTTTCGGAGACTAACAAAAAATTCAGTAAATTTATTACAACCATTTCTTCTAGTGAACTTACAAATCCTAGGCATATCACTTTCAAGTTCCACCTCTCCATATGGCAAAAATTCATATAGATAGCCTGTAGATGAGGCCAGACACCACAATGTATAACCTACTCTAAATTGTTCCCCACGAATGAACATTTTAGCTGTGTGCCACCTGAAATATGGGACCATTTGTTAGGAAAATTCCTAACTGAGTGGAATTTTGGTTAAGTCTATTGAGAAAAAGTCCAACTTTCAAAAATGTATCACTTTGTGTAGTTGAGAATTATCGGAGAGCTGTCGATATTTATTTAATTCTTCAAACCAAGTCCTCGTCATAAATTGCCTCACAATTGCGACAGACATCTCCTCATGGCTTGTCCAGTACAAGTTAGTGCGTGGTAATATATAATACCCCGACAACATTACCATTCCAATTATTTTTTTATATCTTCCTTACTCTGAGTAAATGAATGGTTATTTATCTCCTCAGCGTAATTATTGAGTAGCTCAAAATTAATTCAATTAATTTTCCACTGAGAAATAAGTGATGGAGCTCAATTGGTGAGTGGCCTCCATACTGAGTAATAAGTGTTTCTATTCCCTTTTTCCCACAGAAATTCGGGACTCCTACGGAGGTAGATTCTATTTTTTCACATTTAGATGAACCGCTGTTTGTTCTCTGCATCTTTTACCTGGGCGTGCGCGTTTACTGGACTATTTTTCTTTCGATACTGCTTGAGTAAAATATGATTTACCTTGCAGCACCTCCTGCAATATTCGAAATGCTGAGAAGATGTAATCTCCATTGTAGTTCCAAAGTTAAGAAAATATTATAAATCGCCTCTCCTGTCAATTTATATTCTTCAGTCACCTTCTTGACGCTTCTTATAAAGTATACGTCTGAGGTGTAGAAATAACGAATAAAATTTTCTTCAATTTTCAATCTGAAGGAAACCCCTGAATAAATTATTTTGCAAAAAGCCGAGCAAAAACTACTGCGGTATGATTGATATAATTACTATATGAGAATTAAAGATGCATTTCAGATGACAATTTTACTGATACGAACCCAACTGAAGCTAGATTATTAGCCTTACATCACCTAAGCGATAGAAGAAAAAATAGGTAACTCAGGATTGCACGGAGAAAATTCCAATGAGTGACTAGAGGAACGCTCCACCTACCATCACAATCCTACTTCAACTAATACGTTTCTCACCCTCTCATTCTCACCTCTAAAGCTGAAATTAACGTCTACTGAGTAATCCTTCGACTCAACGCATGGGAATGACATTGCCCTGTATCGGTTCCACGTGTGCGCGCAACAGTTTGACTCCACGAAGTACCAGAGTGTTCCATGTAAAATTCGTACCGATGCGATGGCCATGTTGGAATTCAAGATACCATTCACCCTTAACTATGTAAACTGACAACCTGTGAGTGCCAAAAATGCATCTAAAATGCCTCCAAAAGACTATGTTGTCGATTAAAAGCCATATTGACGATTCTCGTTTTGCTTTGAGACAGGCCTTCTGGTCTACCAGAGAATTCCCATCGTTGCGTAAACGCAACATTATTTACAACAACCATATTTATACCAGTAGCGACGAAAGTTTGTGACAAAAATAAACATGATGAATAAAGGAGCTTAGAACTAAGAGAAAACATTACCTCTAGCAAGATCGCTCAATAAATCTTTGTAAAAAAATATTTATAGTTTGTAGTACTTCAGCGCTTCGAAATAGGCAAATTTCGAAGTAAAATAAAAAGTATTATTTTAATGAATATTTTTCCAAAAATAACTGAAAAAGAGCGAATGGTATTTCAGGAATTCAGAAACCCTGAGAAAAAATTATCCTGAAGCAAAGGTTTTTTATAATAATTTCAATTCAATAATGTTGCGTTTACGCAACGCTGGGGATTAATGGGTTAATTATTGCCGCATAAAAACGATACTACAGCAGCCAATAATGGGCAGTGCATCGCAGGCGACAGGTGACTATTTTTTTACTCGGAGCAGTCGGCCGAGCCACGCAACTCGCCCATTGTCTCAGTTCCGTGAATGTGAGAAAAATCAAAGGTTTTTCACATGTATTCCCACGCCTAATTTGTGATTATTACTCTACGCTAAGCACCCTAGTGTTTTCTGAGTACCTTCAACATGCGTAATTGATGCCATTGCCATTTTATTCTTGCAAAGCAAAAGTTTCGTATTTACGATTAGGCATAGTGTATCTACACTATATTTGTTTAAAAGTCTAAATTTTCTTGATGTTCCACAAATTTATCTTCCAACTTTCCCATAGTATGAGCTTAATTCTAATCCTTATAAATAATCCATTTGATATTGGTAAATATTGAGCAAACAATGGTCATGCTCCCGTCTAAGTAACTCAGTTGGTATGAATAAGTATTTCATTTATTGTTTTCAATTGACCAACTAAAAAATGTGCTGACTACATAAAATGGGTATTTTTAAGAAATACAGTTTATTTTTCACATATTATTTATCCTTTTTAAGGTCCTTATATGTATTTGCCTTAATGGTTTCGTCCTTAAAATGTATTCTCACATTTTTTCCTTTGGATATATCTTATGCATATGAGGAATAAATCAATGCTAGGGAAATCTTTTCTCAAGCAATAAGCAACTGTTATTATGTAATCACGTAATACAGTTTTGTTTTTACAGCATTCATTTCCTCTATACTATTATTTTGCTCAGAAATTAATCCATGAGCTTATTTTCCTGAGGTGTCTCTCATTGTTTTTTTCTTTACTGATCGTTTTGCATTACTTCCTCCTCACCACCGGAGTAAGTGAAGACAGTCTTTATGTAGCGTTGATGGATTGGTATTACTGGAGTACCTGAATCAATTTCCCTCCGTTTTTCTGGGTACTTGAGTGAAAAAAAACGAATTCCAGGATTCCGATGGAAAAGCCGATTCTAGCAAAGTGACTTTGCTTCTTGTATAGTAAATGCTCTGCAGTTACAGCCTATTGTTTTACCTTGCTATTAGTATTAGCTTCAATTTAATCGATAGAGTCGACCTGAAATCGTATATTCTAGCGAAAACCATTCTCTAACGATTTGATTTTGTAACTAATGAATGATATCGCTTTGTTTGAAATATAATTGTCTGTAACGTATAGCAGCTATTTTAAATGCATGAATTGAAATTCAATGTTTCTTTTTGCCAGAGTATTCAGCTAATGTAATGCATCCTAGAAAGTTGTGCCTGGAGAATGAATTTAAGAGGAGAATGTTTTTTCACTGATCAGCAATCCTTGGTTTGACGCAGCTGTCCCCAACTCAGTTCTCCCAACAGGCAATATTTTTACTCCTAAGAATATTTACTCTTGAACATGCATTATAAATTTTATTTGAGGTACCATAAAATGTATATATAGCTATTCCTTTTCCTTCTTGCCAATCTATGGTCACCCGGCGATTGTCTGCAGCTGGCATTGTCTGCCTTAATTTGTGGACAATCAAGTATCATTTTCTGGTATTTTATTTTTTGACTTCAATGATGGGTCACATGCACTGATCATTTCCTGGCCCTAATATTTTTGTCAAATTAATCTAAGGGTTTCACTCGAGGAGGAAAAAACCTGAATTATGTAACAAGATGATGCGGTTGTCTCAATCTTTGCCTTGGGAATGTCATCTTTCCGTCACCGAAGACGTAAATCCATGGCTATCTCTCGCTCGTACCAGCGGGTTATCTTATCTAAAATTTATGTTTACAAGAATTGCAGTGAAAATATGGAAGGCTCAGAAGTATGCGTGTAGCATACTTCTATAGCGTGTAGCATGTAGTATACCGACGCATATTTGATGGGCTGGGCTGGGTCTACATAAGTCCATAGACTGGGTATATATACAACAGTGTTTCATGACATCGGAGCATATGACACGGAGCTGTTCGCCTGATTGTAATTTAAATATTGTTTGGCTGATATTTTTTACATCTGACTTGAAAATGTTCTTTGTATCAATGGAAATAAATAAAAATAAATTAAAACTCAAATTTTGAGGAAGGATCCCGTTTTTACTATTTTCCTCCTTTTGGGGTAGCTATCTATGAAATAGAACTTGTCATTTAGAATTGGTACTCTTGGCTCAAGTTTTTTTTTTCAATATTCCCATGATTTTTATTCGTTTTATTGCCAGAGAAATTATTTTATTTCTGCAGCTATGCAGTTTCTTATCCTACTCAGAGGAAAACCAGATGCAGGCATGTCCTTTTTCACGATATTTTTTTCATCATGTCTTGTTATTAATTCGTCACGTTCCGTCTTCTCAGAATAACAAGAAGGTTCTCTCAAGCGTATATTTCCTGCTCTAATTCGAAGCGCAATGGTTGTCACGGAACATTCCAAGCTCCTTTCTATGGGTGGCGTAAACACGAGCTAGTGGGCAAGAGAATCATAATTAACCTCATTTCTACGTCCTAAAAAAAAATTCAAAACAAAGAGAATGCAAAAAACCTGGCAAAATAGAAATCTTCTACGAAAATGTAGTCGAATGATGATACCATAGAAAAATGATTGAATTATTCTCAAATAGGATATCAGTCTCTTCATTTTATCGTCAAAAGGTTAGGGCGATATTAAAGTTATTTTTTGGCTTGAATGTGGTTACTTTGCATGGGTCATCATCATCAGTGATTACTGTCCTTAGACAGGTTTCCACTGGACTTCTCTCCATCTTTCTCTATCCTGAGCATCCTCCTTTAGGTCTTTGTATTTTCTTCCTCTTCTTATATCATCCAAAATTCCCATCCTCCTTCTTCCTCTTCCTCTCTTTCCTTCTATCTTCCCTTCTATTATTCTCCGTTCCAAACAATTCCTTCTTAATATATGCCCTAACCAACTTGCCTTCCTCTTATGAATCATATGTATTAATTTTCTTTCCTCGCCTATTCTTCTTAGAACTTCCTCATTCTTCACTCTGTCAGTCCACTTCACTTTCAACATTCGTCTCCATTTGCATGGGTACGGGCTGAATAAATAGAGATACTTATGTGTGGAAGGACTAAATCGAAGGAAAAATGACCAATGAAGCAAATGCCTATTGCGTGGTTAGGCACTCATAATAAGCTCAATATTTTAAAAATATTACTCTGTAATATCATGTTTTAAATAATTTTAGAAACAAAGTCTTTTTATATCCTAGCCAAGTCCTCCGACAAGCGACAATGATATGCATCATCTTTATTATAAATAACTAGTTGGACAGTAAAATTTGGCGTTACAGTTATTTTTTGTCTGACTGTTGGAATTCAAGGTTTTTATAAAAATATCCATTGTAACATAATGCTATATTGCAGTGAAAATTAAAAATAATGTTCGAGTTGACTTTTAGCAACTCTTTAGGACGATATTTTGACCAAATGCATCGTCTCAAGTGAGGGAAATTATGTGAATTAATGGCGAGATAGTAAATAGTAAAATAGTGGGCAAGGGAATGATAGTTAACCTCATTTCTACGTCCTTAAAAAAAATCAAAACAAAGAGATTGAAGTCGCTTGATGGTATCATCGAAAAATGATTCAATTATTCTCAAATAGGACGTAAGTATCTTAATTTTTCTCGTCAAAAGTCTAGAGCAACATTAAAGTTATGAAGTTTCCATGAATAAGAAATAATATTGGTTGGTATCATTTTTCTCCGGGAATTTCTTACGAATGAAACACGGAGAGCTAAATATATCTGTGGTGTATTATTGCCTTTTTTCACTAATATTAATTACGATGCTTGGTTTTTTTTCACAACTTTGCACAATCGTAAATTTAGAGACTTATAATTATTAGTCAAATAGAATTATGGGTGTAAGTCGACTGGGGAAAATTTCCTGTTGTCATCCCATCAGAATTTTAAGACAAATTTTAATTTTTTGGTGAGGTACTCAGCTTACTCCGCGTGAGGATGAGTGGAAAATGTAACTTCGGGTTTAGAATATTGCGGGTCCTAAGGAACCAAATTAAAACTCAACGAAGACACTAAATTTCTGTGAGGGGTGTCTTGTCTGTGACCCTGAGTTCATTCCAATACCTCATCATTTCCTCGGCTGCAGACATGGGTGCTCTTTTTACAACAACTTCTCTGAGTCTATTGTAATACCATGCAAAACTACCCAACCCATATAGACGTTGCGTTTATGAATTCTTTTTCAATTGCGGGTTAATATCAATTGCCAGAGGTTAATATCAATTGCCAATTTGAATGGAAATTATTAAAACTTTCCACTAATAATTTATCTCTTTCCAAAAGAGTATAAAGTGACTTACGTCTGATTGAGGCGTAAAACTCTCTACTAAGCCTGATGAATCACCCATACGAAATTGTCCGTATTTTGTCAATGTGAATTGGTGGTAGTTAATCTGAATATTGGCATTCAATCGTCATTGTGCTGCTTATGTGATCCTTTTAACAAGAATCTAGTCAAAAATAGTGCCCTACGCTATCTTTTTTCAGAATATTGTCCAATTAAAGCTTAAATCCATATTTTACCTCTCCGTACTATAAAGAAAACTATGTAGACTTTATTTCAGTCAATATTGGAAATAAACTATTGAGATAGGTCAAGAGAATGGAGAAAAGGATTGGTAATAATCGAGCTGATACTGGGATACAAAAAGTAAGAGACCCAAAAAAATCCTATCTGGACTCTGTAATTGGAAGAATTTCTAATTCACGTTGAAACAAACTCTTGCAATTCTCCTCACTTGAGTACTTCTCCACATATTTTATTGAAGGAGCGTTAATTTCGTAATTAAAAGACGTGAGGTATTATTATTGTAACGTGTTTGGTTCATCATGGGCAAGCCAACTGATGAAAATTGGTTTGCCAGTATAGGTGTACCCGGACGTTGGAATGCAAGGCAATTAGTTAACATAATTATTTTGCTGCAAACGCAGGCTAGTCAGAAGTTGGGCAAATTTAATAATTATATCGAAAATGCCACGCGTCAGCGATATTACCGTAATTGATACTGGGAAAGAAAGTAACGATCACCTTTTGTGATTTTGAAGTCACAATTTTCTAGAAAATTTATCTTTTTGCCTTCTCCTCATAGCGGTAAAATTTAATATTTTTTAGATACCTGAGGAAGAATGAAAATAAAATACCCTCTGTGACGCGTGTCATGGAAAAAAAATTAAGAAGAAAATTTGGAATAAAAACTCGCCTAACTAAATTTGGACCTTTTTTGCTGTTCAAAAATGCGATATATTTACCTTTATGAAATTATTATCGTTGCCCCCATCTTGCTAGAAATCTATTTAGTTGTCTCTTTTTAAGGTATGTATGCAGGAGGATGAGAAAAGCAAATGGCCATCAGTTGGAGGTATTAGGGAAATTTATTAATGGAAAAGAACTTACGAATCAAAAATTCCCTGGTGAATTTGGACTCATCATTCACTCAAAAATTGATGTAATAAGCACAAATGAAATAAATCTTTCCGTCCATTCTTCAAAAATCACATGCATTTTTTTAGGTTACCGGTCCTGGGAACGACTTGAAAATATGTCCTACAGTGCCGCATATGATGAGAGACTACTGAGATAAAATAATATTAATTTTCAGAACGAATGATGGTATATTTTTGTCTTCACGTCAAAAATCAGAAAATGCGAAATTTTAGGCTTCCTTTTTTTTTAAGGTACCCTTGCGTGAGGACGAGAATAAAATATACCCTTGGGTGAAGGATATTACTGGGAGTCCGTAACGGACCCAGATGATGAAAAACACGAGGGATCTTACGGTATGGGACCAGACTTGCCCGTGTTCCCGTTTCCATTAGTGCATCTCTTTCTTTCGCGGACCCAATCCTTGCCCCTTCCTCTGATTCTCGGGGAGTGCTTTTCCACCCGTTCTCCCTTTTGCACTCATTTCCCTCCTCATCTATTTCTCCTGCACGCCATTAAGCCCGCTCGTCACACGCCGTTGGCATTTATAATGACCACCACGACCGCGCAAGACCACGAATTCCTCGGCTCAGTCCTACTCCGGTTCCCCCGAGAGACTTCGCCTGTCTCCTCACCAGCTCAGAATTTCTTTTGTCCCACGTCATGGCATACCATCCTTTCTTGGGTAGTTCTTCTTCTAATTTAAACAAAGAGGAATTGATAATTACTAGTGGAACTGCGTTACATTTTGAGGGAATAATTTATACCTTTAGTTTTGTGTTAAGTATTTGGTTAGTTATTATTTTTTTACGTTTAAACTAGTCATAGCCAAAAGGGAATATAGCTCCAGATGCAACTTGAAACTTTTATAGATTTTTAATAGTTCACATTCAAATGGGATAGTTTACTTTTATTAATCTGATTTACTTATTCTAATATCAGTAGGGCGTGTGATCTATTAGGGTCACTGGGCAACTTTGATTTTTTTTTTTAATTTCAAGGATCAAATTCCGTAATAAGAAATAATATTGGTTGTCATCATTTTTCTCTTGGAATTTCTGACCAATGAAACACGGAGACCTGAACAATTCTATGCGAAATGGCGTTGTTTTTTTAGTGAGAACTTCGATGCTTGGTTTGTTTTCACAAAGGTAGTAAGTATACGGCTTTATTTTGTGGTACCTGGATGTTGGGAAATGAATTTCACTGTCAACGTCAAACGATGAATATTTATTACCAGTCTCCATAGTTAGTTTTACTGTTATGTCATTATCAATGATATGACACTATCGGTCCACCATTAATAATCCTTGATAATAATATCACTCAATCAATGATATAAACGGAAGTTTGGCTTGGATAGGTGAGGGTAGAGTTCACTTTAAAGTAAGCCACATGCGTGATAATTTCATTCATCCAGGGCAGGGGAGCTAGTTTCTTTTCCCAGGTCACCAATAAATTTAAGGTGTTTGCTTGAGGATTGCCGCCCGGGAATTGATTCAGCGACTCCTCGATAAGTAGCCTAACGCTCTGCCTACTTGCTACCGTGCCCCCCAATGTTAATGATATCGAAAACGATCGGTATAAATAAATAATCAGTTTGGGTCATGGTAAGTGAATTTTATTTCCCTGGTTCACACAATTTTAACGCTAATTATTTCAACATTGACTTATTTAAACTAAATTAGCAGAAGAACTAAAGAATATATACATTTTTCTTCCAAATTGATGGATTTATAAATGGAAGGATAGCGTCACCGATTTTTTCATTCGTTTTTCTAATTATTTTAGGCTTAACTCTATCAAATTCTTCATCAATCTTAATATATCAGAATAATCGGCACAATGCCTTGATATCTCTTGGTAGCTAATCGAAGAATTCATCTTGTTCAAATACCGGGTAGAGCCTTCGGACAGCCCCAAAGAAAATCCTTAAATTTGAGAGTTTACCCTGGCCTTCCTACACTGGATGTGTGAATTTTACACACATTTAGATTATTTCGGGGTGCTCTTTCCCCTTGCCTCTTGTCATACTTTAAAATCTCACTTTTGATTCTGGAAACCGATAAATTATGATGCCATTCAATTTTTAATTTCTGCACACAATATATTTTTGGAGACGCGTTAAGTTAGCATCGTACATAGCGCTACATTTGCCCATCAGGAGGTCGTAAATATCACTTACAGGATACGATTTATATCTAAATCGATCTTTTCGAATTACGTTATAACCCCTAACCTGGTTATCGCTCCCAAATCCGCTTGTGGGGGAGATCCACCCGAGGAATTGCCCCTTCCTAAATGTACTATATCGCCGCCTCCTCCTTCGGCTCGCTTACTTGGATTTGGGATCGCCCCAATGTTCTCGCAGTGGAAGGAGCCGCTCTCATATGAGGTAAGGGACTCGTGGAATCTAACGGGAAGGAACCCATTCCAAGCGCTTTCCTTTCTTGCTGGGAATACCTTCTTTACCGCGAGGGAGTGGCTCTCCTTGAGTATTCCTCAAAACCATTTCAAATCGGCAAATCCTGATAGATTTCATTGAGTTAATCGTGACTATTTCAAGATACTTGCGCTAAATTCAATAAAGTCATCCTAAGCATTGATATTGATACGATATACGGGCTGGGAATTGATTTCTGTGAGTAAATCTCTTACGGTGACAACTTCTTTTGAATTCTCATCAGTCAAACGCACGGTCTCCTCGGAGGATCAGTCATAGAACATTACATATTATAATTTTATATCTTCATGACTTTAACTTTTTGGTGATGAACAAGGGTTCTTCAAATATTGTTTTCTTACCTATCGTTTTGTACAATGCGTCAGGAATGTAGCGTGAATTCCAAAGTCTTATAGTTAACTTAATAGTACCGTTGTAGTGACAAATATTGTTTCTCATGGCCTCCCATTGAGTGATAAACGATTAAAAGTAATTGAGTAATTTCATACACATGATTTCATAATTTTTCCGGGAAATCAATAATTTGCACTAAATTGGTAGAAAGCTACAATCGCCCCGATAAAAACCGAGAGTTGTATAGCTTAAAAAATATGCTTTCCATTGAAACCTGGGAATATCTTCCGTTGACATAACGTCATCCATTGCAGCATTTGCAATCGCCATCGGCAGACTTACTCTCTCCTCCTCCCTCCATAATCACAACTGTGGATCAGGATGTCATTTCGATTGCAATCTTACATAGTGTATTGCCTTCAAGGCATGCTGATGAGTTTGATTTGTTATTTTATTATTTTTTCTTTTTGTTTATAATATCCAATTTAAATCTCATCTAGGCTGTTATTGAATCCACATAAATAATCCGAAAGCGAACAGATATATGAACATACTGTCTTTCTGTTCCGCATTTTACCAAATGTCATAATCTCGCTTACTTGTCCGTGTATTTGTTTGTCCTTGCGGGAAAAACTTTGTAACAATGATTCCTTAGTATTTTACTATTACAATGCTTAAAAGTGAAGCTATTACCTACCCGCTTTAAAAATATATTAATAATTTTCTATGAGAATCATGCTTTTTCTCATTCCTCCCAGTGTTACTGATTTTCTCTATATAAAACTATATTTTATGCTTTCCATTTTAGATTTTTTTCTTCTGCATAAAATTGTGCTGTGTATCACCAGAATCGTTTGATCGATCACAATGCAGCGTTGAATTTCTAAAATTTGTTTCTGGCCAAAAAATTTAAACGTTTTCCCGTCCTATAGTTGTGCACGCCAACTTTACCGTGGCGAACGTAATTTTATTTTACGATATCGGGGATTCTAGATTAAAATTATCGTGCAAAAACGACTTTCGACCCAAAACTGGTGCTGTCACCGACGATTAAAGGGGGTCGCGACATTTTCCGCAAAGCCGTAGCTCGACGATGTATGCGCGCAGACTGTTTCTTTTGTTTCTATTATAATTTTTTTCGCCTTTCCTCCCCTCTGTTCTGCCCACCAATCCCGTGGCCTGTTCCTCTTCCTGTGTTCATTTGCTCTCACACCACGACAGCCTGAAGTCCCATTCCATAGGGATGAATTCCAACTTCTGAATTTCGCCGGGATAATCCTCGGGAGCGAACCGCGTCATTTACGGTCGCAACTTTCAGTTGTGGCGTCGGATGGGATGTCCGGTGGCTGTGGCTGGTGACGGTGGTGGTGTCCACCCGCAGGTCGCCATGAATATGGGAAAATACAGGAGGTGTGGCGAGTGGTACAATTTCCCGTTTTCTTTTTTCATCGTGTTCCGCGCAATATCTGCTCTTTCCTTTCCCGAGTTGGCATAGAGTTTCTTTTTTCTGCTATTTAAACTTTACATTTCATTTCACTGTCATTTCCTTCATGAATTGCACTTGAATTTACATATTGCCCAATAATGTAACGGTCAGTGATACATATAGTTGGTTGGTTTGGTTTAATGAAGGTAGAGTTCACCCCATAGTAAGCAGCAGGAGTGTAGATTTCACAAATTAATGATGGAGTTAGTTCCCGGGGCACTCCGAGGATGTATAGGTGGGGCCAACTGTTCCCGAGATTCCTTGCGATATTTAGTCGTAGATTTATAGCATGTTTTTCCGTTATCGATTTCCATAGTCATTTATGTGGTTCCGATGATTCTATTTTATCTATGTTTTTTGAAATTTAATGAGTACCTTTGAGTTTTGAGTCATCGACTATAGGGTTTTGGGTATATTTTGGGGACCCCACTCCATGACAGAAGTGCTTACTTTCATCAGTTTTAATTTTAACAGGAAAATATTTAATTGTTCTCCCTAATTGGGAAAATAATTTGATAGGCGATTACCCTTAAAGATAGGCATTATAATCGATATATATCGAGTAAAATAAATTACTGATGTGGGTGTTTTCTTTGTTCTAAATTGCTGAAAACATTATTTTTCTATTAACGCTTACCGAAATTTTTACGGTAATTTCCATCGAACAAGTCCATGCTGAACTAATGAGTCCAAGAGCATTATGATTTTCCTTCTTTTTGTATTTCGCAGGGATTTTAATGTTAATACATTGTTTATTCCTTTTTGGTCTTAGAATATCAACACCTTTGAGTGAAACTCAATGTGAGTCAATTTGAAACGGGGAAGTATTTTATACTCGGCTGTAACCTAGTCTGAGTTAAGTTTACCCTCGTCTTTTAATTCTACTACTCTGAGTACTGAATGCGTAAAGAAGTGGGCGTATCTCTCCGTTCCATTTGTTTTTTTTTCTTATTGTACTGTTCTGTCTACCATTTGAGTGAAACTTCTTATTCAACGAATGGATTGCTTCACGCAATATTTATGGCTTCAGATTTCAACATTGAAATACCTCGCCGAAAAATGTGCCCATTCAAGAAAATATTGGAGTCATGTTGTTTTCACACGCATTTGTAAAATTCTCATCTTAGTCATAAATTTCTTTCTGAATTCCCGAATGAAAATGACATCATTCTGAGTGTTTTTGGATCTCCAGATGAATCTTTCTATTATTCATCTATTGCTCAAGGCAACAAACGATGACACAATGAAAACGAACCGTTCTAGTGGAATCGATGAGCCGTTACTGACGCGTCGTCGGCGATCAATTATTGAAATTTCAGCCATGCCAGTATTTAGCAAAATAAGTGACGTCATCCAAATTCGTGTGAAATTCGGAAAAAAACATAACAAACTCCAAGGGCTGATACAGATGGTATAGTTCGGCCCAACACTCGGAATCAATATCAGATCTTATGGTGATTAGAGCGTCATTCATCAGCCTTATCAGCCTCAGTCTTGCGTCAGTCTCAGTCATTTGTCAACCTTACTTGGTGCACAACCCGAGAACAATTTAAAAAATTTTATTCTAAAACTCGACGACCTTTTACCACCACGAATGTTTTTCGTAACTCTTTTTTTTGCCATTGCCTATGGGTAGTAGTCAGGTATTGGAATGCTTCTAATGATAATATCGTAAAATAAATGCATAGGAATATCATTTATTGGCCTATTTCTTCTTACATAGCTCATATAAGACGTCAATATATTTTTTAATGTGTTTTTATTCTATCCATAATATAGGAAATGTATACAGGATTGTTTCAGGCAACTGTAATATTCACTAACGATGACATCAGGTTTGAAAATTTGCTGAAGTTAGCATTAATTTGCCCCTTCCACATCTAGAAGGAGGAGCTCTCGGATTTGGAACCAAGTATAAGAGTTATTATCAAACGGTTCCAGGGGTTACTACCAAATTACTACCGACCTACTAGAGAGTAATATTCAAGTCGAAGCTAAGCGTTCTCGTTTAACCAATGTAAAATTATTTACTGTTGTAACCAATTAAACAATGAGTAAAAGATCATATAGCACGATCCTATGGAGCTGCGGCAGAATTTCGTAAAACTGCTTAAAGTTCAGCTTTCTACCTTTTTTGCGACGATAGTAGTCTGCCATCGTCTTCAGTGTGTTAATAATCAGCCTCATGGTCACCCTGAAGATAATGGAGACACCCTGGGCAAAGAAACTTTGAAACGTGGGAAAAAATCAATCCCTTGGACCCGGTGGGAAATCTGAGAATTTTACCTGCATCCTGATTTTACACAACCATGAATCGCATATTTATGCCGATGCTATCGAGTTAGTAAAAATGAATGAGGTGCAAATTTTGCACTTAAATATACTGCTTCAAATCCTAAAGCATCAATTTGGAACCAAAACACTATATAGCTAGTAAGCTTGACATGAAATTTGAGTGCGTTTAGGTAACGGAGATTGGAAGTTCGAAGCACCTGGGCTGTAAGTCGGCGTCTCGCTGTGCCCCAATCCGAGCTGTCCAACTGTGTCCCGCGTGTCCTTAAGTCTTATATTTTTGGCAGCAAAAATTTTAAATATGTTACTTTCGTAAAATATACTTAGAAAAGGATTGATAAATATCTAAATAATGAATTCTCCAAGTTTTTCCTCATTAAGCTTGCTATAACTCGAAGAATTGCATAAATATTCACAACATGTTAGTTACGAAAATTAGAGCAAAAACATATTTTATAACATTTACGCGGAGCTACATAAGATTATTTACTAAGAATTTTGAGCATTATTTCTCGTAATATGACTCCCTTAATTTAAATACATTTGCTCGTTGACCGAATAAATTGTTTCAATAAATCAATTGTCCCCCTGTAACCCGTGTCCCACTGTGCCCTAGTCTCCCCTACAAATAAACTCATCGAAACGCCCCAGGGGTAGTTCAACCAAATTGGTGACACCCGATGTAAGCTGTGTCAATTTATTTTTCTGCTTAACTCCGATAGTAAATCGAAAGCGAAGGTAGCGGCCGTCAATGTAAACCAGCATTAAATTGCATAGCAATGTTGATGACCAGGGTCAAGCACTACTTCAACTACTCATAGTATTTCTTTTCATCTCCATTCGAGCAGTCTGTTTAAACCCATTCACAATTTCCATTCCGTCCAGCATAAAAAGGAGCCAGTGTATGTTTTGCTATCGAAATTTCCCCGGTTACCATTGTAGCTTGGAGTTGGTTTATACAGGTACACTTGGCTCCGGCCGTTCGCTCTACTTTGCTTGGCGTAAGCCTTTAGCGCCCCTATGGGTCTACGGCCTAAGCCTTTTTTTAAAGCCCCATCGTATGGCTACCGTATTTTTTATTTCTTTACAGCAAGAGGAATTTCCTTCCGTTTATTTTTTTTGCGCGGAAGTTTTGACCCGTAGCCTTTCTCCTCGATATTCTAGCTCCGAAGTCATCATTCGAAGGCCCCTGACTCTTTTCCCTATTTCTTCCATTTTATTTTTCTTCTTCTTCTTTTACTTTCTAGCAGGAGTTTCATTTTCCCACGGGAGCAGCATTATTGAGGATGGAGGCACGGTGGGAAGTTACAGATGATTCTGATGCTGGCTCAGGTTTTTTTTTTATTCCTTGGCTTCGGATGTAGCTTGCATCATGGCGAAAAAAAACTCCACTGCTTCCACATAGGCCGAGACTCAACTTAATTTTTTTTTACCCTGCATGAGCATGAAGTCTCATGAATATTGATGGAATGTAAATTTTTGCGTTCTGTCTGATATTTTTAGCGTGACGGGTGCAATTCTTGCCGACTGAATGAAGACATTTAACTCTTAAATAGCCTTGCTGCCATGAATTTCCTTACAATAAAGGTAGAATGCTAATAACTAAATCGGATGTGATTTCAGGCTAAATCTGATGAAGGGAGAAAGTATTATCAGTAGCGAATGACTATTTTCTTCTGGAAAAAGTTTTAATTTCGACCAGTTTCGATACAGTTCTTAATATTTCAATTATAATTAACACGTTGCGTACCGGGGTATTTAAATTCCTAGGAATGCCGACTTGGAAATATGTGCCTATTAGGGCGTAATCCCTTTGGTTTAAACATGGTTAAAAAGCTAAAGTTTAGAATATAACTTTACCCAATCAAACTTAATGATAATTCAATTCATTATGAATAACGAACAACAAGTGAAAACGTACTAATGAATATGTATTGTACCCTTAAAAAATGTTAAGGTTGATGCGCCTATATGATGAGAATCTTCGTCATCCGTCCGGAACGTTCGTGAAAAAAATGACGAGAATTCTCGTCATCCGCACGCAACGTGTTAAAATTCGTAAATTCCAAATTTATGCACAATTCTTCCATAATTTATAGTATTTCACCTCTTATACTTTCACTCGATATTTCTCTGCAAAATATTTATTAACGTATTGAAAAGTGTGGGCCTGATACCGTAGTCTCACTTTCCCTGGTAATTGTTTGATTGAAAATGTTTGTAGCCGAGGACAGACCCGTAAAATCTGGGTGTTGTAAAAAGGTGAGTTGGTGCTATAGTTTCAAATCCATTTTTTCCTAATCGTGTATTAGAAATTGCATTTATTTTTAACTAATCATGTTCAGCTTGGTGATAAGATTAATACAATACGAGTGGGGGCATGTTTGCTATTGTCTTCGCCTATTGTCAAAGATAACGATGTTAAGAGTAATTGATTTCAATAGCCTTTGACTCAGGGGGTGTATGCTATGAATTTACATCTACAACTACCCCACAAGCCAACCAAATAAGCGTGTGGCGAAGATTGCTAGAAACATCCGTTTATAAATAATGTGAACATGCTGTAAGAAAAAGGCGCCCAGCATTGATTATTTTGAGCCTAGCATTTATAAAATCATATTTCCTCGACAACGTTCTTAAGTTTGGCAAATCTTCGAGCGCGAGCTGTCTTTGGCATGATGTACCTTTCCGGAATCCAGAATAGAGGAAAGTACTGCTGTCCACGATATTCTTGACATTGCTTATAACGATTTATTTGAGTAGGTTTCTTGCCTTTAAATGATGTTATTGACATTGGTCGATAACATTAATACCAATAACTTTAACGGAAAGTGAATGTAGATAATGAAAATTGTTTAACGGTCACCCTTCTAAAATTTTATATATTTTTACTTTCCAAAGTCGACTCGATGCTCGATACTTTCTTTCCTGAGAATCCATAGAGAGGATTCAGCGTGTTTCTCTGCAAACCGTTTCCGGGGTTTTCTCACTCACCACCTTAGAAATTGTATAGGCCCCTTTGCTTGAAGTCAGCTTCCTCTAAATGATAGGAAAGAAGATTAAAGGACGATGTAGCTTCGATTTTCAACACAAACCCACCGCTTCGCTCGAAATCCCATTGCCGGAAAAAGGTGAACGAACTCTTATGGCCTTGATAAATTTATGAGTTTTTGTTACTTGTTTCCTCCTATCAGGAAGCCACTATTGTAGCTTTTTTATGGAATTATGAATGGCGGAATACTACCCACACTGGTTAAGAATATTTAAGAGCTCTTCCACGCATCATCTAGACATAAGTTTAATCAACAGCAACCTCGTACGATAACTGGTTGGATTAAAATATATAAATATTTTCTTAATTTAGGAGTCACGATTTAAAAAAGATGAACCGATGCACTCTTCGTTATATTTTTAACGCGTTTAAGATAACAATGTCGTCTCATCTATGATAAGGGAACGTAATTTTGAAATATCATAATTGATGTTCGAATAGTTAAAAATAGCATTTTACTGGAATAAATAAATTCTGTCTTAATGTGAATTTTTATTTCCTTACTGCAACGTTAATTCCTTTTTAAGATTAAAATTCTAAGAAGTCTAAAGGTGAAGAATAAATCATTATGGACCCAAGATTTTCTTTGCGGGAACCGTTAGCACCTCTATTCTCTTGATTAAATTTTCCGTTTGTTCTTTGTTTCATGCTTCAATTTGAATAAATAATCAGGTTTGTTTAGGAAATTGTGTTCTTGCTATGTAAATAAATTCTTGCTTTAAATTTAGAATAAACATATTGACGCAGGGTCTCATTCGTGGACACATAAGTTTGATTTAACTTTTGAAGATGATTTAAACGGTATCCGTTGAGTCGCCGAAAGTCGCCGAATATCACCCTTAGTTGAAGAGATAAATGAGAAAAAATCTATATTTGTCGATGGTTAATATATAGAAATCCGGTCAAACCAGTTTCACGCTTTCCAACACATGAACGCAGGTGTTAGTGGATCGGCATTGGATCCATTGAAGCCGGGTGGAGATTAATAAAAAAATAATCCGTCATAAAATGCGCTAAATGGTGGGATTTCTGGAGTATGGAAACATTAAAGTGCCTTAGGCATTGAAAGTTTCAATCCGGGTGATTATCGAATGTGTCCAGAATATTACCTACGCCCTTTACCACAATTGTTCAAGCAATATCTGCAGTTCACAATTGCGCCGGCTGATTTTCACTTTGCCAGCTCGGTGCTTAGTCATTTCCTCCTCCCGGGCACCATTTATACAGGCAGGCCAGCGAAGGGCTTCTCTCTTATCTCGCACGTTTTAGCTCGATTGCCTACAAAGCCAATACTGTTTCAGAAACTTCGACTCAGCCTCCGCGCTTAAGGGGAACAACTGGGTTTTGGCGGTTTATGCCTACGTGAGGCAAGTGTTTCGCACAAGAGCCGAGGGTGTGGGAAGGGTGGTAGAGTGGGTTAAATCGTTCCTGGGGTGCTTGGGGCTATATACGCTTTTAAAGCGTTTGAGAACTTCAATTGACCGGGGAATTAGCCCAAGTTGGGGAACCGATTCCACGCGAGACAGGGCACGGATCTGTCCATTGGAGAGAGCACTTTTAATGACCCAACTTCCGTGGGCAAGGGAGCAGAAGAATGGGCCACTAACCGCGGCGAGACAAAATAAAAATGATCGGGCAGCTTCTAATTTCTTCAAGTTCCGTTCCCATTACCATCAACCCTTACACTATAGGGACCTCAATCGATACGCTTGTAAGTGATGCTTTATTTCCGACAATAGTCGAGTCACTCTTGTGAGTCGCTCATGACTTTGAAAGCGATAGGTATGTGACAATTTGAGGTTTTTACTGATTCTTTATTTCATCTGTGTAGGTAATATTTTTTTATACTCTAGTGAGATAGAAAATCAAAATATTTATATATAATAAGGACTTGGACCATTAAGATGTACTAATACATATATATAATTGATTTAAAATGAGACCTTATTTTCAATCGTCAAAATTAAAGCATATAGGAAAACTATAAAATGTTATAGACTGACTACCTTTCCTCAACGCCTCGTAATTTCAAATATCCCTGATGATGACTCCTAAGTTATCGGATTCTGATAAAAAAGAACCTATAATTTTCCATTTACTCTTCATCTCAGTGGCTGAATATCAATGAAGCGGTATTGAGATGCCAAAATCTTTGAAAGCATCGATGGGGTGAGGTCTTTATATCGGCCGGAAGCCTGGGAAAGGGATCTGGGAAATTGAGGGTGAGGGGAATCTTATATAAGCATATCCGAGGGATGATGGGTTGCCCAGGAAATGAGTGGGTCTCCCTCGCATTTCTCCGAAAGGTATGGTGTAGCCATGAAAGGGCAAGCGGTGGAGTAGGGATAAAAGAGATGTGAAGCCGTTGGCGATATTGAGGCGAAGGAAAAGCGGTGAACGTATGGAAAGAATGGGGAGGATAAGGTGATATAGGTACGAGTGAAATAAGAGAAAAGTCTGAGACAAATAAATGGAGTTAGTCTAGGCAACTGTTTGAATTATTTTTCTGAAAGATAAATAAGATATTTATAAAGATATATTTGATGAGTGCTTCACGGGATTGCCACTAGTCGAGCTGTGCAATCAGAGCCGCCTTTTCAATGGATAATTCTGCTATCGTCTTCAGGACGTTAAGTTCTGGGTCAAGAGTTGACGAATCAAAAAAGGTTAAATCATTACACAGTAGAAAAAAGACGATGGCAGAATTAGCTATTGAATCGTTGGTTCTGAGAGGACAGCTCATCTGGTTGGTCCAATGGTCCAACCCCTCCAATGGTATCGTATTATGGATACCTCGAAAACTACGTTGCCGTGACCGACACCTGCCCTTACGGGCGGGTCCCGTTACTCATGTGATTTTATTCACTGTTACAGGGGTAGAGACAGTTTGTAAGATACCCCATGTCCATTTCAACAATATTTTCTATATGACAATATCACGTGGACTACCTTTCATATCTGGCTGCTACCCTTCTACCTACTTTGTTGGAGTTCTCCTCGTAGGAGATCTACCTTCCTCAATTCCTGCATCTCTGCGGTTATTATTATATAGGATTTTCCACCGTGGCAAGTTTGTTGAACAAAACAAAGACTGTTTGTGTTAATAGTTATTAACAATGAACTCCTATTGTTAGGATAAGGTCAAGTGTGACTTATCAGAAAGTAAATTTAATATACTTTCACAAATATAAATACACACAATAATTTCTAAAATTAGGTCCATCCTTAAGCGTTAGTAATAAGTTTGTGTAATAAAAAAAGATTTTTAGGCCTGGTAAAAAATTATCAATTCCATCAGTCTGCTTTTCCCTGGTGACTTTCAATTTTTTAGCCTCAGAAACAACGGAATAGGATCGACTGATTGGCATTGTTACTTATCTGAGGTACTTGTCTTTAATTCAGAAGTTGACGGTCAGGCTTATCGGTCAGGTGTGTAAGCTGGGCATTTACCTGTAAAAAAAGAATAAAAACTTATTACCAGTGGTCTACAATTTTTTAATAGAATAATTTTCCTTTTATTAATGATTGGAATTTTTAGCTATATTTAAAGCCCAAATATGTCAATAAAATACATAAAAATCTGGCCATTGATTCTCACACTACAATGAGCATCAAAACCTGGATGTGGCACTAAAGTTCATTGCAGCATTGGCATATGCAGTAAATTGCCTAATTTTAATTTCCAAAAATAATATTGATACCTATCGGAACAGAAATCTAACCATAGTTAATGAATTAATTTTCTACAAATACCTTAATTACCACGATAGGTATTTGCGGAAAAATTGCCAATAAATTTTACTTCATTAATAAGTTAGAATTCCTCCAGTTTTTACCTGAAAAACGTCCATGCTAAGAATTAATTGCAGAGAATTTTTCATTTAATGATAACAAAAGTTTTGACTGGAATTCATTTGAAATAGGCGTAATTATTCAGCCGAACAATAATTGTACAATCGAACAGTCATTTCATGTATGCAAGCAGCTAATTTGTGTGATAAGTGCTAGTGAAAATCATTTTGTTTACATTCATACAAATCCATTGTGTGCTATTTCTGTGAGTTATATTAATTACCAAGGAAAAATCATATATTTGTGGTCCATGAATTCAATTTCATTTCGTTTCGTTTGTCACCGCATAAAATAATGTAATAGATAGTTTTATATTTAGAGGGTTCAATCTTTTGGCGCTATTTAGGAAGTATAAATATTTCAACTCCTTTATATGGGTTCGTGTATCGCTTCATTGCTAAGTTTTAAAATTTTGAGTCCCGTAAATACCTATTAGGAGCTATATATATTTGGAGAAGGTCTTATCAACAGAAATTATTTGTATCATTCAGAAAATTTTGTAAGTAATAATGGATAACATGATAATATATCTCATTATTTTTCACGCTTTTTCCCTCCTTTTCAATGTGAAGCGTCTGGTATGCCGTAAACTATTTCCTTTCACGGCTACCGTTCCTACTCTTTATACATTATAACTTATTCCTAGCTATGAGAAATAGGACCCTAGTTTTGGGGATATACGTTGGCTTAATTTAATAATTCAGAATATTTCTACTTGTTCGGTGAAAAAGCTTTGTTCAACAATCAAAGCGATCATCTAAGCCTAGAATTTTTAAGTTTTTTGGGCGCTGGTCCGGTTATGCGTACGTCATATTTGCATTTTACATTTGGAGGCAGTCAGAAAAATTTGGCAGTAGTATATGGTGGTGGTGGCAAATGGAAAAATCGAAAGTGGCAGTAGATAGCAGCTTTTTTCTCTCCAATTGTCAACATAAGTAAAAATCAAACGCACAATATGTATGGATATATTGAAATCTCTGGAATGCCGTAGTTAATATATAGATAGAAATATAACCATAGAGATATTCAGTTCATCTATAGGCTCTGTGTTATAATGTCGGCGTTTTTTAGCAAGTGATAATTTTCTAATTTTTTCATTAAAATCTATGTTCAGCATTAAAGGCGAACGTATTACACTGAGAATTACAAATAAACACTCCTCGAATGAATAATGTTCAGAGGAAAAGGTTATTGGCTGTATAAATATTTGGGGATGGTCAGAAAATTTGAAAGTAGTTATTGGAATGCATGGTACCCCATATTTTATTTTTCCTTTTTATCTCCATTCTCAGTGGGCAGGGATGCATCATTGTCAAGCATGAATTATGTCTTGATCTATTTCTTCGCCTCCCATGGCCTACTTTATATCTCGACAAGAATTTATCCCCTGCAAGGTGCGTATATTATTGGAATACCAGAGCTCCCACAAGCATGTCGAGAATCCTACGATGCCTAGCTTAAAGTTTATTTTATACACCGTCTTCCAAAAATTCTTTAAGTTCCCTTTTTTATAATTCCGATAAATCCATCGAATTTTTTGCATCTCGATCGGCTCAAGGCAGTTTCTCTCCCGCGACCACATTTCTTACGTCGCTAGGCCACTATCGGAGACATACGGTGGCGTCGTAAATACTCTGCATATCTACGGGCGTCGCCATATCGGGACCAGCGAAGGCGGCTGAGGTGATGGGTTTATGGTCCTGAGGTATGCAGATCTTGATTTCCTAGACTGCTGACTCTTAGGAACGGACGCTGATTTTTCCGCATTCTGTTACAGATATTGTAATTTCTGGGAAAATTCCCGTCCGCGTCGATATTACAAGCTTTTCTGTATTCTCAAATTCAAAACTTTTATAGGTTCGGCCAGACTTTCAGACTCAAAAAATACCGATTACAAATTGTGGTACTTATTTTTTCGGTATATTTTCTACAGAATTATCCCGCAAAAGCTTCACGAACAGCATTTATAGTCGATATTGGCATAAAAAACCCAATTTATAATAGCATCCCAATGTTCACCGACGTGATGACCTAATATGGTGGCAGAGTTCTCGTCATTGATGGGAGTCAGGATTCACTTTTTATTAAATTCTGCCGTTAATAACATACTTGCCCTGTTTTTTTTATTCGATTGATCGTTGTCCCAATGGCAAGTAATTTCAGATTAAACTCAAAGAGAAGGAGAATATACCTATTTCTACTAGCTAACCTCTTTTCAAATGTGAAATCAAAAGTGTGTGGCAGGGTACAGGCCGTTGGGCATGCTTGATTTTTCAGAGTAAACGTCGATGACAATAAATCATAATGGCTGAGACCCGAAGTATGCAATAACTACAATATTCAGCTTTCACTCATTTATCAGTTTAATATACTTGTGATCTTCTGCTGAAGAGAGCCGACTTCACGCCGCACTAACTGCCTATTAGTCGGTAAATCTAATTATTACTTCCCTACGTATAAGTGTAGAATCAACACAACCAATACTTATACTTGATTTCTAACTTACTGGATGAACCACAATTCAATTTACGTTGAACACATTCATAAATATTAACGATGTAATTGAGTTTTATGTGGTATTTTTTTGCAACATGCATAGATGCATATGGCCATATTTACGTCAGGAATATAAAATTAAATCGCATTTTAAAGAAACGGAGCATTTTCCAAAGTTTTAACATCAAGATCTCTTTTATAGTAATAATATATGCGATTATACTAAAAATGTCCTGAATTATACTATTTTCTTCCACTCTAGTTACCTAACTGGGTACATTATGGTTCAGGTTTAAGGTTATCGTAGGATAATTACTCACGAGCAAGAGATTAGGCTGGAGAGGCAGTCGCATTTATCTCGGGTAAAAAAAAACTTCTCGTAACTGCAGCTTTAGTGCACAAACTCCATTCCGCCCACATCAGCAGCTCTTTAAGCCCTTTGTTAAGTGTAGAGGTACTGAACTATCTCCTCCACAGTAAGCCCACATCAGTCCAATCTTTACTTACACCCACGTGAAGGGGTGGACCCTACATCGGTGGATAGTTCTACTCTCAAAACGTAAAGACCACGTATCTTAGTGGAAACGCTGTCTATCGATAAGCGCTGTCATCTACAGTTTGGTCGTTAAGTGAGTCCCGAAATGAATGAATGGATAAATATTAATTTTCCTGTCTACATTCCCTTTTAAGAACAAAATAGTGTAAATTTTTGGCCAACATGGAGGAGAAAAATCAACATTTTGGAAAAATAACACTGTGAAAAATTAATTATAAATTTACACCATTTTTACAATTAAAATGATGAATGCAAACTATTATGAAAAATAATATGAAAATAAAGCGGCATGCGTATTTTCTCCAATATCAGAATAGAAGAAAAAAATAAAAAACAAATACTTATACTGAATTAAAATACAATTAATAAATATACAAATACGTCTACTGCAAGCTTTTACTGCAGTATTCAAAATACATGTCATATCAACATTTGGAGGTCAGAAAGTATTATTTTAATTAATGCAATCATAACACATCTTAAAACCTGCATTTTACTTCACGATTTAGAATCGTGATTCTGAAAATATAAAATGCGACAGAGGCAACCTTGCCTTTATTGAGTCCATAATATCATGTTAGATCTGGTTCACTTACTCGTTGATGGCGGACTTTGTAATAAGAAAAAAATCGCTAAAAAAGTGAAAATGAATCGAATCACGCGATCCGCACTCAGAAGAAGGAGGAGAAGCTGAGGAGAGGCTAAACGCTAGTCATAAGCTCATGACGCAATACATCTCTCTGCTAAAGGGTCAAGGCCTTGAATTTTTGGTCTCGAATAGCTAGGAAAATCGGAAGAATAAGGGTCTTCTTATCTTTTAAACACACAACATTATAATAATAGGATTGAATATGAAGATAAAAAATTCTCTGTGTACTTGTTTACTGAATTTAGCAGTATTAGGTGAAAGATAAATATTTCGAATCCTTTTGGTAACGCTGTGTAAACGCTAATCAATGAACTTTAAACACGCGTTAAGCATTCCATACTGCAGTATGTTGATAAGTCTTATAACATAGTTCTATTAGAATGAAATGAATATTTTTAACAACTTTTCGTTGATGTGTTTGGCCTTCTTTGCAATGAAACTTACTCTCCTGAATACTTGAAATGAATGATTTGCTCATTTGTTTCATTAAAAGTTTATTTAAAAAATCGTATATTTAAAAAAAACTAGTTTTAAAAAACCATTTGAAAAACTAAATATATGTAGGTAATATAGGAACTCAATTTGCATTTAAGTCATAAAAAAATATACTCCTAGACACTAATTAACGTTTAAAATTGAGGTCAAGAGAAATTAAAAAAATACTGTGGTACTAAATTCATTGGTTTAATTAGTTAATTACGTGTGATTTGTTTCGTAAAAAGGTAAAAGCACCAATTTATGCCACCATTACGCGATATTTTTCAATTTTGAGTCAAAACGTCTTCGTTGATGGAGGGATAGTTAATCGGATTGTACCATAGAAATTGCGTGCTTTAATTTTG
This sequence comes from Ischnura elegans, assembly GCF_921293095.1. Classification (NCBI taxonomy): domain Eukaryota; kingdom Metazoa; phylum Arthropoda; class Insecta; order Odonata; family Coenagrionidae; genus Ischnura; species Ischnura elegans. The sequence continues at coordinate 61,915,904 of NC_060255.1, read as the reverse complement.
ACGAATTTAAATTAGATGTCTTTCTTTTTTTCGGGTTGACTCCCATGAGAGTGCAAACGCGAACTTTTTTCCCGCAGATTAGAATGTTCTCGATTCCGGTGTTCCATTTATTTTTTTCATCTAGATTTCACGTTCTCTCCTCGGCGTACTGAGCATGGCCCCCTAACCTTCCCCTTCGTCCTTTCTCTCTCCTATCAGAGCGACGAAGATTTTTTTTTCATCTCTCCCAATCGTTTGGCCTAAATCCTGCCCTGGTTTGCTGGAAACTACTTCCCGGTTGAAAAAAAAACCTCACCCGAATGCTGTTGCCCAATTTTTCACCCTGTTCCATTCCCTGTCCCCTCTTACTGTTTGCGTCTTATCATGGATTCTTCCTTCTGAGGAAGATGCCGATGGATGATGTTTGTTTTCTTAATTTTGTAATAGTATTTTTTTATAAAAAATACAAAATATTACACGCTTTTAACCCATATGTTCATTTAAATTGCACCCGAAATTTCCTTCACAATTCACGTATTATCAGCATTGGAACTAGGATTGAAATCCATTATTATTTTACGGTTTTCTGCAATCATTAATTCTCTGGCAATGATAATAAAATGTGTATTGCAAATGAAATGTAATGGGTGTTGATGAAACGTTACTTTTTTAAAATTTGTTTATGCCCTATTTTCTCCTTCGCATGTATTCAGCTTGTCTCAGTGATTATATTTGTACTGGAATATTTATCAAATTACAATGTACCAATGTCAATTACTCATCTAAAAATGGATTTAAATTATGACATGCTCAGTTAAGCCTAGAGATTATTAAATACGCAATAAAAAAATTTATGTTGATTTACAGAAAATAACACCAGACGAAGATTTGAGAGGGCTCCCCTTAACTCTCCAGAAAATGACGTTACAAACCATATGTTAAAGTGTTGGGGCACTTAGATTTTCAATAAATTCTGAATAATATACGCTCATAACATCAGGTTGTGCGAGAATTTGTCCATTTTTTTGTAGTTGAGCATAATTAAACCTTATTTGAACGAATTTTTACTTTCGTTATTCAATTATTTGCCATGTTTTTTCTTACGGCGAAATGAGGGATAGCATGTAACAGACATTGAATGAGATGCTAGGAGCTGTTAAACTGAAAAATTATTGGATTGTGAACGATTACAAATCAGGAAGGGTTGTATGGAGAGCTATGTTAAACCAATATTTATAATAACCATCGTTCATGGAGATAATAAAACACAGCAGAAATTTACAAAATCAGAAAGAATTCGTAGCCTTTATTATTTTCCGAGCACACTTCTTTCCGTAGAGGTAGTGTTCTCCCTTAAAAAATTGTTGAAACTGAAGGAATTAAACGATGGAAGCGTTAAACGGTACTTGCCTATCCCCAGCGAATCCTCCTCCTACCTAGAATCTCTCATTTCCTCCGTTGTGCACCCGATATCTTACGTCTCAATCCTTCGACCTATCTTCCTCTTTTTTTCCCTTTATTCCTCTCTTCTCGCCTTTAATTTCCATGACGAGAGACCCTCCGTCCCTCCGACCTCTTTCTTCAGGAATTCTTCCCGGGAATTTTTTCCCTTTCCTACCCTTCGCGTCTTCTAGATTTATTCAGGCACGGAGATGCTCTCGCCAGTTTTAATTTTAAAAAATCTACTCCTCTCTCCCTGTCGTTCGTTCATTTAATATATGTCCTCTCCTGAGTCTCTCTTTCTCCTGAGTCTTATTTTTCGTCACTCGTGTTCGCACAGAAAATCCCTCGTGGCGTCACTCGTTTGTTTTTTTTTCCATTCGCGATGTCAATCGGCGGACTAGATATGTCAATCTGGTCTCCGCATGCCCGAGACCTTGAAGGTACTGCTTGATTGTTTCCGTAAGGAAAGTCTTTATTTCAGTTCCTCCCTCATATTTTTTTCTGGCAGCGCATAATATTGATTTGTAATTTATATGATTTACGGGTTGATATGCTATCCGATCTCATCCCAAATGTATCATGTCCGCATTAAACATGAATACCTGCTCCTCGTCTCGTAAAAACTTGTCTGGTATAATAAAATAAAAAAAATATAATAAAAAAATATCCTTTACTGGTCAATCAGCTTTCACATGATTGGTATAACGTAGATCTTGACCTAATTTTGTTATTGTATAATCATGTAATTTTTCAACCGCTTATGCTCTTCTTGTGAAAAAATTGAACGGGGGAAAAAATAATCTTCCACAGAAATTTGTTTTGGATACGTAAGACCTGGGCTGAATTGCCATTCAAGTCAAAAGACTTTTCGTTTGTGGAATTTTTGCGGTTAAATATTTCCATATCCGCGTGGTTGTTTACTCTCACATCCTTTATAACCTATTCTCTTCCCACTTCATGTAGTCTACATGCCCTTTGATGATAGTTTTCATCATACCACTTTTTCATCACAAGTCCGGATAAGTTGATTTTGTGTATTTTTTTAAATTTGAATCATCCTCATAAATGCCCTTGTTTACTTTTCCTTATTGCTCAATCGGTTGAATATTCATTTTTTTTTCATCAACACATTTCTCACGATTGCTTTCGCCTCTCACTTATCTCCCACTCTCATATTCCTTGCTTCACTTCAATGGAGGTGTCAGCTCCAAATGCATATTTTCATGTTCAGCTTTAGTAATTCCATTCCTATCTTCCCTTTTGTAAATGGATATTTTAAAAAAATAACTCCCTCTTCACCACGGATCTAACGTGGGCTATTCTAACTCCTTACAGTGATGATTACTCGGTTTAATTGGTAACACATCTCAATCACTTTTTCAGCATAATGTTTTCCTTATTTAGCATTTGTCTTGGTTTCTTCTTTTTTTCCATTTTTTCATAATGTTTGCTCTTTGAAAACGTACTAAATATAAGATTACCTGATTTTTATGGCTCACCTGAGTAATTCTGGTATAGTAAAATATTTATTCATTTTTCTTTTTGAAGCCAATGTGCCCTTTCTGTGGATATATGCCGTGTGTTTAATTGCCCCGGGAAAGAAGTATTCTATGTCTATTAAATGTATTTCTGGATATAAGTTCCTTGCTCACGATTTTATTTTCTCTTTTCTAAGTCATGCAAGTGATTTCTATAACCTCTTGTTGAAGAGCATTTGAATTTAAGGTTCTGTGTATCCTAAAATAACATAGTGCGCCTCATTGAAATAGAAAACGGTGAACAAAGGATCCATTGAGAAAATGCATTATTAACTCTGTGTTGTTTCCAAATGTAGAGAAACCCTCACCTCGCGTGATCCTTTGCCCCTTTTCAATGCCCGTTTCCTTGTTTACCGATTACGTACGTGATTATTCTAGAATAATAGAAAGGGAGATTTTTCAGTTTGATCATGCTGCGAAGTTCACTCTATACGGCTGTTGTTGTATTTTCTGAATCGAAAACAGCTTTCTCTCTCGCTGAATTTATTTATGCATGCGTGGGGAGCAAATCAGTTATCTTGCAAACACGTTTTCGTTCTAATATAAATAAGAAATGTACACTAAATAAATAAATCGTTTTAGGTACTTTTTTATCTAAAATCCATCCATGATACTACATACAATTGTCGCTGCAGTTTTGTATTAGGAGTATCGTTTCGCTTGTGACTGCGTGGTTATATTTAATGCCAGTATCAACGAATCGATACTTAATTTCGTTTATTGCATACAAATTGAATCAAGATGGTAAAATATTAAAATAAAATGCGGAGTACTGCATGTACTGTAAGTTTAAAAAAGTTGGTTTTCACTTAAAAGGAAAATGTTGAGCAGCTTAAATCAATATGGTGAAATAAAGACGCATTTAGAATTAACGAAGAACAAAATTCTGGAATGACCGTTTGCCGTGATATTCAGTGGAAAACCTTCTCATTGAGAAGCACGTGTTTTGGGTTTAGTGATGGTGGAAACATATCATGAGAGCTATTATTTTTAAGGTTTTCATGAGGATAAATTTTGCCTCTGGCACACTTAGATGAAAAGCCTAATATACAAATGCATTTGCCAAATACTGAGTTTACCTTCATGTTAAACTCAAATAGAGTAATTATGAGAAAATTATCCAATGCCGCCATCACGTAGCTAACAATAGAGGCGAAGTTATTACGATTTTTGCTAATATTGAGCCTATTTTTTACGTTATTAACTAAATTCAAACTTTGAAATTATGCTTTATTTTTTTATCAAAATATTTCGTGTGAGCAAGAGAGCATTTTTTGAGATAACTTTCATTAGATTCAGGTATTTCCTATATATTAGTATTTTTTTCCTTTTTACCATACGGTCTCTATAATTTATTCTTTCCCAAATCGTTTTTGATATTTTAAACCCTAAATGGATTTCCTGCCAATCTCCTGGTACTAATATTGATACTTGAGGGATAAAGCTTTTAATGCGTAGAAAATAATCTATTTGAAAAGTAATAGTGCTTAAGAGTTGAGAGATTAAAATAATGATATCGTTTACAGTAAATAGGTCAATACCTTTTAGAAAATCCTGGTTATCTAATAAACTATGAGCTAATTTTGACTTCTTCGTATCAAATTAGATCCTCTCTTGATACCAATATTATATCTTTGGAGATTTCATTTATTTGCCCAATCGTGGCGAATTCACTCTCTTTGAAGTTATTATGGGGGTATTTAGGCTCTACCTTAGAGTATTGTGGCCCCGTGGCGCTGAGCATCAAACGTAAGGGTCACGGGTTAAAATCCTGGTTGTAGAATTTAAGGTGGACCAGGAAAGGAACTGACCCCCTTACCGAGAATATATATATAAAAATTCACACGCCTGAGAATTAACCATGGTTAAGCCCAACTCTAGCCTTTCCAAGCCAACCTTCAGCATGGTATTGAGTGAATGAAAGCTTATTGCATAAGGCTCCTTTTATATTCGAGAACATCATTCCAATAAATTAATGTTATACGTTCTCCTCCTCAGGCCCAGGGCTTTTACCGTTATTTTTAGTCTGAATTTGATGTTTTCTGGATAATTGTATGTTAATATTAGCGATTTATGTCCTTCTGAATACTGTTGTCATATATCAGGAAGCACTGAATAAGTTTCTATAGCGACTCTTTCTTCACTTATCCTAGCGGTAAAATTCACACGTCGATGTATTCTATATAATACGCCAGGACCTAGAAGGATAATATGTTATTTATGCCAATGCTCGTCCAAAAATAGCTTAGGTTTTTACATCTTTACAGCTTTAGTGTGTTCTTTTCTGCTTGATAATGCCGGTATTTAAAAAAATGTCTTGTCAAGGACTGGAGGAAAAGATTTAACCTGTTTTAGTTCATCAACTCGCAGCGATTTTCGAGGTCAAAACTGTGTCATCCGATGATGAAGATTAAATCAAATCCGAGAATTTTGAAAAAAAGATGGAGATATTCGGAACCTTTTTTTCCCAGATATTGAATTATTGAGCGTCTTCGGTTCTCGAGCTCTTGGGAAATTTTTTTCTTGCCTCGCAAATTCTCACATTCGAGTCGCGTTAGCCCCGCATTCCTCCGGCTCTATTTAAAGTATAAATGAATCGAATTCCGGCGAAATAGGCGGGCCTTTTTCTCTTTTCTCACCCTCTCACTCAAATGAAATCGCTTGCATGCTTTATGATTTCCCCGAGACGAAATGGCGTTGCCCGCCTCCGATATTATGCACCTCCTTCCAAGTCCTCACCCTTCCCCTTAGGGCCAAATGGGCCGGCCAATCTTACGTGCCATCCTTTATTGAGGGTCCTTCTTTCCCTCCTTCCTCGGTCCTATACATGCGATTGTCTTTTTCCTTTCTGCTCTCCTTCTACCATTTTTCCCCTCCCTTCTTTGACTATGAACTTTACATGTATTTCATCCCATTTTTTGGTGTTATTTTGATTTTAAAAGTAACATTAGTGTTATGTGATCGCAGAATTGGGAGGAGAATCAAGGGAAATATATATATATATATATATATAACCGTTTTGCGGCCAGCATTGGCATATTTAAGTTAAACCTAGCCTGCCAAGAAAGCCCATTAAAAGAAAATGTATGTTGTAGACATGATAATGGTGAAATGGATGATGAAAAAAGCAAGGAACAATAGGATTAGGAATAGTAAAATTAGGAAGATGTAATGAGTCGTTTAAGTATCAAGAAAGGTGTAAGAGAGAAGCATGTAATTGTTCAGTTATATTTTAAGGGATGAGGAGTTAATGGGGGCAATAAAATTCGAAATTTTTAGGTAAAAGGGAATAGAACGAGAGGGAGACCAAAGCGAAGATGGAGGGAGTGTGTCGTGATTGATTTGAGGGAGAAGGGTTTGACTGGATTGGATGGATGCCCAGGGTCGAGTGACTTGGAGGCCACTAGTTTGGAAGACCAACTCCTGATGGGAATAGCTGCAGAGGAATCAGAAAAAAATCCCTCTCATTTTGTGTAGATATCTTTTGTCTGTTTTCTTCCCTTATTTTCTACCCTATATTTTTATCCATGTTTTCATTTTTATTTCACATCTTCGCAGTATGGGAAGATTGTATATATTGCTAACTGCAGCCGTTAGAAGGAGCCCATTATATTTTGATGTATAAATATACCTCTATATCGCTTTTCTGTGCACACGCTAACTAGCTCGTATTACGAAGGGTTGAGGAATGGAGTATTTTTATCCGAAAAATGTCGTATTTAATTTCTTTTATTTTTTTAATCCATATGTATTTGGGTGTCCAACTTACTCTTCACTTTGTCTCCTGTGACTACTTCATTAGCAGATCGCAGCACGCTAAATTATTACCCGCACTCTTTTCAACACTATTGAAGCCATTTATATATGCATACATCATTTACCATTGCGTAAATTATGCCAGGTCTGCTAAAGGTTTGCATGTTTAATTACTTTTTAATTAATTTAGAGAGACTGGATTACTCCCAACATTTTGAGTACTTGATTGCGGAAATGCCTTAAGTGGCTCTCATTGAGGAGGCAGGTGGGATGAATGAGGTGGGCGCGGGAGGCAGTGGGCGGTAATGAGGGAAAGCCGCGAGCTACAATGAGAGGGGGAATTTTACGAAAGCCAGGTAGTGGGAGGAATAAAAAGAGCCTCCATGGATGAGATAATCAAGGGTAGAACGTTTAGCGAGGTTTAGGAAAAGAAAGGATATTAAAAAGGCGTCATATACTTCGTCTTTTGTTATATTTATTGAGATCGTGAAAACGCGGGCAAACTTGACAATTTTCTATGTGTTTGGGCAGCAGAAGAATCAGTACATTATACTGTAAAACGAGGGCTGTTCGAAAAGTAACCTCCGTTTTCTAATAAAAAGGGCTAAAGTAGATTTACAAAATTAATTCCCTACATCTTTAAACTGCGACTTTCTTTCACTTTTCAACATAGTTTTCATGAAAACTTAGGTACTTATTATAGCTACAAACTAACTTTAAAGTTCCTACTGCAGAGTGCTGATCTCTAAACTCTTCATCATCCTCAAATTGCTGGGAGTCTATCCATTTCTTCATTTACATGAACCTATTCCAGAACAACTCCTTCACTCAAAATGCTCGGGCCATATACAGCACAATGTACCCTAGGAATTGCTACTGTCGATTATTGTTTAGCTGTGAACAATCGAATAACAGCACGCGCTTCACACAAGGCGGGATTTCCTGTTGCAGCCTCAGAGTAAGGATTGGGGTAGAGGGCGCTTTCAGGCTGCGCAGTAGCAGATTCTGTGGTCAAAATGGTTACCACGTGATCGTGGGAAGAAGTGCGGGAATCCTTACTCTTCTTGTGGGAAGAAGTGCGGGAAGTGTGGGATGTAAGTGCGGGATCTTGACTACTTGCGCAGTAGCCAAAGCGCACTCTTCTCCATCCTTACTCTGAGGTTGCAGCACTCATTTTTACAAGCACAAAAAAAACTTACGCTCAAACGACCTTAACTCTATTACAACTCTACGCCGCCTGATCTGCAGTGCGTGCCGACGCAGCAATGTCGGCACTACCCCCTAAATATATCACGAAGTGATTAAACGGAGGTTACTTTCCTAATAGCCCTCGTATCTACTTGTTCATCCCGACTCAATCAGAAGAAAGATACGTTGGAAGAATTTATTTTTTTGGGTGCTTCATCGTAGTAAGCCGTTTCTAACAACCTTGCTCCCTTTTCTTTACTACCATTTATTCAACATTTTTTCGTGTACTGCAATATCTGTACTTTATTGAGGTATTTGGCTCTTTCAGGAAATGCAGTACGTGATCAATTATTTCATTCTAATTTTTTAACATATTCTGCAGCTTCCCGTTATTTTTTGTTTTGCCTGGAGAAATATGTATTGCTTGCACTTGGTAAACATGTAAAATTGCGCATTTGTTCACAATCAAGACAAAAAATTTCCACCGAACCTTATTCACCCTAACATATCCAGTACAAATTCGAAATGTTCAGATCCCTTTTTTACAAAAATTGTGATTGCATCTTTTTGTGTTTCCTCTAATGTCGTAGCTTTTCACTCACTATGATTTGCATATTCCACCTGGTCACGCCGGAGACAGGTACTTTCTCAAACATATAAGCCATTTCTATTATTTGCGCGTCACTTCTTTGCACGTTTTTTCTTCACATTATTCTTTCCACATTCCCTCTTCTCTAATCATTCTTCGGCTTCCATTCTTTTCCTTCCTTCATTCCTCCCTCTTCACATCTCCGCTCCTGTCTGCTTGTCAGTGTGGAACATCTTCCTCCCTCATCGAGGAAAAGGCCTTCCTTCACTTCGCACTTTTACCATCAACTTGGTGACTCTCGGTTCTCTAACACCCTTTCCATCCTCACAGCTTTACTCTTCCTCCTCTTACCTACTCTCCACTAAGAGACCAACTGATTGAGTTTTTAAGCTAAATAACATGTAGGTTAGTATAATCCTATTAGAAAAAATAACATTAATTTAAGATAAATCATAGACATCAATGTAAAACGCGTTATTATATTTTCCTTTATCGATGATCCATTCATGTCATGTAATACCCCGGGCCTCATGCGTACCTGGAGTTATTCAAAAAGAAGGCTCGATTCTTGACGCCATCTGTTCTGCTTATAATCATGCAGCATGGATAAAATAATTCATGAAATAAAATCAATGAAGTTGATTATGTTCGAACTTCTTTAAGTTTAGTTAAATTTAGCTTTTTGTGAAAATGAACGGCTACTAAATAACTCAGCAGAACAGCTACAACGCTGTGAAAGCTACAAGTTTGGAACGCATGGAATTTTTAGCATAAAGTTTTCTATTTGTAAGAGAAAATCGCATTGCGGCACAGGTTTATATTTTGAACATTAGCTGCTAGCAGTGCGTGCTGCCACGAAAGAAAAATGCCGAAGGAAATTACATTTTTCTCAAGAATATTTTACGTTTTTGTTAGTAGAGAACCTTGTAATAATAATGGATTAATTATTTACATCCCGATACCCATCTTCTTTAGGTTTACGCGACACAGGTCTATCCTGACTCTTTTATCCCATCCTGAATTACCTTTCAAGTGTCAACTCAATATACCAAATCCATACAAGACATTTCCTACCCCTTCATATTTCATAATGTCCGTTTTCTCATATCTTATTGTTGTGATTACCACTGAGTTCCTTGATTTGTCTCCTATATAGACGTGTATATCATGCATCAATGATGCAATTCGTTGTATAATAAATGATAGGACTTGACCGTCATTGTAATTTCGTACCGTAATTTCTCGTTATCGGCAAAATTACTTCGGAGTTGTTGTCTAACGGTTTACGAGCGTAAGGATTTTTCCTCCAACGAAAATAAATACAATTTTATGCATTTGAAATTTATCTAGATATCACGGGGAATCGCGGTTAAAATTGTGGTAGTTATGTCAGGGAAACACTACTGATGAGAAGCGAGGGGAGATGATTTAATGATTGTCCAATTGTTCACAGCTGTGCTCTGCTGGAAAACATTAAGGGCCGTTTTCCTATAGGCATTAAAAAAATCAACCGATTCAGACGTGATATGGGGTAAGTTTAGCATATTGAGATGAAAGGTAGTTTCACTTTCCACAATAATTTAACGATGATTAACGTCTGTGAGTATAGTTTTAAGAATGATATATAAAACTGTTTGTCAACGTTTCGAGATATTTTTATAACTTCTTATGCGTTGTTAATGATAACGGTTAAATTAAATTGATACATGAAGATGTTTGGAAAGGAAATTGCTTAGCTTTTCTACAAAACACACACTTTATTGCCGACTAGTTTCGGTTACACTGTACCATTATCAAGACTAGACTAGTCTTGATAATGGTACAGTGTAACCGAAACTAGTCGGCAATAAAGTGTGTGTTTTGTAGAAAAGCTAAGCAATTTCCTTTCCAAACATTAAATATGGAATTCTACAAAGTGAAGGCCTCAACAATTGAATTCAAATGATACATGAAGGCCTGAAGGATTATTACTTTTTTGAACAATAATAAATTATAAAAAATATATACATATAGAAATAATTCAACTGTTCAATAATTCAAATTAAAAATGAGAGTCGATTGTTTATGGCTTTACCTTGTGAAAATCCATTCTGAACAATAAAAAGTTATGGTACCTTTTCACACGAATTATCCAAAAGGAGGCATACAGTTTTCCTTTTGGATTGTTTAAAAATGAGAGATTATAGAAAAAATCATATGGTACGAAATGATGGCTCTGCTAGCCGTAACTGTGGAAAGCATTAAAATTATGGCGGAAAGGTGAATCTACCTTTTCTTTCAATACTGAATAAGAACGTTGCGATATCATTTCCTATGCCTCCATCTCCATTACACTCTGCACGATGCTTCCCCGCTCTGTCTCCACTTTTCCTTTCTCCCCGAATAACCTTTCGTCTGTCAATCACCAAATCCGCACTCGACGCCTCCCCGCCCTCATATTCCCTTCATTTCTGCTTCCTCATGCGTTCCCGGTGTGGTTCCGACAAGGCTCCGTGCTCGACCTCCTTCCCTTCCTCACCTTCGCAGCCGTTGATGCATGCGACCTGTCACCCACTTTCCTTTCTCGGTTCCCGCCTACGACCGGTTGCTCGCTTGATTTGAACGTCATCCGGCCTCCCTTCTTCTCTCCCGCACCACCGCGTCGAGGCACCTGTCCCTTTTTTTTACACACATAGAGTTCAAAGAACTCATCCCCACGCCTCCGATGCTGTATGCCTCCTTTTGGATAATTCTGGAGGCTTTAACGTGTCTTCGTTTTGCTGTTGGAGTAACAGCCACTGGTTTTTAATAATCTTCAGTAGGTATTTTAAGTCTTAAATGGCATCGTCTGGCACATATGGTACTTTTTTACTGAATATAATAATCGTACTAATTCAAAGATAATTCGTGTGTAAATAATTTTGAAATATAACTAATTTTATTTAAAAAAGCTAGCATTTGTGATAGATTTTAATGACTGTATTTTACTGAGCATGCAAAAAATATGCACCTATGGTTGTCCCTAGGCTGAATATTATTTATTATATCAAGTGCCATGGATCCATAAGCTTACATATCTCATCACAGTTTTATGATTGGACTATGATGAATTATTTTCCAGCATGCTGCCACACGTTTTAAATATTTCTAGTAGCATCGTTAGCAACCTTTTTTAACCAGCAATACTTATTTTTTGCCGCAAATTGTTTCTGAAGAGCCTTGAGCCATTTCCGTCAAGTAATGGTAATCACTCACTTTGTTAGCTAGTGTGAACAAAATGAAAGCAAAATTCAAGCGCTGTTATTTGGTTCGGAGCAGATAATGGCAGAAGCGTTTGAAAAACATATTATAATTTTTCTACTCACTCTATATGGTTGGACTTGAAGAAATTTTAAGCCAATCTGAAGCTTTGTGTTTTCAAAATTAAGTGCCTGTGTTCCCTGGTTTTAATTCGCTACTGTGATCAGAAAACTAATAATCGTCACTTCAGCACAACGACATCTCTGTAATGTAAGGTGCTCTGGGGAACTGGGACCATGGGGAAACAGGGGCCTGGGTCGATAGAAGGGAATTTATGGGAATTTAAATTTGTCAGGTTGGCACGCGTACTTCTCCTTCTTTTGTTCCTTGAACAACACGCCTTACCTCATTTGGAGTCATTTAGTTAGTTTGGGCTGCTGTGGAATTTCATTGTGGAGATTTTTCAAAGCAATGACCTATCTCATTGAGATTAAATGGTTTTCATTGTTATGTGGTGAGTTATTTCAACCTATTAACTACTTTAGTATAAACATGAAGGTTGATTGTGTTCACGTATGTGGTTGTTATAACTCTTAAAATTTCTGTAGTTTTAGTAGTGGAGGTGTTCCAGTTACCCTAAAAGTTTTTAATAAATGGGGTAACGGGGCCATGACGGACCCAGTTAATTTGAATAAGAATTGCACGAAGATATGTATTAAGTAACTTTACCTAGCTATGAAGTAGCTTAGAATTCCTTTATCATGCTTTAACCTTTTTGCTCAACTGCAGATAATGGTGCGAAAGTATTAGGAAAACTCAGAGGGGTGCTGGACTAACCTACTCAATTGAAGATCTTGAAAAACTGTAAATGATGTAAAAAACGGTAACGAAACTGCTCGTGGAGCAGCATTATTTTATTCCATTGCTAGTAGTACGGTAAAACATCATGTTTCTGAAACTCGGGGGAAAGGTCTTATATCTCAAAGCCCAAGTAAGGGAGGGGTGTGTGTGACTTCTTATTTCTCTGCTGCTGAGCAGGAGGAATTTGCCATTGCAATAAAAGTTATGGAAAAAAATGGCTCTCACCTTACGGTCGAAAAGGTATTAGATATTATACAGTGTTAGATTGCTCTTAACAAACTCTATACCAGATTCAAAAATTAACGACCTGCCCCAGACAAATTTTTTTTCGTGCCGAAAAAGAAAAAGTCTATCCATTATAATTTTCCCAAATCATTCAATAATCCCGTTGTGACCAAACTAATCCTGGAGTAATTCATGACTTTTTCTTAAATTTAACGGATCTTGTTCAGAAACTTCATTTGAAAGGGAAGCCAGGCCAAATATTCAACTGTGATGAGACTTCCTTTTGTCATTATTCATTCAAAACCTAATGGCGCTATTAATCAGATTATTCAACGCAAATAATCACCTCTGGTAGAGAAAACAGGCAACATTGCTTTGTGTTTCCGCTAATTTTAAGATGCTTCCTCTATTATGTATTTTGAAAGGAAAAGCCGTGAAGCGTCCGTTACCGTCCTAATACAACGGCCTCAACTTTCATAATAATTAAAAAAAAACTGCGTCAACCAATATTTTATTAATTGATCATTTAAATTACTTTGATAGATCCAGTTACCCAAAATAATTATGGCAGTGCTGGCGTTATCAATTGGGTGATCCAGTTACCCCGAAGTCGAAGGTAGCTGGAGCCAACTGAGACGTGAAAATAATATTACTATAAAATATAGTCGACTGGTAGAAATTACATTAAAGTCACATGATGTGCTAATCCGATTGTTGATAAATCATTGTGTTTTTTTCTCAGCCATTCACTAGGATTATCTGTACAAAAAAATATTTGAAAACGATATTGTGATTTCACATGGAAAAACTATGCCCCAGTTACTCCGGAGCACCTTATATCTTTGTCTTGATGTGGACCATGCATAATTAGCATATGAGCATAAAACTTGAATTTTGGGGCAGCATGGCTTTTGCACATGATATTCCTTTCACTATTTTAAAGTCATATTAAAGAAAGATGCAAACTGTTAGCGTTGAAATATTCTCGTGTTTCGTATCATCATTTATTCATTCTATAGTTTTTCCTTCTTTTGTGAAAGTCTCATTTTGTTCGAAGTTATTCATAGCTGCTCGAATTTTTTAACTTCTCACTCGAGTGTAGCATCTTGCCTGTTAAATGCCAAGGCATTCTGCTTTTCCTTGGAAAACTCTAGCGCTGTTTGTACCTCCCACTTGTCTTCCAAGTCATCGTTGCGCGTTCATCATTTCCACCCCTCCAATGGCAAGCAGGTGTGGCTAAGTGGTCTCATTCCGCGAGCGTCGCCGAGGACTAAAACCCAATCAGCGAAATGAAACTGACGTCACAAGAGCGTTCGTCTCGGCGTTTTCCACCTCCATGTTCTTCCACTAGAATCCAGAAGTCAGCGAATACGTCTCCTCATCCGTCACATATAAACTGCTGGCAACATCTACTTGTCTCTTCTTGCCTTGAAATCCGTGGGGATTAATTAATTAGTTGGGTTGTTTACAATTTATTGTTAACTTGTTTTAAATGCTTTAGTGATAAATCACCATTCCTACTATCGTACATCATATTGTAGTAATTTGAACTCTTTTTATAGAGGTGCGGGCATGTGTTATTGCAAATTGAAAGTAATTTATAACTTTGTGAACATTTCTCTCATCAAGATAGTGTAAATTAAATTAGAACGCTATGCATGATAGAAATTTTCATGCTAATGCTTGTTATTTTTGCAACTAGACCAACTAGAAATTCTAAGCTATTTCTCTGTTGAATTAGAACATTAAATTAGAATAATATGACCTCTAATTGTGTTTCAAACATATTATGAGGTGTAATGAGCCCTGATAATAAGTATCTGATCTGCAGAAGAAGGAAATAAAATTTAAAAATTTTGTTTAAGGATCATTTTGATCCACGGCTATTCTTCAAGTTACATATTTCTTTCAAAACATCGGTTCAGCAAATTAAGGAAGTTGTTATTTATATTAGTAATTAATTAATTCACGAGTTGTTCAGAGACATGGGGCGTTAAATGATTGGTAAAATTTAACTTTGAACATGACGCATGAGTCATAACAACTCCTTGATTATGTTGTTAACTGATAGAATACGTAAATAATAATTTAACCTTTAAAAATGATTTACCTTATCTCGTTCATTTGAGTTTATCAGAAATCAAACAAAAGACATTCATCTGACGAAAACACAACTTTAATCTGTAAAGGTGAACTATATTAACGACCCCGTTTCCGCCTTCAAAATCGCAGCAGACAACTGCATTGTGAGAAATCTTAATCTCTCAAAGGAAACTCGCCGTGCATTCCTACCGTGGGGCCAGGCAGTGCACAGTTCACTCAAGAGAGGCCCTTACGGTATTCAGACTTAATTTTCCAGCTGTTTGACTACGTTATCATACGATTAGGAACGCTAGGCCAAGTTTCCTTTTCACGTGGCCAATAAATTATGCCAATATCCAACTGCCGTCGCCCTGCGGGAGGCTTGCACGAATTGCTTCTTATGTTTGATAAAAAGGGAAGCTTCTGCTATTTCTACTCGTTGAGGAATAACGAAAGAGGACTACATTCTTGTCTTTCAAAGTCCGTTTGCTGTTTTAATTGACTAGTGATGACATAGATGAGACAAGATTGCGGGTATTAGAATATCGTTTACTATTTAGATTATATAGAGCTGGATCTCTCCTCCATATTTGCATCAAAATAGTTTTGCACTAACCGGCATAAATTTTTAAATATTAAGCATATGTTTATGAAGTAACATGACTAAATCATTCAAATAAAATAGAGCATAAATAGTTTTATACTCTTAATTGTCATCATATGAGAAAGCCTTTCCAAAACATTTAAAAAACATATCTCTAGAGAAAGGTTTAAAAATTCAAAGCTGAAATAAATATATTATTTATTTGAAGCCTTGTTGTACATTTTTCCGTCTTTGCTTCAAGTCAACGAAATTTATTTTCGCTTTTTTATGTATGCAGCGTCTATTTTTAAAGGCCTTGTTCAACTATTAAAGAAAACCTACGCATCGAGCATTCTCGTCAATCGCCTTTCAAATCAATCGATCTACCACAAATATTGAACACTTATAAGTCGTGTTATTTCTCGATCTCTGGGTCATTTTACCGTCATATCCTCTTCGTTCTCCGTATTGTGGTATTTTATCAATTCAATCATTCTATCCGTCACGTAATAGGAATCGAACATTCGTACTTTTGGTAATGGATAGGTTATTTCCGGGACGTCCGTCAGAAGCGACCGTTCAGAGCGCCATTAAAATTGCTCAAGTCAAACGGAAAGTGTGTCAATATCTCGGCTCAATAACATGAGGGGTTTAGGACTTCCTTGGAAACATCCATTTGTTCAACAAGTGTCACTTTTAATGGCCTATAAATTTCGATCACATTATTCCTCAAAACCACACATCCGCTGCCGTTGTTGTTGGGGATGAGGCCTAGGAAATGGGTCCTTGGCGCAGTCATCGCTGGAAAACAACGCCCGTGGTCCAGCAATTTGTGGACAGCGTCGCGCTCGGAGTTGGCCTGACCCCATAAAACTGTGCCGAGCTATAAGTCCGTCCTTCCCGTGGATATCAAATAAAAAAAAATGTGAAGAAATAAAAGGAATCCTGGGAACTCTAGGAAGAATTGAGCTATTAAAAAATGATAGGGATATAAATTTCTCGCAAATCGTTCTGAAGTGGCATTGAGAGGTGGTGGTCGTATTTCAGATGCGGTGTATGCTGCGGCCATGATCATATCCGGGTGTATCGATAAAAGTAGGCTGTAAAGATTCGCTCGCGACCGGGAACACTTCACTGCATCAATCGGATAGTTGTATCGCACTCGTAACTTTCCGCAGTTAGCGGCCTGACGTTTTCATTTCAGAAGCATCAAAGAAGTAGTAACTTCTCCGCCGAAAAAGTTTTATTGCGGAATGGCAATGGAGAAATAAGGTTGTGATGAACGTTTGAAGCCTCTAAATATATCTCACCCATCTTGTGAGGTGATTGGGTACTTGCCATTCGAATTCGATGGCTTACCGTAATGTCACCGTCATATTTTCGGTCCGTGACGTGATCTTCGATGCTACTTGCCTATTATCCTCCGTCACAGTTTTGCCTTCACCACCACGCGTAACTGTAACAGAATGGTCACTGCTTCTGAAACGTTTTCAAAAGATTTGGAATATCACTGCGGGTAAGTCACTCGGATGTCTTTCATAGTGACGAGACTAGACAACGCCGTAAGATACATTTATTCATCGTTTTTCACATCTATTTTAGTAAATTAACTTTCTATTTAACATAATAAATGGAGAAATATTCAGTCCACCTACCTTTTGACAACCAACATTATTTCATTACTTTGTGTCTTTCCATTTGTCTTGTCAGTTCTTGACGATAAATACGGGAGATATTTAGCGGAACGAATGGGTATATGAATCCGTTTTCCCCAAAATAATACAGGACTTTTATAAATGCTCTTTGGCACCTAGTAGTCGATGTCTCGTCCTCGGACTTTTATTTCTTAACATTTTCTGTGAATGGCTGATATCCTATCAGCCGTTCGCAAGCGTCTACTGAGGTGGACAATGGGGCAACATCAGATGATGTCCTAGATTGTCAGAGAAAGTGTGAAATAGTTTTTTTGTTAAGGCCAGAGATCAACAGCGTTTGTGCTAAGTTGATAGCCTTTCATGTGTTTATGTAAACGCACAATCATTGAATCACTGCAGATGTAGTTTAAATTAAATTCTCACATATCTTAATACATGTTCATCTCCCAGGAATGGTACTCTTCCCATAAAAATACATTGAGCATTTTAAAATATTTATTCATCAAATCCATGCATTGGAAAACTTACTTGGTGAACGATTGAACTTTATAATTATTCAGAAAGGGTAAATAGGCATGTATAATTCTTTTTTATAAAATCACATCACCATTAATGGCTATTATATTTTTATCTATGTACACTTTCATACACGTACGTACTTACTCTAAACGGAAAGACATCAAATAGTTGTTTGGAGTCATTGAAATATCCATGGTGTGAGAGAAATTTGAAATACTTCCACACAAATTGAATACCTATTTAAACAAATGAATGAATTTGGATGTTGAATGTGCCACGACTTGCCACCTTTTTTGTCTCACCCTTCCTTTAAGGGCGATAAAACTTCGAAAATTAGCAATTTGGCATTGTTCGCATAGTCCTCTATTAATGGGGAAACAACCAATGGGGTAGGTCTCCCGTTAACTGGGGCGGAATGCTCCTGTTTATCGCTTTCTCGTGCAGCGCTGGGAATGCACACAACCGCTCCTTGATTGGCTCCTTTCTCCTTTTTCCTTTACGCGGATATTTCTCTTGAGGGGAGGGCGGTGACAATTAAGGAGCGAAACAACACAGGACGCTTGATAAGAGCAGCTACGTCCACCAACCGCCTCCTCAAGATATCCAAAGGAAAAATAGATGAAGAAAAACAAAACTCACTCGCTTCGCTGCCTTTCCTAATTATTATTCCTCGTCGGAGAGTGTTCCTACAGGCTAATGATCAAGTGAGCGGCAGAGAAGAGGAGGACGTTGGAGGATAACGCGCTAATTTCTTAGCGAAGTTTGTCGGTACTTATGCTAACTGTTCTTGGGAGGACAAACAGGATTTTATGCCTTCGAATTACGCCCCAGGAATTGCGGAGTTCTATGGTAGTTGTTTCCTTGCCAGCGCTAAATGCGTTAGTCCGTAGCGCTCAAATAACGAATGCTGAACCCGACCTCACTCGAGTTCATGCCTTTGCAAGTGAGCCCGTAATTTTCCCACTTGTGATTTGATTGACTCGTGCTAATTACGCTGTAATATTATTTCCGTTGCATGAAGCATGTTTTTAACCCTATGAAATTTTCATTTGTGAAAAGATGTTTTGTTTCCAGCTCTACCCAATAAGAAGGTTGGTGTCGCTACCTAGATCTGTGATCAAATATTTTACGCTACTCTCTAGAATTTCGTGGCGGAAAAGGTGTTATGTTCCCAAATTCACGCAAATGATAAGGCCTGTTTCTTTGAATGGAACGTGTCTGTAGTAAGAATGTTAGGAAAAATTTATCGAGGCATTGTGCGAAGATTTAAAGTAAATTTGTAAAAGAAGAGACATCGCCTGAAGACTTAGTAGAAATCGTAGGTAGTCTATACAAAATATCAGGAAAAACTACACCCTGATCAATTATATTAATTGGACTGTTACCTTACTACACTTTTACCATCTTGTCCATTGTCCTCACGCACGCTTAAAACTGCCCAACTTCCCTCTCTGGCTCTTCAAAATTTCCAATTGGCAATCTATTATGCGTCCTCGATAGTATCCAGTACACTGGCCAATATTTCTTCCACTTCCTGTCTGTGGCTTGTGTCATAGCCAAATCCTTTATGCTTAAATTTCGTTCTTTAAAAAAATACAAATATATCTTGTAACGAATCACTTAATCCCAATCATGGGCATTGTTGAAATAGATATTCAGGGGGGTAAATGCTTATAAGTAGCTCTCAATACTTCAGTGCATTTCTGTGTGGAAAGAACCTCGCCAACAAATAATTCCTTCACGTACGGCTGCTATTTTTCATATTTCACTGTGAACAGGGTTGCTTTCGAGGTATTTGTGGCTTTCATACATGAAATTGCTTGATTTCTTATGTTTTCTTCTCTCCTTATTTTTTTCTTGAAATGTCATTGCTGCAATTACTAATTGTTATAATTATTTCCATTTTTTTGTTTCAAATTCTAGTGATAAGTACTATTGATGTTCTTTAATTTCCAAATTGTAATTTTTTACGTAAACTATAGTTGTAATAAATTCAAATTTTTTTTAAATGCTGAGCTTCATTGAAACCGATGCTCAGAAAGCGTTGGCATTGCTATTTTTTACAAATAATTTTACGCATTTTGGTGTAATTTCAAATTTATCTTCTTCAGAGATTTTAGATATTGCAATCATTGATTACTTCGATCACTATGGTGATTTCGAGTTCATGGCATTTTTATTGGAATATATTGGATGTCTTTACTTGTGAGCAGAAGATGTATGTATTCTATTTGATAAGCGAGGTGCTTCAATTGATGAAATAAAGCTTCAGAAAAAGTTTGGAGTCATAAGTTTGGACTCAACCCTTTATACTCCTGTGTGGAACTAATAATATTGATATTGCGTTTGTGAATTTATCATTCCCTTTAATTGATGAGTATCCCCTTTCAAAGCATTGAAATTGTTCTTGAAATTGTATTGCTGCAGTTATAAATTATTGTTCTTATACTAAAGATTTTTCACAACTCTAGGCATCATTGTTATCGGCATTCAGCAAATTTAAGCATTGCCATTTTTTACCTAAATAGTTTCTCATTTTGTGGTTATGCGAGCTGTGCTTTTAATTTACGTTCACTTAGATTTATCAATAGTTGTGTCCAATCGCTAATATCACAGCTAATTATAATCTTCGCTTATATAGTGCAATCGCTATTTTCACTTATTCTGAGGATTTTTTAGATATTTTACCTTTGAAAAGATAGTGTTCAACGTATCATGCTTCACTTTAGAACGAACTATTCAATAAAATGTCATATACAATGCTCTCCTCGTAGAATGATATGCATTACCCTCCATATATTGGTGATGAAATATATTTTCTGGCAAAGTTTGAGTTCATAAGCCTCTGTCTTCTTGCGCACTTAATGTTTCAAACTTTCAATGCCGTCCTGTGCGGAAATAACCTTCTTAATAAAGAATTTCTTCGCGTATTCATCTCTTTCTCTCGCTATGTGGACAGATTCATTTGCGAGGCGTTTGTGCATTTCATATATATCTTGCATCTCAGCAATGACTGCCTTCGTAGGCGGACATCAAGGGGTTTCTCTTCAAATTATGTGCCACCTTGCACCCTCATTGCCGTCATTCAGAAGAGATATTCCGATTCATCTCTTGCGCATTTCCAAGGCAACTTCAAGCCAAACTTCCTCTTGCCTGGAGTGTATGAGGTTGTGTGTTTGTAAAAGCATTTCTTATTTTTTTGTAGCACCAGGAAATTTCCTCCGCATTCTTTTCCCTTCCGTTTCTTGCATGCATGTACCTCCAACACCTCTTTCAAACACCTCACTTTGATTTTATGACCTCAACCGTTCGTTTGAGGGACTTTTCTTTTTATTCATGATGTTTTGTGTTGATTCTTGTTTATATATTTGATATTTGAGCACAAAATGGAGGCTTTTACTTTATATCACAAGTCGTTTTCCCCCGACCCGAATGAGCGTCAAGTTTGGGAGGAAATTGCTCTTATATCTTCCTCATGTCTCGCACTTTCCTCTGTTGTACATTTACTTGAACACTGTACTAAAATGTATGCACCTGTGTGTGTTGTTATTTTTATGATATTAGTCTTAATTGTGCTAAATAAATCAAGTCTCTTAATAATGATCAAGTTTTGTAAAGCATTTGAACAGTTTCAGTAACCTCAGTTAATTTATAAAAACCCAAAGCCAAAACCAAAGTATAGATGTTACGAGTTACAAGATGTTACGTGGTAGTCCAAGTAATTTCAGAGAACACTGTTTTGTCGTGCGTGTCGGTTACATTTATTTCGCATTAACGTTTAATCTCCTAATGATAAACCTGATTTCGCATTTCTTGATTTTTGAATCCTTCGCATTCTGAAATTACGCCTCATGCCCATGCATTCTAGATTGTTTCGGACGATTCAGCTATCTTGAACGTCCCAATAAGTTATTCCGCACTCCTGCCTTTTTTCATACTATTTAGGATGGACTAAATGTGCAGTTGAAAAGAGAATGTACAATCTCAGAGTAACTTATAGTAACGTATCATGAACATTTATTCAACTTGTGTATAATTAATCATGATTTGCTGCACCGAGGTTTATTCTAATAAAGATGATATAATGAGAAAATATTCCTTCAAAATTCCATTGGAAATTGTTTATCATTTATCTGGGTAATAGCATTAAGATGGTGACGCAAAAATACGTAAAAATGATTTTTTAACGTTTATATTTAGTATTAATTTCATTCACGTAAGTAAATTATTATAAAAATGTTCTTGGTGCCAAGGTTAAATCACCTTTTTCTTTTTTATAGGTGAGTGCACTCCAGTTCTGATTGATAACGGCTATTTTTCACATCATTGGTGAGTTAGAAAATTTAAAATAAATTTTATTTTTAATTGCTATAGAAGTTTTATAGAAGTATATTTTTCTCAGATTACCTTCTTGTTTCAGCGATGTAATAAAGAAATATTATTATAGAAATCATTATATATCACGATGCCATTATGTGTAGTATATCGTACATTACTGTCATCTTGACGGCTAGCAGTGAATTAAAGTAAAGTAAATGGTATCTCCGGCCTCGGTGGCTGCAGGGTAAAGTCCTCGCCTGCCAAACAGGAGATCGCGGGTTCGAGTCCCGTCTGAGTAAGTTTCCTTTACTCAGGGTATGGTTGTTTGTGTACGTTTCATTGTTGAATTTGTTGAATACCCCGATTAAAAATGGCCTATGAGAGCTGTATTCGGAGGTTTGGGAATAAAATAAAAAAATAAAGTGAAAGAAAGTTAAGCATAGACCTATCGTTATATTTATTTACCGTCACGTGTACGTCTGTTACAA
Source organism: Ischnura elegans (assembly GCF_921293095.1). Classification (NCBI taxonomy): domain Eukaryota; kingdom Metazoa; phylum Arthropoda; class Insecta; order Odonata; family Coenagrionidae; genus Ischnura; species Ischnura elegans. Next base: position 61,893,459 of record NC_060255.1, on the reverse strand, counting down.
TTTTTCGTCATAGTTCAATTCATCTCATTTTCGGCAGCACCTTTAATATACCAAAATTTCAATATCACGCATTAAATTGTTGAACAAGCTACATTAATAATATTACCTTACCTGAGAAAATATTACCCCTGAGTATTATATGAACTGGATAAAAACGTATGGCTATATATAGGGAAATAAATAGAACAAGTGTTCTATTGCAAACAGCACAATGGCTAAAATACAGATTGTTCTTGTCTACCAAGAATGCTAAAACGGTGTGAAAGATGTAATGCGAGATGAAATTGGTTTGGAGCAGCTGAGTGAGAACACTGGTGAGATTTTGGATTGGCTATCCCTCGCGTGCACGATGCCAATGAGGCAGAAAACCTCCTCCCATATCCTCGAGACTGATTCTCATGCTGTATCCTCGCCTCGTAATCAATACCACCTATCTTCTCAAATTCCAGGACTGGTCTTAATATGGGCTCATCGAATCAATAATGGTGACCTCACCAAGCGTTGAAGTGGCTATTTTCTTGGTCCAATTTCCGTCTGCATTGCTGGTCCTGCATGGATCACCTCGATCTCAGGGTCTTTATTTTCTATTCTGTAATTCTACTGCCGAAAGGAGATGCAACTCTAAAAGCACTAAAACGTCGATTTTCATAGTAGTGAAAACGAAAATCTTCAGGTAGCAACAAGCTAAAATCCCTATACTTGTTTCAATGTCTATTTTCTAACTGTATAATAACAAAGAAGTATAAATGCAGTTATTTTCGTCTCCATATTGTATATTTTAGACATAATGGGATATACAAGAATTCGGCAGTATTCCGCAAAAATTTTATTTACTCTTCACGTATCCACCAAGCTTAACCGTTTGAAATGGATTTAAAGCCTTTATGTGAGCATAATAATTGCTGAAGTTCAGTTTTTGTAGTAAAATTGTGTGCGATATTAGCTGAAACCATAAATATAGTTTTCAGGCCATAAGGTGTGGAAGCGATGGACGTCCTCACTTGATAAAATGTGGGAAACTTCAGCAATAAACTGTTTTAAACGACCAGTTTCATATTTTACACCATCTTCAGGTACAATGCTATTTATTCACATATTACTTACGGTAGGCGGAAAGCTGGTAGGTGATGGGTGCAAATGTCATGCACATAATAACTCCCACCGCATTGTACCAGATATCATACTAAACATTCGTGAGATAATGATTGCGATTTTGATTGGCAGGTGGAAGGGAAAGATTAGTTCCGGAAAGAATCATTTACTCGTTCGGAGAGAACCGTTTATTGAGGGAAGTAGTCACTCATCAGAGTGTGAACAGCAACAAACCATGTGAGGCCGATACGCAAAGCTGGGCATAGCGGAGTAACGGTGATTTGCTCGCCATAAGGGGTTGACGTCACCAACTTCCCTTCGATAAGGTAGTGTTTACTTTTTATCACTAATAGGTCCAGAAGTGGGTTACAGATTGAGAAACGGAGAAATGCTGCTATTTTTTTATTTTTTAAGCAATATCACAATCAACAGTCATAATAATTTGGTGAAATATCTCATTTTGGGTACAGCTGCCCCTTATGATTAGCGAATACCTTTCCCTTGCAGGAATTATCTCCATTTCAGTATTTATCAGCTTCATGAAGGTATTGCATTATTTTCTGCTCTCTTGCGAAGTATTATAAGCGTTTCCGACGCCCTCCCGGTATTTTATAGGGAGAAATGAGTTTCATCATTTCCTTCATTTAAGCACCTTCCCAACGAACGCTTTAAGATTCCCAGCTGAGTGAATGGCTCTCAAAAGATTTCTCAATTTCTTTTCTCCGCACGCTTGACCTAAATTAACAATGATTCGTCGGCATTTATACATCGCTCAATGAATCTGCATCTACTCGCTTTGCTACAGATATGGCACAGCATTGGATCTGTGATTGTTTCATCTGTTAACCTTGTGCTGCATGTTTGCATTCCGTTAATTGAGATCAAGTGCTGCTTCTTATCCATGGGATCTGTAATTAACCCAGTGAAGATGAGATGAGATTGCTTACACTGGGCCATTGATATTTACTTTTAAGATGACGTCAATGTAAATTCTTGCATATGCATTATTTCATATCAAGAATATAATTAGTTGGTGATCACATTTCTTACCTCTTTGAATGCAGAGTAGTTTCAATTAAACAGAGAATTATTGAATTAAATTCCTCTAATAGTACCAGCAAAACTGTTGACAAAATCTGTATCTTTGCATAAATAGTTGTTACTTGTTAATAAATAATTGGAATTAATGGATAGGTCTAATTAAATATACAGAAATACCTCAGGCAAGGTTGTAATAAAATATTAGGGTGACACCATTGCTAATTTTTTGTGTGGATATCCATCTTATTTATATTTTTACTTTGACTCCGTGATGCGTTTACATACTTCATTTTAAAAATTAATTCTCTTAAAACGTATAAAGTAAAAAAGTGGTAAAATATAATTGCTTTGAAGTTAACTTTTTATACATTAGCACGTGAGGAGAGATTATTTCTTGCTATACTGAGAAAGTCAAGAAAATGATTTGATCAAGGTATTTTTCCGTGAAAAATTGCTTGTCTCGAACGAGAATGGAATCCGAATCTTTCATAACAATATTTTTTCCACGGCTGAGGTCTGGCGCTCTGAGACAATAGTAGCTAATTATATTACGCTACACTGAACACTCATGGTACATTGTCCCGTATACATCATGTGAGCAAAGTAATTCCTGCTAGTTCAAGCGTTTTGTATGCTACCCTGTCTTATTTCATGGCCTTTTTCCCAAATTTTCAGAGATGCTATCATCCAACCCCATTGTTTCATCATATTGTGAGATGCGGCGTTGGCATAGATAACTAACTATGACATACTTAAACGAGGAGAATGCATTTTATTCTTCGTAGGTTCAAATTACTTCTGCCGGTGAACTGTGGTTTGCTACGGCCTTTTCCAAACATTCATTACCTATGCTAGTGAACAATATCCTTTCTTTGATCATCATATTCATCGTCTAGTAATTTTTATAGGCTGGTATCACACAGCTCTTCAATCTCGGATGTGCTATCTGCTTTACTTCTCAGAATTAGACACTCCTACTTCTCTGTATTCATTGAATCACGCTAGCCTTTCGGCTTCAGTTTTTTTTTATATTTAAAATATTATTATTATCAGATAGCAATGTATGTGGTACCGTATTATTTGTTTTTCTTCTATTTTTCCTCTCTAGAACGATTTTGAATCAGTGAGCATAGTTTAATTTCCGGATCTCATTGCCTAGGTAAAGGGTCTAGCAGGTTAAGATGGAAAAAATTGCCTCCAGATATTCTGAAGAAAAATAAATATACACTTAAAATGCATCAAAAATTATGTATTCACCCAATATTCAGGCCTTAAAAGTGAGGTTAACAAAAAAAATAGAACCACGATTATTATTTTTTTTGCCCATATTTCATTTTTATTTTTGTACATTTTTTTGCGCTTCTAAAATGTAAATGCTATTACTTTCTACCATTATGATTTTTTCTTCGAATTATTTTGCCGGAAAACTAAAATTTTCGTAATTTTGAAAATTATATTACAAATTTTAAGAAACAAAAGACGCGCCGAAAAATAGTTATTCCTGCATCAAAGTGTAATCCTATTTCTTTCAGGTTCTTATAATTGGTGGAACACGGTCAAAAACTGCTTTGTGCCATTTCTTTTGCATCCAAGTATTCCATGAGGATATTTTATTTGATCGTTGAGAGTAAAGATTATTGATCAGATTGAAATATTTTTTATTCAGAGAACATATCATCACAAACAATGCACTTCGCTCTAAGAATAATCTTAATTGATGTTTATAACCAAACTTAATTTCTTCATGCTTTGAGAAATTCAGCGTCTGCTGAAAAAGCTATTTTTCCTATCACCCGGCTCTAATAAACCACAAAGTTATCGCCAGCGTTTTAGCCAATTTCCCAATTACTACGAGAATATAACAAAAAATTCGGGGGAGAGTTTTCGACGAAGCGTTTACACTTCATCATTGTTGATGCCGACTATAAGCTTTCTCTGATGCGTAATTTCCCAATATGTGAATGTGAATTAATACAGATAAGAGCAGTGTCAATCTTTTTGGGGGTCAATATCCAAAAATTTCAAAATTGCTGAGGCCTGAAAATTTAGAGGAATACATAATTTTTGAATCTCTTCAGATTTATATTTTTTTATTTATAAAAATATCTGAGGGGCATTTTTCACCATCGTAACCTGATAGAACCTTTAAAATGCTGTTGCTTAATGAAACTACTTTCGGTTCAAACAAAAAAAATTTCAAGTGCCGAGTGTCACAGGTATAGTGTTGTATAGAGAATTTTCTCTTACTTTAAGTGCAATGCAAACGTTTGTGTTTTGTTTATTTATTTTTGTTATTCCGTTTTATCTTTTTTTTATTAACGTATTGTTGAAGTTATTGATTTATATCTTCCTTTAAGAAGGACGTTCTCCATCTTGTTTTTAATTAAGTATTATTAAAATTGATCAACTTGAATATCCTGCCGTCATAATAAACCTAAGAAAATCACCATATAGGAACTGTCGTTCCACGTCTTGAATGTATGTAGCTAATAAGCCTCTCTGTTAGTCCGGGGTGAGCTGTAGGCTCAACTATCCACACTCCGTTAAGCATTGAAGGGCTGATAGTGAGTGCAAAGGTAATGTTTTTTTTTGGATTACTACAAATATTTCCACACTTTCACACTTCCATTTACCCTTTCCCATCTCATTTTTTGGCCAAGCTCCCAATCCCACTAATATGATGCTTACCAAGGTCATGAGTGATACATATTTTGAGCGCAATGAGACGCCTTCGTATACACATAGCAGGTGTTCCGCTTTTACTTAAAACTCGTGCCAAAACTCGTCCAGTTAATTTTCGCTCTCCTCACTGAGCACGACTGCTCTGGGCGTCCGGAGTTTATTGGTGGCTTAGGCCTGGATAAGTGCGGCCTTGAAAGGGAAAGCTTCTGCCTCCTCCTTTTCCCCCGGCGCGCGGAAACTTATTTTCTTTCCTTTTTTTTCGTATCCCACTTGGGTCTTCCTCGGCTTAGGCCTCTCGAAAGTGGAGCTACCGTTGGTGCATCTTCAATCAGGCCACGCGTCCCCGACGCAAATTGTGGCCTTCGAAGGAATCGCTTCACTTTCCGTGCTTGCCCTCAGAAAAAATGTTCTCTGGGGGATTCAGCTGAACTTAATCGTCCCTCTAGCAACAGTCGTATTTTCGCAAAATCCTCCCATCCAGCCATATTTCGTTGCTTTTATTTCTCTTTCATATATCTCATCTCTTTTGGCCTTTTCATTCATTTTTTCCACATTTCATGAAGCAACACGATTCGTATCAGCAAACAGCAATGTTCACGATAGTTATGTAGCTGTGTTTCCCTGATTTCTAGACCTGTATCTTATTCCAGCATTTATTTCGATTATTATCTAACTTTTTCCTCAGTAATATCTATTGAATCCGTTTTTAATTATTTGGGTGGATTCCTTTTTTTTCTCAGTAAGAGCATTTAATCTACCACTGAGGAAAAAACTTGGTCTACAACCAATTAATAATAATAATGTTTAATAATAATTAATTAAGGTAGTAGGCTTAATCCACCCCACTTTGATTGTAATAAAAATACCTTTACTTAAGTGGTTTTTCACATTCATTTTGAGCAAGAAGCTCCAGTATTAGTGATGTAAATAGCTGTTGTATTTTCCACAATTTAAATTTGCTCAACTGGTTTCACTGTTTGCACAGCTGTCTTATAATCAAGGGGAGTTCTTGATTATGCGTGTACACATATAAACTGGTTGATCAAACTAAAAAGTGTTGAAAATTACTGCAGCTGTTTAATCCATTACTTTCAATGAATTTTTCGTGCTTTGAATTCCTCTACAATCGATATAAGAAGCTTCAGTTCCAATTACATAAACTAGTTTTCATTATATTTGTGGTCGAATTGGAGTAGCTCGATGTATTAAAGTTCATTCGAAGTATCGACACATCGACCAGCTGAGCCTTTCCATCGGTCCAGCTCCATTTTCGGGCACGCGGTAAGGTTTTAGACTCTGAAGCACACGGTAGCACGTGACCTGTGACCCGGATAAATGCCCTTGCGTCCCTTTCCTCGGCCTCTTCTCAAGCCTCTAGTCCTATCGTCAGTTTTTTCCCGAACGTCCTCCCTTAACCCCTCGGTCTTAAGCCCTTCGAAAGTGCTCAAAGCTCGCCCTTCTCCCATCACCAGCTCCCCTCTGTATCTCGCCAGGCAGCGTTGGGAAAGGCAAAGTACCCCACCTGCTGGGATGCGGATAAAAAATTTAAAAAAATAGACTCGAGAGAAATAAAGGGCGGTTCCTTCAAAGGGCTTCAGTGAGTGGGGTGAGGAGTATGCTGGAATTGACGACATTCATCTATAAAAATAACTTCGTAGCATTATGTGGTACAATAGCTTTACCTATCCTCAGCAGTGTTTGGCTGCGGGTGTTCGGGAACCCGAACGTGGTTCCCGACATCTTTTATAAGATGTTTTAAAAATATCCTTATTTTGATGTGAATATCCTTGGTTAACCGTCGTACTACAGTAGAGGTGACTACCGGAAGAAAATTCAGAAATTTCACTTCAAAATGGAGACATATAAAATATCTTTCTTTTCTCGAACTATTAAGTATAGTAACGATGTTTTGATAAATATCAGTCGCGCCTTACTCCTAATGATGACCCATCGCACTTATTGACTTTTCCAGCAATCTAACCTTGCATGGTTTTACTAATAGAATTACCAACCGTTTGGAAGTTTTGCCTTTGCAATAACGTGTACGTTTTTTTAGTATTAAGCGTATCCTCTTGCATGCTATGATTGTTCAACCCTGCCAAGCACCCAATCTCAGGATATTATGCAGTTGCAGATGTTACGAAGCACCATGCCTGTACCTATCCTCATTAGAGTCTGGCAGATGGTGTTCGACTATCCAAGCGAAGTGCCTGACATCTTTCATGAAATTTTTAGTATATCCTTCCATTCATTAAAATGTCCTTCGTTTACCGCCGCAATATGGTAAGTATTATCATGAGAAGAAAATAAAAGAAATAAACTAAAAAACATAGATTAAAAATCTAAATCTTTGCTTATGCTATTAAGAATATTATCGGTGCATCAATAAGTAAAATTAATGGCATCACTAGCAAGGAGGACTCATTACATGTTTTTATTTTTCCATGCTTCTGTTGGACATTTCAATTTGAATATACTGAAGTTAATTATAAATATCATTCACTACACATGCAATTTTGGGGGCCGCACGGGGACATCAACGGCATGATTACACATTCCCCAACCAACACGAAATGCTGCATTAAATATGGCATGAAAGCGACTGACGTAGAATGTGGAAGTGTGTTTCTACAAAGCCCACATTTTACTTGAGAGGCATGAATGAGGAGTTATTAACTAATTGTACAAAATTAATTGATTTGTAAATTGTGACTATCTTCATGAATTTTTAAGGCATGTTACAACTCATGAATCATTTTATACGCTAACTTCTCCTATTTATTTTACTGGCGATTAATTTTATTTGCTTGATAGTATGTTTATGTCATTAGCAGTCTCATAGTTTCTTGTCTGACCGCGTGTCGTTATCCTGAGTGCTAGCTTCCTGTGTCTAGCGAATGATTGCGTTTCTGATTGAGGCTAGGATGAATGCTGCATTCCAGGTTAATAACCGCCTCGTGCTACACATTGCATTGTTGTTGGAATTGGCGGTGTATTGTAGATATAGGTGTATCAGTCACGAAATTGTCAAAGTTGACAAGGAGCTGGATGTGGGCACTCTTCATTCACGAAGCCCAACCCCTTTCTCATTTTTATGAAATAATTGACATCAATGGAACTTTTCCTGTTCATTTTAGGTTTATATTTATTTTACTGCTATGGACCTCATTAATTTACTAAATCAACATGAGATAACTGAATTTATACGGCTCAAAGACAAGCATCCAATGGCTTGACTCTTCAGTACTGCATAGTCTTTGTCTAGGAAAATTGCGTTCTCCATAGATTTTCAATTTTTTACATCTGTATACCTACTTGGTTGAATGATGCATATTATCTTTTTCTCCAAAGCCATTGCTACCTCTGAGGGGTTAATCGGAGTACCGTCGTTTTTTTTATTACTACCCTCATACATTGACGCCTTTAACTCATCATAGGCTAAATGTTTCAGCTCGTGGAGCCCTGGGATTCGGAATGTCAATCTACTAAGCGCAGGCGATCTTCCTTTTTGGTGAGTTAATGCACGAATCCTTGAAGATATTGACAGTTCTGACATGTTTATGAATAAAAATAATTTCCATAGATAAAAACCTTTTTTGAGATACAACATTAAAAATATTTATATTACTCTATTAAAGAAAGTATTGATAATACTGAGTTATTTTCTAATAAACATTTAATTTCATTTTTCAATATAACATTTTGGGACATGGAAATGATCCCTTACCCCGACCCAGTCATGAATAAATTGGTTGTTCCATTGATAATAACTTGGTGCTAATATTAGTTACTACAGAAGCTTAAAGAAACTCCGCACAAGCAGACTAATTTTGTTTCTCTCCTCCGTCAGAGTTTCCACCGTTCCCTTAAGGAAATCCGCTTTACCGGAGATAAACTTACATCTCGCTCAAAAATGCTTATTTGGAGAGTTTGTCACTGTATTTAATTAAATCTTCTTTCGAGAAATTACGGCCTTCCTTTGAAGCTAGAATAAAATATCTCGAGTTCCCCATCCGGGCAGATAGGAAGCATCCTGATTGGTGTAAGATTCCAAGGCTTTTGCTCTCGTTAGGGTCGCTTGTGTCCCTGGTCTCTGGGGGTGACCCTGGCATTCTCCTTCTCCGAGTCCTTGGACACTCAAAATCCCTTCCCAAGGCACTTTCGAAAAACCTCTTTTACGTCTCTGCTCACCTTCAGGAAGAACCTTTACGACTCGCAGTGGTCTTAAGGAGTAGAAACTCCTCAGAAGTAAAGTCTAACTACCTAAACGCCTCGAAGCACAACCAAAACTTCATTCATTTCCTCATCGTATTGTGCTGACACCCGTATTTTCCCCTTCGTACAAAATAAATGTTAGCTAATTTACATGGATTTACCGTGGAGTTTCTCAACGCCACGGTAGCTTAAATGGCTAAAGTACCTGACCGGAAATTCGGTGTCCGGGTTACCTGTTAGGAGAATGGTTATTTCCTCTGTGAAATTTTCGCAAAATAAATTACTTGCTTAGTTCTGTTTTTTTTCTTTCCACTAGCAGGCTATCCGGCATTTCTCGGGAAAGATAGCACCCAGAGAATTGGAAAACTTGGACCTTGGAATTAATGGTAGCATAGACGGATTTTCAGGTATACTGAACAGCAAATAATCGATGAAACGATTTATATATAATGTGCATGGCATCAGCTTACTCTCCGTTCCATAATATTGATCGCTATGTACGTGTGTGAGCCAAAAATTATTGTGAACTGATACCCCAAGAAAACTTTGTTTTGTGTTTCAATAGAAGCTGAATTCAATGAAAACAGTAAACGGGAATAAACATATCGTGGAACTTGTGGAAAATGGCGTTTAAATCGTTTATGATGAATTCATTAATTTTCCATTTTTAACCCTTATAAATATATCGCCCCTAAATTTGACGGGGACTCTTTCCCAATTAAAAATAAAAAAATGACTCTACTGATGGAACTATTATTGGTTGAATTATTTCGCTTTTAGAGTTCACTATATGATTCGTCCCTGACCTGATAATACTCTCAGAGCCTAGGTGTACGTTTCGATGCATGGAAATCTATTCTATAAACTTTTGGATGTTCTCCAAAGGACCATCATTCTGAGAAATACGTAGGTACTGGATTTCTCGGATTTCCAGATAGACTACTCTGCTAAGCGAGCTCTCCAGCGTTTGAAAACTGACAAAACAAAGTGGAGCAGCTGAGTTGCTTTTGTTTTCAACGGCCGCACTTTAAAAAAATGAACGACGAGATGCGCGTCAAGAGAAAGTTGAACGAGTGCAACCCTTGGATACGAGAACAAACACTTCACGTCACCAGGCGCGCTGTTTTCTTCAGGGGAAGAGAGAGAATAAATACAATTTGATTTTGGTCAAGGGTGTGTTGCGTGACCTTGGTAGAAATAGCGTATTATACATCGCATGCTGATGAAATGGGTTGAAAAATCCTTGCCAGGAGTTCAGCGGGAAAAATATGCATAATTCAAATATAACGAAAGTATTTCAAAATATGTCAAACAATTTTTTTCTACCTATTCTCGTTTGGATATGTTTAGCTATTTACGGAGCGTTTTCCGTATTGTAAATAACCCGCTGATTATCGTACGCGCGTACGATAAGTCTAACTAAAACAAGTAACCAAGTAAATATCATTCAACTTATAACTAGTGCAATATTTCTATTTTATAATATTACAAAGGTTCTAAAAGTAAACACAAAGGTTGTAATCAAAAGGGAAAGCAAGTGGCAGTACAATGTTTTTAAATATCAGCAAAAAAATACCGCAACTGAATTCAAAACACTTTTTTTGAGGAGAAATTGTGTCACCGCTGACTTGATTATCTAAGGTATGACTCATTTAATAATGTGCTAGCCACGCAAGCCGTGATTGTTCCAAAGCGAATTTATTTCTAAAACTTTAAATGGAAAGTCTGGAGCTTAGGACTCTGAAGTAATTATTAATTATTTATCAACATGAAATCTCCATTTAAGCGTCGTACTGAAGTAAAAGACCAAAGCATGCCCTTATTTTGTACTTTTATAGGTGCCCGAGAGCAGGGGCGCAGCCAGACCGGGGGAGGGGGGGTTTTGGTGCAACAAATACCGGGGTGTGTGGGGCATGGAATACCCACCAGGATAAGCGGCAGGTGCGAAATTTTAGGATAAACGGTTTAAAATGGTGAGTTTAACACTTTCTGAGGGATATTTTATTAATCCTTACACTATTCCATTAGTAATATCAATTCAATCACGTAAAATGTATTCAACTTAAATATTTCTCTAAGCTCTAGGGGAGGTTTTAACCCCCAAACTCCCCCCCCCCCCCTCACTGCGCAACTGCCCGAGGGTAAAGAACCCAGTCATCCAATTTTTTTCCCTGCAAAAAACTAGGCATCAAATGCCAAAATTAATACTATAGATTTTGCGTCATTTGGCCTCAAATTTGAACGTCGTTACGTACCAAAATCTTTGAGTTATTCAAGACTCTTGTTTCAAGTCCCTCCTTAAAAGTTCCGCGCCTCAAAGTAATGAAATCTTATTTAATGTATTACAAAGGTTCTCGAGTTACGCGAGGGGATGAGGGAGTGAGTGTTGGAACGTGAAAGATGGAAAGTGGAGCTCTTCTTGAAGTTCTCAAAGTATGCGTACACGTAGACATGATGAAAGTGAAAGTTCGTGCTGTGTTTGGCGAGAGGGTCGTAATTTAAGTTTAGGGCGAAAACTAAGATTCCGCGATGGTGTGATCCTCAGATTGCCCTTTTAGTTCGACTCTGGGTGGTTTCACGCTGATCTTGGCACGGACGTCAGATTACACGGGCCAACGATGAAAAAACCTTTTTGCTGAAAATACCTTATTCATATGTTTTTTAAGTTGCTAAACTCAAATGTGATGCTTAACAAATTGTATCACCCACCATTTATTCACAATGTACAGTAAAATTTATGAAATCAATCAATATATTTAGAATTAACAGCTTTTTTATGCTTAAAATAAAATTGAAAAAGTAGGTCTAATGAACGAAGATAATGAGATTACTGCTGGTACTTGACCGAGAATATCAGCCTGCGATTCATCGCAGAAAAAGCTGCAAAATTACCTCCAAGGAAAAAAGGGAAAGAAAATGTAGACCTATTCCAGTTGATAAGTGAACCCCGTATTATCACGCTACATTACTATTGTAAGTAATTTAACAGTAAATACAAACAATTTAATGATGTAACACAGTGTTTCATTGATTTCCTTACATACAATGTAGGGGTATTGAACTAAAATTAGAAATTAGTTTTTAACCATTAAAATACATTTTGCTTAGAAACTATGGGTGATACAAAAAAACTATGGCCAGGTTTTGGATTCGGCACATTAAAATGTATAAAAATCAGCTATTAAAATAAAAAAAGTTTTCAAACAAATTTTTTTTGTTGGCTTATGTTATCTTGAATTATAGTCACACGAATAATTTTTCAAAATTATTAGGCAATTAGCAGTCGGTATTTTGTAAAACTATTATTGGTGAATCTATTTATCTATCTAGAGATTTTATTTTTTTAAGATATGATTTACAATCAGTACATAATGAAAATAATAATTAACTTAAAATAATATCAATTTAAATTTAATTAATTTATTTTTCATTTTTTAAACTCTGTTCCTGCAAGTAATGGTATGATCGTTTTTATATTTCGTTTCACTCATTATAACTGGGTAGTACATTCCTGATCTTTAGCTAATTTTTTGAAATCCCTAGAGCTTTAATGGTTAAAGAAAGTGTGTAGACTCTTTTGTCGCTAAATCGTCCCGGGGAGTATGATGAGCCGTAGAAGTATAAAAATGATGTAGAGGTGAAATTTGTGGACGTGGGAGAAGTTTTTGTGGGAAATTTGGAAATAGGCTGGCAGTAGATAGAAGTGAATTCCTTTTACACTTTTCTTTCGGTGAATCTTCAGGGATACGGGAACGTAGTAGGAAGACGGAGGAAGACAAAGGTACAATGACGATAGGGGAACCGGGTTAGTGACATAAGGCCCTAGTAAACAGAATAGTCTCTGAAAATTTAGTAAATAGAAAAAGTATTTTGGAATGTAAAGTAGTTTCCTGTCTAGTAAAATCTATGCAAAAATTCTACCTAATGATTATATAAATTTATTTTTAACTTTATTTCTACTAAAAATGGTATTCAACCTTGAAACTATAAATGTTTTCTTGCGGAGTATTGTATATGTTGTTCAAAGCTAGGATTACTTCAAGTGTGCGAATTATGTGAATCAAATGGCGAGTTAGAGCTAAACGAATGTTAGTAGGTAATTTTATCAAATTTCCTCACCTTTGAAAAAAAAATTAATTAATTCCCACAAACTTGCAACCATGGCGCAGTATTGGTATGCCACGAAACAAATTATTTGTGTTAACCACATTGCCTGGAACCCAAAAAAGCTATTAATTTTTTATTGGGAGTGGACTATTTTAATGATGTAATCAAAGAGATAATCATATATTTACGAGGATAAACTTATCAGGGTTATGGAGACCTAATGTCACCAAGGGTGTGTAGTCTTAATCTTTGTGGGCCACTCTATCCTTAAAGCATCTGCATAAATTAAAGTATTAGTTTCCATTGGTTTTGTCCTTGAAGATACCACTCAGTTTATAGGTGTTGCTAAGTGTAACAAAATACTATTTCTTGCCGCATCAAACTCGCTGTTCTTAGAAAAGAAGCTCATCACATCGCCCCACGCACACTAAAAACACATCTGCAATAGCTCGCTATAAGCATTTTTCGTCTTCCTCACATTGTGTGACAATGTTTTGAAATTAAGACGTTAATATTCTCAGCACTGACTCACTAACCCACTCAAGAGGTGATTTCAGGTTGATTGGAATAGATATTACTATCTGACTGATTCACAACTAACGTTATCTAGCGTTCACAACCTGACACTTGGAAAGTTAAAGAAAATGTTCCGATGAAAGTATAGTATTTGAGTTACTTCAGGATTTATCAAAGTCTAGGCACGGCGTGATATTTTTAGCTCCTCTTCTTATTCTCGCTGAAATTATAATTGAAATACGGTGTTCGTCTCCTTATGTATCCTCACCTGCGGGGGAGATTTGAAAGAAAATGAAATGATTTGAAATAAATTGCTTCATTTGGGACAAAAAACTTTATAAATTTCACATATGATTTTACTAACGACTAGTTTCATCGATGTGTGATATCTTCAGGTTCAAATACAAGGAGAGAATGAACTTATAAAAATTGAGTCAGTAGGGGAAGCCAAGGTGGGGAAGCTAGAATGGAGGGTATTGAGGTCACACAAAGTTGCCAAATGAGAGGCACGCAGGTTACAAAATTACAAAATGGAAGGCGCAAAATGATATATAAAGGGAAGAAAACAATGCAAAAATATGGTAGGCACACAAGCATAAAAAATGGGAATAAGCAATGTGAAATATTGAGAGGTGTAGGTATAAAGGTTGGCCTGGTTGTCCTGAGTCAAAATTTGTTGGAATTATGCTGCATTTAAGCACAAACGATGTTTAGCTGAAGGGGTTCGTTCAAATATTTCAAGATTTTCGGTTGCTTTAAGTACTAGGCTTTTATTTCTTAAACTAAAAATTACTAAGTATTTATAATACAAAGAATTACTAATTATTGCTATATCAAACTCATTTTACTTTGAAGAGCATTCCGCCAAATATCCATAAATATACAATTAAGCTATTCTGCAATAGCTCGCCATAAAAAATGTTCTTCCTCTCGTTCATACGCCAATATTTTAAATTTAGATGAACTCAACTCTGAATTTGACAGTGTAATTTTCCCATTCAACAATTGTAATCAACGAAAGCCTGGTGTCACGTATTCTGGGCCTACCTTTGGATGACGTAATCGCCGCTTGATTTAATATTTGTTTTTATAATGATCAGTGTGACACTTGAAGCATTTTTACAGAATTAAAAGTATATTGCATTTGATAAAATAAAGAAAAATCAAACTATTAGTGCCAGCGGCTTATAATTCGCTATAGTGGTAGAAATCCATCGTGCGTATTAAGCCTGATACGATTCTCTTTATCCATTTCTTGTGTTCATGAATGTAATACTTGTCCTTTTACATTCTGCGGGGTCCTCGATAGTCTAGCTACGCCATGCGATAGGGTATTCCTAACCCAACTGTTTATTTTCTTACTACTTCCCGGAGAAATTGGCAGTGGGAGACGATTCAGTGGGCTTCCATCTCCTTTCCTTTTCTTTCTTTCGCTTCCGAGGGATGGGGAGAGACACACTTACTTCCATCTTCCTCCCGAAGAAGAGAGAGATTTCTCCGGAATCAGAAAAGTTTTTCCTCCGTCAACAACGGCACGTGATGCCCAGACTCTCTGTTATGGGTTGGAATGGTTTTCTGCGAGTTCGCTCGTTCGTTCGGCGGACGGGTTGACGCTTCGGAAAAAGGGGCGGGAGTAGTCTCAATTCAGCACTCAACAATGCGGAGAAAGTTAAGTGTTGATGCCAAAGGGGTTGTTTCCAGCCTATATATAACCCCTTATCCCTCTCCCCATACCCTGGCAATCTTCTTCTTTCTCCTTCCACGGGTCTCGTCTTAGCATGAGGGCGAAAGTTTTACAAAGGGCGAGAGTCTGGTCTGCCTCCGTGCAGTTTGTTGGAATAAGGATTACAGGGCGGTTGATGAAAATCCACGGAGATATCCCCTGTGATGCTCCAGCGGGTGGGCGTGATCGATCAAGTCGTCCGACCAGCTATGCGTTCTTTCAATTGGACATTCTAAGATACGTCTTCTTGAAGGTATTATTCTTTTAAGAAGTGTTCGAAGCAAATACATTGAAGTAATTGATTTTTGCTCACTCATTGAGAGTAATTTAAGCTGTCGAGGCGATTACGCAAAATTAATCCCCTAAATTAGATTAGGACTACTGCATTTATGCGTCATTTTCTTGGGCTGACATTGAAATTTTACGTTCAGTGCCTGATAATGACGCTATTGCAACGTAATTTTCCACTTTTAAGGTTTGAAATTCGCTGTCGTTCTCCAGCTGATAATAAACCTGTTTCTCCAAGTTAGCAATGACTAAATTAGTACAAAGGAATTCTGCCTAGTTTTTTTAACATTTTTAAACATATCGGCAAAATTGATTCATTCTTATTCATTGAGTTAAGGTGTAAATAAAACCTTAGAAATGATAGAAAACGACTTGTTCGGTAAAATATTTTCCAGGGTTTCTTTGGAAGAATTTGGGAATACCGATTCAGTCCCACGGTGGAGTACTCAAACTGAATCTATCTTGAGTGTTAGGACAATTCTAGGTACACATCTTGGACCCAATAATCGAATCTCCGATGTTTTTATGGCTATGCGGCGATATTAATCGGACAACGTGGTATCCGTGGAAGAAACCCGATGCAATATTGGGAATTTATCTGCCGAAATACGAGCATACAAACAATGTACGGGTGTCAGAATATTCATTGGGGTACTTAAATATATGAACTCCAGTACATCTGGCAAATTCCATTCTCATTCCTACGTTTTTGGATAAAGTAATAATTCAATGGACTGGACTTAATTTTTCCTTGATGTAACACTTAGTTGTTTCCATAACTTTCAACGTAAAAAAGTTATTTCAATGAAGCAGGTGCCTATTTTAGTAATTTTATATTGGAGCATCAATGAAATTTCTTGAATTTGTAAAAAAAATATCCTACAGTTTCAAAAATATCTAATAGGAATTAGGGCTTTAATTAGGTGCTCAGTAGAATTATCACTACCGGAAATTTAACAGTTATTTGCCCCGTTATGTGAAAAAGGCTGCTGATACTGAATTTTAGCCTGATTTAACTATCTGAGCCTTTTATGACTAATTATAAAGGCTAATACTTAAACTTTAAGCAGCTAGGAATGCAACCACTTAATCGAGCTTTGAAATATCCTTAGATATGAAGTGCTTAGTTCACATAAGATTTTGATGCGTCTTGCATAGCCTAGATGCAGATGCCCTCGATAAAAATGCAGATGCCCTCTGACCAGAAAGCAATAAAATTATTGTCCGTTCAAAATAGGCATTTCCCCTTGCATAAACTCCTAACAAGCTGAAAGTTTACCGGAACGTTTGGAATACCACTTTTATGAAATCCTGAAAAGTCCCCATCGATTCCGTGCGTGCAAAATATTTTATCCAAGATCAAAGGTCACAAAAATGGGTTGCTTGCATACTTTTCCCACACGGTTAGCTTTGCGTTAAAAATTGCGTTAATTAAAAAAAAATAAAAAATAAAAATTTCGTGACAGAATTGTCCAATAAAGTGCGGAGATCGCAACAATATAGTCATGCACAATTATGGAGAATACAGCTCCAAGTAAACTTTGGATGGCTTTTTCTCAGAAATAGTGAATCTTAGAGAAAAAATTACATGAAATTTTATTGATAATGTTCTGATTTACAATTTTGGTCCACACAATTTTTGACGTATAACTAACCGTTTGGCCTTAATAATTATTAATAATAAAATTAATGACTTGTGGCGCACTGGTTATAACTCTGCACGGAGAAAGTGAACTGCATAAGCGTGGGAAATCAACCCGTTTGAATTCAATTGGTACATTTGTTGGAATAATAGGGAATCGTGGTTGAAATAGATATTCTCCTTAGAAATTTTCATTGAAATTCTGGCTTTGACAACGTTTTTCATCAATTTTTAAATGACTTATCGCGTGCCATTGCACAACGGTGGTGGATATAAATTACGAAGCATATTTAACTGGAGATCCAACCTTGTTGTAAACGGTGCGATGGTATGCCTGGCAAATCCAATAAACTAAAAAACTCAGGTTTATAATTTAAAGCTTCGCTGGCATCGCAAACAGCATCGATAGAAGACCTGTCAAACTACCCAAAAAAAACTGACCGTCATTCTGACGGTCGTCAAGGGGACAGTAAGCCAAAAACGCTAAAATGTCAGCATTTTTATGAATTCTCTTCTCAAAATTTGCCGTAAATCGCATGGAAACCGAAAAAAGATAGTAAGAATACAATGAGCATTTATTTCCAATGGCCTCAAATAAATGTGATCATTATGAATACTTTAAATATGCAAGAGAAATAAGGTCGGTAGGCATTCATAACGAACTTTACATGTATTTCTTATGGAAATGATTCAGGGCCAAAGCCAAGGCTTTATGGGCCCTGCGGAATGATGAAAAATATTTTAAATCCTATTGTCAGGCCTACTGAATATACGAATAAAATTTCATACGAATTGGTCCAGCCGTTTTGGAGGAGTTTGGCTACAAAAAACTGTGACGCGAGAATTTTATGTATTATATATTTTATTGCTTATTAACTAATTATATAATATAAACTATTGATGCTTATTTAATTAATAGTTAATGTTTTGGATAGTTATCGTGTTAATGGTGGTTTAAAAAGAAAAAAAGAGAAAGGAAATGCCTTAGAGAGTGGAAATCACTCTTTTAATGTTATTCTTTATTTGATTGACAGACAACGTCACCCGTTTTGAAACAAAATTAAATATCTGCCATTACGTCAGTTTCAGTGAACACATTTATGACGATTTCCGTTTTTTTCTGCCTTTGAATAATGAGGAAACGGTAAATTAGATTTTGATTCCGACAAAGTCGCGGGGTAATTAGTTTAATTTTGAGCATGATCTGAATCCTTTATTACTGCCACTTGCCATAATTTAATGAAGTGACCTCATTTTTCAATTTGAATCAGTTCATTTTTTACGTTGGGTGAAAAGCAGAGGGAATGCGGGGGGATAAAAAAAAATTTGATGGGACGATGCATTGTAATTTTTCAAACTCTCATTGATGTCATTTATTTGAGGGAGCGATTTCATTTTTAATTTTTTTTTCGGTACCGATGCGGCAAACGAGGATTTCTATTTCCCGTCAAAAGGCCTGGCTATTACCCCCTGCATATCGCGATGTTATTTTCACGCAGATTGAGGCGATTATTCGCCTCCAAAGAAGCCCACATCAGACATTCCATCCAGTTTTTCCCTCATTCTGCCTTCATTTGTTTTTTTTTTTATCACTACCATGGGAACAAAAAATAACCTTTCGCTTACCATCCTCGTAAAGGGCGCTGAGTCGATTTTTTTCTTTCATAACGTCCCATTGTCACCCTTCTCCACCCTGGAGCCATTAAAATGCGCAATTTCTGCTCGTAGTCGCCTTCAAAGTAGTCTAATTCAGCTTAAACCAGGCCAGTAAGATGGTAGGCTAGGGTTTAGCTCGTTCTTTCTATCGGGGAATGAATTAGCAAGGTAATTCAATGCTGGTTACCTTTTTCATAAATTCTGGGAATGTTTTTTCCTAAAATTTGAATGCATTTCATCTGTGCACATTTTTAAGGCAATAATAAGCTACTCTATCCATGAATCATATCACTCAATGATCCATTGTGGGCGTAATGAGTTCATTATAGGGTCTTAATTATGTTTCTATCTTGGCAGAAATGCTTCTTTAATGTATATTCTAGGTAAAATATCACTAGCATAGTACATACGGTAATAAAAATAGCCCATATCAGTAATCACTTTACCCTCTTCCTACGGTTTCTTTATTTCTACAATTCCTCATGTTTTCCTTCCTATCTCCGTGCAAGGACGGAATAGAATAAATGAACAATTTCAGCCCAAAGTTCCCTTTGAAGTGGGCAAACTCAGTTACAGCCTGGCTTTTGAGACAAAAGAGTATGGCATGGCGTGTTCTTTCTGTCGGGGTTGAATTCGGTGGATAATAAATTAAGAGCTGGTTTCCTATTAGTTTCAAGGTAGGGAATTGTTTCCTAAAATGCAATTACATTTCACATATAAATTACATTTATCATTAGTAATAATAATAACAAGCTACTTAGACCATTTTAAGACTTGCAAGTCTTAATTTTACCTCTATGTTGGTAGAAATTCCGTCTCAATGATGCCTGAATGTCTATATTTTCTATTGCCAGTTATCTTTGAGAAACTTTCCCAATAAAAAATAATCCCAATATAAAACTAAGTTTAAAGAATTTATTTTCTATTAACGGTGAAATAACTGCCTTACTGCGTTATTTATTCGAATTTACCTACTTATCTAAATGTAAAAACTAAATATTATGAAATTCTCTCTTTCTGCTAATGCGTCGTCTTGAAAGTGGACAATTGCGGTTTTAGTCAGGGGTGTGAGAAAGTAGAAAAGTTCAGAAGTGATATAACTGGCGTGCTTTATCGGAAGAAGGCTAAGGAAGGAAGTTTCTTATGTATCACTAGGTAGTGAATTTTTTCTATAAATGCGAATTCATTCCCATTTAAATATAAAAACAAGCAATTCAGGTCACTGCGAAAACGTAATAAAATTCATTTGGCATTATTCAGCTCCGTGTTTTGGTAATTATTTCGAGCGCTATGGGTATTTTTCAAGGCGTAATTATGTATTCATCCTGGAAAAAAACTTTATTCATGAACTCTAAAGTATGGTATCATTTAGCTGTGAGAAACTAGGTCTAGGGAACTGGAAATATTGTCAAAATAGCACTCATTTTAATCATTGTGTTTTATTGAACGGCGCCTATACAACCTTACTGCTGCATTTATTCAGGTTTTCCAAGTACTCCCGCACTCGGAAGTCATTATGCGTAATGCATTTGAAATGTTCTTCACCCTTCTGAAATGGAAATTGTAGATAACTCCGGCCAAAGAAATACCGTGAATACTGCTGAATACGTAGCAATATTCTCATCCATGGCTGCACAATGTGCAATGAAGACGTTAGCTGTGGATTTTTATGTATATTTATATTGGGTGTGATATTAAGGTGAACTGCAGTTATTTCTTTGCAAAATAGCTATTTGTCTGGAGACGTTTGGGACTATTTTGCTAGAAAAGAGAAAATAAGATTGAATCACCAAACTAGGATGCTCGATGGGATAAAAAGTAAAGGAACCATAATCTGTCTAAGTTCCATGCTGGAAAATGAATTCTTCCGGCGAAGGGCTTGAAATGTAATTTTACAATAGTTTCCAATAGATTTTAGAATAAAGACATCAGCTAGACACGATGAATTTTCCCACTTTTTGTCACATCACGTAATTTTTGTTGTTGTAACGTATAGCAGCAATTGTTTCCTTTGAGAGTAATCTACCTCCTATCAATCTGAGTCGTTTTATTCTCGTGAATATAAATGAGATAAAATTGTGATCCTAAATTTCACATTAATCACATGTATTCAAAGATTAGAAGTTTTATGTAAAATATAATAATAACTTACTGACGATTCAATAAGAAACGCGGAAATATCCATGCGGTGAAATTCTTTCCCATGGGTACTAGTTCCTGTCGTCAAAAGTGCGTTTGAAGCCTTTGTCCCCTTCACGAAGGGATGCTGCACCGCGTAGGATGGCAACATAACAATTTTCATTCGTAGCTATGGATAGCAGTGTGGAGAATCGCTAAGTACGGGGAAATGGAAACTTGCTCTCAAATGCATCTAATATTACCTGTTTTTAACGAAAAGCGCTGAGGAATCCCAAGTTTCATTTCCCATATAATGGAATAAGTTCCACACTTCAAAACCTTACGGTATAATCTTATCATACTGAAATTGAATGTGTTTGCCTCGACGCCTTTTTGTGCCTAGCAGTTTATGATTGCAGGGACAGAGTGTTACTAGTAGATCCGGTGCAGAAAGAATAAATCCGCGAACTGAATAAAATACAAAGGAAGGCTGCGCGTTTCGTCAAAAACTGCTACGGGCGTACAGACAGTGTTACCCAGATGTTAAGCAAATTAGGTTGGGAGCCGTTGGAGACTCGGAGGCTGCGCGATAGGCTTAGATTGCTTGAACAATTGAGAATGGATATCTTTAAGAGCGACACAGTGAACATAATATTGGAGCCATACTATATTTCCAGGTCCGATAGATGTGATAAATTAAGAGAGATGTTTTTCCGAACGGATAGATATGGGAATTCGTTTTTTCCCCGAACCATAAAGGACTTTAATAAATGCTAGTCCCAACCTCGTCAGAGCACTTCATTTTTTTTCAGTTATATTAGCGGCTGGTGACCTAACACCCCCTGCCACACGCCTTTTAGGTGGCTTACGGGGTATTATGTAGATGTAGATGTAGTGTTATTTTAAGTGTACCTATGTATGCCTGAATCATTTCGGTCATCAATTGTTTTACGAGTGCAATTAACTTAACCTAGTGAAATAACAATTTCAATCATTCTTTAATTCTTCTTTTTCTAATTTTAACCAGCCTCTTCTACCTTTCTTTGTTCAGGGCCTTTATAAAATAAAAAATGTGCGCTTGAATTGCAACCCTTATTTCTACTACGCCTATTGACCTGCGTTTAAGGTTTTCAGTGGGAACGTTAGCACTTACAAGCGAGTTTTTCCGCTTGATGAGGTATTCAGGGCGGTATTAGTACGTTTTAAAGTTTTTTTACGTATTTATTTGGACGGAAAACCTATCCCAAATTGCCATAAGATGTAAAAAAAATGTGGACTTCATAAAATTAGGGAAGCTCCGTATATATTTCCCAATTATTGCACGCTATGCAGTACATGCATGTTATGCCACCAGTGGTCCTATTTTTTACCAATTGCTTTTTTCTAAACGTTATTTTCTCACCAACCTCGCAAGGTACCGATACTGCAATGTTAATCGGTAATACATTGTAACAGTGACTTGAATTTTCTTCGTTGTTTTGATTTTATTTTTGAGAATTAACTCTTGAGGAGGGATCTCATTGAACGGCACAGTTTTTTTCATATCTATTCATGGCATCATAGAAGCACTTTTAAGTTCTTAGTATGTCTTCATTTTAGCCAGAAAGCCACATTAAGATGATGTTCAATCGTTTCATCACCACATGCTATTTTCTCGGAAAAATATGTCACATTGTATCGTATTTGGTAGTAATTAGAACTGGTAGATTCCGGAAACTGTCGATAGAATATCGCGCAGAAAGAAAATGACATATTACCCTCCTTATTACAAAAAAATAATATTGAAACTATCACTCGTCCCGTATTAAGTAACAAAAATGAAATAAATTACTTGATGGTCTCAAAATATGACGACTGGAGTTATTCATCGTGAACTCAATGCTTCATTTTCACTGTCAATTTTAGGTTATATGCAATAAATTTATAAACGAGTTTGCTTGCTAACAGAGCATCCATATTTTATGCAAAATTATTTTCTTCCGTTGCAGCACATTCTGCGTTAAAAATTCGAGTCAGTAGTCGCGATGGAAGTTAATTCATCATTTTTCTCGTCCAACCTGCAATAATGCAGTCTTTAATCAATTTATTTTACGAGCTGCTTAAATCAGGTCAAGGAGATTTTTGGCTGAGTCAATATCTTTTCTTTTTAATGGTCCACTCTTAATTTGGATGAAATTGTGATATATGTACCTTGATGAATATATCTATTTCGGCTAATGGGTGGGATATTGGCTGTAAATCAAGAGGCCCTATTTTCTGTCAGAAATTTATCAGAATAATTCTAGGAATTTTTTGTTTGCCTCTAAATACTCAGTCGGTTTCAACTCTGATAATACCAGTTAGGAAATTAAATGCACCATAAAATGCTATTTTGAGTACCAAAGAGATTTATGAAGAGAGGGTGACATTTTGGCTGGTACGCCATTTTATACTTCGGATGAAGTTGAAATGGAATAGCACTGTGATATATATGACTATAAAAACTCAGTATTTTCTCTAATGGCAGTATGAGAAAGCCTTTTTAACTCATGCGCGAGGAAAAAATAATTGTAAACATGTCGAATATTACTCCTAACTCTCCCCTTAGTTGAGCAAACATCTATTCCCTGAAACAGATAGGAACAGAAGTTTACAATATACGGAGCATTTTGTCTGGCCAGTCCGTTATGCCATGGAAATAACTTGTTATGCAAATAACCGAGGCATTATCAGTGTTAACTCCTCATGTAATCAGAGAGTATACTTCTGACATTAATAGGACCCTTAAAAAGTCATGTTTTGTTTATTAAAGCCCCAAACATACTTGATGCACTGCCTTTACGTGAGAGAATGAGAACATTCTAGTTTTTTGTCTACTAAATTAATACTTTAGGTTTAGTCTTATTTTAAGATGTTTTTCGAATATAAATGACATTATTCAAGTAAAATTATCTTGTAGTTATGATATCCTTGGAAAATTTTTCTTCCCTTTCAGACTACTTATTTAATTTCCATTTTTTTACTTCGCTAGGTTTCTTCAGTAATCGGTAACCTCCAGTGAGTTATATATCTTTATGAGACCTTATGCTGCCTTTTCTTGTAAAAAAGGTCGTCATCATTGAAAAATTAATTTTTCATGATAATTTATAGCAATAATTTCGTGATCCATTATAATTTTCAAAATATCAATTCACCAATTTATTGAGGACGATTTAATTACCGTGATTTTGACAGTCAATGTGATTTCTTCTTGGCTTGACTCATTTCTTTACATGTTTGAATGTTTGCCTTCGCTGGACTTCCTTGGTATTTCGTACCCTCCGCTGAGTTAAGGATCTTTGAAGTGACTTTATAATGCTTTGAGTAGTAATAATGATCCTTAATAATAGAAATAGAAATTTTCTTGGTGAACCATAACCCTAATTTGTGATCCATTAAGTTTTTTTTTAATAAATCGGCGTAAAAATTCCAAAGACTGATCTAAATCATCTCGATTTTAAGAGTCAACGTGAGTTTTTAGTCTGGACTCATTATTTACTTAATTTTCATGTTTTTCTTCGCTGGGTTTCCACGCTATAAGGTGAACTTCGCAGAGTTATGTGACTTTCAAGTGACCTATTGCTGCCTTGAACATTAAAAATGGATTTAATTTAATAATATAAATTGAAATATTTATGGTCAATTGTAACCATATGTATGAGTTCCATCACGATTCTCAAATAATCAGTGATCCAAATTATTAGGAATGATTTTATTACCTCAATTTAAAAGCCAATGGGAGTTCTTCTCGTCTGGACTCATTCCTTTCCTTGTTGACTCAAAGTCCATTCCTAGCTCTGCCGTTAGTTGGGCAAACATTGAAGGGAGAGGTAGATGAAAGAGACTCATCCCCTGAAACAAATCGGATCCGAAGTTTACGGCATATTTTTTTCACCCGAGTGAGAAGGAATGGCTTCCGTCAATTCTGCCCAAGGTGTTCGCGAAAGAGAGTTCGGATATAAAATGAGCCGGACATGTGGACGTTGAGTTAGCTCGTCAGAAAGTGGAGTAGGCGACTCCCCAGGGGGAGTTGGCTGCAAATTCATACAGCGGCAATGTGAAAGAAATCTCTCTCGTCGAGTTCTCTTTCTCTCCACCAGGCTGCGGGCCAGTCGGGCTGTTTGCTCGCCTTACACGGAATGGAAGTAAAGAAAAATTATGTCCGGAATTGGTATTTTTTTTAGCATCCAGGTCGGATTTAATTTTTTTTTCCAAATTTTGTTCAGTTTTTCCTATTCCGCGTCCCAGTTCTTGAATGGAAATTCATTCCATCCCATCTCCACTCTCACATATTTTATGAAAACGTCAATCTGCGAGCATGCGAGTTTCACTCCGCCAGCCTCTAGGTTACACGTGGATGAATCAATGCGATTTTACAACGCGTTGGTTGTAACTTTATGAGCCGTAGGTTGATGGCACAACAGAAGAGCTCAATTAGTTCTTAAATGAGAATTATAATGGAAAGCAAGAAAATTTTCCATTGTTTGGACAGATGCAAAGAATGCTTTGCCTTGATTTTTATATTATCGACTAGTAAAAATGCCTTCAACGGCTTAATAGTTTCAGAATTCGTATGGTATGGTATTTGGAGGAGGCAACCGATAGCCGAGGTGTTTGAGGAAATAGGTGGATGAGGAAGGGTGAAGAGAAACTCGGCGACGGCATTAGCCTGCTATTAACGAAAGGCACCATGGGGACCACGGCTTAACGTCCTATCCGACGGACGGAGTGTTGAGCATGGAATCTCCTCCACGCAACATTCAAGTTGGGATCGGGCAGTCCCTGAAAATTCTCTGCCACCACGGGGCTGTGAAACCAATCCCACGAGGTGGGAAGCCAACAGTCAAGCCACCACACCAACCCGATCCCCAGAATTCTGAGTCATTTCTTGGAAGGAGTAATATAGCTTGCCTACATTCTACAATCATGTCATAGTGCTAAAGCCTCAATGTTGTTAGTTAACAAATCTAAAATGAATAAACGTATAACTGGAAATTAAGTTTTATTCTAAATGTTATCATTTCCTGAACTTATATATTCTCGTGAGGCTACATTTCGGATTCTATGTAATTCAGTTTCCAATTGTGTCTCGCTACTTGAATGAAAATTCATAAAATCCCATCTCCACTAACACATGGTAATATATGAATAATGCCATAATAATACTATATGAAATCGCCAATTTCCAAGATTGCAAGCTTCACTTCATCAGGCTATAGAATATAGATGATGCAATGCGTTCATTGTTTCTCTCTCTATTAATGGCTCTTCAATTGGTGATAAAATTGGAATAATTATGAAACAAGTTGGAATTCGGAAGGGCATAAAATGCTGAAATCAATGATCTCCCCTTCTTTTTGACAATAGAAAATCTTTTGCTTTGAGTTATTGAGTCGGCAGCATGCCTTGAATGGATTATTTGCTTCATGAATCTAGCATGTTGTGAATTGGGTAGGATAATATCTACAATCATGATCGTATTATCTTCGTGGTTTTGCTGGGTTGATTTACTTTCCGGGGACGACAGTTTCGCTTTCATTCGAGCTGGCGTCGCAAGGACCTGAACGTTAAAACCAAAACATTAAAAAAAAAACAGCGTCTAACGCCACATAATGAATGAGATATGGACTTATGGCTGCAGAATTAAAATTTTCTTGCAAAAAATCATCATAAATTTGTATATGTCTCTAATTGCGATTTGATATCTTTACTTAAATTCCGATATTTTTGTTAAGAATGTGAACACAAGTTATTAATGAATTTAGAAAAAATGCCACTCCTAAATTTCTATAAGTATTACGTGTTATTTTTTCAATAGTTTAAAGCATTTGACCGTAGTTAGTGTCCAAACGAGGAAATCTTACTTAAAATATATCTAAATCTTTCGAAAAATATTCAATATGAAAGAAGTTCAATTCTTTTTTAGGTTGTAATATTGTGCTATCAAAGTTGTGTGGTCAATCTCCGTTAGACAACTATTGTAGGCCAGTATCTTTAAGAGTTCGGTAAATATCGATTCCTTAAAAGCATCGAGGCGTCACTTGCATTTTCGCTCGTATCTCTGCCATTTCAGCATCGAACACTTCAACTGTTCATCCCCCCTCTCTCGACCTCACTTTCCTACTTTCGGCGCACGCTCACCGTCATTTGTTATTCAAAAAAGCTTAGTTGGGACGAGTGTTGCATACTCGAGCTTCTTTTTTTTCCTCAACGGCGTGCTCTACAAAAGCGTCCTCCTGGCTCGGCCATCTCGTCAAATCCGTGGAAATGGAATAATTGAAGCAAATAGACGCTTCTTTTGATGGAAGGGAACGGTTCCGCCGTTCTCCAGTCCGAATTATTTCCTCGTTCCTTCAAATCGTTCCTCTAGGAAGGCTCAAAAATTGATGAAGTGATTGCGATTGTTGTCCACTTGATTCGGAATCCGGAGCTTCGAGTTTTGACAGGTATTTTTCAAGATTATGGTACTATAGTCTTAGAAGAAGCGTACGAAATTATGCAGTGAACAATTCTGTGCCTGAAATAGAAATAGAACAAAAATCCACTAGGTGTGTTACGGGAGCGGAGGCAGTTATGATGTCATCCTGTGAAAAAAAATGAAATTTATTCTAAATTAATTAAAATTGCATGCAAGAGATATTTTACTAGTGATTCCTGCGAAATATTGAATGAAGTCCTATATTGCTCTCTGGAAAGATAAACTCGTATTCTCATCCGTATGGCAGAAAATTTCACTTTTTTGATAATTACTGTTGGGTCTACATAATTATGGGGTTCGAAGACAATGTTTTTCTAGTGCCTCTTGAAGATACCTATTCTTAATTGCTTAATAGCCTCAGGCTCCTTGCAAAATTTTTGATATTGCTGTGTCAGAATAAAAGTAAGTAAGTAAGTAACGCAAAAAACATTACCCTAGATAGATATATTCTAAAACTATTTCCTATCTCAACCACTAAATTGGTAAAGAAAATGAAATACTTATAAAGAAAATCTTTTCGGCATTGAGAAGTAGCTTTGCAGAGGGTATCCAATGAAAAATTATAAGAGGATATCCACAAAGCCCTCTTAAAGAGTTTTCAAATCCATTTAAAAAATTGGCCAAATTGCTCTCGAACATGAGAGCATTACCTCTCCATAAGACGCACTCCTAGAAATGCACTTAAATTGACTCATAATTCAACTTTTCAACCAATTTCAAAGGGATGATAATACACTCTTAGCCTACTTTCGGAGGCAATATACTTCCCAAATACCGATTGTTGGAAGGGTTCAGAGTTGCTCCAGAGGGAATGGTCGGGTATCCAAGGACGCGGGGGCGAAATGGTAACACACTTTTCTGGAACCAATTGAAGGAAGCACATAAATAAGAAAGGAGTAGACGCGTCTCCTTGGACCAAACTGTTTGATAGCCTCTCAAGTAGGGGTCTCCCCGGGAAAGAAAAAAAAATTAAAAATGCATTCAAGACTCTGTCCCGACCCTCTTTACGCTGATAAAATTTAGGGTAAGCTGGACATATGTGGTAATGCGGACAGTTTTGGTCGATAAGTATATATAAATGGAATACCTTCTCTCGGGGAGGATTTCAATGTGTCGAGGACGTATATTTATTGAATAACGGCCCGAGGAGCGAATAGAGATGGAAATAAAGAGAATGTGGTAGAAAAAAATGAAGGTGGACAAAAAAGGTAGGTTATTACGTCTATGAATTTTCTGCCACTGAATCCTCTAATAATTTTTGTGGATAGAATAGGCAGCATTAAAGATTTAATGCGAATTCTGCCGTAGGGAATTGTATGTGCAAGCATATTTGAGGCTGAATTTATACGCGCTGTAATGAAAATGATAACGGTAAAATTCAGAGATTTTGTGTGACCTCTCATTGCCAATTTGATGAAGTGGAAAGCACTTTTTTTTTTACTAATGAGGCATTTCGTGCGTTTAGTGTAAATCCCCGCAAGCAATGTACGATATTTAACGCTATTTTGGTCCGATTTTGTAGGCATTGGAACACGCATGAGATGCAGTGATAACAATTCGGTACGTCTGATTGTTAATCACCTTAAGCGGGAATTACGTAATTATTTTCGTAGCTCAAATTGAATGCCAACTGTTATTTGTAAATAATTTTAAAATCTTGACAATTTTGTGGGTAATTATATAATTTTAATATTGTAATTATAATGTAATGGCAGTAATTAAAACTTATGCCGTACATATTATTTTTGTGTTTTTGATAAATTTTCACTTGACACTTAAACGAAGGTCTGTAAATTCCGCATGTTTCAAAAAGCAGGTAACCGTAATAATACAGGTGAACTAATTGATTCCATAAAAAAACTCATTAAAATACCGGAAATGCATCGTGATCTCCGTAGCAAATAATGTTATGTAAGTATTACCTGAAAATATAAACTCCATGGCTATAAAATATTTAATACAATTTTAGTAAATAGTGAAATTCAAGCAATGTTTTACAGTAATATTTCAAATCAGTTTTTCCCTTTATAAAATTTGCTTATCGTATATCACTATAAATGGATTTTTTTGATTTAAGGGAAAAAAAATAAATATTTTTTTATTCAAGATATATGTGGGACAGCCGTCTCACAGGAAACCTAATGCATAACGGCAGTTGGACCGACCTCTTTAGTTCAGCATATTTTAAAGCAAATAAGATTAAATGTACCAGTCACTGGACGTTCTCGTTCAATATTTTTATTCACAAGTTACCATATTTCCATTCGCTTCTCTGACTATGCAATGCAGTCATCGGGCTCATAAATACTTACTGCGTCCGTTTACACAATATATCCGTTCATACAATATATACAAAAAATAAAAGGTATTGGCTTTAATAGATCCAAGTTTGCATTGTGACGTACTTAAATCTGTACGATATGCCAAGGCTATTTTTGAATCAGCTATTTCTTCACATGCATTCAAAAAGAGCTTCATTAATGATTTATGAACAGATGGATACGTATTCTTTTATATATTAGAATGCAATTTGAAGATATTGATGCAAGGATGCCTTGAATATCTTAGTTTTATAGATATCTCAAACGTATACCTAGGTGTATTATATTAAAGCTTTTAACATAAATTTAGACATAAATCGGTAGACGCGTAAAGGTGAGGACTCCTTGGCTTCAATTGATGTGAATTTACGTGATATCATTATTGATTACAGTTTTTGAATGAGGTAGGATTGCCTGTACGCCACAAATAATAAAAATCATGCAAAAAATGCAAAAATGTGAAGCAACGAGCATTTTTATAACTATTTTTTTCTTCTTATAATGACCTTGTTTAATACATGTCAAAATATTTCCTGGAGTTTAGGCCAACGTATGATATGCAAACAAGTTATAGCTAACGTTTCTGTTTATTTAAAACCATCATCAGGCTTAACTTTGTGCATATTTATGCGCGAAAATTACGGAATCATGGCAATGGTTTCGTAATGGTTACCATAGCAATACATAAATAAAATGGTTTATGTAAAAATTAAATATTATGATTTGTTAGTGTAAAGACTTCCACTTATAAGGTCAATGATCAAGAAAGACTTGACACACATTAAGTATAAACTGTTGATAAAATGCCCCAAATTGGACATGGCCCATTATGCCAATCTCCCAAGTCCTGCTTGGCAAGAGCGTCGACCACTGGCTCCCCACAGAAGATAAGGCTCCTATTTCATCGGCTAAGCGAAGAGGAACGGCCAATCCAAACCCAAGGAATTCGATTCGAGGCCATCTCCTTGCAGACACACTCTTTCACTTGAATTTATATTCCAGCCGAAGGAATTTATTGCGCCTGGAGGCTGCTATGTCACGACGCTTGTTTACTTTTTTTTCCTCGCAAAAGAAAATATCGCTTCGAAGGATTTATCTTCGTGATACTTGAGTCTCGGGTCATTCCCTCTGTCGTTGGTAGAACTGTTGGGAACAAGCCACACTCGATATTTACCCATTCCTAGTTCCTATTTTTTTTATTCTCCAACACCCCCAAGCTCCATATGACATATCCAGCGTTTATGTGCTTAACGCAGCGAAAATAATATTTACGCAAAGACGGAAAAGTCCCAAGAAGATAAAAAAATGAAGGTAGTACATGAAACAATTATGTCTTAGACAATGCCTTAAAGGTCATAACAGTAAAATGTTATGCCTATGATTAGGCCGGGTACAGTGAATACAAAGAGAAGATGTTTTGCTTCCATGTCTGCATTAATAGTGCGAATTTATTTGAATAAAATTATTTTACCGTTCATAGGCCTAGAGCGAAAGCTTCATGACAAGCAGAATAGCGATAATGGGTGACGAAATAGAACAAATTTTGCATAATGATCAATGCATTAAAGCTTATTGATTCAGTTACAAATATTTATTTAGATTCCAACCAAGGTACCCATAGCATTGACGTGCATAATGCTCTGAGTATAGATTGGCCATTCATCATTTGCGTGCGAACACAAAGTTCACATAAATACTTAAATGATCCATCCAAGTAAACACCGAATGTAAAATTCGGCCGGGGAAAAGATGGGTAGGACTGAGTGGAAACCTAATGTTAGCAATCTCCTTAGAATCATTGCCTTAAATGGGTCTGGGAATTTTCAAGCGATCTGAATATGCAAATCTTTTGATTAGTAAACATTAAATGAGAAACTAGAATAAGTGGATCCTACCGAGTTCGAAAAGCTTCTTCTGCGGCTGAGAGAAATTGGAGTAACTAACTCTATCTATGTTGGAGTGGCCTTAGACAGTCAAATATTTTCTTACATATGATTTCATTTACTTCACCAGCACTTCCTCTACATTTCCGCATATTTTCTCTGCATCATCTCTCCACTATGTTTTCATGAAAACTTTCTGAACACGAATAACTGAACAACTTGGCGGGTAAAATAAGAGAATTATGAAGATTTTCTCAGGAACTTGGTTGATAGCACATGGAGGTGCAATGGAAGGCGAGGAATATGAATAAAAATATATATGTAATGAAGAATGCATCCATAAGCCATTTATATTAACGGTATGAACATTCAAGGACTTTTTATGAATCACGTCTAACCGGCCAACTTAGAGGGCAAAATAAGAGAATTACAAAAAAATCGCAGGTATCTTGGTTGACAGCACATGATGCTGTAAAATAATACGGGAAATATGAATAGAAAAATATATAATAAAGAACGCATCTGTTAGCCATTAATATTAACAAAATAAGAATTCAAATACGGATTAAAGCCTGCCTCATATTTTCAGTTTTTAAGTCCATATTGTAACTATATCGCGGAGGATTCACAATTGGACCTTACCGTGACTTTTTAAAATCTATCCAATAACCTCTGAAGTGTATAGTTACCTTTATTTAATATTTATAGTACCCTCATTTTGGGGGCAGATAATTTCTCCGATGAGATATAGGTACGTTTCATTATTATTTTTTCACTGCTAATTTATTAGAGACTTTCTCTCAATTTTGGTCGAAGGACGAAGAGTACTAAAGGCATTCTGGCGATAAATTCCCGTGAGTGCTCCCGAAGAAGCTTCGGGCAGTTATTCTTGCGTTAAAATAAGTCGAATTTCTTTTCAGTGGTTATGAGGGATGATTTGTGGCTTCGTTGTCACGGCTGTTGAACTCCTTACGGGCTATATTCACCGGGGTCTGAATTAAGATACGTTTTTCCATTTTCATTCTTATCTTTTCACCAATAAATCAAGATTTATTCCTGTAATATTTTTAAAATCTTCCCAATTTATTTATGCAGTGTTGCTCTTGGCTACACGATGATTTCCCGCGGTGAGACCCGCAAAGCTAAAGGTCCGTGGTTCGATTCCCAGTTCAGAGGATTTTTTTTCTCACGGCCATTAATACGATCGATGATGTCTACTTCGGCTTATTCCTTTCTCAATACGATCGACATTTTGTTAAAAATCCTCTAAAAGTCCTTAAGAAGTCGTTGAAAAATAATTATAAAAACAAGTCTGCTGATTAATCTTTAATTGCTCATTGAATACCAGCTCACCTGCCATTTTATTGAAGAAGTGTTGACTACGAAAATAGGCACTGAAAAAACTAATTATATTGGTTCCAAATATGTTATATGCCAGGAATAAGGGTGTACAATGAAAATGGCTTTCCACCTTGATAACGTCATAGGTGGAAAGCCAAAAAAAGAAGCCAAAAAGTTTAAAAGTGCCATTCTGTGCCTAATTTACTACGCGTTAGTGAGTTGATCTTTTTAATTGGCTTACATTTTCAAAGTAAGAAGCCCTTAAAAGTACTCTTTTAAATATACGATGAACCAACTTCAATGTCCTTACATCAATTAATACCGTAGTATAATTTACGAAGTGTTAAACTCCTTTTTAAGAACTAGAGCAGAGATATAATAAACACGAACGTTTTCAAGAGCCTATTCGATTTGTTATAGTATAAATATTGTGTTCGATATTATAACCCATTTTTACAAATGAAAACGATAATTCGGGTTATTAAAAAATCTTTATAAATGATTAAAATTCATTTTGATTCTTTCAATGACAATGTACCTTAATATTGTTTTAGCGTGGAGGCATAATATACCAGCTTATATTTTTGAGTTTATCTCTCGTGACATCATGGGCACGACCAATAATTGTTTTACGAAAAAATCCTCTATTGAAACGATCGGAGCTTCATAGTCACTCTTTATCTTCAGCTTAGTCCTTCACATTTAAGGTACTTCGATACTACTTGCATGCCACCGGGAACTAACGAAATGATATTGATAAATGTAAATTATGATTATGTTTCCATTTCGTTTGAATTGTATAAAAAATTGATGTTCACTTGCCCATTATCACTCATCAAACCTTTCCAAAAGGTTCCAGTTTTTTCTGTAAAAGTTATTGATTATTTTTGGAAGGTATGCATAATCATTTCCTTGGCGTTTAGGAGGAGATTAATTTTTTTCTTTAAATGAGCTGTTGATGCAAAGGCTAAATAATTAGTAATCTAATTGTTTATTTGGTACCGAGTACTTATATTCCTTGCCTGGTAAGTTCTTTTCCTGCCCTGCAGAAACATGGTTAGGCCTTCAAATTTCTAGCATCGCATTGAACACGCCTTAAATATATCATACTTAGGCTGTTATATGGTTAAAGCCTGCTTATTCATGTCCGTGTTTCTTGTAATGGAAATACGAACGGTTCATTTACCTCCCTTGAATTCATCTCAACTCACGAGGCATCACTTTATGAGCCTCACTTCTTCCTCGCTCGGTCCATCTAACGCTCCATTACGACATGAATCTCCCTCTTCATCTCACAAGATGCTCGCCTCTATTGCCCTCCGCTGTTGTGGTGGGCGGGGCTTCACTAGTGAGGCCCTTTATTGCGCAAAAACGACGAGGATATCGCCCTGTTACTGCGAGGCGTCGTCCGCTATGACGCGTCGCGACAATATGTCTTCCGCGCGTCAACCTCCGATCATAATGACGTGCTGTGTCACTCGAGTTATAAATCGAGTGGTAAGTAATAATCCCTGAGTTTTTCCACCGTCAGAGCCTCATTCACAGCCGTTTTATTAGTATTACCCAGTATGGGTCGCATGTGGTGAGTATGAATGCCATAATTACTTGAGCTTGAGCATCTCCATGGGTGGGATATATTGAAGGGTGTGGATGACGAATAAATACCCGTTTAGATGAATAAAACTTGACTCAAGTAGACGAAACAAAGGAATTGAACCACTGGAAAGAGCGACGATCTGCTTATTACAGCTTGAAAACGCTTTAACTGGACTTAAAATAGGCATAAGTTAAAAAAGGCAGTGACTAAAACTATTGCACCATTTTAAATGTTTTAATGTGTTCAGTTTTTTAAGGTTTTTTGATGATTTTAATGCATAGTTAAATGCATACTACAAAATATTCTTAGTTATTAAAAAATTGCGTAGGCCATTTCAGCAATTTTTTTATGCGGAACTAAAGAAGGCAATAACGCCTAGTTAAACCGAGTTGCTTATACCACGCCATTCTTTTATGCTTCTAGATTGTGAATCTTATGTTAAGTCCTGCGCTAACCGGTGACACAAAGAAGAATAGTTTTGCATCTGAGAATACAAGTATAGAACTAAGGAAAAATCTAACAATATGCTACATAGAAGCGAGTCTTGGACGTTAACAGGAGCAGAGTGGAAGCATTCATGATGAAGTTCTACCGAAGAATGATGAAGGTTAAATGGGTCGACTTAGTGAATAATGAGAAAGAGCCATAAAGAGTGGGAGAAAAGAATTAGTTACATACGACAGGTTATAAAGGATGTAAAAAAGAAGAAATACGTGACTATGAAAAGGCTTTCTGATAAGAGAGAGGAATGGAGAGCTGCATCAAACCAATTTTAGGATATTTGACTTACGAAGATGATGAACCTGCGACGCCGTATCATGGATTTTTGCTGTCTCAATATTTTTAATTTTAATTGAGAAATACTTTAGAAATATTTTTATTAGATTGCAGGATAGCGAGTGGGCTAATGGAACCGTATTCAGCGACGCATGCTACTTGTCATTTGATGATCCGGGTAAAACGGGCATCTAGTCGTCGAGGCGGAAGTTATTCACGAGCGTTGTCTCTGCAAAGCGACCAGCCGAGCGAAGGGATTAGACCCAGAGGGGAGGGTGAGGATATCTCCTGAGGTACCACGATAAGTATACTCTGCGTTGTCACCCTTTGCCCTTTCCTCAACCGCGGCTTAGCAAACCGCGAACGGAGGCAGTAACAAAACCGTAAGATCTAGTCAGCGTGGCCTCTGGGTTACTTGAATGCCTAGCTGCACATTCACAGAAATATAAATACTCGTTTTTCACGTGGCTATTTATCAATATTTTCGTACATGATTGCCATGTTCTATCAAATAAGTGATGATAATACGCCAGCCGCTATGGTATTTTGAAAGCAATATTGATATCTATGATACAATTTCATGTATGAATCCGAATAAAATATAATAAAGATAAAGATAAAGATATTTATTCCACTGCCCCAAAATATTACTACATGTACATACATAACCAGTGAAATAGACACCCCTTAAGACATGTCTTGAATAGGGGTTGCCATTACATAAAATATGGCAATGCTCGGCAGTACATTCTTGTAACCTTTAAACAAAACAAAAGAGGCTCTTCTATGAGTCTTTCATAGACACATTTGTCCATGTGTGCATAAACAATCTTTAAAGCATACAAAATACAATTAGAATAAAGTAATAAGAAAATTAACATGAAATAAATTTATAATAAATTTGGTAACAAAATAGGTTTAAGCAACTAAACGAACAGATTATTTAATTGTCTGAAATAAAAATTCAATATTTTTATTACTAAACAACCAGTCTCTCAGTTTTTTTACAAATTCATATTTGCTATTACAACCTTGTAATTTTTGCCAAAGATTCACATACAATTTTGGTGCTAAATAATTAAAGAAATTTTTATAAGTTTCAAGTTTTGGTGTAGGAATATAAGTAATTTCGTGGAATCTTAAAGTTTTTGTGCAGGGACAAGGTTTATTTTTATGTCCACCACGATTGTAAAAAATTCTTAATGTTTTATATACAAACAAATGTCTAACTGGGAGGATTTTTAACCTTACATACAGTGGGAAGGATGATTCATTCCTGGAGGTTCTTAAGATCACCCTTAGGATTTTATTTTGAATAATTTTAATTGGTTTAACATTAGAGTGATAAGTGCCTCCCCAACAAGATATTCCATATTGAATTCTTGAATTTACCAGAGCAAAATACACCGTCCTCAAAATGGAAACTGGGCATTTATACGTGAGAAGATAAAATTTTCTCAAGGAAATAATCAGCTCAGATTTCAATTTGTTAATGTGCATTTTCCAGTTACAATGGTTATCTAATATTAAACCGAGGTACTTTATATGATTTACATGATCAATTTTTATGCAATTGTTACAAGCTCTACCAGCTCTACCTTTTGAAGTCAAGCAATGAGAACATCTATAGAAAACGTCATCCGATGGCACCAGTGTACTTTTCAAGCCAAACAACATAAACTTTGACTTTACACTCAGAACAAAATTATTACACAAGAACCAATAATTAATTCTATTCAAATCATTTTGCATTTGTAATATAACATCGTAAACATTAAATGACGAATAACATAATGCCGTATCATCGGCAAAAGAAGTAAGTTTTCCATGAAATGCCCCGTTGCAAAAATTATTGACATATATTAAAAACAAAATTGGTCCCAAGACGGAACCTTGAGGGACACCACATGTGAGGGACACCTCCTCACTAGTACAATCGTTAATTATTACCCTTTGTGACCTTCCCAACAGGTAACTCCTGAACCAATCGTTTGCAACGCCTCTAATTCCAGCCTCCGACAGTCTTGATAGCAATATCTCGTGATTAACAGAGTCAAAGGCTTTTGTTATATAAATGAATAAACCACCAGTCTTATTATTTCTGTTTAAGCACTCATATACTTCTGCATATATAGAACAAAACATTTTTCTCCAAGAGCTATAATTGAATTTATTAAAAAGATGCTTTCAGATTCATTTGGTTGTTTTTAGTTGTTTTAATATATAATAAAATTGCCATAGCTGCATAATGAAGTGACGGAGCGTGATTAGGGTTTCATAGGAAAGAACAAGAAAGTTAGTAGCGTTGTAAGATAGACTGTGCAGAGGCAGCATTAAAAATAAGCATTGCCTTCAATTCCATTTTCGCATCAACCATTAGAGATGGGTATATTGGATTGAAAACACATCCAATCAGAAGTATTTGCGAAACAACTTTTCTTTAACTTGGAATATGCTTTAGAGAGTCATCTAGACTAAATATATTGAAATTCTCGCATAAAAGTAAATTAAAAGCTACCAGCAATTATTCACAAATGCTTGAGAAAATGATTGTCGCTTTCGTGAGGAAAATTGCTAGTAATTTTTAATTTAATAATAGAAATTAATTGTTTGCACTTTTTGGTATAGCTTGAAAAATATCGAACACCCCCAAAAAATATTTTAAAAGTCGAGAAACATTTTTTCTCTCAAATGTTCAGTTTTCCTGAGACAAATCTATTTTTTTCCTATATATCCAGATCGGTTTGGGCGTCCTGCTTTCGTCAGCCTCGGTTTAGTAAACCACGAGCGAAGACGCAAGGCTGAACCTGGAGCAGTAGGTACACCATTGCCGGGTCTATGGGCTACCGCGACACATCCTGTGGCTACACCATCGCCCGGAGTCGTTACCCAGACGACCCAAACCGCAAGAACAAGAGGGGTCTTAAGGCGAGGATAGAAAGGGACCATTTGTGCGGAATGTAAGATAAGTGGGCCGCAGAGGGCGCTAGTTGTCGCAGCAGGGAGATGAATGATAAATAGACAGATCGGGACAGATAGGGAGCGTACGGATTAGGACCTGGTAGCGTGGTGAGTAACGGTAATAGTTTTTGCTTAGACGAAACGCTTTAGGTAGGCCAGGGTTGGCCCACTTCCTTCCGACTCATAATCTGCATTGCATTGAACCTTGGTGAGGGATTTATGATGCTGATTTGCACCGTCGGGAATCGTAAATCGTGGCGTTATAAATTACTGCTAATTATCCGTAATTCTGTGCTGAAACGCTAACGAAATATTGGCAGACTAGTATTCTTCATTAATTTTAGCTCCATTTACACCTGGGTGATATTTCAATGTGTCCGTGAATACATGCAAATGTGGACTTCAGTGAATACTATGCAATTTTGATATTTCAAGATGATAGTGTAGGTTTTTATGAAGAGATTCATCACAAAATATATACCGATCGTGAGAAAATTATCAATATATTTGAGAATATGCATTCATTTTATTGATGCCAGGATTTTATTAGGGCAAACGAAAATATCATAGTATTACAAAGAAGCCTGAAGAATATTAATATATTTCCAAAAAATAACATGATGAAACGGACGGATGCAGGGCGTTGAGTGTATAATATTTACTTCTGTTTATGGCGACGGACCAATTGATTACGAAAATCCATTATTGGACACGTATGGAGAAAATCAGGATCATTGTACCCTTCATTAACTCATGAACGGTAATCAGGCGACAAATAATGCTTGAAGGGGAACGAAACTAATCTGTGCAAGATTTTGGTAGATGTCAAGGTAGGAATTAAAATAGATTTTCTGCATGGCATCATAGATACAAAAGGTATTCGCTCCTGATTTTGCATTATGTATAATTTTAGGCATCAAGAATGATGTAGTACCCTGTATTGTTGAATGGATTGTAATAAACAATACCCTTTTAAAACAATTCAATCAGACGACTAGTTACGGTACACATGTCATTTTCGAGTTTTCAGTGAGTCTCAATTGCCTCATTAAGTTGTATAAAAAAGATGAAAAATTATAATTTATTCAGCAAAACACAACTAAACAGTTCCACTACATCAACTTTAGTACCTCTAGTTGTATGTAATAAACAATTTATGGGGGGCATATTTTGGGACTCTTTCGCCAATGCCGTTTTGAAAATCCGTTTTCATTCCTCCCACGAGATCCAGCAAATATTTCTCCGACTAATGTTTTACCCTGTTGATGGGTTAAACGGGTGGCTTAAGAGGAATCTGCAATACTTCAGGAGGTGGTAGGGGAGAGAATTTGAAGCATTACTTGTCCATTAACATGGGGTTGCAACTCCATAGTTACTGGCAAAGGCAACTATGGCAACGAAAACGATTTTTGGATATAATTTCCAGATACCATGGAGAACGTTTTTCATGAGTACCCAGCCTTTTTAGCATTTTATTAAATACTTTATGTATTAAAACACATTAAATCGTTGATATTGGACTAAAATGTGGCCTCATAGTTGCCTGAATCAATTAATATCAAAATGGGTGAGATTGTGCAATTCAATATATGGTACTGGCTCAAAGCTCTCATTTTTCTTAAGCCTAAAGATAATCTACAGGGCTCTACAGAATTCACACTGTGACATTAGATTCGTCTTCATTCCGCTAGGCCCTGATATATTAAGTCATTCTTGATTGCTTGGTTTCGAAAATTGGAGCAAAACGTAATTCAGACGTCTATGAGTTCCGTCTCTGGTTTTATAACATTCCGTACAAAAAGAGTGGTACTGATATTTTACTGTCCATAAATTCTG
Organism: Ischnura elegans; assembly: GCF_921293095.1. Classification (NCBI taxonomy): domain Eukaryota; kingdom Metazoa; phylum Arthropoda; class Insecta; order Odonata; family Coenagrionidae; genus Ischnura; species Ischnura elegans. The sequence continues at coordinate 61,853,167 of NC_060255.1, read as the reverse complement.
CGAGTGTGTTTAATCTCTTTTGATTGGTGTTTAAACCAACCAAAGCCTTTCTTTGCATACCTCTCCGATTTTTCTTGCGTTTTTGCTCTTCCTCTCCTTATTTTGCAGCCGTAAAAATGTTCTTATGCATATTCTCCTCTCTGTGAGGCTATCAGGGACTCGGAAAGGGAAAGGAGAGGATGTTAGGAGTAGCGCGCATGGCGAAATAGGTGTGCTTTTGATCTAAGGTTTACATTTTTCACGATTGTGACGAAAAACGTACGTGATTGAGAGAAGCACCAAAGTAACGGTCCTTTATACTTGTTTTGCCTCATTTCCCTTGGTGCTTCATGCATAATTATCCCCTCTATAGAGATCTCAATTGGTAAAAAAATTGCTGTAACCAAACTTGAAGTCTAGTTTTCCATATTCTTCAATTCTATATTTTGTATATATTTCAAACAGAAATAACTATAATTTATCCTGGAAAGGTTATACCGGTCCCCTACACTTTCATCATATTCCCTTTTCTGCCTCATCCAAAATTACCTCCACTAAAGAGAGTGTTAAGTTCGTGACAGCGATTTCACCTTTGATCCTTAAATGCCCTTGATTAAGTGGCCGTTGATAGGCTAGTGTAACAAAATGAGTGCAAAACATGATTGAAGAGACGTGTGAAGAGCGTTGTTGGGTTCCGTTCTTGTTGTCGTTGTATTTCGTACACTCTCAACACAGTAATGATTATGCTATTGTCCATAAGGTCAGCGAGTGTATTGTTCAAGGTGCTTCGATTGGTTTATAAACTAAGCAAAGCCTGATGACTTCTTTTGCTAGTAGTCTTCTCCGTATTTCCACCAGTTGAAATAGTTGTTTGCCAACAACGTTTCTATGGATCATTCGTCCAATGTCAAACGGGTTGATTAATCATTTGGACTGAAAGAAACCGTTGAAATGTATATTATATCTATAAATGTGACAAAGGGCGTTAATTATCGTTTAAAGTTGAATCTGAACGTTTTTTTTTTATTTTTCTAGCATAAATCCTGATGATAGTGAGCTAATCACCTGTTAAAAAGTTCGTGATAAGCATTGACATACACTGATGGAAATCCCGTGAGTGTCACGAAAATAATTCGTCAGGAAACTTTGCACCATATTTTACCTGAAGCCTTACTTAGCACACCTTCCCAAATATCCTTACATTTGTAAACTTTCCTCAACGCATTTTGCAACCGTGCAAAACTCCAAATTTCTCACTCTCCACATTGTGTGTTCATCTGGGATTGCGGAGAGGAGGAGAAATGATAAGAGGTAGAGTAGAGGAGGAGCAAGGTATGCCCCCGGTCGATGGACAAGATGGGGAGGAGTAGTAAGGGTGGTGGTGGGTTTGAAATTGGTGGCCGGCCCTACTTTTTGGTCCCCGCCGGGGAGCAGTAAATTCAGCAGACCCCCCTTGAGGAATGGCCTGGCAGAGGGAACCAGGGGTGGCAGTTGCTGCCTCTGCTCCTGGTTTGGAGAGCCGTAAGGTAAGGATTTCTCTGGCTGAGCAATAGACGAGGGAATAACGGCTCACTTAGATATGATTCGGATAAAGTGATTTGGTTCATTATTATTGAGTTCTTGAAATTATTTATGCTGTGGTTGGACACGTGGAGAAATGCATTTCATCATTAGGGCTAAGGACAACATTCTTTGCGTTCATTGAAATTTAATGAAAAAAATGCGTACACCAAGAATGAGTTTTTCCATAGAAGAAAGTAGTTTACTTAACAAGGAATCGAACACATATCTCACAATTGTTCTCTAGTTACACTGCCAAGCAATCCTCTCAGAACGAATGTCAAGATGGGTACGGTAGTTTAATTAAAAAATACTTTTTTTGCGTATCGAAAATGCGAAGCACAAAGAAATTGCTTGTCGTGCCTTAAACATTTAAAATGCAAAACTTTCAGCGTCCTCAGTCTCATCTTGGTTCAATGGAGAGGTCGGCGGGGAGATTAATTTTCAGCAAGGTGAAAGAACATGGCTCCCGCGTGTAAGATTTGGTGTGTGGCGTATTAGTAAGTATAGTAGTAGTATAATAATAAACCTTGTATAACATGGGGCTTGTATTAAGAATGTTAAAAAATATTTTTTATGGTATGATAATTGAAACGTATTAGTTAAATTTATTAAGTGTGTGTAACTGGCAAATTTTGATAAAGGTCTACATTATATGCACTCAAAATTTCGTAGATCTAAAGGAGTTATCCGTTACCAAGAAAAGACTGATCGAGCAAGGAAAACGTTCCACTTAAAACGAACTTAAGTTAAGTAAAGTGAATATTTTCTCAGGCTATATACCGGGTTGGGTTTTCCATGGCCGACGTTTCAAAGCTCGATTCTCACATCGCCATCAGAGCTGATGATTTTCAAGAAAAGCTGTCTCAGTAGAGTACTCGAGAACTGAGGAGAAGAAGGAGATATTTCCCGCAACCAGTTCATTGGGAAAGCCTAACACCAAATTTCATGAAGTCTGATCCCTCCTCAAATGTTTCTGGCTGGTTTAGTGCATCATTCTTTCAAAATGATGCACAGAGATATCGCACCGTCTTTTTATTTGTATTTCATAACTCTACCGTAAGTGTTTCAAATGGTACGCAGACACCATCAGGTACAGAGATGTTTCAGTTACAGGAGGGGGGAAGGGATTGATCAGAAGGAGTAGTAGGGGGGGGGGTAAGTGAGGGAGAGAGAAGCACCCTCAGCTTTTTCTCCCATTTCCTCTCTCTTCCTTCTGATATATCTCCTTCCCCCCCCCCCCTACTATTAGAAGGGATAGTTTCAGACATAGTTACAACACACGCACACATAGCTACATAGTTCATGTTTACAAAAAGATATCTGTCCGCAGTTGAATTAATTTTTTCGTGATGATGATTGCAAGATAGTTGAAACACATTTTGTAGAGTTTTGAAATGAAATGAGAAACGAGAACGATATCTTTGGGTACCTTTTCATCATCCTGTACCGCGATCTCTCCCGAAACGTTAACCTCTAGCATTTGTTCCGTTCATGCCCATGAATCGTACAATGCTTATGACTCGTTCACGAACGGATCTAAGGAGGAGTGTAGGGATGGGATGGGGTTATGTGATGTGTCGGCATGTGGTTCGTGGGGGTGTCTTCTCGCCTCGGGGTCGCCTCTCCTCCTCTGACGCTGTCCGGAGGAGTTGTGGCCTGCCGCCATCCTCCTCCTGTGGAACGGCGTTTTTCTGTTGGGCCAAGCGGGTGCGGTTTTTTTTCCTCCTGTTTTCCTCCTTGTACGTCCCCTGAAGGTGAATGTGTGTCCCCTCCCCTTTACTCCTTCGGCTTCCTGTCTGGAAAAGCTCGAATCCCCGTTCGTCTCGCAAGGGATGATGGGAAGGCTATTGTTCACTCCTTACCTCTTCTCTGTTTCTCTTCCCATGGTTGTTCCTTCATCCTATGGTTTGCTTCTGTTTTCCTGCGGTTCAAGGCAAAATTTTCCCCCTTCCCATCTACTGATTACTTTCCTTTCATCTTCTGTTTGAAAGAAGTAGTTGGTTTGATAACCTCACCGGCATTCAATGAGACAAAATAATTAGTTCCGAGGTCTCATAGCTATTAATCGTTCTTGAATTGCATTTCAGTAAATTAAAAGTTTTGTTTTTCGTAATTTTTCAAGAAAAACGTTGTTCAACTTTGTTTGTTCTCTCATACTCCTAATTAATCCCATTTTCCTTCAGATATTTACAATAAAATAAGAGGTATTCAGGTACATCTACGTACTACCGTGCAAGAAGTCTTATTACGCGTGTGGCGGAGAGTTCCAGTACACCAGCTGTTAACAAATAAAAAGGAAATAATCTAATTGTTCGGGTAAAAAACGAATACCCTTAGCTATCCATTCTGGGCTATATCGCTCTTAAATTATCGTTTCTTTTAGATTCGGTAATATAGCGGGGCTCTAATATGATGTCCCTCAGTGTCTCTGTGATAGATATCTATTCTCAATTGCTCAAGCAGTCTAAGTACCGCGCAGCCCCCGAGTCTAGGCCCTCGGCCTAATTCCTTTAACATTTGCTTAACCTTCTCTGTACGCCCGGTTTTGAAGAATTGGTATTTTACCGAATGAACAAGTGTAAGGAACTGTTTTCTCCGCATCGGAGTACGGATCTCAATGGTCAAATTTCTAAACCGTGGGTCTTCTTTCTTTTTTTCTTTTGCAACGGTTGGTGTACTGGCATCGTCCATCACTCGCCAAATTTGGAGGTTTGCATAGCAGTATGTTGGTGTGGATCAGTGGCGGATCAAGGATAGAGACAGGGGGAGGCTAAGTGGGGGAGTAATCTCCTAGGAGTTTGGGGGTTCGAAGAAAATTACCATTGTATCTAGTGCAAATTGGGTGCCCAAAGGGGGGCCAAAGCCCCCTTAGCCCTGATAGATATCTATCATCCCCCCATAGATCTATTATCCCCGCATGTATCCGCCACTTGTGTGGGTGAAATTATACCCCTTAACTCCTCTCTGAATCGTTTCTCCAACCCCTTTTGGATGCCGCTAATAGAACTTGTTATTTTAATGCGATTTTCGATATTCAATCTGGCAATTTAAGTATATTTAACACATCACAGTAATTCTTCGATGATTTTTTCTATTTCAATAAATTTGTTTTCTTTTTTTGCATAATCAATCATTTAAAAACTTGTTTTGGAACCAAATTACATTTTTTCAACCTCCTACTTCGTCTCACTTTCTTTCGGTGTTTACTGTCAGTACCAATCCGTTCACTCATTTAACCTACTACGTTAAAGAATCTGAGTAGATTAGTGCATACGCAGTGGTCAAAAACCTAAAGATTCATCCTTAGATTCGTTTTCCAACAAATTTATTATTTAGTAGTAGACTTTCTCACGTTAAGATTGCTAAATGCCATCCTTACCTTTCGATTTACTTGTAGCGATGGACATGCCTCAGGTATATTTTGGAATTATTTTCAATAATTGTATCGAAAGTATCATAAAATAAATTATCGGAACAATTTTTGCTAAATATTTACTCGCGGGATCTTCATCAAATTGTCCGCCCAATTTTTCCGCAATTTTTATCCGAGTAAATAAAGTATAATACCTGTCATTTAACAATCAGCTTTGATTGACTTACATTGAAGTTAATATTTACTCTACGGTGATTTATTGAGTTGTTCCTATCAATGCCTTTTTTCCTAGAATAAATTGCCACACATTCCATGAAGGTTAAGATAGTTAGATGCAGGCAAGAAACGATGCGCAATGCTGCCTAATCTATTGCAGAAAGTTTTGATTCCCCAGCTCAGGTTCTTTCACTTCAAAAAAACCATTTTGATATTCATTGAATCTTTTTCTATTAAAGTATTGTCAGTCATGCTTTCGAATGCATTGTTATGATTTTAGTAAAAATGAGTTATGTTTTAGTTAGAGTTATTTATTTATAAGTTATACTCTCTCTGTCGGATATTTATATCTACCATTGATCAATCTCATTGGTGTAACTAGGAATATTCTTTTGGGGGGAATGAGGGGGCTTAGGGGGTATGAGAGGAGGCTAGTGGGGATAACCCCCAGGGAAACAGGGATCACAGAAAATATATTGGAAAATAACATGCCTGAAAATGCATTTTACATCATTTTTGCACGTAAAATTTAACTTTAGGCAGATGTAGTTATTATACATTAAATCCAGTCTATATTTTTCAATAATTTTTTGAATTCTCTGAGGCTTTAGGGGGGGAGGTTGTATCCCTTCACTCCCCCCATAGTTTCGCCACTGATCAATCTTATCTGAGAATCGAACGTCTTCCATCTTTTTTTGTCGCTTCCATTCCCGAATATGTTTTGTCTTCCCCTGTGAACTCTTTTGTGCTCTTACTTCTCCCTTTTCACCCTATTTTTCTTGCCTTACCACGTCCTCGTTCTGTTCCGTCCCATCTCCTGCCTTATAACTCTTCTCCGTTCATTCTTCTCCCGAAAGTTCATTTTCAACCCGATCCTTTTCTTCGCTCTATCTTCCGCTCTCCCGTCTACTTTCTCGTCTTATCCTTTCAGCACAAAACCTTTTCCCTTTTCCTTGTCCCTGACCGTGTTTCTTTCTTTCCTTCTTCCTCCTTTCTGCTCCATTTATGTTCGTCGTTCTACTTGGGCAAAAGTCACCTGACCGCTCTCCGAACTGCTTAAATCTTTCATCGCTCCTCACAAACGCTCCTCATTCTACCACTCTCGGGTAGAAAGGATCGGGTGCCTCTAAAGACGGAAGGGCTTAAATAGATTCCTCCAGGTGGTGATAGTAAAGAAATTATTACAAGAATTATTTAATTTTCCTCAAAAGCATGTATAATGATGTCTTGAATTCACGTAATAACTAAATTGTATTTTATGCGGAATTATTGTTTTAAAATTTTTTAACCATTTTTATTCCCATCACACCGAAGACTGTACAACATAAGTCTTTTACATCGAGGTTTTTCGACATGTTAACTATTGATGGACACGATCATCACACGAAAGTCCATCAATTACCATGTGTTCTTTTACATCGAAGTGAGCAAAAAAGTGGTACATAACGTAAATTTTCCATAATTTATCACGTAGCCTCTAGTTTATAGCACCTAATATATACATTCATTGCATAAATGAATACATATATTCGCTTAAAAAAATATTTTTCGCACAGAATTTGCAATTACTCCCGCATAGGTAATACTTGTCGGGTTATTTTAGCTTCAAAATTATGCAATTTCTTGAACGAAAATACTAATTGAATGGAGTAACAATTATATTAACTCATGTTCAGTGTCCGCCCCTTTCGGGATAGTGGTTTTAATTCTCCGGCAGACGCCTCTCTTTTACAACTGTTAATATCCACCTAGCGATGTTTTCATTGCAGGATTGTTAAATAAAAAACAATTGTTGTGTAGAAATGGTTTTTTTATGAATAAAACTAATCGATATATATTATACCTCGTTCAAAAATATTTCTTGGGTTTCCTTCTAGGTAATGTTTCCACGTAATATTTCGAATCCTGCCATATGAACGGCGGCGAAATATACATGCATGGCTTTGAGAAAAAATTCACCTGGTCCGGGATTCGAACCATGGGCCTCTGCGCAGACCACTACGCTACCCAGCTTCCTTACTTCCCACGGTAATGGCAGCGAAGCTTATTGTACTAATTTTTGTTAGGCACTCGCGGACCATCAAGGATGGCAAAGCGGGGAAGAAAGGACTTCCAAGAAGCCACAACTGGTTGAGAGCCTCATACCTGAGATAAATCTTCGCAAAGCTCCCTCTCCAAAGCTATTCTCCCGATGTTGAAAAACCCCGATGTAAAAGCATTAAGTATTACTGTTTTCGGTGGCATGGGAATAAAAATTTGAAAATTATTTCACCAATATTTCTGCATGAATACTATTTGATTATTCCGTGAATTGAAGGCACTTATACTAAGGCACGGTGTTTATTCCACTCATGCTACTTGACTTGAAATATTTCATGGCTCGAATACACGTTTGATCGTTATGATTAGATGTGATACACTTCACGTGATGGTGAAGTTTTTCAGTATTACGACGAACGGAATGCATAATGACTTGCAATGCCACGATTTTGAGGAAAATCAAGCAATATTTGTAATATTTTCTTTTCTATCACTACCTTCACGAATCTATTTAAGCCCTTCCGTCTTTAGAAACACCCCATCCGTTTTCCACGACAGTGGTAGAGGAAGGAGAGCTCGTAAAAAGCGGTTAAAGATTTAACCAGCAGGTCCAGAAATCACAAGGTGTCCGTGGTTCCATTTCCAGACCAGGAGAATTTTTTCTCAGGGCAATTCATCTATAAGATTTCTCAAAACGTTTCGATATGAGACTCCCCCATCAATCTTATAAATTCATGAATCCAAGGTCATTTCCTTAGAGTATCGTGGTAATATGTTATTCACCGCGGTTGCTCTTTCAGCGTCTCCTGATTGGCTACCAGTCCTCTTGGACTTTCTGATGGTTGGCTCATATTCTGCTTCCGTTGTAGCTGTTTCCATTGTTGCCGTGCTGTCGGATATCTGCGATCTTCAGTAAGCGACCCCAGTTGTTGTAATATCGTTGCATTCCTGAATCCCAGAGGATGATGGGCGAATAACTCATAGAAAATTTTCAAAGGGATATAAAAAATCTCACCCGGTGTTAAACCCGAGAAGTCTGAATTTCCATTGTTCGCCGGAAATACGAAGCATTACATTAAGTTACAATTTATTCTTACAATATCTCATAAAACCATAATATTCACATACGAAACTTGACTTCTGCCTTAGCAGCCTGCACGACGGTGTTATTCCACTCATGCTGCTTTACTTGAAATATTTCATGGCTCAAATCCCATTTGATCGTTATGATTAGATGTGATACACATGATGGTAAAGTTTTTCACTATTACAATGAATGGAATGCATTATGAGCTTCCAATGCCACGAAACTCCCCAGAAATACAACAATTGAATGGTGAAAAAGCTTTGTCAAATATTAGAAATGTGCGCGTTACTTCATGAAATGACCGCTAAGAAGGCCAATATGATTACTGTTTAAAAAATACTAGTCATTACCCTCCACATTCCATGCATGAAGAGAAGAAAATAGCGCTGATTGTAGGAAAATGGAATCTTCGGGTGATGTTAAAGCCTTGAAAGCTAAAAACTTGTGACGTAGAGAATACTTGTGTAGTGTGACGCTAAATAGTATAAAAGCAAGGAGTATTTGAGTGGTCTTCAGCATTAACTGTGTATAGGTAGCAACGAGTGGCATTATGTTGTATTCTTGTATTTTATGGCAAGCTGGATAAAAGTGTAGTTAAAGTGTATTAGATATACGTCAGAATTCTCAGGATGAAGGTAAAGCATCCCTTAAAAAGTAAACTGAAAGTAAACAAATTGCTAATTTAAGTCGTCATCTAAGATCGTGGGGTGAGTGAATGATTTATGGTGGAGAAACAACTTCCAACTTCACCTCTCTAGCATAAAGTTACATCTCTTATTCAGTGCTCTTCAAATTCTTGTGCGGCCGATAAAAAAGGCTTGAGCGTTTCTGGAGCAAGTTGAAAACGGATACATAAAGAGTTTTATCAAGCATTATTTTTGTTCTATCGCGATATTGTATATTTTATATAGAAAATTCTACAGAAACGTATATTTTAGGTTTAAAATTTACATATGAAAGTATCTTTACTCACGTGATAGGATTTAATCACTTCCTCAACTTCACCCATGGCTTTTTCCAACTATTCAAGAGGAAGTCAAGGCAACTCACCTGCAAGAAAAGCAGTGTATAAGTAAGAATGTTTAGCGAAGGGAATATTGGTAAAATAAGTATAGACTAATGTGATATTGAACATTTTTTTAAATACATGCATATCTTCATCGGTAACTATGAAACGTAGAGTCTTCCGCTTCCTACATTTTAGGAAGAAACATTTTGTACAGTTTTACTATAACAATTTACCACTTGGCAACAGAACACATTTCTATGGCTACTAATAAGTTCTTAGTAAACAATTGTTTATTAGTATGAGGAAATAAATAATAATTACATTTTTTTAGTTTTATATGAATTAAAAATAGATTTTCTCACCCATTTGTAATCCATGTATTATTTCATGGGTATCTTTTTTTATTCACCAGATTTTTTTGCTGTTTGTATCCTAAATGTGACTCCTGCTGCTATAGATATCTCATCCGTCTGTGACCAAAAGATATATCCGCATATTAAGCTACATAAATTCAGCATAAAATGACTGAAAAGCGTGTTTATGATAATATGGTGAAATTTACACCCTACAACTAGTACGTAATTCTGTAAAATATATTTTTTTTCGTTCCTTTGTAAATTAATTAAACCCTTGGGTCAAATGATATGAGTCCCTCCACCAAAATCCTATCATTATTTTTATTTCTCGCTCATTAATACAAGTATAAAAGCAATAAAAATACCAGTAGAAACAAATTTATATTTTCATAACTGAAGATTTGAATACTGTTTTCCCGATGAAAACGACAGGGCATGTTTATTTAAAAGAAATATTTTAAAATTTGCATTAAAATAAGAAATTTTTCAAAGATTTCTGTATGAAGAACCTCTCTTATGTCATTGCGCGTTTCCAAGTTGTATAAAAATATTCTTTCCAGTATGCTGTGTCGTACGCATATTTTTCACCACATCATACCTAAGCATATTCATAACAAGTTCATCAGCAAACTGTAGTCATGAAAAAAATGCTCTTCTTTTACCGGCAGCTTTTGTACATGTGTTCATTTTTCGGCCCGGTTCAAAAACTCGCGCAGTACGTCAAACATGTCTGCTCTTCTTTCCCTGCCTGTCAAATCAATCAAAATTCCTTCACATCCAGTCTTCCGCCCTGCTCTTCAATATAACTCTTTTTTCATTGCGTAGCATCCTTCAAGCCCGTGGCATTCATTGGCCCTCTTTCGCATCACTCTCGAATCAGCATTCACTAGCGTGCCAAATACGATACTCTGAAGGACGTGTGCCTCTTTTATTTCGAGTGTTCTTCAATCGAAAAGTTCGCGATCGTAAGGAGAGAACTTGATGTAGACTCTCACGTTTTAAATGTCTCGGTTAGCAACAATTGATGCTCATTTAGTTTCACCCCAAGGGTTAAATTTTCCGCATCGCGTCGACCTTAAAATCTCAACCTCCCTTTGCGTTTTTGGGCCTATATTTAACGTGCGTTTACCGTTGAACGCGTATAAGATGAAATTATCAGATAAGGTCGCGGGTGACGTTAAAAATCTCGAGAAAACGTGATGTCAAAATAAGTATTTTTCATTTTCAAAGGAATTACAAGAATTACAGCTCTTCGTATCGATTTTCACAAAAACACTGCCGTCAAAATTTGAGCGCCAATATTCGATTGAGGTTTGAAAGCTACTGGGAGACTCATGATATTTTTTTATCCCAAGAAAGGATGATAATCTAATTCATTTACAGGTGATTTGGGTTTAATGGAGAATAATGGATTGTTTCCCGTTGTAAATTCAAGTATATGTTTCTTATTTAAATAATATTTTCATCCTTGGAAATAGTTTATGAGACTTAAAATATACTCATAGCCATTTGAACAGCGAAATTACTCGGGCAGATCAAACATTCAAGCAAGGTGCCCTGTTTTTAATTGTTCCGTGTCTGTTAGGGAAAATCACCTACATTTCAAGGAAAAAATAGCGGAATCTAATACCAATTTTTGTCCCATTCACATGGATTGGAAAATTTAAAGTAACGCAATTGTCAATTCCATTATCTCGCAGATGATGTCAAGACTAAAATTCAGTAGCCTCCTTCATGCGCTAATGTTTTAAAATGTTTAAGCAATTCAAGTGTTTACGGAAGTTTTTCCCGATAGAATTATGCGCCAATGCCAGTTTCTTGCGTCATTGTCAATTGGACTGCGGAATATTTTCTAATAATATACAGAATTATTTTTATGGGAAGCTTTTCCGTTAAATTTGAGACCTAACTAAAAGAAACCTCTAGATCCGCACAATTTTCCGGCTACTTTCTTCGTGAGTTCTTCGAATTTCTTGCAGAGTTAAAAGTAGTCCCCGTCGTCATCAAAACTTGAGACCGTTTTATTGGAGTTTATTTTTCCTTTCACCCTGCCATTTCACCCTGAAAAATCACCTAGTGATACGTCCTGCTATCCTGTTTTGGATGATTCTATTTACAATTCCACTTTCTTTGAATAGTGCGAGGTTATGAGATACGATCACAGGCTGGAATGACGGGTTTTCTTGGTGACAGACCTATCTCATACCTTTACTGGTGTATTGCTTTCTCGTTGAAGGCCTAGGGGGAATTTTTCCAACTAAGTGCTCCCAAATGATTATTTCTCAATGAGTTTTTTACTAACAATACCAAGAGCTTTCGCTTGTTTAAAAGAAATGGCGAGGGACCCCAATCACCTGGCTGATGCCTTCTTTAGCATTAAAATGTTCTTGGAAAAGTATATCTTGAGAATTATTGATGTTTCAACCAAAGCATTGTGGTAATTCTGTTTGGAAGTTTCGAAAAAGCTGCTTAATATAAGAACGTTATGCCTACGGTAAGTCTCCAAGAGTAGGAAATGTAACACATTCTCATACGTAAGAATGAAAGTTTTAAGTATCTAAATGGAGTGCTAATTATTCATAAGGGAAATAGTGAATAAATGTGCCCTATTGAACTGTAAATAATTATAACTTTATTTCCTACGTAGCCTAAAACAAAGGGATCTGCAGGTTTATTTGATTCTTTCATTCCTCCTACCCACTACTTCGTAAGCCTCCATCTATTACCCTACTCCATGCATCTCTTTGAGAAAATAAGTTTCAAAACCGAATTAAGTGATCGCACCTAATCTGCAGATTATCAAGGTTAGTAACTTTACTTCAATCTGCAGAGGAAAATCGTCCCTATTTTTGAAAAGTGTCTATCACACTTTTCAATGTTAGTTTAAAGCAATTTAAGTCTATGCAAGTTCATTTTTATTCAGAATATACATCCATTCATATATATGGGAGAATTTCATTAAAAAACTCCACCACACTCTGAGAAGAAAATTTATCTTAGCTCAAGAGTCTTGTCCTCAATGCCCAAAGACGAAATAGACTGTGATGGGTGATTAAGAATGTGAAGCTGTCATATGATTTTATTATCATTGTATAAATTCTAAAACTTTGAATAAGTCGGGGATTGGGTTGGTTTGGTGGCTAGAATGCAGGTTTCCTTTCCATGGATCCGGGTTCAAATCTCGGTAGTACCCATCATAGAGTTTTTGAAGACTGACCAATCCCTGCTTGAGTGCTGTCCGGATGACACTTCAAGTACCTCACACAGTTCTTCGTTAACAATGGTACCTTTGGCACTATTCATTAGGAGCAGCTAATGCCAATGTCTGGTTTCTCTTCAACCTTTTCCTTTCCTTCACAAGCGCGAACGATCTCATTTGTCGATGGCTTCCTCAAAATACCATACTACTACATTGAGCCACTCCTTATACATTAACCACCTTCATGAGCTTTAAGATTTCCAGAAAAAATAACTTTTTCCCAGCATAATCCTAAGCTTCTGAATATTTGCATTTATTTTTTCTTTGTCCTTACCCCTGCTTCGTTGTTTTTCACCTAATCGTTTGCTTAAATCTTTCAATATTTTCTAGGGGTCCTATTTAGAGAGACCCCTCTTTCATATTTATTCATTTACAAAATGGCTCATGTGTATCGATGATTTTTAAAGCTGCTAGCGTTAAAAAGAATACTAAGTCTAATAATTTATACAACGGTTTTATTTGCAATTTTCGAGTTTTATTATTTTTAACCAATAGCTAAGCTTCAAAATGTTTAAATTTATTTTTCCTTTGCCCTTAACACTTACTTTGGTATTTTACACCGAAGTGTACGATCCAATCCTCCAATATTTCACTGGCTTATGTTTAAAGGAATCCCTATTTCTTCTTCCCCAGCTGGAGAATTTGTATCGTTGTTGTATTTAATGTTGATTGTGTGAAGAGAAGCTTAAAACCAATGATTTGAGATTAACAAAGTATTAGGACACGCAATTTTATGCAATTAAAATACCATTTTGCGATTTTGGATTGCTATTTTTTTCTAAACCTACAGATTATCCTCGAAATATTTGGATTTATTTTTCCTTTGCCCATAACCCCTACTTTGGTATTCTCCACCTAATCGTACGTTCCACTCCCCCAACATTTTGGAGGCTTCTTTTTCGAGAGATTCCACTTTCTTTTGGGTTCGCGAGGTTATCAAACCCGCCCTCGCAATCTGGGAAAGAGGGGAGGAAAGCCGTCGTCGTCTTGGTTGTGCGCGACACCAATCCGTGCTCGAGTTTTTGGGGAATTTGGAAATCCGAGAGAGAGTTTCATCTCTATCGCGCCCGCCATCCGAATTCGCGAGACGCCCGGCAAATTTGCATGTTTTCCGGAGCGAGAAAAAGGCGATTGCCTTAGGGCCACGGAAACTACCCGACCCACGCGTCCCCTACCTCAACCCCCCCCCCTCCCACCCTCTTATGAGGACCCAGGGCTCCACCTCACGCCCTTCGCGAGAGCGAACGAGATTTGCATAAATTTCCCCTCATCATCGTCCGCGGCGCCACCGTCGCCTCCGCCGCTTCTATCTCCTTTTTTTTCATGTACGCGGAAAAAAATTCTCCCACGCCTATCGTCGTCTTCTCTCACTTCTTTCCCGCAAATTCGCTTCGAACATCTTCTTGCTTCTCATCTCAGAGTATTTCCTATCGTGGGTTTGAAGCAGTGAGTTTTGAATTACCTATCCTTAAGCTCCATTTTCTTAGAGGTAATATCTTGGGGTGTGGATGTCGTTCTTGTAAACATGACCGTTGTATACCAATGGTAAAATTCACCCATAATAAATTACTACTAGGCTTACTGGTGTCAAAACGGATTCACTGATCAACAGGGCACTTTAGTATAATTTGGAGCTGTAATGGAGGCCTTTGTGGTGATCAAATAGTTGGTAGTTTTTCGGGTTAATGCCACGTTGACTATTTTGTAGTGGACGACAGTTTTGGCCGCATTTCAGCTTTCGTATTGGGGTCCCGAAGATCATCATAGATTATTCATAGATATTTAATCGTTAGACGTAGGTGTTGGTATTTATGAGAAGCTCTGCTTTTTCCGGAGAAAAATCGTGAAACAACATATTAATGATACAAAAGGATATCGTGCTATCCTTGTTCATTTTATTTCAAAACTCTATCATAAAGTGTTTTGTTTAGCTTGCAATCGTCATCAGTACACCATCAATAATTATCATTATGCCATCAGCCATAGTAAAAACGTGTAGCAGAGCTATGAAATAAAATTGTGTGTGGTACAATACGCTTCACTTTTAGAACCTCGCAGATGTGTGATGAGAAATTGGCAACTTTAGCGATTAGTACAATAGGAGAAATGTTAGAAAGAAACCCGGTTAACACAGTTTAACGCCCCATCAAACAAATGGTGTTGTGCACAGTAAGAGCCCTCTACAAAGTACTCAAATAAAGATCTTGCAGGCTATGCTAAAAAAATCCGCCACGGGTGAAATTTGAAGTCGGGTCCACGTAGGTAATAGTAAAAAATTATGGGACCAAATCTTTTGCACCCCTTTTAGAGATCTTCTGCTGAATTAATTTTGATTGCATCCCTTTTTTTAAGGATTTTGCTTTGCTTTTAATCTTCTGCTATAAATAATGAGATGGGGACAAAAGTTGAGGGGCACAAGGGTTGAGGAGGAAAAAATCTCCTCAGAGAATAGCACCAATTCATCATTTTTCGTGTGGCGTATCACAATTTAAAAAAATTGTGATACGCTTGTAACAAAATTAAAGTTTCCACTCTCATGTCTCAGTTCTGCAAACTTTTACGTTTATTTCAATTAGGTAGCGCTTGGCTCAACTTACATTAACGTGAAGGAACCATTGTGATAAATTCAAATCCAAGAGTATCCATTAAATTAGGTATTTTCCAATTAAAATTCTTTGAAATTTGAGTACTCATCAATGATATTTCACAACGGCTGTCGTATCAGAAGAAATGAGTTAGGTTTTACTACGCTAAATAACAAAGGGATGACAAGGATTAACAGTTGTGTTGTACTGCATATTGTAAATTGAATGGGAATTATTTCTGGCTTTCAACTATATCCCTTTAATAATTGGCGGAATAATCCTGTGTTGCATGCAAATGCCTTGTGTTCGTTTCTAGACATAAAAATTGCGACGAAATTATAGTGAGTATCCTGGAGATTAGGCATCTGATATACACATTAGTGATTATGTTGCCTACGTACTCCGGTGTGAATTAACGAAAGTTGTGCTGCTCTACGAATACCTAGCGAATGTCCTTGGAATTTATTTGGACTACTTTCTGAGTTTGCATTTAAGCGTCTAGGGGAAAAATCCATTGCCGCAATCTTTGTGTCAATCAATTGGGAATTACTTAATTAATTTGTTTTAAGAATTGTTCTTGTGGACTAAATTGCATTTATGTGGTTACCTTTATGAGTAGCAACCTTACCATGCTGTCGATGCAATTTTGACCCGGAACAATCGAAATTCAAGTTATTTTTGTAAACATTCATTTGGCCATATCTTTCTATTGCGTATGTTACCCAGAATGCTAAAAATAATTTCAATATTCTGGTATCCATCCTGAATAAGTGGTAACAATTCAGAAAATATATGAATTCTTTGATAAATGTTAACATTTATTTGGTTTCCTCTAATGCCATATCGAAGTATTTTGTTATTTGCGAAAAATCTGTCATTTAGCATAATTGTCCTTTCATCTATCACTCCAGCAGTTCTTGGAGCAGTTATGAGCTAGACCTGTTGGAAAAAACAGGTAGTAAGGAGTATTTTTATCGTTTTCAAATATTAAGTGAATATATTGAAATCCGTACAAATTTGTATTAGTATCAACATGCGTCCCTACTTGTTCGCTGCAGTACTGCTCACCGAGGGCTGATAAGTTACCAGAGTTTTCACTAGAATCAAAGTTTTTTGAGCATTCGTTGAAATTCCTTCCTGAATATACTTCCACTGGAGAAATATTTCTCAGTTAGTGGCTGGAAAGGAAGTTTTAAACGATATTTTTCCATAATATTTTGTCACGTTTAGGGTCTTTTATTCCATACACAGGTGGAAGACTTTACCAGTCATGAATTCCACGATTTCAAGTGTAAATGGGTGTTGTCATTTGAATTTGACATTTGTTCCTACAGGGAAATACGCTCTTGGAATGTCATAACATTGCATCGAAAATCTTGATTCCTCTAATATTTCGGAGTTGCTAGACTTGCTAGTTGGATTTATTTTTGTGCACTTCAGAGTTTAGTTCGTGATGAAATTCGCTTCAGCAGAATATATGTGTTCTCTTTCAAACTTGTCAAAAATCAGGAAAAGTTTCGAGCCTTAGGAGCGTAAGTTCTTCTCAAGTGGTTCTTTCGAACTTAAATCACGGGAACGCTAAAATGAGGTAATTGTTTTTATCGCAAATCGGACTCTTTAGTAAGTTGCTCAACACGTGTTTAATCCATGAAAAGTGACGATTTTAATTGGCCTTCGGGCTTTTATCCTCAAACAATTTCTTTAAATGATCCCTCAAGTACAACATACATTGCACTTTTCACCTGCTGGAACTGTTATTTATACTATTAGGTGGAAATGTGTAACGCTGCTACCGGAAAAATTTGCGTGAAACACGATAATAATGCACACAAAATAACTTAACATTATTCTATCTTTAAAAATATAACATAAAACCAGAATACTTTCAGAAGAAAATTTTTGAAAACAGAAGATAACTGTTTTAATAACCAATCTTCCTATTCTTGTTTTGTGTTCGGGAAGAAAAGAGTTAGAATAACCATATCAATTATTTTTTGCCACTTTCCTCTTCTCTTCGCTGTTATTTTATAATTTTTAGGTTATGAGTGTGTTTTCTTGAAAGGTGAGGGAGTCTAAAAAATTGTAAATTATTGTATATTCAATAGTATCATATGTATATTCTAGTATATTGCATTTTTTATAATGTAAGACGGGAAGAGTAGCTCTGTTCGTTTTCTCCGTAATGAAACTGTGCGCATATGAGTAATTGTGTCAGAAATCAAATAGTTTCCGTTGAATTCCTGTAGTCTATACCGGATCCAAATTAAGTAAATCAAATTTCTTGCTGGGCAACACACAGAACGCTAACTTTGAATTTGATCAATTTTTATTATCATATTAAGGGTTTCATTCTATAAATTTTGTTGACCAAGCTACTGCACTTTTCTCTAAATCTGGACTGGGATGTGATAAACTAAGTTTTACTATACAGTTCTTAAAGATTCTATCCTGTAAACATGCTTTTATCTTCGTTACATAATTTTTTTAATAAACAGGACACGTTAAAGTAATATGGATATCATTTTTCAAAGTTAATATTTGCTACTCTCGTATTGTCACTCTTATTTTGAAAATCAATTGAGAAAGTGGCAGTGCATGTCGTACAAATTTCAGGATGATGTTAGAAAATTTCTTTCACGAGCCGGCAACAATTTTGAGCTTTTTTTATGTACCCTATAGATTACGAATTAGTAAGTGATATTTTTTTGGATTTGATCTGTTATTTGTGTCATTGTTCTACCGACCATTGGATTATTCACCTTCTTTTCCTCACAAAAACTGTTATCCGAGACCTAAACTCCCATGTTCCTTCAGAGCTTCTCTCTCGGGTTGCCATTAGACGGTTAGTCTTTCACGAGATCCTCTTACAAATTTTCCTTCTTTCCTGTATCCCTTACATTGTTCTGGTGAGCTTAAAGCTATGCGAGGGTGCCAAATCTCTGTCTGTTTGCATTTGCTCTCTTAGTGGAGGACGTTGATAAGGGTTGAAAGCAGCATGAGAATAGGGGAGAAGATTCTGAGGGTGCTTTTAAGAACTCCAAAAGGATGAGAATAGGGCTACGGATCCAAAATACTAACTCATTTATTAAGGTTAAGTTAATTTGTTTCATTACGTCTGGAAAAAATAGCTTGCAGGCTACGGGTATTGTTGCAAACAGTGCTCATGTAATTATTTTTTCATAATTGTGAACTAAATATTTCCTTAAATATTCTTAATATAAAGCATGTTTTTGTCTTGTTTTCAGCTGAAAATAGATGCTTTTCTTTTAACTTTATTGTACTCAAGTGAAGGTTACGGGCAACCATAATGAATGAATCATTCTTCCCTGTAGCTGCAGTTCCATTAGGAGGTGCTCGTAAAAATATATTTTGAATGCTACATTTTGAAATGCATTGATAGTGATTAAAAATGATAGAAATCCTTTTTTATGCCAATCTAGTATTAGTTTTTTCATTCCCTCACAGCCATTGAAATGTGAATCAGATTTCAGTTTCACAGCACCTTAAAGTCACGCACATCTTTCTTTCTGTTCTCTAAGTATAAATGAATTCATCGGGCATAGATTATAAGTCTTTTAACCATTCAATTATGTACCCAATAAATATGTGTAATGATTTCTTTTCAGGTAATATCCCGATCGCAGAAGTTTGCGTCTAATTTAGTTTGCGTCGCCTAATATCTGGGTAAGCGAAGCACAAAATGAGATCCATAATACCTACGAATTTAGGACAGTGGAGTATTTAATTTCATAATATAATTTAAGAATTTCACAAAACCAGTGGTAAATGAGATTGCATTCGTTCAGGATAAAATCAGGCAAAGAATATTTCCATTTTTCATATGTCCCAATAGAAATATCGCCATGTTTATAGTCTTTCTCGGTCCTCCATACTTGGTTTTGACTTCCTTTTGCGTCTTAGGTCCCCATTGCTAGCGTCTACTCTTGTCTTGAGCTACTATTTTTAATCAGTTTATGAAAATTATAAATGCAATGCCCAAATATTTGTACAAACTTCAATAGAAGGAACTCAATGCATCCTAGAAAGATGTCCTCTAGATTGAGATAAGATTGCAGCTTTCGACGTCAAGTTATTTTATGTATTTCCTGTTGGATGCAATGGTTCTCGTAATGCATATATCACTTCCCAGCGAGATTTACATCACGTCGTATTATATCTCAGGAACCGTGAAAAATATCGTACCTCTCCTGTGTTTTTATAACTTGACCCGAATAAAAGTAATTATTCTTTATTAAAGTATTATTGCCAATGCTTTCTTGAAGAGTGCATTGTATTTAACTATGCGAGTAAAATTAGCGCAACTTCCTCGTACTTGCTTCTTCAATATCGCAGAAGATGGAAAAATTGTCGCTTAGAAGCGAAAAGAAGTCAAAGTTGAAAACGTTTTAAAAAGGATTTTACAAAATAAGTAATAACGCGGATTTCGGGGTTGTTTGTGGAGGTAAAGCACGCAATGCTTTCAATTAATCGATGTACTATTTTCCACTCGCAGGCATGCCCTAAGCCGGACACATTACCTGGATTCTTATTTGAAAGACAAGGTACTTCTTAATCCTTAGTTGCTGTCGTAATTAATTTCCCTTAGCGGAAAACAGAGCGCCTAGCTTAAGTAACCAGGATAGACTTTTCTTATCCCGATTGTTTCTCTTACTTTGAGCACCCCATAAAAGTACTACCGCTAAACCGCATCGATCTTTAGCGAGCTTCACTTCACGTTGTAAGGGGAGAAATGATTGGATTTTATTGGTGATGATAATGCCTGGTATTTTGGGATGAAGTACTTTACGTGTGATTTATCTATTTTCTCCTTGAAAGCATGTTTGTAAAATACCTTTCAAACAATATTGCATTAAATTAATTACCTGTTAAAGTATTGTGACTTTGACTTTGAAATTTCCAATGTAATTCATAAATGAATCTCATAGGTGATTGCCATCGCATATTTCATTCAATGTTAACGCATTGTTTTAATATATCTACTAGTTTCTTCTGTCTTATTCAAGGAAATATTTTTGTGGAATTGGAAATATTAAATAAACATTGTACACGGCCCTGGTTAAATGTAAAATTAGCATTTATAACTCGCATCAAATTGGAATTTTTTAGCTAATATTTTCATATTTTTGAATGTAAATTAATACCTTCAATGAATGTTTTCGAAAAAAAAACCTTTAATTAATGATTCAGTTGCACGTAATGGTTTACTTGAGCTATCACCAATAACTACGAGCATAGAATGTCACAAGTCAAACATAGTTACTGAACTATTTTTTATTTCCTGGATAATGCTCTAGGCCGGAAATATTACCTGGATTCGTATTTGATGGACAAAGTACTTCTTAATCCTTAGTTCCCACCGTGCTTAATTCCCTGTGCGGGAAATTGAGTGTAGGAATTAAGTAACCAGGATGGGCTTTTCTTAACTCTAATGACGTCGTTGCTTATTTAGACCACGCCAAGAAAGTACTGCCGCTAAACAGCATCAATCTTTAGCGCGCTTCCTTTAGCATCCTAACGAGAGAAATGATTGCCATGTATCACTCCAAATGATGGGACTATTACTCGTCCTGCCAGAGCGCTTTACCGCTTTCCCGCCCAACCCATACGAAGAGTAGGAAAGAGAATGTTCAAAGGAATCGCCCGCACTCATATGTGTGCCTCCCTTCTCCTCCCTAATGCCCTTCATCTTCACAACACTTCCTACCCGCCATCTCCTCGCGCCACATCTAACCCTGACGTGAGCCCATCAATCTCTGTACCTTGCCGCCTTTATCTTACGACGTGTGGCGTCGTGCAGTGGAAACAAATGCCTGAAATTTTGCCGCAAATCCTTAACTGTAATTTTATTTTGCAAAGTGCTTAAAATTTTGGTTGCATTTATAATTCTATGAAACATTACTCTTTCAGCTTAGTAAAACCACTTGTCTGTTTCCACACACTTTTATTTAAACCGACCATGGTTTCGGCAACTCGTGACATTATCGAGGCAACTCATGCCATTATCAAGGTAACTCTTGCCATTATCAAGGTTTTGATCATTGTACGGAGTTGCCAAAACCATGGTCGGTTTAAAAAAAATTGAGTGGAAACAGACAAGTAGTTTTACTATGCTGAATATCAAAGATTTCCACCGTATCACGCTGGACAATATATTTTATTACTCTTCCAACCGATTATTTTTATCGTTATTCCTGAATGTGGTATATTTTGACATTAATTTTCAAGGGAACTTGAATCGACTTGCAGACTATTGGCATTTTGGGCCACAGTATGTGCTAGGCTCGTTTGGTCCGTAAAGGATATCAATATAAGGGAATATGGGCTTTCAAGAAACCACTGCCCAACGGTGAACCCCGTTCCGCCGTGTTTGGCATAATTAAAGAACTTGGATACTGTATTGGTCCGGATAGGCCAAGGTCCGTTGTTCGATTCCCGCTCCAGGAATATGTCTCCCAAGGTAATTATTTTGAACTTTCCTATGCCATTATTTCCTTATGTGGCCTGTTATCATTTTTGTAAAGTTTAAGGGGCCTTATTATAGTCGTATAAAAAAGCACCATTTCCAATCAATCAATCACAGGGGTTCAAATTACTTTGCCTGGTTTGTAAGTTTCTTGGAATTTGACAACATTGCAATAAGGAGTGGAATATGTGACATATGGACACAATCAATATTTACTGATATGCTCATCTAACACCTGTTCACGCATATGCTCCACATCTGCATCGAATGAACGAAAAAATTTAGGCTTGATAAATCTTCTGAAAAACTGAATTTTTGTAAATTCTAATATTTAACTGTCTAAAGGCGATAGCTGCTAAAACCTATGTATATGATAGTTATTTTTCCAACCAGAGTTATGCTAACATGGTTAATATAATTTAATATATTAAATAACAGCTAATATTCCCGTGCAAGCAACATAGTGAACTCAGTTAAAATCGCTTAAAAATCAAGGAACCTGTACAGCGTATTGGTCTGCACAATGGTCCGGAAGTCCGGAGGTCATAGAGAATTATTCTCCTTGCTAATTAATCTGAACAGCACCGCAGATCATGCGGAAGTCGTAATGTCTTCCATAATATTAAGATTGAGATTGAGATCTTAAGATTGAGGGATTGATTGAAATCGGCGTCCCAAGATTAATTTTATCTTAAGATGTCAGAATAATCAAGCCAGTATAATAATAATAATTAATCAAGCCAAAATTTTCGTACACTTGAATCAGTAAAGCTAGATGCCGCTTATATATGCCGCCGAATATATCTAAATATTAACTGCATAAATATGACACATTCCTCTTCTCATTGCAATTTTGTCAAATCGCAAGAAACTTACAAACAAGCTAAAATAATGTGATGCCTATTTAATTTATTAATCTATGATAATTATGATAATGTTAAAAAATGAGGTGTACTTTCCCATAGTTATTTTAATGCGTACGTCGCGTTTTGGCTCACAGTACCATCGCAGTGCATGAGAATATCCAAATATGAGAACATGGCGAATCAGTGGCCCAGAAAAAAGCCTGTGGCTTGACTCTCGGTCTAAGGTAATAATTACCATAGGTAATTAATGTGGCAAGTACGCAAGTTATCATTTTTTTATGTTCTCATGCACATTGATGTAATGTACCAGATGATGGCTCTGTAAACAAAAGCGCGTCGTTCGCATTAGATTAGAATAGCATGGAAAGCGTGCGCATGAGAATTTGAATTTAAGAGGAAAACTGAAATTATATCATATATATAGTGTGTTGTCTTTAACGGAATATATTACATTGAGTATATTAGCAATAATCCGGTGGGAAATCCAAGAATCATATCATTGCTCTGTACGTCGTGCGCATTAGAATAATTCATGAAAAGTGCAATTTAATACTTTTTTACACGTCAAACTCCCACTCTTTTACGCCTGAATCGGTCGAATTTATGATGATGATGCGTTAGGAAAGGAATAAAACAAAACCATTTCGGAGGGCGCGTGGTATATCGTGAGGAATGAAGAGGAAGAGGGGCGTTGATCTCGAATGCGAAGCGATCTTTCGGGCCATCAAACGCCACTGCCGCCTCAGACTCCTCCGCTCTCAGACTCAGCCCACTCACTTCCTTCCTTTCACTATTGTCCCTATATATTTCCATCCCTCTCACTTTCCGTGTTTTTACGCGACCATTTTCTCAAGACCTCAAACGCGTCCTCCCGTTGCTCTATCACGCCAATACGCAGTCATTTCCTGGGTGCTACTCCCTCTCAGACTACGCGCTGTCGCAATTTGAATATGGTGGCCGTCTGCGGAAAATTTGCCTAGGAAACAACAAAAGAAAATGCGATAAAAAGGACTGTATCTTGAAATTGAGGACCGAATTATTGGAAATTTTCTTTATCTTGGTTGCTTGGCATTGCATGCATTTTATACGTCTCAATTTCGATTATTTATTGCGTTAATTGCTAACTGTAAATACTACGAGCACTTTTGCCGTGCGATTTTACGCTCTATAAAACTAAAATATTATGTTGAGCGTGATTTTGAAACTCATTTTGGTAGAGGGTTTTCAACTTAGATTAATTGGTGGAAAATATATCCTTGTAGGAATTTCAGTAATTACCTTTGAATGGCATGTTCACTGAACTAAGTATTACTCTATGGATATAATTAACTGAATGAATCAACTCTTTCAGTCCCAATGGTTAAGGACTTACCAGCTTTATCATTTTATGTATTTTTACGTTATAAAAGGGAAAAGTATGTGGGCTCCTTCCTACGATTATTCTGTCAATATTTCAATCGGTCATTTACCATTTCAATCGGTCATTTACCATTTCAATCTGTCAATAGTTCAATCTGTCTCTCCATCTTTTACGTGTGCAGATATTTCCGAGGGAGAATTCTCCATGAAATGAACAATTTTAATGGATACGTTCAGCAATTTTATTTTGCTATGATTTGTGGAACACGGTTAAAAATAAAGTGGAATGAATGTTCAGTTTTCGATCTGGCACCTAAATCTCGAAATATTTTTTGGATAAAAATCATTGACTCTCACTCTCGCAGGTCAGTTGTTGACGTCACGAACTTCTGCCGATCGTGTGTCCATTTAGTAATTGATCCTTGCTCTTCTGTACGGGTCTCGCGTGGTTCGCTGTTGTTAAAATTGTTTACGAAATCTTGTTAACGAACCTTAACCACAGTTAAGGCTCTAGCTGACGGAGTATGAATGACAGAACTTTCATGACGTCACCATGAAAAGCGGGCGGCGATTCCTGGAATTTTTGTTTTAAACTTTCGGGGGATTGGCTACTTGGGTAATAAATGTTTCGCGTCGTCATATATCTATCCTTACCATTCACCGAATGGTTTTACGGAATAAATTTTTCGTATTAGAGTAAACTACCATATTGAATTTCGATATGCGCAACACATGGGTGAAATTAAAATCTCTAACTCCTCTGTGCTTTCATAATGACAGCTGTGAAAGGCGACGTATAATTACAGATATTGTAGAAATCTTTGTGCAAATTATCGTTCTCATTACGCCATCCAGCTTTTGAAGCTATTCGTCTTTTCTCCTTTGTCTGCTCTTTGGTGAATTTTATGACCACATTTGCGTTATAAATATATTTTTTTAAATCGTTTCCTTCACACTATTCTTTTGCACAAGGGAGTTAGGAAACAAAGGCAGGGTGGTATGTATACAATGGATAATATTATAGTTCCTTCGACGAAAAAAATAGGCTATAAAAAACTTGACAAAATAATAAGCTCAACTGATGCGGCCATGATATAGTGGAATTTCAACATATATTGAAATCAAAATTGGTTCCACACAACGTAATTCATCAAATTCGTACGACGTGTTTCGGCTAACAGAGCCATCGTCCGGTACAAGACTAAGAAAAAAAGACTTTAATAATTATCCATCGCTGTTTATAGGTAGTTACGGAAACGTAATAATCTAAAAGATAATAAGAAGTTGTGATACATCGGAACTGTTCGCTTAGCATGAAAAATCAGATCTCGTTTCATTGTTGTCAGTTTAGGAGAGAAAATGTTTTACTTACTTTAATCACATGATCCGAAGCCATGAAACTTGAACTTTGACTTTTTATACTACGAGTTAATTAATTATGATTAGATTATAGTTGCTGACGCCGTGGACATCAGTTGAAAAGTTATTATGTTATTGCAATATGTATTCATGAGATTCTAATGAAACATGTAAGGCCTTTATGATAGAGGATATGCTGTCCCAAGAAACTAATGTTATTTCAAACTTTGGCTACATGATGATCCTGTCAGCTAAACAACATATTTCTCAATTTAAATAATTATATTATAATTTTTCCATGTTGAGCTAGAATACCTACCGTTTTTATTGGATACGATTTAAATTACTTATAATACTGGCAGGTTTGTAAATCCGTATTATTTACTGTTATTCACTAATAAAAAAAATAATGAGTTTTATTATGCGTAAATTTATGTGTTGCATTTCGAGTTTCAAATACTCTTGCGGTAAATAATTAAGTAACATGGAATCCGGGTTATCGTTATTAATCCTGTATTTTAGCAAAAAAATATAATCAATTGTATGCACGTCATAGCAGGTCGGGTAAGCAATGAGGATGAGCTACGATTGTAAGTATCATACCAAAATTGATTCAAATGCTTTATGATACAAAAAAGCGTCGAATGTTATCCGTTTTGTTATCATCAGACTCAAAATATGTGCCATATAAATGGATGTTATGCTGTTACCGTAGTTTTGGGATAAAAACGTCCAAATTCTCTTCTTCGCGATTGTTTTGATTGGGAAATGATATTTTTATGGTCAATCTGAGATAAATGAACTTTCCCTTGGCATCAGACAGAACCAATTTTGGGAAAATGTAAAATTGAGGACTAAGAAACGTATCCGTTTGTATCTCTATTGCTGTGGGTAGTAATTTATGTGATCCGCTATCGGAGGAGTTTTCGCTGGGGAAACAGGATAATCTTTGGCGGTTGGGGAGACGGGAGTTGTTCGATAAATTCGATTCTTCGTGAAATACGACTTTCCCTATTGTATCGTGTTTCATTTCACTGTACGCAGCTCTGTTAACATATCTGCCGGGTGGATTTAAGATGCGATTGCAAAACTTTCCTCGTTTTCCTTGTAACGTTAGTGCCAAAAATTTTAATTTCCAGGTGTTTTATTTTTTGTTAGACATGCTTAGGAGAAATTTTAGCCGACAAAAGTAATTTGCTTTTATACCTACCTTAATTATTTCAAAAAATGTTTGGCCTTGTTAAATTTTAATTTTTTATGCCTGAAAAAGCAACACACCCGGTAAATAAACAATAAAAATTTCTATCACCATTATTGTATATAACTTACTTAAATTGAAACGGAACAGTCAATTCACTTAAATCTCATCCACAATCTCGTCGTGTGTTTTAGATAAAGGTAGATTCTCGCAATTAGAGATCCGAAAGCACTGGATTTCACGATTTCATCGCTAAAATGAAATATTGAGTCATAATCGTGTTTCTTCGCAGTTTGGTGTCAAATAATTATTAATTCTGTGACTCAAAATGTCCTCTACTTTTTTCTGCTCATTTGTAGATGTAGCTAATTTTTACAACTGAATTTTTTCGTTACCTTTAAAAACGTCCTAACATTTACCTCCACAGCCCTTGAGGCTACATACCTAAGAAATGTCCTGGGAATGCAGCTGTTCTATTGGATAGATACTATTAGCTGTAACTCAGTATTAGAAGTGGATAAATAGCTTGTAATACTGTAGTGTTAAGTTATTCTTCAAGGAAAGTAGCTGGCCTTCGTACCCGGAGAGCATGAAATTTTTCCACCTCTGGCTAATTTATATTTTTGTGTACCACTCTCCCTTATTTTCTAATTCTTTTGCGATGGCTTTTCGTATATTAACCGAAAAATATCGTAGGTTTGTAAACAGAGCAGGGATTGATATTGGGGTGTAGTTCATTTTTAATTTACGACAAATATTATTCAGCTAGTGCTTAGTACGGGAAAGAGCTTCCTCGACTCTAGCTAGAAAAGACGCGAGGTAGATGGAGGTTAATGAAGGTTGTATAGCCAATCTGAATGTGACTTGCGGTACGTCAGAACCAGTACTGACGCCGAGTGTATATCGCACGACCGTAATCCATACACACGTTATATCTGAGGAAGTTTAATCATAATTGGTTTTAAATTTAAACCCCTCTCCTTTCCCCTTTTGGTTAATATATTATGTAGTCTATTAGAGGAAAATAATCCCTAATGAATTTATTACTCTTGAGCAACCTCTGAATGCTAAATGATCGACCCAATTCATTTAATCTATTCTACTCTCCATCGCAAATTTTAAGAGGGCCAAGCTGTAAAAAAGCAAGCATTAGGAAAGGAATGAAACAAGGCTGTGCATTGTCACCCGTAATTTTCAATGTTTACATTGAAAAAGCCATTAAGGAAATCAAAGAAAAGGCATTGGGAGTGAATATCCATGGAGAATAAATTAGCATGCTACGATTTGCCGATGACATAGCCGTTATAGCAGAAGCAGAGAAGGATTTGCAAAATATTCCGGTGAATATGGGTTGGGTAATGGGTAAATATTAATAGAAAATAAGCACGAAGAAAACCAAAGTAGTAGTATGCAGCAGAAGAGAAGAAGTCAAGACTAACATTAAAACATGGAAGCAAAAACTGATACAGGTGGATGAATTCGGTTATTTGGGAAGCAAGATAACTAGTGACGGGAGAAGCAAGAAAGAAATTATCCAGCAAAATAGCTCCGGCGAAGAGAGCATTCTACCAAAAGGGACACTTGCTTACAGCAAGAAACTTAAATATGAAAGTAAAGAAACGATTTATGAGAACCTACATTTGGAGTGTGCTCCTATACGGAAGTGAGGCATGGACAGTGACCGCAGCGGAGAAAGCAAGGATAGAGGCCTTTGAAATGTGGTGCTACAGAAGAATGATGAAGATCAAATGGAACGACCGAGTTAGTAACGAGGAAGTCCTAAGAAGAGTACAAGAGAAGAGAAACCTCATGAAAACCTTAACAAGAAGACGGAACAACCTTATAGGCCACATCTTGAGACATGATGGCCTGATGAAGGCAATCGTCGAGAGACAAGTGCAAGGCAAGAACGGAAAAGGAAAACCTCGGACAAAATATATGGAAGAAATAAAGAAACATGTGAAAGGGAAGAAATACGTAGGTGTGAAAAGATTAGCTGATAGGAGAACTGAGTGGAGAGCTGTGTCAAACCAATCCTAGGATTGTTGACCAGTGATGATGAACATTTACCTCCACAGCCCTTGAGGCTACATATCTAAGAAATGTCCTAGGAATGCAGCTGTTCTACTCGATAGATACTATTAGCTGTAACTCAGTATTAGAAGTGGATAAATAGCTTGTGTGTGTGAAAAGATTGGCTGATAGGAGAACTGGGGCCGTATTCTGTAACTCCAAACCGATCGGTGCGGCACCGATTCGTCGGGTGCGACGTCACACCGACTCCCGGTAAGAAGTCGTGCGATTCTGTACGAACCCGGTCGGTGCGGCACCGACGAGAGGACGGGAGATCGTCGGTAGCCGTACCGACAGCAAAAAGGTGTCGGTACGGCCACCGACTAGTGGGTTTCATGAATCGTGGGTGCGCGTTGTACGTTTTATTTTGTTTTTATCTCACCACCGAGTAAATAATGAGGTTTTCTGCAATGTTATCTTTTTCTGCCCCTTCGAATACGCCTCTATAATTCACTGTGTCATAATCTACATTGATTACCTTGACAGAAATATAAGATAATGGTTAATAAAAATGAGGTTTGCTAACATATAATGACTTTCTCTCATTTATGTTACCACTTTCACTCGCTTGTAATAGGCTTTATTTCTCTCTATCATCATTTATTTGCTCCTTTGACATATAAAAGATATTTTTGATTAAATATGAGTTTTGCCGCAATGTTATCACTTTATATCACTCTGAATAGGCGACTGTTATTTCACCCAATCATCAATTTGGCGTTATTCTCTCGGCATAGAAATAAGATATTTTTATTTAAGTATGAAGTTTGCCACCACGGTATCTGCTCCTTCGTTTGTAACGGGCAACTATATTTCATTTCATCGTCAACCATTGATTCCCTTGACGATAAAAGAAGATATTTGTTAATAAGTATGAGGTTTACCGCAATATTATCATTTTCTCTCACTTGGAATGCGCAACTTATACATATGTATTTCACCCAATCACAATTTATTTACTTCCTCGTCATTACACTTCTTTTAATTGCACCCAGCTCCATATTTTTATAACAATTTCCTAACTTGTTCCTCTAATATGACATTTACATTTGCTTTTGAATCCTACGTTCACGTTCCTTGGTATGCTATTTTCGTCTGCTACGGTGCCAATGGCATAACCTTCCGTTGATAACATTTATACGGAACTTACTTAATGACAACTATATTACCAAATCATGAATAAATAGCATTATACGGAACCAATATTTAAAAAAAGAAACTACGATCTCAAGGATAGTTTCAATAATTCATTCCAGCAACAACAATCTCCATCACATACAAACTTTATTGTGATGTTGTAATATTGTTTCCTTCGATTCTGTAGGTACAGCATTACTACCACACATTATTTAAGCATTGTTAACAACTTATCCAATATCGTTTATCTTAATCTAGCAATAAGTCGTAATTTCCGCAAATAAAAAGATTGAGAATGACGACAACAAACTGTGCCAATGAGTCTTCACTTGTTTTTACCCTTCTTTCATTGGTGGAGACACGCGAAACTTCGGATATATTCGGATTTTCCCTGTTTGGGAAGGAGAGGGAACCGTACCGACTGGTTTGAAACCGACGACCTTACAGAATCGCTGAAAGTGTCGTCGTCGGTGCGGAATCCGTTGTCGGTACGGTTTGATGTCCAGTCGGTGGGCTTGAAAGGGAAACCGACCGGTGCGGCACCGACGAAATGCAGAATACGGCCCCTGGGTGGAGAGCTGCGTCAAACCAATCCTAGGATTGTTGACCATTGATGATGATGATGATGATTGCTGTTACTTTTTAGACACTTCCTAAACACTTTATCTATTTGGAATGTGTACGCTTGTCTTGAATGTGAACTATGTAGTTTTATGAGCTCTTTTCCTCCTTATAATTCAAATAGGACACGTGTACTTAGGTTTTCATTTTTTTCCAACTGATAAATTTTGATTCTCTTATGTCAGTAACGTCGAGTCTTAAACTATAATTTTTGGGGAGAATTTATGGATCATATTTCTCCTTTTAGTTGTATTTAGATTTTATCTGGTGCACAACTTCATCGTATTGCGAAGCAATTGTGTTGAATCTCCAGCATATCCCAGTACACTTCACAGCAGAGAAAATTTAGTCTCGTCCCCGAAGCGCTGAAACGAGTTGTTTCTAAGGGCTTACTAAGTTTTTTATCATTGAGGTGTGTTGAGTAGCCTCAATCATGTCCTTCAAAGTGCCGCCGAAATCATTTGCTTTTAAAATTTCTCAGTGGCAAATATTTCCGAGCTCATTCTTGGTATTTATTTCTGCTACTTAAGAATTTTTCCCAATCACCTCTTTACGCATGTGAAAACAAAATGAAATTCTTTAACGAGGTTGCATACCATTAATCTATGAGGCCGACTTTATCTTTAAAACGACTTCATTATATTTATTTCTGAGTGCATTACCAAAGAGAAGGTTCTCCGTATGGTGTAACATAAATGCTGTTAGAAGTATTTTTTTTATTTTAATGTGTTTGCGAAGAAGATAGCCATTAGAACATATCGTCTAAAGGATATCATATCGGATGAAAGAAAACGGGGTGATTTTATGTAAACATTTTCTTCAAATATTATCAAGTCACATTTATTTTCCATATTCAGTCAGTTTTTCTTTCCACAGTTAAACTGAGCGAAACGAGATGCAGGTGAATACAGATGTCTCAGGTATTGAGATACCCGAGTATTCTCTGTAATAATAGAACATTGTTTTTGTAAAATCACGTAAATATGAATCTTAGAATACAAATGCCTGTGTAGAGCGAAAAACATCTTTTTTAACCTAACTTTTATGCTTCTTTAAACTTGACTTTTTCCTTTTTACCCCGTAACGTCGTGAAACGAGAACGTGCAGAATCTCGAGCTATTTATGCTCGATAAAATCCTTAGTAGTTTTAAAGCCTGCAGTTCAGTGCTAACATTGCGTTGAATTATATTTCAGAGTAATTTTGTTGTGATAATGGTAACAAGGTTCCCGTTTTAAGTTTTTATTTCCTGGGAAAAGAAAGTCAAAGATGTGTAGGCATTTCAATTTAAAAAAATATTTCGCAATATTCTCGAAGAGTACCTTCCTGCCCTCCACCCTTTTTCGTAATTTGACTCACGTGAAATTTTTATCGATACTTTCATAACGATTGTCAGCGTGCGGATATGTCATATGAAATATAATATCTGAGTACTTTTCGTTTAAGTTATCATTAATCCTTCATCATAATAGATCTAGTGAACCCGGTCCACTGGTCCAGTCTTTTTTTTGGTCTAAAACCATTTCTCCTGTAAAAAGTGTTAAATTGCAAAACAGGCGATAAATTTTGTTGGAATTTGTTAAAAACATTATTTTTCTGGAATGAAATTGAGTATACTATGCTATGTTACGAAAAATATTCCATGATGTGTCGTAAATTAAATTGCCATATGAGTCGTTTAAAAAATTACAACGCAAGCTTCAGAAATTGTGCATGGAAAGCGTGTACATACTGAGAAACATTAATTGGTGGTATTTTTTTCGTACCCAATAGATCAATAAAATGCATGATATTAGGAAACAAAAAGTTGTTTTTGTGTTGTATTGAAGAAGTAGAACCTACCACATGCATAACCACATCAAGATTTTAAGATTTCTTAGCATATTAATTTTAGGGTATGGTTCTAAGACAAGATTAGAAAACTCAAGAAAGTTTCAACTATTAGCGTATTTTCAAAAGTTTAAGAGAAAGCAGTTCATCTCAATTCATTGCATCGCATAAAGATTTTATTTATTCTCTATGCGATCCCAGTATCCCATTTATATGCTGTTATGGCCTCTTTTATGCATTTCGATCATGAAAAATTATGATTGCTCTTGATATGATTTATTTCGCAAATTTGGGATTTGTTCTTTTTTATTTAATACTGATGAATTTTAGGCGAGACTGATGAAAATATTTGGTCATATATTTTATGGATGGAAAAATACATCCCTTTACCTTTCCATTGCGCTCACGCAAAAAAACTGCATGGCCATAAAAATACCCAGTTATGATTAAGAAAGCATCTTTGGCCATTTATTTATGCATTTGCGTTCAACTATGTTTTTAGTGTCATTTATAAGGGTAATGAAATAGTATTAATTATTCCTCCATTATATTAGTGCTCTTTGAACATTTTACTGTTTTATCGTGAATTTTTTTTTCATTGTTTCAAGGTGTACTTACACGGGCGCGTAAAATTATATGTTTTTATGATATGGTTTGCTTAATCAACTTTTACTGTGTAAAATTAAATCTATTTTAATTTTCCACTTTTTAAAATAATTTAATTTCTCGATACGAATAATCTCGATTTTCCTCAATCCCAAAAATGTCTCGACGCGATTTCCGATTGGTTCGTGGCATTCCAAAGAATGCTTTCAATCCTCGCCCAAGACTTATTTCCGTTGTCAGGATTGAGTTTTATTTATTTTTTTTCGGAACGAAAGAGGTTAACGAGGTTGAATAAAAATAAAACGTAGGTACGGTGAAGTAAGAAGACGAATGAGAGAAAAGGGAAGGATGTATGGAAGTAAAAAAAAAGTACATGCCCGCCTGCGTCTCTTCACATGGGTGACTCGAAGGGAAAATTTACGCGTCGCACGGAGGCAGAACAATGGGGAATGCAATTGCGAGTCCTGGGGGTAGTAACTGCAAGGTGAGCGAGTGGATGAGATCTGGGCCGTAAATCGGCGTGGCGTGCCCCTTTCGCCTGGGAGAATTTCGTCACCCGCATTTGGTGTCCGGAGACATTGTTCTCTGGATTTCCCAGAGGGGGCACTGCTAAGACCGTTGGAGTCCACCTTGAGAGGGATCCGTCCTTTTTTTTTTATTTTTGGTCAATTTTTGTGGAGTTTGAAAAATAAAGACATCCTTTACGTGATTTGACATGAGAAAAAGTTCCTCTGCACTGGGAGTCGACACAAGGGGCTTTGGCTTTTCGAACCTCTGCGCAGACCACTATGCTGTCTCAGATAGCAACTCCACCAAGGCTCATGGTGCTAGATATCAGATCCTCTGGGCCCATCAAGGATAACAACGCAAGGGGGAAATGACTACATCTACAACCGGTTGAGAGCCTCAAACCTGTGCTACAGCCACGCATGGCGGTATTATGTAATATTTCAAATCCTGCCAAGTGAACGGCGGTGAAATATACATGAACTGCCATGAGAGCTAATTCAACTGTACCGGGAATCAAACCACGGCCCTTTGGCTTTCCAAGGCACTACGTAGACCAATAAGCTATCCAGATTCCTGAATTCCTAATGGGAATTGCAGCGAAGCTCACAATACTAGATGCCAGGATCTCACGGTCCATCGAGGATGTCAAATCGAGGGAGAAAGGGTTTCTATGGAGCAATAACCAGCTAAAGAGGTCCTTATTGCATGACTTTTTATTGGAAGACGAGTACATTAATCTCTGGTCCTGGGTATCTGCATGAGGTGTGTTCAGAAAATAATGCGCAGAATTTTCAAATTTCGCTAGTTTGGAGATTCCGATAATCGTACGTTAAACTTGGAAGATCGGGGATCAAGTTGATGCCCTCTTAGTTTGCTGCACATATATTTTTTGGTAACGTGCTGAGTAACTATGATGTATTGTGATACTATTCCAAAAGAAATATTCTAAAGGCTAAATTTGTAGCATAAATTATGTCAAAGAGGATTCTTTCATTCCTCGAAGTTCAATCTTTACTTTAGAGGAATCACTTTGATCATTGAGCCGTTAGGGTAAATTTTATACGCCCATATTAAGCAAGCAGAAAGAACTGATGGTCATGCTTTTACGCCCATGCATGATAAAAATGAAATATGCCAGGAAATGATAAAAATTTACGAAATGAAATGGTCCTATCAACCGCTTATGCATTTGTTTCGATTAAACAAAAAAAATCTTATGGTATTCTCTCAGCGTTAATATAAAATATGTATTGAGTAAACTTTTAATTTTAGAAAACTTTAACTGGATGGTAATTTTTTTTAAATATTGCCGAAAATTAGGTAGACGGTATTTATTTTGTATTTAGTAGTCCCGGTCGTACCACCTTAAGGAGATACGACTGGTTGGGAGGGACGCAGTTTGTTTGAGTGCGCTGGGACTGGGATGGAATGAAAGAAGGAAATAAGTCGGCCCTCTGGGAGTAGTAAGCGGAGTCGCTGGAACAAGAGATTTTTTCCCTTCCTCCTAGGCCTTACAGCCTCCACTGGGAAACATGTCTCTTCCACACTGAGCTTCAGAGGCCCCTAGAGTGTGTGGCATGGTGTGTCATCGGTAATATCTGTGCAATATCTCCATTGGGACTGCAGCATACTTTGTTCCTATACAGTTTTCATGTTTGACATCTTGTGGGTTTGGTATGCTCTATAGGTAGTAGTGCATGTCTCGATGCAAGAATCCTGAGATTTACTTATTTCGCTCATCGTCCCGACATGAAGGGTGAGTTTACGTAGGAGACGGAGTAGTAGATTTCTCTCCACATAAACGCACAGACTGGTGAATGTTTACAAAGTCATCGTAGATCGGCCTAATTGCGCCGCAAAGTTTTCTTTCGGTGGTGTTAGATGGGTTTGCCCTAACTTGATGGTACGTTTGGTGCTTTAGAAGTAATTTTAGCATGTGTTAGGTTTTTTACTTTAATTTTTTTTGTATATGCTGCAGCATAAAAATGCCTCTTCCTACATAAAAGAACTTACAAACTAATTAATAATAATAATAAAAAATAAACAATTTTAATACTCCACGCACAAATTACATGACAAAGAAAAATTGAGTAATTTTATGTAGCGGTGAAGGATAACCTGTTTGAGGCTACCATCCAAAATAATAATAGTACATTATGCTTTACATATAGTGTAGCTCATTTTGTGTTACCTTGATAATCTATACTAACAAAGCTTAAGTGCGTACATGCAAATAACAACTAAAGCCGTATTTATAATTCATTTACACCAATATTTTGTAACAATATTTGTTCTACACTATATTTGTTAATTTAACAATATTTGTTCTCTGTGAATGAGCTTAAATTCTTTTAGCGTTTTTGATATCATGCTTCTACCTTTCTGTGCTTACTGACACATACCTAGGATTTAAAATACTTCAGTTTTAGAGTAATTATTTTATTGCGACCTCTGTATCCACTGAAATCAACAAACTATCCCGCAATCCGCCTCAATTGACCTATTTTTCGGCAAAGTATATCTCTTTTAAGTATCGTTT
Organism: Ischnura elegans; assembly: GCF_921293095.1. NCBI lineage: Eukaryota > Metazoa > Arthropoda > Insecta > Odonata > Coenagrionidae > Ischnura > Ischnura elegans. Next base: position 61,817,120 of record NC_060255.1, on the reverse strand, counting down.
CTGTCAGACTTAGGAATAAATTAGGATTCTAAGTTGGTGTTCTTCGTGTCGGTTTAAAATATATACTAATTGACAAAGCAATGGTAGTACATAGTCTCAAATCTCCAGTGGCAACGTGAATAATACATGTTATACCATTGTAACTTATTCTGTTCACTCAATGCAGTCTTTGAGGAATCGCGGAGATTTTCTATGCTTTTATTAAGTTAGAGGTTTAAGTCTTTGAGCGCCAAATTGCACAGATATTTAATCTAAAATGTATCGCACTAGGTTTTATTGGTTAAGTGTATGGTCTATATAAGCGGATTGCATAAAATACTACGTCTATAATTTACCAAGAAAGGAATCAGGAAAATCTGTATGCCTATGCCTATGTGGCTGGGTATGAAGCATTTTTCCTGGAACCAATCTCTCTTTTGAATGACACACGCTATTCATTCCACTCCTACTGGAATTTAAGTGATTGCTTATCACGAGCCAGTGAACCGAAGCGGTTTCCGTCGACACGTCAAGCATTAGGGTGGCCATAAGTTCGGCTTCCTATAAGGAGTGATGAGAAATAAAGAATAAATCCAAGTCATGGGAATGTAACGAAGTTGATGGAGTGAAAGTTTCTCTGGCTCTTCAGGGAAAAATTTTCATTTGGAACGAAATATATTCTCCGAAAGGCCCTCGTGCAAAAAAAAATGGAAGAAGATGTGCATTTTTCTTTTCAAATATTCTTAAATTTTATTAATTTGCACTCATATCATCTCATGAGAGTACTGATACGAATATATTTTTTTAAATTTCAATGAGGTAATAAAATAAAGCAAATTACCTTATATTATCTACTCGTTGGAATAGGGTAGTTTCCTTCATCAAAGAAAACGAAAGGCATTGATTGCTATTCGTTACCCACCATCACTGTATTCATAATATACAAATTATTTCGTTTTAGAAATACCGGTTTAGACGAATGGCAATGGTCCATTTTTATCCTCATTTGAAAAGGGCCAGATTGGCACCCATGCGATGCCACTCCACGTGACGTCACAGGGACCTAGTTTCTATACAAGAAGATAGGAGTTATACATCGTCTGAGGTTACCAATGCATGCATGAGGCGCAGAGCTCAGGGAAACATGTCTCAATAATCACTTATTAAAACTGGCTAAGGTCGGAAAGTTTTCTTCGTTTGATAAGGTATTAATAATCCTTATTTAAGCCAAGCGCTACCAGCCAGCAGGGTACTCAGCTACCCGCTAGCAGCCTGCGTCGTATCAGCGCTAAGCCTCACCTCAAGGTCACCTCACAGGGCGGCAGCGGGAACCAGAAATACGTCCCACGGAGAGATTTCCCGGCATTCATACTTACGCGTCGCGTTTTCGCGCGCTTGAAAATTTTCACTTTTCATTTAATCGCGAAAAATAGTTATCGTCATTTAAAAATCTAAAAGCGTGAAACACGTACTCCAGGAGTAATTATCTTTCCATTTAGGCAATAAAAAAATAATAGGAAACCACCCTATTTCGAAATATGGCTTGAAATATAAGAGCGTTAAAATAAGGTGATATGCAACCATTCGCGAGAGCTTCATTCATTGGGCAAGTGCTGTAGTTTCATTCATCATATTTCGTGGTTGAAATAGTGTAAGCTATTTCGAGAATTAAATGCACAGGTGTTGTGAGACTTTTTAGTGAGAAATCGAATAATCAAAATCTCAATTATCGATGATTTTCATTTATTGAATAGAAATAAAGATTTAATGCATTTATGTCTCATTATCTAAGAATGAGATAATTAGAAACTATCAAGGGATATTATACGAATTTCCTTCTATTTTTCTCTTAGAAATAGATTTTATACTGTTTTGTTTGTTTATTAGGCATCTGTTCTTGAATTTGGCTATAAAAACCTACATTTGAGTTCATCCATGTCAGATAAGTTTTCTTCATTTTAAAGTATTCACTGAGGAGGTCGCGTTTATTGGAAACTGTTTTCAATCAGTGTGTTATCAAACTTCATTGATATAAAATGATAAATGGATAGTGATTTCCTGCTGTTACAGTCCCGGACTGAGAATTTTACCTCCAGAGAGCCAAACAAATTCGAGAAGTCCAGCATTAACGCCGATTTGACAATACCGTTGAACCAAGCCCCCTCTCCAAGGAACAGCAAACAACATCTCCGATCTTTGTGCGAGGGCCTTCTTCCCTGCTGGTCATAATGAGTTTTGAAGCTCACCTAGGATGATAATTTGACCCGCAATCTTCAAGACGTTGTGCTTCCGTGAGAGGCGGTGACTTTCAATCCTGTGTGGCAAAGAAAACGAAAGGAAAAAGAGGTGTTTTGCAAAGGCATTATTGTTTGAAGCTCAGTTGCTGAATCAATACTATTTGTTTCAGCGAAAATAATATGAGATAATTTGCCTTTGCGAAAGTAAAAAGTTCACCCTGCAAGCATTGCAAGATTCGTCATTGCTGATATGCGCGATTGCCGGAAAACAAAATCCCTCCAATAAGAGGCCGCTTTGGTGGAGCTTATACCCGTTTTTCAATATGTGCTAAATTACTTTTTCTAATAATCGGTACACCTATCCTAATGAGAGGCATTTAAGATACGTGTGCGAGGCTTCATAGTTAAAATCGCTACGATTAATAAAATGATGCATACATTTCTTTGCTAGAATATTTTTTAATGTATGCACTTAGTACTTATGCACGCAGTATGCGTATATTATTCGCAGTGAATGTAGTGAATAAACGGTAATAGCTTTTTTCACATTTTTTCGGTATAATATGGCGCGCAGTAGACAAGGAAATTAAGTATGAAAGAGAAGTAACTTCTGCACCCATATACAATTTTTCAAATGACAAAGAGGTTATTTCCAACAATTCCACCGCAATTGTAATGCTTAGGGAATCTAAGAAGTAACTTATTTCTCCTAAACGCTTTCATTACGGTGCCACAATAATGTATCGTTTACTTCAATGAGTTGGCATTCAGTGCATTCCCATCAAATTTCTATCTGTGATTCTCATTTTCGCCATCAAGATTTCCAAAACCGGATCGGTATTCGATACATCCACAGTACTAGTGGCCTTCGATCGAATTCGATTCCTAGAGCATGGTGATTTTCCCACAGACTGTTCCCTACTTCTTTTCTGTACCCTCTGGGATAGGCGAAGCATGTAAGTGATGCATCACTTGCTATTCACGATCGACTTCAGCGCAAATTATCTCATTTTTGAGCCAAAGCGGTGTTTTTTACGACATTTTCCTAAAGGATATACTCTATCATATATTTATATGAATAAAAGCACAGCTTCAGAAAATTTTGCTACTCAGCTCCACGAAAAATCCTCACTCACGCGGGGTGTTGAAGTTTCAGGCCGTATCGCGTTTCAAAAATAACAGGTAAAAATGCTTTGGGCTTCAAAACTCTTTTTGCCTGGCAGGAAAGAAGGTCTCGATCGACTCCCGGAGTACTTATTGTTCTTTGCTACAGGGGCGTTGTTCAGCGGCATTGCTAATTTGGGACTTGGAAAATTTCAGCTCCCGAGTGGTAAGATTTTTGTGTCCGGGTCTGTGAATGCATTGATGGTGACAGATTTATAGGTTTACGTCGAAACATCGGCATTTCCCAGCTATAGATGAGAGGAAACCCAATCGATTATGATCTGACTGTTACTTTCGCTCAATATATGCACTGTCAATTGACCAACTAATCACGTTTTTATTAACCACAGAATAGTGTTATCATCGACAGAAAAGTAGGTACTATGGATAGTTTTTCAACCTATTTCGCATTGCACTAATATTCCTTAGGGTTATGCTATCAGGTACAGAAGTGAAATTAGGTTCCATGAAATTAAGTCTAAATGATGCTGGAATGAATCTAAAGATGTTAACTAGATTTAATTTATACTATATTGAGTGGAGTTCTTCAAAGTGTAGTTACTTTTCTGTGTCCATGAAAGTCTTTCGAGTTTAACAATAAACTGAACTGAACGTATATATTTACATATTAGTTAGCCGGGTAAGGCAAAGTGGATATAACTCTGGCTTGTACACTCTTTTCGCAGCATCTTCCCTCCCTGATATATCCCCTATGTTAGTCCTCCTATGCTCCTTTTCCCAACTTCTTCCTCCCCCCAAGAACTCTTCCCAACATTCTCCACTTCTTCATTTGCTCCCTACACGCCTCCCACTTCATCACGCTGATCTTTACGAGCGCGAATATTTTTCAATGTTCCCCCCGTGGCACGTATATACTTCTTTCTCACACGCCCTCCTTCGCTTCCCTCATCAACCAGAACTCCACTCCATCAAAGTTTCCTTCCACACCCAAGGAAGGAAGGAACAGGAAGAAAAACCACTCCCTTTTCCCCTCAGCCATAACATCAGCAGGTAGGTCCCCCATCCGCCCTCACTCTTTTGATGCATTCTCCTCCCGAGCCCAGGGAAAGAAGAAAATATAAACATTTTCCCCCTATACTTTCACCCCCTATTTTACCCACCCCAGCGAACTTTCTTGAAAAATTACCGGTAAGTCCAGTTCATTCTGAACTTGGAAAGATTTTTATGGACCGTAATTTCATTTTCGTTCTCATGCCAAGTTATCCAACGTGAGGTTTAGCTAGGTTATGGTAGAGCTCACATTGGTTTGATCCACAGAGGAGTGTAGTTCATACCTTCCGGATTGGATGTGTCTTATTCCAACAATTACTGCGTGTCCAAAGACCCCACCGTGGTTTCCACCAAGATCCCCCACTTTTTTCTTTTAGAATTGAATGAAAAGTATATTCGCGCAGGCGGGAACACTAGGAGATAAAGACGGAAACTCACAGCTGATTTCGCCATTATTCTTTGGTTCCGGTATTGAGATTCCCTGGAAGTTTTTTCCGATGTTTTCTCCGAAGTTTGTGATTTAACAAGCATCAAAATCAGTCGGTAGAAAGAACGTACTGTAAAACTATTATATAGAGTGCTTTATTTCAGGCTTCCGTTGCACGCCGCGAAAAAGGAAAAAAAGTATTAGTCAATGTAGACTTACGACTGATGACACTTAATATAAATCATCATCATGGTTAAGTTGCTATTTACTGTCTATTTGAATATCAATAGAGAGGAGAATCCTCATTCGAGCAGTAATAAGAAGGCGAAGAACACCATAGGTATAAAAACATTGACGGATAGGTGAATTAAAAGGAGTAAAAAGACTGAAAAAAACAGTGTGCACCAAACAATGGCAACCTAATATGGCCATTGGACACCTTGCAATTAATTCAGTCTTCCGTTCTAAGCCAGTAAGATGTGACAAAGAATCTGCACAGCAAATATTTGAAACTGGTTTTATGGTTTCCTTGGGCACCTACCAAAGGGAAGGAGATCCATGGACACTCACCGAGCGCCACGTTGTATATCAGTCTACATGCTTCTAACTTTCATTGGAATAATGATTAGGCATTTGTTTTCAAACGTTTTCGCATGACTTCGCGTGACGAATACCTTTTTGAATTCTGCACATGGCTTTAAATCAATGACTAATTTTCGTGTTTTGCATCGCTAGAAATTTAGAAAGAAATAAAGTTCTTTCCTTGTATAGTTCCGCAACTAATCATAGGTTGACGGAAAAAATATTGAACAAAATCTTATCAAAGTAACAGAATTCATCGTTTTCATATTTTCGAGAAAAAATAATTCGGGTCATTTTAAAATTATGAATGAGAATGATTTACTCACATTTTCTCTAAAAATCACTTTGAAAATCCCTAAATTGCAAAAAGCATACGGAAAATTAGTCGAGGGTTTTCTAATGCATTTACGCCGTTTATTTGCTCGACCTTAGAAGATATTGCTCATGATACCAGTTACTCAAGGAGTAGATTATTTAAAAAAATTAAATAATTAACTACTGACATGTCAAAATTACGGATTTGAAATGTATGTGTTCCCATTTATAGAGGGTAGTTCCTCCTCCTCATTGCCCGCTGGATGGATTTTCGCTGAGGCGGCCACGCCCTTTGCCCTCTCCGCACACTTACAGTAGGAGAGAGGGCCGGAAAGGAAATGTCGCCTCTACGACGGCGTCTTTTCGACTTCTTGCCCGATTTTTTTGCTCCTCTGCTTCTCCTCCTCCCGGGTTTCTTCCTCCTCATCCCTCTGAGCGTTCGATATTTTCTCCGGGAACTAGTGAAGCGGAAAGGGCCAACGAAACGTGATGCAAAACAGAATACCACATGCTTAATGTCGTTGCATATACTCCATCTATTGAGGTCAATTGAAGCGTTTTTTTTATCCCTGTGAGATTTTATGTGAGGCTGATTCAGTTCCTTTTCAATATGAGGTACATATGACCTCGAGTTTATATCTGGAGTAATAATATGACAATATTCATTAAAAAAAAGAAAGACATAAGTTTTCTAGCTTTTCCTCTAGGAACTCTAATACCTAGGAGCAGTATTTTGGTTCCTTTTTTATGGGCTTTCGTTTATATAACTTATTTAATAATTAATGATATAGATATAATGCACCCAAAGAATCTAATAATGACTATGGTATTCATGATAGAAAGAAATCTCACTTGTCTGCAATTTTTATTGAACGTTAGATGGTTTTCCTGTTTTTCATTACAGCCATACTGCAATAAAGGTTGTGATAGCCCATTTTTTACCTTTTAACCCTAAAATTTCACCAATCTGGGTTATAAACCATAGCACGTGTAGCACTGTGCACCACTTGAGAAAAGGAAAGAAGTCGGGTCCAGCTGGTTTTCCTAGATTGCGAAGCTAATCGTAGCTCCACGGGGTGAATTATAAACAATTAGTTAGTTCAGGTATAGTTTTTTTGTAAAGACAAAAGCTATATCTGAACTCATGAAAAAATTACGGCTATCAATAGTGAACGATTTCATTACATTTTCTTTGCGAATTACTTTCGAAATTCTTTAAAATTGCAAAGAAAAACTACATAACAAACATTTTGAGACCAAGGAATCCTAATACATTTTGCCGCAATTTTATGCTCGATATCAGGAGATATTCCACGATATGGTGAAGTCACATTTCCAGTTGCTCTAAGATTGGGCGAAAATTTAAAAAAAATAGTATCCTTTTCTTCTCAACACCACCTAATTCTTACAAAAATAATTCGCTAACATCTCTTATTTCTCTAGCAGGTGATCCTGTTAGAGAAAGTCTTCGAAACTTTGGAGATTTCACCGTAACTAGTTTCCAATTCGGCAAGTTTTAAGAGTTATTTCAGAGCTTACGTAAGCTCAAATGTTTCCCAAAGCCGTACAAATAGAAATAATGCTCATGGCCAATCAGTAGACGTTTATTTTTACAGAACTAATCGCATTAGCAGAAATTTTAATGATCACTTCTTAATACCTCATATTCTAATAGCATTGTCATTTACCGAATACCTTTTATTGGCTCCGGTATTTCTCCCTCAGAGTTTCATATTCGGTACTGAGGTCTCTGATTTAAAGGTAGTAAAATTTACCCGTTTTTTTTTCGAGGGTCTTGAATTAGAACGGGTACCTTTTGCTAGCTTTTCAGTCGGTGTTCAAAAGACTAGGAACTGGGTATTGTTGATTTCTACCGAATTATTATTTTGCACTTATCAACCATCCATTCTATCCAACTCCAACTAGTACTCTATTCATTCCAATTGATACGTAGAGCTGGGAAATAAAACTGTATCTAATCAGGTAACTCAGAAGGCTATTCTGTCTCAGTACTTAAAAGTTTCCTAATAGCTACTTAAATGATCAAGCTAGAATACTTCATTTTCATTTAAACCATACCTATATCCGAAAACCTTAGGTTTAATATAGAAAATTTTTTCTGAATTTTTATCTTAGCAGTCTTGAGAGATCGTACAATTTCAGAGTCGTCATCGGAATTCGATACCTACTTTGATATCTCCCTCTTTTTAGGTTTTAGTTATGGACTGGGTATTCTGATGCATTTAATAATCTGAAAAAGTATGATTCATCACCAGATTAGTATTAATTATTAACCAGTAATTTAAATGACGACTCTAAATCATAAAAAGCTGTTGGCAATATATTGAGACAGAAGTAGTGCTACTTTAATTCTCCGAATATGTAAAAATCAGCTTAGATGAGGGATGGCCAAACATTTTTTTTGTTGGCCTTTTGGGAAATGCACCATAGCAGCTCGGGTGGCATGTTTATGCATTCTCATTACTCTTGCATATTTAAAAAAAAAATTAGTTTTCAATACTTTTCCCATGAAAAAAATACATTTTGTAACAGTGCGATGAATGTCGCTGGCCGGAAATGTATTTTAGCCTTAGCTTAAATGATCTCACTATGATGACTATAGCTTTTTCTTTTTCATTGAACTGATGTTTTTACCAATGACCTTTAAAGAACTTTTGTCGACTTCTATATCATAATATAACGGTTCAATCAGCAGCAGAACCTTGAACGTGAAGGTCATTTATTTATCTACATTTTTAGTTTTCAATTCGGCATCTTGTAATATATTTCTCGAATCCGGTTCGGTTCGATTTATCTCCAGAGCAGTAGAGAAAGGAAGAGAGAAAGAAATCTATCCGCTGGCGTGAAGCAGAAGACGCGTTGCGGGCTTGATCTCGCGGGAGCAGAAGTCGGTCGAGACATGGGCCTAGGATCGATGGTGGACTAGTGAGTGGGGACAGGGAATCCAAAGGGCTTGACGAAATGGGGCATGTTTATTCATGTGCATGTCTCCATGCTGGATTTAATCGTCTAGCGAGCGATAGAGGAAGGACAAGGGACAATGGGTGAAGGGAACGGGTGACTGGGCTCATGCGATGCGATGCAAGGTTAAAAAAAAGAAGGTACTAGTGGGAGCAGAGGATTGTTCGACGATTGTTAATTGCCCCAATGGGCGATGAGCGCATTCGTTGAACTAGCGGGGAAATTTCGAGAAAGACGAGATGGAACATGCATATTGGGTCAACGGTTTGAAAAGGAGTTGGTCGTTAGAAAGTTTTACTTTTTCTTTTTGTCGGTATGGATACGTTGCGTCTTTACTCTCGGTTACTATGGGAGTCAGCAGTGTTCCTCTAGTACTTTAACGACAATAGTTTTTCTATCAATAGTTTTCTGTGCCAAATCAATATAGTTAACAGAAGAAAACAATGCTAATGTACGACACCGTTTATTTTGTTATTCTTCATCTTAATTTCTCTTGTAATGTACCTCTCATTGTTTCATATAACAAGCTTGTGAAATGCAAAGTAAATTTCCGAAGAGTCAACAAAAATATGATTTTTTCATGAATGACGCAAATCTCAAAAGTTCATGTTTTGAATGCGAAGGTGCAATAAAGGATATTCTAGGAGGTTTTTGGAGATATGGCATCAAGTACCTTGAATCCTCGTCTTTAATGATCACCATTCTCACATACAAAAAATTACCAAACAAACAGTTTACGAATTGAAAAATTGCCTTCTTTTGAATAATATATAGTAATCTATGAAGAGAAAAATTCCTGCCTCTTGAAATTTTTTGATTAAAATGGGATTATGAATATTTCTGAACCGTTTTGTTCAAGTTTTTTTGTTTTCATCACCATCAATGTGTGTTAAATTTACATCTCCGGAATAAATCGAGGCTATTTTGTGCGTGTAATTATTGGATTGAGTGTTTTTTGGTACATGAGTATTTTTATTTTCTTGTTTCTCTCTTATTTTCTTTTTTATGTGGGACCTGGACATTTAGAGAACATTTTGATGACATCTTTCGTATCACTCTGACATATATTTACGTTAAATGTATCCCTATGGAAGTAGACCGATATCCCATATCGCCGATATTACGGACAGCTCTCGACAATTTCGTATTTCTTCATGAGAAATTTCCCCAATAACCTCGTTTTTCATTTTTTAATTTGAAAAAAATGATTTATGTATTCATATAATTCATTTTTGCCCTGATATTTATCCAGATATTGTCAACTAAGGAAATACCTGGATGAATATAAGCAATTTTCTTAGATTTCTAAGGCATCAGTTTTCTTTTCTGGACTAAGGCAGCAACATTTTCTTGATGGAAGCACACCTATACTTAACACAGTGGGCCCTGGGCCTCCTCGCATTTCGAAGAGTTTTTTACTTGGGGTGACTTAGGTCTTAACCTGGAAATTCAATCTTAGATCGATCGATCAAATCCAAAGCTCCTCGATCGGTAGCCAAACGACCAACGTGATAAGATACCAGGCACCCCTATTTGGTGCTAACGAAGAATTATCCCAACGAAGTTTATGCCACCACTTTTGGTCTACAGGTAACAGCGAATTTCGTTTCTTGTAATATATTTTTCTTTGGTCTAACTTACGATGATGAGTATAATGCACGGTAGTCGTTTTTTTCATCGTATAAGTCGGTCTCGGATTACCGGCCGCTTACCCTCCTCGAGCTCTGTATTATCTGGTCACCTGAATGATGGCGCCTTATATAGTGCTAGATGATGCATTTAAAAGTCCTAAAAAACACTCTTGCCAAGTAACGTCCACATTTTTTCATCATCTTTTTCCTTCGCCTATCTTCTAGCACTGTCTCTTTAGTAGGTAACAGATCAACATTTCCTCATAGTCATCCTAAAAGTTAAATACCCTTCAAAAATATTAAATGAGCAATACCTTATGCGTCATCATTCTAAACGTGGATTGGGCTGGAAAGCTACCGGTTATTCCTTCACCAACATCTTTACTGAACAAAGTAAAACAATGTGATGTACTTCATAACCCGTCTTGAATAAGACGAAAGATTAACATATCAGACAGGAATCTGATGCCGAGCTCTGTAGCGGCAAGGTAAAGACCAGGCAAGCCGAACCATAGGTCGCAGGTTCGTTTCCCGTTTGGGTAAGTTACCTTTATCCAGGGCGTGGATGTTTGTGCACGTTTGATTGTTAAATGTTATCAAAAACCCCGTTGTAAAAGGCCGAATGGTGCTATTTTCGAAGGTATGGAAATAAAATATACGGGACCTTCCAAGCTATATAGAAAATATATACTGCATATATACATGGTGTCGTTATTTTAGACCACGGGAGTTATTCCATATTTTTGAATTTGCTCGCCAATTTGGATGACGGTACTGATACGGGAATGGCTTGGAAGTTTAGTCAGTGGCCGCCTATGGCTCACTAGTAACGTCTCACATAAATGGATAACTCCCACGAGAACGGTTCATTTCCAATGTGTCATCGTTGTTGCCTCGAGCAATGAGCACTATCCCTTTCAAAATCCACCATCTCTCCGAATTTTGGCATTTTGTTTTGAAATATACAATATAATTACCCCCAAGAAATCCATATTCGTTTAAATAATTTGGTATATGGATGCAAGAAAAGTCACGATGATAAAATAAACTTCCTCATTCATGTATTATCTCTTAGTTTCTAAATGGGAAAATGTCAATTTTGCCGCCCACTGCTAGCGAAGTGTTGACGTCAACTAAGTTCCGGTTCAATAACCCGTTCAGGGAGAAGATTTCACTGAGGGCTGTAATCATTAGATACACTCTATGGAGCAAAGATCCACGCAAGGCCAATACAAGGGGCTTTAGAGTAGCTGTTAAGCATTTACCCGATCGGCAGGAGTATACGACGTCATCAACTTATCTGCGTAAATGTTAGGGCCGATGATGTTTCGATGGGAATAGCTCGATACGCTGCAGCCATATAATGCACTTGCTGAAAAAAGTTTTTTCCATGACGATGACACGCATCTAGTTACTAGAACACGGTACATACTCTGCATTCTCAGGTCGATAAATTATGTATTGAAACGAAGTGTTTTCTTATCGCGAAATGGAATTCTTTGTTTCGTGTTAGAATCGTGCTTTATCCATCAAGCGCGTGCATTTCTTTCTGGCGACCTTGCTGTCCAGAAACCTGAAGAAAGCTTTCGCAAGAATTAATCCGGGCCTGCACGTAAGTTATGGAAACTACTTCTCAAACATTTCTTTTCTGGCTTCTCCTCTTTTTTACGACGGATCGATACTAGCGCGAGCAAATCCCAACGCCTTCTCCATTTCGTCATCCGGCCAACGAGAAGCGAAGCTTCCAATTCTAACCACCCACGCGATTCTCGTAACGCGTTCCTTAATATATACCCACCACCTTACCAGCAATAATCACTTTCATTTTAATACGGTTTTATCATTAAATAATAGTGCGGCTATGGATATGATTTTAATGAAAACAGATTAATTACGATTTTCTCTTTCAACTTTTAAATCACCCATAATCTTTCACTGAACTTTTATTCGCCACAACCTGTTCTGAAGGGGACATTGTCCCTAATTTGACGGAGTTGGATCATGGATTGCGGTGAGAAGTCGGCTTGTTCCAAATTCAGTTCTATTGCTTAATTTACGGTTATCATAAAAGAATGGTGCGGTTTTGAATATGGTTTGATTGAAAACAGAATTACTTACAGTTTATATTCTTTTATTCTTCATACTTGTCATCTCAAACAATTTTTTCACATATGGAATTAATAACTTCAATATGTGCAACCTTAGTCGCTTAACAAGGAAGAAACTCTGCGTCGACATTGCCCGACTCCTAACGATAGGCAGCAAGGGGATCAGGGCTCAACGTCCCATCCAACGATCGGAGTGCTGCACTTGAAATGCCCTACTCAAGGCCTTCATGAACGGGAAAGACGTGATGGGAAGAGGCTAGTTGAGAGTCTGATTTGTAGTGAAGCACTTTACAGTGCGAAACATGGACACTTAGTTTTGGGAGGACTAGAAAATACTAGAAGTGTTCCTGCAGTGGGTACTGAAAGGAATGGAAAAGGCAAAGTAGATGGGGGATAGGTTCAATGAAAAGTGTAGAACACGGTGGGTTAGGAGAGGCAGCTTCTAGATGAGATGCGGAGGGAACAGGGGGTTAAGTTTGAGGTAATACAGAGGAAAGGTAATTTTGAAGAAGAAATAACGTTAGGTGAGCGAGGGAGGCGAAGAGAGGGAGTAGGAAATACAAATAAGAAGAGTTGGCTTTATGGCGAATTGGAGAGGGCAATCCAAGTTGGGAGATCGAAGGAGAAAGACCCGTAGGAATCTATGAAATGCTTCTTGCTGATGTAGTGTAGCTGATACAATGCTTAAATAAACCAGCTTAACCTTAACGACGGGAAAGTTGATCTTGCATTTGAAATACTTTCTAATATTAATGAGTACCCTCCTCCTAAAACCATACCATACGTTTTCGTTGTAAATTGTCGTGTTGCCAAAAGTATTTATTTTAATTTATTTATATTTTTATCTTATACAATGAGTTTTGCATTTTCATTTTCCAAAACCAAGAGATTATATGAGCCTTTATAAGTTCGATGGAGAGGTAGGGATTCTAATATCTTGGTTAGTACTCATAACGGCGAGTTTTGAAAAGAACTCTAAGAGCCGTCGTTGATTAGCAAAAATGGCCTACTTTCAATTTGAGAGATCCCTAATAAATAAATAGTAACTAAGTCCCATTCCTCAACAGGTCTATTACTATTACTATTGAATAAAACCGTTACCCGGAGAGTTGGTCAATTTTCTTATAATATTCAGTCAATCAGAAAGATATCTTACAAATTCTCGTTGAAATAAACTAAAATTAGGGCTATTGGCTGAATTTAATATGCATCATAATTAAAACTGTCATATTCACAACTTTTATATGGCATTCAATGGAAATTCTAACACTCTATTGCAAATATTGAGTATGAAGACAAAAAAAGACTTTGAAAATTTCCTCAGAATATTTTATAGTTACGCTGGGTTATGACGTTAAGGTGTCATTCTCGATTACAAAGATGTGGGATGGAAATCGAAACTAAAATAAATTCAAGAAGAGTAAAATTTAAATATTTTCGTTCCCGAGAATGAAATCTCAAGACGAAAAAATTGGATGTTAACTCGGGGAGCTAAAATCAGGGTTGAAACGAAATAGGAGTTAAAACTTCTTCGGATCGGAACTAACCAAAGCATTGGGGACGAAACGAATCACAGGTGATGTTTCGCACCGGAGGAAAAACGTGCTTCACCTTCAAATGGTTTAGTTTCGACCCACATACCGAGTACGAAATGTAGGTGAATGTAGAATAGGTTATGCCTACCGCCATTGGATGCATGGGGCTTTCATATTTTGCCCGCAAACAGGAGAGTGGGGAACGCAAACTGGCCTTTCGATAATGAAGCTCAATTTTTTAACCTCTCTACACGTAGATATGTCACACGTAATGGGTCGAAACTATTCCCTCTTATCCCCACTCAACTTATGTGATCAAATGTTAACTATGAGCAGCGGAGTTTCGATGAATTTGTTTTCGTTCCCGGGAGTAAAGTTTCGCCTCAGGTTTTGGTGATTTCGTTGATGGTTTTTAATTTCGTGCGGTAACAAAAGTAAACCCATGCTCCATATTTTCGTTTCGCTCCGGGACGCAATGAAACCTTTTCGTTTCGCTTCACATGCCATTCCTGAAATTAATCGGAAAAACTTCAATTAATGATTGCTAGAGGTGGCGCAATAGGTAATGGAGGGGAGGTTGGTTGAGATAGAGTAAGTGGATGCGTCAGGGAGTTCTGTGAGTCGCAAGGGAAGTCAGTGTCGCCACCAGATCCGTTCAAATTTGGCTAGGTAATGAGATATGGACACCCATGAGGTGTAGTTTTTGTTTCAGCCGTCAGCGCTAAACACTTTTTGAGATGTTAGCGACGAAAAGTAACAGAAGACGCCTACATATGAACAACCCACAGCACAGCAATACACCGCCATTACTCTTCGTCTCAGCAACGTAGAGTACAATAGTATAATATTATGGTGAGAGTTGCGGAAGTTATCTTGGTACTTTCCGTCGCTAATATCACGAAAGGTATTGAGTAAAGGGGACTTAAATTAAAATTACACCTCGTGCTTATCCATTTTCTATCATCTAGCAAAAATTGAACGAGATATGGTGTTGAAACTTGAAGGAATTTCTTTGTAACAAAATCTCCATTCTTCCGGTGCTACCGCGTCTGGTTGTTTGTTGATTACAACAGTTTTGCTAGCTCAGTTGATAGCGTCTTCAGGTCGAAGAAACCTACACGGTCACAATTTCCTTGTTAGTTCGGGGAAGAAATGGCTGGGAAGGTTAGATTGGGCCAGCTAACCTTCCCAGCCTTTTCTGTGAAAATAATATATTATGCGGAAATTTTCAAAGCTTTTTCGTCTTCATTCAGCATGAATTTTTACCAAGTCAAAGCCGAATCTATTGATTTCTGCAAATATTGATAATAAATCGATCGGTACACCCTCATCACCTCGTCGAGAATATTATCAGCACGATAGAAATTTTGGCTTTGATCAAACAGTTGCTTCACGCCGCCGTAGCGATCGAGAATGGTCCTGACCTGATTCCTATTCAATAACGCAGCACACATGATATAATTTCTTCTTCTCTTGGGCAGTTTATATTCGCATAGAATGCGCGTAATCCAAGGAGCATGAGGAAAATCTTTTGAGGTAAAATGTCTGAGTGCTGTACAAAGGTTAGGAAAATATAAAGAAGAGAGTTCTGTGAAAGACATTCGGCAAAGCTCTAAAGAAAAGATTGGAGAAGACCTTGGAATGGATACTTATTATGGCTTCGGGTCCCTTTTCATGGAATGAAGGGGATGAGGGGTGTATTGGACGTTTCAGGGATTCGGTTATTGGTGGGACATGGAAAAAGAAGGAACAGGTCGTGAGGAGAAAAACGCATGTGGCGATAGGGTGGGAAATATTTGAGTGAAAGTCAGGGAAACTTGCCGCATTGGGACGATAAGAATTCCCAGAATCTGGTATAAGCGATTGTAAGGGTTGCTATTTGGCTCCATGGGGAAAATGAATGGAACGAAATCTTGATTTTTTTCTAAGTTCAATGAACCAGCCTCTGTAAGGGACGAAGCCCTAAGAAGCTTAAATTGGATAACGAACTCTAAAATTTATAGAATTTGTATGTTAATATGTATAAAATTTTCCATATTTCTCTAGAGAAGTGAAATTTATTGATAGGCGCAATTATTCATAATTAACGCCTCTAATTTAAGAAAAACTAATGTTTTCTCCATAGTTGAATTTTTTTTCAATAAGTTTTATGAACCATTAAGCTGATACACCATTGAATGTAAGTTATCGACGCTCTATGCATTGGTCCAATGAAATTAGCTATACATTTGATTGTGCAACAGATTATGCTAGAGAATACATTATCTGATGACAATTATTTCCTTTTGTTCAGTTCCTTCACATTAAATTGACTGATGAAAAGTCTTCGAGAGAAGCGCTATGTTTTGTGGGCATAAATGAGGAATTGTGTTTTTGCTGACCCTTAAGAGTAAAAATGTTTTCATGCGCGTCAAATGAAGCAAATATTTCATAAACTGAAAGAATAAAGGGAAATGTGTTGGCGGAAGAGAGTGATGCTATTGATAAGGCCCCTTAAAACAGTATATTCAGCAAAAATATGGTAACATAGATGGTTGACAACATTATATGTTACGAAGGAAATCGGTATTTTGGTTATTTAGATCGTATTATCCAATTATTAATAAGTAGCACTTAAAATACTGGAATTTTTCGTACGTTATGCTTGATTTTATTATCACGGTGCTAATTTTGAATATTAATTTCACGTGTATTCTTTGCCAAGGTAGATGTTATATTATTCCGCTTTAATCTTCCCAATCTGCAATCAGTAAATAATGACAGTGAGTGCTCAAACCGAGAGACTAGTTGAATATCACTAACTCAAGATTCTAATCGAAGGATGGTATGGATTGGTGAGGGTAAAGCTCACCCCGAAAAAGCTAAAGAAGTATGTATTGAATACATATCAAGAGATTAGGATGGCAGTTCCTTTCCCTGGGAAACTTTGTACTTCGACAGTATTGCTTGAGAAGTATAGGGCACCAAGGCGAGTTACATATTACTCTCAGGTTACAGCTTAGAAATTTCTGAAGCAACCTTTCACTTTATACGGTCTTGATTCAATGTATTCAATTCTTAGGATGAATAGATTTCAAAGTCTTTCACCGAATCTAGTCTGGGTCCGGTTTTATGGATTTTTCTTCCATTTGACCTTCCAGTAAATATTTTCCAAGCTTTCATTCCGAAGTAAACGGCCTATATACGGCGATTTTATATTTCAGTAGGTTATTGCGTACAAATTAAAAATTATTTTGTACGTCTTTAGCAGATGTAGTTTTTGGGATGAGAAAATCTTTGGAGGAAATATATTGAACGTGTATCTTGCTAATGCTCACACTTGTTATTTTATTTCAATAAACATAAATTGATCATCCTCAGGTACATTGAAGTCAGCTAATGAAACAATTTTAAATAAATGTGTCTTCCACCATCGGCGGATTTAGTGGGGGGGTCACGTGCCACCCAAATACCATAATACACAAATTTGTTTGAACTCTTATCAATTATTTCGTTTATGTTGTGTATTACGGAGTCTCAATAATTAAATACCAAATGAATAACTTCCATGTTAAAATAAGGAGTCTATTTCGTACAGTAATTGTTTTATGTAATTTTTAATCCCAAATAAATGAAAATCGTTTCCTTTTTCAGACCTCTGTGCCTCCCCAAAAAAAATCCTATTCCGCCTCTTTATTCAACCAATTTCAGCGGTGTCGGTGCTTTGGAATATGTCGGTTCGGTAAATTAGACAAAACGGCCTCTTTCACCAGAGGTGAAGTTAATCAGCGAATTCCACAATTGAGCTGTCAGTGCTTGTTTATCCACTAACGTTAGCGTGCTTTTACTTACGATTTTCAGTTTTATCTGCAAAGGATATTTTTCTGCCTTTGAGGAGGTTTATGGATTCCACATACTTGAAAATTAAAAGTAACACTATTAATTCATATATTCAATTGAAATTGGAATTCCTAGCTAAGTTGTTAATTTTACAATTTTATCTCCGTTTTTTAACAATTTTCAATGGAGAATTGGGTAAAACATCTATTATGATAGTTGAGAACATGATAATTATTTAGTTGAGGGTACAGAGTAGTATTAATAATTTGATATGGTCCATATTTATTTCTAAGATATATTAAACCTTTGTAGATAAGCGCCTAACAATAATGCCACTTCATTGTTTCTGGCTCTCTACTCCCATACACCTTTTGAGTTCCTACGTAAAGGAAGAGTGGAGACTGACTTTAGGGGCGCTGATCTTTTATGCACTTATGGTTGATGGATTCCCCTGGTAACTGATAAGATATCCATTATGCATTGCAATGGCAGTGATTATTTTTCCGCTAAAAAACTATATCGACTCTGCTCAGTTCATGTCAACCAATATAGGTAGTGCCTATTATGTGCGTATGGTGATAGTGAGGACTGATTTACAGATCGTATTTTATTGGACGCGCCCTGAACTCCTCGGTTTATTTGTTAGTACTTAATTTTGCTAGTAGAATCCACTGTAATTTTATCATGGATATTTATTGATGGGGATTAAAAATACATATGGACGGTAATTAATTGGTAGCAAATGAATAATAGGGGTATTTTAGTGGTAAATGCATTTATTAAAACATAATGAAGAAGCAATGCAACAAAATGTATCGTAAATATTGATTTTCGTCTTGTTAGAGCTAAAACTTTGGATTTTTGAGGGAATGCGTTTAACGTAACAATCATACTATCCCTCTTAGGCTCCAAATTTCATTCAATTTAATTGTAATCTGCTGTTAGCAACATTAAAATATTTTAAACTAGGCCAACAATGAAACGCATTACCTCTTCATTTTTCATATCCAATAAATGAAATCACTTTTCTTCGTTTGTCTTACTATTTATATCATGCATGAGACCGTAGAAGGCTTATTCCTAGTTTTACATTCATATAGTGTATTCACTAGATATAATGTCCCCATTACTCAATTTGACCAGGCACTCAGTTCTTATTCCGTGATAGGGAAATTCTGATGGTATAATTTCAGGCATTAAAGCAAATCTTGTTTTCACTTCTGTTATTCACATCTAATGGTTTTATTACAACAGAAAATTAAATAGCGCTATCATTTCTTTTCCTGCGCACTCTAAAGTAAAATTTGAAATGACGATAAATACTTTTTTAATTGAGTACAATTCAATATTATCAACTGGGAAAGTGTGATTTGATTTATATTCGTACTTTTTACTTTCCTCACTGAGAGACTCGTGGCAAAGGTTTTTTTCTTCCATTGCATGGATTATTTTTGCGATTTAGACCGTGCATAAGGGCGTATCAGGCACAAATGCTGTGAGGTCCTCGTTTGAATTATAAGTGTGCATGGAAAGTTTTGTCCTTCTGAATACCGTCGCATCGAAAGTGAAGTGGGAGTGTGTATATGTGCAGCAATCGCTTTCAACGTGCAGGATCGGTTCTCGGGGAGGAGTGGTATGCGAGTCTCATCATGCGGTGACAGCTCCTTCTTTTTTTTCTTTTTATTTGGCAAACGTGAATGCTGTATGGGGATCACGACACCCGAGCGCGCGCTTCTTCCCCCGAATTTATACCTCGAATTTTTCCCCGCGTGTGTGAGCTCTTTCGCTCCGTTTTATTTTCTTCAAATTCGCACCCGCGTCTTGTTGCTGTTATTATTACTTTTATTTTTTTCGCACTCCCCGTTTCCGTCGCGAACACGGAAAATAAAAGGGTTGGTGTCCCGGCATCCGTGGGTCCATTCAGGGCACGTTTCCTCCGCGAAAGGTATTCGCGTTCCTTCGTCTCCGCACGCCAGCGCTCATTTGTTTCGCTTCACCCCCACTACCATCTACCACCTTCTACCCCTTTCAGTACCCAGTGACCAAATGAAGGGGGGTTTTGGGTCCTGCAACCCCAGGGGTATCCCTAGAATTGTCCATGTTATCGGTTAACTATAGAGAGGTACTACCCACTCCTTCAGGCCGGCAATATATTTTTTTCTGTAAATGCATAAAGAGGTTTAAACTAATATCCTGGTATACATTTTATACTATACACTGAGGTGCCATTTTTTTCCCTGGATTGGTGTTACAAGTATCATTTTTTTAATTGGTGAGTATATTTTGTTTGCATATTTGCCTTAAATTCAAATTGTTTAAGAAAAACGTTAAAATTGCAAATTTGGTTTCTGCGAGCTCTTTTTTTGCAATGGTAAATACCTTAGGACTAAAATTAATATTTTACTAAATTTTAGTCCAATAAGGAAGGCTATGTTGCATGTAATTATCGAGAAAACGACCTTGGAGTCCCCCGAAAGCACTTTGTATGGTAGGCAACCCACAGTACGCAACCTCATTTTAAGATATGCATGAAATAATACCATACACGTCGAAGTTGACTGAAAGATCAGTCGGCTGTTAGTCTTAACTACAAAGTGAGGGCAGCGATTGTGAAGCACTGCGAGGAGAGTAAAAATTAATTGAGGTTATGATTCGATCCATTAGCATAGTTATTGCAGATCCACTTCGAATGCAGCTGTATCCCATGTCTGTGAATATTTCGCCAGTGGCTTTATTTGATTTGACTACGCAAGTAAGAATTATTATTGCAGATTGCATTATTTCCAATTTATTGCTTCCGAGAATCAAGGGCTAACCTATTACGGAGAATCCTTAGAATTACTGTAGTAATTATAATAAATAGTATTTAAATTTTTTTGCCAATCAAAACGTTTCTAAAAAAATGGGAAACGTCATGAAATTTTCATTAATAATAAAAATCTTGTGATTAGGAAGGCTACCCCTCTTCCCGGGATTTCTTCCAAAAGGAATAACATTCAAAATTACTTTTCTTTGAAAAAAAGTCATTCTTTTAACCACAATAATTATATTATACTTCTATTTTTATTAAAGTTTATCGCAAAGGAGAGGAGTTTTATATCTCCTACGCGATTACCGCTCCTCTCTTTTACTATATGTGCCATAACGAACGGCAATTACAATTTTGGGACTCTTCTGTGCATATAATAGTTGTGAGATGCATTGCTTACGAGGGTAGCCTTTAAAGTGTCGGGAATAGAATGTTCCTTATCACCTAGCAACTATAAATGGAGCTTATGAACAACGTTTTGAGAATACCCATGCTAAGTTTAATTAAGATCGGCATGATAGTTATAAAACGGTGTCTTGTCAAAGTTCCCAAGTCGCTATACGAGATGGAATTAAATCATGAACAGCATAATTATCTATAACTTTCGACGAAGCCTCACCCAGCAAGAATACGTTACTGAACTTTGTGTTGTTTTTGGCGAAGAATCACCATCAAAGACAACCGTTAATCGCTGGTACAGAGTTTCAGCGAGAACGCTCTAGCCTCTGTGACGAACCACGTGATGGGCGACCAAAAACCACCGTCACTCAAGAAAACGTGGATGCCGTACGTAACATGGTTATGGAAGATCGTCATGTTACGTACCGTGAGATTCAGGCATCATTGGAAATCTCAGGGACCTCAGTTCAAAAGATCTTATACGAAGATTTAGGTGTTAAAAAATTGGTTTCCCGCATGATTTTTTAACATTCCCCAGAATCAAGAATATTCTACGAGGAAAGCGCTTCCAGACGTCTGAAGAAGCGGTTGATAACTACAAAACAGCCACTTTGACTACCCCGACTTCGGAATGGAATTAATGTTATAACGACTGGTTGCATAGAATGCAAAAGTGCATTGACTATCGCGGAGAGTACTTGAAAAACAAATTTAAAAAATTACGTTATTGTGCATCTTATAGTTTTCTTCATTCCTGAAAAAAGGCTACCCGAGTATGTTGCTACAGCAGTCTACTTCGACTTGCAAACCTGGCTTTAAAACTATGCATACCTCTCCCTTGACCGTTTATATTTGGTCTTTTCCCGTGACGTATTTCCCGTCTACACCTCAAGCCATCGTACTGCAATTTCTAGGATAATATGAAAAACACATATTTCAACATTTAACTGTGTTTTAATTACTGAACAAATAACTTTTTAAAAATTCTGTGATAAAATATGTGGGCTTAGTAGACATAGTTCTGAGTTCCTTTGCAGATTCAAGACGTTCTCAATTCCTTGTAAATCCTAATGTGTGGGTAAATAGTTATGATTAACCGTTTTGACACGCTGTTTAAGGGAACAGACGTGTCTCGTATTATTGAGGCTCCTTACGGAAATGCTGGGATTCAACTTATAGGGAAGGATGAACATGGCATTTCAATGTCATGTTTGACCAAAAAACTCTATCAAACGCCAGGTCTAATTGTATACGTGGCTCGTACATGTACTCTTTGAATAGTACAGGGGTGCCGACTTACAAAAAATATTGGGGGGGCCAAAACGGGGATCTTGCCCCAGGAAATTTTATGAGCAGTGAGTTTTTAGTTTTTTAAGCATTTTAGAAGAGTCATATGATCAGCATTAGAACCCTGATAACTCGTATCCTGATACCTGGACACTCCGGGGATAATCAACAAGCCTGGCACATTTATTCGTCACACCCATAACCAATTTTTGAGGGGGCTCGGGCCCCCTCAGGCCCCATGGAGTCGGCGACACTGGAATAGTAGCTGTAGTTTATAATATACATTTCATAGTGTATAGTTGCTTGAGGATATACTTACATAAGCTGAAAGAATGCATTACAAAGGAATCAGCAACCAGCTGTTTACCCTAGGTATCTGGCGCTTCAAAACCACATCCACACCACCAGTAGCGGATCCAGGATAGGTACAAGGGGGGGCTAAGTGAGGTTAAAATTCCAGTTGTGGTGGGGGTCGGGAAAAAAATCACCATTTTTTAAGTGTAAATAGGATACCCAAGGGGGGGGGGGCTATAGCCCCCCATAGATCTGCCACTGCACACCACCATATTGTCCGGTACTTTACATCAACTATTTGTGCCAGTAGGTCACAATATGTTACTATTAGGAAATACGTCACTATTAGCCAAGATCACTTCGATATTTATAGGGAAAATACATTCTAAATAGTTGAAAATATACGGTATAGACGTACGGACGATACACTTATCGCCAACGCCGTCTTTTGCCAATTAGCTTCAACCGCAGGTTTATGCCATCAACCCTTAATAATTATCACGTTGCGCTCGCCAACAATACTTTTGTTTTCTTCTTTTTTCGGCCCTCCTGAACCCAAAATCCAATTTACTCATCTTTTCACCGAGTGATACCCGTGCAGTGGAGGGAATGCTGAGTTTCTCCGTGGATTCGAGATGCCTTAATTTCACTCCGAGAAAAACCCACACATTCCAATGCGACCTTCCTTTCTCAAGGCCCTGCTGAAAAATGAGGTGTCTCCCTTTCCTAACCCGCACCTCCTCACGACCTTCCCTGCTATATATCTTGCAATGTATTCAGCATATTAAAAGTCTTTTCCCCATTCCCCCTCTCTCCCTCCCGCCCCTCCTCCCACAGAAAGGTCTGGGATATAATTTCGAGGCATCTTGAGAAGACGTGGTGTCCTCTGGAATCCACATTGTTACCCGTGCGTCACAATGGATCGCGATTGTGACGTGGCTTTGAAGGGAATGGATTTTGTGTCCTTGTTACGTGTCACCCTTGCTGGATTGTTAAAAATAATTGCGCGTGGAAACAATGATTCCGGTCCATCTCTGAGCATGATTGTGATACGATATTACTCCTCCGTCGCTCATATCATCTTCATTTTGCCCGGAGAGAGTTGAAAGCACTGGTATTGCGGGATAAAATAAACTTTAAAAATTTTGTGCTGAGGTCTGGAGCATTACTTTCTTGAGGTACATAATTTACTTCTTGAAAATTCCTCGATGCATTCTGTTTAAATTTTTTTCTCCTCCTGGTGATCCAGTGCACGAGCCATCAGCGTACCTCGTCTTGTTATTTACGTCCTAACGAATCTCACTACACGGACGGAAGTTTATTGAAAGGACTAGGGCCGGAAAACCTTGAGTTAGTACACACATTCTAGAGAGATTCTGGTTTAGTGGACAGAGTATAGATTCTTGTTTACTGCATGTCAAATAAAGTTCTGTTATCAATATTTAGTTAATTACAAATTATGTTAAATTGTACATGATTCTTCTTATGCAGAGTGTACCATGATTTTTTGTTATGTTGAACTTTATCGTACGATCTTGTAAAGTTGAAAAATGATAAAGATCTAACTTAATGTCAAGAGACACGCCCCTTTTTCTGTGGTATTCACAGAAAGGCCATTTTAATTGGACGTTCATCTGCACCTTAAATTGCTTCTTGTGACGTATTACTCGCATGAAGCTGAGTCTGTAATCTTGAAATATTAAAAGTTCGCAGAGTGTACCCTGTTCAAATTAATTGTGTCTCTAACAATAAAGTATTACATCTAAAAAATAATGAAGAAGTAGAATTGCAAATGTTGAGATGTAGACAAATGTTTCCAACGGAGTTCTTTATATAACCAGAGTTTTTCATAGCCATAGCACAACTAAGTATGATTATAATGACTTTATCTACTTAAATTAACTTCTAAATAATGCGAGTTTTTCATAGCCATAGCACAACTAAGTATGATTATAATGACTTTATCTACTTAAATTAACTTCTAAATAATGCGAGTAGTGCGTCACCCAAAAATACATGTCGAAATAGGTGGCGCGTCCTATTAAAGCCGATTGAAGAATTTTGCTACAGAAATTGGCGAACTCATTTCCTTTAGAACCCAAAAAGACTTGCTAAGTGCACTAATATCAGGAAGTAACGTTATTTGTTAAAGCGCAAGTTTATTTTGACAGGAATAGGGCCTAATAATAATAATAAAAACAGATGAGCTTTAAAGACTCTTTTAGAGAACAATTGCTAAGGAGGAACAAAGTTGAGGATAGAGGATCCACGTAAAAAAAGTATAAGGGGTAGCGAGAAAGTACAAAATAGTACGGAAGGGAGGGAAGGCTCACCCATAAACCCCTGCGAGATGAGAGATAAACGGGGATATGATCATTTCAGAACAGGAGGCCTTATGTATTGGGGAACAATTACTGCGGGAAATTATTTATACGAATATGACAAGTGGAAGTATTTCGCAATATGAACTTAAATGTCTTCTACAGTTATATTAATATTTTAGGTTAATTTATTAAAAAAAGGTTTTAACTTATAAAACCATTGTAAGATATTGAAAAAACTCTACAGGTTAGCGATAGTGCTCGTATTCGCATTGAAACATCTGTTTTTATATCAATATGAAGCAGAAAAAATACAGGGAGAGAACGCCCCTGGAGATAAATTCATCGAAAGAGAAGGAAAGTCGAAGGAAACAGGAAAATGGAAGACCGAAAAAAGGTAGAACACGTAAATTAAATTAATTACTTAAATAAAAAACTTAGGAATACTAATGAAATGTCACCCAAAAAGACCGGTCGATCAGGAAACATACGACCTCTTCCAGCCTCGTGCCCACTGGTGACTAGAACTTGATTTAAAATTAAAAAAAGCTTAGAATAGAACAATCATTACCAAACACATTTTATGGAGCTTACGTATTTTATCCATTCTCTTTTATCGATATTGCGTTTTATTGGAATAGAAAATCAACAATGTTAGGAATAAGATTCAATACTTTTTGCTGTCAATACTTTCATGCAAATAATAGTGATAAAATGTATTAGCTTAAAAGGAAAATTAGTTGGAACCAAATACGCCGCTCAAAATCTGTTATTTATTCGTCAAATTCATTCATTCACACGAAGATTTTAAGTATATCTTTCGCTTTTGAATCTCTTCTCATCGTAACTTGTCTCCTGTAAATAACGAAAAAGCAAATTAGAGAAGACGCATTTCTATTATTATAAGCTTGAAGCGTGCTATACCGTAAGATATATTCTTTTGACATTTTCACCGTAATCCTTTCTCTTTCTTAGCCCGTGGTTGAAGTGCATTTTTCATTTTAAATTCTCTATTTCGTATGCGAAACGTCCCTCTCACTCCGCCTCTGATCGATGAAAATGCGTAAGCAAGACAAACCGACCTCTTTTTTTATCCTGTGATGCAAGTCGAGCGATAAGCATCGCTCATGGAAGCTCGTCTTGTCTCGCCTCATCTGTTGTATTCCCTTGGAGGCAAGGCGGGATGCTTTCTTTGGGGAGCGGCAGAAAATATCAATCTTAATTTCCTTCCTTCTTTTCAAGTGTCTCTTTCATTCCCGTCTAAATAATGCGGGTAAGATATTGCGGAACATTGGAATATTTTTTACGCATGTTTCATTGTCCTTGTCGTTTATTTTTTATTATTTTACTTTTTTTTGAGTCATTACATTAATTTTACATGATTTCATCATAACCATTACATTTAATTATTCAACGTAGATATTGACAGGAAATGTTACAACCATGCCACATTTACCCAACGACTATTAACTCCACTCTCTGTGAACCCCGTGAACTTAGGTAGCCGGCACAATAAAGTACGCATTTTAATTTCGTGACGATAAAACAAATTATCACCCAGTATGGAGGATCAAACTAATGGATTATATTTTAATATTTTCATGCAGGGTACCATAAAAATCTTCCAAACCACGACATGATTAGATAAAAATAGGCTCAAGTTGTAGTAATCGTATTTGTAACAGCTCTTATTGCTATGTCACAGGAAACGTGTGTAGAGATAATTATCCCTGGTAGATCTTTCATGAAGACGATGTTGCTCGCGGTAGAAGGTAATATATTTGAGTGACATATTACCTCCTACCTTAAGAGCACACACATATCTTGGGAAATAACGCTTTTCTCCAGGATTTACTTCGCTTTCTGAAAGATCGTGGGAAGTCTAATTCATAGACCATTCCGATCGCATTGGTCAAGTATTTGAATTATTTTTCTTGATCACTTAATATACTTTACTGCAAGGCAATAATTCTAAAAGATAGAATTCTATCTTAATTTTCAAATTCTCTCACTCTTTCACTGCATCCTGTGCCTAATTCATTTCCTCGATATTGCTTTCTTCGACAATAGGCCAACACAACTTGGTTTCTTCGATTACAGTGATAAGGAATGCCGTTAGAATTATGCCATGTCTTACCCCAAGACAACTGCTAACTGCTTAATTCGTATTTTGCAATCCTCGTATACGTAGGTAGCGGGAACATTGAAGTAACACATTTTAGTTTAACGACGATCAAATTTAATGAATTTTTATTGATGAGCAGTATAGAGTATCATTTATTCCATATTTCGAGCTGAGTATTTAACGACCAATCTTTCACCTAGATAACCACATGCAGTGGTCCGCTAGGCTTCCACCTGTACTTTTCTCTTGCGATTCATTTCATGGCATAGCACATGGCCGTATTCTCCTTTCCTTTGTGCGCTCTGCAGCCGGGATGCAAACGATAAAGCGATTGAATACGCTCATGGTGAATCCGTCATGGACAAAGGGACTTGGGTTTTCGTAAACTTCTTATCCTCAGAATATATCTTTGCATATCCATGGCCGCAATCCGCAGCAAACGACAATACTAATCCACACCCATTAAATGCGGACAATAGGAATATTGACGTTTCTTACACAAATATTGCAGTAGAGATTTGTTCCATTTCTCCATTTGAGACCTTAGATATGTTGTGACCCTTCGAGCATTTAATTAAAAAAGTCGTCACTCTGGTTACTGATGGACAGGCCGATCCTGATTTCACGGGAGAAGCTGTAATAAGGGCCACTAACCGATACTTACGAGTTGTGTTCAGAAAATAACGGGAAAAAAATGCATTAATATCTCACAGGTTTGGGGAACCCGATTTTCAATTTTTTAACCACTATATTTTTATAATTGCCCCTGAAGTATGACAACATTTTCAGCTGCAATAATTGTTTCTGTGTCTGTGGCAGCCGCTAAGATTTGAAGTGTTTATAAGTAGACGGCAATTTTCGTCTCACACCTCATTGTTTGTAATTTTTTGGCAAAAAATCACAATAAAACGATGACATAGCCTCATTATTCACCAGTAATGACTCCGTGTACCTTTTTCCTCTTTCCTAAATATTCCTCTTTCCTTTCCTTTCCTTTCTTTTCCTCTTTCCAAAAATATAGAGGACCTTAAATAGCCCGTTTAACAGGCATAGAAGTTATGAAAAGAAATCGCTATCAGAGGTAAGATCCTTTTCAAAGATCAACTTTGAGAAATTTTCAAGAATTGGATGAAGTGCTATCACAAGAGCAATATGTTGATGAGGAATATTTTGAAGGCGACAACGTTATTGTATATTATAAAATCTCCGTTATTTTTTGGACAAAACTTGCATATTATTGATGATGTGACATCAAATTCATTAATTTTCATTGCTTTCCATCGTGTTTATAAATGATAAAAAGAGTCAATATTATATTATTTACACTGAAAATAAATGTACCACTCCTGACTATGCGGTGCGGGCGTTTAATTAATTATTTATTTTTAATTATTTGCGGGCGTTTATTTAATTATTTATTAATAATTCGAAAAATTCGAATCATTATTTGTCTTCTATCGAGTAAATTTAAAAAATGTAATTCCAAGTGGAAATTTTGTCAATTCATTAGAGTACAATGGAGCGAGATGTCTTATGCTTGATTAATGAGAATATTGCATTCAGAAGTGAGCACGTTAGCAAAGTTTTAATC
Source organism: Ischnura elegans (assembly GCF_921293095.1). Taxonomy (NCBI): domain Eukaryota; kingdom Metazoa; phylum Arthropoda; class Insecta; order Odonata; family Coenagrionidae; genus Ischnura; species Ischnura elegans. The sequence continues at coordinate 61,788,504 of NC_060255.1, read as the reverse complement.
CAAACCAACATTGAGTAGAGTTGTAATCTTCCGTCAGGAGCAATAATAGAATTGCTGAGTTAAGGCGCAAGTTGCCTGATAGACACTGATGTGAAATAACACAATTAACTCTTAAAATGGCTCAATGGTGCAAATTTAAGTTTAAAGAACCATTATTAGTGAATTATAGCACTTCAATGATACCTAACGTGCTATGCATAGACCCCTTTACATGCCATCGTATAACCCCGAAGCGATCCATCAAGGCGTGATTTAACGAGCTCTTTAGGCTATCAAGTATTATACATGAAATTTATTTTTACATGGGAATTACATAAGATTAATTTTGTTTATTATGATAAATCATTTTGGTAATCATTCTATAATCCTCACGAAGAGTTCTTGAGATGGCCACCGGGTCAGGGACTGCATAACTGTCGACGTTTAAGAGGCTCACAGAGCTGAGGATGAAGGCCAAGTCGGACATCGAAACGTCGGTAGTAATGCAGTTCCTGACCCGGTTGCGATCCCGAGAACTCTTCACAAAGTCTATTCATAGGTAAGACAATAAATCTTTATTCTATTATTTTGCTTTATTATGCTGAATAATCCACCTCCGATCTATCGGCATAAATACTTTCTTACATCGGCGCCCGCCTTACTCATGTCTCTCGGAGGAAAGAGGGGAATCAATTTATAAGATTTATTTTATAAAATGAACAATCACACGAAGCAAGTTCAGAAAAAGCGTGTAAAAATAGAAGAAGGCGTTAGTCTCGTTACTTACGGACAGGCCAATCCTGATTTCACGGGAAAAGCTGTAATAAGGGCCACTAAACGATACTTACGAGGTGTGTTCAGAAAATAACGGAAATAAAATTCATTAGGATCTCGCAGATTGGGAGAGTCTAACGTATCACAGCGATAAAATTCAGTGTAAATATCACTTGACATTCTATTTTATTCTCAATCCTATTTTACATCCACTTCAAGATGGCTCTCTCCTTAACAATTCATTATTTTGCTATTATCACCATAGCATCGTCTCAAACAAAGCAATAAAAGAAATCAAATTAAAAACAAGCATGCTCACAAATAAACAAAGCAAACAACAAATGAACTTAAAAACTGAAAATAAACTAAATATATACAAAAGTGATATTGGTGTTAAAGACACATGCATCAAGTCCGATTGTCAATTTTTTAAATATTGTATTTGCCCCTGAAGTACGACAAAAATTTCATCTGCAATAATTGTTTCTTTGTCAGTGGCAGCCGCTAAGATTTGAAGTGTTTTAAGGACACGGTAATTTAGGTAGTTATGCAGTTCTTGAAGATGAACAATCACACGAAGCAAGTTTAGAAAAAGCTTGTAAAAATAGAAGATGGCGCTACAGGCGTAATAGCACACGGTTCTTTTCCCCGGACTCCTTTCATTGCATGCAACCCACCCACCCTCGAATAGCAATGGCGTGACAGTCGTATCCTTCCTTGCCTCTATGCGATCCCTTCCGTCCGCATTCAGTCTGTGCTCGCGAGCGACAAAGGAAGGTCACTCTGACGGAAAATTAGAACGCTGGTCACGGGGGAAGAGGGTTGGGGGCCCCGAGCAGCTGGTGATGGATACGGGTTTTCCCGGGAATCATTTGAACCCAAACATTCCCCGTTTTTTCCCATTTCCCGAGCATGTTTAAATACCCACGCTTTTTCAAAGACTTTTATTCACGTCTCCTTTGATAAATTTAATATTTGAGCGATTATAGGGTGCGAAAACAGAACTTTAATTTTTCAGAGGTTTATTAGATTATAAACCACTATAAGAATCTGAAATCTTTCATTTGCATTTTGTAATGTAGAAATATATCTAAAGATTTGTTTTATACAGCTTTAAATATCACATCAGGTAGGTGACGTCCTACACTCACCATATGATAAGTAAACAAATTTATGGCGTTTGTCATTACCCTTGCCAGCAAAGCAGGGGTTTGGAGTACGGCAAGATAGCTTGACACCCACTGGGTCTGATGGGATAACACGCTAAGACTTTGCAGGCATTTTACGAACAAATGACAACCTTCACTAATATTTATGACAATTTCGTAGTTAAAATTTTGGTCTAAAGAAATTTATTTTCTTGGCAACCTAATAAAGCACATCTGCAATACTTGAATATGTGATATTTTACTTAAATTTCCAATTTTTGCTCTAAAATCTGAAGACCAAACCTAAGTGACTCGTTCCCTTCCTTTATTTCTGATTAATTACTACAAAATTCCTGAAACAATAGAAATATTTTTTTGAGAACCATAGCTCCTTAGTAATTTCACAGTCATCTTTCATGTACCTACTGTAAGGCATTGTCATTATAATTTTCATCAGTTACACCGTGCAAAGTCTCCAATATAAAAATTAAAACTAAACTTAAACCATTTGTAGGTAATTTAAGGGACTCATTTATCTTAGTTCACTTTACGGTGAATGGAAAAGGATCGATTTACTTATTTTTAGGGGAAGAGATGTTAAAATACGGAATACGTTGGTGGCAGTAGAATTTTGGGGTGATTTGCAGCATGTAATGCACGCAGAATTATTTCGTAGTGAGCAATTGCACACACACTTAATGTTTTTATTCAGGCTTTGCACTTAACTGGAGTAAACCCACAGTAGTTCCAGGTCATTTGAGATCAGTTCTCTATTTGCTACGTTTCCATTTTAAATACTGTAGGTTGTATTTCGCATCACTCTTGCTCATTTCGTTGAACTTTTATTTTATTCCTACGTTTTGCATCGAAACGTTAGGCTCCACCTTTCAATTTTAAGCACCTTATAAAAGAATATCTTTGAGATGATAAAATCGTAGTAAAATCGCTATATTAAATGTGTAGCATCTTTTAAATGTCTACTCAACATTCCTTTATTGTTCCTTTGGTTTAGTATAAGTTTTAAAAGAGTAATACTTAAGGATACCAGACTCAATTTCTTACGATAGAAGCTCAAATATGAGTGATGCGTTGTCTTGTGTCAATACGTATTTTAAATGCATTCTCAAATATGTTTAAAGACTTTGTATCGTTATCTTTGCTCCTCAAGTGCTGTGAAACTTTTCCGTTTTTGATCACATATCGTTAATCTAAAACTAAGGTGAATTCTCGTTTTTTTTTCCCGGTTTTCCCGACAGGCTGACCAACGTGAGAGTTGGCTTGAGCTGGTATTGACGGCATAGAAATGCAAAAAGAGGCCGCCCCGCTTTCTTTCTCATAACGCCTCGACTCACCCGGCAGGAAGTAAAAGGAGAAGGAAAAAACTCTCCCCTTATACCGCAATCCCTCTTGTTTCTCTTTTTGGTCGAGACGTGTGTGAGGAAACCAAACACTTGAGAAATGAACAACAAACTCCCCAGTCCAAAAAAAAAAACGGCCTTGTAGTTCATCATCTCGGCTTTATCTCCGTCACGATTGCTGCGTTCAAATGAAATTGAGGAGATTTGGGTAGGAAAAGTAATAAGACACGAAATTCTATTTGGCAAATAATAGTAGTCTGTATGAGTTCCAAATGTTTTATGATGAAAAGGGAAGATTTTAAGCATTAATGTGTCGCTTAATTGTCTCCATTGACGGCTCCTTATGCATCACTGAGTTTCGAAGACGAAGCATGGTGCAAAGAAATATAACAAGATCCGCTTGATTCAGATGTTGCATTGACTACTTTTCGAATTCTTCATTATTTCTACCATCGATGGTTTCAGCAAGTACTGCGAGAGAAGAATATATTATCTGTTATGGACCACGGAATCATCTATATCTACATAATACCCTGAGATCCACCTATAGGGTGTTTGGCAGGTGGTGACCAATCACCAACATGCAGCATGCAAGAGGAACGCCACATGCACACCACACGGCCATAGAAATATTACGGGTACTAGCAAAATATACATGCATATTCATTTTAAAAAATTGCTAATGATTAGTAATTCCTTCAGCAAATAAATGCAAGGTTAGAACCACGGAAAAAAATGCAATGAGTCATCCTAGCGAGCGACGCCATTCATCCTATCAATTAAGATAACGTTGCTGTCCTTAATAGTAGGAGGAAAGAATGACATTTTAAATCTCTCTCTTTTGCAGTCTATTTCTTTTATTTTATTCTCGTGATCAAGTTTACCATAGTACGATGGTAAACGAAGGTAATGATTCACGTCGTCTGAGAAAATATCTTCTTCGATTTTCCTATGTAAGTTAAGCCTACACTTCGATCTACGCTCCTGTAAATATTCCCATCCTAACTCGTGTAACATACTGGAAACGCTGCACTTTTTGTGGTAACAACTCATCAAAAATCCGGCCGCCCTGCGCTGTACTCGATTGATTTCAGCTATTTGTCCTACTTCGTAAGGATCCTATACGCTAGCAGCATATTCTAAGTGAGGCCTCACTAGAGTCAGGTAGCTTATTTCTTTCACCTTTTTTGGGCATTTACCGAGAATTCTTTTTACAAATCCCAGTTTACGATTAGCTTTCCCGCATACTTCACGTATGTGTTCACCCCACGAAAGATCCCGGGTAATGGTGACCCCCAAGTATTTAACGGATTTGGCATTTGATAATGGAATCCCGTTAGTGGTGTAGCTCCTTCTTGAAGATATATCCTTTTCCCAAAAGTTCATCATCATACACTTTTCAAGATTTAATTCTAACCCCAAAGTAGTGCACTATTCATTTATGGCAACGAGATCCTTTTATAATGCTAATCAATCGCTATGGTCGTAAACCTCTCTGTATACAACTATATCATCTGCGAAGAGGCGGATTTTGCTCGTGACCTCGGTGGTAATAACATAAATGTAAAGAAGGAACAAAAGAGGACCGATAACATTTCCTTGGGGTACTCCTGGGGTAACTTGAATTGTATCCGAGCTAACTCCATCCAAAACAACCCTTTGTTCGCGATTGTTTAGGAAATCTTTGATCCAACCAATCACGTATGTATCTATGCCATATGCTTCCAACTTTTCAATCAGCTTTAAATGCGGAACCTTATCAAATGCTGTTCTGAAGTCTGAAAATATGGCGTTGACTTGAACATGTCTGTCACCCGCAGCTAAGATATCGTGAACGAAGAGAGCAAGTTGAGTTTCACAAGACCTCCCTTCTCTAAAGCCGTGCTGCTCTTTTGCTAACAGATTTTGGGTATCTAGATGACCCATTATCGAACTGAAAATGACATGTTCCAATATTTTTCAAGAAATAGAAGTAAGTGAAATCCGACGGTAATTTCTAGGCTTTTCCCTATCCCCACCTTTAAATATGGGCGTGACGTTCGCTGTTCTCCAATCTTTAGTGAATGTGTGTTCTGCTAGAAATTTTTCGTACACTACCTTCAAGTAAGGCGCTATCTCTAATGCTGATTCCTTATACATTCGAGCTGGAATGAGATAGGCCTGTCGATTTCTTTGGATTAATAGAGATATATTCCATTTATAAAAGCATTGATTTTTTTGTCAATTTTGTGTCAATTTTCAGTGTTTGTTTTACTTTAGAGTCTAGCTGAGAATATTTTGGCTGGTGAATAGTAACCACTCTCTATTTAGCTCTGAACTCTATAGCTCATTAGATTTTAATAAAAACGTGTGCCTTACATTCAATTGAATTGATTAATTAGTCTTTGTTGATAACGTCTACTTCTCTTTTTTTGGTTAATTTCTTCGCATAGTAAAGGAGCTGTCTAAAAGCTATGTTGGTTAATTTTTTGGACGTTATTTGGGTGTATGCAACCATGTCTTATTTGGTGATAATGCATCTCAGTTCGTTCTGGCTGGGAATGTTGTGTTGGTTCAGGACAGCTTTCCCGATTTAGTTTTCGTGAGTACTTTAAAGTTATTTTTTGTCTCAGCTGTTTGGGCGACGTAAACCGTGAAGATGCTACATACGTATACATGACACATATTGATGTAGAGAGAGGTTTATTTAGTTTATTTGCAAAACCTTCGTGTAGATCTCCTTTCAAAGTGTCATAGTTTTATTTAACAGAGCTGACTTATTCAGGGGATTGATGCTGTAATCTAATGAAATATTACCAATAACTATAGCCGTCATTCAGACAGATGTCCAGCTTTGAAATCGTGAGAAGATATATTGATGCTTGTAGATAGCTAATACTTGGCAGTTCTCTGCTGTAACACTACTATTTTATGATATCAGAGTCATCACCAGCTTAAAAAGGTAAAAGGTCAATTAAAGGCGCTTATCTCTCATTTTTTACCTCCATTTGATTAATTACAATATATTTTTCTCAGAGTTATGCGAATAATTATCTCTTCTATCCCATAACATACGAAGAAGCATGGAGACTAAGAGAAAAAAGAGGTAAGAGGTTTTATTTTGAACCAAATTCTTCGGGAATCAACAGAAGCATGAGATTAAGGTGACTTGGATACGTCCAATGAAAAAGTGAAGATAAAATGATAAAAGAAGTTTTAAAAGGAAATTTTCAGATGATCCAAGACCGTTTGAAAGACCGATAATGGACTGGAATTATTAAGTAAGGAATGATATGAAGTACCTATATAGAATCCCAATTGGATATGGTAGGCGACCGTAGAATATGGAAGTGCTTGCTTGTGAGGCCAAATAACAACCAAGTTTACAAAATGGCCACAGGAGTAGAGTAGCATATTTCTCCCATTCGATCAGATTTACGATTCGATCCTTCACTACGATATTTGACGCGGTATTGATTGTGAAAATATTTTTCAAGCTTAGGCTTTGGTAATGTAAATAATGTTCGAGTGAGTGAACGTTTCAAAGATGGGTTTTGTGATGAATGGGTTCGCGTCGAGGTATCTCAGGCCCAACTCTTGTCATTCTCTTTTTTTATCGCAACTGCAAACTCTCTCTCTCCGCGTGATCAAGACGTTCCCGCCTGAGTACACTTGCGATTCCTTTTTTATCCCACCACCGATGGTTGCTTCGGGTAAAGTAGTGCGGAGAGGGGACATAATGCACTGTGATGGACCGCGGTAATGCTCGTGGGCAACGCAAACATTGAGAAGAAAGGAATAGTTTGTGCAAACAAACGTTCCTCGCCCTCCTCTTGCTGCCTTCTCTGCTATCCTCATCTGGCGGGAACTCCATCTTCACGTATCACAACGTCCTACTCCTCTATGGCTGAAGATTGCTTTTGAGCGCTCTCTGCGATTTACCTTTAAAAAGGTTTTTTATTGTTTATTTCTACCTTCACCTAGACCGATTCATCCTGTATAACTATAATGTTCCGTTCTATTCTGCTTCAAATTCTCGGACTCGCTTTGAAGAGCTCTAAGGGATTTTTGGATTCTTTTCTTAAGAAACTCATTCTAAATTCAAGTAAACTTAAGGAGAAAAAGGTATCCTAGTATATTTTTAGTAGCTCTTTTCCAATAGTCTGTATTTACATCTATTGCATTGAAACGGATTTTTATTAACCCGATCATTCCGTCTGATAGACGAAAAAGTCAGTGGTTTGGAATTTTCCTCTGTGGGTTCAATCCAATTTTTCATGTTTTCGAAGCATTAGTGGTCACTACGACTTTCAAGAATCTATATCATTGCTGCATGTTAGGGAAGCTTAGTAAGTGAAGTTATTTGAGTGGTTTTACTTAACCTTAGTAGAGTGACTAAATGACCAATTACAGGTTAATGAAGCTTTGTGAGCTCAGTGAAAATTTTCAAGCTTCTGTCAGATTTCTGTCAATGGTAAATTTCAGCCTGCTACTCCATTAAATTCGTTCTTACAATCTTGCGGACGAAAAACTTTAAGGTTTATTTATCCACCGTGTAAAATAATATTTAATGATATCAAAATGTAGATTATGGAAAAACTCATTTTAAAAATCTCGTCATCTAGAAAATTCTTAGAGATTATATTAAGTACGTTCAGTATAATAATCCCATTTTATTTAGGAGAGTTGGAGATTGTCTATTTAAAGACCTCTCAAATTTCCTTGGAGACATGAGTATCAACTGATGCATTGGTTTTTGACTTTTTACTCCAAATAAGCATTTTTATATTTTCAAAGTCCAGCTTCCTAGCCGGCTTGTGGTCAACGCTCTTATGCTTCTGCGAGAATTTCACCTTTTCAGTTCTTACAAACGTTGCATCATGTGAAGGAATGCTAGAAGAAATCGTTTGCCCTGTGATGGACGACGGCAATGCTAGTGTCGAAGATAAACATAGAGAAGAAAGGAATCGCTTCTGTGAACAAACACACTGCTCTCGTTTTGCTGCCTTCCCTGCTGGGACTATCTTCTCTTAGCCAATGCGATTTTGTCCTCCTCTACGAAAGCTGGAGATTGCTGCAGAGAGCTCCTTGCGATTTACCTTTAAAAATCTGTTTTTTTTTGTCATTCTTATCTTTCCTCGACTCGAGCATCACCTAGACCTATACTTTTAATCGCTTCTATAATTCGGATGGAAATCGCAGAAAAGCTCTTAAATAATTTAAAAATTTTATTGATAATTGATTGATTATAACTCTAAGCTGTATCACGCTGTGATAAGTTATCATTGGTTTTACCCTACCGTAAGTTAATTTATAGCTTGTATTTAGGTATGACACATTGACACACATTCTAATTCAATTTTTGTCCCTGGTGTGGCTTCATTGAATCGACTTGAAATAATTAAAAGTAAACGACTTTGACGACTTTGTGTAATTCTATATTAATTTATTAATGTGCGACCTAATACCATTCCGTGAATTAAGTCGTATATTAATGAATTAAAATGGAGTTACTAATTATTACACGTCATTAAAATTATAATGCATTCCACTTCCGAATTCCATCATTCCGTCTTTGCAAAAACAATAGGTGTATAGTTTTATAACCGAGTAATATATGTTTCATGATTTTGAAACATTAAAGGCAACTATGAATTCCATTAATATAAATCATTACTGCAGATGATGAAAATCAGACGTTCATCAAGTGAGAGAGCAATATCAATAAAAATGTGCATAAACTATCTAACAACAAAATTATTTCATAAATATTCGTTTATGATCACAATGTAAATAAAGTAATTGTATTGGAAAAATTACAAACTTTTGCATATTGTGTACATATGCCAACTATGTGATTCTTTTTAATATTTTGTTTAGATTAGTATATTATTCATTCTCGTGATATTTGTTCCGTTTTCCAGAGAACGCTAAATTACAACGCTAATTCAATGTTTTGTCTCTGGTGTGGCTTCATTGAATCGACTTGAAATAATTAAAAGTAAACGACTTTGACGACTTTGTGTAGTTCTATATAACTTTATCAATGTGCGACCTAATACCATTCTGTGAATTAAGTCGTAAATTATTGAATTCATATGGTGTTACTAATTATTATACGTCATTGCTGCAGAGAGCTCTTTGCGATTTACCTTTAAAAATCTGTTTTATTTTGGTCATTCTTATCTTTCCTCGACTCGAGCATCACCTAGACCTATACTTTTAAACGCTTCTATAATTCGGATGGAAATTGCAGAGAATGATTATGATTATCCAAATTCAGTCAGTCAAATCAAAGGTCTGAAATGTGATGGGCAATGCCCACATATAATCATTCCCTGCTTTTCGTTCGCTCTTGCCCTCTCCTCTATCCTTGGCGGGCACATCAAACGGACACATACCATCTCAAATCGCCCTGCTACGAAGTATAGAGATTGCTCCGCATCGCTCTGTACGGGAGACGAGAAACTCCGTCCCACAATGCATCAAACTTGGAGCGGCTGCCATTCTCCCAGCTTAAAACCGCACACGCTTACACGTCCTTAATGTTTTCATTAAAAGCACTGCAAAGCAGTTTGCTCTTTGATGCTTCGGATTGCAGCACGGTGGAGCCCACTTTGAGGGTCCCGTTTTCCTGAAAACATCAAGTCCTTCCTCTTATACGACAATGAATTAAAGTGACAACTCTTTGAATTCGTTTTGCTGAAATTGGCAGGGAAGGAATCTATGTTTAAGTTAATGCAATCGGACAAATCATCATTGTCTTTGGTCGTAGGTATCACTTTTCAGGATTCTACTTCAGTGAGTTTTCAATTGACCCCAGCCCTACTTCTTGGTATAATATGTCGTAAAAATTTAAAACAAAAGATTATAGTTGAATTTTCACTAATTTATCAAAATAAAGACCAAAATGAACAAAGTTTCAAAAAAAAATAATTCAATAAGAGAAAAATGAATTTGAATTCTGAAAATGGGTCAAATGACCCCTACCGTCCTTCTAGTGTTAAAATGAATTGGGGAATCCTCTCTCTCTTTAATTCAAATAAGTAGCTTCTTTGAAATACTAACGAACTTTAACACTAGAACCGCGGACGGGACTTTTTTGTCCCATTCCCCTTTGCAAATGTTTGCCATTCATGTACTAGTGATTTGATCCCTTTGAAATTTAGTGACTTTTACTCATTTTTTATGCTCTTTCGAATGGTTTTATTGAAAATATTTTACAATGTTTGGTTTGCGAGAAAAACGACGATATACCTAGAGCCGCGGGATGGGACTTTTTTGTCCCATATGGGGAAAACATAGAATTTCAGTTCTTTTGTACACTTATTTTGTATTTAGCATAATAACAGTTTATTACGAAGGGGATCGATGCACAGGTACCGTTATTCTGCCAGTTTGAAGCACAGAAGGGTATAATCTGTGCACTGCGCCGGCCGCCTACTCACGCAGCGCCGGCCGCGTCACCTCTGCCCGGCGCGTCCGCAGATCTGAGCTTGCAACTAACACGCTTCAAAATAAATTTGCTGTATTCCTAGTTATACTTAATAAAACGTTTTAAACATTACCTAAACATATGTTTTGTTCACGCAAACTACAAAAAACCGTCAATTATACTTGAACATGACAGGATCAACGTATTTTGTCAAAGGGACAAAAAAGTCCCATGCCGCGGTTTTGGTGGGGTTGGAAAGTTCAGCGGTTCTAGTGGTAACATGTGCCTTTGATTAACACAGGCGGCGCTCTTCCTTATTATTGCTACCAGATATTAGGTTTCATTTCTGATCCATATTCCCCAAACCCATGTTTTACTTACCACTGCACCTGCGTTTCCTGCCCCAGCCTTTTCGTTCCTCATCCAGGCACCGCAGTTTGCTTTACCCTCTCTCTGTCTCTGACTTTCTCAATGGGTCCCCACGATCTCCTTCGTCAGTCGCTGGCTCGGAATGATAGAAGATCGAAAGAGGCTCGCGAAATCAATCTTGCTCCCGCCCCCGTCTTCCCCCTCCCCGAGAGCGTTTAGCCTTCCGAGCCTTCCTCCTTTTGCACATTCGTCCCTCGAGAGAAGTTTGTCAGGAGCCCAGAACGATATCTTTCGGTGTTCTCTTGTTCACCCTCGTTACGGCCCTCAGACGTTTGAGTGCGCTCTTTGCAGCGCGATTCGAGAGTGCTAATTTCGCCGCTTCCTCCGCATCTATATTGGGACTTGGAATCGATGGCGATGGACTTCTGTGCAAATGAAAGAGATGCCTCGAGAAGAGGCGATTTCCAGTTCAAGTAGGAGAAGTATTACTAAGAAGCACAATTTTTAAATTCTTTAGTAAAAGTATAGGCACAATAGTACCGTTTGAATGTATTAATTTGAAAATGGGCTAGATTTCCTCCAATCAATGCATCTAAATTTTGATTTAAAAAACGATGGAAGATATGTATTGATTGTAAGAAAAAATAACTGGATTTAATTACTTTGTCCTAGGCTCCGGGATATAGGGTTATTACGAAATAATAGGGCGGTTTTGAAAGTGGCTTAATTAAAAACAAAAATACTAACGTTTTTGTTTATTATTTTTCGAATTTGTCGTCTCAAACAGTGTTTTCATATCATTATCATTGATCAAAAATCCTAATATTGGTTTGACGCAGCTCTCCATTCCTCTCTCCTATCCACTAGCCTTTTCATGGTGACTTATTTCTTCTCTTTTACTTAATTTATAAATTTTCCTATGTAACTCATGCGGGACCGTCCTTTGCCCTTCCTTACATTCCTTTCTTTATGCAATTAATAAATCTGAATATATGCAACCTTAGTCGCTGGACAAGAGAAAAACCTTGCTTTGACTTAAGGTTACTCCTTACGAATGGCGTCAAGGGGACCACGGCTTAGCGTCCAATCCGACGGAGGGCCCTTCAAGTGCCCATCTTCAGGCATTCAAGCAGGGTACGATCAGCCTCTAAAAAGTCTCTGCTACCTTATCCCTACTATCCACCTATGGGTCGCTTAAACCGCATCATTCTTTTATAATAACACTTGATTTATTACGGCGTTTAAAGTGATAAACAATCGTTTTTACTCACTCATTTCACCGATACCCCAGCAGAGAAAAAAATCCTCAACATAACGTGAAGGACGATGGATTACACTCACCTGAAAGTAAACAGAAGGAATAATAATTAATGAAAAATTAAGTAAATAGTATAATGAAAATAATAGGGTACTTAATTGTTTCATAAGCAATTAAGTCAGCGACTTAAACCAGGAGTTAGCTGCTTAGAACTTTCAATGATGTGCACAGACACATAACCAGTTTTATTTTTGTGAACCAATAAGCTTATTTTTGATTTATAATTTTCGGAATCTACTATAATTTTATATGAACATGGAAATTATCAACAAATGCGATCCTGAAATATTTTCCAGCTGCAATACACTACCTGAAAGAATTGGGAAATATTTATAGTCTTCAAGAGCTTACTGAAACCGCATCATTCTTCATTAACAACTCTGCATTTCTCCGGATTTCATTTCATTGGTTTGTCGCTACGCTGGTTATTTTCTATAAGCTTTGTTTCACCTCTTTTCCTTGCCCTATACCCTTAGGCACACTTCACTTCCCCTATTCTAAGTATATAGATGAGGTTAGCTAAGTGGAGAACGGTAGGTACAATATCTCCCTCTGGGTATGAAATTGGGCAGCCAGCACATGAATTGAAGTAAGTTTAAGGAAGTATTATTTGCATGGTCCACTGGAAAATGAGGTAAGTATCTCAGAATTTTCCTTCGAATTGATTGTGGGAAGAGTTCTCGGGCATCCTACCGGGTCAGTAACCTGAATACGAAGGCAGATTACGTCGGAAAAGTCGGAAGAAATCATTATTTCAATCTGGTGGAAAACCTGAGGACCTTTCCATACTAAATAAGAGCTATTTTCATTTTATTTTTCCGTCCGCTGTCTATCAATAATTACTAGCCTTACGTGCGTTGCTTTGGTCACTATTCGCGGTGATTATACGACGGCGGTAACCGTAACGGAGATTCGTATATGGCTCTTAGTGCTTAAGCAAAGCGGGTCACCGCTCATCAGCTATTCTTTCTTTCCTCGCATCGGTCTCTCGAAGTTCTCTGTTGCTTTCACTTTTGTACGTGATTCCATTCTTCAATTATCCGCTTTTACTGAACAAGTTAATGAAATTAAGTTCCAATAGTGTCATAGTCTCATAGAAGGTGTTATTTATGTATGTTTATCTTACAAGTGATGGAATGAATGAGTTTTTTTTTTCTTTTCGTCTTGACTTTTCAGTCGATAGTAGATATAGGTTGGAAGTCGTGACGTTAGTGACTCGACGAAATGGATCTCAAGTTATAACTTGAATATATTTCCATGTCAAATGTAAATGATATTTTACCGAACAGAAAAGTATTTGAATTTGTTATTGCCCTGAGAAATAAAAAAATGATTTTTAGGTAGTACTCAGGTGTCGAATTTCTTTCGACGTGCACCTATTTATATTTTTTTTAAACCTCTGATATTGCAACACCCCTATCACACGCCAATATAGGTGGCTTGTAAGTTGTCTGTAGATGAAATCTTCAATATCGGTTTTTCAATGGAGCCTCTCAGTGTAATTCTATCGGGTGGCAGCTTTGCTGGCGGAATTGGAAAAACATAAAAAATCACCACGATTCCCTGGTTCCCTTCCTTAACATAACTTTTAACCAATATGGCCATTTGTTTCTTAATCCACTAGAATAAGCCTTTCTTACCTTATACGTTCTATACCTCTGAAAATTTCTGGAAAGTTATATCTTCCCTGGATGTTATCTCCGGAATCGTCTGTCGTTATCTATAAAAAATCACCTTTGCCTTTTTTCAAAGAAAAATTATTTAAATGTTACCATAGTGAGCACTTACTACATTGAACTAAATTATTTTTATGGCATGTAATTGAGTATGATTTCGAAAAGTTTTGCCTGACTTTTCTCTTCCTACGGATGATTACTCATTCTTCTCATTATGAACCTAGAGTAATTTTACTTTAGAGTAATATTTTGGTTAATATTGCCAAGGGAATGGTGCCATGTATATTTTTATTGATTGAGTCGAAATAGATACATGCATTGTACTATTTGCTCTTATAGATAAACCCAGAGTGTAAATAAACTCTATTCACTCTTTCCTTCCCTGCCAATTCAGTTTCCCCACCTGTTTCCTTTACTGCCACACAGACTGCTCTCCTCACGCCATGCTCCTCCTTACCAAGTCGCTCCGCCAGCTCTCCCGCTAGAGCTATGTTATCAACCAGTGGAGGAAAACATACTCGGACTTCTTATCAGCGGCGCCAAATCGAAAAGTTTCCCGGCTCACGCCCCACCGTCGCGTGCCAAATTCACTGACATACCTATTTCCGCAGATTGAGACGCGCTTTTAAGTGCCGGGAAATTATGAGCTGGATAATTCCCGTAGGTTTTCTTAAGAGGCGAAATTACTCCTTCTACATTGATCATTTTGGTGATTGCCATCGAACAGAAACTATCAAGCTTTCTAGTTTTAAACAATGAGAACGTATGCAAATTAATGAATTGAAGCCATAGCTGCTTGCAGAGACTGAGAAACATAATTGAGGATTATGTTGAAAGGAGAGTTACTAAGACAAGTAAGAGTGTTACATTACATAGGCACTATAATAAACTTTGTTGGGAAGAGTATAAAATTATACTCAGTTTTATACAGTGGTTCTAAACAATAAAAGAAAACTCCTAAGTTCCATCACAGCCAAAATTTTGCTCTTGTTGGGAAATTTATGCAGAGTGTGTTGCATTACGGAAGTGAAAAGTGGACCGTGGGGCAAGGAGAGGGGGAAAGGCTAGAGACTTTTGAGATGTGGTGTAGATGGAGGACGTGAAATATACGTTCAACAAAGAGAGTGACTAATGAAGAAGTTTTGAAAGAAAGAAATTAATATTCTAGGTGTGAAGTAAAGGTTTACTTTGTGTGCTCTAAAACGATAAATACTGCAATCAGTGCAGTGGCAGTGAATTGCCTGGTATATGAGTAGTATTCGAAGGAGGTGACCGATAGCTTAGGTCACTTGTGCCGTAAGGGAAGGGCAGGAAAGAAAAGGTGGAGAGAAAGCGGACGCGACGTCAGAATTAGCCTGCATTTACCTCAAGGCGCCGAAGGGATCGCAGCTTAACGTCCCATCTGACGAACTGAGTGCTACACAAACCGCTCAGGCAGGGATTGGTCTATCTCTGTAAAATCTTCGCCACAACCGGTATTTGAGCTGGAACGATCTAGGTGGGAATACAGCACTCGCTAAGGTAAGCGCACAAACCTGATCGCATCTTTTTTAAGTTTTAAGTGTTATACTTACGCACTGCAACAATTAAAATCGAGTTACAGCAAATGTATTGCTAATGCATTTTGATAAAATTATCAATTGAATTCTCTTTAACTCATAAAATACAATTTTGCCCTCCATGCACTTGCATTTTGCTCGTCTCTCCCAATCACTTACCCCGAGACTTCCTCTGCTCTTCCCGATAACAAGCCTTATTCACCCCCCCTTAGTCTCCACTACTCCCCTCCTCCCCCACTCAGTTCCTTTCAACCATCCACACAAACTTCATTCGGCGCCTCCACACAGTCTCGATTCCGTTTCTCAAGGAGAATCCTTTTCTTCCCTCCAGAGGGAAGGAGAACTACTTATTTATTTTCCCGGGGCTGGTGGCTGATGGCTGCTCCCATCAATAAAAGCTTTCTAGGGCGGGCGGTGGACGGGTTTCCTCCCGCGGCGGCCCGTGAATTTCGCACGGAGTTCAGCTGTCGGGATTCCGATGAGCGCTTTGTTTGGCGCGAGCATAACACTAGCGTGGAAGAATCTCTTTTCGTTGGCAGGGAGAGAGGGTTTGGGAAAAAATATATATACGTGAACCATCCCGTTTCCCTCCATTTCCGAGGGAGTTGTTTTCTTTTGCTTATCGGCTATTGATTAATGGAATTCGGCTCACGTCCGAGGGTCAATGTTTTCATCAAAGTGGTTTTCAAAGAGCCAATCGCAATCTACTTGGAAAGATTCCCGGGGTCCAGTAGATCTGATCATCCTATTTTTTGCTGTCAAGTGAATAAATGTATTTGTTAGAGAGCAACAGAATAGAGCTAAACATATCGTTGTTTTTTACAACTTATGTTAGGAGTAAATATGCTACAAAATATTCCTTTAATTTGTTTCATAATGTTTTTAGATGTATACTATATTTTAACATATTTTACCAGCCCGAGGGTGTTAGAGGCCTCTAGGTTAGAGCCGTTGAATAAAGTATAATGTTTAAATCATCTGCCACCTAAAAAGACTTTTTCTTTTGCTTATCCACAATTATTAAATGAAATTCTGCTCACGCCTAAGGGTCAGTGCTTTCTTCAGAGGAGCTTCAGAGACAATCGCACCAAACGTGAGATAGTTTCTAAGGTTCGGGCCATCTAACCAGCCTAGGTATTGCCAGAAAGGGAATAAACACAACTAAAAGAAGCAAATGGAAATTAAAATGCAATCACATCCGATGAAAATGATGTCAGAAGTAAATATACCATTTTTTTTCATTTTTAGAGATATACTTTTTACCTATTTTAAAAATACGGCCAGTAAATGAGTATCTATTAGTTCGGATAACTTAATTTAAAAATCCATACCCTCGAAAAAGTTGCTTTCTCTTTCTTACCGGCTATGAATTCATGGAATGCCGCTCTTGGCCAAAGGCTGCTATTTTCACTATAGCATCTTTAGGAGCAATCTAACCCTATCCGAAATGACTCCTAACAGTGAATTATTGCAAAATTTTATATTCCATCACGTGAATAAACTTAGTTGAAGGTGAGCTATCGAAGATGTATTGAGCATTATGTTTGAAAAAAGCTATATGAGGTATATGCTAAACTATTCTTTTTATTCGCTTAATTTTTACCATTAATACCGTTCTTACTATATTGTGACTTACTGTATTATAGAGACTTGGACTTTACGAGCGTTGGATAACATTTGCTTTAAATATTATTTGGTCTCTAGAAGTTGTTTTCTTTTGCTTATCAGCAATGGTTGATGGAATTCGGCTCACGGGTGAAGATAAATATTTACATCAAAGTAATTTCTGGACCAATAATATCTTGTTCTCGTCAATAACAAAATGATAACAACGGTACAGACGATCTAATACAAATTTTTAGCACCTAGCAAATGAATATGGTTGACAGATTGATTGAGGGACAGAAAAGTTGTAATAGCCAATATTATTTAGGTACAGAAAACGCAATTTTACAAGGCTTTAGTTCCTCTGACCTAACGAATGTAGAGATTTAAAGAATAACAATTATTATATATCTTATATATTACATACTTTACTAAAATTATGGTTGGAAAAACTGTGTTACAAAATTTACTTTATGATCACTGATCAGTACTTTTCAATTTTGTTATTTGGTCAACGAGCTGTAAAAAATTTTATACGTTTTAACACTAGAATTCCGGGAAATTGGCATACCCAAAGGATGCCGGGAGGGTGCAATGTTCTCATAACCGTATTATGTTGCAGATATTTATTATTAGCTGCTAGTGATAAAGCGTCATATTTATTGTAATATTTGTTTTCAGTTCCTTAATATTTTCAAAAAAATAATGTTTTTAAGAGATTTCCACTGAAGTAAAAAAATATTATGCAAAAAATTGTGTTCTCTTGGACTGCGGGATCTTTTTTTGCATCTGGTGTTCGTCTTTGAATGTGGAAATTTAATATTAAAGATGAAAATTTGAAAAAAATTTAATCAATTACGACTATTTAACTACAAAATGGTATAAAAGAAAACAGAAACACTTTGCAAAAATATCGAATGCTTTTTTGTTCAGGCTTCCAAAAAGCTCGATCTTAATTGCAGATTCGTCGCATTTCTGGATCTTTCGCACTTTTTTTGCCATATATACGTACTTTTTACACAACTTACAAAAACCAACATTTCTGTTTTTCTTGCATTTTATCTTTATTTGACAGTTTCTAGTCCGTTCTGGTTCAGTTTCGGGTGATTTCGTAGAGTTGTCACTAATGACAACATAAGGGCGAAGAGAGCTTAGACCAAGAACGCATTTTGTCGGTTTGCCCTAAAAAACGGTAACATAACCGTTTTTCTACACTTTATTTTAATACAACTCTTCCTGAGAAGCTTTTATTCCAGCAGAGATATACTTCTTCATCTTATTTATGGTACCCAAAAGGCTTGTACCCTTTCTTTCAAGCAAAACCGAGCAAAATGATGTGAAATTGGCCAGTAGTGATATTTCTGCCTTGGTCAAGTAGGGCCGCATAAGTTTCAATGCAACATGATCTGTAAAGCGATTGTCAGCTGGACGAGAGTCGTCCGTCGCCAAGGTAATGAAATCCGCTTATAAAATAATCCTATCCTTATCCACTAGAAGCCAATATTTTTGCCCATATTTATCAGGCTTTGATGCCATGAATTGCATGAATGGGCATCTAGCTTTGTTTGGAAACAGCTCTTCGTCAAGGTTATGTGTGGCCCAAGCTATGGTTCCACAGCATGGCCATCTTCTTCTCAGGTGTAAATAATGTAAATGGTTTGGACCCACGACTCTGGAAACTTCCTCGGGGCAGATGTGCTATATGCATTGCGCATCCCACCTCCATGATGATAAATAAACTCCGCGCGCAATTAAGGCAGATCATTTATTTTAACAATGAAAACACTTTGTTACTTCCACAAAGTACACAGTTTCTATTTATTACCGGTTTCGGCTATTACATCATTTTCAAATACAAAAAATATATGGTAGGGGCAGGTATATATATAGTGGTTGTTGATTTGGGGGTGGGGGAAAAAGTTTTGGAATCAAGCTGGGATTGGTAATTCGTGGAAAGGAATAGGGGGGGGGGGACACAGTTTTTCAGGTGGGTTGTTGGGGTGGAGGATTTGGGAGGGTGATGAGTAATAAGGGGGATGGGTTGGGAAAGGTTGTGTCGTTGACAAGGTTTTCATTTATAACTATTTCTCGTATTTCCAAGGCATCCATCCTCCTTCCTTTACCAGTAATACCGAAATACTCCATTTTACTGGTAAAGGAAGGAGGATGGATGCCTTGGAAATACGAGAAATAGTTATAAATGTAAGCCTTGTCAACGACATAACCTTTCCCAACCCATCCCCCTTATTACTCATCACCCTCCCAAATCCTCCACCCCAACAACCCGCCTGAAAAACTGTGTCCCCCCCCCCCCTATTCCTTTCCACGAATTACCAATCCCAGCTTGATTCCAAAACTTTTCCCCCCACCCCCAAATCAACAACCACTATATTTTTTGTATTTGAAAATGATGTAATAGCCGAAACCGGTAATAAATAGAAACTGTGTATTTTGTGGAAGTAACAAAGTGTTTTCATTGTTAATATGGAACCCTTCCACCACGTAAATGCTTCAAGTTTTGACTTAAGATCATTTAGTATTGAAGAAAGTATCCAGCAACGAAATGTTAATCGTGGAAACTTAACGCGGATATTGAAATAAAAGGAAGTTGCACTTTGCCACAATTATTTAATGCGTTCAACACGTTTAGGATCACGGAGCCATTATCTGGTGCAAGATAATTCTGAATAAACGAATTTACTGAGTGTATTGAACCAGCTAATGGCTCTGTGGACGAAAACGCGTCGTTTGCAATGAATAATAGTAGATAAATGCAAGTACATTCTTCTCCAATATATCACGCCTGAATCGGTTGAACTTATGAGACGCGGAAACCAACACAAAATAAACACTGCTGGAATTTTTTTTGCGTCGATTTCGTGGATTCCGTGTTTTATCGAAACGTATTCATTGTCGATGTTTGCTTAAATCAATGGCGACGCCCAACGTGGAATATGTGAAGCTTTGAATTCGCATCTGAGCGTTCAGGACGGAATATGAGGGAAAATGTGGACGGCTTGTTTATAGGTGACGGAATTGTGAAGCTTCGAGGAAAAAAAAACAACTCGAGCAACCATTTCGAAGTGTGGCACGAAAAAGTGACGAGTATGCTTCCTCTTGCGTTCGTTCGGGGACGTTCAATAGTTTCAGGGATGCAGCAGAAAGAAAAGCGGATATTTTTTTACGAGAGAACGTACGCTTCTTGAATC
This sequence comes from Ischnura elegans, assembly GCF_921293095.1. NCBI lineage: Eukaryota > Metazoa > Arthropoda > Insecta > Odonata > Coenagrionidae > Ischnura > Ischnura elegans. The sequence goes on along the minus strand of NC_060255.1, from coordinate 61,768,095 downwards.
TGCGGTATTTTTGCTGTGCGCCGATGTTTTTTGAGCCGCTCTCCGCTTTGATGGATCAAAGAAGGTTTCGAAAAATCTTACATTCTTGAAAAGTCACGTACCAATGCGAAAAATGTCCTAGAATTATGCCTGGTTTCACGGATCGGTGAATTTTCTGTGCTTTGAAATCAGTTTCAAGGTAAAATGTGGTTAAGAAAAGCTTCTATCTCTTTATGAAGGTTTCAATGATAGCATTACGCGCACCTGGCATTAGAAATCTCTAGGTATATCTCAATCTTAGGGGTGGCAATGCTTCAGGCAGGCAGGCAAGGCACCATTGTCAAATTTAATGTTGTTGCCAATGAGATTTTTTTTCTTTATGTAATCAAGATTAGGATGATACTGTAGATGGCATAGGTAAAGGACTTCAATGAAACCGTAGAAGATATCTATGCTTTTGCGTTAAAGTTTTGCAAGTGATCGTATAGATGCCCCTTCTCGAAAAAGCCTGAGTACACCTGCCTAAAAGTTTTAGTATTTATTGAAAATAACGTGATTCAAAACCTTGTTATTTAACAAAAAATTTTTTCTACACATCGACCTGAAACCTTTTAAATACAAAATTGACCTTAAGAAGAGCAATGATTGGCGTGAGAAGTAGATGAATTATTATTCCATTATGACACGCTCATTCTTAACTTATTTCGTCTATCTCTGTTTCAGAGATGGAATTTTGTAAATGTAAACTTTTTAGCCCAATTCTCAGAGTCTCATAAAAAATTTTGAAAACTTTTTTGCTTCTATTGCACTGCGCTGTTCAATAATCATAAATTTTAAATTTCATTTCATTGTCCACATTGATTAACTAAATTTTCAAATGGAAATAATAGTTTAAATTTTTTTTTCAATAGATGAGAATAACTATGATTTTTGGCAGACATTTCTTTGACCTCTCTAGTTTAATCGCTTAACTAATTAACCACCAAAAAATAGATTAAATGGGTAAAATAAGCTGTTTAAAACACGCTATTAGTTAGTATTAGTAGCTATTAGCGAAAAATAGTAAAAAATACACCAAAGAGGAAAAAATAAGCTTCTTATCACTAGAAAAATAAACAAAGGCTGCTGATTAGTTTAAGGCATTTATGTCGCAAATCCCCAATTAACTATCACCAGCGTCGTAACGCGTAACCAATGAAATTGTTCCACTACATAACACGTTCTTCTATACGCTCTTTCATTTGGGTTAATTAAAAGCAAGCAAGATTTATTCTCTGAGCGATGAAAAATTTAGTTGTTTACTTTGTGTAGCATTATTTCTTTTTCTAAAATAAGCGGTTTCTCTATATCTATTCTTCAAATGAAGGAGAGGAATGAGAAAGAAAAAATGAGGGGGATGAACACGTTGAAACGCGCGCATTGGTGGTCTCGGTTGAAATGGATGGGAGAATACGAAGGAGCTACGCCGCGTAGCACTGAGTGGGAGCTCGGAGTGATGGCTGATGGGAAATAGTGGCGAGGATTGGAGTAGCACGTATCGTACATTTGGGTCTCTCTTGGGTGCAGTAATTTGGATTGGTTGTGAAAAGATCGACTAAAGCGTTGAGGGATTGGTAACTCTTTCTTGTTTGCAAATTCAATTTGCTGGCAATTTATGTCATACGTATAAATTATCCCGACTAGACTAGTTTGAATGCATTTTGCACTATAGTTACGTCCTACTAGCAATAATAAAAAACGTGTTATGTATATACAATATGCATGTAAAAATGAATTGTTCGTAAAAAAATAAAAGGAAACTTAACAAAGCGATGGCTGTTATGGAATGACAACTTTTTTTATTATTATAGTAAGCAAAACTTCAAAATCATGTTCATCTTATACCTCCATAAATGATTATTTCGGTGGCTTAGAGTCAACTTTCCCTGCTGTAGAAGTCTATTTCAAATTTTCCTATGTTCTACGAGCTCGGATTCCGGTGGAAGCTTAGATTGCGTGCACATTTATGTTGATTCAGATTTATAAAATCATCACAGAATATGACGAAAATTTCCTAATAGATAAAAGCATTGCTCTGGATTAAATCATTGAATATATGTCCATTTTGTTACAGTAATCGAGTTATTGTTCCTTATTAAGTAAATTTCAATTTCAAATAAGTCAATAACCTTAATGAAGTGTTTAAATTGTTTGAAAAACATTACAAAGTTCAATTTGTAAATAATTGAGACACCTTCCATAGGGAGAGCGCATAGTGTTTAGTACGTAGAAGGCATGTGTGCAGAAAAATCAGATATTTAAATAAATTCCTGCGCCATTACTGTAAAGTACATCATTCACATTCAGCTAATTCATCTGGTCCCGATAATTTGACTGATTTCTTGCAAAAACCGGGTATGAAAGGCTTTCTTAGTTCTGATAATATTTATGAATGCATATAAGTAGCCCAAGCACAAGATAGTGGCAAAATATGTGGCTCACAGAAGAAGAGTTACAAACCCCTACCATCATTTTAAAGGATAGCCTAAATTTATTTTGGCCTAAGTTTCATGTCAAATCTTAAAATACCTCGCAGATAAGTTCACGAAGAATTTCTCAGGAAAATTGACAGTTATTGGTAAGCAAAGCAAAGCAACTGCTCTTAAACTTAGGCTATCAAAATTATTGCATAATTTCAGAGCTTGAGAATCATTTTGTAATGTAATATAATGAAATAATCATTTAATGAGCATTACTATGGAATTAAGTGTGTGCTACAGAAAATATGCACAAGTATGTGTGGGGCTCTGATTTGGTTCACATTGTACCTACAATTACTTTCTCTGGACAATTAATTATCATATGCATACAAGCATGGCATTTTAGTGAATTGCAATTCTTTTGAATCAGCAAATATAGGTTTGCTAAATGCACTTATATGATACTCTACATGTACGTGTTGATACTAAAACGTACTTCAGATATTTTTATTTTTTCATTTCTAAGTTTGACAGTGCAATTTCGTAAGATAAAATTTAGATTGAGAATAACGAAAAATATGCTTTCATCACGTGTCTATTTCAACATAATCAGCCCAATCTACAGTTGATCATCTTTAGAGATGGCTGATTATTGTTGAAAATTTAACTATTCATGATCCATGTACTACCACTGCCCAAATCAAAGTTATTGATTATACATTCATGTGTTCATCGAGCGAAGAAACTTGACATCGACTCACAGTAAAATAATGTGCGTTGTAAATGGAATCACCATTTGATAACGGATCTTGTTACTGCAAATAAAAATTAATATTTTCACCATTCAAACCTTCACGTAATTTAATTTCCTGGCCGTAGTGGCCAGAAATTGAGTTGGGCGTCTCAAAACGAAATTATATTATGCTTAAATTGATTCAAGTTGCAAGACATGGAGAATAAGGAAAACGAGATCAGTTGTTTTTCTCTTTCAAATTTACTTCAGTCGGGAGAACCAGGATAGCGTGAGTCGTGAGATGAAAAGGCGGGCATATCGCTAGCGGAGACTGAGATCCGCGGAGCGAGTGGTGGAATTGTAAAATTATTAAGACCTGCTTTTCCTGGAGACGAGAAGAGGCCGTGCTAGCGGCCTACTCCTTCCTGGATCTCATTTTTAATGGAGCGACTTTTTGAGGTCCTGCAGAGTAGGCTGAGGCCTTTGAATTAGTGATCAGGACTGTGAAGGCTCCAGTTAAAAAGAGAGTGGAAGCAATTACCTTGGACGGAGTGAGCGCCCGCTGGCTGAGAGAGGATGTGATGGAGAGTAAGGAGGATAGATAGAGAGAGAAGGAAAGAAGTGACGTAGCAGATGGCGCCAAGAGTGGCAGAGGGAGGAAAGTGAACTTGTCTTGAATGGGGATGCAATTTCATTTGGAAGAGGGTTAACATTTTCCATTTTTCATGAAATGGCCTCCTAAGAGCCGAGTCCATTTTAAATGTCAACCTAAAGCAAATTAACCAGCAAGGTATTTATGATTTTTATCCACGGTTATCTGAAAATAAATGTTGCGGTATTGAACATGGTGTGAATGAAAACATAATAGGATGGTTTCCTATGATTTTTTTATTGCCCAAATCGAAAGATTATTAATACTGGAGTACGCATTTCACGCTTTTAGATTTTTAAATGACGATATCTATTTTTCGCCATTAAATGAAAAGTGAAAATTTTCAAGCACGCGAAAACGCGACGAATAAGTATGAATGCTGGGAAAAGCCCGTGTGAGGTGACCTTTGGGCGAGAATATGTGCACCACTGCGATGCAGGCTGCTAGCAGGTAGCAAAGTACCCTCCTAGCAGGTAGCGCTTGGCTTAAATAAGGATTATTAATGCCTTATCAAACGAAGGAAACTTTCCGACCATAGGCTGTTTTAATAGGTGATTATGAAGACATGTTTCCCTGAGCTCTGTGCCTTATGCATGCATTGGTAATCTCAGAGGATGTAAAACTCCTATCTGCTCGTATAGAGACTAGGTCCTTGTGAAGTCACGTGGAGTGGCATCGCATGGGCGCCAATCTGGCCTTTTTCAAATAAGGTTATATTTGACCATTGCCATTCGTCTACACTGGGATTTCTAAAACCAAATAATTTGTATGTTACGAATACACAAATGGTGGGTAACAAATCGCAATCAATGCCTTTCGTTTTCTTTGATGAAGGAAACTACCCTATTACCTACGGATAGTTTCAACCGTTTCAGACAAGATATTTTAACACATGTTACGAGGATTATTAAAGAAAAGATTTTGCAACATCCGCGTAGATTTTTTTTCAAGTGCAACGTGTTTTAACGCTGCGTTTTCTAAAGGTACGATATTTTTATAATTAATAAATTCTTATATGTGCTCCCTAAATCGGTTGACAAGAGAAAAATCCGGCGAAGACATTAGCCTACTCATAGCGAAAGGCACCACGGTGATCACGGCTTAACGTCTCATCCAACAGACGGAGAGTTGCACTTGAGGTGCCCTTCTCAAGTTAGCGCTCGGGTTGCCTCTGAAAAATCTCTGCCACCCTAACCTTACCATCTTCCTATGGATTTCTAAAACCGCACCATTATTTTATGGTAACCCTCTACTTGAAGAGAATGCATGGCTCCCTTTTGGCCAGTTAGCCTCATTTCATCATATTTGATGACGTCTTGCTGATATGACTCCTGAGCCATCAACTTAAAATTTACATTTGACGTAGAATAGACCATTAAAACTTGTATTGCAACAGAAAAAAATGCATTTAAGAAAATACTGTGTCAACTTACTGCGTAAACTCGACCAGATGAAACTGCTTTGCCGCGTAAAATTGCTCGCATGGCCAGAAACATTTTCTCGTCTGAGTTTGCGAAATAGCAGGAAATAAAAACCTTTATTAGATGTTCTACGTGCACAGACGGAATTACTCCGCGAGAGCGATACTTCATTTTTAATCATTTCCAAGGAAACTATGATGCGCAATGGCGTGTTCATTTCTTTTCCGTAATAAAATCATAGCCAATACTTAATCGGGTTCTCGGCCTCGATTGGAAAGGCGCCGTTTCAATTTTATCAAAATAAATTAAATGAGAAATTTAAAACTCAAATATTTATCCAATCTTATAGGGAAATCCATAAATGAAACTATAATTCCTTTATTTTCGGTTAAAATATTCCTTGAAATGAAATTGAGAAAGTTTGTGCTCAAAATAATATTGAAGATCCACTCTGAACTGTTTTTCATTTGGGATAAGATTTCTCGCTTGTGCGTGCTGACCGTCGGAAATTTGTTCTAAACAGGATTTGATGACAAAAGAGTTGTTATTCAATGATTATTTTATATCCATGCGTTCCATACTGGCTTAAACAGGTAAGAGTTGTCGTCATTGGTCGTTCAATCCTGAAATTGTTTGACTTCAGGTCTCCTTTCCACACTATTTAATGCTATTTGGCTTACTTCATCGTCTATCTTATTTTGTACTTCTATCTTTATTTGTCCCATGTTTTAGTCCATGGGACTTTTCCATTTAAAATTCCTTCAACTATATTTTCACTAATCCTTTGTACCTCTGGGTGTTGCCTATCCATCTGGTTCTTCTCTTCTCAATAATATTATACCATAAGGTTCTTCCTTCTTCTATTCTGCTGCAAGTTCTTTTTTATGATATCTGTCCATTTGATCTCCTCCAGCACCACGTTTAGTAATCTTCAAGAGTATTTTGGTCTACTTTTGCGTTGGTCTATGGCTCTGACTCACAGAGTGCTACGCTCCACAACTACTTCACACACCTTATAATGACTTTATATTCAACTTCAACTTAAACCAATCTTCTTCGTACACATTCCGCATTTTAACCGAATAAACACCGGCTGCTCCAGACGTAATTAAACTGCTATTGGCACTAAGTATTGTAACATGGGTAGAATATTGTCTTAATTAAATTTTAGTGAACTAAAATTAAGTTATTTTCGTTAGGAATAAGGGTAATAAACTTAAGCCTAAATTAATCACTTGCATGATTTTGGGAAGAGAAATTGGAAGCATCCCTCATCGTAGATTGAGAATAAATAATCACATGCGACAATATAGTGTACTGATTGATACAGTAGTGGAGAACCTCTGTTCATTTTAAGCGTTGAGTTAAAAATTCCTTTCTATGTATTCAGGATTGTGTGAATACGCGCCAAAAGTAAATGCTACTCATGTTCGCAGGAGCAGTAAAAATCACTACTCTCTTGGAAATGAAAACCGACGGAAGAACTGCATGTGGATTCTCCTGGGTGCGAAACTTGGCCCTTGGGGCAGCTTATGATCATTTATTTTTCCTGCACATATTACTGCAGCCGAGATCGTCGCAAGTGAGTTTTCCGTTCCGGCAATTTCCGCCAACGACACCCAAGCGAGCGCTTATTTATCCTGGCTGGCTGTGGTCCTCTTATAGCTAGCGTCGCCTTTGCCTCTGTATGCATTTCCTTCTAACCTCTCCATTTCCGACTCGACCGGCCTTCCACGTTTATCCTTTTGATCGAGGAAGAAAAAAAGAAAACTTTATCCAAGCATGTCGATGGAGCCTTCTACTTGGAAGCTTAGCCTATTTTGTGGAAGTAGGGCTGAGCCGGTGGTTTTAAATTACTCACTTCCTATATTTATCAAGGTTGGTATCAAGGTCAGCAGGTCTAAGCTTGATGATAGAAGTAGATAAAAGAATAAATTTTGATGGTATTAATAATACTGGTTGGTGTTCATTTCAAATTTTTGTGTTTTAGAGCCTGCATTTTCCATATTTTTCAAGTCATCACCGTCCGATTCTACCATATCTGGGCTAGGCATTGCAATAACTTTATGAAGTCACTCGCAATGGACAAATGTGCGAAATTTAACAGAGGGATTTGAGCCCAGGTCCATCAATTTTCGGGCCAGTTAAACTACCAAGGCATCAATCCCGTCTGTGGAAATTTGCGGACTATACCGGGCAAGATGATCTGGACTGCTGAGCACATTATGCGACTAGCGGTACAAGTCGTGAGACACTGCGCCACAGCCAGACGGCGAAGGCCAAGCTTTGAACATCACAGGTTTTTGCTCTTGACTGATTCTAGTATATCGGGACTAGACACGATGATAATTTTACGGAGTCACCCCCAATGCATAAAATCTGCAAAATTTCACAGAGGAAAAATCTTTCCCCTTGACCGGAATTCAAACCAGTAACCCTCGAAATTTACCGACTCGAAATTTCCAGAGAGGATTGAATCTTCGGTAGCTTCACTGGCTAAAGCCTCCATACGGAAATCGAGCGATCCGTGTTTGACTCCCCGTCAAGTCGAATGATTTTTCTTGGTGGAACTTCGCTTATCTTCATCTGTTGCCTGATGATATTTATCTATCTTTTATGTCTTTCTTTTTATACCTCGAATAATTATCTCTTGGTCATCCTCGAGGCCTTGTCTTTCAATTTTATCCCCAATTATACTCCACATTTTATTGATAACTGTGTAATTTCATTGGCTATCCACTGGGTGCATCTAGGGGTCACGCGGCCCCCTTATAGCTAGCAACCCTCGCGTTTGCATCTGTATGCATTTCTTCCCAACGTCTCCATTTCCGCTTCGAATAGCCTGTCGAGTTTATCCTTTTTGTTGAGGAAGGAAGAAATAAACTTAATTCAAGCATTTTTATGGAGCCTTCTGATCGGTATTTAACGGAAATAGGACTGCTAGATCAAGATTGTACTTCCTTAGTCGGTAGAAGTTCAATAGATCGCCAGTTTAGGTACACGTGGACTACACCATACCTTGAGTTCTTTCAATTTTACCATTTAAACTTTAGGAAAAGATTAATTTCCGTCTGTACGAGAAACTGCATGAAAAATTGGTGTAAAACTTATCTGCATTTACGTTCTACCGACTATCCTTGCCTTCTATCACTCTCTTTCGTAAGAGGAACAATTAGCTAATTTTCTCTTTTTCCCCAACTCGTCCATAATTACGCGAGGGCCGAATGTCAACGGTATTGAAGACGTACCTTCCTCGCATATCGTTATCAACCAAAATTATGTGGCATAGCGATGAGAAGTTTTACCAATTATCGATATAAAACTAATTTTCCCTCTAAAACTTGCAAAATAAACTGCCGCAGCAAAGCGGTAACGGGATGAATTCGCTCTTAGCTTCCTTAGTCCGAGGCACAGTGTACTCTTGCTGGCTCTGCACATGTCTGGAGAAAAACTCAAGCCCCAGACTAACTATTCAACTCTGGCGCTAGCGTCGCCTTTGATCCGACCCCGTCTTTAATACTTTTTTTATCCCTCCATTTATTTTGTTCCTTCAGGCGTGATCTCTCGTCCCCTCTCCCTTTCCCACAAGAACTTAATGCTTGGCGTTTTCAGCTTCTCTCAACCCTAAATCTATAGGAAACTTACATACACGTTTACGCGGGCAAATGAGGGAAAAACATATTCTAAGCTAGACTCACCCTCATTGGCCGATCTCCGGATCCCGCAACGATTTATGGTCCATATATTTTTCTTTATTGCGAGGGACTACTGGCAGTCCTCCCTTCTAACCTGAATTTGTCTCCAGCTTTTACTTAAGGAGCAGAATTATTCTGCAATGTTCTACTACACTTTTATTTAAGGATAATAATTAAATTGGGTCATAATTTACGGATATTTTTGGTGTTGTGTAACGAGCATGGCAGAAAATTACGGGAAAACAATAGTAAAAACTTTATTTTAATGATCTTCTCGTATAAAAACAATGGGCCGTTGCAAATTTAGTGCCAAGGTTTGCTTTTTTCCCCTGGATTACAGCTGCTGTGAAACCCTGTCTATCGTCCAAGGTATTCCTTGTCTTAGAGACACATGCATAAGTTTTATCTATGGTCAACAACCTTACTTGACAATCACTAATCATCTTTGATTTGACGCTTTACGGTCTATTCTCCTATTGGCTACTCTTTTCACTCCTTCGTTTTCCCTTTTAATTCACACCTTTATTTATCAGCTCCATGTATTTCATTCTAGGCCTTAATTGTGCGTATTGACTTCCATTTGTCCCTCCTATATTGTCTTCATAAGGCCATCATACCTCAAGACATGGCCGGTTAAATAATTATATCACCTTCTCAAGGTTTTCAGTAAGCTTCTATTCTTTTATACTCTTCTTCGAACTTCCTCTCTACTTATTTGCTCGATGCATTTGATCATTATTATTCCTCTGTGGCAACACTGCTGAAGAAAGTCTCCACCCGAGATTTCTCGGCTTCTGTCTAAGTCCATTTCTCAGTTCAGTTGAGGAGGAGACTCCTAAGGTGAGTTCTGATAAACTTTTCTAGCTATTAGTAGGTCTTTCTTTTGGCGGAATGCTTTCTTCGCTTTGGCAACTCAGCTGGAACTAACGATGATTGAGGTTCACGTCAGACATACGGTTTCATGGCGTGGCAAATACATATCGTAAACCACTACAGCGGACTCTGAAAATGAGAGGATCTTCTGCTGTCACGTTTAGAGGAGCGTATGATGCTCTCCTCTCTTCTCTGATGGCTAATTATGAGCGAAATGCCCTGAAATGCCATTTGTTAACGGAGCACGACGTGTATGTCCTCTTATTTATGGAAAACAGCAACATTCACATAATCAATTTCTTAAATTCATTATTTGAAACTCCTTAAATTTAGTAAAATTCAACTCACTGTTAATGAGACCTTTTTTGGCGCTTATATTCACGGTACGGAAAAAATTATGAGAATTTCCCCTCATATCATTCAAGTACATTTTGAATTTATGACCAAAATTTCAAGCAACATTCTAGTTATAAATATTATTATATTTTCTTGTCTTTAAAGTAACGCTTATAGGAGCAGAACTTTTGTATGCCTATCTAATTTATATCTTTTCCACAACTATGTACCAGAATGAGTTCCCAGTCTAGAATGATCTTAAAAAGAAATAAAAAATTGGTTTTGAGGAAGAGGAGGCGTTCTTGCCACTTCGGACCGGAAAAAAATAAAATTAAGTAAAATGAAGTCACTAATAATTTTTTTCTCGCTTCGTCTATATGCCTAGAATAAGCTCTTATAAAAAAATTTTTTTTTAAACCAGCCTTTATATTTAGATTACAGGGGATGAGCAACGTTTATATATGACACAAAGCAAAAAAACTCAGTGACCCCGAAAAACCAAAAGTGACGTATTAAAAAAGTCACTATATTTATTAAATTTTCAGTGAATGGTAAGCCCCCTATGTTTCAAAATGCCACCCCTATGCTTTTAAATGCCTACCCCTATGTTAAAAATGCCACGAAACACGAAAATCGACCATTTGGAACTTCTTAGATCAAAAACATGTTTTGGGGGGGGTTGACTGGGGGGTGGTTAAAGGGGGGTTGGAGAGAAAAAGTTATATTTTCATGTATTGTCATCGGAAATGAAGAAGTGTGCAAAATTTCAGCGTTTTTGCTTCACAGGAAGTGAGTCAAATTTGAGTTACAAGATTTGTACCAGACAAACAAACAGACAGGTTGGTGAGTTGATATAAAGACTGTAAAAAAGGTCCCAGTCTACCTACTCTACTATAGCGTTAACCTCTCCTTTGATCCAGTCCCGCCTTCAATTATTTTTTTATCCCTTCACTTATTTCCTCCCTTCAATCGTCGTCTTGGCTCCTCCTCCCCTTCTCCCTATGGGGAACTTCATGGCTGGTGTCCCCCACTTTGCTTTAAGCACGTCAGTCTCCCCCTCTCGTCTAATTTCCTCCTCGTCAGGTGCACACTTCGATTCACGTTCACGCTTAACTTGGTCTCACTCCTAAGGCCTCCGTATATACCTTTATATATATATTACATATATATGTTGTCGAGTCCAGCAGTGTCTTCGAGTTTCTAGCTGATCGCACCCCCGACGTCTTTCCCCCCGAAAATTCCCGCCAAAAATCTTCTCTCCTCAGAGAGTGGCGGAGGAACATCTTTTGGGAGGACACCCTACCAATTTACTTCTGCCTTCACTCGGGAGAAGCTGCTTGATATTTGGATGGTTTGATATTATCTCTCATCTTTTGTCATTTTATATAAAGTTGAAGTGGACGGATAGGAGAGGAACGGTACTATGCTTTCATTTCTCGTGAGTTCTCATTCGACGAAGTCTCATTTTAAAAGAATTTATTTATTTCCATTACCCCATAAACAGCACATTTACAGCCTTTACAATGGGGAATTAAATATTAACAATGAAGGACATTCACAAACGCCCATGCCCTGGATAAGGGTAACTTACCCAGGTGGGACTCGAAACCGGGATTTCTTCGGTTTGGCAGACGAGGACTTTACCCGCCACCACCGAGGCCGGAAATGAGCCATACTGTCATCGTGGGTAAACTCTTCTCAGGATTGCCACCGGGTTAATTTTTCCATAGTGGCGAATGTTTTAATCCCCGACTCGGGACTTGATACGTTGGCCATTGTGGAAAAATTAACTCTGTTGAATCCTGAGAAGAATTTACCCACATAATTCGGCGGGAAAGAATCAAATCATATTTCATACTGCTGTCTGTCAAAGTAGACTTCACTTTTTACCTGCAAAATAGGGAGAAAAGGAACTGAAGAAGAGAAATGCAAATTCTGACGCTTAGTAATAGTTGTAATATATCTGCTGCAGCGAGGGAGAGTGGTCTCACTGGTTCTGGCTATTACGCATTAATTGAGTAGCCAAGAAACTAACCGTCACGTTTCAACTTTGTAATATTGAGTGAAACTAACCGAATTCAGAGCAATTTCTTGTCTTCATGCTGACATTTGACCAGCTGAACCTGGTATCTTAGCATAGGTTCTCTCCGTTTTATATGATATGCTTTCATGTCATTTGGTGAATGAATACGGCCTCTTTTCCGTCCTTTTGAAGTCCTCACACGTTTCTTGCTCTCCCTATTTATCTCTTGTCCTGCGTCATCGAGGTCACCGAATTATTTTTTTCTCTTTGTGAGGGCGTAGGAATTAATACGGGGGGTCGTCATTAATTATTAAAGTCGAAATTTTCGTACGGAACGTCCAGAGACACACTTTTCTCTCCTCAGCGTTTCATTTATTCGTATTACTCTATCCATTTGTGTTCATCAGCGAGCACGCAGGTTCTGAGAATCCAAGAAAGCTCGTGAAATCTATGATTGAGCAAAAATTACTACTTACTAAATCCTAGCGGAAAATTTTGAAATTTCAATGCTAAGCTGTACCTCCTGTCATCCTCATGCTACGAATATTCTTCTCTCTATAGTGGTGTACCTACTTTTTTGATCGTAGCCACATATTCATCTAGTAGTTCGAAAAATGCATGTTTCGAGATTTCCTATTCCTTGAGGTAGCTGAATGCCTATACATATACCTATAAGGAATCCCGTGCTTCTTATTTTTTTGGCCTGAGGATGTCCTTTGAAGATACTCTCTTGCAGAATACCCCTACCAGGTAATTTGTGTGATCGTCTCCGTATATTCTATAATTCTAAGTTCCTATAAAATGAAATTCAGTTAATGGAGTGTTATCATTGTATATGTAATTAGAATGACGCTTTCTGGTTCCAAATATAGCTTCTATGATTAGATTACCTATGTTATAAATTTCGCCTGTCTTAATAATTGTGATATTATATTAAAAATGTGTTAAAATTGCTTTTCTTCTCTAGGAAAACGTTTTTTTAAAGCCATAAAGTATTTCCAAAATTCAAACTAAAATAGTATGAAATGCAGCATTTCATATTTTTGGTTAATTTGGTTTTGGCAGCGGTTTGCAAAGAGAAAGAATATAAGAAAAATATTCGCTTTAAACGAAGATTCGATTCTTACCTGGCTGCATAGCATATTTAGACATGTGTTTAAAGTTGAGTTACAGCCAGGAACTACGTCGTGGTAGATTGATGAATTGGATAATTAACATCATGACAAGGTGATAAACATAAAATACGAGAGCTATCTAAAATAAATTTAAATAAGGCCCCTATTACATCAGAGCCTGCATTATAACTTAGGAGTGAGGTACGCAATTGGTTAAAACTCCACTATCTTGTCTTAATAATTTCACACTTTTTTAGATAAAGTTTCTAGCATCCCTTTTATGCAAATTATCTGTTTTTGCATGAGTTGTACTTACTCTATTCCGAATTTATCTCAAAATTTGGCCCTTCCTATTTAAGTACCCAATATGCCTGAGTTATTATTTACTGAATGATATTGCAGCTTAATTTTGCAGAATGGTGGAAAAGTTTTTCTAATTAAGTATCAATCACAGATATCTCCTACTGTAGGGCTCGTCACATTTCGGAATCAGTTCGCCAACGTAGTGGCGATATCGATTGCTTTATTGTTCACACCTTCTACTCAATATTCTGTTCTCTGCGGCTGGAATGCAACTTCAGCTGCTTATACCCCTCCTCGAGTACTGTCCAACTAAATAAAAATTGTGCACTTTCCTCAAAAAGTTTTCAATCTATTTGAGGTTATGCTGATAAAGGAAAACTTTATGCCTGAGGGAAAGTTAGTTTTTTTAGCGTTTAGCTTTTTAGCTATTTTGAATGCAGTCGTATCTGGCAGGCATTTGCATAATGCATATCGTTTAATATGGAATAGGGTTAGCGTCTTCATGAAACGATCATAAATATCTTTTTTGATGGTCCTTCTGGATGAAGTATTTGGTTAATTACATTAAGTGTTTTATGAGCTCAAATTATTTATTCCCTAAAGCAGCTAGAAAACTAGCGTAATTAAATTCGATCCATCAATGGCCATCACTGCATAAGAGTGTAATGAGTAAGAGGAAAAAGGATGAATCTTGGAATAGAGTCTCCAGTTTTGATATTTTATCTTGCTCACGGGCCCTCATGTCACATCTTCCAGGTTTATTAGCCATGTTAGTTGTAAATAGAGCAATCACTTCTTGTTAATAAAGATCACTAGGCATTCATTTAAAACGAGATTGGGAATAGGGTCCATATATTCGCATCCAAATGCAATGAATAGCTATGGTGCAAGTACAGTGGTAAGTATACCGCCAAATGTTTTGCTACATTTCTCCGTAATAGTGAGCAATGATATAATTATTCTTATGGAGCTTGGATTTGTCTCTTAACCAGGAAACATTTACTTTAGCCCGATCTATTACCCTATCGTGGTTTTAAAAAAGTGTCATATTTTTTTATGAACCTTTTTTTCGCGTATTGGAAAATTTCCTGCGATATTTTCCATTTATCCATACCAAAATGTATCTCAGTAAATTACCTAAATCAAGACTCTACTACCTCTGTGTAAAGTACTGAGGAGAAAATAGGATAGAACTGCTATTGCAACCATCAGGTAATGCTACGAAATGAAGGAAGTCTTGAGGAGTGAGATGAAAGGCGAAGTAAGGTGTAACTGACGCGAAAGGGAAGAGTGCGTGAAAGGAAGGACTTCGCCGGGGGATTGACGGAGGGATGCTATTTGGAAGAGTGGAGGTTAATTAAAGGGAATGAGAAATGAGATGGGGGATAAAGAGGGGCCGTGTGGGAAGCGGCAAAGTGATTAATATATATCGGTGAGGGATCCGAGTAGATTGACGCGGTGGAGCCGGAAAAGGAGAGATCCCCGAGAACAGATATTCTCTCTCGATGAAGTTCTTCGGAGGACGGATACGACGAGTAAAAGGAAAGATCAAGAAATTTTACTCCCCTTCTTACCCGTTTCTTTTCTATCGAAAAGATTAACAAGGATTGAGATGCACTGAATAACCCTAGATAATGATAAATTCAACAGTATTAGATGAGATATGGTGAAAAAACCAGATGAAGTTAATCATATATTTATTTGAATCATTTAATAATTCAAGTTCATGGTTAGTTTGGACAACATTCGACAGCATAGTTCATCTTAAGCCTATAAAAAGGAACTTTATATGTAAGCATTCAGTGCACGATGAAGCAGATAGACATTTCCCGCATGTTTTATTTCAGTACCTACACATAATAAATAACATATTTTATCTGCGGAGACCAATTACGCATAGAAATAACAACAACGACAATCACGAGGAGCTTCTATCAACCAGCACCATCATCATAATAAAGTCAATATTGCTATTTATCATGCAGATGGAGTGTATATAAACACTATGTACGTTATTTATGAAGAAGGAAACCAGATTTTTTTGTAATTACCTTAGTAATAAGAGGAACCAGTCTTGATAACTCTCTCTATGGTATCAAGTGTCTCTAACAATAACAATTAAATAAATAGTAATCACCCTCAATCCTTCTGAATTTTGGGTCATGATATTTTCCCCTACTCTAAAGATATGTCCTCCAATCTTTAACTTTCAACAATACTTTATATTATGCTTTCACTATTCACCAATGTATTTACATGCATCTACCACAGTATGGATGAGATACTCGGTGCTTACTGCTCAGGTTAAATTCGCCTCTAAGAGGCAGGCAGTTATTTTAAAAAATGACTGGCATCATAGAAAACTGACTACTGTGGCAACATCCATGAAATTACGGAAAATTCGATCACCTTTTTCCCTTGCGTTAGTCGAAAAAAAATGTGGGAATTTAATAATTCTTTATTTGGCTTAAAAAAAATTTCAGGAAAAAGTAGGCGCATGATGACTATTGGGTTTTGCTTTCATTCTACATTTTGTTTGCGGTGAAAATCAGAATTAATTATTATGTTACTGTAAGTATAACATGCAGGCAATTTCTACCTACTTCAAGTATAAATCCTCGCTTCAATTTTACATTCCTTTCATAATTTCTAGTGGAGCTAAACGGTCAAATGTCAAACTAACCTTCAACTTGAGTTCCCAATTACTTATGTAAATATATGTTGTATGCAAACATTAAGTTGGAATATATATACGAGGACTCGTAAATATATTACTCGTATTTTTAGCGGTAAGGAAATGTTCAAGTATTAGGAATGAACATTTTCGGCCATTTTTAACCCACCCCGCCCCCTATCATACGTAAAATTCTTCGATTTTATAAATACTTGGGAAAATGCATGTAAAAACTAAGCAATACTAACCCTTTTATAAATTTTTCTTCAGAAATGGCATACAGGTAAGTGCTATTAAAAATTTTGCTAAAAGGGCAAATTCTGTAGAAAATGAAAGATCAAACTTTGTTATGGTCACATATATATTTGAAAAAGAACGACCCTGGTTTCATAACATAGTTTCATTGCGAGCATACATCTCCTTTTTTCATCGATGTAACTGACGATGTAATTAAGTGAAGAAGCCCGGGTCGTGCTTTTTCAAATATATTTATGAAGCTAAAAAAGTTAACACTTTAATTTTTTTCCAAAATGGAAAGGGTTTGAACAGATAAGCCTGAAATCATCAGTTATAAGTTTGCAGTAATTATTAATAAATTATTATTATTGGTACGTGTAACGATTCACATTATGCGCTCATACCAATGACTAAGTTAATTGAGGCAGTCAGAGAAGGCAATGAAGCGGAGCGTATTGTGGAAGTTAAGATATGTAAATATCCTTTGACTCCATGGTTTTATTCGATATAAAATATTTCTTAATAAAACCAAAGTGGTGAAATCACCTACTCTAAAATCTATCTTGAGGCTTTTTGAAACCATCGTTGGGTAAGTTTGTTTAGTGTATGGTTCACTTCTTCAGAATTATCCATGGACACGCGATTTTCTGCATTTTTTCCCAATTTTACAGACACGCAACCATTAACCTTGTTCCATGTAATGGGCAATTTAGTTATATTTCGTTTTGAACGAATGAATGATTTATCAAGTTTACCATGTTTTGAAATCAAGAATTAAGTGATATAAATTCCTTGATGATGAACTGGGGATAATTTATAACGAACAGAAGTGTTTACATTTATATCCGGTGAGTTTAATGAGTCAATCGGAAGGATTTTCGGTGGGGACTGGTTTTGAATTCGCTCCTTCGTATGCCTTATACGGCTAAAGCTTTTTCTATTCTTAATTAGATAGGTATATCTAACCAAATTTATAAAAAAATTAAAGCAGACTACAATGGGTAGAGTTGGTTATTATGGAATCACTTTTATAGAATGAATTTTAAATTGAAGCGTAATATGCTCTCGCATAGACAATGAACTATTTCAAAAAATAAAATGAAAACCATTGAAATGTAAAACTTAGATTTTTGGCTCCAGGTTTAAATAAACGGAAAAGTTACAGAGAAAAAGCTTACAGTGATTTTATAGGATCAATATTGATAAAAAAATTCAATTAAGTTTTGCAATAAGTGATGTTGAGATGTTTTTTTCCTACCATATTTTGGCGTTGCTTCATGGACAAATTTTTATAATTAATTACACATTTAAAATGGCCATAAAATAGAAAATATAATGTTATCAACGGTTGTTTTCTGAGCAAACTGAACTGGAAATCAAACATTGTGTTGAATTAGTATTGTATCTAAAAAAGCTCCATACGGTGGTATAACGTATGGAATGTAGGATCAATAAAATTGACTGAATTTGTTGATGCTGAGATCTCAATGCGAATAGAAAATAACAAATTAGAATTGGATTTTTGGAATAAAATTATTTTGGGCCAATCATTTTAATAAATATGAATTAGTAGTTTTAGGCATAACTTTGTGAAAGCTATTCATTGTGAAAAACGAAAAAGAAGAAACAGTGCTTTCATAGGAAATATTTATTCAATTATTTACACGGCCATGGTTTCAACGTAAGACGTCATCATGTGAAAGCACTAAGTTTCTTCCTTTTCATTTTTCATAATGTATGAATTATTCCGTCGCTGAATTTATTTTCTGGTTGGAGATTGAAAGCAGAGCTGAATGCTCACCTCGGTTGCTAAAGCCTGAATCACACGATCATTTTTTTTCGTCGCGAAAGTGATCACTATCGCGAGCTCTGCGCAAAATGATCGTCGGCGGCAATTGTTTTTCGCGATCGCGATCGCGATGTGGATTCCCATGGCTATTTTTCATCACTCGTCCGGTCGCTTTTTCCGTCGCTAAAACCGTCACTAAAACCCCATATCAGCCAATCGGAACGCATGACCGTATGGTGTGATTGCAGCGCCACGTTTGACAAATGTGGGAACGGCATAAATAAACAAACACGCTATATAATTTCGTGATGAGGGTCCTATGACAACGAGCTGTGATATTGGAAATGATGCGAAAAGCGACGGCGGGAGTGACCGTGTGATTCAGAAAAATGATCACAAGAGCGATTGCTTTTCGCGACGGGAAAAGTGATCGCGATAGTGATTACTTTCGCGACGAAAAAAAATGATCGTGTGATTTAGGCTTAACCGATGCTCTACGGAATAAGGGTCCCTCTGAATTAGCAATTACGCACCACTAGCAGCCCTTTACATCGAACAGATGCGTGCTCTCGGTGATGTTTGCTGTGCCAACAAATAGCGCATAGAGCTACGTTTCCTACCAAAGCTAACGCCGTTGGTTGAGAATGCAACTCGAGGAGCCAGCCTGTGGAAGCATAAAATATTATACCCTCGGACGCTTTGCTTTGGGAATCATTTACTCCATGCGTTCTTCACTGTGCGACATTGACTGTGGAATGCGCACGGTGAACGTCGAATATGTTTTGTGTCAGCAATATTTTTAAGAAACCTGATTGATTTTTTAGGGAATAAGGCAGTAGAAATATTAATCATTCATGAGAGAAAGTCAAACTTAGTAATTTCCGCGTAAATCTTATTTTAAACGGGTTGCACGATTTAAAATAAAATTTCAGTGGAAATTATAATGCTTGATTGTTGCATAATGAGTTTTAGAAATCTTTTGATACTACCACCATGAATGCAATAACATTTATAACTAAATTGAATAACAAAAACTAATGAAAATACAGCCAACAAATGTTTCCTCCATGTGTTGACTTTATATTAAGTATTCCTACCAATATAATCAAATGATGCGATTCCAGTAGTATTCGGTTTAAAATGTAATTTGCATGACAAAAATGAAGATTTATCCTAATAATTGGTACTGAATTGACTTGTTAATATTACTTTACATGGTTAACGAGTTTTACATTTAAGCGTCCCTCCCCATTTGATGTTCAAATATGAAACCTTTTGTTTAAGGTTTCAAATATGACTGGTGAATCTAAATAGAAATATCTCAGAGCCATCAGGACTGAGAGCGCTGATTGAATAATGATTCTTAGAATGCCACCATCGAACGAGGTACAATGCTATCGATTAAGTACACTCCTATGCCTTTAATGTTCGATATCATACGTTGTCTGTTAGGTTACTTCTCTTAATAGATTTTTGACGAAAAAAAGTTGAAATATCTTGAATGTTCGCCAAGTCGAAGCTTTTTCGCAAATTATATATTTTTCCAATCGCAAATGAATTTTTTTTTTTGAAAATGACTTACGCGGGTGCACTGAAATCAGGAGCAATTAGTGTGATAAAAAATTATATGAAAGTAAGGGAAGATAAGAATCAGTTTGAAAATGGAGAGATGCAAACTCTGTGTGGACCATTCGTTAATTTCATACATGAAAGAAGAGCCATTAAGGTACTCTTTTCAAAGTATTTTCCTCTTAACTAACACGAATGGGATGCGTGCCAACACAGACATCCTTACCGTTTTCTTTACTCATATCCCAGTCATTTAACTTACGCAGCTTCCTCTGCTTAAAGGATGGATTTGATTCGACCTAGTTCCTAGCAGTAGAGATACTTTTCGTTGAGGGATCGGGTTGGAGTGGTTGCTAGAGTGGAGTCGGCTTCTCACCCCGAGGACCCGCGTCCTTTTCCCGATCAGGGACTGCTTGGTCCTTGCTTGAGTATTCCACAGAGGATACTTCCGGCTCAGCACATCGTCCGTCGGATGGGACGTTTAGTCATGGTCTCCTTGGCACCATTTCGTTAAGTTCAGGTAAATGCCGACGTTAGTTTTCCCTCCCTTCTTTCACCCACCATTAACTAATTTTGAAAATAATTTTAGCTTTTCGTCAACTCCTCTAGATACCATATCATACTTTTCGCAGTCATCGAAATGTGAGTACTCCACTGAATTGTAATGTGTCCCGAGGTTATCACTAATAATAGTGAGTTTATCACCAGTAATAGGTAATAAAGGTTTGTTCAAATCTGATGACAGGAAACTCAAAAGCCAATTAAAGTTAGAAGGAACAAAAACGAGATAATTAATTTGATGATATGGAACGCGCTTTTTTCAAGACGATTGAATAATGCACTAGTAAGTCATAAACTATGCTTTTTATCACTCGAAAAATAAAACGTGAGTGTTGAAAAAATTTATCAGGACTTCCCATGCCCTTGGAAGAGCCTGTGAGGCGAGTAAGGGTTGGCACCTGATATCTTTCTTTATCTAATCAGTAACCTTTTTTTATTATCCGAGGGGTGAAAAGCTTGTTTTTTTATTTTTAGCGCATTATATGCATTTTTTATAAAAAGCGTGTTTATATCTCATTATGTTGTCTTTTATTAATAACTGATTTTAAATTATAAAGAAAGCAAAAATTTTTGAAAACAATCAAAATGTGCTTGAACTTTTTACTGATAAGAAATTATTACCATCTATTGATAATTCTAATAGTAACTTTCCAAATAAAAATTTAAAGCAAAATGGAAAACATTTCGAATGCCTGACGATTGAATATTTTATTGTCATCAGAAGCAAGCAAAGTTGCAAAATTTCAAGCAAATCCTGTAATAAGAAGTCTGTCAAATTTCAACCTCAAGATTCAATCAGTTACGAAGAAGATGACAGAGGAAGTTACATAAGAAAGATCATGTAAAAATAGCAATACGACCGATATAAATACCTTGAACAGGCATGAAATATTACGTCAAAGCTATTCATACTTTCTTTTACTTTGTTAAATAACACCCGCGTACTTTGTTCGTGATGGCAAAACAATTTTTACAACGTTTATGCGAAAAGTATTGGTTTTTAAATTAACATTCGCCAACACAGCAAACGTTTTCCAAAGTTATATTAATAGCAGGTCACCAAATGTTTGAAAATTCAGCTCATTTTAGTGCATTTTGCTTTTTGAGGCGGTATTTGCCAGGTGATGGGAAATATCTTATTCAGCACAGTGTGACGTAAGACTCCGGGCGTTCGGAACTGGGGGATTCTTCACCGTGCATCGCTAAACGGTGAAAAGGAATGGGTGGAGTAGGTACCTCATTGGATCCTTTCCTCCCAAGTATTTCTGGAATTTTATTCATTTAGAGTCCCGAGATACCGAGAGACGTTAATGGGGAGTAAGTTTTCCTTCTGGCTCGCTTGCGTCTTCTTATCACTTGCGATAGAAATCTCCTGAGTTGCGAACCCCAATTTAGTGTTTCAATTAAAACCAGGAAACCTCTCAATTTAATTGAGACGTCTCGAACGTAAATATAGCTCATCCACCTAATTGTGCGTAAAATAAAACATATTGTATATAAAAATGATATCATGTTAGTATACATATATTTATATATCATTTATATAAGTATTTATTTTCCCCTTCTTCACGTAATCTCTGCTTGCTAGACTAACTTAATTATTTCAATAGCAGTTTTTTCAAGTTTTCTCTTCTTATCCAGCATGTTTCGTCATAGCATTAGTTTATTACTTCCTCTTGGCTAAAATGACCGAAAAGAGTCAATCGACCGTTTGCGTACTTTTTTTTGGAAACGAATTCATTATCTTCCGATTTATGAGCTGATTTTTTTAAATTTCTTTTAAAACTTTGGGAATAATATTGAGAAAATAAAGTGTTTTTAGAAAGGATGGTTTAGGTAGCAAACAGTTCCAGATTTTACCTACAATGACCACAAGGGGTCTGTACTCTCCTAGGGTGTGATTCGCTTACCGTGGATATACAGTTTTCCTGCATGAGTCTTCTCGAAGATGGCAAAATGTATGGTTTGCGCGGCGATACAAACTTCAGAGTATCATTTAGAATATTGGAGGCAGAAATACATCAAGAACAACTATTTTTAGACTGCTATGAAATACCGCTAAAAAACTACTGAAAAAAACTACTAAAATTATTTTCCACTGCTGTGTAACGTAATTATAAAATCGTATATCGTTATTCTACCTCCCTCACTATTACAATTCTCCTCAAAATACGAGGCATATTCATAGAGTAAGGGCCTTTTGGTCACAGGAAAAAATATAATCATATGAAACACTTTTTATTTGTACTTTTTGTTGGCTTGAAAGCTACTTCACTTCTCTACACAATCGCCGATCCCGTGAAAGCATTTTTCATACCGCTTCACCATCTTCCTTAACCACTCTGCATACAAGCTTGCCGTCTGATGGCTGAACCAATTGACAACGTCATTGAGTTCCTATAGGGTTTCGAAATATTGTCCACCGATCCACTGTTTCCAGTGCAAGAAGAGGAAGTAGTAGATAGGTGCAAGGTGAGGACTGTACGGCGGGTGGTCCCATCGCAAATCTTGAATTTTATTTTTATTATTTTGCTTAGTCTTATTATATACATATGCAATTGGACTCAGCCACATATATAATCTTCGATGATTTTATGCTTGAGGCTCTGCCGTATGTGCACTGTGCACTCACGTCGTGCAAGTGATGTAAATATGATGTAATCCATTTGATGTATTAGAAGCCATCCCTCAAAGCAAACATATTTAGCACAGACCATTAGCTAATAGATAACTTTGAATGACCCTGCTGCTTTTATTGAAGGCTTTCTGGTGACTATCAAGCGATTCAGTTTTGCTCCGTGCTGAATATATTTTCCGCCAGATAGAGGTGAAAAATTCCGCTATGGCCACCTTCCAAACTTGTTTTTAATCGCTGTTGTGATCACATTAAAGGTGCTATATTTTTCCTGCTCTGTTAATATTTATGACTTTAAATTGTGTATTAGTTTAAGACTATTCAGCAGAAAAAAATAAAAATAAAGTAAACAAAGTGAGTACTTAGCCTTATATTTCAATATAATCACATCAGTATTGAGTTACATATGAAATAATATCGTGCAAGCTGACTAAATTCAGGGTAAAATTAGCGATAAATTTGGTCGGTAATGAATTTGCTGGAATATTAGGGAAACTTAGGAACGCTCAGTATCGTAGTCATCATTTTCAAGAGTTTATCATCCTTTTCTGTCTTTTGCTATTTCATATCTTGAATTATATAGTCATCTCGCTATTGAAAATAACGTGAATGCAATATGGAATCGAGAAGTTAACTTCATATGAGACATGGACGCAGCCAAGAAACAACTCAAGTTCAACGTCATGTGTGTTGCAATTTTGGTTATATTTCTGCAAAATAATGAATGATGCTTCCGAGTGCACATTAATTACTATACTATAAAACTCACTTCCGACCACTGGCTGACTTACTCAATGGCTCATACCAATATTTTGGGTGAACGATACGAGATGTGGCAAACATTTATCCCATCAAAATCACCTGAACCCTTAAGAAAAATTGATAAACGGTTAATTTTCTATATATTAAAGTTTTGCCAACCGCCTCAATGTCTCTACTTTTTGGGGGTATTTATTGATGGAAACGAGGGATTTGAGCATCGTGAAAAATCTTGTTAATGGTACGAAAGCCATTGTGGTAGCAATTATTCCACACCTTGTATCAGTCAGATAGCCTGGAAGCCAAGACGTGGTTAGTATTCCTTTGATACAATTCAAGTAGGTATAATATCACTAAAAAGAAATATCCCAAACCCTTAAAGGTAAAACCTATTTCGAGTTTCTCCGTGGGACAAAGAGGGTTAAAAAATGTCCACTTATGTTTTTTCCTTTTACCTAACCATGTAACAGATTTTATCATCAGAAACTGACTTTTTTGGCTGTTAAAACATTCTGACAGTTATTTTTGTACCTGAAATGATGAAATCGTGATAAAAATAATCAAATTTTATTTTTATATAAACCCATTAAAAACGAAATTATTATGAAACTTATTCTCGATGGTTCCGGGTTTAATGAACAAGCGGAAGAGAAAAATTGTTCGAACTTTTAAGAGTAAAAGGTAAGGATCTCAGGCCGAGCGAAAGCAAGTTCTTCTGATTATGACCCAAGGCCGGGAGGTAAACTGAAATCATGAAGTACTTGATTTAGGTTTATTGCTTACTTATTTTTTAAACCGGCATTTTTTGGAGTCCTAATTCTGTTAGTAAATAAATGAATTCATTGTCATCTCATCCGGTGCTCTTTTCAGCCAACGCTTTTCCTGCAAATTATCCTGAGGAAACTCACTCGCTCCATGCCGACTGTATCCAGCGTGAATAATTCGTGCAGACAAAGGCATCGTCGGATGTGAGGAGGGCGAACTTGGCAGAAGGTCAGAAGGAGAATCATGAATATGAAATAAAGCTTCAATGCCTAATTCCGAAATTTAGGCTCATTCATTTGTTATACATGGAAAAGGTAATGTGTTTCATGGACTGTCCGTGAATAAAATATGTCTCTTGATATTTTGCTGAGCGGAAAATTTCTCAGGGCATTGAGCTGATTATATCTTACCCAATCGATTTGTTCATTTATGTTAGGTCATCAGATTACGCTCTCACCTGCGGACAAAATTAAACTCTGTTGCCTCCCTATGCTTCATAAAATTGTCTTAATTTTCAAACCTCACAGTTTGTTCCATTGAAAACATTATGCCTGTTGCCTCTCATGCATTCATGAAAAAATTACGTCAAGTTCAATCATTGAAGGCTGGTTCCTAAATTCTTGTCGATACATCACATCACGCTGTAATTAACACTGCAATTAAATTTGATTTTCTTTGAAGAATTCGCGTATGCTTTTGATGGCTAGTTCTCCGTCCTAGTACATCCATTATTCAGACCACATAGAATTCGTGGAAAAGCCTATATAAAAGTGAAATTTCATCTTAATCGGTAAAAAGAATGATAGTTTATCTTATAGAGTCCCATTTTCCGTTATTCGATTATACTGACCATTCATTTGTGCCTATTGTTACAAAAGTTGTATTTTAAATGATAGGAGTACAAATAAGTTGGAATAACTTGGTCATTTGTGGTGCGGTACTCTAGTGGCGCATTGGCGGATTTATGGGGGCTTAAGGGGATATAGCCCCCCTTGGATATCCAGTTTACACTAGATAGAATAGTATTTTATTCGGACTCACACTACCGCTAGGAGGTTTCCCCCCTACCTAGCCCCCCACCCTTGTCCCTATCTTGGATCCGCCACTGCGAGTGGGTAAGAGTTGAGTAGCAGATTTACGTTTCGTGACGATTGGATATTATTAAAAATGAGGATATAATCCGAACACAATTGAAATTGGGAAATTTCTGCTGTTTTGGCACGAAAAGTTTTCAGGAATTGAGCTGCTTTCAAACATAGGCTTTTGGTTTTTTCTTTTTTCACAAATCAGATGAATCCTTTAAGGACGAACGCTGCAGTTGTGTTTTGAATGAAATTTCATTATATTTTGCAATCATGCATATTTCATTCATGACCTCATCCCTGCATGTATATAAGCACTCGTTTTAAATAATTTCGAAAATCATATGGCTATGCAAAAGCAAGTATTGCCATTAGTTAAGTAGAGACACCTGCGAATAATCTTCAACAGGCAATAAAAGCGGTATATGCATATTTTCCATTTTCCTCCCATAATTCTTACCTTTTTGCCGTTACTAATTCACCTCTGGCTCTTATGGCTGTCCATATTATCTCCCGTGAAAGCTGCTAATCTTCTAGAGGAATAATTTCATGTCGAGTCAATCCCCTATTTTTACAAAACTCGGTATGATGAACGCAGTGTACAATATTATGCCGATATTCCAATTTTTATCCAATTACGAGACCAAAATAACACTTAGCATATAGGGTGATGATAGATACAACAATGAAATATATATTGTCAAATTTTCAAGCTTTTGAACAGGAAAATTAAAGCATACCGACAATTTTCCTAGAGTACCTTAATTTTTCTTTCACTACGATTTATACACATTGTATGGTTGTCAAGTGACGACCGATGAGCGTTTATTTATAACTGTGCACTACTTATAGAAAACCACTTTTTTTAGAATTCAGGTGAAATTTTGGAAACCTCAGGTGAAATTTTGGACTTTTATGATGAAACACGTGACGGGAATGCAATAACTATTGAATTAAGTCTTGAATGGGAATTGTGTTTTTAGTAAGTATTCAGATTTTTTTTATTTGTAACATTTTAGAATTCCACCAGAAATCCACGATCACTTGCAAAAACTGGGTCAGTGAGTGCCTTTTAAAGCCTATGAATCTTTTTTAGACAACCACTTCTTTTAGAATTTATCACTTCGGGTTTGACTTTTGGAAATTTTGAGCGTTCATGATGAAACACGTGGCTAAATGAAAAATTTATTGAAACCAGTCTTTAAGGGAAAAGTTGGGTGTCAGTGGAATTGATTATAATTTTTAATTTTGTAATATTTTACAGTTCCACCATATTTAGCCAGAAGATTCTCTTTATATTCTCCTATTTTCTTTCGTTTTTAAGGTCGTCCATTTGCCTTCAATTTTCCTTCTATGAATTTTTTTCCCTTCCGTGTCTTTTCTCTCATAGTATTCCCTGTCAGATATCCCTCTCTCCCACTCAGCGTCGTCGTGGCAACAGGCGTTGAAAATGGATATCTTCCCTTTGTCGCTCGATGGTAGACGCTGAAGGGGAGTAGGGCCGCTTTAAATGATGTCATTATCTCCGTCAAAGTGTGTTTGAAGTGCTAAGAGTGCCGAGGATAGGCCTGACGATGAGACAGCGGGGAGCTTGACGTAAAAGGTGGTCGAGAAAAGGTTTCCACAAGTGGAAGGATATTCCCGTTTCAGACTTCTTGGCTAAACTGCCGTTTGGTGTGAATAGCCTACGTTTCAACTGTCATCACCTGCAATTATCTCAATATTCTTTGTCGTAAAGTAAAATTTTCGTGGACCAAAGTGAGAAAGTTAGGATTTATTGTTACAAAGCTCCTGTTTGGTTTCCTGAGTTACCGTGAGGTATCAATATCGGCGGGAAATACACCCTCAATAAGGTGCCCGAGTCATAAGCCGAAACGTTAAAGGCCATGGAGTTATTGGCCCGGCAGAAAACCAGAGAGTAGTTTCTGAACACCATTAGATGGTAAAGCACCAAGGTGTTTTTTCCCATGTATTGCGTATAAAATTCTTTTCCTGTTCATCACAATGTGAACATGCGGTTTTTTGAAACTTTGACTGCAAAAATCGTAGGCTAAGTTGATGTAGACATTCTTGAGCGGGAGGGATGATGTCACAACTTGCATAGAAAATTATAGCGTAACTTATTTAGCAATAATGTTATTTCTAAAATAATAGCTTTAGCGTGAGTGGATGAATAAAACGATTTAAGATTTTGGTTTCGTCATGGTACGGAATCGCTGACACTGGGGAAATAAGGTGAAGGAAGAAGAAAGGCGTTCAAAATGTTAAGGAGAGTGCAGAATGTGAAGGGCACAGAGAGGAAGACTAACGAGGTAAAGTTAAACAGGGTGGGCAAAGATATAAAATTCTAAAAAGATTATTTGGAGACAGAGAAAGTAGCATACGATATATCACAAGGATACTGCTATATCAGCCCCTAGATATTACGGAACGGAGGCATTTAACAGTACGTATTATTCATACCATGAGTTTAGTTTGTGGTACTAGTAATATTTGGCGGGTTTTTTGTTCCTCGACTTTCGTTCTTCATTTTAGCCGCGTGGAAAAAAGCTATGCCATGAAACTTCAACCCTAAATAGCTAATACGAGTAGGAGCCAAAATCACTAATGATGTTTCGGTCGAAGAGTTAGAGGAGAAATACTCAAATAAGAAAAGAATGGGGTGTCCAGGCAGTTAAGTGACAAATTACCAAAATACAAACACAGATGGAAGGAACATATACTTCGAATGCCCAATTGAAAGAATTCCATAACAAGTGATGGAATATCGACCAATTGGTAAGAGAAGTGCTGGAAAAGCAAGAAAAAGATGGTACTATTGAGCTGGAATAGGCTTGGCAGCATAATCATGAAAGGAAGGAGAAGAAGAAGAAGTTAAGGTCGAAAATGCACCATTTATAAGCTACAAAAACTTTGCACCGAGCACTCCGACTGGCCGCGAGTTTCCCCCATGCCGCATGCTATGGACAAATCATGACCTAGAATGCTCTGCCTGTCCGAGATCACTATGCATTCAAAGCAGCTCAACAGCTCATTCGTAGCGCAGCAACAGGGGAAAATTGCAGCCAAAAAGTGGTGCGCTTGGTGCAAAGTTTCTTTGGTTTAAAAATGGTGCGTTTTCAAACTTAGCATAATTGGTAATTTTGGTTCATCCTGGGATTAGCCATCGTGGGTTCGAACTCCGTGACACAATTTTTCTTCACCCTGTGATATTTATGATGAAAAATTCTCTCATCTTAGTGAAGCGTTAAGTATCGCGCATAATTTTTCCTTCTTTCCTTTTCAATCCATTAAATTTATCATTGTTAACGTTTGCGTACAATACTGAATTCTGTAACAACAAACAAAGTGACTAAACACTCACAATCGTTAATAACAATTCTCATTTCTGTATATACACCCCTGTACCGCTTTCCATCGCAGCCCCTTAAATGCCTAACGACTGTATAAAACACTTTCATAAAGCTTTCCGTGCCAAAGAGACAAACAGATTTGCTCATTGAGTCATCACCTTCCAAAAATCCAAGAGTCCTTTAATCCTTATTAGATTCCTTCTACCTATATCCACTTTTTCTCTACACACCCAAATTTTTGTTAAAGATGGAATCATTTTAACTTCCCTTCACCTTCGGTGTAAACACTTCTCTTTGATTCCATGGGAAGTCCTCAGCCATCATGCCATTATATCGAAGAAATTTCCTTTTCTTCCCCTCCAAGAAACTGTGATGCTCTGCGAAAGGTGTTATACCCCACCCAGGGTTCATTTATTTTAATGATCAGGACATTTGGGAGGTCTTCCTCTACCGCCACGGCTGGTGGATCTTTGCCACGTGTCCGTTTTAGAAACTTTCGGAAGGTTTATGGTCGCTCCGGAAATTTTAATTCCATCCGTTTCCATGGCAAAGGGCTAGAGGTCGTTTGGGGAAATTACAATAGGGGGAAATGTTTTCTCCGCACCTTAAATGCTACCTTTCTTTCCCATTCTTCTCGCAATGAATTTTCCGGCGTTGAGTCACCGTGAAACGACGCTGCCGACTCAGTAGTTCAAATTTAAGCGAATCAACCCCATCCTGGGCCGAAAATGGGATAATTGTTTCCCTTCCTGGGGATCAAGCCTTAAATCACCTTAAGTGCTTGCGAGATGCGTAATTTGATTTCGCTTACTTTTGTTAATCCCTTTATCTATATACCTATCTTTTTTCCGGTCTGTGTGGCAGGGAAACTGAAAGGTCGTGGAATATGAGTAATTGTTTCCCCTGCAATTTATTATCCCTAAGTCTTTTCGGGTTTTCAACCAGGTTAAATTATTATATATGGCATGCATTTCAATTAAATTGTTCTCAAACATAAAATATCAGTGAATAATAATTATTGGCAGTAAATTGGTTCATTTTTAGGCTGGTATTTTATTTAATGATTATATGATCATGCCGAATTATCTATCACATCTGTCAATGTATTTTCTTCTGTGACTCTTGGTACCATATGTTTGTCAGTAATTTCAGAATTCTTTTTGATACATTTTTATTCATTATCTCCGGAGAAAAACTACGTAGTGTTCTTCAGTCGTGAATGTTCTAATCTCGAATGATATTTGATATTTCAGAGCTCGTGTTTTGAGTTCTTTCTGCATACGGTACTTTAAATACAGCACCTGAAGAATTATTTCTTTACTTCTATGCTTGTATTATCGGCTTTAATCGGCTGTAATTTACCCCCATTATGTAGAATTCTACGTCACCTGAGCTATTTTACTTTCTAATTGTTGCTTGCAGTTTCCAATGCAGGTATAATTTGCTTCTACGGCTATAGGCTAAGATCAATAGGCGTCAACATGATGTGGTAATTGTCTGTTTAGAATTTTTTTTGACAAAAACTTTTTAAAATATCTCTGAAGACGGGTTTTTGATATATTTGCCAAGGGAAAATACGTTTATGGCTATCAGCGATGCAAAATTTTACAATGGAGAAGAAAAAAATATTTTCGTAAGTAAAGTAGTTATATGACATAATCTTTGCAGAAATTTACCGGTTTATTGGAGTTGGCTTTAAGCGCGTGAAGTGAAAAGATATTACAATTTCCTCGTGACATAGCATCAAACGAGGCCAGGGTGGCACGGGGATGAAGTTTAAGCGGGTATAAAAGTCAATAGGTAAGAGCAAGTTTCTTGAGAACCTCTTTTTTAGAATGTTCTCGAAACTTTGTTTTTAGTTTATTACTTTTAGAACCTTATCTTCTTTCTTCTTCCGGAAATGAAAAGTTTTGTTTTTTCTGTTTCCATGGTTTTGCATTTTATTTTAAAGTTATTCATTTTCTACACTGGGACAAAAATCAGTGTTTTTTGTTAGTTTTTTAAATACTCATCAGAATTGTATGGTTGAATTTTGTTTTGAGAATTTTTTTCTTAAGTCTTAGGACTCTTTGTAAGTTCTTGTTATGTTGTGACAGGTCTGTCCTAATAAAGGCTCACAAGTATGCGTAAACTTTCAGGGCAGCTACCTTCATGAATGGAGATCCAATAAATCTATTATTGCAGTAAAAAAAGTAAGCATACTTATCGTAAAAATAGATGTAAAAATTTCAGTATTTTTCATTCTCAATCTCTATTTTGTACAGTCATACAATCCGTTTGGCTGACTATTCGCTTTAAGCATGGTAACTAAATTTATATTTAATTGAGAATTGAGATACCTATACTTTTCGAAAGCCACTTCTGTACTTTCAACTGTGATTAATGAAGTGGTAGGTTGTATTTATAAAAGAAATACGTCTCAGTCTTAGCTTACATACCCATTGGGGAGCATATTTGATCATAACCTTAGTTGTAATTCTCACATCTGACCTTTAAGGTCTAAGATTCTTTAAGCTAGGTACTATTCCAAGTTTTTATATTGAAATTATGGTTCGAACGTATTGCTCCGCCTGCTTTGGGGTACGGCAGCTTTTATGGAACCCCTAACAGAAAATCTTCATAACTGATCGAGAGGGATTTCAGATGTGGTTTTACAAGTGATTATCCTAAAGTAATGGACCTGGATTTAATAAAAATGACTCCGCCAACTGATGCAATCTATTTTGGATGACTCTTTTTGAGGTCCAAAGGAAAGGCAGTGATACAATTTTTCAACGCGATAATTTGAAAGGAACATTTAAATATGGCGATCACCTTAGGTAATTAAATTTCAACATCCCAACGCGAAGGAAAAAACATATCCCACTTTTTATAAGTAATTTCAAACTTTCAGATGCCATAAAATCATATATTTTTTTACTCTTAATTTGCTTTTATCGATTGTCTATTTATTTATACACAGAAGTCGTATCTCCTTAAACCAGAGCAGATACATTTGAAAATATTCCTTTATCTCAATTCTGAAAAGAAGAAAAGTAACCCTGAAAAAATAATTGATAGTTAAAGGGTAAAATTAAAATACTTAAGTAAAAAACAACAATATTAATATTCAGAGATAATTGAATAGCATATCATGGTATTATCTTTCACTACTAAAATATTTGTTGTCAATTTTTCTAATTACTTAGTTACGGCTCACAAACTCGTACGAGCATTGTACAGGAATGTTACGTTGATTTCCAGAATCTCCATGCTTCCATTATTATAAAGGAATATAACAAGCTCTTTGTAAAAATGAATTTAAAAATGTTATGCCAATTTATGCCACTTTAAGTCAACCTATTCAAGTGATTAACGATGTTTTTTCATCTCGTTACATGAAAGAGAAAATAAAAATATCACTCATAGTTGAGAAAGAAAGCGAGATATTTTAAGGGTGGTACCGCGTAGGATGTAAGCGGACAGGAAAAGTCAAACGGGTGGGTCGTGGGAGGGTAGGATGCTGGGAAAAGTGAAACATCAATCGGATTTTACTCTCGTAATTTATTCATGCGCCCAGAGGTCCCATGCGACACGCAGCGGTATTTACCGAGAGATTTACGGCGAAGCAACAACACGGTCGCGCTAACTCCTGACTTCTTCCCACCCCAACCACTCCCGTACCTGCCCGCTATTCAGCTCCCACTCACGGCGAAACGCTGCATTTCAAGCGGCGACTGCCTCTAGCACTTTCGGGAGCAGGCGTCACTGTCGACCTCGGAATTTCTTCCTCACTCTCTCCCAGCCCCCCACGAAGTTCTCTCGTTCAGTGCCAACAGAAGAGTGGCTACTGGCTGCAAATGTAAGAATGCCCGTAGAATGGTGTGCTCAAGTGAGGGTGTAAACTCTCCCAAGGCTAAGTCATAGGCGTGAGAATTCGAAGCATTTAAAGATGGTCTTCGGTTTGGAGCGTGTACACTGAGTGGGTTGAGCGTTTCGATGATGATCGTGGGTTCCCGGGTTCAGATCCAAAGTGAAGCCTTAGGACACCCCAAGATAAAAACCTCCTAGTGCGAGGTAGTAGGGTAAATTATCAGGTCCCCCTCGCGTAAAAAGGTGATATTCACGTACCAGTGGCTTAGTGAGCTCTATCCTCACCTACTTAAACTTTTAATGTGCGATAATGGCAATTTTGCAGCTTAGTTTAGAGGTGAGCCCTTGCCTATCCAATCTGTGAGTGTGCGACATTCACTCACATTTGGCTTACTTTGAAGTGAGCTCTACCCTAACCTATCCAAACCGTTCAAAAATAAACCCTCGCAAATTCTCTCGTTCAGCGCCAAAAAGGGATAGTACTGGCTGCAAATTGAGAAACCTAGGGGTTAGTGTGCGCAAGTGAGGGTTTAAAGGAAATGGCGTGAGAATTCTAAACACAGCGGATTTCATCATCTTCGCTTAAGAGCATGGTAGCTTGGAAAGTTGAGCGCTTGGTTGTAGATCGAATGTTCCCGGGTTCAGATCCTGGGTGAGGCTTTCGGACACCCCCAAACAAAATCTTCTAAGTGGGATCTGGCGGCGGGAGAAGAAACTGGCCCTCTTACCGTAACTATGTGGTATTCGCATGCATGTGGCGTAGTTCGAGGAGATCTCTACCCTCACAAACCAAACCTACCTTCAAGTTGAACAACTTTGTGTATGACCTTTAACTGGAGCATGAAACGGTCGTGATCTTAACTGGAGAGTATTTAAAAGTATTTAAGCAAAGCAAATCAGAATTAATTTTAGTTGAGTTGGTGACCATAAATGGAAGGATATGCCACCATCATCGGTGTTCATACTGTGAACATATTATAAAACCAGTCATTAAGGAGGAAAAGGGGGAAGAAATCCATTTCCTTGGCCTAGTTACTCATTCAGGATCTTTTTTTAGCAGGGCATCTGTAAGCTTCACCCGGGCCTCAAACCCGCGGCAATCTTCACAGTGTCTTAACGCTCTACCCATTAAGGTACCACGCTGGCAGTTCATATGAATGCCAAGGTCAAAAGATGGTATGCATTAGCATTGCTAGTCTTTGCGCTTTGTATTTTGTACTCGTTTATGTATGGTTTCTTTAAAAACTTATTTTAAGCCGGCTTATATGATTGTTTTTACCTATAAAAAAAGCCAATGTCAGCACCACAATCGGTCGGCCATAGGTATTTTATTCCCTTTCACATGGACAAGCACTCTCTTAAGATCTTCCTGAGTGAGTGGGATATGGATATCGAATATTATTCTTCGAGAAATAAAATAGATTAGAATTCCTTATTTATTTTTAAAAGAATAATTTCAATTTATATTTCGGCATTGGAAAGTAAATAGCTATTAATTTTATCACCTCATTAACGGAATATTCTCGTCAGTCACAGAAATCTGGCTAAGTCTCTGATTTTGGGTCGAAAGCAATGATTGCTTGCCGCGATTGTGGCTTCTGCCTCAATTACTCATGCAATGATTCAAACTATAGTTGGTGTTGATAGGTGAGGGTAGAGCACTCCCAAAATCGTGCCACAGCCCTGGGAATTACGCGTTTGATTTATGCGCAGGTTTGATGTTATTTGCTTATTTCCACCGCTTGGAATGCATCTTATCGGGCGTCGTCATCGTGAATTCACCATGGTTCTTTAACATCAAAATACCATGGACCTCTGTAAAAATTCTCCTCACTAACTAAGGAAAATAGATCACTCAATAACCTGCATTGTTTCTGAAAGGTCTGATGTTCGATTTCCGGTATCAGGGAATTTTTCCCCAAAGCCAATTTTATGCATTACACCACCGCTTACCTGGAAAGTTAGAAATGAATCTCATCAAGGCAACACGCATTTAGAGAAGAGTTTAAATTCTTTCTCCAAGGATACCCACGCATCGTGAAATTTTTTTTAAGAAGACCCTTCAGGTATTACATTGCAGTAATTAAAGATAAAAATCAGCTCCTGCCTCTTGGAATTGTCTGGAAATTTTTTTAATAGTTAGAGAATGCCCCAACAAAATTAAGTGACGTAAATCCGATTGACGCCACCTTTCTAGGATTGGATGTAACTCCCTCTTAGGGGTAGGAAATTGTTTTCTCAAAAAAATGCCGAAAATCGAAAGAGAACCAAATGGTAAGCAAAAATGTCGCATCAAGTTTTCTATAAAAAACAGTACATTTTAAGTTATTATCGATTGAAAACATCATATTCATTTACCCCCTCCTCCTATGTTAGCTTTGGTATAAAAAATATGAAATAATGTCTGTTTCATCACCTTGAAAATGACAAAGAAAGTCGACATCATGGTCGGTTGTGGAGTCATGTACTAAAATTTGGAAACTAAAATTTACTGTCTATATTTTATTAAGATTTCCTGCTATATTCCGCCTGTTTTTTTAATGAAAATAGTCATTATAAAGCATTGGTTTATTTTTGAGCCGGTCTTTGAAGGAGAAAACGGCGGGAGGTGAGCAAGGTAAAAGATATCTGCAGCGGAGCGGGAAACACAGAAGTAGGATTTGCCGCCGACACCGTCTTCTGAGCCCTCGCCTCCGTTCCCATCATGCTTCTCGGCCCTCGCTAAAACTCATCTCATCCTCCACCTCCCGTCTCCGGTTCGCCTCTCATGCTCACTCCTGGATCCTTCTCTTTCTCTCCGCTAACTCCTTGCCTTTCGCCCGCACCTTCTTCATCCGATCCACCGCACACTTCTAAGAAGACCTCTCTACCCTAAGTCCAGAGTTGGGAAACCGAACTCCTCTCGCATCCCTCCGAAAGGAGGCAAAATCATGAGAGGAAATGGTCGCTTTGTTCTCTTGCAAGCGTTGCTTTAAATCATTGTACACTTTATTCAATGTTGTTATCGCTGCAAAATATACACCATGATACCCTTATCGAATAACAAATAAATTAGCGTATTTCCCACAAATTTTCTTTAACAGCTCCCAACCCGTGTATCGATAGCTTTTCAATCATTTAAGAAAGGTAAGGCAATCGAAAAAAAATATTGGGCAGTACGATATTCTTGTTCATCATTCGATATGTTGTTCCACGAAAAATCTCTCAGGATAAAGTTAAATTTATGACACCCTTTTTTGCTCAAGGCCTGCGAAATCTGCCAAAATTTGAGATGAGAAGTAGTCACATTGTTTCTCTCAAGCGCTATTTGAGTTACAGCATACTTTCTTCATTGTCGTTGTCATTGCAAAATGTAAAACAGAATACTATTAGGCCCTTAAAGTGCAGATATATTGGCCCCATGTTTAGTCTCTCAAGTAAAAATATTTGTTTATTATATTTTGAGTTCAAATTTTATACGGAGATTATACAAATATTTATCGCTCTTGAGTAATATTTATATTTTTCTGCACTATTTAATGTTCATTATAAGACTCTCCATAGACCTCTCCCGTAAGTCTACAGTGGGAGACCCAGTTCCTCTCGTATCCCTCTTTGGGAGGCGAAATGTTGAGATCAGAAGGAGGAGGTTCCTTTGTTCCCTAGAAAGTGTTGCTTTAAGTCACAGTAAACTTCATTCATTGCTGCTATCACTGCACAATTATGGCTAATGAATGAGAAAACGGGTTTTGGTTTCGATTGAATAAGAGGTGAAACAAAGGTTTGCTACCTGCTGGTATCGTTCGGTGTCCGATGCAATTTTACATGACCTAAGTCACTACATAGTTACATTTTACGCAATGTATGGCGGACCTACTGATGAAGAGAGCTGTTTACATGTTAGGAAGTCTCCCTGAGCTAATGTTGCTCCATTATTAGCCGTTAGAATCATGATCATACTAGGACAATTGCGTATGGATTAATGGATAGCAATTACAGAAAAGTAAGTTCCCGTAAAAAATAGAGAATAGGTCACGAAAGATGTGAAAGGGAAGATGTACTAGCGTATGAAAAGATTAGCTGATAGGATGATTGAGTGGGAGGCTGCGTCAAGCCAAAATTAGGATTCTTAGCCAGTGCTGATCATTATAAGAATTTGCTAGTTTGTATCAAGTGAATGGAGTCGTGTTAGGTTGGTTGAATTATCTGGTCGATACTTAGCGTAATTTAACTCGTTAACCAGCACTTTATTTTGTTTCGTCAGGTTGACCATAAAATATTACATTACTATTTTTGAAGCTTGTAATAAATTTAGTGGAATGTGTATGAGTAACTATCAATGCCATTCTCCCTTTGTGGGTGATTTTCTCGCGTTAAGAATTCTCCTCTAATCCATTGTTCTCAGGATGAAATCTATTGAAAGCCGATGCAGTCGAACGATGTGATCACGTCCAGTATTTCACCCTGAAACCGAATTGACCAACTGAAAATAAGTCTTTTTCTGACATTTATCGAGAGTGCACTCTTTGCACCCTCATTCAATCTAATTCTTTTTTTATTTTCCTGATTTCGCGAAACAATCAACTCACATTTGTTCCGCGTTCATTTGCCAAATCTTCGTATCCCCGCAAGCAAGCTTTGTATCCGGGAGCGGGGGGCAGAGACTTAATTGGTTGACTCGGGGACGTAGGAAAAAAATAATTCAACAGTATATGGAGTCGCTTTCGTCTGAATAATTCGCAGTGCCGAGTGGGACTCGGATTAATTGAAAGTAAATTGAATTTATTGATGGCCGATTGGACGCTGCGGAGGCAAAAAAAAACGGTTCGATGTATTTCTTCGGCCACTTTTGCAAACTCTCTGAGTGTTAGTGGCAGCATTGAAATTAGTTTTCATTGATCGCCTACATTTCTCCGTCGTGAAGACTTATCTACAATCGATTTATTGCTTCCTGAGGGAGATCTTGGGCACGATATTTCCTCGATTTTTTCAATTCAATGCACGTGATGAATTTTGTCCACTACTTTTTACAGTTTTTTTGATTTATTTCAATGGAATCTTTGGTTAAGTTTTAATTTGGAATCCTTCAAGGAATTCAAGGTTGCACCCATAAATGTTTGCAGGAAGTTGAGTTGTTTGAGGGATTACACAAAGATGTATTTCTGCCACAAAATAACTTAAGCCAGTCACGGTTCTTAACAGCGTATCCCGCTAGCTATGGTCTTTTCATGGAAAGACAGGTTTTTCCTTGCAGCTCATTTTCACTACACATTTCAAAAAAGTCTGCGTATTCTTTTTTCTCGTTTGTGATGCACCATGGTCAACAAATAAGAGAAAATTACTTTTCGGGAACTTAAAGAGTACTTAAATAAACTTAAAGTAATAGCTATGCTATTATTTTCTCTTGGAAAATGTGTGTTAGTTTTCATTTTTCTAGCAGGAAATAATAGTATATTGAGATTTCCATATTTCCACTAATGAAGAATGGACATTTTTGGATCTTCTGCATTAGTGAATGTGTTTTCATTAATAACTCGAGACCATAATTAAATGCGATTTCTGCAATGCAGAATTTTAATGCCATCCACCGTAAAATACTTCATTCAATCATTCACTTTTGAGATTTGTGGAGAAATTTGAGGCAATTAATTGTCCTCTCACTTCTTAACATGCTAAAAAATTAGTGATCACCTCCATATTATGCCATTATCTGATATTATATTTTTTGAATAAAATTTCGAACCGTCAAAGTGCGCATAAAATGTGCGTTGCTGGGAACGTTATTATTTTATGAGGGTGGTAAAAATATCACGATGTGTCAAATAACTGGATTATTACTGGCCTTTATTTTGTACTGGGAAAGCAAAATAAATTTTAAATTGAACGATATGAGTGAATGTGGTAATAAGATATGGCCTCTTTGTTTTTGATGAACGTGATGGAACCATGTTTTATGTGAAGGTTCCTTTAATAAGGGACATGATTTTCGATACTTACCTATGTATGTACAATCGTTATTGACTTATCCTTCCGTTCTTCGTCCAAAAAAAATAGGATTCGATTTTATTGGAAGTTTTATATTGGTTTCGAATGTTTTTTTCCGCTTTTTCCGTATTTTCCCATATTTTCATGCATGGCACCGTTTTCCAGAAAAAAACTGTTGAAAAGGCTCGCATTTATGTTCAGAAATCATATTTACTTCGAGGTACTAAACATCAGCTCTCATCGTAATTTTTCAGCAACATATTTTTTAGTACTTTTTACACTATGAAGTGTAGTGGATTTTTTGTCTTCTCCATAGTCATCGAAATTTTGCGGACCTTAAACCGACGTGATTCTTAATGTTTGTTTCTCCTGTGTGACTCTGCATAACTTCTCTGTGGGTGCTGTTTTTACGTTTCGGCCTCTCCACCGCTCCCATTATATATCCAATTCTTTACCGTGATATCTACCGTTGTGTATAGCTTCATTCACTCCCCTTCCCTATCTAGCCTGTTTTCTCTTATCTCCGGTTCTCTCGCCTACTTTCACCAGCGGACACACAGCATTTCATTCCTCGCTATCTTTATTATTTGCCAGCTACTGTTTACTCCTATCTCCAGTCTCCTTTACATTATTTTTGCTCCCGTGAAGGGGAAAAACAAGCAAATATTTCGAAAAAGGTTATTTATTTATTGAAGAGAATAAATATGAGGCTATATTCATATGCATATTTATTCATTTCTTATGTATGTATTCTATTCGTCGATTCATCGCCTCGAATATCTTGACTAGTAGACGAAGGTTCAAAAAAAGGACAAATAAGCATTATTATTTTAAACTCTATTGCAATATTTGTGGTTTGTTTCAAACCTGTAGCCTGAACGGCGGTGAAAATTACTTTGATTTCCTTGAGAAAAAATTCCCCCGAAACGGGAATCGAAACAGGGGCATTTGGCTTAACAGGCCACTGCGCTATCCATGTTTTTAAACTACTGTGGAACCAAAATACTATGAAACTTTACCGAGGTTCAATGGAGCCAAATGCTATGCCCTTGCAGTCCTTGAAGAATGGTAACGCTAAGGAATATGGAGTTCAAGGAAGCCACTATCGAAAGGTGATCCCCATACTAGTGCTTAGTGCCGCGCTTGGCGGTAAATCTGGTTTTTCAAGCCACTACGTAGACCACTATGGTATACAGCCTTTACATTGCCCATGGAAATTTTAAGCGGCAACGTTAAGCGGTGGTATGGTATTCACCATTCCGCACTGGCTTGTTTGAAGAACATATTTAAGGACCAAACACCTAGCATCGTTAAACCTTGGTAAAATTTCCATGGAAATAGAAGAAACTGGAAACGTAGGTGTCTGCGCAGTGGCCCAGAAAGCAAAAGTTTAGTCGATCGATGCCCGGTCCTTGATTATATCATCTCCATCAACATTGACAAGAAATAAATAATTTTTTGAGGAGCTTATTCCTTTTAATATCAATCTGCATCTGAATGCTTGAATATGCTGCCTCAAATATCACTGCTAGTTACCTAGAAACTTTGTGATTGGATCCTATATGAGCTCTACCCTAAGTCTTACAAATCAATTTTAGACTCAGTTTAAAATAGTAGGCCTATTCCGGGTAGAGCAAGTGTGAAAGCATGATGAGAATAATCAGAGAATGCCGCTACAACCCTCCATCGTTCTGACACACTTAGTTCCAGAGTTGACTGAGAGATCAAATGTTAGAAAGAATGTGTGTCAAAATTTCTTTTTTATATTTTTAACTAGGGTTATTTTCGGGTGTTACTTTAACGGTTATGAGCATTAATATCTGCGAATTATTTAATATATCTCCTTAAATTCTAATTTCATATAGATATAGCTTTAGAATACATGCTATGACTTTAACTTGATAAACGATATCAATGAAATTTGCCTGACGCACTATCCCATCCAGTCGTTCCAATACACGCCCTATATGTTATCAATGGCTTTGGAGCATCCTTCATATCTCCCAGCTCTGCGAGTTGGGAAGAGAGAGGACCATCTGTTTGGCCGTTTATCTTTTGTTTTTATTTTCAAGCGCACAAGCTTAGAGATTCATCAGTTTGAGAGTCCAGAAGGAAGCAGGGCAATCGATCACACCTGCCAATGCACTCGTTGGTGACGGACCCATGGCCATGGTCGGCCCGGGTAACGTGAGCCCGCAGGCTTTTGTAACGAAAACCTTCATCTCGGCTGGTCTTTTTTGGCGACGGACTACTCGCTAATAACTAGTACTGTTGAGTGAGATACTTAACACTTTACAAAAAATAAGATAAATTTAAATAGTTTCATTTATCCCATAATGGAAGAATTTGACCAAATTACAAATGAAGCAGTTTGATTTTCTAATGCTATCAATTTGAAAATTTCAGGGTATTCAGGGTATACATTCAACAGTTTACACGTTCAATATTTTTATTGTCATCTTTTCATTCTGAACTCAAACTTTTTTATTTGAAATACTAGCGGATTTTGACAACGTCCTTCTTTTAAAAACTAAAATTTTCAAAATTATAGTTTATAATGTAAGTTTTCCATCCATCTGAATACAAGCCATCGTCTTGAAATTTTTCGAGCACATGATTTAGACCTTTTTCAGCATTTTCCTGTATATCAAACATAAATAGTATAGCTGAGAGAATAATATAAAGATAAATAATTGCATAATCAAATTGAATTACAGGCTAACGTGGAGCTAGTTACAGGAAATTAATGTTCGCTTGAATTTTCAATTTGATGGTATCAATTGTAAGAGAGTTATTCGTCTCGATAAAAGACAAATTTGGTGTGAGGTATGCATCTTCCCTTATCCCTTTCAAAGGGTGTCGTGAGTTATAGTCGCGCGAACGGTGGGCCGTTTCTCGTTGTAGAAAATTTTTTATTATTCCCGAAAAAAAAACTTTTGATTTCTATGGAATCTTGTATTATTTCGGCGTGTTTTTCATGGAAATCGAGAAAATAAAACTCTAAACCATAGGACCCGAAATAAAAATGTCTTCAGTTCGTGGTGACGTATTTTTTAATATGTAGGCATCGGGATAAGTGGCTGGAATTAAAGAGGATTTGGGGACTGAATCGAAATGAGTGAGGCATTTGTTTTAATTTCGATCCTCGATGAATGCTTTGCAATCAATAAACGTGCCAAACGAACCGTTATTATTTAGTACATTCGCTGTTATATGATCTCGTGAGTGACTTCCTCAGTAAATAGAGCTAATAAAAATTAATATCGGGGAAATATACATTTTACTTATAATTAGCCTTTCAAACGTGGTTGAATATTTTTATCATGTTTTTGAAGCGCTTAAATGTGTTATTAAATCCGTGGATTCGATAATTTGCATAGGCATGAAAATATATTTTATTGAAAATTTAAAAACGTTAGCTTACTTCAGCAGAGTCTAAGGCAACCTAAATGGTTAAAAATAAAAAATCCACATGGCAGCATATAATAGCGATTTCAGAGCTGTTGATTTAAAAGAGAGGAATTGAAATCAGAAAAATATACTTTTCTTCTATCCAGGCAGCTATTTTAGCAATTCCTTAATTACGTATAGATATATAATACTAGATAATTACATATAGATAGGCACATGATTACAACTCGCCGATGTTTTCGGAATTTTGGGTGCTAATGGCGTCGCCAGATTTCAATAGCCCTTTAACTGCATTCATAGCGTTATACGATGTGTTTAATTTATATATTCATAATTATTTATTTGATGGATACGGCTCAGTAGTATAAAAAGATCTATGCGATACAAAGTGCCAAAATGATGAACTATTCTTGTTATTGATTGAAATCTCATCAAGTATGCGATCATACCTGCTGACTTTGAGCAAAATTTTGGTGTGTTGTAGTTAATACGATTACCATATGGAGGATCGATGATGTGGGATGAGGGATTAGAGGGAAAGTTTCGGACTACTTAGCCGAACCTCTCCGCTTCGCGAGTTTTCGTTTTCAGGAGAAATATTTCGGAATTCGAGCTCTTATCAATTCACCGTCGTATCTCACTGGAGTATTCTCGTTAACGCTTCCTCTCACAGTGTGATAAAATAGTATTTACCGAGATCCATGCTGCTTTCATATCAATCCTTCCTGAATGGCTAATAAGCTACTATTTGATTACCGCTCGTTAGTCACTAAAATTCCACCAGGGTGCCTATGTCATTGCAGGAAGTCAATAGCCCTTCAAGTGCATGAACAGCAATTTTCTACTTGCACTTTTATGTGCAATGAATTTCCTTTGGTAGCTGTAATTGTTTTCGCATAATGAAAATCAATATGACACCTGATGATAAACATGGTGAATGGAAATATATCCGTTTTTATGATCCAACCCAATATATTGACAAAATTGAGAATATTGATCAAAATATTGCAGACTTGCTGCGAATGGAATTAATTTTAACACATATTGAGAAAACGTTAATTTAATGATACATTTGTTTTTAGAATGAACTGATTTTGTCGATTACTCCCGCGTTTCGAGTTTACTATTCCAGAAGAAATGGTTCGGAATCCGTATTCTTAAGTGTTCACCGTCGTTTATCACGTGGACATAATTGTGAATGATATCTATTGTAATTTTTTTGTGAAAGCATATTTGATGATGACTTAACAGCTATAAGACCGATCTCTCCAATTAAAATACAAATATTAGATAATAACTTGAACTATGTCTTAACCTAATTCCACGTACGAGTGAATGGTATTGAATGGAGTTCCTAGTCCTTCGACTGCATCTATGGCATCATTCTGTTTACGTTTTAATTAAAATAGTTTAGTTTAATAGAACAATTAGCATGCGTAGAATAAAAAAATCAGTGCGATGAAGAGTACCCGGATGATAAACTTTTATATACATCAATCGAAATTTAATCCGATTCATGATCATACCCGCGAACTTTTGACCAAAATATCGAGGTGTTAAGGTTAATGCGATTAGCATATTGTGAAACGCTTAAATAGGATGGGGGATTTTAGGGAAAGCACTAACTTTGTCGCACCTTCCCGCTTTGCGAGTTTACGTTTCCAGCAGAAATAGTTCCCTTTAACTATTCAGTATCCCAACTTTCCCGTGTTCCCCTCATAGTCATGCATCGCCGGCTTCAGTCGAGAAAGGGAGATAGGTGGAGACCCTAGGGCGTTGAGAGCTGTGAGATAGCGATTGATGGGGTCGGTATCCTCGCGATAGGCGATGGAGTTGGCGTTTGAGGACTTTATATTCAAGCGGCTGGAACGTCGCGCATCTCACTGCTTCGGAGTTCCTCTCGTGTGTCGGGGCAGAAACCCAATCAGTGTATTCCAAGCCGCGGGCCAAGTGTGGAGCGGCAAAGCTTTGCTGCCAGACTTATACCTACCGAGGCTTCACAAGAAAGGCGTCTGATCTGGCACATAGTCAAGCGCATGACGGTGCTTGTGAAGCTAATATCTTTAGGTGTACCCATTTTTTTCTTAGGATGCCTTACTACCTCGGCGGAAACAGAAACTAACTAATTAGCAAATTTGGCGGAAAGTAATAGCTGAGAATGGTGTTGCATTTTTGTAAAAAAAACACTCTTTACAGCGCTGGATTCATGTAGATTAGCGTAAAAAATACAATTTGATAATGCAGATACTATGTTTTGTCCATAAAGCCATGCAAAATCATTAAAAAATCTCAAAATATCCAATGATATTTAAATTCTATATCTTTTCAATCGTAATTAATTCATTAAATGCAGATTACATTGCACGATAAAGCACACATATATGCAATTTATGCTTGATATCTTCGTTTGAGGGATCGAAAGAAATACAGTTTGTTTCATTGGGGGGACAAAATATTTTAAATGAATATTTTATTTGATATTATTAGCAAAGCCTTAGATGTAAAATGTCTCCGGCTGACTTCAAAAATACATTGTCACCTTAGAAAGTACTGAAAAATCGAAGGGTGTTATGGCCAAGGACAAGATGTAAACGAGAAGTGGTCCTGATTGATGATTTTTGCCAAGTTAGTTCGATCATTAAATCGTCTTCTTAAGCTTTCTTTCTTTATTCATGAAAGACCTGGATACCTCATCAAATTTTCATAAATTTGACGATACATAATCAATTTCAAAAGCATTTTG
The DNA here is from genome assembly GCF_921293095.1 of Ischnura elegans. Classification (NCBI taxonomy): domain Eukaryota; kingdom Metazoa; phylum Arthropoda; class Insecta; order Odonata; family Coenagrionidae; genus Ischnura; species Ischnura elegans. Next base: position 61,723,112 of record NC_060255.1, on the reverse strand, counting down.
ATACTATCAAAAAGTCGAGTTGTAAATGTCAGGGGCTTATACGTATGTGGCTTGGTAGCGGAGGAAGCAAATTTTTCTACAACATTTATCTGGAGCGGTTATATTTTATCTTTATTGTAACGCATAACCTTGAGTTAATATCATGAAATTTAGAGCGAATATAAGGTATAACTTTTTACGTAGGCTCGTGTCTTATATATATGAAATAAATTGTATCTTATAGAGAGATAGATAATATTTTAAATTTGATGTTACGCAAATGCCAACTTGAATCTAATTGGCATGCCTATCCTGAAAATTAAAACGTGCTATCAATAGTTTTTTTATAGAGTAATAGAACAAGAATAATAGAGAAATAATAATGCCGGTGGAAAATGATGCCTTCTCTTCAGTGTTTTTTTACCGTAGTTAAATATTATTGCGTTCACTTGATTACGACACTGCCTTGAAATTTTTTATCGTAATCTGAAAACTTTTAGAATTATATTTTTGACACTTGATTTGCCACGCTTTCAAATTGCCTCAAACCTACTGACCTGAAGTATGTGAATATTTTTATTGTTTTCGATTATCGATTGCGCACGGAGCGTCAAAAAGGTAATACGAGAGCTTTTGTGTCCTATCGAAGTATAACATGGAACAATCGGATTAAGATTACCATCTATTTGAAAATACGGTCAGTTTAACCTCGTATCCATCCCCCTTTAAGGCGAATCATGGATAAGTGGGCCGTGTTCTAGAACTCACAATGACGGTATTATTATGTGAACTCGTGATAGGAGCGGTTTTTTTCTCGTTTAATCTTATCGTGGGAAACCGACGGAGAAATTGGTTGATAGACTCGAATCGCGTGACATTCAATCTTCGTCATTGTTGCGTGCTTTATAAGCTAGTGTGACGGTGTTCACTTGGTCGTTTGGATTCTTTATCCGAAGGAAATTAAATCGATTTTCCACTTCGTGATTGAAATAACCATCTCGAAATGTATGTAAGCCCTTCGTTTAACGTGGGTAACCATTCTGTTAACTTTGGTGATTGGAAATTTTGGGCGTATTTGCGAAATAATTGGCGTGGATAGACTCTTATGAGGTATATTTCCGCTTTTTACCCATTTGATGTACCTGTTGAGTTTTCCCTCGCAAATCAACAAGAATTATTACAAAAAAATCAGCTTTTTAATCAAATCTTTGCAATCAAATTTTTAATCTGGAAGTCTCCGATACCAGGGATGTAGGAGCAGATAAGGGGCGTTATACTAACCCAAAGTCCAAATGAAAAATAATTGTAAAAGATGTTTTTAGTCATCCGTCCACTTATATGTTCGATTGCAGATATTTCTAGGATATGCATGTGTAATTCGTTTTGTGTAAGTTTAGATTTTCCCGACTCTCGTTAGGGAACGTACGAGGGCGTAAGACAATGAGAGGACCTATCGGCTGACATTGAATTCGGCCTGCCAGCGACCAGCTCGCCGTTAGGGGAGTGTCCCGCGGCTGTAGCTAGCGGAAAAATTAATGTTCCGGAAAAGTAAAAGTAAAATTCCTGTAAAACTGTCGAGGGGAAGTAAAAATGAAGAGAATTTTTTTCCATTAGTAGTGTAAAATTGTGCGTTACCTCGGAAAGTGCTATTCCAAAAATATTATTTCCTCCAATTGGGAAAATTGAATCGTATTGCATTTATGCTCTTTGAGCGACCCCTAATTGTTAAAAAATCAGGCATAAATTATTAGGATATCCATCCTGCACCCATAGAATATTTTTAGAGGTAGAATCAAAAATCAGGAAATATATATAAATAAATTAAGGAACATCCTAATCTCTCCTCAGCAGCTAATGCGAGGGTAGAATACGGAGTACATGAAATCCACTTGAAAGCAATTGATTTGATTTGTACGTCCTCCGGCCATTAATATGGCCGTCAGCTCATTAATTCATCCGGAAATTTGTCAATTGGAGAAGTGAACGGACATATTTCATAGGGAACTACGTCACGCGCAACACATGCTGGGCATTAATTATCGTCATCGGAGTGGTGAAAGTATTTCTGTGACGGCAGACGAGTGACATGTGTCAAATAATATTTTCTTCCATTCTTTTGATTGACATTTTTACAATTTATGCAGTTGGAATGGTTTTTCATGAGGCCTCGATTAAAAATATTTTGGATAAAAAGCCACAAAACGATGATATGGCCATTTGGTACGGGCATCATACTGTAACCGTGACTGCAGAAGCACCTCGTTAATCCATCTCGAAATGTATATAAGCCCTTCGTTTAACGTGGGTAACCATTTTGGTATCTTTGGTGATTGGAAAAATTGGGCGTATTTACGAAATAATTGGCGTGGATGGACTCTAATGAGGTATATTTCCATTCTGATTTCTACTCTTTAACCATTCACTATTTACTTAGTGAATGATTAAAGAGTAGTAAACAGAGCGTTTTAAGTAAAAAATTGAAGCACCAGTTGTGATAAATAAAATTTACTTAGTTTTATTTGAATATGTAGGTACTGATGAATCATGGAGTGTATGTCATCTTGTTAATTGTTAAATAGCCCGATTTGAAGGCCGATATGTGCTGTCTTTGGTGCTCATGATAAATAAATTAATTTGTGGGCTATTCATCAGGAAAGTCGAATACCGGAACACCTTAGGAGACTTGCGATTCCTCTACTTTTAGCTACCTTATTTTACTTGTTTCTCTCTACATTGAAGCATTTTAACTCGCATTTAAAAATTTCGTAGCCTGTTTTCGGCTTTTTTACATAAGCGTAGAGAAAATGTAGATATTTCTTATAAAAGGAGCATTTTAAAACTTTTCTGGCACTAGATATGCGAATAACACTGACTTGATATGTAAATATCAATTCTGGCTTATTCTAAAGTGGACAGCAGATATTTTCTTGCGCGTGGATAACCAAGTAAAGGCTTGGAGCAGAACTTGCTCGAAATTACTATAACACTCTCCACAAACCTTACGATACCACACTAAGCTTTCATGTACTCTAAACGCATGATAAACAATATTTTCTACCGAATGACCCTACCTGTTCACTATGAACCGATATTTTGAACTGTTCTTTTTACTGAACAGGATCAAAGTGAACGGTTCATAAACATAAACAGTTTAACCCACCTCTACTGATGATGCTACTAATTTATAATATTTGGAAATTTTTATTGCAAGGAATGCGTTGGTTACAATCATTACTTATAATTCGCATATTTTCAAAAATTGCATTAAGCCATTCCAATCCTTGCTATTACGGCATGTCTTAACTATTAGCTATCTATCTAGATATAATGGCTGCCTGAATACCTTCTCTCCCGAGTGGTTATATACTCACAACAAAGGAGAGCTAATATCACCTATTTGGTATACTCACAATTCACAGAGCTGGTATGCACACTATTCTATATAGCTTCTCCACCTGTATACTCATTAGCCCAGTCAATTTGGGCTAATGTAGGTTATCGTTAGGCAGTGAGCGTTCACGCTGTGGATCGAAGCCGTTTTATAATTGCTTCCTGCGTAGACTCGTAAGTTGAAAGGTAACTTTCATTCTATACGGCTATAATGTCTTTAAATATTTAACGCTTACCGTGACTTGTTAAGCAAAATTCCCCCTTGAATTCAAAAAATTACGTAAAGTGCGATAAAAATTACTGCGCAGCAAATATTGGAACATAGCTAACAAATTGAACAAATATTGAAATATAGCTAGTGAAATGTAGCAGCAAATATTTTGCAAATAATGGATTCGTATTAATTTTTATGGGAATTTGAGTCAGTTTCCAAGAACTATTTGGCAAAAGTTTTCTTCATACTATTATTTTGACAATACTTCATCTTCTAATTGATATCGGGGGGAATATGTTTTCACATTTGACGTGCGTCAGTACTTCCAGTGAGGATGTAGGATATTTTAGTGTTTAATACTTCTCTTATAAAAAATTATTAAATCGTAAAGGAGCGACTCTTAACGCAGGCATATATGAGGTCAATCAAAGTTCTAGAGGATCTTATAATCTGACTTCAGACAACACTAATGCAATCAAACATTCGTGGCCTGAAACTTGATCCACTCAAAAAAATATTTTTGATGTTAGCTATACATATCTCTGAATGAGGGTTACTGTAGTTACATAAGGATAATTTATTATTTCAACAGCCCCTCAATTAGAATCCACGCTTGGATTAAGAATATTTTCTAGACAATAACTAAGAAGTTTGAATACTCATAAACAAGGTGAGTGCCTCTCGATTCAAGACAACATTTTCTCAGTGATAATAAAAGGTTAACGCGTAGTTTGTGGTAAATATTGAGAGTTTTATACATTCTGTCCTAATACTTCTTAGTTGAAGAATATTTTCTTGGCTGTATTTCAAAAATACTAAAAACAGTTTGTGAATTTTGTTGATAACTCATGAGAAAATTCGTGAAGCATTATGGAATATATCATATATACCGACGATGTGGTAATAAAGAAGAGTTTGTTGGGCTAAAATTTGACTGAGGTTCTGTTTCCAGGCTCTAAGCTGTAACTGGTATGGTTATTCGGTGCACATTCATTTTTAATTTTCGAAAAAAAGATCGAGAGTGGTGACCTTATTTCCATAATGTTTGTTTTTTATTTTCTGCTTTCCATTTTACGTCAACATTCATCGGTTACAATCCAAATATTTGAAAAGGCCCCGGCGTGACTCCGGATTTTAAAATTTAATCATTATTATTATTCATTCGTGAGACGTACATTTCTGTGCTTATCTTGTTGATTTCATTGTTCTCTTTCAGGAAGTTGCAGCATGCTTTAATTAACCCTGATATAAATAAACTTTCCCATGCGTTTCCGGCGTGATGGCTGATTGTCTGACCCATTGGTTTGAGGGAAAGAAGATGTAAACATGGATTAACTCTATTTATACAAAATTTATCTAATCAAATAATCCTCTTTAACCAAAAAATGCCGTTACCTCCATACCTTTTCTGCAGATGACGTAATTTCAAAATGACACAAACATGAATGTAATGAAAGCCTACATCATAAAATAAATATAAAATTTTGCTTGAGAAGTATTGTCCATTAAATTGTGTGACTAATATATTTTGAGTTCTTTCAACGAGTCAAATGATTTATAAAAAAGAAATGTAGAAATATCCTGAGGTTTTTGTTTCATGCGATAAGAAGCGTTTCACATGTTTTTCGGTTTGGCAGTTATCGATTTTTTTTCATCTGTTTCCATATAAATGAACTTCATTTTGAGGCCTTAGTGAATGCGTCGGTCCAGAGGGTACAGAATTTGGCCGTTTTCCCAAAGATTCTGAGTACTTATCCCTTTATAAAACTTTGTCAAACCTTCGAAGTATAAAGTAGGCCAGTGATAGGAATTGTTTACTGCCCCAATTATGCAAGTACTTTGGAGTCTCAAGTATAACGCTCACGCTGTATAAGATTTTGCAAAATTTTCGAATTTATTTTATGCGTTTTAAGTATACCTAAAGAGAATAGGTGTAGATTGGAGGGATAGACACTGATTCGTAATCTGTATGTGGCCCAGAATGCGCAAGTGAGGGTAGTGGACGGAGAATCTGGGTGGGCAAACATTGACCGAGGTGTGAGGCATGCGGTTGATCTATCGCTGCTGCTTTTTAACGTATACGCTGAGAAGATGGTAAGAGAAGCGTGGGACGAGTTGAGAGCTGAAGTTAAAGTGGGAGGAATGATGTTTAAATCAGTAAGGTTCGCGGATAATCAGGCGCTGATTAGTCAGTCAGCGAGGGGACTGCAGGCTCTAGTGGATGCGTTATACGAGCGGTGCGAGGAGTATGGGATGAGGATTAATCACAGAAAGGCTAAAGGAATGCGGTTTTGCAAAGTATCGCGAGCGAGGAATGTGAAACTCGAGATTAAAGTAGGTGGGGAAAAACTTGAGCAGGTACACCAATTTAAATAATTGGGCAGCACATTAGAGGAAAACGGGCACAGTAGCAAGGACATCAGGAAGAGAATTGCACTAGCTAAGGAGTCGCTCATTAACAGGAAGGAACTTCTGAAAGGATCGTTATGTAAGAGTTTAAAGAAAAGGTTAGTGAAGAGTCTGATATGGAGTGCAGCGCTTTACGGTGCAGAAACGTGGACACTTACGAAGGAGGGCGAGAAAAGACAGGAGGCATTTGAGATGCGGGCGTGGGGAAGGATGGAGAGGGTGAAATGGACGGAGAGGAAAAGGAATGACGAAGTGCTGGACATGGTGGGTGAGGAGAGGCAGCTTTTAAATGAGATACGGAGGAGACAGAAGTTATGGATGGAGTGCATAGCGGGGAGGGGATGTTGAAAATGGTGTTAGAGGGTAGAATGTTGGGGAAACGAGGGAGGGGAAGGAAAAGAATAGGATTTTTAGATAGGTTAAAAGGGAGTAGGCCTTACAGTAAATTAAAGAAGGCAGTGCTGGAAAGAATGGGAGGCTCGCAGATAACTTCTTGAATATTCCATGGAAACCTACCTAAATCGGTAGAATACTATAATAATAATAAGTAGGCCAGGGTCCATATTGTGTGTTTAGCACCAAATCCGTTCCCAAGATTCGATCACTAGAACCATTTGCTCGTGCCATGATACTTTGACCTTTTTGAACGTATACTTTATACTTAGAACGTATACTTTGACCTCCATACTACAGGAACGACTGTCCTTTCAATCACTTCCAATTCTCAATATACTAGATGTGCCCACAGATGTCCCGACGAGGTAAACCCCTCTCTAGGAGAGGCGTGGGCATAGGGTGAAATCGGGAAATATGAGGATGAATTCAAAGTGGGGTCTGTTTAGCATTGTCATACTGCAACGCATGTGATGAAATTTATCTAATACATGAGGTATTTCGTTTAAAAATTCTTGGTTGCATAATAACATGACAAGGACAACATTTTGGGAGACGGACATTGTAGCACCTATTTTTGAGTCGTTTTGAGTTGGATGTTGGTGTGACGATTGATGGGAGGAGGACAATGAAGCGGGAAATAATGAGCAGCAGAGGTGGAGTGGGGCAAATGTTGTTGACGGCACGGAAGGGAAAGTAAGAGCAGTTGGATGATGAAAGTTGTGGCGTGCAGATGTGTTTTTGCTCCCGAGTTTGTTTATACAGTGCAATAACAATATTTGTGAACCATTGACGAGGAAATAAAAAAAACGTTACAACATCTTGAAATAGTTTATGAGCTAGCTGCAATCGGATAACAACGAACTTTGCGTTAATATTTTCGGCCAACGAGCTTAATAAAAAACGTTAAGAATTCAAACATCACATCAGTGAAATGACAATATTGATTTAAAATTTCAATAGCACAGGGAATATGAAATTCAGCTAGTCAAGATTCTCCTTAAGTAGTGCGTGTAGTGTAAAATAATGCAATTTAATTGCGCTTTGAGCAATAATTTCTAAAGATGAGGGTAAAAGCCAAAGTTTGGCCTGTATGTAGAGCATGAACGCGAGTGTTAGTACCCTACTCCGTAGACCTAAAGGAGAAACTCGGGTCGGATATTTACCATCTTAGTGCCGCCTACTAGTAGTGACACTGCAGATAAATGCAAGAGGTATAGAAATAAAATTCAATTTTTTCGAGAAAACATTTTTTAGGTACGTCAACACGCCGGTTTTTCAATTTTACTCCTATTATATTAATTTTCCTGAATAATTTAGCCCAAATTATATTCAAGATTTAAGCAGCTGCATAATTAATAATTTGAAAAATTAACTATCTCAAAGCCAATATTAGGCCTCGTGGCACTTTCCGGTCGAGTAGCAAAGTCCGATATATCGGCCAATGAGACCATGAGGGTTATATTGCAACGCGTGGAATATACGTGTTTTTATTTCATTCTGTCTTCCTAGCTGAAAATTGTTTTATATTTGTTATTTTCCTTGTCATATTCATTCACTGTGATGATGAAATACATTATTTAGGTTTTTTTATTACTTGATACGAACTTCCATTTAAACATTTTCTCTCCGTCTCGTGGTTCCGTCCTAAATACCATTTGGCGGCGGAGTTTTTCCGAGGCTACCCGATCCCCGTTTGTGCCTTTGAAGCCTCACGGCTGCGTTAAGCATATTTTACATAGAATTTAGCATAAGTTAAATAGGAAGTTCACACCAATAAATTGGCCTCTCTAAAGCACATACTTTTTCATAGTGAAAGAAGGGCAATTGCAGGCTCCACGATTATGTATTGATGATACGGCTTTCGATACATGGTAGCATATTCAGGCACTTAATATAGCATTTCCATGTATAAGTAGTAAAATTCGGAAGGGGTGTTACAATAGAATGAAAGGGGAGAGGGGCAGTCAAGGAGGTTAATCCCTTTCACTCCTTTATGACACCCCATCAAAACATTACTATATAATTAAAAATGATTGCCACAATATGTGCCTTATTATGATTTCTAGAATCGTAACCGGCTGCATTGATAAATAGTTGTGGAACCCGCTATTGCCTTTCTGCCAGGTCATGAAGAAATTCCACCGTGACACTATTGAATTTACAGTGAAAGAAAATATTTACGAATACACCTTAAATCCCTTTGTGTAAAGTACTTCATGTACATCTCTCCGTCTGTCAGATAGGACGTTATGATTTGGTCCTCTTGTCTCCTTTCGTTAAGAGAATGTTACTACCAACGCCGGGTTTCTCTCCACTCTTCCTTTCATACCCTTTCTTGATGTCACAGATGACCTCAGCTCTCTGCCGTTCTCTCTAAATACTATTACATTCCGTACTCATACTTCATAGAGCTACAAGGACACGTGCCGCGTCATTGGCTGTATCTCTGCCGCAGGGCCCATCTGTCATTCAAAATCCCCTGGCCCACAATGGCTTCCCCCTATCGCCTTGTTGTACTGGACCATAAAAAGTCTAATCCCTCTTCCGTGCCGCAAACTTTCCTGTGCCCGATCCGTCTTTGTCCCGTAACCCCCCTTTAGAACAATTCTCCCGTTTCCATAGCGAACCAGTCATCTCTTTCCGTGGCTTATAACACCCCCTTCAAAAATCTCTCTCCCCAACCACCCCCGTAAAGTAATTAATGGGTATGTATTCACTGCAATGAGTTTCGTCTATAAATCATTTCCTTTGTTTCCTGATGGGCCCTGGTGAATGCTTTTTTTTGCATTTCAAGAGAGAACGGGTGATTTCGGTAAGCGTGAGAGGGCAAAAAAACAGGCTTTGGATGAAAAAATTGATCAATCCTAGCCCTTTTTATCATCACAATCCTTCTCCAAAAAAAAAAACACTCTAATTTCCTTAACTTGTTTATGGCGATCACCATGCGGGAACCGCTCATCCATTTCGAAGTTGAAGGCGGTATCAATTTATGTCCCATACCAGCGTAGTGTGCATATTCATATGCATATATGTGTCCGAACATAAATTGGCTGCAGAGATAGGGGCATGGGGAGCTTTTATTATTATTGGATGTCCTTGATCGAATGTTTGGTTATAACGAACGAGTTTCCCGCTGATTTACGACCGAAGACTAATACAGCTGGCCCTTCTCTACTTCGCAATAATTATGGAACAGAAGAAAAGGCCTCGTACACTGTCAAAGCCTCTGTGGTTGTCCTCGGTAAATGCGTTATTCCTAATCAGTATAAATCTTAAATGAGGCAAGGCATCGGGAAATTGCGGGAAAACCCTATTCCACTGGTCATCAAGTTGATACGGTGCTTGTAATCGTTTCAAAAATCGAATATTCTCATGCAAAATATAGTGTTTTCTTTGTTAAAAATATTATGAAATAAAAGGGAAGTTGCCATTCTTTTGGAGTTAATCGATACCCGAAGTCTGCAATCTTGAACTGGAGTTCCAATAAATAATCCTTCTCATCCTGCAATTTACTCGATCATAACTTGCAAACTTTGGCCTCGATCAGCTCCGTCCTATGATTATGGGTATATTATCTTGTTGAATTTACTTTCATGATTGAAAAAATTAGTTTAGGCGCAAAATTTTTTTGTGTAAGTATATTAAGATGTGAAGTAGCATATATACTCTTTTTTTGCAGTTTAATGAGCCCCTGACTATGTCAGAAAACTATTCACATCCGTTTCATCGATCATTACACATTCACATGAATGTTTAAAAGCAGGAGTTTTGTTTATGGTAGTCTATTTCGAATGAATTTTGTTATCCCATGGAATTTTCTTTAGTGCCAGCGATTGAAATGGGGAATCGTTACATAGAACTAAACCTCTCATCACTAGCAATTTGCCTTTGCGTTCGTATATGGTTCGTCTTTTGATTTTACCTTAAATATTTATGAGAAATAATTTCTATCTCCATCACCCCTAGAAAGGTTATTTTGTTAGATATTTGAATTTCGTGTTGTTTGATCGTTTTGCTAAATATGCATATTATTAAATTTAACATCCAAATGGCGGAATTTTTCATAATCTCATATTTAAAATTGTAAGTTATTATTCATTTGCAATGACTGCTTTTACTTATTTAGGAGCGGATAACTTGATTTCATAAAATAAAGCTCTTCTACAAATTTTGATCTACTCGGTGTGGAGTTTTTAAATGTTTTATGAATTTCAGAAATTGGCGTTTTCACCTCTCACGTGTTTGGCTTAGTGAATTCCATTTAATATTTGATCATGATTTTAATTCCAGCCATAATTTATGCAGAGAAAGGAAGGCTTATTCATTTATTATGCATGTAACTTTCATCAGCGCTTCGAAAATATCACATTATCCCATTAAAATAGAAATAGTGGAATCATAGATAGGTTGAATAGCAAATTAGCAAAGTGCTTTTTTTAATCTTATGAAAATATATGTCGAATTTTCATGCCAGAGTTCTGTCTGTTTACATTTTATACATGAAATGGTCATTATTATCCCTTGATGTCTTACGCAGGGGTGAAGAACGAAGGCTCGAGGATTAATTTAAGTCTTATTGTTCTAGTTTTTAAACTGGGCATCTTTAAATGAATATCAGTGATATTTACAATTGTTGCTTTGGTTGCTTGCGACCCATAAATGAATTTGGTTTCTTGTTGATGGTTTTTAATTAGCTTTTAACAATTTGAGTGCCGGCTGCTTAATTGAAAGCCCTACTGAAAAATCCAGCCATTTTGACTATATCCGTACATTTTTTAAATCATTAGCATCATAAATATATTTATATCGATGTGCACTTCAATAAAAATTGACTTTGCTCTTCTTTATGAATGAGTTTAATAACATTTATTGCTAATTTTTAAATTTATAATTCAACAATGAAAACCTACAGTTTTTTTTAATAAAAAAGTTGCAACATATGATGTATCGCCATAACATGCATAATAATTTTTTTAGTACGCTCAATTTGAACTATTTAAAGCTTTGAAATCACAAAAAAGCATTGTTCTAAGCAAAGCATTACAAATCCTGGATGACAAAAAAGAGTCAATGCACCCTCAACGAACGGTCTATTGGCCCAAAGAATTTTCACACTAAGTGGCCTAAGATGAGGATGCCGGTATCTACAGAGGACTTTTCTTCCTCAAGACATAAAGTGAACTCTTTTTCCATCGAGCAGTTGATTTTTGAAAGAACAGAACCCCTAAGCAGTAAACTGGAAAAGTACCACGGGCGAAATATTACGGCTTCACATATACAAAGCCAATTAAATGGAAAGACGTAATATTACGTCAATGGCAGTCCTCAGAAGGATTAGCAGGACGTAATATTACGTCAATGGCACGCAAAGTTGTTATTGACTCTGTCTCTTGTTTTTGACTGTGTCTATAATCTTGGACTACAAAAACTTACTAATTCAAGCGGCAGAAGAGTTCTGCTTGGGAAAATGCGTTCCTCGTAAAAATGTAGGGTATGAATATAACGTGGATATTTCATATGATGGATTGTTACACTGAGGGCAACAATCTCCTCTGAGATTCGATTTATCGTGGAGGCTACATTGTTGACATGACAGACCGTGAACCTGGATTCAAATCCCGAGGAGTCAGTGATTTTCCAGAGGTTGACCGATATCTTCTTGACTCAAGTACCATGTGAAGGAACCTCCAGTATAGCAAAGTTTCTTTCCTTTTTCCGTCAGTCACCTTCTCCAAATGCCATACCATATAAAAATTTCTTCTACTGCCTCGATTAGAACCAACGCAGTACCCATTACTCCAAACCTGACACTTGAAGAATAGCAGGTATATCAGCTAAACATTTGTTGCATTAGCTCTGATTTAAATCAAATAAATGTCGTAAGTTTATAGATGCTTTAGTAAATGCTTATAGTATGGAAAATACCTCATCCATGGCGATTTTTTTAAGTTCCAGTAATAGATCGTCAGCTGAAACAGGACTTTATTACCAAAATTCTCCTTTATTAAGCCGCCCGTTACGCCATATTTTGCGCGTATTATCTGTTGATTTCATTTTTTTATGTTCAAAGCAGTGGATGTATTTCATAATCGTGCTAAACCGTAAGTTTTACGCTCATTTGCAAAATTATGATCGATTTTTTGACATCATATACTTCAAGGGTCATCTTTGGTTGATGAGAGGTCTGGTTCGGCTTGGCGACGCAGATGTTTTATCTCCTGTATTGGTATTAAGATTTCATGGCGGTATCATAGAAATCGTTAGGGTACCTATTAATCTAATCACTAGCTTCGCTGTTGCCCAGGGGATGGCTAGGCACTCATTGTTCTCTATGCTAATAATTAACTCCCATTACGCACGAAATACGGGTGGCTATTACTCAATTACTTAGAAGAGCTACTCTTCCTGCGTGGTCTAAAAAGAAATCATTTCCCAGGCTATGAATGGTCTTGATTAGAATGGGGGCCTAATGTGATTTCCTTAAAGTAGATGAACCATTTTTTTCTAAAGGTCAATACACGATGGCTTGGACATATGCAAATCATTTTAATGTAATTTTTTTTATAAAATTATTTCTCTTTTTTCGGAAGATATGGAATGAATTCATATTCCAAAATTAAATGATTTTTAATTTGAGCATTTAATAAACCTTGGTCATATACTCATTGTTAGATAGGGGAGGGTATTCCTATTAGCGTATTGTAGTATTTATTCTTATCCTGCTGCTCTGTATTTATAAGACACACAACAGTCTGATATAAGGGCGGATATTATCTTGACCGTTCCAGCAATGAGTTTCGCAGAGTAAAAACTAGCATTAATACAATATAAAGCATCTAAAATAAGGGAAACATGTACTTTGTGGTAAATCTGAATTTCCATATTGAAATGAGAAGGCTAATAATAAAGGTAATATTTCACACTTAACGTTTATTAAACAGTGACCGTAGTTTCAACGCATAGTCATTAAAATGCCTTGAATAGTAATATTAGCATATCTATATAATGATACTATTTTAGAAACGATAGAACACTTTGTGTTGAAACTATAGCCGGTGTTTAATAAATGCTTACTTTAGAATTTTTCCAGCTTACTTCTTTCATTATGAATGGGTAATACTACTTCACGAGAAAACGCTATATCGTTAGTTCCGTTTCCCTTAGTTGGCGTGTCTTTACTGTTTTCATTTTAGCGGATAGAGGATGATTTGTATCGTTTTTGAGGTATTATTCCGTACAAAATTAAAAAGATGCGAATTTTTGCGTAGTATATTCATATTCGTTGTGGTTGTGGTTTGATTCCTCTGAATGATGTCTCATTTTCTCATTACTGGAGGAATGAAAGGAAACAGGCCTTAACTTATTGAACAATTCTATTTTCGGTTGTATGTTTTAACATAGATGTCAACTATGATTGCTTTTATGCTTCTCTTTTGTCTTTTTGGGCATTTGCCACGGTGGCGGTTCAGGAGGTTTCCAACCGAAAATCTGCTCCTACGACCACTAAGCCCATAATATACTGCGATTAGTTTCCAGTTTACGTGCCTTTTGAATGTTCTCTTTATCTTCTCTAGAGAATTGTATTCCAACTCGAGTCTTGATATGGATGCCTCGAAATCCTTGAGTGTTTACGTCTCATATTGCCTCGCCTAATGAAATTACAAATGACCTGATGTTTATTTCCCACGAGAATTTCCGTTTTTCATCCAGTAATTGCTTGCTTAATCGAAGAAATATGCCCTATTAATTTATTCCATGGTATTGCATTGAAGAGGCAAGGTATTTTAAGGAAAATAATGGCATCTGTGATCATTTTCGTGATAGTTAAGGAAGGAGAGTGAGCCGGCTTCGACACTCGCCTGTTATCAACGAAAGGTGCTTATGGTACCACGGCTTAACTTCCCATCCGATGAAAAATACAAAACAATAAAGCTGGAAATTAACTGTCTCTGAAAAATCTCTGCTACCGCCGGAATTTGAACCTGGACTCACAGGGTGGGAGGCGAATACTCTTAGCCGCCAAACCAACTCAGTTCCCCTTTCTTTATTCGAATTTTCAAAAATCTGAAATAATTATATCATAAATTACATTCATATTCATCATTCATTGCCTTATATTCCACCAAAATTTGCAATTACGAATTGATAACTTGCAGGTTTCCTATAGCTCATGCATCTGGCTCTTACAAGAAGGTCTTATTTTCCTGCTAGGTCATTTTTCAACGAAGCCTTTTGCCTTTCCTTGTGAGGCTTCTAATCCATACTCGTCCTCTTTAGTGAAAAACAGTTATGATTCTCAGGGTAAAGTTGATGCTTTTTCTAGATGTTGACAAATCTTTTTGTTCCACCAGTTTAACCTCCTGTCCCGGTTTCCTTGATTCCCGAGAAAAACTATCACTTTGAGTAAACTGGTTTTTGCATAGGTAAGATGCTTACGATGCAAGACTCTAACTGGCTTTTAAGTTCTTCGAACTCTTTCAATATGCATCCATAGAACTCTAAATAGAAAAAAAACTCAGTAACGGCGTTTAAGATTTAAAACTTGGCTTCAGTGTGTGTCCTAGTTTTTGATTCTTTCAAAATAGTTCTAACTCAGAAAACTTTATCGTGACGCTGTGATGTGTCTAACAAATTTTTCTTCTAATTGCAACGTCAAACTCAAATATCTAATCTTATCATGAAGTATTACCGTTTATATAATAGTGATTCCAACTTCATATAATAGTGATTCTTTGCCTACATATTATTTATTTATGAGTTTCCCTATAGTTTTCCGTAGTTTGTTCTTTGGAGAATTTTTCTGCATTTTCAACCTTTGAGGAAAACTTATTAATAATTTCTGTTTCGGTAGGATAATTAATTAACTACATTTTGCATGAAGTCTCTGTTTAAGTTGAGGGGAATTTTTCATTTAAATATAATAGAAAAAGCAAATCAAGGGAAGCATTCCCATCACGAATAAACATTTGGGCGAATTCGTAATTTTCTGTAACGATAAAATATTTGAACATGTACAATCTAGTTGCATTTTCCACTCTAGTAAGAGTGATGAATTCTCGGGTCTCAAACCGAATGAAGTTAATGGTAGGAGATAAAGAGGACCTTGCCCTTGTGGTACCCGAGAAATCTTAATTTCCATTCTTAATAATAAAACCTTATTGTACTTTTCCACACGATTTAATTAATACGACCGGTTTCGTCACAGAGGCGACATCATCAGGTACAGAAACCGTTATAATAACAGTAATTTTGTTCTTGTTTATCTGGTTGCTATTACGTCGGTCGTATTAATTAAATCGTGTGGAAAAGTACAATAACGTTTTATTATTAAGAATGGATTTTCACAAAGTAAAGCCAGAAACGATCAAGTCTAATTTCCATTGTTTAGCGGGAAAAATAAAAGACGTGACATCATTGTGGTGGTTGTATAAATTATAAAGGTTACACTTATTTTTTCCACCATCCAAGTCAATGAAGTACATATCATCTCTGTCACACCCCATAATGCGTCCGAGGGAGTAATCACACCCTTTCAAACTCAATCAGGGATCGTACCCCTAACCTATTTACCACCCCTGTCCAGTTTCAACACACTGTTATCCCTGCGAGCCAATTCGCTCCCCACAAAGCCTAGATCAGCCGTTTCTCTTCTAAAAGGTTCTTCTTTCTCTTCCTTACCCCATCAAGACCACCAAACTCTCCAAATGGAGGCTGTTGTATTGAGAAAGCCAAGGTCCTTAAAAAGGAGCTGACCTCAGGTGAGTTTAGAGATCTGTTGCGGCGTCACATGCCGTATTTAGCTGGAGAGGATTCCCGTCACTAATCAGCACATGCCAAATCCATCATTGCAGTACTAAGGACATCATCTCTTTTCTATTTTAAAAATGATTACATTGGGCTAGTTATTGAATGAAAAATCTTGAAAAGTATTTGTATTTTTTGATCGTTGCACAAAATTTTGCTTGTGCGAAAGATAATTGAGGAAAATTTTAGCAGATATTAACCATGGTCCCGTACAGAATATCAGGGACACGATGTGTAATTTAAAGAAGGTAAAATTTTGGCTTTCTTTTTCTTTGAAGCCAGACGAGACAATATATCGTGGCTTCGGTTCAATTGAATCTTCGCCTAGCAAACATTCATCCATACCTGATGAGTATAATGTTTCGAAAAACTCGAGAAAAATCTCATGATGCAAAAGTAGTCTTTATAAATAAATAATACAGAGCAAAAACGGATGTAATGAGACAACACATGCTACATCAGCTAGGTGCCAGGCAGAATCGTGGTGCTCATAACTTTTAAATCATAGTTTAGCACAAAAGATTGAATCATATACAGAAAGATTTATGTTATGGCGTGGTATAGTGGTTTTCCCTTGAGAAGGGGTATTTCGTAGTTTCGACTAAGAATGACCAAATTCGGAGAGTTGTTGTATATTCAAATGAATCGTTCAATGAGCCATTCATTCCATGAAGCAACAATGACGAGTTTTTCATAGTTTTTTGTGACATAATTTTTCCCGTCACTGTATGTAGCTCCATTAAATAATGCGTGCCAGTGACCAAAGATGAATTTAAATTTCCGTAATGTGAAAACTAAATATATCTCTGAATTATTGAAAGGTAAGATTTTCCGATGCGTGTTATGAACAAAGGAGGCGTTCCTCGACAGGAAACCACTTCTGAGAGGTTCGCTATGTGAAGATTTAAAGAAACGATTAGTGAAGAGTCTGATCTGGAGTGTAGCGCTTTACGGTGCAGAAACGTGGACACTTACGAAGGAGGACGAGAAAAGACAGGAGGCATTTGAGATGTGGGTGTGGGGAAGGATTGAGAAGGTGAAGTGGACTGAGAGGAGGAGGAACGATGAAGTGCTGGACATGGTGGGTGAGGAGAGGCAGCTTTTAGATGAGATACGAAGGACACGGAAGGTATAAATGGAGAGAGTA
The DNA here is from genome assembly GCF_921293095.1 of Ischnura elegans. Taxonomy (NCBI): domain Eukaryota; kingdom Metazoa; phylum Arthropoda; class Insecta; order Odonata; family Coenagrionidae; genus Ischnura; species Ischnura elegans. The sequence continues at coordinate 61,705,773 of NC_060255.1, read as the reverse complement.
CTTAACGGGGAGGGAATGATGAAGACAGTATTAGAGGGTAGAATGTTAGGTAAACGACGGAGAGGAAGGAAAAGAATAGGATTTTTGGAAAGAATGAAAGGGAGTAGGCCTTATTGTGAATTGAAGAGGGAAGTGGTTGATAGAGAGGGAGTATCTCAGAATTCTTCTTAAGTACTCCATGGAAACCTACCTTAATCGGTAAAATACTTCAATGATAATACTATGGACAGAAATGTTAGCATAGGCAACCCTCCTGTCTCCCAAGCACCCCACGAAGCACATTTCTGGCTACGTGTCTTCGCAGGGGTCGTCCTCTCGTCCAATAAACTCTCCAAATACCGAGGCACTTGTGCAGAGAAACCGCCGCCAGGCCGAAAAGGATTCCCTTTACCCTTCATCAAGCCTTGAATCGGTTTATTTTCGATCGGACTTCCACTCTAGCTCTCTTTCGTTGGCTTGCCGACGCGGTGGATATTCAAGAGGGTGTTATTTAGAAACACCGTATTTACTGCTTTCCTGTCCTCCTCTTGGCACGACTAACGTCATTACGGCAAGCGTTGAACTAAATACTGTCGTCATCTCTTCCCCAATCAAGTTAGCTTGCTCTACCGAAACCGTTCCTGCTCCTGGCTCGAACTCGACTCAGTTGCTACGATAATGTTATGAGATAATTCTTCAGTCAAAAGCCAGAGTTCGGACAAAGCACTGTTGCCATCTATTCCTGAATCAAATTGGCTTGTTTCACTGGAACTAAAAAGCAGTTTAATTTACACATACCGGAGATAGTCTCGGTGATAACTTTACGCGAAAGTCACCCGCAAATTTTCACAAAGCAGTCAGTTTAATTCTAAACGTCATGGGTGGGTACGACATTTATCTTTCATGATGTTAAACTTTTGGGACCGTATTCGTTATATTACGAGATCCATCTTGAGTCTCAAAGCTTACTGATACAATACCTCATTGTTGACTAACTGAGTGCCAACTTATTTGGAGCGGAAAAAGTTACTAAATTTATAATTTAGTAAATTTTTCCGCTGACCTTTATCATTATTGCTCTATCTCAACTGAGAAGATTCGAAGATAGTTTCTAAAATTTGAACTTTTAGTCAATGTCAATATGAGTTTGAGATGAGAACTAACAAGGTAAAGTGAGGACCCAAAATTGAGTTAAATCTGTAATACGGCCACTGCTATTTCAGCTCGTTTATCCCATTAATAAAGGGTTTACACTTTAAGTGCCTTAGCCATGATCTAAATATTTACTACAGGCATCATAATATCCCTTATTGAAGCTAAATTTAGGTTCTCGGGGGCTTTTAATTTTCAATATTTTCTCTGGGAATCATGTGTCTGTGCAGTCTCCAAAAGCCATTTATTTCATTAAAAGCAATAGACTCAGCTTTGAATTTTTTCTACCGTCAGTTTAAAATAAATTCTAAATATTATTTTAAGGAAAGTATTAAACTTTAACATTTGTAGAAAGTAATTTCAAAACGAAGAAAAGACTAATGGTCAGATAAGAAAATCAATCATCAAATACATTTTTTTATATGCACTGATTTAATTTTCCGACATTAGATAATTGTACTTGAACATATTTAAATTACGTGTCAATTGCTAGAACAGTTGCAGGGAGTCTAGTCCTCAAGATACCTGTTAAGGAATGACTTAGCACTGGTCCTTTTAGATCGACATTTCATCTTCAATTGCTAATCATTCCTACCTTTTAACAAAAATGGGAAATATTTTTTTTCATAAATGAGAACATACAATAGCACGGCATTAATAATCAGTTTTAACTTTGCAATAATACTAAAAATTCCCTTAAAAATAAAGTTAAACCACCCGTATCTTCAACTGCAATCCTGAAATAAGTGTAAAATACTAGCTAGGATTTAGATGAAATAGATAAAATTGAACCTAGTTAATCAGTTTCATTTTGTACGTAATTGATACCTGCGTTGAACTTGGGCGGGAAATAAAGCGAATCATGACAAATATTCAACCACACACACTTTTTTAAAGTGGTAGGCAAGAAAAAAATTGATTTTATTGAAAGAGAACACTATAATTGGATAAAGAAAGTGACGTTCACAAAGCATAAAATGATCAAGAGCTCCAGTAAGTTTCCAGCAACAACGTGCCTCTAGGAAGAGATATGCTAAAATGGAGATTAAAAGACAGGTAAAGTGGCTAGATATATAAAATACTGAATAAAATCAGATTCAAGCGACGTAACTTTCCGCAGAAATCACAGAAAATGTGCCATTATCTTTTCATGCCACCACCGTGGTTTCCTTCACCAGAGTTTCTAACCGAATTATTGGAGAACAGCTGCGGAAGCAAATTGGTTTACAATCTCTTGGGAAGGGATGAAAAGAGTTGGATTAAGGGTTCGGACAGCTAGAACGAAGAAGAATGGTAACCTTGCGGGCCGTTAGGATGCAGAGGAAGCGAAGGGGAAAGGTCAAGAGAGGAAAGCAAAGACAGGGCCTCGGAAAGAGAAGAAACTGAGCCGAAGCGATGACAGCCGTTTTCCTTAAGGCGTCATCCACGTGGAGTGACAAAGATGTTATAATATTCATTCTTATCTTCCTCTCAAACTAATACTTTTGTAATAAATGATTAAAATTTTATCTTGTGAATAACATTGATGAATTCTTTTTGGGTTTTACACAAGGTTAAATCAGTCATATTGGCCGACCTTTCGGAAGACGACTGAATTAACCTCGTGTAAAACCCAAAAAGACTTCATCAATAATTTTTTATTTGTCAGGGATCACTGAATCAGTGATGTAAACGTCGGATAATTTGATCCCATTTTATTAATAGTCATTCCTTTCATCTAAATAATTGTCTGTTTAGTTAATAATAATGAATTATACCTACTACCGAAATTACTGTAGCTGAAACTTTGGTATGCAGCTACGGGAAAGATTACTGTGGTATGTGAATAAGTCACGCAGTAAAATATATTTGTTTTCAGGTACGTATTAACGTAAACTTGCTTTACTGTTTTTTTAGCCTGTAAATACAATGTTTAGCAATATAATGAAATACTATAACAATATACGTCCTTAATAATTATCTTTTTAGAGTTGAAACCAAAGAAAATATTGTTGAGCGTCTTTTTTCTGTTAGTGTATTTGCAACTGGGGAGAATATTCTTATTTTCCATTTCGGAGAGGTAACTCGAAATAAAGTGTAAAATTATGTGCAGAATATAGAATTATCAGCAAACGTACAAGTGCGTGACATTGATGATGGTAACCAATTCCTAAGCCTGATATTTCCAGTTTGAAATTAAATCGGTGGCACCTCGGTTTCCCCGAAATTGTCAGAGGCTTCTAGCGTCTGCCGAAAGGGAAGCTTCTTGTTCTCGCTCCTCGTCGCGAAAAGTTTTGACTCTTTCCGGGAATCCAGTAATCCGAGGCGCTAGGAACTCCGGGTATGAAGTTCTTGACGTGAGGGGCAAGCTTTCACGCCCGACAAAGTGTGCGGCGTCGCTGAATTTATGCAATCCAGCGAAAGGGATATGAGAGAGGCATACAAGACATACATCTGAGGTACCAGTTTTATTTTTAAAAGGATTTATATCCAGTTACGAATGAGCTGGGACCACGATTATAATTTTAAGTAATATATGTAGTCACCAATATCTTCATCAGGGTCACTGACTTTTTTTCTACTTGCAGCATTAAATTTCTATAAACGCAAAAAAGACTGCATTCGCAATTAATAGAATTAACATATCTATTAATATTTGATTTGACTTTGATGCACAGCATCATCAGTCCATAATCCTGATTGGTTTGACGCAGCTCTCCATTCCGCTCTTCTATCCACTAGCTTGTTAATAGTGATACATTTCTCCTCTTTTACATCCTGAATAACCTGTCCAACGCTGAATATGCATTAAGCGTATGGGATCCGGTGCAGAAAGACTTAATCCGCGAACTGAATAAAATACAAAGGAAGGCTGCGCGTTTCGTCAAAAACTGCCACGGGCGTACAGACAGTGTTACCCAGGTGTTAAGCGAATTAGGCTGGTAACCGTTGGAGACTCGGAGGCTGCGCGCTAGGCTTAGATTGCTTTAACAGTTGAGAATGGATATCTTTGAGAGCGGCACAGAGAACATAATATTAGAGCCACAGAATATTTCCAGGTCCGATAGAAGCGATAAATTAAGAGAGATGTTTTGCCGAACGGATTGATATGGGAATTCGTTTTTCCCCCGAACCATAAAGTACTTTAGTAATCGCTAGTCCCAACCTCGTTAGAGCCCTTCATTTTTTTTAGCTGTAAACGGCTGGTGTCCTAACACCCCCTGCCACACACCTTTTAGGCGGTTTGCGGGGTGTTATGCAGATGTAGAACTCATTCGGAGCCATCCCTTGCCCTTCTTCCCTTCCACCTATCTGTCTGCGATTGTTCTCATCAGGTCATTATGACTCATAAATTGGTCAACTGAGCTATCGTCTTCTTCTTGAAATTTTGAGATGACTTATCTTTTCTCTCACTCTTCGAAGCACTCCCTTGTGACTTACATGGTCGATCGATTTTACCCTCATCATTCTTCGATAGAGCCATATTTCGAATGCTTCCACTTTTGACTTCTCTCCTGCTGTCAACGTCCAAGACTCGCTTCCATAGTGTAACATTCTCCGCGTGTAGCATCAGATGAATTGCTTCCTTATTTACCGGCTACGTCCATACTTGGCCGGAAAACGATCGGTTCAGTGGAAGGGATGCTTCCTTTTTTGAAGTCATCTCGGATGGCATTCCGATGAAAGGAAACTCTCCCAAGCGCAGCAAAATTCAAACTTCTTCCGCAACGAGTAAAAGTTAGGGTATCCTGAAAAAAAATCCCTCTTTTCTACTCTCCGTTCTCACAAAACGGAATGTAAATGTGCATGATATTATCTTTGGGACGACTGCCAAACAGTTCATAAGGGAGGATGTCTTTTTACTCTTCGTGAGATGTGGGAGGGTTCATGTTCTCTTGAGGAAAAAGTATCCCGGCAAAGCATGTGCCAATACTATCGAGAAAATAGGTTTTCTTTCTGATAGAATGTCGTAACCGAGCTGTATTTTTACTTCGGCGTTGACTGTCGGGGTGAACTCCTACCCGCGGGAAATGACTGTGAAGCACTGTGAAGAGATGACGAACCAATTGAGTTCGTGATTCTAACTATTAGCGTAGTTAAAGCAATTCAAATTAAAACGTAGTAGAATTTGATGGTTATGGATGTATTTAATGCGGGATTTATGGATTTAACTGCGTAAGTCTGTTTTGTTTGTTTTTTCAATGTATCGATCGAGGGTGTGGGAGCGGGCAAGCCTAGTGGGTCGAGCACTTGGCTACTGCTCGAGAGTTTCGGGTCATTTAGATAGGACTGTGGCTTAGTTCAACCCTCTGGTTGAATTACTGTTTCAGTGAGTGAATTGATCAAGGGAAAGCCAAAAAAAGTTTTAATGTTTTCATAAAGAAGATGGGAAAAAAATCATTTCTCCTTCGCAACTGACACTTCTTTTTTTCTGCCTATGCCTACTCTAAGCGCATTTGCTATCTTGAGGCATCCGTGTAGGTAACAGCAGCTACATGTTGACCTTGAGCCACTGATATAGCAGTATTATTTTGCCGTTTTAAGAGCCAGCTGTAGACCAGATCATGACGAGAGAAATTCAAACATGTCGTCGTCGCGTCTTCTCCTTAACACAATGCAAGTATGTAGACGACGTAATACCTACGCTAAGTATGCCTGGCTCAGGTTTGCCCAAAAATTAAATTGTCAGAAAATAAAAATTTATGACTATAACTTTTAATATGCCGCTTGTGTACTGTCCTCAGTGTTTTTGTACAAGGTGAGTTATAAATGTTCCAAAATGATGTCCTTAACGATATTTTTTATTTTCGGAAAAAGTCACAAGGACTCAAATTAGGTGAATATGGGTTGAGGAACAGCATCACTGTGTTTTGAGCTTACAAATTCACTAATGAAAATGGCCGTGTTACTCGGGGCTTTGTCATGATGAAGCATCCACTTGTTTGCAACGCCTGGTCTCATATAAATCAGTCTTTTCCTGAGCTTTTCAAGAACACTTTTATTAAACACATGGTTGACAGCTTATTCTGAAGGAACGAGTTATTTGGAATTTTACACAGCGTTGCAGATAGCCTGCAGAGTTTCCAGTCTCATTACTTTACTCACACACCTCGTATATATTTTCCTTTTAGAAATGAAATTTGGTTCTTTATTTACTTTCCAGTCCAGGCTTTTGTTTTTCCCCGCAAATTTTGTTCCCTAAATGAAATTGCCTTAAGTTTAAACTTTTATTTAATGGGAGCAATCATTTTCCCTTGATGATCCTGAAAATCCTTGCATGAACATTTCGAAGAACTGCAGTATTCAATATGATGTATTTCATTTGGTCATTATTTTTTTTACTGTGTGCCGACAAATTTTTAATGTGCTTTTTCATTCAAGGTTTATGAAACTAAATTTTCAGGATTTTCTATGAAGTTCACCCTCTCATTTAGATTCCTTTGCCTTAATTACCTTCAAGTTTTTAACATTAATTTCAGTGAGAAAAAATGTACTTACACAGAAAATTTTCCTGAAATATTACTTTTTATGAAGTATTACTTTTACTGAAGTATTACTTTTTTTCAGCTTTGAATGTAATTTCGATACTACCATGCTCAAATCTCTCTTCTCAATGGGGCAAAAGTTATTCTCATTTCAAAGGTAGAGTAATCTTGTTTTTTTAAAATTGTTTGGGTGAATTGCGTAGTATTTCTTTGCGGTATAAGGTGATATTAATGGAATTGTCTGTAATGGTCCAAATTCACGTGAAAAGTAAAAAATATAGCCCTAATGCCTCAGTCAATAAGAAAGAGAATATAAATTTATTTAAAAATGCTATTTATTACCCAAAACTTGTATTTCTAGTGAAATTTCCTCATTGAGAGTTTGGTGGTTGTACAAATATTTGGTTTGCATTTCCTAGCTATAGGAGATAGGTGTCTGGCTCTGTATGACAAGTCCTTTTTTCTTGATGGATCAATTTTTGTCGATAAAATTTTTCTTTCACTTAGAGGGTTTCTTATCCATAGTTGTCCTCCTTACTGAAAAGAACTCGTCTTTCAGGTTGCGAATTTAACTTTTTTCCTTGAAGTTGACGAATCCTTTTTTTTCACCGGTCATCTAAATTCTCTTCTATTTGTCACCCTCCTTTACGAGAAAAGCGGTCGTTTCTCGTAAACTGATTACGGTGCTTAGATGCAAGTCTCTAAAGACTTGGCATGCCATTTAACCTCAGTGCCATGCAGTGACCTCTTTCTTCATGTCTACGTGCACATTTTAAGCAGAAAATATCACTTTCAGTTATCCAGTTCTTTCAATAAAGATTATTCCGGTTACTTTCTTACATAAACTCGAAAAACCTGTAGTTGTTTTACCAAAGCTTAAACATGCATTTTTCAATTGCATGTGTGTTACAGTGAAATAAATTATATTTTTTCTCAATTTGTTCTTTAAATTTTAATTAAAAAATGGCTAGGGAGAATAAAAAATTAAAGAAAATGATTAATGCTTAATTCTTATTCTTTTTTACTTGGAGGTATTGAGAATAGATAGTTTTTTGTGACGATCTACGTTATCTTTTAGATGAAAATTGTTAAAACTTACGAATTGTTATGCGTGAATTTAGGTGAAACGAGTTTTTAAATACAATTTTATTAACTATTTTTATGACCCATTTGTTTAAGTACAATTTTATGGCCTATTAAGCACAATTTTAGTATCTATAGATTAGTATAGATAGATCCTATTTGTAACTGCTTATTTGTAGTATAAAAATACATAGCTAACTTGCATATTTAGAGGCCAACCCACCATCTGCAACCCAGTGAAAGCACGCGATAGCTTTCAGCTGTGGTGGGAATTTTTAGAGTAGCTTATCTTAACAATCTAATGTTAGACATGTCCTCCAGCCAAGGTGTGTCTATTGGAATAAGTGCAACTTAGTCTGTGATGCTTAGCTGGTGGCTAAAATGACATGTTACTATCAAAGATGGAAGATAAATAACGTTGCTAAGAGACTTAGGAAGGGCAGTTTACAAGTCATCTGTGCGTCAAGTTGGCTGCATACGATTGATTTTAATGAGGTGGAAGTCATCAAGTATCATCGTCACAAAAGTAAACACATTAACGTGATATGTTCCAATACCCAATGACTAGGTATTTCTATACATTTTAATCACACTCTGTGTCTAATCTCGAAGCCCAATATGTTACCAATACTCGGCTTACTTCTGATGTTTTTTTTGTTGATTTTTGAAGTGAAATTGAAGGATAAGTCTTCCAAAATATCGTCATCTACTACAATTTGGGACTCTAAATGTGGCTTGGCCAAGGGGTCTCCCTTCGTTAACAAAATTGCCACTCTGACGTAAACTCAGCGCTCTCTCATGGCCATTGAGAGACGAAATTACCTTAAGAGGAGACTATTTGGTGAAAGTTTGGAGTGGGAAGATAGCGGGACCGCAGGTGTAAAGCTACTCTTCCCTTTGCCTAATACACTCTCCACGTTCTAGCATGCTTTTACCTCTCTATGTGTAATGTATGAGGAAGAATCTTGGCTAATTGCAAGGGTCAGTGATTAATGACTGCATAATTCCTTGTTGCCCAAAGAGACGAAATCCTCCCGCTAGATAGATATTTTTAGTTACAGTTATTATTCGGATAAATCTAAGCATTTCTCTTGAAATTTTCACGCCATGATAAGTAGACCTTGTTCCACATTCTCTATCTTAAATGAAAATTAAAATTTATTCATTAAAATTACTTTCTCGTGCAATTTTTTGTACTTCAGGTACAGGAAAACGTAGAGCAAGATCTATTACTCTTACCCTTAAAATTTAAACATGATAGAGTTAGTTGTAAGCGAGATATATTCCAATTATGTACTTACTTTGAAGCGATATAGATTGGTTGTTTTTTTTTCTATAATTGCAAAAAAGAACAAGTGTGCTGATAAAAATAGTCTTTGAAGGAAAAGTGGAAGAAAATATGGGCAGAGGTAGGCCTATACGTAGTAAGATACATGGAGATGTTGAAGGATATCAGGCAGAAAAAATATGCAGGTTTTAGAAGATTGGCTTAGAGAAGGACTGGAGAGCTGCGTCAAATGGTTTATTTATGGATGTTAACGTTGAAAAAATTAAGAGAGATCGAAATATTAAAAATTTACCCTTTTCTGACTGTAATAATAACTTTAAATTGTAAATTCATAACAGATGATGCTAGAAAAAGCAATCACTTACAATTTTTATCTTGCCTAATGATGCTGCCTTAGTGCCTATATATTATAGTTGTCCCAAATCCTAAAATCGTCCAAATTAATTGCTTTGATGTCTTTGTTAAACAAACGAGCATAGATATCTGAAGGAGCATTCAATTAATGTGTCTTATTCTCAGAGCGGGTTTCCGTAATGGTGGAAACTGTGGTTTTCCATCAAATTTCATAGAAACATTTGAACAAGAGCTTTGAAAAAAATCACGTTACCTTTTGTTACTTCATCTTCTTTATGGATTGATTTCATAAATTCCACTCGATCAGTGTGTTTAGGTTTGGATATTAGTATCCCTTCCATCGGTTAATTTGACATTTAATATTTATTTGCACTTTTATTTACACCAATACATGATTTACTTAAAAAAAAACCATCTCTTTTAGAGTATTTATAAGACTCTTCAATAATATCTACTAATATTACTAACGCGGTTTCCAAATGGAACTTTTCTTGTGAACCCAACCGCAGACCAAGAAACCGTTTACCCAACCATTAATAGTTTTGATAAAAATTAAATATGCCTTTTTATTTTTCGGCCGGCGTTTCAATTATAATTTCAACTTGTTATTTTTCTTTTTATAATATTGTCAATTAATGTATATTTTTAGGTAACACATATATAACTATTGTCGTTGAAATAAGCTAATAGAGTCAAGAAATCGCATGGAGAGCTGGGTCAAACCAATCCCAGCAGTATTGACCCCTTATGACGATTAATGATATTCTGCAACACGCGTCCATTGTTGACTTTTGCGTTAATTCTGCCTTTCAATCACAACCCCAGCTGGAAAGATACCAGGGAGTATTGATCGATCCAGATTGTTCTTCCCCAGCTGTTTACATAACCTGCCAAAACTTTCGCCCGCTCGCCTTTTTAAAGTGGCCCGTTTTCCGCCTTCCGCATGCCGTACCGCTCTTCACAGCGTGCCCCCTTTATGGGCGACGAAGTTACTGATTTGGCTTCCTTGCCGGGCAACCTGCCTTCGCAACTTCCTCAGACTTGGCTTTTTTCTTCGCTTCCCTTCCCTTTGTCTCGCCTAGCCCCTCAAAGACGCTTACTCTGCTCTTATCGTCAGAGGGAGCCATTATCGTCTCCATCCTCACCTTCCGCTTAGTAGTAGACCCTTAATTTCCCAGCCAATTTTTTCACCAAACTCTCCCGTAGACTACACTACGACTATACGTTATTTTTTTCTGTATGCGTATGCAGCGGCGCTGAGATCTAAACAATGGCATTTTTTGATACTCCCTCCCCAAATTGAAAACATTGCGCAGGTGTTTATGTTGTGAAGGATCTCAAGAATTACATCCCATGTAAAAGGATAGATGGTTAATCAACTTTGAATTTTTTTAACTTTACATATTCGGACGAGATAGCGACTTGGAAAATACATTACCTACTTGAAATCTAAACGATAGTTTTGTTTAGATGCTGCCATTATCGTCTCCTTCCCTACCTACCGCTCACCAGTAGACCCTTAATTACCTAGCCGATTTTTTCACGAAACACTTCCGTTAACTTCAGTACGACCATACTGTTCGGGCCGGAACCGCCTTATGCCTTCTTTTCTTCCATTTGAATTTCCCTCTTTTCTTCTTTTTCCCGCCTGCCTTGGTTTTTTTGTTTTGTGCCGTACTTTTTTGCCTAAAGAGGGCTTGAGCAGCACCGGAAGAACGGTGCTGGCCTGCGGCACCGGTATTCATTCATTCGCTTGGGTCCGGGCGAAGACGACAGCTTTCGTTCGCCTGAGTTCAAGGCGAAGAGCGTTTATCTCGTCGAAGCTCTGACGAGAATCAAGTGGTGGACGGACGCATGGGGTGGAGAGTTCGGGCGGAAGCCAAGGTAAGGCGGGATTCCCTTCCTTATTTTCTTCCACCCCCGTCATTTCTTCCTTTCACTGTATTTAAATTTTGGTTTCCAGTCCCTCATTTCTCTTTTCTTATTATTTTCGTCGTAAATGTAAGGCTAGTTCCGGCCCTGCATGCATTGCATTTCGGGCGGAGCACAACGGCCCCGTGACGCGACATTTTTTGGTGCCGAAACCCGGGACAGATTTGGAAATCATTAGGCTTTATTTTATTTTATTTTAATTTATTTAGTGCGTTTAGTGCAATCATGCCAGAAAGTGAAATAACCACGAGACAGAATTTCGAATCGCGTCTATCCCTTCTGCGATTCAAACGGGACCAGTTCAAAGCCACTCTTTCGGTCGCGTATGATTTGGCACGTCAGTTGTGTGAATACCAGGGGCGAGTCAGGGAGCATCCTAATTTTGGCGTATTTTCTGCCAGGTGTTCTAGTCTAAAGGAGGTTTATCGTGGTTTTTTAGATGAAAATTTGGCAATTTTTGAGCACTGCAATAATTGCAATCGCGCGGACGTGTATAAGATAGATTCCGTTTTGGCAAAGGAGTTCGAGGAGAAGTATTATTTTATTTTGTCTGTTTCTGATGGATTGAGGGCGTCCACGAGCGATGTGGACGGGGAAGCCCCTGTGCAATCCCAAAAATGTAAACTCCCAGCCATTGATGTTCCGAAGTTTTCGGGGTTGTTTTCTGAATGGCCCGCTTTTCGCGATATATTTAAATCGGTGGTGCATTACCGGAATGATATATCCGCCATTGAAAAATTTTCTTATCTTAAATCTTCTCTCCAAGGTAAGGCATTGGCAATAATTGCCTCTGTACCTTTTGGCGAAGCTCATTATCCATCCGCCTGGAGAGAATTAAACGATTTTTATGATAATCCTCGCATTCTTGGATTTTCATTTTTGGACAAAATGTTGTCGTTTCCAGAAATTTCTAATAATCAAGCAGAGTTACAACAATTCGTGACAACGTTTGCAGAAATGTATGCGGCTTTAGGGACCCTGAATATTCCAGATTTGGGAGAATTTATTTTATTCCGCTTAGCCGCTCGAGTTTTGAATTCTGAGATATTATCCCAGTTTGAAGGATCGCTGAGTGGAAACATGTTCCCTTCTGTAACAAATCTAATTGATTTTGTAAAGAAAAGAATTAAAATTCTGCAAACATCAAGCGGATCGGTTTCTAAATTTACCTCCACGAATTCTCGAGGTAGATTTAAATTTTCTCTGCCAGTTTCAGCCAACGAAGCCTCTTCAAGGATGTCTAATTATTCAGAGAAACGTGATAATTGCCCATTGTGTTCTTCTTTGCATCCTTTATTTAAATGTCCACGTTTCATTGAAATGAGTTGTAATCAACGTTCAACTTTTGTGCGTTCAAAAGGGCTGTGTCTCAATTGCCTAAGGCCGGGTCATTGGGCTCCCAAGTGTCAAGCAAGAGGTATGCGCTGTCAAAGATGTAAACGCTATCACCACACGTCTTTACATAATTCTGCCGAAGATGGGAACTCAGTCGGCGCGAATGACGCAGGAAAGGTTTCCACCGGATTGCGTGACGATAGTCAAGAGGGTATTTCCTTGTCAAAAACATCTACCACCTCATCCATACCCCCTGCTATCAAATCGTCATGCACTCGGAGTGATCGGCAGCATTCGACTATTCTAGGCACAGCGGTTGCCTTGATTCAGGCTAGTAATGGGGCGTGGGAGCGTATCAGAGTTCTAATAGATCCGGGCTCACAGTTATCCATTATTTCGTCCTCGGCGGTAAGGCGATTATCTTTGCCCATCTCCGCTTACGAGGGCGAGCTATTTGGCTTAGCGCATGTTCCCCTGCAGCAACCCAACGGTCAGGTTTTATGCTCTTTATCTCCAAGGCATACGTCATCCCCCGTATTGACCACGAGGTCGGTTGTAGTATCGGAGGTCTTAAATGAACTTCCAACAACTCCTATCCCACTCTATCTTTTCAAAAAATTTGCACATTTGCGTCTCGCAGATCCCGAGTTCGACAGACCGGCCCCCGTAGAAATGTTATTGGGCATGGATTTATTTCCTAGGATTCTTCTTGGTGGGCGGAAATCATTGTCTTACGCAAATGTGATAGCTATGAATTCTGTGTTCGGTTGGGTTATAATGGGAAGTTATCCAACCATCGCCCCCCAGAATCCTTCTCAGGTACTTTCGCTGGCTATTGGTAAGAGGGAGACACTTCTTCTCAATCAACTGAAAAGGTTTTGGGAAGTGGAAGAAGTGGAGGTCGAAATTCTACCGAGACCTGAAGACGTGCAATGCGAAGTAGGGTTTCAAAATACGCATCGGCGTATGCCTGACGGTAGATATCAAGTTATGTTGCCATTTAAGGCATGTCCTCCCACTCTGGGAGATTCTCATGGATATGCTATCACGCGCTGGATGAACATGGAGCGCAGATTGTCAAGGAACTCGCGTTTAAAAGGCGAGTACCATAAATTCATGAGCGAGTACGAGTCGCTGGGACATATGTCCAGGTCTACGAGTCCCGGATCGTATTATCTGCCCCATCATGCCGTGTTTAAGGATGCTTCTCAGTGCGGTCAAATACGTGTTGTTTTCGATGCCTCGGCGAAGACATCACTCGGTAATTCACTAAATGACGTCTTAGAAACTGGTCCCAAACTTCAAAAGGACATTTTTGACCTTTTAATTGGATTTAGGACGCATAAGGTCGCGTTTATTACCGACATTGTGAAAATGTATCGACAAATATCGTTACATCCCGACCATCGCACCTATCAACACGTTGTCTTCCGAGAGGATCCATCGTCCTCATTATTGGATTATGAATTGAATACGGTGACCTACGGAGTTGTTTCTTCACCTTTTCTAGCGATCAGAACTCTACATCAGCTCGCCAGTGATGAAGGACAAAATTTCCCGTTAGCCTCAAAGGTGCTTCTTCATGACACATATGTTGATGATATCGTCACGGGAGCGAGCTCGATTGCAGAGGCACTAAATTTGCAAAAGCAATTAATTTCCTTGCTTTTATCAGGAGGCTTTTCTCTTGGAAAATGGGCAAGCAATGCTCCGGAATTGTTAAGTCATATTCCCGAGGAGAAACGGGTATCAATTTTAAATTTTGATTCGAGCGATGTTTGCCTTTTAAAAGTTTTGGGAATGTACTGGTCACCAAAATCCGATACCTTTTCCTATCATGTCAATTTTGATACGGTGGTCAATTCAAAAAGAAAGCTGCTTTCGAACATTGCCAGAATTTTTGACCCGATTGGGGCTTTGTCTCCCGTAACTTTATGGGCTAAAGTTTTGATGCAATCCCTGTGGAATGAAAAATTATCTTGGGATGATTCCCTTCCAGAAGTCATTAAGAATCAATGGGATAATTTTGTCTCGCAGAGTCAGTTGTTGCAGCAGATAAAGTTTCCTCGATATATATTTCCACGGTCTTCTTCAGAGGCGCAACTGATCGGATTCTGTGATGCATCGGAGCGCGGCTACGGTGCGGTGGTGTATATAAGAACGATCGCAGAATCAGAAATTAATGTTCATCTAGTTGCAGCTAAAAGTAAAGTTGCTCCCTTGAAAACTTTATCTATTCCAAGGCTTGAGTTAATGGGAGCGTACTTGTTATCTAAGCTTCTATCCCGTTTGTCATCTTTTTTGGACAAAAGACTTCAGATCCTCAAAATATATGCCTGGACCGATTCTCAGATTGTGTTGGCGTGGTTGCGAATGTCACCTCATTTATTAAAGACCTTTGTTGCTAACAGAATCACTAACATTACGGCTTCAATTTCCAGTTCTTCGTGGAGACATATTGAATCATCCAACAATCCAGCGGATTGTGTTTCGAGGGGAATGATGCCAAATCAGTTGCTGCTATGTGACTTATATTGGTCAGGTCCGGAATTTCTAAGGGAGGATGAATCAAAGTGGCCATCTATACCTTCGGAAAGTAAATATGCAAATGATCTACCGGAGGTTAAGATTCAAGCGCAATGGGCAGGGGCCATCCAAGATGAAAAGGGATGTTCATGTCATTGGATGAAGGCGTACTCCTGCTACTTGAAATTAATACGAACAGTTGTATTTGTGCGTAGATTTATCTCTGGTTGTAAGGGAGTGCAGCGACCATCCAATCTTCTTATTTTGGAATCTGAATGGACCGAATCTCTTAACCTCATCATAAAACTGGTTCAGGAATGTCATTTCAAGGATGTCCTCCATTCTATCTCTAGAAACAAGTGTCTTCATTCTACTTTTGCTCGTTTATCTCCTATTATTGATGATCAAGGGATCCTCAGGGTGGGCGGCAGGCTCATTAATTCCGCATTGCCTCAATCACAAAAACAACCTGTTTTGTTGCCTAAGGAGAGTCATCCCTCTAGATTGATTGTGCGACATTATCACTTTGCATCTCTGCACGGGGGACCTCGAATGGTAGAGGCATTAATAGTCAGAAAATTTTGGATTATATCTGGTAGAGCACTTGTGAGATCGGATGTAAGATTTTCTTTTTTTTTTTCGCTAGTTGCGCGTTAGTTTCGTTTTTAACATTCTTATTCCTTCTAATTCCCTATCCACGGCCTAACCTGAGTCCTGTAGTAAGTCTTCCAGATGGGCCTCTGGAAGTGAAGCTATAGTATCCCAAACCCAACTCTTAGGATAGGACTAAGAACGCAGATTATTTCAGTTGTCGTTATAAAGAGGTGAATTTTTGCTAAATTCAGGTGGGCGGTATGTTCGGGCCGGAACAGCCTTATGCCTTCTTTTCTTCCATTTGAATTTCCCTCTTTTCTTCTTTTTCCCGCCTGCCTTGGTTTTTTTGTTTTGTGCCGTACTTTTTTGCCTAAAGAGGGCTTGAGCAGCACCGGAAGAACGGTGCTGGCCTGCGGCACCGGTATTCATTCATTCGCTTGGGTCCGGGCGAAGACGACAGCTTTCGTTCGCCTGAGTTCAAGGCGAAGAGCGTTTATCTCGTCGAAGCTCTGACGAGAATCAAGTGGTGGACGGACGCATGGGGTGGAGAGTTCGGGCGGAAGCCAAGGTAAGGCGGGATTCCCTTCCTTATTTTCTTCCACCCCCGTCATTTCTTCCTTTCACTGTATTTAAATTTTGGTTTCCAGTCCCTCATTTCTCTTTTCTTATTATTTTCGTCGTAAATGTAAGGCTAGTTCCGGCCCTGCATGCATTGCATTTCGGGCGGAGCACAACGGCCCCGTGACGCGACACATACATTAGTTTTTCTTAATACCGATGTAGTAGCATTGAATTTAAACAATGGGATTCTGATACTTCCTCCACAAGCGTAAAGCATTGCACACATGGCTACACTGTAAAATGTATCAATAATCGTATTCATTTTAGAAACTTAGGACATTACGCAAAATTGAATTTTTCAGCTTATATACTTCGAACGATATTGTAACTTGGAATTTAAATCGCTTGAGTCTTATGCGAATGTTTTTACACAAACATGAACTACCCTCTCATCTAAATTTTGCAATTTTCTAAATTTAAAATACATGGAGGTTGGCCATGTATGCAAATCCCGGCCTGACTTCAACAGCTCCCTTGGCGACGAGCATTCCGTTATTTTCAGTTAAACATGTCGTTTTGGAAGTATGTAATGTTAAAATACCATCCGAAGCTAATTATCTGAGAAAAAATGTCAATGTTAGTGATTTCCCCCTACATTTAATTGAAGCGCAATTCTTGAGATTCTAATCGATATGGTCATAGGAGCAATTGAAATGCTTCACGTGCGTAGGAAGTGTTAGTTCAGTTAAGCGTTGGCTGCCTTATTCCAACGGCTAAATATCCCTCGGTTCTTAATTGTAAAATACTAATTTATTCCTTAAACAGCGAAATCTAACTTCATAATTGATTAAATTTTAATATTGCAATCAAAAACAAACTCTTACTAATGAAAATTTCTTTAAGGTAAATAATTGATGACTTTAGGCGACCGAGAGGCCATAAACATTTGACTTTTGCTCATTGTGTTTAAGGGGACCAGTATTTTCTTTTTAAAGCCATTGATTTTGATTATGCTTAACACCTCCGCCCTTATTTTGTTTTTGCTGTGAGTCATCAGAAATCGAAGGTAACGTAACATTGAAATTTTTGGTT
Source organism: Ischnura elegans (assembly GCF_921293095.1). Taxonomy (NCBI): domain Eukaryota; kingdom Metazoa; phylum Arthropoda; class Insecta; order Odonata; family Coenagrionidae; genus Ischnura; species Ischnura elegans. The sequence continues at coordinate 61,688,412 of NC_060255.1, read as the reverse complement.
TTCTTGATTTTCTTGGCGCAAACCGTTGTTGGTTGTGAACCCGTTCATTATTATCAGTTGCGTAAATTATTCATTTTATACGTAGAATCATATAATAGCTCCTCTTTTTCATTGAGAAGCGTGTGAGGATAATAGGCATAATAATGATAGTTTTGTTTTGATGCTGCCATTATAGTTTCCTTCCCTACCTACCGCTCACCAGTAGACCCTAAATTACCTACCTAGCCGATTTTTTCACAAAGCACTTCCGTTATCTTATTCCTATATCAGTTTTATTTTTGAGCTGATTCATATTTCATGCTTGATTATTGGTGAACATAAAACCTGAGCAACACTCACCACTGAAAGATACTTCATAAAAGGCGAAAGTCTTATTCCTATTAAATACCACCAAGGTGAAACCACTGCACTCATAATATTTTTACTCTAACCGTACACTATTCTTCGACGTGATTATTACGATTTAAGAATGATGATTATAAGTTAAAAGTAAATCATAAAATTGCGGGATTTTACGAAGTTATTTTATAAGTATACGAATTGAATCGAAACATGCCCGATTCGAGTCAATATAGTGTCATCAAGAAGAAATGTCGAATACGAACAGAACATCTGAATTCTTCGTCGGGTGCAGAAGTGGATAGTTTGGAGAGGGTTTTGTAAAAGAGAATCCCACTTATTATCCTGGTATTCCTCTTCTCCTCTTTTTCTCCCGAGGCAAACCAATTATGGACGCCCCTTGATCCACCAACCATCACATTAATGTTGCTTGATGGCCTTGCGCGTGACTTCGTTGAAGCAGATGTTGAAAGGAATAGTTAAAGTATATTTATGATAAACTGTATTTGCTCATTTCTAAGACTGCTCCTCTCTATCCAGGGATGCATGATTTTATTTCGCCTAAATTTTAAATCGCTAATAATAATAGGAATCGGAAAATGTTGAATTAAATCCTAAATATTTATTTCTATATCACTCGCGGATTTTTTTCTGCACTACTCTATATAAGAGACTCCTCCTGAATGCTAATGCCTTTGATTAAATGAATTAGTTAATTATTACGTTAAGACAGTTAAGGTAAAGTTTGTAGGAGTAAAAACCATAAATATTCTTCGATTTATATTCAGTTTTAGTCAAAATATGTCAAATTAGAGTCGATTTATCATTGCCAGGTTGAATTTTCATCACAGAATCCTTATCTACCGTAGTGGCTGGTAGTTGGCTGAATTTACGAAATAAAAACTTGATTATATTTGGTAAAATGTTTGTGAAATATTCTGATCGCTTTTTCAAACCGCAGCTAGCCAATGATCTCAAGCTAAGGTCATGGCTGAGATATGTTCAAGTTATTCCAAAATTAGTGTCGTTTTCTTATCATTACGAAGTATTTGAAGGGAACCGTCCTAAGAGTTTTAAGTCAAGCATCTTTCTCTGCTTACAGTTAGCTGAAGAAGGTTTTCAAAAAGGGAGATGCCCTTCTTCCCAAACTTCTTCACCTCCCCATTTACTTCCTGAGGGCCAAACCAATTATGGACGCCCCTAGCTCCATCAACCAACCAATCAGGGTTGCGTGATGCCTTCCGGGTGGTGTTGGAAACGCTGTGTTGTACCGAGGAAATTAGATGGGGGAATCCGACGATGGTTAAAAGGGCCTGAGAAGTGTAGGGGGACATCGAAAAAAATAAATGCATAAAAGCCCGTGCGACACAGTTCTGAAGATAATAGGCTCGTCTCCTCGGCCATTAGTCTCCTTCATCCAAGAGATTCCTTTCTTTGCCGTACCCTCCAAAGGGCTTCCCGTCCTCTTACCGGCAGTGGCTCTGTGCTAGAATAAATATCGTGCTTTCGCATCAACTCCCCCGAACAATACCGATGATTGCGTCCGTTGCTCGACTTCGACCGAGGAACGGAAGGAATGTTATTTTCAAGTAAATATGCTGTACTATTTAATGGTAGAAAGGGTAGGAATATGATGAAATTTTATTTTGAGTGATAATAAGGACTACTTTTGCAGCTGGAAATTATAAATGATCACAGTTATTGTATAACGCTGTTTGTGTGGTGTTTTTGAAGAGTGATAAGAATATTTCATTCCTCATTTGATCTTCAATTGTATAGTATTTAATTATTTTCATGTATTTAGTGAACATATTAAAACTAAAATAAATAAAAATGCTTCAATGTAACAATTTCATTCTGGAGTATTTTGTGATTTTTTGTGTTAGGAGTGTAGCGCGTTTATAGATGCATCACCAAAAGAATATTTTTAATAATATTTAACCAAAATTTACTGGATAAAATCCCGGAAATTGATTTCGAAAACAACTATCTTTTCGTGGGGCTCAAAAAGGTCAAGAAGTTCTCTTTACCTTAACTTAAGAATAATTGCCGTTGGAGCGTAAAAATACAGATTTCCTAAATGTCGCCAATGGCCTGTCTGCAACCTGTCATTCGTCGTCATCTATGAGTAGAATTTTTTACCTTTAACCGATCATGATTTAGCCGGTCATCAGGGGTCAAACTTTATCCCAAATATGTTGCAAGTTTAGTTTCCATTTTAAAGAGGTAAATTTTTAAAATAACTTGATTTATTGTACCCTTATTGTAAAAAAAAGTTAATTTTGCTAAGTATTGCATCCTTAAATAAATTATAATCTATATAATCCATATAAAAATATTTTATCTTTTAGTGAATTATCCTTATGAATAATTTATCACAAATATAAATTAGTAATACTGTAATTATTGAATGTGGATCATTATTTTAAATACAAGAGTATCTCTAAGATAGATAAATAATTTTCATGTCATGTTTGCAAGGTTGTTGTTGAAATAAATTAGTTTTAAAAATATTGAATAATGGCATATCTTGCGTTTGCTACGTTAGCGCAAATTTTCAGGTCCAATATAATTCACGATGATCATTCCTCCAGGAATGTTGATATTAAGTTAATTCTTTGCGCTCCAAATCTTTTTTCTGCCCAAAGAGGCATGTAAATGTGAATAATTTTAGTATCCCGGAATATAGTTTTCAAGTATTTGAGAATTTTCAGAAATTCGTCTGATTTTTATAGTTTCTCCGGTATAACAGATCTAATTTTAAACTACTCGATGTTTGAATAAAAGAATTATTAGACTTGTGAGAGAGATTATAAACGTAAATACTGACCTTCTCTATTTTTCTTATTTGTATATCTTCTTTATTATCAAACGGGGGTACGGAAGCTGCTATGTCGGAAGAAATTAATTAGTGAACCGCACTATACACAATACATATGATTTCTCTTCTTCACCGTGCGTATCATTTTTAGCCGAGATATTTTCATGCTTGCTTTTATGATTATGAGACCTTGATTGCTCATATAAACTTCGAAACTACCGCCTGATGCCTTGATTAAATATGATATTTTTTTTCTCTCCGCTCTAGCGGTTAACGGCCTTGGACTATATAAATTTTTATTGCGAGCCATGAAGTAGATAGTTTATAAACTCACTGCATTTTGTCCATTATTTGATTTCTCTTGTTGCTCATGGGAGGTTTAGTAGGAGCAAACGTTTTGCCCTAATAAAAACTCATTCTCAAGCTGAGGTATATCTTAATTTTCGAAAATAATTTCATTGGGCTCGCCGATTATAATAATGTACTTAACCTGGTTATACTGCTTATATTTTTAGTCATTAGTCATTACTGCCAAGTAAAGTGCATAATTTGAATCCAGGCTTAACAATGTTATCTCTAGAGTGTGCTTTTTTGGGTTTTAACTTATATAAATTCATAAGTACCCCGGCACTGTTGCTTATTTTCAATAGCGAATATATTGGTGAAGGGAGTGAATACAAAATAAAAGGAAACTAGTTTTTAGTTAAACTCGCTTTTTCGAAAAAAAATGTTAAATACACTATAAAGTGAAAAAGAGCTTCTCATCATATCATTATTTGAATTACGCTTATTAATAATCACCGTAGAGGGTGATTAGCGTTTGGCACGTAATGATGATACCTAAATCTAATCAATAGCCACACATTATTCTTCGGGTGATAAAAGGGCATATTATTCACTATTTAGTGCATTTCATATTGTTTCTCGAAAAAACGCGTTTATTTAATTCCTTAGGCCGTTTTATTTTTTATTGCTCACTTTTTGAGGTGATTCCTTTGACTGATTAAATCAAAGCTGCTACTGAAATTTCTGCCAAAAACATTTGAACTAACCCCATCCATAAAGTAAATTTAAAATTATTTTTCGAATGAAAATTTAGATAAATAATGAGAGCACGTTATAAAATAATTTCAAATATCTGATTATTGAATATTGTATTATGTATAACCAGAAGAAATTTGATGCATTACACCTTAGAACAATAGTGATAAGGGTAAGTGGCTTAGAAATCAATTACAAGATTCCTTCGTTGCTACAGAGGAAAAGACGAGGCAAGTTAAGAAAAAGTGTTTTTTATTTACGTAATATTCCCATCCAAGCACGGGAATTATTTTTTACATAAATAAAAGGCGAAAGGAAGTTTAATTTTTTTATGGATTCAAAGCAGGTGATTCTGATCTCAATCGCAGGAATTGGTTGTTTCATCTGCTGGAGTGTCGGACCCTTTCCCATCCATTATCCTCGGCGATTAGAATTTCACTCTCCGGGCAAGAAGGAGCAGTTTCACCTTTTTCCACGCCCGAAAATTCTCCGAAAGAAGGAACGGGCCAACTTCTTTGCTTCATCCCATTGCGCGTGGGAAAATCGAGAAACTTTGTCAGACCTCATACTCTCTCCTGATCCGCGTTCTTTATGAACCGCAGACCCTTTTCCTCACAATCCTCCTCCGCTATTCTTCACCGTGATGCTTTACCATATCATGCTTTCTAGCGGTGAAGAAATTTTACTATATCGACAGCTCAATTATGCTTTCTGTACTTTAAGACGTCATCATTTAATGTTTTCCATCATTCACGATACCCATCAAGTTACAAGCGATAAAGGTGCAGAGATGGCCTCAATTTTCTGTACTTGGTGTAATTTGGCTTCTTTCATAGTATGTATTTGGTTATACCTCCAACATTGGCACAATATATTGCCTTTATTTTAGTTGCGTCTTTCTTATAATTACTATGATGTAACGTACCTAATATGTTTTTGCCTGCACGAATATAGGTAGGAAATAAAATAATTTGTGCGTTTTGACATACATCACCAAGAGAACTGGTATATAATTTTAAAGTTGTGTAGAAGCAATTAACTAATTTCATTTGACGACCTGACTGCATTCTTGTGCTCATGAGTTGACGTGCTGCAACTTCAGATGCAAATTAATAACTAAAAATTTTAATAAATAAAACTTCTATCTTGTTTTTAGGGGATTGATGGTGACGTACGGTCATGTTGAGCATTATGGTTGCGGTACCCTTTTCTATAGCTCTCCAAGGAATAAAAATTCATGCTATATTTAGTAATAGATACAATCAAAAAACAGCTCATCAATATTTCTAACAGTTTAATTGTTTCAAAACATGTTTACCCAACTATATGTGTGTTCCCGATTGATCTGTACTTCAACAGGGACACCCTCTTAAATCTGGAATGGTGTTTTTAGCTATATTTATGCCGGTCGATTGATTTATTGTTTTAACGTGGCTGTTATAAATGGTAACCGATTTCTATACTTAACATTATTTTAAGTAACAGTGGGAAATGACTATTTGGAATTCAAAATTCAGGGGCACTAGGTTATCAGAAGGATTATAGTAATTAGTTAAAATATTCAATTAACAAACTATTTTATTTATTTTTACAGAATTGTTGAGGTTTAGTTTTTTACTAGTGAAATACATAACACTTTGTCTTCTTCTATCTTCCTTTAATTTCATAGTGTTCGGCGATATCTTGAGAAAATGTTTTATATCCATGAGAATAACCTAAAATGGTAACCGTATACACGTAGTGTAGAAACCTGGTCGGCACTTTAGTAAATAAAATTGCGTGGAAGGTGTCATTTTGAAATTTTAGTTCATTCTCATGGATTCCTTTAATTTTACAAGTCATGCGTCAGGAACTATGCAAATTTATTCGCTGTTCATAATTTAAACTTGTCTTCTACCACTAATATCTTTCAAAATTGTCAGAGGCCAGCTATGACCGCATTCTCAAAGCTTATTATGAATACAAGTTCTTAGGAGCTGGCCATTACCATTTCTACAGGCGGGGGAGGCTCAAATAACTAACCATTACACTTCATTAATCATCAAAACATTTTATAAACAGCCCTGATGAGTTTATGCTGTTGAAGACCGTGAAATGTCATGGTGTTGATTGGAATTCTTCAGCTTTATCCGAAACACTAAATTATTTCTAATAAAGGGATTGGATTTTGCTGTGGTGGCTATTGCCTCCTACCTGGTGGGCTCGGTCTAAAATCCCGGCAGTGGTAGAGAATATTCAGTGACTGCTTGATTCCGGCCTGAATGTTGTGTGGAGGACATTTCAAGAGCTACACTTCGCCCGTCGAAAGGGACGTTAAGCCGTGGTCCCCTTGGCGCCCTTCGTTAGAGCAGATTAATGTCGACGCCGGGTTTCACTCCACCCTACCTTACCTACCCTTTCCTCATGGCGCAATTATCCTCCGCTGTTGGTCACCTCCTCTAAATAACATACCATACCTCTTTTTAGTAATCCATTTTTTAAATTAACTTATATTTGAATATCTTTGTCATTTTTCTTTAATTTTGCACTGGTGTAATAAAATGTGATTTGGGGATGTATTGTATCGCTGTGCAAGCTCTTGGAATCTCGCGGCCATTTCGACGCAGTATCTTACAGTCGTCCCACACAGCTCCTGTGCCCTCATCCCGAATTCGCCGCCCTCGTAAATCTCCATCCAACGTGCCGCGCTAACCCTATTTCCTTCACAACCTCTCTCTCTCTCTCTCTGTATTTCTTTCTCCGTCTCTTTCCTTTCTTCCTTGTTTCTTGTGAGACTTCCCACACGTGTCTCTCATCATCATCTCTTCCTCTGCCTTTCTTTCTCTCCTTGTCTTCCCAACTCTTACTCCTCTATCCTCACCCACCCTCCTTTTCTCGCGACGATTTCCCTTTCCTTTCCACTCCACCTCTCCTCTTCAAAATCCTTCTTTCCCGCGGAAGTCACTTCTCCGCAGTCAGTTCGCGTGAGGTGGTGACCTTAAGAGTTTTTTCGCGAAAAAATCATTTGTTCTTTAGAAAAATGTCTGTCGTGCAAAGCATTCGAGAAATTTCTTGTGATGTATAAATTACAGTACCTTACCAACACGAATAGATACACAAATCCATCGTTTTGTGTGGTTACTTCTATTTCAAAACTATACAACATGAGTTTAAACTGGATAGCAGTCATCATCAGAAACAGATATATTTCAGTTGTAAGCAGATTTGACAGATACAAACGAGGGATGAGTCATTCATCTATTTTTCGATTCCTATTTCATCGATTCTTCTTTATACTAACTTGTGGGATGTTGATATAACAGTGGAATTGCTGTCATTAAAATTTAAGAATTGAACAGAATAACATATTCATAACTAGGCAAAAATCCTAAGACTGATATGACGCAAGTCGGCGGCCCTCCACCTAAGCATTTTCCTAATTACGCCACTAGCTAGTGAGAATGATTGCTCTAATTTATAATTAAAAAACACTGTTAACGCTGGAAAACAGTATTTTGACTCTTTTGAGACTTTAATATTATTTATACTTTGATAAATATAAAATAGTTTTTAACGATTTAAATGTGAATTTATTCACAGAGCGAGATTTTTTAACAAAGCTTGGGTGGAGAATGTACACAAATATGAGTGAAGACTTGTACCCTCCGGGGTAAAAACCCAGCCTTGATATTACAATAATAATTGACATTTTTTCATTTGATTTGAAATTTTGAAAGAGAAATATTTCAATTTCATAATCATCGATTAAACATGTATTACGAGATTTTATTCTCCACGTATCACACTAGCAATATTGCCACCAGTCTAATAGATCTTATCTTTCCACTCTTAGGTCGAAAACTAAGTGTTTTCCTTTAAGAGACCCTAATTTTAGTCAAAACTGCGAAGAAACTTGAAACTTACGCCGTTCTTAGTGCAAGTACCAACGCCTCGGGCGAAAGTGAGGAGTTGAAGAGAAAAAAATCCTCGTCGTGACAAGCTGGTTAAGGGAATTTTACAAGGTGTCGGGAGAAGTTCGCGGTGGTTAGGAGGACAGAAAGCAGAAGGCATGGAGTGGTAAGGGATGAAGGGTTTGGAGTGCTTCAAGGTGGGTTTGTTAGGGTGGAAATAGTAGGAAGAGAAGGGAGGGGAATGAGATAGGGGAGGCTTTAAAGTTGCTAAGGTTGACAGACCCGAAAACTGAGAATCATGAGAGCTTGAAGGTGAGAGTTAAATCGCAAAAGTGTGTGAAAGTATCATCTTATCTCATACGAGGTGATTTTTTGATTCATTACTTATGTTTGTGAAAAACCGCTTATTTTGAAAATATTTATCCAATGGCTCCTTTTTTTCGATTCTAGGTTTCTTGAAGTTAAAGAAATTACAGTAATTACCATTTCATCATAAATATTAGTCAAAAATCATAGGATTGGTTTGACACAGCTCTATATTCCTCTCTCCTTTCCACTAGCCTTTTCATAGTGTCGTATTTCTCCTCTTTTACATTCTTTATTAACTTTCCTATGTAACTCATTCAGGGATGTCCCTTGACCTTCTTCCCTTCTACTTATCCTTCTGCGATCATTTTTACCGTGCCATCATGACTCATAATGTGGACAACTAAGTTGTCTCGTCTTTTGCTAAAGTTATTCAGAAGATTTCTCTTCTCTCCTTCTCTCTCAGTACTTCCTCATTACTTACTCGGTCGATCTATTCTGTCTTCAACATATCTCAAATTGAATTCACATTAAACTACACTATCACATCAACCCCCTTTCGAACATTGATTACCCATTTGACATGCTATCGGTTACACCACGAACTAATCTTCACCCAACCGGAATTTCAGATTTTTTTGTATGCCCGACCGTTATCTCCTGTGCCACAATTTGAGCTAGAAACATCAATATCTAGTCAACACCCTACCTGAAATCGTCTTAGAAGATGCCTCGAAAGTATGATTGGTAGCACACTGCAACGAAACTGGTAGTACGCAACCTTGAGAACTGGATTCGAACCCCAGAAGTGACAAATGATTATTCATAACGAATGCACCAAAGTATGAAGTTCGCCATAAAAAAATTTTTGTCTTAGCCGGAATTCGAACCCGGATCTCCCTATTGCCGGTCAGGCATGTTAACCAGTTCCACCACCAAGCCATTTTTTCAGAGCGAACTTCGGGACGGGTATTACCGACCGACGTCACAAGTCCACATTGTGGCACAGGTGGCGAGGGTCGTGCTTACTAAACCACTCTCGGGGTAAAAAACCGTTATTTTGTCGCTGGTCTGCGACGACGAATTTCGAAGCACTACATGAACAAGTGACTCTGTACGCAGTCACGCGCACGGGTGCAAAGTTAAATAAACCAAAGGATGGTCTTGTGACGTCAACATCTTGTTCGGTAAAACCCATCCCGAAGTTCGCTCTGAGAAAATGGCTTGGTGATGGGACTAGTTAACACGCCTGAACGGCAATCGGGAGATCCGGGTTCGAATCCCGGCTACGTAAAATATTTTTTCATGGTGAACTTCATCCTTTGATGTATTTAACTTTGCACCCGTGAGCGTGACTGCTTTGATATTCATAACGGATTACATCGTCGGTGTAAGTTGGCATCCCTGCGTACAAAGCGTGATTTTTACTATTTATATTTCTTGACTACTATCATTTATAACTAAGCTACTTTTATAGAAAAGCTATAGGGTATCTTTTGATCCCCTGGGGTATGCAATTTACACTAGGTAAAATGGTTATTTTTTCAGATCCTCAAAACTTCTGGAAAGTTACCTACCTCCCAAATCCTTGTCCCTCCTCTGGATCCGCCACTGAGTACTTTCAAATGCTATACAAGGAAAATGGAATTCTGTACAGTCCGAAAACAGCATTATATATTCCCCGATCGATTACAGCAACTTATCGTCATTATCAATTCGGTCCAATTTTCAAGCCCCATTGAAATTTAACGGTTTGAACTGAAACTTGAAATTGAAACGGTTTATATTCCATTGTTTGTTTATGGGATGCACCCTTATTTCTGTCTCTGTCGGGCATATCATCCATTAACATGACGAGGAACCACAACGCTATAACAGTCGCCTCTTCAGTTTCAGAAGTGGTGACACGACAAATGTCCGGAATTTCATTTCATTATTCTGTGTGATGGATTTATTCCTAACTATGTTTTTCAAATCACATTGAAAATGTCACTAAGTCGTCGAAATGGATCTGGGAATAAATTAAACTCTATGGGGAATTTTAAACGATTAATATTCACGAAAATGTAATGAAATATGTACTTCGTTTCGGGAACAAACGTCCATAGTTACGGTCTTCCGTTTCTTTTGTGCAAACAGCCTTTCGTCTCCAGGGATACGTCGACCTCGTTCATTGCTGGTTTCCGGTGGACCGTCTCTTTATATTCCACCCACGGCGGAAACTTTGGCTCATTTGCTTGTGTGGTGGATTCCGGGGTGGTAAATATTTCATGCCTCTTGCTCTGCACCAGAAATAGCGGCATGCATCGTCATCGAGCGAGGGCTGAACGCGTTTTCTCCCGGAGGGTAGCTTTAGAAAGGTTTAAAACGGGCAAATTACGATCACATTACGTATTCCTTGAATAAATTCACTTCATAAATAGAACACCTTTAATTAAAGCTGAAAGGAGTGACAATATATTAAAATATATTGAATTTCAACGAGCGCTATCACCCCAAGAATACGTTTCGATAGAAAAAAATAAAATTACATTTCTTTCAACATTGCCTGTTTCCATGAGGATGATTAAGTATACCCATTTGGTGCTTTGGTGATATTGAATTAGTAAGTTTAATTGTTCAGAAGTGCCAAGATTAAATTTATCTTTGGAAATATAGTCTTGAGGTACAGGCTATCTCCTATCATTTATCATCTCCTTGGTTTTTTTTTTACTGCACATCCAATGATTCTATTCAGAAGTACATTTTCTGTTTTTCACGCATTATGGTTTTCGACTACACTACTAATGTCAGTTTGATAAAGAGCCAATCTCCAAGTTCCTTTTCTATATGTCCATTCTAAACGAATGGTGGCAGGGTCTTTCGATCATGCTAATGAGCTAAAGGGATTTTAAATTTAAATTCTTAGTAAATATGTATTAAATATTTTCTGCAGTGATTGTAATGTTAATCCTCTAAAGCCTAAAAATAATTAAAATCACCGTAAAAGAAGCTGGAATAAATATTGACCTCAGATCCTTGATTCTAGTGGACGCCCGAAACTAATTCCGTAACGATTAAAAATACCATTATTCTCTTCAAATGTTTTTATCCCATCCTCTTGGTGTTCTATCCCGTTTCAATGGACGTTTTTTTCATTAATATTTCACCAGCAGACTTCTTTTTACCTTCCTACGAATGAATATTTTAGCTTCTTCCAATGGCCCGTCAAAAGTTTAAAGAGGAATCCATCTCTTCTCAAAGCCTTTGAAGGGTAACTTCCCTTGGTCTTTGTCTCAACCGCAGGAGGAGAGGGAATGATAGGTTGATGCTGTGACTGGTTGCACATACTACTCTCAAAGTCAATCAATCACATAATCTTTGCTCCAAGGAGGTGGCTGCGCCATCTGTGGTACCAGCGGCAAGCCTCGGGAATCGGGCGAAGGACGAAAAAACTTTAGCCAAGAGGTTAAGGAGCTTGTTCAAGTAAGAGAAGTATTTTTTGCGACCTCTCTGACTTCGCGGAGAGGCTAAATGAAGTAGGTCGACGGAGTATTTCAATAAAAAAAAGTCTTCTCTTCTCAACGTTCTAGTCTTCGAAGGCAGACTTGAAGACGAATTTTAACGAATTGTGCATAATGAATGGGATTTACTTTTTATATCCTCCATGGGGTTCATGAGCTGATAGCTTCTAGCTTCGTCTCTTGGGTATGTTGGATAGGACGTCTTTCTGCTGTTATAGGAAGTCGTTCCTTTAATGTGTTGAAAGCGCGTGGGTAACAAAAAATTATGAAAATTGGTCCTCCATGGAATTGCGGCTATTTCCCATGGGATTCGCGAATGAAAATGGAGATTGTGGCGTTGATAGTATGATTGAAGATGATAAAAAATAGAGTGGGTGTAAGATGTAAAGAATAACTAATATCCACAGAGAATTAATAATGGCATATACATTTCGTAGGAGAGAGGATTTTTTGGATGATTTCCTCTATAGAATAAATGTACCTTCCTTATCAATTTCAGTTCTGTTACGATATCTGATTGCGAAGAAGTATCAAAAAAGAGAAGTGGTTAAGTCTCAGCCGTGTATGCAGTAAGTACATCTAAATCCTATAACGGATATTTACAAATGATTGTGATGCTTTGTCTTTATCCATCTGAAAGCAGGTACATTCGTGAAATAAAGTTTATTGGACTATATGGTTCCATCACGTTAGTTTTACGAATACTATGCTATTATGTAATATTTTTCATGCATAATTTATTTTTGTATCTTTTCACGTTATTTTCAGCAGATGAAATGATAGAGATAGCCCCCAGCATATACTTTAAATTTCACTGAACTGATTTATGAATATATGGCAGAGAAATAGTGGGCCAAATATATGTTTTGAGATATTTATATGCTTTATTTGTTGTTTGTTTTATACTGTTTGGCACCATTATTTTAATTTGTTTCGAGCTATATGTAAATGTTTTTTTTAACCTTGTGAGGACAATAGTTTTGAATAAACTTTTTTTCTCGTGGACTTAACGCGTTACAATCTATGATTTTTTATTAAATCTACTTACTCTGCATGAATCGGTGTTAACTTGAAATTATGAGATGCACATTATCCAATGTGACACACCCAGGTCTTCGGAACCGTCATGTAAAATTTTACGCACGCCTGTGTCTGTCTTCGGGAAAAGTAGAATGACGATTGGAAATCATGAATGACATGCTCTTGGCGGATTTTTATTGGTATATTGGGCACTCTTGTGAAATTTTCCAATTTTGATATAATGTAAAATATTGGCTATAAAAATCAACATTTAGAATGGCATTCTATTTAAATTAAAGAATTCGTATCATTCATGATTTTCCGGTATTATGTAGTGCATTATTACTTGTTGTATTGTTTAGCTGTCGTTTAAATATTCTAAATATTTTTAGACCCTTATCGATTGTGGTTTTCAAATTCAGAGGCGTAAAGTCAATGAAAATGGGAACTAAAATCTTCTTAACCGATTTCTGAGACCTAAATTCCTATTTCAATCGGCTTTAACACATGTCCTACTCAATGTGATTTCAGCCAATCAGCTGCTCCAAAATTTTTATTTTGCATTTAATAAATACGTATTCCTCAGTGTATGTTTGAAGTAAATTTCCAAATATTTTAAATAAAGACGATACAAATTGGCAACAGGGTTATTTAATATGCGCTTAAATTTAAACTGACAAGTTGAGTTTGAAGAAAGAAACAGAACATTTGCTGCGAAGAAGTTATTTGTTTTCTTTGGTTGAAATTCAAAATTGCAATGAACCTGTAATAACTTATGATGATTTTGATGAATCATCGGTATTTGCACTTGAGATTTTTTATTTTAATTGGAGTTAAGTAAAAAAATGCAAAAGAGAATATAATTTTCTACCTATAAACGCTTCATGCTTTGAATTGGATGTGAAGAATTTGGACTCGTGGACTGTGAGTTTGAGAAAAAAACTTTTTTCTTTGATCTAAATGATATACTTATTTAAAAGCGCTGATATGCCATACGTGCTAAATTATGTTTTTAAATTATATATATTTTTTTAAATTTCAGGTGAGCTGATTATTACAGATGGCTAGTTTACGTCAGAGATTCTTTGTAAATATGGTGAGTTAGGAGACGTTTCCTTTACCCGAAATTCATGAAGTGGTGAAATTTAAAAATTGTGTTCACTTATGTCACCATGAATAATTAGTGCTATTTGAGTAATTCTACGTATAGTTAATGATTCTTTCATATTGCCAAGTACAAGAAAAATTTCTATGAATGAAATATATTTACGCAGGCAATATGTATTCACTATTCGATTCTGTTCATGCTAGCCAAGAGTTTTGACGCGTTATTCCGTACACAATAATCAACTTCTAAACAACGACTTATATCCACTCAGTTGATTGGTCAGGTTATAGAGTCAGATAAATATGCTAGAAACGGATTAAGTAAATAATTTTACTCGAAAATTAAATAAGTATTTGCGTTTCAATTCTATCGTAAATATTTAATGGGTTCTGAAATGTACGTAAATTAGACTCTCCAAAAAGCTTTTATTTATTAAAAATAGCTAAAAATATGTATTAATAGTATTACTACGCAAGATATGGGAATCGATTAGGTGGAACAAGTATATCGTGCCCGGTTCCACCTGAATCAGTTCTTTTGTAATGCCTCTTGTTACGATATTAGTCATCTATTTGACATATCGCTACTTAATGAGACATGCGCATTGACACAAAGGACACGATCTAAAATGATACCACTTTGCTATCACAACGCACACACTGTGTTTTACCACCACGATTTACATTGCGTTCCACTGCACTTGTGATATCGCTGGCATATGCGCAGCTATTTCTGAACAAAGTGAACTACTAGCCCCACTGTCCTTTATTTAGGCTACCGTAACCTTTGAATAATTTACTAGAAAAGTCTTCTGCATTAGCATGTGTTTACAGAATGGAAACTTCCAGACAGCAACTACATCGCTCCTTTTCTAAACTGAACACTATTATGATTCATATTTTAAATTTAATGATTATTTCCTTAAGTATTTAATAAATATAATTCATACAATAATATAACGCTTGTACATCTAATTTATTTATTATTTACAATCATTATTTCATAATGTGATTTTAATAGCCTAAAATATGAAAATGACAAATAGATGGTTCAATAGACATGGATAATGACTAAAACTTGAATTAATTTACATAAAATCCGACGCAATTGTAACAGTACTGAACATAAATTCCCTATATTCGCGTGCTGAGGCTCATGTATTTTGAGGACTCCCCGACTTCGTTAGTTAAGGTTTCAGGTAAAGACAAACGCCACGAAGCCCCATTCAACATCAGCTTGACTTAATATTCCTTATACCTGTGGGTAAAATACTCAATCAGCCACACCTGACCGTGCTTAAATAGTGAGATCGTTTCAAAATAACTTTCCACAGTTCCTTTTACTGTAGAAAGGCATTAATACTCTCCGCACTGCCGGCCGTTTTCAGGAAAAATGTTTTTTTTACTTAATGAAAATTCCAATTCAAGTTATTCCGCAGCAATTTGCTCTAAACCAGTAGAAGCTTTTAGTTGTCAACTCCAGTTACGCTAATTTAAATGATTTTTAGTTGTTGCGATCAAGTTCTAATTCTGGACTGATAAATGAGGCTTCTATTATTGGAAAGCGTAAATACAACTTCGGAAGGAACCTTTCGGTGGGGTTAGCGTAGCCGCTGCCAGTGATCGGGTTTGTAAAGTCAAAGTCCGGAAACACTATATACCTAACGCATATGATTTCTCCCTGTTTATTTTACGTAATATGCGTGAATAACGGCGAAATATATTATGAGAAATGGGAAGATTAAGGGGAATGCTCATTCATTTACGTTTCCTGCCGATTGCGATAGAATTTAAAGAATGCATAAGTCAAACTTTTTGTCTTTTTGATTCATCGTCTACCTATTGAGCTCTTTGCCAAGAAAGTTCACACGCCCTCAGGAGAAGTCGTCACGAACCCATTATGAGCTGTTTACCTAATTACAGTTACTCAACAGTATACAAAGACATATCGTGGTTCATTGTTGTTTACACTCCTTTATTTTCTTCTTCAGTGAAAGGGTCACTATGAACGAGTACGAACTATATTCTTTATGACGTCATCAACTCTTAAAATGGGGACTGTAAATTCCGTTTATAGTTATTTAAACTTACGGAATCTTGAAAAAAGAGGGGATTTTATTCTAAGTACTTATAATTCCAATCGATCTAAAAAAATCTTTTTATAAATTGCGAGATATGTTCAGAATATTACGGAAATTTCAATTTTTGGAGAAAAGTTAAACTCGTCTATTTTAATTTTTTCACCCTAAAACTAGTCCCCATTATATAATGAGCTATAGTGCTACCGCTTCTTATAATCCTCGAAAAACTTCTCAAATTCGATATTTGGATCGATTTTGATTTATTTTAATGCCCTTTATTCCTTTGAAACGACAGACCAATCAAAAAATCAAAAAGGTTTATATTTTCAGCTCCATTTATGAAGTATCCATTATTAATGAAATATCTAAACTAATTGTTAATTTTTGGTGCAAATTTCGTTGAAGATACAGGCATTCATCTGCCTCGATAGTTATGGTTGAGTGCAAAATTTACAAGATTTCAGATGAGAAATCTTTTAATTTGATTTCTTCCATATGCAGCTCTGGGTTAAAAAGGGCTAATGTTCACTCTAGTTTTGGAAGTAGGAACACGGCATACGGAGCCAAGATCTTCTTAGGTTTGCGGAGGCTTTCGCATCGTTACAGTATTGTTTCTGGCCAAAAATTAACAAGCAAGCGATGAATTGCGATCCGGAAATCGCCGAGCTCATAAAAGCAAGCATACTTTTAACGGCTGGCACAGACAAGTTACTAAGTGAATACAGCCGAAAATTTTATCGTACTTCAGTGGCATTTCCATATGTTGGCTCTTGAACAGAGTGTGAGTTTTGGATCAGTGGATCAATTATACGTATACGTGGTGTATACGTGTATACGTGGGACAGACAGGAAGAAGTTTTGAAATCAGGAAAAAAGAACATTTAAGTGCTTACAAACATAATAAAGATGAGAAGAGTAATTTTGCTAAGCACTTAATATGTAACTGCCACAGAAGCGATTTTAAAATGAATATTTTAAATTTTTGCAATGACCGCCGAGAACTGGATTCTAGGGAACAGTTAGAAATTTTAAAAATTATTGAAAATGAAGATAGTACCCTTATAAATGAATACCTCTACCCATCCTTTTCACCTATTCTGGCGTCCGTTTTAAAATTCATCAAGTAACTAGGTAACAACAAGATTAACAACAAGATAAACAAATTATAATTAGCGCCTGATGATGATGATTACTCATTGAAACCCGGGTCGCGCTCTTATAAAATAAGTGGTATAAGTAACTATCTATATCCAGGAAATTGTTCAATTATTGGGTGAAGAAGATTCTAATGAATAAAAAAATACTTGATTTAACTCTAATTTTAAACAGAATATGTGCTTTGTATTAATGCTAGGTTGTGACGTAGTAAGTTACCGAGATGTCTTCCAATATTCTTCAAGCTAACTGAATCGTGTTATCGTTTGAATAAGTTTTGTAGCCGACTCAAAAAGGTGTAAGTAAAAAGTCTTAAGTAGGACCTCATTTTTAGCCACTGCTTTCAATCTTTCACCATCTTCCTCTTCAGAGAACTTTTCTATGTAGTGTTGAAGTTTCAAATCCCTTTCTTTTCTCTTCTCAGAATTTGAACTGATCTTGGCGTGCACTAATGGCGTTGTTGGAATGTATGAATGACCACATTAAGCCCATAGAAACTGCAAAATGCAAATGGCTTCCATACTCGGCAAATTTAGGATCTAATTAAGATTATGGTAGCAAAAGTTGAATTTGCTCCTTTTGTAAGTCCTGGTTCTTGGTACAGGTTTGGCCATTTCTGAATTAGTTTTTGCTATACTTGCTAATGGAGCTAAATGTAACAAGTAGAACATTTTTAAGTTCTTAGTGTTCCCTAGTTAGTGGCTTCCTGGTGAGATAAAGTAGTGCAAGAACTATAAAGTAGGAACAGGGACGGTACGGTCCTTCAGCCTGGGGAATCAGCCAGTCGTTTAACATGGAGTAATTCGACGCTCTGGCCCGGCCGAATGCGTGACAATGCGAGGCTGGTTGCGGCGAGTTCAGGTGAAGCGAAGTCAACGCCCAGGCGGGGTGGCGGCCTGCTGCGGTAGCCACCCGCGGGGAGCAGGTGAGGCCGAGCCCACCGCGACCGGATTAAAACAGATTATCTTCTCGCAATATTAATCACATTCATTGAATCCACCTTTCACCATCCCCAAAACAACCGGCTTGCTTTAATGTATCGAGTGAACGTATTGATTTTTGCGTGCGAAGAAAATTCGCTGGAGCAGGTGATCACTTTACGATACCATTGACGATACGTGCTGTTTACAGTGAGCACTAAATCAAAGATACTGGTACCTAAATTCATTTTGACTTAGTCTTGATAAATCACGGGCAGGGAGGACGTACTTTGTTGATAATTGTATTAAAAGACAATGCGGAGATAGAGGAGAAAAACCTATCGGAAAGAATTTGGAATACAAATTTTGTAGGTAGCTTCACTAAGGAGGAGCAATGGAGAATTAATAAGTTCTATAGCAGTGTGTTTAGAATTTGATGATTTTTCTCGACGTAAACATATCTTAGTTTCAAAATTTTAGGTACATTTTATCCGTAGATATGTATAATACAGCCAAATTTCTCTCATGAGAGCATTATGCAGCATCTAAAAGCATTAAATGCGCATAAGCGGTGTAAAAACCCAAATCAAAACTGAAATTATTATGACTTACACTACACCTAGAAATTACACATGAAGATATCTAAAAACAAGTTTGAGGGTTGCAGTGCTAAGCGGTGGAGAATGGACGGCAAACTAGGTATTCTCTTCACCGGAAAAACTGATTATCACCGTGGAGTTTGAGGAAAATTGTGCTCAAATCTATGAATCGCTGATTGGATAGTGTAAAATAAATGCAAAACACGGAGGAAAAAATCTTGCACCACATATTCTGCAAATGGAAAGATCAAATGCAAAACTCATGATAATGACTCTTGCCCCATAAAGGAAGGACACCTGCCCCACGTGAGGGGCAAGATTCCTATTCGTTTTTCTCTTACATTTTGATAAATAGCGTGTGGTCAAGTATTGAAGTACATGTAACTGCGAACAAGTTGTGTAAAAATAAAAATTTTTATTTGAATAGGAATGCATAATTTTTATAATTGTTTGTTAGATGCCTACTCTTGCCCCACGTTCCCCTACTATTAAAACCAGTAGATTTTTATTGTAAGCAATGAAATAAGAACATTTTGAGCGAAACAATCAAACAAGTAAATTTTTTCCTAAAAATTATTTTGAAAAAAAAAATAATCTTATAAAAAAATTGCACCGGAAAGGAGGCTGAAAGGCCCTGCAGACTCTGAGGCTACATTCAACGCATTAATTGCTTGAGCAGTAGAGAACATTCACCTTTCAGAGAGACACGAGGAGCTAGAAAAATTAAAAAAGAACATTATTTAGTTTAGGGCCGCAGTCAAACCATCTCACCAACACGCACCTTAATGTTTTATAGAGTGCATAGGAAAATTAAATGAGCCCAGATATCTCTTGCCACACGCCTAATGAGGTGGCCGACGAGGTCTTATGTAAATATAGTTCAAAATCGCATTCAGAAACCTGTCAATTGATCGTACGCAATTCAGTCTTCTTGAGTTTCTTGTGTAGGCAGGTATTGTCTATTCTCCTGGCTCTTTCCCGTTTACATAGATTAGTCAAGGCTAACAGATGACAAATATTTTTTAAATGCTTTCTCTGCAGATTCTTAGGATCTCAATGCGAGGAGAAAACGGAGGCGTATTTAGTTTGAGAAGCAGCGTACTAATCCAGCGTAGAGTTTTCGCAGCATAGTCTTAATAGCCAGGCTAGAGAATATGTTATAAGGTGTATTTTCAACGCCTTCTTCGTAAAATATTCACTTCCAGCTTTTTGAGAAACATTTTCACCGGTCACATTACTGTTTCAATATATTTTAATTGTAGAGCGAGAATATCATTTCCAGTTTGATCATAAGTGAATTTGACAGTTATCTCTGCATAAGATCGTAATACATCTAATCATATATTTTTCGGGCTATGGCGATATAAGTATCTATTATATATAAGCAACTCGTAGCAAATATATCACAACGCAACGATAAAGGGTATTTATAATCCTCATTATATTTCGTCACTTTGCTATTCATTCAAGATTATGTCTTATGATAATTATTCAAATATGTGTCTATGAATTTGAATATTTTTCTTAATCAAAGCAATTTTCTTTGGGATTATTTGGTATCGTGAAATTTAACGTATTCAGCAAAACGACGTTACTTTTGATGCAGCCTCTCCTTGAAGAATACTGCAAAAATGGTGATGGATCGCAGTACATTATCTGATTTTAATTCTCTCTCTAAGCTTTATGAGTCTTTATCACGAAAGGTTACTGAGTTATAGCTGTGAGCGGTGAAGTGAATGTGAAATAAATGTGGAAGTTTTACGCCAAAAGACCTTGATGAATATGTTTGCATGAAATCAATTGGTGCAATTCAAATAAGGCGAGATTCGAATTTTATACAAAAAAGTAGGGGTGATAGGCTGTATTATCCTCTCGTTAAAGTTATATGTGGCCCTTACTTCCTTTAAAAAAATGTCGTATATTAATTTGTTACTTTGGTTGTACTTTCAGTTCCGACATTCTCCTTACCGTTTAGCTTATTTAATGCCAATATTCCTCAGTTGTCGAAATAAGTAGCTTTAGTATACCTCACCAATTTGGTTTTGAATAAATGTAGGTAATAAACTCTCATGTCAACGAGTTCGAGTCGACATCTAACAGGCTAATATCGGATGAGAGCCAATACAATTGCCTCAAATTAGATTTAATTTCTTGTCTCTTTGACCGACCTCTTTTAAGATAATTTTGGTGCATATCAACACTCTTATACCACGGAATAAGAATTGAAATCGTTTTTTAATCATAGTTGCAGATGAATAAGTCAAACTATTACCAAATAAGTTTGATGAATTATTGAAGTTGCCGTAATACCAGCCTTTCCGTATTTTTCGTGCTCATAAATTTCCAACGGGTTGCTGAAAACGAACTCACCTTGGTATAAATGCGGAAATCAATATTATTATAGCTCATGAAAGCCTCCATGGCTGTCTACGGCCGTACGCTAGAATGTTTTGAAAAAAAAATAATAGCCAGTTTCAAATGTACACCCTCGGCACAGTAGGTAATGGTCTATGCATATTTTAAGATTTCGTGAGCATTGGATTATGCATAGCGAAAACAGAGTCGTTGAAATAGCACGCTAGATATCTCCCAGCCTGTTATGAACATAATTTGATCACGAATTTTCTGTGGTTTCCTTTTATTTCCTATATTTCTCTGCAATTTTCCCATCAATCACGTATATGATAATATTCCTTGACTGTTCAGAATTCCGTGATATTTCTTTCGATCGATTTCCAGGGTGGTTGGATTTCAAAACGAAACCATTATCAAGTAATGATGATTTTCTCTCATTATGATACATTACCATAACTGTTTTGGTAGATTGAAATATACTTGATTCGACTAAAGTTACGAATTGCCGTAAGTTTTCTGAGTATGCAAAAGCAATTTGCTGCCAGTAAAAAATAAAATTTATTCAACGAAACCGTTCAGGTTAAGCGTTTCTCATTGTAAAAAAAAGATATTAGAGCATTAACTTACTCCCCCTATAGTTTTCGCAATAGCTCGGCTAATACGGTGAAATTATGGTTGTCACTTGATTTAAAATAGATCGCAAAGAGGCAAAAAAATTCTTAGTTTGAGAATTGCTGTATTTCTAATACCTATTTGTACCTAAGAAGAGAATGTGGTCAATAAATTCGTAAATACCGCTATTTCCCTCCGTCATTATGTCAAACATCAGCTCTGTAACCAAAACGGTAGGGTGAAGAAAGCGGGGTAGTCTGATAGATATTGCAATTTACTGCTGACGGTGGGGTTCTTGGGTTCAAATTCCGTTTTAAGCCCTTGGGCACGGAAAAAAAATGCTGAACTGCGAGATGGCCAATAGAAAGGAATTGTCTCCCTACTGTGAAGTGTAAAATTCACACGGCTGTGGTTTAGTTCGGTTTGATATCTACCCTCACCTATCCAAACTATGTGGTTGAATCAGTGAAATGATAATATCAAAGAGCATAACAATTTTCATGCCATTTTAAAGCTATATTTTGTCATAAGCTATTTTTTATCGAACTGAATGCTATGTTCGTTTTCATGCGCATAACTCATGTATTCATATTTTAAATGGAGTTTAAATTATATCAGCACTAATTTAAAAAGCTGCTGTGTTAGTTGAGGCTAGAGTTATGACTTAAGAATCCGTGAGCCCGGGATTTAACCCCGGCACTTGCTCCAATTTTATTGAGGTAGCCCGAGCTCTGCTTGGGTGTTATATGAAAGTCACTTCAAGCATAGCACTCCGTCCGTTGGGTGGGACATTAAGACGTATTCCCTTTGGTGTCTTTTTTTAAAAGGAGGCAAATACCTACGCCTGAATTCAATCTATTCTTCCTTTCCAACCGTTTCATATGGCTTAAATAACATTAGCAGTCGGCTGCCTCCTTCAAATACCCTTGTCAATGGGTACATGGTTAAAGTAAACTGGAGATTTTAAAAGCAGCCTCTATCGGATAGATTTTCTGGCAATAACTATTTCTAATAAATAACGATTTTATTGGTAATTTGTGTGTGTAAAAAACCCCATTGCACGCTAAGTAAATTTAAAGTGCTTTGTTTTCCATGCATTAGATGTTCACAATTTCCAAGAATTAATAGATTTCTCGCATCTAAGAGTGCATATTCTTAAAATTGACATGTAAAAGAAGGTATCAAATATCATAAATAAGTATGTGTGATTTAAGTAGATCTTTCTGACGGCTACGAAAATGCTTATGCTCTGCGGTGTCTGCAGTCTAAAACTTACGAACTTCATTGAATTGATTGATAATAGACTATTGCACTTAAAGCACTAGAGGTTATACTGAATTTGAGAATGTAGGAACCTGTTCAATGTCAGCAAAATATTTTTTTATTAAAGAATATTTTATTGGCGTTACCAATCTTGTTGGATCCCATCATCGATTAAGAAAATATTCCAGGCACCTGTATAAGATCATGCAAACTCAGATCAATTGCTTTGCTCAAGATGAACTTTTTTCAGGGTATTATTACATCGTCGACAGTGCCACTGCGTTCCGTGGGTGTCATTGTGTCATCTCTTCCACAGGTCACAGAGCTCTTATTATTTTGATAGAGATCTCAACATGGCTTGCTATATTAATTATTGCTAAAAGTTAAATAATTGTCCTTTTCATGCATGCATGTCATCGATAAAAGCCGATGGAAGTAAATGATTTAGTAAAATTAGGCTAGATTTGATTTAAAATGTTTTTCTGTGGTACTTTATAATTTTGCGGTAAAATGTGCGGAAAGCATACAAAATGATCATACGTCAACTCGCTCGTCATGAATTACAAGAAAATCAATGTCGTAAGTGCAGAAGATATGCCTTTGCTTGGTGATATTCGCCGCAATGAATATTTTCAATGGAAAAAAGGGCATTTGAAGGGATTTCCTTTCATCAAAATGCGCCTTTCCTCTGTCCTAAAGCATTTTTTTTTACTCCCTGGATATTAACCACCATTTTAAAGGTTTTCGGTTGGTTAGTGCTATAATATTGGTCGTACCTCAATAAGCACAGAAACCATTCGCCTCGAAGAAGTAATTTATTTTTGCCTTAAAAACTTTTTTTGACTCCCATTTGGTACTGCAATCCTGCGTCTTCGGAATTATTTTCCTCTGTTTCGCTCTTGCTTACAAGAGCAGCCGGTTTCATTATCTGGGAAGTGAGTTAACAGCTGCTGTTGTGAAAAAATAATTAAAAAATTACGGTGAATGTTTAATCGGAAATTGGAAGTTGAAAGGATACCCAAGGGGCTCTTTACAAAATTTTTCATCCACTCACTTACTGGTGCAAAATCCCTAAATTGAGTTTTGAGATGCGTGTTTGTTATTTAAAATTTTCTTCCGCCATTTCACTGTCGCAGGAAGTACTTTTGCAGACCTCTTCTCTTGTTTACAAATAAAAGTATTGAAATCATAAGAATAAGTTTGACTACAAATTGAAGTGATTTATGCATTTTTCTAAATTTTTTTATTTGTTTTTATGATTTTACTCATAAAAATTGAAAAGTTTTCCTTGCTCTTGTAAGGAACACATGGTTTGAATAAAATACTGTTTCTTGGCTTTATAAAATATCAAAGTTATAATGTTCTATTTTTTGACTTAATCTGTCGGCTGATACTCTTCATTTCTTATCGTCAGGAGAACCATAGATTATGGCAACTCCAGCACGGGTTGTTTACCTAAGAAGAGCCATTATTTTAATTTTGTTATCAAAATTATTTGCAGTAATTTAATTGAATAAATTATTTTATTTTCTTTTTTCGCATACATTTTGCACTTTGATCCGTGAAATTTTTAAACAAAAATATGTGAAAAAACTAAGTTTTACTGCGATTAATTCAATATGAAATGAAGATACCGTGAAGTCTCGTCGGAACCAGTAGAATTTAAATATCCTGAATGCTGAGGAATATATGCACCTACTTTTCGGATGGCGTATTATTTTGAGTCCTCTTACGTAGGCAATAGGAAAAAAATACCACGAAGAAAATAGTTTTCAATATGTAATTAATAAAAAAACTTCAGTTATTTAGAATTCTTTCTGTAAAGAATGATTTGAACTTGTTAACGTGTTGAAATCATCGTTGCTTGGACAACGATGAATATCCATATTCGCGGTCCCGTACCGATGCATGAACCTATACGCAAAAAAAGCGTTTTATTGATGTTTTGATATTTTCCTTCCTATTCTATTCAGACTAACTAGCACAACAGCTGCGTATTGAGTTGAATATGGCGGAAGCAAATACATCTATGCTTTGTGCCCGCTTGTGTAAGCGTTAGGGCTTCCGTGAAAAAGTATTTTAATGTCGTGTTGATATTTAGTTTACGATTCAATGCTCAATTCCGCTAAACCTGCGAGCGTATGCATGTTGATCCTTTATCCAAAGGTTGAGCAAATATTTTAGGTCCCAGATGCGATACAAAAGCCCTATATCATCTAAAAATATATTCTTTACTTACGGCGTTATATTATTTGTGACTTTAAATGCATGATTTTATGATAGGATATACAAAAAAAAAACTCCCCAAGGCCGCTCGTAGCCCACCGGCTAATTTTCGCGGCCATCGCATTGATTAATTGAAATTTTTGACCAATAAAGGGTATTGCACATTGCTATTATATGTTTTTTTAATTTAATTGATGTGGTGGTAAAGTGACGTGGAGCATTGTGACCCTCCGGACGATGTGAAATTGATTTAAGGCCCTTGAATTAAAAAAGGCTGAAGACCCCTGCTCCAGGGTCTAAATAGTGAAGCAGAAAAGTAGTCTCCAACGGCTATATCGTTAGGGATCACGCGGCTGGTACGAAAAATATTACTGTGTTGCTTTGCTAGAACAGGAGGATTCGCAACAATGGCCTCTCAACCGGGAATCCTTTGCAAGCCCTCACTGAACTCGAGGGAAACTTTGCGAGGGTTGAAGGAGCCTCGCCAAGGTTGCCTTGGTTGAGATACCACTCACTTCGTGGGCTCGATTCCGGGAGAAAATAATCGCACTCCAGTGATATTACGAGTAGCCTGGATGTGATAAGTGGAACGGTTTCTAAGTCAAAGATTTCTTTCCCGACACAGTTGGCAGTCGACTCTTCACATCAATAAAATTTTGAGTGATGGAAAACGGTGGAAACCGCAAGGAATATATTGGTGGGGAATTTAGGTGAACGCAAGTTACTGGAGGAGGAAAATGTTGCGCACAGATGACCTTAGGGGGGGGGGGGGGGAGGGCTGAAAAAATATTAGTTATGGTTGGTTATATACGTTATGATTTCAAATATAATAAAGAGAAAAACGAGGAATTAGCGATGTATCTCTGTTCACTGTTCAAATGGTGCTCTTCTTTTTATAAATCAAACTACTTTCGTATGCATCTGGTTGGTGGCTTGATATCTCTTTCAAATTATTCTTACCTTTTTTAAATTGGAATGGATTTTTTCGAAAATGTTTTTGTGGGCTATATGATACCCATATGTTTTATTGTGTTGGTTGTATTATGTTGTAGTGTCTATATAGTTGTAAAATAAAAAAGTATGCAATAGCAATAGTGCTTATGGAAAGTCAACGCTCGTAATACATTCTTGGTTGAGATATCATCATTAGGTTAATACTTTAATATCGGGCGTTGAACTTCTAATTGCATGATTGTGGTGATGATTCAAACGTGGCATAAAAATACCAAATTAAACGGTAAATAACAAAATCTCTTGGTGATTTATCCAAATTTTTATACTTAATAACGAATTTATGGAAGTATCTAGGTAGATGCTACTGTCTAATGCCATTGACCAGGTTGTGCAGTGCCTATCTAGCGGTATACCTACCTCTTAGAGGTGTACAATAACGCTATATAAATTCAACGCCGAGAAGGAAAACGGTTACATATTCTCTTCATAGTTTCATGTACTGATTAGTAAGAAAATGATAACAATGCGTACATCTCTAATTCAAAAATATTGATTTTTTTAATCACTGCCGTAAATCTTAAATTTTAATTCGTTTTTTTGTGCTATGGTAGTTAAATCACCTGTTTTCTTAGGAACTTAGGAGCGTAGGAAATAAATGCCTAGAACACGTGACCGTTAAGAAAGATGTATTTTTTAATACAGCCCATTTATTTTTTTCTGTGAATAAACAAACGATAAAAAGAATTGTGCTGCCAACATTCCATATATATAGTCTCCTAACATCTCACGCAGTTTGTCCTATATTGAAATTTGTAACACGTGAATAATTGCGCACTAAACGTTTTCCTACGTAATAAAAACGAAGTTATTTCATTGACATTTTCGTTTTAGAGGTATACTGTATAATATATTTGACTAATATCATGGGTATCGGATTCGTGTGACAACTAGAGTGTTCAAATTTCATCCCGTGGGCCCGGGTGCAAATTCTGGCGGTGACGGAGACGTAACAGAGCTTTCCTGATCCTTTTTTGAATGCTATGTGTAGGAAACTTCAGACGCAGAACTCCGTCCGTCGAATGGGACGTTAATACGCGGTTCCTTGAGCCCCTTGCGTCAAGAATAAGCTGATGACTACGCCGGGTATCTTACCAATCCTCTATCTCTACCCTTTCCTATGACACTAATGAAGTATGCTGTAGGGCCTTCTCAAAATACCAATATGATGATGGGCAAAGTTTGAAGCCTTATATTCAGGGGGCAGCAGTCTTGTTGGGGATAAGAGACTGTGGGACACCCCCTTGTTATTTTTAATGGTACTTGAATGAATATATTTATACTTTTCTCTGTCAAAAACCATTTTAATTGGGGAGAGGGCCTAGGCCCCAACAAAGCTCCACCCATGCATACCGCGCTAGCATTGTGGCAGCCTAAAAGTGAGGCAATTTTTTCGTGGAAATGTCTCTTTGTTAAGAAGTCGCTCATAGTGTGTGCTTCGTTTTGATATGTATCCGTGTACCTTTGACGAAATTTTACCTTCAGATGGGCATTGTAAATGTATCGTAGCAACCTTAAGATGGCGTAAATGACCACTTACCGTATTCGAGGAGGAAGATGGGTACGAAGAGAAGAACTCGTGAAAATCCCATCATGGACCGGTTTCCTTTCCTCCGCTGTGTGCGCCAAGTCCTCAGTCCATCATCGTCCTTCGATTCCCCTCCAGCATGGACCCTCCTTTTCTGGCGGCGACAGAACCTCAGAAGACGCCCAAAAAGAAAGGGCACTACAAAACTATCCACTCCCCCACCAACTTGGGAAGGGGGTTCACCGATGTATGACGGGCGATGCTCCCGGCTTATCCCGCCTCGTCGGCCGGCATCACTCGCAAGGGCATCCCGCACTCAATCACTCCAAAGACCTGGGCGCCGGCCAGAGACGATCGCGGGTACCGGGGAAGGGACTCGACTGAAGCCCGCCAGGAATCAGCACTCCCAGGGGAAATTCGCGCCGATGTTTTCCGTAGTGTATGACAAAATGGTAACGTTGTGTGAGGACTTGGGGATCTAATACGCTCACTTTACAGCAGCTACGTGAGTTGAGCTGACTTTTTCGTTATTTCAGGACTGAGTCAAAATGGACAAACCAGGAGAGCAAAATGGCGAAACACTCCACACTTGGGAATCTAACCAGTGAAGAGTCACAGTGTTCACGTGCTACCAAGTTCGTGAATGGTAGCGACTGATTCACAATATTGCACCATTAGGTTTACGAAAGGGAAGAAACACCGAATAAACAAAGAAAGAATAAATGAGACTCAATAAATCAAACTTGCTGGATGGTTACGAATGAATTCCTGGCGTTGTCGCTTTTACACTCTGTGTAACTTCAAGATTCAGGGTGATGCTGCAAGAAGATATCCTAAAATGTGAGAACTTTCACACTCAACTTTCCATCCGGTTCTTAGGAGCACTTTATCACACAGATGCAAAAAAATGATTTTCACCGTTTTGCAAGTATGTTCACCCTTTGCTGTAATTCCTCGAGCATGTAAAAATTACAAAATATGAAAAGTAAAGGCAGAGTGGACCACGATTTTTCAGGATTGATAGTTTCAGGAAAGGATATGATTTTAATATTTACCGCCTTATTTTGGGTATTTTAAATCAGGAAGATGCCTTTGAGTCACAATGGCGTGAAACACTTCACTGCGGAGAAGACAAACCTTTGAGATTTGTTGCGTTCTGAACTACAGGCGACTTCATGATTTGATACGTAGAGTAGTCGGTTTACGAGATGTTGGAATATCTATGTAGGTCTTTGATAAGAAGGCTTTTGATAAGATGAACACTTAAACAGTTCCTATGAAAAATTTAGTCGAACTTCTATGTTATCTCCTCTCATGGGCTTCCGGGGAAATGGATGTATAATGGCGTTAACTCAGGTGAAAGCGAGGCCTTCTCTAGCAAATGAAGCACTTTCTTTCATGCTGAGTGAAAAACATCGGCCAGCTAGTTATATACTAAGGATTGTAAAAAAATGGGTTTGAAGAACTTAATCACAGGGGGAAGTCAACACTTTCGAGGATAAGCGACGCGAAACGAAATCCACCGCTGATGAAGTTGCGATGTCCGTTTATGTATCACCGGCAAGCTGATGACACTTGGTCCTTGCAGTCTGATGCACTTCGATGTTGAATTCCAAGTCAGCACCGGAGTTAAAAGATAGAATAACACATAGTATAGTAAGTATATCCAATGTCTCAGTCGTAAGAAACGGTGCAAGCACTTTCTTCTGAAATATGTTGGTGCAGACTATTTGGGTGTTGTTTATCAAAGGGCCCAATTCTCAATTTAACGGAATGACAAATATGTTATTAAGATCTCTCGACTCTCAATTACGACGGAATATTTCTAGAAGATTTATTTAGTACTTCACAGAACACTGATTTTATCCTAGCACGATAACCAACATTTTAGTTAAGTGACACCAAGAAGAGAGAATAACTATTCCTCACAAATGCCTGACATATTTACCATAAAACATTTGAAAACTTGAACTATTAATTGGGAGCAACCATAGGTGAAATGGATTTTTACAGGCTTCCCTTCAAATTATATGTACATACATAAATATTTAACACTTTCTTTAGAGGGACACGGAGTTTAGAAGAACATCAAACTCGCTAAGATGCGAAATTTTTCGATTCAGGAATTTGAAACGATAAAAAAGGAAACATTAATCCTCACGTTTATTTCAAACTGTAGCACTTTATCGCTTAATGTAAGAAAACAAAACACTATTCTCACATTTAGGATAATTTCTATGGCCTATTTCCACTCATTATTCCACTAAATAATGTCAATCCACTTAATATCCAGTTACTTGATTAGCACGCGAAAATAAAGGAAGAAAAATTCCGTCCAATATCTACAAATTTTCCTGCCCCCTGTTTAGCTTCTAAAAGAAGAGTCGTGGAGATTTACAGCAGTTCCTCCATCTGGTTAATTATCTACACAGGAAAGTTACTGTTATTTTATTTCACCACAGCCCTCCGTAGGTCAAACGGAGTTCATATTTCTCTTATTCACATAATTATGTGCTGCCAGCCTTGTAGTATAGCTAGAAATCTTGGGCACCACGGCGCATTCCTCATAAAACCGGCACCAACCTTTCACATTGAATAACGCGATCCTTGAAGGGAATGCTTGGAAAGAATTTATCTCACTGTTTTTAAGTTGCTTACGCAGATCAAGAATTTCAGAAAAAATTAGCTCCGAAACCTTCCTGGAAACTACGTCGCCCAACCAAGCTGGAACAATCACTTTTACACCTTGCTGTCACTCCCTGGCACCTTAATCAAAGAAAACCTTGTTGAGCTTCAAGCGCCAAAGAAACATTTACAGTTTGTTTTCCGAATTCGCGGGCGAGAATGGGAGCTTGAGGTCATGGTGTTTGGGGAGATGGATGTAGTTATGTTCTTTGGCAACTGCTGCTGCCGTATTGGCAGGGTATAGAAGTAATAACACCCTTCAACCTATTCGACACTATTTCCGTGGTGATTACCGGCCGTGTATGTTGTTCTCGCGGCGCCTCGAAGCGGCGGACGAGAAAATCTAGACGGTCAAGGTTCGCGCCACGATACAGCGTCGCCCCGTGTCGATCCGGCGCGCTCGACGTCTCCGGCAGTACTGAGGGAAACGGCCACCGACGTCGGTGGTGGCGCGCCGGTCGCGGTACTTCTCCCCGCTTCCCCCTCCGGCCTTAGTCATTCCACCCAACCCTGCCCCGGTTCCCCATGACCCTCCTGAACATGCATGTGACCTCCCCCTTCGCTTCTGTCCTTGCAGATTCAATGGTGTGCGATCGCATTCACGTTTACTTTGCAAGGAAACAATGAAAGGCTACTGTTCAATTCCAAAACTGTCCAATGGCCAAAGAAATTCGTGATTGTAATGCTTTATTTACTTATATACTGCCACACCACCGAAAACCGCACATTTGGTGTTTACGTCGGCTTTTTGATAACGTTTAGTAAGTAATCACATAAGAACATCCATGCTCTGGATAGGGGCAGCTAAATCAGACGGAATTCATACCCGCATTATTTGGGCTTGGGCAGCCGAGGACTTTACCCAGCCGCTGTCGCGACCGGCTTTTAAGAGTCAACTTATTTTCGAAATAATCTGACGTCCTCCAGTCCGTCTCACGACTACAAAAATTATTTCATGCCGCGGTGATGTAAAAAATGCCGAAAAAATTGTTACTCAACACACTTCTTTCACCTAGTAGGAGGCTTTCAGGAATTGTGAGACCCAGGCTGAGAGTACAATAGGGCAAGAGATTGGTCATAAAGGGTATCATGAGTCTCCTATTTCCCGTCCAGAAGAGTTTTATCAAGTTTTTTCCTCAGTTTTTGGCAAACAGGAGAGAACATGGCTGATGTCTGATTACGACTCTTTCTGAACTGGGAATTATTAAGAACTTGGGATTTGGATTATGAAGGATCATTTGAAGATGGATTCGCCTCGTTAAGAGACATAACAGTTACCTGGGAAACATAATGAATGGAAAAATTGATGAAAGAGTCCCCAGAGTTAGGACAAGTGAAGATGAATACGGTGAAAAAGAGCTTCAGGGGTGTTACAGAACTAGCTTGTTATCGGGAGAAATAGTTAGCTGCAATATTGCAATCTTATGATTGCAACACTGTGCATCTCGATTCGGCTTTTCGCTTTGGCATAGGGCCGTATTGAGCTCCAATGTATGCAGTAAGTGTGACTTATTTTGTCCAATTTAACTGAGGGCAATGCGCTTACGAATCCAATGGAGATTTTTTGATAGAAAGGAGGATTTAAAGTATTACGAAGAGGAAGGGCTGATTTCTTTGCGGAAATGTGTGTGTGCCCACGTCGGAGAGGTACCTATATGAAACTGGTTAGGTGGTTCTTACTTTTAGTCAAATCGCTGACCTTCGGATAGAGTTTGATACGTTAGTTTCTTCTCCCGTTCTTTTTGTTGACATGGTGGAGCATGAGTGCTGCCCCTTTACAGGCAGACATTCATGTATGAGGAAGTTGTGGTACTTTTGCTTTGGCATAAGGTCTTAAAAACCTCCACCCACGATAATGAGTATAGTTCCATCAGCTATTTTACCAAGAAATTAACAATTTGAACACCAATGGATCTGTGCCTATGCGTATTCAACGGTAAATCTTTAAAAATGTATTTGCGAGGATAGGTGCATTGAAAAAGGTTCAATTTGCATAGTAGTGGGAGTAATTTAACTATTTTAACTCTTTGGCAGATATTATCCATGATGAAGCATAAGTTTCTCGCTATTTCCTGCTACTAATGAATCCCAGGTGATAGGCGTGCTTTATGTAACCGCGACAAAACAAGTAATTTATATCTCCATCTGGCACATTGGAGATCATTGCTAATGAAATAATTTTAGCCATTTTATTACAAAGTTTACATGGGTTTTTAGGATATTTTTAGAAACTGTGAAAACTAAGAATTTGCAGTTGGAAATTCATCTTTTTCTTGCTATATAAACGTCAAAAAGGTACGAATAGGCAATGTCATGTCTCTCGCAGCTTGTGTTAGCGTTTTTACAAAAATATAACGTATATATCTGTTACCTATTTTAATTTAATTTTTATAATTTTTTAAAGTTCTAGCAAATCGGATTTCAATGAATGACATGAGAAAATATTTAATAAACAGCCGCTCCTCCGATGAGGTGTTTTTATTCTTAGATGTGGATTCTATTTTTGATTTTGATGTAAGCGTAAAACTTGAACTCATTATTGAAATATTTTAGGTTGGCGTGAGGTACTTCCTATTCTTATCATTCATTGATTTTTTTCGGAACTACGGAAGATAATGAAGTCAACTGGAAAGAGATTCATTAACTAGCTCTGGAAAAAGGAAGGAGTTTAAGTAATATTTAGTATAATAAGGCAACTGAAGGAGGAAATCTGATTATAGGGTCATCATCGTATCATTATCTTTCCTAGATTATCATCAGTTACTTATATCCAACGAGATGGTTAAAATAGGCCATAACAATAATTTGGTAAAAAATAATGAAAAGTGATTCTCAGACAGAGGTGAAACACCTTAGAATGAAGTCAATGTCCAATGATTATCTTCACATAATAAATTAAATAGCTACAGTTGCTTATAACGGCACCGGTAGATTTATTACAAAATTATGACGTAATAACAATAAAATATCATTATGTAACCAATAACGGTGTCCATCTTGTGTAAAAATGTCCTTTTTTTGTGAAAGAGGCAACGGTGAGTTTGAAAACCATTACACTCCCAGATTTAAAAAATTCAAGCCTTTGTGAAAGTTTGACTTTTTCTAGGCCATTGACTAGACTACGTAGTGTGCTTGTGTCACCGCTGTAAAATATAATCTATGTAGTAAATGGAATATACTTGGGCAAGTGGAAGGTTTTAATTTCTCAATACATTTGTCCATTAATAAAAATTTCTACTTAAATATCAGTATCAGACGGATATGACTAGGAAATTCCATCTAATTTATTAAAACGACCATTGTGTCAACATGGAACTTTGTCATCTGGGACATACGCATAAGGCATGTACCAGGCATAACTGAGTGATTGTGCCTGCCTTTGACACCGATAATGATATTCCACGTCGTTTAAATAAAATATATTGAATTACAAAATCATGACTTAAATTTTATATTTATATATATATTTTTTTCAAAGAGAGAAATTCCAGGAAAGGATATATTCAGTCCCGGGCAGAAAACTCTTGCCACCCATGAGCCGAAAAATTAAGTAAGTCCCGAAGTCCTGAATTGGTAGCGCCGCTGATTGACACGTCCTCTGCAATGAAAAAGAAATATTCCGAGAATCGAGCGATGGGCTTCGAGGGAGAGTAAGGGGGAACGAGGGGCGAGGGACTTTGTCGATTAAAAAGACTTTTGGAGCCTTCGGTGAAAGACGTTTTGACTCACAATTTTTATGACGTGGTGCCCGAGGTTTTGACCCTCAACAACCTTTCCTCCCCTTCGCTCATCAGTTGAGCAAACATCTTTCAAATTTGTGTGGTTAATGATAGAGTACCACGTCATAAAACTCGCGAATTAAAGTGACTTGCTTTGAGGAATTCAAACGTCTTTGTGGTCGGTTAGGAAGAAGGCCCTCGCTCGAAGCTCGGAATATTTCTTGTTATTTGCAGTGGGGAAGTGAATCAGCGGAAATGCTAACTGGTAAGAAAGTGGCTTATTATCGTATTAATAATCGAGTTCTTGGTTACCAAATATGTGTTATTCCATACTTGCTTTAAAAACAGTAGATTCTGAAAGTAGTGAAGGTACTTTCGATCACAAGTTTACCCATTGGTAATTTATGGTTTACAGGAAAACTAAATGTCTCTCTAGGGACTCTGTCTCTATTTAGTTTATATACTTTTATCAGCGTGCAAGGAATTTATTTTTCTATTGAGCATGTATCTTTGCGCTGAAATTCGTTAGAGATATTTAAGGTTCGTGCCTTGTGAGACTTTTTTGTAAAATACCTATATTTTTAAGTAAAAAATTAGTGCCTTTGCACTCAGAAAATATAAAATCAAATCAATTAAAGTAGCCAAAACAATGGCTTAATTTCTCAGTTTTCACGGTTATGTGCTTTTAAACGTTATTTTAGGGAATTATATGTTCAAAATGGTTACCACCCGCGCTTCTTTACGCTTCTTTTAATTATGTAGAAATTATTTACCTAGATTCAATCTGAATCCCAACTTCTAGAGCATCAGAAAAGTAAATAATTTCTTCCAAGTACAAGTATAGCATAAGATCCCAGACGATAACGTCATTAACCTCATTGATGAGGCATTGATAACATTTTTCTCAGATTTACTCCTGAGATTCCCATTGCCAAGTTGCAAAAACCGCATCGGTTTGTGAAACATTCAAAGGAATTTTGACTGTCGCCTAGCCGAATATCCTAGAGGAACTAACTCATAACACTCATCATATACCTAGACTCGATTATTGGTAGAATTGTTCATGAATTATCCACATGAGTCAGTGGCCAAGATTTAGGCTTTGGCAACGGTGAGAGATTGAGTACACGTATGAGTATAGTAAAAGTTTAGAATATTTATGAGCTTCATCATCAATTTCATGCTTCCGAGAGAGCAGAGAAAAACGATATTTCCCTTAACTTCCACGCAGCCCTTTGTTTTGAATTTGAGGAGGCTTAAAGTTCGGCTGATGATTTAAATGTGGAAATACTTATTTCCCGCCGCTCAGGAATATCATCATCATGATCACTGGTCAACAATCCTAAGATTTGTTTGATGCAGCTCTCCAGTCTATTTTCCTATCAGTTAATCTTTTCATACTTGCGTATTTCTTCTCTGTCACATCTTTTTTTACCTGTTCCACATATTTTGTTTGAAGTCTTCCGTTTCCGTTCTTGCCATCCACTTGTTCCTCGATGATTGTCTTCATCACGCCATCATGTCTCAAAATGTGGCCGTAAGTTTGTTCAGTCTCCTTGTTGAGGCTTTTACGATGCTTTTCTTCACTCGTACTCTTCTTAACATTTTTCTGTATCACCACATTTCGAAGGCCTCTTTCCTTGCTACTTCCGCTGCTGTAATTGTTCATGCCTCGCTTCCAAGGAGAGCCACTCTCCAAATGAATGTTCTTATAAACTGTCTCCGTACTTCTATGTTTAAATTTCCCGCTGTAAGTAGATATATCTCTTGGTGGAATGCTCACTTTCCTTGAGATATTCTGCTGGTAATTACTTTCCTATGTCTCCCATCGCTAGTTATCCTATTTCCTAAATATCAGAATTCATTCATCTCTTCCAAGGCCTATTTCTATTTTATATTTGAAAATAATAAAAATACGTCATGTTTTATTGCTAATTATTTCATAATGTTCATAATGCATAGATATTGTTTACATCTAATGAACAATATATCCCTGACACCTTCCTTGAGCTTCGCCTCTGGTATGAATACCAATGGAAATTTGCTAAAATAATTTGTTCCACGACATGGTTTCATTCTTCTGGCCTACTTTCCCCACTTCTCTAACATATTTGTGAGAGGTATCAGCTGTCTACGTTCATTGAGAAATTTGGAAGTATTAAACGCGACGAATCTATTATTTACCCATGAACCCCTTTTTTATTCCGAAAAATTCTCAGGATACGCTCATTAATGCTTCTTGCGGAGGAATGTACGGCCTCAGAAAACTTAGTCACTCAACTTCATTAAGGATTCCTTCTTGCGCGTGGGCCGAGTCGCATTAGCATCTTATCATAAAAATCGCGGGTCAAAACGTGGGCTTCATAACTCTATGTGGCCGACAAGGAAGAAGGCCCTCGTTCGACGATCGGAGTTTTCGTTGTTCTTTGCAGTGGGGTTTAACGGTATTCCCAATTCGTCGTCAAATCGAGACTTAGTAATAAATGAGAAAAATCTTAGAAGAGATAATATTTGGCTCCTTAGTGCTAAGATTTTTTTGTATGGGAAGTACTAAAAAAAAGCGGTCCGAACTATCATTCTCATTTTAAGTCTGCAATCCTAACATTGGTTTGACGCAGCTCTCGATTCCACTTTCCTATCCACTAGCCTATTCTTAGAGACATATGTCTTCTCTTTTACATCCATTATAACCTGCCCTATTGTTTTCGATTGTTTTCTGGTGAACATGCGTCAGAATTTGACCAAATAAGTTGTCACTTCTTCTCTTAAAGGTTTGAATACTTTTATTTACACTAGCTCTTTTAAACACAACTCTAAAATCATATTTCTGTCTCCTTTTCCCATGCATTAGGTCCAACGTTCCTACACAGTCTGTCGTTAATTCGCAATGAGTATCATGCCTACTTCAAGGACTCGGGACAAACCTTCTTATTCAATCCAACTTCCTTACACTGCAATCACTCCTAACGGTTCATTATGATACCATACTTAACTAGTAAAGCTGAGACTAATTCTCCTCCCGGACGGAATAACCGTGAAAGAGATTAATAGGGAACATCTTATGACAAATTAGTTCAGTTCGATGCTAATAGCCATTTTATATCCTACCCAAAAAAATACGATTTTTTCAAATAAAATATAAAGATTTAAACTTGAAATGCCCTAGAGTTCAAAAGTAGATTAATTTTTATGCAACATGTGTAAGGAAAAATAGTTTTTTTCAAATATGAATTAAAACTACGCAAAGTAGCGACAGTATACGTACTAATTCTATGTTCGACAGCATGGATTTACCCGCTTACATCAAAATCTAAAATATTCCGGCTCTTTATCACGTTGGTCCAAAGCTTCAAGTGCTTACCTCATAAAAATTTACTCCATGACATATCTGACGGAAAACAAACGATTATTTTATTTAAAATAGGTCATCGGTTTTACTAATTAAAGTGAGTTAATCCATACAAGGGCAATTATCAAAGAAAGGGATTACCACGGCGAAATATTACTTTTCCAGGGTCTCCCTTTCGACATGCTTTCCTCTTTGCATGCCTTGCGTTCTTTCCTCCTCACATTTTTCCTCATATTTCCTTTTATCCTCTTATCTTCTCCCTCTCGTCCCGAATTCCTCTCAATTAATTGAGGAGAAGGTCGAAATTAAAAGGATCCCGACGACCCACCTTGAACGCTTCTCCTCCTTCCTACCGCCACGTCCCACCCTCCTACTTCATCCCTTCCCATGATCCTCTTCCCTACCCACCTTCCCCTTTACCACCGCAAGGCGTTCATATAGAGAATACGTTCCCAATTTAATCCCGTGAAGGTCATCGCTGCATGATATTTCGTTTCCTCGGTTGACGATTCTTTCATTATTTTACTATCTTATACTTTCCGTCTTATCAAGTGCAGAAAGGATTCCCGGGTTTTCCACTTGGTAATTCGCTCCATGTCTCTTGACGTTTCGAAGAATGACCAATGATGGACAGGACGAAAACGAAGAGTAAGTCGTTCTGCGAAACGTCGGGAGTCATCGATCCAGTTACCCGGTGAAAAACTCGATAATCCTCTCTGATCTTTCATTATTCTTTCTGACGAAAGTATTTTCATAAATAACACTCGTTGTTTATTCATGATAGTGTTCATTTTCATGGTAAATATCACTTCCCCCTCGTGCTAGTATTTCAATAAAAATTTTAAAAATCCGGTCCCTGGACACACTAAACTAGGGCTAAGTCTTCTAAGATTTCAGGGGAAAAACCTGCCAGAGACAGAGTCGTCGCACTTAAAAAAAATTAAATTTTTCAATTTACATATATCCATGCTCTGAGTGATGAAAATTTACATTTTCTGGGCTTCAAATCGCCCTTTTTGGCAAATGGGTTGTCAAGCTTACGTATCACCCCGCTACCACTGAGGCCGGTGATATATTCATAGGAACTGGGGACAAATCGGGAGTCGGTCGTCCCTTAGCTCGTGATTCTCATGCAAGTGGTTACTATCACGGGAAATATAACGTTCGAGGTTGTTTTGTATGGAAGACGAAACACCTTCAGTCACCACGGCGGAAAAGTCGGATGACACCTTCATATGGGTGGGGTTGGTTCACACAAACCTTATGGGCAATAGCTGAGCTCATTCACCACCTGCTAACTGAAAATTTTGACAAATATGTCCGCATGCCTTTCTCTCTCTAGGCATTTAACAATAAATAGAGCGTCCAGCCTAAGAATCTTCTTCACGGCTGGGTTACCCCGATAATTGAACCTGTAATTTCAGGTGATATCTATACTGTTGATCTGGAAAATTAGTGTTTACTTACATGCTGCTTATTATCTTCATTATTATTATTATTATTATTATTATTCAATAATCTTAGGATTTATTGAGCTCGGCGCTCGCCTAAAATACCACATCAACTAGCATTTTTATATTTGCGTCCACCTTCATTTATACATTTATGGTAACTTGCGATAAATACGCGAATGTATTTTTCTACTTACTCATATATTTTTTGGTTTTACTGTTCATCATCAAGGAACCTATCGCGTCCGTCCTGTGTTTCAATTATTTTTATATGATACCAAGCCTTAGTGCCCTGGTTACCTGAAGCTACGGACCGAGAATATCGAGTGATACCTTTACTGTTAACCTAAATAACCAATAGTGATCCTCGACTCTCCGAAGTGACCGAACGGATATTTTTTTAAAGATAATGATAAAAAAATCCCCGAAGTCTCTTCATAAATGTCCATAGATTTGTTCTTTTCAACGAAAAAGTTCACGAAATATTTATTTTACCATTTATTCATACCGGATCATATTTTTGAATTGTGTATTGTAGCTTTTAAAATATTGTTTTCCTTTGTTAGAAGAACTGTTATATTAAGATAAATGAATCGCGCGTGAAAAGGACGCATACGTTACGGAGCAAATCTGTCAGTAATTACAGAAACGTTTATGGTTGTATTTATTCTCTAGATGATAAAATACCAGTAGATCGATGGCTAAATTTGTAACAGCACGTATCTCAAAATTTGGCCGGTCTGAGTTAATATTGCTAATGCTGTTAATAAATAATAAAATTCAAGCAAAAAACAACCCTTTGTTTGCAAATGTATGCTTCATTTTCATTTTTATGTATTTTTGGTTTTTAATTTCAATTAAAATTATATGCAATTAAAAAAAATAAATCGTTTTTTAGCTCTCCTGAAAAGTTTCTATTTTTGAGATATGTGTTGTTAGAACTTAGCCATCGGTATGTTGTCATTATCGGCTTCCGACCAATGCAGTCTACGACCAAGTATTCAGAGCGTATTCTGGTCGTCAGTCGTGGAGTACCTGTACTTATATTCTGATTTTGATCACCAAAAGTCATCAATCCTATGATTGGTTAAATAAAAATCTCATCACCAACGTCCTGTCGGCTCACCTTTTCATGTGGACGCATGTCTTCTCTATTGCATCCATAGTTAACTTGAAATAAAAATGGGAAAGTATATCATTATACACAGTTATGACTCAAGTTGTTTCAAATAACGTTATTCCTTCTTATAATTAAGTTTTTATTAAGGCTAAAGACTTTGCTACCACTCTTCTAAGATTTGTATCTCATTGGTTACTCATTTAAACCACTTTATCTCAACCATTCATTTGTTAAGCAACATTTTGAATTCACGTTTCACAGTTGTCAGTAGATTCACTATAGCCTAAACCATATTTTTTTACCCTTATGACATTCCTGGATATTATCAGAGCATCATGCCAATTACAAAGAGAAGCTTTTAATTCCTGTATCATGGAGAGTATCCTACCTGTTGTGTTTATTTTTCATCCTCCTTCTCTTCCATTTTTCCTCTTGGAATGTTTACTTTGAGGCAGTAATTAAAAATTCGACCTTATATTATTCTTCTATCGAAAGAATTCTCGTGTACGTCTCCATTGAATTTTTAGCACTCTCAGAATTATCTGCCCCTCAGGCGAAAAAAATGTTGTACTCATGAATTATTCATTTTTGCTTCAACACTCAATTTTTTCATCTCTCTGTAATCGACTACCCCAGTACAAGATCTGTTCCATGCTCTGTAATACTTCCTGTCATTTTTCTGTTCAAAGTAATATTTTTTCGTTTCATTTTTCAACAGGTTTTTTTACTCCATTTTGCATCTAAATAATAAACAAATTTATTTTTATCTAATCTACCGTTTTTCAAAACTGTCACCTGCCCTTTTACTAGTGCTATTTTAGCTTGGCGTTAATTCCAAGCTATATAGACATTTTGAAATATTTGGCTAGTTTTTTTCCTATAACTTATAAATGGGATGCATACCTAACACTTGACCCGTTATATTTTGCCGGCGGGTGATTTGATTATATATATTATACTTTTAATGATAAACTTTTGGGACGTATAGCATACACTGAGGTTAGCATTTTCCTGTAAATATTTCCTCCTTATTTTTTTAGACACAGCTTTTCTTATAG
Organism: Ischnura elegans; assembly: GCF_921293095.1. NCBI lineage: Eukaryota > Metazoa > Arthropoda > Insecta > Odonata > Coenagrionidae > Ischnura > Ischnura elegans. Next base: position 61,647,253 of record NC_060255.1, on the reverse strand, counting down.
CTCATAGAAATTGATAAATAGACGAGCACATACGCTGTACAGTATGAAAACTTCAATGTAATATTATTAGGTTTAAACGAGCGATGAACAATAACAAAAAAGTCGGTACGACCAATCGAGATGGGTGTATCTCTAAAATTTGTTAACTTTGCTGTATTTTGCCAATAATCTCGTTGATCCACATGGTCATCTACATTGTCTTCATGAGAACACTTTAGCTCATCAAATGGCCGAGAAAAATATTACCACATGGTATACTCGTGCCTAAATTTGAAATTCCTTCCACAAAAAAATCTCCCGCCTGTGCCTCAAGCCACCCGGTTATCGTATCTATAAGCTCCTCGTCATTCTGAAATCGCTGGGAGATAAACCATTTCTTGATATGCATAACACCATAAGATTTCCTTCATTCATAATCTCTGGGTCATACACAGCACAGAGTTCCTTATAAATTGCTGCAGCTGAATATTGTTTTGACAATCGAATAACAGCACACACGTCACACCTTTGACCGGCTACCAAAGAACTACTAGCGCTTAAACGACCTTCCCTCTACTACGTCTGTACGACGAATGATCTGCTCTGCGTGCCGATGCAACAATGGCGGCACTACCCATTACACTAATCACGTAGTGATTAAGCGGAGGTTACATTGTGAACAGCCATCGTAGTTCCCTTTCTTGTGACTCAACTTAACGACCACAAATAATAACCCGCTCATTGTTAAAACATCTCAAAATATTGTTAATACATTCGTTAATGATACAAAACTGTTCAATGATTGTAGAGGCAAAAGTATTTTACGACGATATTGAAGAGCGACACGACATTCTATTTTAATTCACATTGAAAAACTCATGAAATTGTTGGTATGGAATATTTTGAGTAATTTTGTTTTAGTTCACGCAGTTTTTTCAACCACAAAACTTATTTCCACCAAGTAAATTGACCAAAGAGTTTAGTTCATTCGACTGTTAACCTCAAGTTTTGTTAAACGAAGCTAGAAAATGACAGAAACAGCCAAACTTCGAACATAAAATGTTACAGATAGAAATTCGCAAAGTATGTTTTTCTTATTCAACTGATGAAACCGCTTTATCAATTTTACTAAAAAAAGGAAGTAAAAATACTCTTTGGGCTACCGACATCAAATGATTTGCGTGCTTAATATTGGCCACAAAAGAAAATCTCTCTTGCAGCAGCGAAAAACTCAAATGCAACCCTCAGATCGAATGGGGTGGAGAGGCCTGGTGGGGAACACAAACATACGAAGCCTTTTTCAGACTGCATCCTTGAACGAGACCGTGAAAATTGATCAAAGAGTCGCCAAAGAGTAACGTATTTACGGAGCGCACCCTGTCATCCGCATGAGGCACAATTACCGGATTGCCTCGAAGCCACACCACATACGTACGTAGAGTGGCGTCACCACCCCAGAGAAACGCGGAAAGAGTCGTGCAAAGCCCTCTAGCATTCCAGTTTAAACCCGCTCGCCCAAATCGGGAAACCAAAGAGCAATACGTCAATTGACCGCGAGGAAATCGTAAGAGGCCTTACCTCGCGGAAACCTTAAAAAACAGTCACCAATGCCTTTCATGTATATTTGCTAGTTTTTATCAGTTCCATATGCCTCAACCTGCAAAAATACATCTCAAGAAAACTTACTTAAGAAGTATTCTAACAGCAGACCTAAGAAAAAAATAGGAGGAATCATTTTTCTGGAGATATGTACCGAGGGTGAAACTGGCCATGCAAACATCATTTGGCTTAGCCGGGATTCGAACCCGGATCACCTGATTTCTGGTCAGGTAGGCTACCAGTTGCACAAAATAGGCTTGGTGGTGCAATTGGTAGCATACCTCACCGGCAGTCGGTAGATCTGGGTTCGATTCCCGGCTAATGTTTTCATGGCGAATTTCACCCTTGATGAGTATAACTTTGATTTTGTAGACATGACTACTTACAAAGTTACCATTTATATGCAGTGCTTTGATTATACAGGAAAATGCTATAAAAATGTCTTAAATATTAAAAAAATATTATTTTTTCTTCCAGCTTCCTGCATTACTTGCATTCTACGAGCATAACAGAAACACGTAATTACCACCCATGCACTTGATTCCCAGGCAGGACTCGTGCCCACGGGAATCGGTTTAAACGAACGAGAAAAAATCCGCTAATATAGATTGTTTGCAACGGAATAATTGCCATAATTGTGTGTGCGAAAATATGTGCCAATTCGGCCGAACTGCCTTTGACTAAAGCATGGTTAAAAAGATAATGTTCAGAGTATAACTTTAACTAACCCAACAATGCGATTCGTTCATTTTCATTCATGATACAGAAATAAGGACAGCTGGAAAAGCAATAACAAATGCCTACAGCATGCTATAAAATTCTTAAAGTTGCTTCGCCTGACTGATGAAAAGCTTCGTCATCCGTCCGGAACTCTCGAAGAACAAGATTATGAGAATTCTCGCTATCCGTTTGGCACGCATTAATGATGTCAGATATTTAAGAAAAGGCTAATTAATTTCCTTATTTTGTTATTTATTTTAAATTTCTTTATCACTATGATACACTCCTGGAAATAATAAATTTTATTTGAACGTAACTTCCTGCAATTTCCTACGCAGTCCCATTTTAAGATTACCATTAATATAAAGCCAGTGAAATAAAAATATTGAACTTAAAATCATAGAAAGTCATGGAAAAAAGCCTTGAAAATTAAAAATGGATAGTTGGTTAACCCCCGATTTTGATAATTAGAGATAAAGTCACATTGTATTGATAATGATTCAAGTCAACGGTTGGAGTGTTCCTCAGAATAATGAAGGAGCCTCATACATCAAGCGTGTGGGAAGTTACCGTGGAAACGACCATACACCACTCCTCGCAAAGAGTGTTATATTTAGACCCAATTATGTTGGAGGAGGAACAAACGATGTTCTCGTTATCACGATGGAGTTACACCTTTGAAATAGATGTGCAACCCATGTTTTCCTGAAATATTGGTTTCTCTTGGTAAAATTTGGTAGAACCGTTCCGTCTTGCAGCGAAACAATATTTTTTTAATGAGATTGAAATATTCTTAACACTCACGTCTAAGATGTGATTATATATTTTGGCGGATCTTTTTAACTGACTGAGTCTGTAATAATTGCATTTAGGATTCACGGCCAAAAACTAACCCATTTTTTTTTCGATTCGGTTTTCGTGGAAAATTTAAGAACGTCATGCTCAAATTTTACACTGTTGAATAAACTTAATAAAGGGTTATATTTTTTATTAATAAAATTAATCAATCTCCACACATCACATTTTTACGCAAGCACTCAATATTCATGCATAAATATGAATTCAACTTTTTGTCTATGTGAATATTTTCTTCTCAGTTTAGTTTTGCTTATTCATCTGCTCATAGAGATGTCAAATACGGTCAGTATATTTTTAAATTTAAATACAATTTTAAATAATCTCCCTTTAGTGATTTATTCTCTCTTTCAATGTATAATAGCGAAATATTATTATTCATGAAAGAGCAGCAAGCAGCAATATTCTTAATACTTTCATTTGGCGGCAGAATCAATATATCTGGTGAACGAAGGCGGAATAGGAAGCGAGCATAGTAATCTGTGTAAAAAATAATTATCATTATGCAATTCCTGCAGAGCATAAAATACAACAACGTTAGAAGGTATCGTAGCTTTTGGTTACATATTGATGAATGCGATGTGTCGGTGACGTGACTTTTTTGTTATTTTGTCACTTTTTTTTATCCCTTTGAAGTAGGTAACATGGAAATTCATCGCTACCTTTTGTTCCGCCGCTTCACATTTGTGACTTTGTCCTGAAGGTCACTAGGTCACACCATATTCGATGTTTTTTCTCATTTCCATGACAACTTGATCCTAGTGAATGCGCATTTGAATCTCAGAGTTAGAGATTGTATCTCCAGTGGAAAAGAAATATCATTATCAGTGCATCTTCAAAGCATAAAAAAAACAACGATTTGAAATGGAATTTTGATGGATAATTTAAGATATAGAATTAAATGCGATCACATAGTTATTTGGGGTTCAATAAAACTTATGAAGCTAGAATTAAGGAGAAATAAATATCGACAATACCAACGATAAGTACCAGGTAATGCAATTCGATGGTAGGAACCAATGTCATTCAAGGAATTTCTTCACTGATGTCGTATTCGAGTGAATGATAATCTTAGAGAGAAATCTTAGTGTATCCAGTCAATATAAAGTACCAATTAATTTAACATTACGCTATTGACATCGTGAACTGTGTAAATTTAATTTATATGTTCTTTATGTTGTAGGGTGAAATCACTCTAAATGGAAAATAAACGCATCGATATTTTTCATGCAAGAGTTATTCGTGTAAAAAAAAAATTCTGATCGTAGTCAGAATAAATCGCATCGGAATCTCAAACGGTCTTACAGAAATTTTATTTTTCTATCCTGTTCACTGCAAGTTAACACTAGGAATACCGGACTTGACAGCCCCCCTAGAACTACCGAATGGAGTCATTTTGACTCATACCTTATAATTCTTTATTTTTGCGATTTATGTCTGTTTTTATTGATAGATTGCATTAGTTTATCATTTTTTTTAATAATTGCAATATTTCAGACGTCGTTTTAACAAAAAAATACATATTTTTTTAATGCGAAATTCGACGGTGTTGCTTTGAAATTCTTTTTTATTACATGTTATGTTGTTTTAATAGAATTATGATGGAGGAATTGGATAAAATAGCAAACGTAAACTATTCAACACATTTTATCATATTGTTTGAATGATCAAAAATATTACATAGGCTACATGGTAGTTGGGAAGATAATTAAATAAAGCAAAAAAATTGCAGTTGATACGCCACGCATTTGTCTAAGGTGCTTTAGAGTTCGAGCATTGTCGTTCATTTTCATTGCCCACACAAGGACTTTTGGCAGGTCATACAATTCCCAACTGATCGATTATTTTTGCACTTTGGTTTTGCCTGGAAATAATTTTTTTGCAGAAACCCGTCAGAAGAATCTGCGGAATTGGACACGCAACGCTTTTATCTACATCTAACATGAGGATCAGCCAACTCTGTAACGAGCTTTTTCTAAAACGTCTTGCGCGAAATGTTTTAGGTTGTCTCATTGTACACTATCCATGAATACCTGCTAAGTCGGGAGTATTTTCCAACGAGTAGATAGGCTATCACTGAGTAGACGTTCTTGTGGTATATTTGTGATTTCATCTCTTTTGATTCTTCCATTCTCTTTTATTTACCTTTCCCACAATGCTAGTACCCTGGATTTTTTACTGTCCAGCGATTTTGACTGAGGTAAAGTAATTATATATAGTATCATTTCGCCCTTTTTCAGAAATGGTTGCATTAGTTTCAGTACTGCTAAACGGCAATCTGCATGAAGTGAATTATCTTTTCCATCATAAGGGAAGGCATTTGCAAGATATTTGCCTTCCTTGTCAACAGGTAGCCAATATTCATGGCCGTATTTGTCCGGATTAGAAGGAATGTACAGAGTGAAATATACCTAATTACACTGAGGAAAAGTTGTTCATCAACTATAATGTACGGACCAGGTTTGTAACAAGCAATGTAATTCTCTATGAATATATCGTACGCTATTGATTGGAGGGCAAACTTGACAGTTTTGAGCCGCTGGAATCAATTTGATTTCTCATCAACTCTTAGACATTGCAAAATGTTAACAAACCTAGTCGTTTGTTGTAGAAAACGGTATTCCCCAGTCGTTTGACCAAATACTCTCAATAGAGTAATCATTTGTACCTGATATTCCTCGGGCGTAAAATATGACTATACATGCAACTAGCTCCACATCGGAAAGTGTAAAATCTTCGTAATTTTGCCTGCGTGGTTCCACAATTGTACATCGCTTTATGTGAGTCAGTATAAACGAATCGATAAATAATCGTTTATAATACCTTTTTTTTGTAACTACCTATGAAAGGGAAAGTAAACGTAAATTACTGCTTATATTTTGCACGCGTTTTGTCTCAATCTTCAGACTCACTAGAAACGTTTTGAGGAATTAAATCCTAGACTTCGTCACAGCCGAAATAATCTTTTGTGTCGCGTTCCGATTCACCTTCCGGTATAGAATGCAACATAGATAGGACTTCTTCACGCTTTCGCCTACTTCTTCTAGCCATACTCCTAGTCAGGAAAAATGAAATCCTTGCTTCATAGGAGTTTTGCAGTCCACTCGAGAGTTCACTGGATTCACTAATCCAAAGGACAGCGCACGGTTTTCCTGTGCGGCACCCAGCAGCCAGCGCTGTCAGAGCCAAACGTGCTAGGACAGTAACTTTATTTCATTCTACTGATTTATTTTCCTGGTTCATCAGTATATCAAATTTTCTGGGGAATCGGTACATCAGAGGTACTTTTTCATGTTTGAAAATCAACTTCCACGCAGTCAAGGCTGAAATAAAAGTGCTGCAGCGCAATGCACAGTATTAGCGGGCGGCGGCAAAGGTAGGCGGCGAGAAGGAAAGGGTAAGGGAGAAGGGGCACAAACGACGGATTCTAAACACATGAATTTGAAAATGCTATGAATTGCATATTCACTACATTATTGCAAGGTAAAATAATATCAGGACATTCACATAGTTTGTAGATCCAAACACAGACCCGTAAAATAAGAAATGCTTTCAAAGTCTCGCAATTATGGGCCAAAAGAAAAATAATTGTATATTTAAGCCTTTGATTGATTTATATTAATTATTATTGACATAAGAAGAGATAAAAACTTGAATAACTATTACTATTTGGTGAAAAGACAAGCAAAATACATTAGGGAGTCAAAATGACTCCCTTTGGTAGTTAAAGGTAAATTTTGAAAAACGTGCACTAATTTATTTTCTAGAATTATTTTAATCGCAAAGCCTTATTTTATGTCGAAAATGAATAAAAGTCACGGAATTTCAGGCCGAAATTCGGAAAATTTTAGACAGGGCAGAGAAATAAAAATGGCGAGGAGTCAAAATGACTCCATTGGTAGTTCTAGTGTTAAAAAGGAAAAAAAATCTAGTCCATATTAAATCGGTGAGCAAAGCAAGGGTATTTAATACAGGGAGCACCGGTCCATCGCTTGAAGATAGATTTTCGTTGCCACTACGGTTGCATTTTAATCGGCTTTCAAATCTACCCGTAGTGTACTGATAAGGAGCATGCGACCTATCATTATTTGCTGCATAATATTTACAATCAATGGCAATGAAAATGGAAGAATTTTGATAGATCATGTTGTAGCGATAAAAAATTCGGTAAATGGCCCTAACCATACCTTTTTTTCTCCTTGGAATTCGGTTTATTTTGCCCATCAGCAAAGCTGGTATAGTGTTAGAAAACCGTTACCGCTTTTCAAAGCTATTTGAATTGGCTGTAGGTGGCAATATATCTAGAGGACGATCTAAAAAATCTCGAATATTAATATTTATTCTCCAAGGTATGGAAAAAAGAAACATGCACATTGTAAAAAGAGTTATACCACTTTGGAAGTAATAGATACCGACGTGTTGGCAAGTCCATCTTAGCATCTATAATCACTTATGACGCCATTGCTGTGTGTTCGAAAGATTTCTCGAATCTATTGGCCCTGGGTGATGCAAGATACCTCAGTCAGGTTTCATCCTAGCATTGTAATTTGTAAAACTCTGTTTTTATAGGATTTGCGTTGATAGCACTTAAGTTACAATTTTTAAATAAGTACATTTTAATGGAAAGCAATTATTTTGTCTAAATTTTTTAAGAAGTAAAAAATTATCTCGTACTGTGGTCGTAGGATTTCTACTACAGGAAATTGTCTCGACTTTAAAATGGTAAAATGTATTTACACATACGTGTTAACGTGTGAATACATGGTCGAAATTTGTGTACCATAACGGCACATGTTCGAATGCACGGTCCCAATAGGAACAGGTATTTTCATGTATTCTTTCAAAATTTTTGTTGCCTCTGGTCGCGGCTGCATGTCCTGAGAAGGCCACTGGACCTGAGCCACTTATTAGATAAAGTTTCATTTAATATTTTATTGCACCAAATCATTTTTAAGATAAGTACCGATGATTTTTAGCCATTTTGTTGAAATATTTTCAAAAAATCAAGCGAATATCAGGAAAAAAACCGCCAATGTAGACTATGCCAAAATAGGTCTATCGAAACTTTCAAACCCTATGTTTTCTATTAAAATTGAAGGTAAAAGTACTATTTTTGTGATAGTGAACTTTTTGTAGCTGATGTTGGAGACCCTCATATATAATATTATCCATCTATGAGCTGACGAGGTGTTGGTTGAGTTGGACCCTGGCTTTCAAGATGCGGTAACCAAAGAGGTGCCGTGCCGCATGTGACGAGATATTTACTTGATCTCATATTATATTTGTAGACCGTCATTTCCTGGAGTATGTTTATTTCATATTTTTATTAAAAATCACGTGCCAGAGCGTAATACGACACATATCCAACCAAGTATGAGCATTGCTTAGAAGCTCAAAAGTGACCACCCACGTCGCGCGAGTAGCGAATCGCTTCCACCATAGTGAGTCATTTCCGTCGTTTCAATATTGTTGTTACGATTAATAAATGACTGATTGAATGACTCATTTAAAAATCCAACAGTTCTCCTAATATGATCATTTTCATTCGGAAATACACAAAAAAGCCATTCCTTACCACATTCCGTTTTCCATTTGCAGTTTTATATCAGTTCATACAGTTTAATATCATTCCCTGTCATTAGAACTAGAGAAATCTTTCGTGTAAATTGACGGGAATCGGTTATTTAATTTTTTTTAAACTTCTTTAATACGTGGCAGCTCCTTCTCGTACTTGAAATTAAGTCACTCAACTTTAATCTTGCCACTTTCGTTTGACACGTCACTACACACTTGAAACATAAAACTACACAGCATTGGTATGTTGATAGCAATGCGTATCATGTTGCCGAAATAAATATACCAGGACAGTAAGAAGCTATGTAATATTGACACACTATTTACTAGGACCTTCTATGAATATATGGAGGTGAAAATGATTTCTTGTATTATTATTGTGCTTTTGCGTAGGGCATGACATGGACCCTCTTATCATTCTCTGTCTACCTATGACAAGAGCAGGCGTTGGTTGAGTGGCAACCGGAGGGCGGTGGCCAATGAGGTTAGGTTCTCCGCATGGCTGGACCGTAAGCAGGGTGCAAGGTCGCACCCCGTCCCGTAAGTGATTCGATGAGGAGCCCTCATTTCCACAACCCCTTACGTCTCCCGCCACACACACATCCACTATGCGGTTAAGGAAGGTTTACATTGGTCCCTGGCATGCACGGTTAACTAGTATGTCACGATATTGAAGGGGAGCTATCGCTATATTACAAAGGTATTTTTTTGTGGAAGCTTAGTTACGGTGTGGTATATGGAGGAGGTGACCGACAGCTGAGGTCATTTGGGCCATGAGGAAAGGATGTAGAAGGAAGAGCGGAGAGAGACCCGATGTCGACATTAACGAAATATGTCAACGGAGCCACGGCTTAACGTCCCTTCCGACGGACGGAGTGTTGCGCTTGAAGTTTCCTCCGCATGCTATTCAAGCGGAGATCGGGTAGTCTCTGAAAATTTTCTGCCAACTCCGGGATTTAAAACCGAGCCCACGGGGTGAGAAGCCAGCATTCTAGCCGCCACACCAACCCGATCCCCGGAAGCTTAATTTATCATTTACTATTTATGCCCACACCATTCGAAATGTGGGTCATTCCAGCCAAAATCAACATACGTTAGTAGTAGGGTGAAAAAAAGCGTCCTGCAGCACCTGCCATTTTTAATTACCTCCCCCCTACAATTAATTACGCTCCGCCATCTTTAATTACGCTATCACGTGACTTTTTAATCGACCGTCACTTGTTTTATTGATCGTCATTTGTTTCCCTTTCGTATTCGTATCGTTATTCATCTATTTTCGCTTATCATTTGCTCTCTCTGACGTTATTTACTATTTCTCCTTTCGTTTATTTTCCTAATATATAGACTGGCACTTGTTTTATTGATCTTAACTTGTTTCTCTTTTGTCTTTTATCTATTTTCGCTATTCAATTATTTACCCCTCCACTTCTCGTTTGTTTTCCCAATATCACAAGATTTTCGACCGTCATTTTCTTTCCCCAAGTTGCTTCCCCTCCACCCCCCATCATCGTCCCCCCTCCCCTTAATCGATGGAGGTTCTGGGTCCGATAGGAAATAATTCGTCAAATGAAAGAGATAGAGGTGTTAGATAATTTTTTTTGTTTTTTATTTCATGCATGCAAGTTTACAAACAGTGACACTATACATAAATTAACAACAATCACCATCTAATACTAATTTTCTTTTACAATTCATGGGTGATACAGACGATACATAGGTTTTATTGGTCTGCAACAGTTTATCCAATTTTCTAACACCAATATTTTCGTTAATCCATCTCTGTAATTTTTCACAATTTTTTACTGCACACGCATACTTTTTTGTCTGATGAACACGGAGACTACACATTACCCCTTCTGCTTCTGGAAGCGTTTTGAGGCTAGGCACGTTAATAAATCTTTCCAGCTCTATGACGGGGCGATTAATGAGCGTGGATATCGCAACTGATTTTTCTAATCCTTTGGCAAAGATTAAATTATATTTCATTGTTTCATTCTCGATAATATCATTTAAATAATAATATGGTACATTTCCCAACCCATGGTCAATTCCATGGTAGTGATTAACAAGCCAATAATTTTCTCGACTGTTATCAAAAATTGGTGGAAGTTTAAAAACCCACGACTTTCCTCGACCGGAATCTAAATCTTTTATTGCCAATTCACGTATCACAAACAGTTTTTCTTGTCCTTGAACACATGCTTGGAAGTCGATAATAGCTTTGCCCATCCTTCCACATACATCGGGTCTAGGGGAAAATATGTTGTGGCAATGATTGTTTGCTCCACTCCGAATATAATCTTCATATCCTCTATACCCAATCTCCGAGCTGCATGCTCGAAAGGTAGGAAGTATTGTTCCAAATCCATCTGATTTTGATCCACTAAATCCACAGCGAGTATCACATTGTCTAGCATATTTGCGAGAACATGCCATTCCTCTTTATTTAATGCAACTGTTTCTTTTCCTTGAATGGAAAACACAGCGTAATTAATTTCAAAATATTTCTGGAATGAGACGGAGAAAATAGGATTGGCTACTCCGTTAGGGAATTCTGGAATGACTGCACCAGAATTTAAATATTCCGTGATGTGATGTTTGTTATGTTTAAGAAGGTAGAGGTCGTTGTTAAATAGATCAATTACATCAGAGTCATCCGATATTCTCGCAAATGCTCGTCCACCGCTTAGCCCCCAACCGATGCGAAGATTTTTTTTACCACCAAGTGAAGCACCAAGGCAGTATAATACTTTATAATCCTCCAAGGGTGAGGGTAATTTTATCGAGGATTTTATGTGTTGTAAACGACTGGTTTTTTTTTCTATTTTCCTCGAATAATTTTTTCTAGGATTCTTTCCCTTTTCTCGGGTTAACACGAGTGACGTTGACGGCACGTCCAATCCGGTAGGTACCTGGATACAGACTGATTCATCGGGTGATATCTTCTTTTTCTCTCCCTTATTCATATTATTTTGTTTACTTCCCTTTTCCGTTTCTCTACTCATCTTCCGCTTTCTCGAAGATGGCTTGCAAGACTTTTCCTTGGTAATATCTTTAGGTAGCGTAAGACCATCCACGAGTTTCACTCCGTTCGAGGAGAGCGTGACTTCTTTCCTGGAAGACTGCATCATGACTAATCGTTTTCACAATTTACGCAACCTATTTCTCCAAGTACTTGTCTCTACTAATGCGCAGCAAGATTGAGACCTTGGATTACATTTGCGATTTATCCGTCCACGTCCAAACACGCGAGAAAAGATCGAGGTCACTTTACAATCATTAAGCTCGGGGTGGGGAAATAGCCGGGTGAATTGGGTCAGCGTACGATTTATTGACTTGAAGTATGCATACAAGCAGCAGTACTCCCCGCATAAATCAGATTTGAAATTTTGCAACCGCTTACTATTTTTCTTTACCGAGGAAAAGCGACGAAGAAAAACTAGTATATCGGGTACGAAAGGAGGCAGCGCGTATGAGTCGAAATATTCTGCGCGTTTTAGATTGATCACATGAATAGCAACCCAATGAATTCCAGGACGTGTAGAAGGATCAAAATTGATTACATATAATCCAGGTTTGATGTTGATTTTCTTAATTATATCGGATGCGAAAACTCCTCGAAAAAAGGCTCGCGTATTTCGATTACTCGTGAGAGCTCTTATAATTCCATTTGTATCCATAATGCTCGCAGTGCCTAATTGCTTATGTCCAATTTAAGGTGACTTCCCTGTTTTTATTTATTAAAATTTCAGAATCGTACTCGGCATAAGTAAGAACTGTCACTGCGTGCTCGAGGGGTTTTTTAAATTTACCATGTAATCGTAAATTCCCCATGCGAGATAGTGAAACGTGATTTTCACTCACGGAAGCATCACGAGTGAGATTCCATGCTAGCACAAAGTATCCATGTTGAAACATTTCTAACGTAATTTGGTTCCCGCCATCGGCATGATGTAATCCCAGTGCGGAGAAAAGCTGTCTATAAGCACGTGTGCAAAACTTTTTTTGTACTGTATCGAAGTCTGTTTCAATTCCTCCACACGGATATTCTTGATCATCGACAAAAACAGAACAGTTATACAGGCTAAAGTGACGAAAATTGAATGGATTTTTATTTTTTTTTCCGAGGAATGCATTATCCTCTATCATAACGGCTAGAAGTAAATTCGGGATCCGGCCTAAAATTAAGTTATCATTGTTAAACATGCTGCTATTCGCAGGAATCGTGAATGATTTCATTTCAACACGTTTATAAGGTAAAATACTAGACATTCCGTCTGAGAGTATTTTTGCATGTGCAACTAGAACGGAATGATCAAGGTCATAATGAGTTGCGTAAAGTGTGGCATCTTCAATTTTCAGAACTCCTTCTCCGTCTGGTTTATCCATTAGAAAGAATGTAGGTTTTGCAAAAGACAGTTCAATGTCTACGTCAACGTTGTTTAGAAGAAGCCTGGATTGATGAAGTACGTCTGCATGTAGTTTCCCTTCCAGTTCTATAAGGTTGCTATTTTCAAACATTTCTTTCCTAGTTTTTAATCCTGTATTTGTTTCAAGACTATCTAAATCTTCTCCATTATCAAGTACCCAACCGATACACTGCAAGTGCGTACGTGCCGCATCCGTTCCATAATTAAGCAGATTTTCCAAATAACTACGGTAGGCGTAATGTTCCGACGTTGTCACTCTTCGCCCATTCAGATACACATTGCAATTTTCAAAAAGAGAATGGAGTATGTTATTTACAATTCCTGGTTGCTCTTGACCACTCACGAACGATTTGTTTCCATTCAAGATTTTGAGCTTAATATTCAGGGATATATCGTTCAAGTCTATGTATCTATCACCGTTTCCTTTGATGGAAAATTTTAATTCTGAGTAGGTATCTAGGGCAGTGACTGGTTTGTATGCAACTATTCGGTGGCCTAGAATACTAGCTTGGATGGGACGACGAGAAAATATATCCAAAGACGAGGGGATAACCTGCGTCATTTTCGTTGATGTACCTTCCACCGTTCCAGCCAAAAGACTAATATAATATTTCATTGGATTTGTATTATAATGAAAATATATCCCTTATGCCAGCACCTCGCTGTTTTTTCCCACGTCCTTTCCTTCTCCTTACTGGTCTTCTAATTTTCTTCTTCTTCTTTGAGATGGGATTTCGTTTTATTCTCTTCACCTTTTTAACCTTTCTCTTCTTTTTAACGATTGGAATTGCATTCACAGCCGCTTTTTTACGTGGTCTCTTTGCCGTGCGTAGACCAGCCCCCACCATTCTTTCCATTTTGTCTTCGGCACGTCTTTTTAAATTACTACCCGCCTCTTTAAGACGAGTTTTTAAAATTTCTTTTCCAGGCTTTGTACCGATATCTGTGAGGGCACCAATTCCTGATTTCACAGCCTCCTCCCCAACTGCTTTCAAACCGCTACTGAAAAGAGGTCTCACGGATCGCCAAAGCCCGCTAAAAAAACTCCCTAATCCGTTCCCTTTCTGTCTATATTGACTGGCTCGATAAATGGGACCAATCTCACCACCTTTTTGTCTTGAAATGTAATATTTCAAGTATCGATCTACATCCGTAGACATCTTGATGGGAACTGAACTTTATGAAAATTATTCCTTTTTTTTAAAGTGAAGAATCAATCTTGCAGGTTCGATGCTCGATTCAAAAGGGTATGATAGACCCATTTTATCTCCCAGAAATATCTCAATACTATCAAATTCCATCCGTTCAACAGGGACATAATACGGTTGTTGAAATACTTTATGTCTACCCCTTCCAATGTTAATGACTCTTAAACATCTACTCATCGTGTCGCCTATAAATTGCGGTTTCACGAGATCGTTATAAACAAATACGATTCCAACGTATTCCTCTTCCTTGATTTTTGGTGGTTCTTTCCTTTTGATCTCTACCGAGTCAGATAAAGACGTTGGCAATGCCTTACTAGGTGAAAGGATTACCGCATCTTCAGAAATACCATCACCTTTATCCAAATTTGCTATTTCGATATCATATTCTAATAGCCTGTCTTCAGGTATGGATTCTCGAAGTTCACTGAACAATGAAGACAATGTATATCTTGGTTTCGTTAACGTGATTTCATGCTCGTTGTTGAGCATTCGAATAGACACCTTATTGCTCACTGGTGCCCTTGCGCGTGGTAATGATATTTCCACTAACCCAACAACCCATTTTTCTCTTTCACTGAGAGTGATTCTCCGAGCAAGTTTTGTGCGAAAATGAGCGATCGAATTGTCTGGGTAAAATTTTGCCGAACTGTCGCTAAGTAGTGTGATATAAAAATCATTCATATTAGCTTAATTGTTAAGCAATCTTTTCACAGTGGAAGCTAATATCCAACTGTTGAAACTGTCGTCGTAACCCTTCCATTTAACGAAATATTCCAGCTTAGCACCTTTTCCTCTCCGTTTTAAAACCCTTTCAATTTTGAATTCAGTATTATCAGTTATTCTACTTCGTACTAACTCTTTTCCGTAAAAAGAACCTCGTATTTCTTCACCATTTAAATCTTCCAATTTATATGTGGGTATGAGAAAATCCCTTGAAATGGATTTCACTTTAAATATTTCTGTAGAATAATTCGGTGTGTAACCTTTAGCGAATGGTAACTTTTCCTTGCTAATACGAACATGGTCACCAATCTCAAATTTCCTACCGCCATCATCTTGCTTAAGTCGTCTTCTCGACTGATACACAGCCGTTGAAAATGCACTCGATTCGTTTACTTGAGAAGGAGCAATTCCAATACTGGAATGCTTTCGATCATTGTATCCTTTGAGTAGCTTCGGGAGCACACTCACGTAATTATAAGTGTTATTTTTTGTAAAATATTTATACATTTTACTTTTCAACGTTCTGTTAAACCTTTCCACAATGGAGGCCTTAATGTCGGGATTATTTGTGGAAAAGAATTTAACTCCTCGCTCGTCGAGAAATTTTTTGAATTTAATGTTAACAAATTCACCACCTTTGTCACTTTGAATTTTCAATGGTTTTCGTTTGTTAAAAATCGAGCGAAAAGCATGTATCACACTTTCAGGTTTCTTATTTTTTAAGGGTTTAGCCCATGCATATTTTGAAAAGAGGTCTATCACCGTAAGAAGATATTGATAGCCATTATTATATTTTTTCAGAGATCTCATATCATTTAGATCACACTGCCAAGTTTCATCGATGTATGACACTTCGTAATGATTTCTACGAAATCTTTTTCTAATCGGTTTGTGAAGTGTATAGCTATCTTGTGACTCTAACCATTTTTGTACGTTTTCCTTTGAGAATTTTTTTCCCGATGCAGCCCATAGAGCATCTCTAGTCGAAAAACTAGCTGGATTGGAAGGGTCGAAAAAGATTTTGCTTAAGGATGACTCAACCATGGAATCTCTCTCTCCGTAATTCCTTTCTTCCTTTTTTTCTTGGGGTTTGATGGAGGTGTTTTTTTTTTTCTCTCCTGTTTTCGACGATCTCCTTCGTCGTCTGATGTCTTCCTTGGAGTTTTCGGGGACATTGTTATTTTCTTTCCTTCTTTGTTGTCTAGTGATACAGCCCTTTTCTTCTTCTTCCTCGGAGTTGACGGTGAATATGGTACCTTTTTTACTCGTTTTCGACTTCCTCTCCTCGGAGCTGCTGGTGATACTTCTAGATCCGTAAAGTCCATTTGTTCCTCTTGTGATAATTCGTCTAATTCGTGTTTTATTCCCACGTCTTTCTTTTCCACCTCTTCGTCCCGAAGTTTTTCTTCCAGTTCGTTCAATATCTCCTCCATCTTCTCCTCCCCTCTTTCTTGGCTTTTTCCCCATCGGTCTTCAATTTCTGTGTAATTTTTCAATATGTTTCTTCCTTTATTCTTTAAATCGTTGATTTTTTCAGCCTTGGGTGTATTAATTCTTTCCTCTGGAGTTCTAACCGTCTTAAGATCCGCGAGAGGAATGCTATCCTTAGATTTCGAATTGTTTTCTAAATACGAATTAAGTAATCTCTTATAGTATTGCCATTTCAGAGAGTCTGGGATGTCTTTACGGTCTAAAATCCTCCGCATTTCTTTATCCAAATTCGGAGTATTATTATTTCCATTGCCTAATTTACTAATAACCCCATCACTAGGAATATTAAACACTCGTTTTCCTCTTTTAACAGACTCCAGCTTTTTTTTTTTTTGCTTACCTTCCTTCGATTTCCCATTAAAATCATTGCTTTTTGGAGGAGAAAGAACGTTTACTAAATCAAGTGGAGGTAAAAAATCGTCACGTTTACTCTCTGAAACATTTTCTAGGTACGCATCTAAAATTCTCCTATAGTGATGCCATTTCTGTGAATCCTCTAAGTCCTTTCGTAGTAAAACAGAATGCATTTCCTTGTCTAATTTAGATAATTGCTGCTCAGTTAAATTTTCGGATTTCACGATATCGTCCGGATTCACCAACAGGAACTTTTGAAAACTCATATTAATTATTTAATGAAACTACCTATTAAACCACTAAGCAGAGAACCCAATAAGACTGGTAAAAATCCCCCTTTTTGACTCAATAATCGCCGCTTTTTTTTCAGAGGGACTTTGTAGCAAGCTATTTCTCTAATAGCCTTCTTAAATCTGGTCAATTTCTTCTTAGACTTCGGGCTTATATTAACGTTACCATTAATAATATTTTTACAACACTCGCTTAATGTTTTAATGAGGTCTGAATTTCCTGCTTCAATTATCTTCCTTCTTCTTTGTGGACTAGCTCGACTTAATTCCTTCAAGACACCTTTATTTCGCTTTAATCTTTCCAATTTATTTTTTCTCATATTTACGAATTTTTTTTGTTTTACAAAGTTTTTTCTTCCATAAGCTTTAATGGGGTGTAAACTTCAGTGATCTCTTCAGGAAAGATATGAGTTCTGAATCTCAACCGATCGTCAGTTTCCTGAGCAAAGTCTAAGAGTAAATAAGTGTAAGGTTTTGAGGTAACCTGCATATATACCTCACTGAGAGCTTTAGAATCTTGAGGATAGACTTGACTCGCTAAATATCTAAATTGTGATCGATCTCGGATATTTCTGAAGCAAACAATATATTTTGCGTTAAGAGATATCGTGCGTGAAAATGGGGAACGATAGAAAATATTTTGACTTATTAAAATTATCGAAATATTGCAATGATGCGATCCCTTTGTAAATAATTCGCTAACCTTATTGTTGTTAAAAGAGTCATGCATTAAATCATCAATTATATATAAAGTTGGTGTCTTTTGTGGGTTGATGAAACTTTCGGGGAGTTCGTTTAAAAAATTTACGCCTTTAATTAATGGTTGACTATTTGGTGTAGAACACCATATTATCTTGGATATATCACCTTCAACTAAGTGCGGTAAACTTTTCAGGAATCGTATAACAAAATTTGTTTTACCACAACCAGACGGACCTGCACAAATGCAGGTGAAAGGGTGTTTCCATTTCAGAGACATATAATCACTCATCACATTGGCGTGACCTGCGTAAATGCCTTTATTGCAGTAGATTCATTGAATTATATATTATGCACTGTGATGGATTGTTTGAATATATATAAAACACTTATATCAAATTATTTTCATTTATTGTTAGTTTTTATGATATGAAAACATTTTTTTTGAAAAAAAATTAATAGATCACAAAATAAATATATATTGAAAGAAAAATATAACAATGTTTTTTTACAATATAGTATCATGAATTATTAAACAGAACCAATAGATTTACCTTTATGAAAATATTGAAAAACAATACAATTATTAGATTATAATAATTATAAATATTGATAGAAAATATAGCAATTTTTTTTTTAACAATTTAGTATCGTGAAATATTACACCATTCAGCACTTGAAAAAAACAAAAAGAGATTATCAATAGATTTTTTAAAAAATTTAACAACAAAAGATTTCACAATTATTTAACTGTTTTTTTCTTAATCGCTTCCCGTCCCGTCCCCATGGGATCAAAATATGAGCCCGGGGGTAAGCCGTATTGCTCAGCGGTAGCCCACAATTGTTCAGCGCTCAAGGGGGGTAGATTATCCGCAACAGATAATAAAAGCAAAACTGTATACGTACGATTGTATGAGGAATTTCTATCGTGTATCTGGATTCCAAACGGAGGTATATCCAATACGGCGGTGACTTCTTCCAAAATTGTTTCTACCACATCAAGTGGCGAAATTTCAAATTCGATACTATTTAAATAAGTTTCTAATTCGTCTATCGACTCTTGTACCGTTTCTTCTTCACTCGGGAAGCTATTAGAATTTTCTAAAATAATTCTATAATGGTCCAGTGGAGCCATTTCAATAAATTGGGGAGGGGGGATGGGTTAAAGAGTTCACAAAATATATAAAATCACTGTAAAGACACACACAACTTCACTCGTCAGAGGGACACGTAATAATGAGGGTCGTCTTAAGCGCCGTTCTCTCCAAGAATGGAGTGTTGGAAGTGGGTGCGACTGATCTAGATTTAGACCGCGTATTGTGGGTCACTTTTCAAAGGAATACTAAGCTAGCTGTTGGTGGTAAAAAACTTCAATTTAAAAACCCACTTGAATGCGAGCCAACTTCATTCGAAAGTGGTATGATTTCTCACGCTGAAATCCTTCCAATCTTGGAGGATGCCATCGACGGTGCTACGGCCCTATACGCATTCAGTGAGGTCGAGTGTAATTTCTTCTCCGAATTAACAAAACGCACATTCATATGTTTGGAAAAAGAACTTAATTGTCCTTCGCCGGAATTATGTTCTTTTTCGAGCATTTCTTGTTTCAATAAATGCCATAAGTTACGTAATAGTAATTGTGCATTAAGGAATGCTTACTCCCTCGCAAAGTGGATGCGATACGACCTTCTGAGTACTGACGTCACCCCCTGCCATCATTCTGATGCATGCATTTCCAGCGCACTTCCTACTTAATGGGTGGGATGGAATATCAGCGAAAGCAAGGTTAAGAAATGAGGGGAGTTTTGTACTTATAAGTCGACGGAACCGTGCGTTCACAGTAATCTACGAGCATCATGTATTCACTGCAGACGCTGTGCATTAGATCCATCAGAAATTTAAGTGAAACAGATAGAGAATTGGAGTTAATACAACAAGCCAATTTATGCAGGACAAGCAGTTTTGGATCTAAGCAAAACCCTAATGTACGATTTTTTTTACGGTCATCTTAAAGTGAAGTATGGGAATAAGATATCGCTCAATCAAATGGATACAGATGGTATGATTATTGATGTTGAGACTAATGACATATACGAAGACATGAAAGAAAACTTAGAACTGTACGATACATCTGCATATCCCTGTGATCACAAGTGTTTCTCAAATTTTAATAAAAAAGTGGTTGGTAAGATGAAGGATGAATGTAATGGTGACATTATGACGAATTTTGTCGGCTTGAGAAGCAAACTTTACTCCTATCGTATGGAAAATGCTAAAGAAGTGAAGAAGGCTAAAGGTATTGCCAAGCCCGTCATTCGAAAATCTATTAATTTCGAACATTACGAAAAGTGTTTACTCGATAATTCCGTAGAGTATCGACAGATGTACATTTTACGATCTAATAAACATGAAATGTACACTCTAAAAATAAATAAAGTAGCCTTGAGTGCAAACGATGATAAACGCTATATATGTAGAGATGGTATCACGACATTAGCCTGGGGTGATTATAGGATAAGAGAAGAATCACGTAAACGGACTTATGATGAGGCCTTCCCCCTCCCTCATCGTTGAAAAGTGTATAAATTCAGTTCGTATTAAATTGTGAATCTCATTTCATTCCCTCACGTGCTACGCTTCACACTGAAATGAGAGCAGTCTATATCTTTTTGCTCTTAACTGAGCTTGCTGTACAAAAGGTGTTATCCAGTGAAAATACCCACACCAATAAAACGTATTGCGTAGCAGAATATCTTCGACAGTATGGATATTTGAACGTGACCGAAAATGAAATTACTAGCATTGACCATACGGAATTGAAAGAGGCTTTGGAAATTTTTCAAGAATACTATAACATTACAAAAGATGGGGAATTGAATGAAATGACTCTGAATTTAACCAATAGACCACGCTGCGGAGTTGTTGATGATCCTGCGTTTTCTGTATACCATTACAAATGGAATAAAGGTATAATAAAATGGCATTATGGATTTGTGAACTCGACGTACATGGAGTTAGCTCGGAAAGCGTTTGAAATTTGGAGTCAAGCAGCTAATTTAAAGTTCGAGCATGATCCTAAACATCCGGATATCTTCATAATGAATACACGGTACAATCATAAACAATATTTAAATAGACATTTTTGTTCTTCGCCTTTGGATGGGATTGGTGGAAAATTAGCTCATGCACAATTACCATCAAGTCGAGATATTCCACTAGAAATCCACATCGATCAAGATGAAATGTGGTACTTAGGAATGGATCATCCTGAACTTCCTGAATTTCAAGTCAGTTTGCTCGCCGTTCTTCTCCATGAAATTGGTCACACTCTAGGAATTACACATTCGAATTATGAGAATTCTCTGATGTTTGCGTATTATAACCATTATGATTACCGTCTGACACTACATGAAGATGATATACTAGCAGCTCAATTTCTCTATGGACCACCCTTGGAACCTCAGAAGGAAGATGATCCAGTTCAGGGGAACGATGATGATGCTGAGGGAGCACCTGAATATCCGGAGGATAGATTCAGAGCAGAACCGAATGTTGCAAAAAATAATACTCACCGTCCGACTTTGTGTGAACTTGATAATGTACGCCAGTTACTCATAATCAATAATTTGCTGTATTTATTTCATGAAAAATGGTTTTGGTATGTGGATATGGAAGTGACTGAAAGAATAGACATCGTTGGCCCTCAGCTTATCACAGATTGGTTACCATTTTTACCTGAGCAAGATTTCAATGGTTTTGATGCTCTTTATCGCAGGCCTAGTGGAGAAATTGTAATATTTATCAAGGGCCTGATATACATGGTTAATTATCCAACAATGGAGCTAGTTGAAGGTCGTCCTATGAATATTATATCCGCCGGCCTTCCTAGAAACGCTAGAATTCAAGCAATTGTTAATACATACTCTGCCCGCACACTAATATTTCATAGTGGGGAATTCATTGTTGAAATGGATGAGTGCACTTTTAGACCGAAGAGTCAAGCTCGTCACAAGAAATTAATGCCACAGATACCTACAGGTATACAATCTGCATTTAGACATACTAATGGGATCCTCTACTTTTTTAGAGAGAAAGATGTTTACGAATACAGTGAATTTAATAACACTATGGTGAGGGCTGGAAGAAATGATCTCAATCTCTTTGGTATCCCATGTCCCAAGAATTACCCTTCAGATTTATCGAGCATAGCAAATGACTTGAAAACTATAGTTTCCCGAATGGATAATATTATCGATAATTGAAATTTATAAAATGTTTGTAAACATGCATACATACAATAAAAAAAAAATATCTACCACCTCTTTGCCTTTCATTTGACGAATTATTTCCTATCGGACCCAGAACCTCCATCGATTAAGGGGAGGGGGGACGATGATGGGGGGTGGAGGGGAAGCAACTTGGGGAAAGAAAATGACGGTCGAAAATCTTGTGATATTGGGAAAACAAACGAGAAGTGGAGGGGTAAATAATTGAATAGCGAAAATAGATAAAAGACAAAAGAGAAACAAGTTAAGATCAATAAAACAAGTGCCAGTCTATATATTAGGAAAATAAACGAAAGGAGAAATAGTAAATAACGTCAGAGAGAGCAAATGATAAGCGAAAATAGATGAATAACGATACGAATACGAAAGGGAAACAAATGACGATCAATAAAACAAGTGACGGTCGATTAAAAAGTCACGTGATAGCGTAATTAAAGATGGCGGAGCGTAATTAATTGTAGGGGGGAGGTAATTAAAAATGGCAGGTGCTGCAGGACGCTTTTTTTCACCCTACTTACGTTTGTCCATCAAGGTCGAAACGTTTGACAAAAATAAAAAAAAAACTGTCTTTATTCATCTCGAAACGAATATTAGTGGACTGTTTCATGACAAAAATATGTTTGCCAACCGGAATATAAATATTTATTTCATCGCATTTTTTTCCAAAACAAACTAGTTATAATTTTTATATTTTACCTTAAAATTGTTCCAAACTTTCATTGCATGAGCCAAAAGAAAATCATCTGACTATTCCTTTAACAAAATGCAGTGGCGACTCACAGATGAGTTTAATAAAAATATTTCAAATCTTTCACATTTCATCCCATGCGACGTTCCTCCGAAAGATGTTCCCCTGAACGATGACTAGGAATATACGCCCTCATAATCCATTCTGTAGCTTCATGTCAACGAGTTCAGTTTCCGTACGACATTGTTTTTATGAGGCATCACTGAGGAGTATCTTGGTATCCGTTACTTGATATCGATCTATTTAGGTCATTATGCATTATGGAAACCTATTTTAAATATGACAGGCTTTAGGTAGAAGTCATTCGATGTTGAAAGTCCTCCAGACCATAGTAAGACGTCATACTTTTAGCTTCAGCGGATTAGAATTAACGCCTCATACAGATGTCATCTATATTATTAATTATGTACCTATGACGAGCTTTAAACGAAAGATGAGTGGAAGATTTTAATTTGACGATTTGTCGGAGAAATATAAGGAATCGTATTAATCAAGGCACGATTGCTTTGGCATAAATGTGTGAAAGATATACGAGTTATATAATTGACCAAGCATGTTTCTCGGCCGACCGAGATATGCCAATGCCAAACGAATGCCAATAAATGCCATTCTAAATATCAACGAAAATATCAACGAATTCAGGACTTCATCCTGTTTCTGTTTAAATATGACTTTATGAAGTTTCTGTCAGAAGAATCATGATATATACCACATAGTATTGTTCTATTTAAGTAATAATACTTCAAGAAACAATTTTAAAACCGGAAAAGTTGAAAGGGCACAATTTATCATGGTAACTGAAAATATCCGTCTTTTCTTTAGAATACAGTGGTTGTAACACCTATAATGATAATACAACTGCTTTGGTTAATTGCAAGTAAGCAAAAGGAAAATGTGATATCCTGCAGAGGTGCTTTTTTCTGAGGTACTTAGCCCACTTGAAATATCCACAAAAGATAATATCACTCCATTTTTTTTCTTTAGTGAATATTTTGATAGCTGGAGTTTTACTGGATTTTTTTTTCCCTGATGGAGCGCCCACATGTTTACTGCGAAGAAAATCTTGTTTGCCGTCTGGGCGAAGAGGCATTTGTTGTGGCAACCGCATTCCAATCGGCTTTCTGTGTACGAGACTCAGAAATCCTCTCTTAACTTGCGACCGCCAATGACCTCCTCCCTTTTAAGGTGCTTTCTTCCTCCGGCCCGCCAAAAAAAGCACTGCCTCAACAAATCGCCCTCCAAACATCTGTCGATCGCAAGAGCCTGCGAAAGCTTGCGGGGTCTGAGACCACGTTTCTCTGGCAAGGATTTCTGCTAAAAAAAATTATTAATTTATTTTTGCCATTTCTTTCCAATCGTGTTTTACTCATTCAGCTGACTGAGGGGATATTTAAACTACCCATCGGGTTTTAACAAAATCATGCACTTACAAAATGACTTATTTTCATAATACTATTTCTATTAATGCGATGAAGGATAGATTAATTTCCAGTTAAAATATAATAACATTTGATTAAGTCGATGTCTGCGTTCAGGCAATCTTTGGATATCTGGCTGATGGTGTTGTTGGTCTGTAAGCAATCGTTAATAACGTAGCTGAGGCACACAATTGGATTTCATAACAATTGTACATATCGTTAATAATAAAGTTGAGGTACACAATTTGATTTCATAACAAATGTACATATTTTATAAATAATGTCCAAATAGACTGACGTTAATATATAAAAGGAAGAGTATAGAACCCTGTGGAGATCCAGGTAGAATATTTTTATTCCACTGCAATAATCGTGGATTTCCACCGTTAGCTTTCTATCTCAAAGGTCTATCTCAATATATGTTAACAAGTTTATGCATGTCTCAAACACATTTCTCACTCGCCATGAAATTCACACTCATTCTATTGTGTTAATTAATGGTTTCCTTTAACATGGTAGAGTGTAACAGAGAGTTTCAGGGTTCTCGGTGAACCCTTCGAAGGATATAATGCACCGGGGCCGGGAACCAAGCCAGTGGCTTATACGCCCGATCACCCGGGGAGGGGCTGGAGAGGAAGGAAAAGGGAAAGAGGCGCCGCCGCGATGGGAGCCCGCCGACGCCTCTGGGAAGGGATAGGAGCGGAAGGGACGGGACGAGGGAAAAACACCCCAACGCTATAGAAGCGGAGGGGGCCCTACTATTAGGGAAACCGAGCATAAGCAATTAATGTTCTAGCGATCCTAGTGGATTTTCCTGTGAGGAAGAAAAATCCATCGATCGAATCGCTAGATGGTGGGGTGTACCATGCTACCCCAAGCCTATAAACCATAGCATATTAGGGCGCAAAACAACCATTTCATTAATTATATCAAAGAAAATAATATTATTGGCCACATAAAGCTGTTGCACCAACAGATAAACATACGCAGTTAGGAACCTGAGGTTATCACATAGGCTTTTTCCTGTTAGTGGGATCACCTTCTTGAAAATATTGGTAATTGAGTGAATTATTGGATATTGCATATATTTCCGTATAACAATATGTCTCATGTTGTATTGAAGAAATTTTGCTTACCAATGTATCAAAATATTATAATATAGGGAAAACACAAAAGGGTAGAAAATTACGCAGATTTTCATACACTCTTTGTTTTGGTATGCCAACTGGTATTAATTTATTACCTCGAGTACAGAAATTTTTGTTTCGCGAAAAAAGTGATGTTGTTATAGCACGGCCTATTGATTTGGACTGCGTCTGCACTTTTGATTGAAATTTTAAGGGAGCTACCCAGATGAATTCCAAAATTAACTGTGGAATTCAAATGAGAATTATAAATCTTTTACATTACAGCTTAAAGTGCACTAAAAACACTCATTTTGGTTGAAGTAGAACTAGAAGATGTAAGATTTTTCAAACTTTTTTAATTTTTTTCATATATTGCTACAATTTAGATGCTCATCAATTGTTATAGCAGGGTATTTGTATTCCTCATATCTTTCCATTGTAAAATAGTCACATCTCACGTTAGTACAGGCGGAACAAAGGTTCTAAGCACATAATTCCACGGTGAAACATCTGCTTCTATTAAAACGTAATGCTTTTATTCCCTCACCTATTATGAGTATTTTCATTGAAAACCATTTTATAATTTGATGTAATCGGAATGCATATTTTACTTTACTTCTTCCCAGCACAGATTAGAGTAGGATAGAGATGAGTTATTCTCGAAGGCTGCTAATTTACCACTTCATTTAGATCACTCAGATAAATCAGCCGGCCTCGGTGGCGCCGGGGTAAAGTCTCCGACTGCTAACGTAGAGGTCGCGGGTTCGAATCCCGCCTGGGTGTTTTGATCACCATCCAGGGCATGGATGCATGTGATTGTCAAACAAGTTAATTATAACAGAGGACTCTCTAGTCCTAAATTCACTTGTGAAATAAAGTCGACATTATTATTATAAATATGTATTAAATATGCAGAAAAGTTTCTCGGGTGTTCCACCAGTTGATGACGTCCATGTCTCCCGACGTTTCGATCCGCGACTTGCTGATCATCCTCAGGGGATCTTCCGAAGATCTTTTTTCGGAAGATCCCCTGAGGAAAATCGGCAAGTCGCGGATCGATACATAGGGAGACATGGACGACATCAACTGGTGGAAAACCCGAGAAACTTTTCTGCAACTGATACCCCGGGCAAACCTAAGATCATACATGTATTAAATATAGTGAAGGACGTAACACTGATTCTTTGGCCACTCCTAAAAAATATGTTGTAAACTGTCATGGCAATTGCAGAACCCAGCATACTAGTATCTAGTGTGTGCTTTAAGGCCTCCCCTTATTTTTCCGCCATCGTCCCATCGAGCCGTGCATGACTTGGGTTGTGGGAATGGTGTACTCTGGGGAAGAGAGATGGTGCGATAGAGAGGGAGGGGGGAAGGGATGCTGGGAGACGGTGGAGGCCTCTTCCGGAGGCGTAATCAATCACCGGTCACCTTCAAAAAAGACCCCTCCCTCCCTGCCGACTGCTCTGGGCCCACAACCCTACCCACACATTGCATTGCCCACCCTATTCTGAAGCGATGCCCGCACAACACCCTCCCCTTACTCCCCATCCACGCCCCCGGTTTCACCGGAGTTCGCACATAACAAACACCCGTCCTCTCACTCCATGCTCACGATAAGGCTGGACGCACAAAGGCCCACAACCGCTCGACCGCCTCCACTTCCGACCGAATATCGGTCTTCTCTCCATCCCTATTACTACTCCCTACCGTTTTAAGGATTCCATAATTATAGACGAGTGGATTAGTTTAGTGGTTGGTAGGTGTGTATGGATCATCTTGTGGTAATGTGAAATTTATTTATAACTATATTTAAGTAAAGAATTTCGATTTTCCGCTATTATAAAATTTATTCTTGATCTTGGTTTCGATGCTATTCCATCAAGTTAAAGGTACAAAATGCTTCCACTGCCATTTTTTAACTTAAAGATAATGAAGTAGTTCTAATGGAACTATTTTGTACCGTGAAGATTACGTTGTAACATTGAAATGAAAATCAAGAATGAAATTTATAGTCGTGGAAAATTGCATGTTTATATTTCAGTGTGGAAAAATTCCATTCTATCACACTTTGATATTTTGATCTTTTTAAAATTCATGCTACTAATTTAAGTGCTTTTTACAATTCATACTTAAATGCAATCATTCATATCATTTTTAACCTTTGATAATACATAATCTAAGAAGTATATGTTCCCAGAGGCTACATGCTAGGCTTAAATTATTTCAGCATTAAAGAACAACGTGGTATGATTCTTTTTATATCTACCGCTTTAGGGATTTCATAATTATTTCCGAGTAGATTTGTGTCAGTAGGCGAGAATGGATGCGCTCGTGGTAATTTGAACTTTATTTTTCCATAAATTTAACAAGTGTTTACGATTTATACTTAACTTCAATCATTAATAGACTTTATAGCTTGTTATTTTGAATAATCTATAAAATAAATGTACTCGGAGGCTATTTGCTAGGCTTTATTTATTTGAGTTATTAAGAAAACTGTATTCAGGGGTTCTTAATATCACTACCGTTGTATGGATACCATAATTATTGCCGAGTGGATAAGTGTGGATGGGCGTGAATGGATGTAAATTAAAACGAAATACAAATTTTCACGTTATTCATAACCTTAATAAAATATTGCCGAGAGAAATGAATTTTACGTAATAACATACACAGGACTCCTTTTATCAACGACATTAGTGGTTCGATTTCTTCTTAGGTAACTCGCTTTTTTTTGGCCTATGAAGTAGATGAGAACGCAAGTCCATGTGACTGAGCCGTTGAAAGTTACCAAAATCGTGCATAAATATGCTTTTTGATGACGTTTGCCGCAACATGGTATACCATGTTTACGAAAACCTTGAGGATTGAGGAGGACATTAAGGATATAAATAACGTGAACGTTATTTATATCATTAATTTTAGTATTTTTACGATTTTTATTTAACCTCAATTGGTCATATGCTCAACAACCTGTTGTGGTGAATAATATGTGAAATACATTTGCTCTGAGGCTACAAGTTAGGGTTAACTTATTTGAGCTACTGAGAACATATTGGTACAGGTTCTTAATTTCTCTACCGTGTCAGGAGTTCCGTGATTGTTGTTGGGTTAGAGTAGAGGAGTTTTTGTATGAATTGTACTACGTGTAAATTGAAGAGTGGATGGAAAGTTTTGATAAATATATTTCCTAATTAATTTACGGTTAATAATACTTTAATAGAAGCCGGATGCCATTGCGGCAGTGGGCTAGCGTTACGAATACCCTCATTTTTTTAAAATTCCCAAATGGTATGTTTTACTGGTATTTTTTTAATATCCATATGAGGGCTGTATAAACAACATTTTTCAAATTTTAAAGATACTTTTGGGTAACTACGTCGTCAAAAATCGATTTGAAAGTTTTAATTTGTTACAAACAACAATAAATTGTTTTGACATCATATGTTAATCCATTCATATTTTTTTTATTCTAGACCTTTAAAATTTAGTGAAATTTTTATGTCTTAACCATTACCTGAGATATAACATCTTCTGCGGGGAAAACTACGTAAAATTTCAATTTTACGCCATTGCATGCATTTCTATTTAAATGTAAAATTTCAATTTAACGTGAAAACCATTGCATGCATTACAAATATAGTGTGGGGCTTTCGTTTCCGTGTCAAGTGGAGATTTAACATATTTGTTTGCAATAGGTGACCTATGTGGCAATCAACTTGTCGAATTTTATTGGGAAGTTACATGATGGTGGAGCTAAGGTCAGTGAAAATAGGTGTGAATGTGTTTTATGCTTTCCGTACCAAGCGGCTTCTCTCATGTACAATGCACGTGGCATAAAAAGGTTCAGTAATGGGCATTCCTATGTATTTGACCCAGTAAACACCGGCATCGAGAAATCCGTTGACATGAACCGGTTGATGCTCTTGATATCTCTTCCTGGTATTTTGCTTCCTGCTTTTCAATTGTTTCCTTTCTGCTAACTGGAAACGAAGAGGAAGCTCTGAGCTGAATGGAGAATGGTCGTCTTGTATTGTCTTCACGATCTGCACATCGGGGCGTGTTCGTTGCGTTGCGTTACATCCCATCTTCCCGTCACCCGTCACGCCTGGCCATCCCGCGTGCGTGCGTGGTTCGACCGCAACCGTTCTTCACGCCACGCGTAGCGGAGTTGCTCGAGGCAATGCGTGACTCAACACAATGCACGATGTTACCGACACGTACAGAGAGTTCTCTGCAATCATTTTTTTCCATGGTGACCCCTTTTTCAAAGAAAACTCCATAGAGATAAGCAGTAGATATAAAAGTTGCGTGATGGATACTTCAAAAGGCATCCTTATTGTGCTGCACAACCCCACTGTAGCCATTGTTCGCGTAAACCGGGCTTTTCGTATTCTTCGAGTGTCCTTATTATATCTATGAATAAAATGGTAACTGAATTAGTTACAAATCCTGCTTCGACGGAAAACATTAAAAGGTATATATCACAATTGATACATTGGAAGTTATGCACAAATTCATGACGTTAAGACGGCATGCATGTCTATGTGCAGTTAGAAACAATTTAATGCACATTTGAAGACTAAATACTGTAGATTTTTTCAATGTAGAGAATTCGACTATAAGTACAGGGAAATATTTTATTAAGAAAATATTCATTAACTTTTATTTATTGGCATGCAATATAATATATACTTTTGACAAAGAAGTAAAACATATTCCACATAGTTAAAAACATGGTTACCAAAGAGTTCTGTAACGAGTTCCTTTTCACAGAGTAAATATTAACAGAGCGCTTTGTTGCTTCCCAGTAACCAATCGCTGATGGCAACACCGGTACCCTTAAGTCTTAATAATTACAATATTATTGCGGAAACTGAATCATATGCATATTGAGAAAATATTTTATGGAAATTCAAGTTATTTTTCTTGTTTATGAATGTTAATAGTAGTGGAACTAGCTTTTAAAACCAAAGTAAACAACATCAATAAAAGTTGAGCAAACCTATCAACGTACTCAAACAATCAGTGGATTAATTGGATGAGAGAGTTTTATTATCGTTAGGTGAGGGATGAATTGAATAGCTTGGTTTCCCATTTCAATCTTGTCCGTATGAGCGGAGTCCAAATATAATCCAGTTCAATCCTCGTAACTTCATCTAAAGCTAGTATTCAAATTTTGACACATTAGGTAGTATATTAAACATTATTCAAACAAGCTGAGGTTATACTGGAGTGTTTGTTAAACATGTTACCACGTTGCCGCACTAGACAATAGTTTTCAATTTTTTTCCCTGAGGCTTTGGGGGAGCAGATCTATCCCTTCATTCCCCCCCCCCCCCCATTGTTATACCATAGTTGTGGCAAACGTACCAAAAATAATATTTGGCTCAGCACCGAATATCTACGTTTTCGTCTTCCATTTAGGCCAACAAAGCATGTGAACTATGAGGAAATTAAGCTCCTTGCGTCATTAAATAAAAAGAGCACAGGTTATTTTAACGTACCAGCTCTTTACTATTCTTTTTCCTCGAGGGTACCAGTTCTGTATCCACGTCACATCTTAATCTGAACATCGATTTTTTTTTCCGATTTGTTTCTTAGTTTATTCGTAGAACCCAATTGATTTCTCAATCTTCGGCTCGGGGAAGAATTTTTTACCCTGTAACGTAAATTATTATATTCATCCTCACAAATTGCTTGTGCCGAGTTTTAATTTGTTCCTTCTCACTGATTTTTAATTAGAATGTTTGATATCTTTCATCAAAATTATCTCACAAGTCGATCAGCATTACTTTTTAATAGCGTATTATTTATCATAGGCCGTTACATCAGAGAAAAAAATATAAATTTTGCTCAATAGTTTTTATATTAACCATTGTTAACATCACGTGGATAATATTCGGATTTCATTCGTGCAAGTAAATGGCTAGTGAAGAAGAATAGTCACGTAACGTATGCTTGTCTTCAAGTTAGCTACATGACTAAAAATGAGGGAACCCTAACCATATTACACTCTGGAGCCCACATTAAAAGTGATTCGCAGGAATTTTACAAACGAGCATTACGCATGCAATAGGCATGCCTAGTTTTACAGTATTTTTTCAGGATAATTTGTTTATTGGAGAGGGTTGTCAATTTAAAATTATATGACTTCCGTTTTTAAGGAAATAAAACAATTGTACCAAGTCAAGCAATTTTTAGATGAGTAGCCATAGTTTTGCACTAATGATTCGCATTTTTTTGGAATTAATATTTGAATAATTTGCTGGGTGTAGTCTTTTATATAATTTTATGGTAATTTTTGAATTATGGGCTATCGAAGCCTTGGTATTATATTATGTGATGAAAAAATTAATTTTCAAAATAGCGTTTAAGCATAATAGTTAGGCATCGACGCTAAATGTGAAGATGGCGCAAGAAAAAGTATCTCGATAGACTTCATATGTGCAATGCAAACCCATGAGAGGAGATGGATCATACCGTCTTATGGTAACATAAGATTTTTCTGAAGTGCTCCATTGTAAAATTCAATGAGGCAGGTTAAATGCCATGCCATCACGAGCATGCCAGTCCTCTGCTATCTTTTCATTTAGCTTCACCGTTGACGACGCCTTAATTTTTTTCGCTCATTTTTTTATCCGCTTGCTAGAAAATGTCACAGACGTGTTTCAGCGTTTGCTCATTTTTCTGCCCCGAGCGTTATTCTTACGTTTCTGGAGCTTAGAAAACATTTCCCTGAAGTTGAACTATCTGCGTTACCAGTTGAAAATGAATAGGTCATTGCGAACGCTACCATTTCTTCGCTGGCTTGCGATAAGTAGGCTCCACTCGTAAAAAAATATTATTCTGAAAGAGGATTTATGATGGAACCAGTACCTCATTTCACGTCATGTGTACTTAGGCTACATTAAAAATTTCAAAAGAGTAGAGGAATTATTTTTCGTTTGAAATTTATCTTCTTGCCTCCTAATGTAATCTCTTAGTTCCTTTTTTGTTAAGATTTTAGTCGAGGCAATCATTTATTTATATTGTCTTGCATAAGCTTCTTAACAACATCTGATTGTAGGAAATCATCATGCATTCATGTTACGCATTCAAATAATATTAGAAATAATGGGGCCAAGGCGGAAGAACGTTTTGATTGTGCGTATATGCGAAATTCGCGGCTGCCAAAATTTATCGGTTGCTTCAGACGAATATCGCCTTAATATCTATCGACATACCCTTTTCAGCTAATTTTTTACTTTGCTGTAATAAAATATTTCTACTTCACAGTAATAATAGTTTTTTATTTAATTTTATTGCAAACTTTACAGAAAATGATTTTAATCTACTAGAAGCATTAAACGTGAAGGCCATTTCGCTGTACTATCCGCCAGCCTTTTTATAGCGACGTATTTCTTCTCTTAAACATCCATTGTAATTTATCTGTAGATTTGGTTATTATTTCCATGCAGCAGTATTTATTTTGAAAGGTATGCATAAATTGTTCCATTGGCCTTGCGACATTATATAGATTTTCAATTGCCAAATGTGGACAGGCTTTTTTTAATGAAGTTTATTAAGACAACTTATGGATTTGGAAATGGAAAGAATTTGGTTTCAAATGTTCTTGGGTGAGTTCTTCAAGAAAGGTGAATTTTATCCACTAATATTATTATCTCTCTACCTCACCCAATTTTTTTTAAATTTTTCCACTCTATTTAAGAGCGTTACCGACCTCTGCTCTTAAGGGCGTGGATAGTAACTTTTTCTATAGCGTCGATTACATCACATATTGTAGAGCAAAAATTATTTTAATCATAATAAATCATCAATAAGTTTCTTTTAATCTTGGAGGATGGTAGTAAGTTGTATTCTTATTTTCTCTAAATGCCATGCCCAAAACACCATAATTAACAGGTTAATTTTCCACATGATTTTGATGCAAGGGTGAATATGAAATTAATATGATACACTTGAATCAGATGAAATTACTTGTAACTCTTTATTGACCAACTCTTTATGTAAATTACAATGACCTTTGAGTATATTATAAGTTACCACTTAATGAAATGATATCATATAGATAGACTTCGTTAGAAGGGTACTTCAGTAAAATAACGATGCGAAGATTATAGCTCTTGATTTGTTATTTATTTTTGCATTTATGAAATTTATGTTTTAGTACATTGCGTGGGTAAGTTTAATTAATGAACGAACCATAATTAACGTTACGAATTCAAAGACAACCGTTTCGTTTACTGGAAGCGTTGAAGTCGATTGCAGGGGTAAACTCGGATAATCTTTCTAAAAGAAAGTCTCTCGATACTTTTTTTGGTGATTATGCTGGCCAAACCAAGGAGTTCATTTAACCTGATGTTGCACCGCGAGGCCCTTCTCTTAACATCTAAGTCCGCGCAATTTTTCCGGCGCACATGGTACCGTAATTTTCTCGTCAAACAAATTGCACGCAATCCCCCGTAGTGAGTTTAGTGACCCAAAATCCGTGCGGTGCACGGTCGAGCTGTAAGTTCACATCACTTGCCCAATTCCTCTCTTGGCTCGTTACATCCCACTGCTGTTTTGAGGGGTGGGGGTATGTTGCATTTTTTCTTGAAGATAAATTCCCACACATGTGATGAGGCATATTGTGATAAAAGCCAAATCATCATCATAAGTCAGCAATGCTAGGGTTTGGTTTGACGCCGGTCGCCATTTCGCTGTACTATCCGCCAGCCTTTTTATAGCGACGTATTTCTTCTCTTAAACATCCATTGTAATTTGTCTTGTGTAATTAACCCATTATTCCCCAGACTATATGTAGGGTTTTTAACTTCGGTTGCTTGGCATTTTCCGATTTCTTTTGGCA
The DNA here is from genome assembly GCF_921293095.1 of Ischnura elegans. Classification (NCBI taxonomy): domain Eukaryota; kingdom Metazoa; phylum Arthropoda; class Insecta; order Odonata; family Coenagrionidae; genus Ischnura; species Ischnura elegans. The sequence goes on along the minus strand of NC_060255.1, from coordinate 61,612,895 downwards.
AAATTAAGATGAATATTTGGAAAAATATTGTATCAATCATATTATATGATGTTCACAGTGCTGCGTATACGCAAAGCTGGGAAAAATCCCGTAAATAAATTTAAAAAAGTAATTCTTCAAAACTTAGGTTACATATTTTATTTTTCGTCTTGATTTGCGCATCGACATCTTCGTCGGGAGTAATTATTATTCCCTTGGAGAAAATACCACATTCTGCCTTTACGGACATGCTGGGGTAAGTCATTTTTCCTAGGGCGTCTCGTATGTGCGAATCGATTTTTAAACCAAAACGCCATCAGTCATAAAAATACAATTATATAAATGAAAATTTTGTTGGAAATGACAAAATTAGAACTAGAGATATTAAAAAAAAAAGTCAGTAAATCGAAGAAAAATTTATTCTTCAGTAGAAACTTGTTCTGAGAATTAGGATTCAGTAACGTTGCGTTTACGCGATTCATTTTTTTTACGCAACGCTACTGAATCCTAATTCTCTACATCTATCCCTAAAAGTACTACTTGCATTAATGGGTTAATTAGAGCCGTCTCTTTTTGTTTTCATCATGCCATTCCATAAGCCATAATTTAGCCAACAAAGTTGTAGCTTGTTAGCCTTAAGGTTTTTAGAAGACTTCTATTCTCTCTTACTCTTCTTAGAAGTTCCTTATTACTTACTCGATCGATCCATTTATCTATATCATTCATCTGTTTACTATATTTCAAATGCTTTAATCCTTGATTTCTCTGCTGGTGTCAACGTCCAAGACTTTCAATAGAGAAACATGCTCCATATGTCATGCTCTAATGAATTGCTTCCTTACTTCAATGCTTGCATTCTCAGTTATTAGCAGAAGATTTTTCTTTTTGTGGAAAGCCCTCCCCGCCTGCGTTATACTACTGACTTTTTCTTTTTTTCTTTCTTTCTTCTTCTGCCGTGGGTATATTGGCTTCCTAGGTAGTAAAAATCTTGCACAAAAGTCTAATGTCTCCTATATTTTTAAGTGTAAAGTACTCTATGACTTTTTTCTTGGAGATGCGAGTCTGGGGATGAATATGAGCGGCTAAAAATTACTAATCCGAGCATCATTGGTCAAAAATCCTAAGATTAGTTTGACGCAGTTCTCCACTTCTCTCTCCTATCCGCTAACCTTTTTAAAGCGACGATTTTTTAAATTTTTTCTCTTTTACATTCTTTATAACCTGTCATATGTAACTCTTTTGGGGCCGTCCCTTGTCCTTCTTCCCTTCAACCTGTCCTTCTACCATAGTCTTCATAAGGTCGTTGTGCCTCAAAACGTGGCCAACTAAGTTGGCCCATCTTCTGCATAAGGTTTCTTTTTTTTCCATTCTTCTTAGCACTTCCTCGTTTCTCACACGGTCAATCCATTTTATCTTCATCGTAAATGTCGATAATCAATGCCCTTTAATGAATAATGCACATGGTATGGAATTTTAAATAACATACATCTACTTTCTCTAGCAAACTTTAGCTAAAAAGGCTGTACTTTCGACTTAGAAAGTAGCCAAATTTTAAGTACTGATATTAATTTAACAAAAACATTATTTAAAGAAGTGGTATCCAAGCAAAACTAGCTTCAATAAATTATTAGACGTAGAAAATTTAAGGTTAATTTATTAATATTATTAGATCCATATTGACAGGTAATCATGGGCTTATTAACCATTAATAGACCTAGCAAAAATACATGTCAAAATTTTAATCTCTTTTTTTATTAATTCACGACTGAATGGAAGTTGAATTTAAATTAACAGACCTAAAGCAAATATTCAAATTTAATATTAATCAGCAATGTAATGTGCTGGTAAAAAAATTATCTTCTGAAATATTTCTTGCAATCAAATTTTCATTAATTCAGCCTTAGAATTCATGCCTCATACCTGTACGAAAATAACGGCTCCCGAGACATTTTAATTTATTACAGTAATGGGAGTAGTAATTGGTAATTTTCCACGCTCCGCTTTTTGATCCAACTGGTTTTGACACTTATTATGTCATTCTAAGAAGTATGGATCTCATGTCTGTCTTCACTTCAGTTAAATAAACGTTGTTTGGAGAGAAAATGAGGCATCATAACCCCACTTATATGGCATTATTCCACATAATAGAGCTAGAAGGTATTGAATCGGGTTGATGCCTTATTTAAAAAGTCTCACCCAAACCATTGAGTTCAATAAACCTAGAGTAGTAAATCTCTCAGCCTCTAAGTCCGTTCAATTTTTCTCGCATTCATAGTAACTACAATTTTCCTATCGTGCCAATTTCACGTCATCACCCATGGTGAGTTCATTGACCCAGTTGTGAGTTCTGAGAAGTTTCACCTCAAAGCAAGAGAAGAGATTCTGAGGCACACGAGAGTTGCCCAATCTCCATTAACACTAGGAATACCGGACTTGACACCCCCCCTAGAACTACCGAATGGAGTCATTTTGACTCCTACCTTATAATTGTTTATTTTTGCTGTTTATGTCTGTTTTTATTGGTAGATTGCATTAGTTTATCATTTTTGTTAATAATAGCAATATTTCAGACGTCGTTTTAACAAAAAAATATATTTTTTTAAAAGCGAAATTCGACAGTGTTGCTTTGAAATTCTTTTTTCTTACATGTTATGTTGTTTTAATAGAATTATAATGGAGGAATTGGATAAAACAGCAAACGTAGACTTTTCAACACATTTTATCATATTGTTTGAATGATCAAAAATATTACTTAGGCTACATGGTAGTTGGGAAGATAATTAACTAAAGCAAAAAAATGCAGTTGATACGCCACGCATTTGTCTAAGGTGCTTTAGAGTTCAAGCATTGTCGTTCATTTTCATTGCCCACACAAAGAATTTTGGCAGGTCTTACAATTCCCAACTGATAGATTATTTTTGCACTTTGGTTTTGCCTGGAAATAATTTTTTTGCAGAAACCCGTCAGAAGAATCTGCGGCATTTGACACGCAACGCTTTTATCTACATCTAACATGAGGATCAGCCAACTCTGTAACGAGCTTTTTCTAAAAAGTCTTGCGCGAAATGATTTAGGTAGTCTCATTGTACACTATCCATGAATACCTGCTAAGTCGGGAGTATTTTCCAACAAGTAGATAGGCTATCACTGAGTGGACGTTCTTGTGGTATATTTGTGATTTCATCTCTTTTGGTTCTTCTATTCTCTTTTATTTACCTTTCCCACAATGCTAGTACCCTGGATTTTTTGCTGTTCAGCGAGTTTGACTGAGGTAAAGTAATTATATACAGTAACATTTCGCCCTTTTTCAGAAATGGTTGCATTAGTTTCAGTACTGCTAAATGGCAATCTGCATGAAGTGAATTACCTTTTCCAACATAAGGGAAGGCATTTGCAAGATATTTGCTCTCCTTGTCAACAGGTAGCCAATATTCATGGCCGTATTTGTCCGGATTATAAGGAATGTACAGAGTGAAATATACCTAATTACACTGGGAAAAAGTTGTTCATCAACTATAATGTACGGACCAGGTTTGTAACAAGCAATGTAATTCTCTATGAATCTATCGTACACTATTGAAAAGAGGGCAAACTTGACAGTTTTGAGCCACTGGAATCAATTAGATTTCTCATCAACTCTTAGACATTGCAAAATGTTAACAAACCTAGTCGTTCGTTGTAGAAAATGGTATTCCCCAGTCGTTTGACCAAATACTCTCAATAGAGTAATCATTTGTACCTGATTATCCTCGTGCATAAAATATGGCTATACATGCAACTAGCTCCACATCGGAAAGTGTAAAATCTTCGTAATTTTGCTTGCGTGGTTCCACAATTGTACATCGCTTTATGTGAGTCAGTATAAACGAATCGATAAATAATCGTATATAATACCTTTTTTTGTAACAACCCATGAAAGGGAAAGTAAATGTAAATTACTGCTTATATTTCGCACGCGTTTTGTCTGAATCTTCAGACTCACTAGAAACGTTTTGAGGAATAAAATCCTCGACTTCGTCACAGCCGAAATGATCTTTTGTTTCGCGTTCCGATTCACCTTCCGGTATAGAATGCAACATAGATAGGACTTCTTCACGCTTTCGCCTACTTCTTCTAGCCATACTCCCAGTCAGGAAAAATGAAATCCTTGCTTCATAGGAGTTTTGCAGTCCACTCGAAAGTTCACTGGATTCACTAATGCAAAGGACAGCGCACGGTTTTCCTGTGCGGCACCCGGCAGCCAGCGCTGTCAGAGCCGAACGTGCTAGGACAGTAACTTTATTTCATTCTACTGATTTATTTTCCTGGTACATCAGTATATCAATTTTTCTGGGGAATCGGTATATCAGAGATACTTTTTCATATTTGAAAATCAACTTCCACGCAGTCAAGGCTGAAATAAAAGTGCTGCAGCGCAATGCACAGTATTAGCGGGCGGCGGCAAAGGTGTGCGGCGAGAAGGAAGGGGTAACGGAGGAGGGACAGACACAACGGATTCTAAACACATGGATTTGAAAATGCTATGAATTGCATATTCACTACATTATTGCAAGGTAAAATAATATCAGGACATTCACATAGTTTGTAGATCCAAACACAGACCCGTAAAATAAGAAATGCTTTCAAAGTCTCGCAAATATGGGCCAAAAGGAAAATAATTGTATATTTAAGCCTTTGATTGATTTATATTAATTATTATTGACATAAGAAGAGATAAAAACTTGTATAAATATTACTATTTGGTGAAAAGACAAGCAAAATACAGTAGGGAGTCAAAATGACTCCCTTTGGTAGTTAAAGGTAAATTTTGAAAAACGTGCACTATTTTATTTTCTAGAATTATTTTAATTGCACAGCCTTATTTTGTGTCGAAAATGAATAAAAGTCACGGAATTTCAGGCCGGAATTCGGAAAATTTTAGACAGGGCAGAGAAATAAAAATGGCGAGGAGTCAAAATGACTCCATCGGTAGTTCTAGTGTTAATACACAACAGTAATGAAATATATATTTGTTGGTAAAAATACTTCATCAGTTAAGGAATTATTACACAAAACAAATCCATATTTTAAAAAATACATATTTAAGGCTTCTTGATGAGAATTATCTCATTACAGAGGTACCTAACTTGATACATGATTAAAGGGATAAAAGTTGTAAAAAAATTTAACTCATCGCAAATTAGGCTTCATAAATTACAGTGACGTCACCCGCAGCGATATATGGTGGATAAAGTTTGGGTTGCCTGGGTTGATATTAAACTGACGTGATCATTCTCACGCAAAGGCTGTTGATTATTTATATAACCTTAAAACTCCCCTAATATAATGCTGAAAGTTTGTGTTTATCATTCTCTATTATCAATATGGTATTCATTACAGCACATTTTTCTCCATTGATCTTTTATCTATTTGTCTCCATTATCCTGCCCTAGATTTCGAAAAGCGTAATATTTTGGGATCGGTTGGTAGTGATAAATTTCATCACTATTTTTAAATTCTCGGATCTAAGACCCTGAAAGGAATAAGCACGATTATTCACGAAAATCTCGTTTTTACCCTCTGTAATGCGTACATCAAACCACTATTATTTTCAGAGAGTATCCGCTCTGCGCTTTAGGTGGTGAGTTTCATTTTTTACCTTTAGCATCAATTCCATCACATAAAGTGGATCACAAAATATCTTTTTAATCGCAATTAATCATCGATCATGCTCAATTACAGCAAAATTTTCGATTGTTTCGTTTCAATATGAGAATTGGTTCCTTCTAAAGATCCATTGAACAATTTATAAGGAGATAAAACATGGAAAAGTACTTTATCTAACGCAACCTTGGATTTCGAAGAGCGAGATATTAAGTGGTGCCACAAGAAGTCAGACAATACGACTGTAGTGCGAATTGCCTGCACTAGAAAATTTTAATCATTTATAACCATGGATTTGAGCAAATGTTATTTTTTCAAGGAGTACCGAAACTAATTGTAATTATTTTTAATTTCCCAAGTTGTATTTGTTGAGATTCAATTTTCTCCGACAGCCTTTGTCTCAAAATTTCGTCGGGAGTTTGGAAAAATTAACATAATAGGGCTCTGGTGGCAGTTGATGATTCTATTAAATTTAAAAAAAACATGTATCGGAGAGACAGATATTTGTACACAACGATTCCGCACAGGGCAAATTTGTACTCTAAAAAACCCATTTTTTTGCCCACCCTAATGTGCACATCACTTCTCTGATTCCCCTCTTAACCCGTTACTCCACACTTCTCTGGGAAAATAGTATATTTTTTTCGGGATCTGTTCCATCACATATGGTGGAGCAGGTTGCCATACGGTACGGAAAAAAAATCACGTTCGTGAGTTGGTTCAGGCAGGCCTCCATTGCTTCGCATTACTTGGAGGAGTACAGAGCGGAGGTTCCTCATCTAGCACAGCAACCTAGTCCCGTTTACCCCGCCTTTGATAAATTACCCTTATGCTCGAAATCCGTTACAGCTCTCGGCTCGTGCTCTCGGTAAATGGCTGTTGCACTCCCCTATACATTCAACCCCTTGTCGGATATCTCTCAAGTTCTTCGCCTATTCAATATTTCCTGTCGTCAATTTTATTTTTATCTTTCTACCAGTTTAAAAACTACCTTCCTCGATATATTTAGTATATTATTTATATATATTGACTTCGAATGCTTTGCCTGCATTTGCCTTTGCCTTTATCCAGCTAGTCTGGCAACAGGGTAATGTCTCGGGCAATTTGATCACTTTGCTCAAAGTAGTTATGGATTAAAAATGATGCCCTTTTGGCTGAAACATGATTTTTAATTTTGGTTCCTACCGGAATCAGCTATCCAGGTTAAAAATTTCGTGGTATAATTTTTATCCAACCTTATATTTATATTTTACTAGTAAACTTGTATTTTACTGCTTGAAAAGTATGTATTTTGTCAGTACTTCAATTACAATGTAGATAATTTTCCAAGATCCGGTACTTGAATTGATTCACGGTTTGGCGGCGGAGCGGTGGGCCCATCTTAAATTTCCGCGCGACGTCCTTGTTTCGGGGCCTCGCATATATAACGGAGGGAATTCCTCGACCAGCTTAATTACCAGCGCTTGACACCGCGCTCGAGAATAACCTACATACCTTCTGCAGACCCGACACCGCATTCGTAGAGAGAAGGGCGTGATGATCTCCCCGATGTAGAGGTCTAGGAGGAAGGGCGGGTAGAAGCCAGGGTGGTAGGATCGGGAAAGGGGGTTAAGAGAGGGCCTTCCCCGGGTAGTACTACGCAATGAGGTGATTCCACTATAAAAATAAACAACTCTTTAATCGAGGATTCCATGCATGAATTATATGTGATTATTTATACATTGTCACAATTTTATCCTGCTAATCCGCATTGTCCATTATATGCATATGTATGTAAATAAATTGATAGAAAACTCATTTAAATAATTGAAGCAGTTGTTCAATATCATCCTTATTTAGTTTCATTCAAGCGTCATGATATTTTCCTAAGACCTAATACGTAGTGTTCTCGCATTTTGAGCAAAATGCGTTTAAGATGTACTGACTTGTAGCTAGAAAGATTTAATATCGTATAGAGGTGTCTTTATTTATATTTTTATTTTTATGTGGAACGTCTTTGAATCTTTCTCAAATTTGATGGGAAGTGGAAAATCTTTAAAAAATATATAGGGTTGCATTGGGAAAGTATTAAGCATAGCAATCAAGATTGTTACAGCAGTAATAATGTCTTTTTTAATTGATCAGTTTTTTTGCAAATAAAAACAATATTTATAGCTAAGTCCAATTACAATTTTTGTGTTCATTATAATGCAATATGATATTAAGGCTTTAATTTTAGCTTTCAAAACTTTTGTCCGACCTTCTGATAGTCCCTCGACGCATACGTAAAGAAAAGAGAGTTAGTGATATTCTAATTGAAGAGGTCTGGCTGAAGGGGTGGCGAAGGGTACATGAGGATGAAACAGGAGAATAGAATACCTGCATCTACATGCTTCTATGTAAGTCACCTCTGTTAAGTGTGTGGCGGGAGATGTTAGGACTAAAGACGTTTACAAGACAAAAAATATTTGCGGAGGACAAAATGGAACACAAAATCCCACCTCGCATATGTTTAAGCCAATTACTTTTCAGTGAAATATGAATTCATATATTTTTTTGCTCGTTAAATTAGGATTTTATCTTCATTTATCTTTTCTCTCGGAAGTATGGTGAGGATCTAAATATTTCTTTCTTAAATATTTCTAGAAGCTCAGTGTAGAGGAAAAACAAGGGCGACAATTTGCCGTGGGGCAGACGAGAAGCATCGCAGAAATCTTATTAAATGGAATTGAGTTTATTCCCATAAATAAAGTAAAACATTATAATTACAAGCATAATATATATTTTTTGATATTTGCACATGAGGCGAGAAGTAAAATAATGCCAACCAGCAATTCCGGTTAATTTATATTTGTTTTACTCCTTGTATGTAGTATGTTTTCAATTAAAACTCAGATAACCATTTTTATTGGTTCATAGTTCTCTAGCTATTGACATTTCTACATAAATTTAATAGAGGGAAAATAAATAGCTAGGACATAAAATCGTAATAATATTATTCAGAATAAGGAAAAAATTTGTTTAATATAATATCATCGCAGATAAGTATAAAAATGGTCCTAGAGTGAGATATTTTTACTGGTATAGTATAACTTTTAATTTATATAATTAATCGCTTTATTGAATGATTCCATGGTATATCGTGTTTTGTGAGGGATAAGGATAGCGTATTCGTTTTCCGCCGGGGGCGGCTTTGGACCCACTCCACCGCGCAGGGTTGATGTTATGGGTTAGGGAATTAGGGAGCAGCTTCAATATCCGCGACCATCGCTCGACCCTGATGGGCGTGTACTCCAACCGTGGGCCGGTCCCCCCCGTTAGCCTGGCTGTGAACATCGGCCCGTCGTCGTTGGCATTCGCAGTATTGGTTTGGTCGATCTGCGAGGAGGCCTTCACTTTCAGGAATGCCATCAACATTTGATTACTGCTCGCCCGGATCCTTCTAATGCGGATTCCTCGTAGCCTTGCCCCTTTTGACTCTTCCCATAGGTTTTTTTCGTCCCTTTTGACTATCCTCTAAGGTGTATTGACAGCGGGGTTTAATGTTATCGTCCCTACGTACCTTAGTGGTATTTTGCTGAGCATCATGGTGCACGTTAAAAAAAGGAATTGCGCCTAGAATGACGGTGCTAGACACTATGACGATAAAGAGATTCCACTGCTACTGTCTACCTCTAGCAGTGTCACCAACCGAGAGTTCAAATAGATAGACAAAGTTTCCAATTTTTGCGCTGATGACTGAGTGACCTGAATCTAAAGGGATCTACATTTACATACCCCCCAAGCAGCCTCAATAAGCGTGCTTCGAGGGGCTTTTCATACACCAGCCATTTACGCACAAAAGGAAATGCTCATGCAAAATTACGCCTAGCATTTATTAAAGCCTTTTATTGTACAGGGGAAAAAGAATTTTTATACCTATCCGTTCGGTAAAATATCTCTCTTCGTTTCTGTCAGACCTGGCAGCGTAGGGGGGTTCTAATTTGATGTTCTCCGTTTCGCTCTTAACCCTTAAACAGCGGAGTTTTTTTCGGAGTTTTATTTTGTTTTTCCGTTATAAACTGCTTAATTACTGCCCAAGCATTCAGATAAACACTTAGTTTTAAAATTCTGTTGATTTGTTCTTGCTAGAGGGGGTGTGCCCATATGGGCACGCTAGCCGTTCCTGCCACCGGTCTGCATTCTGCAGAAGAATCGCTCGAACCATCATAATTCTCATTTTTATTGTGTGATACGCCATATATTTTTGCATTTACCTATGATACTCCTTTTATTTGACAATTCGAAGTAATTTAAAATCATTATACTTTATTTTTTTAGGTTTAAACATTTATTGCCTGTCCATAGAAATGAACAGTATAAAACTCAGTTTTGAAAACAGTTATTGAATGAAAAAACATGTTATCAATGAGTTTATTAACAAAATTAGTCCTACATTGCTGGTAGAGTCTTTGACAACTATATATTTGGGTTTTTGGGAATTTTTGGGAAAAATTTTCCCAGAATTCCATTGAACCATCGACCACCAGGTCTGGGAAAGGTACATCTTCGTTACAAAAACACTTGGGCAATCTCTCGCTTAAAGGCTTACTTCGCTATATTTGAACCAGAATTTTCCGTACAAACCCAGGCATTTTCAACGACAGCATCAAGGAGATAGCTTCATGTGGACTATCACCATTTTTTCCTCTGATAACATTCCTGTATCTGTTGATATTTTGATCCGTGGGATCAGCTCCGCCCATCTAAATATTGTAGCTAGAGACCACTGCTGGCTGCCTAACTTGTGCAGTTTTTGAGGTAACACGTGGGAATCTCGTGACCTTTGTGAGTGGGTGTACACAATGGCAAGGTGACTTGACAGACACTACCGAATAGTCATTCTATCTAGCAACAACAATATTCCTTTCTTTCTCCCGTGCGAAAACATGGGAGCAGCGGGGCTGCTTAGCTAGCTGTTTTTTCGATCAATGGGAAACTTTTGGGTATCCTTTTTCTCAGAACCCTCCCAGTGCCCTCATATCCTTGAGATTTTAACTGACTTATGAGAGGGAAGCTAGTAAACCAATTGTCAAAATAAATGGAAAATATTTATTGCTTACCCTAGTAAATTGTCCAACATGATAAGCAAAGACGAAGAGAATTTACCTACGAATTTATGGTAGTTATTTTTTTCTTCAACACTCAGTCCCTGCCATATGCTGAAGTCCACCAAGTAATCTTGAGGAGTATTCAAGCACTCAATACTATATTTTAAAGCCGAAACTTATAGGTTCACCCCGTATGAACTGTTCGTAGCCATGAATGCCAAAATATTTTATCATGGATTTATGATATTTTGGCTCGGGGGTTGGTACATAGTTTTCTGAACAAACGTACTTTATCATATTTATGAATGGCCTGAGTGTGCACATGTTTTCGCTGTTATTGTAGTGATTATTAGCTGCACAGTGAAAAATCATCATTATATTTTGCAACCTTGTGAATGGCATTATACACCAGTGTTTCGGACATCATCGCCACTCTCCCAAATATTCTCTTCCTGCAGACAGCAATAACCACTCAGAAAAGAATTGAATAGAACAGAGAAAAATAAATTTCTTCCGTCATGAACATTTCGGAAACCTCAACTAGGAATATACCGGAAATTCAGCGAAATTCATTATGAGAAATATATTCTCAGCGGATGACACGTCATCTCGTGCTTATGTGTACGTCTCGGTCATTTTACTGTCTCCTCCATCCTTTATAGGACTAAAACTGACGGAGCTTGAAATGGTTGCGTGTTAACTTTCGCCTTGATTGTCTTCTTGCGACTTACAACCAGGGATTGGACTTAGTTGGAAAATTTGACGACGAGTTCAATGTGGTCGATGTGATCAAGGTTCAATCTACTTTTTATTGTTTCAATGTTTTATACGCGATACAAAGCGCTTCACTATGAGCTTCATCATTGTATTTATCAAACATCCTTTCCCCTTCCACCATGCCCTAGATTGTTTGGTATGTATACCAGTGGTAGAAAATAGCCCTATCATTATTCATACTAGATAGTTGAGTAAAGTAAAACGCAAGCACGATGAAAAAAAGTGTTGAATAGTAAAAAATGTATTTTTTGTACTAAAAATTAATGGAAATATTACAAAAAAAATATTGATGACTTTAAAATCAAGTGACATAAGAAAAAAATGAAAGATTGACAAAAACTTAGCGTTTTACATCCAAATTATTTGATAACAGACCCAATAACAACGTTTGTAGCGAAGGACACCCGCCAAAAAAGACACCCCCGGCTACCGGCTAGCGTGCCCATATGGGATCACCCAAAAATAAATTAAAATTCCTTGCCTCATACGAAAGATATCACTATGCTTGCAAAAGAAACCGAAGTTGACAACATTCATTATGAGGATAAAATTAAATACTTAGCCGAGTATAAAAAGTAAAAAGGAAAAAAATCGCATTTACTGAAGACACATGGCCATTTTTCCTCTTTTTCCGCCTCGAACAGAGTGAGTAAGAATACCTATCATGCCACAGTCAACTGCTGGTATAAATGCTGGCCGTAAGCACACGAACCGAATAAAGTGATACATTGTCATCATTTTAGGCGAAAACAATATGCTCTATAATGTTTGGGTTAGAATTTATACGAAATTCTTTAGACCGCTGCAGCTGTGCCCATATGGGCACGCTAGCCGTTCATGGGTTAAAGATGTCCATTAAATCGCGTAGCCTCCTAGACTTTCCGTTGGCTCCCAACCAAATTCGAGTAAAATCTATGTAAAACATTCGGTACGTCCGTAGGTGTTTTCACAAATCTTGCAACTTCCCTTTTTTTTTAAGTTCTCGGGAACAAAATGACAGAAACATAAGAAAATTGAGGTGATATCTAACGAGTCGTTGTAGGTGACAAAAAAATGATAGAATAATCCGAGAGTGACATAATATTCACTTATAACCGAAAAACGCCCATAAATACCAAAATTTCAAAACTTTAAGTACGATGCGGCACGTTTTCCCGGTATCTGATTGCAAAAATAATTTTCATGATTTACTTTCTCACCAAATGGAACAAAACTGGGGGGCGTCCTTAAAGAAATTCGAAAACTAAAAATGAGGACCACCTTACCCTGCATACTCAAGGTAGTGCCTGTCTGCATACTCAAGCTAGTGTTCCGTGAATTTCACTGAGTATCATCGTTTATGTTAGAAGATGAATCTGCGCTTGCAATGACGGTGCTAGTCACGAATGTAACGATAGAGGGATTCCACAGTTGACCTCTGGATATACTGTCACCAGCATTGAATTTGAATGGTTTACGTAATCGCGAATTGCGGTGCTTATGGCAGAGCATGAATCTCACGGGTAAGCAGGGCGTTTAGCTGAGATATATGTCCGTGGTGCTAAGATCCATTAAAAAAATATATTAAATTATCCAAACTCTATACATTAAGAACGTGCTATACGCTGATAGCAAAGAGATAACACTCTATTACAAATATTAAGAATAAATATATCGCTTTCGACTATTGCATGTGCTGCGGACATATTTGAAATGTCTTGTAGCAACAAAAATCTAGCTTTTACGGGGCAAACTGGGGCCACCTATTTGAAACTCACTTAGTGATAGTGTTTTTAAATTAAATCCATATGACAAAAATTTATCCTACTAATAGGTTTAACCACCTAGAACATCACATGCAATAATTCCCAGGATAGTGGCAGATGCGACACCTTTAGGTTACAGGGAAAAGATTTCACCACGCAGGTTCCGCAGCCTAAAACGGTTCGTAGAGTTTCTTTGCGTTTAGAATTTACGCTTGCAATGACAGTAATAGTTACGTAATACTGTGGAATACGTAGAGGAGACCTCTATTCTTCCCGTAGAATTTTTAACAGTGCTGAATAGGGTGGGCCGTAAAAAGTTAAAGACGTCCGATCAAAAACATGTCTTAAACCTGTAAATGATTCTCTGAGTAATGGCTGCAGCCCTCATTTGGATCCAGATTCAAGTGAGGGTGATCCCTTTAAAAAGCCGGCAGAGCAATCCAAGAAGAAGAGCAGGAGGAGGAACTCCAAGGTGGAATCGGTAGATACTATGGCAATTGCTCAACAGAATAATGATTGCAAGTGTGAAGAAGCTGAACAGTCTCTCCAAATCTCCAGCATATAGCATGTATTACCAGCGTTCAATACCGCTCGGGATGTCACGGATGTAGAAAGAAAATAAAAGAGGACCGAATGGAAAATATCTTTAGGCTGGGCGAACGCCATAAAGTTTTATAATTTTGTGAAAAAAATTGTGTGTTTATCACCCCTTTATAAACACCCAAGAGATGGCTCACCGGGTATTATGGAGGTTTATATACATAATGACTTTCTTATATGATGTTCTCACTGTCGCTGAGGTCTATGTTCTGAATGTTCTTTAATAACGCAGTTAACGTTGTTGTTATCAGGTGTTAATTATACGTAGGTATCCGTTTCCTAGCCCTAAAATAAAAAGTCGGAATGTGTTTGAATTGATAAGAACTTCATTTTTATTGGATTTCAAAGTGGATTAACAAACTGAATGGAGTTTCAACATTTTATATTCGATAACTTTGGAAGATAAAGGTTTGATCTTAGCAAAAATCCCATATTTACCTCGTTATTTAATCTACGATTACTTAAGTTTGATGCAAAAAGAGGAATATTTTCAGTGCTATGCACTTGCCGTTCCATTTTCATCTCTTTGAATTTTAGGAATATTAAATTTGGTGTTAATATCAACATGTAGACTGGCACGTATAGACTAGAAATCGGAAATATGTCAGTTCCTAAAATTCATTGCAAGAGAAGCCTTTCATCTTTATTTTCATCTTTGTCTTTGGGTCAGTAAAAAATGAATATATTTATCTAATATACATCTACTCAGAATGATCAATATATTGTATTTTTTGGGAACGAAATATACTGAAAAGCGTGTGAATTGAAGATTTCTGTGTTATAGGCATAAAATTATTATTGTTTTAACTGTTCACAAGAGAGAAAATATTCAAACAATATTTGTTAACGGAATAAGCTCAGCACCTCTGGTGGAGAGCGGCTATTGCTACAGCATGTCTATTGCATCTTAATTTCGGCTATTTCAAGACAATAGTTTGTATCTGTCCAAAGTTAGAAATGTGCTGGTGAATATTAAAAAAAAATAATATTCATCTTCCAATTTTGAAGGTCTCGTGTGGATTACCAATATTTCAATTGTGCGCTCGTGGTAATACACATTATTTGGCCATTGTTTGTTAACGCATTAGAGAACCAATACCGCTAGTTCATTATATTGACCTGCTAAGATTTCCTTGTTTGCTGATTTCGGTCAACATACCAGTTGTCTCTGAACCTAAGTTGTTCCTCAAGCCTTTTATTAAACCAATGCTTTCAGCTTATCTTTATATTTGGTTTACTTAGTTATCACTGGCATGAACTCAGTAATTTCTTTCGTTAATCAATATGCAAAATGATATTAGGATATTTAACTGACGTTTTGTTGAACACCATGCTTTAATTTCAAAATTATAAATAAAATTTAGCTTAAAAACTGTCAAGAGCACACAAGTAACCCTCTTTAAAATCACCTAAGTACATTTCAAAGGTGTTTTTACGTCCAGACGTAAGGATTCACCTAGAGAGTAAATGTTGTTTTGTACTGTTCGTCCTTGAGGTTTTTGGAAATATGTCAACGATATGAAGTATTTTCTTATGATATGAGAGTTTTGAAACCGCTAGAGGTTGTACCGAATAGTTCTTTGAAGAGTATGAGAAATAGAGTTTGTATAAGAGAAAGTTATAAATATATTTTAGTTTCCCTCGAAAAAGTTCCAGAAATTTAGCTCACCAACAATTGAAAAAACCATCAGGGTGTTTCTCAAGTGAATAAAGTTTTTAAATCTATTTTCGCCTACCGTCACCATTTGGTTAAGTTCTACCATTAGTACAAGAGGCTCTTGGGGAAAACAAGCATTCCTATTCGCTGTAGAAAGGTCGCAAATATTTTCTTGAAGTTTATAATAACTTAATCCTGTCATTAGTTCTTTTGAAAGGCCGTTCGAAGCAAGCCAACGGACGGGAAGAGACGAGTGTGTAACGAAAATTCAGTAACGACGCCCACAGTCCAGAATTACATGAAAGTAAATAAGAAATGGCATAATGTAGATTATTATAACCATAATTCATCCAAAGTATTTTATCCTGAATATCTATCTTTTCTATGAAGGTCTCTCAGAGAAATTGATCAATATAAGATTCTTACCTCGTTAATACCCAATGTATGTCTAAATGACTACGGGTCATTCTGAGGAAATAAGTTGATGTATCACCTGATATTTTAATATCTTCCTAACGACGACCACAGGAGTAAAGTTCCTAAATATCTTTAGCAGCGTTAACAGAGTTTTTTGGGCGGAAATGGGTTAAAATAATTACTTCCCAACTATTTTGGGAATACTGTCCAAAAATTCGGTGTTGCTAATGGCTTTCGTGCATTTCATGTCTTTACTTTCAGAATCTTTTGTCCTAGTGGTGTATTTCACTCACTCACTGATGAAATACAAAGGTTGGTAACAAAGAGTAAAGCTAACCATGCGTTCGAAGGGGAGTTCATTTCATATATTTTCGAAGGGGAATCAGAATCATCTTTCCCAAGTGGGTTTTTGTTTATACAGATAGGACACTTTATAAAACTGATGCGTCAAATTTCTGAGCTTATTATTGTAGTGTGTCACCTAATAGAAGTCGTGAAAAGGCAACAATGTCCATCCTGACCCGGCTGACTTCCCAAGAAGGCTTTATCAACAAGATTCACCGAAAAACCACCAAATCCTTCAGCAGTCGTGAATTCAGGTAAAAAGAAGGATGCTCGTAATTGTGACACGATTTAAGGAAAGTGCAAAAAAGCCACATTACAACTCTTCCCTGTGACACATCTTCTCGGAAACAGCGCAAGGCCATGTAAGACTTGATAAGTAATATGAACTCAAAGTTTTACCATTTATTCACGAATAATAATCACATCTCACAGCCTCTTACTAATTATTGACATCAAATCCGATAAAAATTACAAACGGAGGAATCATAATAGGGTAATTTCCTTTGCCTCATGGATTGAATACGAAATTCAATTACATAATTGGTCAAATATCATCAAAACCGGTAAAATACTCACCTTATCTCCGGAAGTGGACCTTCAGCTTACACCGCTACATTTAATACCTCACTCAAATAAACGGGAGCCATGTTTAAGAATCGATTACTACGTTAGTAGCACACTAGATATAAACACGAGCTATGAATACCAATCGAACGTTAAATCAATTAGTCAACTAACCAGTTATATGTTGAACTGGCTATTCGTCAACTAACCAGTTAATAAATTACTAACAAATCTATGAATACGGACCTCGAAGACTTTAAAGAGTTGATTCATCCTTAAACAGGAGAAATTTTAGTATTCTCTAAATTAACACTTAATGCCAATTTTCCACTAACGCTTCTTTTCCAAGATCGATGAAAATTGCAATTCTTATCAGCATCTTAACAGCGTGGCCCTGATTTTATCACCGCTACTTGGATTTTGTATAAACTTTGGATGATTCTTCTGTCGTTGTAAAGAACCCCAATTTCTTTTAGGATTCCAAGCATTGTGCTGAAATCCACGTTGTCAAATGCCTTCTGTAAGTCCAGGAACGCAACGAACGGTGGCTTGTTCTTTTCCATTGTCTTCTCTATGAGCAGTCTATGGGCCATTATTGCTTCCTCTGTGCCTTATTTTTTTAAATCCAAATGGTTCTCATCCAAATACTCTTCTGATCTTCGTTCTATAATTATGCTGATGATCCTTGTCAATACCTTCGACGTATGTTTAGTTAGGCTTATGGTCCTAAAATCTTCGCAGTCCTCCGCTCTTTTCTTTTTAGGAATAGGGATTATAATGTTCCCCTCGAAGTCCTTTGGTATCTCACCTGTCGAATACATTTCACTAATAATTTTGGTTCAACGTCTTCCGTAAAAAATCATAAGTGAAATTTATTCGACAGGTGAGATACCAAAGGACTTCGAGAGGAACATATTGTACAACGTCATGAAGTAGAAAACCCAACACTAGAGCCTCAATTTGGAGACAGCGCACCAATGGCGTATCCAGGAAAAGGAAGAATATTAAAATCTATTAAAGAGAAGGTGGGAAATTTTTTTACAAAAGGGGACTTCAGTACCGCAGTAATAATTTGTGCATGCTCGGACTTCCGAGAATTTCCTTTTCCATTACTGGAATCGGATGGAAGGTCGTTTACTGCGGACATACTCTTTGTGCACGAGCGGGAGAGGAACCGAGAAGATCTCCCGAAATCTAATTCATTGCCCTCTCGGCCGATTTAAGCCATTTACATATTCATTCTTTCAGTTTGGAGGGAAAAAGGGAAAGGCCAGAAAGAAGGAGCCAGCGGAAAGTACTTACACCAAAACATTTCCCTCTGTCACTGCCCTGAAAAATCCTGGCAAAGCGCAGAAAGCCATATTTTCCCTTATTCACCCAAAATAGTACATCAATTCCCACTTTTGGAAAGAGAAAAATACGCTAAAACTCATAGAATGACTGGAGTAAAGGCTTTAAGGCTACTTTTGATTTCTTTAGTTGAGACAAGTTGTAGCTTAAAGAAAGTTTTTTTTTGCCTTTTTTTCTACAGCAAAATTCTTATGCATGGTTAAATATCTTTACATCATTCGAGAAATGAGATTTGAGATTTTTTAATAATCATCATTATCATTTAAGAAAAATAATCATTTTAGTATTATAATTATTATTATTTTTAGAATGGTGCAAGTGGTAGATGATATCGGTGTTTTACTAAATAATTTGATGGCTGTTATTATTAGCTATCTGGATTATTATTGATGTATATTTTCATTCCTGAGTATGTTTTTATCCTTAATATTAAAATACTACCTTGAAAACCGAAAGTGAATTGAATCCTCCTTTAACCCATTAATCCCCAGCGTTGCGTCAACGCAACGTTACTGAATCCTAATTCTCAGAACAAGTTCCTACTGAAGAATAATTTTTTCTTCGATTTACAGACTTTTTTAAATATCTCTAGTTCTGATTTTGTCATTTCCAACAAAATTTTCATTTATATAATTGTATTTTTATGACTGATGGCGTTTGGTTTAAAAATCGATTCGCACATACGAGACGCCCTAGGAAAAATGACATACCCCGGCATGTCCGTTAAGGCAGAATGGGGTATTTTCTCCAAGGGAATAATGATTACTCCCGGCGAAGATGTCGATGTGCAAATCAAGATTAAAAATAAAATATGTAACCTAAGTTTTGAAAAATTACTTTTTTAAATTTATTTACGGGAGTTTTCCCAGCGTTGCGTATACGCATTACTGTGAAAATCATATAATATGATTGATACAATATTTTTCCAAAAATTCATCTTAATTAGGCCAAAACAAGTCGGAAAATGCAAAACAACCGAAGTTAAAAGCCCTACATACAGTCTGGGGAATAATGGGTTAAACAGAAGTCTTAAACATGAAACATAAACTACAAATATTGATTTCCACACTTTAATATATGATTTCACTGCTGACCATGTTTTCCTCTCCCTATGTCATGATCAAGATGACTCAGAAAGAAAATGACATAAAGTGACGAAAACATGTTCGGTAGTGAATTTTTATGCATTAAAGTGTGATCATTACCATTTTTTATTTACATTTTATCATGAATGCATCTCATTTTTACCACATCAAGCCTCAAACGATTTTATCAAGACCACAAGACAGCCATGGAAAAATACAAAAATAGGGAGTATGAAGAGAAAAAATATGATCACATATGATAAAAATGATCATATTGAGTCATTGAGTGCGAAATGAATCGGTCAAGGAAGTTTAGCGTTGCAGAGGTCATTTTCAAGAGAGATAGGTGAAGCTTTTTGCAATGTAATATAATTGTTAGCTACTGGTCAACTATATTCAGACGAGTTTCAAAACATCGTGAGGGGCGGCATTGGGTTACCACTATTGTGTGTTTGTTGGTTTATTGTTGCAGAGGTCTTATGAAGTGGGTATTATCGTTATCGGGCAGTGAATGCGTGATTTCCGTTTCCGAAACCTTCTCTCCCGTGCCTCCTTCGACTTACGGTCCCTCTCTCCCGTGTGCCGTCATATAGGCGCACGTTCGCTTACGAGCCTCTTGCAGGCATCCGCGTTTACTTGCAGCGACGGTAGACTCACGCAAAGGAAAGGGGGAGTCGTTAATAATGGGCAAATTAAGGGCTTCCTCCCTCCAACCCCCAACACTGTTCAGATCGGAAGATATATGCGGGATAAAGGTGCATTGCTAAAGACAGAGGAGCGAAGCGGTAGTGGTCGCGGAACTCCCCGCAGCGCGGCAGTGAAATGGCACAAATGGTGAACAATGGAACGGAAGGGAAGAGACAGCGTGTAGGCTCTGCTCTGGCGCCCAGACCAAATGAGGCCTCATGTTACACACCATTTAAATCTTCAATAAATGTAAAACTTGCACAGTAGAACACGAGTTTGAGTAGAATACCACATATAGTGATGGAAAATTAAAGGTCGAAAACGATCTTTAGGGCAATTTATTTTTGATAGAATCGAAGAACTCAACTTTTCATTTGAAATCGAAAATCGAATCAAAAGATCGATTAATGGAGCAGGTCGATGGTGCTTGTCGCACCAAATCATGTTTATAAATGACTCGAAAAACACTGAAAATTCACATTTTAGTGGTAAAAAATCTACTAAAAATATATGCTAGAAATATCAATAGTAAAAATTCGCAAATTCACGCACGCTTTCAAGTTTTGGAATCGCTACATTCAACCATTCGGCTTCAATAAAATTTTTAAGGAATATCCACCGATTGCAATGCTTTCTTGATGATAGAGGGGGTGCCTTTCCAATTTTTCCGGGAATACAAGTCTCGGGACGGATGACGTTATCATAGCCTGATAGTGAAACTGCTGCGATCGAACGATATGATGAAGATCGAAGTTGAAAAATTCAGTTTAAATCGAACTCGAAGAACATTGTATGATCTTGATTTCCCGAACTTTGACTATTAAAACTCTATTTTGACCGAAATCAGTTTTTTATCACTGTGCGAGGTTCACTCAGAAAATAATGGGACCTAAATTTATACATCTTTAATAAGTTTCGAGTGTGTTCGTGTTGATTTTTTTCTCACATGCTCATATGTGAGTTTTTAGTTATGGAATATGCATACAGTTTAATAAACCCCATCTAATTATAATTATGTAAACTAAACTACATGAAACTTATGTAATTACATAAGTTGCATGTAGTTTAGTAGGGATAAGTTTGTATAATTTCAAGATGCTGACACTGTTCTGATATGACTAAAATTTTATACATTCCTGTGTTCTGTAACTCTACTCCATTAAAAATAATTACCCTCATAATGCTTACGGGAAATTTACCCTTGCAATTAAAGTGGAGTTATTCCATGAAGGTTTTCAATGACGTGAAACATGATTAAGTTCCAATTTTTTTTTCTAAATTCAAGTGAAAAGTTTTTATTAAATCCACGGTGTATTGTAGAAGCTAAAAGGAAAAAAATATATCATTCTTTGTCATTTTTACCACCATTAATTATTCAATTGAGTAAATATCATGAAAATTAAATTATAAGTGACATGGGTTGAACTCGTGAGATAGTCTTGTCATTCTTTCTCTTCATTGAGGAAAGTGTTTCAATAACTCTTACCGGGAATATTTACGAGCCCAGTGTAATTTTTTAAAGAATTTTACCTTTTTGTGATGTCTGTCGGTAATTCGTAACCACTAAAAAGTTATCAAAAATGTAAGTGTATGCAATTTAAAAATAATAAATATGGAAATTTACCTTATTGTAGATTTTTTTAGGTACCTACTTTGCATTTAAATCTGTATGTGATATTTGAAGCAGTGAACAAATATAGCAATTTATAAACTTTGATTATTCTAATGGGCGGGATCATTTTTTTTTAAGGCGCGATGATTAACAGGATCATTTATGTACTTTTATGTAAGTAAAAATTACCTTAAAATTGCCTGTGATAAACTGCCTGTCTGTCCATGGGGGCCCATGAAAATGCTGGAAGGAGAGCAAGAAATGCAGGACAATTAAGGTATTATACATGGAATTTGGAGGTGCATATATATATTCCAGCATGGAGACATCATCTGCCAATACCGGTACCCTTTTGTCCTCTAAATCCAAAAATAAACTATACAGAGGAAGAAGATACTTTGGTATATCAAAAAGCATATGGTGTGACGTGCATTCGTAGTATCTGAGTTCTATATCGTGGTCAAGATAAGCACACTTTCGCCCGTATTCATAGAGTTCCCCTAAAACACGCTAGTAGGGCGACTAACTTAGTCGGCTGCTAAGACGTTTAAGTCGCCTATTAAGATATGGTATTCGTAGATTCTATTAAGTGAGCTTGTTAAAGCTACTGACTGAGTATACTACTAGACAGCTCGGCAGCCGTTACTCGGTTGCGATTTGTGTTCAACCCACTAGGCTACGCTTGGCAACACTGCATCTGACTCCTCCGCAGCGCGGAATATTCGTAATACTATGAAACAAAAGAAATTGATTCAGCAACATGCATCGAAATTTTAACTTGATAATGGATGATTCGATATGAAATCGCATCGCAGACGTATTTTTTGATTGCTGTACACAAAAATTATGCTCTACCATTGGGAAAGGATAGATTTATGAGTAATACCGAAGCATTTGTTTATTTGAAACGCAGTTATGCAGGCCGTGTATGCGTGATGAGTATGGAAAAACATAAATAGCAACGTCAGTGTTATAAACATTTGTATTCGATTAAATTGTATTATACAGAAATACACCTTAATGTCGGAGTAGAAACGAAAAATATTGCAATGTAAAAATGAATGGTAAAGAAGATAACGTTAAGGTAAATGTGTGAATGATACACATTTATTACGTTACAAACACCTACGTGCGAGCAAATAGTAGCATACATTTGCAACTCCTAAAATGCTATAGTTAAGGAAACACAACAATATGCCTCACCACATTTAAATTTTTCAAATATTGACAGCGTAAAAGTGCGGAAACAAAAGGCATATAGTTTACTAGATGGGGTTAGCGTAAAAAAACAAAGCATGCTTATCGCAACTTGTTTTACTTATTTTTTGCTGATCATACCACAAATAGCACCACAACGTACACAAAATTTCACTTTACATTTCACGACCTATCTTTATGATACTTATAATCCGTACATTCCGAATGAACTGATTCAACGAAAAACTTGGCTCACAATTGATTCAAAACACTACAACGTAACAATAATAAATCAATATAGCCAGTTATCCAATCGCTCTGCACACACTAAAAGAATTTGCACTCCTTGAAGTTCGAAAGTATTCCTTACTTCTCACTTCCCACTCGTCACTTACGATTTATAATCAGTTCATGTTATTTCACATTACCATTACGTAGACAATGAAATGAATAGGATGAAACATATTTCTAAACCAGTCATTGTAAAGTCAACAAATTTCCAATTTCACCATCACTCGTACTGTAACCAAAACAAAAACAAACCGAAACCAAAACGAAATGCGTGAAATGTAAACACTGGCGAAAGCTCACGATGAGGTGACTAGAATAAGTAATAAAATAAAACACGTCATTAAGGGGTTCACTATATGCACTAAATTTGTTCTCTTACACTAGAGGTACAAGCTCACTGCACGTCGTAGTTTCCTTGCAGTTATAAAAAAACATTCAATTCCTGTCAGCAATTACACTTCATACGTTGTCTGCCTTACTTGAAGAATGAATTTTCGTGCTCCATTTCGGCACGAATGCGTGTAAAATATATAAGAACACACAAATTAAACCGGAGTTCGATCATCCACAACGGTCCGCCATATTTAATAGCTCTCTTAGACAAGGAAGGTAGGCGACTAAGAGCCGGCTGGTACCATAGTAGCATACTAAGCTAAGTAGCCCTTAGTAACTATCTACGAATACCATTCTGCTAGTACGCTACTACTTTGAACGCTACTTAGGCGTAGGTAGCTTACTAAGGAAACTATGAATACGGCCGTTTACTTTTACCTTACGGTGACTCAGTACAGGCGCACCGCAGGCTAGTCCATGGTTTCCCTTGAAGTAAGGGCATGCGAATCGCATTTACTTCTCGCAAACACAACCTTTATTATACTTGGAATGCATTTCCACCGCATTAGCCCATGTTGCTGGGAACTTACAACGTTACATTCTTCGTGCATCCAAGTGTGCTTTAATGTGCCTAGGCACTGAAAATCCCCTTCAGGAAGATACTTCAGTGCAGTAATGCATAAGGATTTTTGAAGCGGCTCCCTTAACACTTGTATACTTCCTAATCCATCTCAAGCGCCAAAAATATTTATTATGGCGTAGGAAAAATGCACCGATTTATTGGTGATCCACCATCGTGGGTTATTAAATTTCTCTTATAGGTTTCACGAGCTGGATATTGGATATTTGCCGTGGATCATCCATATTAATCCAAAGAAATAATCTTAGATTTTACAGTTCAGTCACTCCCATATCATAGATCCCATACCAAGATAAGGCTTTATTAAGCGGAGCGGAGAATGTCGCCGCAGGATATTTTTTTCAAAATATATTTTTTCATTTGAAACTGCTTTCGTGAAATATTCTCTAAAAATTGACCTTTTTTATTTATAGCTTGAAGTTGGTGAAAAGATGTAGACTGTGTGGTATTCCTTGCAATGAAACAATTTCTGTGATCAGGTGTAGATAATAGAAAAGGAACAAAATTTGACTTCATTTAATTACGCTCGTATCGTCTTCTAAGCCAAAGGAAGGACCTAATTCAGAGAAAAATGTATAAAAGTACAAAATATTCACCTTCCTTTCATTATCAGTAATACATAAAATAGATACAAATGATAACTACTCGATACTATCACATAATACCGATTTCGAAACTGATAAGTTGCGTGCGGGAAAACGACTGTGCAACTTCTAACCTTCCTTCGAATTTTTATAGGTATTTATATTGCAAATTTTTCTTTTTAGCTTTTCCAAATGAAAAACCTCTTCAAT
Source organism: Ischnura elegans (assembly GCF_921293095.1). NCBI lineage: Eukaryota > Metazoa > Arthropoda > Insecta > Odonata > Coenagrionidae > Ischnura > Ischnura elegans. Next base: position 61,588,110 of record NC_060255.1, on the reverse strand, counting down.
TGCAATTTTGAGGTAATATCAAAGTAAATTTTTCAAAGCAACGTTTCAATATCTGTCGTATTTTTTTGGTAGTGGTAGAACGGGATGAGCTCTTGAATGGCTAACGCTTTAGAAGCGCTACACCGAACGTGAGTTTCTTAAAATACTCCACGCGCATCCATAAATTACTCCTCTCGCGGCAGGGAAGCGAGAGGAAAAGGCCTGAATCTGCAGAATGAAAAAGATCGTCAAACAGTTGCTTGTCCTTATCTTGTGCGGTCATTCTACTCCCCTTTATGATCCCCTGACGGACGTTACACCATGGAGAAATATGGATGCTGAACTTTGTTTGCCGCCGTTAGATTTGCTTACTCAGTAGTTTACTGTGCGAAAATAAAATAATTTTTTTCTAAACTTTTGCGTTCAGTATGCGGACATGGGAAACTCCAAACATTAACTGTTGAAAAAGTTAAACACGCAACCGCGAACAAATGAACAGCTGTGACGGGAGGGGTGAGTCTCTCGTGCCCCTTGTTGGCCTTTTACTTGTTTTTTTTTTTTGCCGTCAACTAACAGTATTCATGATGCGAATCCCTTTAGATAGAGTTAAACGAAAGCATGGGTTTACTCTTCATGGACACAAAGGCGTACAATATATCAAATCACTATATGGCTTCAATTTTTGGTGAAAGACAATGCCTCGAGCTCACATCCTTTTTTCCAAGTTATGACAATGGGATTTTATTATGGATTTAAGGTCTCGTATTCACTTACTTTATTTACAATTTTTTTGTGTCATGCGTTGTGGTCAAGGTAGTTTCTTTCCTGTGAATGGACTTAAATACTTTGTAAACAGATTCAAAGTAATGTATAGGGCGGGTTTCCCGTAATTTTCATATTCGTTGCGCAAAATACCTTGACTTGATGGTTATCAAACTCAGAATCGTCGGATTTACCTCAGCCTCTTTTATATACAGAAAGACGAACAATATTTCATATTAATATCAGTTTTCAATACTTTTTAAAGCATAAAAAACGAGCATGCATTCTTATAAGTGTAGGCATCATATTAATTATTTTACCTAAAAGAGCATCCCATATTGCCCTCTAAATATACCTTCTCTTACTATTTAAGAAATGATAATTTTTTTAACGCAGACAGTTGCATAATGAAGTCTCCAGTAAATTGTAATGCTCATTGTCGAAAGTCGAAAGTGAATAAATTTTATGTACTCAAAAGGAATGATATGGCTGATTAGCTCGGTTACCTTGGCGTCTAACGTGAAGAGCAAACTAATAACAACGCTGTGTTTCTCTCCTCCCTTCCTACACCACTCGTCCACCATAGTGCAGGAGGCCTAAGCTGTCGGCCGCCTCCTCCATACATCATGCCACACACCCTTGGAGAGCTCTTACTCTGTAGCAGGTTGCTGGCTTACAAAATATACACTCATTCATAACTTTCGCTGTTTAAATGTGGCTAGGATACACTCTTGGGTTGACCAATTTTTCATTTTCCTTCCGTGACGAATAATTATAAAATACATTTTTTTTATTTCTCGTTTCAATGTGGCAGATATGATTATTTTCAGTGGTCCCTCTTTCTTGAGAATTTGTTTCTCAATATAGGGCCAATCACCAATGTGAAGTAAAATTTATTTATTTGAAACATAGTTCAATAGCCAATAGACCAGAAAACCTCGCTTTTTTTGCCTCGCTTTTCGGGTACTTTATAATTTCGCTGTGTCTCCTGAGTAAATATCCCGACATTGTTCATCGGAGAGCATTTTTTTCTCAAAAAAGAATGTTTTATATTAAAATGGTGCGCTCAAACACTCTAAAATACTTACGTTTTATTATTCTCTTTGGCCATATCGCATTCATCTGCTTTTCTGCTCTTTCTTCTACTCTATTTTTACCCATTCACGATGAACTGAGAGCATACAATACGAAAAAAGAAACGCAATCATTCATTATAGTATTTGTCTCCCGTCCAGGTCAGCGAGTCTACTTCTTCCGGATTGTGCTCATATTTGCTTTTTGTCTTTTTCTATAGCCTATGCTCCAAGGAATAAAGACTCTGCTGCCTTTTGTATGAGCATGACTCTATTGTGACTTATTTGAAGTAAAGCATCCCAATTAGATGCACCAGCCATTGTGCTCAAGAGAGTATTCTGGGGCGATAAACTACAAATTAATTATTTTTCTGCCAACCAGGGAGGCGCTTAACGCGTATATCATAATGCTTTTTCCTCTCTTATAGTTTTATTCTGTCATAATCACATCTCTGTTAATTTTTGATCACCATTATTTCTCAAGTACTATATTTTATTTAAAAAAAAGCACCGGGCTTAATTATAACTCTGAATATTGTCGCATTGTGTTTTACCGTGTAGCAACGTTCTCTTAAAAATGTTCATGGTTCGCGGTCGTACGAACAGTTGTTATATTTCAAGAACTTGGAATGTCAATTGATAATCATCAAGAAGTCCATAGATACGCTTATCATAAGACATATTCATCCCGGAAATCGCCGAGAAAATCGCCACGATCAATGAATTTTGATGTTGCAAATTTGATGACGTTGGAGATTAAAGAATTTTTGAGAACACGTAACTTATCGTGATAGACCAGAGAACAACGTTGAAATTCAAACCAATCATCATGGGAAAAATGGGAAAAATGAAAACTTCTTTGGTTCAAATGCATAGAGGAATCTTTCGACAACCGAACAAAAATATTTCTAAAGACAAAAATAATCTACTTATATGCTCCAAGGAAGGCTGATTGCACTAAACGTCTATTTAACATCCACGGCGTTGCCTGAGGTTAGCCCTACCTTCATCTGTTCTAACGAGCATCCGACTGGAATCACTGAGTGAATATCGGTGTTATATTTGTTAATATACCGGTTAAGTACGGAATTATGGAATGGCCAAACTTGAAATTTAGTTGTATGAAAGTTAAACTTCTGAAACTGTTTTTCCACATAAAGTACTAATAAGATCGCGACCATGGTTTCAACGCACTGCGTCATCCTCGTTGAAACCATGCTAGTCATCTAATAAATATTTTATGTGTAAAAACATACTTTAATTTTCATTCAATACGAATAAATTCCATAAAGTAACGCCTCAAACCGTCAACTTCATGAAATTTAGTTGTTATTATTAGTAGTACTAATAACAGCAATATGTTGTCCATTTCTTTGCATCGGGATTTGGTGATCCAGGTGCAAATACTCGAACATCCACGCCCAGGATGAGGACAACCTACCCAGGCGGGAGTGTAACCCACAACCTTAAGTTTGGCAGATGGCACTTTACCTCACCGCCACCGAGGCCGGCAAAATAAGTTCTACCTCGTTTGTATTAATTTTGTTTTTTTCTTGTCTGTTTTTTTCCTGTGCTTACGAGAAAAATCTTGCGGCTCAAATTTGAAAACGTCCCCACCAGCTATCGATTTTAACTTTTTAGTGAATATCAGAACCGGATGCTAAAGAATTCTTATGCTATTTATTGTTCATTAGGGGCAGTGAAATCAGTCATTTTTGACAGTTAAAAGTTTTATTCACCGCTCAGCAGAAGCATAAAATTTAACCATTTGAGATGTTTCAAAAATTTCTTGCTATTCGGCGCTGATAGAACGTAAACATCGATTCAAGTAATAATATTACCATAGAAAAAATTAATAAAAAACAATGTTTTTATTTGAGCAAAAATAAGCCACTCTCCCTTATTCTTAAGTCCCTCGTTTAAATTTTACCGAAGAAAGCCTGCACGTTCAAAACCAAAAATGTAGTGCGAATTAACTTCTGGTGAAATTAAATTCTTTCTCGGCAAATATTAATTGATATATTACTACCAATCTTTGAATTAAAAGTTGATGGATATACATCCATTCCGTATCAAATACAATGGAAATTTATACCATGTTTTTATGTTTGAATTTGCAGTCTTTTATCTGTGAAATATGAATGTATTAATTTTGACCAAGGCCAGTTGGTTTATTTTATTATTTTTACTCCGAATAAATGGGTATGTTTTTGAATTGTTCCTTTATTTTTTTTAAATTTGGATTATAAATAGCCCTTTCTATTCAGACCCAAAAACATTCATGTTTGCTTTTCTCAATGCACTCTTTATTCGCCGATCTCTCATAAATCTGTTACATTCCTTGCGGACGTATCGTGTGTTTTAACGAAACGGTACGATACACACGGATTCTTGTTTCTGGAAAGAATAACAGATCGTAGGAAGAACTTTTAAGATTTACTTCTTTGTTTTTATCCCCGGTGGCTCGTAAGTCTCCCGCGGTTTTATCTATGGAGGTAATTTCCTCTACGCTTTCTGGATCGTTGGACTTACGGCTTTGTATTCCTTTGAAGTGAGGGAATATGGTGTTCTAAGTGGAGCAAGTAGTTCTTATTTCCGTTACTTAATGTAGCCTGCTAAGAATTTCTCCTTACATTTCAGCATGAAGTATTGCTGCATGCGGAAACATTTTTACGCTTTTTTACATCGGTTTTCTTTGGAAAAGTTTTAGCTTTGTCAGTGGTTTCAGCGTAAAAAATTAACATATCATTTAATATTCACACTGTTTGGGTACTTCTATGAAATTCTTGGAACATGCAAAAACTATAATAAGTGATTCTTTTACTCTTGGATATTTATTAACATCTCTCATATATTCTTTCCACTTATCTCTGTAACAATTGGTGAGATTCCTCATGAGATTAGGACAAGGTTGAATATTAACCAAAACGCTCTGGAAAATTGGAAGAAATATTCTAATACTGTTCAAATGCATGAAAATGCGTTTACGTTCTCAAAACTAATATTATGGACCATGGTGCATAAATTGCTAATAGGACGTTATGATGAATAAGGAACAGGTTGAGGAGAGTCGCCATTGGGTTGTATCTCATGTTTCTAAAAATTGAAATGTAATTCGCCTGTTAAAGGTAATGATTGAGCTCCAGCAAAAACCAATCCCTTTTTATTATAAGTGAAAAATTGGACGAGAAAGATCCATAGACTAGTTGGTGACCTCACTTTTGGTCATCCAAAATTTAAAGTGCCGAGAAAATTTCGCTAACGCAATGGAAAAGCAAATAATTATATTTATTTGCTCATGACAACGTCTGTAAATAAATGGGATTGAGTAATTAAAACTATGCCATACAATTATATTACCATCTCGTTCGCGTTTTAGTGATAGGTATTTAAAAAATTGATGCTTACAACAAAAAATTATATTTTTAATTCTCCAAAATTCCATGCCCGAATCATTCGAGTGATAGGATTCCAGGATTGGTGAAATATTTCATGAAAAATTTCATGAAATATTTCACCAATCCTGGAATCGTGTAACCTTACTTACGGTTAAAAATGTTAGTGAGTTTGCATTAATACCTTTTTTTCAATCTGGCATAGGTATAGACTCTCATAAAATAATATTATGCTCCTTCATTTCTGCGGATCTACCACTAGTCTTACCCTCATCAGTGATGACGCTTGAAAAGTTATATACCCAACGTTGGACTTTAATTGTGAACTTTGTAGGAACGGTTTTAATGTAAAAGCAAATAAGTAGACAAATATCCAAATAGAAGGGTCCATATTATCTTAAGGCATCACATTGAATGAATCAATCAATGAAATTTAATTACCATGTTCGATGATCCAATTTCAAATTTACAAGACACTTATAATTTAAATATTGAATCAATTTTTTTTTATTTAGCACAATAGATCACGTATCCATAACTATCGTTCAAAAACTAGTAAAGGCTGAAAATATTGAAGGGTGAATCATATTATAATTTGTGCAATTTTGAACAAACGATAAGCGTATAAAGCACTTTATGGTATAAAAATCGCATTTTACCCCAAGTCAGCCATAATATTGACATCCATTAAATTAATTTTGTTTGAAAATCTAATGTAGTGTTTCGTTGGATCAATTGCTGTTAAGTTTCAGATCTGATATCAAAATATTTATTGATCAACACATCTTAAAAGATCCCCTCTGGGAATAGTTTTTTGAATTTTTTTTTAATGATTATACCTTCGTTGGATCGTCATACCTTGAAGTATGCCGTTTAAAATAAAATTTCTCTCCGATTGGACTGAAATATTTTTGACGTTAAACGAGCGCAAATTGACAAATGACAGATTCAAGTGTCAATATCCTTTTCAGGCATTGTATCGGTGAATTCATTGGGTGAAATTTGTCAACCAATCGTGAGAATTATAAGAAACTTCAATTTCTGGAGACAGTAAATGTGTACATAAGAATTATGCTTATATTGAGCCTTTGATCAAGCTTTTACACGACAATCTATTCCTGAATGATGAAGGATTATAGCAAATTGTAAACATTAATGGGAAGATCTTAGTAAAATTTCTTAGATTTGGAGGTACTGAAAACTTGTAAAACATATTTACATAAAAAAATCTAATTCAACCTCGAGTTAAGCGTATATCCGACATCCTTCGAGGAAAATTTCGCCGTAGAAAATCATAAATTTATCACCTTGCATTTCTCAACGGATCAATCTGTGTTAATCTTTAGGTGCCGATTTCGGAATTGAATTTATTTATTTCCTCGATTTCTCTGAAAGTATCCTATCTCGATACAAATTGTTTGAGGACATGCTGTTATGTTCAATCCTCTCTTTTATTTATCCATTCTTTTTTCCTTGCTTTGCTATGATGCTTAGAAATTAATGCCCCTTCGGGTTGGACTGAAATATTAATTGCGAGTGCTAGAGGAACGAGAAAAATGCTTAGCTTGACAAATATCCAAACACGAGGATCAACATCCTTTTCAAGCCTCGTATCAGAGGAATCAATGGGTGAAATTTGTTGACCATTTCCGAGGATCCGACGAATGATCTAGGGGACCCTTTGGGATTTTTCCTCTCCTAACTGATGGCCATTAGTTCCTGTCGATCCCAATGTATAAATAATAGTTGGGAAAACCTTCCTTCCTCAGCCTTATTGAAACCTACCTTGGGGACATCTGTTCCCGGTAAGTCGTAGGGTCTCTTTGCATTTTTCACTGTTATTAATGTATCCTTAGAGGATCGCGTGAAACTCATAGTATGAGATTTTTTCTCTTTAGATGAGAATGTCAACCACCTATTTGTAATGATTACTATTATCATTATAATTAGACTTTTAGTGAGCATAATATAAAAATCTTTCCTTTCTCTTTCACTTTTACTATTTCCTTGCCTGCATTCTGATAATAAATATTTTTGTGCAATATGACACCGAAGTCCCTGTTTCATAACGGCCACAACATAATCATACTACTTTTTTTCGTATCGTACGTTCATTTTTAAAGATTTATAGAGGGGGACTTGTCTGTCCCACGAATGGTTGTTGCTCCTGCGACTATGTAGTTTTATGCCTTTACTCAAAATAGTAGATTGATTTTTAGTGAGCGCTAGTCATAATTTTTGCTACTTAATGATAAATAATCTATAATTCAAAAGGTAGCTACATTATGCGTTTAGTGTTTCCAACTCAACCGGAAATAAAGGAAAATAAAAGTGAAATTGTGCCTTCCATGCTGGAAATTTATAACCGATAATAGTGTCGACTTTTATGCTTCCTTTATTTCTTACATCATGTAATTGCATTACATCAATCTCTTGGGAACAAAATAGCATTTCTTTGGTATAGATTTTCGCGGTGTCTATAAGGTAGTGGTTACCGTTTATAATCGTTTGATATTAGCAGAAAGACTTCAGTCATTGACTGCCAGTTTATTACGCCTTTGATTAACCATTGAAAATGGAAAATGATAGAAAGTAAATTTCTGCTTATAGTCATGCATAAATCCTTAGTAATGAAGATAAGTAATTCATAGTGATAGGTAATATAAACTTTTACGAACATTTTGTTATTATTTTAAAACAGTCCTCAAAACTAAAGAAAATAAATTCTCTCGGTCTTGTCACCCGGTAAATATTCTGGACTGGACGCTTGTAGCCATGTTTCGAGCAATGAATCATCACCTTGCTCATGTACAAAACAACGGCTGGAATTCAAGTATTTCTTTTTTACTTTTCAAAGTAACCGTGTGTTGTTATGACTAAAATGCTTAATTTTGCTAACGACCATCGATGATATATGAATCAATGCCGGTCGACCTACGGATTCGATTGGTTCTATGGATTTTTTCGACTCCATCGGTTACAAGTGATTGGCATCGAATCACATTGATTATAGCTCTAGGGAAAGTAGTCTGCTGCGTAGTGGAAACAAATACTTATCCTATTGGGAAATGACAAAACTAGAAACGAGTGTGGCCGGTAATTTTATCTTCCGCGACTTTCTTTCGGCTAATTATTTTTACAAATTGCCAGTTTAGGTTTGTTAAAAGGTAATATAAAAATTGAATTTCGCAGTAATATTTTGCGCGGTTCATTCTACAAACCTGTTAAAATTTGGATGGAATATCGTAAAATGGGTTTATTAATTTACATCATGGCACATCCAGGCAAATAATATCCACTCTGTAAAGGATGCGAGAAATACGTGAAAGAAAAACAATTTTGTTGGAAAATATGAGTTATAACCTCATTCTTCCTTTCTAACGACACCAATATCACTCCATCGGCTTGAACCACATTTTAATGATACAAAATGTATAGAAAACACCGATAATGGTGCTTTTAGTTTCATCGGTAAAATTGCCTCTCCGTTCAGGTCCAAATCGACGGCTAGTAGAGGTGAAAAACGTTGGCAATCATTTTATTCACAATATTCCGTGTCATTGGGCTAAAATCGCCGTCAATATAATTTCATTAAAATTTAATATATTGCCAACCCCAGCTAGCAAGTACCTTCGAAAATAAACTATATGCACTTTAAGACTTTTTTGTAGCTATTAAATAAAACAATTTCAATTTTGTGTGAAGGGGTATTTTTTGTAGAATAGTCTGATGCTACAAATGGTTATACAGAGGGCTCTTTAAAATGCTTGACTATTTTTTGATACCCACATGCTAAATTTCTAGTGAACATAGTTCTTAATCAGACCAGTGGGGAAATAGATCACGCAGTTGAATTCAAAAACTGGCGTTAATTAAACCAACGATTTTTCCTGCGCAAGAAGTTAAAGCAGTTTATAATTTGAGGCAAAGTCACTCCATGATATGGCAATATTGTCTTACTTTAAAAGAAAAGACACGAATTCATGTATTCAATTATAAATAACAAAATTACAAATAGTGTTGTATCTCAACTGAAGGAAAATATATATTGAGATGAGAGAGTAGTATTTTAGGCTTGTTCGGGCATTTATTAATTCAATAGCATAAAATAATTGAAAATATGTCACCCCAGTTGACGGTACTGTTATTGTAGTCAAGTTCAACATATAAGCCAGGCTTAAGTCTAGGCATTTCAGCCCATAGATTACTTCTGGGATTCTAGGATCGATGCTAGAAATGTCCCTCCGATCAGGCCCAGGCCGAATTGGCCACGGAATATATTTCCTTCGGCGCCCTTGTCCTCCGCCCGAGCTGTGTGCCCCTCGCTTGTCACATCTATCCATCTGCCCGCTCACTTCTCGGCGATCCGCCCACCGATTCGGCTATTTGTCTCCCACGCCCCTCTCACGTACTCCCAGTGGCGGATGGGGTTGAAAAACCCCAACCCGACTCTCCGCATTTCTCTGTGGTCCTGGTGGCGTGGCAATCAAATCAGGTCCCTGCCCGAAGCGTTAAAATATTTACCAGGCATATTGAATCATTACTAAAAGGAGAAAAGAAATCTACTGAGTTCAGTTCTCCCACTCCCGCCTCCTAAATATGTATAAATTAACTGCACTTACCACAATTTTCACCTTGAAAATGATGTAGTAACATCGAAACTCGGGTCGGATCAAATTTATTTTGTGGAAAGTTGCAAATCATCTTTCATTATGAATAAATTGCCCTCCATCTCGCTTGATTCCTCGAATTTTATACTAACGAACGGTAGAGAGTAAATCAATAGTTGAAGGGAACTTGAAACTTTTATGTAGTTATCGTTTTCAATACAACTATAATAAGTAATTGGCTGTTTAAATTCATATGCGTAAGTGCTGGGCGGTTTAAATATTGAATAAATATTTTAATTATCGACGAAAATGCTATTTTTATAGAAAATATTATCGTTATTTAGAGTACAAAGAGTACCCTTGGTGGTTACTGATGAAGTAGCTCAAAGTAACGTTGTATTTACGGAGTTATTATTTGCTATTAAAATCTGAAAACGTTCACAAAATATAATTTATTCGGTTGAAAAAATCAATTTTTACATACCTACGGTCAACGGTGCATGCATTATTCAGTGTTCTGTTTTGTTACTTATGAAAAAATTCAAAACGGCCATTGTAATTTAGCTTTTTCTAAATTTTTATCGTGCGTTCACAATTTGTGCTTTATTAATGAAAATATCGCTTGACTGATTACATCTCCTTTCTGCCACAGATAGTTTTATCGAATAGCAGTGTTGCATTCATAGGGGAATATGACTAAGATACTGAGCATCTGAGCGTTTTGTCACCTTTGCTAGTCCCTGCTAAGTCTGATATGATGGCACGTAATTCTCACTTAACGTGCTGGATGTATTTATTCTTTACCTGTCTTTGTTTCTGCTCCTAACTACCTCAAATATACGGATTTTCTTGGACTCTTCCTCTATCTCATACATCAGAAAGGTATTTCCAATATAATGCCATTTAACTAAAACTCTGGTTGATTCCATCGTCACGTCGAAGAAAATTTAGCATTTCTCAATTTTAAAGAATTATCCTGTTGAAGGAAAATCTGCTTCATCAGACTTTATTGAACCATTTAGTAAATGAATAACTTCCCACACATTTAGGATATATAACTATAACGAATATTTCATAATGATATTTTACGTCAGGAATCATCACCAGATGATTGGTGCCGTGTTTTGGAGGGGGACTTTCCAAAATAATGTCATCTATTCAAACAATTGGGATACAATATGGAATGAAAAACTTTTGGGTAATCAAGGATAAGTAAAATAGTGAACTAAATATTAGGGGATAACACAGGAGTATTAAGCGTGTTAATATGAAAAGGAATACATGTAACATAAACTTCCGGCCCAACAACAAAATGCGTAAGTACTTCAGTGGTTAATTGAAATGTAGAAACAAAGAAGGAGATTAGCCCAAAGAAGGACAAATCCGCGCCATTTCGTAGAGCTGTACACGTGTAATCTGTACAGGAAGTGAGTTTTGCAATCCATCTATTGTTCAAATTAAATCCTCTGGTAAGAACTGGCCTTCATTGGGTTTTCACGTGGGCGTATGAATTATACTCTTAGTCTCTTACATTATAAGTATGGAACAGGTGACGGGTCAATATAGAAGGCTAATCTTTGTGTCTGGAAATAATGATGCATGAAATCCCGTAAGCCGGATTCAAGAATAAGAAAATATCTCTTTCAAGCCAGCTTATTTATGTGTTTCGCTCATCTCGATTTCTATTGTTGATTGCGACTTCTTGAGAAACATAAATCCTTCTTAGTATTGCGCAACCTGTTTAGTGATATTTTTTGTCTTGCATTTCGTCTCTCTTTGATAGTTGCCAACATTGTTTCATAATTTATTGGCTAAAATATATTATATTTTGGTCGAGGGTATACTAGTGCTTTTCTAATCATATAACTCATCCTGCGTAGTAATAGAACTTTGCTGCTTTGAAAATGAAGTCATCGTAAAAGAGCGTAACTCTCGAAATGGGGGTAGGAGGTTGGTGCGGTAGCTATAATATTGGCTTCGTACCACGTGGTGACAAATTCAAATCACGGCGGTGACACAAATTTACTTGGAGACCATCCTAGCTCTACTTGAGTACCTTGTGGAGGGAACTTCAAGCAGAACATCTCGTCCGTTGAATAGAATGTTAAGTCGTGGTCTCCCTTAATGAAAATAGCCTCAGCTGCTGGTCACCTCCTCAATATACCGTTCCATATATTTCCCAGCTTTCGCTTCACCAAGTGGTCCAAAGAAACTTGTGGCCTTGGAGTTGAATGTTCGGAATTCACATGCCTATGGCTTAGTTCGCCATAAGCTCTATGCTAACCTATCAGCCTATGGCATGAAGAACTATTGGACAATTATCCTCTAATTCGATATATATTGTTTATTAGGCATGAATAAAAATGAGGTTTTTGGTTATTTTAAGCACTGGGTTCAATTACTGACAATAGTTGAAAAAACAGCGGTGATCATCCTCGATACTATTTTATTCCTGCAATCAGACTCTTTGAACATAATCAATTAATCCCCGAAATCGGCTCACGAAATTGAAAAAGAATCTTTCTCCTTCTACAGTGTCTTCTTCTCTTCACCTTTGGCAGATTTCAATGTGAATCAAAAGATTGAAGAACTTCTACAGTTTTCTATTAACGAAGGCTGCATTGTATAATCCATTACACCATAGCTTTTCTCTTGCGCACTGCTTTCTCGCCTTCATTGGTGTTAGTGTTACATTCTAATCTCTTTTCATAGTGGTCTAACAGAAATACGACTTACTTCTATTCCAATATGACAATATCTCTTTCCAGTCATGAAAAGGTGGTAATTTTCAAATCATTTGACTGTCGAAATAAATAGCAATATTGATGTTAACAAGCTCGTCATGGATAGAAGCTAATTTAATCACTGAGGAGGCATTGATTTGAGATTGACAGGATTTGTCATTATCAGTATAAATTCTTGAGTTTTTATATCATCTCATGCTTCGATATCATTCATAGGCTAAGTAAAAAATATTTGTCAACATTCAATACGTTATCTATACGGCCCTAATTAATAGCTTATAACGGGTGAATTTCTTTGTTTTTCCTGTGTTGGACGACTCCCATACTATAACTGTTAAAATTCCTGTCAATCGAAAATTCTGGTATTGTTCTCAACATTTTTACCAATGCAAGCAAGGCGATTCATTATTTACTTCATTTTACGTAAAATATTTTTTTCGGAAAATCTTCAAAATTTTCATGAATCCCGGATGCAGCTAATTTCAATTGCTCTCCTAGTGTGTTATAACAATTGTTTGACTTCCAGGCCGTGGTCCAAATCGTGAGTGACTAAAGCTGCGACTTTTCCCCTGTCCCTTGGTGACAACGGGCCATGATTTCAGTTTTCTCTCTCATTGAGGTATCTGGCTCCTTCTTCTGGCTTTTTTATTCCATTACACTTGTTCTGTTTTCCTTCCTCTTGCGGCCCCATGCCCTTCCTCTTGTTATTGCCTCCTCTCTCCTACACTTCGGTGGTCTTACGACAAAGGCAAAAGAAAAAATCTTCTCCTTCGGGGTGGTTGCCCATGGTTTCCTTCCTCTTCCCGTTCAATAACCTTCTGCTCAACGGTCCTTTCTCACTCCCCACCTCCGTCCGTTGCCAATCGTTACCGCCTGGCCCCTAGGTCCGAATTAAATGCGTTGGAAGCTGTGTAAGGGTGGCATTTCTTCCTTACAGTCCATCGTTGTTTCCTCATTCTCCGCCGTGGATTCGGGACTGTTATTCCTTTGCTTTACTGCCTTTTTCTTTTCACGCCACCCTTTATTTCTCGCGTGGAGAGAAGGTTACAGTTTTGATGCCTCAATTAATCTTTTTCCACCCAACAGTAATGGGTTTTATTGCAGCCTTCTGGATATACGAAGCTGTTGAAGCGCTGGCTAAATGGAATGAGGGATATCCGTATTAATAAATAAGCGTCATCTATGTCTTTCATAACGAGGTGGAAAAAACTAATAGTGGCTTGAAAGAAACTGTATGGAAGCAATAATTAGATTGTATTTTTACTCGGATTGAGTAAATATATAAGTTCTATGTGAGGAATAAGTTGCTTGTGTGAGATAAGGTGACATCATCGGCCTTTAACAAAAGATGTCTTCAATATTATGAGCATGCCGACGGCTCCCAGTAGAAGCATTATGAAATTGATTTTCGATTAAATTAAACTTTAAAATTCTTATAAATATATTGCAAGGAGTGTTCAGTATAGTTTACTCATTCTTAGTGATTTTATTAGCTATTAGTAAATACTTTTAATCTAAGTTCTTTTTAGATCTAGTGACTACTGTGAAAACAGCGTCAAACCATCAAGTATTTTCATCAAAGGGATTGGCTTCACTGACTCCTCCACTCCTGGCTTGGTAGACTCTTATAATTTTTTATCGAATACCCTATTGTATTCTAATTCTGCGCCCTCGATTACAGACTTATTTTCTTGTTGAATAAGCATTTTCTTTCGATGCCTCCCTAAATTTCTCATGGGCGGATAAGGCTACGGTTTTTACGCCTCAATCAATTTTTTATCATCCAACAGTAATGGGTTTTATTGCAACGTTCAGGATATACGTAACTAATGAAGTGCTGACTTTGAGGAAATCAAGAATACCCGTGTTGATGTATAAGCCACCTGATTATTCCTTATATCGCGGTGAAAGGAGCTAAAATTGGCTTGTGATTCAATGCGGATTTTGGAAATAAATAGGTTCACCTGTGTGAGATAAGGTGACATTATTGGCCTTTGGCAAAAGAAGTCATTAATGTTAGAAATTTGATGGCGGTTTGAGGAACGGTTCCAATTTAAAAAATATGAAATTGAGTTTCTATAGAATTAAATTTTGAAGTTTTTATAAGCACGTATATTTCAAGGAACAATGTAGTTTTACTTATTTACAATACATTTATTTTTTGTTATCGTATATTAATTCATAATTCTAATAGATCCTGTGACCATGACACAAACACTATCAAATCATCTTATCTTTTTATTTATAAAGTATGGTTTCAATGTCTCTTCCACTTCTTTCTTGTTAGACGCTAATATATCTTTTTTTGGAAACGGTTATTGTTCCCTTGCTTTAAGCTCGATTTCAGCATGTTATTCTTTAGCTATTCTGCAAATTTTTTCCTCCATCAATTGTGTGGAGCAAATTTCACAGTTATGAGGCCTAAATTAATCTGTTATCATTCAACATTAGTGGGTTTCATTACAACGTTTAGGAAATAAGAAGCTGTTGAAGCACTTTCTCTGTGGAATTATGGTAATCCGTGTTGAGATTTAAACCACTAGCCTGTCCATTTCGCACTTAAGTGTGAAAGAAAGCTGCTAGAATTAATGAAATTGGTTATTTCTGCTTTACGAAAGTGGGATCAGATAGGTAGCCGTATGACAGCACTTTAGCGTTTAAAATCAAAGGAGTTTTTGGGCATTAAATCATTGCGAAAGTCTGATGGTTTCCTATGGATGTCTAATGAAATATATTTTAAGCGTTGGGAATGTTGAGATTTTTTCTAGAATATTACAAAGCAAATGTTTTCATTTATTTATGTCACATATTATACTATCAACAATCAGCTTTCTTGTATACGCACCTATTTTGATGGAAAAAGTACATTAACTACTTAGGCATTAATTGATGAACGTTCTAAAGCTGTGCGTTACTAAGATAAATGAATTTTCGCAAGGCAGGTTCCTTGTTGGCCAATTAGGAGGTTTGGTATGTTGGAGAAGCACACGCAATAGGGAGGAAATAAAAATAAAGTGTAAAAAGATCATAAAAAGTCACGCTTATTTCAAACAGTAATAAATTCACCATAAATTTAGGTATAAACTCCTCATCATTCGGAAAATATAGTGATTTATTATATTAGGCTTAATATAATTTAGAGTAGAAGAGGATGAGAGGTTGTTTGAAACGAAATGTCTATACCCATCAACACCCGATTTTATTCTTCTAGGTGATGGTAAGATTATTTTTTACTCTTTAATGCATTTTATGCTGTTTTTGGAAAAAATGGAAAAAAATAATATCCGCTCTTGTATTTACGTAATTCCTTTTCTTTTTCATATTTCACATGGATTATCTACTGGCATGGACATTTTCATTTTCATGATTATTTCAGAGTATATTTACGATGCAAATATTTTCTTTAGGCCAGTCCGCCGTCGACTCTCGAAAAAGCATTGAATTTTTTAAATTATAATATTATTATGACCTTAACTACTGTGGTTTAAGTTCAGTTTAGATACTTTTCCTCAAGCTATTGTATTCAAAGTCTACCTTTTATAGAAACCATTACAAGATTTACTCATGTGTCATAATCAATATATACTCTAAGTGCACTCTAAATATTGCTTTAAAAATGGCATAAACGAAATTATGATCCAAAAATTGTGAAAAAAATAAATAATGGGGCTTTTTCATGCTCACTTCTTAGTTATTTTCTTATCTATCCTGCAATACAATGAAAATGCTCCATTCACAAGAAAATGGCACAAAAATGAGATTAGACTGCTAAAAGTGAAAACTTTTAAGAATATGAGGACTTCTACTCGTGTTGCTGTGTAGCATTATGACTTTTCACTGCCTTGAAGAATTTTTCATTACAACATAATATTTCTGCCACAATATATATAAGAAATCGGAAGGTATTATTTGTTTTATGCGGGGTTGATGCAATATTCTCTTCATAATACCTACTTTAGTGGTGGTGTTATTAACTGGCTCTCACGGCTACTTACTATCAAATTTCAGCAAGATTTCTGCTAAATTCGTCACCAATCTGGCTACGCGACGATCATGATGAAGTTTTTCTGCAAAACTAATCGATAATCTGGTTAGCCCACGATCATGATGCCGACGGTGAAGTCACGTCGAAAATTCCTGATACCACGAACGCGGTGATATGGAGTCCTTAAGAACAGTGTTTATCTCACTTTCAGCTCAAAGGCGTGCAAAATTTAAGCAATGCGAGACAGGGCAAGAGTCCCTTTCCCTGGACCAGCTGCGGTTTCCCACGCCTATAGAGATGGGGTACCCGGAAAATCACGATGCGGAAATTTTGCTGGCGCAATATTGCCCCAGGTTCCATTCAATGTATCGGCCTTCCAAAAACTGTTTCGTTGAATTACCATGCTTTAAATTCATCCCCTCTCTGAAAATTAAACATTGTAGAGAAAGATTCTTTCTAACTTTGTTGTACTATTCTTCTTTGCTAAAATTTTGTTTAGAGGATGTTTTCTGGTACTTTTGCTCAGAAATATCAGAAATGTACGTAAAAAGTATTATAATAACCTATTGCGTAAGAATTTATTCTTTACTTGCGTGCGATATTCCTCATCAACTCGCTCACAAGGCCGTGTATCCCAGAAATCTCCCACATTAAGTGCTCGTAGTTTATATATAGACGATAAAATAGTTCCGAAAATGTTTGAAAGAAGTTATAAGCATTCTCGTATTAAGACAATTTATTTCAATTCCATGATCACTCTTCACTGATGGAATTTTTAAAAAGTAAGATTTCATATTTTCATGCACAACTGTTGTCATGGCATTATAATGAAATATGCCAAACCATTTCAATGGGAAGGTTGACTTATAAAGAAAAATCTCTCCTACCAATCTATCGACTTTTGGCAATACGTTCACTTTTTTATATTAAACCTATTGAAACTAAATATGTTTTCATACTTCGCCGCAGCTTTGTTGAGTTGGTATCCTTATGAATCGATATTTTTATCGTGTATGAAATGTATGCTATTAGTTTATGAGGTACCTATGTTTTTGTGATATTAATCTTCGATGTTTGCCTGAATTTGCGATGAAAAAATGTTCTAGCTCAACTTTTCCGTAATTAAACTCGAAATCAGAATTAGTTTTATCAACTTCAATGCAATTTATGGATCTTCCATAAAGAGTGACATTAAATGGTTGATTGATTATGCCTATTTTTTTCATTTCCAGATTGCTTGAGGCATCATTCATTTTCGGTGACTTGGACCATCTGAGACGTCTGAACCTGGCGTCGTGCTTCTACTAATGAAGAAGTATTAGCATGAACATTGCAATTTAATGAAATTTTATGAAGTGAAAAGAAAAGTGATATTTTACGGAGCATGAAGGATTCGTATGGTTTGGATACGAATAGTTTCAACAATCAAATTACCAAAGAAAATTATTGCTATGGCAATTGGAAACAATCTCGGTTGTGCTTGGACTTATTTCATCGCGTATCGTTATTCCCTCAAAAACATGCATGGGATTAGCCGCTGTGTGCTTTGCATTCCTAATTACTTGTAGCTTCTCAGACTATTACTGCATTTTAGTGTGGTACTACATAAAGCATTACGCAGCAGCATAAAGCAGATATAAAAGGGGTTAGGCTGAGAGTTGATAGAGGCTCGAAACCTGCACGCAAACCTTATTTTGCTTGAGAAATCGAGAATAGAAAGCTTTCAGAGCAAAATGTAGAACATTATTTAATAATTATTATCATATTTTTCTGTCTGACAGAAGAGATAGATTAAGGGAGATATTTTGCCGAAACGAATGGTATTTTTCGTTCTTTCCTCGAAAAATAATGGACTAAAATACTACGCAGAAATTTTGTGGATAATTTCAATTTTGAAAACAAAGGCTGATAAAACGAAATTCAGTAGCCCCAGCTGCTCATCTGCACAGCCTTAGCCTAAACAACATTCGGGCAAAGGGAATAAAGGGTGTGGGTTTAGTTCAGTGGTGTGAGCATAAAACTGTATCTACCCAGCTTTTAAAGCAGTGGTTAGAACCCGTAGACCTTTCGTCGCTCGCTTCGGCCTTACATAGGCGTCCTGCGAGTTCGCATAGTTTCCTGAACTCGATTATGTACTAACTAGTCCCCCTAGATATCTCTTTATGGTGATGTTACCTCGTGTATAACCTGTGTTCAGTGGTTTTCAGTGAGTGAAGTGTTTGTGCTTAGTGTGCCTGTGTTTGTGGCTGTTTATGTTTGTGAAATGGAATGAGTTCCTGGAGAGGACATCTTTAAGAAGGGAGATCTTCATGCGATGCAGCCGTCTCACCCCTGGCCACACAGAATTAAAAGGTGAGTTATTTCCTAGCATTAAGTCCTTGTTGAACGCATCATTAATACATTGCAATAAAAATAACAAAATAATTATCTATGGCCAAAGACCTTTTGGCTTCCAATTGATTGAAACTATAAATTTTAAAAATCTGAGATCAGGTAATGAGAACACATGCAGTATCATACCGTTCATATTTATTTTGTTGATAAATTTTATACTCATTTATAACTTTTTACACATGAATTAGAATTTTTTTAAACATACGACGTCGTCTTGATAGTTTCAGTGTATAGCGACTTGTTTATACACTCTTCCTATATTTTCCGTAACTCTAATGTTTCAATCCATCATTCCCTATCACGTAAATTTGTCATTGGTGAGATACATGTGAATGTTGAAGAAAGTAAGCTCAATATGCCTTGAGTATCCTTTGGTATAATGATTGAGTAAAATCTAAGGCATTGAAAATTGAGTAATGACACACGCAAGACGACCGGTCCAGCGATATGGATACGTCCTTTATTTTCTACCATTTATAAGATGATCGTTCATTGATGAAATTGTTCATTCGGAATTCAGCCATGACGGCATTCATGTCATGAAATACCTGTTCGCGTAAAACTATTTTATATTCTTTTGGGTAAAATGTTTGACTTGATTGATTTGCGAAATATTATATTAGTAAATAATTATGTTCCATTAAATGAAAATTTGAGTATTAAAAATGAAGGGTGAAATACTGAGAAAAAGTAACTTATCATATCCTATTTAATTTATCATTACTCCGTTTGAATATCATTCTTTATCTATCTATTTTGGAGATCCAATTGATGGTCACCTTTTATACTGCATTCCAAAAATCAAAAATTTTGAAAAAATTGACGACAAGTTATATAAGTCTTGTTAGCGGTATTCGATGGAACAAATAATCTTTTCGATGCAATAAGGGTGATCGCTGCATCATCTGTTTTGTTTCCGGTTGAAGTTTTACTAAAGTAGCTCTTTGTCTTTGTCGTTTGCAGGTAGGGAATCGCCCACCGTTGGACCGCGTCAGACACCAGGTGCCGCCACAGGAGAGACAATGCAAAGGTCGGGAGGTTATGAACACATCCGACGGCATCGGACCGAAAGAATCGCCGTAGATTGTGTAGGGACCGCTCTGCCGCATAAATATACGGACCAATAGACTCTCCTCAAAATGCTTAAATTTTCCAGTAGTTCACATGTTCCTTATCATGAGAATGAAGATACAACGCCTTCTTGTATTCTGGTTAGTCTTGATTAAACGTGAAAAGTTTTGAATTCAACCTCGTTCCTAGAAGATTTAAAATATTTGATTATTTTATCTCCTAAGGTGGCGTGATTTGAATTCAAAATGGACTCGACGGCTATGCTTCCGTGGAATGTTATGAGGTAGTCTTCTTCATTCAGTACCTATGCGGGAAATCCACCTAAATTCTTTCCCCCTCGTGACACAATAAATCCTCGCGCGTTTTAGCTGTTGGGTACTTAAATTGTAGGCATATGGGTAATTACGTCACCTCTTTTATTTCAGGTAAAAAATCTTCTGTCAGGATGGGCGCGATCATTTGTCGCCTGTTTATGTAAAGCGTGTACAGGTGATAGGGACGTTTTAAAGAGGTTTCGGTCTGTCACTGAGAATGCACCTATGGTTGAAATATATTGACCATAATTGAAAAATATTTTTTTATGCTTTGAATTTCATTACTATTTTGGCAGAAAAGTGCTATGGATTTAGAATTCATCTATGTAGGTTAATTTCCTACAAATAGTACTTTTGCCAGACATTCGCGCCATTATATCTTTCATTGTATTTTTCATTTCTCGCATGAATCTTACACTTACTTTTTATTTTAGGGACATTTAGAGAACGCATACCCTCAATGGAGGACATGCTCACCCGCGATAATTGATTCCCAGTTCTAATCCCATCCCAAACATTGATTTTCATTGAAATGCGCATCCCCTATTTTAATTTATATTTTCCGTTTCAATGTTAGTATTTCTATGTTTTTGGTTCTATGACTGCTTATTATGAGTCTTAGTTCTTAAAGGGATGGTATCACTCAATTTCTACCGGTCATGTTTTGTCTTCAACGTCGTGTTTTGTCTTCACCTTCAACCAATCCAATCGTTATAGAGTGGAAGTTTGACACATTAAAAAATATATATTGTTGCGGTCATCCACATTTTCATACGTCCCACGCGTATTTGATCATCGAGCCATACAGAAAATTTGCTGTTTAACCAGACAATGGCTCAGATTGCGTTAACATTTATAACGCATTAAAATAAATGTGAATAAGTGTAAATTCCTTTTAGCTCCTTGAAACCGACGCTGTCATCTTGTAATTTTCAATGCGTACGTACTCCACCCTTTTCAACTCCTTCCTGTACCTCCTAGATATCCATAGTCATACAGGTAGACATACTCCCTGAAAATTTCAAGGTGAAAGCGTGAGCTTCAAAGCAAGTAATGTGAAAAGAAATAAGACCGGTTGAACGTGGGTGATGGGTCCCCGTAAGCGTATGATTGATCCACGGCCACGAAAGTGAGCTGTATGCTATCTGAGAATGCTTACAGATTCCTAGAGCATCAAAGCTGTCCTCCTGGCATGGCGTGCTTCAATGTTGCTTCCTTGCATACATTTTACTCCCTCCTGTTCCACTAAGGATATGGAAATAATATTCCTGTTCACGAGGATTCCATTGGTATGAGCCAACAAGAACAAAGTTTTCTGTTTTTCATTGGAATTTACCCTGACTTCTATTTGAATTTTTCTAATTTTTCAGGAGCCTAACGAAGACAATGACCTTCCATTATTGCAAAAAATAAGTGATTTTGTTTACAGCCATGAGTATTAGCGCAAAGACACATGGAAACAAAAGTAATTAATTAATTGTGATATTTCTCGGTTCATACTTCACTCTACCCGTGGTATATTGAGTTATTATTACATATAATTTTGTTTCAATTAAATGTCCATAAAACAAAAATGGCCACTTTAAATATTACTCGTTATGTTAGACAACTCCTGAGATACCCAGGAAGACATAACCGGCACTCAAATTAATTACTATATGCACCGTAACAGGTCACTGAACAATATATAATATACTTGAATGGCTGTTTCAAAAAGGCTCTGATTTGCCAATTATTATCATAGAACTCTCGTTTTATTGTAAATTGTCGCATAATATGTTTTCACCAAAATATTTAACTTACTATCCACGACACTATCTTACCCTCTTTGTTATATTCATTGCCAAAATAAGGGAATAATCATCTATGGCCTCAATTGATTGGTCGAAATAATTTATCCTGCTCATTTCTTACCTGGATTTGCATGCTTCCAATATTTTGGGGACATACAATCCAAAATCATACAGATAGTGTAAAAATTGCTATTTTTCCTATGGTATAGGATGGAATAGGTATAAGATGGACGTAAAATATCTTGTACTTAATGTTTAAAGGAGAAATTAATTAGAAAGTGTATGAATTAAAATTATTTTGCAACAAATGGTGTCCTTACGGCTTACTTATTCACAGACTCGTGAAATCAATGATGATAAAACGGCTAAATTTTATATGGGTATATATCTTGGGCCATGCATAAGTGCGCTAAGAAAGAATTTTTGCGAGGCTTAATTTTTAGCATAGGTCTCACCACACAATACCATTTATCCGTCAATAATATAGTTTTTTTTTATCTGTTCAAAAATTTATTTTTAGAATCCTATTTAGGCAGTACGTTAGAGGAAAACGGATACAGTAGTAAGGACATCAGGAAGAGAATTTCATTAGCGAAGGAGGCGTTCATGAACAGGAAGGAGCTTCTAAGAGGATCGTTATGTAAGAGTTTAAAGAAAAGGTTGGTGAAGAGTTTGATCTGGAGTGTAGCTCTCTACGGTGCGGAAACGTGGACACTGAGGAAAGAAGACGAGAGAAGATTGGATCCATTGGAGATGTGGGTATGGAGAAGAATGGAGAGGGTGAAATGGACGGAGAGGAAAAGGAATGACGAAGTGCTGGATATGGTCGGCGAGGAGAGGCAGCTTTTAGATGAGATACGGAGGAGACAGAAGGTATGGATGGAGTTAGTGCTTAGCGGTGAGGGGATGTTGAAAATGGTGTTAGAGGGTAGAATGCTAGGGAAGCGAGGGAGGGGAAGGAAAAGAATAGGAGTTTTAGATAGATTGAAAGAGAGTAGGCCTTACTGTGACTTAAAGAAGGCAGTGCTGGAAGGAAAGGGAGGCTCCCAGATCACTTCTTGCGTACTGCATGGAAACCTACCTTAATCGGTAGAATACTATTATAATAATATTTACCGCGATGTTTGGCCTTTATATCACGAGTCTCTAAGGACAGGACGCGGTATTTTAAAGTAGAGGCTGGGTATGGAAGTTCAACAAATCTCCTGAATTTTATTATGTAACAGCTGTGTCCGAAAGGTAATGGATCCTTTCATGTTCTTCCAGCCAATGGCTGAAATATTTTTCGTGACCCGTGGAAAGATTCGACGATAGGTGGCCGTGCGAGTAGTGTAGAAAAATGGCAGAGGCAGGAGATGGGATTTATTGGAAAGCTTTGCTCCACCGGATTACACTCGCTCTGATTTATTCAGCTGTAGTCTCTTCCCCATCCGTTAGACTATACGCCTAACTGTCAATCACCACAGTCCAAATAGGCGAAAGCGCAGACCGTGAATTCGTGACATTATGATGTACTGCATCAAACAATCTATTGCAGATTATACCGGACGTTACGCGAAGTTGTTTTGATCCCTTCCTTCTCTCACAATAGGATGCGCTTTGTATCATTGGAAAACACATTGGGATACGATGTTTGTCACATATTTTGAAATGTTTAAATTACTTTCGATAAGTTTGAGAAAGCTATTGATAGAATCAATGAGGAAGCGTTGGGAGTGAAAATATTTGGTGAGAAAATGAGCATGCTGCGATTTTTTGATAACGCAACAGCCGTAGCAGAGACGAAGGTGGATCTGAAGAAAAGAAAAGGACAATGACTTGGTATTTACTGATAATCAAAACAAAGGAAACCAAGATGTTGGTTTGCAGCTGAAGAGTAGAAGCCAAGATGAGCATTAAACTAAGATTTTGTAAACTTGAGGATGTGGTTGAGGTCTGCTTATTGGGCTGGTGAGCCAAAGAAAATATCTCAAGCAGAGAGAGCAGTCCTCCAAAAGAGAATTCCCTGGAGGCTTTTCTTCGATTTGCGTGCATTGGAAAGGCATGGATCTCGTTAAAAAGCCATTAAATCCCGACTTTAATAAATTCTAGGTGTATTTTCGATTGAGCATTTTTCTCTCTATTTATAAACAACTGGTGTCCTAAAACCCCGTGCCGTCTACCCTACTTATAGTATGTATATCAAGGAGATTGTTAATATATGGATGCGCTGTTTCCGAGTTTTTAGCGTGGTCAAAGTGCCACCATCTTAGGCCCGTTTCACGCGGATGGTCCGTGCTACGCTCGCGGATTAGGTTCCATTGACGTTAATGGAAGCTTACACGTGGTTGCGGACCGTTCGCACGCGAAGGAGCCATCCGCCTGGAGAATAATTGAAAAAGTTATATTCATCCGCGCATAGTTCAGTAACTATTGCCACTAAAACGGCTTTTATGTTCTTCGTGCCACAATATGGTGCACCCAAAACCTCCTTTAACGGTCGATTTTATTCCGTTTTTTCTAACCTGGTATAAAGCGTAATTGTTTGAATTGCACTTGGAAGTTTGACTTTCTTCTACCTTGGCAAGCTACACGCAGCTGACGATGTGCCGGATACGGACGGATTTCGTCCACGTCTATGTGAACAGCGGTAACCGCTCTCCGCGACCCGCGCGCATAGGGTGGAACGTGGACCGTCCGCCCATGTGGAACGGGCCTTAGTTTGACATTTTTTGGACCTAAGTCTCCGACTGATATTTTGAAGGTGGCTAAATTTTGTTCTAAAAATGCACTACATTTATTGCAAATGCTACCATAATCACTAGTATTTAGCGGGTGATAGTCATCGGAGTTTCCCCATCATTCGAGATTCTACTATTTATGTATAAATCCTGAGTCTGTTAGCTACGTTACTGGCGTGGATACCCTTAAAAATATACTTTTGTGCTATAATTGTAAGATTTTCGTTGATTTATTTGATGTACTCCGTTATAATAAAATTAAATACCAGTATAAGTGCAGGGAAAGCACTAGTTAACACTAGTAAAATTTTATTTTCGGCTGAGCTGGTTGTAGAACTTAACCGTGGTGATTGATAATAATTTTTCCATGGGAAAAGATGTTTGAGATATAAATTTGCGAAGCCTGCCAATGAAACAAGAAATAAAGATTTACATTGTGCGTCCCATAATTTAATTTAATGTATACACTAGTTTTGACCAACAATTTCGCCAAATTGTAAGCATTTACCCTTATTATGGGATTGGTCAAAGAGGGCGCGGCTAATCCTGAACTAAATCTGAACTGACTCCTATACTAGCCACAATTATAATGTTGACTACGGTAATTCCTCAGTTTAGTTCTATGAATCTATACGCATATTTTTTTTTCTAAAAGTTATTCTATTGCTAATGTTGTTGCATTGCGGATTTTTTGCTTCAAACCTATTTGGTGGCAGATATTAGTAAACGTAAATATTTTGAAGAAATTAGTGCCGGAGAATAGATGCCCCCGGAGTTGTCGGCCTGCTTAGCGGATGTTTGGCGGGCAGTTACCACAAGGTCAAAATTTGGGAAGGAGGCTTTAAGGAAGGAGAAAACTGGAGTCTCCAAAACACTCCAGCCTGGCCATGTGCCTAGTTGAAGTTTGGTCACATATTTTTTGTCTCATCACTCTTTGGTCTTTGCTTGTGTTCAAATATCAATTATGCCCCTGCATCATTCTAAATTTAATTGTAAGTATTGATATATTTGTGGCGAGTAAGTATGATTGTAGCTCATATATAGTCATGTTATATTCCTTACTTTTTTGATGGGAAATCAAATTTATTTTTATCCTCACATGAAATTGTTGAAATATTTGTCTGTCTAGTTAAAATTACATTATGAGTCATAAATGCAGCTTAAAATACTCGTGGTAAAACATTCCCTACATTACACCGCGATGTTTTTCTATATACATTATTGCTGTAAGTATATGCCTGTGGCAACATTGGAAAATTTTCTCCTTGCATCATTGGTTAGAGGGTTACTGTTCCACATAACTGGTAGATAGCGTCACAATCATCTTCGAAAACTCAGACCACAACATGAAAGGGACGGCATCAAGTGGACTTATAAAGGAAACCTCAGTCCGCTCTGTAGATGATTGTTTTTTATTGTCATGAGAACGCGTTCTAATGGGTTACCAAAATGGTCTGAAACGCGGCGTGAGCGTAGAGCTATGCTATTGTTCTTAATATTTTCAATAGAGTCTTGCTCTCACCATGAAATATTGTTGCTCACTTAGGATGGCCAATCGCCTTGAATAGTTGATAGTTCATATTATTGACTAAATGCGTAAATTTGATAGATTTTAGCATCTCTAATGTAAATTTCAGTAATTATCCCAATTAATCGTTAATTTCACTATGAAAATCGGGTCGCTTTGTGGTCAGCGTTGCGTGTGGTGACATTGATACGCTTAAATACGTGGTGGATTACAAAATATTTTAGCGGCCACCCTGATAATCATCCTCTGTTGTGGTATTTGTGGGTTTTAGGGAATCCTAGCACCAAGATGAGTGATGGTGGCGCAAGTTTGATTTCCTCACCTGCTTGTGGCTTTAGTCGTACATTTTTCTCCAGCGTTGTCAAATTTGATGAAGAGCAAGAGCCCAAAACTTGGCACGAGTGAACCTCCTCTAAAGTGATAAGTTCAACTGTATTAGCCAAGATCTGGCGGTGAATGAATATAATGAAGCAAATTATTTGATAAAAAATATATATAGGAAACTAGGAAATCAATCTTTTTCAGGTCCACTATTATTTTAATATGGGCACGACCGGGTTTCGTAACGTGGTTACATCTCCAGGTGACTGATCTTACATGCATCTTGATGATGCCGTGTGCCACTGTCGTATTCAATATGTATGTATACGATGCATGTAAGAACAGTCACCGGAAGATGTAACTAAGTTACGAAACCCAGGTCGCGCCACTATTAGAATAATAGTGAACCTTACAAAGTTTTATTTCTTTATTTTCAATACGGAGAGGTTTCACAAAGTAAAGCCTGAAGTTATCAGTACAAAAATAAATAAATACATGTAAAACAATAAATACAATGGGATAATGGATATTTAGTAAAATAAATCTGGGATATTAGATAATGAGTATATAATCTACCTGACTATAATGCTATGGATAGAAACTCACAGTTTGTTTTTCAAAACCAAGACAGTACGACTAAGTTCTATTCCGGGAATCCACCCAATTAACCAGCCATGGGAATCTATCAATGTGAATATTGTAGGGATCAGCACAGTGGCTCAGTAAACATAAGACCCATAGTCCCTGTTCAAGGTATTTTTCTATGGTAATCAATATAAACTGCAGCTATCCTTGCGACAGAATTTTCATCCATAATATTCTTGAAACCTATCGATTGCGTCGCTATTATCAATGAAAAAGCGGACAATAATCTTATGCATCCAGTTAACCTCATTTTGGTTCGCACCCCTTACGTTACCAATAGTCAAACTAATTTCTCTTCTCCTTCCTGAATCGTATGCATGCAATACGCCCCCTACCGTTATTCCTATTCAATAGTTTCCCATGGTGACCCTGAAAGCCGTGCATGACTGTTTTAGTGCGACGTAGAACAGATGTCACATGCAGAGCAGAGGTTTGCACGGCTTGTTCAGGAGTTGACATCCTCAACCTGGGAGTGGCCTTGACTGCAATGCCACTATCTTGCATTCTGATGATTCTGTTGGAAGCCAAACGAATTTGATTTGCACGCCACGTCGGCTTATATTCCAGTTTTTCAGTAACTGAGTGTAAATATACATTTTTTTCATTTTCGCGATAAATTATATCAATCCCCTTAAATTTCTCGCAACACATAGGTATAAGTACCTGATAAGCTTTATTGCTTTATTCTTTCTTAGCTTATTGATGAAGCTTCAAAGCATTGGATGATATTTGTAAATACGCATCCTGAATTTACTAGTACTATAAAGTAAAACTTCATCGCTCTAACTCATAAGCTCTTAAGACCTCTCCTGCTGATTTAGCGATTCTTTTGCTCTATTGAATATGTGGTACCGGTTTTGGAGGCCTATAAGTAAATTATGACTGAATGGAATAACAACGTGAATTGTAAACGTGTTAGAACGTGTCGTTTTATCGATGGGAAGTTCGAGATATTTTTCCTTTTCTTTTGATTGGTTCGAATTAATTTCGTTGTCAAGCATTTATACTATTTGTATTTTTCTGTATTATTATCGAGGGCTCAGAGTCTGGAATAGACTTATAGGCTAAACATCCTATACAACAGAGAATGTGACTATATTTCAATGGCTGAATGTATAACTTTACAATAATCTGCTGACAAATATGTATCGTGTTATAATCTTGTGAAAATAGAAGTGAAACGACATGAATCCCCGCATAATTGTTAGGGTGACATTTTTTAAACTTTGAGGCCCGAATATTTAAGATGAATAAGAGGATGTAATCCGATTTCATAATTTAAATGTTTCGAATCGGAGCACATCAAATTCAAAGCTTTAAGTCATGAATGAGAAACGATAATTTAGATTAAAAATGTGTGCATTATCATTGTTTGCAAAAAAGCATAATTGAGAATGAGTATGACGTAGTAACATAGGAAGTGAGAAGAATATGGCCTCTATTTTAAAAATTGAAATTTTGTTTTTATCATATAAAGAGCGTTTTCATATTTGATCAGTAATGTTATTTTCATTCAAGTATTTGATATAATTCCATTTCCTTTATCCATTTGCTAAGTGAAATTTTGGGGTTTTTAATGATTTATTTTCAATGACTGTTCCATTTCGGCAGTATTCATTCTGCCGCCAATGAGTGATACATGGATTAATTTTCAACACCTTTTCATTAATTCAATAATATTCTATGTTCATATGATCAAAAAATAATTTAATCTAATCCCGCGTTCGTTCTATATTGAAAATTTTCGTTAATTCAATCTCATTACGATTGTATCCATGCATTCAAAATGTACGTCATATGGATTAATTTTCAATAGCCTTTCTTTGATACCATATATTCTTGAATGCTACTACCCATGCTTGAAAACAAATTATTAAATACAATCCAGTTTGCTATATTGATATACTTTCAATATCCCCGTCCCATTCAAATTGTATTCATGCTCCCTCCACCATGCCGCGCACGGGTAATGTTACCATACTATTAGTATTACAGAATAATGTAGTATTTTTACATACAATTTATTAAATACAATTCCTTTTGGTGCATTAATTAATTTAAAAAGACCCTATCCCATTCCATAATTATGTAATGATGCTTAATGACTTTATTTCCAATAAACTTACGATTACAGAATAATATGTGTAAGTCTACATGTTTTTATACAAAATATTTTATGTAATCATGTGTGCATTATTGGTAACTTATAATAACACTATACCATTCCACGACTGCGACAAATTGCATTTAATGGATATACATATTTTCAGTAACCTTATGATTGCAGAATAGCACGTGTATGCCATATCCAAATCCAAAGTATTTAATGTAATCATGTATGCAATATTGGTAAGTCTAAAATAACTCCGTTCTTTAATTCTATCCTTTGATTGCGAAAATTTTCATTTTATGGATATATTTCCAGTAATCATACGATTATAGAAACATGTGCGCATGTCTTCATATTTGATTTAATGTAATCATGTGTGCGATATTGATAAATTTTCAATATCCCCGTCCCAAACAGACAGCATCCATGCTTACCCGAATATCCTCCTGTTCCTTTCATTCCCTCCTTCCGTCGAAGTAAGCACGCGCTTGCTCTTTGTCCTTGCCATCTGTCTTCTCCCATTGAGGGGACATGTCTCATCTCTTGCTAACCCTTTATCTTCCACCCCCACTCCTTTCTAGAGGAGGGGGGGTTCCGAAAAATCCTTCCCTCCCCCAACCAACCCTTCTCTTTCTATCTCGCTTCTCATTCTTTTTCCGTTCACTCCTGTTTTTTTATTTCATTCCTTCATTTTTTCCAGTATTTTTCTTCTCCCTTTATTTCACCATTTATATTACCCCCCCAAGGGGTATCCCTCCCCTCTCTCACCCTCATATCCGTCAGCCAGGCCGCTCAACCCATATTTCTCTTCTCAGAGCGACTCCGTAAGCCGGCCGTGTCCCTCTCTCCATTTGTCCGCAAGTCACTCCTCCGGGAGAGAGAGGGAGGTCGCCCCGTGCATGATACTACGCGACTCCGGTCGGATCGCGGGCATGGGTTTTCAATTACATGCTCCTTCGACTGCGTTTAAGGATATTTTCTCCTTTAAACCCTTGTCTGGATTACCGGATTTTCCGACGCATGAGCGCAACTCAGTGGTAGCCATGTGGATGGTAACTGGAATATGTAGCATATTTACGGTTTTATCATGGGTAGAGATGCGTGAAAATCGCAAATGCGATATAGATGCGATGTGCGCAAATAAACGCGGCATAGATGCGATGACTGGACTTTTATGATATTGTTACGCAAATTTGCCTTTTTGAAGGAAAAATTAGTACATTTTGTGCCGAGCGCAGTTTAAATGCTCCGCCGACACTCACCGCTTAGCATAGCACAGACGCATGTGAGCGTCTGGACAGCTGCTAGTTGGCTGGGACTCTACGTCTTATTCCTTAATTTGTTATTGTTTTACAAAATAATTATTTAAAATATTATATACTTTGTCATCAAATTGTGTTTCAATACATTTTATACTCATCCACCTCATTATGAAAAAAATTGACGCTACAAAATGCGATAAACTGTTATTGAAAGTGCGATAAATCAAAAATAAAAGTGCTATTTTCACGTATCTCGAATAGTGGGTTATTTTATGAATTCAATATTTTCAGGCGAAACCTTGTTAGGGATCAATATCAAATAATGATAAAATTAAAAATGTTTCAATCTACAGAATTATTCTAGATACTACTAGTGTCCGTACCTCAGCCCTATCCTCTATATTATTTATACTATATGGATACCTTTTTCTTAACTTATACGCAACCAAACTCTACAAATGAGGTACCAAAATGCACAGACGGCAGATCTTACTTCCTAAATATTGCAATTGTTTCCTAAAATTTATTTTTTTAAATCGGTTTTTAAAAATTAAGAAAAAATAATCGATAAAAAAAATAATCGATTCCGGCAAGATTGACCTCATCCCAAGAATAAAGTTAACGCCGTCGGATCCCACCATGACTCGCAGACAATTTCCCATTAAGGTTTCCAATGCGATGACTATTAACAAGGCTCAGGGTCAGACTTTGCAAAGGGCTGGCTTATTCCTTCCTGACCCTGTATTCTCTCATGGCCAACTTTATGTAGCATTCTCTAGGGTAAGATCTTTTCAAAATATTTTTGTAAATATTAAGGAAAACGCTAAACAAGTATTAACAGAGGATAGTGTAATTACTTCCAATGTTGTGTTTAAAGAGATCCTTTTACCTCAATTTGTACATGAACATTCCAATTAAATTTATACATAAGGCACTGCCGTTTTTTTCTACATTTTAAAATTAGAAACGCGCCTATCCCTCTGTGGACCTGCATTGAAAAGAGCGGGCGCATCACGCTAGTCTTATATACATGTAAAGAGGTATTTTACATGTATATAAGACTATATAATACATAATATATTGTACATGTATATAAGACTATATATATAATATAATATATTTCTCTCTCTCTAAATTTGTTTTTATATGTACACAATGATGAAGAACTATCGAAAATACTACCTGTGTTACCGAACAGACTCTGTCGATTAAAACATTGTTGCTCATAACGTTACTTCATGGGATGTTTCACGTAATTGTTAGATAAATAGTTCAGATAAAAATTTCGATTTTCTTAATCGGTTAAGACTTCAATAAATTATTTAATTTTTAGCTATGATTTTAGGGCATATATGTACTCTCATTCATTTCGCTTGAAAATTGCTGATTTAATGGGTTGCCTTAGAAAAGATGTACCAATTATTTTTCAATCCCTTTTGTCTTTACAAATACAAATAGAGTACCTTATTTACGAAAAATATTGAAGCAACAAAAACCAAATTTTATGATGTAAGAATCGCAGCGCCTTCAGATAAGAGCAGGCTAATGCCGATGCCAGGTTTCTCTCCACCTTTCCTTTCTTACCCTTCCTCATGGTGCCATCTATAGTTACGGAGAGGATGTAAATTGAATGGCAGTGACCGATGAATGAATGCTAAGATATTATGACTTTTAGCATAGAACTGACTTCACTTACAAATATAGGCACTGCATGGTGTATTTTCGAATAGGAATAATGGACAATCAATTTTTAACTTCAGCCTATTTCTTTTACAAGTGTCTTGTCGATCTCCTAAAAGTTATTTGCTATGAGTATATCTCCAAGAATTAATTTATTAACTATATTACAATTATTTGTTGAGCATTTGTTGCAGTCTTATTCAAATGCCATGTGAATTTGTGTTTTTAGGACATCTTTGTACTTATTAAGAATTTATATGATAGTTATTTTCCTCTTTTGGATATCATGATATCGAGTCAATGTATTTTTTTTCATACATGCAATACCTTCACAGAATTTACTCTTTATCCTGTTTTTTTCACGTGCACGCATCCGTTGCTAGGACTGGGAGGGGATCTGTTTTTGTATCTTGCTTAGCATCTGACTCGTGACTCGTATCACCATAGTAGCTTATTTGCATGCTGAATGCTGGTGATTGATCACCCCCCTGCCAGATACCCTAGAGGTGGCTCGCAGGGTAATATGTAGATGTAGATGTATTTAATCACAGAAGACTCCAAAATGCAGCAGTCCCTTAACTGGATAAAGAAGGGTTACTTATGTAGTGAACCAGTCTTTCCTCAAATATTCTTCCCGCAAGTGATATTAGATACTGAGAAAAGGGCACTGTCTCCTATTTCGTTTTTCTCTTGCAAATTCATTCTGTGCCTGCAGTTGAGATGTGAAAAAAAGAGGAGTATAATGTATTCTTCTCTTCTCTCAGTGTTATTAGGCTCCAGTAAATCGAATTCGCCCCGGGCACCGTTCTGGCTACATCCTCTTCTAGGAATCGGTTCATGAAAGAAGCGAAAAGCGGCTCAAACGAATTCCTTTGACAGTTTAGTACAAAAACGCAGACCATCATGGCGCCATTGAAAAACAAACTTGTAATGAGAGATCTTGATTTATCGTATTTTCTACATTAGCAATAAATTAGCTCTTGTTCTCAAATCTCTTTTCCGCGTTTTTTTTTATATCCAGGAGATAATGATCTACGGACAGTGGCGTCAATAGTTAAGGGAATGAAGAAGGGGATGGAACACCCCCAGAACATTTAAATAAAATAACGTTCGTAACATATCCCTATTGTTTTTTTTTAAAGACAGCTATTAGATGTGTTATCTTGAACAAGCTAGCAGGTTCATCCTATGGAGGTTTAAAAAGTGTTTTTTTTTTGTTTATTAAAATTGAGCGACGTTAATTCTAATATTGATAAAACATATATTATGTTCATAATAGATATCGCTACCCTTCTCATGTAGTAATTTATTTTAATCATTATTCATAGCTCTGATAAATATATTTTATAATATCGAAGCATCGGCCAACATTTTTCATTTCATTTCACTGACCTATACTTCAAAAAATAAGAAATTACGCTATCGGTATTAACTACGTGTGCGAAGTAAAGCCTCAAGCAAATAGTTGTTCTTAGGCGTGGTTTATAATGGAGAAGTGGGCGTTTGAAATTCTCTTTACATATTTAATGATAAAAGTTGATAAGATCGTTTTGTAACAACTGCAATCGAACCATATTTTCTATCTACACAGACTGCATCCTTAGTCATCCATCTGCTGGTGGATTTGCTGCAGTTCTTCAATCATTTCTCATATCACCTTGTCTCTTGAGATCAAAATATTTTTCTGCTTTTTTCCTTCCTTACCTGGTCTATGAATCTCTTCTGAACCATATTATTCCTTCCTTTCCTTCCAAAACTCTATCAACAATAACACTGGGGAAAAAAAATTTGTTGTCTTTAATCTGAGATATTGTTCACTCACTTTTGGCCTCTGATTAAGAAAACAACCTCAATTTTTTATCTATCATGTTAACTTTTTAAGCTGCTGGACACCCTCTTAAAGTCTCATATGTCATACAAAATTTGCAAATTTAGGAATTTAAATGAAAATCTTACCATATTAACTGCCCATACAAAATTATTTACTTCAAAAAACTGTTACTTGCGGTTACTGTAAACTAAAATTGCGATCAGTCAAATAGTGACTTGTTTCGTTCCCAAACGATAAATATTTCGGTAAAAATTTTCACATCTAGCTTTTTCCTGGATTGCTCAATCTGCGGATATTTATCCATGACTTTCTATTTGAGAGAGACTAAAATCTCGTAGCAAATCATTAGACTCAAGACGGTCAAATCCCTTGCGACCGGAATCTTTAATTTCAAAGCATTCATCATTGGGATCACTTTCCCAGTGGTAATTTCCACACTATTTCATTTAAGGCTTAACGACCGACCATGGTTTCGACACTTTGTGTCATTTTCAAGGACAAAGATGGATAGCTTCCTTAAAAATGACACAAAGTGC
The DNA here is from genome assembly GCF_921293095.1 of Ischnura elegans. Lineage (NCBI taxonomy): Eukaryota > Metazoa > Arthropoda > Insecta > Odonata > Coenagrionidae > Ischnura > Ischnura elegans. The sequence goes on along the minus strand of NC_060255.1, from coordinate 61,553,357 downwards.
CAAAATCATGGTCGGTCGTTAAGTGTTAAAGTAAAGAGTGTGGAAATTACCATTTTTGTGTTAATCATGGATATAGCAATTTTCCACAAAATTAAGCCTGAAACAATTTTATACACTTCACCAGATTCATATTCCCGTATACAGATATGAAATGAGGTAATTTGAAAACTGGCACTGGGATTTCAGATAGTTGAAGTACTGGGCGTATATTAGGGTGGTGCGAAAAAACTCAAGTTCCAAATTTCGTGTCGTAATAGTGCGGAAAAGTTGCGATACGTTAGTACAAGAAAAACAAAAAAAGAATTATTAAAATCGGACGTCATCTTCCGATCCCGCAAGGCACCTGAAAAAATGACAAAAATGAAAAAAATTGTTTTTTTTTTCGTTGTAAAAAAATTAAATTAAATTAATACCTTTTAACGCTGTAGCAAAAAATGATTACAAATAGCATAGCTTATTATTTATATATGCATATTTATGGCTTTTAACTGTTATTACCGATCACACAAGATCATTAAAAATGTATAAATTTTGCAATTTCGCCTATTTTTCAGAGTTTTGTAATAATTACTTGAGGATAATATTTGAGAAGTTTTAATTAGCTCTTTAGATCAAAAATGACAATAAAACTGACCACTAGAATTAAAAGGCAAAATTGCACTTTAAAAAGGCAGCATGTTAACCCTATTGAAACCAAAAGTGAGATGTTGAGGTTTTAAATGACGCAATGCAAAGTTCAACAATCAAGGAGAAATTGGTTGACTAGGAAGATTACATGCCTAGTACATCCAAAAAAATATGAATCACCATGGCAAATGAGGGTATAACTCCAAAGTACAGCTTTTCATAGTGATCAATACGGGGTCTCACCGTACAGCTGCTGCTATAGCATCAAGTGTACTTCTAGACATTGGTGTTATAACTGAAGAATATACTTCTAGGTTCATTGACCGATGTAGAATTAAAAGGGAAAAGAAAAATATTATAAGCGATTTACAGCAAATCCATCTTGATTTAGGTAGGCTACACGGTTATACTTTGACGGAAGGGTAGACAATACCATAGTAATAGAAATGATTGAATCGAAGGAGTAGGTACTGTCGGACAGTTATAGCGGAATACCATTCTCTAATAAAAGAACCGGCTTTTGTGTATTTGAGTTATGTTTCTCCAAGCTCCGGTTCTGATAAAGATATAGTGGTCTCCATACTATCTTATCTCTCTGATCAAGGAGTATCATTAGAGTTCTTAGAGTTAGTTTGCTGTGATGGCACGAACATCAATATTAGATGGAAAGGTTGCGCTATTAGAAAGCTCGTAAAACACCAATGACACCCGCTGCAGTGGGCAGTTGGGTTACTTCATTTCATTGAATTACTTTTGTCATATTTTTCAGTATTTAGATGGTAAAACAAGGGGCCAAAAATCATTTAGTGGGCCAATTGGACTAATATGAATGGTTATGGAAAGCTTCGAAACTGCATTTCCAACAATTGAATGTGAAATTCTACAAGTTGATAGATAAATTTTGAGCAAGGACCAAAGATTCCTTATTGACATTATTCAAGCAATCACAAGTGGCGACTTTCCAAATGACTTAGCTAACCGGGATACTGGACCATTTTCACAGGCTAGATGGCTCGTGTGATCAGAGCAAAGGAAACCTCTCGATACATACTTGGATATTAAAAGAAAGTAGTTTTCCCTGTTATTGAACGGAACTCTAACTTTGATCACGAAGAGAATGTATTGATTACAGAAGGCACATTAGAGAGCTAGGGTTAAAAAGAGTATTTAAAGCCAGACAGACTTAACCAAAAGGCAAACCTATCGTCAGCTTCATTACTCCTACCATGAACTTCGAAATAACTGACAATATAAAATTGATTGAGTATAGTCAAACTATCTATATTCAATATCTATCTATATTATTGAATGTATAGTCAAACTATCTACTCCACCTCTTCTTATGAGAATAATTACTAATGAAGAAATAGCTTCCTTCATTGAATCTGGCGATAAACAAGATTGGGATATTATAACTTCCCATATCACACGCAAGCAATGGAGCCGTGTGTGAAATTGGTAACGGGGGCATCCCTTAAGATTTGTGGCTATCGATCCAGATATGGATTTACTAGGGCTAACTCAAATCAAGGTCCATTATTCCAGACCTTACCACTAAATCGCAGTATAAAGTAGTTTTCAAAAGTTAAAATTTAAAAGAAGGACAAAAAATTTAAATATTGTAGAAGCAGTAACCCTCATTGGTTGGATGGATGGAGGGTGTGGGTAGAACTCAAAGTGCAGCCACCTCTCCGCTGTGAGTTCTGGGTTGTTTAAATATTATTAAATCATATATAAACAAAGGAAGAGCTGCATAATCAAACATGTATTTTAGACTAAAATATTACCTTAAGTTATTATGACACAACTCTGAAAAATCGGCTAAATTGCAAAATTTATACATTTTTAATGATCTTGTGCGATCGGTATTAACAGTTAAAAGCCATAAATATGCATATATAAATAATAAGCTATGCTATTTGTAATCAGTTTTTGCTACAGCGTTCAAAGATATTAATTTAATTTAATTTTTTACAACGACAAAAAAAAACAATTTTTTTCATTTTTGTCATTTTTTCAGGTGCTTTGCGGGATCGGAAGATGACGTCCGATTTTAATAATTCTTTTTTTGTTTTTCTTGTACTAACGTATTTTTATAACTTTTCCGCACTATTACGACACGAAATTTGGAACTTGAGTTTTTTCGCACCACCCTAGCGTATATATAATAATTAACTAGTATACTCAATTTTAAATTTATTCTCTTGTTGTGCATAGACTTATTTTGCTAAGAAAAAGCAACAACAAGAATGATCTTTGAGCCTTCACCAATATGGATATATCAAAAGGAAATATGTATTGTGTTCCCTTTCTTTAGGTTCAGTAACTTTTGACTTATTGCTTTTTTAATTTGTAAGGGGTCCATGATTTATTTTGATCACTAATTTTCACCCTAAAATAGGCAAAAAGTCTTGCCAGACGAGTGCATTTCTGTATGTCCTTTGACGCCGGCTAATACCAGCAAATAGGAAATTCGAAGATCCAAACATGATAGGGTGGAATTTTTCCATGTACAAATGAATTCAAAACAGTGAACTTTTCATTTAATTTGGATGTAAATAAAAAGTGAACACTGCTAAAATTGTAAAAATAAAATAGCTCGTAATCCACGACACGACGATCTAGCCCAGGAGCACCCATACTATGGCCATTCACTTTTTTATATGGTTCCATTTCGTAATTCCTGCCTATAATCAGCGATGAATTCAAATTTCAGCAATTTTTAAACGAATTAAATAGGTGATATTAAAAGGCATGGTTTGCCGATGCGTGTGAATTTGACAAATCTACTTAACTTTGAAACCTCCTATTTTGTAAAATTCGGACTACATGCCTGCCATACATATCATCACATAAATATCTCATACATAACTAGACCGCTATGCACCCGTCACTAGCCAACTACAGTGTAAGTCACCCGGCATTGATCACACATGGTTAATGTCAGCCAATCGTAAGGCAATGATGCCTTCTGTGACCGACGCTCAATCCTGCAATTTTGCAACAATTACACAAGGAATAGTGAAAAGAGTATACGTGGTAGAAGAAAATGTTTTGAATTTTTTCAAATCAGCATGTCTATTTTACCCTAGTTCAGCTCAAATTAAAGCAAACTGATAATAAGGAAAAACGTTTTACTCCGTGTAATTTTCACCAGGCCATCGTATCTCATGATGTTGTCTCGCATTCTTCCCAATGTTTCCAAAATATTTATCTTGTCTCCTAATCTTTGAAAAACTTCCACGTTACTCTCGTGGTCCATTCATTTGACCATCGTAATTCATCCCTCTCGCCACAGTCTATGAGGGAAGCATTTATGTATATATGTGCTCTTTTTATAATTATTTATTTTTCCCTATAATTGAGAATGAAACTATTGTAATAAAATTTTATAGAGAAGAATTTCTCTAGCTGCTTTATGGCTGCACCGCATTAACGGTTTAGAACTAACGTAACAAATTACGATATTTAAATTTCATCTAAATGAGTTTTAGTTAAAGGATAACTATAACCATTATAAATTCATGTAATTCCGCTAGTTAATATTATTTTCCTAACCGCACACTCGAAAAAATCTGCATTTGGATCGTTTCACTGATCATATTTCACTATCATCATGCTTTCATGTTGATTGGCAATAGTTCGATTGGGTATTGATGCGATGTTTCTCACACTCGCATTCTTAACTTTGCATTTTTCTCTTGGCTAGTAAATAAATGACAATTAGTCCTTCCCATTTATGCGGTTGAGACCACACACGTCTCATGTGATTAATTTATTCCACTAAATTGATCATACTGGGAGAATGAAGCTAAAAGGATACATCACTCCCGCACGTTCTGTGTTTTTTGGTGACTTATTGCTCGTTTAAATCTTACGCTTGATTCTATAAAACGTTTATGGTAGGAGTTGCAGACTTTTTCAGCGTTTTTAGGCTATAAAAATTTTATATCACCATTTTCTAAGGTTGTAAATTTTTATTTACACATGGACTGATCATTTTAATCACTGGTCAAAATTCCTAAGATTGGTTTGATGCAGCTCCCCACTCAATTATTCCGTGAGTTTATGTTTTTCACGCCAACGCATTCCTTCCCTTTCACAATCTTCTTTACCTGTTTCATATATTCTATCCGAGATCTTCCTTTTCCGTTCTGCCATCGTCATAATATGAAAAATGAGTGGGGCAGTTACATGTGCTCTGGATAATAATGAGACGATACCCCTCGCATTCAAAATCGCAGCACTGCAGTCGTTAAAGTGAATATCACTTAACCCGTAGTGAAATTTCGGTGGCTATAACGAAAAATAAGGTCTTCAAATATCTCCCTCTTCACTTATGTGAATAAAAACTTCTGCTTATTCCACTGGGTGATGAAATACATAATAGTTGGCAAGTCACGGCATCTTCACAGGTTTCAGTATAATTGAAAAGACCTATCTTACCCAAGTATGGATGGTAAAGCCCTCAGACGCGTCGCTTTTTGTCCATGGCTGCGTACTCGATGAGTGAACTTATCTAACCTAACCTCTATATTTTACCCAATCTCTACCCATACCTCTTACCTAACCTCTATATCTGAAGGTTGACCTACCATTCGCCACTTATTTAACGTGCTTGGTGGCATTAAGCTTAGCCGAGAGATGCATTTGGTACAGGTAATTATCAGCGGGAAATGTTTCCGGGAAATTTTAAGGCGATATCGTTAACTTTGAACGAATACTTATTCCAGAGAAATAATCAAAATATGACGCATCAAATGGAAAGGATGCGTCCAATTGAAGATAAAACTGCAATTGCCTAAAATTATTTTTTAAGGCTATTGCAGTTTTGTCTCCGGTATTATATTTGTAATATCTATAAGGTTTCAGGTACGTTTTCAATTCTTGGAACTCAGTAGACATCAACGGGTAATTCCCGTGATTGTGGGATTGAAGCATCCTTTAAATCGAGCGAAAAAAATCCTGAATGTACTGCAGACCAATCATAAAACTACGTTCCACTGTACCGAATCTACCTTCATTCTGCATGTTGAATTCATGTGAATGTGACTCCTTCATTAGCAGATTCCTCGTATTCTCGGTCATGTTTACCATACCTGTAAGCGGCTGCTTTGGGGTTATTTCCGCACCCCAGAAGTTGGCCATTTCTGAGGATTGCTTGCATGCATGTAGCTTGGCGAAGCAGGAAGAGGAGGAAAGCAGCTATACAGGAGTCGCGTGGCCTTATGCACGATAATCTAGGCCCTTTTAAGGAGCCAGCGTGGACTGAATTTCCTTATTTCCGCTGCTGGCCTCATTAAATCGTGGCAGGGCTAGGGAATTCCGCCGCTTTCGTCACAAGAAGGGCGTCTTAAAGGAGCAGGGCATTTATTCAGGGAATATGCAGCTAAAAGCGAAGTATGAATCATTCCATGTAATGTCCTCAAAATGTATGCAATATGAATATTACACTATAAAAATATGTATGTGAACTATGCATGCTTCCTCAACTGTCGGTAGCTAAGTGTAGACTTTTTATGTGGTAATTCAATGATGCTCAATTCGTAAAAATGTATTTAATATGTCTGAAAATATTGTGTGGCTAGATACCCGGGGATGCGCATTCGGGATGCAATTGTTTGCATAGGTTTATATTTTGTTTTTGTATTTTTTCTCTCTATTTTTTGCATTTACTGAGTCTTGCTCTGGTGTTTTTTTTTTTTGGCTTTGTCAAATGATTTTTACTGGATTGTTGTGCACTTGTAAATTTTCTCATGGGCCAAATGGCCCACGATAATAAATTAATTGAATTGAATTGAATACACGCATAAAATTATCATGTAGTGGCAACTGTCCAACAACATTATCAACGTTTATTATTGCTGTAATACCTTTTATATTAATAATAGTTTGTACTAAGATATCTTTTCCTCATTACACGAACGAAGGACTGGCGCACTCCACCGATTTCCTTCAAAGGATGGCGCTTTAAAGGAGCAGGACACTAATTCAGGGAAGATGCAGCTAAGAAAGAAACTTGTACAGTTCGCAGAATCATTCCAAATACTTTCTTCTTAACCCTCATATGGATTTGCTGCGCCTTAGCGGCGCTCGTGGTTTTAAAAGTGGTGTAAAAATTTTCCATTCCCATTGATCATTTTGAAATTTTCAGTAGTCTATTTTTTCTGCTTTCTTCGTCTACGTACAAAATTTTGTTTGCATAGTGTTGAAAGTTTACATTTTATTGGCCTCTAATGAAAAATGTTACGTCGTTGGATTTTCGGCGCCGCTGCGGCGCTCAGTATTTCCTCGTCGCTACCTCGGGGACAGCACTCTCAATGTTAATGTAAGAGCAATTATGTTTCGTATGAAATGCTATAATCTATTTATAATCATATTATTTAATTTTCTCAACTTTATTAACAAAATTTAATTGTTAAACAAAAGGAAAATATAACTATACTAATTTTGCTTTCTATTTTCGCTAAGAATTATAATGTTTGCCTCGGTATAATGTTCATTCACAAAACTTCATATTTTTACAAGAATTATTCGTACAAACTCATGGCTAAAGTTGTTTTTTCCAGGGCCTCCGACTTAGTTTTCCTAGGGCCGATTATTTCCTCGTCGCTACGTCAGGGACTGCACTCTGAACGCTAATGTCAAAGCAATTATGTTTCGTATGAAATGCTATAATCTATTTATAATCCTATTATTAATTATTTATAACTTATCAAACAAGTGAAATTGTTTAACAAAAGGTAAATATTACAATACCAATTGTGCTTTTTCTTTTAGCTAAGAATCATTATGCTTGCCTCGTCATAATATTCATTGACAAAACTTCATCGTTTTGCAAGAATTATTCATAGAAACCCATGGCTAACTTAGGTTGTTTTTTCCATGGCTTCCGTCTTAGTTTTGCTTGGGCACCTTCTCCGCTCCGTGTCCACATACCTGCAGTGGTGTTAGTCACCTTTGAGTAAATGCCAGTGTTACTCTGTTTAGAATTACACCAATCAGCAATTCTAAAACATTTTTAACACAATGCATTATCCGAAATCGTAGAATAATGCTTTCTCACCGTTGTGTGAATATTTCTCGTTGAATGAGCAACTGTACTTGCCAGGATATTCAGAGGTTTCACCGACTACCGTGAAGAACACATCGCACGGCTACTGTTATATGTCTTGTACCTCTCATTCGAAAATATTCCTTTGCGGCTACGGTGGTCTATACAAAATTGCTGGCGTTTATATAATTATCGATGATGTGACAGTTTACCATTGGGGTGAAATCAAGATAACTACCCAACTAATTGTGTGATAGAAAATAATTTATTTTTCCTGACCATTAGTTCAGTATTTACATGGTAAAAATCGTTTCATGTACTCAAATCGTTCAATCGTTTTTGTACTCAAATGCACAGATATTTTATTCATAGGGGTTTCTACTAAAGTGAAGGGGTGAGTGAGTAGGAGTAAGGAGAAGGAATGCCAGGTAAGTTGTGTAGAGGAGAAGGGGTGGTAGTGTGTCGACTGCCAAGGATCAGGGAATACCCAGATCGTTAGGCCAGGTAAGAGTAGAAAACCCTTATCGCGAAAAAGGTTGGGAGTGCAAGGAGACAATTAGATACAATAGCCTTCTTTTTCTTTATCCATCGCTGCATGAGGGACAGGGGACAAAAGCCTTGTCAAAACGCCTCGCAGTGGCCCTCCCTTCATTCCAAGAAGGTCCAGCTCGGGTGGGTCATTACGGTGGAGAGAAGTTCAATCAAGTTTTATGGGATGGGGGAAGAAGGCGGTGAATGACGAATAAGGAAGCTTAGTGGGAAGGTATGGATAGTCTCACTGTTTCGGTCAGTGAAACTCTACGGAAAGAAAAGATGAGGGAAGTCCTCCCAACTTGAGGGTATTTTTGTCACCTCGGAACATTCTTCCATCCGTCCCTCACGCAGAGCTGGACGAAAGAAAACCGGCGCCTGTTCCTTCTTCCCTACCACCTATAACCCATACTTCTAAGAAGTTATTTTCTTGGATTTCCCACCTATCCAGGAGTAAAACCTCAGCTGGTGCACTCCCACGCATCACATTTACTCGTTCATGTCTAAGGAAACGTCCTCAGTGAGGGAATGGGACTCCGCGGTCGGAAAAAAATAACGGCTCTTCTAGCTCCACCTCCGAAGCGGCGTTGGGTTGTTGGACACATCGCTAATTATCCCCCATTCGTTATATTTCAAAACACATAGGACTTTATTTTTTTAACTGCAGGTTATAAGCTCCCAGAGTATTCGCGAGATTTGCCTTTATCGCCAGAATCCTGTAAAAATCACGAAAGTAACACTCGTTTCTTCTCACTTCACCTACAGCTGTTTCATTATTAACGTTTAATAACTTATCCTTCTGTATACACTGCAAAGACAAAACATATGGGTGGACCCAGTGAAGGAAAATTATGTCATATGGGCATAAACGAATTTTATTCGGTCCTCATTTTTAGTATTTAGATACATAAAAATATAAACAATATAAACATTAAAAAGCGGAGTTTGTTCAGCACAGCATATCAGAAAAAATATTTCAAACAACCATTACACACGAAATTAAAACTTTCATTCGAAAATAACAGACAAAGGGAACAGAAATAGAGAGCAATACGGCAACAAATGGAAAAGAATGCAGCGTTCAAGATTTTTTGTTATAACTTCCACAATAATGGGTCAAATCTAGCAGAACATGGTGAGAAATAAAGCTAATAGATGTATTTACCATTATCAATCAGAAAACTTGTAAATTCACGCTGACTTTGAAAGATAATAACAAAAAATGACGCGGCGCCGCTGCGGCGCCGAAAATCCAACGACGTAAGTAAATTTGTAAATCCATATGAGGGTTAATGTAAACCATGTAAATTTTGTGCTACATAAATATGAAGGTGAGCTATACATGCTACCTCAGCTGACGGTGGCTTGAGCATGGGCTTTTCATGCGGCAGGTAATTCAATGATATTCAATTTGAATACACGCATAAACTTATCTTATAGTGGCAATAGGGTGGTTCCCTTCATCAGAGAAAACGAAAGGCATTGATTGCGATTTGTTACTCAACATTAGTGTATTCATAATATACAAATTATTTTGTTTTGGAAATCCCAGTTTAGACGAATGTTAATGGTCAATTCTAGCCGCATTTGGGAAAGGCCAGATTGGCGCCTAGTTTATATACGAGTAGATAGGAGTTTTACATCGTCTGAGATTACCAATATATGCATGAGGCAGAAAGCTCTGGAAAACATCTCTTAATAATCACCTATTAAAACTGCCAATGGTCGGAAAGTTTCCTTGTTTTGATAAGGTATTTATAATCCTTATTTAAGCCAAGCACTATCTGTTAGCAGCCTGCGTTGGCGCGGCGCTCATAGTCTCGCACCAAAGTGGCCTCACACGGCGGCAGCCGGAACCAGAATGACGTCACACGGGCTTTCCCCAGCATTCATACTTAGCCGTCGCGTTTTCGCGGGCTTGAAAACTTTCATTTTTCATTTAATCGCGAAAAATAGATATCATCATTTAAAAAATCTGAAAGCGTGAAATGCGTACTCCCGGAGTATGGAATAATCATTCGATTTAGGTATTAAACAAATGATAGTAAACCACCCTATTGTCCAACCTTATGATAAATGTTTATTAATGCTATAATATCTAACTTATTAGCAATTTTTGATACCTAATAATCGGAAAATTTACGGTTGATATATTATTTACGGCTTTTGGCTTTAAATGTCTTTAGCCCGTTCAGGTACGGCCTTGGGTAATTAATGATTTTCAATTTAGGTAAAGGTTTATTAAACCTCATATATGTGGTGTGGAATTGTACATCTGTGAAACGTGGAGCCTGGGGTAAGAAAATAAGAGAGAACTAAGCTCATGTGAGCTATGGTCCTATTGAAAAATCTTTATAATTGACCGAACCAATAAAGTATTACCTAATACAATGACGGAGAAAAAATTGGAGATTCGTAGTAAAAGGGCATAGGTCATTTGGGGGATACTTTTGACTGCCTTAGAGAGACGGGCAACAGAAAAATTCCCAGAATGAGACCAGGGCTCCAGTTTATTGTCCAAGTGCTCAAAGAATTTTGAAAAAATCGTAAGGAGGGTGGGAAGAAGCAGGCCACTGAAACTGCTCCTAATAAACCAATAGATTGAATGACTAAGGAGAATGGTCAATAACTTTTGATATAATTTATTATTATTTACCATATATTACGCTTAAATATTAAGGATTTATTTATCCACATTGCGTATAGTAATATAGCTTTTAATTCTCGATCACAAATACTGTCTATGATGTCTAACGCAGCGTTTCTACTATAGTCGAGTAACCTCGGACATACCTCCTTCAAGAAGGCGCATAGTTGTCTTTTAAACTGAAATTTTTCTTTTTTTTGCCGACTACTTATTTATTTGTTTAAATCATCATCGACAGCCGTGAAATCAATTTAAAAAGAAGTTCTGACAATGCGTGGAAAATAGACAAAATATTTTAGCAGTATAAAAACTAACAAAAACCTAACCAGAGGAGAGAGAAAAATATTCAGTTGGCTGACAGGTGGGACAAATCTTGTATGGTGAAACTGTTACATTATAAGTAAAGAGGATCGATAGAGGAGGTTAGTATGTTTAGAAGGGAGAAGAGGCGATACAGTTTTGAGTTCTTGATTTGGTAGATCCTGGCGGATCGAGCTCCTTTGTTCTATGCTCATCTCGAAATTATGTGCTTGGATGTATAGAGGAGACTTCGTAATATCTAGTTGTATTTATATGATTTGCTATGAATAAAAAACCTCCCATGTTTAGGGAATCAAACTACGGACCTATGGATTTCCAGGTTACCGTACTGGCCATAGTGTTACACTTGTTCCTTGATTCCCATAAGAATTTAACCGAGTCTCAAGCTGCGAGAATATAGGCCCCTGCGGTCCATCAAGGATTCCAACGAAAGCGTACTTTTTTTCTCCCGGAAATTAATGGGAATGGCAGGCTTGAAGTATTCCACATCTGTTTGTCAAAATCAACTTCCACTGCTCTCCAAAATCATAATCAACAAATTCTGGAATAAGCTTTCATTCGATTTTCATATTAATGATACAGAACAATGTCGAGAATGTTCTATTGTAAATGGCCTGTAATTTTGAGGAAAACTGCGTGTTTTTTACCAAGAAATGTGTGTGCTAAGGAAGTGTATGGATTGAGCGGGCTGAATTTCTTATTTCGCCTCGTACTATTAAATGAAGGCCGCAGTGAATTTGGCCGCTTCCTTTCCAAGGAGGAACGTTATTCAAGGCATCTTGGAAGCTAAGAGGCAGAGGGAAGGATAGCGGAAAGGCGTTCGAGGAAAGGAAAGGCCCATAAATAAGGCGCGGAAGATGCCTGCTTGGGATGAGGCTGAGGGGTTAAATTATGTGAGCCGGCATCCGCCCTGTAATTGGGTTATCCCCGGATGATTATGAGAACGTGTGTTTTATTCGCACATGACTCAGTTCCTTCGTTTTCCGCTGGAATGCGGTTGCGTTGGCATTCATGCACGCTAATAATCAGTTGTGTGGGCTGTGTAGTTTGAGTGTTCAACAGGAGGAAATTGAGTTATTGGTTGGAGGCCTAGTAAATCATAAATTAAATATAAGAAAACGCCAGCGTTCTTATTAACCCTCCCGTAACTGTGCGTGGCAACTCAGTTACCCCAAATTATGCTAGTGTTGCATATTTTTTTGTCCTTTTGATATTTTTAAATTTGAGCTCAACCACTTTTTCGTTATATAGGCGGCGAATGATTTTTTTTTAATTTTAATTGTTTTTAAATACTTAAAGTTTTATAGGTGGGATAACGGAGTTAACCATGCACACCTGTTGGCGTAAAGAAAAAGAAACTTGTTTGTCATTTGAGTGCAGTGATAAAAGTAGAATTCTATAAATTTTGTTATATTATAACTTCAATAACGCCAATATTCCACATGATTGCACCTTTCCTACTCATGCTTTTCATAACACGTTAGTCAATGTTCAGTAGCAATAGTAAAATATGAAAAATTCCTGCCATTTCGCACAAAATCAATGTAAAAACCGAAATACAGCCTACAATGTATTTATAGATTATAAAAAAGCAAGATATTATATCATTAAAAAGAGCCATGGTGTTAAATTACAGGAAATACTAAAATACAACACATAATTTATGAATTATAAATAAGCCATCTGAGGTGACCCACACGGTCGTTCGCGCAAGTTTTCTAGGCAAAGTCACAGAAGGCTTGGTAATCATTGGAAAACTTTTTTCAGCGTTGATTCAAATTTTAATCAAACACATAATCAATCATAAAAAATTGTGAAACTCCTGGCATATTTTCATAAAGTGGTGAATTGATTTCTTTTTAAATATGGAGTTCTACCAAGTTATTCGTAAAACTATACCACTTCCTTAGTAAATAGAAAATGATAACCCTATAATTTGGCAATCTTATCTGTGATGTAGGAGTGTTACTCTTCTGCATCCTCACGTAGGAGTGTCTGAATATGTGGCTATGCTATGAAATCCGGGTGGTGTCCATAAAACAAAAATTTTGAACCTAACGACACATGGCATTTAAATTTACATATTGGAAAGCTTTCATGGAGTAAAGCCTGAACATTTTCGTTATTTATTAGTTTTGTATCTGATGATTACTTTAGACTTACGAATTCCCTTCCTTCGTAGTCCCTACAGGAGTGATATAGCGCGCTCTGAGATAGTGAGAATTATTTTGGGAACATGGTGCGCTTTCTCTCCCCTAATTTCATGAGGCCTTCTCGGGTCTTAGCAATGCCAGTCTACAATAGAACTTATCTTACAACTATTTTACTCCCAAAGTTAGTCTACTTATTACTATAGCCTATAGTGTTTCACCACTGGAAAATCTAATTTTGAAAAGAAGTATAATCTGTTGCTTGAGGAGGGTGCTAACATATTGAGTGATAAAAAAGGAGGTCAACTGTGCAGTAATGGAGTTCGCAAACGTCAGAATGAGTACTATGATATTAGGCATGATATATTTGAAACAAAGATAAATCAAAGGAATAATGTGCCCATGAAAGACAAAGTATCGTATTTGGGACGGCTAGAGAAGGAAGATAAGGAAGGAGTATTTCAGGAAACTGGAATAATTGGCTTTTGAATGGATATTATTGTTATTAAAATATTCCAGTGGTTTTTGCAAGCTCCCATGGATTGGTAGTTACCGCTCCCATTATCCTCAAATTGGATTTCTCCTTTCATTTAGCAACAAGATCAATTCCTTTTCATTCCAACCAAATATACTACTCCCTTCCCCTTGATAGCTTAGCTAAGATTCTTCCCTATGGCATGTATTTTATCACCCACTGCCCGCTCAGTACTTGTCCTATCAAGACCAACCGTCTACCCTATATCTCAAATAGAAGTTTCCTCTCCTCACCCACCATGTCTAGCACTTCGTCGCTCCTGTTCTTATCTCTATATTTCACCGTCTCTATCCTCCTCCACACTCGAAAACCACATCACCAAGCCTCCACCCTTTTCACATCGCCCACATTTCCGCGCTGTAGAGCTCTATTCTATGTATAATACTCTTCACTGACCTTTTCTTCATTCTTTTATAAAAAGGTCATGTCATAGCCTCTTTCCACCCGTCAACGCCTCCTTTGATACCCCAATTTCATTCCATGATATCCTTTCTGCTATATCCATTTTTCTCTTAATTGCTGCCCAAGTAGCTGGACTAAGGGAAACATGGGAGGATATCAGTAAATTCTTAGTTAAATTAACTTTCCATGCAAAATTTTCCTTTATATCGGTTCCAGGTATTTCCAGGGTTCGCCTTTTCCGTATCTCTTCACTTTGCTTAAGGTGTCACCGGCAGGCACCGCCTGCCGCAACATCAAATGGGGAAGGAAATTTTTTTAGAGAATCGAGACAGCCCGTGGAATGATTTTCCTTATGCATTTTGCTTGGGGGGTCCAACAAGAATGAAAGCATCCTGAAGTATTCAATAATCTAAGATTTTCTATGAGTAGATCGATTTCGTTTGGTTCGGTCAAGTTTTCCTCAATTTACTGGCACGGATTCCGAAGAAAATTTAGTGAGAAAAGATGTTTGGACAAAGCTCCATCAAACATTTGAGAAGTTTTACATTAATTAAAGTAAAGTTTTTTATGCCATCGATATAAATCTATGCTTGGGCACTCTCTTGTATTTGGGAAAATTCTTTTGGTAAGATATTTTTAAAAAACATAGAATTTGTGCGTTATAAGGTATTCAATCAGCAACTATGAATAAAAATGCATCAAATTATTTTTGCTCGTGATGACTAATAGCCCAAAGTAAACTTGCGTTTTCTTAACTCTAACTAAAGTAGGTCAAACAGACTTTAATAATATTGAAATTTTAAATTTAAAACGTACTTTTAAAAATGCCTATAAAACATTACATTTAAAAATGGCCACTAAAAAGCTCAATAGGCTTACTCCCCGATTCAGGCACCCTGGATATAATTGAATTAAGCGTATATACATTTTTATGCACAACATAAACTTAACATTGAAAACAGTGGAAGCGCTATATGTAAACAGGAATGAGAGAGCAAGGTGAAGGACGAGCATATCTGTTATACAAGCATCAATCTACATTTTCTCAAGTTTTTCACCTTTCCTTTCATTTATTTGAAACAAATTACCAGGTGATTATACCATCCTTACCATCGGTAAATTTCTAAATACAGAATATTTTAAGGCCATACATCTTTAGCGTTATTAGTTCCCAAATATTTTCCCAATTATTGTGGTGACTTTTTCAAAGCCGTTTGAACTACAGGCAAATATTAACCAATAATTCTTACGAGCATTTTCTGTTAGTCTACCTTGCCCTATCTCCAAATGCATTTCATACGAGTAATTTCAGTGCAGTATATATATTTTACTCATCCTACTGTACTCCTAAAATCGGTATGAAGCATTCCTCCATTTGTCCCTCTCTCAAGCTAGGTACTACAGTTCTCTAGGGTTCATCTTCCTCCTACCTACTTACTCTTACTAGCATTGCCATTAATACCCTAGATGGTATTTGACCTAGCCAACTGTATGCCTATAATTCTTCCTATCTTCTGTACCCTCCTCGCTGACTCTCACTATCCCCATATCAAGCAATACCTCATCCTACCATCTTTTATTCTGTCGCCCTAGACTTCGTCTTCCATCAGGAATTTCAGTATCGGCCTGTTTCGGTAGGGCGTCTTCTTTTATTCTCATGATGTACCCAGCCCATCGCCATCTCCAGTTCTTGGCTTCAGCTACAATTTCTTGTGAGTTGATAAAGCACCTGCTTACCCTATTATGTTCTATTGTCAAGGTTCCACGGCCGTAGGCCCGTATTTATAGTCGACCCTGCATATCCGTCTCCACATAACAAGAGGCCCCTACATGCGTTTCACAGTTGACCCTACATAAGTAGTGAGGGGTTATTCCGTGGTCAAGTACTCAGAAATGACGTAGATGCACAGCGCCAGTTTTCCACTCTGGTTGCGTAATGAGACCTAACTATGAAACTAAGAAAAGACGTCCGATAATTTTCGGTCGTATTGCTAGGGCAACAGCTTAAGGTAAATAAAAAATCGGTGTCGTCCGCCAGGTCGTGTCGGTACATAAATTAATTATCGCTACAAAGACTCTAATATCGAGCCAAAAGTAGGCTCATGTTGTCTTTAAATTACTTCAAAGCGGTCTGTACAAGATAGTGATAAGTACGGGGCAAATTATTATAAGTATTATAATAATTATAGTATATAGCAAAAGTATTATACTTCAGCCAATTTTATCATTTATTTTACTTGATGGGTATGATGTGGTAGTATTATTACCTTTCCGCTGAGTTACAGTACATTTTAAAATGGTTTGTGTGAGATTATCTCCATTTATATCCACTGTAACGAAGATTCTATAATCAAAGTGATCATCAGACGAAAGGCCACCATGTTTTTCTAGGGTGTAGGGCTAGTTCGGTTACCCTACATTAATTAGGGCCCGTTTAGTTCCAAAAACGGCCATGTGTAGGGCTTTATTTGGCGTATGTAGGGCAAGATCGGTCTATGTAAACGCTATCGTATCCAGGGTCGGTTGGCCCTACAGGGTCGACAAAGAATTCGGGCCTAAAACTCTCCTGTGAATCTGTCCCAGACGATGACGCGCCGCGTCCGAACCTAGGTCGTACATTAACTCCGTTAGCCGCGTGGCATCTACCAGAGCCAAGCCATATTCTTTTCTTTACCTACATCGTGTTTTCAAAGCTAGGAAACTCTCCTATCCTTTATATTATTAATTTATGCTTCTGAATTAGTCATCAATATGATTTTATGTTTCGTAATGTACAATATATCATATGCTTATTCCTTCGCGATATTCATTGCAAAGTTTTTAAATACACTTAGTAATTAAAAAAATACATTAATAACAACTATTTAAAGCATTAAGTTTTGAGTACGGGACTTTTTGCTACTCGTTTATGATTGCACTCAATATATCACATGAATTAAGCTATTATTGCTGTAAAAAACGTGTATTAAGTATTTTATTTATATGAATTTCTCCATCATTATTGTGCATATATTTGATGCCCATGCATGACATTAAGTACTACATGAATGACTTTTTTCGGTTAAAACGGTTATTTAAACATACATGTATTACCTTTAAACATTTCAAAATGGTGTCTGTGACGCCGCGCGCAAAATTGCGTTCCAAAATGTGACGCGACTGTCGGAGTGTTAAATATTTATGTGGAATCACCAAGTTTTCGCCTGAATTGACGCCTGAATTGAACGCCTGAAAAAACTAATTACCTAACTAAATTAACTAACTACCCCAGGTTGATTATTATTGGTACGACGGATATAATATCCAGCTAGGCTTACAAGAAAGTTTTAAATTGCATACATATGGGTACTCGAATAACTATTAACCGTATTTATTGACAGATATAAACTTTTCTTCCCATTTATTTTGATAGAAAGGGGAAACGCTGTTGATCCTTAGTTTTGTTAATTAAACGCATTCAAATCAACGGTTGAATATCTTTCCCAGTTAACACCGTGCATATCTATATTTTGTTACTGTAAGCGAAATTCATATCTTTTCGCTCTTTTTAATCAATTTCTTCTCATAATTCTCCAGTTTTGTTCTATTTTGCTTCAAATGAATGAAGAGTTTACATATTCAGGCGCGTGGATGAAATTTCGTGATTTAAACTCCAATTTCACTTAAGAAAACTCACTTTGCAATTACTGAAATAGAATAATGGGATCAGAAATTTGGAGAATATGGCCGTAATTATTCCTCAATTTTGGGCTTTGAATAAGAGAAAAATTGAAATGAGATTAAGACAAAAAATCCAAGAATCCTTCGTGAGAAAAAAATTTCTTAAGAGTGTAAAAGGGTTCGTTTTCCTCTTCTATAACGACACCTCTCTCCCATCGTCCGGACCAAATTAAGGATTTGAGAAATATATTTCTCCAAATGGAGAATTTTCTCAGGCACCAGAGGTTAAGGCAATCAGGACTTTAAATATTTATCTTTTATTTTTGCGTATCGGAAAGATCCTGAACGAAATTACCCGCGCGTGAAAAAATTAGATTCAATATTTAACTCATTCTACCCTTTTTTGCGATATAAATATATCATGGTCTTTATAGATCTCTTTTTCTCCAGGAATAAGTCGGAGCTTATTTTTCCCTTCCGTAAAATTAATTTTTTTTCACCAGTGGTGATTACTTTTTCAAATAGTAGTGAGCCTTAAATTTTCATTTTTCGTTGAATAGCCTCCTGTCATACAAATTCTATATTTACTTTCATGACATTTAGCTTAAAATATTTTATTGTTTCGTGTTCATTTCAATCATACCCTTTATTTATGTTTCAAATATCTTATTTTTACTTACATCCATCATCAAAGTTTCTTCCTCTTATTATGTTACGGAAGGTATTTGTTGAAAGAAGTGTTCGTGGTATATATTACTATTAGTTCACGTTATTTTGGGTGCTCTTTTGGATTTGAGAGTATTTACCTTTAAATTGTGCTTGTAGCTAAGTGCCAGTATCGTAATGTTATTCATCATCATTAAGAGTCATCAGACTTGAGATTGATTAGCACAGCTTCCCATTCTACTGTCCTTCCGGCTAATCTTTTGACACCTTTTGAACTCTCGCCGCAAAATATCCTTTATTAACTTTTCTATCAATCTCATTCGTGGTTCAGCTCAGATGTTTTTTCCTTCCACTTGTCCTTGAACGAATTTTTTCACCCTCCTGTCTCGTGATGCAGTTTTCTAATTACGACTTGCAAAAGAATTATTTTCCTCTTAGTTTTCCTCTAGTATCTACATTACTCGCTCGATGTATATCCAATTGATCTCCCTCATTCCTTTATAACACCTCATGAGGAAAGCTTCCAATCTTGATTCCTCCTCTGATGAAATTACCCCTGCCTCATTACCATAAATAACCATGCTCCCAATGTAAGTCCTAATAAATTACTATCTGATATTTACGCTAATAGTTTCAGATTTAATAAGACTCCTGCTTTCGAGGAATACCAATTCTCCTGGATAATTTGCTGTAATCGAACTACATATATTAGTAACAACCTGCTTAAAATAAAATACTATAACGTTTAGGATTATTTTATCAACGCTTACCCGCTTCTGTATATTTACAAGATAACTGGAGATAATTTTATGCAATGTATCTGGCACATTTGTCATTCTCTGCTTCAAAATGTTTTGAATGTTTTCATAAGAGTAACATACGCATATTTCATTTGTCACCCTCAAATTCATCACGGTAGCGCGAAAATAATCATTATTTGTTGATGTTTGTACAATTTCATAAATGAATTCAGTCTTTGACTCCCCGTTCATACACGGAATTTTTATTAAATATAAATACTTTCCAAATGCTATTGTATCGAAGAATGTTCTTGGAAATAAATTCAAGCCTTATTTGACTATTATTGCTTTTAATATTACTTTAAATTCCGAAATATACGAAGGAATATTAATTGGAAATGTAGAGCGAAATGTCAAATTTAATATGGCAATTTTTCAGTGATGTCCATGTTTTGATTTTTAGACCAGGTTTTAGTTTTAATTAGCTGGCTCAGCTCTTAAGAAGCAGGATGCATTTCCAGAATAGACAGAAATTATTTCCTTTCTTTTTTTCCTTTCCTTTTCTTGACCTTGTTCAACATATAATATAGTATTTCTTGGAGTTTAGGTCATTTATAAAATAATATATATATAATATATACACTTTGAAATGTTCCTCGGCGAGGTATGTAACGTAAAAAACCCTAGGATGTATCACAGAACACACAAGATAAAGATTAAAAACTCACATTAATAACTTAATTTTCGGTGGCATTACCACTTTCCTCGGAGTTAGGTAAAAGACTCTTTACCTAACTCCGAGGAAGGTGGTAATGCCACCGAAAATTAAGTTATTAATGTGAGTTTTTAATATATAATATATAAATATATATTTCTTTAAATTATATTGTATGAAAAACCTGATTGTACTTTTTTTGTGTATAAATATTGTGTACCTTTTTATTTTCTGTATTTTATATTGTTCACACTTTTTCTTACATAGCCCTGAAGATGATTTAAAAAATAAATCGAAACGTTGGCTGAAACTTATTTTACAAATGACCTAAACTCCAAGAAATACTATATTAGAAATTATTTCCGTCATTGTAGATGGCACAATAATCGTCTCCTATGAATTTGGTAATGCTTTAAATGGTAAATGCTTTTTGGTAAAGTAGAATATGGACTTTTTCATGTCATTCATCATCCCCATATGCGTCACAAAATCTCGCAAATACTCAGCATTTTTTTCATATCCTCAGCGTGGCAAGTATGAACTAAATATCTGACACTTTCCAAATACGTGCGGAATTCGATGGTGAATATTTTCAAGATCTGGTGGCATCCAGTCTCTTTCAAGAGAAGAATTCGTCTAGGAATGTGTGTATTTTTCCCGGTAAATTTATAACTCTTTACCTCTATTTATGTCCTATAACAGACGGAATTCTAACTGAATACCTTCCTCAGGCCAGTCTTTCCTCAAGGCATAACGCTTATTTTTTCCTCGGTCTAAGTCATTATCTGTTTAGTAAAATCCAGACAGAGCGATGAACTTTGAGATATATTTTTAATTTTTTGTTTGTCATATTTTAATTTACTGTGTCTTTGCAAATTAGATTTTCAATTTCATTGTTACAGAATACTGATGAAAACCATCAGGTTCTAGTTGCAATGATATTTTTAACCTCTTTTATATCAGTTGAAACAGATACCGATATGGAATACATGGCTTACTGTAACTTCATACTTTTCTGGTGGATTTTGTTAATATATATTTCATAAGATTCACATTCGGTCAATGCATTACGGTGAAAGTTAAGGGCAAAGTTTCCATTTCAAAAGTCAATAATTTTTAATCTATTAAAGGAATTATTAATAAGCAATATAATCAAGATTAGTGGATCACTATTACGATGGATTCAAATAGAGACACGATTGTTGTCTGAGGGGTAATGGAGGATACTTTTTCATTTTCTCTAGTGTTTAAGTTATGGAATTTCCTTCTATTTTCATTGTATTCTAATTTATAATCGAATACAACAAAACATTAGCATGTCATAATATTTTATTCAGCATTTTTCACGACAGCTGGGTAAAATATGTATTTGTATAATGGTTAATGGTATTTCATTAAGATTTATCTATCTATTTTATGCGTAATTTCAGTAAAGTCATAAATTTGACCCATTATACTATAGCGATCCTTCTTTGCAAAACTTTTTTCATAAATTTAATTTCCTACTTCAGGAGATGGCTTTTGAAAATCGCTTCCATTGTTACCGTGGCGAAAACTATGATCATATCGAAAAAATTCTTTGTAGACACCTCACGAATAAGAGAGGATATCGAATTTGATATTTTTTTTAAGGTAATTGTTTAACTCAGTCACTATAGTTGAATTTCAAAATCACAGGTAGTATACTGGGTCTTATACCATATTTTTATGAATAAATTGTATCCAATTTATAAACTGGTAGCTTTTTATCGCTCAGGCATTCTATATACGTATGCAATCGTGGTGTACATAGTGAATTCCATTGGTACGGGTTTGCTTCTCCCTGTCCCAAATTCATTGAATTCTTGACATTCAGCCTCTTTCTGATTCTTTGAACTCCCACTGTCATCGTACCCTGTTTCCTTTCATCTTGACATCAGGTATTGTCATATTCTCATTTTCTACATGGCTTAATTTTCTGTTATTCCCTCTCCTATTCTTTTATCTTTTTGGCGCAACCACACTTTGAATCTCTTTTGATGCCGCGGACCCAAGCCAAAGGATCGTGGATGGTCTCCACTGGAATTCGATTTACCCAATACCTTCCGCCGATCTTTCAAGGTAAAAATTGGGGAGTATTCAAAGCATTCGTAGAATGAAGGTACTGCCACGAAGTCGTCCAAAAATAGCTCCGGTGACTCAACCTGTGACATTTCTCTTTATTTATCTCCCTTTACATCCACTTCTACATCAAAATACTACAATGCAAACCATCTGAATGGTATTTGCACTGGGGTGGTACAGAACTGTTGGCTCCCCACTCTGCGGGCCCGGTTCCTAACCCCGGCAGATATTTAGCAAAGGTTGTCCCATCCCTGCTTGGGTGTTGTGCGGAAGGTACTTCATGTGCAACACTCCGTCCGTCGCATGGGACGATAAGCAGTGGTCCCCTTGGAGCCTTTCATTTAGAGCAGAATAATGCCGACGACGCCTGGTTTCTTCGCACCGTTCCTTCCGTATACATTCCTCGTGGTGCAAATGACCAAAGCTAGCAGTTGACTCCTCCAAATACCATATCGTGCCGTCAAATGGACCTGTGGTGGCGGGTGTTACATCCTCTGATACCAGCCCTCAAGGAAAGAAAAAGTTAAACATTGGAGATTATGACGATTCCCACGTGGTATTAATTAAACTCATTTATTCTTCGGGGAAAGTGATTTCCTGTACTTATCTGTCCGGCAAAATATTGCTCTCAATTATTCGATTTTACCGGGCCTTTTAAAATTTTAAAAAATATATTTTTTTATAATGCATCAAAAGCTTTTTAAAATTTTAAAAAACTTTTGATGCATTAAAGCCAAAATTTAACATCTGGATTTAATACGTCCAATGCTGATACCAGCCTGTTCAAAAAAATAACTTGTGGAATCGAAAAGGAATCAAAAAGGCCGCCTTTAATTCTGATTAGCCATCTCTTGCAGGATTCAACCAATATTCCTTTGGTTTCCATCTTTCAATTAAAAAAAACATTGTTTTTTTAGAAATACGCATCATTAATTTGTGATCGAACCTGGAAGAACGTGGAATGAAGTAAAGAATTGAAGGCAAAGGAAAACTGCGCCATTTTGTATAAAACTTGGTTGGACTTTAAGTTGGAAAGATGTCATTCTTATGTCAATTAAGGGTGACTGGCCTTATTTTTATGGAGTATTTCTTAATATTCAAGCAATGCACTTCAATTTTTTGCTAATCAAAGAACGAAATTTTTCCTCTTTTGTTAAGCATCTATGGTCGCGAATAGAAGAGAACTTGCTCAATGCTTCATGCAGTGTTGAAACTTTCGAAGTTCGTGGGCCAGAGCTTACGTATTTTAAAAAGGATGGATTTTGGGCAATTCAGCCATCCACATGGTTATGAGATAGGGTAAATTATTTATTACTCATTTTATATTTGCAAACATTATAAATTAAGTTGTTTCTTATACGGTTGGTTATTAGAGTGGTTTCTTTGAAACCCCTCATAAATGTTTCCCAAGAGACTAATGCCAAATTACAGCTTGTAATTTCAAGAGATAAGTATAATTTATGTATCGTTTGGAAGTTAAAAGAAATTGGAACGAAACAATAACGGTAAGGGAAAGCTTCGGTGTTCTAATAAACACCAGAGATTAGCCTTAAAGGGGAGGAATGGTACCCTTCACTGAAATAACGTTTTATTTTAGTAGGGTATTAAAAATATTTGTACCGATTGATTTTGATTTCAATGTTAAAATTAATCATTGATCTTCAAATATGATGTTAATTCGTTGACGTGAATCCAAGAACAAATATGCTTAATGATTTATTCAACATTAACAAATTTTGCCTTCGCTTAGAATAAATCATTACTTTAGTAAATATTAAGCTATGGATTTTTAAAATTTTATCCATTTGTATAATCTTAATGAATAGTAAATCATTTTGTTCCCATATTCCACTTCCATGTATTTTAAATAGTATTCCTTCTTATAGCAGTACAGGAAATGAGAGTGGGTAACTTTAAACCCGGTAAGAAATCTCTCACGAGTGTCAAGCAAAATATTGTTTTGTTTCAATGTGAACGTTACAGCTCGTCATTCCAAAAGAAAAGCATCATTCATGTGTCATTCGAAGCTGAAAGAACGTGGGGCGAATTAAATACTGGGAAGAGGGAAGAGCTTAAACGTGGTATCCGTCGCAAAACTAAAAGCCTCAAAAGGGGAAGAGCTGTTCAATGTAAACGAATGTTGGCTCGTGGGAGTGTTGGAGAAATCGGATACGGGCTGGGGTAGGCATTTGGCGACACTGAGCAGGAGTCTGAGGACAAGACAGAAATATACGATGTTAAAAAATCGTGGATATCTATTCACCGGTCGAGAGTAAAAGCCTCTCAGGAAAATTTCCATGAGCGGATAAAATGTTAGAGAAAAAGAAAATCCGCGGCTCGCGTCTCATGGTTTTAGCGTCACCATGGGAAACTCAGGGGTAAAGTGCGGTTTAGGGTAGGGTAGGAACGGTATAAGGCGCGGGAGGGATTTTTCGAAGCCTTTAAAGCGATCAATCACCCGAAAAAAGGAATCAGTAAGTGGTTGCGGGCGAAAAGGCTCTAGTTGGCTTGAGGGGAATGGGGGGCGGTTGAATTGAGGAGAGAGAAGAGAAGAGGTTGAATGCGAATATGGGAAGAAAGAAGAGACGGCAGAAGTGAAGGAAGAGTGAAGAGAACCATGGGTGGGACACAGGAGAAAAGAAAGGAATTCATTGGGAGGCTAGAAGGCCATCTGGATGAAAAGCGGGGTGAATCCACTGGCTATTCGCAATTCAGCATTGTTACGGTCACTTCCAAGGCGAAGTTATTTAGGCAGTAAGCGACGCCAATGAATCAATTTCTATGACAAAGTGGATATCAATGTAATGTATAAATATCAGCATCTGAAAAATCACAAAAAATACTGAATTCCTAGTGACACACAAATTTAAAGGAGGATGTTGATCGTTGACGAGCTCACTGTGGAAATTTATTGTAATAAGAGCCGTGCTCATTTTCCACCCTATTTTATACACTTCGCCGGTTTCAATTATTACTTGTTATTATTATGAACTGGCTCTTGATAATGTAGAGATGAGAAACGATGAATCCGGTCGAATGATTAAAATATTGTAGAAAACTACTGCAACTGTTTATATCTTATTTAAAGGAGGAGATAACTTGAGGCTGTTTACTGGACTTAATGCTAATAATTCGAATCACATTAAGAAAATTAATGATGTAACTGCGGGGTTATAAATGATTTTTGCTTATTTTAACAAATATATGGACGTGCTGGATTGTCAAATATAAGGGATTAAGCTTGAAATGTCATTTCTGGTATATTTTTGATTTAATAAAGAAAATATTTTTAAAGGTATAGTTCAATCAATCACTTCTCCAGTCACGGCAATTTAAAAGTGGAACGGAAAAAAGGGTTATGAAAAGCATTAGTGATAATTTTTAATTTTTTTTAGGGAAATTGAAACAAGATAAAAGTTGTAGTAAATAATAAAATTATTCAATGCATCCTAAAGGTCACGGTATTAAATGGGCGTAGATGGATTCACCGAGAGAAATAGTTGATGCGTTTAAGGAATGCCTCTAAAGTGAATAATATTTCATAATATTAATTTCAATTAAACATAGTTGGGGAATTTATATCTTTTAAATGTTATTTATGGCACATGTTAAGTCTGCCGCATGAACGGCAGTTAAATAAAACTTATACCGCTAAGTGCGGCGTTTACAGTAGAAAAAGATTCATTGCTGGGTCCTCTTGGAAGCCCAAGTTTCCTGCAATTGCCATTTGCGATCGACGGCGAGGGCCTAACATCTAGAACAGCGAGAACTCGGTTAAATTTCCATTTACTTCAGTAACCTGGTTCGCATAATAATGTGAGCAGCGGCAGGATAAACCAAAGATTTTGTGGTACAATTCCCGGTCCAGGGGAATATTTTCCATTGAGGATAATGTGAATTAGATTTTCCCATGGTATTATTAAGCAAACGATTTTAAAGCGTAGTAGAGTTGTCCATATTGGCCACGATTAAAATGCTGGAAACGCAAATATGTACTATGAGTCTATATATCTATTGAGGAATTTTTCCGAAATTCTTTTGAACGAAAATAGCAAAACAGAAAGATAACCTGTGAAGGACATGAAAGAATTGCTTCTTAATATTCAGTTTTTAAATTAAATACTTTGTTTTGTTTCGAATTGAACGGTGATTGAAAATCGATATACATCTATGAGCTACCGTGAAATTTACCAACAGGGTGTGTTTCATGGGGTGGTTCCTCACCAGGCATGCGGCAAACAACACTAGAATTTTACCATGAAAATAAAATTACTTGTTACTGATGACGAAAATTTAGAGTAGCAAGTAATTCATGCATGAGTTATAACATTTCAAAAAACTAATGCGGATTTTATTTACAAATATTATAAGTTAATAACGACTCATGCACCGGGTGTCACGCGGTATAGCATTGTAAGTTATTGGAATTTGATATGTTCGTTTTAAGCAGCATGAAGGACGGGAACCAAACGTCTAAGTTGTTGTTTCAACTTGCAAAGGGTCGCCATCAATGCTTGCCCATTATAAATGTGATCACACCTATCAGATTGCACGTCAAGCGGCCTTTTAGAGAACGCTCAACGTTTTAGCTCCGTCATGCCTCCAGAGATCTGTCGACAGGCTCAGCGGAACGGGTTGAGCGTTCGCCTCTTCAATGCCGAGGGAGGAAACGATCGTCAGTGAAATCAGAGGCGGAAATTCGCCTGTCAGGGGAGCTATCATGTTTTCCATTTCGTTACCAGTTATATCGATATTGTTCTTCCATTCATAAATGAGGTCTATTAAATTTAAACATGTATCAATAAGGTGGGCTCTGATCGAGGTTTCCCATGTTCAAATTCTGATTGAAACCTTCGGGCACCCACAAATAAGATCATAAGTGCGATGCTTTCCCCAGGAAAGAAACTGAAACCCAAACCATTAATATGTGAATAGTGGATCCAGAGAGGGTCTAGAAGGAATGTGAGAGCTATGGTCCCCCACTTGGGGTATTCAATTTACGCTAGATAAAATATTAATTTTGTTCCGGACCCATTACTGCCGAAAGGTTGCCCCCAGGCCCTTAGGCTCTTAATTAAATCCCCCCTTTTCCCTATGCTGGATCAGCTACTGCACACTACTGTAGTTAGGTTTGGGTTGAGCTCCACCCTCGCCTATCAAAACAAACCTATGGATTTAATCACTCTGTAAGTGAGGCAATTAGGTGTTGCCTCAACCTTACATGCCATTTTTTAATTTACTTTTGAACGGGTAAAATGGAATTTATTTCAACGTATAAAGTATATTAAGAAAAGTAAGTAAAGTAAGTAAGTAAATTATATGTACAGAGCACGCCTTTATCTTGCAATATGCACGTAGAGAACTATAAATATGCCTTATAATATGGGACTAAACCATAAACTTGGAGTACAATCAATAATATGATTTAAAATTTTGATAATCAGCTGCTATTAGTATGCATTTTAGGAAAACTCATTGTCTATTTACAGTGTAATCCACGACTTTACTCACCCCGTTAATTGAAAATAAAATATTTTATACCTAAGACCCATTCATTATGTATGAATGAGTTTTTTTTGTGAATTTCATAGTTTATAAATTTCGTAGAAATTTTGTTAAATTTGAAAAGGTTTATAGCGCAATATTTTTCCAGTACCTGAAATGAATTGGTTTTTCAATTCAAGGCAATACTTTTTGCACTGACATGTGATTTAGGTCGGATTTTTCCGATCTTTCTACACCTATCGATTAACTTATATGTCTGACATCATAACTGGCGTTGTTTTCTTTTCCATACAACCATATAGGCGTGCACTCATGCGGCGTCAGTTACTTTTCGGTACACTCGGACCGATCCGACAAGTAGGTACTCAAACAATACTCTTACACGTGATTTCTCAAATAGGGAAATCGTTTGTTCTAGGTAACGGATAACATTGGGCAACTATTATTTTCCACGAATTCTGTTGACTTATAATTTTGATCCGTTTAAGGGGAACATGGGCTTAATGATCTCAAAAATGTATTTTGTTTTCGTCTGACATGTCACTTTTTTTTCTCTGCACCTTATGTGAATGTGCAGTGCTTCATTGAGCATGGATCAGAGGAGGCATCATTGCACTCATTGGCTGACATTAACCTTCTCCAACCTGCGCCGTAGGAGACCACAGACTGACGCATAGTTGTTTAGTCACGTCGGAGGTACTATAGGGATACGCAGTCACGAAGCCAGACGTGTTCGGAGGAAGGTTGGGTGGTGAGGAGGATGCCTTCACTGATATTTTGTCCGTCATACATAAATAAATACGTAAATCATGCATTTCATTAAATCAGCTTTGTGGTTTCGTTTCGTAAATAATTTTGAAAGTTCCATCAAAAAAAAGTCTTCCTTGATAGCTAAATATTGTACGACACATGAAAAAAAGAGGGTAAATTTTAGCTTAAATGGTTGACGTACCAGATAAAAATTGAGGTTATTCTCAATTCCAGTGGCCAAAAGTCAGCCAAAAACAAGTCACAGATCTAAGACAACAGAATGGCTGTTCCCCAGTGTAATGACTGAAGGATACTCGAGCAACGTTTAGTTACTCTCCATCCGCCCATCACTCAGAGTCACATAAGAGTCCTTTTGGACTATGGTACACCACCCCCTTTAGGTTTTCCTTAAAGTTATTCCCTCTATGGTTCATTCTACGTAACCACAATCCTCATCTTCTCCCCCTCCTCACAACAATTACCTCACTAGTCTTCCTTAACCTAAAATGCGTCGTTCCTAATTTCGTAATCCCCTCCCGTGCCTCCCACTTCCGGAAGATGTTCTCGTTTTAAAGAGTTCTCCATCTTTAGTTTCCGCCCTCAGCGCCTTACGATGGCAAAGCCGCGAGGCTTAGATGCGGGATTTTTGAGAAATCTCCGTGGTTTGCCGGAATTATTTGGAGGGGAAGAGGCCTTTTTGGGAAACCGCAGAAGCTGGAAAGGATTTGAAGGCATTCATAACGGTGGTTGTATTACCATACTAACCTTCAAGGCGTTTTCTCGTGGGTGTATTCGACAATTAAAGTGTAATTAGAGGTTATGAGGTTGAGAAGCTGGCTCTGCCTACTACGAATTGTTTCAGTCTGCAAGCAAGAACTAATAGCAAAATATGCGATCCGTAAGGAGATGATATGGCTGAAAGAAGATGCTTTTCAACGCTTAGTTACTGCTCTTTTTATTTATTGAATTATGTTATCACTTGATGGCTTTAAACAGTTTATCGGTTTGACAGCAATCTGGTAAAATAATTCGTTCTGTTAATAGTCAAAACTAAATAAAACAGGCAACAAAACGTTTCTAATGCGTTATTATTTTATTATTCCGAAGTCATTAAGGATGTAATGGTTTAATAAATAAATGTACGATAGCAGTATAATGTTTATCATGGAGGAAACCATTTCAGACTCGCATGTGCCGCGAATTGCGTGTCTTTAATTTGTCTCTAAATAGAAGCATATCAGCACTCAAGATGAACGCGCAATAGCCAATAACCTAGGCCAGAATTGAAACAACCAAACTTAGTGGTAGGTATGATATGAACCATAAGCATTTATGAATTGTCGAAATATTTATGTTACTAGTTTCCTAATACTTCTTGTTATTTCTAATAATTAATGGAAATAGAATAGCTAATGGGGAATGATATTGCTGTGGCCATTAAAATTGTTATAATAAAAAGCAATATTATCGTAGCCAACTGATAAATTCCTTAAAGTGATCTCAGCTTTTGCTATTCCAATCTTGCATTCATTTGCCCTTGTACATTTTTGACTTAGCATAGTTTCTCTGGTTCTATAAAACGGGGAGTATCTTGTCAAGTAAGGAAATATGAAAACGTTCATGGAAAACGAAGGAAGCTTTCAAAGCCACGTTGATATTTGCCCTATTTTCAATTTTCAATGCTATATTTTTACAAAACCATCTCTTGTATTTCGATTTTCCTCATCATTTAAATTGGATATATACTTTAATATATACTTTGTTCTTAACCAGCGTAAAAAATGGTGTTTTACCATAAAACAGAAAGGCGTGTTAATATCTAGTGTTCCCATTAATATCTGATGTTCACGATACCAACGAGAATTTCACGGTAGATTGTAATTCTGTGTAAGTGTGCGCCTATCGAAGAGCAGTTACACCATATATCAAAACCCCAAAAAAGTGATAAATAACAGTTGCATGCATATTCGGAAAGTAAGATCTTGCACAAAAAATCTCGTTCCCACAGGATACTTGCTGTTGCGATATCACGCTAGCTATCCTTTTCTCAAAGGTCGAGAAGAATTAGACCAAGTCATGGCAAATATGGAAAAATCATGGAACTTGAAAATACAGCTTTGGGAAAATTTCATTGATTTTTATCGCGGTTTCTGTCAAGGGAACCGCAAGCTGGAGACATAGTCTCTCCCATTGGAATTTGATTGTTTTCCACCATGGAGCCTTAAAATATACTATGAATACTAGCAGAAAGGTTTACACTCCATGGCTATCACTTAAGGCATATTTTAAATGGTTTAAAATTATATTTTACCAATCGATGATTGCAATTCATTTATAATAAATTATCAATTTATTCTTAGTATTTACAACATAAAAATTTCAGTATAGAAGAATGAAATGGTGGATGAATTCTTCGCGGTTTTAAGGATAAAATTGTTGAGTAATGACTTAGACATATCACATTATCGTACACACTTCAGCCAACAGCCATAACTAAAACTTATTTCTCCGTGAAATGTGGATCTCTCTACTCGTCAACGAGGTGAGTGACGACTTTTGTAGACCCATTTAAATATACGTAGGGTGACCGAAGAGTCCTCTATTGTGGTATTCGTGGTACCTGTTGTGTTTCTAAATAGGACGAAGGCCAATGCTGCTACTTGAGTCTGTGGAAGAACAAGATAATCGGGAGGGTGAAGGAAATTGCAGGGAGATGGGTAAAGGCTGCTGGGTACTGAGTTATATCTCGGTGCAGGTGATCGGGAAACCACTGAGGGAAGGATGGGTAATGGGAGAATAGGTTAGCAGGTAAGGCGTATGTTTTCCTTTGGAGCAACGGCCCACATCTGGGGACACAGTGCAGGATAATGGCCTCCGTGCCATTGCCGAGGTGATGACCATCGTGCGTGTCGAATTTCCTAGATGCAGTAATTGGAGTTCATAGCGGATGCCTCGAAGGTGTACGGTGACCGTGGTCAAGGACAACCTGCTACTCTCAGTGCGGTTGATAACATTGCCTCCGAAAGATCGACGACACTGATGTTCACGGTCATATTTCGTATTTTAGCTGCTGCCAGACGATTATCATTTCTGTACCTAATCGGATTTTTTTTGTTAAATCAGTCGTCCTTAGCATTCTCATGAGTTGCCACCAGAACGTAATGGAATCGTATTTTTTTTTAGAATTTGCAGGGACACTAATTCACAAATATAGTCTGCGTGAGTCACTGCCAAAACACAATTTCTGTTTCCATGTTCATTTGTGAGGTCAGCAGCTGAAAAAAGATTTATGTCACCTTACCAGCAGCTTAAGAAAAACACGAAGTTCTATGGTTACTTGGGTACTCTAGAAAAAATTGAAAAAAGATGGACTCTTATTCAAAAATTTATAAAAAATTGACGACCTAATGCTATAATGAAAAAAAAATAAAAATGACGTCTTGCTAGTTACGTGTGATCAGCCGCTGATATTAGACTGCTGAAACTCTCAGGAAAGGTTAAATTTGTTTGAAGTAGGTACCCAAGTAATCAGGCAATACGTATTCTTCAGAATCTGCTTGTAATGCGGTGTAAATCAATTTCCAGCTGCTGACTTCATTAATGTTGGAACAGAATTGTGTTATGGCCGTGACTTAGGCAGACTATATTAGCGAATTTACGCTTGATACTAAAAGTATATTTAGGATTCCATGGCCTTCTCGTAGCTTTTTAAAAATTTTCCAGGTTTTCATGCATTAGTAGGATATATACCATCATATCTAATAATACACTAATGTTATTAATATTAGTTTCAAGATGAAATTATTCTAGCAAATTCCTTGGGATCAATTTAACAAGTTTTTAGTTTTGTCTTATAATTTGGCTGTACCTATTTTATATCAACTTCAATGTCAGAAATTGCGAATTAAAATGCTATTTTTGCCATTTTTCTCCTTTCCTCGTTACCTCAATAAAAAATTAGGCTCCATTCGTTGCTCATATATCGTAATAAATGTAGAGTAGTAAATAGTCGTAGAGGCCACGATCCTGCTACTGCCTACTGGAGGTTCGTTTTTACCTTATTTGCTCGACTAATTATCCTAATATTCTATGTATTTCATAATTTTTGGTAGTTTACATTTCCTTGATTATATTTTCAGCAACTCAATTTTCAGATAACCTTATTTATATAAGCAAAACAGGGACAAATGCGTTTAAAAATTATTCCCATTTACTTTTTACTTTGTTCGTTAAGTACTTTAAAGCAAAAAAATAGCGTTGTCTTTCTCCTCCTACCTTTATCTCCAAATAGGGTTGCCTCTGTTCAGCTTCCACATAACTTGTGCGCACTCCTAAGCCACCAGCTCTATTCATGGCTCCAAGGGTTAGTATATGAGCGTAGATAACTAGAGCTGGCGTCAAAAGGGACAGAATTTTATAGGTGTTGCAAGATGACTAACATCGGGGTGATAGTAGGCTGAGATATGGCCTTGAAAGGCTGAGAATGTATGGGACGGGTGGCGTGGTTCCATTCGGGACAGAGGTGTGGATAACAAAAGGAAAGTGCCGGAGAAAACGGTTTTAAAGGAGAGAGAAAAAATTTCAAGGCCCGCATCAAAGAGAAGGGAGGCTATCAAGGGAAGCGGATAACTCGTCTTAAAATACGGTATAACCTTCCTCCTTTATCTAAGGTGGGCAATCTTTGAATTGTTTTCCTGAAACCTTTTCACTTTCACCTTTCCATTCAGTGTAGTTAAAGTCCTTAACCTTCCTGCCCTCTCGTTTTAATTTGTGATGAAAGATCAGATTAATTAGCTGAAAAACATCTGCTTTGCAAATTAATGTCTCCCAACCCTGATGACTACCTAGCTCATGTTACCTCTTTCCTTTGTTAAGCTCTGCTTATGGCTTGTAAATCACATATGAGTGACACAACTTAAACTATTACTTCTTCCACCTTCTGGGGATTTTAGATGAATATTTTTTAAATCTCTTCTGATGCTAAAAATATAGGTTCGATTTCATTTCTGAGAATAGATATTTCTAGAAGTTTCGCATTGTAAAAGTAATATGATCACAAGGAAAAGTAGACGTGGGGGCTCTGATT
The DNA here is from genome assembly GCF_921293095.1 of Ischnura elegans. Taxonomy (NCBI): domain Eukaryota; kingdom Metazoa; phylum Arthropoda; class Insecta; order Odonata; family Coenagrionidae; genus Ischnura; species Ischnura elegans. The sequence goes on along the minus strand of NC_060255.1, from coordinate 61,519,865 downwards.
GCTTTTAAAATGTTCCGAAATATTTGTACATGTCAAAACTCAGAGAGCTGGAATTGCTCTGTTTGGCATTCGAGTGCTTAGATTTCTTTAGTGTGCATATTTTATAATTCACATTTATAGAATATTTAATTCAAAAGTCATTTCACTTTAGAAGGGAAGAACTTAAATGTAGCACATTAGATGCATAAGTTTGATGGCTTTCCGTTTTACGTCAAAGAGTATCTCAAGTCAAGCAAGCAAGAGTCAAAATCTCTGCTGATGCTAAAAATATAGGCTCGATTTCATTTCTGAGAATAGATATTTCTAGAAGTTTCGCATTGTAAAAGTAATATGATCACAAGGAAAAGTAGACGTGGGGGCTCTGATTGCTTTTAAAATGTTCCGAAATATTTGTACATGTCAAAACTCAGAGAGCTGGAATTGCTCTGTTTGGCATTCGAGTGCTTAGATTTCTTTAGTGTGCATATTTTATAATTCACATTTATAGAATATTTAATTCAAAAGTCATTTCACTTTAGAAGGGAAGAACTTAAATGTAGCACATTAGATGCATAAGTTTGATGGCTTTCCGTTTTACGTCAAAGAGTATAGAATGAGATCGCTGCTGCAAGTAGATGCGAACTCATTGTACCGATTCTTTGCTTGAAAGGTAGCTGCTTATCGAAATTAATTGTCAAAAATTGTTAAATTTCAATAATCGTCATTATAGTTTGATATTCATTCAAAAATCACATTATGCCCATAGTTATGCCTGTAAATTAATTTTTACCCATAAAAATGGTTGGCTCATTATATAAATTGCCCTAAGTTTTAACTTTGAAAAGTACGTATAGTAATACATTTATACTCACTATATTTGTTTGCGCCCTTGTTGTACTGATAGTTAAAAAACGTATAAAATTAATAAAATATTATTTGCACGTTATAAGTGAGATATTGAACCAGACCAACATTGAACGTAGCGATTTACGAGGGAAACATTGAATCTATGGATGAGTGAACGGACAGATTAGTCGACTAATATGGAAGTTATAAGTAGAGAAGGAAGTTATTTTGTTCAATTTTACATTCTCTTGAGTATATAAATCGTGTTAATAAAGTTATAAAAGCCGTATGGCTTTTTTTCTCCATTATTGATTCAACCTCGTGAGAATGCCTTAAATTAAGGTATAAGACCGTTTTTTTTTCTCCTTTCGTTTTGCGAGGAATACTATCCCATTTGTCTCTGGACATTTTTAATTCAGTGCATCAGTTTCATCTCTCCCATTCCCTAGTGATAACAATACTGCACCTCATGCATTATTTTTCAAGCGTCGTAAATTGTCACTTTTTTATTTCCATTGGGAATGCCATTAAAAAAATTATACGACGCCCATGCATTTATAACTTGTAAAAGAAACTTGAAAATTCCCTGAGAACTATTTGAACTTACCCTATAAGTTTTCGTATAAAAATTTTCCAGCTCACGAGCCACATCCGGAGTTGAACTCGTGTGCGGATGAATATTAGTTTTGTGCGAACTAAGAAAAAGGTCAACTTACCACGTTGGGAAAACAACGGTGAGGAAAGCCACTCTGAGTTTCAAATGCTAAGAAAAAATACAACGCTGAAACTGTACTTCAAGGTCTGCAAGGAACTCAATCTACAGAAGGTTTGCTTGAGAGGATGCAGCTTATTAAAATTATATTCTTAAATTTTAACAAGATACAGTTCGTTGTATCTGCATGTAAAATCATATCATGGCTACATTTATGCCTGTAAATGAATGTATGCAAGAAAATCGTTTGCTTGGTAAATTGCTTGTTCGAAATTTTTATTTTGAAAATTATATATATACAATATAACATTCATGCATCCTTGTTGTACCGATGGATTTAAAAAGAATCGTTGCGTAACAACTATGAAAGGAAAGTAAGGCATTCATCGCAGTGATTTACGGTATGGAGCCATTGAATCAGTAGATGATTTCACGGAAAAATCAGTTGACTTGTGCGATAGTTAAAAGTTGAGTAATACAGTTTATTAGCCTCCTGAATTCGTTGGGAAGATGACGGAACAACGCTATAGGCCAGATAAAGTGACATTATCACTTGGTTTAAATCACCTTCATAGGACCAATTGAAGAATAAAATGGCGAAGGGCAGAGTCCTCTATATTGCCATATAATAAAAGGTGTAGTGTTGAGAGAGCAATCTAGAGGACTCTGGGCAAAGGGAGGCTTAGGGTGACATCTATGGAGTAGATCTTTTAAGATGGAAATAATAAAAATTGTTATTGCTTGATATCCTCTACATCCTTATTTCATTAGTTCCAATGTTCTTATTTACGTCATTTCCTAATCTCATCAAACATGGGTAATTAGAGTAAAACTTTTGTGGAGAGATGTTGTGGAACAGCACATCAAATGATAAACAAAGATATCGTACTGTGTAAGGAAACAAATTTCACTCTACATGTCCATGAGAATAAACTATGAATGGTAAACTCACATACAATTTTATTTAAATACCGACCCGGTTTCGAGACGTAGTATCATAATCAAGGTACAAATTTTGGCCTTCCTCGTTTTATATATACCGTCCAGCAAGAGAAGGGTGGGGTGTAAAGGAAAGCAAGGCAGGATGGGAGACAGTTTGACTAAAAAGGTGGATAATAGGGAAGGCCATTGAAGGAGGGGGGGACGAGTGATTACGTAAAGGCAGTGAATGGAGGAGGAAGGAAGAGAAGTCAAAGCAATAAGGAAAGAAGCGGGTGTTGATGAAGGTTAGAAATTAAAAACATCTATATATTCACAGACCGGGGAGGAATACTCAGGGTTTAAAGAGGCGATTGGGTAGATTACACTGTATCGTTACAAAGATTATGCGGGCTGTTAACAATTTCAAATTTCTCATTAAAGTCCAACTTTTGCCCTTTGTCTATGCAATGTAAAATATCAAAATCAAAGTTACCAAAATGTTTACAATAGTTCAAATGTTTAGCAAAACATGATTTTTCATCATTATTGACGAAACTGTTCCTATATTCAATCACTCGATCTTTAAATCTCCTCCCAGTCTGTCTTACATAATGAAGATAACAAATATTACACTCTAGCAAGTACACACCACTTTTGTTTTCTTGGTTATACTTACATGTCCTTAGAATTACATAATCGTTTCTCCAACGTTGCTAGGGTGTAGAAGGCGACTCTAGCTTTGTCCTTGGGAATTATTTTCTTCAGATTTTATGATAATTTACCTAAAAATGCCAGTTTTACCCAACGGGATGGTACATTGCTCTGAAATAGCAGAGAGGTTAGTGTCTGCGTAGCTATTTTGGATCTTGAGCGCTCCAGTAGCTTGTTAATACATGAAGAATTGAAGCCATTACGGATAGCTATGGTTTTGATTGTCAGCAACTCCTTTTCAAAATTTGGGAATTGACAGGAGAATTTGATTAGCCTATTTGTCATGCACCACAGAGCAGCGAATTTATGAGAAATGTGGCAGGAGTCATTAGGAATAATGGTGTCGGTAAAAGTCTTTTTTCTGAAAATATCAAAATCGTGATGTTCATTATCAATTGATATGTTCAAATCTAAAGTCAATTTTATCGCCCCCATGTTCCATCTTAAAATCGATTTTGTCGTGCAATGAATTTAAAAACTTTTTAAAAATGTCTAGCTATGTATATTACCTTCGCTCTACATTTGTTTCGAATGGCTTCTTATCATCGTTGATGTTGTAGAGGTGTGAAACAAATCTAATTGTGTAGTACTACATCTTTCATTATAATATAATATGCATAATTAGGAGTTACATTTGCAGTATGCATCTTATTGGTTGCGAGGCGAGGCAAGAGAAACGACAGCAGCGGCGACATCAAACTTACAAGCTTCAGAAATGTGTTGTTATTGACGAATGGTGAAGATCAAATGGATAGATGGTTTGAGGAATACGGGACAGAAAATGACGAGACAACATAATCAGCCGCATTATGAGTTACTGGAAATTATTGTTGACGGACAGTTGGAGAGAATGAAGAGCAAGAAAGACTTAAAATTAGATGCAATTAGCAGATGATGAAGGATGATAAACAGATGACTATTTAAGGGTCAAATTACTGGCTGAGACGACAATTGAGCGTTGAGATGCGTCAAAGTAAAAATGCTGATTCTTAGTGATATTGATGGCGGTAGATTTGTCAAATAATGATTTTAGATAAATAGGTAATTATTAAAACATGGGAAACAACATTCATACGCTTTCCGTCAGAATTAAGTTATGAATAATGTGTGGAAATGGGAATGGCCGGAAATGACTAGTAAATATTTGTGGTGCGTTATGTATACCTAACCGGCAGATTACCAGCAATAATAATAAATCATCATTACTTCAAAACAAGAAGGAATGCGTTGTGGGCTGTAGATGTAAACGCAATATAGCAGGACAGTAGTGAGGGAGTTTGCGGTGGGAATGGAAGTCTCTTATTTGTATAAACGTCCAAATTCTAATCCGCAGACGATTTTTCTCTGGCGTATCCCCTTCCCCGCTCCATGTGCGCCTTCCACCCCGACCGCCTTCAACCCCCGTTAACGAAGCATCCCTTACCACGCCACCAGCCATTTCGAGCTGATCCGTTCATGACGGTATCGTTCTTTTGAACGATTTATTGCTAAGAACCGAATGATTTATTCAGGTTATTAATTGTTCATAATTTTTTAATGCTGTTAAAAAGCTGGCCCATTGTAAAATCGCGAGCTAATAAATATGTTATGTAATAAAAAATTGCAATAGTGAAATAAGGAGACATTTAAGCATAAATTGATATAGATAAGACTAAAAAATATAATTACTGGGAAATTTTGGCGTTTATAACAGAGATAAAACATAATTTTTTTTTAACAATTTGGGAAACATTTTCAAATTTTCTTTCGGAAATGCACCATCAAAATCGAACTATAAACTTTTCGTTAGTCTAGTCTGGTGATTCACCAGTGACTAAACTTCGAATTCGATTCGAAGCATATTCCCTCGATGGTTTTGCAGACGGCCAAATTGTTTTGTATCGCTGTCATCATTTCGTTCGAAGCATTCATTTTGATTCGCTGAGTTGGTTGCTGATTCGCTATCACAGTTATCATTTATTTCAAATATTCATTGTTAAGTGCTCATTAAGTCTGTAATTGCTAATTTTCTCTACAAAAGAGCATTTTATTGCAATAGGAAGGACGGTTGTACCATTTTTGGGTCGCCACATAATTAAATACGCGAACCAACCATTCATACTAAATGAACGCAAATAACCTTTAGGCAACGTCATCTCAAGGAATAACGCAAATTAATAGGATTTAATTCGTGGAATGGAGTGACCAAAAGGCTCAAATATTAAGTTAGAAACAAAGTTCCCACCATTATTTTTTGCATTAAAAGTTTTTTTATTGAATAAATCAATTATTTATTTTCATTGGTTGTTTAATACATTTTTCAACGTTCAAAAGCATATTCAATACTTTGTCGGTAGATATCACCTGTTTTGAGACTCTCTCTTCTCCTAATTCATATGGATGGCCGGGAAGAGGTACAAGGTCCAAAATTTCTTTTCTAAAATTGGTACACCAAAAACGTGCGGCTCTATTAGTTATTGCACCCATTCCATAAAGTTTTTGCGAGAAGCTTCTCTGGCCTAAGAACCTGTATTTAAAGCAAAATGGTGGTTCCGAATGCTCATTATTCTCAACTTGACTTTCCACTTAACGATGCAAAGAGTAACAGAAAATCATATTTATTTTAAAAGGTATTCACTTCCAAAAGACTTTTAAAATTGTGCCAAAAACAATTCTTCACATGGGGAATGCTACAGTTTAAAATATGGCGGGAACTTAGTGGCCAACCTAATATATGGAGATAATAAACGTGCATATTTTCCAACCAAACATCCATACAATTGTGCCAATTTTGTTTGAACGAGCGTGCTGCGCCCGCTCCTAGTGGGCTTCCCCCGCTCTTTTCAATGCAGGTCCACAGAGGGATAGGCGCGTATCTAATTTAAAAATGTAGAAAAAAAAGGAATGGTCTTATGTACAAATTTAATTGGAATGTTCATGTACAAATTGAGGTCAGAGGACCTCTTTAAACACAACATTGGAAGTAATTACACTATCCTCTGTTAAACGCACATGATGACTCATACCAGACTCATACTTACGTATCAACACGAGACTTGAATGTGGAATCAGCCGCATTTTGATAAAAGTTATTTAACACTAGAAGGACGGCAGGGGTCATTTGACCCATTTTCAGAATTCAAATTTATTTTTCTCTTATTAAAATATTTTTTTAAATTTTCAAACTTTTTGACTTTGTTCATTTTGGTCTATATTTTGATAAATTAGTGAAAATTCAACAATAATGTTTTGTTTTAAATTTTTATGACGTGTTATACCTAGAAGGACGGCTAGGGGTCATTTGACCCACAACTGGTTTTCACGCTATTTTCTTGCCCGTGGGCACTTTAGTGCCATGTATATCATATAATCAGCAAGAGGCAAGTGTTGTAGATGATTTTCTTCATTTTGAATCTGGAAGTACCCGGTTCAATGCCAGTTTTGTCTCCAGGGCTCCTATCTGTATTCGAAAACCTAGGCATAGCGACTTGTTGTGCACAATCTTTCGATATTTTTTGGGCAGCAAAGGGAAATAAAACCTTTTCAATCCTTGATTTGCATAAATTCATGTAATTATGATATTTTAATTTTGTTTTATTTATTGTCCAAAGATTATTGTATTACCCACACTGGAAAATCGTCACGTATCCCAAGAGTTGTTTTCCGTCGTCCAAGATTCAGAGCTCTTAGAGACATTATTTTCAATATCGACTCATCAGGTTTACGAATATCTTTCATTTTTCTGGCCTGACGGCACTGTCACTTGACCTAGACCCTTTGCCGTGTGTCCAGCATTAGTGCCGCCTGACCCCGTCGGGGTTTGGGGCGGGTTGACTGCTTGCTGCGTCCTGGGGTCTCTTTTTGAGAGAGCGGAGGAATTGGGTGGACTGTAAAATTCTACTGTAAATCCTACCCATGGAATCCGCACGTAGGTTGGAGAAGAAGCATTACTGCAAGTTCCTGGAAGATACGAATCAGGATACGGTTGGCGGTTGAGTCCCTGCCTTTCGAACGGCGATTAGCGTTACTTCTGAAAATTTTGTCCTTTTGTATGAATTTCCAATGCTCTCCAGCTCTCTATACCTCCAATGCAACTAGAGAAGATTCCACCATAATGTGCTTTCGTTTGTAGATTTTTTTGCATGCATATCAGTAGCGAGTTGAGGGAAAAAGAAAGAAGTCGAAAAATATATCAAGAGAAGAGAATCGTCGCGGTTCAAATAGCTGTAGGGAATATTGAAGATCAGTCTGGAAGTGAATCGTAAACATCAGTTCAAGGACATTCTGACCAATCCATCAACATCTACGTGTGATGGAAGCGACGAAGTCCAAATTAGTGAATCCGATGGCGACTTTGGCGTGATAGCAAATGCACAGCTCTATCCAACAAAATGCAGCTGTCCTTTTATGAGGTAAATTCCAAATAAACCAGACAAATTTGGAATCGAGTACTGGGTTTTGACAGATGTGAAATGAAAATACAGCCTAAATTAATCTCCATATTGTAGCAAATATGATGATTGGCCATCAAATCAAGCATTGGGGAAATAAATAGTTACTAAAGTGACCGTAACATACAAGAATTCAGGAATAAATGTAACTTGTAACAATTATTTTCCATCCATCCAGCTGGTAGGAAGTCATAAAAAAATGGAAAACTTCTCTTGCATGGACGATCTGAAAAAAAACAGGCGTGACGCACAAATATCCATGACCCATAAAATAGCCATGTAATCCATTCAACGCGAGTGTTCAAAAATACCTAAGGCCATACTCTTACATAGAATCAGGAAAACTAGAACAATAATGTACTTTCACTCAGCAGCATGATCTCAGACGACACCATTTCCAAAACGAATAAAAGAATGCCAGAGACCATCCTATTTCATAATAAAAACAAAGCGGGAGTAGATATGATGGATAGCATGTATCAATTTATTTACACGTCTCCAAATCCAACAGCCATATCTCCATGGGCACAAAAAGGAAAAAGGTGCCAAATACCATCAAATTGAATCTTTGCACCAATTTCCTTTCCATTTTCCAAATTCCTTTTCATGTGCAAATGGCTGGTGTCCTAACACCCCCTGCCAAACGCTTTTAAGCGGCTTGCGGGTTAGTGCGTAGATTTAGATGTAGATGAATAAATCGTCCAATGAACGCAATCAGGGCAAAAAATATTTTGTGGAAACAGCGCTGAAAAAATACTGTCTGTCTGAGATTTACAGCAAAGTAATAAGTTATAAAAATTTTAATGCAAATTTTGTAAACCCAATACCCCTATTGTTTAAACATGTAACACAACTTTTGTATTGAGTGTATGTATTTTTATTATTTGATTTGCAATCGACTACTACAAACGGTTTAATTCATGATTCTTTAAAATAATTGTTATTAACTTTTGACCATGGAAATAATATTTAATAAGGTTAAATAGTGTTTTTAATGAACTGATTCAACAATTATTACGATTAAACTGAATATTGGTTGAAAATTAGGCGTTTTATTCCAAAATACATTTTTGGGGTCAAATGACCCATAGCCGTCCTTCTAGGTAGGGCGAAACTCCCGTCCTCCTAGTGTTAAAGAATGCGAGATATTGTTGCAAATGAACAAATGTATCAGTTTGTGCGCCGTTAACGTCAGGAATATTAACTGTTTTTTTTGTTTTTTTAATTATTTAAAAACCAATTTTAGGAAACAATAGCAGTATTTAGGAAGAAAGATATGCCGTCGCATGTTCTCTGATAAATTCTTTGCACTTTGGTACCTCATTTGTAGAGTTTGATTGCGTATAAGTTGAGAAAAAGGTATCTATAACGTAGAAATAAACTAGAAGATGCTCAATTGCATTAATTTAGTTCATTTCGAACGGTTCGAACGAACGATTCATGGGTATGAACTGATTCGCACGATTCAAATCACCGAGGTGAATCGAAAAGCACACCTCTTGTCCCATTTAATCCTCCCTCCACCCACATCTTTTTCGCGCACTAATTTTTCATCCGCGGTAACTGGAGGAAACTAGGGAATTCGCCCTTCCGCATAAAAAAAATTCCCTCTTTTGTTTTGAAGTTGACATATTGTGTTGAAACCCACCGAGCCATTCCATTCTCTCTTTCCCTCTTTCTACTCCGTCGTAATAATGGGATGAGGTAAGCTTTATTAATTATGCGTGTTATTTGTAAATTGTTATACGTCCCGAAGATGGAATGGTAGGGGTCCGTGAGATCTTTTCTCTCCCTGTTTTCATTCTTTTTTACTTATTTTTTCCTCCTCGGGCCACCACGAAAATTAAGAGCGGGTCAGACTAATTTGTTTTCTGCGAATTTAGTACCGGTGGAGTTTTACACGGACTTGTTCTGGGAGATCGCCTCAATCTTGCTTTAAGCTAGGGTTTTCCGCAGAATCGAGAGAAAATATGATGAGCACATGCGTAACCTTACAACCCTAGGGCTAATATACTACAGCTGTAAGTTTTTCCCTATCTTATGGCCTATATTATACTTTTCTGTGATGTACACTGGGATAATTCTACTGGAAAAAAATCATATTCTCTAGCCAGGTTTGGAACCCGTATATACTGTGAATTGTCAGTTTAAAACTTTGCGTACCAGGGCATTTAAACGTAGACGAACGGCGAAATTGAGTAGAGATGTTGAGATTAAAATTAAGTGCTAATTTGGCAGAAAACATCGTTGAAAAGCTATTGTTTAAAATATAACTTTACCTAATCAAACATTAGGATGCCTTCATTCATAATAAGTGACTAAAAACAAATGAAAACGTGCTATCAAATATTTATGTTTTCTTTAAAAAGGTTCAAGTCCTCCTGCATGACGAGAATCTTCGCAATCCGCCCGAAAAGTGTTAGGAGGAGGTAATCGCGGAATAGCCAGTGACGCGCTCTGCGGAAGCATTCCTAATTTTAAGTTAAAAATTCCTAATAGCAAAATTAACCTGGTTACATAGATCTTTCCGTCTAAATGTATCCTCCAATATATCCTAAGGAACAGGATGGGATGCCAGTTCATGAAAATGATATCTCATCTGTGGAGTTTTACTCTTTCATATCACTTCAGGTTATCTCTGAAGAGGTCCGCTGTTATTTTCTTGAACAGCTTTTTAAGCCCCATCGTAGCCCCATTTTATTTTCTTTTTTCATCATCTATAACTGTTCGTTCGTATATCGGATCCTTTCTCTTCACCGTAAACCTCAAGTATAAGATATGGAACGTTTATCTTTCTTTTTGATTAGTTATTCCACTGCTAGATGCGTTTGATCGGATATCATAATCACGTTCTGGTTATTTTAGTACTCGCACTCGTACCAAGTCACTATTAGCAGTCATCATTTAACATTTGCGTCAGCGAACTGGTGACTATGGACGAAAATTGCGACTTCTCGACTATATGAAACCAGTGGAGCCATTCACCGTCTGGTCTTGCCTCAAAATATCTTTCATCCCTAATATACGTTTATTTAAAATTCAAACTCTTGATGTTGGTTTAGCAATAACTTATAATTTACTGAGAAGCATTTCTGAGAGGTTTTTTTTCGTGCCCAAGGTACCTACTTCTCCGTCTCTTGTCTTCCTTCTGTTCAACGTAAGCTCTAGTTTACCGAGATTTCAGGCGTATTTTAATTGATGCAATAGCTGATGATGACATTTTAAAGTTGACAATGATTTCATGTTATTTATTTGCGTTCAACATTATTTCATATAGCGAATTTATGACCTTTTTATACTATTCTTGGCGAGTAAAATTTCTACTCTGCAAATATTGAGAATTATAGGGTTAAAACTGATACTATCCCGCTACCATCTTGTGTGCAATTTTCTATCTTACATGGGAACAGTATTTTTTCAACGCCTTTTTTCATTGGACCGCGTTTGACTTTTACCGTGCCGCTAGATTGTTGGTCGTTTTGATAGCTTGAATTTTGCCCAATGGCTCTTGGATATTTCACGAGGCCATGAATCTTATGCCGAGCTGATGATGTTTCCGTTCAACAGATTTCATTGATAGGGTCGTTGCTAGGGAGTTTGCGGTGATCGTGGAACCGGATGGCTCACTGTAAATTGTTCGCTAGCGTAGGAGATTTGAAGCAGACGCCCTTTCCGGACGGGAGAGCTATAATTTTCCGGCCTAATTGCGTCCAATCAGTTATCCACCAGTCAGTCTGCCACTCTCATATTGCGCCGAAAGCGCTCTCGGACGCCGTGATTCGGGCGCGCGGTTTAATTGAAGCTGGCCGAAATAGCCTTGCACACCTAGAAACTTCTCCATTTGCATTCCCAGAATCAGTTTCCACGCAGTTTTCGCTAATAGTTCTGTGCGTAAATTACACCAATGCGTCTCGGATGGAACTTACTGATTTCGGCCCTTGATACTCAGTGCGCCAAGATACACAACTTTCCTGGCAACTTTTTTCTTCAAACACATAGCCAAACGAATTCGACGCTTTAAAACTTACTACGATAAGAAGATTCGGCATTTATATCTTGTTAGTTATTTTGTAGGTCCCGGGTGTTTCAAAATGAATGGCGGTGTTTTAATGCTTTCTAATATTTTTATCACTTTACTTATAGCTATAAATGATGCATCGAATGAAATAGTTACTGTAGCAGTTTTTTTTGTTGGTAAAAATGCGAATAAGCACCCAATGTTTCCGCCGTCATCTATTAGAAAGCAGTACTAGCAAAAAAAGTTAGTGAACAGAAACATGTGATTTACAGTCTGCAAAGACGAAATCTGTAGTTAATGTGCAACGCGCGTCCCATATGAAGTTCTTTTGATCCTCCAGCTTATAATTACATCCGTGCCTCCACTACCAGCTGGCCGTTCCGAATTAAGAAAGATAATTGGAACAGTTGTGATAACAATTACTAGAGAGACACTAACAAACGTTTTAGTTGAACTCGAAAATGGTCGTGACGTGTGCCGTGTGACGAATGGGGCTCACATTGATCAATTACCTGCTTTTAAGTTAAACTTATCGAAATAGTATTTCATTTGACGCATGATTTATAGTGGTCTGTTTAGTTTAATGAATTTTAGAAAGCGTTAAATCTCAGTTTTCATTTTGAAACATCCGGTATTAACATAAAAATGGATCTGTGTTTTCCCGGTTTTTTCTTGTCCATTGAATATTTATTCGACTAACCTATACAAAAAAAGATCGGTGGCCTTAAAAAATTTGCAGCTTAGTCAATAATGTCACAAACTCAAGGTGATTGTGTAATCAATTCTCACCTACTCTTCGGATATGCGCATGGAAATCACGTTGTTCATAGCTGTTTACAATCTAATGGAAAATTCCTTCTCTTAATTAAGGGTTCTCAGCATACGAGAAACAGCTTCTCATTGCATCAAAACTAATCAAAAGTGAGCGGCAGTAGGTTTTTCCAGCCATAAAATAGTTGCATAATATTGCCAAAGTATGAATCGAGTTTACTGTTACTGAAACCCAAGATACCTGGGAAAATACAATTTAATAATCCATGATAACGCGCGGAGTGCTCAATTGCTGTCTAAAGGTATTATTTGAAAGTTTAACTTATTTTAAAGGCAATTTATATGGTTTATGCATTTTTAAATTGGTAATTCTGGTAAATATTGAAAATAAGGAATAAATTTGACGTGTATGTATACGCTATCAACTGGTTAGTTGTAGTTGAAATTTAAGCCTAATTTTTAACATTCATGATGACATTTGCGGCGAAACATTGTCCGAGAGAAACGTTTTTCGAGGGTTTAAATTATGCACGGCAGCTAAAAGTCATAGGTACTCATGTTTTTTCAGATTTGAAGAAATTATTTACTAAGTCGTAATACCTGTTTTTTCCCGGAAAACAATGGCAGCGAAGATTTCTCTGGTCTCAGACAGGGTAAGGTACTCCATATCTCCTTCCGATGTTTCGACGTGCAATTCACCTGTGCACCCACTCAATCTCACAGTTCTTAGAAAATGTAAATATTACGTAAGTACTATATACCTTATGCATAGAATGGGTTTTCAATTTTAACTCATCGTATATCAGCCGACTCATTCTTGGAATAGATATACGTATTATAAAAATGAACTTGCAAGGCTAATGTTCGGAAGTTTATCGAATTACGGAATAGGTCCACGGATCTTAGGATACCTGGGCCCCTGCTCAAGCAACTACGCTATCCAGTTTCCTGAATTCCCATGGCATTTGTACCGAGGCTCACGCTTCAAGATGGTACGCCCTCGCGGTTCATCAAGAATGGCAACGGAAAGCCAAATATCCGTGATTTGATTCCCGCTCCCGGTGCATTATTTCGGGAGGAATATAATGTTTATTTCACCACTGTTCACGCCTCAGGCTTCGAAATACTAGCTACATATTACAGGCAAGTGTCTTAACGATCACAACCACAGGCCACAACCAGTCGAGATCGTCGTTTGACGATCGTTTGACGATCTCGACTGGTTGTGGCCTCATTTAAGTCAAGAGTCTTCAAACCGTGGCCCCCAGGCCATATGCGGCCCTTAAAGGCTGAAGAAAATATTGCATCGCGCCACACATTGTAAAATATGTATCGACACACTCACCAAAAATAAATATTATCATCTTTAAACACTATCATCATTAAAATCTCATTGATTGATTGAAGTTTTTAACTAATAAAGTCTATTGCACTTTGAAATTACATGTGTTTTTTTAATTTTATTGATGTTGTGGTCAAGTGACTTGGAGCATCGTGGCCCTCAAGACGATGAGGATTCGATTTTTGACTCAAAAAAGGTAGACAACCTCCGATTTAAGTCCTTTCTCCTTAGCGTTGCCACCAGTATTAACGATGAAATTTACTGGAATTTCCTTTAAAATTTGTTTGTATCTAATCAGATGATTCTGTTACCGACCCGTTGTGCCACTGGAATCCTAGACAGTGTTTCGTATGTTTATGTTTTTCCAGCGACCAGCGAAATTTAGCACACAGCCATATCTTGAGCGGTGAAAAACCCGCTCACGGAGAACTTGGACCCTCGGCACTAGTTTTAAGAGGTGATGTTTGTATCTACCGCCAGCGGAACCGAAAAAATAACGTCACCGAATTGTTAGATCAAGGAATTTTCCCAATGAAGCAGAAATGGTCGCTTTAAAAAAAATCATTTACTCCAAGATCATTTACATGGAAAGTCAAAATTTACAACATTTCGAGAATGGCAAAGAGAACTGAGAACCGCTTTCCAAACTAATGTCGTGAAGCTGAACCCCAATCTCTTTGCTATGTGGGTTGTACGTGCTAGGTGACGTCACATATCGATAAACATGTAGTGTTACAGCACAGTGGCAGTCTCGTAGTTTATAGTAATATATCTCCTATAAATTAAATGAATGTTTTGCTGGGCAACCTTGCGGAATTGTGACATGAAAGATTAAAATGTCAACTTTGTTGCATTCCATGCAAATTTACGTTATCGCATTCCATGCAGTATTGCTTGAAATACAACGAAGCAGTAGCGTAGCTATGGGGGAGATCAGGGGATAGATTCCCCCCCCCCCCCCCCCCCCAAAGCCTAAGAGAAATAAAAAAGTATTTAAAACTATTGTCTTGTTTTGACATTCAATGACTGCATCAGCTTAAAGTTAAATTTTTAGTGCTAAAATGATGTAAAATGTATTTCCAGGCATGTCATTTTTCAAAAATTTCCCCGTACCCCCCAGGCCTGGGAGGGTTTACCACCCCAAGCAATCCCATCCCCCTAAAGTATATTCCTATTCACTTTTATACTATATGCTACTTATGCTACACCTATATACTTTTTATTCTATCGCATATCTTATCAACGTAAGATTTCAATTTTAATATATTCGGCTGGTACAGATTATTTTACGCAGTTTCTTAAAAAATGGCACTACTCAATGAAGGCTGAAGAGTCCACTAAACCCGTGCGTATTCTTCCTCAAAAACTGTGCATGAATTTTATCGAAAATTCTACCTTTTCCGCATCGCTCTGATGCGTCATTTTTCCCGGAATTGATTACCTTGCCTCACACGTGCAATATTCAGGAAAGATCCAAAAATACCTCTGGTGCCTTTCGACCGTCCAACGCATGCATGTCACGGTAATAATTTTTGGAATTTCCGGTGTTTCGCCACGAAATGCGCCCGAAGCCAGTAGCCACGAGATCACTTTGTCGCCGCTCGTCTGTTTTAAATGCGTCACGGCTTCGATGAGCGGAGCATATACCGCACAAGGACACTTTTGATTATGCTATCGGCCCCCGAACAGATGAGTTCTCTTCCGAGTATCCATTCGACATACGAAAACCGGTTCATAAAATCCGATGTTGAGAATTGGTGTTGGAAAAACCAACGTATGCAATAAGTCAGCGGCGTAACTAGGATTTTGGTTTAGAAGGGGATGGATCGGTTTGAATAGCACGCCACACCGGTAGGCACCAAGGGTTTATGCGGGTTTAAGCCCCCTAATTTTTTTTTGTTGCCGCGAATACGATACTATGAGAATTTTAAAGAGAATTGAGGGTCACTAGTCACCAAACAACAAAAATGGCCAACCAAAAAAATTGAGTAACTAATTTCGATGATATTTTTTGGCGATGGCTGCGGAATTATTGGTGATAAAAATTATGCGTTAAGCCTGAATCACGTGATCATTTTTCTGACCCTTCCGGGCGATAGCTCCAGCGGTCGCTCCAATGATAGACCGGAAAAAGACCGTTTTACGAAATAAATTTCCGCGATGACTTCAGGGATGAAAATTCCATCCCTTTTACTATAACGTCCATTTTACATAGCTGAAATCATTGATAGTGTTGTCCTTCACACAATGAGAAAGCACGGCCGCCATTAGCGGATTAAGCGGTGGAGAGAGATTGTGAATGACTGAGTGATTCAAAAAACCTCTTCCAAAACCGTGCACGTTATTTTTTCCATCGCTGAAACCATCGTTAGCATGGCCATGGTACCACCTTTCAGCCAGTCTAAACTCAATTCCGCTTACGTCTGTAACACCACGCTTGGATTTTAATTGAACGACAGGCAACACTTACGTACCTCCTCTGTTTCTGGTTCATAATAAGTCAAGTTGCGTGACTTAACTTGACAACGGCGTATCTTAGGCTTACCATACAAGTTCAGTCTCGGCCTTGAGGCCGGAACTGGGCACTTTGGGCGGAGCCTCAGGCCTTCCATACACGTTCAATTTGGCCTCGTTTGGACTGTTCAGTCCTGGACTGAAGGTAGAACTGACAGTGTGTGGCGATTCCTTGAGGCGAATCGTCGGCCGGACGGCCGGATGGGAAGACAATGAGGTACGGCCGGAATCCACCTCAAGGAATCGCCACACACTGTCAGTGCTGCCTTCAGTCCAGGATTGAAAAATCCAGACCTTGAGGCCAAACTGAACGTGTATGGTATGCCTTATGCCCAGTTAAATTTTAGCGAATTGGGTTAAAACATTTCCTGCGTTCCGTACCTTTGGCGTAATATAGATATTTTCTATCCACATCTTTCGATTTGTGCAGAATATTAGAGGAAAATGGACACAGCACGAAGGATAACAATGGGAGAACTGCGTTAGCTAAGGTGAATGTCATGAACAAGAAAGGATCGTTATGTAAGAATTTAAGGAAAAGGTTAGTGAAGTGCCTGACCTGGAGTGTGCACTTTACGGCAAGGAAGCGTGGAATCTTAAGGAGGAGGACTGAAAGCGATTGAGATGTGTGCCTGGAGAAACATGGAATGAAGAAGGTAAAATGGAGGGAGAGGAGGATGAATGACAAAGTACTAGATTCGGTGGGTGAGGAGAGGCAGGTTATAGACAATATATGTAGGTGACAGAAGCTATGGATGGAGCGAGTATCGAGCTGGGAAATGAACTATGTTTGTAATGCCATGCTTGGATTTTAATGAAACATCAGGAAATAGTAAATACGGAAGTAAAGGAATAAGCGTGGGAAAGACGGACGTTGGCAATGACCGAGTGACACAAAAAATGATGGGTCGACCTTTCACTCTTTTGGTCCATGTAAGCCTATTGCCTGAGCCATCACTATGAGGGATGGAGAAGTGTATCGTGTGATGTAGGCCTACGGTCAACTGACCGTGTGGTGCGAGTCTTCGGCTTTCCACGGTGTGGCGCCAATATCGCCTGATGTCGGATATCGTGCCTTCCGCACGGATATTTCAGGACCACAAAAAAATGCAGAAAAATTGTATAACTTGGAATATCGGTTTCGATTTCCGATGCCAATTCGGCTGCTAACTCATGCCCGAAATGGGAGAGATTGCTCAAACGAGGATCGGGCGTTTTGTATGCCTTCTCCATTTTCCTTATGCGCATGGAATTGGAAAATTCCATCATGGTGACCACTGGAGTCGTTTTGCATTTTTTTTTGATTCACCGAAATGGGACTTATCTCCGTCCAATTTGCTTTCTAAAATAGGTTTTGACACCGGTTTTCGGGAGCTTGAGCTATGTATCTTTCGCCCCAAACCAGCAGTCTCCTAAAAGTTGATTACGGAGCCGCCCTAAAATCAAATTACCCCGAGCCGAATATCCATGAATCAATGTTGATTCTAAATTTCCATGCCTGTGTTGGTCGTGTCCCTTCCCATTCCCTTTCATTGACGCAAAGTGATGTCGCAGTAATGTCATGCATTGCTCATACTAGGAGGGTAAACGGATTAATTATCCTCCTAAGAGTTTATTACCTATGCAAAAGGATATTTATCTTGCTAGTCGGATTGGAATCACTCTGAAAACATCAAGTCGAGTACCATTACTGAGGAATAGGTTTGTTTTTACTGGCTATTGGAAACTTTTTTTCGTTGCACGAATGATAAATACTTTATTTAATGGGTGCTCCAATATGTAAAGGTGAACCCTACTTTGAAAAATGCATTAATGATGAATTATAGCAAGGAATAGGCTGATATCAATTGAATTATTTGATTTTGCATTGATTGGCACGAGATATGGTTATTGTTCATTTTTTCATGCTTTTAAAGATAAAGTTAAAGCCATAATAGCTAAGTTAGGGAGTATTCTAAGATTAATTTTAGATTTTAATTTTATAATGGTGCAAATGAAGTCTTTAGATTGTATGTGTCAAATTATGACCCACCTCATGAGTAAGTTGCAATAGTTACATGGTTCCAAACTTTTTTACACTATTTTATGCTATTACGTTAATGCATCTATATTGAGTGTCTCGACTGTAGTCGTGACCCACAATGGATTATATTGAGCTGCATATGTTGAGTGCTATTAAATTTTATAGACCTGATTCCGAATTAAAGTTCTATTTGGCATTGGGACAAGCTATATGGTTGCTTGCTAATTGCTCCATGTAGCACTACTTTAACCGCTGTATTACATTTAACTATGCTACGCTTTGATGAATTTAATTCATTCCTATGCGTTCAAGTATGATTTCGTAAACAGAGACTTAGTATGTTATTTGTAATAACAAGCACGGATTGTCACTTCTGCGGAAAACCATTACAACTGAATCGATGTTGGTACTCTATTTAATTATTTCGGTCGTGTCCAAAAGGGGAAACTTAAGTGTCCCATTTTCTTTCAATGTTTACAATGGCACCAAGATTTTTATTTCTCGCAGCCTCCACCATTTATCACCTGAACGGACTCATTATTTATCCGCGGGTGCAACCAGAGTCCTCGCTTTTATTTATGGCTCCGCTTGAACTTCCTCGTCATGACAGGGGGCACCACCGCTCCCACCAAAGGAGACGGCCATGAGCCAGCAATTGTGCTCGTGATTAATGGCGTCCGTCCTCGTCTCTTCAAGTTCCGCATCTGCCATCGATACGCTATCCTAGTGGTCTGCCTGAAAGCGTGCCTATATATGTATGTCTACGATTCAGAAGTTCTCCCCGGACCAAGTTGAAATGCCTTTTCATTGCCGTGCTCTCAGCGAAAATGGAATCACGCGTTTATTGGAAAGATCAAGGTGCGTTTTTTTTCAAAATGGGTTCCTTCGCCAACATTTTTCGGTCTTTTATTGTTGATACTAAAGTAGCTTGATAAATAAACTGACCCAACTTTTTCCGAATTTTTTATTCGTTGCTTTAATTTGGGTTAATTGCGACAGAAAATGCACGATCGTTGGAATTTAGCTCGCATTTATTTATAATATCCAGGTGACTTCGAATAGATGTCATTAAACATAATTCTCAGTGCTATTTATCATGGGTTTGCTACACCATGTTAATTCCGATGCTCGGAAATAAGGCATTTAATGAGTGAAATAAACTTGAGCGTTAAATTAAACATCCTATCGCCTGCCGTCGATAAGTTGATTAAGTCACTAGCTCATGCTGCGCGGCTCGCCGCTTCTCAGGTACACCTCAGTATTATACTTAGCCCTAGGGAGATTGGTTGATTTTCAGTCTCCTAGGGATTCTTACCCTTTTTCCATGAGCGAGGAATTGGGCAGAACTCTAATGAAGTGAATCAGTCATGAAAAGTGTTCAGCAACTGTCAAGCTTTGGTAAAAAAACGAGGGAATGAATAAAGTAAAGAATTGTATTATTTGATGCATCATTCCTAAGTTGGCTTTATTCAGTAGTAAGCTGACTTCTTTTCCTGCAGGGTTCATATTGAAATTGATTCGTCCAGTTAAATAATGCGTGTGTAAGTTTCGCATCTGAGGTTCATATGGGATCATAATTTTCTGCCTGAAATGTATCCACATAAAAATCAGAAATTCTATTTCACAAACCAAATTAAAATGGTTGTTTAATGGCGATGTGATCTCTCGTTTATGAAACGAATCGAGGTAATTATTTCACTTAAAATTGGCTCATTCAATGTAATTTCATGTTATAACGATCATATGCGAACAATCAAACGATCAAACACGACAAGCTTAACCACTATTAATTATTTTGCGTCAACTGACGATTTGTTTTGGGTCTGGGATTCGCCTGTGTGGTGATCATTTAAATTTTATTGTGGATTCTACTGGAATATGAAAGAAAAGCGAACCAAGTTTTTTTCCGTTTCCGACAAGGGTGGCAATCGCGACTTAACCAGAGTCAAAACCAGTAAAATTTCAATAATTTCGTTTCCGGAAGAGAAGTGTATCAACGAAACAAAAAATAGTTAAATTCGGGGAGCTAACTTAGGGTCGAACGAAATCGGAGTCAAAACTAATTCGGGTCGAAACTAAACTAAGCCTCAGGGACGAAACGGAACACAGCTTACATTTCGCACCGGAGGGACGTGCTTCAACTTCAAACAGTTATGTTTCGACCCACACACCTTGTGCGAAATGTGGTTGAATGAAGTAAGGGTTCGGCCGACCATCATTGAAATCGTAGGGCACTCTTATTTTCACCACAAACAGGAGAACGGTGAATGCAAAGTAGCTATTTAATTTTTAAGCTCAGCGTTTTAACCTCTCTATATTGTGTCATGAAATGGGTCGAAACTCTTATCCCTTTTCACTAAACTTCTTGGAAAGAAACTTAACAATGAGCAGTGGAGTTTCGATTAATTTAATTTCGTTCGGGGAAATTAACTTTCGTCTCGGATCAAAACTAAATTCCTCGGGGATTTTAATTTCTTGTTAAAAACGAAACTAAATAGGCCTTGTATTTTCATTTCCCCTCGGATCGAAACAAAACATTTTCGTTTCGTTTCACTTTCCATCCTTGGTTTTTGATCCGCCGCATACCTACGTATAGAGCTATTAACGTGGGATAACCGACTTTCTTACCCCCTTTCAAATACTTTTTTGACATCACTAATTCATACCAAGCTGCCAGCCGCTTCTCAGGGTTTCCTAGGTTATATGCTAGGTTTGTTCCTATCTAATCATCACATGGATACTTTGGCCGGGGCCTACACGAATGGTCGCCCCAGTGACTTAATAGCAGCCAATCGTTAGCAGTATTCTTATTGTTTTTCAGTGCCTTTAACGCGGGCATTAAGTTGTTTCTAATAGCTTTTACATAATTGATTTAGCATATGGTCAAACATAGTATACATCATAGCCTCATCATTATATTGCCGATATGGAACGATGGGTGGATACACAATTCTCGAAATATTAGGCTAGTGTCATCAAATAAACTCTTGAAATTCAATTGGAAAACTGAAATTTCCAACGGGAAAACAATATTATCTATTTCTTCTTCGTCATATTATGGGCTATTTTTGATTGTTACTCAGAAAGGTGTTTTGGATTCCTTTTTGGGGAAACAGTTTGTACGAAACAAATACCGTGAGCATCAATTTAAATATTCTATTTTTCTTTTCTTTTAACATAGTTGTAGGCATCTAAGCATAGTTGTACGCATCGAATTTTAAGGGTGATTTTTTTTTCTCAGCGTTGCCAGAGTGGAAACAATGTTGCAAGGAATGCAACATTGTTTTCGCGTATGCATAGAAAAAAATATATTCAGGGGATTTAAGAGAAACTTCATTGCATGAGCAAAATTTATTTTTAACAATTAAGGTCAATACATATTTGGCGTACTCAATGCTGAGGTGAGCTTTTGAGAGATCTGGTGGCTGGATATTAATTGAAAATGATATATTTCCTAGTTGGAAGTTTTGAAGCGATTTTTTTCCCATGAATACTATAAAGCCTATTTGAAATAATACCTACTGCATGCACAGTTAAAATCCAAATATTCATAATGAAGGGACACATTAAAAAAAATAAGCGCGACGCACAGTGAGGTCAAACCCCACCAAAATATTCGTATACATGTTTCAGAGACTTCATTAATTACGTGGGATATTAAATTTACAATATTTTCATTTTAACTTGATTTAATTTCAAATTGTATTATTTTTACAACATTAACAGTTACATTTTTAGTTATAATAACAGATTGGGTATACACATTTGAACTAATAGAAATTGAAAATTTCACGCCAATATTTGTAGTGGTCGACAAAAATCTAATATAATTTTTGTAAAATTATTTAAGCAAATGTCTTTGAAAAAACTTTCGTGCTTCGTGATAAAATAAATATTTGCTCTGATGTTTGCATGCGTCGTTTTCCAATGCAAATAGAAATAAAACACTTAATTGAATAGATAGTTTTAACATTAAAAAATAGGATACAATCAAATAAGGTGCGTCGTCCGCAGAAAGTACAACGGTACTGAATTCGCATTCTAGAATTGAATAAGCACACCTCAAAGTAAAAGAAATAAGCAATTCGAGCACTTCATGCATATGAGGGTTGGTACCTCGGGAATGGCAGCTCTACATTTAAAAAATCTCAGCCCTTGTGTAGACAGCTTCACCACTTTCACCTATGAGTAGACATAAAACATATAGCATGCAAATTTGATTTATTACAAAATAATGATATCTTAATGGACACTGACACTGCTTATATAATGGTTTACCCGTTGCCATGCAGCCATAGCGCTCAGATGGATTCTCTTTCGGCTTGTCATGCTATTCTTTTATGGTAAAGCTCTTCAATTTCATTTGTTATGCATTATTTATCTCATTTTCAATGAATAGTACATTTAAAAATGCGATACGATTCTGTCCGATCAGTTGACTTTTCTCAAATTAAGTAAAACTTGTCAATCGAGAAAATTCAATGGCTTTCCATTCATGGTAATTAATTGCTCCACGGTTATTTTCACCAAAATAAAAATATTGAAAGCATATTTATATTTTCCATATTAATTGCAATCGATTGAAAGTTTATAACGTTTAAATCAAGACAACCAGTGTATTATAATCATAGTTTAAAATCGACCGCCCATTTATGCATCTGGGCCTATGGGACCAGTGTTTCGCTCTTCTCTCATTTAAACACTTATTTAAATTGGGGTCTCGCCCCATTGTACGACGGTGTAAATTTTTTTAACATTGTCGGAATATTTAGAGGCAAAATAACCGTAACTAGCATAGCTTCAACCCTAAGTCCGAAGGTACATAACGATTATCCATTTTCCTCGTCCGGTGATAATCGTTTTTGTTGACTTTTTTTCCCGTGTTGACCAATTAAATTTGGTGATGATTTCACCCAATTTCAAACTGACGAGGATAAATCCCTTTTATCCCTTTACCAATGAATTTAGCAAAAGAACTGAAGCGGCTTTAAGGCCAATTTAGAGGGTTATTTTTCTTTTTTTATTTATGAAGTAAATCTTTTTCAATCTCTTATATTGCTGCCAAATTGGTTTTATGTCTATTTATGTCGGTTGCTTCTTCAGGTACGTGAGTTTTCCATATTTGGATGACCCACTTAAGATCCTCGTCAAAGAAACTTCATTTATTACCTTTCACGTGAATTTTCGGCACCATTCCATTAGTTCACGCGAAATGATGATGCAAGATAATTACGGATTCCTCAAGCAAGCGTCTTCTCGTATAACAACCTATTTAACTCCTCCACCTCCAAAATCCTTTGCTCTAGAATTGGATCTAATCTCTTGTTACCTCTTTCGCGTTTCCTTAGTCACTTGACTCTCTCTTTCGGACTGCTCCCGATAGAGGCGCTCAGTGCCTCCCTCATTTGTTTCCAATTTCCCCGAGCACAAATGAGCAGACTGAATTTTCTTTGGGGGTTCGTAGGGAACTGGTTATCAGCTTTTCAATGCTTGCACAATACAATATGATGTATATTTCTCCACATACATTTTACAATAACATAGATAAGAAATGTTTGGAGCTTAAGGCTATCTAGGAAGCTTTTACTTGCAATATCGATCACCTTCTAAAAATAATACAATGTAATATTTATTACTCCTTAATCATTTATGAAGAAACTTTCCGTACCTCAACTATCAAGTTTTGGAAAAAATGAATGCTTAATATTTACAGTTGACATTTATGACAATAATGATAATGATTTACTCTGTATACTCTGGTAGTTTCCATATGGCAATGTTAGTTTTGAACAAAAAATTCTTCACTTAAAAAATCGGTAGAATGAGAGTGATATGTTGTTTAAAATGTCTTATTATACACTTACAGTACAATGCTACCTGCGTAGAGATCACCATTTCATCAACGTGTCCCAAAAATTTCTAAAATCGTGAAATTTATCGTAGGACTCACTAGGACTTATAATAATATGACATTATCTTCCATTTCTACGTTTATTTGTTAATTTGTAATTTTTCACTGCATTATTATTATTTCATGTTATCAATTATGAGTGAGGTGGGATTTCGTCTGGGGATATACAGATGTTTCAGTGTGCTATATGATTTTGTAGAGTTATTCCCTAATAACGTATCAGTATAACATGTCTATTTTTACAACCCATCATTTAATAATTGAGCAATGCATTAAGTTAATTTCATATGTTTATTCATATCACTTATAAAGTGGCATTGGCAAACCAATATCTAGCAGTTTTCGCCTAACTCCTTCCCGATTTCGTTCTTCTCTTGTGTATACCCTTCTCCCCCTGATTCGATCCATTCCCGATGGAGGCCGTGCGTGCCCGCCTAATTAGTCCGCCATTTCCCCCATATCTGACGACTGGCAGTCATTTAATTTACCTTGATGAGAGTTGGATGGGTTCAAAACATCTAGTCTCTTCTTCCACCGTACCTTCTAGATCCACCATGGGGCATACGTTCTGGCTTTTAAGAGACTCAACTCATTTCGGATCCAAATCCACCGCTGCCTGCAACGAGTGGGGAACGTCACGAAGCAGTATTTCCTTTGATTGTCGGTATTGTTGGGAAAGTTATCGACATAAATTAATTGCTCCAAGTCAAAGTTATTCTCGGTAAAAGGAGCCAAATAACGGTAAATGTTACTTCTCTGTTAAAATAAGTGATTCAAGTTCCTTTTATACAATTTTTTTATAGCACCTTCATTTTATATTTCTGACAGGTTCGTCAAAAAAAACATTAAATCCCTTTTGTACGATCCAAAATTGCACGTATCTCCACTCAGCCCCGCCTACGACGGAATGTTGCCGAGTGTCCAGACTGTATGTAGTTCACAAATATGTCACTTTGAATGAGCGCTTTCCCCACGATACCAGCCATAGCTTTTCGGTGAACCCCTTTGTCACGTTCAACACCGTGATGTGGATAACAGGATGTTGCCGCGGAGACACTCGTGCCATTCTTGAGCGGACACTGAAGCATTCGTGCGGACATCAGTGGCCTTGTTTATTCTCACCCCTGTCTGAGGGTGCGTTTCAAAACTTGTGCGGTCAATCAACTCAAACTCGCCTTTGTTTGGATTTATCCGTCCGAACCTGTTCTTTGCAACCACCCTGTTTCATTGCATGTTTAGATATCGCTTCATTTCTCCTTTGTACAAGCTTCCAATTATCCAATTCCGAGAAAAATCGGACCCTGATGTGAGTGGACCACTTTCCGTGATGGAAAAGTTTAATCCTGTAAAAAGAAGTATTTTGCGGCCCTCTATTGTACGGCAGTCCTCTCTATAGCTCATACGCCCGTGACGCCTATCCGTAGCGTGATAGAGCTATGCATTGTGCCGTTAGCGTGAAATTAAGCTGTTGAACTCTCGCCACAGTATTATAGGGGTAGAGCTGGATATTTTTGTTCATTTCAATGATTGGAATCATGTTATTTTGGTTTTTTGTTGAATCGTTTCCATAAATTTTTCAAAATGAACGAAATGAATATAAGATGACAGAATAATATGAATCAAGTGAACCAAATGAATATTGGTCATCAAAATGAACACTGCGTACCAAATGATAATCCAAAGTATTATGACGAGGATTAATCAATTGAAAATTGACCTTCGTAGTTCTGCAGTTTTTCTATGGTAATTCACTGAAATTTCAGTGACATGCCGATTTTTTCATTTAAAACATTAAAACTTCATACTGGAGAGAATAACGTGAATAGTGACTTGATTTTTCGAAAGAAGTTCGATGAAGGTTCAATCAAGACTCAAGGGAAAGCATAATTTTTTCTGTGTAGTTAACAAGGTCAAAAATACATTGAAATGTGTATAATAAAAATAAATTGCTATTCGTTATTCTCGCTAAAACTCGAGAGCGGCTTACCGATTTGAATAATTTTAGTTTTTTAATATTTGTAGAAGTTCAATAAAGGTTTCAAGCATGACAATATTATTCCACAAGGCCCATGAGGTCCTGGAATGGGCCCTGAACCATTTCTATAAGAAATGCATGTAAAGTTAGTTATTAATGCCTGCAGATATTCTATATTTTGCATATCTTAATTTGTGATAATGGTCGCACATAATTTAAACAAATACTCTAGGAAATAAAAGCAAATGCCCTGAGGTTTTTGATGCCCAAAGATTTTTTCTTGCCATAGATTTTCGTTTTCCATGTGATTTACGGAGGATTTTGTAAAAAAAAACATTCACAAAAATGTTAAAATTTTAGTGTTTTCGGCTTATTGTACCCTTGACGACCGTCAGTATTGTTTGTGTATTTTGACATTTCATTCTAAGTTTATTCATAAAATAAGTCCTTTACATAAAATAAGTCCTTTACATAGTTGTTAAACAGTTCAAATGTCAATTTTCACTTACAAATAGAGCGCGTAAGCTTTCTTCACTTACTGTGGGATAATATCGTTACTAACCATTTATTTTTTATTTTAGGACATTTTTTTGTTGTTTTACATTGTAGTTTAAATTCGATCATCGCTAAAATCGCGAGAACTTACTTTTCTTTGATTATTTGCAATTCAAAGGAGAATGCGATATATCTTAATTCAACTAAATATGCTAAAAGCTGCCTAACGTACTATACGCACTACTGACCATGCGAGAGACAGATAACAATGATAATAATAATCGTATTGGTATGGCAGAATTGCGTTATAGAGTGACTGAAAATGAAGAAGATAGGCTTAAAATGCAACGTGTTCGTGCCCATGAAACTCAACAATAGCGAACAAGATACAATGAAATTGGGCGATTCCGGAAATGCAGTGCTCTTGTGATCCTGGAACGAGTAGAAGTAGATTATCGTGCCGACAATTCAATAAAAACTGGGTACAGCGGTTATTGGATTTAGCTAGGATTGTATTAAAGTACAATTTCCATACGCGCATTAGTTTCTGGGATTGGAATTTATTCTAACCACTTATTGGCCAACATTCATAAATATAACATTTGTTTTCAAAAGCGTTCGTAATCTGTACATGGCCGAAATACGGGACGAACTTCAAATGTTTGGATTTCCTCAAATATTTTAAAACCAAAATTAGCCTAATCGGTTGAGCCGTTTTCAATTTTTAGCGGGACGAGCGAAGAGCAACGGTTTTTTTGTGTACATTGAAGCAAAGTTCATCGGGTCATCTAGTAAATAATAAAAATAACTTTAAAGGGACAAGTTATAAGGGATTATATAAGTCATCTTAGAACTTCTGTCCTCCTACACTTTACCCTCAAAATTGATTTTTATCATTTTGCTAGATTTTTTTCCCCAAAATTTGTAGCCTATCTCAGAAGAAATTGCATCCCCTCCTATAAATTGCACGGTTGATTCAAGGCTTCCCAGACGTCATCCTGGGAGAGTATTTTTTTCTTTCTTTCTGTTCGAAAGGTCCGGCGGGAAATAAGGTACGGGCATGCATATGCACACTTTAGGGCATTCCCTGCTATCGTGGCTAAACCGTTCATTTTCCTCCATTTTTGCAATGACTGGCAGGTGGGCGGGAGCTTTTCTCCGGAAGGTTTATGCGAGCGGTTTTGGGAGCAATAACATTGCGGCGATGGACAGGGGGCGGGAAAGAGAGCTTCGGATCCCATCCGCCAGTGGCGTGACTGCGCCGTAGCGGCATCGCACGACATGGCCCGGGCGTTAGGTAAAAAAATACGGAGATAAAAAGAAAAAAAAATCCTTTAGCGAAATCAGTTTCAAATTGATCCTCGCTCGATTGTTTCGCCGCTTCAAGGCTCGTGTTTTTATTTCAACTTTGTTTCAGGGTCTGGTTTTTATTTATCTGACTTTTTTTATCTTCCACGCCTACTCGATCTCACTTGGGTTTGTTTTTTTCTTTCACCATTCTGGATTCTTTTTCATGGATCTCATGATAGTTTTGGTTAGTCTTCCATCCATTGCATTTTCATCTGTAATATTATGTTCATCGTGGTATATCGTTAGAGTCCTTAAAATCTGCAGTCTAGCCAAAGTAATGCAGTTAAAGTTCCTATATTTTAAAAAATGGCGACACGCTTAAGCATTTTTTTATTGATATAGCTTGGCCAAAGTTATCATACAAATTAAACAATGAATAGAGTTACATTTTTTAAATGTTAGTTATTCTCATATAATTCCTATCTTTTTGAAGAAATATGAAACAATTAGGCTTTTTAAAAGTTGTTACAACTACAAAAAAGTTATTCCATGAATGGGGTACTTTTCCTAGAAGAATTAGGTCATGATTATATATGAAAGGGTTTTAACTTCATAATAACAAACAATTTTTGCAATATAATGTGAATACCAAGTTGAATAAATTTATTTAGCAATAATACTAGGGTCATGTTGCTATTTCCAGTCTGTTCTAGTCTCTTTTTCACCCTTTCGTTTTTTTATCTACCACACCTACTCTATCTCACTTACGTCTGTATTTTTTTGCCTACTCCCAATCTCTTTACTTCTTTTTCGTTCCTCTCAAATTAATTTTTTTCCACACACCCCGTTTTCCTCTTTTCTACCACCTTCATTTCCTCTTACTGAGGTCTACAATGGCTTAAACTATAGATTTAGTCAGCGAACCATAATATTTCCTTCTGCAACCTATTATTTTTTTGTAGTGTACGTTAGATCATATATGATTCGTTAGAAAAATTAAGGGGAATCAAAAAATATGTGTAAAATATATCTGTAAAAAGTGACCCTCCTGCATTTTGCGAGATATTTGTGCCGAAATTATTGTAAGTATTTCCACATGCGACCTTAAGTCCCTTCGTCATGAATATACTGCCATATAGAAATAGCTGTAATGCGGGGGCTCCAGAAATTTAATCACTCATCTTTCTTATAGTTGACGTTATTTGAGAAAAAGCTATTACAACTTAACCAAAGCTTCTGTACGAATAAAATCCATTTGAAAGGTACTTTGATATAGCATGACACTAAGTCTAGCCTCAAGTTGTTCTTTAAACTTTGTTTCAGATTTCGTTTTTTCCTAGATTTTTTTAAAACTCCCGCTCATTCAGTTTCTTTTTGCTATCTTTTGTCTGCTCTTTTTCCGATAAATTTTCTCGTCTCTTTTGATTTGTTTGTTTACTATGCTTATGAGCCACATGTATGGGAGTAAATTTGAATGAGGTTATTATTTACGACAGATTTAATTAATGCACACCATTGCCTTAATTAGTATTGACGCATTATTGAGATTGCACCCATGTGAGGACTCAATTTTTAAATCAACTTTGTTTTAGAGTTCTTTTCCCTTTCGCTTCTTTTATCTTCCACGCCTATAAATAATCACCTGACATTGTTATCTCTGCCTTTTTCAACTCACTTTACTTTGTTTTCATGCTTTTCAATTTTCTTTTCATTCATACTCCATGTTTTCCCCTTTTTCTATAGCCATGATTACCTCACCAGGAGGCAGTTAAATTTAATGAGAGATTTTCTTTTGAAACATCAGACCATCATATTTCCGTCTTAAAAATGTTATGCCTCCGTGATGTATGAAAAATATAGCGATAAAAATGAATTTATCGATAGGCTAATCTTTTCAGTCACTAAACCGCTACGTTTTCGTCTCTAAACTTAAATGTCTTTCCGGTATATGCTATTTTATATACATCTAATTGGAATTTCTTGAATAGCTAATTTTAGGAATGGTTCTTAATAATTAGAGAAATGGGGGATCACCCTTCTTAATTTAGACCTGTTGTTGCTCGACCAAAATGGTCATTCAAAGTAAAGCCTTATGAAGGATATTCAGTTGCCATTATTGTTTTACTTGGAAGATTCATCGCATGGAATTAATTTACGCAATATGTACTGATGCGAATGATTGTATCTAAGTGTAATATAGATTTTTTATTTTAAATTTATTTCATGAATATTTTATTTCTGGTATTTTGGCTTTGTATATTTTTGCCCATCCATAATCTTTTCTCCTTTGTTTTCACAAGTATGCATGTTTTAACTTTCTTTTTTTTCCACATGTGTGGAATTTAGCATCAGCATGGGTTTATATGAATTTAAACATGAAGTTTCTTACAGAATATCTAGCGAATGCGTTACCAATGATGCTTGTGTTGTTATATTCCATTCAAATTTAATATCCAAGCAATTAAATGACTCGTTTTGTGCCCAAAAATTTTATTATTCCGTATATTGCTGATGCCGTACAAAATTATACATACCTTTTCTTAACAGAGGCAAATCATGAAGAAAAGCTTCTGGAAGCTAAGTCAGCTAAGTCGATATGAATATGTTTTTTAATGAAATTCATTTCATATTTTCCATTCGAATGGCTGTTCTTGGAATCAATTTCATCGAGAAAAATCTAAGGCATTTATTTTTATTACAACTTAGTTTGAAGACTTGTTTTTTTTTTCCTTTTTAGTAATATCTCAACAGGTTCTCGATCTTACTCGGCTTCCGTTTTTTTCCCCGTTATAGCCCGTTTCCCCCTTACCCTCTTATCCTCCCTCCTAATTTGCTTGTTTTATTATGCTTCCGTCTTCTTTGCTGGTGCCACAATGACAACCCTAGAAGTCCAAGACGGACCAAGTCGGTCTTTTTGATGATTTGAATCACCGTTCATCATTCGCTTTAGTGAGTCAATTACGAACGGTTAATATGATCAACGCGTAGTAATTAATAAATACGACCGATGCCGGTCAAAACCGGTAGTGGTACTACCCATGCCAATCGCAACCGATATCATTCGTGAATGATGTGATTTGTGACCGATGTATTTCATTGCTTCAAATTACGCGAGATTTTAGAGCTGCTGGATTATAAAAAAATAGTACTGTTATATAAATAAAAAACTTGTTACTTGATCGTCAAAATATTTTACAGATGTTTGCAGGAAATCTTTTTAACTTGATAAAAATCATATAACCTATTTACCTACTATTTACCTATTATTAAGCTATTTGCAGATTTTCCCGTAGCATTCGAATGAACGACAAATGGAAGGAATGTTGCTAACATAAGGATTTCACAATTATAACTGCATGGGTGAGACTACTACCTATATGGTTTTCCCTCGAAGTGGCAGTTATTTTACTGATTTTGATTATACGTATGAAACGCCTGGTACTTTGAAGAATTATAGAACTACGAGGTTACATAATTTTCTATTTTATTATTATGATACATCGGCACAACTGGTAATAGCATCATCAACTTATTTTTTCAGCTAGTAATTTAAATTACTGCACCTTATCATGGGAGGTATATTTTTAACCATAGTTGAAGCATCGATCTCTATAGAAAAACCTTTCTTCTTTTCATAAGATAGGAGTAAGCAGTCAAATCACTCTTAAACGCACAATTTTTTTCTCTTTTTGCAAACAGCAAGTATCCATGCAGGCCCAACCCAACAAGCCCTCTGATGCGGCTTGTGGGATAGTACGTATTAGGGAGGCTAACAAAAATTTTGGGCAAATACTAGTCTCAACGTTATTTTAACTCTCCTCTCGTTTCACTGACATCAATTTTTGGAAAATAGACGTGCTTTTGAATGAGATACCGCTTGACTAAGGTTGCGGAAGGGGGTAATGATTTTAATTGCCCAAATTTCAACTTCCTTGTCGTAGCAAGTCGCTTTTCGTCGGCAGTTGGGATTTCCCTCTTTTTATTCTCAAGCCAGTCGTTAAGTTTGAAGTAAATGTTTGTCACATTTCACGATTGAGAGTTCCGTTTTAAAAATATCAGTTTTTTCTTCTGACTGGGGGCGTGGCCCAAATGATAGCCGTCTAATCGTTCAATCAAGCTGCCGTTTCAAAACATCTGTGAAGTTGGAGAACCCCTCAATTTGCGTGACACCCAATCAAGAAACATGCTTCCCTTTCATTTGAAGGTATTTTCTTTTTATAACCTTCTCAACATCTCAAGAGTCTGTCATTAGCCTCCTTCAGCCGTCATCGTTATTTTACCGTTGATAATTAAAGCCTTCAAAGGCCTTTCCAAAATATTGCATTGATTCCGAAGGCGATGTGGTAAAAAGTATTTTAAGAAAAAAGAACAACAATGGAAGAAAAAGGTAAGATGAAAGAATTGATCTTTCTATTATGATCACAAAATTAATGCAACAAAAAAATATATTAAAAAATTATATAGAGCATTATCGTTTTCTCGCAGTGTCCGCTCAAAACCTTATGCTCTGATAACATTTCTCAATTTTCTGCTTGTTCAACTACGGTGTGTTATACTTTACCCTGTACTGTCGATTTGCTCAATACCGTCAAATTCCAATTTCCTCTCACTGCTAAGGAAGGTAGTGTAAAATTTAATAAGATATGGTACTTTTTTAACTAATGTGGTGTCTCTTGATCTCGTTTTGACATCAAGCTGTTTCACATATTTTTCATTAATAAAAATAAAAAAAATTTGCGATAAATTATTCATTAAAATACAAAGTTGTTATAAAATATTTCAGGTAAACTAAATGCTTCGTGAAATCAAACTGCGTTAATATATTTGACAAAAGATCGTGGAGTGGGCTAGAGCCCCTATCATAGAAATATGATCGACAAGTTATTTTATGTTTGATTGAAAATAATTTTTTATTGCAATTGCAATTATGGCTCTTTCATGGTAACGATGCTCATGGGGGTGGATTTAGGTCATTGTTTTTGTCAGCATTTACTGCGTTACCTTGGTGGTTTGCAATATCTTGGAATTTTGTGTTTTTTATTTGTCGTCTAAAGCAGATTTTTTACTTAATCAATATATTTAAATGCATGCGCCCTTAGTCACTCGGTAAGAGAGGAACCTGGCGCCATTTAGAAAAGCACAAAGGGGACCACGGCTTAACGTCCCATCCGACGGACGGAGTGCAGCATTTGAAATGCTCTCCTCAAGACACTCAAGCAAAGATCGGGTAACCTCTTCAAACACGTTGTCACCCTATTGCTAATCTCTTCCTATTAATTACTGTAACTGGACCATTCATTAATGATAACTCTGTATTTTTTTACTTTGACGCAGGTTTAGCCAAAAGAACATAATGGGACGCAATTTATTATCCTCCCATCGAAGAGTCACTAAGCGATATTTAAGAGATAACTATCTTTTGTCGTGCAAACGGAATTATAGGATGATGTTGAGGTAGGTTTCTCTAAGTGCCTTGTGATTTGATATAGAGCTCATATGTGTTTTTGGACAAAATATTACATTGAGATCACCGATTAGTTTTTTCTTCAAATCATGGCAAGTAAAATAATTTTGGCAACCCTAACTTAACGCTCTTACTGGCTATGGATAAAAGATGTCAAGAGATTTTGTGAAATTGAAAATGTGTTTATGCTTAAAATGTAATGATAATGGTATGCACTAATTTGATTGGGGTACCTCTTCATTTTGTCATCAATATATGGGTTATTATCTTGAAGAAAACCAATTGATTGACTCCACAGTGGCAGGTGAAATAATATTCGTTTGAAACGACATCCTTGCCATCTCTTCCCTTTGAGTCTACTGGTTTCTGACACTCCAGCCGGCGAGGCTAATCGGCCATTATCCAAAGTCGATCCATCTCCCTACCTCCCGCCGGTGGATTTTTCTGAGCGAGAGATTTCTCATTCCTAGAGTAGACCCTCCATTTTCTTCGACAGGCTGAAAGGCCATAAAAAATTCCTTCCTCGCCATGAGCAGGCTTCCGAAATTTGTGAAAAGCTGTCGTCTGCTGGAGAAGAAATAATGTCTCTCTCCTATATTCCAATCATTTATAAGGCGGTGGGATTGATTTTCATTTCAGAGCTTAACCAGGGCTTATTGCAGTAGTTTCTGATGAAGCACGAATATTTTAGCCATTTTAGGCCTACATATTATGCATGTACGTTTGCGCGTCTATTTATAAATATGTACTTAGTACTTAGTCTAATAGTGATGATGCGTATTGTAGCACACGGCTACATTATCCTTGCAAAGTCACATAAAAATTAGTACAATAGCTCCTCTTGAATCTCTTCATTTAATTCAATCAAAGTAAATAGTATCTGATTTCGTCAGAAATTGCATGTTGTTATATTCTGGTGTCCATTAAGTGGACAAGTGGCCTTGTATATCATCAGATCGTTGAAGAAAATATGTACCCCAATTTTTTTATCAATATCTATCAATTTTTAATTTCACTTGCAGAATATAAGCTTGAGGCAAATATGTGTTGGATGGTTTTGTGCAACTATGCATTCTACTCTTACCATCGAAATATATCGCAGTAATGCATATCTTGCCTTTGAATCCACTGATAAGTTTTTTAGTTAAGATAATGAGTTCAATGCCCAGTTTTATTCAATTATTTCCCCATTTTTGTCTGCCACTTGACATTGGAGTCTCCATCAGGCCACTATGCTTTGGCCGGGAGTAGATCTATCTTATTTTTATTGATATCAGAAGGTGTCTCACCGTTTTCTTCCATTTTTTATTCTTATCAATCCCCAGGTTGAAACATTAATTTCATATAATTTCTCAGGGCCCTAATAACTTAAATTTGATTCTACTCTGAGGTAAAGTGGTCCTAGAAAGCGCTCATTCCTCATGCTTAGTTTACTTATTAATAAGTATCCTGCACTGTTAATTTAGAACCAATTCTGGCTACTGTACTGGGCATTAATATGACAGAAAATCGTCCCAAAATTATTTTTTTTGTGTTTTATGCTGAATCAGAGGCTTATTTGAGTGATTTTAAAAAAGAGCCGTCTTGAAAGTTCCTTTCCTATATTTTGTAGTATAGGCTTGCTTCCCTTGAGACATCTTTTTATTTATAAGGTTTAACGTCGATTTTTCATGAGAAGTGGAAACACGGGGTTATTATTATGCAACCATCCTTCCTTCACCCTACGAGGATCACGTCTTTCTTTACCTAGACCCAACCTTACGCTACATAAACGTTTTTTCTTTGTTTATAGGCCCAAAAGTGTATAATTTATTACCTGATTCATGTCTGAAATCAAAAAATAGTGACTCAATTATGAAAAATATACAGTCTTCGTCGTTTACAATGCAAAGTATGGAGGATATTTTTTTTTAATACCATGTAATACATGTACTCAATTGCAGTGCCTAAAATGTTTCTTTATTAGCATGACCTTTTGTAAATGATGGTAGCCATAAAACAGGTTCTTCTTAATGGCTACCTAAAGTTACCCTTTGTATGTAATCAATTCTATTCTGTACTTTTTTATTTTTGGAGCAATAAAAACAATTTATTATTTATTTATTGGAAACTCAGTGAGTTAGTTGAAAGATGTTCAATGACAGCTTCAAAATAGTGAGGATTGAACTTTGAGAACGCCAGGGCCAATAGCTGAGCACATTCAGTGCCTCGTCCCCCCTGCCGACCCAGGAGACGTTGGCATAAGCGGCCACATAAATTTCTCTAATTAGTCTCCAGACCAGACTGTACCTTTGCCTAAACGAGATACCTAGCAATGGAGCCTTCCCAGTCTTTCTCCAATATGCTCGCTGTCTCCGTACCTAATTCGCCATGGCGACCTTAGTAGTGTCCCCGTCATTAAACATGAACTCTTACTGCCACGCAGCGAATTTAGAATTATAGCATATTGCAAGAAAGTGGGATTTCTTAGCATCGGTAGATATCTAACAGCATAGAACAGCATGTTAGATAAATGGAGGCGAGGCAAAACGTACCCGGTGACGCTGAAAAAACCTAAAAAAGAGAATGGGAGTCTACATATAAAGCCGATGGTTGAGATATGTATTTTAGCGTAACAGCACTGTACCAAAAGCAATGAACACAATGCGACATAATCAAGATATAGTCAAGGGCTAAATAAATATGTATTTCAAGACCAAATTAATTATAAATTAAATTTATTCCACAGCCAACTCAAATAGACTTGATAGCAGTAGACTTAGCATTATTTGCAAAGATTAAGTGGCTGGAATTGGTTCTAAATTAACAGTGCAGGATCTTTGGTAATTTTTGAGACCCTATTTTTACGATATTTATTACGATTTATTTTACGATAAGGTATCGCAAAAAGTACATGAGGTAGTTCAAGGTAAAATTTAACAAATAGCATGACAAACTTAATTTCATTGCTATTTTCCTTTATTAATGGATGTGCTCACTATTATCATCAAGAAATGCGAACAAAATGGACCCTTATAAGTTCAGCGAATAGCATTTATTCTGTAAGTTATAACTCCAATCAATTAAAGCCATTATTGATTCTATATTAATCGAAACGAAATTGTAGTCCAAATTCCTTTTATATTTCAGCAATCTGTATGGTAGAAGGACTGTATTATCTCACCCTCTGTTTGTACCATCGGACATCAATGGTTTGCGCACTTTGACGTACGAGAAAAGACTGGAGAGAAACAACTCAAACAAGATACGAAATCAATGAAGATAGGAAATCAATGGTACAGGGAGTTGAAGAGGAAAATAGGGGTCATGACGAAGCAGAAAACTTGTATTAACATACTGATACATAATGACTGCTGATTTTCGGGTTCTCCAGCCGCGTCTGTCGTTTATGGTTGACAACAAATTCGGAAGCCATCCTGCTTCTGTCTTCAGTTCGAAGGTGAGAAGTTTTCATTTTTTGCCGTGTTATATAGCACTGGCCGATCTCCCCCTATGCGCTGATTGGTCAGAAATCTCTTCCAAACGTTGCTGATTGGGTAGCCGTTGTCCCTGCTAATATTTTGTGTTTTGTGAATTTCAATTGCTTCCCTGATTTGCCTTGGGTAGTAGCAACTCTCTTTTGCAACTAAAAAAACTTATATAAATTATAGTATTATTTACAACTTTTTTCGCCTCCTTTGTCAATGATTTACCGTTCCAGAGCATCTAAGCACACTGACGCATACAATCTGCATAGGACCCTGTAAGCTCCTGTGTAGACGCGCTCACAATAGCTCCAGGTACATTTCTTGACGATCTAGATGCACTTGCTCGGAACCTTATCTGGGAGCATGTCGGAGGTCTCCTTATAGAATGTGCCTCGACCTATTTGTCCCATATCTGAGGTACTCTCCTTTGATCCTTCCTTTGAAAGAGTGGAACAATATATTCTTACGCCTACGGATGGTAAGTGTCACGCCATTGTGATTAAAGCATCACGCCATTATGATTGCTTAGGGAGGAAATATAGATAAATCCCGAGGGGAAGAACATCATATCGCAGATAAGTTTATGCAAACGTCATTTTTGATGCCCCTGGGACAATTTTTAGTGCGTTATCGGAAGCATGAGGACTTTTCTCGGAATAATAGGAAATAAAACGATGTAAGGAAAGAACAGATCATGTAGGCTTTATCCATAGAGGTAAATAAATTCCCATGCTGAATACTAAGGAATAAAGAAAGAATATTCTACAGGCAATGACCTTGAAACACCTCATGGAGAATGTAAAATCAACATCTGCACTACTTTTGTTAAAAATCTACTAAAATGAGTAGTAAACAGTTATTCTGCAAAATTAAAAATTTGCCAAGACCATCCATCATACGTATGACAGTTGAAGTGCTTAAGTTACCGCGCTCATTAATAAATATTACTATGTGTCGCAAGCGTTAGAAATATCTGTGGTGGTTATTTTACGACTTAAATGAAAGCATAAGGGTATTTACAGGATGATTTTCTTTAGGCAAATGCTCAGATTTGATGTGACAGCTTCGTAATATTCAAACTCGCATCCAAATGAAGGTATTGTTTATACGTACCCAGTGAGAAATGGGTGGTGGAATCCACGTGGAACCCACGTGGAATCCACGTTGAGTGGTGGATATTTGGTGGTGGTGGATATTGAGTGGTTGGACCCACGTGGAATCCACGTTGATTTCAAGTGGATTTGTGGTGATTAGCATTAAATGTTAAACAGAATTTCTAATTTGTGGAACTTAACTCTCTGGTGTCATTGCGTCATTTATCATCCTGAAACCATACTAGTTATGTGAAAATGTATCGCACATTCTATTTTTATATAATTCGTGGAAAGGCAGCCATGAGAGCACATGAAAGTTCGTAGACACATATATAGAAGGTTTAGATATGGAGTGGTTGAGGTTTTAATGGTTTTAGGACAGCACCTACTGCTGTTTTAATTTTTCCACCAAATTTCCACGTGGGTTCCACGTTGATTCCACGACCAAAAACACGTGGTTTCCACGTTACATCTCCACGTGGGTTCCAGGTGGATTCCACCACCCATTTCTCACTGGGTAATCATTTGAATTGCCTTTGATATGTAACTGTAACTCCCCATTGTCGCAATCACCTTGCAACTGCCTAAATCGTCTTTCAATTGCTCGCAATAGTGTTTTCCGTTAAAATTGATTCAAACACATTGCTGATGAACTGTTAAATGTATTTAAATGA
Organism: Ischnura elegans; assembly: GCF_921293095.1. Lineage (NCBI taxonomy): Eukaryota > Metazoa > Arthropoda > Insecta > Odonata > Coenagrionidae > Ischnura > Ischnura elegans. Next base: position 61,481,228 of record NC_060255.1, on the reverse strand, counting down.
ATATTTATTTTTTCATTTCCTTAAAATTTTCGTTATTGAATTAAAATCGGGATTTAATTACAAAATAGCCAATACCGTCAGATGCGACCGATTATTTCATGTGTTTTTCTCCTTCATGCATGCACAGAGCAACAGCTTCATCAAATGAAGCACCTGTTTTTGCAGGTAGTAACCATTTCTTCATTAAACCCATTGATTTATTCAGTAAGACACGAAGGGTTGAGAAGCTAAGGAGCGCAAATGATTTTTTTCTCAACAGAGCAAGGAAAAGTTAAGTATTAGCATATATACACAAAAATGGTTGCCAAGGGAAACGAATAAGTCTCAGTTCTCTGTTGACATCGAGTGGGAGATCAAATACACCATATCAAATACCTAATTCATCTCGTTTGTTTTTATACGTAATTTCTGTACCTAACTGTAACAGAAAAAAGAAATCACAAGTACCCCTTGGCTTCCAATCCACTCCTATATCTTAGCGATATAAAGCTTAAGAGTCAATGAAGCTCATTAATAAAAATAAAAGCCAAGCTACATAATATAAGTTCAAAAGAAACCTCAGCATATAACCCAGACCATATTTCTAAAATATTTTATCCGATGAAATTCAGTTAAGTTGAAGTGCAAGTGGATAATACTCGCAGATAATTGCACGAGTGGCGATAATTAATGATGCCCAATATTCTGAACGAAGACAAATTATCGTCTTGCTAAATGCTATTATTTCTACATACACTTTTAAGGTCGTAGGAAAACCTTGGTCTCCTTCTCAAGTCCCTAAAATTAACCCTTACTGAAAATCACTCAATTTTTCCCATTTTCCCTTCCCTCTCACTTTCCCCATAGCCTGAAAAAGCTGTCGATATTGCTACCCAGGCCGCAAAACACGCTTCGAAGCGGTATTGAATGGGAGTTGTTAGGGGAAGTCCTTTAAGAGAGTTTAGGTTGGAATAACCCTCTGGATTCTCGGAGAGAGGGTGGGTTCAAAGCATTGACCTCGAATTGGCAGGGGGTGAGGGGTTGTCCAATAGATGAGGGTGTCTGGGTTTCGTGGATGTTAAAGTCGTCCCGCCTTTTTGCAATGACTTCCGCAAATGGGTCGTAAAATAGTGTTTTCTCTCTCTCTCTCTCGAACCCTTTCTCTTTCGGCACAGCAAAACCATCCTTCCCATGAACCCTCTTTTAGTAGAAACTCTCTAAGAACCCTTTTTTTTAACCCTTTCCATCTTCCTGTAGGATAACGAAAAGAGGTTTCTCCTTTTTTCCTCTTATAATTGCACTGTATTTCAGCTTGTTCTATTTTTTCCACCTCTAATTTATTTATCGGCTTCCTTAATACAAAGACACTTCTTCCTACGACCTTCTTCCATCCTCAAAGTTTCCTCAATTTACTAGCTAAATTAATCTCCTTAGTTTCCTTATTATTATTTCCGATTCTCTGTTCGACCAGTATATGCTAGTGAATATGAACTCTTGATTAGCTTACGTAAATAGTTCTCATTAATGGGTGATTAAATGGCTAAAACTTTCTTTCAAGTAGTTGTTGAAACTGCCTATAAAAATTGGGGGGAGCAACTGGTTTTCTTCAATTATTCAGTGATAACGCATTACCAGGTTATCGACCATTATTGTACGAAGTAAATGCTATCCTGTTTACTTTATTATCCCAGCACCCTGAAACTAAAATTGTTTTAAGCATACTGTACTCTAACAATGAGCAAATCCCGAAAATAAAAACGGCTGTATTTGCTTTTTCTCTGAGTAGTTTCTACCCGTTGAGGAATTTACGAAGAAGCAGAACCTAGAGCGAGCAATTTCCTCGATAGTGATCACATTCTCTCGTGTTTCGAAATATACTTTGCATTTTTCTAAGAATACCTGCGTAAGATGCAAAAGGTAAATCTTCTCAAGTTGGCTTTGAAAGAGGCGGATATTTGGCCCTATATTTTGGAGTGTTAACATTGATTTTGATATTTTCTTCACCCATCAGAATCGAACTACTCAGCCCAAAATTGAGGACTCCTTATTCAACCGAAATTTTTCGTCTAAAATACACGTAATTCCGAGTCAAGATGTCCTAATGAAATGACGAATCCTGATTTGGTGATATAAATTCTCACCATTTGTTAAGGGCTTAGGATCCAACATTTGGATTAGCAACAAGCAACAGACGGCGTTGAAGCTGTGATTAAACACGTGTTATCATTATTTCTCATGAATGGTTGTAAGGTGTTACCCTTTTTAGATTTAATTCTTAGACTTTTAAGATAGAGTGGAGTAGATTGAGAAGTAAATTGAAGGATATATTGAATTTTATGACTAAAAAGCGGTTGTGTCAATATTGGATGAGATCTTATTTCAGCACCTGAATATTTCTAGAAGTTGAAGAAGTTTTGAACTAGCAAAATGCCACGGAAAAAAGATCAGTCGGGAGGAAGTCATCCGGACTTAAAAGCTTCTGAATTATTTAATGCAGACTGCTCTAAATGAGGGTTGTATAGGATTAGCAAGAAAGGTCTTCGCTGTATTATGCTCCACCAGTGAGCAAGTAGCGGACGTAAAACCTGCTAGATTTTCTTCCCCTATCGAGTAAATTCTATCCAACGTGCGAGGAAGCAGAACCTATAGCGAGCCATTTCCTCAATAGTGATTATATCCTCTTGTGATGCGGAAGAGATAACAGACCTCCTGTTCCATATTAATTCAGGAGTTGGACGGATCGTAAGCCCGGTTTAAATTCATAATATTCTGGTAAAATATTTCATGGAGGGCTGATGAAATTTTTGATTAATGCAAATCGCGCGTTGAATATTCTGCTGTGATGGAAACGCAGCTGTCATAACGATGAATTTTGGAGACTATCGACATTTAATGTCTTTCAATGTTTCTAAATGTAAAATTTATTCTTGAGCAATAATAAATATTCAAGTCGGTAGGAACATCACCATTAAGCAACGGCTAACCCTATGAAACTTATATCAAATTTACATATAAAAATAAATTCAGAGGTAAGGAAAGAAAGGGATAGCAGCATATAATGGAAAAAGGACAAGGACAACGGTGCTGTGGTAGACGAAAAAGCCAGAAATCAGAGGGTAAAAATGCGGCCTGACTGGGACTCGAACCCAGAACCGGCCAGGTGCTGTACCAGTTCCGCTACCGGGACGCTTAGATTTACCATGATTTCGGTGGAGGTTTATACAAAGAAAACTTCCTCTGCTTTGGCCCACAAGAGTAACCAATAGATGGCACTGGGGCAGCTCACCACTCAGCAGCTGAAGAAATGGACGAGGACACAAGGATGAAAGGAAAGATACACACCCACACGATAGCAGGAAAGAGACAGGAACATGCGTTTCGGGGATCGCTGAGCCCAAGTGAAATAAACCAATATGGCCGATACCCTACTTCATTTATTCACTCGGTGCCTTAAGCGCAAGCATACGAATAAATTTAGAGGTAAGGAAAGAAAGGGATAGGAACATATAATGGAAAAAGGACGAGAAGACGGTGTTGTGGTAGATGGAAAAAAGCCATAAAAAATATATATACATATATTTATGCATAGAATTTTATGAGATGAGATATCTTAACTGTAATGATATGGTTATAAAAAATACTCGAATAATCAATACGATTGTTTTTTACGTTAAATTTATAAAGGAATAAAATATATTTCAACTTTGGTGATTGCTTTATCATTTAAGTAATTTCGTTTTTTATAGTTATAAATTATATACTCTCTATAGTGTAGACTGCCTTAATTGATATGGTATGGTAATATTTTTAATATTCATTGTTAGGAAACAATGCATAAAGATTGGCAGAATTAGGCAAGCAAAGGAAAAGAAAATCATCTAATGATATAAATGTTTAAGTAACTTTTTAGACTGATAGAGATAATCACGAATGATGGATATTCTGCGAAGTTGAAGATTTATACAAATAAACAACTGCTTATCCAATGCTCAGATGAAATTCGATGAAGGTAATAATATATATAAGAGGAAAAATTCGTGAGAGAGGATTTGTAATCTAATCATTGATAAATTCGTATCATAATATTCTCCTCTCGGAGTTGTATGTGTCGGTTTTAGTTTTTAAATGCACGTTGTCAAGTTATGAAATTAAGATAGAAATGCAACTGAATAGAATTAAAAGCTGGATAGCTTCGTCGATTAGTTTTAAAGAGGGCGAAGTTTTTAAAGATCGAAAGATTGGTCCTGAGAAATGCTAGCGATGAATAATCTTATTTCAAGTGTATGTTTTTGAATTTGCGATAAATCTATGAATAATCAAATTTATTTTCAATTAAATTGTAAAAGACAATATTCTTTTACTCTAAATTATAGAAAATCCACATCCTTTATTAGAAGGTAAATGCAGTCAATTAATATTTTGGCTAGCAAGATTGTAATCTCAGCGAAAAAATTGATATTTTTTCTTGAATTCAAGGAACCTCCTGCTGAATGGGTAAAAATTAAGGCCTGTAAATTTTCACTCCTAATTTCAATTCTATACCTCCTTCATTTGGCTATGTTAATGCTTACACGGATAATCATTATCCTGCGGGTCGTAAATACCCGGGTATTGATGAAATATTGATATGGCCGTTAAATCTGTCTGAACACTAGGATATTCTACTTAACCGATTAAGGATGATTTTTGAATGGACACTGCTGTTAAATTTGGTATATTTCGATAGTTTTTATAGTTTTACTTGTTATTACTACAAAATAGTAAATTATCTTCTATCCTTTGTTTAAACCATGTTATACCAATATTTTACTGATTTATAAATTTTATCGTTTATTTAGTTTTGCTTTGCAGCTTTTGAACGTGACTTTAAATTACTTAGTTAAAGCAAGCAGCAATTCCATTGTGTAAATTGGATGGGGAATTATGAAAATATTTTTTTTTAATCATTTCGCTTTTTTAATGAGTTAGTCACGCACAAGTACGTCCACTAGCTCAGTATTGCTGGCCAGTGCTCGAAAGAAGTGGAATGAAAGCCTAAAGAAAGGTTTACGTTTCATTAAAATAAAGAGATATTTTTTTCCCATAAAACGTCGTGAACGAGTTCCCTGACTCAGAGCATAGAGACTTGGAGAGTCCTTCAGAACGCTTACCCACAGCATTTTCGTTTTTCAAGAAAGTCAGGCTGTGTTCCCTCAAAAGCAGCGTAGCCTTGAGATGAAAAGGAAAAAAAGGTTATGAGTACGTCAAAATAAAAGGAAATTATTGGGCAAGAGAAAACCAGGGTGACCGTTGGTTGTGGGTGAAGCTATTAGGCCATGATGAAAGGCAGCCAGAGTTAGATTTGATGTATACTAGAAAGAACACCAAATGCACTTATATACTGGTATTTGAGAACCCAGAAGGTATTTATCTATGTATTCTCCCGAGCGCCCTATAAGACGTGTTAGGACACCTGCTTTTTGCAAAAATTAAAAATAAAAGAAAATGGAATCCGCGAACAGTGGCCACCTAGAATTTATAAAGGTTCTTTATTGAGCGGGGGAAAACAAGGTCGTTGACCTATACGTTTGGCGTCTTCGGCGTTTAAAGCCTTTCTTAATTTATCGTTCTGTTGGATATAGAAATATAGTAAGGTTTTGCAATTATTTTATCAGAGTCACTCTGGAAGATACATATTCTCAGCTACTACGGCAATCCAACCCTACCACGTTGCCTCCGAGTTTCTTGCGGTTCCCTGTGTAACTTGTGTAAAAGCTGTGTAACCCTTGTGGAGTGGCTCATAGCAGTTTTTAACGAATGGCACAGCTCAGGGTTTCGAATCCTTTTTGCGCCGAATCCCATACGCTCGGTAGGTATGCTAAGAGTGGCCTTAAAAGTGAAGTTAGCACCATTGTTTTTCTTTTTATTCAGAAAACTATGCCACAACACACACACAATGAATCCTAGTTTCTTCAGGTCCCGGCCTCAAATTATTCTTATCAATGCTTCCCACGTTAGGTTTAAAGGTATGGTATATCTCAAATATTCAAGTTCATCTTTTGCCACAATATTATTACCATCTACCAAGTGTGCATGGGACGAACTAAGGAAGAAATGTGCTGGCAAAATTTGGTTCAGAGTTTCTCCAGTGCTAAGGAGCAGGGTGGCTACACTGATTCTTTGAGCGCTTACAGGAAACATGCTACGCATTTAATGATGCATCGCATTCCGTAGCATGCAGATGTTAGTATTTGCTTGCTAATGCCACTATTTCACAAAAGTTCAATTATTTAATTTTAGTTTCACTATCCCGCATCCTTAATTACTCAATGTCAAATTTCTGCAATTTCTTTCTAAGTTATTTTAATAAAAAAATGCTTATTGTCGAGTAAACAGAAATTAAGTACGACTAAGGAACAGGCTGTGCTAAGAATCATGACTGATATACCTTTTAATTGAGTAATTCTGAGAATGCATCACTCCCACCCAACGTTTTGTACTATGTAGTTGTTCCGTGACACATTTCTTTATCTTATACACTATCACATTGAAAGTATGTGGGGGAGCGTAGTAGAGCCTTGTAAATATTAAACCGTATCCTCTTGATTAAAAAGTAGTTTCTGCAAAAATACTGAATTTTAATATTAAAATTTAAAATAAATTTGAGCTTTCGCTATGGTAGGTATATTCAACCCAGTGCGGTATTTTTTTAGTGTAATCTCATCCCCTCCGGAATTTCTGATACCTCAGGAATTCCTCTGAAAATCCGGTGAACTTATTCGCAAAACTTTGAAGAATTTTCGCGCAAGGGACTTTTGCGCGAAGATCCTTTCCGCAAAGGCCTTTCACACAAGGTTTCGGAGCATAAATACTCGTATTATTTTAACTCTTTGATTCGGAGACTCTAGTCTCGGAACTCTGTCTCTAAACTCTGCCATCCGAAATCTGTCATCTGAACCTGCCATACCAGGAGATCAAAACTTAACAAATATCTGGCTCTGAAAATTCAGGGGAAACTTCGTGCTGAGGCATAATCTGCAGTGTGGACTGACGAGTACACTTCTCACCCATGAAATCAATCTCTCCCTCCAACACCTCATCCTACCATGTCCCTACCCTCCTTTCCTTCCATTGCCTTGGCTGAATATCCATCACCCCACCTCCCAACCCTGCTTGGAGGACGAGCACTGTTCTGGAGTTTCCTGTCAAAATGGCCGGTTCCGGGAAAATTGGATTGTTGAAGCTGACCGGCGCAACTAGAGCTGACTGTATCTTCACCCTCGAAATAACCGTTGCACTCCGTCTTATTCTGGCCCTCAATTTTTAAATAGGCCTTCGTCATAGTTATATCAGAAGAAGGCATGTGGCATGTTTAGAATAATGAGTGGGGAAAAAGCATGGAAAGAATTTGGGAAGGACATTTCGAAACCCAGCTTTGTTGGAAAAAATGATCACCAGTTCAAGATAAAGTGCCGATCAAAAAGAATAAATGCAAAGCAGTTCTCCTTCTTGAATAGGACCATTAGGGACTGGAACGACCTACCAGCAAAACTATTTGAGCCCTTTCCGAAAAATTTAAATAGTTTTAAAATGCGGTTGAAGAAGTAGGGACCAAGGGCTTTTTATAATGTCTTATATTGTTTTTGCATCATATGTACATGTTACCACCAGGCCAATGGCCTACTTGTAACAATTTAATAATAATAGTAATAATTATAATATCACTCGGCCTCTGACAGCGGTTCTCAGCTTAATTTTTGGTGCTGACACACTCAAGTTTCTCATTCTGTTTTTTTATTGGCTAAGGTTCGTTTTCAGATTATTAGTTATTAATAATTATTCTCGAAACACTTCTTATATTGAATATTTTATACCTTCAAATGCTATTTAAAGGAATATGGCATGTAATTTTGATACATTAGTTTCTCTCGCTGGTTATTATTCTTTTTTTGTTGAGGTTTTCCTCCACCTGATCATTGACAGATGAAAGAAGTTCCCGGTGTCTGGGCTTACGTTATGAATTGCGATGAAATAACAACGTAGCGACACACAGCTCGAACATTTTATGTCTTTATATTATGTTTCGAATAAATGTGTTTGTTGCGAAGATTGATATATCGACTTGAAATTTCACGCCCTCTTTAATGCAGGAATTCTTCAATAAACTTGTGTTTTTGACGTAGATTGAGGCTATGATAGCATTGTTATGTCATAGAGTTTTTATTTTTCTGTACTATGCTTGACAGTGCACTACTTTTTAAATGCAATTTATCTTATTTTTCCCCTCGTCATCATATGGTTGACCCGACGGTTATAAATCAGTATTCTTTTACTGCCCCAGGTCTAGCAGTCTCCTTTTATTTTTGCTGTCTATGTTACGATTATTAATATCCGTTTCGTAAAAAATGCTCAATGGATTGCTATGCTTAATTTTAATTTTACCAGCTTTATGCTTTCCCTACCAAGCACGATAACATTTTTATATGAATTAAATCTTTTCTAAGGCCTCTGCATTTATCTTTATGTATGTAAAAATATTGTAGCTTTTTTGCCTCTAATTATTTTTTGCTACCTCATTATTCCCGATTGTAACAATATCAGCACTAAGATCAATGGCTTATTCATTCTTGTTACTCTAGTGCGAATTATCTCCAAGTTACGACTTTGTGGTGTCCATTTCTTCCAGAGGGATCCACATTAAGGGGGTTGGTCAGGTTGACAAATTATATTGACGTAGGAATTTTAATTAATTTTTGTTTGTGATTTGTAGTGAAAGGAATTCTAATTAAAATTTGATTTAATCACTTTCTGCCTACGGTTTCATGGTAAAATATTTTCCCTAGCGGAAAACCAATTTCGGAAAACAAAGGCTAGTTCCTATCAAAGAGAGTGTCTGTAATTACTTGAAATAGAAAGGAAGGTTGTGATTTCATTAGTGAGTCTTCTATCCCACTCATAGAACCTATTTCGTTGTGAATTAGAAGGTATCTATTAAGGTTTAATGACTTTTACTGCCGGAAATATTTGTTTGTTATTATTATTATTAATTGGTATTCATCGGCCAATTTAACTGGATGACTTACGTTTATCTATTCGGCGAATGAAGAAAAAAATTATGCATGATTGTGATGTCTAATTTATGGAACTACCTAGACATTTTATGCATTCACTTATTTGGAAGGCCAAAAAATGTTTCATCGGGTTACATTTTTTTCCAAAAAAGCATGCAATGCATTATTATGAATTACTTTTGAGAGATTTTCTTTATTTTTTCATATTTTTTTAAATAATTCTCTAGGTCAGGAAATTGTTACTACATTTCAGTTTATAAATGGATGAAGTTTAGAAAATCACTAAATTTTCTTTTCTCAAAATCTAGTTTATTTGTGTGCTCGTTACTTTAATATTTCATCTGTTGTCATTGTTACCGCAGTTTCACTTGACTCAACCTGATGTAACTATGGAGGTGAAAACTCTAACGGAGTGCCTGTAGGTTCATAAGAAATTAAAATGGTGTAATTTTGACTTATAATACCCATTTGTTGCGATACTATCAAATTTCTCTTCACGTAACTATTTCTTGATGTAAGGAAGATCGTTTTCCATACCGAGAGTCTTATAAGTCATCGTAAGGCCTGACATGGAATTCGCAATTTATGTATAGCTCTTATGCTACTGAATAAAATAGATTTAGTTTTTCAGAATATTAGTCATATAGAGCAAAGCTAATGTAAACGAGATTGTTAATTGAATCATTGGCTTTTTTTAAATATACCGATAACTTACAGTATTATTATATTGGATAAAATTTTTGAGCATATAAAATCAGTTCCTTGGCAACAGACAGATTTTTTGGGTACAGCGAAACATTAATTGCCGTTGTAGTTTTATAATTGCCTTGAGCATCAAGACCATTAATCTTGCACGCTAGGCATCCAGAATTTGGACTGAAAGATCCCAAGGGGGCTAAGGGAAATTATCTCTTCACGTTACATCCCCACGGATACTCTCACTGCTGCATAATTCATTATCATTCGTATATTTTCTGCATCATTTCAATTCGTAGTACTAAAGTAAATTAGTATTTCTATTCGTAATAAGTAAAAAATAATAGTAAGCAATCAATAAGGAGAATAGAGCTATTGACATGGCTGAAATCGCAGTACCAGTCTCACATGACGTCAAAATGTAAAACGAAATTGCAAATATACAAGTTCCAAGAATTCGCAATAGAAATGAAAATAATATGGAAAATGAACAGGATTTTTATAGCATCTATTGAAACATCTGCTTCTAATCTCCTCCTAAAACAAATGCAGAATAGTTTTCAAATACCCAATTTAATCCAAATTCATATATCAAACTGCAATAGGTCATAATAACGTTCTTAATACAATAGTAAATAGTTATTGATGTTGAAAACCCGTAGTCAAGACAAAAAACTTATTGAAAACTGATGAAAATTAAATTAAAACAAAAATAATAATTAAATCCAAATCCGATCATATTTTACCCCTGATTACTAGCTTTTTTCAACAACCATAGTACTGATGTCCTCGCCAATATCCTGATAAGTATGTATTCTTATCCCTCAATTTCCTCCTCTATCAATTTATAGCCATGTGTGTTTTCACTTAGGGCGTTGCTGATGTGACATGATGAGATTAATATGGTCTTCCAACGCGTCAATTATTATATCGCGACGTTTGATGAATGTATTTCGATAAAAATTGAGCGTTACATCACTATTCTTTATTGTTTTGGGACTATATCGGAGGCAGAAATCACAATTAGGCGCTATGAAAACCTGTTCCATATTATTTTAATTTTTTTTGAGCGAATGAGAGAAGAATTACAATGATGATAATGATATTGTCAGGGTTTGTGGTCAAATTCATAATTTTTTCTATAATGACTGGCTTACGTGTTGATGGAGGTAGGCATGTTACAAGTATTACGGCTTTGAGCAAAGAAATAGTGAGTGGTAACAAGAAAATCACGTACAAGTGTAACTTGGTTTATGTGCATGCAATATGCGTCATCGCCGTTAATTTTGCGCCCTGCGCATCCGGCATTTCGCGCGAAAGATCCCGGAGTGGCTTGAGGGAAAATTATCCATTCACATTTCATCACAACGCATACTCTCTCTCTCCTCCACTACTACCGCCTTTCCCCTAGTCCCGATAGTCGTCTGATTTACGGTCTCTTTTTCAATTACCGTCCATAATGGATTTTCGCTCTCTCTCCGTTCCCTCTTGCGGGCGAAAGGTATGTGTGCGGTAATGGTGTTGGGCCCAGAGAGTTGAGATGCACGGCTCTTGGAGCAGCCCAGAGGCACGGCGTCGGATTATAACGCGTGGGAATGGATGTGAGCGGCTGGTAGGCACGTCTGCTCCGCTGCCGCCGTAGGGAAAATAGCCCAAAATATCCCAGCCCCGCATTTCATTTCCATTGTAACATACGGGTAGGCAGTATTCCCAGATTACAGTTCGTGATTTTCGTAGTTGGGCTATTGAAAGGTATTGCTCGTCGGAGTTTTTTTTTTTAAGAAAATTGTCTCGTTTTATTTTTAGCTTCACTGGTACCTCCTACTTGGATTTTTTTAGAGATAAATTAAGTTCTCAAATAATTGCATGCTGTCATCTTGAACTATTTGAGACATGAAGAAGCCCGTTTAAAATATGCCAAATCGCTAGTTTGATAGTTTTAGATTTTACGCTTAAAGTATTTTGCAAATGTATAGTTTTGTATTTGAGATAAAGTACAATGTAGAACAGGATCAATTCCAAAAATTCTGAAAATTTCAAGGTGAAAGCAATACTTTTGTATGAGTAATCTGTCGACAAACAGTAAGTCCATAGGGAGGCATGCATGCCCTAAGTGCACGACTCTAGAAAAGTATTTGCGAGAGTATTTTTGGATAATAAAGCACAAATATTGTTTTCCTTGCTTCCTGAATGGCAGACGTATTGTAATTGAATACAATGTACAATATCGCTAATATTACTTAACTCTGAAACAGTCGCCAAATGTCGCTACTATTTTATTGATACTATTTATTTGATTTTTTACCGTCATTTAAGAAAAATTATCCTTGCGAGTTGAGATAAACGACTCCCGTAACCGCAGCAGGTTATTACGCGTGGTAAGCAGCGGAAATGTGAATTGGCGGCTGGAAAGCATGTATGCTGCCGTGGAGGTAATAGCCCAAAATAATCGGGCTTTCATTTCATTTCCGTAGAAATAGGTAGGGATTTAGATAGGTAAGATTTTGGCACATGGTTTTCCTAATCATCCTCCGTAGATGTACTTGTACATGGATACTTTTCAACCTAAATAATCTTATAAAATAATTGTTTTCATCATGTTTGCGATATACTATGCTATAACCTAATTACAAAAATTAATTCATGTGAAAAACACAGTGAGCTTTCCTCGATGCTATCAGAATTTTGGAAAGACAATTTTTCTTTGACTGGTTGATTTATACTACTACTTGCGCTGCAATACTAAATGTGAATATTTAAACTGTCAAAATATACCAGTGACGTTTTTAAGACGCGACTTCTAAATAAACATAAAAATATGCATAAAAAGTTAATTAAATATGTATAAATCCTAAAGGATTTTAAATAGCTTCAGTTTTAATAATTGGATTACTTCCTTCAATAAGCAGTTTTTATGTTGCATCAATATTCTTACTACATTTTGTTATTGGAAATTATTTCATGAACATAAATTTAGCAATAAGCATTATATGTTTTGATTAAATTGTGATTAACTCTACATAGAAAGGTTACAAAACGTTTTTTCCTAGTTTTATAGGTTTTCCTTACTTGTTGATGAATATTTTTTAATTTTTTAATTAATTGAGTTTTAGTGTCAATGTCTTAATTTCAAAATGTGCAATATATCCATCAAATCTCATGCATGTTCTTTCAAAGTAAACGGAAGGGTGTACAAATTTTATTTAACTAATATATCTTAATTTGGTTAATGTGTTTTCTTAATTATATTTATGGTTAAAATTCAGTCTTATTACCATCTGCCTCTTAATACAAGATCTAAGCTTCTAGTGTGGAAAAATGATCCTCGATCTTAATGGGATGCTGCGACCACGTATGCAGGGCACATTGCCCTCGATCGAGAGGATACCCTGTCCGGCATTTCATTCCCATTATAAATTCTCTCTCGTGAGTGGAAGTCTAGATTTATCCTTCTAACTATTCCGCACCTTGGGTACACAAAAGTGGAGAGGGAGAGTGGATAGGCTTGAAGGAATGGGTTCGTGAGGAAGAGTGTCTGGTATGAGGAGATCTGACCAACTCACCCTCAATGAGGAAGATGGTACATACATGATGGGAATTGTGATGGACCTGTTTACGAGGTAAAGAGAGAGGATTTTATCGAAAGAGAACTCGGTGTATTAAAAGTGAAAGTTAATTGTTGTAAATCACTCCGTTGGCAAAGGCTGAATAAATTTTGTATCTCAGGTTCGCCTCTCTGGAAAATAATTAAGACAATACGGATGGTTTAGTTAAAGAAATTCACTGTTCTCTTTTTTTCATTTGAACCCTAACAATTGCTTTGTTTAAGGTTTGATAACGGTTAATGTATGATTGCCTCCATGACAACTTTTCATTTTTATTTTCACTAGCAATGAATGTAACCTCCCTATATCTTTCAATGGAATCCATTCTGAAGCTGCTGACGGTAGCGAAGAGTATGGTTTTGTTTAGTTTGTCCATATGGATTTTGAATCTATGAGTGTGCGCAATAAGAAGAATGGCCTTGATGGAAGCATTATTTGAGTCATCGAAAGTGCATCCTTCATAGAATATGTGACCGAGGTTTCCTCAAATTGTTGTTACTTTTACCGAGGTCTTCAAACTACCTTAAGGTAGGGGGATAGGAGAAGGTCCGAGAGACTAGACACGTAGACGTAGAGTGAAAGCAAAATCCGTTGGTGCTGGCATTGTGAGCAAACTTGAGCCCTCCCCGGGTTCCTCTGCTTGGGGGTCAAAATCCTCCCCCACCCCACCAACTCGTCTCAACCCTTTCCGTCAGCCACCCTAGCTCTCGTCACGTTACACATTTTTATTTTTCTTTGCTCCCAACAAAAGCTCGGATATCCTCCCTGCCCCTTGGGCCTCAGGAAAAATAAACTTTGGGATAAAATAATCCTTCCCTATCTCTTTCACTTCTCCCTCTAAGCCTTTTCCAAACGGTTTCCCTTCTCATGCAACATGCGTATAAGGTTCTTTGGCTGATTATTTTTGTCGGTGTGGTTTCCTGCATCAAGTGAGTTGTTGGGACAGGCCAGTCTGAATGATGTTTCCGTGTGCTTTGCCAACATTCGCCATGTTTTGTAAATTTCCGCTTCCTCCTCATATTATGTCTTTCTTTTAAGAGTAGCTCCGATGGAAAATTTTGCATATTAAACTTGTACCCATGTCTGGACCTATTGACTCACAGTATAGGGTAAAAACCTCTATCGAACAGTTCAAACTTATATACTAATGGAAAATTACTGTCTTCTCTACGTATTATCTTTTTCGCTGAAAAGTAGCTGCGTCAGAATATTTTACTTGTTATTCACCTTGGCACATACTGACCATCAAAGTAAGTTTAAAACCTCTATTACGTAGTTCAACCTAAATTATTAATGGTTTTATCATAAATACAAGAGATGGCTTGTAAAAAAGTAAAAAAGATAAATTTGCTGAGACTTGATGTAAGTATTGGTAACGTGCGTAATAATAATAATAATAATAATAATAATAATACGTCTTTATTGGGCGAGATTGGGACTAGAAAGTCCCATCTTCCATCTAACCCCTCGTCAAACAGTAAATATATGCAGTTAAATACATTGTCTAGTTGCTCATGAAATTAAATGCAGAGAAATTACATAAAAATAAGTAGAAGTTCCATTTTCAATCAACAATTAGCATTATAATTTAACAAAGTTACTATTGAACAAGTGTAAAAAGATGTTAGTGAACGTGGGAAAAACCTAAGGATATTGACTGTCGTCCTTATTGGAAAAAACCCACTGCAGGAAAACGCCCACACAAGAAGGGGGGCGTGAAAAACCTGCGAAAACCTACTGAGAAAGCTAATGTAAACCTGAGTATACAAATACAATGAATTACATGGAAAATTTCACCCAGTACCTGTAAAGAAAAGGAAAATTAGATGAAGCCGGATGAGATAATTGATGAATCTTTCGTACTGTTCCCGTGATGTTACATGTCTTGCTGTTGTTCTCGAAGAAGTTTTACGTGTAGTGCCTTTTTGAAGGAGGCGAGTGATGATGATTTACGTAGTGGTAGGTCAATGTTGTTCCATTCGCGGCATGCAGTAACAATGAATGATTTATTGAATCTGACTGTCCGGTGGTGGGGTATAACGAGTTTTTCATTTCCCCTCGTATTTGAGTCATGTATTCTACTAAGTTTTTGAAATTCGTCTCTGAGGTACGCTGGTGTATTTGTCTGTAAGATTTGATAAAGAAGACAAAGGATATGCATCCGGCGTCGAGAACTAGGCTTTAACCATTTGAGATCGTTAATATGATTGGTGGTATGATCTGATATTTGTAAATTAAATATGAACCTAATGCAGGCGTTGAAGGAGCGGTGAAGTTTATTCGACAGCATCTGAGATATGTCTTGAAAGGCAACATCGGCATAATCAAAATGGGGAAGTAT
The DNA here is from genome assembly GCF_921293095.1 of Ischnura elegans. Taxonomy (NCBI): domain Eukaryota; kingdom Metazoa; phylum Arthropoda; class Insecta; order Odonata; family Coenagrionidae; genus Ischnura; species Ischnura elegans. Next base: position 61,465,557 of record NC_060255.1, on the reverse strand, counting down.
TAATGTTGAAATTAATTGCTTCTTTAAGGAGAGAGGAATAATGTTTCTGAAACGTATTAATGGAAATAATGACTTATTCACTGCTTTACATATCTTAGTTATATGAGATGACCAAGACAGACTTTCATCAATGATCAATCCTAGATTAATAACTTCGTCGCAGTACTTTATGGGAGAATCGGAGATGTGTAGTTGCGGTAATTTATCTCTGTCGATTGACTTGAGTATTTTAGGATATCCAATTATAATAGCTTGGGACTTACTAGGGTTTATGCTTAGGAAGTTGGATTTGCTCCAATTGTTGATATTTTCTAGGTCATTATTTAGATTACATATTCCATTGAACAGGCTTTTAACATTTGAATTTAGGTACACTTGGAGATCGTCAGCATAAAGATGATATTTAGAATGATTTATCACTGAAGGGCAATCATTAATGTACAAAGAGAATAGCAGAGGTCCTAGAATAGAGCCTTGGGGCGCACCTCTTGTGGTTTCGATCCACCTTGAGCAGAAATCATTTGTAATCACTCGCTGATGCCGGCCTGTTAAGTATGATGTTATCCAATGGACTACGGTAGGAGAAAAACCCATGCCTCTCATTTTTGCTGCTAGGATATCTTTGTCTAAGGAATCAAAAGCTTTCGAAAAATCAAGCAAAACGAGTACTGAAACTTCTTTTTGATCCATGGAGCGTCTCAAGTCATCGGTGATTTTAGTTAAAGCGGTAGATGTGCTGTGACCGTGTCTGAAGCCAGACTGAAATTTATCGAGAATACTGTTGCACTTTAAGAAATGTGTTATCTGCTCATATACAAGTTTTTCTAGAACTTTGGAAAGGATGGGAAGAAAGGATATTGGACGGAATTCTTTTTCCCCTTGGGAATTTTTCTTTTTTGGAATAGGTCTGATTAATGCTCGCTTCCATTGACTTGGGAAGTGATTTTGAAATAGAGAGGAGTTAAAAATGTTGGTGATGTATGGGATAATGACAGGAAATAGCTTTTTTATGAAATCTAGTGGTATACCATCGGAACCTTGTGCTTTAGACTTAATTTTCTTGAAACACGATTCAACTTGTATTTGGGTAATAGGGGTAAATTCAAATTTATGGTCACTGTTTAGTATGCATGTGTCTTTTGAGGCGTACAGTTTTAGAGTTTTATCTTTGACCTCGGCTTGAATAAGGTTGGGGAGCTGGGAAAACTTATCATTTAAGGAGTTCAGACACAAGTCAGGAGGGAGATTGAAGACTTTATTTTTACCTATGCCAAGTGATTTTAGTTTGTTCCATAATTTACCTGGAGAGTGGTTAGATTTAGTAACTGAGTGAAAGAATTTGATCTTCGCATTTCTTATGAGCTGTTTCGTCCTGTTTCTCAAGTTTTTGTATCTTTGAAATGCATTGAGAGTCCTAGTTTTCTTAAAAAAGCGGAAGGCTGAATCTCGTTTTGCCATTGATTGTTTTATTTCTGAATTTAACCAGGGCGCGCGTGGCTTGGAAACTCGGATCACCTTTACAGGGGCAAATTTTTCAAGCAGATAAGTCATCAGTGAGTTTAGTCTCTCAACTTTATCGTCAACTGAATTGGTGAATTCAATATTGGCCCATGGTAGTAAAAATGCTGCATTAAGTAATTCATCGTCGTTTATTTCCTTGATGTTTCGTTGACTTATAAGCTTTTGCTCAAACTTTTTGGCTTTAACTGAGTAAGCAAGGTACAGTAGGTCGTGAGAAGAGATACCAGGAACTGGAAGCTGTCCGTGCGCAATAACCTTTTCTTTTTTTGCCGTTGCCATAAGATCAATCCATGTTGACGAAGTTTTCGTAGTATTAGTTGGGCCTAACAAGCATTAGCATCTTCTCAGCCATTGATTCGTGTATTTTGTGGTGCTAATGCTTAAGCGTTTGTGTGGGTCATTCAGAATCAATAACACTCTGTTAATATATGTTCATATCATAAACTTGGGAGAATATTATAATTATACGAGGAACGGCATTTAAGGCTAGGATTCCGTAGACCATTGGATGCACTTGATGAAACTTGATGTTCAAATTTGGAAAATGCATAAACCCAAATCCAAGCATACGCACCTCATCAGGCATTAAGCAATGCATTTTGTGGCACTAATACTTAGACGTTTGTGGTGGTCACTCAGAATCAAAAACATTCAATTATTACAGGTAACGTGTGCATCAAAACAACAAAATAGCTAGAGGATGTTTTAATTATTCAGTTGCACATTTAGCTATGTTCGTCTGCATCAAAGTTCGATTTTGATTTTATTCTTTAGTCTTTCAGAATTTTTATAAAAATTCGTAGATGACAGGTATATAATTCCATCCATATTTTTCAATTGAAATTGAAGGAACCACCAGTAAGTGAAGTTGAAAAAGGTGATAGAGTAAAAAATGGAGAAGTTTAAAGTTAAACAGATTGAAACAAAATATTCCATTGATGTCTCTTTTCAGTGGGTTAGTTATGATGGACCCAATTTGTAACAATATTGATGATATCTACCTAATTCTGATGACAAATCTGGAGAATAGAGTGATTTAATGAGAATCTGTTGGCACATAGTTTATACAGCAATAGATGAAGGAATAGGTCGTATTCGTTTTTTTTTTATTGGATGAAGAAGGACCTACCGGCCTATTTTTTTAAGGCAAACGGAATCTAATTCATCGCCTGTTTAGTCCTATTGGTTGCAGGACCTGACTGAAGACATGATTCTCATTTCGTATGTAAATATAGCTGAAATAGAGGAAAATGAGGGGCTGAACAAATACGTGAGCTCACGCAATGGGCACGTAATATGCCCTAGCGTGGAATGCTCATAATCACTTGTATCTGCGAGTTCGCTTCACCCTTTGAATTTTTTAGGATGCATGTTTTATGAGTCTAGCATGTAGCCATGCACTCCATCGTTTGGGAAATTGTTTTTACTCACACTAAAATTCATCAACGATTTTGCTTGTAATTACTCCACTGATGAGAACGGATGCTTATATTTGACAGCATCAGCACGTGTGTAATATTTTGAGCTTCACTTTGAACAGCGGAGAAATATTATTGTCCAAAGAAAAGATTTTTCAGGATCGAGAATCAAAACTTGAAGCTTTGGCTTTCCGGGCTACTTCACAGACCACCACGCTATTCACGTTCTTTTTATTCTCATGTAAATTTTACCGTGGCTCATAGTGCTAGAGGTTAGGCCTTCAATGAAGTTGAAAACGATGGGTGAAGACTTCAATGAAGACGCAACCGCTTAAGACCCTCATACCTCCGCTAAAGCCGCTTATGGGGTAATGTGCAATATTTTAAGCCTATCTCGTGAACGATGGTGAAATTTTCTCTGGTGTAATTCTTTGAGAGAAAATCCCCTGAAAGTTGATCGAACCACGGGGCTTATACATGGTTTTAGTTTTAGTAGTCCAGTTGACATGGAAACTTGTGACGTCCATTTGGTTGCTCCGCATATTAATTTATATGCTTCGTGTATGCTTATATTTCCTCTCGAATGTAAATAGACCAGAAATAAAGGATTACGAGGGAATTAAGAAGCTTCTGAGCACGTTTGATGGTTTTTCGACATCGATCCGAGTTGGAAAATTTTTGAGCCATTAGTTGCGACGCGTATATGGACCCAAGGGCACTGTTCATATTGCTTCGGTCATATCTTTTATAGGATATTTAAGTTGGCAAGAATAGAAATATCAATTCCTTCTCGGAAAAATATAATTCAAACAGGTATTAAATTTGTTATCCGATAAGGTAATATGATCTCTAGTTTCGGAATTGCACGTTCTGGAATACTTAATGAGTTTTGCCTCCTTAAGCTAGAGCTTTGCCTCTTCATCCTTTTGCGTAATATATATTGACGGTCAAACACATTCACTACATATCTCATACGAAATTACAGCGTGTGAATGCAATTTTTAGCACTATTATTAAATTCAATTCGCCGCTTAAAGAGGTTCCTCCGTAAAATATTTGAACAGATAAATTTCTTTGACATGACTTTGTTGTAACCAGGGATGGCTATTGAAACGAATCGAAAATATTTCGTTTCGACCCAAAGCGAAACGAAAATACGAGGCCTAGGTTTAGTTTCGTTCCCACACGAATTTAAAATCACCAAGGAGTTTCGACCCGGGAAGAAACCTAACTCCCGGCAACGAAACATAATTAATCGAAACCCCGCTGCTCAAACATAAGTTTCGATCCCAGAAGTGGAGTGGAGGAGGACAAGACGGAATAGTTTCGACCTATTTCATGACAGAATATAGAGGTATCAGATCATTGAGCCTCGTCACATTGCGACTGAATACTGCGTTGCAGATTATGAGTGGAAAAATGCCACGTGTATCTTTCGACGATAGGCCGAACTTATACTTCATTCAACCATACTTCGTACTCGGTGTGTGGGTCTAAACTAAACTGTTCGAAGGTGAATCTCATGAAAAAAAAACCCGGAGCGAAAAATTATCTACGCTTTGTTTTGTCACAGAGTTTTAGTTTAGTTTCGACCCCAAGTAGTTTTGACTCCGATTTCGTTTCAGCCCTGTGTTTACCTCCCCAGTTTTAAATCCATTTCCTTTCGTTCCTTCAATTCGGTCCCGGGAACGAAACTTTTGAAATTTTACTGGCTTTGGCTTTCGTTAATTTCTACTGCCGTCCCTGTTCCAGAGGCACTGGGGCCCCTGAGAAATATACTTTCTGGGAAAAAAGGCGTGAGTGATGTAGACCATGTGATGATACATGAAAATTGATATTTAGTCGCTCCATTTAGTTTTGAAAGGAAATAATTGGATCGAAAAAGTATATATTATTTGTGAATCCTCATTTTTTGGTTAAAAAAATCTACGAGGGCAAAAAGCAGACCTTTACCTATAAAACATGCAAAAATTATCCTTCTTGAGCGGTTCATTATCAATTCATGAGGATAGAATAAAATGGTTAACTTCCACACACTTTTTATTAACAAACTACCGACCCGGTTTCGACACGCAGTGTCATTGTCAAGGTCGAATATCGAAAGTAACGAAACTGGGTCGGTAGTTTGTTAATAAAAAGTGTGTGGAAGTTAACTATTTTATTTTATCCTCATAAATATAAAACATTTCCACTATATATCGCCGGACACTGTGAATTATGTTCATTATCAATTTAATTTATTTTATCCCTATACGTGCTTTTGCCTATATAATATTTATAAATATGTGCAAGTATTCGCGTTAATAGTACTCAAAGTATACGTAACTGAAAAAGCCTCCATAACTCAAAAATCAAAAAGAGTATTCTTTTGAATTGTCCATTTTACCCTGCACCTTATTACGTCCTTTCGTTTGCTTTGCATATATCTGCATATGGAGAGAGATACGTTTCACATGTGCATCTCTACGAACGCATGTAAATAGATCATATAGAGAGGATTACGACGGATTTCATAAGCATCTGAACACGTACAACAGCCGCTGGACATCTGCTCGAGATGTAAATGTTCAAAGCCGCGAGTTGTAATGTGAGTAGGGGGCGGCTCGACCCAAGGGCGTTCTTTGTATCGCTTTTCCCGTATCTTTTCTATGCAGAGAATATTTTCAGGAATACAAATATATATTACTTCTCGGAACAGAATTTTCCTTACGGCATGCATTTATTTGCTTTGCGACGAGGTATTCTTGATGTATGAGCGCTTTTTATGGGACTTTACAGACTGGAAAACAGAAGACTTTTGCGTAACTACGATTTTTAATGGTAGAGTTGCTAAATATAGGCTATATTTTTTTTAATTTAAGGTTTATATGTAGTCTACCTTATTCCCTGAATAAACTTTGCATCAAATTTTTTAATTAGATAAGACCTTGGACATGCCTCAATTTTGCATCATTGTATGATATTATATCAATGATGCAATAGATGTTCGAATGATTCGATTTTATATCTCATTCTAAAAGTATGGGTGGTGAATGCACATCTTATCACTCATAGTGAATGTAATTCATCGCTTAAATATGTGACAAAATTAAATATGCAAAAAGGTCATTTGTTTTGTGTAATTTTTTTACGTTGAATTGTCTTGCGTCCTGTCCGTTGGTACACACATAAATAGATGTGCTTTATACATATGGACCTTCACTTTAGAATGTAAAATGATTCAGAAGAGGAGATTGCGAGAGGTTTCATAAGAATATTAGCAAGCGCAATGACCTTCCAATATCTCTCTGATTTGGAAATTCTTTGAGCAGCAGGGGTTTGGAGTAGGCGACTATTCACAAGGGCGCTCTTTGTATCACTTTTTTATATTTTTTTATAAACAGTTTATACTGTGGGAAACATAAAATATGAGTTCCTTCTCGAAACGGGGTGTTTTTGGGGATAAATATCATTTAATTTTTGATAAAGTACGTTATTTTAATTCCTGAGGACTGATTATGACATTTTTCCGGATGTAATAACCGTTTTAGAGTTTATATTTTAGTAAGTAGAGTTTTGCTACTTACGATTTTTTCTATGATTGAACTGTCTAATCAATAAATATGGTATCACTTTTTGGGATTTGAGCTTCCAATACCATCCAAATTGTTCCATGTACGTACGTTGGACCAAATTTATTAACTAGATCCGACCGAGGTCATAATTACTATCTGCGTATTTGTACGCTGTGATAGTTATCAGCGCTTGAACACTTTTATTCTCTTTCTCAGGCCAAACTACAGTACGTGACAGGACTTTTTAGCTGTTATAAGTAAATTAAAATTGAATTTAGTGCACGACAATTGATCAGAACTTACATTTGTAGTATGCAACTCTACGGAAGTGGGGAATGAACAATGAAAGCAACGGAAAAATCAAAGGTAAAGCATTACAAAATGTGGAGCTACAGTAGAATGGTAAGTATCATATGGATCGATCGAGTTAGTGATGAGGAAGTTATAAGATGAGTAGGAGAGAAGAGAAGCCAAATGAGAACCTTGGCAAAACGACGGAACCAGCCGTATCTTGAGACATGATGACCTGATGAAGACACTCGTCGAAGCACGAGTGGATGGCAAGAAGGGAAAGAGAGTGAAATACACGGAATAGGTAAAAAAAAGGATGTGAAAGAGCAGAAAAACGTAAGTGTTAAAAGATTAGCTGATAAGAAGATTCAGTGGACATTTGCGTCAAATCAACCTTAGGATTGATAACCAGTGATGATGATGACCAATGCACCGTTTTAAGCAGTAGAGTAGCCAGGGTGTTGAATTGGGGAGATTTTAGGGCCATTCCTGGGTGTATGAGAAAAACCTAAGAGCTGAGGAGTGTCCAGGGATTTTTGATGTAATGATTTTTGATTATCAAAACAGTATTTTGTACGAGTATTTATAAAATTGAGTACACTTTATTCAAGATACTCGTTTTTGACGCCTCTTTTAAAGGCTCAAGGGGGTATTGTAACCCCGAAAACTCCCTCCGTGCACACGCCATTAGCCCTAAGACGTTTCACAGTTAAATATGTAAAGAAATGATTGACTCACTGTAGTTCATATTAAATGAAACCTCGATACTCCCTTATATTTAAATAGTGGCATACGTGTACATTTACTCTAGAATATAAATAGATTCATGTGAAAGGATTGCGAGGGATTTTATAAGCATGGCACAATGGTCGCGCGACATCTGTCCGAGTTGGACTTCGCGAGTTGTTTTATGTGTGGGACCCATGGGCGTCCTTTGCATCAACTCGGACGCACCAAGTTTGCCGAAGCGTGTCGAGGGAAATCTCGGGGCGGGAGCCATATTCATGGCGGGGATCCCTTTGCGCTGTGTTTGGCGTGGGAAGTTTAAAGAGCGGAAAAGCCTCGTCTCTTTCTCCCTCAAATATCCCGTCTCTTATTCCCTGTGACCCATGCCGTCTGCTTCTCAATAGATTGTTCTGCATAATCCAGTCGGACATTCATTCCCTTGCTCCTTGTTTGTTTATGTTTGCTCAGAGACGGGAAAGAAGCGGAGGCTCAGATCTGGTTTGGAGATCATGCGTAAACTGCGTAACAAATTTATAGTGAAGGAGGTAGCTTCAAAATATCTTAGACGAGTAAGTCTTCGTGGTCTAAGTTCTAATCCTCCCGTCTAGCCCTGAGATGGATAAGGCGTCGCGTCGTAGATGGTAGATATGAAGATGGGTGGAAATAGAAAAAATGTAGCTACGCATGATTTTTTGACAGAGTTGAAACTTAAAAAGACGATTTTACAACCCTTTTAAAGACTCCACGCTGCTCCCAGTAGATAATTTTGGACTAGTGAAGTCTACTTCATTAAAATATTAATTTAAAGCTGGTGAGATTATGTTTACGATTTTTTCTCAGTGTTTATTGTTGTACTCATCGTTGGTAGAGATGGTTGAGCTATGAACAAGCCAGGGTTGGCTTACTATCCCGTGCTTCATATATCTAATAAGACTGCATTTATTTGAAAGACTTTTACGCAATTTAGAAACTGTATATCCTGCCATATTAACTTTCTCGTTTACGTTCCGTTCTGTCACACCTTCCCCTCATCTCCACATTTTGCTCATTTGGGGTCACAAGCTTTCGCGTAAATGATATCTAAATAGTTATTTATTTGTAGCATTTCATAAAGCATGAACTTCTTTGCTGACGTAAAATATATTTGGGGAAATAAAAGAATTGAAGAACTGGCGTGGGAATTATGTGGATAGGCAATTCCTCTTATTCTACAAACACCCTGCCCCTCGTCCCTGTGACTTCTGTCGTCTACTTATCAATGAGTTCTTCTGCATAATCCAGGCAGAAATTCATTCCCTCACACGTGGTTTGTTTATTTTCACAAAGATACGGGGGCAAAACGGGGCTCAGAAATGGTTTTAAGATCATGCAGAAACTGTTTTACCAATCAATGGGGCAGGAAGTAGCCTAAAAATATCTTCGGCGTATAAGTTATCGCGCAGGTGTATTTTTTCGAGGCTTGTGCTTCATTGGGTGACAAGGAAAAGAAATAGTGCAAGGAGCTTCCTAGGCGAGTGAGAAATTGCTTTGCCTACCTATGGTTTGACTTGCAAAACTACAGAGAAAATGAAAGGAAGTCCTTATAATCGGTAGAAGGATCATGTGAGATTCAAATGTGGAAAATAGTAGTAAGTATAATTGAAAACAACTATTTCCTATTTACGTGATACCCATTTAAAAATCAGTGGAGATTTTCTTTAAAAATCAGTGATTGAGTATGAATCACAACAAAAAATAATCGTGAACCCTAGTAAGTGCTATAAATTATTAATAATAAGCAATTTTTGTTCATAATGCTTTAAGCCTCTATTCAAAAAGTTCATTTGACTACGCCGGAAACGAAACTCAAGAGTTATTTATATGCTTTGAAATTATGAGATCCATCTTTGAATCCCATTGCTATAAAATAGATTTTTTCGGAATGAATTTATTCATTCTTTTGTCTGTCTTGGTACCCATGCGAATGCATGTGTTATAACTCAATTATGACTGCATTTCATTTAATTAGTTGATTTGCATAGAAAGATATTAGTGACATGGATCATTTCACCATTATAACTTCTTTTGATTATATTTTCTCCTCCTTTTGCCCTGTTTTCTCCACTGAACATTTTCTTTTTTTGTTTCAGAGACTAAACAACCCACCATGAACAAGCTACGGATATTAACTATTTTTTGCCAAAGTTATGTGCGACTCTGTTACTGAGTTGAGTCCCATACTGACTGTGACGGCAAGAGAAATGATAACACTGAGGTTATCATGAAGTAAGTCACATCGAACAAATATCAATATTTAGCACTCACTAGCATTTTATTTGTTTAAAATGTAATCCATGGTTCAATATTTTTCACGTTACTGCGGAAAGTCGCGTTTTGGAACTAATGAAGAACTGTATTGGAGCGATATATTGTAAAGCCTACTTTTTAAAATATCACACCCTTAAAATTTTAATTATTGATTTATATGTTTCCCAATTATTACGTAAAGAATGAAACCTTTTTTACGCAAATACCTCTTGAATAAAAGAAGATATAGTAACTATTCTGAAGTGTTAGCTTTTACCAAAATATCTCAAAAGAAGCTCATAAAATAAAAAAATAAAAATACGAAAAATATTCGGTGCCTTGAAAGAAGGAGAAATATGGATAATTAGGATAAAAATTAAATATTGAGGGAATCATCAGAAGCAGGACATTAAGATGGCTGGTCCACCTCCATGGAAGAAGTGAAGAGATAATGATGAAACAATACCTTAAAGGGAAGCCAGGAGGCACAAGACCGGTTGGAACGCCGAGAATGCGCTATAGCCACGAAGTAGAGAAGGATACGAGGGAGACACGAGCCCAGCTATATATGGCAGGCGACCGCAGAATGTGGAGTCGCTTGGTGGGAGTTACAATAATTACAAGTGGCTACAATATTTAGGCTGAGAGTATCCTACGGATCATCGTTGAACGAATGTGAAAGTGGCAGGATTTCTGGGTTCAAAAAGGCAGGCGACCGCAGAATGTGGAGTCGCTTGGTGGGAGTTACAATAATTACAAGTGGCTACAATATTTAGGCTGAGAGTATCCTACGGATCATCGTTGAACGAATGTGAAAGTGGCAGGATTTCTGGGTTCAAAAAGTAATTTATATTTTCGTTGGTGTCTATTCGCGCAATAACTGAAGATACATAGGATAAGGAATTTTTTAAGGGAGAAAATTTATTCTCGCGAGCTAACTTTATACATTTCGAAACATATTTTCCTGTTATTTTAAAAATAATTTAATTCCTGCTATGTTTTGGAATGTAAGCCAAGTTGAATCTCAATATTGATTAATTAGTGTCTAGTTCTAAAGAGTTTTGAGTTTCCTTTATTCTTTTCTTTACTTTTTGACACACGACGTGTTTCGATGCTTTATCATCACTTTCAAATGTTTTTAAATTGAACCTGAAAAATCGCTTTCATTTGCGACGGAACTATTACAGTGCATCATACAGGGAAACACTAGTTTCAAGAGTGTTATTCCTCACTTTTATTCCCCTCTTCATATGCAGGGCCCAGTGGTGATCCTCAAAAGCTGCCACGTGTTTTCAGAAAGCGTTACAAACATGTTGAACGAAGTGGGCTGGGAGTCACTATGGAGACTCCGAGGCTTCGCTCTAGGCTAAGTGTGCTTTAATTTATAAAACCACAATTAATTAATTTAATATAATTGGGACTAGATATTTTTCAGAGCGACACGGAGAAGATCATATTGGAACTCCACTTTATTTCCGGGTGCAATAGAAACGAAAAATTAGGAGATAATTCTGCCGGAAGATAATTTTATCATAGGGATTCTTTTTTCCTCGAAAAAGAAAGGAACTATATAGAACTCTGATTATGTAATTCATATTGAATTCCTAACGGCTGGTGTCCTAACAACCCCCGCCAAACGCTTAGTGAACCTCCTTGCAGGGTAGTCAGTAGGTGTAAGTGACATTAACGATACCAGGTGAAAAAAATTGTACCATATGTTGTGACGTATGGTTAGGTCAATTCTAATTGTGACTTGAATGTTTCCGCAGGATTACATAGTTATTTCGTTCAAGACAAATGTGATTTACCACATGCATCTGCGATGCGCGCAAAGCTTGGAATAAAAGGTCACCTATTCGTCATTGTCAGAGGATGAAGTTCATATTATTTATGAACTGCGCGAGAAGTTTCCGTATTCCGTTCCAGGAAATATTGACTCTATATCATGCATTATGGCGCAGGTGGAATAAATCACATGACTTGGGAAGCAAAGGACACCGCCATGCAGGGGACTGGCTCTCAGGAAGTGAGTAATGAACCAAAAACTGTGTTTATGGGCGTATAATGAAGAGGTTGACGCATGAGGAGTCTTCTCCGTCCCTTTTCATCCCTTATTGCTCGCAACTATTAAATCAGAGTTTCTCTCCCCTCCCATTCTTATCCTCGGAGCTCAGCTTAGGACACTGGGGCCGTTACCACCGTTAAAAGGAATGATGGATTGTTCCCTGTGACGCGGAATGTTTTTTCGAAGGATACGGCCGGCGTCGGGCGGCTTGAGAAAAATTGTCCTCCTGGTCTTCTGTTTCAGTACCTTTTCTTCTTGCTGCAGTTGGACGTATCTTCTAGAATCTGTCACCTCATGTTTCCATTTCTAGGCCATCTATTTCAGTGATTGAACGAACTTGGGTGGAGATGCTAATTCGACATGAAAGGCAAAAGTGCAATAATAATAATGCCGTCTTTAATATAAGCGAGTTTAGGAGAAGATAGTCGTTCCTTACAATTTAATTGTTTGACAATCACATGAATCCTGGATGGTTATAATGGTGATAATCCGCGTGGATGGTCCACCCAGGCGGCATTCGAACCCGTGACCTCTAGGTTGGCATAACGGGGGAATTATCCTGGTGCCACCGAGGTCGGTCAATGAGAATATTTGTCCTAAATCCAATTCAATTTAGGAATAAATGTCTTTTACACTGATATTTTTGGTCGGCAAGGTAAATAAAATGCCAGGAGAATGTATTTCAACCTATTCGAAGACGAGGAAAGAGTGGGTATAATGGGATAACTCTCACCCCGTTCTAGGATACGTTAAGAGCAGTGTAAAATTAGGCAAAAAATGGCAAAACTAGCAGTGCCGGGGTGCAATTTTCTTAACTTTCTTTAGGAGATAAATATAACTGTGTGTTTTTTATAACAAGTCATTATTCGCATTTTCTTACTAAATTTGTTCCTTGTTTGTGAATGTATAATTTTTAAATTTTGAGGCAAAAAATTGATAACAGTGATTATGACTCATAAGTCTTTTGTTAACCACTTCCGGCTTTCCGGCACCATGATGACACTGGTTAAGACATTCTCCTCCCCAGTGGTGGATTCCTTGTCGACCAAAAAACCAGTTTCGGAAACTTTATAACCTCATTTTTATTGACTGTAGGACAAACCATTCAAAATTTTATTTCAGCGATATTTAATCCATTGCAATACAATCTTCATATTGGTAACCCGCAGCTCTCCATTTCTTGCTATCACCTATTCTTCATCTATTTAGAATAAATTTTACTGACAAGAAACATTTTAACCCTTTATAACCCAATGTTGCTGCTAAGCAACATCAAAAAAAACATTTAAACTTTCAGCTCTATTTAGGAGATGTATAAACTAAATATCATTTTGTAGTGTAGACTTTCATGTCGAAATATTTAGCTGCCAGGATAATTATCATTGAGTGTAAAATGTTCAAGTTTTCAAAATGAAAAATGTCGAAAGTTGAATTCTCCCAGAAACAGCTGTGGGTTAGAAAGGGTTAACTGGTTCTGCTGGCGAAATAACTCTGTAAGCATTGCAATAGTAGGAATTGAAGCTACGTGCGCATATTATTCATAAACGAAACGAATAAAGCTTTTAATGAGTGAATCTTGCTTCTTTTTTACGACTTAGTCAATATTTTAAAATTTTTAGCATTTAGCTTGACGATAACGTTTTTCCAAGCTCATGGCATAATTATCCACATGTAAAAATTTGAGCTGATAGAATATTCAACGTTCCGCGATCAATTGGCATTGTGTCATTATTATTTCCTAATTTTAATTGGCTTTAGGAAAAACACTTCAAAATTTTATTCAGTGATACTATTAATATATTAATTAGCCATTCCTCTTTTTATTGCTGTTCTAAGATTAATGTACCTCATTCGTTGTAACGCTATTCTTAGATTTCTGTACTGCAGTTCACGATTTCTCCCTATCCCAAGTATTTTTTTTTACATCTTGAGGCTCCTCATCTCCATATCGTTTTGATCGTCGTATATTATTGTCCCTGTTCTCTGGAGGCATCCATCCATTTATTTATTTTTTCATTTTACTTTCCAATCAATTTATCCATCCATTATGTTTCCCACGTTAATTCTTTGTCTCTTAACATGGTCAGTGTTCCACATCATTTTAGTGATTCACCTGATCATCTTTCCTTAGAATTGGGCGCCAAACTGGGCTAATAAATTGGTCGGAGATCATGCATACACTGTTTTACCAAGTTATGGGGAAGATAGTGGCCTAAAAATATCTTGGGTGCGTAAGTCTTCGAGAAGGCACTCTTTTCATTTGCTAGAAAGAAGGTTCTTGATTGGACGACGTGGAAAATAGAGTAGGATTGTGCATATGTACCCTAAGATAAACCGGCATACTTTGAGACCCGTTCCTTTGCTACATCTCTATATACCTTCTCGATTCATACCCAATTCGTCCATTTAATACTTAGCATCTTCCTTCAGCGCTAGGCCTCGAAGACCTTTATTCTTTTCGGAATACATTATCCAATGGGTCTCAATTCTTATTCGTGGAATACCTCTACAGGCATGAATTCTTTCATATGCTATTTTCTGGTCTCCATTCCTTTTGTCATCGAGTACAATACCTATACGTATATTTGCTATGGCTACCGCATTAGCTTGGGCTTCTCGACAATAGATGTCCGTCCTGCTTTTTTGGTGCCAGGTAATATTAAATATGCCTGCCAAATCCTGACATTTCTCTATTTTCTAAGTCAATTCTTTAACTTTGTTTGATTATTTATCATCACGTTTTTTTACTTAGCTCCGCAACTGTGAGATTTGAAAGGAATATATTTTTAGAATATTGTTATAAAAAACTTTCTCCTTCATTAATGAGAAAAATTAATGTAAATTTCAAAATTGAAGTGGGAATGGGATGAAACAACTGTATAATCTCTTTTTCTCTGAACGTTTCGACCCGCATATGAAAAGAATGCGTATGGTGTACAATTAAACGACACAAATGGAGCATTCATGTTTGCGCTTTTAATAGACCATCGAACTCCGAAGTTGATATTATGTACCATCTAGAAAATCAAATATCCGCATTTACTCAGAGATACACTAAAAGTGTGATAGTAATCGGGGGAGGTTTTATTCTTCCATCCATAAACTGAGATACTTACACTAAAACCGAATTCAAGGAATAGAGAAATCAGCGAGGTATTACTCAACATACTTGCAAATCACTCTCTCGCCCAAGTAGTTGACGAGACTACGAGAGGAAATAAGATATTAGACCTTTTAGCAGTAAGCCACCCTAAGTTGATAAAACAAGTCGATATTATTGACGGTATCAGCGATCACAGAGTGATCCATGCAACGCTAAAAATTGATGTAGTGTCAGCCGTAAAACCAAAGCACAATATTCACTAATTTGATAAATGCAACTTCACTAAATTTGGCGAGATGCTTAATGACTCCTACAAAAAATTCTTAGTTACATCAAAGGACCAAAGCACAGATGTAACATGGAAACACTTCTTAGAAATTCCGCGCCAAGGAATCAACGAATATATTCCGCAAAAACTGAAATGTGATAATAAGGAACCTCGCTGGTACAACAACGATGTCAGAGGGGAACTTAGGAAACAGAGGAAACTACTCAACTTGTACAGAAAGTCCATTACGTCACGTAATACATCGAAGGAACTTGAAGCTAAAGAAAGTTACGCTGCACAACGCTCAATAACCAAGAAATCAATGCGAACTGCAATGCGAAATTTTAAGAAAAAAGTACTCGGTGAATTACTCGAAGAAAATCCGAAATCCTTTTGGTCGTACGCAAGAGAGCTTCAGGGAAAACATTCAACCGTAGATTCGTTATTTGATAAAGATGGTAAACTTGTCACCGAATATATCGACTAAGCTAACACTTTAAATTCCCACTTCGAAAGTGTATACACTACTGACGATACTCAATTCAATTTAGACTTCCCATATACTGAGGAATCGATGGAAGAAATATCTATACAACGTGATGGGATAACTAAACAACTACAATCGATTAAGAATAGTAAATCTCCGGGTCCGGAGGGAATACCCGCGCGAGTCCTCAAGGAGTTAGCTCCACCGATCGCACCATACTTAGAGATAATATTCAAGAAGTCACTCTCCGACGGGAAGTTACCGCTAGACTGGAAAATTGCAAACGTTACAACCATATTCAAAAAGGGAAACAGACATGACCCAGGCAACTACCGTCCTATTTCATTAACATCGATTATAGGCAAGATATTTGAGCACATCATCGTTAGCAATATCATGACTTTCTTGGACAGGCGTAAATTCCTCCATGACTGTCAGCACGGATTCCGAAAAGGTAGATCATGCGAAACACAGCTCGCGCTCTTTCTTCACGACATAATAAAATCTGGTAAATATAAAAGACAAGGTGACGCACTATTTACAGATTTTAAGAAAGCTTTCGACTCTGTACCTCACAACAAACTTTTATACAAATTACAGTCATGCGGATTAAACGAAACAATTGCAAACTGGATGCGCGACTTTCTAAGAGATCGTAAACAAAAAGTAGTTCTTGACGGAATTAGCTCTGATGTTGTAAAAGTTACATCAGGTGTTCCACAAGGAAGCGTAATCGGCCCCCTGTTGTTCATTATATACATTAATGATCTCTGCTCCCGCATTAGCAGTAAAATACGTTTATTTGCTGACGACGCTGTCATCTATCGCGAAATTAGTGATCACTCTGGCTATGAAATTCTATCATCTGACTTAAACAACGTTCATTTGTGGAGCCAAGAGTGGGGACTCGAACTTAATCGGAGCAAATGCATGGCGGTACATTTCTTGCGGAATTTTTCCAACTCTAACCATGTTTATGCAGTGGATGGTATTAACATAAAGGCAACAGACGAATTGCCTACCTGGGAGTTACGATAACCTCGAACCTCACATGGAGAACACATAAAGAATGTTTGCGGCTTAGCCCTGAAGAAATTAGGATTCAAGCGTATTGTGGGAAGATTTTCGGATGAGAAAGTTAAGAAAGGTGCTATTTCGATCTCGTCCGACCGCACCTGGAATATGCAGCGAGCGTATGGGATCCGGTTCGGAAAGAATTAATCCGCGAACTAAATAAAATGCAAAGGAAGGCTGCGCGTTTCTTCAAAAACTGCTACGGGCGTACAGACAGTGTTACCCAGATGTTAAGCGAATTAGGCAGGGAGCCGTTGGAGACTCGGACGCTGCGCGCTAGGCTTAGATTGCTAGAACAATTGAGAATGGATATCTTTAAGAGAGACACAGAGAACATATTATTAGAGCCACACTATATCTCCAGGTTCGATAGAAGCGATAAATTAAGAGAGATATTTTGCCGAACGGATGTATATGGGAATTCGTTTTTCCCCGAACCATAAAGGACTTACATAAACGCTAGTCCCAACCTCGTTAGAGCACTTCCTTTTTTTGCTGTAAACGGCTGGTGTCCTAACACCCCCTGCCACACGCCTTTTAGGCGGCTTGCGGGGTATTATGTAGATGTAGATTAAGTATCACAATTTATCCAAAAATGCGCAACTTAGATTAAATTGCTGACAACTAGGAATGGGCGGTTATGAGAAAAAACCGGTGTTAGGTTAACCAATTATTTTGAGCAGAGTACTTGAGTAAAAAAACCCGATGAAAAAAAACGGTTATTTTCAGGTTATATAACCTAAAGCATCGCGTATGCATATCGTCGGTTCGAAAGACCAAAAAATACTGATTTTTGAACTTCGTCCTGCTTCTTGCATACCATTCTCCGAAAATCTGGTCGGGAGCACGATGTACCTAGATTCTACGACAGAGGACATTGATCCGGTTATTTTTCCCGCGTTTTCTCGTGGTCGTCCAGGAAATAACCTAGCACTCGCGGCGATGAAAACCGAAATCGGTTATTCCGCAAGATTTCTCATCTGTTGCACAAGGATATAACCAAAAGCCCCTGTAGACTGTGTGGAAAGGGTATCCCAGGTTAATTCACCCGCGGAAAAGGAGCAAGCACTCAACAGATTTAAGCACTAAGAGTACGCTCTTAGGTTTTTTCACCGGTGTTTTTTTACGACCGTCAAACTCTATATTTATAAGATAATAACCGAGGACGTAGTGGGCCTAGTGCCCAACGTTTTTCATTTTTTATGAGGAAAATGTTTTAGAGAGATTGACGGGATGAAGGAAAATTTATTATATTATTTTTACTTCTCGACCAATTTTTTTTCAAATGCAATGCTTATTTGTTTTTTCTTTAATTTTTATTCTTTCTAGGATTCCGATATAATCTTATAAATGATCAATATATAATTTATGGAACCACATTGAGTAATGCAAGAGTCTAGAGACTAATGATAGTTAAAGCAGAAATCATAGTGTGACAAATGATTTTCGGTTCAGCTTTCGCCCGGCACCTCCTGGAAATGGGGCACGGAAGTAATTTCGACCCCGAAATACTCCATTTTACTAGTAAAGGAAGAAGGATTGACACCTTGGAAATTCGATAAATAGTCATAAATGGAAATCTTGTTAACGACATAACCTTTCCCAACGCATCCCCCTTATTACTTATCACCCTCCTAAATCCTCCACCCCAACAACCCACCCTCCCCCCCCCCCATTCTTTTCCACGAATTACCAATCCCAGCTTGAATCCAAACCTTTTCCCCCACCCCCAAATTAACAACCACTATATATGTACCTGCCCCCACCATATATTGAATGTATTTGAAAATGGTGTAATAGCCGAAACCGGTAATAAAATAGAAACTGTGAATTTTGTGGAAGTAACAAAGTGTGTTTCATTATTAATATGGAGCCTTCTACTACGTAAATGCTTCAAGTTTCGATTTAATTGAGAATAAATATTGATTTAGTGCTTGTTAAGTATCGGAAAAGGTTGGAATAATTTTGAATGATTAATACCTAGGAATATAATTGCACATTATGTATCAATTCAGCTGCTTACTTTAGATTGTAGTCGGCAAATTGTGTGCGAGAGCATAGTTTCAGTGAGTAATAAATGCGAGAGAAAAGGGAATATCGAATAATAAAGTAGCTTAGAAATGTACGCAATGTACACAAGCCATGAAGAATTAGAATTTTCCAAAACAACGTTATAAATTTCCTACCTTACCCTGTTGTCTTTTTGCTTTAGCTCCATCCTTTTGTTCTGTTAGTAAACTTTTATTTAATCAATTTCTCAATAAGAATCGCAAACAAAATTGTTGTCATGGCTTTCATTCCCGTTCGTTAAAATGATCGCAGCGTGGCCATTGGATTTTATTGGCCATTTGATGATTTAATATCCATTTTTAATTTTAATTCAGAGTAGCAATTGAGATGCATGTAATAATAAAAGTTATGAAAGACTGCATTATCATATGGTTCTGAATTATCCTGAAAATAGCATATTGATTGCTAATCGGAAAGTGAGTTAAAATTGAGTTACAAGATTTGACCCGCAAAAGATGATCAACTACAAAGCGTGTAAATGAAAACTTTATAAAAATAAAATATGCTCACGTGTTTATGATAGTTAATTGATTATTTTTAGAAATCGTGATTATAATTTAATCTTTTCCCTTATGTTGTGCAGTATTTATGCCATAAAAATGGCATGCGTTGCCATTTATAGTACCTCAGTCAGTCCGTTTATCCCATCCCCTAATAATAAAAACACGATTCAGTCTGAAAAACGAGTAAGTGTTCCCCTTTTTCTGCAAGGAAGGAGTGAGGACTTTGAGTCTGGTCGTTACTGCTGCCGACCGCCGACTCAAAGGGTTAGAAGAACCCCTTACAAATCCATCTGAGAGTCTACGTGTACGGGATATTCTCTCAACCATTCGACCACTTCCGTCATCCAGCGATTTTTGCATCCCTCTCTCTTTCATCCTCTTTCATATCTACATCTACATAATACCTTCGGGCCACCTCAAGGGTGTTTTACAGGGGGTGGGTGAGAATACACCATCGTGCAGCATGCAATACGCTACGTTTTCATCGTCATCGAAAACAATTGCCATTACATATTATACACATGCCAGCAGGCGGCGTGAGCTCTCTACGGCATCATTTTTACCTCTTTTGTTTGCAAAAATCGTGATATGCGAGTTACAGGATTGATTATCGTTTAAAACTCAATCGGTTGTGCCGAATTAAACTGGAGTAAATGAAAAAATATCTTTCCGTCTCCTCAGCATCACTAGAAATTCATTCAACCTTAATATTATTTCGTGCTCTCAAATTTTCTGTTGGTCTTGAAATTACAAAAATAGGTTTTTAGTTTGCAAAACGTTTTTATGCCAATACAATTATTAAGAAGTAATTCTCTGCGACATGCATTTATTAGTACCTGTTCTTTCATTGCATGAAACCTCATTTAAATGCATGGAGATTCAAGGGGAAATAGCGCTCAAAGTGTGTCGATTGTTTTCGGAGCATCGAATATGGTGCCTTTTTCATGCGTACTCGTATATAAATTCTTTTAATGCAAGTGGGAAAGCCTGATGATATTTAGGAAACGTACAACTAAGTTTCCATTCATTTACATTCCATTTTGTAGATTCTACTCGGTGGTTGTGGAGATAAAACACTTCTAACTTGGATAAATCGACTTTTGGCCAGAATTTTAGCTAATCTTTTTAACTAGGAAAGCTTGCCACTCTGCTAAGGAAATTAAATTTATCTTCATTGACGGTAGTTTTGCGTTTTTGGAAGATAAAATTTCCCTAGAGCAGCGTTCCGCACCTTTTCTGAAGCTTCACTAGAGCTACTGACCTCAATGACAACACAAAACCAACACAAACTAGCAAAGACCCAAACAAAAAAAATCAAATTACCATCACTTTGTACAACATACCACACGCATAAGTAGTTTTCAATGTAATTATAATGACTCAATAAACTTTTTTATATTATTAAGGTTTTTTGCTTGGATAACTTTCACTTATAACAATTAATTTTAAGTAATATTTATACAACCAAAAACCTTTAAAATGGATTATCACGCTGTTAAAAATGAGTTGGGGAATTATAGTTTTCTATCATTATTCCTTGGTATGCATGTAGTAAATTAGACAAGGAATCCGACAGTTGTGGCAATTGGTGCTATGAGGAAAGGGTAAGGGAGGAATAGTGGCGAGAAACCCGATGTGGCACAAAAAACAAAAGGCGTCATAGGACTTGGTGTGCCAAACGACGGACGTTATGGTGTACTTGAAGAGCCCTCTACAAAGCACTCGAGGAAGGAGGATAAGTCTGAAAAATCATCGGGATATGAACCCGGAACATGAGGGTGGGAAGATAGTACTCAAGGCACCAAACCAACACGATAACCTTATTTCCTGGGTTTTCCCGCTATCCTGAGTTTAGCCCAAGTGGGTCGACTACCTTCCGTTGCTAGGACGACCCTCTCTTTCGGCCCACTATGAGTGTTCGATGTCCCGTGCAGTGTCCCCTAGCTCATGCATAATTGATGCCATAAGGGGCGGTTGGGTTTGGAATGGGTATGAGTTAGCCTCCTCGTTTCGTGACGTCACGCCGGCCCTGTCATTGTCGAGGTGTAAGCCCATTCCACTGGAGGTTAGCGGTCAAGCGGGAAGATATATGACACTCTCAGGTTCGTCTTCTGACGTCATTTCCGTTGGTCATCTTCCTCTCTTCCGCCCGTCTCCTTGAGACACATGCTCGCCGTAAATTGATCTCTTGTGCCGAGTGCTGAATATTTCCCTCAGTCCTGAGGTGGTGACGCTGTTGCTATGGAGCATAAAAATCCAACAGTTTGCTGTAAACCGTCCGAAAAGATCTAACTGATATTTTTTTCAGATTTTACTTCATTATTTAGTTCTTAATTTTTTTTCATTTTATTTAAATAATTTTTTTGTTTAGCGTAATTTCTACCTTGAATTTTCATTACTTAGTGGTTTAGTCTAGCAAGAGGCAAAACAGTGTAGCCATGTAGGTTCTTTTTGTTTTACAACTGATATTAAATTTTCTTATAACCGAAGTAGGGTTTACTATTTACATACATAAGCTGCTTAAACTACATTTCGAAAGAAGCAAGGCCTAGAGTTTTTGCAGGTGTTTATTATTGCTTTTTAGTCAATACTTAATTTTGTGTGTGCATTTGCCTTCTTTCCCCTCACTTAATTTTAGCCATATTTAAAGAAAATGTGTCATTATTTAATGAAAGTTTTAGCCCATATCCGCCCAGAACAATGTCCAATTGCAATTTTGTATATTATTTGGAGTTTTCCATCAATGGGTGACTCATCCTTTAAAATTTTGCCATTGATCAATTTCTCCAGAAGTGCCTGTGGCCACTTGGCTACACAGGGTGGTAATGGTCTCAAATCAATTTTGATCCATTTCCTACCGCCATAGGAAAGGATTAAATCTTCAAAGAGAGCATTTTCTGGAAAAAAAATTTTTAAATTAACTTTTTAATGACCATTTACTTTCATCTGTATCATATTTTGCATCTTTTTTAGACCGTACTTCTTTATTTTGAAATTTAGATTTTCACCAAGTCATATCGTTTCAGTGTCTTTTTTCAGCTAGTTAAATTATTTCGACCAGCTTCAAAAATAAAAATAGACAAAGTATGTTAACAAAACAACAATCAGAATATTTTTAACAATTTGAAAACAATATATTGTGCCATTTATCATTAAGAGCCACATTTGCCCATCAGGGTAGAGTGTACCTACTAATGACTGCGGTAGGTAGCAATGGGTTAAATCCACATCATGGCTCTAAAATTCACTATTAAACTTGAGTCTCATTTTGAGGAGATCACGAAAAATTGAAGCATTCAAAATTGAACTTGGTGTTGCTTAATTTTTTGTCGATACGGAAAATCTATATTGGAAAGTAAGCAATAGTAATTGATGAGAGGGAACATTACGATAAGTGCACGATTTCCAGGACATGGACTTTACTAATGAAACTAATTTGGAATGATAGAAAAATATCGGGCTTTCCCAATCGTTTTATATCATTTCGATTACCGATCCCAGCACCTTTTACCATGCTAAATAAGGTGATCTTTGAAAATGACATAGTGTATTGTCAAAACCTGGGTCGGTTATTAAATCTTCTGTTGAACATACAACAGTGTATCTTTATTATGTTTCCAATGCTAACCAGATGCTATGGTTATGTAGTGATGACTAGGTGACATTGTCACTTTTTTCTTCCTAGGGAAAACGCACTTAGAGTAGATTCAGCGATGTCAGACGATATTGTATAGAACATGTTACGATTATTAATAGAGAAGGGATTTTGCAGTGTCCATTTATACTTTAAGTTGAGTATAATGCGTTTCAATGCTACTGCGTCATCATCAGGAACACTGGTTTTATATGGTAGATTTTTTTTAATTATCAAAACTAGAGATGGACGGATCCAGGATTTTTTTTGGACCTGGATTCGGATCTAATCCTTGATTTTCGGAACCGGGTCTTTCGGATCGGATATTTTCGGATCCAAATGAGTTTTCAAATTCCTGCTATTAAACGAAGCATTTATTCAAGTTTATTCTGGGAACATACAATCAAAGGAATGCTTTTTAGATTTTCATACACATTTTCATATTTTTATAAATTAAAAGTCATTTTGTAGGCTTTCGCGTTGTTTTTTAAAAACATTTTTATATACTCAGGTCCTAAACTGTTACGCTTGGGTTTGGAAATGAAAATAGTAAAAATCTTTGGATAAACCACTGACCAGCGGCATAGCGAGAGAGGGAAGTCCGGAACCTCCAAAATATAAAGAACATAAATACTTTCCTTCATTAAAGTAAACAAAATATTGAAAAATCGTGAATTTGCAAGAGATTTCTCTGAAAAATTAATATTTCTTCGATTATGAAGGGTGTCAAAATTAGTTTTAAATCCTGTAATTTGTTCCCTGTTGTTTAAAAATTTTCCCAATGGTTTTGGAAACTAACGAAATTCCTGGATACCCCACTGCCATAGACTGCATTTAATTTTTCCTCACGCACGTTTCCCCCGAACTTTGTCACTTTCTCGTCGCATACCGACTTGTGCTTCACCCGAAAATGCAGTGAAGTGGATTTAGCACTTCCTCGCGATAATTTCACGCCACAGTGCACGCACATGCCATACGTCGTTTCTCCTTATCTCAATAGAAATGTTTCTACACAATGAAAGACTTTTTTATCAGTATGTCATTAAATTAAATAGCAACTGCGCAATCAGCAACACAATTAATGGTATTTAAACAGCATTAACGTCACGTGCGACGAGGTGCTCGACCGCTCAGCATGAGGAAGGGGTCCAATCCGTCTCTACTTGTTTGAGGGCGTTAATGCTACGCTTGTTTCTTCGAAGATTGTGCTGTTTGGACATTTTTGCGTGTTAGTATAGTCTAATTGTAAATAGAAAATTATCCACACCCACCTATCATTAGTTGCAATCAATTAGAGCTGAAAAATAAACAGAAATACCGTCAGGAATGCGTCACGTTTGGTCTTATTTTTTTTTAATCTGGTACATGTCGTCTAATTGTCGAAGCTATTAAGACATCTTCGGGCCCAGAAAGTCACTCACCTAGCATTTTTCGCCAAGAAACGGAGAATTGAGGCAAGTAGACCAAAAAAAGGTCAGTTGGTGAGACGGGGTAGGGTTGAAACACGCTTCAATTGTTCCCGTGTAATTTGATATTTTCCTTAGAAGGCAATAATTTATGGTCTGTGTGATTGCGGAAACTAAAAAAAACAACAGAACCACGGGTTGATGGACAACCGAGGTTGGTTTTCTGAAATCTGCGGCGTAGTTTAGACGACGACTTTTGACGTGGTTATTATCCTACGACGCTGAGACTCCCCCGATGATAGTTCAATCTCTTGGGAAGAGTCACACTATGTGCCAGTCGTATTTTGCCTTCCTTTATTTTCCGCAGTTGAAATTCTCCTTCGTAATCCCTGCAAGAGCTTTCAAAGAAAACGGTTCATGAGTACGACTAGAATCGCATGCGACGGCGCATTCGAAGAGAGAATTGGAACTCTTTCCACCCTTATGGGGCGTTGCATTCATTGAATCTATTATTTAAAATTTCGGATCCAGATCCGACGTCTTCCGCGACTTTGGATCCGATGTATCCGACGAAGGGCAATATCCGCGGATATTTGGATCCGAGGCATCCGATCCAAACATCCCTAATAAAAACCAGTGTACCTGAAGGTAGGGTGGAAACGCGCTGTACTTAATGAAAATCTAAGTGGTTATTCCGAAGAATATCTTTATTAATCCACGCATTTGGAGTCCTTAAATTCTATGTGTAGTTCATTTATTCCGTTATATCCACTGAGACAACGCAGGTTAGAAATCAAGACTTATAAAACGCAAACTGACTGGAGTGAATCCGTCTTACGTCTGAAGAGATATCCACTCCTTCTGGTGAGGCCATATTATTTTCTTTTCTACGGTTTCTTTCTTCCTCGCACTAACAGGGTCCACCCAGTAGTTCAGAAACCAACGCCACCGAAAGGCGGATACGAAGAGGTGCCTTGACTCTTTACACGAGCGGAGATTTCCGGGAGGGTAAAAGAAGTGAAGAAAAAAACGAGAGCGACTCCTTTTCATTTTTTTGCGAGCGTCCAAGTAGTGTAAAAACTGGGACTCATGGCCTTGTTTATCCTTCCGGGAGAAGAAGGTCCGGCGTGACTTATTCCTCGTATTTTTTTTCATCTCTGCGTATTCCGTATGTTTTCCGATGGAAATCGTAAGGGCATGGTGTTTGCCCGTAGGGGACGCACACATACTGAATTGGATATTTGTCACAGAACCAAGATGAATGAGTCCTTTCCCAGCTAAGGTTATTGACTCACCCGTGGGATAGCTTACTTGCATTACCTACATGCGTTTTCCATAAAAATCTTGATTAAATTGCACTCTTAAGGCCGGTAGTTAGGAAACAACAGCAATTAAGAAAAACATTGTGGTAATAAGTGAAAGAAATACCAGTAAAGTTATCCATGACGAGCCTTAAGTATGAGTTTCCAGTGTGCATGTGACAATGGCGGCGTTTGTAAATTTACATAAATGTGATGTAATTAGTGCGAAAACTAACCTTTGGTTTGGTCAGTTTTAAATATAGCATAATTAGTGACGCGTGGAATTCAGATGCAGATTAATGTTGTTAATGAGGAGGATTGTATGGATGATTAACGTTTTATTGAAAGATAAGATACATAGATATAACTACCAACCCATTCTTCGATAGTTAGAGAAATATCATTCATTTTTACAAGTTCATTTTCTTAACCAAACTTCTGGGAAAATAAAGTCGGTAGTGTATACGTATTTCTACGTATTTCTTTCAAATCAGCGTATTTCATATATTTTCTAAATTAAATTAATTAAGCACCGTCTTGTGCTTCCGCATTATTTTCAAAGAGACTTTTATATTCTCTTTTATATCTTAAATATCCAGTCCTACGGAATTCATTCGAAGCTATTCCTTGTCCTTCTTATCTTCTTGCTATCATGCCTCATAACATGGTCAAGGAAGTTTTCCCATCTTCTCCTTAGGATATGAAGACTTTTCTTTTCTCATACACGTCTAAAAACTTCCTCACAAATTGCTCCTTCAATCCATTTCGTCTTCAGGCTTTGCTCACAGCACCACATGGTGAATGAGTGACGCTTTAGTGACCACTGTGGTCTCCACCTTCACCGATATAAAGATGAGTTTCAGCCATCTTCCCCAGATGATGGGAAGTACAATTTGTGACGGCCATGCAATTTCATAAGCTTAAAGTATTTTTTCGAGATATAAAAAGGGATAATTTGTCCACCACCGCTTATTCGAGCAGTAGGTAATCTCTCTTATGTTACAAAAAATCTCTATACCTAGAGTTTGTTTGCATGTTCATATGCAGCTCCTTGGCTATAAGCTCAGCTGTAAGTAACTTTTAAATACTTTATTCAATGGACGTGACCGTAAATTTCACTAAATAACACGGTGAAGTAAATTTATAACAATGGGCGTTTTACTTCCTAAAGGTTTTTATGTAGTTGAATTTTTTTTTCTTGATAGTTTTAATTTTCTATCCTTATAAATTTTTCTCTGTTAACATTTTAGATGGAATCTATCATTGAAAATGATATGATTTATCCTGTTTCGAGCCACTTAACCGTCCGTCAGTCGCGTCACATTTTGGAACGCAATCTGTCGCGCGGCGTCTCTCAGAACGTCATCTGATTTTTGAACGGGGTCTCATTTTAAAATCGTTGAACAAAATGCATGAAATTAGAAATAACTTTTTATGTACAGTAAATCATTCACTGATAACTTGAATTCATAAGTGAACAGTAAATTTATGCATAATAATTATGGTATATTTGTATTAATAAAATACTGAATACTACTGCTTTGACGTTGCTTACAGTTTTTCTTTCATCGAGGTTATATCAAATCGATTACTGTAGTAACAATTCGTAGCAATAAGATGCATATTCTTCAGTGAATGCTTTAGATAGTTGATAGTTTTGACAGTAAATATATTTAATACTTTTGATGAATAACATGAAGCTATTACCATGTAACGTATTCAAACTCAAGTTATTGTGTGGCGTCAACCAGACTCCAAAAACAACAAAATATCAAAATTTATTCCATAAGTGTGACAAAACATTTCATCATATCGGTGGCTTTTTCTGAATCATAAAATAATGAGATACAAGGAATATGAGTTTCCTAACTATGAAAATACGATGTGGGCAAAGAATATGAAATGGCCTGGCGTCTGGTAGACTTCACGCAACCAATGTATCAATATTAATACAAATAATAATAATAATTATGTATCTCAATCATTATTATGCATAAATTTGTTGTCCATTGATGAAATAAAGAACTCTGTGAGGTCTAATGAAGTGATAGTCGAGACTCATACTATCGACATATAATGCTGTTTTTAAGTGCTATGTTGAAGTATATTATTATAAATATTGTTAATTATCAATTGGATCGCTCAAATCCGCGCAAAGAATTGATCGAACATGGTCAACTGTTGGGGTAGACTTGATAACCGTAAATCCTCCCCTTCAATTCATCAGATTAGCATACCCGCCGTGTTAAAAAAGAAAAACTCGTATTACAGAGATTGTCCAATTTTAATCTCCCTATTGCATGCATAAGCATTATTCAGTCATATGATATATTGCCCCACATATATCATGATTCAACATATTTACCGTTAAAACATTTTCCTAGTATACCCCCCGGGGGTAGTTTTTGTAGTGACCACATGGTGGTAGGACGTTGTGTGTTGGTTTATGCAAGATCGGTGTTTGAATTTCTCTGCTCCTTTTTTTGTTTGTATTTCGGCTTTTTTCCTTCCACACTAATGAAGGCATGAGTAAAAATGTAAAATAATGGCATTCCTTGGTTCGGAGCATGCATAGATCTATACCCATACTTCGCACCAATTTTTGATATGCCGCTTGAGGAGGGGGGCGTTGAAGTTGTAAATCAAACGGATTCGTGCCTGCCAGCAGTACCTAATCGTTAAATACAACACTCGCACACAAGAGAGCGAGTCCGGCCCTTTCAGCCATCACCCTATCTGTCCCATCATCCCTTTCCCTGCGAGTTGTTGTGTGGGGGTGCATGTCGCCATCCGGGGTTGATGATTGTGACGTAGGCGGCGCCACCGTTGCTTCCGTGTCACGGCCTCATTCAATGTCAACTCGCAAATAGGGACGAAACAAATAGGTTGAAGATTCGTGTCGAGAGACTAAACGAAATGGATCAAAATTGTGACACACGGGGAAAGAGCTTTGAGGAAATAATAGAAAGCAGGTTTGAGGACAGGAAACTTCAATGCCAATTAAATTAGGGTGGAAAACTATTTTAACCCTCATATGGATTTACAAAATTAGTTACGTCGTTGGATTCTCGGCGCCGCAGCGGCGCCGCGTCATTTTTTGCTATTATCTTTCAAAGTTAGCCTGAATTTACAAGTTTTTTGATTGATAATGGTAAATACATCTATTATCTTTATTTCTTACCGTGTTTTGCTAGATTTAAACCCTTATTGTTGAAGTAATAACAAAAAAAATTGAACGCTGCATTCTTTTCCATTTCTTGCCGTAATGCTCTTTATTTCAGTTCCCTTTGTATGTTACTTTTGAGTGAAAGTTTTAATTTCGTGAGTAATTGTTGTTTGAAATATTTTTCTGATATGCAGAGCTCGGCAAACTCCGCTTTTTAATGTTTATATTGTTTATAATTTTATGTATCTAAATGCTAAAAATGATGACCAAATAAAATTCGTTTATGCCCATATGACATAATTTTGCTTCAATGCGTCCACCCATATGTTATATCTTTGTAGTGTATATAGAAGGATAAGTTATTAAACGTTAATAATGGAACAGATGTAGGTTAAGTGTGAAGAGACGAGTGTAACTTTCGTGATTTTTACAAGATTCTGGCGATCAAGACAAATCTTACTAATATTCTGGGAGCTTATGTCCTGAAATTAAAAAAATCAAGTCTTATGGCTTTTGAAATATAAATAATATGGGATGATAAGCGGCGTGTCAAAGAACTCAACGCTTCTTTGGAGATGGAGCTAGAAGAGTCGGTACTCTTTTCCTACCACGGAGCCCCATTCCCCCACTGGGGACGTGTAGCCCAAGCGAAAGGTTTCCTTAGATATGGACGAGTAAATGTTTTGCGTGGGAGTGCATAAGATTAGGTTTTACTCCTGGATTGGTGGGAAGTCCAAAAATAAATTCTTAGAAGTATGTGTTATTGGTGGTAGAGGGGAATGAGCGGCTGCCTTTTTTTCGTCCAAATCTGCGTGAGAAACTGATGATAATATGCTCTGGGGTGACAAAAATACCCTCACTTTGGAAGGACTTCCCTTACATTTTCTTTCCGTTTCCTTTCTTAGCGTTTCACTGACCCAAACATTGAGACTCTCCATACTTTCCCACTAAGCTCCCTTATTCTTCATTCACCACCTTCTTACCCCCTCCCACAAAACTTGATTGAACTTCTCACCACCCTAATGACCCACCGAGCTGGACCTTCTTGGAATGAAGGGAGGGCCACCGCGGGGCGTTTTGACAAGGCTTTTGTTCCCTGTCCTTCATGCAGCGTTAGAAGGATGAAGAAAAAGCAGGCTTTTGTATCTAATTGCCTCCTTGCACTCCCAACCTTTTTTGCGATAAGGATTTTCTACTCCTACCTGTCCTAACGATCTGGGTATTCCCCGATCCTTGGCAGTCTACACACTACTGCCCCTTCACCTCAAAACAACCTCCTGGCATTCCTTCTCCTTTCTCCTTCTCACTCATCCCTTTACGTTAGTAACACCCCCAATGCATAAAACATCTGTACATTTCAGTACACATAGAAACGAGATATATGTTTACAAATTTTCACCTCATGGTAAATTGTCTTTTCATCTATTCATAATGAAACGATTTTTACCATGTAAAGTCTAAACTCATCGTCAGGAAAGAGAAATTATTTTCTATCACGAAATTAGTTGGGTAGTTATCTTGATTTCACCTCAATGGTAAACTGTCACGTCATCAGTAGCTATATAAACGCCAGCAATTTTGTATAGACTATCGTAGCCGCAAAGGGATTTTTTTCGAATGAAAGGTACAAGACATATAACAATAACTGTGCGATGTGTTCTTCACGGTAGTCGGGGAAACTTCTGAATCTCCTGGCAAGTTACAGTTACTCATTCAGCGAGAAATATTCACACAACGGTGAGGAAGCATTATTCTACGAATTCGGATAATGCATTGTGTTAAATTTTTCTTAGAATTGCTGCTTGGAGTAATTCTAAACAGAGTCACTCTAGTATTTACCCAAAGCTGACTATCACCACGGCAGTAACGTGGACGCGGAGCGGAGAAGGTGCCCAAGCAAAACTAAGTCGGAAGCCATGGAAAAACAACTTTGAATAGCCATGAGTTTCTATGAATAATTCTCGCAAAAAGATGAAGTTTTGTCAATGAACAATATAACGAAGCAAACGTAATGATTCTTAGCTAAAAGAGAAAGCACAATTGGTATTGTAATATTTTCCTTTTGTTAAACAATTTCACTTGGTTTATAAGTTAAAAATTAAATAATAGGATTAAAATAGATTATAGCATTTCATATGAAACATTATTGCTTTGACATTAGCGTTGAAAGTGCAGACCCTGACGTAACGATGAGGAAATTCTCGGTCCAAGCAAAACTAAGTCGGCGGCCCATGAGAAAAAAAACTTTGACTAGCTATAAGTTTTTATGAATAATTTTGTAAAAAGATGAAGTTTTGTCAATGAACATCATATTGAGGCAAATATTTTGATTTTTAGCTGTAATAGAAAGCAAAATAGGTATGGTAAAATTTTCCTTTTGTTTAACAATTTCATTTTGTTTATAATGTTTAAAAATATCAATAATATGATAATAAATATATTATAGCATTTCATACGAAACATAAATGATTTGACATTAACATTGGGAGTGCAGTCAATGACGTAGCGACGAGGAAATACTGAGCGCCGCAGCGGCGCCGAAAATCCAACGACGTAACTTTTTCCATTAGAGGCCAATAAAATGTAAACTATCGACACTATGCTAACAAAATTTTATACGTAGACGAAGAAGGCAGAAAAAATAGACTACTGAAAATTTCAGAATGATCCATTGGAATGGAAAATTTTTACACCACTTTTAAAACCACGAGCGCCGCTAAGGCGCAGAGAATCCATATGAGGGTTAAACAGCGGGGGAGCTCGAATTAAGAAAAGACAAAGGAACTGGGAAAACAGATTTTGACCCTTTGGTGGCTCATAGAGAATGGAAATGAACAAGCCTAAATATATTGCGTTCGTTAAGAAAAGGCTTTTTATATCTTGGACTAGAATTCAATTCTTTCAATCCTGAAAGAATTCTGTTGTGTTTATGGTGACTGGATAATTGTCCACCATTCATGTAGATGCAAAGTAGGTGTAATTTTACGTGAATCCAGCTGCAAAGGTGGGTGAATAAGGGAAGGTGTGAGACAAGGGTGTGTACTTACTCTAGAAAATTTCACTGTGTTCATCGAGAAGTTTTTTAACGCCATGAAAAAGGAAGCGCAGGAGTGAAAATATATGGTGAAAAAATTAGCATGCTGCCAAGCAGAGAAAGAATGAGACCTGAGGAATAATCTGTTAACTAAGGGAAACAGAAAATTGACCAAGCATGGATGAAATAAAAAGAGAATAATACGCCGAATAGCTCAATCGGAGAGAACATAGCTAAAAACAGGATTCTCCTTAAGCTAAAATCGTAAGCATTGAAATTAGGAAGCAATTTATGAAAGCTTGCTTATATCTGCAGCATGCTTCTTCATGGTATGGAGGGATGGACGATAACAGTATTGGAAAAATGGGGTTGAACGCTCTCGATATGCATTGTTATGCAATAGTAATGAAGGCAAAATGGATATATCGTGTAAGTAACACGGAAGTTCTAAGGAAATTAGTAGATAAAAAAATAAGAAATGAATACATTGAATAGGAAACTAGTCAATTAAATTGGTAACTATGAGAAATGAGATTCTTATGAAAATTATCGTTGAAGAACGAGTTGGAGAGGCAAATGTCAGACTTAGACCACGAATAAGACGCTTAGAGATATGGAGGATTTAAAGCTGAAGAATTATGTTGATGTTATGAAATTTCCCTGCCTAAGAACTGAGTGGAGAGGTGTGTCTAACCAATCTATAGATTTATGACTGTTGATAATTCTGATTATGTAGATAATCAGGCATATTAACTCCGAAACTGAGCCATTTTATAGCTCTCAAAGCCAATTTTCCATAACCTGATACAATTATGTGCCCTTATTGTGTTTTGGTTGCTCGTTGTCAAGGAGAGTCTTAGTTGGAGATCCATTATAGGCTGTACCTTCGAATCAACTCACTTAAAATGAGGTTATTGTCATAAACTAATGTCATAATATTTACAAAATAATGCACTCACTTAACTCGTGTCACTGATCGTCTTCTTCTCATCTATAAACTGGCAATGTCCTAATAAAATATTAAACGTATGGAAAGAATTTTTACGATAGATATTTAATAGGAAAAATGAGAGACGACGGTTAAAGAGATCATTTAACTTGGTGACCAAATTTGAATTTGGGCTCCACTTATCAACTGTGAAGCGTAGTATAAATATTGTTTTGCGAACTAAATATAAGTATGAGTGTAAAGAAAAAATACTAATCCAAAACGTTTTAGTAAAACATTGTAATGTATTTTATATTCATTATTTATCTTGGGATATTACTTTTAGGATTTCATTAGTTAAAACAGAAAGAATTGAAAACCTTTTGGCTCTTTGCTCTTCAATATTATCAAAACAAATTTCAATTATGACCAGTTTTAATGGAATCTGGCACCATACTCAGAAGAATATTTAGTAAATATAGTTTGATAAATCTTCGATATCACAGATTTCCCTCATAAATCTTGCAAGTTCCTATGAACCCATTTAAGGCGGTTAATTGAGACCTGCCTGTGAGACCTTTATTATCCACTTTTTGTTTGAAGGATAAAAAAGTGATATGCAGAAAATAATGTTGGGACAGGCGTGGGATAACATATCCATTTGGACTCACTGGCGGATGCTGATCTTCTCTTGTTCCAAGCATTCTGCACTGAGCGTCAACTCCCCTATGGGGATTCTCTTGTCGCCATGGTGACGGTTTCCATCCGACACCAGGATCGCATATATACCGATCTTGTCATGCACGCGTTTTTTTTTTTTTTTTACACGTTCGGCTGCACACATATATATTTTTTTCACTTTTGGATGTATTCCCTCTTTTGAATTCGCGGCAGGGCCGAAGGTCACAGGTTTTGTACGAGTTCCCCGGCATCGTATCTGCCGGTAATCCAGGCGTGTTCCCGGATGTACCTCGCCGATACGATCGTTAGCGGTCTGCATAACGGACAATCGAAGTCCCTCAGGGTATATAGGTGACTTTCGCAATACCAGAGGGATTGGTTGGTATGCGGGAAATGCATAAGCCGGGAGTTGTATAGGCGATGGAAGAAAGCTCGCATGAATTAAAAAGGCAAAGGGGTCACTCCGATATGGGGTTTGGGTCCTGTAATCGTTTCAATGGAATTTTGATGAATATATTGGCGGGTTTCGGTCATCAGGAATCGCAGGTTGAATGCAAAGGAACGCATAATCCGCCTCCGTTCATTCTTTTTGGAGAAATGGGTGGGTTTCGTCCGAATGGATCGATTGTTACCAGGAAAGAAAATGAATTTTCAGGGGGGAAAACAGATTGGGTGTAACTTGGGAGAGGGAAATATGGGATATCCGCACTTTCTGCTGCATAGAATTATTTTTTCAAAATCAATTTATTACATTCGTGTGCGAGCAGTTGGTGGAATATCTTAGCTCCATATTATTTTTTCTATAATTTTCTCATATTAATTTACCATGCATTCGTGACTCTTGGATAAGGTTCATTGACCCTCCGGAACTCGCGGTGAGCCTGCTAGGCTCAGATTGTTTATATTTTCTTAATAGTTCTTGACCAATTCTCAATAATACGCTCAGATTTTCTTTACCTTTTCCTTACTCTTTTGGTTGCGTTTTACATGTGCAGAATATCCCGATCAACCTATCATAAGGTTGGATTATGATACTTTGCTTCGTATGCACGCGGTCTGAGCCCCTCAAGCTCTACGCGCATGCTGGCAGAATAATTTTCATTGCTAATTTTGCCTTCTTTCTATCCTAATACTAACACTGTGTAGCGGTTTTACGAGTCAATAAATCAATAACAACTAATGGTTATCTATTTTATATCACACTCGATATGAAATGATAACTACATATTTTATCAGACTTAAATGGACTTGATTTTCATGAATGGACCATTTCAGCATCATTAGTTTGATTTAAACATACAAAAGAGGAAAAATAATCGACTTTCATAGGTGAGGACCTCAAAAAGAAAATAGAGCCTGACAGGCTCAGCGCGAGTACTCGCGTTCCGAAAAGAGACGCGAGTCCTGCAGGGTTAACCAATTATATTTCTTAAAATATTTTATTGAAATGGAAAACATGACATGACGACAAATTCTAATGTAGAATATAGTTCATTAAAATGTCTGCTGACATTCGTCATCATTTACCCTCGTAATTTAAGGGGCTTCTAAATTATATTTGTAGAGAGGAAATGTTTTTAAAGTTAAGCATGATGCGGCAATGAAATATTTAAATTTTCTCTCCATACAGATACATAATTTTGTGTATCATACAAAAGCAAAATTTCTGAAAAAAAAGGTGCCACCTTGTTCTTGTTGAGCTAACTATGCGTAGCTAGAAAAATATTATCAAAATCTGCGACAACTAGAGGGCATAATTTTATACAATAGTTTTTGGAAGCATGCTTTAGCGGAAGCTTCACTCAAATTGACATAGCTTGGTAAGCTTTTATTTCCTGTCTGGAGTATTGATGGTTTTTAATAATGAACAATTTAATATTAAATCCGTTTATATTATAAAGTTGCCTATCCATATTGACTTTATTCTTGATATTTTGAAGAACAGATACCCATACCTTATATTTGCGAACGATAATCTAAAACTCAAGCCATTCAATTTGAAGATAATACGTATTAAATCAAATCAACATCAAGAGTATTAAATCAAGGAAATTGAGTTCACCATTAACATTTTCATCACTATCGAATTATTCATGGAATCTTTCCGCAATTAACTATGACGGATTTTCCTGAAGCTCCACCGAAGGCCGAAGAAAGAATCAGCACAGCGGTAATACTTGAAAAAGCTTTGCTAACTATGTATCCTGTGTAGTATGCATCATTACTTCATCCTTGAGTTTATGCATTTTACTTCGCCTATCCGCTGTTAGGATAACCCGGCAATCAGGATGAACTTCCACGGAAACATTCTTGTTCGGATTGAGAAATCTAAATCACTAAGCAATTAAGCATGGATATTGGCTGATAGCGTATTTTAATTAAGTACCTACCATTTTACTAATATTTTGAGCGTTTTGTAGCTAATCAAAGGGCGTCGGGTTCAGATAATAGGTAACGACCTCGAACACTCAGTAAACCATAAATCTTTTAAGAAAATGGTAGCATAGAGAAAGAACTGTGAAAATATTGATAATCACCCACCAGTGACTAATTCTGGATTAAGATATATCCTCACCTATCCTAACCAACCCATGGTTCGAATTAGTGGGTTGATTACACTTACGAGGCCCACTCTCATTTGAAACTAGTGAATTTCAGGGAAGTCCATTTGCTGGAATGTCATGAAATATCACTGAACTTTAATCTGAAAATATTTGATCTTACGCATGTGTAAAACAATGGTATTTCTTTGTCCTTTTACACGAAAGCATATCGTCACATTTTAATATCGATGTTTAGTAGCGGTATCGGTGAATATACACAATTGCAGTTTAAGAAATAGCATCAAATCAGTTAAAGTTCACGTTATAAAATTAAGTTTCATAGATATACAGCATTGCAACGAAGAAGTAATTTTTATTTTTCCAATGATGTAAGATTACTTATCTGCACTTCACATAATGTTGCACGTTCTGTATAATGGTTTAAGGTTTCGAAAAGTCTAAAAAGTTCAGAAAATGTTTTGTGTGATTTCGTTGATTGTGTGAAGAACCTTAAGCTATAAAGTGGGATTTTATTCTTAATTTGATATATATTACATGCTCTAAAAATAAATAATCTAATTTTAGAATTTTGGTAATTCCGAAGAAGGATAGACCGCAGTTCACGTTTAATTCGTGCTTTTGCGTTTTTTTAGGCACTGAATAATTTGTAGTTGAGAGTTTGGGGTAAGTATTAAATTGAATATTTTTTTGTAAAATAAGTTAATGGCACAAGTTATCTAATAGAAATAATAATTTCCTGCATGCCTAAACATAGTCTAAGAGTATAAAATTTAGGCTCACCCATGAAAAACTTTTCCATAATCATTTCGGGTCTCGTAAAGAATGTGCAACAAAAGAAAACTTGCGTACCTGCTGATTACTTCATGAACTTAGTGGCCAATTGGCTTCTGTTTTCGTGAAAAACAGTAGAGATAGCATAAATATACTTAGGGGGAAAACATAAATGCAAATACTTCCACCAAAAATCAACACTTTAACGTTGATAAATTCACAGACGGATGTTCCCATATAATGATTCAGTGATTCGGACTATTGTGTTCAACTTTTTGCTCAACTGGATAATGAACTCCCAATCGAAATTAATTTCTTTTCCCAAGCAGACTCCTTGAACTCCTATAAATATTTTTCGAATAAAACGTAGGTCTACCGACAATCTTAAAACCAAAAAAATTGTTTCTCTATGTAAATATAATGCTGTATTTAAACTTAGTCCTCCCCATCCAATAATAACCAGTCTAAGTTCACCATATCCATTGCGGTCCAACGGCTTGTGTTACGGATGAAATTAATGAAAAGACAATTCATATAATATTCTAAGAAAATTCCATAATGTGAAATTAAATTGAAATTTTCAAAATAAAATAATTTATTCACATGAGGCAATTTTAATTTCCTTTACGGTGGTGCTACAGGACATAACAAAACTGATGAAATAATTGTTTGTTGTATGGAATAGCAATTTAACCATTTTTTGTTCTCCGTAATGAAGAGACACTCTCCCAGATGACGTACGATAGACTTCTTCACCTTCTTTATAAAGTGTTCTGGAGATATTTGTGATAGAAACGTGCAGCTGAACTGGAAAATACACTCTCTACGTCCTCCGTTGAAATTAATTTCTTTCTGCAGGCAGTCTACCCAAACTCTTATAAATCTTTCTTAAATTAAATTTAAGCTCTCGAAAATGACACAATTTTGCTCGTAATGGTCAACTTCCAGCTGCTTATTTCCTCCAACTTTATTGTCCTTTGCGGGTTTATTTCACATGAATTACTGTGAACGCCCACAGTGACCGCTCAATGTTTTCTTTGCTCTTAGCCTCCCTCTTCCCACTCCTAGAGCTCTGGGTGGCATCTTGCCTTTCTTTTACGGCTCCTTGGGCAATTTGGAAGCGGTCCAAAACATTCCATTCTGTTTGCTTGCTTCCGCACAAGTCGTAGCAGCCAACTTGAAAACTGACTGAAGGATAATTTGTCATGGCCCCTTTAAGGAAATCCTGAATGAGTGTCGTTCGGGAACTTTATCTCCGAGCGTTTATTTTTCTCCGATGTCTCTGGCGAGAAAGAATACATTTAGGACGATGCAATGCCAACCTTATGCGATCTTCCGGAGGAAGAAACCATCTGTAACTGTTGTGATGACGCCAGTGGAGCTATTTGAATTCAACCCCTATTCATCCTACGCGAAAATCCATCACTGCATCATGGTACTCAAGTATCCCTCGATATATTTTTTTCCGATGCGAGTAAGAGGTTTTGTTCTTTGTATTTAGTTTCTAATTGCGTCCATCTACTCTTTTCGAATTTAATGCTTCCTACTTTTTCCCACATAACACTTCTTTTCTTCTGTTCTCTAACTACTATCTATCGCCGACTAGCATAGTGAGTAACTAACGCAGATTATGAAATACACTATAAACACATATAGATCACATATCGCTAGAAATGTGAACTTCACGATATCAATGTACTTAAGACTGTCGATGTTTCGTAATTTTTTTTCCGAATCGACCTCGTGGTTTCGTTTTTCGTATAAATTTACTACTTGCGACTAAACCGTTGAATAGTACTTATGGGTTTTTGTTTAGTGTAATTTGAACTCAGACTACGTAGTTCTCGGCCACGAATCTTGACGCAAAATTTTATGGTTGCGTCCCCAGTCAAGCTGAATAATTTTTTAGAGATCTTGGAAATCACTTCATTTCCATTCTTTCATTTTTTATCGCAGCATATCTAAAAATTATGTAGTCTACACTTCAGCTCTGAAATAATAAATCTGGATATACGATGGTTATTTAAAAAGTGTCGGGCCTTCTGTCCTCTCGTGTAAACGAATGAAGTACTGGCAGTCAAGTTTAGTGGGGATATGAAGGGGACTGTCATGCACGAGCACGCACTGCTTCGTGTCATGACATATATTCAGTCGCCTGAAGTCAGCCTGGTAAACACCTCTATTGCTATCGGCGGTTTTTATCAAGTTATAAAATGACAGAAAAACTTGAACAGCGTTACTGCATTCAATTTTGTCAAAAGGATTTCATGAGCAGTACTCGAATTAAGAGTGGTAAAATCAATTCAAAAATTATCGACGCTAGTCGAAAGTGAATCGCGTTCAGATAGCTCAAGTCAAGGTCATGGTGGCAGTCTTCCTTGACTCCAGTGGAATGGTGCATCATGAATACGCATCACACGGCCAAACCGAACAATAGAAACAAACGAAAGAATACTACCTTGAGGTTCTTCGTCACCTATATGATGATTTGCAGCGCAAACGACCGAATATGTGTGCAGCAAAAACTTGGCAGCTCTTTCACGGCAATGCACCTGCCCACTCTACACATCTAATTCAGAGTTTTCTCGCTGAAAACAACACTCCTCTGGCTCGCCAAGCTCCGTACTCCCCGATATGGCTCCCAATGGCTATTTCCTAAGCTGAAAATTTCCTTGAAAGGAACACGATTTCAAGAGAGAGAAAACATTAAATGGAATACGACGGCTGAGCTAAACAGCAATGCAAAATATGCCTTCCATAGATGTTTTGTTAAGTGGCAGAAGTAGAACATTCATCACCAAAGAGGCTACTTTGAAGGGGATTAAAAGTTTGTAGCTCTAGTTCAATTAATGCACTTTAAATTAACATAAGTCCGATACTTTTTCAACAGCCCTCGTATAACTGATATATAATTTAAACCAAAGGTTGATATTGTTAGTCTTTTGCACTCAAACCAAACACACTGTAATGATAGGTAATTTAAATTGGGTGGCATTTAGGCTATATAATTATAGGTTATCAATCAGAAGTAACCTAATTATTATGAGTTTCTATGTATCGACGATGCCATAAGGTGTTTTACATATCCCCAATAATCGAGTAAACTTTAAGACAAAGGAGAACTTATACGACAGATTACCAAATATTCAACGGAGGAGACCCCTGTTTGTCATCGTCTTGTTAATAATTTCGGTGCTATGGATTCTAACGGAAATTTGATGCCCATTATTTTATTACTCTGTGGTAACCAGAGTCCTCTATATTGCCATATAATAACTAATAGCAATCTAGAGGGCTCTAATGGTAGCCGATGTATGCTGACCTGTGATGGAGGTATTTCGTAAATTGATGTAGGTATGAGATCGTTATCCTTCGTCATCAGGAGAACTCGAGCTAAGGTGAACTTGATTATGACACTTTTAGAAACGCAGATAAACGCACTACACTTACCCGCTTAAACTCATCTCTGCTACTTTTTCCATTATATTTGAGTTATTACTGTTTCGGGTTTAGGAACGTAACGTCTTTAATCCCCCTTCATGATCATGAGGATCTCTTCTACTTTCTTTGAAATATTTTTATATTATGTTTTCTTACAATAATTCAGTCGTAATATTTCAATGATGAAGAGTGGAAAAAATTCATTAGATGCTACATCTGGAGCATGTTTCACCACGGAAACGATGCTTGGGCGTTGACAGCAGCAGAGAAGTCAAGAGTGGAAGCATTTGAAATGTGGTGCTACCGGTGAATGATGAAGATAAAATGGATCGACCGTGTAAGTAACCAGGAAGTGTTAAGAAAATTGGGAGATTAGAGAAGTCTTCTAAAACATTTTATGAGAAGACGAGATAATTTGGTTGGCCACATTATGAGACATGAAGGCCTAATGAATACAATCGTAGAAGGACAGGTGGAAGGGAAGGAGGGCAAGGGTTTACCCCGAATGAGTTACATCGGACAGGTTATGAAGGATGTAAAAGGGAAGAAATACGTATGAAAAGATAAGTGAATAGGAAAGATGAATGGAGAACTGTATCAGACCCATCTTAGTATTGTTGACGATGATGACGATTCCAGCGATGCAAAATTCGCTTACGAATATTCTTGTGATTATTTACGGATTCTTTTAATGCTTCTTTATAAGCCTTTCCTCGCATACCTTCTTTCTCAAATTTATTATCCTCATCTAATTTATCTTTTCCTCTCCGTTTTTTAGGGCTTGTATATGTTAAAGATTTCATCAGCTGATTTAATTTATTCGCGATGTTTCCAACTGCTAGAAGAGGTAGGTACTCATAATTAGTGAAGCTTATTTCCGTATCAAACTTTCCCACTAAACAGGAGTAACTTCTCCCTGTGAGTAGGAGTTTTTACTGGAAGGTATGACATTATTTTGTTGGCTTTGGTTCGAGTTCACGATTCATGATGTAAATAAGACGATGATAAGGATTTAATTTTTTTTTCATAGCCACGTGCATTCTTGAGGATTTTACTTGTAAATAGTATTTTCACCGTGTATAGTTATGTTAGGGAGCCCAAATTGAGATCTCAATTTAATTAAGAGAATGCTAATTAACATTCGAGAAAAAATTCATTTTATTTTATTTAAAACTTGTATATTTGAGTAACATATTTTTCATATTCTGGATATGCATCTCTAATACTCACACAACCAAATTGTAAACAATGAATGAGCAGATGTGTTAATGCCTATCTCTAAAGAAATTCATTAAAAATTTGTACATTTTAATAACGACAAAAAGTTAATTTTTACCAGAACCTGAACTTAAAATAAATAGAATATTTCTTTAACCTTTTTACCGAACACAGATTCATACTGTTATGCTTAAACATTGAAATTCGTCTACAATTTTTAAGCAATAATTTATGGTTGATATTCAAAGAGGAAGGTCATGAGAGTAGTTAACAAATAATTGACATTGGGTCTTTAATATTGATGGCTGGATGTAAAAATAGAATAAGAATGATTTTACGTGCGTCTTGATGCAGTATCTGTAATTACTCTCCCAAATTATTCTGCTTCCGAAATAATGTGAGGAATAAATAGAACAGAAAGGCAAAATTAAGGGAAGCCTCTAATTTCCATACTTTCTTTTGTGATGCATTACAGTTGGTAGCTTGCGAAGTAATGAAAGGGGAGTTTTCCATAGCTAAAAAAAGAAGGCTCAAGCCGCAAAAAAATTGGGTGCTTCGGACTGGAGTCGGAAAAAAATGGGCCAAATGTAAAAGCCAAAGGAATGAGATGGAAGCGAAATAATACGGAATTAAGGCTACCACAAGTGAGAGCAGAGGGGAAAGTGGTCGTGAAGGAAAGTCAAGACTTAAAGGCCGCGTGGGGAAGGGGCTTTTTATTTTCCAGAATTGAACTCGGGGCGGAGCGGAGTTAAAGAAGCAGAAGATGGGTGGATGGCAAAATGAAGTGGTCTTTGGTAAGAATTACTTATTTTGCGCGGGAGGTTTGGGAGATGCTTTTTTTGGATGCTGGGAATTGGGAAGGCTGAGCAAACGAAAGTGGGGTATGGGAGTAAAGAGCGTAACTAAAGGGTGGCGAGAATTTTTGGGGGCCA
Organism: Ischnura elegans; assembly: GCF_921293095.1. NCBI lineage: Eukaryota > Metazoa > Arthropoda > Insecta > Odonata > Coenagrionidae > Ischnura > Ischnura elegans. Next base: position 61,423,115 of record NC_060255.1, on the reverse strand, counting down.
GAGAAAAGGGGATGGAAGAATCTGAGAGCCGTAAAGTAACCTCTTAAGCTCAACCTAATGTCATAAAAAGTCGTCTTGCCGCTGGAAGCCGTTTAATTTTAGTGGATAACGTATCACAGCGTTGACGCAGTTGGATAAGGTGGGTTGATGGTGCCAGTTGCGATTTAAAAAAATAAGCTCATTGGAAAACTTTACATTAAGAGGTAATTTTAAGGTTTTTATTGCATGATGATCCTGTACTGAAGATTATTTTGATTATTCTGTATGTAAACCAGATATTTTTATCTAGTTTTACCCTGATTCTTTGAACTGAAGAACTTTGTCTACTTTTAATCAACTTCTCACGAATGGGGAATGAATGGTTTTCGAAAACTATATTATCAATTATTTTATTGATGATACTGGTGAGGGATTTTTATTAAAACAATGTGATAGCTAAGGTTAAATACACTTATCTTGCTTATCTATGTTGCCTTTTGACAAGTCTGTACCGATTATGTTTCTATGATGTGAATGGAGAGAAACTAACGTTCATTATTAATTTGATTAATTACCCAGTTGTTGCAGAAAATAATTGTAGAAAGGTTACCAAACATCTTCTTGGGGTGCCGCTGCAATATACTATCCGTAATACCTCGTATGCATTATCTCTTTCCTGTAGATTTTTATCTCTCTCTATCCTTTATTAACTCTACCAGCTTATGAGTGAATTTCATTGTGACAAATGTAGTTCACTTCATTTTTCGTTTAAAAAACTTTCTTAGTTGGAAACATATTACATATAATTATGACTAATAAATATTGTGGCTTAGTTCAAAATAGAAACTTCAAAATAGTTATTATATGAGTTAAAAATGAAATTCATCTGCATTAGTTATATTAAATGAGAACTCGACAATGTGCAACACTTAAAATTTACATTACTTATGTCATATTACCCTGTGGAAACAAAAAAATATTCTGTCGAAGCGAAATTTTTGTAGAAAACGCTGACGATGATATTTTATGCAACACTTTATCAACAAATGGTTACTCAGCTGAAAACTCAGTGTGAAAACGTATGGAAATCAGCCATGCTCAACTCAACGTGATTAAAGGTTATGGGAAAAAGGTAACTAAAATAAGTGCGTCTTTCTTATGAGTTATTCTTACAGTCCTGGAACTAATGAGTTATTCTTACAGTCCTGGGACTGACATTAATATTTTCTATGGTTATACACGCTAAATATTTTTTATTTTTATGTTACGAGGAAATATAGTAAAACTGCTTTCCTACCATTTTCTATGTAATTAAAACGTAAGAACGTAAGGAAGTGTACGCTTGAAATCATAAGCTAAATTTCAATTTGTCACCATATTTTGAATTAACCATTTAATTTTATCTAAGCTGTCGATTACATTGTATGAGTTTCAGTTATTTTCTTTCCATTTATTGCTGAAGTAATATACGGGTAATTCCACGTCAATTCAACACAGAAAAGTGACATTTTCAACCCGACCATGTCAGATTTCTTTCAAATTTGGTGTATTCAATGGTATTGGTAAGTTATGGAAAAATACCAATTTGTAGAGGTCAATGATGATTTTGACAAAAGTTACAGGTCCGCAAATGTTGTGAATTTGTCGAAATTTCAGCGTGTCTCTCTAAAGATAAATGACTATAATTCCGGTTCTATTCAAGGTAGAAAAATGAAACTTATGGTTTTGGAAAGGTAATATATAAGGATTTACAATGATATACAACACGGCCTATTTATAATAATTTTAATACTCGAGGTCATTGACCTTGACCTTTGACCTTGAATATCTCAAAACACCCCCCCTTCAATTTTTTTAATAAAAATATATGTTAATGCTCATACATTTTTCTACACGCATACAAAATATCAAGATGGCACACTTAGGGTGTCATGCCTGTGCCATGCGTCACTGTATACAGTAATAAAAGCGCTTGATTTTAACTTGCTTATAGGCCATTTATATTCGCTTAGACAAAAGAGTTATTTATTAAAATAATATGATAGGTCCAAAGACAATATTGATTACGATGAATCGAATGGTCATTGTCTCGTAGTAATAAAATAAAAGGTTTCCGCCCACTTCTTTTAGGTTGGTGACGCCATTAGAGTGGTTTAAACTTGTTTAGAAACAAATACTCATTGCGGACAGGAATCAGTCATCAGATAAGAAGCTAATTTCACGAATTATTTAAATTTATTAAATTCAGAGGAGTATTTCCCAAGGGAATTGTTTCAAATTTCACCGCCGTTAACGCAACACGTTCTAAATATGTCATTTGGTAATGAATAATAAAAATCGAAATAAAAATGTGGATGCTCGAAATGTAATTATTATCTTTATTATTAAAGTGGTAGTATAATTTGCTAGTATGCGTGACGTTTTTTGGACCGCGTGGTGTGCATGTGGGAGTCCAATTGCATGCTGCATGCTGGTGATTGATCACCCCCTGCCAAACACCCTTGAGGTGGCTCGCAAAGTAGTAGTAGATGTAGATGTAATTATCTGTAGCTCGGAGCACTGCTCTGGTGGTCTCACTCTGCCAAGTCATCTTTACTGGTCACTGTGCCAATGCCATGACTTCTACCCAAATGTAGACCAATTACGCCTGGGATTAAATTTTTCGCATCATCCGCATTTACTTCTCTTTTGGTTAGACCGCGTTATTCTCTCAGTTTAACTAGGCTTGACCCAAGTGCTACTTATCAACAGACCTAAGGTATGCACAGCCACTTTTGTCAATCTTTTTCTTCTTTTGAAACGTTTATTATTTCTTTTAAAAGGTTATTTAAGGTAGCAGTATAAATCTCAAATTCCAATGTGCCAAACCGGTGGATCACTATTCTGTTGACCTAGAGTCTCTGCTGAGAGTGTTGCAGTAATAAAACGGGACGAATGACATTATTCCAGGAAAACAATTCAGATATATTTCAAACCGCAATATCCTTCTGGCTTTTCCATTGTATTTTCCGATTAATTATTTTTTCCGAATGCTTGAGTCCATGTAGGCGTCAGTTATCATGATGAGCACCGATATCCCCTCGTAGCCATGGGAACGAAATGTTATCGAGAGCCTTAATTGAAATTTGTTTGCGCAGTACCCAATGTATGACATGCACCGATGCTTGGGTAGTGCCGTGCAATCATAATGTTTGCTTTCCGCGCATCATCTGTATTTGCTCTTTCACTCTCGCATCCGACAGTTTCTCCGCGTGTCATTTAAGCGCGCGGATAATTAAGCCATGAACCCCACGTATGATGCGTTATTTATGAGTCCACACATTTGGTTTCTTCGCTTGGTTTGTCATTTCACACATTTTGTGGGTTTTGTTGAACATGAGGTGAATACCGTGAACCAAATTATATGGCGGTACTCTTTCGTACGCAGTGCATATCTGCAATTCACGTTCTAAACTTTAAACACGTATTGTCTTCATATTTTTGCCTAATTGACTCGCCTGTTTCGTAAAACCATGTTTGGAGTGAAAAATATGTATCCAAGTGTAGTAAAAATGCATGATATATTGGCAAAGAATATATTTGTGTCCATGGAAATTTTATTCAAACGATATTTATGCCCATAATTATTCTAATTGCTTATAATTCAAAACCCAACATACAATGTATAGCAAGTCATTTTTTAATTAGTAATACTTGTAACTATTGATATCACGTGTTATGATGGTAATAGCTCCAAACCTTTTTTAGTCCTCATTCAACTCCTCCTATGAAGTTTACATGCATTAAGTTTTCATCTGTAGTTGGAATTTAAGCTTCAATTTCCAATTTTTACATGTAAATATTTCATAATAGAAATCTTTTTATGCAAGTCTATTAAAAGTTTAATTGAGATGTCATAGAGATTTTAAATATTTTTTAGCAGCATTGATATGCATAATGAATATATTTTATCTGCCTAAAATGGCATTTATTTAAGCTTTTGCCAAGCTCTGGTTAAGACAAACCACACATATTTTCCTGTGCTTCACTGAAAATCGTTTCAAAAGCCATATATTTGATTTTCCAAGGCCATAAGTGTAGTCTGGCTCAACACTCAAAGCTCTGGCGTGAAACACCAGGGCTAAGGCAGACGAAAGTACTCATTTGAGGGCCAAAACCAGGGCGCGCCAAGATAAATATGCAATTAAAGTGGAGTAAAATCATAACAATGGTTGGCTTATCACTTTCCACTTTGATGTAATAAGACACTTATGCCTGTTCAAGTTAATGAAATAATCTATTGCTAATTTAAATTTTAAAAAGGGTTAACAGTTGTTGATAAGTTGCTGGATAAAGATCATCAGTCAAAGGGACAACAACGACGTGTATAATTGAAGATTATTATTTACGTTAATATTGTGTCTAATAGTTATTTATGGAGCAAGAGAAGAACTAAATCCAATAACACCGTCTAGGAGTTACTGAAACGGTAGAATGCAGATGATGGGAGGAGCATGATGAAGCAATAATCGGATCCTTTATGCTAGTGTTCCACCATCGTGAGGACCCGAAACAGACACCTGGGCTCACCATTTTTGGATCCCAGAGATGTTCCAAATTTACCTGTAGAAGACCCACGGTCTTAGCAAAGGCTTAGGGATCTACGCGTCACCAATTGAGGGTGAATGGTACGGTGGACCTTATTGGTTTAACTGTTCAGGTGACACCTGAAAGTCCCCCCACTATTGAGGAAATCTAATCTAATGTTGAGTAGATTTAGAATACGTGGTGTTTTAAATATTATTGTTGAATGTATGAGATAATCATCTTTGTATAGATGACACTGTCACCTTAATACTGGGGAGGAATCCTTGGCTTTATTTCATTTTATTTATTTATTCATTGAGCTCTTCAACAAACTCGTTTTTTCATACTAAGTCTTTACGAAGTACGAACTACTTTACCTAGCACATTCTTCGTCATTTTCATATATGCCATCTAACACTTGCCTAAATCATTCTAATCCTACAATTGAACATCATTTTTTTTTTGTTTAAGCTCCATGTCATACAAAACAGTCGAATACGTTGTGCCATTCCTATTTTAAATATTTCATACATTTCCTTCCGCCAGCAACTAAAATTATTAATTAATTAATTATGTTTTATAGAAATCATTGAACTTCATCACTGGGAACTGGGAACACATTGCAAACATCTCTTTCCTTGGCGTATCAGCCTTTTTTATCATTCATACTTCACTGACATATTCAGGAATGCTTCAGATGAAAGTGATGATGCGATTAATTGAGGCAGTTTCCTTAAATTTGTTATCATTCTGTTATTATTAGTGCTCTTTTCAAGGCAAAATGATGCTCAACCCAGGCGAGAGAATTATTTTTCTCGCGAATTTTCTTGCAAATTTTAAATTCGCCAAACAAGACAGAAATAGGTAACTTTCCGTTGAGCGTAGAAGAACTTCTGACTAACGATTTATGACAAACTTTTTTGCTCTTTCATTGCATATTAGAGCTAAGCACAATCCTAGCACAACGAATTAGTAAGCCTATTATTTCTTATCAGACCACCTACTTGTTCATATTTATACTATTACTACATAAATGAAGACTTCAGTGGATAATTTTACTAGGTATGGATAGTTGCATTTGATTTTTACACAGAGAGGCCAATCAAATAATTACTCAACTGATCAGTGGTAATGGGGCCTTTTATTTCTTAATAGTTTCAATTAAGAAAGGCGTTGACATTTTTAGCAAGAAAATTGCGGTTGAAGTTTTCAGTCTTTGCTGCTACTTTATATCTTTCTCTCGCTTATTTCAACTCCAGTCAATTCATATATTACTTTTACCTTCACGAATGTATCCACATGTATCAAGTTCTGATTGCCGTTGGTTTTATCTGTTCTTTTACGAGCATATTGGTTGAGTTTGAAAGCGGCACCTAAAAGACTTTTCAAATCGATAAAAATTGTGCACATCTCAGTGATTTAAGCACCAATTGGGAATAAACCTGAGTAAATAAAATTCTTTCCAATTAATTTGCCCTCAGTGTGTGAATAGATAAAAAATAAAGCAGAATTTCCTAATCACCTATCACGTCCTCATTTTGACTTTCTCTTTTACAATCATCGACTGGAAAATAAATCCTGCCTCTGTAACTCTCTTCACACGTTCTAAATGCTTTCTTTTTGATGTTTATTAGCAATTAAAACCAAATAATTTCAGTATTTTTTTAAATCCTGAGGCAAACAAATTAGCCAAAGGCATTTAATCGTTATGACTATGAAGCAATCGGAATTCCTCGTAGGCATAGGTATCAAATGGAAATTCGGAAATAATTTTTTTAGCATTTCTTTTTTACTCTGAGGACTATCCTTAAAATAACCAAGATTGTTTATAAGGCGTCAGAAGTTTCTAGTGAAATGTTCACAATAACTTATTTTCACTACCATTCAGTGTTTCTCATTTCAACTCCAATAAGCCCTAGTAGTGTGAAAAATTGCTAACTAGGCGATGGTTGTGATGCTATTTTTCGTTTATATCTTCTCGAAAATGTTTCAGCATGTAAGACCAAAAAATAATTCTTACTTTGAAACATAATTAATTTTTGTAAAAATGAAGTTCGTTAATTATTAGATGTAAGTGATGCTTAATTGCAATTTTAAGTTAAGAGTTTTGCCCATTCAGGATTGCATATATATTAAATATTTACCTCGATATGAATACCACTATTCAGTCTAGTTACTTTTTCATTTCCTTCCATACATAATCTCATAATTTACCAGTTTTCTACGTAGATATATTCTAAAATATTTTATATAAGCTAAGTTGTTCACCCCTTTGCCTGTGTGACATGAATTGAGTATTTGAAGAAGAGAGTGATTAATTACCTACTCTTTGATTCCGAATTTTATTTACTCTGAATACATGGTGCAGTTTATTTAGGCATTTCCCGCCATTTAATATAATTTCCATTTTGATCATTTGAGTTGTTGATATATATGATTGCTGTGGTGATTTATGCATAATTTCCGGCTTCCATGTTCACTATTTCAAGAAATTGTTATACTTCTTTCATAAATTTTAGTGGTACGATCAGAAGATTCAGAAAAATATTTACACTTATTATTACATTGACTGAGAATTTTCACCAATTTTCTTTCCTCATTACTTGAATGCAGTTTTGAAGGATTTAGAAGTTCGCGCATAGCACGTCCTTTCACTGCCAAATAAGGATGTTTTGTTCAAGACGTTTGTAATGCTTCTTGAGGGTATTTACGCATCGACACGGTTTTATTATGAGATCAGACGATTAAACTAATTGTAAGCTATTTTTTCCTATAAATGGAACATACTTAAACAGATTTAATGAATAACTTTAAGTTTGAATAATGTGTGGGTATCCATAGCTTTGTTGCTCGGATTTTTTGGATGAATTTCATGTGCGTAGATTTTTCAGAAATGCTAACCACATAGTACCGAGAGGTCCAACATTATATTCAAAAGCTGAAACCCTTCTAATATTATTACCTGCAATAATTTTATTTTTATGATAGATTTTTCGAGATATTATTGATAAAAAAAGATAGAACGCTCGCAAAATGTTATAGAGACATCTTATAGTAGAAAACACGCTTTCGGAAAATTAATGTGATTTTTTAAACTCCTGCGTAACTTTTAAAAATAAAAATGATCGTTATCAATATCATCCGAAGCTCCTCATATTTACCGCTTTCATTTTTTTCGCCCTATTTTCAACCTTTTCCCGTATTATATTTTCCATAGTTTTTTCACGAATTTTTTACTCCTAAAAAAGCATTTCTCCGTGGTACGCTCTGTTCAATATATTTTTTAAACAGTTTTATCAACCCCAAAAAACACGAGTACTTGCAATATTATTAGAGTGTGTCCTGACTGTGAAATAATAAAAGATATCAGAAAATTTATGGAAAAAATCTAAGTTTTTTCTCTGTTGTAAAGATTCTATTCTAAATATAAGACAATTAATGATTATGGTCTGCAATGAAAACTCAATGGGTATTTTCAAGATGAATTGGTTCAGAAAGGTATGATTGAAAGAAATGTGCAAAGGAAAACCTTTAAGAAAATTTACTTTGAGAAAAATATGCTGATTTCGCTTTCTGGTAAGAATGATTATTATTGCTAAAATTCAATAGTATGCACATATGTCTTAATTTCCATTTTACTATTTTCCGCCCTATATAAATCCTTTTAATCCATTTTTTTCATATTTCATGCTCCCCTCTTATTCACAGAACTGCTTCTTACGTCTTACAGGAGTTCATCTCCTCGACCAGCAACAGATTGACGCGACCACGGGGAGGCGAAGTAAATCGGCTGGAAGGGTAAGGAGGCCGGGACTTCTGAGGAATGGACAGGGAGGCACAAAATGGAGAAAGACGGTGAGTTGAAGGAAAGATTATGACTCTCTCTCCCCCTTCACTTCTTTCACGTCGTTCTGCGAAATTAAAAATAAAAAAATATCCTCGATGTTTTCACCCACTTTCTCTGCTCTCTCTTGAACTCATCCAACTGTGGCCATATGTCCCCGTCCTTGTTTGTCATGGAAACCCCTGGGTTGTTTTTCTTGTCCGAAGTTGAAAGGAAGGTGCGCCTCGCTGTTATTCTTTTATTTTTTTAATTTTTATTTTCACCCCCTACATTACTCGTCACTACTCATCTCCCTCTCTCGAAGCCCATCCAGTAACATTAAACAAATGACTGGCACGCTTCGCAAAGGCTGGACGCAAAAGGAATGAATGAATGAGTGAAAAAAGAGGTAAAATGTGGTGTGGGGAACGCGCCATCTCTAATGGAAACTGCGTACTCGCGTCACTTGTTTGCAAATGACATATATTCGTCGTGTTGTCTAATCGTGTTTTAGTTTATTTTTCTTTGCCTTTTTTTCTCTTTTCCCCTATGCGATCCTTTCTCTATTCGCAATACAATCAAGTTCTCTCTGCATTCTTGTTGTTATGAGGGAAAAGGGACATGACAAGTGGAAATCAAAGCCTTTTTCTATTCCGCTTCCAGGAGAGATTGGACCTTATTGTGTCTACGTCTGTACCCTTTCCCATAGAGATGTTTGGTGGGTTTAATCATTTTTGCAACTTTCTATTCATATCTTCCTCCGATACTCAAGGGATGTTTTTGGCGTGTAATTTAGTGTGTTATTTTTTAAATGTAATCCATTAATTCCGAACATGTAAAAACGCCCTTTGCATTATCATGCGGCTTAAAATTAAACGTGCGCTAGAAGCATTTTTTCAACAATGAATGAAATGATACGTCCTCAGAAAATAAAACACATAAGTGTAAAAGCCATATAGTAACAAGAGGTAAATTTTCAAGGAAAATGAAAGACAAATAATGATTTATGCATTCAATAGTGTAGAATGTAAGTTTTTAGTTGATTCCGTTGAACTTATTTGGATATTATTAGTGAAAATTATTCATGGTAGAAAAGGGGGGTTGGGGATTTTTGTAAGTATTAGTGGAAAACTCATTTCTGCAAAATATGTGCATTATTTAGTTCTTGCACTCAATCTTCATATGCTCTCAAGAACAGATATTGGAATTGTTTGGAGTTTATTAATGCGTTTTGCTGCGTAGTACTGATTTTTTACGATCAAATTTCCGTTTTCCTATGATATTCTTTGATTTCGTTAAAAAAAAGAATTACCCCTTCATTAGCGATATAAATATTTTCATTTTCTACAACATTTTCCTATCCCTTTCTTTCCTTGCCTAAGATTTATTTGTAAAAGAGAAATAAGTTGTACATTTTTCCTTCACACCAACATACATATATTTCTATGAATAACGAAATAAATGCTAGTATTCAAAGTGTATAAGTGATCATTTATCAGTTTAACAAAAATAAAGGATCTATTGAAGATTGCTAGAGGTAGCTGTAGACAAGAAATTGATACATATATCTCTTTTTAGTGTGATTATTAATTTGCTTTTCATCATCTTTTATATTCCTGTCCCTATTAGTGAATTAATCGCGTTTACTTAGCGCAATACGTTATTATTCCTTTATCTTCCGTATGTCGCGTGACGCCTACTTGATATCAGGTAAGTAGTTTTATTTTCAGCGTCCATCTTCCGGGCATATATCGTGTCAGTTGATTTTTCGTGAGTACAGTTTTGTCCCCTGTCCTGAAGACATCCTCAGGTCAAATCAAGTCTAGTCAAGTCTACGGTAACAAAAAGTCAACTTACTCGAAGTAGTCCTGGAAGGTGGACGCGGATTCTAGACGTCATGGAACACTACAACATATTTTTCTTTTATTTGACTTTACATGGTTTTTATAATCATTTTGCTGTAATTGCGTGTATCTCAATATATTGTGCTTCTGAAATGGTTGGTGGCACGGTTTTATATTTTTTCAGCACAGCATGTTTAAAAAAAACGTGTTTCTTTTCTCTTTAATGTCTGATAGATGACGCGTGATTGCTTGTTTCATACGGAGTTATATGTAAACTATTTTTACGAGCTAATTGCATGCATTTTTTGTGTAATTTATTTATGAAAAACCGTTCAATAGAATCAATATGCTTCTACACTTCATACTATTACGGGAGATAACAGAAACGTTGAACTAAGCGATTATTTCGAAAGGTTGCACCATGTGTCATTTATAAGTGAAGAGCTTTAACATCCATCTCACTAGTATTTAAACTATTCATAAACATATATGTTTAATTATTTTGCAAAAAATATTTCATCATTGTGTTCTTCGGGATTAAGTGCTCATAGGTAATCATATGAGTGATATTTTCCAGCGATGAGCGAAAACTCTACGTCTACTTCCGTCAAGTTAAGACGTTTCTGATGAAATTATAAGATAATATTCACTCCAACTATGTAGTTCTATAAACTTTCAGAAATGTGGAAGGGTTCCTATCACAATTCCCTATTTATATCCCACCAAACGGGTGATTGAACAATACCACTTTCTCCTTCAACCCCATGCTTTCTACTAATCCAAAATTTCCTGTTTATTAACCATAGGTAAGCCATTTTTTCTGAGTCCAATAAGTAGCATTTTTGCGCGCATTTTCTTCCTCATTCACGCTAAAATTTCTTCCAAATATCCTTTGAGAAGCAAGCACTTCCATCTCATCCTCCCTTTTCTCAACTACACAGGTGTTTTCATCAGTATCAGCTCCAAAAGCGCTTTCTTACTCAGCTCAAAAGCTGAAATTCCCAGTATCCGAACAAGGATTATCGAGCAGTGGGACGCAGGAGAAATTGGGTTTTCCAGCAGTGGTAGGTCTATGAAAAACCCAAGAAGGGAACTGCACACAGTGAATTATCACGCAATAAGCTTCGATGGATGGCGAATAGTTGCCTTCATAAAGATAAAGCAAGAGAGGTTGGCTATAGAACAGGTTTAGACTGCCATTTTTTCCGCGGTCGATAAGAGAATATGACGCCAACGTTAGGAATCAGAAAGAGGATAGTTGACTGGTAGTGTAGCTTACTAACTTATGTATACCTTAATACATATTAATGAAATTCTCTAATATTTTTAACAGCATAGTTTGTATTTTTATCTTCATAGGCATACTGCTTTCATTTTTATGATACAGAATAATCCAATAGCTTTTTCATCATATATAGCGATCATGTTGCGTAGAGCATGTTAACGTAAGTAAATTTTACTTCCATTGTGTATATTGGTTATGGTTCACCCCTGCCAAACAACTCTCTCGGTAGCTTGCAGGGTAATGCGTAGATGTAGTAGAGCCATTGGTAACCTATTAGCAGATAAAGTAATATGTTACAATAGATAATAGATATACAGGCCAAGAAATTGTAATTTCATTCACATGCCTTGTGTGGAACAAACTCGCAATAGCTACCTCCCTATATCCCGGAAATCCATTGGTAACCTAGGCTACCTGGTTCTCTGTAGTGACTATTCCTGCATAGCAGTTGTCTGAATAAAAATTTGGGGACAGTGTTTTCTGCAGATATTTCCCTTCTGCCTCCCCACTTCCTGCATCTCTCAGCGTCCACAGATTTATCAACGCCATAAAATACCAACGGAGCGATGATAGAGGCTTTAGAAAAGTGGTGTAGTAGGTGCAGCTGTTTCCGGGTTGTCCTTCGCGTCGATTGATTTCTTCCTTCTGAGTCATGCTCAAGAAAACCAACTCTAACGACAATTCCTATCCCCTTACCTCGAGTGTACACCTGGACGTTGTTTATTTAAAGATGAATAACAGTCGTTAAAAACAATTTTTTGCCATTTATTTAAAAATTGATTTTTGTGCCAGTTATCTGTATTTCAGATGCGGTTTTCGTCAACACATCCCCTTAAAACTCGACAAGTAAGCAATAAAATTATTTTCCATGTCAGTTTCAATTTATAAATTTGTAGCCTTCACAATTAGAAATATGTCCTGGAAAACAGCCAGAGTATGTTTACGCCCACAAAAATTCATGGGAGTGTGTACAAAATAATTTAGTCCGTACATGATAAGTACATTGGCATTGGTTGAGGGATGACAGAAATATGAAGGTGATATTCACAAGTACGCAAGCGTAGGTAGAAAAAGGAATGTTTTGAGAAGTCAGTTGGTCATTAATGGAATGAATGTTACTCCAAGCCTCTCACAAAATTTTAACTCAGCACCATTTCTTGCTCTTGAGTTACTCTTTCTTCATATCTTTTTCGAAGGGACGTGAATTTCATTTTTCAGATGAGCGAGGGAAGGATGTAATGAGAGTGGGGGAGGTAGAATTATGTCAGAGGTCAAGGTCATTCACAAACGGAGACGTAGCATGTGGAATGAGTGAGGAAGTAAAGAGCTCGTTCATCGGTTTTCTTTCGTTATTGATCGTGATATAGTTTTGATAAAAATATACGCGTAATTTTTATGTTTTTTGATCCATCTTCTATTTCTCTAGCTTTTCGCGGCGGAATATCAACGCTCCTTATCCTTTCACAAAAAGCTAATGACGTCATTGGCTCTAGCCGTGAGGCTCACCGCTTCTCCGGCACTCTTGGGCCTTGCGTAGCCGTACCACGTGATTCGCTTTCATTGAACGTCTAGTGAGCCACTATTTCCGTTAAGGATCAGGTTTATCTGGACGAATCAATGAGAAAATTTCCATTAGAGTTAACTCATGACAAGTGAACGTCCTCCTCCGCATTTTTTTTATTTTAAATTGATGCGGCTTAATGGAGCACCTTTTTCTCACCTCAACTTATCTCTCCCTACTGTAACCGAACTCGTGTATTTAATAACGATTTTGAGTTTGAGCGAATGTACCCTTTGTTTTAATGTTTCGTGAATTATTTTATTTTATTTTTTGTCTCCCTCTATCTAAAGCTTTCGCTATACTTTCAATTTTTTATGTATACTTATAATGAAAGACAGTGGCGCCGACTCCATGGGGCCTGAGGGGGCCCGAGCCCCCCCAAAAATTCGTTACGGATATGAATAAAAATGAGTCAGGTTTGTCAATTTTCCACGGAGTGTCCAGATATCGAGATTCGAGTGATCAGAGTTCTAATGCTGATCGTATTACTCTTCTAAAATGCTTAAAAAACTTAAAATTCACTACTTATAAAATTTACCGGGGCAAGGTCCCTGGTTCGGGCCCCCCCAATATTTTTTGTAAGTCGGCGCGCCTGAATTGAAAGAAGTAAAGAATAGTGGAGACGGAAATGATTCCAAATTAAAAAATGCAACAAAAAATGTGACTACAGAGTAATCCAAAATATTGAGTTTCTAAAATATTTTATGGGAAATATTCAAATATATTTTTATTTATCAATGTTTATTTAATTACTCATAACTGAACAAGGAGAATCAATTAAAGTTTATTCCTTTTTTCAGTCTTAAATGAGTGAATCTAATTTTTCTAACTTTCTTTTAATGCATAAAATTCTCGTGTCACAGTTTTTGTAGCGAAACTCCTCCGAAATGACTGTACCGCTTCCTATGAAATTTAGTTAACATATTCAATAAGAGACCTTTTCTTCGGCACTGAATAATTACCATAAGCAATACATGTAAACATCGTTATAAATGCCGGCAGACCTTTTTTCTTTTGCATATTTTAAGTAGTGATAATGGTCATATTTAGTTGAAAATAATCCCATTGGAAATAAAAATAAATTAAAATTCTTATTCTTCCAATCAATTTTCTTTTTTCACGTGGTTTACGGTGAACTTTGAAAAACAATGCATAAAAATGCTGACATTTTAGTGTGTTTTGGCTCATTGTCCCCTTGACGACCGTCAGTAATGTTTATGTAGTTTGACATCTCTTCTATCGATGAAGTTTGCGATACCAGCGAAGCTTTAAATTATCCTCCCGAGTTTTTGAATTTATTGGATTTCCCAGACATGCCATCGCACCGTTTCCAACAAGGTTGGATCCAGTTCATTATGCTTCGTATTTTGAACCCGCCACGGTTGTGCAATTGCACACGAATAGTCGTTAATAATTGATGAAAAACGTTGACGGACATTTTGAATGGAACTTGCTTGGGAGAACATGTATTACTATATCGAATCCCTATTCTTCCGATAGATGTGCCAATAGAATTCAAACGGTAGATTTTCCAATTGGTATACCATTCGCATTGACAGTCATTAAGTCTCAAGGCAAAACCCTACCTATTTTCGGCTAAGATTTGAGTACACCATGTTTTTCACACGGGCAATTATACGTGGCATACGCTCACGTGGGATAACCATCCAGTTTGTTTGTGTTGGCTAAAGATGGACTCACTAAAAATATCGTACACTCTATTGCACTGAGAAACTGATTTTTATTTTTTAATTATCATAATTCGTTAAAGAGATGTAATTTTAAATTTATCGAATTGGTTAATAAATTTACAATTCATTCAAAGAATGAATGTCTGATGTTTTGGTATTTTAACTGATCGTCTTCGCTCACAGCGATCCATTCCTCTTTGAGTCATATACCACATCCTCACACACTAACAATTAGTAAGTTATTTTATATTTGGCTACCAAAATAGTCACTTGAAAATATGTCAAAACAACGTTTGGCGAGTCACCTAGTATATTTATTTATACGTCTTGGGGAGGTAGTGTGACATTGTTGAAATGAATGATATCCCAAGGACTCTCACTAAATTTTCACCAGCTACCGACCATCATCGCCTACTGTCCACGGACTTGGTTTGCGCGCGTTGTTATTTTTAGTTATTCTGCGAAGTCGTACGGGAAGAATTATTCAGATGAATGAGTTGAGAGCAGATGGGTTGAGAAATGTATCGGAGATCAGGCCGTCACTTACAGATACGTAGCATATATTCGATGAAATATTCGAGAAAACAGTGCTTGAGGCATTCTTGTAGTAAAGATACTTGTACTGTTTGTTTCCCTTTACCTTAAGAACTCATCAGATTCAGTTGATTCTATATCTGTGAGTTAAATATTGGGATAGGGAGTGAAGAATGAAGTTTTTTTATTGCTAAATTGATAAAAATTAAAAAGATGTAGAATTGAGAAAGGAATGATTCGCAGAAGTATTTTTCTCATAAAGTCGAGTCCATAATTTTATCAGTTTTAACTTCATCAATGTATTTATCCGTTATATATTACATGAAAGAATTTCGCTTGTCAGGATGGACGGGACATTGTACTAAAAGTTCATGAAAAATATTTATTTCAGAAAATTTACCGAAAAAAATTTTCCTAAGAATTAATATCCATCCTAAAAAGCTGGTTGAGATCTTGTTGGAGCATATGTTATTCTTTACCCTCTCAAAACTTTTTCCCCTCTTTTTTTCCCTCATCGTCAAGTTCCCTCGCACTTGGTTTGCCAGTAAGTGTTACGTTCACTATTTTTTCGTGCGGTGCTTGTAAGTGGATTTTTTTTATTTGCGAGCCAGAGATGTAACCGTAGTGAGGAAAAAGAATTATCAGAGATCAAGCTGTCACACCCAGAGACATAATTTAGAGTCGGTGAAGTGATCTAGTGAAAGAACTATTTTAGCAAACTTGAAATATAGGAGTTGTTTTTTTTCTTATCTCCCTCCACAGATCGCAGAAGAAATTATATACAGGGCATACATGAGCTAAAATAAGCGAGAAATAAAGTGGACAGAATTTTTTAGACGACAAACGGACGTTGCATTAAAATAGAATAGAATAGAATATTTTTATTATGCTCTAGGTAAAACCAAAGAGAGAAAAAAATAGAAAATACAGGAAATGTTCTACTCTTAATAAAAGGCATTTTGTCAAAAATAAGGCATTATGGAGATTATTGCTAGGCTAACAAGTAGTAGATATTTATACAAAAATGTAAGATATTCAATGCTAATAACACAAAATATAAGTTTTAACTTAGACAGTAATGGGTGATAGGGTAGGGATATCTAGAAGATAGGGTGATTAATCACAGAATTAATCTTTCTGGGAGAATATTTGAGTCTATCAATTTATATTTAATCATCATTAATCAACGTAAAAGGATTGCATAACGGAATTTTACTCGACGCGGTTTTCAGGGTGTGATGTGTGCTTAAATTGCATGAACATGAAATACTCTCCATATTAAGTACTAAAAGTCTACCGAGTTCCTTGCGAAATAAGTTGTGCGGAGAATTGAAAGTCGTCTCGAGGAGTTGGTGCGACCGTGTTTCTGCGAATGGGTTTCTCAAGGTCTCTCGCAAAATATTTCGCCCAGTCCGTGTCCTCATCGCCCGGTGCCCAAGCACCTGGTGGTGCGTGCATCATAATTCTTGTATTTTTCTGCGGAGCCACCACACCACTTTAATTTTTCAGATGAGCGAGGGAACGGAGTGGGGAATTGGATGGGCTGGTGCGTTGGAGGAAACCTTTTGGGTGTGGGGATGAGTGAAGGTGGCGATGGAAGGCATTATGGATGAGTGAGGAGATTTGAGGAGGGGTTGGCTGGGGCGACAGGAGAAGCGACCAAGGTGGGAAAAGGGTTGGGGATCCGTAGGACAGGGTTTCATCCTTGAAAAGGCTTACGCGGGGATCAGGGTGGAAAAAACAGCAACACTCCTCATCAAAATCGTCATCGGCATACTCGCTTGTTGAAGCATTGTTCTCAACCTCTCGATTTTATGTAGTTTAATGGTAGCACTACTTGATTTCTTATTGAAAATAAAATTCAAATAAATGGAATTATATTTCACAGTTGTCATCACTGATCAACAAAAATTGCTTGGAAACGTGTGAAAAAGACATATTTTATGTGTTTGCACTAAAACTCTGTGTTATCATCATCATCATTAGTCAACTATCCTAAGATTGGTTTGACGCAGCTCTCCATTTCTCTCTCCTTTCCGCTAATCTCTTCATAGCTACATATTTATTCTCTTTTACATCCTTTATAACCTGTCCTATATAACTCATTCGGGGCCGTCCCTTGCCCTTTTTCCTTTCCACTTGTCCTTCAACGATTGTCTTCATCAGACCATCGTGCCTCAAAATGTGGCCAACTAAGTTGTCCCTTCTTCTGCTTAATGTTTTTAGGAGGCTCCTCTTTTCTCCTACTCTCCTTAGCACTTCCTGGTTACTCACACGGTCAATCCATTTTATCTTCATCATTCTTCGGTAGCACCACATTTCGATTGCTTCCACTCTTGACTTCTCTGCTGCTGTCAACGTCCAAGCCTCGCTTTCATAGAGAAACATGCTCCATATGTAGCATCTGATGAATTGTTTCCTTACTTCTATGCTGGTATTTTCAGCTCTGAGAAGATTCTTCTTTTTCTGTGTACATGGTGAAAATATTTTCGTGGCAATATATGCTCTTCACAAACGCTGATTCATTCTTGGTCCCAGGTCTCAACTCTTTACTCAATTGTCCTAACAGCTAATCTTTTCACACCTGCTTGTTCATTCTCTTTCACATCCTTCTTTGCTTGTTTTACATATTTCTTTCGAGGCCTTATGGTATGTAAGTATGGCCTATAATAGGTTGTGCCAGGTTTTCATTAGGCTTGTGCTTTCTTCTACTCTTCTTAGGACTTCCTCATTGCTTACTCTGCTGATCCTTTTGCTCTTCAAATACCTTCCATAATACCACATTTCAAAATCTTACGGCTTTGATTACTCAATTGGTCATTTTTCACTCCTATCTTCAGTAGAGAAAGCAAAAAAAAATTCCTTATAACTGCGCAAAACGTACTAACCAATTTTTACTGATATGATAATAGTTTCGGAGTTTTATAAGTAGTTACTTGATATTTTCAGAGCCCTGTCTACGATTACGTTATTTTTTATTCGATACAGTCGACTTTGTGTTTTAATTATGAAATGTCCGGCAATTCTGTAGCTCTTTCGGATTCCGGCCAATCTTTCCTATTACTTTCGTATTGCCTAAATCAAGAGATTATTTAAAATACGATTTTTAAATAAAATTACGTAATTAAATTAAATCAGAAATACATACTCCTGGAGTACATATTTCACGCTTTTAGATTTTTAAATGACGATACCTATTTTTCGCGATAAAATGAAAAGTGAAAATTTTCAAGAGCGCGAAAACGCGACGGCAAGTATGAATGCTGGGAAAAGCCCGTGTGACGTCTGGCTGCCGCTGTGTGAGGCTACCTGGTTGCGAGGCTATGAATGCATCTACGATGCAGGCTGCTTCCTACCGTGTATGGCGGTAGTGTAAAGTACCCTGCTAGCAGGTAGCACTTGGATTAAATAAGGATTATTAATACCCTATCAAACGAAGAAAATTTGCCCATCATAGGCAATTTTAATAGGTTAATTAAGAAAAGTTTGAGCTCTGTGCCACATGCATGCACTGGTAATCTCAGACGATGTAAAACTCCTGACTACTCGTCTAGGTCCCTGTGACTTCATGTGGATTGGCATCGCATGGGCGCCAATCAGATTTTTTTCAAAAGAGGTTAACATTGACCATTGCCATTCGTCTGAACTGGGATTTCCAAACCAAATAATTTGTACATTATAAATACACAAATAGAGGCTAACGAATCGCAATGAATGCCTTTCGTTTTCTTTGATGGAGGAAACTACCCTGTTGCAGACGTAACGAGATACAATAGCTATAGGTCAAATTCATTTTATGAATGCTTACGCGGTTTTAATAAGAACCAGGACTCACCGATGCAGCGACGTGTAGAAGAGTCATGAGAATGCTTGAAGCTTGATGAGAAGATGTTTAATCATGGGTTTTTCATTTAGATTTATCCGGGTTTAAATGAGACATTTTGCTAATATATTTAGTCTCTCCTCATTCCCTCACGTTGAAATTACCTTATTTATTCGGTTTTCAGTAAACTATTTATAGTATTTATTGCGGTTTACCTACTCCTACTCTTTCTTTCTTCATCGTATGCTATATAAAATGTTGGAATTTTGAGCCAATGTGGAATGAATCAGCTCCTTCGCGAGTTAAGGATTTAAAAAAAATTGTTTTCCACCGGTGTTAGGCATAAGACCTTACTTTAAGAGAGTGGTAATATCACCAGCACGCGGATTGATTGTGACAAGATTCCAATTATCATTTAGGTCGAAAATTTAGTTATCTGATACAACTCCTATTTGTAGCAAGTATTAATTGAAAAAAAAAGAATCATAATACTGACCTGACATAAGATAATGACCTGAAAAGGTTGAAACCGGTCAAGTCTTTTATTAAGTATTGTGTGGAATACAACGGAGTTTACTCGCAGCTTGGCTTTCGGGTTGTCCTCCGCGTACATTCATTTTCGCTATGACAGTTTGTCGGCATTGCAGCAGGCGTCTTCAGGCTTGAAGTGTCGGACGCAAGTTTTTTCGCTTCTCATATAATCTTTGGTTTTGGGCAGGTGCCTGTTAACTGGTCGGTTTGTGGACGAGTTTCATCCTGGCGTTGGAGAACGATTAGCTTTCCTCCATTTTGAAATTAGGTGTTTTTGTCTACTTAGATAGCCTCTCGCATGAGTCGTGGATAGTAATACTTCTCTTTAGCAATAAGTATAGCCTTCATTTTGCGTTGGTCCTTCCCAGTCCTGCTCGACGATGGCGGATAGGTGATGTTGTCTATTCTTGGTGGCCCTTGGATGTTCCTTCATTTTGCATTTCAAAGCTCGTGATGTTTGGCCAATGTTTGAGTTTGGGTAATGAAAAGAAAAGTGTGTATTTTTCCGCCAATTCATTTTCGCGGTACAAATAGTTTCGACGAGGCGGCATCATCAGGTACATTCATCATCATTAGGTGCCTGATGAAGACGCCGCTGCGTCGAAAATAGTTGTACCGCGAGAATAAATTGGTGGATAAATACATAGTTTTCTTTTCATTTGTTAATATGAACTTCCACAAAGTTGAGCCGGATACTATAGATTATAATTTGGGACTTGATCACCTATTGTGACATATGAACATCGAAACTAATAATATTGCCTCACAGGTTGACGTGAGTGAATAATGTTTTGGATATTGATTCCATAATATTTATCCATTTGAGATTGATGTAATCTTATCATATTTATCCTGCTTGTGACGTCGTCCATAATATCATCCAGTCATAATTTCATCTATGATTTGGTGCTTTCCCGGCGAATAGATTCCGTGAAGTGTTCTCGGTTTTGCCACCGGATCAGGAACTGCATTACTGCCTACGTTTCGATGTACGACTCGGCCATAGTCCTCTAGGCTATTGAGAGAAAGCTAGCGTCAATGGGCCATGGGACGATGGCCGAGTTGGACATCGAAACGTTGGCAGTAATGCAGTTCCTAACTCGGTTGCGATCCAAAGTACTTTAGTTCACGCATTAACGCATTTCAGTTATGCTTTTCTTTGACTGGGGAAAGCACGAACATTACAAAAGAGGATCCTCATGTCGTCCTCTAAATGTGTTGTCGCCAAGGAGGTTGTCGGTAAATATACTGGAGGGGGAACCACTGGTTTCGAGCGTGGAGCGAAGTGTGGCCGGAATGGGTGCTTGGGTAGGATAGCCACGCCTACTTTGACCAAAGCATTGATAATACCTTAAAAGTAAATGCTAACTATTTGGTGAAACATTCGATCATGATCGTTGTTACGTTAAAATAAACTATCGCAAACGAACACAGTAAACCTTTTCTCTATCATTATGGGAAGGCTTCGTGAAAATATGCCTCAAATATCTTTTCCCAAGGAAAAAATGTTGTCAATCATCACGGTTCCGCTGTGCAACTAGCTTAGCCGAAAATAACATTTTAGAAGTGTAAAATATCCATTCCTCTGCACTAATAAAACTTTTCTTGGATTTCCAGAAGAAAATTTGTTTGAAAAAATTCGTTTTGAACTAAATTTACTTTTGTTTACAGGGGGGGAGAAAGGGCAGCTGCCCCCTACTGGCCCCCGCTGGGTACGCCCATGATGATGTGATCTGTCAAATTCGTTATTTTTCAATGCTGTTCCTCGCAATTACAAACTTTGTACTGCAAAATATTGGATGAAAGAGGATCACGTTGCACTCACCACAGCGCCGCGGACATTTTTGAAAACAGGTTAAAATGCGTCCGCAGTGGCAACAGAAGTCAGCCTTTTATGGAATGACATTGAACCTCCTCTATGCAGATCCCTTGGGGGAAATATTGCGTAAACCATCATTCTCTATATCACTCTGTTATTTAAGGCTTCCTTAATAGATACGATAGTTGTTCTCAAAAAGCTCAATAATGTCACCAGAAAATGCGTTTGTTGTCCTGCTTTGATTGGCTGCTGCTTATTCCACGTAAGTGAGCAATGATGGCAAACTCAATGGAAAAAATGATGGAAATAGGGACTATGATAATATCTGAAAATGATTTCGTCCGAGAGCCATAATTTGCGCCGTCACTTGCAGCATCCCTGAACTAGTACATGAATATTTGTCGCGTCATTCTGGCTTAATTTAGCGTGAATAGAGATTTAAAATGGAATTAATTGAACACTTAAAAACTGGACAAATATTTGGCGAAGAGCTCTAGGCCATTAAAAAAAATAACGCACACTGGATGTCATTAAAAATAATAAAATTCAGCGGAATACATATTATATGGAGATCAATGGGAGAATAAGGGTAAAATATTATAATGCAATACAATTAGATAGCCAACCACGTCATCAAATTTTAATGCATCCCAAAGTACATCCAATGAAATATAATGTGGTATTTGGCATGCCATGGTGACATTGTGACGATGCCTTTGGTGACATGCATCATATTATGTAGAACAATTTGGTCATGCAGAAAGAAATCACATTTACACACAAAATTGAAAAATCAGCAAAATGAAAGCGTTCGAATAATATTTTTTGAGCTAGTAGAGTTCATCATGAATGACCTACTGCTCTAACAAAATTTTTTAATGCCATGGTTTGAACAGGGAGCGTGGCAACTAAAATTTTCATTTTACAAAGAATATGATTTCAAACTTGATCACCTATTATTACATAATGACAGTGAAACTAGTAATATTGTCTCACAGGTTGACGAGAGTGAATATCTTTTTTGATATCCATTCCATAGTATTTATCCATTTGAGATAGTTCTAATTTTAACATATTTATCTCGCGCGTGATGTCATCCAGTTCGCTTCGAAGTGGCATCCGTACACTTTGGAGGGGAATATTTGGGTTCGACAGTCTCTGCAGCCCTTCATTGTATGCCCGTATCATAGATTTCCTCTTCTTCTCGAGAATTTTCAAATCGCGTTTCATTTCTTCGTAGTCTTGCAGATAGGCAGCCATATCTGCTGTACATCTCCGCTGTCTTCCTCGCGGCTCAGTTTCCCCAGCTACCATTCGTCCCAGATGTCCATTTCTGCGCTGGTACTGGTTCGTTTCTTCCATGGATGGTTTGTTGTGCTTACGGCAATGGGTGCGGGAATGATGTGTTCTATCTCCTCCTTCCCATGCATCACCGTATTCCATACGAGTCATCTGCGATGAAAAAGGAAGCGTTCGTTATGGATAATGTGTAGCTGATGTCTAAAGTGGTCAGTGGCGTAGCCAGGGGGGCAAAGGGGGACACGCCCCCCCGAAGACAATTCATTTAAGCGGAAAAATATTAACCTATAAAAAAAATTTATTCTACTCCACCAATATGTTTTAGCCAAACAACTTCCCGACGACCGATTAATTGTGTAATTTTAAGTGTCAAAATAGCTTAAAATGCGATTACTAGAGATAAAAGTCTTCATATATTCCCCAGAGGAAAGTTCAACCCCTCAAACCTCCCTTACCCCCTCTGTTCGTGCCCCCCAAACTTATCGTTTTGGCTACGCCTTTTTATGCGCTTATAGAATTAAGTTTTGAATAGGGTCATTCACATGTTTTTGTGATCGATTTTATTTTTATGTGGACTATTCACACAAATATTGAAAATTTAATAAATGAACAATACTTATTCATGACCTATGATTAGAAGAAGGTTAAGACATGCGAAAGACTCATAGAAGTGGATTTCATTGTTCGTGAGATTCACGTAAATGCTTATCCCAAACGAAAGAAACAGCATGAAAAAATAGCATAGGCAGCCCATCAGATCCACCGCGGCATCTAGATGTTCGCCGTTTTAATATCGGCCTCAAGAACAGAAATCGATTCCCGCTCTTGTGCATATTTAGTATGTACTTCAGAGGAAACAAACCATTTACCCTCGGCAAAGGTATTTTTATATAATTTGAATTATGTACTTACATTTTGTGATGAATGCATTTGGTAGGTAGAGTGGCAGGAACACTTGCATCCAGGTGAAGTCTTGCCGACGTATTGGCGGGAAGGGATCGTCTGTTGCGGGTGGTGCTCTTTATGTTCCTGTCGCCTCATTTCGTTGATGATTGTCTGCGTCAACCTGTGTAGTAGGGCCTCTCTTATTATTAGGGGGTCGGGCTGTTCCCACAGCCATTCGTTTTCTGGCTCCTCCCTCATATCCTCGTAAACGCTTTCCAGGAGTATCTCCACTTCCTCAATTGCCTCACCTCTCCAAGCCCGGTCCACTAGCTCCAGGAGATAATCCAACGGCATTTCTGAGATTCCCAGATTTTGTGCGGGTCGCCTCAGTGGTGGTGGATCAGTTGCAAACCTGACACCAGGCATCGCACCTTTCCGTGGATCCCGGTCTTCTGTGGGTCCACGTTGGCATGGATGCCTGAAGTCATATTCAGCTTTGCAGGGATAATTCTTCGCCTCCAATCCGTGGTTACAGAATTTCATCTGCTCAGCTGGCTCATAAGGATCGTGGAAGGCTCTACGTTGTGTCGATGGAACGTAGTTTTCGTTTATAACGACACCTTCGTTGTGAAGATGAGGGTTCTTGCGAACCATTCTGTTGGTCCTATATTCCATCCGCTCAGCCGGCTCAAGAGTATGGAAGGAGGCTCTGGTTTTTTGTGATGGAATGAAGTTTTTATTTATATAATCACCTTCGATATGTTGACATGGTTTCTCCCGGTCCATTCTATTTTCCCATTTCTTTCTATCGTCTTCAGCCAAAATATAAGGATGCTTGTTTTTGTTTTCTACGGGTTCTGATGGGATATACATTGGCTTTAATGAATCACCATCACCATGGCCGAAAGCGTCATTGCATCCCGTTTTAATGTTATGGCACAGTATTTGTTTCTTAGGCGGCGTAACGGAATATTCCAAGTCATGAAATTGCTCTGGTGAGAAGTGGTGTGCATTAATACCGTTACCGTTCCCATGAAAGGAATGATTCTCGGCAACAGTTGCATTTTTCCTGCCAATTATTTTACACTCAGATGGATGATACCGATAGTTGCCGTGATAAGTGCCTTCATTTGCGACATCTCCCTTAAGGTTCCCAGTTTTGTGATCCTTTCCCTCATCCAAAGTTTCTGTCTTCCGTTCGGTTGGCACGCAAGATTGATATGTAGCGCCAGGATTTTTTGGCGGGGAATGCTGAGAATTTACCACCTCATATTCAACGCTGACACGAGTATTAATGTTATCTGTTACCTCGTCTCGGCTTTTTTCCTTAATCAAATTATCTTTTTCTTTGCTGTTCGCACTTTTGCGACAATTACCCTCATTCCTGCCTTTTATTTTCTGTTCTGTTGGCACGTCAGAATGATTAAAAGCTCCACTGTTCGCGGGTTTGGAATAGATTGAATTTACAACCTCACCTTCTGCATCTGGTTGAACGTTGGTGTTACCCCTTTTATGGTCGTGTCCTTCTCTTTCCTTTTCATCCGGCATGGGAAGACGGTTTTTGTCACCAGGCGAGGTTTCACTTGCGACGACAGGAGTTTGTGTCACAATCACAGGTTTGTGTACAATTACAGGTTGACAAGAGTAAATATCTTTTTTGATATCCATTCCATAATATTGATCCAATTGAGATAGTTCTAATTTTAACATATTTATCTCGCGCGTGATGTCATCCAGTTCGCTGCGAAGTGGCATCCATACACTTTGGAGTGGAACATTTGGGTTGGATATTTTCTGCAGCCCTTCATTTTATGCCGTAATCATAGATTTCCTCTTCTTCTCGAGAATTTTCAAATCGCGTTCCATTTCTTCGTAGTCTTGCAGATAGGCAGCCATATCTGCTGTACCTCCCCGCTGTCTTCCTCGCGGCTGACTTTCACCAGCTACCATTCCTTCCAGATGTCCAGTTCTACGTTGGTACTGGTTCGTTTCCTCCATGGATGGTATGTTGTGTTCACGGCAATGGGTGCGAGAATTATGTGTTCCTTCCCATGCATCGCCGTAATCCTTACGAGTCATCTGCGATGAAGAAGGAAGCGTTCGTTATGGATTATTTTGAGCTGATATCTAAAGTGGTCAACGGCTTAGAAAGGGGGGCACAGGGGGACACGCACCCCCTGAGACAATTCATTTAGCAGAACAATATTGACCTATAAGACAAATTTATTGTTCTCCAACAATATCTTGCGATTCGATCGATGGATTTTTCTTCCTCATAGGAAAATCCACTAGAATCGCAAGACCATTAATTGCATATGCTTGGTTTCGCTAATAGTAGGGCCTCCTTCGCTTCTATAGCGTTGGCGTGTTTTTCCCTCGTCCCGGCCCTTACGAACCTATCCCTTCCCAGAGTTGTCGGCGGGCTCCCATCGCGGCGGCGGCTCTATTCTTTTTCCTTCCCTTCCTTCCCCTCCCCGGGTGTCTGGGCGAATAAGCTACTGGCTTGGTTCCCGGCCCAGGTGCGTTGTATCCTTCGAAGGGTTCACCTAGAACCCTCAAACTCATTGTACTCCACCAGTATGTTTTAGCCAAACAACTTCCCGACGACCGATTAATTGTGTAATTTTAAGTGTCAAAATAGCATAAAATGCGATTACTAGAGATAAAAGTCTTCATATATTCCCCAGAGGAAAGTTCAACCCCTCAAACCTCCCTTACCCCCTCTGTTCGTGCCCCCCAAACGTATCGTTTTGGCTACGCCTTTTTATGTGCTTATAGAATTAAGTTTTGAATGGGGTCATTCACATGTTTTTGTGATCGATTTTCTTTTTATGTGAAGTATTCACACGAATATTGAAAATTTAATAAATGAACAATACTTATTCATGACCTATGATTAGAAGAAGGTTAAGACATGCGAAAGACTCATAGAAGTGGATTTCATTGTTCGTGAGATTCACGTAAATGCTTATCCCAAACGAAAGAAACAGCATGAAAAAATAGCATAGGCAGCCCATCAGATCCACCGCGGCATCTAGATTTTCGCAGTTTCAATATCGGCCTCAAGAACAGAAATCGATTCCCACTCTTGTGCATATTTAGTATGTACTTCAGAGGAAACAAACCCTTTACCCTCGGCAAAGGTATTTTTATATAATTTGAATTATGTACTTACATTTTGTGATGAATGCATTTGGTAGGTAGAGTGGCAGGAACACTTGCATCCAGGTGAAGTCTGGCCGAAGTATTGTCGGCAAGGGGTCGTCTGGTGCGGGTGGTGCTCTTTATGCTCCTGTCGCCTCATTTCGTTGATGATTATCTCCGTCAACCTGTGTAGTAAGGCCCCTCTTATTATTACGGGGTCGGGATGTTCCCACAGCCATTCGTTTTCTGGCTCCTCCCTCATATCCTCGTAAACGCTTTCCAGGAGTAGCTCAACTTCCTCAATCGCCTCGCCTCTCCAAGCCCGGTCCACTAGCTCCAGGAGATAATCCAACGGCATTTCTGAGATTCCCAGATTTTGTGCGGGTCGCCTCGGTGGTGGTGGATCAGTTGCAAACCTGACACCAGGCATCGCACCTTTCCGTTGATCCCGTTCTTCTGTGGGTCCACGTTGGCATGGATGCCTGAAGTCATATTCAGCTTTGCAGGGATAATTCTTCGCCTCCAATCTGTGGTTGCAGAATTTTATCTGCTCAGCTGGCTCATAAGGATCGTGGAAGGCTCTACGTTGTGTCGATGGAACGTAGTTCCCAATTGTTTTACTCTCAGATGGATGATATCTATAGTTTCCGTAATAAGTGCCTTCATTTGCGACATCTCCAATAATTTTCCCATTTTTGTGAGCCTTTCCCTTATACAAAGTTTCTGGATGGTCTTGAACACGTTTTCTTTTGGCCGAATTTGCTCCATCACCTTTGGCATCTGGACGAACGTTGGTGTTACCACTTCTATGGTCGTGTCCTTCTCTTTTCTTATCATCCGTGATGGGAAGACGGTTTTTGTCACCAGGCGAGGTTTCACTAGCGATGACAGGAGTTTGTGTCACTGGATGGTCTTGAACACGTTTTCCTTTGGCCGAATTTGCAACATCACCTTCCGCTTCGTTGAGTTCTGAGCACAAAGCGTCGCTCAGGTCTTCTTCAACGACTTCCGCGGCCAGCAATTTCTCCTCGGTGTCGTCGAAGTACATTTCCGAACACGGAGGCATTGGCTCCCCTGGCCTTGGGGGATTCATGAGCTTGTGTATCCCCGTGAGAGTTCCGTATGCCATGTCATTGAGGAGAACGGACAGGTGGATGTTTCGCCTCTCCTTTTCGTCCAGGGTCTTGGGAGTCACTCCGACTAGATAAATCAACCATTTTTCTGCCTGTGTTCGAAGCTCGTTGGGAATTTTAATCAAATTTGGTTGAATGTGCTCCAGGTGGACGATATACTCTTTATCCAGCCTCTCCTCCAGGCTGTTACCCATCACACATCCAGAGGTGCTCGATGCACATCTCTTTAAAATCCTTTCCATGATGTACGTGGCGTAAAATATGGATGGCGAGATCTGCTGTTTGGTATCAACTCCAAATTTACTGAATGGAATCGATTATGAGATTCACCTGCAGGATATAAATGGAATCTCGTATTTGCACGAGTTCTTTTTGAACTCTGCTGGCCGAAGACGGAACTCCGCCGGCTGTTGCTGACTGCAAACGCCTGCAAGATGACTGTTTTCTTCCTCTGCTACTCAAGTGATTGATGTATTACTCACTGTAGCTGTTTGATACTGTAAACAGTGCGTTTAAACTTCGTTTATAACACCACAATATGCTATCGCATCCGCTCTCTATCGCTTGGAAAATCCAATTGATAAAATGTCACCGTACGGCTACGTTTTCTGGTTGCCAAGGTAAACGAAAGTATTGTTGCCGCGCCAGATATGCCGTCTGCTGGCCTGCGGTAGAATATGCGCTAAGTTCTATTCCCTATGCAAAATTCCATTGTAATGAGCTGAGCTCTGTCCACGAAGAGGAGGGTGAATGAAATATTTGTGTGTTTTGAGGATTATCATGTTTTGTGATTGGTAAATACCATTTAAAATCACTATATGTTTGCGTATGATACTGATTTTGAAGAATGTTGCGCAGTGTCCAATGTTATTTATATTTTGATCATTATGGAATAAATGAGCTGAAATGTCTCTGTATCTTTACGATTATAAGAGAAATAGATTTGATGACAATATTAGTAATGAAAACAATATTTTTCTTCACTGTGTATTTATTTAAAGTCTAACCCGGGAATGAAAGGGCGGCAATCATTTGAAACAAAGTGCGCTTTTTCTTCAAAAGCCACCTAAAGGCAGTTATCTAAAATAGAGAAGTATTGAGGAATACAGAATGAAAAAAAAAGCGCGAGAGAAAAACCCGAATGTGTGAATGATGAAGAGTTGTAAGTATTATCGCTGCTGTGATGTAGCTACTCCTACTCCTTTGCTTCATGAAGACTCGGCTACTAAACTCAATCGTATGCTACGTAACCAGATTACAATTTGAGCCAATTATTAATAAATCAGCTCCTTTTTTTAATCTACGCACTTTTTTATTGCCCTTCGCCGGTTTCCTCTTTAAGACCTTACTTCAAGAGGGTGGTAATATCACCACATCGCTGATTAAGTGCGACAAGGTTCTAATTTTCATTTCGTTCGATGGCTTAATTATCTGATAAAACCCCTATTTGATGTAGAGCGTAATTGAGAAAAACTGAATTTTCCTGAAACTTTTTATGAAATAAAGGAAGTAAGATTTGAAAAATACCAAATTTGTCTTAATGCTGTTATTAATAAAACTATAGATGTTTGATATTCGCATCCTGTAGTGGATTTTCTTTTATGGCCTTAAGAGGGTAGTAAGGTATTTGCCCCTAACCGCGACTCCTGTCGGAATATTTTTTCGTTATCTAAAAAATAATATCTGGAAAATTACTTTTTACCTTTTTTAAAGTAGTTGCACCTAATACCTCAAAATAAACCTCATTACGTAATGGCCTCAAGTATTAGTTATCTGTTAACGTACGTAATAAAATTTACTGCGCAGTTTTATCGCTGATATATTTATGATAAAAGCGATAATTTCAGTTGGAAAATGAGGTGGAATATCATTTAACGTTGTTGTGCAGTGTTTTAGTACAGAAATAGAGGATCAATCACAGCAATAACATTTAAATCGTTACAATTTTCGCAATGGTATTAACCCCTCTTAAAGAAGAAACATACCCACCCGCTAATCGATTGCTCCTTCGGGGGATGGATTACTCGCTTAAAACTTGTGCTCTCGCCTTGAAACTTTTCGAGTATAAAAAGTAGATAATCACTATTTTTCTGCACATCAAATTTGAAAATCTTTCCTCAGTATTTTTTAAGACTTAAAAAATTCATATCTTTAATCAGAAAATCATAGCATCATCTCTCGGAAGTATTTCTACCGAGGTTATTTGGACTGTGCGCGTTTATAGAGCTAAAGGAAGATATGTTCCAATTATTCACTATACATTTTTGTATCATTCTGTCTCCTCGGCCGCCCACAGTCTGCAGCCTAAACCGTAGGCTCTCCATTGGATTTTTTTAAAGAAGTGTTATTTTTAAGATATGGACGCTGGAAAATTACCGATATTTTTTATTTACTATTTTTCATGTATCGCCAACCTCAAATGGAAAATACCTCGTAATAGCTGTAAGAATGTTTAATGTCGTAACAGCTGTAGAACCATTTCTTTTCTTTTCTTTAATTTCAATTCAATTTCTGCCTCAGTTGTAATTTTTTCAGCCGTGGTTTCATGACGCAAGTCATAAGTTAACTCCAAGAAAGAGATATTTTACTCCTAATATAGTATTTTAATTAAAAACATTGGACAAATGGCGTCGTTAGTCATATACTATTTTCATTGGAAAATATCGATAGCATTATTTAAAAACATTATAAATTTTCAAGCGCTGCAAATTTCAACGAGATATCGAGTCGTTTTATTTTTCAATCCAAAGTGATATCCCTCATGGGTCTCCTTGACCGCGGAAGTTCTTGAGCAGCGCGCGTTTAGTGAGCTCAAGGAGGAGATGTCTAAGATTTCCTATTCCCTGTTGTACCTTCCCGTCTCTTTGACCGTCCACGGCCTCCAACCCCCATGCGGTGCCACACAATGCGTTTGAACTGGTCCGCACAAAAATTTCTATATAACCAGGAAAAGACTATTTACAGACCTCTGCTTAGGAATATTTTTTAGGTATTTTTTTAATGAGAAAACTTGAATTTTTTTTCTCCTTTGTTGAGTTCAAAGTTGAGCTGTGACGCATCTTGTACAACAAACACAAGATTTCGTCCGTTCTTTTCGAGTGGTTAAAATAAATAAATGTATATTTTTTCCGAAGCTTCAAGATGTATAAGACAAAGTGCCTCGATGTTTAATTTAAGAAAGTACAGTACATGATGGAATATATTGAAACAATATATGATCAATAGATGTATATTATTTACATACGAGCATTTATGACGCATCGCTTCTAATGTCATAGCATTATTCGATTGGAAACTAAAGAGGGCATTATTAATAATATTGTTAAACTATTTAAATAACTAAAATAGCGTCGCACTTTTCCACAGGATGTTTTACTGCATACAATGCGTTTCAGCTCACTGAGCCATCATCTGGTACAAGACTGATGATGGCTCAGTGCGCCGAAACGTGTTGTACGGAGTAAAAATCTTGTGGAGAAGTGCTACAGCCTTTTATTTATTTAAATATGTCTAACTTCCACCAATTGAAGCCTGAATCTGTTGAACATATTGTTAAACCTTTCTTAGGGTTAGGCCCTTCACCAAGGTTCCATTAAATTTGCAATATTCCTTGGGATACTATCTTACCGTGGAGGTTCCTTAAGCAGCCCATGTTTATCCAGCTGAAATGCAAGAGGTCCAAGATTCTCTATTTTCTTTTGTACCCTACCGTTTCTTTGATCATCCACTGCCTCCGGCGTAAGACGAGTGTGTTCTAAGAAAATAATGGGTACATGCAGTGCTGTTCTTAGCCATTGTTTATTTTAGAGCCGTTTTTAAATAACCTGCATGAATCTGACACCTACAATATAAAACATCTCGTAATAGCAGCTAGAGCTAGTCATTTTTCTTTTGTAAGGCCATAAAATGGATTTCCATATGCAATGTTTTTACCGACTTTATCATGACATGGCAAGTGGCTAATTAATCCGAGCTTTCCATTCCAAATTAAACCAGATGGTATGTGATCCACCGAGTATTGCGTTTAAACGTACACATAGCGAGTCGATCGTCTGCATGGGTAAAGTATATTTGGTGTGAAAAATATGATAATGTAAGGGTAAATAAGGACAATATACTGGAAAATTACTTTTTTACCTATTTTTCATACATCTTTGACCTAGAAGTAGTCAAGTATCACGTAATAGCGGCAAAAATTTACCCTTCTTGTGGCTGAAA
Organism: Ischnura elegans; assembly: GCF_921293095.1. Taxonomy (NCBI): domain Eukaryota; kingdom Metazoa; phylum Arthropoda; class Insecta; order Odonata; family Coenagrionidae; genus Ischnura; species Ischnura elegans. The sequence continues at coordinate 61,390,980 of NC_060255.1, read as the reverse complement.
TATGAGTTGCTGCAAATTAAAAGTGTTTTCTTCATTTTTTTTACGGTGCAATAGAAAAAATTGCCCCGCGGAACTGGATGGTATAAAGTTTATATGGGTTTGTATATTTACGTTAAAACAAGGGGCCAACTGTTTCCATGGTTACAGTAAATACTGATTCAAAAATATACAGTACGATTTTATTAATATTAGTTTGAATTTTCTAGCGTTACATCTTACACCGCAACTATATACTTCGGATGACTTTCTTACCGAGGAAGTTTCTTGAGCGTTTTTGAGCACAAGTAGAAGATGTGAAAGATATCCTATTCTCTCTTGTACCCTCTTTTACCCTCCTGTCCCTTTGATCGCCCATGGTCTGCACACTTTAGCCAATGCCACACTCTACCCGAGCGGAAAAAACAGCCTTTATTCAGCCAAGGGGGTCCAACCGAGAGTATCCAACCCTTTGGGGCAACAAAAGTATTCTCCTTAGCTTCTTCATGTAGTCCCGGGGCGGCGCGGCTGCAGCCCAGCTGAGGAGAACGCCGCAAGCCACGTTCATGAATTCATCAGCGGCGTGGCAATAGCGTTTCCCCGCATGTTGGTGACTTTGATCTCATTTCAACGGTTCCGATGAAACTTCCGGTTTACCTTCAGGGCCGCGGAGCTCAGCTCTTATTTATTAATCCTTCCACCAGAGAACCCCTAACGTAATGCTTGCCCCTATACACTTCAAGAGACTGTTGCCCGCTGGCATATACATCCCCTTTTAGGGACGTTGGCTGGCGTATAGCGTAACCTTGCACCGGTGTGCAATTCGCTTAATGCAGTAGCAAGTAGAAATCATAAATAGAGTGATTTCACACTTTTGTTGATGATTCATCATAGTGTTAGCCTTCGTTATTTCCTAAATAGAGGTTAAAAGTAGGGTTATTTGAAATATTGGGAAGAAATTTGTTGGAATAATGATCTAGCAGAATTAAATATGTTTTGAAAATAAGAATAATTAACAACTATTAAATAACGGTGTAGTTGTGAACAAATACGGCACCAAATAAAAAAAAAGAGATTTAAAAATATCCTGCTGAAGCTAGTAAGAAATTCAATAAAGAAACTCCTAGCTTGTCTCGGTCCTTTGTAAGCGGTCGGGGTACGACACGATGTTTTTATTAGAGCCTTTCTCGAGTTGATGCAAAACTTAGGATTTGTTAAACCATAAATTCTGTATATTCACAGCTTTGTGACAATTTTCCACCATTTCTTCTTGAATTTTATGGGTTTGTTCTTTTGTCATTACTAAGATTATTGGAGGTATTAATGAAGAATTTCTTTATTTAATTTTCTGCTAGGGATTTCACATTATTAGTGATAGTTCTCCGAAGATTATTTCTCTCTCTATGAAAGAATTTTCCTATTGTCTTTGCAATAAAAATGCATATCAACGTTTTCTGAAAACAATAAATTAAATACCTTATCATATTTTTCCTGTTGTATTCTTTTTTAGAACATTTCCTCTATATTTAATTGTTTTTTTAATTTTGGTGGGCGTTCAATTTGATCTATTAGTCCATCTAATTAATATTTTTTGGAAAGTGCAACTTATTTTATGACCCTTGGATACTTTGTTGGAGTATTTATCAAAGATATTTCGAGATTAAAAACTAAAAATGCCCGTAATACGTTTTCGATGCCAAAAAATGAACTCCATTTTCAGTGGCGACCTGGGTCCTGCAAGCATTCTTTGTTAAATAACTCTTGCAACTTTCCATTTTAACTACTTTTTATCATTATTTTACCGCTGCACATCGAGCAATGCAGCGCACCCTGTTTTTAAGCGGGACTTGCTCAATCAATCTCATAAAAAATGGAATGGTTCCACCTCATCTCATGTGAAACAACCAGTTTCCTCGCAAGCATTATTTTTATTAATTTTCAAATCCAACGTAGTTATAGATTCACCCCATATTTTTTATTCATCCTAATAGTGCAACATCCATTGACGATACATTCACCTCGTGAACTAATACCTATTGTGCACTAAGTACTTTTTCCGATCTAAAGTTCCAGAGAATTTAATTTACGCCTGTTGTTAATCGCCTGTGCCAGTTCCCACGAACCTAGCCGACCTCTATCGAAAGGGAGATAGAGTTCTATGAGCCCGTAGTAGAAATAAAATCACCCTCGTCTCTAGGTGGCAGAATCATCGGTCCATTCTATCCCTTTGTTTGCTCCGTGAAAGGTTTCATTCGATGAGTGTCCCCGCGCCTTGTGCTTGTGTTTTGTTTCGCAGGCCGTTCGTCGACCGAACCATGTCCACCACGCCCCCTCGATAAATATATATATTTTGCTGCGTACATGTATCGCGGCTTGATTCCGTGAAATTTCCTCACCCCGGGGAAAATTTATAATGTGCCGCTGCGTTGTGTGTTGGGCCACGATAGTTGTCGGCCGGAGATATATGTTTCGGCGATTCCCCAATTGATAAACGCCGCATGTTAATTGGTGTGGGGTTCATTCATCGCGTGGGTGTCTCACCACAGTAGGCCTTTGGAGTTAAACCGTGCACCCTTTTCAGTGTTCCTGCCCCTGTGTCAATTCCAATGTTGGGGTTCGGTTTTTGGCCTCTATCGCTTCACGGCCTTCCCTTCAAATGGTTTGACGTCGAAATTGGGATGTATTCATGCATAAAAATAAATTTATGGATAAAAAATCTAAGCCCTAATGTTACTAATTATATTATCCGCAATCAAATTCATGTCGATTGATCGACAAAACCACGATCGTAAAATAGATCATCCATTGTAGGTGTACAATGTTATTTTTGTGGCTCAACGTTCATGTATGTTCGCTTTATGAATAAGATAAAGACATGAATGTTAAGATATCAATACTTGTAGCATCAATTTTTTTGCCATTGCCGAAATGCTACGTTTGACATGTTTAACGGGTATCTGCTAATAAGCTATGTATGCCTTAGCGTGGCTACAACGTCTTTTGATCTAATTGATCCTCTATGACATCATGATGCGATTATAAAAATAGTGTATCATAATTTCTGTTACAATTTAAAATGGAGCGTGGATGATTTCGGAATAGACTTTATGTATATTAATACCTGAAAATGTGAAGCAATTTAACTTCTTATGTGGCAGGGATACGCGATATACTCTAAATGTGAGTCGATTCTAGGATAGAAAGCATGGCTCAACCATTGTTTAAAAAAATTAATCGGTGAATTGGAAACAAATAGGCAATCTGTGAGGTAATACAGCTTTATGACGTAGGTGTTTACGTTTAACTGCTAATAAAAAAATTTCAATTTATACAGATTAATGAATACCAAACGGTCTAAGTGTAGTAAAAAATATACCGTCAATTTTATCCTTCTGTGATAAATAATGGCTATCGTATTTTCACATAAAGGCTAGTTTCACCACGCGTAACCCTCGAGAGGGCGCGCTAGCGTTCCTATATGGTCCGCCAATCTTCAAAAACCAACGATTTCAGCATTCTAGTCTGGAATGGCCTCATGTATTCTTACATCGAACTTTCATTGTCTATAGTTTGACTTTTCAAAGCTCGAAGTATTGTTGTTAATTTATTTTTAGACTGGCAAGAGGAACCGACACCCGTGGCGCACGAAGTACTCCGCGCGGTCGTGTACCACCTGTGTACGTTTATATCGGTAACGTCAATTGATATACAAGCTTGAACGTTTATTTACAAATAAATATAAATTTTAACAAGAATAAAGTGTCATAATATATATGCATATATATCGTAAATGCATATGCATAACGTGGACAAAGTACCTCACGAGCCCGGTTATGTGAAAGTATCATGCGCGACCACTCGAGGGCTAATAGCACAGAGGGAGCATCTCATAGTTTCCTTTTTTTCCTCCGATAGTTTAATCTAAGACTCACCTTTAGTTAAGGATGTATTGGAAAATTTTGATAAAGCACTTAAATACAATTATTATTCGCAATTTTACCCATCGACCAAACACATAACTGAAAAGGTGCGCATCATTGCCGTTATTCTCTTTTCAATATTAAATGCTAATATTCTTATATTAGGTAGTCATTTGCTGATGAACATGAAATACGTTTATTTATAAAGGAGGTAATTGCATGTAGCTATATATGTAGACAAAAATCATTTAATTTAATTACGAGTTTAGTTCTAAATTCCGCTCTTCAACAACCGTTAGCTTACAAAGAGCTTTCAGTTTTTTATATGCTCTTGGAAACGGCATTCCAGGGTTCAAATATTTCCCCTAGGGTATACATTTTGATTTTCACGGTATGACGTTTTTAGAAATCATCAAAGGTAAATAGATGAAATGATGTCCACCTGATAATATTTTATTACAAATTTGTGGAAAGAAATGAATTACAATGATTGTAAAGTAATTATTAATATCTGATGGTAATTAGCAAAAATAAATTTGTCGCAAAAATAAAGAATCAGACAGTATAATATATTTCTATATTAATGAATTTCCATGCGCGAATATGATCAATTTCATCTGAAAAATTGATCATGTGTACATGTAATGATTTTAGAATTTTTGCAATTATTGCTTGTTCTTAATATACAATATGAGCCTCGCGCGCAGCCTCCGAGTCTCTAAAGAATACCAGGCTAATTCATATGAGCCAGCCTAATTTATTCAGCTTTCCTTCCCTTTTAATTACTTTCACGGAGTATGTATTTCTGTGCCGGCTCCTTTAGGTATGTTGGAAATAATCAATAAATTATTATGCATAGTAGTCTTATCATAGTTTCTACATAAAGAAGCACCTGCAAATGTGGATATGATTTCTTTATTGCAGTTTTGGGGGTAAAATGCTCCTTTGTCATTAATTGAGGTGAAAATGTGATAAGGCAAAAAACACAGCAAGTTATTAAAATTCCAAAAACGAAACATGCATGCCTGGGATTGTAAATTTTGATAACTAACTGAGTACCTCATTAGAAATTCTTTCCAATATAATTAGCTGATTGTATGACGGTGAATGGATAATATCTTGACCTTGCTGCACGTCATCTTAATTACATTTTTTTGTAATCCTTTGTATCAGAAAGTAGATTTCTCACATATTCGTGAATAATTAACTAAAATTTAATTTAATTCTGATAATAATTTAATTTATTTACAAGTTTTAACCATTTATCCATTTATTTGGAAAGTCCCTTTTACCTTAGCTAAGTACATGTTTTGAGCTCCATTTCGTTTATTAAGTTTTTAACTTCGTCTGCATTAATCCCTCGAAACAAGATGTATGCAATGATAATTTACTTGAAACGTTCCACGCTAATGCACTTTTCCGAACGTTGTATCCGCAATGTTTTGTTATTGCCTTGACAATGATATAACAATGTGGAAACAATGGTGGGAATCGATATGTCAATATACAAGTAACCAGGGGTTCTTCATTTTCTTTTATATTTTCTGCATCAAAAAATCTTTGATAATCAATGCTACATGAACCGTAATCTTGCTATATAGGAGTTAAGTGGTTACTCAATAGCCGCAGCAGCAACGTGGCCAAGAGCAAGGGGCCACAAGAGGCAATTTTCTCCATTTATTTTTTTCGCCGATGTGAAAATTAACATTAAATTCAAAGTAATATTTCAATGAAATTTTTCCACTAGTGTAAGAGTGAAAATGTGTATTTTCTCCATGTTTAATATGTACAGTCGTTTAATGTGTATTGGCGGAACCTTTCTTGGTACAAAAATGTACACATTTTAAGATATAAGTGCTTTTTAATATAAAACGGCTCGTTTACAAGTAATTTTTTAATTCAAATTACTGTAGAACTCCGTTTCTTTCAAGGTGTCCCGCTTAATTTTCATGCATTCAGAAAATATCTCTATAAATCTTTTATTGTCAAGATGCTCTATTCGTTGAAATACTCTTTTCCACCATAATTCGCCAATTATCCCGTTGAGAAATGAAAATTGAAAACCTGTTATTATTTCCTTGGATTTATGTTTTCAATTTATCTTTTTTTAATGATGCTAACTTAGTCAATATTTTCCCCCTTACTTGACATTCCTTCATTTTCTTTCATCTTTGGAAGTGTATATTTCACTAAATCATAGCAATGTCATTAAAAATGTACCTCCAGGATAGTAATCTGCTTTTAGTTTTTGGTTTATTTCTACGAAACAGCTTTCATGATTTTTTTTTTAATTTTTTTTTTTCTTAATTTATCTTTTCTCTACAAAGCACCACAAGCTAGTCACCTACTAAGCTGGAGGGAGACCACCCGGCTGGAAGCCCGAATAGCCTTTTTTGAACATATTCGCCGGGAAAGCATCAGATTTTACTTCACCACAAGCTAGGATTGCGTAGACAACTAACTATCGTCAGTTTATTCAAAACCAAAAAGCTAATACATGCATGCTTGAAAGTATTACGTAAGGAGTGTGAAATATAATGACACATCGATATGGAAACATAAAAATATTAATGAAAATATTTCAACAGTGTGGTCAACGGACATGATTAAAAATTAAAATTTTCGATCAAAACATAGCATGAAGGAAAAACAATTGGAAAGTAACTTTTTCAAAATATGTCTTTACAGAGATGTTTAACCACAATAAAATAACTTGGGAGTTGTTATAACTCCCAAGTTATAATTTACATGGCCCCAGCATGCGGTAGCCCATTTCACCAGCATTTCAAGCCTCGTAACAAAGCAAACAACTCGGAAATCTTTTGAGTGAGGGACTGAGGAGGGGATATGGATAATGAGACTCATGCGTGGATTAATTCGTCCAAAACGCTTTTGTAAAAACATTAAGTTTCCGTCAAGCGCAAAGCATCACTTTCGAATCTTTTCAGCATATTTTCCTATTATTATTCTGAGGAGCGCAATTTCACTTTCACTAAAACTACTATATTTTCTTATACAAGAGATTTATATGCTGAAAAGTAGTTGAAATTCTGTATCTAAGTAACACCGTTCGAATTAATGATGCCAAATTTGTAATACGCCCTATTTCTCTTAATGTAATACTTCATATAATATCCATGCATTGACATAAGCCGTTTATTTTATGTATTTACAGATTACATATGATAATAACTCATGAAGACATTCGAGTACTCAAGGTTTTAGTTTTATATTCATTAAGGTAGACTTGTTTATTTTTTTATAGATGGTTAAAAAATCTCTCGCCATAAGATTCACGCTATTCATGTTAGTGCCCAATTCACTCAGCAATCTCTTTTCACAACTAACAACTTATTTCTACATATTTCCTTTCTTTCTCTTCTTCAGTGATCTAGGGCAAGGTCTCCTTTGTATCCTTCGTCGGTTTCACGCCGTCCAACCATCTCTTTTCCTGCCATATCATTGCACTCTTCTGTCTTGTTCGTTGTAACTTGGAGCATAGTCCTCTTTCCATTTTTTCGAGGAATATTTCTCCCTTCCCCGCTACACACTTATGAAATGACCCCGCTCGGATGCTGATTTCCCCGAGGCATTGTGGGAACAATGATGCCCCTAGGTCATACGTCCAAAGTCTAGTATTTCTCGGACCCAATCTTCAACGCGCGAATTCATTTGCGCACGGCGTGTTGGGATTAAACTCTTCTAATGGCGTGGATGTAATCAACGCAAATTTACGGCGCCAATAGTTCTCGGAATAGAGAAGAATGATGTGCGACTATTACTCTTCTTGCAAGTTCTCATTCCAAGTTATATGTGCTTAGTACTCACTTTATTTTTCTATACTATCCAAGATCAATCTCCACGGAATTTAGTGCGAAGTATACCTACAATTTGGTTTGCAAAAGAATGTGCTGCAGAATTATATATTTTGGTATAAAATATTTGGAAAACATAATTAAATGTACAAAAAATATTTAAGCATAACAATAATTTTACGTGAACGAATAATTTAGCAAATTGAAAAATAACATCGAAAAATAGCACAAATAATGTCAAAATATATTAAGATTTAAAGCTCACTGTGCTATTATTGGAAAGCATCATACAAGATTTTTTTAATAGAAGGGACGTATTTTGTATGAAGCGTTTTTTTGTTATAAGGTGCATTTTTACACCTTTAGCAGTGAATTGTAATAATAAACGCAAATTTTCTGCGCAAATAGATTTCGGAAAGGAGGATAATCGGAAACGGCTGTGTCTCATCTTGAATATTTTCATTCAATGTTGTGTTTGTATGTTACTTTATAGAGTGACTTTGTTGAATCTTATATTGAGGGCAGTTATTCAGGAAAAAAGTATGGTATAGTATTAGGAGGAGGCAACCAGGATATCATTTGCACCATCAGGGAAGGGTCAGATGGAAATGGTAGAGAGAAACTCCACGTATGCGTTAGCTTGCTGTCAACATTATGGTACAAAGGAACCAACAATCTGTAACTTCCTATTTTTCTATCCGTCATAATTAGAGTTGTACTTGAAGAGCCCACCGCAAAGAACTTGATCAAAGAACTAGCATTATCTGAGAAATATTCACCAATGCCGAAAGATGAAACCGGACACCAAGTAGTGGTAGTTTTTTTTTAGTTGACTTTGTGGCCTGAAAACTAAGGAAGCTAATATTACGCAACGTGATCGTCCTATATCGTTTATACGGGGCAAAAATGTGGATACCGCGTGGATAAAGAATATCAGCTCGCAGTGACTAACTAAGGCACCTCTAGCTAAGCAGTTTGAAGTGCAAAATTTGTTTCATTCCCAGAGTAGGAAACATGTAGCATGCTGGCACACTCCATAAATCCACTCCAAGAAGCATGCATTGTGAATATCATTTCATGTGAAAGAGATACCGGTGCTACATCTTTTATGCGTTAAAGCGAATAAAATTTTACACCTTATTAATATTTGCTAGATATATCACCTGGTATCACATGGTTATGCCAACATTTGATCACGGCTAAGTCAACACTAAAATTCAAAAAAGGAAGAAATAATTTTAGTCATGTACATAAAAAGGAAAACTTCTTTGATGCGCGGCAAAAGAGTTGTTTTCCTAGGAAAATTATTCTGTATAATTTATCCGTTAGCTTGGCATTTTTTTTTATCTCTCATATCTTTTTTGTACAAAAATACGAACACAAATTTTTAAATGAAATAAATAATATTAGCCTATTTGGACACTGGGGGAATAATCTGGCACTGGCCGTATATTTTATAAAGTAAAAAATAGGTCAGCTCATGATTTAATCATGCGTAAGTAATTCCGTGTTTCCTTACATGAAAATACCTTGAAACATATTTGTTTCAACTTAAAGTTGCATGGCGAAATTACAATGAACTTTAAAAAATTATAATTTATGACAGACGAATTTGCAACTCTACGTTTTACGTGTATCTATTTTGTTATTATTTCGAAAGTAATTGGCCCATTTACTATGTAAACGAAAATATATTGGTGTATCACCGAACGAAATATGTAGATGGATAAAAATGCTTTTGGTGATCAGTATCGCTTTGAGTATTACATTTTTCAAATCCTCCTCGTTAAAGGATTGAAATAGGGCTGATCAAATCACAACCGAAGAACGCATTCAGGTCAAAGGTTTTCGTGTCGGAAATGTTTTCCAAAACTGGAATGCAGACTTGTGTAGTGGGGGAAGAAAAAGGGATTGATTCGCAGAGTTAAATAGCTGGGATCCAATGACCCATGGAATTAGCGCAATACCTATTCATAGACCATAGGAATTTGATTGCCAAAGCTTTAACACATTTTTGAGGGGTGCAGTGCCAGAAATCGATCAATTTTTTCACTCCAAATATGCAACCACACCAAAATTAGAACATCACTTCGTGAAAAATCGGAAAACTTGATAATACTTCTCCCCGACCCAATGATTTTTTTTATGTTAGACTCCCATGGCTAAATCCTCTATGCTTTCAAATTCAGCTAAAATAATATAATGGAAATATATATTGGTTTAGGCTTTAGTTTTGATGGCTCGATTGTTGCAAGATTGCAGTTTTTCTCTTGCGAAAAACAATTTTTTAACTGTCTTCATTTTTCCCAGTTGCCACTATTGCATACATTACGACACTTTATGTTGTTTTATTTAAGGTATGAAATTGACTTCAAAGATTAAACAATGGTATATTCTTAAACCACAACACCGTAAGGAAATATTTGTAGCTCTTTCTATCTCACCACACATTTTCCTAATGCGTAACATGCATGACATGTTAAAATATGAAAGAGGTGACCGATAGCTAAGGTCATTTGTCTCATGGGGAGAGATTGGTAGAGAGAAAACTGCCGTCGGTTATAGTGTGCTCTTTACGGAAGGCGTCAAGGGGACAACCGCTTAAGCAACCGCTTAAGGCTGGAGTGAAAAGGCTACACTCCAGCCTTCACCGAAATCTGTCAAAAAACATTTTTTGGCATCCATCTCCTATATTTTTCACGTTAGGGTCCATTTGTTCAAGTCTTGGTGTGGGCATTGCTTTTCCACGATTATTATAAGTAGAATTCAATGTATAATATACAGTCAAAAGCTATATTTTGAAACAACCTAAACCCTAAACAATATTTTACAGCTCAACTTTTATAAATAGAATTATTATAAATGGAATTGAATCTAGACGATAGGATTAAAAGATATATTTTTAAGCATGCTACATCCTAAAAAATATTTTACTTTCCAATTATATTTTCATTTCTTATAATTATCAAGAATAATAAGAAGCATTTTTATAAGTTTTTTTATCCTAGTAAATTTCTTTTTCAGAAAATTTAGTAAACTCCATGATTTTCATTTTCAACGAGCCTTTTAATGAGGAGATATCCACGTTTCTTTGCCACCCTCTGGTGACTTAAGTATTTTCGTCTTTTTACCTTTTTTACTAAGATCACTTCCTTATATGAATGTTTTAGAGGGCTCTCTATCTAGTTATCACAAACAAGTGACATAAGCACGTTGAATAAAAAATAACATCTTATTAATGATGTTAGTCATCCGTTTTTAACGGTGATAATAGTAACATCATAAAAAGTAGCGTTATTAATTGGTAACTTATTTCTATCTGTTGCTAATGCTTGTGTAGCATCTTCAGTGAAGGAAGTGGAATTATCACCGAATTTCCAAACTTTTTATCCACTACTGTGGGTTGAGAGGTTAATATAAAGTTGCAAATGGAATTTTTCATTAATGCAAGGTGAATTTTTGTACGAAAAACATACATGATCTTCCAGAGAACATAGAGTACTCTTTTTTAGATGAGTGTGATTACACAGCCTTTTCATAATCCTGATAAATATATATAATATGGATGATGGATTTATTTTTCTGCTGAAATTCTATTTACTTGGAAATAGCAGTCAATTATTCTGTAGTTGATTCGGAGATAACTCGAATAGATAGTTTTTAAAAATATCCTCTGGCCAGCTTTCCCTAACCAACTGAAAGTATGAATGAATATTTTATTTTATTTTATTTTATGCCTTTTTTCCTATGAATGTATTGCCTCAAGTTGCCTTTTTTTAATTTAAAGGAGTTTATATGAAAAAAAGATCGTCGTTGGTGTTGCAGACTCATGTGTAGATTATTTACCAGGAGGGTTCAATTGTTAGATTGAAACTCTTGCAGAAGACCGACTGATTTAATATTTTCACTAAAAAAACAATAACGAATAATAAACCGTTAATTTTTGTTTTAGAATTATCAGAAACAAGAATTGATACAATACATTTTATACTCTTATTTTGGCTTGTTACGATGAAAATTACCTATTTCCTGCAATTCTGAAAAAAAATACCCTATCACTTATCTGCTAGAGGGCCTCATTCGGAAAAAAAGGTTTTGGGATATTCTTGTATATTTTTTCATAGGTATTACTATTTCGTAGTTTGCATGGTCACATTGTGCATGATTGTCTTTCTAAATCAAAATGATTGACATATTGATTGTAATATGAAGAAAACCAAGTTGATTCATAGAAGGATTTACTTCGTTAATTAATTTTACGGTATTCTCAAGCACACTTTAGTTACCATTATTTCCATTAACACCACAGTACGCAATTCTTTTCCTTCATTTTGGCCAGATAGGTTAGATTAAAATTATAGTAAGGGTCAATTAATTCAATATGTGCCAAGATACTGAATAAATTTCATCTTTTAATGACTTTCTCTATTGCAAAATGCAATGGTGGACCCATTTTGTTAATGGGTGATTCTCATATGCAGTATAACTTTTCGTAAGATTCCTTGACGTCTGATGCTAAATAAAATTCAATTTTGGTCTATGAAATCACCTGTCTTATTATCCGCTGTTATTCTGATTTGTAATTAATTGCGAATTGTATTTTTTGAAGAAAACGTATTATTTTGTACGCATCCACTATAAACAGTATGGTAATTATTTGAATGAGGCTAGATTAATAAGTAGCAGTATTAAATTTTCTACAATACTAATTGATTTATTCTTGAACTGACTTGAAACTTAATTATATGAGACGTATTTCATCCTACCCCATGCAGAAAAGGTGTGTAAGTATTCCACGCCACTACGGGGATAAATTTGTTAATCAAAGGTAATTCCAAAATCAAATATGCTATTCACGAGCCATTTTAAAATTTTCTTCTCACTTATCCTTGCCACCAAATTCCAAATGACAAGTTAATGTCTTTTTCTAAATGTGGATGGCAAAATTCAAGTTATTTGATTTGAATTTTAATCATTCCGTCCTAAGTATTTGTTACTTAGTGCACGTATTATTCCTTACCGTTCCTGAATATTAATTCCCTAAGTGAATATATATTACAATGAGTATATTAATATTTAATTAAGAGAAAAAATGACAATGAATTATGCTCGGGATTTCCAAGGTTCCAATACTCCATCCAAAGCACTGTTGTATCATTGAATTTTACATGCAAATGTCGGAATTGATAGGCAAAATAATATTCACTAACTCTTGTTTACTCTGTGGTAATCCATTATAATTCCATTGTGTATAGCCAGGAAAACTCAAAATAATATTGCCATGTGCTCCTTTGGATCCAAAGGGTATCTTGACAGCAGGCTTTTCCCTTAAATATTTACCACTTACACCTGGTTCCAATATACAGGATCGATTAACATAAGTGTAATATGCATTTTCAATAGTAATTGCAGTCTCAAGTAGACACAAGTATGTAGAATTTGTTTCCCGCGGAATGGAAATGAATAACATTTCGTTTTAAATTAGTAAAAAATTAACTACGGTTTTAATAATACGATTAATACTGGTTGTAATTCTAATCTATAAAACTGTAAATATGAAATTTTAGCATCATATTATAGTTTTCCTCAGGATTTTTCCTTTTCTAAGACTGCAGATGCGATTCAGTCACTTTTTTCTGTGCTTTCTATTTTATTTCGCCAATATTTTTCAAAAATTAATTTTCCATAGCTATATAACACACCCATTTTATTTATGAAATTCTTCCTTCCCTTATGTTATATTAAGTGAACTATTACTGCATTTACCAATTTTATCATGCAAAATGCAGGCAAGAATTTAATAATATTCCGATAAAGAATCTTGTGCTACATCATGTCATCAGTTCTTCTCGGATAAAATCATAAATTTAACTTCTATTAATACCGAATATGCTTCTTTTCCCAGAAATTTTCCTCGATTCATCCCATCAATTTTCAATTGTTTCTCAAAAATTCCATTTAGTAGTACCTTCAGGCATTATGAGATAGAATATAAAACTAAGTTCTTTATTTACGAAAGAATAAAAAACATACATTATTTATCTCCACGTTTTTCAGGTAATTTAAAGGATTCTGTTTTACCCAAAAATTACTTCAAGTTAATTTCAAATCTGGGTCATTTGTGAAATTCCATGAAAAGGACGTGAATTGCCTCGGTTCGGTCTGCAAATTCTTTTCTCCAATATTATCAATTATCATCTTATTCTGTGATTAGAATTTTATTCATCAGCAAAGGTAGTCGTCCACCAATTTTCCTAATCCTTAGCCGCCCGCCCCCAAACTCTCTGCTCAAGTAATTCTTCATCTATTTTGAAAGCATCCCGTAGCCTTTCAACATGAAAATGAATCTACTTCGTAGGTGAATTCTACCCGTAGGTGAATTTTATATAATGTGTTTTGAAAAACAAGATATACCTGGAAATACGGTCGTATCCGAATAAAATACTCAGACCTTAACGCTGTGTAAACTCATCCTGATTTATTTTATCCTGATTTATCCTAGAACAATATTCAAGTGAATATTGAAATGGATGCAAAATGTATAGAAATAAAAGTATCCCCAGATAACCAGGTGCAATACCTATAGCAACATGAAACGGTTAACCTTGCCTTCACACACGTATTCATAATTTTACGCATAACGCGCACTAATGCATTATGCTCAGGATACATGCAAAACCTCGAGCCTTGAAACTCTTACTCACGGAACCATTGGAATGCGCAAACAATATCATGATTTCATTAATTCAATATTTGATTGATGAAAGATTTTTTACCTAGTTCTTTCTAAGCAAATCTTATGCATAGCGGCCTCTTGTTCACCTTTTCATTAACGCGTATAAAAAATATGTTAAACTTGTAAATTTAGCGTAGCAAAATAAATGATGAGTGATACGAAAAAGATCAAGTTGAATTAATAATGCAAGGAGTGGTCTTATGCTTAGTTAATGGCGTGAGTGCGCTTCTTAGTGTACGGGTCTTCAATCCGTCTTGGAATTATATATCAAGTAGAAGTCAACTTAACTTTATGCAGAAAAGGAGAGGAGACTAAGATAAACAATTATCAGGGAAAAATGGTTTCAAGAGAGGAAATGGTTTTTCTATCTAGCCAACCGAGTTGCCAGAAAGGAATGGCCGTTAGCTGCAACGGACAACAAAGAGAGGATGAAATAAGATCATTTGCTCCCCCGGCGAATAATGTGGATAAACATCAGAAAGGACCCAGTCGGTATCAAGACTCCTGGCGTTTACCAGGTCCAATATGAGTGCAACGGAGCATTTATTGTGGAGATACAGGCCGTACCTTTGAGACTAGAAACACAAGAATCATCTACGATTTGGAAAATTGGAGAAATCTGCCATTGCTGAATACTGTGTTAGCCAAAACTACAACAATAAATCGAACAGGTAAAAAAACTTTGCCACGCCAAAAGTTTTAGGGATCGCCTCACTAAAGAAGCCATCGAGACAAAGCTGGAGAAAAATTATGTCAATCAAGATTCTGGGTACTAAATCAGCCATACCTGGAAACCCGTACTAAATCAGTTATCAGAAATGACGGAAATTTCGGGACAACGGAGATCCCAATCCTGAACTAATGCCATCAAACGCCACAGGGCAGACCAATCCTGAGGCACTTGAGCAATTTCCTCGTAATTCCAGTTACAGACCATAATCTCACAAAAAGTTGTATTAGGAAATTGGTCATAACTTCAAAACATAAACAGCTACCGTAAAGGAACTGGGGTTATGCTTTTTAATAAATTTGTTTTAGCTTGATACATGAAATTAATCGTAACAATGCGACTAAGTAACCAAAAAAAAGGCATTCAGCGGTTCTGAGGATGAGTCCCAAGTCTGAGTTCGAAACCTTGGCTAACAATAAGCTGGTGGTGGAGATAGCTGGAGAAGCTGGTATGTGTCTCTTCAATCTTAATGAGCAGCGAAAGCTTTAATCAAGAAATATGTACATGCCTTTGTTTGGCCAATGTATGAATCCTGGATTTGATAATATTTTGCTCATATGCGGCCGCGTTCGGACGAAGTGGAGGAGTATTTTTTATAAAAACAACCTATTTTCACGCATTAGCCTTACACTCTGGTATTCGTCCAGGGAAATAATTGTCCAAGCAATTAACTGAGCCACGAATATTTTCAGCATATAGCTTTCAGAGAATAAACAAATCGAATTTTTTTTGTAATGAATGCATATATTAGAAATTTTGAGGTGCTGAAAAATTGATTGAGGAGTTGTTTGACTATTATGTCTTTTCTTAACCTGTGTCGGCACGGCGTTCCGGCAATATGACACTACTGATGCTGAGACGTTAGGTGGGACTGGTGTGATTAAGTGTCATCTGTGGAGACAGAAGACTTCCTGCGTCGCTTGACATTTGGAAACTTCTCTCCACCACCGCGCGAGTTACCCATCCTTTCTCTCTTACATTCCATGTATTTTTAACCTCAGCAGGCAATGAAACTTTTCCCATAAAGCCTAAACTTATCATTATTCCTGTTTACCTAGTTAAAAAAAAAAACAATTTCCCATTTATCGCAATTCTTAAGTGAGTCTTAAACCCCATCCATCTCAGATCGGCGTTCATTTTATTTATCCGCTTGTAATTTTCATTTCCCCAATCATAAAAGCTTAAAGAATAACTCTCATTCTATATTTTTCTCACGTATTTCTATCGGATTAAATGCATAGAATCAGTTACTAATGACTCAATTTCGGCGACTATTAATTCAACGTCTCTCTCTTTTTCTTTCTGAACTTGATTTCTTTTAAATTTCCTATTTTATTTATTTTTTTTCTTTTGTTATGGTAATGAGTGCTTTTTTGCTCAATTCCTATTTCCTGAAAGTGGCACTATGCAAAAGCTGCTTAGAATTTTGATATATCTACAATTTTCCGCGAGAATAACAGCAATATTTTTACATTTATATAATTTTAGAAATGCCTTGTGCAAAGGCTTTAAATTATCATTAAAATATTTAGTTACAAGTCGACCATGAAGTTGGGTGGTAACATAAATTTAGGAAGTACGTTAAGACACAATAATATGGATAACCCAAAATACAAAACAAAATACTAAGTACCAAAACATTTTTAAAAGCCCTCAAAATACCATTTTTCACACAATACATGTCCCCATAGCACCAAATTTTTCACCAAAAATTTCACACAATACATGTCCACATAGCACCAAATCAGCAAATAAAACAATGCATGTCTACATTTACATTCCCCTCAAAATCCATTTTTACACAATAATATACTAAGCCCAAAGTAAAAAAGACAAGAAACGCCAAATTAAAAAAAATATACGATTATAAAACCCTCAAAATTCAATTTTATGTATCCTATTGATAAATATAGTGGCGTGAGTTGGAAAGGGCTCAAAAAAAATTTCCTCCGGCAAGCCATTCCAATCCTCTATCCCCCGATATAGGAAGGAAAATTTTAGTTTATTTGACAGCTGCCTTGGGGCCTTAATCTTATAATTATGATCCCTCCTCCCCAGATAACTTGGTCCTTTTAACCGTTTCGTTAGGTCCCTCCACGCAGGATCACCACTGTAAGTTTTAAATATACACTTCAAGCGTGCTTTCTTCCTCCTTGACGCTAAAGATTTTCAGCCCAGCGCTTTTAACATTTCCGTGACGCTTGCCTTCCTTCTGAAATTTCCCAAAACAAATCTAGCTGCTAATCGCTCAAATTTTGTTAGTTGCTTGATCTCGCGATCCAAATGTATTCCCCGTATTCTAAAATGGGCCTAACAAACGTTTTATACGCGAATTCCTTTGTTTTTTACAGCTTTTTCCAAGGGTCTTCATCAAAAAATGTAATGCTCTGAAATCTTTGGTTGCAGTTAATTCGATATGTGGTCCGCATTGCAATTCCCAGCTTAATGTCACTCCTAGATATTTACAACTTTTGGTTTCAGACAGTAACTCACCCATAATATGGTAATCATTTTGTACACAACTCCTACCTTTCCGAAATCTAAGTATATTAGTTTTGCTGGCATTGATGATCGTTTTATTTTTTTAGACCATTTATCCAAAGTATTTAGGTCATTTTGTAAGATGATACAATCATCTATTTTGTCTATGACTCTATAAATAATGCAAACATCTTCAAACATTCTAATTGTGCTATTTATATATCCACTAATATCATTTACGTAGATAATAAATAGCAAAGGACCTAGCACACTTCCTTGCGGTACCCCTGAATTCAAATGCTTAGGGTCTGTGGTGCTATGCTTGTTCAAGGGGAATTTTTCCTTCTAATATTTGTTTTTGATAAAATTTTATACTTTTATTGTAATCTGAAGTTTGTATTGATAACAATAAGGTAGGCATTACTATGTAGAACTTTTAAAGTATTTCACCACTGATTTATGCCGGTACGATTGTTGATTATTATCATTGGTGCCATGTTGCATATGTTTTTATCCATTTAAAGTCTGCCTAGTGGAAGTATGCTGTACCCATATCCTTTATAATTAGGTTGGGTAGGTAACTAAAAGGATTATTTAGAACACTTCCGAACAAAATCCGAAAAAAATTATTCAAAAAAATGATGCTGATACTTACATTTTAAATATGGCCCTTACCAAGACAGTCAACGATCATTACGAACTATGCACTATCTTACTTTATTTCGCCAGGGTTATATGAAGAACGTTCATGGCTGGGCTAAGCTCACCTCCCGCCTCTTGTCCTCAATTCTCTTCCTCGCTAGTGGTTTCATTTTCCCTTCCTCCTAAAAACGTGCGTCGTTCTCCTCATTCGCCTTTCGCGAAATTTCCTAGAGATTTCTCTCCCTCGTCTTCCCCACCACTCTCTCAAGATGTTGCCACCATCTTGTGAATCAAATAAAGCTCCATCGCGACCCTAACCACTTTCACTGACTCCAAGCCATCCTCCCAAGGAGGCAATTTACCACGGATAAGAGCTTCCCTATACTTTCCATTCCCCCACAGCTTGCGATGGTGAAATTATGGTTTTTTTAATGACAACCGCGACGGCGTATAGCAAAAATAATTTCTTTTTGGGTTTTTATACTTTGTGTGGCATCATGAATGTAATGCATTTGGTTTATACCTCTAATTTAGGATACTCTTCATGCGGAAAAATGAATGTTCACATTTATATCCAGTGGTATTTAAACTTAATGTGGCGGCCTTAGATTTATTTTCAAATTCTTCTTTTCAAATTTTTATTGAAATTTTATGTAGAGCCCTCCATCCCCGAGCGAGCGAAAGCAAGTAATAATTTTAAAAAGCCGTGCGTACAATGCACATAGCCCAGGATCCATGCTTTAAGTGGAGAAATTGGAGGTCATATTTTATCCTGAGTTAAATTGATAAATCTAAAACAGTTATGTCATTAGCGTGCGTTAAGTTTTTCGATTCACCGATGGAACGACCTGTTCTGAAAGCTTCTAAGCAACCGTTACCAAGGAGTGCTGTTTGACGTGAATGTTATCTCAATACTTCGTTTTCGTCGGTAGAGAGTTAAGGAGAGAGGTTAAATTGTAAGCGGCCCCTGAAAGCACTCCTTTATACAATTCTACCATCGATATTAAGGTAATAATTGTATTGACACATTCGTGGCCTAATTGAAGGGTCTAGATCCGTGACTTTGGGAAGTTAAGCAGTACGTGTTGACGCTCGTATGCTAGATCTACTCTCTATATTAAAATTTGCTCACCAAATTAAGTGAGATATTTGTTGTTAAACGGCCTTCTTACGCCAAGGCAATAAGATTTGAATATGTATGCTAATAAGAAGAAGTTCAGTTATCGAAAATACCGCTGCAATACCGAATATGTTGATGTTTTTTCACCGAAATTCCTTTCTTCTTTTACCAATCTCCGGGAACTGAAATGAGCGAAAACACAACCTTTCAAAGCATGCATCAAATATTTGCCTCAATCAGTGTTAAGGTGTTTTTAATATTGTACGTCATGAATTTCGTCCTCGGCTCCATTTATGATGATTTGGTGTACATAGGGTCTAGATCTAGATTGCGGCCGTGTGCGTGGCTGCGTGCGAAGTTCTTTGCCTAAGGTATTGATATGTGCATCACGAGTTAAATTATTAATGAATTAACATAAATTATTGGCAAATCAATCTCAAACCTTTCGAGTGAGCTAAGTTTTTCGGGTCACAATGGAAACAAAATGATCTGGAAGCTTCTGCGTCGCAGTTACCAAGGAGAGCGTCCTGTAATGTGAGCGCGACCTTGACACTCTAGTGTTGGTCGCCAGAGAGGCCTGTGGTAGAGGTGAAAGTTGAAGCCGGACACCTGATCCCCCAAAAGCTGTTGGTGGCGTTCTTTCCCAATAACGGATCGATTGGAGGGGGCATGGCGCTTTTATCCCGGCACAACCACCCTTTCATAGCATAGGAAACGTGGTCATCCATCTTGTGGCCGAGGGCCGTTTATTTCATCGCAAAACTTCCTACGAACTGCTCTCGAAAGTTATCCAACATACCTACTTGATCACGTTCCTCTTCTCGACATTCTATCATAAGATGTCATTGGAACTTAAGTGGACGGACCCCCCCTAGCGCGAATGGCCGTTTTTGTTATGAATTTATGACGAATTTTGTACTACTTCAACCGATTTCCGCTCACCGCCATATGGTTACATCCTACAATTTTGAGCATCAGAGGCAATCGAAGAAAACCCGCACTCCTTTTTCCTTTTGAATTGTCAAAAATATGTGGTTGAAGCTTGAAGTAACTCAATCCATTTGTTTGTTTACTTTTGAAGTCGGACGAAATAATCTACCGGATGGAATGAGACGTGTGTGAAATGAAAATTTAATATGCATGCTGCTTGTAAATTTAATTCAAGCACCATCAACTTAAATAGGAAATTGGTTAGTGGAAAGAATTGTATAGATTAATTTAAATTTATTCCGTCCAACAATACGCTTGTCCTAAAGATTCATCCTTTCCATCTATGTCGCTCGTGTATATTGAATGATATTAAATTCTGGCCTCGTTACCACTCGGTATATCTACGGCTAAGGGTCATTCTGAAGGAAATAATTGATGTACCACCAATGTGTTTCACTGGAATACTAAAGAAAACTATAGAAGCAACACTTCAAAATATCTTTACAATCGAAAACAGATCGAAATGGGTTAACACTAGGAATACCGGACTTGACACCCCCCCTAGAACTACCGAATGGAGTCATTTTGACTCCTACCTTATAATTGTTTATTTTTGCTGTTTATGTCTGTTTTTATTGATAGATTGCATTAGTTTATCATTTTTGTTAATAATAGCAATATTTCAGACGTCGTTTTAACAAAAAAATATATTTAAAAAAAAAAGCGAAATTCGACAGTGTTGCTTTGAAATTCTTTTTTCTTACATGTTATGTTGTTTTAATAGAATTATAATGGTGGAATTGGATAAAACAGCAAACGTAGACTTTTCAACACATTTTATCATATTGTTTGAATGATCAAAAATATTACTTAGGCTACATGGTAGTTGGGAAGATAATTAACTAAAGCAAAAAAATGCAGTTGATACGCCACGCATTTGTCTAAGGTGCTTTAGAGTTCAAGCATTGTCGTTCATTTTCATTGCCCACACAAAGACTTTTGGCAGGTCTTACAATTCCCAACTGATAGATTATTTTTGCACTTTGGTTTTGCCTGGAAATAATTTTTTTGCAGAAACCTGTCAGAAGAATTTGCGGCATTGGACACGCAACGCTTTTATCTACATCTAACATGAGGATCAGCCAACTCTGTAACGAGCTTTTTCTAAAAAGTCTTGCGCGAAATGTTTTAGGTAGTCTCATTGTACACTATCCATGAATACCTGCTAAGTCGGGAGTATTTTCCAACGAGTAGATAGGCTATCACTGAGTGGACGTTCTTGTGGTATATTTGTGATTTCATCTCTTTTGGTTCTTCTATTCTCTTTTATTTATCTTTCCCACAATGCTAGTACCCTGGATTTTTTGCTGTTCAGCGAGTTTGACTGAGGTAAAGTAATTATATACAGTAACATTTCGCCCTTATTCAGAAATGGTTGCATTAGTTTCAGTACTGCTAAACGGCAATCTGCATGAAGTGAATTACCTTTTCCAACATCAGGGAAGGCATTTGCAAGATATTTGCTCTCCTTGTCAACAGGTAGCCAATATTCATGGCCGTATTTGTCCGGATTAGAAGGAATGTACAGAGTGAAATATACCTAATTACACTGGGAAAAAGTTGTTCATCAACTATAATGTACGGACCAGGTTTGTAACAAGCAATGTAATTCTCTATGTAGTTCTCTAATGAATCTATCGTACACTATTGAAAAGAGGGCAAACTTGACAGTTTTAAGCCGCTGGAATCAATTAGATTTCTCATCAACTCTTAGACATTGCAAAATGTTAACAAACCTAGTCGTTCGTTGTAGAAAATGGTATTCCCCAGTCGTTTGACCAAATACTCTCAATAGAGTAATCATTGGTACCTGATATTCCTCGGTCATAAAATATGGCTATACATGCAACTAGCTCCACATCGGAAAGTGTAAAATCTTCGTAATTTTGCCTGCGGGGTTCCACAATTGTACATCGCTTTATGTGAGTCAGTATAAACGAATCGATAAATAATCGTATATAATACCTTTTTTTGTAACAACCCATGAAAGGGAAAGTAAATGTAAATTACTGCTTATATTTCGCACGCGTTTTGTCTGAATCTTCAGACTCACTAAAAACGTTTTGAGGAATAAAACCCTCGACTTCGTCACAGCCGAAATGATCTTTTGTTTCGCGTTCCGATTCACCTTCCGGTATAGAATGCAACATAGAAAGGACTTCTTCACGCCTACTTCTTCTAGCCATACTCCCAGTCAGGAAAAATGAAATCCTTGCTTCATAGGAGTTTTGCAGTCCACTCGAGAGTTCACTGGATTCACTAATGCAAAGGACAGCGCACGGTTTTCCTGTGCGGCACCCGGCAGCCAGCGCTGTCAGAGCCGAACGTGCTAGGACAGTAACTTTATTTCATTCTACTGATTTATTTTCCTGGTTCATCAGTATATCAATTTTTCTGAGGAATCGGCATATCAGAGGTACTTTTTCATATTTGAAAATCAACTTCCACGCAGTCAAGGCTGAAATAAAAGTGCTGCAGCGCAATGCACATATTAGCGGGCGGCGGCAAAGGTGGGCGGCGAGAAGGAAGGGGTAACGGAGGAGGGACAGACACAAGGGATTCTAAACACATGGATTTGAAAATGCTATGAATTGCATATTCACCACTTTATCGCAAGGTAAAATAATATCGGGACATTCACATAGTTTGTAGATCCAAACACAGACCCGTAAAATAAGAAATGCTTTCAAAGTCTCGCAAATATGGGCCAAAAGGAAAATAATTGTATATTTAAGCCTTTGATTGATTTATATTAATTATTATTGACATAAGAAGAGATAAAAACTTGTATAAATATTACTATTTGGTGAAAAGACAAGCAAAATACAGTAGGGAGTCAAAATGACTCCCTATGGTAGTTAAAGGTAAATTTTGAAAAACGTGCACTATTTTATTTTCCAGAATTATTTTAATCGCACAGCCTTATTTTGTGTCGAAAATGAATAAAAGTCACGGAATTTCAGGCCGGAATTCGGAAAATTTTAGACAGGGCAGAGAAATAAAAATGGCGAGGAGTCAAAATGACTCCATCGGTAGTTCTAGTGTTAAAACTTGTGCCATCACACATGCCAAAGATGAAATTCGCCATTAAAATATTGTTTGGACAAGCCGGAATTCTCCCAATATCCGGTCAAGTACGCTACCCGTGACATCAGTATTGCATCTGGTAGCATCAGTAAGTGGTCCAAGGGGCAATAATTGAGTTTCAGGTTCGAATCCCGGCTTGACAAAATGATTTTTTTCTCGATGAATTCCATCCTTGGTCTAACTTTGCAGCCATACTCATGACTACGTAAGAATTCACTTTCCATAGTTTACGGTGCAGTTTTGTCCTATCATCTTGAATTTTTAGGATAGTTAGGATACCCTTATCTAGAATCACTCAGTCATATTGACTGACCCTTGTAACGATCATGAATAAATGTTATTTTCATTATTTATAATAAAATATCTATTCAAATATAATATTTTTAGCAAAGTTGACTTCACATACTCATTCACTGTGAAAGATTCCATAGCTACGTGACTTTATAAATATAAGTTAGTAACCTTGGTTAATAACCTTAGTTTGACCCCAATTTTCTTTTCGTTGCGCTATCTTAGTATAGGTATTTTCGAACTTTTAATATTTTTTCTTTCTCTATTCCAGGGTAATCTATTTCATACATTTCATCCTCAAATTTTCTAACGGACCAGAATCAAGGTTTCAAGTCTTCCTGGGATCCTAGTGAATATTTTTACCAGTTAAGGTAAACTTTTTTATTTCAATATCATGGTTTATCTTATGAATTCCATTGTTTAATTTAGGCAAAAAAATTTGCATGGGCAACCGTGATGCAACTTTTTAATTAGGTATTTAATGCACAAATGGTTAATTACCGATCACTCAACGGAAAAAAAATCTCAATTATTGGAAGCCCATAACTTATTACTCTTACTTACTCTTTTTCTCGTCCATATCAAATTTTTTATTTTTCAATGACCACCGAGAAATCGTACTTTAAGGTAATATTGTGCAAAATGCTGCTACACATATATGCGCGGATTACCGTTGATATTTTGTTTCTTTGATAACTATAAAGTGAGCATGGGTGTATCATATGCTGTATATTCGTAGTTAGTTACCCCATGCCTTACTCCCGTGAGGTAACTCGCGTAGTATGACGGCTATGTAGGTGCTGGGTCAATTAAATTTAAGAAGGGTCATATTCGTATTTTCTTGAAAAAACGTGCAGTATTTGCACAATCATGTTATTCGGCCCGGTTGACGCTTTTAGAAAGCACTTTCTATATATATTCGCGTTCTTTCTCATGCCTTGCATACTGATGTACCAAATTATTACAATCAGATATCATTCAAACTTCGTTGTGTGAAGGGAAAGAATTGAAAGTTTTAGCTAAGGTGTCTAATTGGCCTTAGCTTTTCCCGTCGATAATAGTTCGAAAACTTATATAACGCCTACATTTATGCAACCCATATGAAGCAATACCATTGAATAAAATCAATATTGTCCTTCTACGATCCGCCTCAAACCTCAAACGGAATAAAAGAGTTTCCTTGAAAGTGAATGTCACTGTTATGTCACCGCAATGCGTAAACATTGAATCACAGGTTGGGTGAATCTAGGCGTACCTTTCGTAGAATACTATCTCAGCTTATTGGGCACCTAAGCGAACACACTTTCCACACTGGTAGAAAATTTTATTTATCAGGTGACATTTGCGGTACCTTCTCTTAGTAGGGGATAAAGCCATTTGTAATTCATATGTAAGTTGGCAGTGGTAAGTAGCGTGAAAATAGGCTCATTTGGCCTTAGCACCAAAGAACTAAAACCCATGATGTTTGACTTGTACAGCTCTTAAGTATATTTTTTTAGCTGAAATGAATCTAAACACCAACTTTTGAGCCTGATAATGCTATGGATGACTGATAAATATTGAGCACGACTGCTTTTTATCCAGATAATTACTCTTAAACTCCTTGTGTGAAATAATTCTTCTGTACATTGAGTAAAAAAAGCTTTAAAAGAGGAAACATACCTCCATCTTGATAGGTCCTTTTTTCGTTACGAATTACATTTGTTCTATCGTCTTTAATTTTTCGGGGTATATTAATCAAAATCCGTCTTCAATAATCTCCTGCAACTGAGATATAGAAATTTGCCTCTGTAGAATCAATTAATTTAGATTGAAAAAATTAAACTTCAGACACAAAATTTTAAATACAGGTAATTGTTGATAACAATCTATTTTATATGCCCTAAATATTCAAACTCACGACGTGGTGAGTCACCAAAAAAGACCAATCGAACATGGGGTATGCATTTTCTTAAAAAGCATAAGGCGGATGACGAAACGCAGAATCATTTTATATCCAATAAAAAATGTGTACATGGTGCAACTCAATATGGTGCAATTATTTTTTCTATAAAGGCCCAAGATTATAATATGGCGAATGGGGTAGTGCTTAGGATGAAGCACATTTGATATAATTCATAGAATTGAAAATATGATTTCAGTTGAAATTTCAGACGATCTTTTTTTTATTTTTAATCGGTTTACTGGTGAATACACAACAATTAATCCAATAAAAATGCTCACAAATTTTGCGTAAGCCTTTTTAGCGGAAACCAAGCAATTTAATTAAACTCGTTGGTTTTTCATCAAACCTTGTATTTCATTATATCCATCAGTTACATTCCTGCTGAGTGAATTCTGAATAGCATGAAAATATGATTGCGGTTCATTTAAACAGTCGTAACCACTCCAAAATAATTTTCGATTTTATGTTTTTCTGATTCCTGTTTCTTTATGTAAATTTTTTTCATGGCAGATATTCGATTCAAATAATTTGTCTAAACAATTCATCAGCGCCTAACGTATGAGTGATGGATGGCAATTAAAGCTTTTGTTAGTCACCTGGCATGTTCCTTCATAATCTCTGAGTCCAGCTACAAATAATGATTATTGCTTCACAACAAAAGGATATTTTTTGCTTTTGGATGCATCTGTTGACTCTCGCAGTTGGATGATTTTTTTTCATTTGTAATTTTCCATTTCATTAACTCATATAATGGAAATACTGATTTATTCAACTCTTTGAAGGTTGGTACCAAACGTCAAACTATTTTTCATTCAGAACCATAAAAATGGACACGTATCGATTAATTTTTAAACGCTATTTTAGGACAGAAGTGTAATTGACTATTTTGGTCTGATTTACCGTGAACATCAAGGCTCCCAGCTGGCTGTTCAACAGACTGAGTGCTTGGCTCAGGGAATGGAGGCAGTTTAATCCAGCTGGCGTCTATATCCTGCGATGTTCATCTTCGATGAGCAGATGTGGTTCGTGGAACACCCACCCGAAGATATGGGAGAAAATTCCGTTTATAAATGTCAGGATTTAACTGTTTCAAAGCTCAGCGTTTCTAGCTAAGTCTGCAGTTGGTTTTACCAAAGGAAGAAGCCGTAAAATGAGTATTAGAAAGAGTTATTTCCGAAGATTATTTAAATAGCTGACGCGTTCGCTAAATTTCTGATCCTACCTTCCTAACCCTGTTAAATTAAATTGCAGAAGACGGCAATTAAATCCGGTTATTCTATTGACAGCATTCTCTAATTTGTGTTCGAGAGATCCATTGAACTGTCATCGGTACTGACGCGACATTTTGTGTACATCTTTGTTCATCGTCTTCAACACCTACATAATGCTCCCGCAAGCCACCTCAGTAGGCATGTCACGGCGGAAGTCTCAGCCATTTAACCTTCCGTCAGGCGCAATATTGAAATTGCTGAGTTCAGGCGCAGTATGCCTAACAAGCACAGATGTGAAAAACAAAGTTAACTCTCAGCGTGGATCAGTGGTACATCTATAAAGTCTAAAGCACCATTATAAGTGTAGTTGAACGCTAAAATGATGCCTTAATTGCAATGCATATACCCCTTTACACACCGTCACCCGGCCCCGGAAGGATCCAGCAAGGTACAATTAACGTGCTATATAGGTCATTAAATTGTATTACATGTAATGTATTTTAGCACGTGCATTCTGTGAGATCAGTGTTTTTATTTTGTTACCTTATTTAGCTAATAATGCTCTTATTTTGATTTATTTTTCCATTCCATGCAAGAGTCGCTTCTCTTCTACCGTGGGAAATATAGAGCTTCTTCAAATATCTTACAGAAATGATGATCAAATTTTTTGAAATTGACGTAAAAAATCGCTTAAATTTTGTAATAAGTGAAAAACTTTACCGTGTACATACATCATACTGTGATGTCTGATTAGAATTTTGTGAAATAAGACGAATATAATGAATAAAATGGTTCCATAGCCAGTACTTTAGTGGTTCCAATTTCTTCTTCTCGCCGCTTTGGTAGATCCATTCTCTAGCGATTTTACGGCTTTTTTCTTCCTCTTTCTATTTTTATTCCCATCTCCAACATCAACGATCTTATTTATTTTTCGTCACTGATGCTCATTAAATTTTCTTCCAGGGCTGACTTCCATCCTTGTAGTGTGTACTCCCTGCAATCTGAGCTATGCATGCACAACTTTCATAGCATTTTTTTACTCTTGTCAAACCTCTTCCCGAGTCTCTGAATTTTATTTCTTTTTAAGCTCCGTACATGCTCTCCTGTATCGTTCATGAGAATCCTCGTATTTCTCCATGCCATTTCGTACATTTTTGAAAAATACTCATTTTGCGCACAGGACGAGCCTTTGCACTGTTTGCTTAATAGCCTCGCTTTCATGCCCATTCAATCATGTCGGTACCCTTTCAAAATTCGTCATTCATCTGGCATTACTCTGGCTGGCTTTACTAGAGTTCCAATATGAAGCTTTTCAATCTCGATTCCCTCATGTATGATTCGGGGGTAATAATGTTTCTCATTCTGTTATAATTTCGCTAGGTACTCGATTAGTTTGCTGCGTTCTGGCCCACTCTTTGCATTGAAAAGTTTTTGGTTGGCAATGCAATCAGAGTATTTAATGATGTAATTCTACAATGTCAAATTCTTGAAATTATGAATTATAACTACACGCTGATTCACTCATACTTACAGCCACCTACGATTAGCATCACTGTATTTACGTATTTCATATTAATATGCTGATAGTAACAATAATTTTATTAAAAAATGGGTACACAGGAAACAGGAATGGAAGAAGTAAACAGTTTGAAGGGAGAGGGTTAAGGCCATGGAATGTTCTAGGCTGGAGGAAGAATAAAATGGTGCCTTTGAAAACGGCCTTTTGTTGGTAAACGTGTATTTAAGACTATGAACAAAATAAACCCATACCCTTTTTCAATGGAAATTATTTAAAAATATCGTTAATTTTAGTTCATCTAACCGTTTTTCTATCATGAGAAAAATTATATTATGTTCCCACGTCTCCTTTAGTAAGTTATGGGCTGTAAAGCCCTTAATGCAGGTGCTGCACAGTGGGCGGAAATCGGAAAAAGCCGGACAAAATTACAAAATGGCTTTTTTTTAGTTATAAACTTGAAACTTCGCAAGTATACTCAAAAATGATGGAAATTTATTGATATGTACTTCATTTGACATAGATTTTACCCGTTACTGAGATACAGAGGCTCAAACGTGAGCAAATTTCCGGTAAAACGCCCGTCTTCAATTTTCTCTGAAAATCTTCCAAAGTAAGTGAATGGTGAAGTTATGGGTGGATTCTTGCCGAATAAAAAACCACATAATCTGTTAGCATGGTGTTTTGTCTTTCATTTTCCGTAATCTTAAAGAATACAGCCCATAAATTCTTACCGTGCAGTAACAAAATGGCGGATACTGTTTTTCGACGAAGTTTTACATTTAGGTAGAGTTTCAAACAGGTTTTCGGCAAGGTCGCGCAGAGTAACTTATATGAGAGCATTGTTTGAAGATTTCTTGAGGTCTCTATGCAGTTTTCTTTGAAATAAGTTTGCGTCGCCGGAAATTACATTGATTTTTCGATCGCGCGTCGGGAGTTGGATTAGCCGCGCCGCGGTAAGGTTATTGAAGCTGTATGGGTTTTAACGCTCAACATTCACCGTTTTTATGTTTTGCTTCAAGACACCGATTCTCAAATGGTCTATGGTGAAGACAGTGGAGGTTTTTCATGCGATGTACTTGCACGCTTCATCGAAGTTCATTTCGTTATCTTTGGATACGATCGAAGACCATGCTTCTATTAAAAGCGTTCAAACCTCGACAAAGTGAGTTGTTTTCCTGGGACTCATACAAAAAGACCTACCAGAAATATACCAGCTGAGACCCTTATACCTTCTTCAATCACCGATCCCTGACCCTCAGGATTCTAATTTCGAAAACGGTCGTTTTATGACACCCTGGAGTGGAGCCCTTGGCCGTCTTAACGGAGGTATTTCCATGGGAACTTCTAGCTTTTTTAAAATGTGCATCATACCCTCAGTTCTACTTTTACATACAGATTACCATGTCTTTACACGTTTACCATACGTTCCTCCCCGTGTACGCATTAGGGCATTGGATAACCATAGGTTCGACAAATTTATTATTTCAAAATTTTACATAGGCCCCATCCGCCATTCCATAGAAAATGCCACCTCACATTATTACATGACTTGAATGAACATGCCATTAAAACGGCATGATAATGCCAAGAAAAGTTTTTATGTGTGTTTGCGGTGTAGACTTAGGAGTTTGCAAAAATTGTCTGGAACGATTATAAAAAAACCGTAACTCCTGATTCCATGGTTTCTGCCTAAATCTGAGAATTCGGTGATGTATAGTTCTGAGTATAAGTTTTAGCATAAGGTTCATTTGAATTTGAAGGCAAACAGATTATTCAGGTAACTGGTAAATACTTACATATTGAATAAGGAGTGCAATATAACACAATGTGATACTGCCGGAAATGAGAATCCAGAAAAAAATTAACAATATTTTCTCATAGTCTGCGTGCATAAATATAAGTTAAATTAGTCTGTATTGATAAATATTAGATTAGTCTTCAGTTAAATTTATCTATATTGATTTTAATGTAAATTGAAATATTTATTTAACCGTAGAGTTTTCTATTTACCCAATTACGTTTTAAATGACTGTGTAGTGAACACATTTCCACGTGGATTCTCCCAATCTTTCATTCTTAAAAAAGTGAATGCCTTTTTGGCCTAGGCAAGTTAATAAAAAATTATATAGAGAGCCTACCTTATATTATATGAACAATATTTTGAATGATACTGTATTAGACACAGAGTTATTTCGTCGTTTGAATTCGTCAAGAATTGGTGCTATTTTATCAATACTTAACATTTTATTTTCTTAGCATTTCCGTCCCCTATGTAATGATCTACAATTAATAAATTTGAACTATCTCTAAAGAACTTCTTTGCTTTGGAATGCAATCAAGTATATAACAGGCACCATTTAGGCAATGCTAATATAAATATGATCATGTAGACATAATTATTTAAAAATAAAAAATTCGTTCATTCAAATTTTGAATGTTAATGGGTTATAAAGTTTTGGCAATGTAGTTTGGGAGACTTGGTTTCTGATTAACTGTAAAAAATGAATCCTACCTCTAAATAGATGTCTACAGATGAGTTACATTGATAATCTCAAAGAAGTTAAATAAGACATATTATTTGCTAAAGCTATCACTATTTAATTCATAGCGTATCTTTCAATGCAGTAGTGCATTGTTTTATGAGTGTGATATTTTTGCAGGATACGTTTATGCAAATGAATGGGGGTCTTAAAGTTTTTCAAGAGAATTGTTTAGGGGTCTTTTCTATTAGATACTCCACAATTTTTGCATCTCACGACACATATATTAAAATGCAAGGGCCATGGTGAAATAATACATTGCAGGTAACATGAGCTAGTATTATTTTCCATCTTCTTCCGCACTACAATAGGGCTGCTCTCTTCCTTTTTAAAGAACTCCCATACCTGGTCCCGCTCATGTAAGACTTACTGGTCTCCCCCCATCCCTCGGCCGGCTTCATGGTTCGTGATATTCAGGCATAATCAAGATGTCATATTTCTTCCTCGAGAATGTTTCAAAGGCAGATTACCTGTGCCAAAGAAAAGAAGGGTTCCTCCCCACCACCCCACCTACTCCGACAGCTTATTCTTTTATTCTCGGTCCGTGTTCTTTCTTCATCTTGAATTTTATTCATTCTGTCCTCCCTCCAGCTGAAAATATTTTATCTCCTCCTACCTCTCCGTCCCTCCTCTTAGCGTCAGTATTAAGGTTTTTCAACCCGAGCTCTTTTCTTTCCATTTTGAGGAGCATGGCACCTGTTAAAAGCTTAAAAAGAAACAACCCGCGACGGTTCCCAGTTTCCTCATTTCCTCTCCTACGCCAGGTTTTTTTGCATTAAGCTCGCTTTTTAATGGCATTCCAGTTTTTCCTTTGGGAATATATTATTTTTAAAAGCTACTGTGGGATAAAATATCACAGTGTTTCGGAGGAATTGAGTCAAGCTGAATTATTGGAGTGAGTTTCATCAAGAGTGCCGTGTGCCGGGAGTGTTCGAAATCATTTCCGCGTGTTGTATCTGGAGTTTTTTGCTGAGTGCGAATTTCTTTAAGCAAGTTGCATACTGTTCTTTTAGGTGCACCTACATGATTATCATTTTCCAAAAGGCACTTTAAAAGTAGAGGGTACAACAAGACAGAAATTGATATAGGTTTAAAAGGGTAATGTGTAATAATAGGATACAGAAATAATGAGCCCTCGCGGTCTTCATTTCAAAAGTATTACAACATTAACTATTTTTGGAGCAAAAGCTTCTTATTGCTCCTCGGTGACGATGAACTCTTACAGTGTGTGTGACAGAGCAAATTTTTCTCTAAGCGAGAAGGATAAGTATTACCCTTACAACTGTTGAATTCGGGCAGCTGTGAAAGTGTCACTGTATGACAATATTACTTCAAGATAAAGCGTTCTGACTATGCCAAATGATTCAAGTAGTAATTTATTCTCTTCCTTGTAAAATGATGAGTGTACTACTACACTAAATGCCGAAGAGATAAAGGCATAGCTTTGGAAGGGCAGCGATTAATTTTTCTTGTTCCAAATCCCTCTTCTCTTATTCTTTACGAAACAGCGTTGACTTTCGAAAACTACCAAACATGTTGGATGTAAACGGCTGCTTGTATCGTATCGCTCGTACATTTCCCATTTCATCCTCCAGGAATTTTAATTTTCATCTACTGTTATGTTAACTGCCATTGTTTGCTTTTTATGGCGCAGAGCTGGATCATTTTTCACTAAAATCATAAGCTTGGGAAGCAAGGCGGAGTTCTCATTTTATGCTGCAACGTGCTGCGTAAACGTGCTCATTTTTTCTCCCTGCCTTTCCATCCGCTTTCTCTCGGAGAAATTTTTTTCCCTTTGATAAAAGAGAAAGGAAAGCTCCATTCTTTCCTTCCGTTCATTCCATCCCATTCTTTACTCCACGTTTTCTATCCACCCACCATATCCGCTTCTTTTCTTTGTATTCTTTTTTTTTTAACCAATTCAACCGCTTCCTTGCCATCGCGGAAAACTGAATGCTACAGCCAAGGGGACAACATAGAAAAGGCTTCAGGCCAACCCGTTGGAGCTTTTTTGCCGCTCCGGGGGCATTTCAATCGGTTTTCAAAACTGTCCTCAGCTCGGTTATGAGTGAATAGTGATCCGTTCATTCGACGAATTCAGTATATAATATTTACAACCGCAAGGGGTAGCATTAAAAAGCTATGAATTTGATGGATAAATTTCCAGTTAACCCAGAGCTGCTTCTGGGAGAAATTGAATTACAACACTCCTCATTTTAAAAATACGAAAATTTTATACTCAATCATAATTATTGTGGCAGCTACATATTTCAGCATTACACTTTACAGTACAAGAGAACACGCAGTTTAAATCTTTCCTGAATAGATCTGAAAACGTTTACATTTTTGATACTAATTAGAAGCGAAATGGGGTTATAATGGGTTATTTGGGTTATGATAGGTTATTTTTCGATAAGTTCCTGTTCACTATGCCCGTCAGCTCCTCATGAGACTTGATTATTTTGAAAATATAAAATTTGGTGACAATATGGGCTAATGGATAAAGTATATCGATTTAAAAACTCGGTTTTATTTTCTGGAAAAGCCTAAATCACTAAAATCATATCATTCCGATTTGAACATTGGTAGGTTATAATTTTTACCCCGTGGATTTTGAACTTTCTGAGGTATCTGGAACAGAAAGCCATGCAAAATTTGGTGAGGTAAGATTGCACGGCTTGTGTAGTGGGTAGCCTATATAACCACGATAGTGATGGCCTATAGTGACACCGTCAACATCTTGGAACGTTCAGAATCAGCATTAGTTAAAAGCAACATATAGTTGTATAATTTGTGAAGTAATAATGTGGCCTGATATTGTATAAACATATATAGCTCACGAGTTACCAACTAACTAGGCATAATAAACACTTATAATGTAGCTCTAAACGCTTACCATTCTAACTGTTGAAACACCCAAGAGTAAAAACTGCTGCAGGTACCACTAGCGCTTTGCTTAACTGACAGCGCCAGCGCATCCTTGTGACTCTTAAGCAAACTATAATTCAAGGTTTACTTGATCTCCGCAAGAATTCATGGACTTGCTTTTTTAAATTTTAATGCGGACCAAATTTCAACGACAGGCCCGTAATACCACCTTTGACTCTATCTCGTCTATTTTGTGAAACAATCAGCATTTATTTCATCATTATGGGGCTGCAAGCTTAATATTTTCATTCCGCAGCTCTACATATCTCCTTTCCGGTATCCAGATCCTAATTTTAATTTATGGGAAGATAATGTGATTTGAATTCCTAATTTAATTAGCTTTAGGCATAAAATTCTAGATTTCAAGTTCTTTCCTTTCATCTCCTCGTTACGCACCCTGTCCGTCCATTTCGATTCATGCACTAAGCCTAGTGGGTATCCATTCTTTTTCGGCCATTCTCTCTTTGTTGTTTTTGTCAGCACAGAGCATCATACGCATGCCAATGGCGGGTCATGGGGGCGCTCAAACCTCTACTGTAATTTCTGAGTGATTGTGAAGATTTTAGTCTTTTCAAGTGAATCACCAAAGATAGTTTTTATTACAATGTCTTAATTAAGGATTTGAAAAATTACCCATCATTATTTGAAAACAGCTACTCCTCCCATTGGCATTACATTAAATATCACATAATACATTGGACATCACCAATGTGCAGCAGAAAAATTGGAAGTGAGAAATAAACTTCCAAAATAAATTTTAATTCACCCCTGCCAATGTGAAGTATCTACCAGAATACAGAGAATCACGGTAACCACATCACTACAATTGGTGAAACCTAATGTGAGCTCATGGGTACATATGATACAGAGGTTTTAAGCGTTTGTACGATTAGCTGACAATGAGTATATATTTATTTGGCTTCTAGGAGAGTATAGACGGTCTTTCATCTTTGA
This sequence comes from Ischnura elegans, assembly GCF_921293095.1. Classification (NCBI taxonomy): domain Eukaryota; kingdom Metazoa; phylum Arthropoda; class Insecta; order Odonata; family Coenagrionidae; genus Ischnura; species Ischnura elegans. Next base: position 61,356,095 of record NC_060255.1, on the reverse strand, counting down.
TTTGGATATATTTGGAAATTAAAATTGCTAATTTAATCGATTTTCACAGAATTTAGTCTGTGGTATCTTTTTGGCAGTGATATCCGTTTTGTTTTCCTAAGCTGGTTGAAAGTAAGCCATTATAAATTATAGGTACTTCCTCTTAATGACTGCTTTTAATGGCGTGATTTTTGAAAAATACGCCCGTGTATAATGTCCTAAATGGTTCATTGCTAAATATTTGCACGATAAATAAGGATCTATTTATAATTTATTCACTTGATTATTTTTACGAGTGTTAGAGTTTATCCAAGAGGCAAGCTATGAGACCGGCGGTGCGATATTTTCTGCTAATGAGTTGTATTTGAACTAGTATTTGTACGCAATTTTATCAAATATATTCTTGAGCTGCAAACATCATCTGCTTGAACAGTAACAATGTGGCGTTTCTACTAGTCATTTCTGTAAAGATACTAAAAAATAAAAATAAATGAAAAATAAGTGAATTGTAAATATTCGGAAATTGATAGTATGAATGACGATTTTTTTCAGAAATGATAGTCTTGTAGTCACTGGTAGTTGCCGGAAGCAGCAAGTTCAGTGTTATCTTGTAAAACTCTCTCAAAATATGCTCTACTTCAATTAGGGAATGAATGTGTGCATTTGTGTTCATCCATATCCACATCGTTAAATCTGTTCTGTAGATTCTTCATGCTTGCGTTCTTAAAAATATAATTTTTACCAATCCAATGCATTTTTGGGAGAAAAGAATTTCGTCTTCATTTATACAGATATACCAGAGTAGGAGCTAGGGTTTGAGTGGTATTTTTCCCCATGTTTTGTCAACTTCGGCGTGATTAATTAATGTCGATGCATGGACCGTTGATTTTTCATTACATTTATTTGTTAATTTCGTTGATTCATTCTCGTTTTTTAGAGTTATTCCCTTGGAATCCTAATGCCTATTATTCCATGTTCAATTTACCATAATTTCATTCGTACCGTCTTTATCTTTACTCTCGTAGAGGAGTTTTCTTAGGTAGAGGAGTCAACTTCTAGATATTTGCAAATTTTTTTTGTCTCAATCTCTTCCGTGACTGTGCCTAGAAAACATACGCGAACGACTATTTGGGGTATCTCAGAGAATCCATTTGTAATGCATACATTCTGAGTCGTAATTTAGTCTTTCTAGTAATTCAACATCATGGCTCTTTTTTATGACATAATATCTTATTTTGTATTATTTAGAAATACATTGTAGGCAACAGTTAGGTTTAAAAATTGATATTGTGCGAAATGGCAGGAATCTTTCATATTTTGCTACTTAAACTGTACATTGAATAACATGCTATGAAAAAGGTGCCATCATATGAAATATTGGCGATATTGCAGTTATAATATAATAAAATGTATTGCATTCAACCTTTATCCCTGCACTCATATAAAAAGTAGTTTATTTTTTTCCCACCAGCCTTAAACGTTCTTTAATTTTTGTGCGTTGGTCTCACCTTTATAGCATTAAGTAGAATGTCTCTTGTCATTCTCTTGCTCATTATTCCAGATTCAATCTACCAATATTTCTCCTCCTTACTGTCTCACCCTTGTTTCTTCTCGAGGAATTTATTTAGGCAACGCCTACGTCTTTATGGACACGTGTTCTTATTGAAACAATAGACTTGTCGATTTTTGAGTGTCCTCTACCTCATTGCTGAATAAATGATTGTTATCGTACTTATTTTGTAATCGAATCACTTCATTGTCATCCATATCATTAAAAATTAATTCCACGAAAAGATACTTAACATGAGTGTCTCTAGAAGTTGTTCCTTCAATATGTCTGAGGTGCTTATGCGGCTTTGCTCAATAAATAAGTTATATCATCTGAGTCAAAATGTTCATTCAGTAAAAACATAAGTGAAGCTGTTTTTTCACGGATTATATATTTTTAACTATAAATTATTTAATGGATTAATTAATGGTTGACTTCTACAGATGCACGTTGAGTTTGCATTGTACAGTCCTTGAATTTTTGTGAGTTGTTTTCACGTCTCGAGCGTTAATTAGATTGTCTCTTGTCATTCTCCAACCCTTTATTCCACGCTCATTCTACCAACTTTTCTCCCTCACACCGCATTCCCTTGTTTCTACGTCAGGAATTTACTCGGGCGACGCCAGTGTCTTTATAAAGTCTTGTTCTTCTTAACAGAAAACGATCCTGTCCCTCCCAAGACCTGGTTTTCTGTTTTTGCCTCCTCTACCTTTTTACCCTGCGTCTTCTCAGCTCCCACACTGTTCCATTCTTATTATCTTGAAGAGGGAAGGAATATAAGTAACTTCTCTCTCTCCTCTACCTACCGCATTAAAATTAAGTCTCGAAATATGTCCTCCCCTTAACTTACATTCTTCCTTCCCTCTGTTACGTTTTCAATGTTAGGTTTTTCCTTAGAAGCACAATACCTTTCCCTCAAGCTAAGTTTCCGGTTTAGTCATCCAGTTGTGCGTGAGCTAAACAGTGTTTAACGGTCCGAAAAAACTCTTTTGCTTATTTTTCTTTCACAGTGAAAGGAGGATAAGAAAGATTTTTTTAAGCTCTCTAAATATATCTCACTTGCAAAAAATACCCACGCATTGGTTTAATGAAAATTAAGAGGTAATAACAGTTTCCATCTTATTTTTTCGCAATAAAGATGATTTAAATTTCCAGATAGTTCGCTCATTTTATTCAATTACACACGGAAAAAAACGTTTGGTTAGAACTTTCGAAGTTTGGTTAGAACTATCGATTTTTGATGAAATTTATCAAACTTTTGGGTTCATATGGCACATTGAAAAATTCTGTAATTATTACCAAACCAGTTTGATAAATTCTATCAAAATGATTTGGTAATTGTTACCGAAATGGCCCCAGCAGTTCGATAAAAACTATCAAAATGGAAAGGATAATAGAACCGATCTAGCGTGCATATGTGAAAGATTTTCTTTCCAGAAAACACTATTCTGATTGAAAATCATAAAATTAGGAGTTTAACTTAAGTTTCTGCAAAAGAAATAAAAAAAAGTGGAAAAATAGTATTCCTGCATGAAGCATTGAAAGTGGGTCCCCCGCGTGGTAGCAACGCACTCTAACAACTAGTCTAAATTGGTTGCCACAATATTTGATTACTCAAACGCTATAATATATTATTATTGTAAATAATCAACCTTTGTTTTGAAATGTGAATAAGGTGTGACTACATCTTCCCTTTGTAAGCTTAAGAGGAATACTTGATGCACACAATTGCATTAAGTAGTTACTCCATGTGAATACCTAGTGCAGATGCGCAAGTAAACTTTATTTGCAGGCTTTTAACGTCGATATGGAGATGACTGTAGCGTACTGGGTGATATCCTTAGCATGGATTGGGTCTAGTATGTCGACTTTTATCACATGTTATTAAACATGATCGCGAATGATTATACCTCAGGAATATCTCTAATTAAATTTTTAATGTGCCGAAATATACAAACATTTCCTTACAGCTTTAATATCCAAGATAATACGCTATTCAATCATTGTCTTTGATGCACCAGCTTTCGGATAACATTGAAATATAAAGCAGGAGCAAACAGAAAAATAAACGTAAACAAAATTAAAACGTTATCGCCATCACAAATAATGAAAACAAAATAAGTAATATCAACCTATCTTTTATGTAAGGCCTGTTTAAGACTCTTTCAACTGCAAATGTGCATTGGTATAAACAAAGGAGGTACGACAGACCGTTCGATAGATTACGAAACGCTTATTAAATTCTATCAAACCAAATTTGCATAGCAATGTAGAGTTTTATAAGTTTTACCAAACAAGCAATCACCTTCGTAATATTAACCATAACTTCGAAGAAAGTTACCAAACTCAGAATCGTATTAAATTAATTCAGGTATTTTTACCTAACTCATTCGTGCAATTGACCAAATTATGCAGTACCAATATGTTTGATGAAATATATCAAGAGCTCACGCTAGCGTTTGGTAAAATAAATCAAGTGCTTAATAATTTGCATCAAAGTTTAAGTATATTTAACAAAAATACTCCCTATCACACCAGTTCGATAGTTTTAAACAAATCTTTTGTTTTCCGTGTATTGGGCATAAGTTTACCGATGGTGTGAAGTGCTAAGCTCTCATTAATTTCTTAGATTTAAAGACGAAATTACTCATAATAGATATGTTTTTCTCTTCTTTTTTCACAGTTGGCTCCTCATCATATTTCCTGTTTCAAAATAAAACCCTTAAAATTGTACAAAAATGTATTATTTGCATATTTTTAGAAATTCATAATACCTTCAAACTTTTCATGTGATTTTACTTATGATAATATTTTTGTATTTTGGCAGAGTAAGACGGCTGGGGTATAAAATTATGAATAGCATAATGCATTAATTTTTTCATAAATTTTCTTCTCTAAGGCATATACTGTTTAAACTACCTATATAATATATGCCCATTATAAACAATAAATGTTCATTTAATATTGCCAATATTATTTAAGCCCTGGTAATACTATCCTTGGCTACGACATTTTTACCTTTAAATATACAAATAACCTGTCATTGCAGTAAATGTAGAGTGCGCTAACTTTCGTGCCATTCCTGCTATGTTTTCTGTGTGATAGCCAAATCGAAGTTATTTCAAGCGAACTTCGGTTTACGTATTTTTCTGCTATTTAATATCATATTGTTTTTCATTTTTTTCCTATTATTCCCTTGATTGGAAATATCTAATGCAGTCGTTTCATATAATTAGTAGTTTTTACATATCAAATTATATATGAGTAATATTTTTTATGTTTTTACAGGCAAATAGTTTTTAATTTATTAATGTGAATATGAGTTTTTAAAATCACTGAGTAAAATATTCTATGTGAGTATATTTAATTTCAGGTGAGCCTCCTTAACAACCGTATCTGTTTCCCTCTTTTTAATAACATACAGTCGTCTATGGGTGTATTTTTTTAGTTAAGCGGCAATTTTCCGGATCATTTGCCGTTTATGTACTATTTAGATAATATAATAATGGTCATGATAGATTGTTTCATGATATATTCAGTTACCCATTTTTTCACGATAAGCTCTAACCTAGCGTTTTTTATTCAAATATTTATTTAGATATTTCATGCTTCCCATACTTGTTTTGCAGTTTGGAAATTCATTAGGAAAAAGATAGGAAATGGGAATTTTTGGAAACAAATATATAGAAAACATTGTTTTTGCGCTTGAATAGTGCATAAAATAACCGTGGATCCTAATATAACTGAAAATCATTTCCAAGTGCCGCGGTAATTGACCATTATCTTCAGAATTTTTTAGCGAACACATAACTTTAAAACGTGTAAGTCCACCTACTTTTGTGTGAGAATTTTTCTAAACTCATAATTATGTTTTTAAATTTGGTGGTTTAATTACATGCCTTATTTGAATATGTTACTCAAAACATGAAAACACTGAAAAATGTATATTTTTATTTAATTTCACAATAAAATACTTACGTAAAATTGGCACAAGTATGTTTTTGTGTCTTCGAAGGCAGGTTTAAGAATAAATACGAGCTTATACTGTCTATTTGTATCCTATCAGTGGTTGTGAGAAAAAGTGACTGTTTAAAGCCATTCCGGGATACTCAGTTTATCGCGTGAACGAAAGAAAATGACTTGCCAAAAAATATTCGATTTATATTCCACTTTTTTTCGGGGATACACTTTAGTGTGCTCATATTTTATTATTACTCTTGATTTTCAACCAAAAAAATGTGTAGTTAGGAGTAAAATCATTATAATTAAAAAAATATTTGAATTATTTCACATTTAGAGGTTTTAAATGAGCATTGAATGCAATGGTTATACTAGTTCCTCAAAATAAAAATTTTAAAACATATATTAGGCTGATTTGGAGAGCTACAGTCACTAGGGAGAATTTCACTTCGTCCGAATAACTGATTTCGACGAATAAAAGATAACAAACGCGCCTTCATGCGTCTCTCTAAATGCTGAACTAAGTGCTCGCGAGCCACACTCGTGGTTAGCTAATTGGTCTTGCATCCCCCATTACCATAAACCCCCCCTGCGACCCTTATAGCCACGGCCAAGAGAGCAATTTCTCGTATGCAACAATAGCAGAGTGACAACCATTCGGGGCACAATGGATGCTCCAGCTCCAACTTGCTAATGTGCATATGAAGTCATGCGCTTTTATTAATTCGCTATAAATATAAATACTCAATATTAGGTCCTTTAGACTTGGAGATAAAAATAAATCATGACTTCCATGAGAAAAATATCTTTACTTCAGTTTAGTGAACACTCGTAGCCGCAGGAAAATAATATGAGAAAATCCGGGCATTCAAGGGATAAGTTTATGTGAGGAATTTGTTATTAACATTTATTATTTTTTTTAATTAAATCTACTTTTATTTTGGCCCTTAAAGTAGAATGTCCTACCAAAGATATTTTGGTGGTAAACGTAATACTTACGTATTTCAAGACATAATTATTATAGTAATGGTGGATTGTGTAATAAGGATAATTTGGTTGTTAACATATTAATTATGCATTTCAACATATCAATTTTACAGATGTAAATAGAATAACTTCAAAATTTAATAATTTTGCACACAAAGCCACGCAGATGAAAATCATAAGACGGCTTGATGAATCAAATAACTTGACGAGATATTATTTCACGCTGGCCTTCACGCTGAATTTAATAACGTCATCCTAGATCCCAGAGTGATGTAGCCAACGTTCCCTAGATTGGCGAGTGAAAACATTATGTACCTACTCACAGAGCGAGTGGACATTAATCTTTATCACGGTCACAGAGCACCTTTCTCTTCGCGGCAACAAACGCCAGCGGTGCTGGAAGAAACCCTCGATCGTCGTTCCCCTCGGCGGAGGTGGTTCAAAATTAAATGAATTCATGGCCAGATGACAACTCCGTCCCACAAAAGTAGCATTTATCATTCGTCTTCTCTGTTTTAACGAGCGTCTTTTGTTCCCTTCATGCCTCCTTCACTCTTTCCCAATCTGAAATCACATTTCGTCCGGAAATAGCTGTGGAGGCTCGACCGTTTTCCACGCTGGGAAATCCCCATGGAAATCCCCATCCTCTCTCAGCCGAACAATTCGAATGAGTCCTCTCTTGCTCACACCTGTCTTCTTCGCCGCAATTTCCTTGGGTCGTTAAGTTTTTTTTACTATCCCTTTTCTCGCTCGAATCTTTCGCTTTTATGCTGGATATTACTGTGGCAGACAGAAAATCTAGTCCAATGAACCATTCAGGTGCTCCGTTCAAGAATTTTACAACGTAGGTTAAGTGGTTAGGGAACAAAATTTACATTCTGCATGAATTCCAACTAAGGTATTGAGCCAAATTAGGGTAGTTTGCATGAAAATCATTTATATTTTCACGCATATAATTCGAATTCAATCGGTCATTTTAAGTCTGGCAATTTTGAATCAATTGTAATGTTTCACTTTTTACATTCCACTTTCAGAATAGTGTATTGAAATTTATTCAAAAGTAAATGGAATTAAAGAATACCTTCTCTCGTTCTATTTCGTGGCTTTTTTGCTGGATAATGCTGCGGTAGATAGAAAATCTAGACCAATATGTCATTCAGGTACTGCGTGTAAGGTTTTTACATCGGAGGTTAAGTTTGGTTAAGGACTTAAAGTTACTACCTGCATGAATTGCAACTCGAGACTTCCACTGCACAATCGCTCAGCATTCGCTCATCAGTGGGAAATTGATTCGCTGGGCAATTGCTGAGGGTTTGAGCAGCGTAGGTATCGAACTATATCATTGAGCCAAATTGGTGAAGTCTGTCTGAAATGAAATGAGCATTTATTTTTTCACGAATTTTTTTCGCATTCAATCAATATTATTAAAGCTGGCAATTTTGAATGAATTCTTGTGTTTCACGATCAACATTCCACTTTCGCAAGTGAAAAATTGAAATTCATTCAACAGTACCTGTTATTACACACAGCGTTACGTAGCTGATTGAATGGCTACACCATATGGTCCTTAGCAGCTTTCATTAAGTCATTTTTGAACTTGTGTACGTCGCATATATATTTCGCGATATAAAATACTTAGATGGAAATTGAGCGTTATTTTATAATAAAATGGCGTAAATGATGACATAATATTATCCCTTCATTTCTTTAGATGTAGCTATTTTTCCTACGTTAAACTGCGAATGGCAGTGTACCAAGCCCTAAGTGAGCACTGTTCAAGGATTTTCCATTTAAATTGTAGTAGTATTACCCAGGGTAATGATTTTTTACTCTGAGAGTAAGAAGGCTTTTACGTTAATGATGAGGCATTACTTTTAATATGAATTTCGGCCAATGGTTCGACTCATATAAAGTGGGTGCAAACTTTTCTTACTTTTATAAATTTTTAATCACTTCAGAAAACGTATTAAAACTAAACTTATCAGATAATGCATGTACGATAATATTGCTAATATATATGTTTTCCTTTGACATACTAAATTCTTTCGGAGAATTACTGGGTGAACAACTGCACTAAGTCAATGATACTATATAAAAGTGAAAGGGCTCTAAATTATATTTGAGTGATGAATATAAGTGGGTTGACTACAGTAAAATATCTGTCGCAATTGTGGTAAATCAGGGTATTGTTACGAGCAAAAATGAACAAGTATATTGAATATTTGCTTCCACATTCGTCGAACCTAATTGGTGAATTATGAATGTCCGTAACTAAAGTAGGAATCACTTAGAAATCAATGTATGATACCGAGTTCAATTATTTTAACAACCATGCCTCTTTTCGCCATTGCATTTGAAAATAATAATCACCAATCAATAATTTAATTTTATACCATACAATATTTATACAAATAAATTTAATTAGGACTTCAATTTTAGTAGCTAGTGTTTTCTTTATTGGTGTGAAAGCTATGCAAATATTAAGTACGCTCCAAATTAAGTATTAATATGGACTAAAATAGTTGTCAATTTGTAAAAACTTGATAAAATGCTTAATAATAATAATGTTGATATGATATGCTAAAAACATTGTATTTTCGTTGAACTCATCTTTCTGTATTTTGGAATCGCATCATATTATACTTTTCAAATAATTAAGCTGATATATTGGGAAAATAAATTTTCCCCCTTATGAATTTGTATCTCCTTTCTGTGATAGCGTGAGAATTATAAATTTTGTTCGACGACAAAGTGGAAAAAAAAACCTTTGCAATATAATGTAACTTCAAAGAGAAGTGGGGAGTGCATTCCAATTTTCAGAGTTGTATTGAAGCCTTGTTAATTAAATATGGAATTTAACCGGATGCCATGCGAGAGAATTTTAGAAATAGCTATCCACAATCAACCTCGTATAATTAAATGTTGTGTAATAGAAAACAGATCATTGGTGTTCTTTAATATCCAAATAATTTTTATATATTATGAATCCAATATTGCGAACTTAATATATATTTTACATTTCACTCCATGAGAAATTTCATTTTTTACAATTGAAAGCATCCAATTGTTATTATGATCGCGTTTTAACTTCGCAGTTTGTTATAAAAATGATACTTAAACCTAAGACACTCAAGAGCCGATAAATTGGCTTTAGTTTTCACCTAAAAACCCTGGAAGTGCTATATTTTGCTGATTGAACAGCAAAAAAGGAGTTCAGATTTTATTTTAGACCCTTTTATGCTCATAATGGAGGGGTGTAGCCATATAGTAGTATGATTATTCCCATTTAAAATTTTATGCATTATATGATTTGTTTATAATGCTCATTTGAACAAAAATAGATGTTTGAGGTGTTGTTAAATTTTTATGACGTTAATTTTAAACGATAAATATTCAATTTAATATTCATATAAACAAAATAATTTGTCTCTTGTTCCAAACGCAGGATGCGGTCTTGAATCAGGCTTGAGCTTTCTAGGAGTAAAATCGGAAATTGTCATGAAAGCGATAGGATTGACCTATTTTTGCCCAGAAAACGTTCTTCTTGTGATTGTGAAGATGTTTAGGCACGTTGCTTCTAAGGTCATCTATGGTAATCTAGTTAAATATTTTGGTGATATTCGTGATTATCAGTAGGGCCCGTTGTCATACAGCAAATGCAGAGTAGTAACAAGGTGATAAAACTAATTTTCTAAAATATCTACAGGTGACCTTGATAGAGAGGATGAATTTTCAGAAAAAGCATTGGACAAATAAAAGCTAAATTAATCTATGCAATTCCATTTCCTGTTTACTTTTATGGTACTTGCATAGGATTTACCAACAGTAGGTGTTCATATTTAACTTCCTTTCCGCACCCGTCTCTTTCCATCTTTGGGCTTATTTTTACCGGCTTCAAAAACACTAACATGAGTATTTTGTTACAGCATGCTCAACGAAATATTTTTAGGACGATTCGGCAGCAAAAAGGAGTGCAGATTTACTTTAGAGAGTCTTTTGTGCTCAGAATGGTTGGATTTAGGATGGCCACGGTGGGCGGAAATGGTTTAAGATACATGCGTTTTTCTTTAAGGGTACATTGGCTCAATGTTTTCGTGATATATGCAATAAAAAATTAATTAGTAAAGTACCTCTAGACATGCATCCCGAAATGTAAAAATGCCGTTCTGCAATAGCTTTGTAGCCACATTCTCATCAGATGAGACTGAGGTAGTTGTCCGTTTCACGCTTCAGACACTTAAAAGCGCTGCCGTTCCAAGGGCTGCTCCATTACATTTTTTTCATGCAGGCGGTCCAAGCACATGTGCGAAATGGACCGGCAAACAGTTGGCTGAAATTAAAAAAAGCTGGACAAAACCTCAAAAACGATTTTTTTGAGTACGGAATTATTTTGCGGAATAATTGTGAAAATTTGCAGTTTTTCTCAGTACTTCAGTGCATTTTTGACGAAAACCGTTTTTCATAGGTATATTTTTTTAACAAATTACTTGACCTCAAATTTGAACAAATTTCGCGAAAATTGCCCTCATTGAATTTTTTTCGAAATTCAGGATTTAAAGGTAATGCCACACCTCATGTAGTAATTCAATAGAAACGAATATTTGCAATATTATGATGCGGTTTATTATTGTTAATTCTTGGCAACTTTCACGACTCAGTTGTATTATTTGCGGCCGATACGATAAAAAATGGCGGACCTTGTTATTTGTCGAAATTTTATGCTCATGTAGGATTATAAAAAAAAGGATCACCTAGTTACCTTGGGATATTAACACTACATATACAACAAAACCTAAGAGTATGATACCAAAAAGATAATTGCGACCACCTGCGACGCCGAAATTAAGACCGATTTTTCGAACGTGCGGCACAGTTCGCATTTCGATGTTGGCCACGGGGAATATCGTTCTCGACAGTTCTAATACTCACATACATATTAATGCTTTTGTTGAATTTCTTTTATGAATCGACTCACTCTCCAGCATCGTTCAAGTACGGTGTTCTCCTTTGCCAGCAGTGAACTCCAGACTGTGGCGTTTGGGCAAAAATCGATCTTAGCATCGGCGTGGAGGGCGATCACAGATATTGTCTACGGATAACACTCTACGGACTTTATATCTGGTGGAAATATATCGAGGTAAGTCGGTGATCCATTTTCTATAATCCTACAGAGACACATAAATTCTGCGAATAACTTGGTCCGCCATTTTATTTTAGCTCCCATTTGAGGCAATATATATTTACTTTAAAGATGAAATCTACGAAAAACGGTATTCATTAAAATTACACTGATATACTGGCAAAAACTGTGCCAAGTTTCAACTTTCTTACTCAAAAAACCATTAATGAGAATTTGGCCAATTAATTTTGATTTCAGCCCACCGCGCTGCCTGTCTTTTGACTCGAGTTGCTAAGGAGTTGTTGCTAAGTCGTTGTTGAAAGTACACATCATTGTTTATCAATATTTTCTGGTAACTTGAGGTGTCCTACCACACAAACAGGGGTTGGGCAATATCTTAACATCTGTACCTCCACCGGGATTAAAACCCAGACCCACGAGGTGTTTAGCCAACACTAAATCCACCGAACCAACCCGATTCACCTCTTCCTCTTAAATTTTTTCCACTTCGCTTGGAAATTGAGAGTAAGACATCCTACCCAGAAAGAAAGAGAGGAAGAGGACAGTGGAAGGAAGTCAGGAATATGCTGCGGCGGAAGAAGAGTAGAATAATAAAAAAAAGAAGTCTGCAGGGCGTAGCTCCACAAGTCTGTGCGGTCGACGGTGTCGTGAGGGTGGGGAAGGAATCTGTGTCGGACGGAAGGAAGACTACTGAAGTCCTTGGCCCACTAAGCGAACCGAAAAGGAAGCCAGGATAAGATCCAGTTGGAGAGCGGAAGGGTTCATTTTTTAATGGTTACGACGGCAACAGGGTTCCCTCAAAAAAATAAAGAAAAGGATAAAAACAAAAGGGACTCCTCTCGTCTCATTGCGTCACCTTCAAGAAGATCTCTCTGTAAACATTAAATGGACGCAGTCGTGCTACACCGGGTGGAAAATAAACTGCGCCGAAAAATAGCAATGTCTTAAAGCTTATGAATGCGTCAACTCAATAGCGTATAACTAGGACTTGGATTGGAGGGGATGAGTGAGATTTAATATCACAACCTTACGGATTGAGTAGCAGCTCATAAAAGTTTTTACTTCGTATTGATTTTGGCAATTAAAAAAACCTGGTATCATTGGTATAGAGAAATATTTTAGGCTTAATCTGGTATTAATCTAGCGTTTTCGTGAATTATAGTTTGCTGGAAATATAAGTACGGAAATATCTGTCGGACATGAATACAACAACTAAGAGTCAACAACAAATGTCGTGAAATTAAGTTTAAATATGTGCGGAAAATTACTAGTTTCTTATAGATTATTAACCCGTTTCAATATTTTCATCACATAAATAAACTATAAATTTTAAATATTAGATGTATCAATTTTAAACCGAAAATATTGACAGCTTAGTTTCAAATTAGTAGGATTGCTTTCATTCTAATAAATTATACATGGTTCTTTCTCCCTTATTCCCGACATATTTCCGTTTACGGATATTTCAATTGAGGATTCTCCAATTTTCCTCTTTACGTGTTTGACCCACCGCTATTTAAATAAGTTAATGCAATTCACCACTTGCTTCATAACCGTGCACTAAGGGGAATGGATCAGATCGTATAGCACATCTCACTGGGTAAAAATATGCGAAATTTTGCTTCATGCGTACCAATTGCACAAATCGTTAAGATAGTTTTAAGATCCCGTGGGTTGCACACCGGGTGAGGCTTTACATTTCTCCCTCCAAGGTTGCAACGGTAAAACACTCATTGTGCACCGGGCAGGCATCGATCATAAAACCTATAATAATTCATAAAGGTAGGTAAATTTTTCACACTTATTCTGGTGGAATAAGTAAACAAATTTGTCACACATTCATACGTTTTATGATTAGTTGAAGATGTTATAAAATGCGCAAAATTTGATTGCCTGAAGATTTTTTTATTATTTATTTCAAAAGCCCACACACTGCAATTAATAAGAAATGTATGGTAACCACCGGTGAAAAATAATCATTTACGCTAAATGTCCTGTAACTTTTAGTTTACTCATCGGGCCGATTTTCCTCATCATGTACATTAACTGTGGCTTTAAATGATTGTATTGGCCAATTCAACGCAAAATTATTTTCTTACAGGTTTTCAGAGAAAAAGGGTAGCTATTATTTGAATTTTTAATAGGTTTTGTGGGTTATGTCTAACATATTTTAACATATGTACCATAACACTACGCCGCAGCGTCAACAAATTGCAAGGAACTCCGAGAAAAGTCCAATTTCGGAGATACCTTCCACAGCTTGGGGGAGCTGTGTACCCCTATATAGTACATATATACACATGGTTATATCCTTAGGTTACCGATCGAAGAGTACCGGCCTCGAGTTCCGGGTGACGCCATCTGAGTCCACTATCTCTATCACCTTCTGACACCGCTTGATTAGTGAAGTGGCCCAGTATAACTAAGGTTCTGTCATGAATGTATAAAATTACCTCAATTGTAGTTTTTCTGGGATGATATTCACCCTCTTCTATCAAAGCCAACCTTCTGGAAGGGGCGGATCAACGATTTTTAGGGGACAGGGGTTCATTGCTTTTCTCTGCGCGTTGTAGGTATGTATTTCCTCTCAACGATATGCCTCTGATGTGTGATATGCGTAGACATGATGCGTAGACACGTGGCTTTTAGATATAATAAATATGAAATCTACTCCTATGTGATGGAAATTTCTTTAGCTGTGTACAAGTACATTCAATGTAGCTGTAGATGTATACTGGTCTTGCTTTCCTAAGACTCTTTGCCTGACTAGCGTAGGATTCGAGAAATTAAGTACATCTTCACAAATCGTTTTCGTCTCACACTTCATTGGTTTCTCGTGATTTTTTGGTCAAAAACAATGATAAAATGATGCGCCAGTCTCCATCTTTGCATCCATGTGAGTTTGCCGTATTTCCAAAAAGAAAGAGAACAATGAAGGCCCGTGCTACTTAACATGGCGTGCGTCGTCTTGACTGCCAGATCTAAATGCTAACTCAAAGATAACTGGAAAAGTGATGCAAGAGTTAAAATAAGCGCTTGCATAACACCTAATAGGCTCTATTTTAATGAAGACAACCTAAATATAGACGAATAAATCATTTTACTTTACAAAAACCAAAATGCTCTTAATTTCCTGAGCACACCTCCTATATCTGTTACAATATAAGTCAACGTACACCACGTTAAGTTGTTGTGAATGGAGTTTAAGGTTAAATATTGAAAAATTAATCCAGTCCACAACTGCAACAGTGACGACTGCAGTGGTTCGTCAAAATTTGCTAGCCATGTTGGTTCTATAAAGGAGGTCTCCGAGGGAATAGGTCGGACGATAGCGGGCTCCGGGGCAGGAAAAAAATGAAGGAGGATGACCGCAGAGATTTTAGAGAGGAAATGTGCTGCGCTGGCGGAAGAGGAGATGGGCAATCCTTGAGTCCCTTAGGGGTACAAATGCGCGGAAGGGGCATAAGGAAGGAGGTGGAGAGGCTGGAGGGGTTCTCTTTCCCCCCCTACCATAGGAGGAATTAAGCGCTGCCGCGGAGGAGAACTTTTTATGCAAATGAATTAATTTACTTCAAAAGAAGAACGGGTTAGTGTGCTAGTTAATGTTTTGTCCTTTCTTACCTTGGACCCGGCTTCAATTCTCTGACTTTCCGATTATTGTTGCATTATCCCTTCAAGCGCAGAACTCTGTGTTAATATATTTAATTGTATAAAATCTCATGCTAAGAATGAATTCTTTTTAAAACAATATGGGTTAGTTTGTTTTTAAGTAGATTGTCCTTCTTTCCCGTCGGCCTGGGTTCACATTTTAGACGGCCCGATCATGGATTGTTGCATAATCCTCCCAAGTGTGGCACTATGTCTTTGGGTTGAGTTGTTCACCTGTTGAACTTTTATGTTAGGAATGAATCTGTTTCAGCAGAAGATGGGGTCGAATTTCTTCCCGTGGACTTGGGTTAACATTTCGGATTGCCCAATGTACTGACTGTTGCATTATTCTCTCAACTGTAGGAACCACGGGTTGGGTTTTTTAACTGTAGATTTTCTCATGAAAATGTATTATTTTTTTGAACAGGAGATCGGGTGGGTGTGGTCAATAGTGTTTGCCTTTCCTCGGATCCCGAATTTCACGATCCGTGAATTGCTTTATTGACCTTGCAAGTGCACTTCTTTGTCCGTTGCTTGGGATGTTCAAGTCGTGATCCCTAGTATATGGGGTGTTTGGGTGTCCACCCTGGTTTTAGGGTTGATTTCCAGCGACGTTTCGAACGCGTCGTCAGCCGTTAATTTTGAGGGTGAGCGTAGTTTGTCTATATCACATACGATCAATTCACCGGAAAACCCAGTGATCCTTCGTGTTCCCCTTTCGTTAAGAGCTGCTAAATACCGGTTTTTATCCATTTTTTTTCATCTTATCCCTATATTTGATACTAGTAGTCAAACAACGGGAAGTATAGTACAAAGTACTAAGTTCCACGGGAAGTATAGTACTAAGAGAAGTGGGAAAATTGGGACTTGGAATTCATAGTGAATTCATGGCAGGAATTTTTGGTAAAGGAACAGGGTGATTATCGTTAGCACCAAGAGGATTAATAGCCAGAATCATATGAGTTGTGTTTTTCCTTTAATCACGTCAAGATGTTTGCCTACCCGGCAGGATTATCAAGCACAGAAGTTGTATGATGTGACGTAACAACGCTATAAAGATACGACGCAAGCGACGCGCCAGACAAAACGATAAAACCAAAAGTAGCTCTATGAGCTTCGAAAGTATGGAATGTACCTACAAAATAACTTTGGTTGCAATCCCTGCAGCCGAATGGAAGAGCATACCAGACAGACAAACATACATCTCCTGTATATTAAAACGTACCACCAGTTCTCCACGGAATTTTTCTGCAAAAATAATATTAACTATATTTATTTATATTCCTCTGCCTAATTTATGCTACCATTTTGTTCAAAAGTTATTCATTTTCTGGAAAATATATAATTTCTATTAATTTTTGCATTAAATGTCTCTAAGAATCCCTTATTCATTCACAAAATACACTTGCTGTCAAAGAGCTTGCTTTAAAAAATCGAAAAAATACATGAAATATTTTTCCTTAAATGGTATTTTAGCTTACTTATATTTGATAATAATCACTTATTTAACCTTCAATAGCCCATTTATATCAAAATTGGTAAATAATTTGCATTGTGAATTTTCAATGAAATTGACGGCTACGTACGAAAATTTCCCGATTTGTTGGCACGCCCTTGTATGCTCCCGGAAAGATATTTTGTGCAGCAAATTAATTATTTATAATATTAATAACTAACAAATGCCACATATGTGTAAACAATGTATTATTTGCTGTTTTAATTGGCAGCTGAATTGAAGAATCATAACTCTCAATTTAAAAATTATTATAAAATGATTTCATGCTTATACGAGGGTCGTCCAATAAGTCTTTAGAAAAAGTTATAAAACAAATTATATTGGTCAAATTGTTTTCGTAATAGTCTCATTTCAGCTCTAAAATTTCAGTAAGCATTTTAAGCCGTCCAAAAAGTATAATGCAGTATATCCTCAAAATAGGCATTAGTTTGGATGATGACCTCCTCCTAAGGCGTGAAAAATCTTAGTTTGTCCAGCCATTTGTTCAGGTTTTAAAATTGGAAAATGTCCTTGAAGGTATAATCTGGTGAACATGTTGCATTCTGTAATAATTGATACTTTAATTCCGTAATTTTGGCTATTTCAACTCAACTGCATGCAGCCGTGCATTGTCTTGCTGAAGGAAGAATATTTTTTATTTCAAGTAAGGACACTTCTTTGTTTTCACCATCAACCGGTTCAATAACGATTCATGATACTCTTCTGTTATCGTATCTCCTATTTTTCCAAGTAATCGGTGTAGATAATCCCTCACCCATCCTAATCCATCGTTTCCATGGCCATACCGGCTCATTTCATCATCTTTGACTGCTTTGGAGATTTTTCATCCTCAAAACACCATTGTTTTACCTATTCTTTTGTGTCTGAAGTGTAGTGATGAATCCAAACGCCATGTATGTATGGACGAGGAAAATTATCATAGTAGCAAAGTAAAAGCGCTAAAACAGTCTCTGAGTTGACCACACGTTTGCGTTTATTCTCCACTGTGAGCAAACGCGGCAGCGATCTTGCCGATATTTTTTTCACACCCAAATTATCCTGAAAAATGAAAGCAATGCTAATTGCGATATACCTGTGGACTTACCTATGTATCAATGTGATCATTCTTTACCTATATCACAATATTTTCACATACTTTGATTCGTCTATCACATGAAACCGTATCATGGATTTGCCAATCGTTTCGGGGGTAGACACATCTCCAAGGCACCCGGAACGATGTTCATTTTTTGTTAATGTACGGCCTAATTTCAATTAACCAGATTTTGAATGGTTGAATGGTTGCAAAAACAAAAGTAGATATTCCGTGAACTCTATGCCACTCAGCTTTGATTTTCTTCAACGTTAAAGATTTCAAAAACAAGAGTTTGGTCGCCACACGAAGCTCCCTTACATGATTTTTTATAAACAAGTTAAAGTTGTTCACTACAATCGCTTACAACAATGAAGGTATGGCATGGATACAGCTGAAGCTTTATCAGCTGATTATTGACGAGTGGCTTCTGGTTAATATAAATATTTGATTCTAAGAGAGCAATTTATCGGAGATTCTAAGGACTTATTGAACGACCCTCGTATTTCATTTGCGATGACGGTTTTAGTATTACCAGCAATCTTTCCTCACTAGCTTACCAATATTATGGCGCAAGCCACATAATAATGGGCATTTTCGTGAATTACGGCGGATAAATTTTCACCCTTAGAAATGAAAACCTCGTTCTATATTCTTTCCATTATGGGTCATTTGTTTGTTTAGTATTTTAACGGTTCACTTTAAACGGTGTATCATTATGAAACGCGGTATTTTTGTTCAGTAATAGGCTGCCATTTATTTTTTCATAATTTATATAAAGAATTGGTTGCTGATACCTTGATAGGAAAATTATGACCGTAGAATCAGAATACAGAACTGTTAAATTATGAAACGCTAGAGATATGGAGGGAATCTAAGAATAATTATCAACATTTTCATGATAAAGTTGGCCTTAAATGAAAAATCGATTGAGATTGAATCACGGAAGTATTGTATCCTGCAAGAAGAATATTATTTTTGTCCATCACATTACTATATAACTAATTATTTCTCCATTAGCAGAGGAGGTACGTACACATCCGTGTGCTGGTGACATTCAAGAATTAACAACACTCGATTCCTGGGATAGGTTTACGAGTTATGTCTCTATAATACATCATTTCAGCTAAGATATTCTAAGAGGTTCGTGCTTAATTAAAACCGAAGTAGTCCAGGAAATAAATCAATTTCTTCATGCAATGCCGTATATCGTTATTCCGTTCATTTTGAAATACTTGATAAATTATAATAACTTGTGTATTTCGTAATCCGAAATTATATTTACCTTATTGTTAACTTCACTTTCAGAATGCTTGAGTTGTCTTTTTGTTTCAAGGTCCGTTTGGTCCTGACATTTAATGTGCAGTGAGAGTCTAAGGAAGCAGTGAGCAGATACATTACGGAGCACGCTTTTCGTTATAATATGTGTTTGTAATAACGTCTTGATGGGAAAGCTTATTCAAATCTCGCAAGTAGCTTTTTAAAACGGCTAAAATAACTGTGACTCCCTCCATGTGTGAAGTGGGTGCTTTAGTATGATTCATTCGTGCTGAGGTGTGCAGTACTGCGGAAATTCATCGATGAGTAATGTGTTCGGTGAAATTTTCATGAGTGACAGCAACGTGCGGAAATAACCCTGGAACTTTGAATCAGGACGCATAGTGGTTAATGCTGCAGCTGGTCAGGGAATAATGTAAGTGTCAACCAACGATCTTGTTCAGCGACTGGATCAGGTGATTCGAATTGATCGTGCGTTAACAATGTCGGCTTTTAGTGTTTAATGCCTCTTATTTTAACCCTTTTTCTCACAGGAAGCGTTCATTTAGAGGATAAATTTTGTGAAATTTTAAATTTAATTTTCAGGGCGGTTTTAATTTTATGACTAATCTAACCTTGTAAATAAAATAGCTCTTGTCATTTTCTTACGCTTTATTCTTATGTATTGGAAAATTTATACATTGGAGTCATTTTATGTGGACCGTTTAAAAAGCAGGAAGCAATATGATTGATACATAATTATATGTTCGATCATTTGGGGTTTTTTTCAGGTTTTTTCTGTTGAAAATTTAACACAATAGTAAATTTAAAAAACTGGAAATTCACCAATCAAATTTTCATGAATTCCAAGAATACGCAAATGATATTTTTGAGTTTTTATTATCAATTCTAAATTATTTCAATTATTCGTCCTTTTGTGTTCACTGGCTAATATATCTTAGAAATGTGATGTTTATGGATTATTACTTCATTATAGTTCAGAAAAATAAACCATTATGCTGTACGCCGAAGTAGTTAATGGATATAATGTACATATCTCTATTTGACACTTCAGGCCTCACCTTTCAACTCAGTAACACTGGTTACATTACTAATACTTACTCATGAGAAGGGCATGATTTAGTGATACAACTTAATACACTCTACTTTATAATATATGATAATATATTAATACATTCTCATGTCCCTTCTCACCTCAAGGGCTCTTAGCTCAATGAAGGAAACTTATTTCGGTTAATGGATATCTTACAGAAATTTGAACTTAACTATTCACAACCTTCAATAGAACTGTATAATTTTGGTTGGATTAACTTTTTCATCATAATTAATCCATTTTTTATATTTATATGAATCAGACGACGTAAGTGGCATCCGTTTGACCTACAGATTAATTCACATTCTTACCAAACAAATTTTTATTTATAAAATAGTTTTTATCATAATTATTGTCGATGTCACCATGTCTGAACGACAGCTGCTTCTGGCAGAAATGGAAATTTAAGAATTTACATTCGAAAAATGTGAAGATATTTAGTAAATTATAATGATTTTGGAAGCTAAATATTTTCCATTAAACTCTACAGCACAAAATAGCACGTAGTTGAAATATCATCTGAATTGAAGTGCAAATTGAACAACATTGACTTATAAAGGGTGAATAGCTGAGATCGAGAGCAATGAAGATGCTTGACAAGTTAGTAGTACAAGAAACTTAATCAGGTCTTAATTTGCTGTAATTTCTTATTTCGAAAGAGATTGGATTAAAGAAGAATAGCCTTTAAGAATTCGCCTTGCATTAGATTTTCCAAGATATTACTATTTACATATTTTGCGCATAAAACTGAGAACGTCACATTGTTGAAAAATTAATTGATTTTTTTATCAATTTAATTTCTTTTATCAACGCGTATGGTACTGATATATTGATTTGCAGTGGTGATGAATTATTGGGTATATAAATTGAAATTTCCATGAATTGGAGTATTTTATTCATATAGTACATCATTTATATACACTCTACGTATAATAGTAATAGATATATTGACTTAGCTTTTTAAGATATTTCTACCTATATATTTTGCGAACCAATGTAGAAGGCAACACTTGTGAAAAACCATTTGAATTCTTTTTTTTTTTCAATTAAATTTCTACTATCAACGCTAATGGTATTGAAATATCGATGAACTGTGGTGATTAATTATAGAATTACCATTTCACTGTTCGAAAATGCATATAATGCTGCCATATAAATCCACCACTGTAATCAATCGTTCATCCCTTGATGACGTTTCAAGCCTTTCAAATCAGGAACATGGGAATGCCTTGCCATGTTTGGTTCCCCCCCTCCCTCTTCCCTTGAATTGATAGCCTCGCGGACGAGTGCAAAAATTTGTCGCGGAGGGCGCGAGCGACAACCTCTTCGCGTCGGGAAACAAAACAGCAGACACAGACACACACACAATAATGATTCATGGGGAGAGGGAGAACTTTTCACAGGAAAACTCAGTCCACAAAGGCCTCGCGCGAAATGACAACAGAACCCTCTAGCGACGTAGCTGGTGGATCACTAATTTAGAGTCTCTTTTTTTTTAAATGCCGGCAAAATCAGTAGTTTCAACCTTTTCTATCCTGCTCTTAGAACAGACTCTGTCTAGATATAAAGAGCGAATCATGTATAGTGAATAAAGCAACTCAGCCAGCAGATAATTTATTTTTTTACCTGTGGCAAGGACTTGCATTTGCCTATTTTCTCACCATAGAAGTTCATATGGCTACCCTTGAGCATATAATGTGCATAATTCCAGATTTTGTGAATTCGAAATTTTATTTTGCACAACTATTAACTCAGATTCCTCTAAATACGTAGTTCGAAATCATTGATGAATAGACACTTGGGGAAGGCCATCCTCTATGGAATGTAAGCACTTTAGGCTACTTACCCATATCCTCCACCTAAGAGGTTTGCCTAAAAGCTTAATTTTTCTTATTGCTCTTCAATTAATTTAGAATGATTTCAAGTTTTTCTTGCATGGAACTGTCCACTTTTGTCCTTCTGCTTTTCCTATTAAATCCGAAAAACCTTATCCATATACACCATTAGGGTAAGTAGAGAAAAACTCTTGCAACGTTGATGTAAATCACTAATTTCAATCCTTTATTCTAGTGAGGACAAGTTCATTAAAATAAAGACAGGTATTCTCTGTCTCTTAAAATATGTGTACGTACTGCTTTCTTCAGCTTTAGGTTATGATGATCTTTCTTCAAAAAAAAATTTTTTTCTAAGAACTAAATTTCCCGCTGTCTCAATTTTTACTAACACAAAAATTCCCACTAAATTATTGAATATGTCCTTTATTTTTCGAAGAGGTTTAATGAAGTTTTTCTGGTTGATCGTAGACAATATTCTCTGTTTGTTTACAACGTGCAACTTAATATGGCCATATGTAGTTGTTTGGAGATGTCTGCGCAGGGGTTTTAACACTTTGTATTTGTACAGTTATTTTTGCATTAAATCTTCCTAAAATCCCAATCCTTTGTGTTACAGTTTTTTTGGGGTGAAATACCGCAAATATAAACTTTTTTGCTTCCAATTTTTGGAAATATTTTCCGTTAATTTTCCTTAGATTTCAGAAAATGCTCTTCTTCACTTATTATGCCGGTATTCATTACCATGTCAATTATTATTAAGCCATAATTTTATTCTGAATAGCATGCTTGTAAATTGAAATGTATACTTGCTTCCAGAGAGTGTCATTGCATACCGTATACGTAACGAAAGTCTCTTTCACCGTCTTGATCCATGAAATTACTTCGCAACGGCTGATAAAACTCTTTTTTGTGCCTTCCGCTGTAGCATTCATTTTCTAGCGTCATAACCTATGGGCGGAGAAACTTTATAGCAAGAATGTGTACGAAATCATGACTGAAATCTGAAATCGTGACCTTCCCCTATGTCGTGATATTTCAAACCCTATCCCAAAGTTTATCGCGTCAGTCTGCCGTTCTTTTCTTTAATCCACGCGATGCGACATACGACCCATTCCGTCTCCATTGTGATCAGAGACTATCCGCTTCTTCAAATATCTTTATTCTCCCCTTTCAAGTCTACTGTACTCTTTTTATATTATGCTCTTCCCTTTCAAGTCTACAAGACGAGGTGGAGAGAAAGTGAACCTCTCATAAATATGGAGAGTAAATCTTCTTTTGCTTGAATGTTGTCCTCCTTTTTCGAATATCCCTGCCTACATTGCATTTTTATGTATAAAATATTTATTTTAAACAGTATTTTGGTCACGAGAAGAAATAATTATTCGGTTCATTATTAATTTACTCTTAATAAACGCTTTTATGTCATATTATCAATAATATATCAATCTTTGATTGCAAACTTATAAATAGTTACCCTTATCCAAATTACGTTTCGTGCAAAATTTACCATGCTGTCCACCGTTTTATTTGTAGCAAGTAAGAGTTAGCAATCACGGTTAATTTTGCATATCGAAATATCGGACTAAAATGAAGAAATTACACATGGTTACCCTAAAATCATAATGCTCTGCGTAAAGTCTTCTCGGGAATTCGATCGCTGTTAATAGAAAAACTTAAAAAGATGGAGACTAAACCATCCTTTAAAATATCTGAAGACTTTCTGTGGAAATATTTGCGTGAAATCTTCTCGGGTTTCCAACATTTTTTGACCAGCTGGTGTAATAATTATTAATCGGAGAGCCACCTTATTGATTACCATTTTTTCGATATTTCAAATATTTACGGGGTTAGGAGAGCCTTCACAACGTCATCAACTTATATATGAGGGGTTAGAGCAGTTACTTTTTACCGCAAATACTCGAGAAATATAGTTTTCTATTGGTTTTTAAGTCTTCACAAACAGAAAATAAAAATATTACAAGTCATTCATTAGAAAGACCTTAGATCATTCAAATCCGCCGCTGTCCTCTACGGACTAAAACCCGTTCCCAAATTTCATTGCTTTTGTCAGCCGGTATTTCACTTATCCAGAAATGCGACGCAAGGTCCATTTACTTGCGTCTACATTGTGGCCAGGGACTTCTTCCCCAAAGATCTTCTATCCATTGTAATCTCCATGGTGAGGCAGAGGGATGTTGAAATGCGTAGAAAGAGTGTGAAGCCTCGTTCATAACTCCAAAATTGACTTTATATCGCCCAGTCCTATAGTGAGAGATACAAAGGTGAGGTCTAGTATAAGTCACAAAATTTATTTAAGAGAGCTTTAGATAGATTATTTGGCATTTAGTTGATATAAATCTCTTCCTTGCTGCTGGCTACTACCACTGGCGCCCTGAAGAGGATTCTCTGCTTTTCTCAACTGATTGAAATTCTCAGTAAATTTACGACACCAAAATTATTGTGAACCAGAAAAAGCTCTCATGATAGCTGAAGCTGATATTTTCCGTTCCACAGAGTGGTAGCTTCAATGATACCAAAATAGTGATCCCTCCATCCATCATTTTCTGGTCGGACGACCATTTCACCACCCCTTTTTCCATCATTTATTCCGTCGCTTTCATTACTTATCACTTCTATTCCCTGAAAAGCCGAACGTGGCATTCCAGTCGCAGCTAGCAGACCCGTGCTCTGATTGGCGTCAAAACAGTGCTAGCTATGGTTTCAGCGATAGAAAAATGGACGTGCCACGTGATACAAAAATTTCAAAGTGTGTATCATTTATATTTAATGTTTTTCAGTCTTTCGTTCGAAAAATAATTTTTCACCATAGCAAAAAAATGTGATAGCTGTGTAAACTGTAGCGTCTCTGAATTGGATCCACATGAAAATCAAGCCCTTATTTACCTTCCATAACATTATTTCACATTAATAGCGTGAATAATTTAAACACCAAACCCTAAAATCGACCCGAAATCATGTAATAATATTGATAAGAAATATCCAACCTCCAAAGTGTAGACCGAATATTTGGAAAAAATAAGTAATGGGACTACATGGGGGCATTTGCGACAATATTGGGTAATCCCCAATTGCCAAAATTACACAGCTACCGTTGTCTGATAAGTTTAACCCCGCCACAAATGTTTAAATAATAGCCCTTAAATTTACCATTTTCAACGTGTTAGATGCTGATTTTCGAGGCCCTGATTACCCCAAAAACTATACTACAAAATTCCTGCAGCTTGCCCAGGATTTTGTGATAATATTATCTGCTAGCATAAATGTGTATGCCATAGTTTTCATTCTTGTGAAATTCATTAAAGGGGGTTCAATCTAATAAAAAAAATACTTAAAACTCAAATAGTTTAACTTGGCAATGTTTCAATAAAGAGTTTCATACGTAATATACGGGATAATAAAAATAAGTGAAATGTGTATTTCTCCCAATCCATTCCCCTCTGACTCTTAAAATTCTATTTATGCTCGCATTTCAGCCATAACGTTCACTTCGTGGGTCATCGATGACGCATTTTCTATATTTCATCTTTCTGTCTATCTTTCAAGTATCATGCAATTATACAATTCCAAAGTTATATAATGCTTCGATGTAATTTATAAGGAAGGTATACTCTCTCAGGCGTTATGTCTGATCGTCTCGTTTCCATTGTTTAAGTTGTGCTTTGAAAATATTGTTTTGTCTTTGAAATTCAAATTATTAGGAAAAAGTTTCTTCTTTCCATATGCACATTGCCTGGAAAGAGGAACTTACTGAAAACGATGAGTCACTTAGTCTTGTAGGGGGTTTAACTTGCTGGAAGACAAAAAATATTGCAATTCCTTGAAAATAAAGATGCTTGCAGTGAGTGGAAGTAAACTATGACGGCTGTATCCTCGGATAAGAAGTGCATTAAATTTGCACCAGGGTGGGCTTGAGACAATAGTAAGTGAACTAGGGTTTTTCGGCAAAAAAAATGGAAATGGTGGAGTGATGAGGCTTGTGGAATATCCTGACGCAACAGAGCCTTAGCTCTGTATGTTGAAATCCCTTAGACGACAGTGGTCCTTAGCTCCGGAGGAGAGAGTCCTGTTAAGGAAATGTCCCTAGGGTTGATGCTTCCGAGGATCCTAAACATGAGAGAAAGGGGATATATTCCAGTGGGAAGGATCCTTGAGGATTTTGATAAAGGATTTTGGCTGGCTGCAGAATTCAATTCTGTCCGGCTCCGCTCCCTTTTCCCTCTGGCTAAGTTACGCTCTGCTGATCCTGTTTATCCCGATGGCTAGCGCGTCTTCTTTGGATGCATGTGTTAGGAGTGACTGAGGAGCTAAAAATTCCAAGAGGAAGGACGCCGACCGAGAGCAAGTGAATGGGAATGCAAAAGGTGGAGGAAAATCAGCTGAAGTTGCGGAATGCGTTAAGTGATATCTCTCATCTTTTTGGCGGAGGTAATGTGTTGATTGTCCTTAGCTCCCCTAGTTCTTAGACAACATGATGTAGTGATATGTTCAGAAGTCTTCATCCCAAAAAGGATTTATCTCGAATTTTGGTGAAAGACTATTCCGTAGAATGCAGAATCATGCAGATTTTCAGCCATTCTTTAATCACATTATATAGATTCGAGATGAAATTTGGATACAACTTAGACTTAGCTTTGAAGCCTATAAGAAAATTATTTCTTGCCTCAGTGGTGGTAAAGTGAAGTCCCACCTTTATGTGTGGCCTTTATCCTAGGGTTGGCTTGTTTTAACTGTCTATCGTTATTTATTAAAAGTCTTGAGGTTTACTGATAAAAATCAAGGTTAAACAATATTTAGAATTTTTTTGAGTGAATGAGGGAAAAGGCTGTGTGAGTTCAAAATGAAGAAAAATGGGAGTATTGTGGGCTTGCACCAAAGCTTAATTCCGGCCAAAATGGCGTGCGGGAAAACTAGGTACTTTAATTTGGCGCTGCGCCGTCACCAACAGCGGGTGAACTGAAACAACGTATCACATTCACTATTATGTTGTTGTCAGGAAACGCTCCTAATTTCTAAATTCCTGGGCTAATGCAATTCCGTCTCAAGATAGTTTTTTATCAGTAAATGAATCAAGTAAATTTGATACGATTTTTCCCCATTTGGAGTACAATATACAGGATGGAAAAAATTTTGTCACGAAATTTTAACCGTGTATAGATGATACCAGTGGGAACCAAAATTTTCTTTGATGTTTTTGTCGAAAATGCTTTGAAATGAAAATATTTTAGCTAAAGAAACTTTGAGCCAGGCGCACCGATTGGCCTCGAGTTTGCCCTGTTTCCAGATGTTCGGGATAAAGGCACAAGCAAATGCTGGTAAAGCATTCGAAGTTATAAGCTGTTCGCAGCATCCGGCAACAGATCAAACTCGCGGCCAATCAAAGCACTTACCTAAAATTTTCTTTCGTTAAAAATGTTGCGCTTTCGACCGGAACATAATTGGTAACTTTTATTCCTATTCGTATCAACTATGCAAGGTTAAAATTTCATGATATAATGTTTCTAAACTCTGTATAAAAAGTTTTTAAATGTTATTTTGTTTGATAAAACATGATTATTCGTTTTTAATATTTAATTCGATTTTTGAAAAATATCGGACGATTTTTGAGGGGACGGCTTATATTTGAAAATTATGTGTGGATTAAATATGTGGGTTAGCCATAAAGAGGGTTCCGTTACCAAAAAGTTTAGAAAATAAGCGCTTGCTTATCCTTACTGGCTATAAACATCTTGTGGTACTGGCTATCACTACCTTTTTCTCCATTCCTTTGGTATTTATATCACGCAAGTGTATAAGTAAGCCACATTTCTTAACCCTGCACATTGATGTGAATAAAAAAGGACCAACTTCTTAGGGAGAGTGAGAGGTTCTCTGCAGTTTCAATTTCGCTGAGAAATGAAGTCTTATTGTCTCCACCTTTCCATTTCTCGAGACACTATCATTTCCTCGTCTTCTTCTTGGTCTTCTTCCTCCTTTCTCCCGTCCATTTCTCCTTTTCTTTCGCATCCGCAAGACTTTCTCTTCCTCATCCTGGAGCTTCCAATCCGAAACCCAAAAACTCATTCCAACCACTCACCTCTGCCGGTAATTCCAACCCCTTTTCGTTCCTCACTTAGCTTCTATCTCCTCCCTGCATCTCATTTGGGCACCCTTCTATTTTTCTCCCACTCTCCTTTTTAGCAAAGAGGGCGCGAGCAATTCTGCCCGGCCCACCATCAATTACTGTCTCTTCTTTTAGGCTCATCCTTGCTCTGCAATTCCGGAGTCCTACGCGGAAGAAAAGCGGTGGATATTTTAACTAACACAATTTATACGAACTCGCTCTGAATGCTATGTTACTATTGATCATGTGAGCTAATAGACCTCCAACAAGCTCATCTACATTCGATCAGCTTCATATTTGTGTTCTTCCTTTATTTTGGATGTCAGAATGATATTCATATTGTTCTTGATAAAATATATTTTACATACATAACTTTGTGTTCAATTTAGTTTTCAACAGTAAGGTATTTATACTAAGAAGAAAATTTAATTTTTGGTCCAAGATAAACAGCCACAGCTCTTAATGACTCATAAAGTTTTAAATGAACACAACATGATATACGAAGGATAAAAAATATTATTTTAACTCTGGCTATGCAAAATTGGAGTGCTCGCGGCCAGTCTCAAACTATTGGAGTATTGCTGTAGAAAGTTCAGCTAGATTTATATAGTACAAAACATTGTATGACTAACAATTTTCAATGCTCATTTTTTAACTTAACGTATAGTATTTCCGTTGGTATATTTTCCCTACCAATTTTCAAAGGGTGCGTGAGAGATTATACGTGATTTTCCATAATTTACTGTTCGTTCCCTTGGTCTCATCCACGCTCTGGATTGCCGAGGTCGTAGGTGGAAGTATAAGTTACCCTTACAAGAATGGCATAAAACCATTTGGTTTTCCCCTAACACGATTTTTAGTGCATAGCTTATTATTTCATCTCATCATTGATTTTATGTTCAATTAATTATCCGTCATCATGTCGCCTTTCAATATTATTTTCATGCTTGTTTTGGATGGAAGAGGATAATTCGTTAGAGTGAAAATTTTCAAACCCCGACTCAACCGTGACTTCATCGAGATTAAGAAAAACAAACAGAATTTCACTTAAAAAAATGGATTAAAAAATCAGCTCAAGGAATCCAGTCATTTGAAAAATATCTTCAACTGTATATTAACTTCATATTTTAAATAAGTCATTTATTTTAGTCGATTTAATTCAGTTCAAATTGGAAGAAAAGAATGTCTTTTAATTCAGGAAAATATTTATTGTCATATCACTTCATAGAAAATTACTTGCATACAAAATGGAAATTTATAAGAGAATGAAAAATTGTTAAACTAAGTACGATCAGGCACACCATCGAATATAAAATAAGTTTTAATCACTTGCAAATTAAAATTTTGGTGTTAAGCAACCACCCTAAAATTAAAATAAATATATTTTATTATATTTATTGGCACGTCGTCATCATCACTAGTCAACAAACCTAAGACGGGTTTGACGCAGCTCTGCACTCAAGTACACATTCTTATTTCTAATACAGCGTTTTTTTAGTTAAAACAATATTTTAGCTACACTAATTCGCAATGAGAAATTTTGCGCGGCTTTCCATATATTACTACGTCTTCTTTGTCCCTTAATTTCGTCCCACCACTGATCTACAATTCGGCGGAAAATGTTGCAAGGGTCGACCGGGGAAACAAGTTGGCGTTCTCTCGCAATGAAAGGGAACCCAAGAATTATTTTTTCCATTTACGTTTCCTCCTTTTTATATCATTCTCGCGCATAAAACAAAGTGTGCGGACGAACTTTGTGGGCAACTACCGAAGAATCAACTCTCCCAAAACTGGCCTAAATTAAATTACGAGGATGCTAATTTGTACCCACCGTGTGATTATCATCCCCAGACGCACGGATGCCACGTTAAATCTTTGATACATATCAAGAAGCAGACCTTGCTGACCGCTATAATTTAATTTTTCTCGATTCCGCAATGATAATTTATCCTTTTTTGCACTACGCGCGAGTTGTAAATATTCTTCCCAATCTACCATTTCCCTTACAGAAATTTTTATATAATGCCCATCACCAACAATTAAACTAACTTACGTCGACTCTGGCAGTTGGTTTTCATTAGTTTGATATTTCACTTTGCTATTCTATGTTGCACTTTGATATTCTACTGTAGTGAAATGATGCAATGATACGCATCCTCATTTCAACTAAGATATTTTGCTAGATGAGATTAGTAATCCACTGAGTAGACGTATGGCTAATCTTAATTCTACGTATTTATTTCTCAGATTTGTTCGATCGATATACTCTCCCTTTTTTTAAAAAGCTCATCACACGCATACAATTGAAAAAGGTACTGATAGTTTGCACAGATAGGGCATAAAATCTTGTAAATTATTAAAAAAAAGGAATTTGTGAAAGCATGTGAAAAATATTTCCTTACAGCAAGTAAAAAACCAAAAAATTACTTACTGTGTTCTTGTATGAAATCTCAGCGCTAAACATTCTTTTTCTTTCCCACATTTCATTCACAAGTTTCTATGAAGCTCATTTCGCTTAAAAAAACTCATTTTCGCATTTTCCTCGGCATCTGAAGTTTTGAAAAAAAAAAACAGTTGATTCCGAATGAAAACACTGTTATTGCATCGTCGAGGCCTCTTTTTTATTAATTGAGGAATTGACTCTTCATAAATATTACTGCTTATTTTACTCCATCAAACATGCAGGAAGAATAAACAAAAACTATTGTAGCCTTCAAAAGTCACATGTACATAATAGCACGACCTAGTCGTCAACAGAGGTGGTACAATGTAAGTGGATAGGTACCAAATAACTTTTATTCGCCGTATTTCTTGTTGATTATTATGGCATTCTTGGTGAATTATTTTTAGCCCATATAATTCTCTGCTCACACACAAAAACGTTTAAGGGGTATTGTATGCGGTATATTACATGATGAAAGGTAGTGAAAAAAGCTGTCTGAGTCAGTATTTCCATTATCCAAGCACTCAAAACGACCATTATGGGTCTCATTATGATTTTAGTTTTAACCATTCTTCTAATGCTGCCGCAAATTAATCGATTCGCTGCGTCGCTCGTGATAGACTTTTAAGCGGCAATAGCGCGATTCATTTTCTGTATTCACAATTCATGTCCTGTCATTACATTTAAGGGCTGACGAATATCGTTCGTATGCCACGGCGCTTTTGTCTACAGTATTTGCTATGAGTTCACCCATTCAGCACCAGTTTAAGCGATGCATAAACTATATTTTGTTAGCCCGTGAAAATTTATGACGTGGCGTCACAACTATCGCTCAATTAAGTACGTCCTTTTGCTGAAAACATTTCCCATAAATTGAGTGGCGCCCTCCTATGTTAATTGAATTTCTCGATTTATTCATTGTATTTAAGGCCACGCTTTTATGATAGAAATATTTTGTAACGCCATAACTACAGGTTATTTCCGTGATAGTTTTTGGAATCGGCTCTGATTTAAATTTTAGATCATGACATGTGTTCATTTCGTTCATGATCTAGTTAGATAAGACTTCATCCACTTTTGATCAGACCTAGATTAAATTTTTCAATTTTTGTCAGGTCTGATATAGAATAAAATCAAGGTAGATCATTTCTGATAAAATGACATCAGAATTGGTGAGATAACTAGTTATATCTTATTACTTTCGAGCACATATTTTCTCATTAGTTAAAGCCCTATAAAATCTCTAGGGTGTAGATATAGAAGCATAAAATGTCTTCTTTACAGGGTGGCATGAAAGTATCTGTCAATCGTGGCCAATGAATCGACTTAGCCACTGCAATTGTATTCCCTTATAAATAGTAATCAATTACATCTGTTACCATTTTACTTTGTTCCGTATATGTATCAATGGAATAATTTCAATTTAAGTGCCAATTTTGAAGTTTTCTGTATGCTTTTGCTCACCCAATTTAACCAGCAAGTTGGTTTAGATAGGTGTATTTGGGTACATATCACCCTAGACTTATTCAGAGGCGTATGCAATTCGCAAATCAATTGCCGGGGGAACAGTTCCAATTCCTTGGGGACCTCGCAATTCGAGGATTTTTGAGTGGGACTTCAACCACGTTTTGAACTGTGGGACAAAGTCTAGTACTCTAACCACTCTGCTAGCTCGCTCAAATTATTCCAGCTATTCGCTGCAGTTAGGTGTGGGGAACACCAGCTGTCATTGCAAAAAGGTTATTTACGATAGCTCAGTGTTGTAAGCAAGTAATTAATTATTCGGTTGCTATTTAATAGACTAAAAATTATAGAATTTCGTGTTTCTCTTTTTAATAATTTTATGTAGAATTGTATTAAAAAGGCACGTTCTTTAACGTTCGGAAGACGGTGTCTGCCCTTTGGCCAATATTTCATGAGGGCCTTTTTCCAGTAAACGCAATTATCTGATGGTATTGAAAAAATTTTGAAAAATAAATTTTCTCTCGATTTCACTTAATATCATGTCCACTTCGTCAATGATTGTTTCAATATCATCATGTCTGAGGTACTTAGTTAATCTTCTATGCGTCTACTGTTTGCTATGTTTTCTACTCTGTTTTCTTTCCTTCCTGAATCCCGGCTAATTTGCAAATACCACGAGTCAAATTGTCCAGTTACACATGAAATTTCGTTTCCTCACTGCAACAGTATGTTGTCCATTCTGCATATCATTCGCTCATTTTCCATTGATTTTATTTTTCCTTGCCTTTCCCACTCATTCTAACTCTCCGTTTTCGTGAGTCTGTGAAGGTTATTTCTGGCTACTTTGTTTTATCCTTGTCGCGATCGACATTTTGTCACATGGAATCATGCCCTCTGTTTTTTCACGTTCATTGGCGGCAATACTTCCAATTATCTATATATATTGTAAAACATCCTGTCTTCTAAGAAATATTTCGTGCTTTACCGGCGAATGGACTTGGTAAAGAGTTCTCGGGATCGCCACCGGGTCAGGAACTCCATATCTGCCAACGTTTCGATGTCCGACTCGGTCATCGAAACGTTGGCAGATATGGAGTTCCTGACCCGGTGGCGATCCCGAGAACTCTTTACCATCCTGTCTTCTGATTTTTATTGATGGATATTTTCTTTTGAGATATATTTTCCCACTAAAGTGTATTCTACTACCAATTAGCACATAAAACGAACCAATTAACTAAACTTGCTACATTAAAATATTTTTCAAATGCGTCTTCTAACGGAAATATTTTTACAGACTGAGCTATTTGATGTTCCTAATTAATGATTATAGAAATATAAATTAGAAAATGCCGTTTAATTAAAAAAAAATTAATTGTATCGGTCGGAGAGTGGCTCAAAAAGTTTGCTCATTTGATAAATGGGCACATTGAGCAACGGGTTGCGTCATGCTAGGCTCAATGTTGTAAAACTTGTTTCTGTAGTCAAATTAAATTATTATTATTACTATAGCACCTCAGCTTTGCCAAAAATGTTTTGATTGAACACATGCATACTACGTGATCAAATATGTACCTCCTATTTTCTATAGAGGTGTTATACATTAGAAAAGTTATTTAGAATATTTTTAAAGATACGAGTAGTTAACTTTCTTAAATCAATTGGTCACGTCGTGGAAACATAACGAGAGCAAGAAGTAGAATAAAAAAATGAAGTATTGTATTTTGGAGGAGTAAATCCTTTGGGCCTTAATTTTTAAGCTGTCTAAATGTATTTATCCTACCCATAACTCTTTTCATATGGTTCCAAATATAGCGAGAAGCAATGCATAAGGATATTCTACCGTTGACAATGTTTTGTGCTTTGCTTCACGAACTCCCGAAAAATATAAGCATGCACCATACTACTCTGTGGAACCTCAGAGAGCTTAAAAATCCTCTCGTATTGATACTTCAAGGTGTATTTTTTTCTCCGTTTTTCCAAACATCCTTTTTTCCCCCACTTCGGTTTTTCCACGGAGTTACCTTGAGGATTTTTCCTTTTGAACCTCGAGTGTGCTCATTCTGCAATGTCCCAGGAGTAGGATTGCACCCTACGTTTATGCTGGGCTGCCTTTTTTATTTTTGGTTTTCCTCCCTCTCCCAGCAACAGAGTTGTGCATCCTTCGGATGAACGTGTGAGTATTTTCCGTAGCATTTCTCAAGGGTGGGTGAAATCGGGCGGGAGAAAGACGCGGAAATCCCCAAGTGCAAGTCCCGAGGCCACAGTCGTGGATTTGGTCCCTTTCGTCGTCTTTCCAGTATTCAAGTCTCATGCCTGCTAAGGTGGATGCTTGTTTTAACTCGAGCCTACATAAACGTAACTTTTCTCCTCAAGGAGTCTTACTTCATGGACTTCAGTTACAGTTCTTACGACAGTGAGGAAAAAAATAATAATGATGGTTAAAATGCACCAAATATACCCGACCGTAGGTAATACAACCCATCGCAACGTTCAAAACAGCAATCCAGCACCTGCATTGGCTGTAACGGCTGAAAGTGCTTCTCATGATCATGGTCGGATAAATGGAGCTGGTGTCAGAGGGGTCAAGATTACCCCAGATTTTATTAAAATAATCTAAGTTTATTTAGTGTGACAGTTTAATTTTAACTTTTATTATTTTAATAGTTTATTCAATAAACAGTATCCTTGTAAATAGTAAAGTGAGTGCATAACGCAAACAAATGGCTGCGGGTCCTAAATTTGAGAGAAGTTTGCTTTGTATTTCACGTAGAGCGTAGCACTTCCTGCTATAAAAATACCCCTCTCTCCCGGGGGGTTTTCCGGGCTCCCAGAACCCAGGTCAGGATACCAATTTAAAGTTGAATCCGCTCCTGCTCAAAATATGTATGCATGCATTGTAACCAAGACGTTCATAATGCGTACGTACCACCAAATCACAATCATGGTATCTGACATGAGAGCATATCCTTAAACATGAGCAGTACAGCTGGAAAGTTTATTGGACAATCGCTACAGTAGAAAAATCAATAATAACTCTTTTCCTCCCCGCCATGTCTGATGATATCAGAATATGTCTTTTCTAAGATGAACATATAATTAAGATAATAATAAAATATTTTAACTCCATGTAACAAAAACTTCTCCCCAAAAAAGACAGGATCAGGTGACAGATTCAAGGTCCTTACTAACCAGGTATTCATTTAAATTTCGCGTTTAGACTACACTTACAGCAGGCATGATTTTTTTGTTTCGAATTCCTTTACTCTCCGGAGTTCTGTTAGATGAAATTGCGAGTATTTTATGTAGCATATCTCGTTGGAAGAGACGGCCTTAAGAAGAAAGCCGACAGCGCTGCTTCCACGGAAAAATTCCATCTCAGAGGCTGCACCCGCGACTGGCTTCGACAGTTCTCATCCCTCCCATCGACTTAGGCATCTTTCAAGTCTTCGTCCAACCTCCTCTTTCAGTGGATACATTTATTTTCCCTATAGAATACGCGTCTTTTCAGCCTTATTCACTGTCTTCCAATGGTGTCATGGTGTCAGAACTGGTTAAGAAAAGGCATAATAGTGAAATAACACTTTTATTAATTTTGCTGCCTCAAATTTGCAACACTAGCATTCGTAGCCAAAGCAATGTAAATTTTCGCAATTTTTTTTATTTTTCAAATTACATCATTTTCTACTACTAATGACACCTTATAGTCGAAGTGTGTTGTACGTAATAAAAAATCTGTGAAAATGTACATGTGTTGGTGTCTTCATGCAGCATAAGTTTTCACCATGTGAGAGCCAAATTGATCGATTTCATAGTAATTTCTTTACCACAAATGCAGAGCCTGTATTACTTTGTACGAGTCTGCTATCCAAGATCTAAAATATCATAAGTAATATGGTTCTTTATTGTACGTGGAAAAAACGATCTCAAATATATCGGTTCTGCAGTCATTTCCCCTAATCCTATCCATGAAGGTAGGTGCTTTTCCCTTTACACTGTGACAACCCGTGCTTCGATGATATTTATGCGTGGTGTCCCAAAGTCTCACCCGGTACCAGATTCCAGGTTCCAAAGTTCATCTGCTAAGCGCACAACCCATTAAACTACGTTAAATATTTTTTCACGGCGAACTTCATCCTTTGATGTATTCTACGTTGTATTAAAATTAAAATGCTACATTATATTAAAACGCTATATTTATCATTAAGGGGGATCGGGTTGGTGTGGTGGCTATAGTGTTGGCTTCCCACTCGGTGGGCTCAGGTTCAAATCCAGGCAGTGGCAGAGAAATTTCAAGGACTGCCCGATCTCTGCTTGAGTGTTGTGTGGAGGTCATTTCAAGCGCAACACTCCGTCCGTCGGATGGGACGTTGAGCCGTGGTCCCCTTGGAGCCTTTCGTTAAGAGCAGGTTAATGCCGACGCCGGGTTTCTCTCCACCCTTCCCTCATGGCTCAAATGACCTCAGCTGTCGGTCTCCTCCTCCAAATACCATACCTTTATCATTAAAAATCACTGGGTGTGCGACTAAGACATTTGAGGAGCATGTTTGTGTACAGCTAGCTAAAATCGTGGGCAAAAAGTGCTGAAAGTAAATTTAGGTCGGGGAAGTGTATGTATAAGATGGCACGGGATGATTCCACAATAGGCATGCAGCACTCATCCTAGCCTCAGTTCGCCGGACATAGGCCAAGCATTTAGGTCAACGACAAGACATTCAATGCTCAAGGTTTTGAGCGCTAAAGAAGGAAGACGTCACGAGGAAAGAAGAATACATCCCACACAATAGAACCTGGATAGAATAAAAGGTCTGCGCAGTTACCCGGAGAGACAAAGGTTCGTAGCACGACCCCCGGTCCAGGGAAATTTTCCCCATGGTAATTAATCAGGATTTCACTACTACCCGCGACAAACTAAAAACAAATCATATTTACCGCCAAGCGCAGCGTTAGTTGTTAGTTTTAACAGTGCAATGACGGACAGCGTTAGTTTTAACAGTGTTATGACGTAGTAGTACAGTAGGCCTCCGGATGCGTTTTCATCCTCCGTGATTTTAAATGGGTTTTAAAAAAGCGGCTTTTGCATCGCTTAACGGCAGAGCTGAGGAGTTCACGGAGACGTATACTATAAGTAGATGTTAAGCGAAATTTATACTCGGGATGAAGTCATCCACTTACTACCCCAAATGCCGCACTCAATAAGCGTGTGACGTTGGGTGTCAGTA
Organism: Ischnura elegans; assembly: GCF_921293095.1. Classification (NCBI taxonomy): domain Eukaryota; kingdom Metazoa; phylum Arthropoda; class Insecta; order Odonata; family Coenagrionidae; genus Ischnura; species Ischnura elegans. The sequence goes on along the minus strand of NC_060255.1, from coordinate 61,318,791 downwards.
TACCAGCTTTTTACGAATGAAAATGACATGCTCTAAAGAAATTACACCAAGCATTTATTCAAGTCCTCCAAGTCCCGTCCGGGGGGAAAACGAATACCCATACCTATCCGTTGGGAAAAATATTTTTTTAATATATCGTTTCTTTCCGTCAAACTTATAGCTTTCCAAAGCTATTCATAGCAATTGTAAACGATATGTTGTAAATATTGAGCATTAATGGATGGCGCTGCTAATTTTCGTGACGACCGATACGAATTTGCTCAATATGGTAAAAAATTCGAATTTCAACGGGGCAGAGTGAAGCCTCCACTATGCAGTCAAGCAATATGATACCTCATTGGAAAGTAGAGTCATATACAGATTATCATAAGGTAATGGTGCGTTTTCGGCATTTCATAGGAAAAAAGTAGGGATAGGGTAGCAGAGGTTTTTCAGAGGCTGCCCGATCCCTGTGTGTACCTTGAGAAGCTCACTCCAAGTGTAGCACTCCATCCGTTGGATATGACGTTATGCCATTGTCTCCTTGGTGCACTTCGTTCGGAGTAAGCTAATTTTAACGCCGGGTTCCTCCCTTGTTGAGAAAAAAAAGGGCGCACGCATTGAAATTTATTGTATATTTAAAATAAAATGTTTAATATGACTAATTAGAGAAATAAAAACCATGCAATTAGAGTAATTTATTTTAATTTGAATCATTTTCATAACAAAACCATCCTTTCATAGAAATCCTATATATTAGGACACAATGCGAACAGAATAGAGAAGAAAATGAATTTTTTTTGTAATACTTGAATCATTGATAAATTAATCATATAATACTGCCGGCTGGCCGGCATATTTTGTGGCCTCGGTGGGTTAAGTCTTAGCCTGCCGAATAAGAGGTCGCGGGTTTGAGTCCCGCCTAGGTAGGTTGCCCCTATCCAGGGCGTGGTTACTCATGAACGTATATTTGTCAAAAATTGTTGAAAAGCTCCGATTTAAAGGCCAAAATGAGCTGTTTTCGGTGGAATGAAAATAAATAAATATATAAATCAATAAACATTATTGGTTTGTATGTAAAAAACAATGGAAAAAACCAACTTAAACGGGACAGACTGGTGCCTCCTCTATGTAGTAGTCCAATTCGCCTCAAACATCTTCCATCTCATCAGAAGTTTTTTTCCGTTCGCCGCAATCTTTACAGAGGGTAAAAATCTCAACCGATTCCCTTTGGCTTGGACCTTTCCTCCACTTAAGTGTCCTCCTTCCTCTCCATTCTGCGTTCAAAGACCTCCAGCAAAAGAAGACCACCAGCCCTTTTAACTCTGTCCCTCTTCTCTATATTTCCCTGCCGTATCTTTACTTCGTCTCTTCCCCGGCAATTTGGGCTCCTCCGCATGTCGTAAACGCCCGCACATTGCACTCCCAGAGTACAGAGAAGGTTACATTGTACGTAGTACGGCGGGAGGGTCTACGTCACATCCGGCTTGAGTGGATATCCTGCGGTCTCTCAATTTCGGTCCCATGGCGACCTCTCCCTCTCTCTTTGAGAATAAATCCTTCTTCTGTCTTCCCTTGGGGCCTAGCTTTATGCTCTCTTTTCTGCCTTTCGGTCCTCCTCATGCCTTCTCCTCTCCATCTGCCTCTCTTAAACCGCTTTATTCTGTCCTTTTACGCTCGTATTTCTGGCAAAAGCGGAGGGGGCCAGGAAGAACGGCCTGCGTTTAACCAAAAAATTCAAATGGGAGGTTCAGTGCAACCATTTTGCAATATCTTTTTTGGGTAACTAACAAATTATGAATGAATAAATGCATAAACGTATGCGTTTATGCTTGCAATTACCCCCGGGAGAGAGGGGCGTTCCATCTTGTAATTGTTTTTTAAATTTCCCAGTATAAATACAACAAATACTTCCCTTACGTATAGGACGTGTAGCCATGCATTTTCAAATGCACTCCCTTTACAAGGATTCATAACTATTAAAGGATTGATAATTTTAAAAATTTGATAAAATTTGGGTGGAGGGGGGCATGTGACCCTTTGACCAGCCCAAAATCTGCCACTGAGATCTATAATAGCTTAAGGTAGGAATCCTAACTTCAAAATGCACTCCAGGGTGCCTCGTTTTCATTTTTTCCGAAATACATGGAATGCCATCCTGGTGAAAATAGCTAATCTGAGCCGTTAGGATGGACATATTTTTTTCAAAACCGATAAATATCTTTTGTTTTAATCATTTCTCAATGCATAAGTCACACAATAAATGTAAGATTCAAAGCATCAGTTAATTATTACAGTTTTTATCGGTGAAATAAGTTCAGAGAGAGCATTTATGTTAACCTTTTTTGTGAATTTGTAATTTTGAGCCATTTGCTTAGGCTGTCTACTCCAGGGCACCGCAGTCCTTACACCTCCATGCATCTTTCCGTAGCGTTGCTAAGTGTTACATCGTGCTGGTGAAATAAATATGAGCTACCAATGATCGTTCTGGCAGTACATGAAATTGATCCTCAAACCAGTTAATAAAGTAAGTAGGGAATGATTCGGTTGAGTTGGCCGCTTTAAGTAATGATAGGGAAGTCAGGTGGATGCACAAAAGCCAATGATAAGACAGGGGAACCGCAGAGCATCTCAAGAAAAGCTTCTTTACTTTATCACTGGGCATTGAAGGATCTAGTGCCCATCGCTTAGTAATTCAATTTGGGAATTCTGCTTTTTTTATTCGTAAGAGGTTAAATCTTATCAAGGAATGCGATGGCATCAAGATGGCACTGAGTAGAGATGTGCTGCGCGTCATGGCAGATCAATCCAACATTATGTTAGAGAAAGAACCTCCTATTATTAACGAACTATGAACCGAGACTTTAGGACCCGTGCTCACAACATCACGGATACACGTTACAGTGTCCGAATTTGCTGGAGAGCACAAGATTTCCGAAACCACAATTCAGTGCGCAATAACCCGATTTCAGGTCCAAAAATCAATTGACTCTCTCCCGTTTTCCCGTTTACATGGGGCTAAGGCCCTTCTCCCGCTCCCTTTGTAGAGGGCCTTCACGCCCCCACATCCCGGATCCTCCCTTAGGGGCTTCGTGTGACGAGAGGCCGACCGCCCTTTACAGTATGTTGTAAATACCCCCATTGTCATGACCGTATTCCACAAAGTGGAGCCGGCAAGGATTGAATAACTGAATTGAAAATTTTATTATTACAGCCTATGAACTGGAATGTCAGATGTATAACCCTCATATCATTATAAATAATAACGGCCATGGGAGCATTCCCCTTTTCAAGAGATAATTTATGTTATCGACGGCTCCTGAGTGTTTTAGCGGTTGAAATAATGAACTAGGGCTGCATAGAGATTAAAACAAGCAAATCTGCAAGTTGGGATGATAAAAATTATGCAACTCTTTCCACTTTCCAACAAGGATCATGAAGGCTATTAATATATGGTAGTTGCGTAAGCGACGAAATTGGGCGACGTGACGCAATAATCTGTGAACCAAAGTAAAAATCCTTGTGTGTGTGTGTGTGCTTATGTTTCAACAAATCTAAATCTTGAAACATCCAGTTCAGTTTTATAGAATTTCTGCATGATATCTTCAAATCATACGAATCCATGGCTAGATGTTTTCTCGACATAAATAGTCCGCAATTAAATAGAATGGCCTTAAATCCGTAAATCTTAACAGTGAATTTGGCCGAGCCTTAGATCTATAAAAAATAATGGCATCTCAATAGTAACATTGAGATAAATAAGGAATGTCATCATTCAACGAATCGCGTAAAAATCGCTTGTAAACTATTTATTTGCATAACTATCTCGGAGCTTTCCTTTATCGGAATATATTAACCCCAGTTGAAATTTAAATCATAATTTAACACCTGGAGGGTTTTCTCGTTTGTGGAATTGAGTTTGATTGGCGTGAATTAGATTGATACATTATTTCTGGTGTTCTATTTTTATAGGAAATGGTTGTACTTCCTCGAATGGAAAAGGGTTAGTGAAACGCTGACTCTTAAAAATTCCATCGTTAGTTTTTTATAATTTTAGTTTATATTTTGCACTTTTTTGTCTCAATGATAATAAATGTGTTTTTAAGTAAGTATTTTCCTGTTTTGTCGCTAATTCACCCGCTTATTTTATCAAATTTGTCTTTTAGATGGAATAACCTGGCCTCTTCTCTGTTGCCGGTAATACGAATCGCTACGATGACTAAAAGCATGCCAATTAAGGTAGAGTCTAGCAAAGACTGTAAATTTAAATTTATCTTTGTATTTAATAGATAATTCTCTACTCTTTTGCGAATTTTTTATGCAATATTAATGTTTAGTCATTAAGTGTCTGTCTTCCTGATTTTTGGATCTTAGTGGTTGGAGGATTTGACCTGCATTTTCTGCTGTGGAATAATCTTGCTCACATTGAATACAGTTTCATGGCAGAATTTTTTAAATCTTCATTAAGACTATTTTTCTTGATTTTTGCTTTTTTCGGCGAATCTTAGTTTACTTTTATTTAGAGATGTTCAGCGTAATCTTTGGGATTTCAATTTTGATGTAATGAAGACGATATAGAATAGTGTGCTGACCTATTTTAAAAGGTTCTATATCGATTTCTACATATCCTGTCATCTTTAGTGAGAAAAGAGCCTACTATTTTTTTTATAATGCACTCAAAACCTCCATCGAAAGTGGGTCACAAGTATCTATTTCGTGTATACGGGCTTAGAATCATAGGTAGGCAATGAAAGTATTCAGTGAATGTTTCTAAAACTATTCCTCTTCCGAATGATGTTTTATGTATTTACACTGAGACATAGGAGTACACACAAGCAGGGCTGTGCGACCATAGTTTTTCCTTTTTTTTGTTATTTTGACGCCGAAAAAAATTTGAGAAATTTCTTTATTGAGACAAGAAATTTTTCTCGTTCTCAAGGTGAACAGTGACGGGATACGAAGGAGGAATGTGCGAAACAATGGGTTTTGGTAGGGGGAAGGAGATTCGAGGGAGTTGAAATGGTGATTGGCGGGCGGTGTGTGTATCGCGTGAGGTTTTACGCTCTGGGGAGGCAATTCTCATGCATGAGTAATTCGGAAAGCGGGAGGCATTTATGGGTTTCCCCACCCCAACCCCTTAGATCTCGCGGAAACGGAAGCAGGGAGAGGCGAACCGCGGTGAGATTGGGGTCGTCCCGCATTGGGAGTGTGTGCGTGTGTGAGCAGGTATGCCTGCTGGTGTTCGTGCGGAAGTGGAGGCACGGTGTGGCAAGATTGGAAACTATTCAAATGAGGAGAGGGAATGACGCCATGTAGCCGAGGCGGGAGATGAACAAATAAGGAAAGAATATATTTGACAAATTGGTATTCAAAGAATCTTATCGGGTTTTCCACCGGGTCGTTGTTCATGGCCGACGTTTCTATCTCTTGGACTACATCAAAGGAGGTCCAAGAACATGGCTGTCAAGCGTTATTACTTTTACCATTTTACTCTGGGGCGCCACTAGGCAGCTATATCTCGTTCAGTGTGACTTTCGCCATTAACCACGGTGGAAGTGGTCTTTTTTTGTTTATATTCGTCTCGCATGCGTTAAATGTGTGGTTTATATGGTTTATTGGCTCAGTTATACATTACTATTGTGTAATTCGTCGCAAAAAGTGGATATTGATGACTGGTAGCGTTGCGAGTGGCGATTTTGAAACCTGATTTTAATGCGCGCGGATTGACAACAATTATAGCGGTGAATTTGAGAATCCTCCAATGTAATTTTTATGGTTTTGATTCTCGACACGACGGCGGAAATAGAAACGCCGTGTGGGATGATTGGGACCCATTCGAATAAGGAGAGTGAATCCCGTCATGTAGCCGAGGCGGAAGATGAACAAATAAGGGAAGAAAACTGAGGACAAATTGGTATCCAATAAATCTCCCCAGGTTCTCTACTGGGTTAAATTTTAAATTGCTGACGTCTTGACTCTCGGTTTTTTTATAGTCATCAAGGCAGGTGTAGTCTAATTGAGGTTCCGGATGTCTCATATATCCTTTTCATAGGGCTATGGGCCCTGTGATTACTCAGCGGTAGCCAAATCGGTGGCAGTTCTACTTCATTGTTTTATTCAGCGCTATCAACGCTAGTATAAAGGCGTTGCTGTGGTAAAATCCTGTGTTTCGATTAAAATTCTTCTATTTCAGTCCAATTGGCATAGAATCCATGAATACCCTATTAAAACACTTTGATACACATGTGGTATTGTCAGGTAGAATGGTGCGGTCATAGTTGATTGGAAATGTCTACACCTGTATTACTACATACAAAAGGTATACATCTACATGTCCGTTTCTTTCTGTTTTGTTCTAGCCTTTGGTCCCGTTTATGCTTGTTTAACTAGGTCTAAATTTTGTTGTTAGGTTGATGTGTTTCACGAGCCGTTAAAATTGAAAACGTAAAGGGAAAAACGGCAACATAGTTATCCATACGTCATCATCATCATCATTGGTCAACAATCCTAGGATTGGTTTGACGCAGCTCTCCACTCTATTCTCCTTTCAGCTAATCTTTTCACACCTACGTATTTCTTCTCTTTCACATCTCTCTTCACTTGTTCCATATATTTTGTTCGAGGTCTTCCTTTTCCATTCTTACCTTCCACTTGTCCTTCGACGATTGTCTTCATCAGGCCATCATGTCTCAGGATGTGGCCTATAAGGTTGTTCCGTCTTCTTATTAACCCCTCAAGCGCGGCGGGCATTTATTTAAATACCATCCCAGCGGCCGGATGAGATTAAGAAGACTTCACCTTATTGGCATACTATCATTCAATAATTTATATCGTTCATAATATACGATCATTATCATTAAAATTTTTTGTAAACTTGCATAATGTAGTGCGCTACTATATAATAATTTTTCAAGCGTTTGAATAAATATAGGCGTTGAGTTTTTCGACCGAAGTCGTCAATGTGCTGGTTTAAAACGGAATTTCATCGAATCATTTTAAAAATTTCTGAAGGCCTAAAGTCGTTATGAATATTTTATTGGAGAGGGAAAGCATTTCTTCAAAAGATAGAGCAATTTGTTTTAATCTAAAATACAATATCTGGCGGAGAAAAAAAATTATATACAGTAGGTCAGGAAGCGTACTGGGTACGCATGACGGCGTTGAGGGGTTAAGGTTTTCATGAGGCTTCTCTTCTCTCCTACTCTTCTTAGGACTTCTTTGTTACTAACTCTGTCGATCCATTTGATTTTCATCATTCTTCTGTAGCACCACATTTCAAAGGCCTCTATCCTTGCTTTCTCCGCTGCGGTCATTGTCCATGCCTCACTTCCGTACAGGAGCATACTCCAGATGTAGGATCTTATAAATTGTTTCTTTACTTCCATACTTAAGTTTCCTGCTGTAAGCAGGTCTCTCTTTTGGTGGAATGCTCTCTTCGCCTGGGCTATTCTGCTTATAATTTCTTTCTTACTTCTCCCGTCACTAGTTATCTTGCTTCCCAAATAACAGCATTCATCCACCTCTATCAGTTTTTGCTTCCCTTTTTTAATGTTAGTCTTGACTTCTTCTCTTCTGCTGCATATTAAGATCTTGGTTTTCTTTGTGCTTATTTTCAGTTGATACCTACCCATTACCCTACCCATATTAACTAGAATATTTTTCAAATCCGTCTCTGTTTCTGCTATAACGGCTATGTCATCGGCAAATCTTAGTATGCTAATTTTTTCTCCATGAATATTCACTCCCAATGCATTTTCTTTGATTTCATTAATGGCTTTCTCAATGTAAACATTGAAAATTACGGGTGACAATGTACAGCCTTGTCGCACTCCTTTCCTAATTCTTGCTTCTTCACAGCTGGGCCCTGATTTTATCACCGCTACTTAGTTTTTGTATAAACTGTGGATGATTCTTCTGTCATTATAAAGAACCCCGATTTCCTTTAGGATTCCAAGCATTGTGCTCCAATCCACGTTGTCAAATGCTTTCTCTAAGTCCACAAACGCAATGAACGTTGGCTTGTTCTTTTCCATTCTCTTCTCTATGAGCAGTCTTAGGGCCAATATTGCTTCTCTTGTGCCTTTGTTTTTTCTGAATCCAAATTGGTCCTCATCCAAGTGCTCTTCTGCTTTTCGTTCTATTCTTCTATAGATGATCCTTGTCAGTATCTTCGACGCATGTGTAGTCAGGCTAATGGTCCTAAAATCTTCGCAGTTCTCCGCTCTTTTCTTCTTAGGGATAGGGATTATAATGTTCCTCTCAAAGTTCTCTGGTATCTCACCTGTCGAATACATTTCACTATTGATTTTGTATAGCTGGTTCAACATCTTCTCTCCTGAATTTTTAATTAGTTCTGCAGGAATGTCATCAATGCCAGACGCTTTATTTATCCTGAGGTCTCTTACAGCCGCATCAAATTCCGATCTTAAAATTGGGGCTCCCATGTCATCGGCATCCACTTCCCTCTCGTTTTCGATAGCATTCCTTCTGAGGCTGCTTCCATTGTACAAATCTTCCAGATATTCCTTCCATCTCTTCCTTTTTTCTTCGTTTTCAATCATTAGTTCTCCGTTTTTGTCCCTAAGGCTATTACATCTTACGCCCCTTTCCTTAAAGTGGTTCCTCACTATCCTATAGGCGGCCTCTACATTTCCGTGCTTAAGATTGTTTTGCACGTCTTCACAAATACTTTTCATCCACATTTCTCTAGCCTTCCGCGCTTTACGACATATTTCATTCCTTATTCTCTTGTAACGATTCTGTCCTTCCTCTGTTTTGGCAGCCTTGTATTTTCTTCTTTCTTCAATGAGATCTAATACTTACTGCGTGATCCATGGTTTTTTCATAACGACTCTTCTTTTACCAAGAACTTCCTCAGTTGCTGCCTGCAGCCCACTTCTAATGGTTTTCCAGCTCTCTTCCATTGGTTTGTTGGTCGTATCCTCTCCTATTTTATTTTCTACAGCCTCTTTAAAAGCCAGTTGATGCTGAACCTCCCTCAATTTTTCAACCTGCCATATGTTTTTCACGGCTTTCTTCAACTTTTTAATTTAAGGTGGCATTTCATCATAACTAAATTATGGTCACTATCGACATCTGCCCCTGGATAACTTTTGCAGTCCTTCACCTGGTTCCTGAATCTTTGTTTCACTAGAATGTAGTCGATTTGGAATCTTCTAAGGTCTCCTGGGATCTTCCACGTGTATCTTCTTCGCAGGGGATTTTTTAATAAAGTGTTGGTAACCACTAGTCTGTGCTCCGTGCAGAATTCAAGTAGCCTTTCTCCTCTTTCATTTCGGTTACCTAACCCATATTTCCCAGTTATTATTCCATCTTGACCTTCGCCGACGACGGCGTTCCAGTCACCTAAAATAATAAGATTTTCTTCCCCTCTTACCTGCTTGAGAACTTCCGCTATATCTTGGTAGACATCTACTACCTCTTCATCTTCATAATCTGACGTAGGCATGTAAACCTGTATCACTACAGTAGCTACGGGTTTAGTATCTATTTTCACCGTTACTATCCTTTCATTAAACTGCAGGTAGCTTTTAACACGCATCCCGGCGCTCTTTCTAAGCATTATGCCCACTCCAGCATTACCATTTAGCGATCCTGTGTGTATCATTCTGTAGCTTCCACTCCAAAAGTCTCCTTCCTGGGGCCATTTCATTTCGCTGATGCCTAATACATCGAGGTTCATTCTTCGCATCTCCACCTTCAAGTTCTCCAGCTTACCGCAGGTGCGAAGTGATCTGACGTTCCATGTTCCTATCCGTAACATTCTATCACCTTTGACCGATGTACCCTCTCGAGTAGTCCCCGCCCGGAGATCCGAATGGGGGACTAGTTTACCTCCGGAATATTTTACCCGAGAGAATTCCATCATGTCATTATTTAAATTGAGTGGAGTAGCTGCGACTCCTCGGGATGATAATGTGGTGGTTTCCCCTTGCCTTCCACATCGCAGTGCTAAGCCATTAAAGTAAATTAGTAAAAAGTAATAAGAATTAGTAAAAGTAATAATAATTAAAGTTAAAAGTAAAGTAAACGCAGCCGTTAAAGTAAATGTTACCACGCCCGTAGTGGAATGTGCGTCGCTGTACCGACCAGTATGGCCTCCACCTTCGCATATGTGAGGAAGAGCTGCTACCCTCTCCCCGGGTGTTGAGAGGCATAATTGTTGGCGGCCCCCAATCGCCAAGTCACGGTATCTTCACAGGTTTTGGTATCATTTAAATAGTCTACCTTACCCAAGGGTAGCCCAATACCCCCTCAGATCACCGCCGCTTTTTGTCCACGACTGCTTATTCGACGAGAGAACTCGCTTATCTCGCAGCTAACCTCTATATCTAAAGGTCGACCCACCATCCGCAACCCGGTGGACGCACTCGGTGGATTTAAGCTCAGCCGCGAGTATCCATACGTAACCATCGTTTTTACATTGAAATAATGTAGCCAGAAATTTACCGTAAAGTGAGGGAAGGGAGTTAGACACATTGTCTTTCTTGTAGTGCTCACAACATTCTAGAGCATAGAGAATTCATACAAGTATTTGCTTGCTTGTAACTGGAATATCCTAATACAATGGTGATACAGATGAGAATGTAACCCTTTCTTAAAATAAGTATCCACAAAGTATAGATTTGATTTTGGAGTGTATCAATAACGTGATAGCATATAAGGGGGTAAAGGCCGACCGAAATATATTTACTTAAGTATTTTAATGTCGTTTTTTGTAATATTATTTTCGAATGAAATTCTGGTTAAGGAAGGCTGTGGAAGCTCAGTTTCATGGCCTCATGCCGATACTCGGTATATCACAACACGGCAACCTTTGGTACATGAATATGCCGCTGGAGTTAGCATTGAAATAATAAAATAACGAAAAGTAAATTAATGTCTCATATGGTAACTTTACTTATTCTTCCGCATTTTTTCCATAGTCGTAAGTATTTTTCTCCTATCCTATTCACTTAGAATTGTCGTAGACCACAGAAAGTGTTGCCAAATATTGGTCTTAATGTGGTCTGAACACCCGAAGCTCTACCGCTTAGAAATCGATCAACCTGACTTGGGTCATTAACGAACTTACATGGAAGTTTAGTGTTTTCCCGAGCGTCACCAGAACAAATAATTTAAGACAGGGATAAAAAAGCCTTTAAACATCTAATTTTATGATACAGAAGTAAACATTGAAGCTGATATGAAAAATTGTCGAAACCGGGAACTATTCAGGGATTTTCTCTGACCTAAGGTCAATTCTATGGGATTTTAAACTCTTCATTGTTATGACTAGCCAGTGGCAACTCTTTGAGGAAATGGCTAACATTTGGTTGGTAAATTTTATCAATAGTTTCATGTTTATTTGTGTTTATAAGTCTTTGTTTTCAATTATATCTTAACAGTCCCCCGTTCATACATTTTCATAAATAGAAGCGCTATTACTATTTATATATGTATAATAATTATCTTAAGTCAATAGTCATAAGAGAGCATGAAGAGTGATTTAAAGCTGTTCCTATAGCAATGGAATATTTTATACATTTTGAGGATAAACTTAAGGTAAATTCTATGGGATTTTAAACTCTTCATTGTTATGACTAGCCAGTGGCAACTCTTTGAGGAAATGGCTAACATTTGGTTGGTAAATTTTATCAATAGTTTCATGTTTATCTGCATGGTCGTAGACTAAGCGTATTTCAATGAATACCATGATAGGAGTTGTGAAAAAGGTTTCAGCTGACCTCTGGTTGATGCAGAGGTCGTATGACGGGCCTCAATTTCGGCATATTGCGCAAATAACAACTAAAAAACTGACAGATTGGATATCGATGAGAAATTAGGGATAGTCATGGAAAAAAATTAAATCGGGCATAGGTTCAGTCTATCTTCTAAATTACTTCCAAGTTGGTTCCCAATCTAATGTTGGTAATTTCTGCATATTAAATTTCAAATTGTTTGGTAAACCCTCAACCTTGCATGTGACTTTATAGCCGTAACTCCATTGTCTTCCCTTAATATAATGCCTAATTTCTTCAAATATGTCTTCCAAATACCCGTTAGCTGAAACTATGTAGCTTTTACGTAGGTCATAAACGACCTTATTGTTTAAATATGTCCAAATATCTTTGCCCTTTGAGCACATAAATTCGGGCTAAGAATATGTTGACAGAGGAAAATTCTTGCAAATTATTTCTTTTGATGCGCTAATAACCTGATGTTTCAATTAAATTAAAGGAGGAGCACCTAAAGTTCTCGTGGAAAGAATTTTCATTGAAAAATGTATTTTCCTGGAATAATTTCTTTTGAGTAATTAAGTGAATGGAACAGCTAACTCTGAGGTCTCTGATTACCTAATATGAAAGTGTTTGCTTTGATCCACGCCGACTCTCATCAGCAAGTCTGGCGTAAACTGTCTCTTTTCGAAATATTTCATGAGCTCCATGCAGAGCTTTGAAGCATATGCCTTGTAGGTTGGTGAAATTTTGGATCCTTCTCCTATAAATATAAACATTACTAAAATATTTATATTTATCCGTTTAGCGATCTATAATATTGTCCTCGAAGCCATTTAGGTATACTAGCTAAACATAATAGTGGGAAAAAAGAGATACATAGAATATTCCCCTGTAGTTCATGTCATCCACGCGTTACTTACAGTATATGATAATAGTGTTATAAGCGCCACCTACGTGTCACATGAATAGAATTTTAGATAGGACATACGAGTATATGCTACACAAGAGGGTAATTCAAATTAGTCAATTGAAAATAGTTACAGGCAGGAAGTGAAGTTTTATTCCATATTTTCACTGTGTCTTGGCCAGCAAAATTACTTTTTTGCAATAAATATCGTTGAAGGGAAATATTTTATCCTGAAGAATACATCGAAATGGTTTTTCATTTTTATTTGGATGAACTGGAGGGGGAAAAGAGATAAATTAATCATTATTTTTTTAAGAATTTGTTAAAAACGTTTGCATTTGCTACCAACCACCTCGAAATTTTTTTCCATGACATACTCGATCTGCCTGAATTTTCCCTTTTTAAGTTGGCAAACCTAAGAAGATCCTTAGGTCATAAGGTAACGCCTTTCTGTCCGAAAAACCTCACGTGATCTAATCACTCCTTTATCTCTGCCATTTTACGCATTTGGTGCCAAGAACTTTTAGCAGAGGGCCAAGGGCAAATTGGTTAGCCCAGGGCCGGCGGAAATGCGGTCAAGGTGTATCAATAGGAAAACGCCCACAAGGTGAGAATAATCATTCAGAAGTGCTCTGGCAGAGGTGGTACAGTGCTCCATCTTCTCTGCATACTCAGGGATCAACTGATCGCTCCGTCATCAGTTGATCGCTTGGTATACCCAGGAGACGGAGTACTGCATCACCTCCGTAGCGACGGCAGGGCTTGTGATTTGAAACTTTTCAATGAGGTTCCACCCCGAAAACCAAGTTGGTGGAGTGATTGTATTCTCGTCCACCTTATAATGTAAGTCTTTCAGCACGTAATTTTTTTTGTCCAAGAGCTCTATCCCCTCTTGTCTAAACTTGCCAAACTGCCTAATGAAGTGAAAACAGAAGAAAAAGAGAACAAAATTTTTCAGGGGAATAACAGAAAACTAGCAAACGGCGTATTGAACGATTTACATGGGAGTGTATATCGAAATTCCTCAGAGGAGGAAAATTATTTGCCGCGACCGGGAATCAAACCGAGAATCTCTCATATTGAAAAAAACAAACAAACACTTTTGTAGTCTTGTGAGCCTTTTATGCTAAAATATTCATTCCTGTCAGCTATCATTTATGTCCTTTACGATTTATTTGTTGATATATAGCTTCTCCTTTCTCACTTGACGATTACTATGCTTCTCTTGTAATCTAAGAGAAATCATTATCATCGTTTTTAAATAATATCTTTACGTCATGAATCCAAGCGATTCCTTAGTAATTGGAAGAGAGAAGTTCCTTTCCCTACAGGAAAAGATAAGGGAGGTATTTTTTCCTATTCTCTCAATCTCTCATTTGGTTTTTTTTGCCATCACCCTAATTTATACCCATGCAATTCTCAAACAGGAACAGTTTCCACCTCTCCTTTGGAAACCATCCCGAAGTCATTTTAAAGGCTTTAAAACGTCCTCGTTTTCCCTCGCCCATGCATCCCCGTCCTTTCTTTTCCACTTTTCGGTTATTTATGACCGCCATCCCACGCCGCCCGCCCACTTCTCCCCTATGGACTTTTCCCCATTTCTCGTTACACTTTGACCCCAAAGTTTTTCAACCCCGTTGCCCCCATTAAAATATCGACACATTATAAGGTGGTGTCATACACCTCTAAAGGCCGTTTTACACGGGACATGGAATTGCGCAGGTCAGAGCTGCATTAAAATCTAAAATGGCGTGGAATTTCGCGAATGCATGAACGAAATTAGAACAGGGGCTATTTTGCCACCTAACATCCACGCATTCTCGCATGTGTTCTAGGAATTCACCGCTTTACACGACGCAACTTTGACTGCGCCTTCGTAGGCACGTCAGATTGTGCAAGTACATGCCCCGTGTAAAACGGCCTTAATACACCTTGCCGATCAAATGATTCAAGTTCCGCCCCCGATTTCCCAAATAAAGAAAGGCGTAACATTTGCGACGATTTACCTTGTACGCATAATGAGGGACACTATGAAAATGCGAATATTGGGTTGGATACATTAAATACTCGCATTTTACACTGTCCTTACCAATGAGTTAAATCGCTTCCCTTGTCTGACAATGACACTGGAAATTGCTGAAGGAAAATTTTGAAAATAAATAGCGCAAAACAAGCAATAATAATCGAATTCAGTAATTTCCTCATTTCATTCATCTGTACATCTTCTCCTTTGGTAATAGCAGTCATCAGTTATAATTGACGCAATAAATACCAAGGCAAAGGTATTTTGTGGCAAAATTTGAAACTGATATTCAATTCTTCTATTTTTCTTTGATAAAATTGAAAGACACATTAGGATGAAATCCGTGGCATAACTTAACACAAATCAATGTGATTTACAAAATTCATTTTATGGGCCTTAGCTCGATCCTGATTTTTCCCCGGAAACGGCTTTAATTGCAATATCTGTGGTGTATTAGCAATTTAAAGAACATAAGGACTCTAGCTAGTCTATTTTCCTAGTTTTTAACACCCTTGACCCTCAAAATATAATGCCATCATGAAACGCATGCACATCCAAAGATAATGTGGAATTACACGCTTTAATTTGAATTGTCTCAATGCCAAGTCATCTATTTACAAATAAAAACTTCATCGTTATACATGATTTATATATATGTATAAATGGTTTAGGGTGGATCAAAACTACGTTTTATACGTTGTAGATAACAGGGAACTGGAGAAAGCCATCCTGATATGAATTAACCTATGTTGTACCTTAAATCATTACTTATACTCATATTATAAGGGCTGTAGTGTATTTCTGAAAAGTAATTGAAGCTGATCATCATTCTGAGATTCGCGTATTTCAAGGTTATTTCCTGAAATGCGAATAAAGATCGATCGATTTTTGACCTAAGGGAAATATATGCAAGGTTTTAAAATACTTCAATACCATATATGAGGTCAAATCACGTGGGAGATGTCATAAATATATGTTGGCATGCTATCATTTTATTTACAATACTAAGCGTTTGCTTACGAAATTTTTGATTTTGTCCTATAAAAGCATTCCTGGTCGAATATCGCTATGTTTTATACTCAATTTCTGCTCGGCTAAGTAGGTTGTTCATTCAGGTCATTCAATATCTGAACCAAACATTTCAAGCCTGAAAATTTATTTATTGGTGCGAAAGATAAATCATATCTCAGCAAAAAAAGTTGTTCACTTTTCACAATTTTATACGAGCAAGAATTGATAATATAGCAAATATGCTTTTTTAAACCTTTAGCTTTTTTATCGTAAGTCGTTTATCGTTTTCTATGTAAGGGTTTAAAATATTTTTTTAATTAACTCAGCGCTCGTCTACCGTTTTTTTACAACTTAATGCCTGCAAGCATTGTCAAATTACTTTAAAGAACCCTTCAGTAATGTCCATAATATTTTATCCATGCGAACGTTTTAAAACTTTGTCCATTCAATTATTCGCTTCTCCATGTAACAAAGTTCTTGAGCGTAATCTTGTAATTTAGTCTCTTGCAAAGCGCTCACAGGGCTGAATGCCGAAGCGAAACGTTGAAAAGACGGAGATATGCAGGAGGATAGGGAGCTGCTGGTGAGATGGAAAGTAGAGAAGCGTAGCGGATGGAAGTGAAACTGATAACAAAAACAAGGCCCCGTTGAATGGAGTGGAAGTAAGTGTAAGGGGAGGGAGGGAGGGATTTCAGACAACAGCTGAGTCTGGGGAAAAAACGTAACTGCAGCACGAGGATGGGAGGGCGTAGAGTAAGGAGAGAAAGGGTGGTTTTGGCTGAGGATGCTGGGTTAGAGCATGCTATCTCCTCGGGAAAGGCCAAACGGGGAAGAATAGAGGAGGAGGATTTTTGCGCTGATTTATGGGCCCCCAGCTCAAATGACTTCCACTCTCGCTCTATCCTTTTGGCGGCTTTTTTGGTTGAAGGCCGAGAAAGTAGGCGAGCGATTTTCGAACGACCCCTGCCATTGATTCAATTTCACCAAATTGAATTTTTTCTCTCTCTCTTTCCTCTCTAAGAGCATGGGCTCATGAAATTGGCGTCGCTTGAATTTTATGGACTTCCCTGCAAATAAAGTCGATATGTATTACATCCAGATCATCGGCCGTGAATTTTTTCAAGAAGATTTGCATTTCATTTTCCTTAGATCTTTTGTCCAAAATGACACTCACAACTCAGTTCGATAAATAGATAAAATATGGATTACTTCATTAGAAGTGATAGATTTTTCAATTATCCACGCCAAACATCAAAACTCAGACGTTTCCTAATAGCATAAATCAACCTACCGCGCACGCATTTGCCCCCTTTTTTAATTTTTACTTACAAAAACTCGAAAGAAACACTTGATTTTCCTTACGGCATTCACAACAAGATATTCTTCGAAGGGGTCCTTTATATTGCCATCGATTATATCGCAATTCTCAGAAAACTAAGACTTAGGTAAAATTCATTGCTACTGGTGTAACATGAAGGGAATATTGGATATCCATGTTTGAATACGAAAACTTTTTAATTCTCAAAAATTTATTTCCGACTCGCGCAATACATTTCACCACACAATGGCATAATTTTGTGTCATAATGCGGCATAAATATCACTCCAATAATTATGCCACAGTTATGGTGAAACATGATGCGCAATTATAAAATAAACTATTGGGAGTTACGAAGTTTACTTACTCTATCACAAGATTTAAGATCTGTAAATTGATCATCTTTTCAAGAATTCTTTTGTGACAAAAACTTCTTGGCTAATTATCAGTAAACAATTCAATGAGTATGTTTTCTCCATGTTATAAGCACCTAAAATTATTCAGTAACAAATGGTTGAGCATTTTTATAGTTTTATTTAGATACTAAAAGGAGAGTAATCAGGGAATAAAAATATAGTCGATGAATATAGGTTCATTGAATATGGTATGGTTTAATGAAATTGCCGTCGCCAGAGAATAATGCTCTAATACATATCAAACTGCTCGAAATGGATGCCGATAACTCTTAGAGCCAGATTATTGGCCGTGAATTCTCTTTCTCTCTCTCAGATATTCATTTAATTTGCCATTGAGTAATTGGTTAAAATGGCACGGATGATTTAGCTAGAAAAAACTAATGTATTTTTCAATATGTGTATTAGAATTGTGAATAATCAATGCTTTGCCTCAATACTATGCAATTTTCTTATGGCTGATAATTTAACTAATCTAGCAACCGGATGCAATTTGTGATTTTCTCTTTAGTATGCCTCCATGAAAATTTCTTGAGAGAGACTTGCGTTTTATTACAGCATACAAAAAAGGTAATACTCGCGGTGATCTTTGATAATACCACCGATTTTAATGCCATAGAACATTAAAATAAAAGCAATGAAAACTGATGATTGGGAGTCATATCAGAAATTCTTACGTGTTACCAAAGAAACGTATTACCAAAATATCAGTGTAGAAAACCTCATAAATTGCAAGGTCTATTTCTTCAATTTTCAGATAACCAAATTTATTTATTACTGCATTGTTAATTAATTAATTAATTTTTACTAAAGAGAAAGAGGGATAGTAACCAGCAATTTACAAAGAAACTTCTGCAGTCGTATCAAATTTTATTTCAACGAATGGAAGTTTTAATTCCTTCCAGGAATACGTTCGTGAAATTGGCGGTGCTCGACAGAAGATAAAAGTTCGAGATATAACGGTCTCGCTATGCTTTATTTTCAGGCATTGTCCAGTTATAGATAACTAAAAGCTTAATATTAGGAGGAAAAAGCTTATGAATATACTTTAAGTGGTCAAGGTGTGGTCAAGGCTCTGGTAAATGCATCGTGTAAACACAGCTTTACAAGTCGTCCATCGTCATCAGGGCTTGAGTCATAGCCCTGATGACGATGGACGACTCGGCCATCGAAACGTCGGCAGAGGTGGAGAACCTTATCCGGTGGCAATCCCGAATAAACTTCAACAACAGCATACGCCGGGAAAACCTCAGATCTTTCTTCACAGCTTTACAAGATTCGACAGTCGGGTTTTCAAGTTGGGAGCAGAGAGGATTACATGGAATCTTCTGAACCATCGTAAGATACTCGACAAAGTTAATAGAAATTTACCAAGCCGAATAGCGTCCAAAACTATTGCATTTGAACTGGTCTGTAAGACCTTAATGTTTCCTCTATTTGGTACTGGAAGGTGAGGATGAATTATTCCTTTATCCCGCATGAACTAAAGATTCTCGAATAGGCTGAATTTCATGCCTTTGTGGCAACGGTTAACGTTTGCTATGAGTTATTATCTCACGTCCTGATCCCAACCATTCCGATTGCACAGTTTCTACTTTCCATGTCACCAGCTGCGTACTATATCTCCCCTCCTTCAAAACTCTCTTTCACAATTCAGGTCCTGGAATAATAATAATAATAATAATAATTTATTTCACCGATTGGCAAGAGTACAATTGCATGGCTACGTCATAAAAAAGCTAATACAAATATCAAATAAAAGTACAATGATGATGTGTCATCAAGATTTACAATTTACATGGAAACAATAAAAATAATTTTTCTAAATACATAAGAATTGATGAAAATAATAAGTACAATACAATAGTATGGACAAAATAAGATGTCACAACTAGCATCATGGAGATTATCATATTTACAAATTATCTTCCATATATTCGGAAATGCTGTAATAGCACTTTTTAGAGAGAAGGAGTTTCAGCTTGTTCTTAAATACATAAATTGAGGTGCAATCTTTTATTTCGTCAGGGATTTTGTTAAATATAGCAGTGGCTGAATGCCTGGGACCCTTTAAACAAAGGGAGCTGGAGTACTGCTTGTGGTGTATATTATTACTTGATCTTGTGTGGTGATGGTGGAAGGTGGCATTAGAAGGAAATTTATCAAGAATGATTGTATGTGAGACTAAATTACAAAATCACCACATTGAACTTCGATTAGAAGATAGAGATGCTATTTCGTATGGCAATCATTATAAAGATATGCTTAGAAATTTTGATAGGCTTTTCAATAAGTGTAATTATTCATGCACCCATCAAACGTGTACATAATGAACCGTTACTGTAATAATATTGCCTTACACTCCTGGTCATTAAGTAACGGGCTTGTTTTGATGTCAAATTCATTTAGTTAAAAATTAAAATGTTGATCGGGATTATCTCTGTATCGAGATTTTAGAGAGATCATGGAAAACCTTTTTACGAGTCATACGTCAAGAAAAAAAGGTAATATACGGTTAGCCTAGTGACAGTGATGCGTCTACCTACAACCGGCATTTCATTTTGCACGGATCATGTCAGTATTTGACGAAGTGTAGTTTGATTTTTCTGGGTGAAAGTAGGTTGTAATCCGGATAAATTAATGGAGATACTGCTGGGAGAAGAGAATGGAGGATATTTGGGTCAGCGGGAAGTTTGGCTTAACACTGGGGGTCCAAGGAAGTGGGGAAGTAATGATACATTGGAATGGCCAAGCATAACAATAGGGTGGTTTCCTATTATTTTTATATTGCCTAAATCGAAAGATTATTACTCCTGGAGTACGTATTTCACGCTTTTAGATTTTTAAATGACGATATCTATTTTTCGCGATCAAATGAAAAGTGAAAAACTTCAAGCGCGCGAAAACGCGACGCGTATGTACGAATGAAGGGAAAAAGTCCGTACGACGCATTTCTGGTTCCCCCTCCCGCCTGGTAGGTGACCTTGATCGAGGCTCTGAGCGCTGATAGGACGCAGGATGCTAACGGGTAGGTGAGTACCTTCCTGTCTGGTAGCGCATGGCTTAAAAAAGGTTTATTAATACCTTATCAAGCGAAGAAAACTTTCCGACCTTAGCCAGTTTTAATAGGTGATTATTAACACATGTTTCCCTGAGCTCTGTGACTCATGCATGCATTGGTAGCCTCTGACGATGCATAACTCCTATCCTCTCGTGTAGAAACTAGGTCCCTGTGACGTCACGTGGAGTGGAATCGCATGGGCGCCAATCTGGCCTTTTTCAAATGAGGATAAAATTTGACCCTTGCCATTCGTCTAAACCGGTATTTCAAAAACCAAATAATTTGTGTATTATGAATACACTAATGGTGGGTAACGAATCGCCATCAATGCCTTTTGTTTTCTTTGATAAAGGAAACTACCCTATTGGGCACGGACCGTTTCAGTGTGCAACAGGCAGGGAGAAAAATGGAGTGTGA
The DNA here is from genome assembly GCF_921293095.1 of Ischnura elegans. Taxonomy (NCBI): domain Eukaryota; kingdom Metazoa; phylum Arthropoda; class Insecta; order Odonata; family Coenagrionidae; genus Ischnura; species Ischnura elegans. Next base: position 61,297,922 of record NC_060255.1, on the reverse strand, counting down.
TGCAACATTGCCTATCATTCTCAAAGATACATGTATCAAAACTGAAAGTATGGCGTAGGTGGATAGTAAATAAATTGCTGAGAAAAGCCTTACGCTTTGCTTTAACTGCTACAAGTAAACGGAGATGGCTACACTTTTCCAAACATATAGTTAGCAGCCGGTACAGACTCGGAGGATGCGTTTAAGCCTTTGATAGATTGAGTAATTAAAAACAAATATTATCCCAGAGACATGAAGACCCGCTAGAACCGTCGTCTTTGAAACATTTTTTAATCCCAGGTACGACTGGAATAATAAAGTATGACGACTATTTTGCAAAACGAATAGGCAAACAAATCCGTTTTAATCCCTAATAATTAGCCAATTAAATTAATACTTCGTCGTACTGCCCTCAGGTAGGAAAGTTATTCCCAATGTACACCTAAATGTTTTTTTGTTCTTTTTCATTCATTTTTTCTTACTTCTGAGCGGCTGATGACCCCACCATTCACTTATTGATGCGGTTACCAGAGTAGGTCAATGCACAAAGAATTAGGCACACAATTGTGTCAGAGCAGAGAAAAATGCACTTAAGTATTAAAAAATTACTTTTCTCAAATCAAATTTCAGGGGTATGATAAAATCGCAGTTACAATAATTCATAATGTCACTGCGCATCGTTTTGCGCAATTTCCTTTTCACATTACTGTCGTTATAAAGAAAATTAAATACTTCAAGCGTTTCGGGGAATTGATATTCCCTTCGTCAACGTATATTCATGTAGGGTACTTACGAATTTCAATGAGAAATGAACGCAGGAAGTTACGCGTGGATAATATTCTACATTAAACGTTTCTGGTTCATGCTTTATATATTTCTCCATTTTTTTCCTAATATTTTTTCCCTTCTGGGGTCTTTCTGCAAACGATACGTTCTCCTTGAATCACCCTAGAGATCTAAATAAATACTCAGATGGTAAATCTAGTATCCCTAGAAATTATCAGGATATTTCGCTTCTGGATGCTGGTTTTAGATCTTTTAAACGTTTCATCCTCTATATATAGGGAGATAATATCTTTTTCCAGACTTGAATGCACTGAAAAATCCTTTGAGGCATACTTAGAGAGACATGCGATATGGGTATATGATATATAATCGTATGATAACGCTAAATCAGTAAGTTAATTGAGAATGAATATATCATGTGTCTGCAAGGTACTTTGCTTTTATTTGGGAACACTAGTTATTTTTCTTTAAATACTTTTTTTTCCACCATTTAACCAGCCTATTTACTATATTTAACATACACTCTCTTATTTACTTAAGCCTTTTTGTGCTTAAATTTCAAATAGTATCACTCTCGCTCTGAAATAAAGAGAAAATTTTCCTCTCTTCTAATTGGATCCAATTTCTTGAATATATAGTGATATGGAATAAGTTTATAACACCTGAATTTAACCCAACAAATAATAATATATAATAATATATAATTTATTCCATTTACAATCAAATATTACATTTTAGAACATACTTAAATATTTTGGAATATATAGGTACCCCTTTTAGTAGTTTTGGGGCTACCATCATAAACTTTTTACATAGGTCTGGTGCTAGCACACATGAGAAGTAAAATTTCTTTGTATTCAGTTATTTGTTCTATTGCCGATTGCATTCATTATTACAAAACGTATTTCAAATATTTGGACAAGGATAACTATTTTTCTTATTTTTCTTATATAAACGCATAATTACATACATAGAATATACAATATACCTTTTATTGTAAACTTTTTAACCCACCTTTCTTAGTAGAAACTCTACTTCCTCACACATCATAAGCCATTTTTTAACTGCGGATTTAAATCCCCATCTTTTTTCCGAGTTTGCTACATTACTCGGCAACATGCTAAACAATTTAGGCCCTAAGTAATTGTATGACTGTCGATAAATTTCGGTCGTCGGCCTAGGTATATGGAAGTTTCTCCAAGCTCTAATGTCATAGTTTTGTGGTCGGGCCTTTTCACCACTACGGTTATAGAATATTCTAAGGACTTTATAAATGAATAAATGCCTTAGTGGGAGGACATCTAATTTTAATGAGTGGCTTTTCCTATACGATCGTGTTATAACCCTGATAACCCTTTTTTGCGCCACTATCAATGGTTTAATGTTGATAAAATATGCTCCACCCCAGCAGGCTATTCCGTATTGCAATCTTGAATTAACGAGAGCATAATATACCATTTTTAACACTGATTCAGGGCATATGTATCTGAGGAAGTAGAATTTTCTTACAATAGTAATCATTTCTGATTTTAATTTATTTATGTGAGACTTCCATTTACAATTTTGGTCAAAATATATACCTAAATATTTTATGTGACTAACCTGTTCGATCAAAATACATTTATCACAGGAAGTAACATTATCTTTTATACAATTTGCACATTGATAGTATAGTTTACTTTTGTTTGAGGTAGATTTACTCATGCTAAACATAATATATTTCGTTTTTTCACTTAACAACATATAATTAGCCGAAAACCACATATTGAGTGTTAATAGATCACTTTGTATGTGTTCATATAGATCATCAACACTATTAACAGAGTAACTTAGTGCAGTGTCATCTGCGAATGACGTTAATTGACCTTTAAACCTGCCAGCACATAAATTGTTTACATATATTAAAAACAGTATGGGTCCCAACACAGAACCCTGTGGGACACCACAGGTGAGTCGAATCTTTTCACTGTAGCAATTTTTGAGACGCACACATTGATCTCGATCACAAAGATAACTTTGAAACCAATCATATGCGGTTCCACGTATACCCGCTTCCCATAATCGATTCATTAGTATGTTATGATTAATGGAGTCGAAGGCTTTGGTAATGTCTACAAATAAGCCAGCAACTCTACAGTTCTTATTCAGTCCGTCGTTCAGCTCTGAACAGAATTTTAATAATGCATCCTCTGTACTCTTACCACTCATAAATCCAAATTGGTTTTTATTGAAAAAACTATGCTGATTTAGAAATTTAAGAAGTCTGACTTTAACAACTTTTTCTATTATTTTAGCATATACAGATAATAGGGATATTGGTCTGTAATTATTTACGTTCATTTTATCACCTTTTTTAAAAATTGGTATCACTATTGCAGTTTTTAATTGTTTAGGAAATATTCCAGTATACATACTTAGATTAGCAATATGGGCAAGGACCTCCGAAATATTTGCATTTACTTCTTTTATAACTTGTGTGGAAATATTATCAACACCTTTAGATTTTTTAGACTTTAATTCCTTAATAATGCTGCTAATTTCTTTCGCATCAGTAGGAACAAAAAACAGTGAGTCAATTGAATTGGAGGTTGGGAATATTTCTTTGTATTTATTCGTATTACTTTCAAAATAATTGTTCTGGGTCAATTCTTGAATTACTTTACCATAATGTGAACTAAATTCGTTTACAATGTCCTGGCACTTAGTGACAACGATACCATTACTAGTTCTAATTTTTACACAATTCTCATTTCCTTGCTTTCCTCCCGTGAGTGAATCTAAAATGCGCCATTGAGCAGCGGTATTATTGACATTACTATCAAATAGGTCCCTGTAATACTTTTCTTTGCGCTTTTTAATATCATATTCTAATCTTTGCGTGTACGATACGTAGTACCTATTTAGCTTTTCATTTTCAGGGTGTTTCCTCATTTTTTTATACAGAAAATTTCGCCTAGAAATTCTCCCGCACAAAGCGTAAGTCATCCATGGCCTCTTCATTCCTGCCGATCTGTTACTGTCTGACACGTATTCAGCTTTTTCAATGCAGCATTTCAATTTATTTATAAATATTTCATAGGCTTCATTGACATTTTGTTGTGAATAAACATCATTCCAGTCACATCTTAGCAAACTATTATTTAAATGGTTAAAGTTTATCCGGCAATGGCTTCGATAAACTCGTTCGTATATATTAATGGGTACATTAATATTTAAAGAACATGATACAGCATGATGGTCTGTTAAACCCCAATCGTCCGCTCTTCCCTCATACTTATAGTTATCTCTACTTCTGCAAAAAATGTGATCTATACATGTACTACCCGTTTTGCTAATTCTAGTTGGTACTCGAATAAGCTGGTCCAGTCCATGACTAGCCATAAGGGTTTGATATTCAAAGGAAATATCGTTGGGTTGTAATATACATAAATTAATATCACCAATTACAATTAAATTCCTCTCACTAGAGATGGTTAATACATTCTCCAATTCACTCAAAAAATGTTCAACAGGATTAAAATTAAGTCTATATACACCAATAATGCTTATCCAAGAAGAATCATTTATCCCTACTGATATTTTAACCATATCAGCAGTTTTTAATTCACCCAGATCAATAGAAGAACACTCATAAGTATCTGCTACATATGCAATAACTCCTCCAGCCCTATAGTTATTGTTACACACATCAAAACTCCGATAGCCAGTTATTTGATACATAGATACTTCAGTGTCATTGACCCAAATTTCTGTCAAAACAATTACAGCGGGTTTTATATCGAGATTAATTAGTTGAAATACAAATTTATCAAAATTAGCTCTTAGACTTCTTATATTTTGATGCAAGACAAGGAACCTGCCACCATTAAATTCACTATCATTAACAGTACTCTGCATTTTGTTAGTAAAGATAGGTTGAAGACATACATAACTCACTCACAGAATGCTTACAGTTTCTCCAGGTCATCAGAGGATTTCAGAGTGATTACTTGATCATTCTCCTTCTTCCTCATGAGTATTGTCCCATGCCTTAGCCATAAATATTTGTATCCCTTTTCTTTCTTCGCAAGACGCGCAGCAGCGAAGAGTCTCCTCCGACCTGGACTCAGGCTCTCGTTTATGTACACCGGAGTATCGGTCGCCAAGCCCAGGTGCCGTGTGGAGAAGGTCCTTTTCACTCGCCTCTTTTGAAGAATTTCTTCTTTCGTATACCTACGGACGAATTTGACTATGATACCTCTCGTTCCGCCTTCGTGTCCCTTCTTTCCCAATCGGTGGCATGTGTTCACCATATCGTCGGTTATTTTAACACCAAGGGCGTCCCCCACACTTTTCACGATTTCTAAGGTATTTTCATTTGGTTGCTGGGGAATGCCGTGTATTTCAAGGTCATTAACGCGAGAATATTGCTCTTGGTCGTCTAACCTCTTTTCTAATTCACTCACTCGAGATTTTAAGCCAACATTTTCTTGCCTAAGTAAGTCTATTGTCGCTAAATATTCAGCAATCTGCGTTGAGTTTTCTTGAAGCACTTTAGTATTTTCATCTAATCTATTGTGCACAAACTCAATAGCCTTGTTCAAGTCCAATTCCATGCGTTTCCTGTCCTCTTTAGCTTCTTCTAGAAGGTTTATAATATGAGAGATACTAGCAGTGTCCGTATCCGCCAGTGGAACTACTGACATGCTCTTACGTTTTTCCGCAGCACAGGTAGGACAACGCCAACTTTGCTTTTCAGCGCCTATATACTCGATATCCTCTTTGGACAAGTGAACACAAGTAGCGTGACACTGAGTTTGACATTCACTGCAGGTAATCCTTAGCTGGCGCTTAAGAACATTCACATTACATACACTGCAATTAGCCATTTTAAACTGCGGTTTCCACTTAATATTAGTAACTCGAGCTTCTAAATTGAGTAGGAAGTTATCCTCGTAATTGAATGCACTTATACTCTGGACGCAACTGAACACATCACTAAGGCACCTGCCTGTCTCGAGCGAAGCACCAGCCCACGTCTGTCTCGCGTGGAAGCTCAACCATGACTGATTTGGAATGGATTTCTTGTCCGACCATTACCGATAAGAAATACTGATGTGTGATTCTCTAATTACTCTATGTACTTTTGTAAGTTCAGGAGTATAAACTCGGGGCTGTCTTTTACAGGGCATTGGACTAGCGAAGTTTGGGAATTCATCCAGAGCTTTCATATTATATTAGTTTGTTTTACAACATGAAGCCTTACATCGCGCGATTCGGAGAAAATGTAGTCGGATAGAGATGGATATTTCACTGTAACAAATGGAAAATTTTTATTCCTTCGAAATTTTAGACGACATGATTTGCGAGCACATTTAGTTGCGATTTTTGGCAATTAGGTGAAGATTTTTGAATCCATTCATAGGAAAATAAGGGAACAAAACATTATTTCATTGGCAGTCGTTTTCCTTTTGGCCCTATCTCCTCTCATCCTTATCTTGAGCTCGTAGTTTTTTACGCAATAAATATTTAAAATTCAGTCACCGAATAAGAAAAGCAATAAAAGAAAAGGCGAGACTGAAAATAAAGTGACGCAGCTAAGACACGAAATATGAAACCCAGTGAACGGACTCCAAAAGAAAAACAGTCAAACAAGAAAGAGAGAGGGGTAGATGCACCTTCAGAAATTAAAATAATAAAAATGGTCGCAGTAATATCATTGTATTGTGAAACAAGTAAGTAGAGTCACCAATAAAATATAGGTAAAATAGCGTAATGTTTTGTAATAGACGGTATATTATGATTTTACGCACTATGAATTAAAGTAGAGTGTAGAATATTACGAGCAGTTTTCTTAATGATAATTGAGTATCGCAACTTGTACTCAGGTGATACAACTTGATGTGCGTGACTGCGTTAAAAGTTCATCCTCTCATGGAGCCACGAATGTGGCAAAAAAGGATCATCAAGGTGGCCTCAAAATACATTGTCAACTATCGTGCATTTAAATGAGATAACAAAATTCGCCTCTCGTTTTGCTGACGGAGAAATTGATCCGAGTTTTGCAGGGAAATATCTAATAATAAGGGTTTTGCAAATATGGAAAACTAATATGCATGATCATGTGTCTCTATGTGTATGTGTGCATCTATCAAATTCATACTTTTTCCATTGTTTTTCCTCCTAATTACAATCATATTAATGCAGAATATTGGAAAAAGTAGATCGCATTGCTGTCATCACCTCTCCACGGAATATTTGAAAGATGATTCAAATGCGACTGAAGTGGCAACAAAAATCAGCCATCTAAGGAATGGAATTGGGCCTCTTCTTCCCAGTACCCTTGCGTGCGGAAATATGGGGTTGTTTATTCGTGTTAATGCACTATTTCATTATTTCATACAAGTTTCATGTAGCCACACTGTACCGTTTGCTTTTCTTCCTTTCCCTTTCCCTGGCTAGGACTCAAGCGGAACCTCGCGACTCATAAATCAGAACACAACGAATCCGGTCGCTCCTTTTCCTGTTTCCGCGAGACTTTCCCCTTCCCCACTGATCCAATTCCAATCCTCTGTCAGCCCATGAAACCGTTCCAGAGTCGTGGTCTTTAGTGAAAGTTCTGTATTATCATTGGGATTTCGTAATTTCTGGAAATAGCCTGGGAATTAGCGTTACTTACTAGGCGTAAATAATATGAATAACACTTGCTGCTCTCTCTTTCCTTACGGTAAATGGATTATTCGCCGTTCCGGAAAATTTTCTCCCAAAATTAGTGATCTCTCGCAACTTCCTGGATGATCGTAAACAAGAAGGAGTTCTTGACGGAATCAGCTCTTATGTAGTTAAAGTTACATCAGGTCCTCCACAGGGAAGCGTAATCGGCCCCCTTTTGTTCATTATATACACTAATGACCTATGATCTCGAATTAGCAGTAAAATACGTTTATTTGCTGACAACGTTGTCATCTATCGCGATGTTAGTGATGACTCTGACTATGAAATTCTATCATCGGATTTAAACAACATTCATTTGTGGAGCCAAGTGAAGGGACTCAAACTTAATTTGAGCAATTGCACGGCAGTACATTTGTTTGCGGAGTTCGTCCAACTATAACCATGTTTATGCTGTGGATAGTATTAACATCAAGGCAATACACGAAGTGAATTTCCTGAGAGTTGCGATAGCCTTGAATCTCTCGTGGGGAGAATATTTGCGGCATAGCCATGAAGAAGTTAGGATTCGTCAAGCGTACTGTGGGAATATTTCGGATGAGAAAGTAAAAGAAAGGTGCTGTTTCGCAATAGCCCGACCGCACCTTAAATGTTAAGCAAGCATGTGGAATCCGGTGCAGAAAGATTTAATCCCTGAACTGAATAAAATACAAAGAAAAGCTGCATGATACATCCTAAACCGATACGGGCGTACAAAGAGCATTACCCAGGTGTCAAGCGAATTAGGCTGGGAGCCACTAGAGACTCGGAGGTTGCGCGGTAGGCTTAGATTGCTTGAAAAGTTAAGAATAGATATCCTTAAGAGCTACACGGGGGAAGTCATCTTAGAGCCCCAGTATATTTCCAGGTCGACAGAAGCGATAAATTAAGAGAGATTGTTTTTGTTAAACGGATGAATATTGGAAATCGTTTTCCCCCTAACGATAAAGGACTTTAATAAATAACCAGCCGTAATCTTCTTTGAGTATTTGCTTATCATATTTAAACGGCTGGTTTCCTAAAACCCACTGCCATCCACCTTTTTAGGCGGCTTGTGAGGTAGTATGTAGATGTAGATCTGCAACCATCGTTTCAGAGACAAGTTCTTCTTAGGTTTAAGAATATTGAAGATCGCTAATGCTTAGGCGTCTTAAAAACCAGCATCGATACATGAAATTATAGATATATTTTTAATTACAATGTAAATGCAATAATACATTTTATTTATTTATTTATTTATTTTACACACCACCGAAAACAGCACTGTTCGGCCTTTATATCGGGGTTGATAACATTTAATAACAATCACAACCATCCATGCCCTGGATAAGGGTAACTTACCCAGGCGGGACTCGAACCCGCGACCTTCGGTTTGGCAGGCGAGGGCTCCGCCGCCACCGAGGCCGGCATGATTGCCCAGTTGTACAATTTACGTAATTGTACAATTAGGTAAATTGGGCCGGCAATTTACCTAATTGTAGATAATAAGATGCGTATTTTAATCATAAAACACTATGAAAGAACAATGTTTATTCAACTGAGTTCATTTGCCTCATTCTGTCACCGAAAATGTATCATCTCATTAGATTAAATGAATTCCACCTGACTGAAACACTCGAAAAATAGCTATGTAACTGGAATTTGGTAAGGCCATGGAATAGCTTGTAATTTCCAGAAAAATGATCTGAATTTGATAAAATGTAATCCTCATTCAGAAAACGGAAGGAATGATATTGAAACTGCAAGCATAACAAAACTCTTGCCTTTGCCACCTAATTATATGGAGAGCAGTATTTACCTATTCTATTATACCATATATATGCAGAAAATAGTAGCTGACCCAGAAAAAAATATTCTAGTTCTGTGATTTGACTGTTCATTTTTTTTAATTAAATAGCGGAGAGATAAATCTTAGCACTGTCTTCCAGTATCTCAGCTAATTTTGTTTTCTACTTCTGTTCTTGTTTCACCATAGTCAAAGCTGAAGCAGAAAGCGATGTCTTCATGGTACCTACTGGCCATATCTAGAGAATATGTTGAAACTAGATTAATTCGAAGTTTATGCCTTAAATGATGCCAAGATAGTAACAGAGGATTGCATGTTGTTGAGACTAGTTTCTCATCAGCTCACCGTTCAGATATTTATTTATTGAGTTTTATGAATTTTGAAACTACCGTGAAAGTTAATATCTTCATTTACATTTCTCGCAATACTGCCGAATACTTCCGTTACTTTAATTCACTTTGCTATCAACGACTCAGGCAAAATACATATTTTGTTACACGACTAAATATTAGGCAATATATCTCGATAATACCTTTACGGTTCATAACTCGTGTGTTAACCTGATTTATTGTATCTCACCCTCCTCAAAACTTACAAGAATCTAACGGATTCTATGGAAAATATCTCCGTTAAGTCTCAGAAGAAATCTATTACCTTAGCTAACTACTTTGTACAGAACGGTAGCTAGCTTCCTGGTGTTAATGCCATTTAATAAATAGCAGAAAATGATATCTGACTCAGAAAAATATTCTAGTTCTATGATTCGACAGTACATTTTTTAGTTAAACAGCGGAGAGATAAATCTTGGCACTGTCTTCCGGAGAAGAAGCTCCAATGCCCTCAGGAAGGAAAAATTCCAGAACTTAGCAACACGAAGCCTGGGAAATATATATACGCTGGGACCTGTAAGCCATTTCTCTGCCTATTCATCTTTCCCATACCTCCAACGACCCTTCTTCATCGCTTCCGACCGCATGTAAAAACAAAAGAATTATTTCAAGCTGTATTTTTTTTCGTTCCAAAAGAGCGCGAGGTATATCGACTCCAATATTGAAGGGACCGGCCAGCTGTAACCGCCCACCGTGTTTTCAAGTGATTTGGCCGTTATTAACGGCTGAAATGACGTAGCCACTCCTATGCTGCCGCAAGGTGATTCTTATTTTTTTTTTCAAACCTTCCTTTTTTCATTCCACTTCTCCAATATTTTTTTTGGCGTGACGAAATGACCGCAAATTTTTTCCCCATTTTTTTTCAGAGGGAATATTTCCATAGAGGGTTATTTTTTGGCAAGAGACACGGAAATTGAGGGAAAAAAGGATTTCAAAAATTTCGAAGGAGCTCAATATTAATGGGCCATTTTCTTCCAATACATTCCCCAACCATTGTGTGAATGTGTGGTGTGAATAATTCAGTGCCTCCAGGCGCCCTGGGCACATAAAATATATCGAATGATTGTATCGTGAATACCCATGAAATATTTTTTGATTGGGTTGGTAAATGCTAATTGAAGGGCTTTTATGAGCTAAAACGTCATCACAATAAATTGTTTATTAGCCATTCTCATAAGCACAAGATTTTGCAGTTGAATGTAACTGATTATTTCCCCTCTAATGAATTGGGTGTAAACTCCTCCTTTCATTAATTTTATTTGGAAATTTTTGCTTCTTTGATTTGGAGGATAGCAGTGTATTTGGAAATGATAGAAGTTCTGTTTGAATAATTAGATAGATAGTGATGACGAATGGTAGTGGTCAGCTTTCGCGTTTTTTTATTATATTCATGAACAACCTTCCCATGAATATGTTTTTCCTGTAGATTAAATTAATGTTAGACTCATTTTTAACTAGCCTCTAGGATGACTTGCCTGATGCAAGACTAGCCTAGTTCAGGTCTGAGGTATGTAATGTCTTTGATTGGCTTTGCTAGTTGAAATTAGTGAACGGAATGAGTTTTTGGTTTTAATAAAATACTTTTGAAACCAGTAAAAAATAACCTAATTTACTCATAAATATGAAATAATAAGGTACATTACATCATAAAAAGCCACATTTATGCATATTTTTACTTTTAATGTCGTTTTCCATATTTTTTCTTTTCATTTCTAAATTTAATTCGAGTGCTTAAAGATTTAAATTGCTTTTTAAAAGTTAAAGTGCTTTACTTTGGCTTTGGAAAGTTGTTACGGTATGTCTTCTGGCCTCTAACGGAAAAGGTTCCATTTAGTAGTTGTGGAATTAGGAATTAAAATAAGCAATACTGGTGACTAATATTTTGTACATGGCGCATTTACGAGTTCTCTGAGTGAAATATGCGTAAGGATACAAGGCAAGTACTTTTGGCATAAATTTATACTCCTAGCAAAATTTTCATTTCATTAATATAGTATGCAGTACCAATTCCATTTTCTTAATTTAGTTCGTATCTTTTTTATTTTGAGTAGAAATATAGCATAATGTTTATTTTGGTACAGTCAATTAGATTTCCAATTGCTGTACAGTCCCAAGCATATCCTTTACTCTGATACTAAGTGGGTTAATGGTTCTAAGTCGTACAAAGTCTAATTTTTGCATTATATATTTGACGAAATCGACTACATATAAGGGAAATCTGAACAACCTTATTTGTGTGACAACAGAGAAAAGGCATGATTATTAAATGCATTAGAATAGGACAAGGAAAGGCCGGGGGAACGTCTAGTATATTATTTTTTAATCTTTTCAAATGGTGTTTTCAAATTTTTTTATAATTTGCCAGCGTTACTTAAAACATAGTCGGTTAGAAAGAGCGTGATAGGCTTTTAGTGGAGAATCAAGCCTTGAAAGGAAAACAGTAAAAAGTTGATAAATAAATGTATCGGATGAAGAAATGAAAATATTTGCTTTATTTCAATGCAATTGTCGGGTGCTATCTGAATTATGAATTTCTGATCATTTGGTGTTGAATAACAATATTTTTGCACAAAATTCAAGGGTTAGTTTTAGGTTTACCTATTTTTAATTCCCATTCCGCCTAATTTTTAAATTGCAAATACCTATAAGAATAATTTTTCATGAATTTAATTTCAGAACTATTATTTTTCAGAATTTCATTAAATAATAAAATGTAATGAATTTCCATTCTGAGCGAAGATTGGTGAACTCTTATTGAAATTTTTTTCATAAAAATGGAAATCTTTGGTGATGAGTGGTGTGCTGATTTCTACTTCCAGATAAATTATGGTGTACTTTTGGGTCGATTTAAATAACCTAAGTTAATAAATTTATCAGGATGTGATGGAGATATCAGGAAAAAAACAGGAAGCGTACAGGGAATGCATAAAAAGATGTTGTTATCCGACAATGCGTTTCCTTAACTCTGGTAGTAACTCAATCACAAGTTCGTGGCAATTTCAACGTTTATTATCACATGGAGAAGCGTAATTTACCTCTCTGTCTGAGCACTCCATTACGAAAAAATATCCCTATTTTCGGAGATTTCTTTCTCTCCCGTTTAGTTCCTTTTACCTCCAGTGCGAGCAGATATCTTTTCCCCCTGGGGGTCGGTATATTTTCCTTGATTCAGAGCATTCAACGGACGTAACTATCGTTGCCCAGTCTCTCCACAAAGGCAGTTGTAAACGAGATGTTGACCGATCGCAGAACGATTTTTTTCATCACGAAAACCCTTTGCTACCTCTCTCTTTCTTCTTTTTCAATTAATATTATGAAAGGAAGCAACTCTCAAAAGACTTGCTTTTTTTTCAGATTTCGACCGTTTCCGTTTTATTTTCAGACTTCAATTAAACGAGGAACTTATTTTTTTCCATGTAATTAACTTGAGCTTGATTCGATCCTCATTTGAGCAGATAAGAAGTATTTTTAAATTCAGATCATAGATTCATCTAATTAAGTATTAATACAAAAAAATGCTCCCTGCTACTTACAATAATGTGTTGGAATTCTCGAGTGAATGATAGAAATTATTATATAAAACAAGGCGGTATTAGCAGTGAAAGATCACTTTCGTTGATTTGGTCAGAGATTTCAAATTATCTTATTCTGATGATTTCAGAACCTTTAATCAGGTACATATACCATCACAAGTTACAATCGTTTTTTCCATAATTTTTAAAAGCTCAAAGACTGGTTTTCATATCTTACAAATCTGAAAATAGTTATTCTGAGAGAAAAAGAGACATTGATTATATGGCATATTCTTTTAGCCACTGAATGTCATAGGACGAAATATAACATTCGACTAGTTCGGTTATACTTACTTTAAGAGATCACATCCATCTCTTTATACACAAAGAATGAAATATAAATTTGATACTTATGCTATTGTGAGCATTCAACTAACAACAAACCAAAAACATAAAAACAAAAAGTGACTAATGATCTCTCTTAGGAGAAATAGTCATGTATTTTCTATTGTGACGTAGTCTAAAAAGTGTGGTCAAAATATTGTACCGTAGTTACAGTACGTAGTTACAGTACCGTAATTAATTCTTCCGTAAAAATTCTAATGCCCCATGAATTACATTGAATACTGCACTTTAGAATTAATTTTACTGGAAAAAAGCCTTTTGATCCATTAATTTATGCCAATATTTTTATATTATTTTTTGAAAGTTTTTAAAGGTTTAAAAAATAATAGTTTCAGGTTCAGTCAGTAAGAGTTTCAGCTCGACTGAATAAAAAGTTTCAAAATATCCTACGATTTGTACCTGACGCACACCCAAGAATGACTTTTGTAATACAACATTTGGGCGTGGAAACAATAATTACCAACAGATTTTGAAGGGACACTTTTTAAAAAGTTCAGAAAAATAATACAAATATTTATGTAGAGTTTCTGTTCGACATAATTAAGAGTTTCAAAATATCTTTTCATCTACATCTACATCTACATAATACCCCGCAAGCCGCCTAAAAGGCGTGTGGCAGGGGGTGTTAGGACACCAGCCGTTTACAGCTATTTAAAAAAAAAAAAAGAAGTGCTCTAACGAGGTTGGGACAAGCGTTTATTAAAGTCCTTTATTGTTCGGGGGAAAAACGAATTCTTATATCTATCCGTTCGGCTAAAAATCTCTCTTAATTTATCGCTTCTGTCGGACCTGGAAATATAGTGTGGCTCTAAGATTATGTTCTCTGTGTCGCTCTTAAATATATCCATTCTTAATTGTTCAAGCAATCTAAGCCTAGCGCGCAGCCTCCGAGTCTCCAACGGCTCCCAGCCTAATTCGCTTAACATCTGGGTAACACTGTCTGTACGCCCGTAGCGGTTTTTGACGAAACGCGCAGCCTTCCTTTGTATCTTATTCAGCTCGCAGATTAAGTCTTTCTGTACTGGATCCCATACACTCGCTGCATATTCAAGGTGCGGTCGGACGAGAGCGAAATAGCACCTTTCTTTTACTTTCTCATCCGAAAATCTTCCCACAATACGCTTGACGAATCCTAATTTCTTCAGGGCTATACCGCAAATATTCTTTATATGAGTTCCCCACGTGAGGTTCGAGGTTATCGTAACTCCCAGGTACTTCACTTCGTCTGTTGCCTTTATGTTAATGCCATCCACTGCATAAACATTGTTAGTGTTGGACGAATTCCGCAAAAAATGTACCGCCATGCATTTGCTCAGATTAAGTTCGAGTCCCCACTCTTGACTCCACAAATGAACGTTGTTTAAGTCCGATGATAGATTTCCATAGTCAGAGTGATCACTAATTTCGCGATAGATGACAGCGTCGTCAGCAAATAAACGTATTTTACTGCTAATGCGGGAGCACAGATCGTTAATGTATATAATGAACAACAGGGGGCCGATTACGCTACCTTGTGGAACACCTGATGTAACTTTTACAACATCAGAGCTAATTCCGTCAAGAACTACTTTTTGTTTACGATCTCTGAGGAAGTCGCGTATCCAGTTTACAACTGTTTCGTTTAATCCGCATGACTGTAATTTGTATAAAAGTTTGTTGTGAGGTACAGTGTCGAAAGCTTTCTTAAAATCTAGAAATAGTGCGTCAACTTGTCTTTTCGATTCACCAGATTTTATAACGTCGTGAAGAAAGAGCGCGAGCTGTGTTTCGCAGGATCTATTTTTTCGGAATCCGTGCTGACAGTCATGGAGGAAGTTACGTCTGTCCAAGAAAGTCATGATATTACTAACAACGATATGTTCAAGTATCTTGCCTATAATTGATGTTAGGGAAATTGGACGGTAGTTGCCTGGGTCATTTCTGTTTCCCTTTTTGAAAATGGGTGTAACACTTGCAATTTTCCAGTCGGGCGGTAACTTCCCTTCGGAGAGTGACTTCTTGAATATGATCTCTAAGTAAGGCGCGATCTGTGGAGCTAACTCTTTGAGGACACGCGCGGGTATTCCCTCCGGACCCGGAGATTTACTATTCTTAATCGATTGTAGTTGTTTAGTTATCCCATCACGTTTTATACATATTTCTTCCATCAAATCCTCAGTATATGGGATGTCTAAATTGAATTGAGTATCGCCAGTAGTGTATACACTTTCGAAGTGGGCATTTAAAGTGTTAGCTTTGTCAATATTTTCGGTGACAAGTTTACCATCTTTATCAAATAACGAATCTACGGTTGAATGTTTTCCCTGAAGCTCTTTCGCGTACGACCAAAAGGATTTCGGATTTTCTTCGAGTAATTCACCAAGTACTTTTTTCTTAAACTTTCGCATTGCAGTTCGCATTGATTTCTTGGTTATTGAGCGTTGAGCAGCGTAACTTTCTTTAGCTTCAAGTTCCTTCGATTTATTACGAGACGTGATGGACTTTCTGTACAAGTTGTATAGTTTTCTCTGTTTCCTAAGTTCTCTTCTGACATCGTTGTTGTACCAGCGAGGTTCCTTATTATCACATTTCAGTTTTTGCGGAATATGTTCGTTGATTCCTTGGCGCAGAATTTCTAAGAAACGTGTCCATATTACATCTGTGCTTTGGTCCTTTGATGTAACAACGAATTTTTTGTAGGAGTCATTAAGTCATCATTTACGGCTGACACCACATCAACTTTTAACGTTGCAAAGATTACTCTGTGGTCGCTTATACCGTCAATAATATCGACTTGTTTTATCAACTTAGGATCGCTTACTGCTAAAAGGTCTAATAGCTTGTTTCCTCTCGTAGGTTTGTCAACTACTTGGGCGAGAGAGTGATTTGCAAGTATGTTGAGTAATACCTCGCCGATTTCTTTATTCCTTGAATTCGGTTTTACAGTGTAAGTATCCCAGTTTATGGATGGAAGATTAAAATCTCCCCCGATTACTATTACACCTTTACTGTCTCTCTGAGTAAATGCGGATATTTGATTTTCTAGAAGGTACATAATATCGACTTCGGAGTTCGGCGGTCTATAAAAAGAGCAAACATGAATACTCCTTTTGTTTCGTTGTTTAATTGTACACCATACGCTTTCAATTTCGTTGTCAATTATTTCGTGGGCGGCGCTTTGTAAATGGGATTTAACTGCAATAAAAACTCCGCCACCTGTTCTATTGCGTCGATCGCATCTGTAAATTTTATATTCTGGAGGAAAAACTTCGCTGTCGCTTATATCTTCCGTAAGCCAGCTCTCTGTCCCCATGACCACGTCTGCGTCCTGAAAAATATGCTCGATTTCGGCGCGCTTGTTTTTTACGCTACGGCAATTAACTACAACAAGGTTAATGTCATATATTGTAGTTAGAGTTTCGGTTGGTTCTTTTCTAGGCTTTTGTATACTCAGCGGGAGAATTTTATTGGCAGTACTAATAATATTTGATATTTTTTCTTTCTCTGGAGCACGCGTTTTGGGAATAATGACGCTATTGTCCGGCGTTAACGCTTCTAAGCTTACTTTCTTGTATATTTCGCATTGCGGATTTCCTCGGAGGCTACGTTCAATTAAATCTTTGATAACCCCGCTAGATGACCTACCCTCTAGTCTAAAAAATACCTACAGTGCTCAAAAATCCTACGAGCCACCCGTTCCGACGCCTCTTTGGAATAATGCACCCCAGACGAATTGAGGGGAGCCCGGCACGATCTAAGCACCGGCCGAAGATCCACGAACTCTGCCCCAATGCTCACACAGAGTTCCCACAACCTCTTGTTGATCCAGGAAATCCTGTCCCAAACTCGAGGGCCGCAGTCCGTCCGTGGAACAATGCTACAGATGGACAGTCGAATATCAACACCAGTGCCCCTCCGAACGCGTTCCACTTCCGAGCTTAGATCCCTGAAGGAATTTAAGATCTCATCAGCTCTGCGTTCGGAGGCATCATTAGTGCCGACATGGGCCACCACCCGCAGTCTAGAACAGCCCGTGTCCTTCACCGCTGCTTTTACCGCCGCCGTAGTGTGGGATACAAGACCTCCTGGGATACACCAGGAAGAGACCCGTTGGTCCGCTCCGTCTCTCCTTGCCCTCTTCTCCAACTGGGGGAAAATCCGCCGGACGTTGGAACTCCCTAACAGAACAATCCCCGCCCTCCCTCCCCGGCTGCCTCTCGAAGCTGCATCCCTCGCGACAGGGGGTTCCTTCACGACCTCGCCAATTAGCTCCCCGGAATTGTCCTCCGACAAGACCTCGAAGCTGTTGTGAACGGGGATGGGGTTAGCCTTCGCTTCCCCCACTCCCCGATTTGGCCGTGCCACCGCCCCCCGCCCTTGGGGTACAGCCACCCACTCGGGCCTCAGGTTATGAGTAATCCCCCGACCCGAAGACTGCACCGTCCTCTCCAAGGTCTCCGCGCAGGCTACCGCCCCCGAGCTTGCTCGAGACTCCACCTTGGAATTGCGAGGACCCTTAGAGGGGACGCTACGATCCCCGGACCGTGGGATTTCCACAAAACCCGTTACCCGGGCGTGTATTTCTGCCACCAATTTCTCGAGTTCGGTGACGCGTGCCTCAAGAAGGTCGCTTTTCGCCTTACTCTTGATCTTGGTGACGGAAGATCGGCCAGCCATACTACTCTAGCGGCTTTATCGGCTTAATAAAAACGCTATGAAATTACAGAAATCGATAATAATGATACAAATATTGCTTAAGAGGAAGTTAGTTTTATAAACGAGTTAGTTAAGACAGGTAATAATGATGAAGAACAAGATGAATGATAGAGCTCGCACACAAATGAAGGATCAAGTAACTTTTAGGAATTAACACTAATACCTTAAATCTATCAATAAGTTCTAATAGTATTATAACTAGGCAATCTTTACAAACAATTAAGGCAACTTGAAATAAGGAAGAGAGAAGAGAAATTAAAAGCAAGTTATTTGGTCAGCGACTACTTAACCGTTTCCCCGTCGCGTGGCAGGCACAGCAGCAGCTACAGGACCAGGCGGCTTCACAACACTACTTCACTATTACACTTTTACTACTCTTACTACTTCGCAAAATATGATTAGTAGAAGTACACACTAAAATCACTACACTAAGAAAAACGGAAGCAACGGCGTGAAAGCCCAAAGTGATCGCTGTCGGTCAGTAAAGAACCGGTTTCAGGGCCTTTTACCCAAGAATGACTTTTCAAATTCAAAATTTTGGCGTGGAAACCAAAATTACCAACAGATTTTGATGAATGACTTTTGTAATATCTTTTCATTTAAACCCGAGTTTTCAATTCGAGGTCTCCAAGCGGGTTTGCTCACACGATCTATTTTCCCACTTTCTTAGGTTTAAACCACATTGCAAACAAGAAAAAACTTTATAAATACTTTTACATATTTTTATTGGATGGTTAGAATGGAAGAGGTAGAGCTTTTTCCCCATCTTTTTTGTGGTAGGCCGGAGAGTTTCACTTTCAGGATTAATTGAGCGGAAGAAAATAAAATTCACCCAAATTAATCAAAGACGTTAGTACAGGTGACAAACATTTAGTACCTAGTAGTCAAATAAAAGGAAAAAAAAAGAGCGTGAGCGTCCACTGAACAAACTTTCGCCGGCCGCAATTAATTACGAACAAAGTTTTCGTCAGATGGGAGAAAGTCAGGGTGGAAATAAAAATGAAATGAACGTGTGGGGATGAAAAATGAGGTGAGTGTTTGGAAACTCCGTGGACACGGCTTTCCCTTGTCTTTGGAAACACGCGGTGCAAACGGATTGATGGTGCGAGTACGGTGCCTTGAGGGACACGTCATAGTAATAGTCAGAGCTGGCCACCTGCTATTGGACACGGCGGAAAAGAAACAGATGAATCTCGGAGGTGCAATATGGTGACTCCGGAGTATTCTTTCGCCAACTACTCCTTCATTGATGTAACTTGGCGTGCTTTACAGAAAGTGCAGGAATATTACAGGAAAAATAAATAAAATTATTAAAATCAAAAATTTTTTTTACAAGATGTTGAGAATACTTTATACTCTTGGTGACTCCAACTACATTATTCTCATTCACAAGTGTTAATTTTTATTATGAAATGTTTTTACGTCTGGCGTGCCAAAATCAAACATTTTCATTTTTATTTTGTGCAATGGGACAAGATAATAATGGCGTGCGTGGTAGCACTCCCTATTTGAGAAAATATTGGCAGCATTGCATCATAATTAGGAGTAAAATTAAAAGTAATTGATTGCGCAATTCAAAATCTTATTGATAAATTTTTCAAATAGCTATTTCACTTTATTAAAAAAGTAACCGTCTGATTGTAATTTAGTCCGATTGAATTTTAACAAAATTTTTCCCTTCACTCACTGTCACCCACAATTTAAAAAGTCCGCACTCACGTCACTAACAGGCAAAGTGATCACAATTTCACTGTTAATTAAGCTGTTACATATGCATGTTATAACGGAATGAAATATTTTTCATGATGTGAGCTATTAAATATAAGCTCTTAAATACCATTCCTAAAGATTGTCAATGTTATATACTTCGCAAATATTGAGAGTAACTGGATCACTTTCACCTTATCGCTGCATAGCGTACGTTTTTGTTAGCCGATAAAATGCGCCTGGCGTATTAAAAAAAGGAGCTTCAACGAAACGGACTCTTTGTTGTTCCCTTGGTAAAGACTGCAAAAGATGGCATATAGAGTAAAGGGTCTAATATTAGGATACAGTGCGAGCTGATTCAAGATGAAGATGAGTAATTTTTGCCATTCTTGTGTCTATGTAAACTCAGTCGCCGAACATTCTCAATAGGCATATGAAGTATGACATTTGTTTAAAAAATAAAATTACAATATTTGACAAGATATGTTTACAGACGGGTACCAATTTATGTGAATAATGCAGTATTGGAATGTATTACGGTTAATGACTTCTCTTTAACTACTGACCGTTCCACGATGGAAGAATATCAAGCCGTGGTACATCGATCTAAGGTCCGAAAGGAAATTGAAAGTTGATGTAAGGGATAAATGGCACTTATTGAGGGGGTCAGCGGCAAGTGGGCGTTAATGGCTCGTGTTGGAGGGAAAGGATAGAAAGCAGGACGCCGAAATGATTGACGTGATCCATTGTTTACGCAATAAAGCAGATGGGGTCGATAGATGAATTTGACGCTCACTCACACGTTAGCATGGTACATCTGGTACTCAACCATCACTCAGTGATTCTACCCGAAGGTTGGTTTGGAAATATGAAGGTAGTGCTCACCCCAGACTAAACCACGGCCGTGTGAACTTCACAGATTCAGCCAGTTTTTTCCTAGGGCCACCTCATCAACAAAACTTACTTCCCTAACCTTAAAAATCCATTAACTATCTGCTGCGGCTACTTTGAAGCTGTAAATGAAATGATAAAATAAAATTCCCTATGTGTCGACTGCAACTCGGGCCATTGGGACTGGCATTGAGAACTTGGATTAGAATTAGACTTATTAAAAATATATCATTTTTTGCTTCAGATTTTATTTCAGTGGTGTAAGAATAAAATTTAAGAAAGGAGATTCCGTAAATATAGATTAATTCCTAAATATACACTAATTCCTTCAACTAAATATCAAACGGCTCGACGTTCCTTGATCTTTCAACTTTTAGGATACAGCATTTCAATGTTGGATATATCAAGTTGTGATATTGATATGAGCAAATATAAGGAATTGAAAGTCAATTTTGCGATTCAAAACCATTTTATATGTTAATGCCGTCATAGCGACTGTAGTGTTGAAATTTTTTCCGCTATGGTTTGGGAAAGAATCAAAATTTCCTTAAACTTTTTTAAAAGATAAAATTGTTAAACCTACTCTCACTCGCATGCAAAAATTGTATCCTTTATTTAGGTTGAATTAAATATTTCGGGCTATTAGCCGAGTTTTATGTGCCTCCTTTCCAACGTTTCGACGACTGACTCTACTTTCGTTCTCAGGCAAGAATACCTCGAAAACTTGTTTGGACTTGCCAAGTATTTGGAGGAAGCGACCAACAGCTTATGTCCTTTGCTCCTCCTGGAAGGATAAGTAAAGAACTTTATAGAGAAACTTGATTTGGGAAATAGTCTGCTTTTAACGAAAGGCGCCAAAGGAACACGACTTAACGTTCCATATGACAAACGAAGTACTGCACTTGAGGTGGCCGCCGCAGGGTATTTATCGCGTGAGGGCGACGTCCGATGAATACTTGCTGTAACTAATGATGCAGTAATAAAGATCGCTGTGCAGTTAAATATGTAGAAGTCCCCTAAAATCGTGCTTCAAATTTTACAGTTAATTTTATTCTTATACTGATTCCAAAGCCAATGATATAAGAACCACCTCAAAATTACTATGCATCAGTGAGAGATGTGATAGGATACGAACATTAAATCAGACTATTCTGTTGGCCCTCGTGTATTTAGTGGTGGTAGAATGAGGGTAAAAATTCATAATTAGAAAACGATATCCCGAATTGAAACGTTGATAAGTTTTAATTTAAAATGGCGATAATTATTGTCTCATTGTTTCCGCATTTACGCAGTACAAAATTGAAGTCCAATTACTTTTATTTAGTTAACTTTTCCTGTTACATATATTTCAGTCAAATATTGACATTCAGCTATTTTCTCTTTTAGACTTCTGTTTTTGTGGTCCTCATTTCGTAACGTTCGGCATGAGTGATTTGCATTCATTATTAGCTCTTCATTAAATTTTAATTATTTGTCATTAACTAATTCACGCTCTGCCATGAAAATGAAAATTATCTGGAGACAATGACATTTTTTTCGTAGGTAATTTTCGTTTCCTGTTCTAATGCAACAGAAATGATGTATTTTTAATAATCCATTCTCTAACAAACAAAAAATTCGCTCATGTAGCAATTATAGATGACTGATTGGCCAATTTTTCCGATTTATATTAAACTCGAAACCTAAAAAAAGAATAAGCGAACGACTAATTTTATTTATAAATACGCCTTGAAGTAGCGATGATGGTTTTTATCCAAAGCACAACAATATTGAAACTTAGACAAAGCATGCTGATAATGCGTACATATTTTTTAATTCATTTCAATTAATAATGAATACCTATTTTGTTTTCTATGGCATGCGACCGTCTGCGCTCAGTGAATGGATACTTAACTATGGACTCCAGTTTCAAATCGTGCAATAAGCCTTCTGACGTCCGTTAACAAAAAACTTTGAAGTCCAGTGGTCCAAGAGAGAAATTTCCAACATTAATACGATCCATTACATAATTGGAACTTCGAAATTCAAGAGCCAACGGTGTTAATATTCAAACCACTCCTTAATTGGGCTGAATTAGTTATAGTAGTTTTAATATATATTGTCAAGTATATATAAAAGGTCAACTTATATTACATTTTTCAGCGATAAATGTTGAAAATCATGTCAGTCATTTCCATCCCTGAAAATAACAGGTATTTCTATGATGTTAAATGGGAAATATTATGTGTGAAAAACTAAAAATTAACGCATGCTAACGGGAAATATGCCTATGTAAGGCGTGATCCTTAGTGCAACAAATTTTAATGGCGAAATAAGTGGCTGTCACAATAATTTTGATTGAGTAGACTAGGTTCATATTCATAAAATGAGAAGTCTTGAAATTTCATTTTTCCCAAAAGGGGGAACGGATTAGAAAGGGTCAAATGATCCACATCATTATTGACCGCAGGTATAACAGACGTAACATGTTTGAGCTCTATGTTATACTAAAATTTCAAAAACAAACCTTAATTCCAGATAAAAACCGATAATTTGGGGCGATAAAGTCCTATGATCCTACGGCCTGAAAATTTAAAGGAATCATTTATACTTCTGCTTACATTCTGAACGCAATTTACTTTTACTAGCGATATATCTCTTATTGTATATTCTCCTTCTGATTTTCATTGGAACCTTTGATAATTACTCTAAAACATGTAGAATTTTGAGCAACTTAAACGACTTGGACTATCTATTTTCTTGGTATCAGTCGTAAATGTTGGATTGAGGAGAAAGTGCGGCGATTCTTTTGGGGATAACAAGAAAACAGGTTATCGTGCAAGGATTGATCTTATTTAATCTCTCTATATCCTTCCCTATTTCTTTATTACACTTATATGTGAATACGGCAGACGAGGAATGAAAATAATAAGGCCTCTCAAGAAAAGCTTAGTCTAAATTATATAATAATGAGTTCATAATCGTCGGATTAAAAACTGAACGCATCCTTGAATTGGAAGTCCTATGGGCCCTCATATTTTTGTTACATCAATTGGCCACATCAAATTATCCTATTCATTTTATTCAGAGCATATTATTACTTAATATTTCCTTTTCCCTAAGTGTTCAATGTATTGCGGAAAAATGCAGAGGCAGTTACGAAGGATTTTTTGAACTCTATAATATCAAATTCCACTTCCCTATGCACCCATGCATTCAAGGTTTACCTATTAGCATGGTTAAAATTGAGAATAGAATAAAATATTTTATCTTATCATTAAAGTATTTCTTACGATAATTTCTAATAGAAGCGCTTGTAAAAATGTGTTATATAGCCTCCGATATTTTGCTTACAGAGTGTATCTGTAGCCACTGGCTTTATTTTACCAATTTTCACTGAGGGTTTTACAGGATATGATTCACCCATCGATATAATTTGATTATGTATATCGATATAACTGTATTATCATTGGATTAATGACGTGGTAGTTGATTTTTTTTAATCGATGGAATCAGAACTGTCTTTGTGTGATCATAGCAGGAATAAATGTTTATGCCGTTTATTGTAAATACTTTTCAGTTCGTAAGTTAAGCTGTTGATTTAAATGGCCCTTGGGTTTAATAACGACTTTCGGTAAGACATGACACTGTAATGAAAGTGTATTATATCTAGGTATCAGTCGTAACAATTGGATGGAAGGGAAAGTGGGGCAATTCCTTTAGGGATTCGGAGGAACTAGGGTAGCATTGCTTTTACCCAGTTTCTCTTTATCCTTCCAGTTCCCCATTTGCCCCTGTAGTCGGCGACGGGGGGAGAAAATAATAGGGCCTTAAAAAGGGATCGTTAGCTGTATATTACCCCTTTCTCTCGATGTCCTTCCTCCCCTACCGGGCTCCATTCGCCAAAATGTCCAACCCTCCCCGGCTACCCTGCTGTACACCCACTGTATGATTTGCTGCATCGCGGTATCCCGCATTCGGTCGTAACTCTTCGCCTTGGGGTCGTATTTTACACACTTTCTCTTCTCCTCTCTCCCCGTCCTCCCTACCACAAATATCTATTTTATCTCCCTTCTCTACTCCCAAAACTTTGGTTTTCCATCCATGTTTACCTCGTTTTCTGCTTCAAAACGTTCCAAGCTACCCGTTAAAAATATTCTTTCATTCAAAAGTTTGAATCCTAAGTTAATAATAATTTTTTTTCAGTATCGCGAATTCATTAAACATTAACTGCAGCCGTGTTGGTACTGAAATTGGATGATTTCACTGGTAGAACCAATAATCCATCAAGTACGAATTTCCCTTCCTCTTATAATTTATAGTGCCTTGTTGCCTTTTTTTTTCTAAACAAAATTTTTCCACGTTTTTATACAAACTTTTATTTCTATAACCTCTGCTCTATAACATTTAGTTATACGAATTCGACTGAAATAAACTTTTCATTCCACTTCATTATCCTTTTTAGTGTTTATTCGACTGTGGGTGAAGTCAGCTATAGGTTGGCGTTGTAACACCTTTCTCTAAATTATCCCTAAATCTTACTCACTTTCCCTTCTGCTTTCTCCTTACCTCTTTTTTTATCTCTGTTCCCACTTCAGAACTTTTGTTTTCTATTTATAGTATATTTTCTTTTTGTGCTCCAATGTGTTCCACGTTTCTTATACCGTCATTATACATTCATGGCGTTTTATCCGTTTGTCTTCACTGCAATGATTCCTTTTAAAAGTCCGCATTACTTTTTATTTTGAACTCCCAAATTACTCATAATGTTTTTTTGCGTGTTACAATTTATATAAATTAATTGTAACCAATCCGTTGACAAAAGTGGGCAGACTCAGTAGTACCACCGAGAATATATTGGGCGCTTATTTCCCCCTCTCCCTTTCCTAAAATCTTTATTATCTTTTTTTATACAAATATTTTCCCCTCTAAATTACATTAATCTCGTTTCCTCAACTCCATGGCTTTTTTACGTATGATTTAGGGAGCGATAACTTCCGTTTTTGTTTCTTTTGTTTTTTAGTATTGCTTTTTCCTCCTTGATTACGAGTTAATGCAGCTATCTTTTTCCAACCAAGTTCTTCTTCCTGAAATGAACCCTTAAATGTATGTTCTTCCACGAGTGTCTAGTTAAAGTTTACACAGGACCCCTTGTAATACGCATAGTATTTCAATCCATTTATATTAGGCAACCTGGTGGAATGGTGCTCGCATTTTGCGTACCTCTTCTGCCAACTATCACCCGATCCTCCCACTTTGAAATATCTATTTTATGTCAAATTTATTCTTCTCAAACTTCCTTTTCTATCAATATTTACTGCTCCAAAATGCTCAATGTTTCTATGCTTCATAAATACATTTTAATGCAATTTCGGCTGTATCGGCCTCTATGCGTTGCTTTTTCCTGTTTCTGTTTAATCCGTAGTTTCCATTTTTCTTGGTTCCAAACATTAAACTAGTTTTCAGCTGGTTTGCGATTTCAATATGATTTAATTCAGCTATGGGTTGCCGAATCTTTAATACTCGTATATTTGCTCAACATACCTCAGATGACAGTTACTGAATCGATAAATTTCCTCCCTAGTATATATTTGCCTTCGAGTACCTACTTCAAGAAATGAACTTAATGGAGAAAAAACGGGGTTTCAACCCACGTATATTTGGCATGAATGTGTCCCGATTTATGTTGCTCGTTTGTAATCCTGTTTTTTCCCCACACAGATCTATGAAAGTTCTCCCTACCATACATATCTATTATTACTACCCACTCTCCCCTTTCCTGCCACAAAATTTAGTTCACGATCTATATTATGGTCGGCGAGGAGAGAATACTTCTAGATGATATACAGAGGAGAAAGTGAGTTTGGATTGAGCTTGTACTATGCGGGGAGGGGGTAAAAAATATACATGAATGAAGAACGCTTGCTAGGCGTGGCTGGGATAGGAAGAGAAGAGAGTTGCTAGAAGGAAAAGGAGCAGTCCTTATTTTTAACAGATGGAAGTTTAGTCGGCTGTTATTCGCATGTGCTCCACGCCAACCAGCATTCGCCATCATCATCATCTCCAGTCAGAAAACCTAAGATTGGTTTGGCGCAGTGCTCCACTCGGTTCTCCTATTAGCTAATCTTTTCACACCTACGTATTTATTTTCACATCCTTATTTACCTGTTCCATGTATTTCACTCGAGGTCATCCATCTCCGTCCTTGCCATCCACTTGTCTTTCGACGATCGTCTTCATCAGGCCATCATGTCTGAAGACATGGCCTATGAGGTTGCTCCGTTTTCTTATCAATATTTACATGAGGCTTTTCTTCTCTCCTACTCTTTTAAGGACTTTCTCATTACTAACTCGGTCGATCCATTTGATCCTCTCTCTATCTACCCAAAGTGTACCTTAGCAAATGAATAATCTATGAATGCAGGTTGGTTTCTCTCATTATCCTTATTTTTCGAACCCAATCTGGGCATTAACGTAGGTACATACGCGTCATTATATTTTTTTTATATTCTAATTCACCAAGCTATAATGAAGAAATTTACGCAGCAGAAAACATAAATATATCTCATTAAATTCTGTACACATACAAATTATGCTAATTATGTTTTTATGAGTTCTTATGTTCCAAAAATGAATGTAAATGTGTCTGCATACTCGATTGTTCGTTGATTATCTCATTGATAGTGATTGTTTATTTTATTTGCTCTTCCTTATGTTAAGGGTTCAGGAATAAATCTTATCTTTGCGCTCCCATCGCTATAGTTGTGGATGTGTTGTCCATTGATGACTGTGACAATTTTCATCTGTGAAATCACTCATTCTTTTCGAGGGAAAAAATTATGCGTGTGAGTGTAAAAGCTATAATTCGTGAAATGACAAAAATCGTAACCCTCCCTTAACCATTAACGGTTTCCGCTCGAAAACTTCGTCCAAACTTCCGGGCGTATCTCCCACCCACTTCACGTCTCCCGTAACAGCGCTTAAGGATCGTAAATCAATTTGGTTCCACGAGGGGTTGGAATATTATTTTCCATCTTATGAAGCCAAATATTTGGATTAGTTTCAAAATTCACCTCTTACCGTAATACCCTCCGCCTAATATTAGAGTAATCATAATGTCCTTGTTTGGGACCAGTTTTCAGTTAGGCACTAGGAAATCTTGAATTATTGTTCGGCTAAGTAGTAACTGAGCAAAATCATCAGTAAGTTCTCTTATAATTTATTCAGTTCCCCTTGTTTAAGACAGGTTTTGTATCGTTTGATTTCTTTCATTTTATGTATTTTTGCCGAAATCCGGGCATTGAAGTAGGTAATTTGTGTCTTCTCTGCAATTTTTTTAAAGATCATAATGCACTAAGCTGTAATGAAAGTAATTTACGCGCTATAAAACACTTCTGCTTTAAATGGAGTGTTGTACACGTTACAGTTATGCTGTTTATGAGACATATAATCTAATAAGTACCGCAAATCAATCCAAATATCGCTCCATACTTGAATGCTAGTTAGTTATCTCTTTAATAGCAGTTTATGTTTTTTACATTTTCTATTTCCAATGCAAAAAGTCCATGATTCGATCTTGTTACTCAAAGAAATTAAAAACTCGTAACTTTATATTTATTACGGATAAGAAATGCATAATGTAATGGATTTTCAATTTTTTTGCGTGGCTGATGGAATCATTTTGCAGAAAATCTGTGGCTTATTAGTGGCTCAGATTGCAAAGCACTTGATACCTAATTTGGAATATTAACCCCACATCATTGCAACTTGCTTCCAATTTCATCAAAAGGTCACAACCATTTCCAAATAACATCTCTATCCACAGGAACGTAAAATCTCGCAGGATAACAGGCAGCCGTAAGAGTCACGATATTGACCCATGTGCATAGTGCATGAAAAAGATCCCGAGCCAATGCCGAGTGAAGTGCATTATTGGGCACATGGCAGTGCAATAATAGGTTTATTCTCATTTTATTCCCATTTTTGTGCTTGAGAATAGATGTACTATAGGTGACCTCAATAAAAAATGCCATTAGGAAAATTCTGAGGTAATATGTTTCTCTTGTACCTACCCTCCGTATAGAAAGTGGCCAATGGGAGACCCCCGCATCATATCAATGGCCTCAAGTTTTGTTATTTTTTACAGTTTTTACGTCGTATGTGGTATAGGCCTATACAAGCTCAGCCGGTTTACATCCACTTTTTCCATGTTTTTATTCATTTGTACTTATTGCCTTTACTGTAAAAAAGATGTATTATTTTCTCCGTTTATTCATTATTGAGTATTACTTGGCTTAAATTTCTTCGTGGTAAACCCTTTCCGTTTGTTTAACTTTGCATGGATATGCCCACTTATATTAAATATATATGAAACATTGGAATGTTTACCTTCTTTTCGAGCGTATTCATTATATAGTCTTTTACTCTTATGTTATTATTATCATTGAAGTTAATATTTGCAATGACCGTAATGTGTGTATGTGAAGAACTTACTGCATGCCGTTAATTGGTCATCCCTTACCAAACACCGAAGTGGTGGTCGTATTACGAAGATTTAGAGGGTTCATAAAACATTTTATCATCGCAAGAGATGATTTATAGCTATCTTCTTCCGATTCAGAATTCAATGAACAGCATAGATTGAGCGGATGTCGAGAAAATCGCAGAGGGGACCCTTGGTCATCGGGCAGTTTTCGACTCCATTTACTCCACGATCTATAACTTGGGAACTTTGGATATGGAGGGACATGCTTACCGCGCGTTAAGGTATATATCACCGCGTTTTGAATTTATGCCTTATCGATACCAATTGGGAAAAATGTAGGAGATGAAATTGGATGGGAGAAAAATGGCCGATCGTTGAGTTCAACAGATCGCTATATTGAGAGGAAGGTGGCCAAGTTAAGAGGTGGAAGGATTTTATTTAGGGTGACATAGGAGTTTGCCTTTTTCTAGTAAGGGAAACGGACGGTGTACACGTGAAGGGTGTAACTGTATGAACTTTCCTTACATCACCAAGAGGGAGATCTTGGTTATATAAGGAGATGTAGATCTTAGTGGTATAAAGAAAGTTCATTCAGTAGTATTGCATGTGTGACTCTCGGTAGGGTTAAAAAAAATGGGTGAGGTTTTGAGGTATATTCCATGCTATCGGATTCCAATTTTAGGGAAATTTTCTGACGCTTGAGTAATGTTAACTGCAAAAATTATTTTTCAGCGTGTTTATAAAGCTAGAATGGTAACACATGTGAGTAAAAACAAGTTGATACATTACTCTCATATATTGCAAGGCATGTGTAAAAATTATTTCCCGTTAAATTCTAACTCCCATTCCCTGCCAGGTGAAATGTGTTCACTCACATATGTTTAGGCTTGGGGTGAGCTCTACCCTGATTTATACGAAACAGCCTGCGGGTTGGAACACTGGATGAGCCAGCTGGACTACTGTTTTAGGGATAAGTGGCTTCATTTGCCATTCCACGTGAATTTTATTTATGTATTATTTTACTTGATTAGATATGATTATTTTGCTAGCGAACAATTCAGCCAGGTATGACAGCCGCAAAACACCGATTGCTCGTCGGATGGGCTCATCAATTGGTTCAGTGACAAGAAAATTAGCCACAAAAGGGTCATCCAATCACTGATAGCTTATTGGAATTTAATGATGATTGTTTTCGATACAATCGAGCAACAGCAAAAACTAAAATCACAATTTAATATTCCTCCAAAAAACCAGTTACTGTCCCAAACTTGTAAATGGATCTGAATAAATTAGCATTGCAATACTCTATATCAGAGCCATACTTTGCACGTGTTAGCATTAGATTTCCTGTGAATGCAAAAAGATGTCGCTGTGGTAGTTCAAATTTTTTGATACCTATTTGGAGCAGAATTGTCACTGCACGTGCCTACACTCGTCACAATTTTTGCCACACGTACTTGAATATAACAATAAGTGTACTTTTAAGCCCGGTATAATTGTACTATTCTGGGTTGTTTTGGCCGACCTTTCATTATGCAAAATTTTTCCCGAGCATTTATTGAAACAAATATGCGTTTTAAAGATTTTTAAAGTGAAAAGTCTCATATGAATGGAAAGTTTATTTTTGTTCGAAGATGTAATTAAAGTGCATAAATCAGTTGGGTATGACTGTGCAATAGAGGGAATTCCGGTGTACTTTGTGGTAGGGATGGGCGATTATGAGAAAAAACCGGCGTTAGGCTAATCGGTTAATTGGAGCGATAAGAGTACCTCAGAATTTAAACCGGATGAAAAAACCGGTTATATACAGGTTATATAACCTAAATCATTGCGTATTGCATACCTTCGGTTCTAAAAAAAACTACTGATTTTTGAACTTCGACCTGCTTCTTGCGTACCATTATCCGAAAGTATCTATCATGAAGTATCTAGATTCTACAACAGGGGCAAAGGGCATTGATCCGGTTATTTTTCCCAGGTTTTTTCGTGGTGGTCCAGGAAATAACCTAGAACTCGCGACGATAAAAACCGAAATCTTTTATTCCGCAAGATTTTTCATCTGTTGCACAAGGATATAACCGAAAGCCCCTGCAGATTGTGCGGAAAGAGTATACCAGGTTAATTCACCAGCAGAAAAGAAGCGAGCACTCACCAAATTTAAGCTCTATGTGTATGTAATTCTTAGATTTTATCACCGGTTTTCTCTCATAACCACCCATCCCTAGTTTTATCACAAAATAACCGAGAACAGTTATCACTGTTGAGAAGAAGAAAATTCTAATAAGGTATTCGTCGGTGACATGAGTGGGTATGAGTAGGATATCCTCGAGTCCTGCTTGTTCTTCTTTAGATTAGCCGATTAAGAAAGGGTTATTTTTATACACCGGTTACCCTGAGTATTAGGTCATTTTTTTGCTTAACCGAAAAATAACCCGAGAAAAAAATTATGTAGCTCCTGATTCCCGCACTCTCTCGGGGACCGTTTGAACTACCTGCACTATTTGCCGCTGCCACACTGCCCACTAGCTGAGGTTTTCCTGCGACTCTACCTGCCAAAGAGCATATTGTAACCACTTATTTCTGATATAACCGAAAAACCTAGTGGCCGGTTATAACCTAAGCGACGAGTACTCGTTGGCATAACCGATGGCAAGCGGGAAAGAAATAACCGGATGAGAGAATGCTCGCGGGGGTAACCTATCGCTGTGTTTTTTAAATGGGTCTCAAGTTAAAATGGAACGATTACGCAGTTATTTTTCGGGAGTATGGGTTATATCAAAACAACCAGCAGAAATAACCGGACGCCAGAACACACGTGAGGAAATCATACTTCTCATCTCTGCAGTATAGGTTTTTTCAATGCGTCATAAGGGGTTCGCGGTCTCCTCCGGTAGGGGTCCCGGCGTCCACAGAATGATCGTAGCACCCCTGAAAAATTCGGGGGGGGGGCGCTGGGTCCCTCTAGCTGTTTGTACAAGATCAGGTTATCTCAAGAATGCCTGCGACATCGGAGTAGCTGGGGGATTACGGTGGCCTGGCCACGCAGAAAAATTCGGGGGGGGGGAGGGTTTCGGTCCCTCCTAATTCTTTGCCACAGATTTCGTTGTTTTCAAGCACAGCTGTACTTGGAGGGGTCCTCCCCTCCGGAATGGACGTAGTCCCCCATAAAATTTCGGGGGGGGTCGTCCCCCCGAATGCTATGGATGTACTTGAACGTAACTAAATCTAAAACAAATACTTTTGGAGCTACCATTTGATTCATTTTTTAATACACGTTCACAAATTGCTTTCAAGTGCGTCATTCATTCTGGTGTGACTGTACAATAGAATAAGTGTACCTTTCTCACCTAAATTTTTTACGAGGCATCAATATATTTCTTATGATCTGTTCGTATCTGGAAGCTTAACTGGTTTTCCTAGAGTATTGGTGTTAATCTAACTTCCCTTCTACAAACCATCAATGACCACCCAATCGTTAAACATCATTGGCATAGTAATTGAAAATGTTTTAACCATTTCACATTTACGCAAACATTACAACAAACATGAATTTTGAATATTTTTAAAATGAAATTTCTATCAATAATTCGATAAAGTTATTTTAGTCCTAAGGAAATTGTCTGCGGAAGAATCGACTACGCACCAAAAAATTAAATTTAAACTGAGCAATTCACCAAAATTAATATTCTCTCATTAAAATGTGTTCACCATTACCATATTTATAGTGCACCTTAGATCATCTGTGTTGATTGAAAATCCTTTGTCATGTCTTAACTAATGTCTCTTAAGATAACTTAATAACCACCTTTTCTATCAACGCCAAAGCCTGACATTCCAACGAAACTCTTTTTAGATGGAAATTTTTTTTTAGTTAGTGTGGAATCGTTATTATACATCCTTAACTTCTGAATTTTCTTTCACACGCGTTCCAAAATATGGTTTCAGGTGCTTCATTCAACAGGGTATGACTGTGCAGCGCAATATCCGTCCAGTTCTTTCTTAGGCTCATCCAGATTTCTACTCGAGGAGTGAGCGAAAGGAAATACGCAACGCGAGGACTGTTCCTTCGGAGGATGGTAGGAAGATGTGAAGCTGGGCCCACCTACTTTCGCAGCATTTAAGGAAGAGGAGATTTTATGTTGAGTGATCCTTTTAGCGCGGGGATTTGTGCCAAGTAAATCGCGCAGTGAGTAGAGGGGAGGAAGAGAAGTCTGGCGCACCCCGAGGGATTGTGGGATACGTCGAGGATGGGAAAAAAAACGAAGTGATCCTCTACGGCTCACGGAAAAAGATCACCGGGAAATAAAATGCATGGATTGAGAGGGATAAAAATATTTAAACGACTCGCTATGTTTTTTTTACAGAATCTCCTTAGGGCGTAGCGCAAATGGGAATATTCATGTATGCATATGAAATAGAAGAAGAAAGGCTGGCTAGAAAAATGATTTCTCTGTAACTTTTATACCCTTCAATATATGGGAGTTCTGCAAATCTCGGTTATTCCTAAAGTTTATATTAGTTCGAAAATCTCGATATAATGATCCATATTAGGGAGAATTTATCCACATCTTTCCATCATGCATATAACGCCCGGCACGTACATCTTCTTAGCGCGAGAAAGAGATGGTATGCTTTTAGTGCAGTCGTATTCACAGAGATCTCAGCAAAATAGCCTTTAGTTATATGGTGCTAATATTTGAAAATTTATGCAAAAAAAAATACTGAGGAACAGCAGAATTTGACTGATAGCATTTATGGCACCCCTTATCTTAGTACTTCGTTTAGTTCAAAAAGGGCGCATTGCAAATTTTCTGTTCAAAATGAAAAATATCATCACCTCGTGCATTACCCGGTTTTTACTATGAAGATCATGCAGCTTAAAACTTGGTGAACAAAATAATTTGAAATTTTCCAAGGTCATAAAGCAATATAATTACGACTAGTTTCGGAGCAATGTCAGGCAGCCGATGCAGATAGGTTGGTGCATTTAAAATTCTGGAGAAACTGTAAAAAATTATAGTACAGTGTACAGAAACTATTCGTCATTAAATTGTTCAATAAAAATGAAAATTATCAAATTATTCCGTTCTATTGGACGGAACAGTACCAGCACATTGACTTTGTGAATTTACTTCAGAGGCGAAAAATATTTTTTTCGTTCCCTCATCTCCAAAATATTTAAAATAATATTAGAGTTTAGATGAATTGATTGCTGCGGTGTGATTGATAAATAGCGCTTTAAAGGCAATTCTTTTTCAGACTAAACGATTACTCCTAAATTCACCTACTTCAGGAAATGGAGTGGGTTAATTTGGACGAGCTTCTTGTTGACTTCTAAGTGATTTTCAAAAGTCAAATGTCAATTAAAAGCAGAATTCAACCACCGATAGCACAAGGTGAGTCCCTTAATCTTTAAACTGAATATAACATATAAGATAAATGTACTTCTCCACCTACTAAACGCTATTTAACTGTGGGGCTTTAGATAAATTCAATGGCGGTTGGCAGTTTAATAGCTACCGGTACTTATTTATGCATTAAAAACGTCATATAAAATATAGCAATAGCGCTTTCCATAGAAAAAGGGGTATTCAATTAAAAAAATTGGAATTAACAAAAACATGAGAAGAATTAAAGGATTACAAAATATGTTACGTACGCACAAAGCTTTCAGGACACAGAAATTTATCGCTCAATACATGACCTCGAATGAGTCCGGAGATGCTAGCATATAATTCCCAATAAATTTGGGACTGTGGTGAGGGCTCCCATATAAGCTGCTACCTGGTGTTCTCAAATGTAACTATGACTTGCACCATTGTATTTCTAGGTAGATAGATTTTGGATTCATTTGCCGTGGATAACAACAAAAATTGACTTAAACCAATATATTTCTCAGCCCTCCATATGTTTGAGCATTGATAACGAAGACTCTTGAAAAATACTATTACATTATATTGTAGACAAAAACTTAACGTTACCAATGTTTCCATGGACGTGCACCAGGATCTTTGCGAGGGCCAAATTCTTCGTGCAGGAATGGAAATCCTGCTGAAGGCCGTCTTGATATATGAAGGGTTGGTGAACTACATGGAGGAGGGGAGAAGGAAGGAAAATATGAATATGGTGCGGATGGAATCGCTAAGGAGAAGGAGAGGCGAGAAATACCCGGGCGGAAGGAGATAAGGAAGAGGAGCATAATTCGATAGATATGTATATGCGCGTAAGGGTAAATGATTGATCGAATTCAGCTCTGAGCGGAAGATGGGCATTGTGGAACGGGATGAGCGGGAAGTCTCCGGTCGAATGGGGCTTACGAAGTATAAATTTAGTCGAATGGGTGAGAGCGTGAAAAGAAGAATGCAGGGGATGTACATAGTTTAGACAAAATAGAAAGCTATTTAAACTAGGCAATTAATTGCTTTCAAAAGAAAAATTGATGAAATTATTGTTAAGCACAAGATATCACGCTGGATTTCCCTAGCAAGAAAATTTTGCAGGAGAAACTTACTTGAGGGCATCAGTATTGTTAAGATGAATAATAAACGTATTTTTTTACCAGGCAAATGAAATCAAGATGTATAAAGCAACAGCTCCATCGTAATTTTAAATATTTAATTAGCGTAAAATAAAAACTTAGCACATCTATTTTATATAACGAAGATCATAAAAATATGACAAGATAAGAAAACCTTTTTTTTTTCAGAATGAGCAATTTTTTCCTCCTGCAAAAATTCTTGGCCAATATAACTACCTTTAAACCCGTTTCTCTTTCCTTAGACGCATACCGCAAAAATTTGGAATCACGTTCCAAAAAATAGTTGGTTAACAGATAAATTAGCCTTAAAGATTTTCTCATAACTTCTATTTTCAGACTAACTTTTTACCTCTAATCTACCTTGGGAATCTATGCACCCATAAGGAACGCTAGGTAACAGTTCAATTGGCCTCGATAATTGATCTTTTTTTTTCATTTTACACTTAATTATGTTACTCCCGGCATAGATAGCATACTGCCACTTAAAAGAGCCGTAGACGAGTAAAATAAAGGAAGAATACGTGAAAAACGAGGTGATGGAGATAAATAGACAAGGGGTGGGATTGGGAGAGGGTGGATGGTTTTTATGACGGATCGGGATAGAGCCTTCTAAGGTCGGGGCAGCAGGGGTAGGTCGAAGATGGGATAAGGGCGAATAATAGGGATCCCAGGATCTTCAGGAGCGATGGCTGTGTTCCGAGGGCCAAATTGAATGCGCCTACTACTACTTTTTTCATTTCCTGACTTGAGCTAAGGTGATGATCGCTCCTTTTTTCTTGTTTTTTCTTGATCTTTTTATTTTTTTATCTGGAACCATCTTTTGCATCAGCGCATCCTCTGTGCAAGCAGCATTATTACGTGCACCTCGATCTCTGTCTACTTGGGTAAAAGGCTGAAAGGATAGTATCACAAGGGGAGATGGGATGATGAAAAATTTTACTCCGAGAGGGTTCCTATAAAATTGCTCTTTTTTCGTGTTTTGCAAATCTCGAAATTTATCCTGAAAAAGTTTACATTCTTTTAACCTGAATTTTATGTCTATGTTAACCGTTAGTGTAATGGCATAGCTCCTTTGTTCGTTCGAATTATAAATTGAAAATGACGAATGGAAGGGAATAATTTCATTCATCCCAATACAGATACTGTGATTGATTGCATTCCATTGCATTCTTCGCCACTGATCAGCTAAATTATTTTCAGTCAATGAAAACCTCCTGCCTCCAATGAGATCCGGAATACTACATATATCTCTTATTGCATAAACTGTGTTTATAAATGAGAAAAGTGCGTTAAAAATTGAAGAAAGAGCTTAAAACAGGACGACTTATTCATTTATAATGCATTTCTGATGTTCCGTTACCCCTAAAATTCATTATTAACGGACATTACTACGAGATAGACTGCGGCATACCTTACGTAGTCATACACAAGTGAACAAAATGTAGGCAGGGTTGTGAACCCATGGCTTAGCCGGCGAGGGCGATTATTTCACTAAATGAGTGGTTATCCCTTAACGAGTAAATGAAACATGACTAGACTGACGTCATCAACTCACGATAAGCGGGCGATAACTTTTGCGTTTTTTTTATTTATACTATGAGAGAAAAAGTGTGTAAGGGTTTCTTTTACGTCCTAACTTACCTTTCTCTACATCGCATACCAAATTGCTATATTATTTTCAATTTCGGGTCTGATTGAATGTTCCCACTATCAGCTTGCTATTTTAGTGTGGAGACCCTGGATGCGTTAGGCCCTCTGGTCAAACAAGCGATTAATGTCCCTGCAAATTTAAAACGCTGGCGTTTAGCGCCCAAACACTTGGGAAGCCATGCATCAAGGAGGAAGCCGACTGCGGTCAATGTATCAAGCGGCGCTTCGGTGGCAGGAAAAACGCCTCTAAGTCGACAAATCATAAGATAAGGGACACATTTGCCATATAAAACAGCCCTCTCGCATGCGGAAGATACTCTCCTCACGAAAACTCCGGGAGGAATAATGGTTCTGTCTGGTGGAAAAAAAATATAATCCCATGTGTTAAGTAAACCCCATTTTTAGAAATGCTGTAAAGAGTATCGTAACCGTCATATTTTCTCTTAGTATTACAATAGCACACTACGGAAAACATTTGAAGAAAACTCTTGTAAATATGGGAACGAAAATACGCAGAAAAATGGCATTTGCTTAAACCAAAAAGAAGGAAAAATAAAATTTTAGTATCCAGCAGATGGTAAGTATTCAACCAAGTAGTAGGCCAACGTTATAATGTATGAAAGATTGAATTGATAAAAGTGACGTGATGAGAAATTTAATATCTATTGTCATTATGTGTTGATTCCTATAATATTATTATGAAAGATAACATAGATTGTATCCGTAGATGTTCGATCCCAACAGTAAAAATAGCTGAGAGGAGTTATGGAACTTCAATTATTTGTAATTCTTTATTTCCAAATACAATATATGTACTTATCTACTGTTCATATTTTTCTTCCCTGCTGTTTTAGAAAATATATGTTTTTGATTTTACAAATATTTCTGCTGTCACTGCGATATTTTTTTCTGGTATCAGTCACATTTAACTAATGGCAGCCCGGATTAACAAACGGAACGACGACTTGATCATGTTGATAACGTTGAAAAAGTGCTATCACGTTACGTACACAGTGCAATGCCCACGGCAGGATAAACCCGGAAGATGTGGCAACTTGAAGGAAGCGGCAATGCCTTGCCAAGCAAAGGATTATCGGGAGTGGAGAGAAAAATAATGTGTCCAAATCGGGTTGGAATAGTACAATTTATACCGAGATAACGTTCACAAACTAATTTCTACACATAGAAACTGATTCCACGGTCGATAGAAAATTGACACGAATGAAGAGAGCAAGTTACAGCAAATCCACGGAATAATTAGGTGACGAAACCATATGTAGATATTGCGGCCATGTACTGGATGCCGACATTCGTCAATTCTGAAGACGGTAGCGGGGAGAGCAGCCGAAACGTTGGAGATGGAATCATACACCCAGTCGACCACATGAGATGGATTTCGGCACATTATCTACCGGGGAAACTTCCAATTATTCATCGAATGTATTTATTTAGAAATTATTAAGATTTCAAAGATATTTCATTCCTTTTTTCCCAGTTTGTATTGATCAAATCCATAAATTAACACACACTATCATTTGCGATAATGACTGTCATTCAGTGGATCCCTCTTTTAAAAATTCGTTTTCTTATGTAACAGTCCTCTGATCTCTTGCGTGTCTCTTCCACTGTTTTCCCACCATTTTGCGATTCCGTTTTAATTATAATAAGACGAATATTTTTAAGCTTTGCTATCCATTGTGTTGATTGTCCGAGGCGTAACTTGGTGAAAGCGATTCATAATTAACATTAAAAAGAAGAAAGCACAAAGTTCTTTTTAATGTTAATTATCCATTGTGTGACTAAAAAAAGGTGAAAAATAACCACCCTAATCCTTTTGCAGATAAGTTGATGATGTCGCCCTCCTCTGCGGAATGGGTCACCGAGTTTTACCGACCACTCGGCTTTGCGTTTTTTGTTGTAGTGCACATTGTTGTTAGCTACGCCTTTATTCAATGAGTGGTTGCCTTTGAACTAGTTAATGACCCGGAACTCCCAATACGTCAGAAATACCTATATTGAAAAATGAACGGTATGTATGGTTCTTTCTTCATATTGTTTAGAATGGCTGAAAAGGAAGTATTTCTTTTTTGTTACAAACTAGCTTTACCTTTCATCTGCCGAATTTTTTAATGATATTATTTCGTTTGAATGAACGACCGTAATAGTCAACATATTTTTTTATTCTGTTAGTGTTTTTAAATTTCTTTCGTTTTGTAGGGCATTCTTAAGTCAGCTAAGTACTTCAAAAACATACTCCCACTAAAAATCTTTCTCATTTATATGCAATTTAAATGAAATGGTTTCCGGGGTGTCATCATTTTCTGTCACTCCGCGTGCAAGTAATTTCTCTGCCTTTCATCACTCGATTCAGCTAACGATGCCCATTTACCATGTATGTCAACATAATACAGAAGCGAGCTGTGAAAGCTATTTGCTTCATATATTTGCCTCCAAAAATGCTAGTTAAAATGTTTTGATAATAGTGTAAATAATTTCTTCTCTATCCGTGTTTTGTTTAAAATAATGTGACATTCTTCCGCCACGGAACAAGGTAATGCAAAAAGGTAATGAAAGAAAATCGAAAAAAAGGAACACCTTTCGCTTCTTCAAAAATGTTTGAATTAAAAAAAAATATACATTTTCTTACTTCATTTTGTGTCTAATTTTTTGTTATATTAATTTCCTTCCCAATTTGGCATCAAATATAAAGCAGACATGTTTATTATCCGCGTGATGTACTAAGTCAAAACACACCGTTTACCTAAGGCCACATGCCCAAATTTACACGGCTACGGTTCGCCAGCGTATTTTTAGGCATCATTTATTTAAGTATCAAATGAGAGAGCTTATAAAATTCTGATTTTTTTTCAGCGTCCATGCGAAATTGAAAATATATATGTTGCCTAAGCACAAAATACCGGTAAATTTCCGGGTCAGTGTTTACTGGAGCTTCGAGTGGTATCCATTACGAGCATCATTTATTAAAATTGCTGCATCGTTGTCCTGAGAATCGATTAATTCAGCGGTTTGACTCGTGTGTCTCCTCCATTTGATGAAATTAGTTTCGTAATACGAAATGAAAGTTTATCGTTAGAATCGTTTAAAATTTATGGCAGACATTACCTTCATCTCGGCAGCTGAGAAGTGCGAATATGATGATAAAAAAAACAACACAATGGTAATTTCCACACTTTTAATGTCACGACTCAGCAACCGACCATGGTTTCAAAACGTATGCGTCATTTTCAAGGTGAAAAAAACCAGTACTCTCTCGGTATATATACCCAGGCCAAGGTAGGAGGTATATATACCGAGTAAGTACTGGGTTTTTTCACCTTGAAAATGACACTTACGTGTTGAAACCATGGTCGGTTGCTGAGTCGTGACATTAAAAGTGTGGAAATTACCATTGTGTTCTTTTTATCATGGATATAAAGAACTTCCACAAAATCGAGCCGGATACGATTTTATAAGTGAGAATATGGTTCGCGTAATTCATGAAGCTGATGGTAGAACAGGCAAAAGGAATGAGATCATTTTTCTGTACGTAGGATAATATTCCGAAAATCTTGCTGCTGCGTCGTGGCAGTGTAAGTTCAAGACAGACTAATAGGAATTCAAAAGAAGTAGGTACTCATTTCCTATGTTTTGCACACTTTTTCTTATTATTTTGCTTTCACACATTTTTCCTTCAATTTAAAAAATATAGGAAGTGCAGCATTTTATTTAGTCAAATCATTGAAGTCTTGAGTTTAGTCACGTCTGAATAACTGCCTACCATTTTTAAAAAGATACCAACTTCCATAAAATACCCATGTTGGTACGTGTCAGTTTTGAACTCACATTATGAAGCTCAAGGAGATTCAAAAGAAATAACTGTGAGACACTGCACTTGTTAGGTACCGTAAACCCATCTTCAAACTAAGATATTCTAGAAAAATCTTAATGCTAGGTGACTGAAGAAACAGTTTGATTAGATGCGGTATTTCTAGGTGATAATTTTAAACGGAGTAACTAGATATTTTCGATCAGATCTATCCATAGAAGAGGCTTCATTTTAACCCATTGAACAAATATATAAGCTGCCGCTCAAGTATTTTATGTTATCTATGTTGCCACTCAATTGCTTTTAAAACTCTCATAGTTATCGGTTACCAAAAATATCCACAGCTCGGCGATGCATGCGATTTACCATATTTTTATAGCAGTCAGTTTTCATTTATTAATCAGTAGAGTATTATGGCAGGGCATATTTACTCGGAATATACTCTCGGTATATCAACGGAAAGTTGTGAATTTAAAATAAAATAAAAATTTATTTGAAATTTTCCGCTATTGCTTTAATGCGTACTATGCGTTTATGCTATACCCGAACAATTCGGATCACTCTGCTATCAGCGACTCCAGCGGCGAGTCTAGCAAATACATTTTAGATCACAATGGGTTACAGGAAACCTGGTGGTTAATACAATAATCCTTAATGTAAATATTCGTCGTTCCGACGATGAAATGTATGTCATATCAATAAAATCTTTAGAAAAGCACTTGAGTGATCGCAATATGTTTAAGTTTAAGTTAAGCCAAAATTTCGATATCAACCTGAAGTCACCTGGTGGAATCCCTTGGTAACCAACGCTGCAAATACCAGGAGGGATTCACGAAAGTAGAAAAAATTCATCCGGTTCAGGCGTGGTGTAGATAGGTTCGAAGTATGAAAATAAAATGTAATTGCACTTTTCTGCAATAACTTTAATGTGTAAATGCCTACTGCCTTACATTTTCACCAACTGGTAAAAGACCCTATCTTGCCTATATATCGTACCATATGATGGTCTGCAGTGTAGTCATGGTGCCGTGACGTCGTTCCGGCACTGGTTAAGAAAAAACATAATATTCAAGTATCATTTTTCTCAATGATGGTTCTTCAACATTTTTAGCATATATTAAACCAAAAATGTTAACCAAAACAAAAATGTTTGCAGAAAAATGTAAATAATCACTTGTTATATAAAAAACAGCAATATTTAATGCGTAAAAAAGTTAAAGAAAAGGCGTTCCGGAACTGCTAATTTTGCCAAAACACCACTGATGGTCTGTGAACCGAAACAAAAGTTTTTAAAAGGTGCTATTTCTTCATATTTTGAATCGAAAAAAGGGACATTTAAACTTTTATAGGCGTTTCTGTTGAGTTACCCAGAATTCTCAGTAAAGGATAGAAAAACTTTTCTGTTCTAAGTTTACCTTCTTCTGTATCTGTCTTAACAAGTTATTTATTTACTTGTATTATGTGTTTTGGAAATGGTTGTGCGTGGGAAGTTAACAAAGTATCCGGTGGAACAGCAGGTGCTCCACACAAAAGTGCAGAAAGATAATTTCTATTTACGAAATGAAAGTCAAACGTAGTTTTGAAAGGAAAGCAAATTCTATTATGTTTGCACTTT
This sequence comes from Ischnura elegans, assembly GCF_921293095.1. NCBI lineage: Eukaryota > Metazoa > Arthropoda > Insecta > Odonata > Coenagrionidae > Ischnura > Ischnura elegans. Next base: position 61,254,989 of record NC_060255.1, on the reverse strand, counting down.
GAATATGCCAACCCTTCCTTCTGCCCCTGATGATCTAGTGTATTTAAGAGTTGGTATTTTCTGTATCTACTCCATATGACACTTTTTAGACTCAAAGGCTGCATGCTAGGCTTAGATTATTGAGCAATTGAGAATGAATATATCTAAGAACGACACGGAGACATATTAGATCGCTACTACATTTCGAGATCCGACAGAAACGATAAATTAAGAGAGATATTTTGCAGAACGGATAGATATGGGATTACTTCAGCATTTTGGGGAAGGGATAGTTTTTTCCCTGCACGAGAAAGAATGTTAATAATGCTAGGCGTAATTGCGTCACATTTCCTTTTTATGTATAAACGGCTGGTGTCCTAAGACACGCCCCCACCCCACGCCTGTTGAGGAGGCTTGAGGGGTAGTATGTATACTTAGATGACGTCGCTTAGTGACGTAACTGGCAATGTGAAACTGAATATATGAAATTAACTTGATTATATTATTTTATTTGATCGAGCAATTTCACAAGTAAATTTCACAAGCATGAAAACATTGAGTAAATTGATGCCGGTGCTCTAGTTATAGCCTAAGGACCAGGGGCTGGCGTTAAAGGGGTCAGAGGAGACGGTCAGCAATAAGGGTTAGGAAATGGGTTTGTGCCCGCTTGGAGATTCGTGGGAGGTCAGATGGGGGCTCCTGGGTATTGATGGATGGTTGATGCTCTTGTGCCAAGGGCATCTTCCCTTCTTGCTGAGAGATGTTGGTCCAGCTGGTTGCTCCTCCTCGTCGTCATTTCCACTCCCACCTGCATCAATAAGAGAGGAAATCTGGGTAGAGGCATTGTGAAAGAATCGATGTTTGATGACCGCTGCATCCATAATGCCTACGGCCGAGTTTTCCACACATAATTTGCATAAAAATATATCTCTCAGTTAGCCCGATTGATAGATGAGAATAGATGGTGGTAGTAGAAATATTTCCAAAGTAGTTGTGTTCACATTCCAATAAAGAGAGTTTTAATGCATATCGTTGGGTAAATTAATGATTTATAATTACGTAGACTTTTTTATAGAAAATAATTCACAGACAGTTACATAGCCAATCAAAAATCACTCAAAGCAATGGCTAATCGAACTTAGAAGCTACAAAGAAATCAGTCTTCATCTAAAGAAAAAATCAATGTGGTGATCGTTTTATCCACATTTTTTTGAGAAGCTAAAAGAGTTCAATTTTAGTTTTTAAAGAATCTATTTGGATGGAAAGACGGCAAATATAACAGAATTTTTAATAAATGACGATTGATGATGGGGAGCTATCAGTCCGGTAGGGTGAAATGTAATTCCTCCAACGATGAAAAAGCAATATTGGACGTTTAACGTAGGAGTTTACTTTGATAAATAATATTTATAACTGATAACTTAAAATAAAAACCATCAATTAGGGAGTGAATCCGATGTCAGTATTATATTTGGCCAGAAGATGTGAAAAATATGCCTAATTCTGGTAAAGAGCAATGGGTAAATTGGGTATGTAAATCTGCATTGAATTCCTCATGCCATTGTAAAAATTACAGATATTATGCCTGCGTAGAAAGCTGATATTGGAGATAGTTTATTGAACTGCCTCAAAGAGAAGAATTTACAAATAACACATCGCCTTAAATATTTAAATGAACCTAAAAAAACATAATGCTAATTGTATGAAAATATATGTTCGTGAAAATATTCAATGCGTATATACAGTGTTTATTACTAAAATATTAGAGAATCATCAGGTACCTTTTTAATTATTTTTAATGCCAGAAAGCACCAAAAATTCTGATGGTTTACTCAATATATGTACTTCTTTCACCATAATTATATTCTTTTACGATTTCAGTCTAAATAAGTATCACCTCTCATGAAGATACACGTGACCTATTCTGTACAATAACCATACCATGGTGCGTTAACCTTGGCTTTACTTTTGTGTGGCCATGGCCGTCGATAGAAGAGCTTCATCGGGTGAACTAGTTACGTTCCAAAGTGTAGAGTATTCGATGTTCCGGAATCTATGATTCTTTGCCGTTTCCCGGCCATCATTATTTGAAGTCCGAGGTCGTTGGTTCTATTTCGATCGTCCATCCTAGAGAAGTACTCTTTTCTTGGTCCAAGAGAGGCGCAAATCTTTCCCAGCCCATCCTCGGTACACGCTTGCGAGTCATTCATTTGACCCGTTCTCTTTCTGAAGTTGTTCCTTTCTGTCTCACTCACCGCATGGAACAAGTTCACTTATTCAATGCTGTATCATCTATTAAAGTTTTCATTTAGGCTTTTCTATACAAAAATTTAGGTTTAATTAGGGGGTCAATTTGTAATTCTACGAAAAATTATATAAAATTTTTGCGTATATTATTTCATATGATTTCCGTCAATTGCAGAAAATACAGTTCCCATGCCAATTACAATGGGTCTGCGTAACTGAATGCTTTTTTATTTACATACATCCCTGATATTTAAGCCGGTCACTGCGATATTTTCTGATAACTTACATAATTTCACTCCATTATCAGCATCTATTTGCTAATAAGTAAAAACGTAGTACAGTGGTGAGTCTGAGTTTCTAAGCAATGTAAGTTGGATAAGCCGGTTAAGCCGTTGTCTCCTCGGAAACTTTAGCTAGGATGTTGACTCCGGGTTAACTGTTTGACATGAAAATTTTAAAAAATAATAAACATAAGCACTAAGTACTTCTACTTTCATTCAAACCAAGTTCAACACCTTTTTCTTTCATGTGGACATGACCATCGACAGATAAGCTTCAGCCGGTAACGTATTCGCGTTCGAGAGAGCGGAAGATTCGATTTTGAAACATTTATGATTATGATTATGACCCCTCACCACAGTATTTTTTCCTACTCCGTCAAAGAAGGGACAACTTCTCCATCAAATTATGCTGGGGCGAAGAGAAATTCAGTGAATGACCTTAGTAGATATAAAGGTTATGACGAAAATCTTGAGCAAGAGCACGTTCATGCTAATATAGGTTCCTGTTGGCATTGAAAGCTATTCCAATTTCCATTTGCAGGTAATCTTGAAAGAAAGGGCTTTCTGCTGTGCTGTTCTACCTCGGTTGAAACAGTAATTCATACAAATCTCTCTTGATATATATGTTCACGTAAACTCAAATAGGCCTTCAGAATATCTCAGTAGTCACTGATTGCGGCAATATATACTTTGGGGAGTATAACAGTTTGAACTGCAGAAGAAAACTACTATAAACAGTCTTAAGTATAAACAAAACAGGTTCTCAAAGTGGTTTGATGAACTACATCGTCATCACTGGTCAAATTTCTTATATAATTTAAACCCATCCCTCTTATAATATCAATCCATGCCACCCTTCTATCTAAAGGTGACTTTTGCTATCAAACCATCACTCATGGCGTGGCCCTTCCTCTACCTATTGTACTTTCTACCTCCTATCACAATAGACGTTCTCAGTGTCAAAACTGTCTACTGCAAAACGCATTGAGCCTTTGCTTGAGATGAACCCGGAACTGGGACTAAAAAAGATTTCTGTCCACATTATAGTCGCCTCTGCAACAATTGGCTGCTCGATGACAAGCAGTCGTCTATGCGTATGGTATTTAAGGTAGCTAGATCGGCATTGGCTGAAGTCGAGTGATGAGCTCAGTTTACCTATTATTTACGCAAATGAGTCGCCAAAAGAAATTTATGCATAATTAGGATATGCATCATTTGACCCGTTCTCTTTCTGAAGTTGTTCCTTTCTGTCTCACTCACCGCATGGAACAAGTTCACATGTAGGAATTAAATGTGAGGACAATTTTGCACATCAGCATAACCAAAATGTCAAAAATGATTTTTAAAGGCATTCACCGTGGTCAACTTCATTAGTTTTAACACTTTTTTGAACCGTTGCACACTGAACGGCTGACGACACACCTCGAATCACAGAATTTCACAATCTAAGTGGAAAACCCTAAATAAATTTAATTATTCTTAGACAAAAGATAAATAGGGCGTGTGTAAAAGCCAGGAAACTAAATATATTTGCGTAATTTAAATGAATTCGGTGGAAAGGTTTTTGTTTTGCAATGGTAATAATGACCTTGCCAGTTATAGACATTTTTTGCAAATATCATTCTTATTTAATACTTTCCCGTACATAATTAGATTCGACTCAAAATTATCCTTCTAATGAGTGCCGTCTCAACAACGTCTTATTAAAAACAGCTTTGCTAATTCGAAAAACTATATATCTCCATTAAAGCCCATGTTAAATTATCCTAATTTTACCGTCAAATATCTCAAAAACATGGCACATGGGAATTTATTTTTCTTTGGTCAATTGAAAGTGTGTCTTTTAAAGAATATATGACCAAAGTTTTATCAAGTTTTTGTTACTTTTACCGAGGCGCACTAACAACCTTAACTGGACAATTACTATTTACCAATTTATATTGATTTTTTAAGGGCGGGACGAATACCCAATGCTTCTTTATTATTTGCCTTGTTACTGTAGCGATTGCAACGACTCCCTTCATCACTGGTTACCAATCAAAAGATTATTTCACCAATAGCTCTCCAATCAATTCTACTTTCAGCTAATCTTTTCACACCTATGCATTTCTGAGCTTTCACATCCGTATTTTTCTGTTAAAAATATTTTATTCACAGCGTTACTTTTCCATTCTTGGCATCTAATTGTCCCTCGGCGATTGTCCTCATCAGGCCATCGTGTCTCAAGATAAGGCCGATTTGGTTATTTCTCCTCTTATGTAGGCTGTCACGAAGCTTCTCCTCTACCACGGCTCCCAGACCAAAGTAATTTTGCACATTACTTAGGCGTGAATAAGGCGTAAAAATTTTAACACTGCTTTTTAAAGGCGTGACCCGTAGTCAGACTCGTTCCTGAACCAGATTCGTTCTGAAGAAACCCATCCCGAAACCCATCTCTTCCCACGATGCCTTTCGCCTGGGGGTCTCCCTCGCTGCATTATGGAACAGGACGTCCTCACATGAATGAGCATCCGTCTATCGATCAACACCCCTCCTACCCCTGTACCCCCACACCCCCCCAAACTTCCGTCCTCCTCTGAATAACGCCCATCCTCGCTCCTCGTAGTTCATCTTTTCGTCCTCATATCACCCGTGTCCCTCACAAGCTCCCTCTATCCTCAATCATTTTGTCCTTTGCCTTTTTTGATATCTACATCTATGCTCATTTTCTATGTTAGCTAGGAAAATATTGCAGTCATCATTCAAAAATATAGTTCATATTATTCAAATTTCATATTAAAAGGTTTAACCCATCTCCGTCCCGAATACGTTTTGCTTGACATTGTGAGGATATTTAAAGTAATTTATTCCTGAAGGCGTCTGAAGTAACCCAGTTTAAATATAACTATTCGGGGCAAGTATTTTTTAAGGATTAACAAAAATTTAATTAACCTATAAAAATTCTGTTTACTTTAATGCTACATGCATGTCATTTGCCGAAAGTTGGCGTCCATATTGAATATTCGTTTGTCACCCGTATCTTTCCGTCAGAGGGCTTATTTCGAGGGCTCCAACAATTATCTAATAAGAGGACTAAGTTTTTGCAAGCCTCATACGTTCTAATAGGCTGTAGCCATATGGCTACGGGTAGGGAAATTGGTTGACCCAGACAGAATAACGTTCAAGAAGCGGAAAATGGACATTTGAAGAAATCCTTCCTTCGCATGGGAAATATGAGTGGGATTACGTACCTAAAGAAATGTTGAAGAATTTCCACTCAAATATTGAAATTTGTAAGAGCAAGCGTTGCTCAATTCTGGGTTGATGTCATTTTGATTCATTATGGAGACTTGGAAATCGGGTCACATAGTTCAATTTGAGTAGGAAGTATTACAAAGGGCAAAAAGTAATTTGAAATAGTTCTTTCGTCAATCTTCGTTCACAAGGGGTAATATGCTATAAGAATTTAAAAAAAAAGAAAAAGTAGCAAACAAAACAAACGACCTTACGTTCTTATTCTAATGAATGCTGTCACTTTCATCGTAAGTCGGAAGTAAAAATGAAAGGGATTAATCTTCATGGCCACGATACGAACGAGAAACTTGAGTATGCATAGTTGGGAGCGTGGGAGAAACATGGGAAATTCCTCCGGTTGGAATCGCAACCGTGGGCGGCGGAAATGATAGCGTGGGAAGGATATCAGGCAACAAATATATGGAAATGGAAAAGAATATTGAGGAGATTATATAGTATCTTAGGAAGAGTGGGAGACTAGCTGCCAGAGAGCTTGGCTACAGAACGGAGAGTCCCGAGTTCAAAGTCCGGATGGAAACTACAACTCGGTTAAATGTGTAAAGGTTTCATTTAGTGTTGAATTCTAATTAATATTATTCCGAGAAAAAGTATTCATCAAAATTAATTTGGTAACAGTGCTCCACTACATCGCAGCAATAGTAATTCGTTGTTTCGGACTGAATGGAATTGAATGAGCATGATGAAATGTAAAAAACTTTAAAATTCCACACAAGGTCATCATCTGGTGATGATGAGGTACCAGCGACAAAATGCATAAACTTGCATAGTTGAAACCTAAGTCATGCAATATTAAATTTATGCGGAATTATAGTCTCTTACATTTCGACATGTCATGACGGGGGGAAATCCGCCGCACACCCTCTCCTTATCATCAACTTTTATCACGAAAAGCAATATAGAGGCCGGGTTTCAGTCAACTTTATATAATTCAAAGTTAAAAATTGACGTAAAAAGTTCATTAGATGGAGAGATCCTTGTTGCACATCTTATATGTTGATGAAATCTGAAGAAAAAGGAGACTTAGTGCAAATTCGTGAGCCAGAAATTTTACAAATGTTTACTATCTTATCTCTTCGGTGTATTTTTGAATATATCACCCATTATTTCAACACAATTGACTGAAAATCGTGCTTTCATTAAGCCATATACCTTTTAACCGAAGAAAAATACGTAAGCTGTGGGTAACCTACGACCCGCATGGACGATTTCGTAGGGAAACATATGAAGTGATATATTTATTTGAAAATTGGAATAAAATGGGACAGTTGAGCTGAAAATAGGCAATTGTGATCATAAATTATGCCTTTTTATCTGAAAAATGTAATTAACGGATGAAAATCAATGGCAATCATGCGCTACTGTCAAAATGGTGTTGTCGAGGTAAAATGTCTTACAGAGGGTGTATTGTAATTAATTTCCTTCGAAGAATAAGAGTACCAAATGACCTATTTGTAAAAAAAATGTTTGTATACCTGGACGCACAGCATGGGTAAGAGAATTCAAAGGGTAAAAGGGGAAATAAAGACTCCATGGTGTGTGATCACTTATTTACACATAGGTATTAATCAATAAAGAAAAAGTTGAAATAAAACAAATCCAATCACTATATTTATTAATAATTTTTTTATTTCATTGAAGTTTGAGAGATAGCAGAAATATTGTGAATATACTTAATAATTGATGACGATCGAATGAGGAATTTATAATTTATAAAGAGGAAAGAATTCAAAATATTTTGCAAAAATTGGGGAAGGAGATTTTGTAATTTGTGTATTTTTTCGCATGCTTACAAAATTAGTTCATACAAAATACATGAGTTGTTGACAGCAGTGGAGACGAGTCCTTTATTTTTCTATTTTTCTCCCCTACTTTCGCGAAACAACTTTTGCGAAACACAAAATTGTATCTAAGAAACTAATTTTTATATCCTTTTTATATGTTAGCTGTCATGTTTTCAGATAAAATATTAAACCATAAGGGCTCTTGAACTCAAGGAAAATTCATCCAACCACTTAAATTTTCCCCTTCACTGATCTGCTATCTCCCTTTTCTCGTGAGGGGCGTCGTGAGGAGAACTTTTCCAACAATTTCATGCCTTCTGCCTTTGAAGTTGCTCAACTTAAGTTTTCTCTTCTCCACAGAATCTCAGGCTGCTGCTATCCAAGCCATAATCACATAATGCATTCCTTCTTTCCCTTGTAAATTTCCTTCTTAAAAATGTACCCTTTTGACATCGTGTGTAGCATCTCTTTAACTTTTGATGTTACTTTCCAAAGATACGAGAAAAGTTGTGGTTTCTTAAACGTAGGTTCATTCAGGAATCCTGGAGGTGAGTCACCTCGTTTGATTGTGGTTTCCTCGGCCGTTTCTCTGTTCTAACAAGTGATAATCCAACGAGAAATGTCAAAGGTCATTGGGTTATGGTCATATCTTGAGCTCCCTGGCATAGTTCAAAGGGTATATTACTTACTTGATTCACCCTACGGAATGTGACGAAGATCTTATTTTGAGGTTAGGAGAAACTCGGCGAACTTCGGATATGCTGGGAAGGCAAAAGGCTGCTGGATTGACATTGTTCAAAGAAGTTAGAAATATGTGGGTTTAAGATTTCGCGGAAAAAATATCTTTAATGAGATTTTTAAAATGTAGTTTTCATCATGTCATTTTTAGCAGTACTTTACTTGTGAAGCTTTATGTTCATTGTTATTTAGACTTTTTGATGGGAAAAAATTTACCTTTCATATAAGCAGAACTAACTGGTACTTTTATCCATTTTCTTATCAATTTCTGGTGGCAAATAACATTTTAAATATGTTAATAATTTTCAAAGGCATCCATCGGACTGTCGCAGTGGATTCATTTTATTTTATGGCTTGAAATATACCCAGTCCATCTTTATCGGAGTTTTGATTAATTCTGTTTTAATGGTTGTGGTTGGTTTATGAAAATCAGTTAGCGAAATAACCAGGCTTTTTCCCTCAAATATGAATCCTTATCATTAGTTCAAAATTACATACAGCTTACCGAGTATCCTTCCCTTCTACCTCATTTTTTTGGCATACCTTATCCAAAGTTAACCTGAAAGTCCAACTACGCAAATTTTTAAGAGCATCATCTCAAGAACATATAGAAGTGTATCGGCATTGACTTTGTGGAAATCAAGGTAAATGGAGCACTTTTCTTCAGCACTATTTTATCATATATAATCGCTACACCTCATATTAGGCCTCAGATCATTACCAATGAGCCGCGGTTTTGTTCTGAAGGCAAAGTTGGAAGCATACTGATAAAAAGTTTTCAAATTATATACCTACGTATGTGGACGTTAAACCACTGTGGTTATCTCTACAATGTTTCGTTTTTTTAATAATCCTTCGATCGATACTTACATTGTTTTCGGATTTCCACAACGACGGTTGATGTCTAATGAAGACAAGGTCGCCGGAATTCAGATTAGGCGTGCTGGCGAAATTGTTGTCATTAGACATCAATCAACAGGATGAAAACCAGACACTGAGGCAATATGTACAAATTGGATCGGCTTATTGTGGTGGCTATTTTTATGCTTCATACCCCATGGGTACCGATTCAAATCACGGCGGTGACAGAGAACTTTCTGACACTGCCCTATTCCTCATTGAGTGTTGTGTGGAGGATGCTTCTGGCTTAACACTTCGTCCATCGGGTGGGACTTCATGTCGTGGTCCCCTTGGCGCCTTTTGATGAGAGTAGGCTAATACCATCATCAGCTCCACCCTTCACCCCCTGACCTTCCCTCATTGTGCAAATGACCGGTTAAAAATAAGTGTATCCATCTTCATGGTTTCTCCTGAGTACTGCATAAAATGAATTCAAACACATTTCACACCACATTTGCTGACGCAGAATCCCTAAGAATGAAATCGATTAATTTGTTGCTATTTTTCAATTGGTAGCCAACAAAGAGCCCTGAGCTTCACAGAGCCAATTTTGGAGTCTGTGCGTCAGGAAAAAACAGATGATGCCACAGTAATACTGGACTGCAATGCTCTTTCTGCTTTGGTTTTTTTTACGATACCCTTTTATTTTCTTTTCATATTTATTTCCGACGCAATTGCCCCCGAGTGTATTTTTGACTTGATGGAAAATTTGCCTCACATCCTTCTTGTTTCGCAATTGGACGTATTATTTAATCGAAATGGATTTCTTTCCCCTGTCTATGCATCCCTAAATAAATCCTAAATTCTCCTGTATTGCTCTTATTGATATAAGCGTTATTATTATAAAAATATTATTGCTATGCATCGCAGTTTTCTGACGTTTTCGATAGGTGTCACTATTTTTTTACCGAATTTGAGCCATACATTTTGCTACTCAACTTAAATTTCCATGAGTTTTATACGCTTTCATGTAAGTGTCAGGTTATCGTTAATAAGGACATGATAATTTCGTATTCAATTGTGTTCTTTCCTTCATAATGGTAAGACAAGTTCTAAGTTTCTGCTAAAAATAGCAATGGTTGCTACTACTAATGGTTGCTGAAGGATGCATGACTAACAATCAAATGGGCGTATTTAAATAACTCTCTCTGAAATGTTTAATAAACTTGATCGAGCAAATTAAATTGTTAGTTCTCATAGAATATGTCTGTTTTAATATTTATCTGTATCCTAGCTTCAAAAGACCCCTCTTGTGAGAAATTGAAAAAGATAATTTTTAAATTGTATTTCTGTTAAAAGTGATATATTTCTGATGCTTTAACAGCGGTGTATGTCTCACTAATTGCCATGGAATATATCTTACTCCGCATTTTCCTTCGCATTTGCACCCTTTCCAAATACTTCTAATCCATTTCCATGTAGTGTGTCCATCGAAATCCACGAAACATGTAGTTTTATTGAAATTTACTCATAATTAACGTGTGTTACTTAAGGCGTTACTTAAGTCACAGCTTATAATTCAGTATAGAGTATTAATTGCCGTCTTTTCTCGCGTAACCCATTAAATTTCGCGAGTCACCCGAAAAGCCATTTTCACTTAATATTAATTTTTATCTAAAAATTCTGCAACATTCACACTAATTCTGGTAGTCTACTGAACGCATAGATTGTCTTTTTTGCAATATATGCAATGGCATGTATTAATGTAAATGTGTAAAACATAAGCGAGTTATTATGTTCTACTCCCAGCCTTCCCAGATACCTTAGACTAGAAAAAAATGAACTTTTTACCACATGCATAGGCATCTTTCTGTGCTTGGGATGAACGCATTTTTTTTTTTTTTTTTTGAGGAGTCAAGTTTGGGGAAAAAAACATAACTCGTTGACTGTGTCTCAATCGTGGGGCTGTGCCTATCAATTTCCTAGTGACATTGCGAGTCGGACAGGGGAACTCATGTCGGAATGTAAAATACTAGGTGCGCCCACGGGTCAACAAATGACCCAGGGGAGAGACAAAAAATGGGGATATCAGCTCCCGCTCAGGGATTTGCGTTTCCCATTGATCCTTCCACGACCCTGACGCGCATTGGTTGAGAGAGAACGCAGATATGTGTCCGTATGGACGAAGGATTAAAATATTGGCCCGCAATGAGTGAGATATGCCAGCGGGTTTATTGTGACTCTGGAGTCATCCCAGCCGACTTATGCGTGTCGTATATTCCTTCGCTTTGCCGCGTAACTGTATGTCAAAAAAGGTGACGAGCGTGAAATTCTTTCGATCCCCATAAGCACCACGTGTAATTACAAGTAGCTTCGTACGCAGTCACGCGCTGGGGCGCCAAGTTGAATACAGAAAGGACAAAACTCTCCATGAAAAAATCATTTGGCTTAGCAGGGATTCGAACCCGGATCCCTCCCGATTTCTAATCAGCTATGCTACCAGTTACACAACTAAATTACAGTAAAACCGTTACATTACATGCCCTTTGGTGGTGTAATTATTTTGGCATACCTGACCGGCAATTAGAAGATCCAGGTTCGAATCCCTGCTAAGTCAATTATTCATCTACATCTACATAATACCCCGCAAGCCACCTAAAAGGCGTGTGGCAGGGGGTGTTAGGACAACAGCCGTTTACAGCTAAAAAAATGAAGGGCTCTAACGGGGTTGGGACTAGCGTTTATTAAAGTTCTTTATGGTTCGGGGGAAAAAAGAATTCCCATATCTATCCGTTCGACAAAACATCTCTCTTAATTTATCACCTCTATCGGACCTGAAAATATAGTGTGGCTCTAATATTATGTTCTCTGTGTCGCTCTTAAAGATATCCATTCTCAATCGTTCAAGAAATCTAAGCCTAGCGCGCAGTCTCCAACGGCTCTCAGCCTAATTCGCTTAACATCTGGGTAACACTGTCTGTACGCCCGTAGCAGTTTTTGACGAAACGCGCAGCCTTCCTATGTATTTTATTCAGTTCGCGGATTAAGTATTTCTGCACCGGATCCCATGCACTCACTACATATTTAAGGTGCGGTCGGACGAGAGCGAAATACCACTTTTCTTTTACTTTCTCATCCGAAAATCAAACCCAAACCCTTTCTCGTCCAAAATTATTGGTGTAAGCCAAATGATAGCTTGGTGTATATAGCTTCCGATTAGCCGTTGCCTTCATTAGGTATGGTATTTGGAGGAGGAAACCAATAGATTTGGTCATTTGCACGGTTTGGAACGGTAGAGAAGAGTGTGGGAGTCAAACTCGGTGTCGGCATTTGCCTTCTCTTGAGGAAAGCCTCCAAAGGAACCACTGCTTAACTTCACATTCGACGGACGGAGTTTTGCACTCAAGTGTCTTCCATACAGCATTCAAGCAGGGATTAGAAAACTTCTGAAAATACCTCCGCCACCACTGGGATCTAAACCCGGGTCCAAGGAATGTGTAGCCACCAACACTATCCCTTTACCCAATTTGCTTCTGATACTTTTTTATGAAATAATATTTCAATCACTCTGGAAGCCGCCTTCCTATGAGTAAGGCAAGAGATATTGGGGCAACATAAGTTCACGTCTAATTATAACGCTGAAACTAATAAGATCTAAGGCGGAATTCTCAAAAGCTAATTTTCACACCTCTACGATCGGCAAAATATCTCTTACTTCATAATTTCTATAAATCCTTGAAATACAATGCGGGTCTAAGGCAGTTTTTCCGTATTACTTGTATAAATATATAAATTATAATCTCAAGGATATGTTTCGTCATTTGATTTTTTTTATTAATCATTATTTAGCCATTAGTAAACTACGATTATTTTGAATTCATCGGAATTTAAATTAACTATCCTTATTACTGAAGGAATTGAGTAGCTTAAATTATAGTTACATATCAGGGGTAGGCATATATAGCCTATGGTCACATGGTGAAGACTTGGATTATGTGGACTGCAAAAATAAGTCCAATATGAACCTCAAAATTAAGTCTGAGTTCCCGGAGTAGGCACTAGTAATTAAAGTCGTTACTGCTGAGAGATTTCATTCCCATATAACTTATTAATATCTTTATGGCGCTAGTATTGATATAGTTTGGATAAAAAGTTAATTTAAATAATTTTGAATTCAATTCCACATATATAAGAAATTTCGTTATGCAAAATTAAGGTAGAATTTCGGATTCAAAACGCCACTTCGTGAATTCCAATTGAATAACTAATTTCCATGAAAAATATGTTGCACATACGTGAAAATGTATCCGAAAATTAACCACCAAAGCACAAACCCGATAAAATTTACTAGGGTTGTAAATGAAATGTAGCAATTTTGCCAATAATTTTAGAAGTTCTCGTCAAAATTCACATTCCTATGTTTACATTTAAAGTCTTATGTTTTTTAGCTTGCGGTATAAATGGAGGAGATCTTAATTAACATTCATGTGTGAATAAACGTATCCCTCGTTATTTTGCCTGAGGAATTACAAGTTTCTTTCCAATTTTTCTAACGCAATGCTCTTTTGTTGACTGGATAAGAACGTGGTTTTTACTATTGCAATTTAAGCGCACTTTATTCTGGCGAAATACACTGAGTTGTTGTGGAAGGCAGGCATTTATTTCTTGGAGAATAGAATTATATCCACATTGCTCTCTAGATAAATAAAATCCAACTTCTTTATTGAACAAAGAGTATTCAACAATGTCAATATGCCCCGAGAAATGGGAACAAAGATTTTAACTCACGTTTCTAAATACGGATCTGTAAATATTTATCTGGAGGCAGGGAACCATAAAAGTAAAATGAAAATGATACAGTTCTATACATGCATATCAAAACAAATATGATGCGTTTTCCTTCTGCTGACGATAAGCCTGCGAAGTGCCTGAGGATGTTTACATTAAATGGACGAACAGGATTAAGGATTTTTTTCTTTCCACTATTTTCCCCTGGTTTATTAAGATGCTATATTCTACGCTACATAATTTTTCGTCCCCAAAAATTTTCAGAAGCTTCAAAATTCTCGGATATGCTCCATTTAAATTTTTTTTCACTCGTAATGCTGATTTCTCAAGGTTATAAGGCATATACAACATAAAGTAAAACGTAATTGAAAATGATTATTAGAAATAAATAATTTATTTGAGAAAAATTGATTTCATAAATATAATGATTTCGAAGGAAATAGAACAAAATATTACTATCTAGAAACTAGGGTAAGTATACTCTCTATTTTTAAGTGAACTCTTAATTTGCCGCAGTAAGATATGGAGGATAATCTAGCGATAGCAAACTGTATATTGTGAAATTGTTTTCAAAATTTGATGAAATATAAAAATGTGATGATAAATGCTACCCTTTGTTAAAGTATGAATAGTATGTGAGGAATGTGGAATAACCTGAGCACGATTGAACTTAAAAGTCCAGTGATATATATTGGTTTTACATGGTTAAAAATCGCCAAAATTTGAAGTAAGTGTATTGATGCAATGTTGTTGAGATAAAACACGTCAAAAGTAGTAGGAAATCATTGCGAGCTAATTCCATTGTTGTTGTCAATTCCGGACACATAAATAGCAACCCTCGTATCATCCGGAACCACCCAATCCATAAGCTATTTCATTATATAGAGTCAATTCAAATAGGGATTTTCGACTCAACATTGGTAATCGGTCGGCATTTATAATCAACTCGGAAAATCGCGCCGTCTCCAATAGATTTAAAATGAAAATCTCGTCAAAAACGTTTGTGGAACCAAACGAATTTTTTATTCCATTTTTGGATCAATTCTATGGCTTGGTAATGACTTTATTAATAGAATACATTCTCAAAACCTACATTTTGACTGAACTGAACAGCACTAGGCACACATAACTATTACCAATGTGACACATGAACAAAGTATTCATCAAACTCCATTTCTGACCTAAAGTTGCTGGCGGATTTGCGTGAAAAACTGTCGCTAACACGCATCAAACATTGCGATGGAAGCCCGAATAGCTTATAATAGATATTTTTTATATTTCTTGGTATAAGGATCATTCCACCTCAGATAAAAAAACATGACATTTAGCATGTATGATTTTGATAAGAATTTGGGTCAATATTCAAGTCAAAATAAATACATCGATACCATTTTATGAAATTATGCATATTTCTATAATGATGCATTGTGGGAATTTTACAAAAACCTCCAACGGAAGAGACACGTCCTAGCGGGTATATGCCTTGTTAATGACTTCGGCATTATGGGTGCTATTGGAGACGCGTTAGAAAGGTCATCATTTTAACTCAGCGATTATCGCTAGATATGTTCTCAATTGGAAGAGTCATCTGGTAAACGATCATCCACCAGAACAAATGGGGTGCGACCTATTCCGCCCTTCCTATTTCCGATTTTCGACTGTATCTGGAAACGAGCATTAGAAGACTTTCAAAGAAGTACAAATTTCTTTCCCGAGCTCAAGAGATCACCCTCCGTTGTTGAGATTATTATTAACAAAAAATTGAATTTGCACGATTTGGACTAAATTAGAAGTACATCGGTTGGTCTGGAAATTTGTTCCTCATAGTATCACATGGTCTAGGTTCGAAAAATGACATTTTTAAAGAGAAAAACAAATTTTTGACCCCTAATTTTCCCCATAAGTGGAAGCATAGAGGCATTTGGCAACACCGTAATAGATGGAAAATTTAGTGTTTCGACAATTTTTCCTAGGGTTTCAGACGATTATGTAGGGGGTCGACTCTATAAAATATTGTCGTATCTCGTCTCGTTCAACCCAAATATTTGCATGAATCAGTCAGTCAGTGGTCGGAAGTGGGTTTTATAGTTCATAGATTCTCTAGGAAAGTATCGAGTCTTAAATAAAAGAGATAATATTTGCTTCACATTTCCACGGTGCCTTCCTGTATTCTCCCGTTCCTGCACCTGATCCTTCTACTTGCAATGTATCCAGGAAATGGCACCCGTGATTTTTGTCTCCAGCATCGAACGTGCTCGTTATTTATTCAGATGCCTCTTCCTGCTTCGGAAAGTTCGCGACGGGAAGGAATCATGTATGCAAATTCTGCAAGGCACGCTCAATGGCCCGGAAACGTGTCTTGTTACACGAGTTACCTATATAAGGGCAGGCATTGTAAATTCTGCATCATCACCTTAAATCGGAGCAATCCTACATAGTTTATTTTATATATAGGGTATCGAAAATGTGCGGTACAAATATTAGTAAGCACTTCTCACACGTAGACGAAGACATGATATTATGTGAACGAGGGTGCAGAAACACTTTGTTTCCATAATACACCTCATTGTCTCCGGCGCAGTAATCATAGGAAAGACTGGTGAAGAGCAGACCACCATACCGCAAATCTCCTTCAAAGTAGACATTCAAAAGACCCTGCATAAGCATTGACAACCATCATGGTAGTAAATCTTGGATGCACTGATGCATACCTGGAGCATTGCAAATTGATTCGCAGCCTCCTACTTTGTAATTTAATGCTCATTCGCAAGGAAGTTAAAATTGTGTTCACCTATAAAAAGAGAATATAGCCGTTTTAGCTGGCATTATGTTATAAGATAGTAATGTAGCTATTGTCGCTTACCTTCCTGAGTATAAAGAACAAGTAAACAGATTAATTTAACCCTTTCGTGATATTACGGGAGAACTCAGTAACACCAAATTATTTTTGTTGTGTATTTTTTTATTTTTCATTTTGGTCTTTTGATGTTTTTTGTAGTTGATCTTTGTCGTTATTTAGGCTACGAATGATATTTTTTACATTTAATTTTTTTTTTTTAAACTTAAATTTTTATTGATGCTCAGCTCGGATAAAAATTGAGCACAATTAATTTCATTATAATATAACTTCAATAGCGCCAATATCCTACATGATGGCACCTTTTATGTTTATTTTTCCATAGAATGTTTGTCAATGTACAGTAACAATAGCAAAATATGAATGATTCCTGCTATTTCGCACAATATTAATGTAAAAACCTAAATGTAGCCTAAAACGTATTTCTGAATTGTACAAGACAAGATTTAAAAAATGAGCCATGGCGTTGAATTACAGGAAAGACTATTACGTATTATTAATTGAGTAATAGGTTAATTATTACTCAAAACTTGTGGCGAGTAGAAAAACCGTGAGAAAAAACGCCTTTGACTTTACATCAAAATGGCATCTACTGCTAGTTCTTATTATACGGCGCTGTTTGATATTTTCGTTGTGGTTTTAAGGTACATTTTTGCTTATGCGACTGACGCAATCTAAGAAAACGGTATTGTGTAAGTCCTTGGGAAGTCTTCTTATAAAGATTTATTAGATAAATTATGTCATACTGATTAAATCCACAAAATAATATATCATAAATTTTCTATACGATTAGTTAGGAATTAATAACCCTCATGTTACAAGACTGTCTCGGAAAATAATCTGGAGCTCCTTTACCCGGAATATGAGGGATTCACACAATTTTAGCTTAGTCTATTAGATGGCGAGGTTTAGCATGTGAAACTTAGCACCATGTGTGCAATTCAACCGTTATTTAAAATCGCTAAGTGAGTGTGCTAAAGAATAATGAGCCTTAATATAAAAAATTAGAAATATCAACTCTTAAGGTAAGTATTCGTGAACCATCATTTTCCTGAAAAAACTACCTTTGTCTAACCTTTCCGATAATAAACGCCTACATATTAAAATCAAAAAAGCAATCGATTTTAGTTCCTTGCACAAAGGAATCTTTGATCACTCCTGAATAATTTCGAGCCTCGTGCTGCTCCTTTCAATGACATTCTTCTGAAGCAACAGCCTCAGATTTCGTTCCTTACATTTGCGTAAAGTATTTTTCTTTGTGAGTTCCGCTCTATACAATTTTCTTTCAAAAAGCAGCATCTCTGAAGGTATCAAAACTCAGTCAGTTGAAGAAAATTTTAATGATCACGAAGTTTCAAAATTATTTTTAAAATAGTTTTTCAAAATTCAATCCCCATAATTATTCTGCGTTTTATAGCTCGATGAAGACTCCGGCATTTGGTTACTACTCATCGTCAGCCATAAAGCGCCCTTTTAATACTTCTCTTAGGGAAGTATCAATAAGGCTCCTTTTTATAGTTTTCAAATAGAGCCTTTTTGCCTAATTGTTTCAATATTCAATGGTGACTGAAATATAACAATTAGGAGAAAAATTAAGAATTACTGGAAAAAATGTTGTAGCCTAAGAGCATGAGATATGACTGCTTCGCTTTTTATTCAAGAACGTCCATTTTTCCTGTTAGAAACGAAATAAATTTAATCTCACTATAAATATATTTAAAATATAAATTTGAAAACCGAGCTTAGGTACTTTCATTTTTTTACCCAAAATACAAACATTTCCGGGCAGTACAGGTTTTTTTCTAAATTATTCTAATTGGAATGAATATTTACTGTAATAATCTATGATGATTTAGAGCTGAAAAAATGATTCGTGATAAGTTTATTACCTATATTAATGGAATTTTGAAGAATTACAGTGATGGAAACTGAAATGGAAATGCCTTTCTTATTTTCTTTGAACAGGAACAATTAAATATCACTTATATGTTGAATAAATTGAATTTTGAATTGCAGACATTGCGTAAGCTAACCATGTATTCTTATATTTTCAGAATTTTATGATACGTGCTGTGCTTGCCAAGTTAAAACCTGCTAATACACATACTACCGTCTTTCAGATAATGTTGGTATTTTTTCCAGATTTTAAATTTATAACATACTTTTTATAAGCATAGCAATATAAGCAAAATAAATATGAAACAGAACCTGGTATGGAGATTTTATTTTTTTTCAGAATACATCAATGATGTCGAGGATTCCTTCAACGTTGGATTTCCAATCGTGCTTGGGGTGCGTAGAGTGTTAAACTGCTTCTATAATACCTTTCTGTTATTATTTCAGAGGTAAATACGCTATTATAATTAGTACTTAAGGAAGTAAAATGCCATGTAAAATCTATTTATCGGTTTCCTTGAGGCACATCTCCAGTGGCTGCCAAGTCAACTGAATACACATATCGATTATCGGGTAAAAATGTACTTTTTCACTATCAGCATAAAATTTGGTTGTCTCATAACGAATTTTGACTTCAAAAATAGCAGTAAAGAGAAGGGAAAATAAACTCTTTCGGTATCAATACATGATTTGATAGCCTAATTGTGTACTTTGGCTGCAGGTATTGATGTAAAGATTGGGAAAAATAAAGTAATTTCCTCTCAGCGCCAAATCTTACTTATTCAGAACAGAAATTCATGACATGATTTTTAAAATTTTGACGATATTAAATGATAAAATAATTTACTCGTGGCAAGTCAAAATTATTCCGGGAAAAATATTGAGAAGCAAAAGGGAGTCTTTTATGTGTTAGCTAACGGTAGCGTTGTTACCGCATAATATTCCTAAAGATGTCCTTAAAATGCACATGCATGACTTTTCTTATCAAGCTCTATTGATCATGACCAAGTAATCATTATGTATACGAGTAGTAATATCAAAAATTTTACTGTGTTTCGTTGTGAACTTTTAAGCACCAACAAAATATGAGTTCTAGGGTGCCCGGTTAGTTACGCTGTTCCGGTAAAGCTAAAATGAAAAATGCCCCCGACCTCAAAACGGGAAGATATTCTATACCAAATTCCATGAAATATTACCAAAATTGCATTTTTAATCTGAAAATCATTCCAGTTTGAAGTTCTTTATTTCAATAAACTATTCTTGTTTTAACCTATTTTGAGAACTTTACCCAGTATGTACCAAAATTCCAAAGTTGCCAAAATTCTCTTATGCATTCCTGGAATGAATCAATGGCTGGCAAAAAAATTACCTTTGGTGTGGTACGCATGTAGCTATGAAATCCCACTCATATCCAGAGTTATTAATCCTTTTCCGGCCTCCTTTGATCTTCTCGTTTGACTTTGTCTATTTTCAAGGCCTCGAAGGTCGTAACTAGGTTATGCAGCGAGGAATTCCGTGAACCTTTGGGTCGTTTGTCATCGCAGAAAGAAAGCTTTTGAATTGAGGCCACCAAATAATGCTGTTATCTCTCGCAACCTTTATATTTCTTTCACTATTCATTGCCCGGTCATGCCTAAACCCGATTTTTATTATTCTCGCTCATTCCTGCAAAATTCTAGTGCAGTCCCAATGTCCTTAATAAGGAGCTTATTCTTCACTCACCAGCAATCAATGAGAAGAATTAGGCAGGATGGTCCCAGCAACCCCTTAAAGATGTCTAATGTAGTTAAATGATACTAAAAAATTTTAGCGTAATAATGACTGCGCTAACACCCAGCTAATTGAGGGTATTGTTTGGAAAAACTCTTTGTTTAGAAAAAAATGTCCAAATTTCCTCCATTAAATAAAATACACATCTTTATAGTGGCAGAAAATAGCAATGGTGTTTTTAATAAAGCATTTAATGGCCTTGAAGTTTTAGCAAATACATATGTTTGATAAAACTGATGCATATTGCATAATACAGCATGACGTGCGTGTTGCATATCCTAAAGTATAAAAGTGATTCGGCTCACTAAAATCTCAAAAATCGTTTATTACTGCTTTCCAGAATTTTGCGACGTAATCGCTGTATAATAACATGTAAAAATGAAAATTACTTCCAGCGTAATTATATTATGCCATATCTATGTTTGTTTAACCCTATTGGTTTTTATCTGCATGATGGAAAATGAAAATCGGATTTATCACTTAAATCTTAAAGTTAAACATTTGCTTTGATTAAAAAAGAGCCTCGGAGTGAATATCCATGTAGGAAATGCATGCTAAGATTTGCCGAAGACATAGCTTTTATGGATTAGAAAGAGAAATATTTGAAAAGGGTTATGCTAAATGAGAAAAAATATGAGATCAGTAAAAATTTGCCACATGGATATTACAGCTTTAAACTCTTCCTGCTGAACTAATTTCTAGATAGTAGACAAAATTTCCAGATATAGCAGTAAATACTAAGAGACATATGGTTGGCTATGAAGCCACTGAAAATGTTGATTTGAATTCAAGACACCAGCATTGAATGTGCTAGTGAGAGTATCTACTGTTTACAGCCCCGTAAAGCTGACTTCTTTGGAAGTAGTCCATCATTTTGTAGTTTTTGGCGTGAATTCTCAGTCTTTCTTCGCTATTTTGGTGTGTCACTATTGGTTGCTTGATTGGAAACTCATTTGATTGCCGATTGGCTTCACTTTGTAACGAAGAGTTGCGTTCAACGCCGCGACTCATGAGCACATCAGATAAATGTTTAAAATTCGAATGTCATGATTGGCATGAAATGCCTCTCAGATACTCGCAAACTTTTTTTCTTTGAGCGTGGTCATCAAGTCGTTGTTATTTTGAAATTATTCTGAATCGCATTTATTTTTCATTCGTTGGTCTCATTTTGTGATTCTTTCGCGTGAAAGTTCGTTTTGTCAACTTTAATTTTGCCTTATTTCATTATTTTTTCTATGAACGATGTGTGTTAACGGCAACGGTGCCACCCTTTTATGCCAACGTAATATCTTAGTAATAATTTTAAGATATAAGTGAACATTTTCCGAGATACCTTTTGTAAATCTACACCTGATTAAAACATGTCATGCCTATCTCTTGAAAGCCCCTCAATCTGTATCAAAATGAGTCATCTACGTATCAAATTCAACTGCCGCTGTTGTGGGTTACTCCTTATGAAAGATTGTCCGTTTTAAGCCAAGTAACACCAAATTTTTAACTTAATGATACCACTCATTAAAACGTGGTTCATCAAGTGATTTTCCTTTAATTACTTTAGTTTTTACGGTTATACGGACAAACTTGGAATGAAATTGATGATCCAATTAAACGATAGCACACTGAAGCAAAGGTAAATGCGATTTTTTTAAATCTAAATGAAAATATCCTGATCTCAGCTTTCAAAAAAAATGTACAACCTTCCCCTTATCACTCAACTCCATTTCCCGAAAAAAATTTCGGTCATCATCCACACTTCACGCTCTTAGCGAACGCAAATTTTTAGCGCATTTAAAAATCAAGCATTGACGCAGATTACCGAGAGTTGAAGATCTTGTCCTTCACCATCTCAATTTTGGTCCGCGCGTCCGAGGTTTTTCCTGTAAAAATTCGAGTTGATGATGTGGATAAAATGATGGGTGAAGTCATCTTCAAATCGCTTTACCAACGTGTTTGCTATTGTGCAGATGTGTCCTGTTAGCTAATCCCCTAATTACGGCTTTTCAGTATGGAAATTCTTCGCGTCCATAACGTTGCCCTTTTTTTATTCAGGAGCTCTCTCAGGGCGCCAAACCGCACCCTGATTTTTTTTCACATCGCGTACGCAATGATGCCCCTCCCCCTTACCGAGCCAGAACCCTTGGTAACCCTTTCTCGCTACACCATTCCAGTCCCTTCCGTGCCCTTTCTCCAAATCTCAGCCGAAAATCTCTTCATTTAGAGTGCGGTGGATATCCCCGCAGAAAATCGTGTCACGCACGCCTCTTCAACGGTGGGAAAGAAAAATATTCTTGAAACAAAAACTAATGAAGGTGGCCTTGGCTTTATGCAAGTTTCTACATACATGTGTGTGACCCCCAGAAATATCCAACCTCGAGTCTCTGCTTTTCGAAGTCATTTGTTTTTTTTTCTTCCTTTGTTCAATTTTTAATTTCTTCCCAACGCACGTACGAAAAAAGAAGAAATAGAACATCGCACGTGCAGAATGGGAAAATGACTCATAAGCCAGTATTCTGTGCAATAATCGGTTATGCCCGTGTGTGCAATTCCAATTTTAAGCGCGGAAAAGGAACAAAAAAAGTTTTTTTCATTGTTCAGCTGCGGCAAGGGATGGGTATTTCTTTGCGTCACCAGGATCCCGACTGCCATTCGTGCTACGCTGGAAAAAGGCAAGGGTTCATCCGGGGTTTAGCCTTTTAAAGCAGAGAATCGGTTTCAACATACTATACTTTTTCTTCCCTAGATGTCTAGGAAAAATATCTCTGCCAATTCTAAATTTCTGTGTACTCGTTTTCTGTGCATTCTGAAATTACACGGGTGTTATTACTCTGGAAGGTGTAAGAATAGAGTATTGGTAGCGAATCGTTTTTATCCTGACTTAAACCAGGAATTGTACAGTAAAATAAATTCCTTCTGTCATTGCACAGCTTTCGAATTGTCTTGCTTTAACTTTAAATTTCCGATGAGGTATCATGGTAGAAAAAATTTTAAAAATTAATTGTCTTATTCTAAAATCCTTGAAATCAGATTTTCATATTTTAAATGTTACCTTAATTACAACATTTAAATTTTTTCGTTTTGTTCCATTTAATATCATTGATGTACAATCAACCTCAGTGTTATATTACCTTCTCTAATACGAGATCTCTAGCCATATTCAGTGTAGTAAAGTAATCTCAAAGTTTTCTTCTTTGGGTCTATTATAGTTTGTTTTTTCATGAGCAGTTTTTGTATAACTAACTTTTTCATGCTCATCGATTCCTGGTTTAAAAAATATGTGCAATGAATATCCATTCAAAAGTTCATGTTTCGTCGTGAACAACGGAAGCATTTGAATTTCCATGCATGCTCATAGATTATTACGTGCGCTATCTTTCATAAGCGCTGTGAGATTTCCTTGTGCTAATTGCTCTCTGATATTCCATGCTTTTTAAGGGCTAAATAACGGAGTATTCAAGAGAAGTTCCCGTGGTAACATAGAGGGTACAGAGCTGGCATTGGCAAATTGGAACCAATTAAATTCGGGTACAATTCATTCCCAAACAGAAGCAAACGTCAATTACCTGTGACCTGGTTGATCTTAGGTTCATTATTTATCAATATATCCTGTTGGGATCAGCTGTATCGGATTTAGCGAACGTCATTCAAAGGATCTAGATGCTTGGGTCGTAAAGTAGTTTTTTCAGCTTTTATTCACAAAACCTCATTGAATGTCTTACTGTTTACGTTGATTGAATTGATAATAGATCAGTATAGAATTTAAAGTGGCCATGGTGTAAAGATTTTGCAAATTATTATTATTTTCGGCCTAGTATATGGTCATTAGTCATGTTGGAATGATTCCTACTTTGGAGTGTAGAAGAAACAGCCAGATAGTGCTGAACGCAAATGCATAAATTTTATTGGAAATTTTTGAAAGGAGATGATAGAAATTGTTGGAATAGAGTAGATAGTAGAATTAGAGAGTTGAGTAGATATCAATATTTGAAAAGAGTAGATAGTAGTCATAGAATATAAAAAGTGTTGGGCTAGGTATTACAAGAGTGGAAGAGAAGGAAAGCTCTACTTAAGTGCATGCATTCAGCCAACGCTAAAAGTTCTTTGTTGGAAGGATGTATATGTAAAGCTAAAAAGCCCTAATTATCTAGCAGGAAAATATCACAAATGTAAGATAAAACCCACAAGGCAGCTCATAAATTCTAGAATTTTTTTTTTATGAAAGGAGGTCTATGGGAATGGTATGCTATTCAAGAAAGTTTCATAGCCATTCCTCATAAATATTACGTTAGTGACGGGGTTAAAAAAGTTGAACTGTTCCCAATTTTTATTTTGAAATAGTCGTTGCTAATTGCATATGGCAATTTCCTTGTTTTTTTTTGCATTTCCTATGAATAATTATTATATGTGAATTTCTCGTCACATATCAATGCCACCCAGCCATATCATCGATTTGAAACAATATTTTCATAAAAAATTATGTTTAATATGGAGCGTGGAATCGATATTTACTACGCTAATTATCTCTGCTTCTTGCTTTGTCCCTAAGGAAATACGAGTACTCAACTGTAATAAAAATACATTTTATGGTCATGCGTTGAACCGTAACAAATTCAGCATGCCATGAGAAAATTCCTCAACTCAGCACAGCAGTTACTTTTGTGAGAACCAATACCCTTCGCATAAAACTCCGTTAAAACTGAGAAAAGCATAATGCAGAGATGGTAATAACTGTAAACATTTTTTACTTTAGCGATATCATAAAAATGAATTCCTGTCAAGTTATTTCTGTGGAGATTTATCCTGGAAAATAATATGATACGCATGGATATAGCGGCAGTGGTTATTCTTTTTGGGGATTTGTGGGAAAATAAGCCACGTTTTTCGGTTGCTTGGATTAACCAAGCAGACTACATTCACACAGCACGCTACAGAAGGCATCTTTGCGTCACGTTGAAGCTTGATTTTGCTTCTTTGCTTTGGGTACATTAAAATCCGTTTCCAAAATCGTTATCAGCCTAACGATGATGTGGGAGCGATTTATTCTAAATAATTACTATACAATATTTACAATAGTGATTTATAGCATTAAAACGTGGGAATTTAATGGTTAGTACCTGACAAATAGCCCTGGTGGAGAATGATCGTAGGCTTTCCCGGCGTATAGAATTGTGGAAGGTTACACGGGATTTCCACCGGGTCAGGTTCTCCAACTCCATCTCGGCCGACGTTGCGATGGGCGAGGATAAGGAGGAGGAGGTTTCACTTATACTTTGGAAAAGACTAGCAAGGAAGGCCATTGAAATTCGTCTCAACACCACCATGAACCGTGACACTGGCTACACTCTAAGCGCCTCGTGGAAACCAGTGCTGAGGAGCATTCGTGAGGAACGAGGAAAAAAGCGGGAAGCTCTCGACCAATTACATAACACCTTCCCCGGTTGATACCGCCGCCATCCGTATATAAGGAGGACGATTTTCAAGACTCGACAAGCCCTGAAGACGATGGACAACTCGCCCATCGAAACGTCGGCCGAGATGGAGTTGGAGGACCTGACCCGGTGGAAATCCCGTGTAACCTTCCACAAGCCCTGGTGGACTTTGCCCCACCCCCAGAATTTGTTGAAGCCCTTTGTAGCGAAGAAACTAGAAAGGGGGCTCATCTCCTCTGGCACTCCGATCTTATATACCATTAAATTTCATAATTTCTGGCTCCAAATCATATTGAAGACATCTGTAAAGTAAGCTGTGGATAATTCAATCCCAAAACCTTTTGCAAAATATCGGGCGAATTCCAGGAAAAATCCATATGAAGACCATACCTAATACCTACATACAATAACTACGTCCGTTTTGGAAATACCAAAAGATGGCCAGATTCTTCATCACTATGCAAACGAAATTATGGCATATATCATTAAATTTTCGGTTTACGAATGAGTGGAACTTTGCCACCAATTACAACGTGCTTTAGAGGTATGTGGGTTTTCTATACCAATATTAGAGATAACCCGCATACCTTCTATAGTATACCCCCCTCCCGAAAAACATTTCTAGGTATATGCCTGTGTCTGCTCATTTCCAAGGTAAATATCGATTAGTAACCTTATATATATCGGATTTCCTCTCGACACTAGGATCACTAACCCCTCCAGCAATGAGGGTGGTGGCTTAATTAAACACATTTGAATGCGGGGAGGGTAACATCTAGAGACCAAAGGAAGAATCCTCTATTGTAATATTTGTGGGATAAGCCCATCCCCTGCGGTCATTTGCGAAAAATGCGTGTTTCCTTTCCCCACTCATGCCGCCTGATTCCACGCAGAAACGTGATGACCCAAAATATTGTTGGTCCAAATCAGTTGAGCTAATATTTACTGATTTTAGAAACGAAAGTATACTAAAATATAACTCTATTTTAAAACTTCGTTTTCCAGTCATTACTTTCGATCAAAGAGCTGATCGATGCATTTCTTTAAACTTTAACGATCAAAGCAAAAAAATATTGTACACTGGAAAAATGTCCTTAGTTAAATATAAATATTGAGATGGGCTAGATATATTGAGAGTGCGGAAGCGCTTAGTCTCGTTTGTAATAAAAAATAGAATTTTCTGATTTAAAATTTTAATCCCAAACTAGGCACCATTTTTGTAATCGTTTTGTAAGAATACACTTTGCCAAAACAATGGTCATTTATAATCAAAATTATTTTGGTGAAAACTTTGTCATTTTTGAATAAACTGAAGTATTGCAAAAGTGCAAGTATGCACATAAATGTTGTGATGGTTTACTACATATCATCTTCATGAGTCAATTATCATAGGATTCCTTTAATGGAGCTCTGAATTCCACTCTCCTATCAGCTAGGCTCTTCATAGTGACACCTTTCTTCACTTTTACATTGATATGTTCGAGTGGTACTTTTTGACCTGGAGTCGAGTATCGAGTCGAGTTGAAAACTACTCGCGAGTATCGAGTCTAGTCGAAACAACTTTTGAAATAGGTAAGACATCAAAGCATGCTCCAAAGTTTTCTCATTTTTTTCAATCCCTTTGCGGATTTTTCTATTTTGAATGCTTAGATTGATGTAAAAAAGATAATATAACGGGGAACGTTGATGGTGATTGAGTCACAACTAGGGAATAAATGAAAATTAATGTTTCTTTAACAGTTCTAAAGGCACAATTGAAATGCATTAACCTTGTCAATGTATGTATCTAAAATTCTCAGAATAACCGTCAATAAAGATATTTGTACAGTTGTATTATTTGGACAACTAAGGTTGTATTCGTAAATGTATCATGTAATATTTGATCCTTTCAAATTCTCATGCAGAAAAACCAATTGTTTTACATGCTCAGGCAGCAGGTTTTGACGTCTGCACGTCACAGTATTACTGCCTGTCTTCCGCAACACACTTGTGTAGCTGAACAAGTACCTTGATTCCAAAGTTACAAGGCTTAGGAACCTTGGAAAGTTTTATTAAAAGTTATATCAACGATTTTTATGGATCTTGAATAATAATAGAATTTTAATGTTGGTGTTTGCTTTCGGGAAATGCTGTATAGGTAACATTACCTACTCGACTTGAGTAGATAAAGTTACCTACGCAGCATTTCCCGAAAGCAACCAACAACATTGATAAAAGAAGCTGTGAAAATCTTCATACGAAAATTCATGGAGTTTTTGCGGACAAAGCGAACGAACTATAGAACTTAGATTTACCTATATAGATTTAAAAAAATGTTTTCTTCATTTCTTACTTCGTTAAATCAGCCATAGACTCTATGTTCTGTATTTTCAAGAGCGAACCTAAACGCAACAAAGGAATAAACTAAAATTAGCATTGGAAGTACTTAGAGCTCTAAAAAGCTAAGAGATGGCACCACATGTAACGTCAAACACCGGGAAAAACCGGCATTGCCCGCTGAAACGTTAAAGTTGCATTTTCCATAAAAATTTTAACATATTTTACGTATTCCCTACGCGTTTGAGTGAATTAAAGCATGTTAGGGTATAAAGGTATCGCAAAAGAAAGTATGAGCGATGCTGTGGTCCACTCCAAACACTCCGAATACGTCACGGGGGCGGAAGACTGTTGGACGCCGCGGCTGACAAAAAGGTATTCGTCACCCACGGTGACTACTATAGTGGTTGACTGCTACGAATACAAAAACCGAAACTCCTTGGCCAAGGCATTAGAACGACTTAAAAACGATATTACAACACGAGTTTCAGGATAGCGCCTTCCGTCGGCAGATTTCTGAACTTACTGGCCCTGACGGCTCGGTAACCGAAACTACTCGACTCGACATTCGTAAGACTACTCGAATCTCGTATCACTCGAGTCTACTCGACTCGACTCAAATTTTCGAGTACTTGCACACCCCTGCTTTTACATCCTAAAAAAAATAACCTGTCCCATTATACAGGGTGTCCCATTTATCTTGACCACCCGAAATAACTTTTTGTCCAAATGCAAATTCAAAAATTTGTCAAGCAAATGTTCATTAGCCGTCAGGGAGACATTAATAAGCATGACTGTCTACCTTGTAGCTTTGTTATTTACAAAGATGTGAACAACAGTATGTCTTTTTTAAATGGCACCCTATATTTTTTATTCGGCAATTCAGCGGACGATGGTTGACTGAATGACTGCTGTGTATTTTACTATGCTTTCATTTGTTCACTGTCAACGTCAGCAAGGGGAGTAGCCAATACCCGCGTAGCTGCACTAAGCGCCAGTGAGTCAGAGAGACTATGAGGGTTCTAGGTGAACCCTCTTAGGGATACAACACACCGGGGCCGGGACCCAAGCCCGTGGCTGATACGCCCGATCACCCGGGGAGGGGCTGGAGAGGAAGGAAAAAGGATAGAGGCGCCGCACAGTGGGCTGAAATCGAAAAAAGCTGGCCAAAAGTCATTTTTTCGACTTTTTACGAGGAAGTTTTGAATTATGTATTCGGATTCTACAGGATATGGCCTATAATATTTCGTACCTGATAGGTCTGTGTGATTATTATGTTGACCTGTGTAACCCGTCAAACATGGGCATGTTCAGCCTAAAACGCCCGAGGCGTAGAAATAGTCGATTTTAGGGTAATTCAACTTAATAAATGACAATTTTAATTTCATGGGATTCATCTGTCAATTTTAATACGGTAAGTGTGCATATTTTTTCACAATATTACAGTATTTTTTATTCGTTTCAGAATTTTTTATAAAAATATTTAATTACTTATAATGTTAGCTATTTTTGGGCCTATTTTTAGTCAAATGTGTCAATATAGTTTTGTGCCCCTCCGTGCCCCTCAAAGATTCCTATGCTGAATCCTTAGGAAGAGAATGTGCAAAAAGATGGAGAAAAAAAATCTTGCCTATACTTGCCTATCCGACATCCAGAGGGTTTTAAGTTGAGCGGTGCACCGCTCCGCTGAGGGCGGCTGGCCGGCGGCCGGGGGGAGACAGTGGCATTATCGCTCAAATATTCCTGTATCGGCGGTCAAACTTGCATGGTGTATACTTAGCATAATTCTACATCCTGTACGATTACATAAATCAAGTGCTTCACGCCTATCGTATGCACACTTCTCGTTTGTGCACTCACCTTCAAATATTCATGAAACCAATGAGGGCCGGTTTTCATGCTCTTAATGAGAAACATTATGAGTGATCAAAAGCGACTACTGAAGTCCTTATGCGAGAACCTTACAGTAACCACAAAATGCTTTTCTCTGCAAAACTTCCCTCATATTTTTATAGAGAAGAGATCCCTTACATGCTGTACAGCGTTGTCAGCACGTTATTCCGAAATAAGGTTTTGGCGCTAAGAGAAATAAATGCTCCCTAATGCCAAGAATTGTTCACAGAATCATTTCAACAGCCCATAGACGTAGATAGGATTGAATTCGGAGGGAAAAATTCGTCTAAACCCACCAATGGAGCGTGAATCTTGCAAGTGCATTTTTTAATAATAATGGAATGAGGATGACGGCCTCCCTCACCATAGCCATTGCATGGATGTGGTGAATATTTCCCACTCAGTTTTACTTAATGATTTTCTTAGTGAAAAAGTGCTGTGCTCCTAACTGTGTTAACACGGCTAACTCGAGAAACTTCTCCTGCCCAGATAATTAAAGCACTTGGTTTGTCAATGTTTGGCATTCAAATTTCAGGATACGCCGGAAACTCAGAGGCAAGTCTATGTAAGCTTGTATATCTTTTATTCAATGTCAACTCATAATTTCCGGTTTATTATTGGCTAAAAATAGACAACTTTTACAAATCACATTCATCGTTTCAGCCGTAAATACTCCTGTTAAATTTGAATTATGGGTGCCGCAAATTGTTTCGTACCTTGCGGTGTACAATAAAAATACAGAGAGAAAAGAATATTAATAAGCGAAGAAGAAGGAATATGTCGTGGAATATTTGAAAACAAGATTTCGACTGAATGAAATCAAGCATGCAAAAATATTCTGACGCGTTTTGTGCGAAGAATGTTTTCTCGAAATACCTCAGAAAGTGGAATCAAAGCTCGAGGACAGATGAGCATTTCAAAGAGATGTTCAAAAGCTGGTTGCAGAAGGAAATGAAATTCCCTCCAGATGCATATCAATATCTCCCTCTCGCATCTAGTGAGTGCAAATGATTACCGTTTGTGCACAGTCGGTTAATATATGCAGTGTATAAAAATAATCACTCATTAATCTCAATCATCATATTTTTAAAAGTGAAGTTTTAATTCAGCATTTCATTTCAGACAAGATGAAATTACGTGTAAATATAAAATTATAATCAATAAGTAAGAAATATTGGATCCGTTTCCATAATTTTGAAAAATCTACGAATAAATGCTTTATGTGTATGAAATGTAATTATTAATGTGATTTGTAATTTTCACGACAGGTATCGATGAAAGACTTATTCATAGACTTTCAGTGATATTGAAATCTCTGTCCTGCGGCTATGAGATAAATAATGAAGCCTTCAGCCAGAATTGCATTGAAATAGCTGAGCTGTGCATCGATTATGGTCGGTAATATATTCTGCTCATGGTACATAAAGTGCTGATACATTGAACAGAAATTTCCAAAGAACCCTTTCTTACAATTGAAGTTTTAACGGAGGAAGCATTGGAGGCCAGAAACATAGACATGAGGAAATTCCGAGAGTATTGTACAAGAAAATACCCAAGAATGTTAAATTATGAAGATATCTTTCGAAGACTCCTTTAAATATCTGAATCATACATTTTAATTACATCAGGAGTTACAAAAAAACGAGGTGAGCCTATCAGGTGAGGTGAAAATTTGCTAATTTTAAGTGATTCGCGGAGCGACAATGAGTCCGATGGGGTGACATCAGACGACGATTATTTTAAAATTTGTTCTTTGTGATACATGAAAGCAATTTTATTACAAATCGAACATTATTTTCTGGGTGCTCTTAATATCAGTCATTTTATTTCATCTTATGTGACTTATCAAATATATGGAAGCCAAAAATGAGTGAGTGTGAGAATTTTTTTTCCGATTTTGGTATCTCACCAATTATGCTGATGGTTGCGGGTTCTAATCTCACCAATTTCATGTCGTAAATTATATAATGGGTTTTAACAACAATTTATACATCTTTTACCTTAAAATTTTAATGTTTTAAACTCTCCATGAACACCAAGTTATCGCCAATCGCAATGACATCTATATCGAGATTTTCTAAAAATTGTTTAAATAATAACAGCTCAAATAATGATAAAATGAAGAGACATGGTAAAAATAATGCCAAATTCAGATTCAGGCGATCAAAATCAATAAGAGACATCCACTTTTGTTGCTGTTTTAGCTAAAATTACGACGTTATTAATTTTGGCCAGCTTTTTTCGATTTGGGACCACTGTGCGCCGCCGCGATGGGAGCCCGCCGACGCCTCTGGGGCGGAGCGGAAGGAGCGGAAGGGAGGGGACGGGGAAAAACACCTCAACGCTATAGAAGCGAAAAGGGCCCACTAAATAGTGAAACCAAGCATACGCAATTAATTTTCTACCAATACTAGTGGATTTTCCTATGAGGAAGAAAAATCCAACGATCGAATCGGTAGATAAATTGCTCTTGAGTCAGTCATTTTTCATAACACTGTGTTTATGTTAATGGTCCACTGTGCTACATGTTTGAATAAGTCTTTAGGAGAGGAGATGAATACTTCTGTAAATACCTCTTCATATCTCTGTAAATAACAAAGCTACAAGAAAGGCAGTCATACCGAAAAATGTCCCCGTGACGGCTAATGAACATTTACTTGACAAATTTTGAACTTGCGTCTGGACAAAAAGTTATTTTGGGTGATCAAGATACATGGGGCACCCTGTATATAATCGCGTCCATTCCTTGCCCCTTTTTAGGTGCATCTGTATTTCGGCGATTGTTTTCATCAGGTCGTCATGCCTTACGTTGCGACCAACTGATTTGCCCCGTATTTTACTGAGATTATTCTGGCACTTTACCTTCATCATTCTTCGCTATGTATGTCGAATACTTCCAATCTTGACTTCTATGCTGCTGTCAGCGTCCAAGACTCGCTTCCTTACTGAAATACTCCATATGAATCTTTTTCTTACCTTCATACTTGTATTCTCAGGTGTAGGAAAATTCTTATATTGGTAGAACTTTCCCTTTGATGGTTCATTTCTTTTGACTATTTTTTTCTTCCTTCGTCCATTCGTCATTTATACCTATATAGTTTATGCTAGTTTAAGCTAATAGCTAGTTCACTACAACGAAACTGAGCTATTTGTTTAAATACAAAACGTGAGCACTCATAAAAACCTCAAAATTATTAGCCAAAGTAGGCATCGATAGAGAGGTAGTGACCCTTTTTGGAGTATGACAAAAGGACAGAGGAAGAGACAAAGAATCGGCTGGGTGGATATCACCCCCCCTAGTGGTGGTGTGCGAAAGATAGGACTTTTCTCCTTCCCTTCGCCACGTCGCGTCGTTTCCAGAATCCACCGCGATGCTGACCCGCATGAATAAAACAAAAGCGTGCCTCCGAATCTCTTGGTCAC
Source organism: Ischnura elegans (assembly GCF_921293095.1). Taxonomy (NCBI): domain Eukaryota; kingdom Metazoa; phylum Arthropoda; class Insecta; order Odonata; family Coenagrionidae; genus Ischnura; species Ischnura elegans. The sequence continues at coordinate 61,221,460 of NC_060255.1, read as the reverse complement.
TATAATGACACCGGCGGGGATTAACCGCATCCACTCCTCCTGGGACAACTCTCTTCCCCCGCACTGGATACTTGTACATCCTTCCTTTCATCCATTTCTCTCCCTTCCACACTTGTTTTCGCCACAAAATTCCCGTTTTCCACCCACAGAAGTAACATCAATGTGTTTTCCCTGCTCTCCTTCGCTTAACACTATTTTTTATTCATTTAGCAAGGATATACGCTGCCAAAATTATAGCCAATTGCAATCTTTTGCAAATGCTCGTCGTGAAAACTTCATGGTTTTCTTATTGTGTGAAACTTTTCAAAAGTTAAAAATAGGTGAAAAATATAGTTTTTTTATCTCAAATATACGGTAAAATAATTTCAGTGGTCACCTCAGTGGTCAAGTATCATTGTGCTAAAACTTTTTTTCATCAACTAGTTTTGCATATTCTAATCTAAATTAAGGCTGTATAAATTGTTTTTATGCAGCTATAAAAAAGTACCAATGGATATTACCATTTTTTCTGAACATTTGTTTAAGAGGTGTCAGCAACACCAGATACTGAAACTTACCGTTGGATTTTATTACTCGAATATGGTAGTATAGCTTTATATTTCACAGGAACCTGGTCAGATTAAATAAATATGTTTCAAACAAAATGCATACATTTTTACATTTGATTAGACAATTTAGAGAATTAAAGTTAACTTATATATAAATAAAATTAGTTTATACTCTCATAATTTCCAACATTTACTATTGTTGTATTGCTTATTCTGACATTATTTCGGAATAATATGAACAGGTTCAAATGCACAATGTGAAAAGAAATACTACTATTATATTAATTTTGATGCACACATTAAATCATCTATTCAATATACATTTCATGACGGAATCAGGATATTGAGGATCTTTAAGTGACAGGAATGTCAAAATTTTACGCTGGCATACAAACTGATTCATATGTGTCCCAGCTACGAGTACTTCATCAAAAGAATTTTCGTTAATATCAGTACACAAGGAAACATTCCCCAATAGAGAAGAAATCACTGAAAATGAGCCCATCTCGGCATTTATCAATGTTGATTATACCTTTCACCGTTGTGTTTCATATGCCAAAACAAATCATCTATTTAATGTTGTATTTAAATATATGGTATATTTTGTCTTTTTTTAAGGACACCCCCCCTAGTGGTGGTTTTTCAAAGCTATTCTTGTAAGTTACCATTCAAATGAAAAAAAAAATCTGATAATATTGGCAACGTCTGAAACATTCGAACGAGGATATGATTGTACATAAATTGCCTTTTTTCAGGTGAAGCAGGCGTGAAAAGAATGTTTTCAGGGGAAAAATACGATATTTGAAATTCCTTTAGTCCCTAACGCCGAATTATTTTCAATAAAGTGAGATTTAGCCCAATGATAACTTCTGGTTACAAAAATGGAAGTGATAAAATCATTGTGACATATTAATAAAGTAATCTGACCCAAACTAAATTCTAAATTCACCAGTGAGACATTTCCTGGGAAATATGTGAATAAAGACTATTAAAAAAAAACACTTCATGACCCAAGTTTCAAAACCCTTTGAATGATGCTAGCAAAATCCAAAATAGCTGATCCCAGCTGGGTACATTGATAAATAATGAACCTACAATCAATCAGGTCACTGGGTAACCATAGGTAATTGGCGTTCCCTTCTTTATGGAAAAAAATTTAACCCGAACATAATTGGTTCCATTTCACCAAAGCCAACTCTCCATGTTACTAGGGAGTCTTCTTACGAGTACTCCGCTATTTAGCCGAATAAAGAATGGGAAACAGAATGCAGAATGCCCTGGGAAATTTCGGAGCGCTTAAGCAAGATAGTGCACGGAGCAATCTAGGCTACGAGTCCGGACGGGAATAATAATGCTTACGTTGTATTACGACGAATTCCATACTTTTGAATAGTAACTCATAGCACATATTTTTTGAAATGAGAGTCATTCGCCTAAAAGTATTTAATGAAATTAAAAATTGCGTATGAGAAGCACAATATTATAGCCACACATGAATATATTAATATTTCTACTGTGGCAAAGCGATTTTTATGAGCTCACAAAGTCACCTTCATGCCTTATTTACGTTTACATAAACATTGGGTAAAAGGAAAATGTCCATGATTTTAATTTTTTCTCGAAAATGGAATTTATTTACCTTAAAAATCTTCGCAACGGTTCTTTCCTGGTGGCTGTACCTTGTAACTTCGATTAAGCATTCTTTATGACTAATGGCTTAGGGCAGAGACTTTTTTCCACTCAGTGTACCAAATCAAATTCATTTATGTCGTCTAATTTCCAAATTATACCTACTTTAGTGTTTATATTATTTGACGTTGGAAAAACTGCTTGAAAAAGCGAGTAGTTTTATAAGAATGAAATGCATCAGGTAAGTTTTTTTGTAAGCCCTGAAGAGTTACTAGAAGAATGGATTCAGGCTGAAACGACATTTCTTTCTCGTAGACGAAGCAGCAAAAGTTATCTCGTAGACCCAGGATTCATTGATGCGGTCGCATGAAAAATATTCGCCGCAGGACGTAAAAAATGTCTCAACCATAGAATGCTATGTATCCCAAGGAGACTCATTTTTTTCACCGCGTTTTGGAGGAAAAAAGCGTGTACCATTATCCCATTTCAGAATATTTCAGAAAAGTTCTTCTAATACAAATTCTTTGAAGAAAATTATGCCAAATCTATAACGATAATGTTTTTTTTATAATGGAAATAGAAAAAACGCGAGTTTTCTAGAGAATAAAAATTTAAAAAGTGCTTGTTCCAGGACAAGTTTTGTAGGACAGATTAAGGAGTTCATGCTATTAAGTGGGGTATTTTAAAATTTTTATAGTAATTTCAATTGATTGCATTTATCCAAATATTATTCTCAATGTAAAACATTAAAATAAGATAAAGTATGTACATGGATACAGATTTTTAGTCAAAATGAGCATTTATAAAAATTACCCTTAGTGCAGCAAATTAGATAGAAAAAGCTGTGAAGTAAACCGAGCAAAATAAAAAAACATTTTAGCATGAATAAAAATTTAGATACATATGCCATGAATAGCAGCAAAGAAATCAATTTAAATACAATATGATTTGATGAGGTTATAATGAGATTCTTCACTCAGATGCATATGCGATTCTCATTTAAAGAGGTGAATGAATGGATGAAAGAGAATGGTAACTTGTGGTCCAGACGAAATCATATTCGTGCAACTATTCTCATGCAGGTTTAAAGTAAGAAAGAGCGGAAGTTGTTGCACACTTTTCATGAGCTGATGGCGTCATGAAAATTCTGGTTCATCTACTCGCTCAGTAATAACATATCATTAACATTAGAAATTGGTCAAATGACTGTAAACAACAATGAAGCATGGGAATTGCATGCACGATTCCGCTTGTTGTGAGAGTTTGACGCCAACGGAAAGGGGAAACCCATCGATTTTTTGCCGAAAATAATACTCAGAATTTTTTACGGGCCGATAAATAGAAAAAGTTTGCGCCTATTTATTTTCAAATATCCATTTTAATTGACTATTGAATAGAATTTGTGAAAAAGCCCGTGTTGACCGCATATGGCACCATAATCATCTCCAATTCTGGGTAAAAATGACTTCCATTTTTTCTCTTCACCTCAATTTTTAACTTTGATTAGTGTCTTGGAGTTTAGGTCTTCATGAATTAATTTCCAAGCGGTTTTGCTTGTTTATGTTTGTCTAACCAAGTATAAGATTGAGGTTTAAGCAGAAATTGACAGAAGGCTCCAATTAATGTCTGTGATAAGAGTGGAACACTGTTCATTAGAATATTTTCACAGCACCAATTCTGGGTAAAAATGACTTCCATTTTTTTTCTTCACCTCAATTTTTAACTTTGATTAGTGTCTTGGAGTTTAGGTCTTAATGATTTAATTTCCATTTTTTCCAACCTATCGGCATATTATAACTTCATCAGGGCTTTAATATGTGCTTAGGGTTCTCTTGGATTATTTTTTTTATTTTAAATAGTTTTCTTTTTATTTTATATTGTTTAAATCATTAATTTAAAATAGAAGCAATAATCCAAGAGGATCCAATCCTAAGCACACATTAAAATGAATATGGTGAAGACATTTAAATATACCGAAACGCTTGCAGAAAATTTTCATTTAATTCTTAAAGTCCTACACTCCAAGACCCTAATCGATAGTAAAAATGACACAACGAGAGAAATATCTTGGCCTTTGACTACTACTTTTGGATTATCTTTAACTCAGTGATGTGTTATTTGCGCTTCAATGTAAACACTAGAAAACGGTCATTGGCGCTACCCTTTTTGAGACCGTGAGTTGGAATGCATTGCAATTGCATCCCACGCTGAAACTCATTGCCAGCAATATTCATGCAAGATTTATAAATCCCTTCAACCCTTTTGAGCAAATTCCGGTCCATTAAGTTAAACGCTAGTACTGGTCCACCTGGCACACGCATCCCTACACCGTTGGCGGTTAACGCGGAAGCCTGCATCTTCCGAAGCATGACACGGCCTCACGTTTTTGTTCCCATCAGGCGTGAATTTAGTCGGATGATATCCCTATTGTACTTTTGTGTGGAGAACCACAGTCAACATTTACGTTCCCGCACTCCTTTGTGATGGAGAGCCTGAGAGATGGACAGTTTTTAGATTTTACTTGCCGTCCTTTTGTTCCCGTTAATAACCTTGGGTCGTTTAATTTCATACACCGCTTCCTCCCTATAATAAAAGCAGTGATGGGGACGCCAACTCTAGCATACACGTACTACAGAAATTCCCCTCGCCCGAATCCGAGAATATATACGCGCGGAAGTCAATTAAAAGGGGTAAATGGTCGTTTGCATCGTTCATTCATAAGAAAAGGCTTTTTTATGCATTATCTATAAAAAAAGTGGAGTGAATGAAGAAAGCTTTCATGTGCCGGAGTGTTGTGAAAATATCCCTTTTATCCGTGTATGGTTTAATTTCGCTTTTGTTTCCTTTGCGTGCATGCCTTTGATAGTATCCTTACAAAAATGAAATTGCTGTTTTTCGCAAACTCACTGACTAGTGAAAGTAGCAAACGTCATTTTACAAGAGAAAGAGATATCAAGGGTCTTCAGGAAGAAATATTGTGGGAAAATGAAAACAAAGTTATATGAATTCAATGATACGCGAGAAATATTTTCCATATTATTTGTCTTGCACTTTTAACCGTTAAAATTAGGAAGTGTATTCCAATATGGTAAAATAATATAAAACAGATAAAAATACTAGAGGGATGTCTATAGATCTTTGGGTTCTGCGTGTATTTATTGAATAACCATTTTCCTCAGTTACGCCATTGTCTGCAACAGGATGACGTGTGCAGTAGGATGAGACGTAAGTAAATGCAATGTACGCATCCTTACGTAACCGAGGATTGAATATAAATCCAGGATATTAGTAGAGATAACCCTGGAACCCGTAGGTCACCAGATATCGCTTAAGCTGCAAAAAATTACAAGATAAGACCAGAAGGAGTTGAAAATTCAGAAATGCTAAACCCTAGTGTCTGCGAGCGTAAAAAATGTTTTGTGATATCATTATAGATCAACTTCGTATTTGACTAAACGATCCTGCACGGAATCATATTGACGAAATTTTTAATACATTTGCTTGATTTATTTATATCCCCATGAACTAACCCAACTACACCTTCCTATTTTTTAAATGCATTTTCCAGCTCAATATAGCACTCAGTGTGGAAGGTTACACGGGATTTCCACCGAGTAAGGTTCTCCAATTCCATCTCGGCCGACGTTTCGACGGGCGAGTAGTCCTGAAGACGATGGACAACTCGCCCATCGAAACGTCGGCCGAGATGGTGTTGGAGAACCTGACCCGGTGGAAATCCCGTGTAACCTTCCACAATTCTATACGCCAGGAAAGCCTACGATCATACTCCAATCAGTGGTTTTTTCTTTTCCCTTGGCAAATTGGAATAAATAAGCATACGATAAGGACAGACTGGAGGAGTATGATAACTATGGCTGAATAGTTAGAAGTAAATCAAACTACGCAGAGAAAGGTTCGGGCTATTATTAAACTGTGTCAAGGCCTGTGATTGAAGTATTTCTGTGATTCATCAAATGTGTGTCTTACCAGGTCCGTTCACTCTGTGTTCAAGATAGAACAGGTCTGATGGATTCTTTATTTGTTACCCGCAGCTACGTGCTCGAAAATTTCTTTCAAGACACCGCCAGTTTTTCTCCCTCTAACTCCATCATTTCCTTTTACTCCTACATATAATATTGATATGGGATTTATGTCCAAAATATCTTAGAAGATATAAATATACCAGAAATATACCGTAATAAAAATTGTAGATTTTTTCAGTCTCTATATGCTGTATTTAACCGTGAGCGTATGTCTAATAGTGGTGTGAGGACATATAAGCTGAAGAAAGAAGAAGGAAATGGCACATGATGCTTTTCGTCCATAGAGCTGGAATTGAACTTGACGTAAGTCTGAAAAGGAATCCTTATTTTTTCACCTCAACCGCGCGCTTGGAAGTTTCTCTTCAGACACCTCCGGTGTTTTGTTCCCTGTAACTCCCTCGCTGTCTCTTTCCCTTACTCATAAAAGACTTCCTTCGCCTACGAACTAAACCGGTGGACACTGGACATATTATTCCGCTCCCTACTGACCGAATTCCGACCCTCAGAACCAGGACGTCAATGTGATTGCTTTTGATGCATTGAAATGTGACATTACATTTTTATAACCCACACAGGGAATATTTGATTGAAACAGTCAATGTCTAAAGCCAACTGTTAAGTATGTGATGAATTATATTCAACTTATCATAACACTGTAACTGACAGGTAGCACTGTAATCGACATTGTAGCTCGGTATCTGGCATCACTCACTTTTATGTGTCATATACCGACAAGAGCAAACTTGCTGTATTACGCGAATTTTATAATAGTCTCCTCGCAAATATAAACTTGGAATTCATCCGAGGCCTAATAATTTTATGTAAAATACTAACCGCATTGTAAATGATGATATTTAAGATAAAAGAATCTTGCTAAAAATCTATGCATAAGTAACTGGAAAAATGTCTTCTAAAAGTTGTGCATTTCTATAAAAATTTGCTTTTTCAGGGAGTTTTCAATGTGAAATAAGTCACTTTATTTTTATAAGTTTTTCAGTGGCTTATGCCAAAGAAAATCATTCTTGTTTCAGGTAAATATCCCAAATACATCTTCCTATAGTTTACTTGAGTTTTCCAGCTCAGTGAAAGAGTCAGTTTCTATTCGGTTTCTATCAGAACTCACTTCTGGAGTATGATAACCAGTATAGATTAGCTAAATGATGACACTACACAGGGAACGGTTGGCGTTGTTAGTAAAATCAAGAGAGCATCCAATCAATCGACTTCTTCTTGTGATCTATCAAATTTTTGTACTACCAGGTTTGCTTACTCTTGCTTTAAGAGAGAACAAATGATGGGATTATTTCACTGTTTCCGTATAGTTTTTTCACAACCTCAGCGTGCTATTCAGATGTTTTCAGTAAGAGTAATCTCAATATTATTTATTCAGAGCTGTGAATATCAATATTTTTCTGATTCAATGTAACAATAAAGCATTTATCAATTTATGAATGTAGAAAAATGATACTTTTCGGATTTAAAAAAAAACTAATTAACTAGAACATTTAAAAAGTATAAAAACTGCCAATGCTATCAATCCTACACTGATACTATTTTTCACACATTCTTACCCTGAATTTATTGTGTCTATGTGTATTCCTTTTTCTTAATACATGCTCGACTTGTTCCATCGCTTGATCCTAACGTTGACCGCTGCTGGACCGGAAGCATAAGGCTTTGATCTCATCGGACACCCGTCAAAGGCTTGAGCAATTCTAGCTTTCACTCATCACAGTGAATACCACTCAGACGACGCTTTTTTTGCAGGTTTGGCCTTTATCGTTTATTCCGAAACTATTCTCTTACACTGCATAGTTCTGTTTCTTGCATTCTTTACACATTCTGGAGAAAAGAAAAGAGAAAGTTTCTCTTTTGGGTGAAAATTTTCTAGATGGAAAAAATCATAATATTTGACCGGAATTCGAACTTAGATACTCAGAAGGAGTACCAGATCTTCTTCACTGCAACTTCACAGGTATGTAATATGAATTAATTCTTTCCCGGCGAATCAATTGCGTGAAGCCATCTCGGAATTAAATTCCAAGGCCGGTTTAATTCGTTGTATATTACCAAAGTGCTCTCAACTTTTTTCTTTGTATATTATTATTATTTAAATGCCATTCATTTAAAATTATTCTTTCACCCTGAAGACGATGTACGAGTCGTTCATTGAAACGTTGGTGACACAATAAAAACCGGTGAAAATCTTGAGAATGTTCCCTCTTCCAAAGCATCTTCTTCACCAGCGGAGTACTCTTGGTATTACAGAACCAGGCGTTATATGACACGCAGTGCCGTAGGGTTGCAAGGCCATACAATGAATGCCTCAATCCCATGGACAACTTTGAATGCTACCGCGTTTATCATTGACATCATTCAAGGGAATGACCTCTTACTATCAAGCAGCGTACATTGCTGGAATCATACGCAAATTAACATTAAATTTTGCTTATTTTTACTGAGGAAAAATCATTTGCATTAGATTGAGTGGAATCGAGGAAATTAATGAAACGCAATTTTATATTCTGCTGATATTTCCTTGGATAATCTCCTATTCTTTATTTATAGCAGTGGAAAATTTGCGACTTCCATTTATGATGATTTGATTTTCCACTGATGAAAAAATAGCAATCAGAACTATTTTTGGCTCGTATTCGTTGAAAATTCCAAATATTTCGGCTCAATTTCTCCCCGTAAGATATTTAAGATGCTTGGTAAGATCTGTGATTCGGATTCAGATTTGATGCTTACGGCTGCCCGGTGTCGGGAGATGGCGAATAAACTTACAAGTAATTACGCTTAGGTCTGGGCTAAACGGGACTCACCGTTGCCTGGGAGATTTTAAAGTGGACTTTAGACCGTCCCATATACGTTCAGAGCTTGAAGTGGCCACTGCGGAAAAGCACTTCCCTTCCACGTTATTATGCTTCGCAGTCTGAAAGCCAGTGAGCGTGGAACTGGGCCCAGTTGTGGCCGTGATATTGCGTAATTTGGGGAACCAAAACGTGAATCTCAAGAATTCTCAGAAGGGCAATATCTTTCGAGAATTAAGTGCTGCGATTTTAAACAAAGCATATTTAGGATATAACTGATAACTTCAGGCTTGACTATGTGAAACCTCTCCATTTTGGAAATAAAAGAACAAAACTTTGTAAGATTCACTCGTATATTTAAATAGGCTTGACCGATGTAACTACGTTACGAAACCCGTTACACTGTGGAGGGTCATAGTGCAATATAAAAAGCAAGCAATTTTCTCGCAATCTGTTTATAACAATAAAACCCACGAATATCATAGCAGAGATATCTTTGGCCGTCCACTAACCATTGTATTAATGCATTATATCCAACCTAAACCTTAAAACACCCCCTAACAAAATCCAATGAGTTCGAGGTAACCTATGAAAAGGAACTGGCCCTCCTACCCTTAATATGCTATATTCGTACTCCCGTGGCTTAGTAAAAAAGTAAGATTCCGGTTAAATATCTGCGTGAAATGTTTAGGTATTCAAATAGTTATATAGGGAGCGTTGTTGTTTCGCCGATGTAGCGATCGTGATGTTCACACGCCCATGACTTGGTCATGGGAGAGCTCTGCCCTCACCTATCGAAAATAACATTTGGGAGAAATCACTGATTGAGTGAAGTCTTATATTTAACTAAATTACCGGTACATAATACTTTGGTAATTCTGATCTGTGATTCTCCGGTTTTATTCCGCGTCAGTTTGCTTGGAGACAAGAGTTTTACTGGCTATCCTGCCAGCCTCTTCAGGTCAAAACTGCTGTCCACAAGCCATCTAAAACGGAAGAAAACCAGAGAAAAATCCAGAGAAGGAACCATAACCGCGGAAACCTTCGCTCTAATACTTGTAGTTCTGTTCAAGGATCTAGTTTTATATGATGAGGAACGTAGCCTTCGAGGTACTTCATGTTAATGGGATGAATGTTGTCCCAGGTATGATGAAACATCTCATCAAAGTAATATGCAGTTGTCCCATACTGCAGTGCGTTCTCCCGGGAAGGTGGCTTGCAGCGGGAATAATTGCAATTACGTTTTGTTTCGAGGTCATTCTCCCTAACCAGGTTATGTTCCTGCACTCATGAAAAGGGAACTTCCTTGAATTAGTACCACTTGAAGCGTTTAAACTGCCACAGAGCTTTTTTATATGGTAATTTTATATTCCCAGTAAGAGTAAGAGTTGAAGAACTCAAATTAAAACATGCAAAAGAGCCCTTTATATTTTATTCTAATTAATCTTAATTTTTGTCATCATTTTTTTAAGCTCCACGAAATTTGCGAACGGATAAAGCAAGGGCTTAAAAGTCATTAATATATCCTGGGATCCTTACCTACCAATCAAGTCCTAGGGGCTTCCTTAAATTTAAATGGAGCAGGAGAAATGTTGGGGGGGGGCATAAATCTCAAATTCAGCTTCCTCCCCATGCCTCTGTTCGTTCTTCGCATTTCCCGGTCCTTCTTCACCGTTGTCTGGCTTTCCTCTCCGCGAAAATATTCATCCCAGTCTATTCCGGGAGCATGTGTTCTTTCCCTGCAATTGAGTTTCACTCTACTGCGCGGGCATTTCTGTAGCGTCTCCCCCGTAATCCCATGATGCTCTCTGCCTGAATGTTGAGTTCGTCCTTTATCCCTCATGGTATCTTCCAGACCTCCTTTCTTCGACATTCATCTACACTTGCCTTGCTCAATCTCCCTGCTGTTCGTTTTAATTACCATCTCATTCTCCAGTTTTCTCCTTCTGTTCTCATGGCTTGCCTCTTTCAGGGAGTCTCATGCTCCCATAGTAACTAGTGATGCAGGTTGGGTATATGCCTAGTAAACTAGCCATTATGCCTCGTGTTTTAAAATTGACTCCATGAATTCTTGTAAATATTATTATATCCCCATAATCATATCAACTATAGTGGAAGAGGATGGGGTATTGTTATGGAACTAAAATCATAATTATTACTTGCGTTAATCCAACGACTCTTATACCTTTTCTTTTCAGAGAATTACCTAAAAAAATTATGAAATTTCTATACTAAGTACTTAATAGGCTATTTCTACAGCAATATCATAATTTTTCCCTTTCTATTCTACCATTTAATTACTCTCTGATGATCCTACGCGAAGAATTTCTGTTGCATGTAGCGCTCAATCCCATGATGACCTCTTCCTGAGCGTTGAGATGGCTTTTCTTATATCCCTTACACTATCTTCCAGATTACGTTTTCTTCACATTCATCTATGCTTATCTCGCATATCACTGCTGTTCGTTTTAATTTCCATCATTTCTCCTACTTTCTCATGACACCCTCTTGCTACATATATGATCTTCTTGCAACTGATCGTGCGGATCCAATAAATACTCAGGAGTGTATCTGTCACCCTTGCGGTTGAAGGCAATATGGTCGTTTCCACATGATTTATACCTCTTGTATCACCTGTCTATAATTTTTAAGGCCGAAGTGATGGTTTGATCAATAAATTTCCCTAATTTGACCAGTTTTATAATCATATCTACTTCTTTACTATGAAAGCAAAAAATAAAAATATATATAAATATATAAAAATAGTAAATATTAAATATTGAGTTTATTTTTGACCTACACTCCAAGAAATATTTTAACGTGAATTAAACGAGGTCAAGATAAGGAGAAAAAAATAATCAAAGCAAATGTAAAATGTTACTAATGAGAGCTATCATATCCTGTATTTAAATTTCCATATTTTGCAAGCCAAATTACTTTACGAGTCATATCAACTTTTAAAGTCCATAAGAGGAAAAAATTAGTAGAAATTCCATACTCAGTCCTATATTGGGTAATTCTATAAATATATCATGATTTTTCTTCTTTATTTTCTGTAATTTAATGTCCACCTACTTGCCCAGCATTTCCCTTGCGTCAACCGCGTAATCCCATGATGCTCTCCGCCTGAATGTTGAGTGTGTTCTCTTCGTAGCAGATATCTCCAGACCTCACTTTCTTCATTTTCTTGATTTCATTTATGCCTCCCTCGTATATTCTCTTTGCTGTGTGTTTTAATTACCGTCCCCAGTTTCCTCCTTCTAATCTTATACCCTCTCTCTATTTTAGTATATTATGATCCTCTATAAACTAATGGTACAATTCGGGTAATTGCACCATAACTACTCTTTTATTTTGCTGCTCGTATGTTTGAAGATTGAAGCAAATACGGCTTTCTACTAAATGGAGAATATTCATACAGCTGATAATAGAAGCATAGAATATAAGAAATAATGCATCGGATTCTATCAAGTAGCATTTATGTAGATTCTACTTATGTCTCTCTACGGAAAAGAGGCTTGGACGTTGAAGACAGCAGGGAAGTTGAGAATAGAATCATTTACAACCTGGAATTATGATGACAAATCATGATGTATAGAATGATGAAGGCAAAATTTAAGTAAATTGGATGTGATAATAGGACAGGGAGAATAGAGAAGTCTCCTAAAATCCTAGAGAAGGATACGAGACAGTTCTGTTGACCTAATCATGAGACATGATGGCCTGATGAAAACAGTGGTAGAAGCACAAGTGGAATGGAAGAAGGAAAAGAGAGCCCGAACGAAAACGACCCCGAATGAGTTATATAGAACAGTTATTAAAAAAATGTAAAAGAGAAGAAATACGCCGCTATGAAAGGGCTAACGTATAGGAGAGCTGAACGGAGAGCTGCGCCAAACCTATCTTAGGATTATCATCAGGTTGTTAACATTTTCAAACCGACAAACTTATTTCTTTCTTTAATATATTCTATCCTTGATACGAAGAACGTCACCGGCTTCACTTTTTATCACCATGATTTAAGGAAAAGATAACCAAAGTTGGGAGTTATCATTTACCCAAGTATTTTCTTATGGTCTTCTGGTCAGATGGTTTTCAATTTCAGTCTTTTTTAATTTGAAACAGTACTAGATACGAGGGAAACGCTGCGAAGGAGATTAAAAAATAATTTACACGATAATGAATTTAATTGGCTATAGGGTCCTCTATTACAATGGCAGTGATGATTGACAATCGAATCAACAAGTGCCTAGGTTAAACTTTGAAATGCCGTTTTTGGGATAGGTGAAATTTTTAAAGCGAACAAATACCGATTACTACTATCTCGATTCGGATATTGCTATAATGGGTTCGTTAGGTTCTGGCTTGGTGGCATGGTGCTCATACAGAGGATGCTATTCTCCGGTCTCTTCGGAGTGTAAACGCCGAACGCTGAAATGGGTTGAAAAATGGGCGAAGACAGTGAGGATAAATGGTGTTTATAAAAAGGACACTACTTCGGCGTCTTTCGAAAGAAATTAATAAATGAGAAAGAGTATGATATTCACGTCAGAGCATTTCGAGAGACGAACTCTCTTCCACTTTACACTGTATTTATTTTAAAACTCGATTCTCCCGCTTCATATGTCAAGAAAATATTTAAGCGATCGGTATCAACAATGACTCATACTCTTAGTTTAGTTATTTATCAATTCCTAAAAAAAAGTCGCATAATTCCATTATGGCTTCCTAGTTTGACTACCTATATTTTTTCGATAGGTACGTATTAACCTATATTGTCGCAATTGACCCTAAAAGTATAATATTGAAGGAAATGTTTGATTCACTGGTTATAGTTATGTATCACTTCACATTCAAAATCATGCAACCTCAATTTTTCCTCTTACTGTGACATTTAAAAGAACATTGACTCACTTGAACATGCTTATTGCTTCACATGTAATAATAATAATTTATTTCTTTCTATTAAAATTACATTTTTTTATTACATAGCAAACATAAATTGTGAAAAAAAACGGAAGCTTTTGGTGCCCTCCAAGAAATAATATGCTGAGACCACCTTCACAAATGTAAACTAGCATCACTTGATTTTCATATTTATTGCAATCAATTTTTAACAATTCATAAATTTATAAAATTAAAATATGAATAACAGTAATGCACAACTTGATGAAATACGAAATGTGCTTAGCAGCAGTAAATAAATAAATAAAAAATAAGTTACGTTTAGCATGCCAAAATGGCTGATTGCTGACTGAAAGCTTAGTGTCCCAGAGGTGACATATTATTTTCGTGAGTTATAGTTTCCATGCTTGTTACTTAGGAATAGATATTATTGTGTTTGCTTATCTTTCTGTGACATAATTCTTTGTTTATAATTAGCCACGTATTTCAAGTCACCATATTTCCGGCGTTTTTTTTTATTTTTTTACAGTTTTAGCGACCATGCCCTTCAGCCTTATTTCCAACTCTACAATATACTGCCTTCGTTTATTTTCGTGCCGGTTGTTTAAATTTCCATCTCATTCTCAAGTTCCTCCGTCTCCCTCTGTTTACTTCCACAATCCTTACTTCACTCCTTAAATTTCCCAACCCACCCACCCCACTCCGAGGATCATCCCAGCTAATGCCCCTATTTTTTAAAGCATGCTCATTTGCCCTAATTTTCCCTTTTAATTCGAAGTCCCGGTGGCAATTATCAGCCTAGCATTATTTTCCCTCGCTGTCTAGTTCCGCTTCTCCAGCCTCCAAGGGACCCACAATTCTCCACTCCCGGGGTTTGTCTGTGCTATATCCCGAAGATGCATTTGGCGCGCTTCGTTGTTCCTCTTCCCGCCGCTAGGAGTCTCCCCAGTCGTTCGTCTCCCCTTATTAATTTGGCATGCTTCTACCGTCAGACCGCCCTTAAGTCTCCCAGAAAGTTGCGAGTGCTCTCCTTTTTCCGCTTAGCTCGTTCCATTTCCTCCCAAGGGCGAGCCCCGTCCGCATAGCCACGCTGAAGTGAATCTCTACCTCAGTTGATTAATAATAATTATCTTTCAGAGTAGCGGTCCAGGGCTTGTCGTTCTTATACAGTGTTCTGTCGAGTTTATAAAATGAGCGCGGTTTTACTATTTTTCCCCAGAGTTGGCCGAGTTGTTCTACATGGCATACATGCAATTTAACCTGTGCCTTGAAATGGCCCCATTTCAGTGGCAGCGTGCGAGATGAGTAAATATTTAATTTAAAAAGAAGATTCTGGCTGAGCTTTTCCTACAGTTTCTACAATCCCTGCTAGAATGCTTCGTGGGTGGGTCGTCCGTTAGATGGAGCATTAACGAAGCCGTGGTCTTATCGGCGACTTCCGTAAAGAGTAGGCCAAAGCCTACACCGGGTTTTTCTCCTCTCTTCAGTCACTAAGGCGCATATGACCTTCGACATCAGTCGTCTCCATCAGTACCTGCCTACCAATTGTAACAGTGCCTCGATTCAATAATGAAATACAAAATAAATTATGGTGCGTATGGGTTTCCGGGCGCTCCAGCCGCGATCGTCGGTTTTGGGTGACCCAAATCAAAATCAAAGTTTGTCACCCAAAACCGACGATCGCGGCTGGAGCGCCCGGAAACCCATACGCACCATGATCATCGCCGCGGAAACCTACGCAGGAATTTTACAAAATAAATTAGTACCACAAGTCATACGGTATTGTAAATAGCAAATTACTTAAAGAGAAAAGGCGGTCACTGATTTCAATATCGTGGACAATTATACCATCTATTTATGGAGCTTACAAAAAGAAAGGGGGAAAAGTAGTGATGGAATCAGAAAGGAAGACATTGAAGAAATATTTGGTGCTTTCCTGGTGAATAGACTGCGTGAAGAGTTGTCGGGATCGCTACCGGGTCATTGCTTAATTGCATTACCGGGTAAAGAATTTCATTACTGCCGTCGTTTTGATGTCCAACTCGACCTTAGTTCTCAGCGCTATGAATGAATCAGGGGACAATGAGTGTGACTCAAGAGTCCTGAGGATGATGGCTTATTTAGGAATTTAGTTATTACAACGTCAGCAGTATGCAGTTCCTGACCCGGTAGCGATTTCGAGTACTCTTCAGATAGGAAATTTTATGAGAAGACAAGTGTGGATGACATTACCAATGAGTAAATTGTAATGATGGCTAAAAGCCTCATATGTAGCGCATTGCTCTATGTGGAAGAAACGCGGTCGAGGATGAAGATGGACGAAAGGAGGCTCGAGTGGTGTGAAGATTGGGAATGAATAGAAAAGGTGGAATAGAAGAATAGAAAGAATAACTATGAACCTCTAGACATTCATAAGAGGGAATTGTTGGAGTAAGTATGGTGGTGGCAGAGAGAGTGGATACAATCATAACCTGTCAAATTCTCAGCAGTGCCATTAAGTATCAGCGGGTCGTACATTGAAAAAGTAAAAAAAATTTATTTTTTATTTTTTTTCTGCAATTTTTAGGCATATGCATGAATGAGCTTATGATGATGTTCGTCATACCGAGTATGTTAATGTTATAAAGGCATACTTAATGACTGTACAGTGTAAAGCAGTATAAAAATCTAGAACCTTCAGCTATCTCAAAATAATGTAAAGCTTGGGGCGCACATTTTTATTTATACTAATTAAGCATTGTTTCACCATTTATTATCTACTAGAAGGATAATATTTCCATGAAAATCGTTCAAAGAATCGAAATCCAAAAAAAAAAATCTACTGATTTCGTAAGGAACCTGCCTTTCCCTTTGAAAAATGACACAATTCTTTCAGCGTACGTATTCAAAAAGTCATTTAAAATCATTCATCTGATCCTCTCGCGTATGCTTGCTGCCACTGCTAGAGGAAGTAATTCGTTACTTGGGTAATATTTTTTAAACTGTTTCCAAAATGTAAGACACGGTCTTCGGTGTTACTTTGTGTAACTGTTTCATGTTAAAAATAAATACATAATACTTTTTTTATATTCCACACTTTACTTCAAATAGTACGACCCGGGTTTCTGCTATCTCAGGTAGCTGATGATAGCATGATATACAGAAACCCGGGTCGTACTATTTGAAATAAAGTGTGGAATATAACAAAGTAGTTTTTATTTATTTTTCCAAAAGTTTGTCAACAGAAAACCATAATTATACCTATGTATGAAAACTGAAGCAAAATTAAAGCACAAGTATTGGAAATTTTGAGTTCTTTTCGTTCAAGTTAACCGTTTGTATAGCTATTTCATTTGGCTATAATAACGGAGAGACATTTTCTGGGTGAAAGCTTTAACGATGGCAGTAAAGAAATTCTTCGAGGTTTTGAAAAGTCTGTGTTGTCATACCGCTTTAATCTCATAATGACTTAGGAAGTCAAACGGTCGCAGCTTAGTTTAGAGGCAAAGTTAACGAGCTTCGCCGACGGTCGGAAGTGGACAGAAAATGTTTGACTCCAGCAAACTTATAACTTCGAGACTAAATATTGACAGGACCCTCAACTCATTTATGCTTCCTTTCACCGAATGTCTTCGTCAAGACGGCGCCCTCTTAAAAATCAAGGGTTAAGCTAAATAAGAGTTAAAAGGAATGCTGTAGTCAGAGGAATTTGTAATTTTTTCCTGGGAGGAGCTTAAAAAGACTAATTCGAGGGATATCTGTCATGATCCGCAATGTCCTAGAATAAATATAGAAGCTTTCCTACGTATTCTTAAACGTATTACAACGTCTTCTTAAATATGCCAAAGGATGAAATTCACCACGAAAAAATATTGGACATAGCTGGGATTTGAACTCGGATTTCCCGATTGACGTTTAGGTGTGTTAGCCTATTAACCACCACCACCAAGCCTTTTCTTAAGGCCGTTTTACACGGTACACGGAATTGCGCAGGTTAAAGCTGCATTAATTTCTATAATGGCGTGGAATTGCGCGAATGCATGAACGAAATTAGAACAGGGGCTATTTTGCCGTCTCGCATCCACGCATTCTCGCATGTGTTCTAGCAATTCACCGCTTATACGACGCAATTTTGATTGCGCCTTCACACGTACGTCAGACTGCGCAATTCCGTGTACCGTGTAAAACGGCCTTTAGAGTGAACATTGATATGGGTTTTATCGAACAAGATGTTGGCGTCACAAGTACACTTTGTGGCCCATTACAGGGGCAAAGGTAAATGCCGGGTTCGAATATTTTTTTCTAAGTCAAATATTTTTTCATGGCAAACTTCATCCTTTGGTGTATTGCACCCGTGCGCGTGACAGCGTAAAAAGTCACCTGTTTCTGTAAAGTATTCTCAGATTATGCCGCTACTTTTACTCAATACGTGTTCCTGCAGTGAGATTTGTAGATATCACCTGATTTTTTTTCCTTTTGATGACTGATAATGCATTAAATGGGAATAATGAATTTCGCTAATATAGCTAATGTGTTTATTCCACGGATGGAACAAAAGGCATGTAGTTCTTTTAGGCCGTTGGAAACTTACTCGGTCTATTGTATGCCACTCTTAAAATAATTAGCTTGGAAAAGGGAGGTTATTAGACTGCAATATTCTATACTGAGAATTGCAGAACTATAAAATAAACATTTTATTATGCGTTTATTTTAATATAGGTGCTGTAATCTGGATTCCTCAGGAAAAAATTAGTTAAACCATATTTCATTCGATTCCACATGAATTTGCGCCTATTTCATCTTAATATTAAAGATGTTATAGGTTTTGCATCTTAATTCGTGTGCATGACCTGAGAAAAATTTTAGTCACTTTTTTCTTGTCGTATCTCTCCCTGAAAAAATGATCATTTTTGCTTCCCTAAAAAGTTTTATGTAATCGCCCTTCTTGCCTTTATGTCTTTTAAAAATTTTGTGTGCATTTTTTCAATAATTTCTTCCTGTTGCTCCTACTTCATCATCAAAGTTTAGCAAAGTCGGCTTTAGGTGGAGATATGAGACACTTACATCTTCAAAACTTGTTTCGGTCGTGGATATCAAAACACTCCAGCTGCGTGTACAGCTTGCGGTTACTTTTTCTGAAACGCGTGGATATCTACGATACTCAACCTCAAAGCTCAGTCAAGCTCTGTCTTTAGAGCTAGATCTTGAATACGTTTTACTGCGCCTTTCTTATTAAAACCTGTATTTTAAATAGCATGTGTTTTCAATTAGTGGCGGATTGCTGTTTATTTTTAATTGTTTTTAGATATTCGTGTAGTCTGATTGGAGTATTAATTAATATCTATTGCTGAAATGTTTTTACTACATAATTAGTAAATGCCCTTAATTGTGTCTTATTTAAATAGAAATTAATTTAATTTGGAAATTTGTAATGAGCGCAACTCTGTTAGGGCATCAGTAATTTATGCACGTGGTTTAATATTAGTCACTTTGTAATGATTTAGCCATCCTATAGGTGGAACTGGCTTGTGAAATGGAAACTTGTAAAGCATTCTGTTCATCTACCTTGGAACATCGGAAATAAGAAGGGATGAACATTGCTTTTCAGTCATATTTTTTTTCTCATTAAGATCTCTATGATTTTAATCAGTTTTTGAACAGACGATTAACTAATTAATATCGAATATTTAGTGCTTAGGTGCACAATGTATTATGTTATTATACCATTTTAACCTTTGGTCTGCGCTAATATAATACAAGAATTGCGAGGTAATTCGTGAACCAGATCTGGATAAATGATAGTTGCGTACTTTTTCTCCGTATGTCTCTATGAAAAATAATCTTTTATTACTTTTACAAACTTTCATACCCAATTGTTTTCATGTCTCCGCGGGTAATATATTTTTATTTTATTTTTTTCAATTAATTTTTCTCATTTTCCTTTCTTCCTGTCTCTCTAACCCCATCATCAAAAGTTTACCAAAGTCGGATTTTCGCGGAGATATCGGACACTTGCATCTTCAAAACTTGCTCCTGTCGCGCAGACCAGGACATAACTCTGCGTCTCTAGCTCGCGAAAACTTTTTCTGTGATGCGGGAAAACCGAAAACTTTGTCCTGCAAAAGAACTTTTGTTTCCCAAATGATTAGCGTCTGTTTGTCAAGGATTTCCGATGGTGAGGAAATCCGATGTGAGGCTGGGAACTTTTCGCAAACGTCTGCTCCATGCACTTGGTTCGTCGATTTCATGAACTTTAATTCGCGCGCGGCACGAGAGATTTTCTGCTGGAAACTAATTAGCGACGAGGGAAAATTCTTCTTCTCCTCTTTCTCAACGCGGATTACGGAGCAATCATTTGTCTCCAAGAAACTACTGTTCTCATACAAGACCGCTGTTTTACGTACCTACACCTTTCAACTACCACCTGACGCATGTAGGATTTTTCATCCACAAGCTGCTGGCAGGTGACGTTGGTGCTTTACTCGAGCTACCATGATAGTTTTTTATCGGAGAACGTATTTGATGGATTATGAGAGAGTTCTTTTTTCCTTGGATATCTTTTCTGTTAACTATTTTGGTATGCGATGATAAATATCATGTAGACCTCATTTATTAACATGAATTATACATCCACGGTGTGAAAATGCTATTGTCAGCTGCCGTCTACTCATAATGGATCATATTAAATTGCTGGTATAATTTAGGACCAATTTGGTAGGATGTGGATTCCAACGTATTATATCACCGAGGTAAGGAATTCCAATGTTTCTTGTATTAATGAGTTTAATTAGGTTAAAAAGTGATCGGAAACTTTTGTTGAGATTGAGCCCCAAAAATATTATTCAACTTGTCTATAGGGACTCCGACTCTACTGAAGATTTTGCTTAGTAACGTGTTGCGTTCAAAAAAATACAATAAACGAGGCATATTCATAAAGTAAGGTCCGTTTGCTTACATTTAAGTATTGGCGATTTAGAACACAGTTTTATTCCTTCAGCGCCACCTACTGATTCATGGAGAAGTTATAGCAGCATTTGTTTTGTTTTCGATGATGTTTTCTTGTCCATGCATTCAGACAACAATGTCTGTAGCAATCGTTGATCCCGCCACCTGTCAGGTGCGTTCTGTCATAAGATTCTTGTATGGAAAAGGATTACCGGCTGCTGAAATTCATCGGGAGTTATACCTACTTTATGGACCTGCAGTTATGAGAGAGGGAAAGGTTAGAAAATGGTGCCGTGAAGCCAACTTGAAACAGTGATTTAGTGGACAACGTATCGAAACCGATGAGTAACTCAGGAACGCTATTGTCAATTGGTACAGCTCTCATGCGGCAAGCTTCTAAACAGAGTGATTAAAGAAGCTGGCGAAGTGATTCGAAAAATGCTTAGAAGTGAATAGAGATTATGTAGAGAAGTAAAGTAGGTGTCTAGCTAACTAAAAGTGGCAATAAAGTGTGTTTTATCTGATTATTATTCTTCCTATGACCAAATGGCCCTTATTTTATGTATATGCATCATATTTTTTAAGTTCAAACATGCAAATCTTCCATGGAAGCCGTTGCGGGAGATAAAAATAAGAATGTAGCACCTGGAATGGTCAATATAATATTTTATTGAAAATTGAATTTTCACCTAATAAGAAAGACTCTCCTGAAATAATAATGTCATCTCAGATTGAGTTCTAATGGTTCACAGAGTTAACAATTTATGCCAAACATGACGTTAATAATGGCTTTGCAACACTTATCATTTAATCTAATCACCATAATGGTAGCAATTGAAGAGCCGCCTTTAGAATTATCATATTTTCAGTAATATTTACATCAATAATGAAAAGTTCCATCTCCGTGGTCAAAAATAAAAATCCTTTTCCGATACCTATCCCTGAAGGAGTTAGTTTGCTAACATTTTTTCATATAAGTATACATAAATAGAGGCAACGGAAAGATGATAGGGTCATTATATGTTTATGCAAACAGACTGGAAGATTTTGTTTTAATTTACTGGTCTATTTTTTTTTTTTTTTTTTTTAATAATAATAATAATATTTATTGCAGAGATTAGAAATTTTACAAAAACTTATAACATTAATCAAAGATGAAATGTCATTTACAAGAAAATACAATGTGAAAAAAAAAGTCTAGGTCCCGCTAAGCCTTTCAAGGCTTGTCAGCAGGTGCCTATTAGTTTTTTTTATTCGTGGTCGTACATTGTCTTTTAAAATTGTGTATCTCATAATGTTTCCACTATTACCAAAAACATATTATAAAATTATTAGGAAGCAAGAGTACATACATAAATACACATTAACATTACAGGAATATATGTATCAAATATTTTTTTTTTATATATAACGTGATTGCATTGGAGTTATTTCTTGTATTGGAAGAAAGAAAAAATATATATGACAAAATAAAGACAAAGTATATGTATCTTTCTTTATACATGTATAAACCATAAATTTAGGTTAATTTTTAACAAAACAAACATTGACTGAAATAATACAAGTTTACAAGTTCGTTATCAAAAATAAATATCCTTTTCCGATTTTTTATATCCCTGAAAAAGTTTCAGGGACCCTAATAAATATTCGACACTAATATGGCGGTAGCAGCACAGAAACGCTGGCCATTTTGCAGTGCTTCTACTTTCATCCCCTCATGGGGTGGTCGGTATCATCTTCCACTCAGTTTTCTGTTTGATCAGAGTACGCCTTGTGGACGCAAGGAAGGGTTTTCCTTGGCGAAGGATGGGCCGTCAAAACGCTTCCAAGAGAGGCAGGCAGAAGATTGACTCGGGTTGGAGGTGACAGGTCACGGTGAGCAACGCTGAAGAGAGGGTTTGTTTGAAGTCTCGGAGACAATGGGGGGGACTTTATGGAAGAGGTGAAGGGAGGATGACGTCACGACGCACAGTGGGCTGAAATCGAAAAAAGCTGGCCAAAAATCATATCTTCCATATTTTTATAATTAGCTCCACAAAATTTTTCCTACTATTCATATTTGGGTCATATAACATGAATATAAAGACATTTTGCCGAAAAATTGATCCTGGGAATTTTTTTAAACAAATTCGTGGAGACGGAAAAAAACCAAAAATTGACTATTTGGACGGCTTCAGTTAAGAGGGAACTTTTAATTGAAATCAATAGTTAGGAATAAAAAAGTAAGTAGTTTAACATGAAATTTAATAATTTAAATAAAAATGTTCATATAAAATACATTAACTATTTTTTAAACATTATTAATGATTTAGTCAACTAATTTTGCGTTAACACTTTGAAAGGACACATAAGAAATCACCTAGCAAAAATTTATACCATAAACCAAAATGCCACATAATATTATTTATGAACCATAATATATTAGCATAAATATATAAAACATAAGAAAACATTAGGGATAAATTTACCAGCCCACTACCAGTTTTCATCGGATTCCCAGCCGTCACTGTCCTCATCAGAAGGTGGCTCCTCTAATACAAGTAAGTTTCGTATATCCTTTGAAACATTTCTCTTAGCATTTGTACATACATAACTATTGGATATTAGATATTCCGAAGTAAGGAGGAGCCTTCGGAAAAGATCTCCCATTTCTTCTAAGAGCAAAATTTTTCGCGTGTGGTGCGCTCCGAATCTTCTGATATATTTGTGGAGAGATTCCAAAGCCCTCCGAAGAAAATTGGCCAATTGGAAGCACTGCTGCCTTGGCAAGTGATGCTGCATGAAACTGCACTTTGTGCACCGTGGGAGGCATGCAGTATCACGGATACATATCCACAAAAAGGGATGCAGTTTCTGAGCAGTACTCACTGAAATTGGCGTAATCTATCTCAAGTCCAGATGTCAGAGCTTTTAAAATAGAGGCAAACCTTGAGATGAGTTCCTCGCTAATGCCTATTGAAAAAGGAAAAAAAGTCCTCACCAAATCCTTCTTCCAAAAACTTTTAAATATTCATAACAAATTTTGGAATTAATAAATAAAAATCTATATAATATGACGTTTTGATGGTAAACATACCGGTAATTTCTGATGTTAGCGTAGGTTCAGAAAAAAACGTCGGGCAGTGTTCCCATCATTAGTCGTGCCTAGAACATGCTTTAACAAGGAGCCTCAAGAAGAGATTCATGCATATCTGTTGGGAGCGGTATATCCTTCTCTAAACAACATGGAAATTTTACTACAAACCTGACACTGGTTCTCTTGCATTCTTTCCATATCTGGATATACCCATTGAAAACGTATTTATCCATGACATTCTTCAACACTTCCCTTGTCTTCTCGTCTTTCCCCAATTTTAACTTATCTTAAAGATATTGAAGGGCCAATTCACGTTTTGACGACAGCGCATTTCCACTTTCATTAACAATAACGTCATGTATTTCTTTGCGGGTTACTTTCATGCGCTCCATTTTCTCTCATCCGAAATATTAACAATCTAAATCACCGCGTAAGGAAAGCGAAATTAGAACATATTTCCCTAAATAATACACACGATCACAGAGATATTTTACTTGGAAAACGTACCTTTTTATCGTTCCGAGATATCCTTCACTAATGGTAGTTCGGCCTCAGCGCTGAAATTTCACGATATAGGGAAAAAAAATCCTCGTTCTTCGCTTCCATGGGACAAGCACGCACATCCTTTCGCACTCACGAAGACAAACTGACTAATTTTCTCGGTAAAATTGTGGAAGAGAATAGTTTTCAACCAATTGGAGAGAAGCATTTGTGGAAAACCCCGTGCGAAGGGAAGCGATCCTCAACAGTGCAATAACCCTTTCATAGATCGAGGCAATAATGAAATAAGCGGCATTTCTACAAAGGGACAGTTATGAAACGAGTACAGAACTTCTTAAACTCCAGATAAGAATCATAACACGGTGGTTGGGTTTTCGGGTAAATAGGGATTAACGTGGTCGGCAGGGTAGTGCCCGCCGCCACTGCGCGGGCGGCGCTCCGCCACACGTGTGTCCTTTCCAGTGTTTGAGCTGATGGGAGTTATAAAAGGCCTAGAAGAGTACGGATAGCAGAATATGTAAGTGTATAGTGTTAAGAATTGGGCTTTCCAAGAATTAATATATAATTCTTTGCAGCCGCCCGCTTCCCGGGACAAGAATCTGACTTGCCGGCGCAATCGTTGAGTCCATTAAGTATATGACTTATGAAGGAAATCGTAATGTGCCCTTGGAAAAATTGGAACTATAAGACTAATATGTCATGCTAAATGTATACAGAGTATATAAGTGTAGACAAATGTAATTTCGCCTCACTTTTGGCGAATTATCGTCGACTACAGCTAAGTCTGAACAAAGGTTAGCATCTAACCACCGCGTCGGGCGGTTGGACATTCATGCACGTAACTTGATAGGAGAGGCGGGGAGGCAAATTGGGGCAGGATTTTTCAATTGATAACTAAAGTTGACACTTCATTTTATAATGTGGTGCTAAACACTCCGTGAAGCAAAGTGAAAAACATCAAGTTTTTCTCTACATTATGTTAAAAATACGTGAAAAATAGGACATTTTAATTGTTTAAATAAAACTTATAAATATTATCGCTAGAATTAAAACTTTCACTACAATCGATTCTAAAAATGTTAATTTCTATTATGTAATAATTTAAATTTAGGCATTTTTAAACATAACGCAACAGTAGAAAAAAAACTTCAGTCAATTTTTTCAAAAAATGGGGAAAAATTTTTGCGATCATTTTTCATTAAATTGACAGATGTCTCCTGCTTTAAAAAAAATAGTTATAAATAAAATTATTTCAGTAATATGGTCACTGATTATTCTATAATTTGAAAATATAATAGTTTTTTCCAAATTAAAAAGTGAAAAAAATCATTTTTGGCCAGCTTTTTTCGATTTCAGCCCACTGTGCGACGGTAGGCAAGGACAGGGAAGGGCTGTTGAATGGCAGGAAGCAGGGAAGACGAGAGAGCTGAGGTAGCACTCAAAGCAGAGATGACGAGAGGCCGAGAAAGGTGATGGGGTCGCTTTAAGGTTATGTAAACGGACTGAGAAGGTCCTGTATCAATTAACTGATCTATTGACAACAATAGGGAAATTTCCTACTTATTGGCCGAAAGTAAAATTCTTTTTCGAGTTTAGCTTTTCCGGAAAAGTTGTTACAAAGCATATTTCCTCTCATAATCCATGCAACCCAAATTAATTGTCCATTCATGGGGACGAAACGCGTCTAGTTAGGCAAGAAATCGAAAATATTTTCATAGAAATGTTTGGTGGAAGTTTTACCACCAACTTTAAGAGGCTAAATGCTAAAATGTTCTGGTAAAAACAAGTAGCCATGGGGATGGTTGTAATACATAAGCTTGGAAAGAAATAATATGGGTGAAAGACAGTATGCGTGGATAGTATTAAATAGATAGTATGCGTATTACTAATTGGTTTAGTACAGCATAACACTTTGCTTTCATGTAAGCGCGAGATCCTTGGAACCTGTTTAAAGGAACAATGACTTAATGGCGGTAGGCAAGGGCTAGATCCAAAGAGGCTGTTCAATGGAAAGAGCAGAAAGCAAAGGTATCACTCAGACCAGAGATGACAAGAAGTCTGTATGGGAGATGATTGAATACAATAAGGTTGAGCAAAGGGGCTAAGGATGCATTCGGCCTAAAAAAATAATCTGACAGAAATACAGGAATATATCAACTTCTGAACAAAAATTTACAATCCATTTCCAATTTTTTATAACCCTGGAAAAATCACAGAACAAACCTTTTAAAAAAGGATCAATTCAATTTTTCGGATATGAAAGATAAACGGACGCCGAAGTAAAAACCTCAGGATTTGAATCGTTAGGAATTGAGACGCTCGTGACGTTTAAGGAGTTCGTTATTTATCTTTACGTTGCGAAAACCTGGACGCTGAGGAGGGAGAACGTGAAGAGATTGGAAGCGTTCGAAATGTGTGCGTGGAGGAGAATGGAGAAGATCATACTGAATGACAGATAAAGGAAGGACTAAGTGCCAGACGTAATGGTCGAGGAAAGAAAATTTTTTATGAGATGTATACATTTTGGATAGAGCAAGTAGGTACTTGGTGGGAAATTTAGGTTAAAAGTCCTACCAGAGGGAGGTACTTACGGAAGGAAAAGAAGGAGGTTAATTAGATCTATAGATGAAGTGAAGAGGGTGAGCCTCGTAGTGAATTGAGAGAGATATCCAAAATGGGAATGGAGACGTTTGGAGTAATATACAAATGCTTCATACAAACCCTGTCACAACTGATAGAATGCTTAAATAATTATAACAGTGAAAAAATGGATGAGTTAGGAAGTTTTTTGTCTCCATCTACCAAATTGTTTTAATATAAATGCCGCATGAGAGATAAACTACCGTTTAATCGTGTTTAGGGGTGTAAGTCAGTCCTTTCTAATCATCACCATTGAAAAAGATGACCTCAATAAAATTATAACTGATAATGCAATTGATGTTCCGTGAGCCAATATGTAAAGTCCTAGGAAGTTTAAGCAAGACCAATTTAGTCGATGGCTTAATAGATGGAAAAGAAAGTTACCCCAAAAATACTACGACACAGACCCAAAATAAATTTATTTTGTGGCAAATTCACTGGTAGGAGGCTACTTCTATTACCAATTTAAGTGATCATAACAGGTGCTGTAGAAAAATTTAGATGGTACAAGCCAGTCTGAAAGTGAGTGTATTGGAGACTACCGGTGTATTCCAAGTGTGTAGGTAATTAATCCTCAAATTCAGACGGTTCCATCATCTAGAACATTACTCCTTTTGACTTTTTTAACTTGAAAACAGAAGAAATAACTATTTTCTTTTAGAATTTTATTATTTATCAACGCATATTTTGATGCTTTTGTAACATGTTAGCTGTAAGGTTAGAACGCATTAATCACATTAAACTAATTGAGATTATTTTCCAGAGTTTGGCTTTATAATCGATGCCTCATGTCCTGCATGCTTGATTATTTTAAGTTCCGAAGCTAAAATCGTAATCAGCGAGAAAAAATTCAATTGGCTATTGTTCCCTAATATTCTCTACCTCTCTGCAGTGGTAGATTAAGTATAGAGGGGGGCTGTTGAATGACAAGATGAAGGGAAGATGAGAGAAGGGTGAAGGAAGGTAACGCTATCCCTCAGAACAAAGCAGAGACGATAAGGAAGCCCTGGGGAAAGAGGGTTGCTCGAAGGTTATGTAAACGGGCGGGGGTCGAGGTGTTGGTCGCTTTGCGCTGATCACTTCAAATCTTCGCACGATTACTCCCCCCTCATTCTCCACTTTAAGAGGTTCTTGAAACACCTGCCCACCACCCTCACATGCTAATGTTAATTTTTGGAGTAGTGTTGAGTTGAGTAATTTACATACATTTACATTTACAGGCTAGGAAGGCTCAAACCTGAAAATTCTTGAAAACCCTATTAATTTCTTCATTACAGCTGTCCGACACCGCGTGCCTCATCTCATCAATCCTTCTCGCTCTGAAATAATGTTTGCCCTATCATTGGTTCCACTATCTAGTAGTGTATATTTATGATCTCTGTTTCGTTTACAGTACCTCAAATGTACAGATCCTCAGAAATACTCGCATTATTTTCACTTTACATTCCCACCTGCGCCTCTTTCAACAATTTCATACTATCAGTAGCGTAACTATGAGGGGCGAGGGAATAGATCCCTCTCCAAAGCCTCAGAGAAATAAAAAAAATATTTTAAACTATTGTCTAGTTTCCATATGCATAATATCTGCATCTGCTTGAACTTTAACCCTTGGTACCAAAATGATGTCAAATGTATTTCCAGGTATGTCATTTTTCAAAAATTTTCTCGGACCTGGGAGGAGGGGGCGCCACCTCAGACCATATCATCCCCTTGCCCCCAAAGCATATTTCTAGTTACGCCACTGCATACTATAATATCCACAATTCCGTCCAAAAATCCAAATCTCTCGATCCCCTCCGGATCTTATGGGCAAAGCATCTTCTCCCGACTCTTTTTTTATTCCGTTTTATAATTTTTTTATCGTTTATATTTGTTGAATTTTTGGTAATAAACTTTATGTATCTACTATAAAGACCGTATTGGCAGTTTAGAATACTTAAATAAATAAATACATCTCCGCATGCAGGGATGATTGTGACACAGAACACGGGAGTAAACACAGAAAGGAAAATATTTATTTTGTAGTAGGGGAAAATGTCTCATCTGAGCTTATTGAGCTTGTCGAAATGAAGCAAGAATAGAAGATACTTTTAAAAAGCTATCTTTGTCAAACTTGCCAAAAATTTGCCTTAAAAGGCTGTCGTACGACAGGGAATTTTCGAGATTTATACCTTTAGAATCGATGCAATTCAATCATATGCATTTAAATATGACAAGCCGAAAAATATCCTTGGCATACGCATATAGAAAATATGTCTCGTGGCTCGGAGTACAAGTGAATAGGAAAATTTCGATCCTCGTTTGGACTTAAGCAATAGGGTTTTCACTTTTCTGCGATGATTTTTCAAGTATCTGTTGACTATTATTTTAAAAAAAAAATTATTTTCCGAGCATTAAATAATATAGTTTGATGAACTGAAAATGTTTTGTTCGTTACAAAATCCGATTTATAGTTATAGCTGGTAATTCTTCATTCTTTAGAAAAGTGAAAAGTATGTAGTTATAGAGCAAATACCAATGGACATTAGTTTTTTTAATATATCGTAGGAAAAATTTAGCATTATTTAACTTCGCCATGAGAGCATTTTCAGATAAAAGTGGACTTACAAATGAAATTATTGGGATGAATAACATTCAGATTCATTGTGTGTCGTCAGTTGACGAATTAATTAACATTAAAGGACATAATTTTCAATTTTCATGAAAAAGACATAAAAAACCACGGTGCACTACACTTGAGATATTTAGGCCGCTTCGATATCCTGGAGATCTCACCTCACATAAACCTTTTCCACTGCCCTTCCAACCTCTCCCCATAGCCTCCATACATACGTCATTTCCTCCCCAAGATGCCTCGCAGCCGCCATCAATTCGTCCTCTCCTTCCTTTACACCCTTCCGGCACATTCAATCCCTGCCGTACACCCCTTCCCACCATCCCTATTGCCCCTTCCTTCCGCTCCTTAGCCAACCACCCTCCCATCACCCCCCCGGACGTGGAAAATTCACCCCAACCGCCTTTCCTCGATCGCTCTATCTGCTGCGACACCTGCAAGTGATCTTTGGACATTCTTTTCTATTAAGCAGTTTCCGCCGTGACTGAGGAAACTAGTGGAATTCGCATCTTTTGTTTTGAAATTTGGTACGTACGTCATCATCATTAGTCAACAATCCTAAGATTGGTTTGACGGAGCTCTCCGTTCCTCTCTCCTGTCCGCTTGCCTTTTCATGGTGACGTATTGATCCTCTTTTACATCCTTTATAACCTGTCCTATGTAATTCATTTGGGGCCGTCCCTTGCCCCTCTTCCTTTCCACCTGCCCCTGTACGGTAGTCTTCATCAGGCCTTCGTGCCTCAAAATTTGGCCGACTACGTTGTCCTGTTTTCTGCTTAAGATTTTCAGAAGACTTCTCTTTTCTCCCACTCTTCTTATCACTTCCTCGTTATTTACACGGTCAATCCATTTTACCTTCATCATCCTTCGGTAGTACCATATTTTGAAAGCTTCCACTCTTGACTGCAGAGTAAAAACCTTAATATTGCATGTACGTACGTAGATACATGTAATATTAAGGTTGGTACACTGCAGCCCTCCATTTCTCTCTGCACCAATCTGGTTCTTTTACTTTCCAGAGGCCTTTCTTGCACGTTTGCTACTTGATAATTCGTATGCTTGTTTTCTCTTGGTCTATCCCTGGGAACTTTTCCATCAGGTTTTCCTTCCTTTGTTTCCTAATTAACTACTGTGTCTCATATCTTGGCCAATCTACCGTGTTCATCTCTGGCTAATAGTGATTCGTAGTCTTTTTTTCTTCTCTTCCTCTACATGCCTAATTTTTAATCCTATCCGTCCATTTCATCCCTATTATTATCCTGCAGCACCATATCACGAAGGCTTCTGGGTCATTTGGTCATTTTTGCCGTGAGAGAAAGGAAGGGAGTAGGGTTAGAGTGAAATCCAGCGTCTGCGTTTAGAATAAAAGGCGCCAAATGGACCACGGCTTAACGTCCCATCCAACGGAGTGCTGAAGTTGATGTGCCCGCCATGCAGGGATTTAGTATTACTTGACAGACCTCTTCCACCGCCGGGATTTGAGCCCGAGCCCTCAGTGAGAAAAGCCTGCTCTCTTATCACCATAGCAAAATAGCCTTCCTGGATATTTTTCCGAAAAAAATGTCGTATGCAAGTGGGAAAGATGATGGAATAACTAAAAGAAATGACTTTCATGTTAAAAACCAAAGTGAGGGTATTCAAAATACGCTTCAATCCACTTACATTTATACTTTTTTTTAACCGCCGCTTTTTCAGAACGTATACTCCATATTGCAACTGCAGCACCATTTTCTTGTTTTGTGGGACGCTTTTAACACGGTTTTGAGATTTGTTTAAAAAGGATACAGATCTTTTCATTCGGCACGCTGGCAATACAAATTATCGGTTCAGACCACTTTGGATATCTTAAATGCGGAATATCTAATTCAAAGCGGAATAAGTGAATTTGTTAAAGAAAGGGAAAGTAAAACTTGAGTCTTGGGAAAAGAATATAAAAAGACAAAGACTGAAGGTGTTAAGAATCTCTTGAAATTAATTTGGAAAAGGATTCACTCTGATGGCTCAAATATTTGCCTATTTTATAAATTATAGTTAAACAATCATTGTTACGTGAAGTCGTTTGCCTAGACTTATGTCTGCACCTCCTCAGAAAGGTCTTTGTTTGCCAAATCTTTTGCTCTACCGGCCATTAGCTTTTAAGATTTACTAAGGCTATAAGTAAACACTATAATTTAAACGCCTTTGAGGCTAATTTGGGTCTCGATATGGGTCTTTTTCTATGCACTCATTTGCTTAAAAAATGGTGAAATACATGCACAATGCGTTTGCAAGAAACTAGAGGAAAGGTTCATGTTCGTTATTGTCATCAATATTTAATGCCAATATGGAAAATAGAAAAATTTACATTTTAATGAAATCAAATTCCTACTAGATTCTCAAACCATATCATTTAATTCCATATAAAAGCAGCCTTGGCAAAATGAGGTCTTAGAATATATATTTCATACATTTTGATTTCTTCAAATGAAAGTTTCGGTTCCAAATATTCTTGGAAAAAGTATCCTAATTAAACTAATATCAATTTAATCATTTTTCTCTGTAATGCTGCAATAACTATGTCAATGATTTCTCAAAATCACAGTAGGCAGATTTTTTTACCCGTGGAGTGTGGATCGTAAGAATATCATGAATCTGGAATTACGGCATGAAGTCATTGGTAAATCGGTAAAAAAATTTCTTCGCATTTTATCTATGTTTTTATAATAAAAAATAGATTTCTTCCAGCCACTAATGTTGTTCCTTTCTGCCTACAATCTTTCTTGATTTGTTTTCACTCTCTCCTACTCCCACAATATTCCATAAATTCCTCATCCCATTCTCGATTTTCACCATCCCCTCCAAAATTCCCTTTCATCTCTGTGCTTACACCTTTCCTCTAATTTCATGCTATCACACCCGCTCTCTCCCTCTTCACCGTAATGTCCTCCCGAAATTCCGCTTATCCCTGACAAATCCTTCACCCGCTCTCTGTCAAAAACGACAGCACCCCGAAATTTTCTTAAGGAAGTTCCACTCAGGCACTCAAAAATGTCAGTCTACGAAAATTTCATATATTTTCCGTAATCTTAATTCTGGTCTAGTATAATTTTTAGATAATGGCACGCTTGATAGTCGCAGACTTCGTACTAGACATAGATTGTTTGAGCTACTAATAACAGAAACCTTTCAAGCAACAAGAAGGACGTCATTGTAGGGACGCTATATTTCTTGATGCTACATAAAATATAAATTAAGAGGGACATTTTTCCGATTGTATAGGTATGGGAATTCTTTTTTCCCTCTAACAATATAGGACTGACGATGAAATTAAAAGAAATAAATGCTGGTTAGTACGCGTTTCTCCTTTCCATTTAGTTCTACGCTTCTTTTGTTAAGGGATGGTGCCCTAACACCTCCCGTAAGGCTTTTGGAAGCTTCATGAGTAGTATGCAAGTGCAGATGAAGATGACTTGTATATCTTGGACTAATCACGACCTAAATTTCTCTATGTAATATGTTCTCCTACAAATAAGCTCCACACGAGCTCAAATAGCATTTTGGATTTTGAAGAGGAAAATGGTATCTCAATGCTATAAAAATGCGTGTTCAGATTGGAATCTTTCTCATGGCCTTCACAATCATTTATACTGCGATTTTTTACACCATTCCATTAATTAATATCTCAATCATTTCATTTATTTATTAGTAACGAACCTCTTTTTAAAAATTTTACGCTTGTATCTAAATTACATGAGTAACGAATCATGAATACGTATTCCATGTGCCACAAAATATTAAGCATAAAAAGGGTCGTACAACTATTTTAAGGAACACTCGATAAATTATCTTTCGCAATTTTAGCCCTACTGAAGTTATAGAGAAGGGTAAGTAATGCAGATTTTTCAAAGCGAAAGCATCCCAATATTGCAAGAAGAGTTTCACCGCAGGCTTCCTCCTTGAACACACACGCATATCGGCGAGGCAAACCCTTCGCCAGCTGCCGATCAAACAACGGCGTCCGATACCGAGTTCTCTTTGCATATTCTACCTAATAAATCAGAAAATTGCGTTTGTGAAAATTCCTATATATTCCAGTCTAATTATGCTCCACTGCGTGATAATGAAAGAAATATGGCTCTCTAGTCTATTAATTGAGGAAGTTACATTAGAGAATATTAATTTTCACTCTGGCTTACGGCGCGATTGTAATCAACTCATTGGAAAAACGTCGATAGGAACTTTGTAAATGTCGCCATGAGAGTCACAATGATAACATACTGTAAATACTTTAGCATTATTTTATGCAATTTTTTATGTATTATCAAAGGAATGCGTTAATTGAAGACAATTCACGCTACATATTCACATGAAATAGCAATAAGGTTAGTAAATAATGCTTGAGAAGTATAAGCTAAAAATGGTGAGTTTTCCACTGTTATTTTCTCCAATTCAGCTGATTAAATCCGATGCTTGTCATATGTGACAGAAACAATTTTTTTAGCGAATTATGTGAAGTTTATTCGCTTTGAGTTGTTCAGCCGCATTATAACTTTCTAATAACTTCTAAATCCCTAAAACCCCACCCAGCGTTCGCGATCGGGAGGCATTAGCGCAACTTCCAACTTCGTTACCACGCATGTGTGGGAACGCTTTCAAACCCTCTTCATTACCCGTGTTCTTGCAGTCTTCAACCTTCTGTTACGTAAGCTCCTTCCAAGATATATCGCTTCAGCACATCCACTAATTTTGCCGACCCTTTTAACTTATGCCTAGATATTAGCATGCAGCAGAAGAGAATATATAAAGACTAGCCTAAATATAGGGAAATAAAAACTGGAAGGGGTGAATTCTGCTATTTGGGAAGCAGGGTAGTTAGCGAGGGAGAAGTAAGAAAGAAGGTATCAGCAGAATAGCTCAGGTAAAGAGAGAATCACACCAAAAGAAAGATCTACATACAGCGTGAAATTTACACATAGAAGTAAGGAAACAGTTTAAAAGAACATATATTTGAGTATGCTTCTCTACAGAAGTGAGGAATGGACAATAACAGCCGAGGAGAAATCAAAGGTAGAATCTTGTTGTGATATAGAATATAAAGAAAAGTTTCACTATTTTCTTTTTTCTGTAGCTTCTATAATTTTTAAAACAAATCCTGAGAGCGGAAAAATGGATAAAGATTAACTTCATGCAATTATAATCCAGTACCATTACTATGATAGTATATTTTTACAAGGTGGTACATAAATAATATTTGGTTTTAAGCTCCTTGCGTCTTTTTATCTGCAGGCATGTATTTCAACACCAGCAACCTGCCTATATCCCAGTGCTCTGGCCGTTAATACT
The DNA here is from genome assembly GCF_921293095.1 of Ischnura elegans. NCBI lineage: Eukaryota > Metazoa > Arthropoda > Insecta > Odonata > Coenagrionidae > Ischnura > Ischnura elegans. The sequence continues at coordinate 61,186,445 of NC_060255.1, read as the reverse complement.
TCAAGTCATAACTTTATTCCATTAGATTTATTCCTATTTTCTTATGAGTCTTGTAAAATAGCCAAAGGCCATGGAATGTGTCTCTGTCGTGTTCTAAGGTGTCAACATGGGCACAAATTGGAATTTATTAAGTTTCCGCTCACTTACATTATACCGAAAAGAGAAAATAAAAAAAATTATGGCGATAGCTGTAATTGCAGTGTTCATTTTTGGCCATCCTGTTATTTAAAATTAAGTTAAATGATTAAAATGAATATTTACAGTATACTATTAGATTATTCTAAAGAAAATTTATAAATACTCGATGAAAAATGATTCTTCAAGTCTTCTAAAAATCAGCTCATTTGAGATTAATATAAGAAATTATCTCAGTTGTTCTGATATTTTTTTGGAGAAAAGTTAACATAGTGATAGTGGTGAAAGTTCGCTGGGTGATTAGGGCGAACCTGTTTCAACTTATTTTATCGAACGTTCATGAAAATATGAGATGTTATTTGTGCAATCCCTTTCTGCTATGATATCAGTTTTTTTCAGACACATTATTTCTTCTAAATACGTCAGTACAATAGGGAGGACAAAGGGGGCAGAATCTAGTTTAAATTTTGTTCTGACCAAAAACAATTCTGACAACAACAAAAATACATGATATTTTGTTCTGAATACACGATAAGAACTATGACGCAGTTGAAATTTCATTGCGCATGTCCATCTTTAGTTGTTGCCGAACACAATCGCTGCACAGATTTTGGTAGTGCATCGCTAGGATAATTATAAATTGAAAAGCTGTTTTCAACGACCACCTATATCTATCTTGCCTATACTATTCAAATCATTACTTCGATCCATCAAAAGTATTGTTTTCTGTTTGGTAGTGATGTGCCGCGATTTCCTTCGGAGAATACTCTCTTCATACGAAAGAAGGACCTTGAAGCGCCAGCTGCTCTGACCCAGCTTAGCAAGTACTTTAAAGAAAGTTCGCCGATGCTTCTAAGAAGGCCGTTTGCCGGGAAGAAGCTTCTGACGGGAGTTTACGGACACACAAAATTCGAGCAAAAGTTCGGGAGTGGGAAGATAGATGAAAGCCATTTCGGAAAAAGTACATATAAAACAGTTTTCGCTACTTCCGAAGTCGTAAAAGCAATATAAAGGCACGGGGAAGGAAACAAAGGACGCGATGAGTTCCGGAAGGATTGGAGAAAATAAAAGCGCGCGAAATAATGCTAGTGCGAATCTCATATTCTCGGCACGGCAGGTTCTTCCTATAGTACGTACTCCCATTTCCTAGAAGAATTGTTGCTGTTGATCCAATAATAGACGCTTCTGCCTCACCGGTTTTCGAGATGCACCGTATAAATTTGAAATTTGGAAACTTTTTTCTACGTGAGAGACGCAACCATTGAGGGTCATCATGCTCGTGAATTGAAGAGTGCTTTATATCACAAATAAAGATTTGTCGCCATTTTAAAACTTAACTTTTTATTTGATTATGGCGTGGATGTATACGTTAGGTATTGTGTCTGAAAACCAGAGGATTGAATAAACAAGATCTGCGTTAGCTAAAATATATTTTTTTTTCTTTATATATTCGATTTTATTATCAGGCAGCTAAAATTATACATGAGTATCCTTGAGTCACTTGTTTTCTATTTTTGTATGCAATCATCACAGTTGGCAATTTGCTGCAATATGCTTCAGTTAAAATGTCGGTTCGAGAGTTGTAAAGTTAGAAACACTACCGAAAATGGGGAAGTCTTGGATAATTTAGCGAGTATCATAGTGAAAGAGACCTAGTCGTTTTATAGTTCAGGGTAAGTGTGGGAACAGCATTTACTGCTAACGGGGGAAAAGAAAAGATAAAACGTCTTTGTTTTTCGCCTCAAAACAGTTGCTTCCTTTCCTCCTCATCTCTTGCAGACGTTCACCTAGCCAACACTTCCACGTTTAACAGTCAACATCCCCTTTTATAATACCCATCATCCTCGCCTAATTCTTTTACCCACCTCTATGGTTGCGAAAATATTAATAGGAGTTGGTACCTAAGAGCAAAATTTCATTTTCATGAAAAATAGTATATGTGCTCTTCTTATTGCATGTCAACGACTGAAAGTCCCAATAAAACAGTTATTTATTCATGATATTCTTGCGTTATTTATTCAGGATAAGGCATTTAGAATTTCATAGTTCTCTGCAAGCTCTAATTAGTGTCGATTGCCTATGAAAAATGTTGATTTAGGCCAAAGTATATTTGTCCAATTCATTTTCATAATAAATAAAACTTTTAGTAAATTCCACGTTTGTTTCATTCCTCTATCTTGATTTAGGCCATTTTACCAAGCCGTTATTTTACACATATAACCACAGGTTACAAATAATTTTTCTTCGTTCCTTCCACAGGGTTGTTAGGATAAATATTTTACCAAAATTATTTATCCTTTTTAAAACGAAGCAAATGTATTACAAATACCGCATTGCATTTTAAAGTAGAAAGGAATAAATAATACATTGAGAAGCAAAACAAAAATATCATAAATGTTTCATTTACGAACAGCACTGGTAGAACATCAATAAATTATTACATCTCTTCTGATTATACCCTGGGCACTATTCAATCTCTCCAAAAAAAATACTTTGGAACCCTGTAGGTCACATGATACTCATCGAAATGCACTCGCATTAAATATAAAAACCAATATGTTACTGCTGAGCATTAATGTATTGTGAGACTCCAGCCCTCCATGAAGTTAGTGGCAAGTGGCAAGTTATTTAAATTGTCTCACATAAGAACCACTTTCCAACTTTAATATTTTATGCTATGCCAGACCGAAAAAATGTACTCATTCTTCGAATACAATTAAAATGTTTTATTTATTTCCCGCAGATTAGCCATTCACCATATCAAAATTAGAGTGACTGAAATTTCATTCTGCTCGTGGAGTATGGAAGAGAAAGCCAAGAATCTTATTGCCATTGCAACATCGGTAGACATTATCTTCAAAACCTCCCAGCATGAATTTTGATTGTGAATTTCAATGCCCCGTGAGATTTCATTCCAGATTGGTTCGGGAAATTAATTATAAAGGCCATAAATGAAAAACCAGAAGGTCCTGACACAGGGTTTTTGGGATTAATATTTTACCGATTTTTCTTAGCCCTCCCTTTCACCCCCTGAATCCATCCCTTGACGCGATTGGGGAGAGTGAGATGAGGGAATATATATAAACGTTGCTTTCAGACCGCAAGAACTCTTTTATTTATAGATCTGCCGTCACGTGCAGCCCGTAGCCAAGGTGATAACTTGGGTGTAACACCGGTAATAAGGAACCGTTGGCGGCAGGCCTCCGTCCTTTTATCCGCATTGAATTCATCATCGCTTGGGTGGGGCTGGAAATCGTTTACCATAACTCCTCCCTTCATCCTTTTCCCATTTATCCTTCAAACCCTTCCCTTCCGGCCTTATTCACTCTCTTCCGGGCCAAACCCTCATATCATTCTCGTTACCCTGCAGCGGACCTAAATCTGATGGTACTCGGAGAGATTACAATCAGATCCGCATTCGCCACGGAGGATGTAAAGGTTTTGGTTCCACTGAAATAAGCCAAACAGTGAGGAGTTAGCCCCCGAGGAAAAATATTTTTGATAAATTTACTAAACATCGTGATTTTATACTCAAGGGTAGGTAGTCGTTAACTTGAGAAAATGTACGAAGATGCAATTCCGAGGTTTTTATTTTGACCTAACTGAACTACGACAGATCACTGAGGAATGGGATACTTAGTTTTAGAATTTTAATGAATAACGTGAAATCAGTCAAGAGTATACAGTATAAAGCATAAGTTATAGGAAACTGAGTAGCTAAAAAGAACTCTAAATTGACGGAATAAACAATGAAGAAATGACAGTTGTGGAGGAAAAGAAAAGTCTGCTAAAAACAGCAAGAGGGGAACAAAAAACTTAATCGACAAAATCATATGACATGATGGCCTATTGAAGACAATCAATGAAGGATCAATGGACGTGAAGAAGGTCAAGGGACGGACCTGAATAAGTCACATAGGAAATGATGTTAAGGATGTAAAGGAGAAAAAAATACGTCTCTATGAAAAGGCTACACATATGAGATCAGAATGGAGAGCCGTATCAAAACTATTTTAGAATTGTTGACTTATGATGGTGGCGCTGAGCTCTATAAGGTATGCTGATGAATTTTAAAAGAATATGCCATTTGGAAAGAAAAATTAGGATCTATGACCTAAACAATGCGCTGAAGGAATGCTTGCATGAAGTAAGCTTATGAATCAGAAATAAAAACCAGATATTGGTATTGAAGTTACGTTCCGAAACTTTTGATTGTTGCGTGTCACTAGTAATAAAAATATATTTTTAGGAATTTGACCTATATCCCGTCACGATTTTTATAAACGCTGAGACATCAGACACTTTAAGGAAATTATCAAACAACATGATAATAGGTATACATAAAGAGTGCTTTAATTCCAACACAAGCACGAAGGAAGGGTATTGAAAACGTGACTTTGAAGCTAAACGTTTTACCTATGAAGTAGACAGAACACTTTGGAGTCAGACTCTTTGTTCATGAATACTAATGACTTAAATGATTTTCATAATGGGTGAGATAACTCACCCAAAAGGCTTAATTTTTAAATAATGTAGAAGCTCGGTAAAAATCATTCATTGTCAGTGTTTTTTCTGCATGCAGGCTAAGTATGGGAAGTCTAAGCATGAGAGAAATAGGTAGACCCTGCCGTATATATTTTATAAGCTTTCAATTTTTCTCAAATTTCCTTTTTCGTCATCGTTAGAGATAATTAACAGTATTTAAAGATGTATTAAAGGGAACTGTGAAGATATAGCTAGAACACACTGGTCGGTATGAATGAATACACTCTCATGCATAATGCATAAGTTAATAGTTTTCTACCGCGCCATTTCAACTTGCATCGGATGATTTTTCGTAATTCAGTAAAACTTTCATTTAATAATGCATGGGTGCTATAACTTTTAACTCAATTCAGTTGGTCATTTTTTTCCTTTTGTACAAATAGAACATTTTGTGTGCATAAATAATGGAACATTTACGTTTTGAGAAATTAAGAGGCTGGAGATGAAAGACCCATCACCATACAAATGAGTCTCGGTATGACTCTTGTCGATTCTCAGTTAAAAAATGTTTTTTAAAGCGTTTTTGTTCGTTACCAAGTCTATAGCGTAGAAACCAATAGTATTTTATAGTAGAGCGATTTTTGTATTCAATTTCATTATTTAAATAAGGCAGCTGATCATAACTTCTTATTATTGATGTAAAAAATAAATTACTCACTTGGATGTTTTTTTACTGATTGAACTATTTCATGATTGTATGTATTTCACTTTTTCCTCCATGAGACTCTTTATTAATGTCTTGTTCTATACGCTGTTAAATAGGAAAAATTGTACGTACCAAACATAAATTTCAGAAGAATCTTTTCAACAAATGCATGTAGTTTAATTTGAAAACATTCTATGGCTTGCATACTAATCAACAAATTCAAGATTGTTTTACCGCGGCTCCTTTCCTGTCCCTTAGCCTTTACCCATCCACATTGCTGGCTTTAGCTTGATTTTCATTCGTTTAGTTTTATTTAAGTTTGATATCTTACCTTTCATAATATTGCTGCATTCGTCATTTCACTGAAATCTAAAAGGTATTCATATGTCTGTATGACTTCCTGCGTAGGCATAGTTATTTTATAATTGAACTCTGTCTTGAGGACCAATATACATCTGAGACCCAGTCACCCGATGCAATATTTTTTCTCCACCAATTGATAAATCTTTACTAAGATCCTCCAAGGCCTCAGAGAAGGATTCTGTTTTTTTCTTCTCATTCCATTCGTTGGCGTTTCCCTGCGCAGCCTATCTTTATTGTTACCGGTGATAAGATATTTTTCCGTCTTTGCTGTTGAATCAGATGTAGGCTTTGATTGCCATGTTTCCTGCGATCTATAGGATAATAACATTTCCGAAGCAATCAGGAATACACTGCTCTGGGACGTATCAGATGATAAGCCACGATTTCATTCGAAGGCGATTTTTTTGTTCTCATCGACTCCTCAGTGCTTCAACCTGGTTTGGATGGAGGTTGGGGATAAGTAGGCTAGGGGGCAAGATAAATCAAACGACCATCACGCATTCAGAGTAAGACTTTAGTTTAACTTTTTGGAAATATTTTATTTCCATGAAGGAAACCTATAATGCCTTACCTTGGTATCGTACATTACTCATCGATTGATAATTAACGACCTGTTTATGCACTTCCATTTCACTCTTGATAATAATTTGGTTGATTATATTTGCCTAGTTCTTATCGCATACCTACTTTAAATCTTAGTAAGCGGAGTGAATATTTTTTTATCGCCAATAATAATGAAGTGACATCGTTGTATATTTCTCAAAATATTCATCCTCCCATAAGTTATATCCCCTTGTTTGGATATTTTTTATGATCAAATATTTCTAAGAATATATGCGTTCACCTTTTTCTTAGTAGCATTCCTTTTAATTAATTCCATACTATCCAACCTTTTAAATAGCAAAAATTGAATGTACCTGAAATCAATTTTCTCGGTATCTTTTCAACTTCTTATTTTATCACTTCGAGAAATGAAAGGCATATTTTGCTAATCCTTTTTCCTTTTTTAATTTACCATTCTTTTTCCTATCCTTATAAATTTCCAATTATTTTATACTTAAAAAGCGAACCGTCTTCATGCTCCTCTAGAATATACCATTAGGCAGAGTCCTTTTAGACAAATGATTTCTCCATTACTGAGATTTGAAATTTGATTGCGTATATAATGAATATTTTTTCAAATTTCTGCATTACTATTTAATGATATCCTTACATTCCCAATGTATTATTTTCCCTAAATATTCATTTTTGGCCAAAAATATTGAAAAACAGCTAATTCCATGTTTCGTTTCCGATCATTTACTTATATTCACCGAATCTTATTCCTTTCATAGTATTTATATATCTACCGTTTTATCTAAATCAATGAATTATTCCTAAGCATTTGTATTCAAGATATTGATTCTCTAATGGTGCAACGTAACATATGAACCAAATAGCAATAAATTTACAAAGTATAATGGAATCATCTGATTGGAATCCTACCAAAATGTAGCATAATAATAATAATAATATTTATTTAGAAATTTCTTCACGTAGTATATGCATTTTATCCCGTTAATTACAGAATTAATGTCCGGCTGGCCTTCAGCCATGAAAATCTTCTTATTCAGGATAATAAGCAAAAAAAGGTGATAGATTTTTATTCAAAGAGAGAAATAAGCTTGAGGCTCTAAATCGGATACACACATACCTATATACACATTGTTTATCCATAATTTTATCCTTTCATAGGGTTGTATGAATGCGTGCAATTTCAGCTGGAAACATTCTACGCCTTGCAAATTAATCATTAACCACGAGATTCATTTAGCGCATCTCTTGCCCTATAACTTACCCTTTCCACATCCAAATAAACCTTCTTTTAATGCAATGAAAGCAATGTAATATTAAAAATATACATATAATGTTCTGCTGCATTATTCTTTACAAGTTTTTATTATCAATGACTATATAATTTGCAAGCGTGAATATTCGTGAGTCATACTCGCGTGAATAAAAATTTATGGAAGCATGCGTAGCGAAATCAACCTTATTTTCTCTTCTCCTAAAAACGTGCTGTGTAACTCGCAATGTATCGAGTGATACATATTTTCCTTTCAATTATAATGAATCCTTGATGATTGTTGCTCTTAGCACTGGATTTACAGTGATTTTCTTACCTTGATTCAAGTTCTTCCTGTTTTACAGGCGACAACCATAATACACCGTATGTGATTATGATGATGGTGAAGAATTCCGATGTCCGACCAACACGTTTTCCTTCCAGCATCAGGTATGCACCTACTTATTCAAATGTATATGTTGTTATTCAGGTGAAAGATGCAAAAATTAAACTTGAAAACTACGATGCAAAGCAACGGTGTCAAATATATTTATCGGCTAAAGAAATAGAATACCATACTTAACATGCCTTAGTGGTACTTGGATATTTATCTATTTACTGCTTCTCAATCCAAAACGGTCGTAATAAAGATGTATCAAGTTCACTTGAACCTGTTTCATATGCGCCTCCAATTATGATTTCTGGGGTTAAAATGGGTATAGTGATCCGCTTTTTTCTTTTCTAAATCTATTAAGGTTGATAATAACCCCATTCTCTTCGCAATAAAACCTGCATGAATATAATAAATTACTTCTTTTTATCCTTTGCGTGGTGTTGATACCCCTTTGTGTGGAATTGAATATCTTAAAATTCAAATACCAACCATCAAGTAACTTGTTAATTTTTCGTAATTGAAAGAAATTATTGAGAAATAATCATGGGATCTAATTGTTTTAAACAAGTATATTAGTTCTTAGGTATGACTCTTCATTCACTGCGTATGGAATATCCTTTCTGCAGGAATAACCACAATACCTGGCAAGCGAATAACATGGCGTAGCATTACTTGTGTTTTTGCCTCTTAAAACGTTATCAAAATACTGAAGGGTGTAAGTTTACATTTTAAAGAAAATGTTGCCATTAAATAATTAACTTCCTTATCATAATACTGAGATTAATCTCCGTGATAAATGCGTACATCACCTTTTACCTTTGTTCTCTCTTACACCTCAAAGATCTCATGCATATGAAACTAATAATGTGCACAGCATTCCTTACCGTACGTTTATTTTCAATTTTCACAGGATTATAAACATAAATATTTTGGTGGAAGCACGCAATGCATGGACGTAAACAAACTTTTTTATACATAAGACCAAGGCAACCAAAAGGACATTCAATAGAAATCGTCGGAGCGTCCGTCCCATTTTTATTCCCGTGCATGTATTCGCACAGAGAAAAAGACCGTCCGACCAAAGTTCTCCTTTCACCAACACATGTTTCTTCCCTCTTTTAAGAGAATAAAGGAAGAAAAAGGGAGCTCACAGTTCCCCGTTTTCCACTTCCTCGTACCCTGGGAAAAAATTTATAAGGATCCTCCCGCTCAAAAACCCTTTCTTTCTGGTACCCCGTTCTCCCCATCCCCACCTATCGTCCGAACCTTTTTTTTCTGCTTTCCTCGCCCAGACGTTTAAAAACCCGCTTCCTTTTTTATCTATATCCCACAGGGCCGTCTGCTCTTGCCTTTCGCGAATCTTCCATACTACGCTCTTTCAGGGGTCTTTTGGTCTCTCCTCAAGTCTTCTATTTTATTTCCATCTCATTCCCGCTCGCACCCTTGCCATTTCTATTCAAAGCAACCTTCCCGCGCTGTCCTCTTTCTCAACCATTATGGTGTCTTGTGTCTCAAGCAAGGGCTTCGGCGTGCATCAAAAACATCCCGGTGCTAGGAGATGATGACAAAGGGGGTGATTGAAATAGAAATTGCGATCTCTTTTGCGCCGCTAAACATAAAGCAATAGAAATTTCAATTTAAAATTATTACTGCATTAATTATTAAGTAAAAAAGTAGCTATCAAGCGTTTTTGATATCTGTGCATTGATATTACTCGCAATGACAATATTAACTGACTTTTGATATTGATTACACTTCAGTTATCTCGAGTTATGATCTTACTCAACAAAAAATATCTTATATCTTGTATGATTCTGGGCAGGATATGGTGGAAGTTCTTAACATTTTTTAAATGAGACATTGCAATATTTCCACTGAGTTTTATTATTATACAACGCGTTTTGTCGTTACAAGCAACATTGTCAAGTGTTGATGTTGACGCGTTGTGTAATATTAAACTCAGTGGAAATATTGCAATGCCTCATTTTAATAATAAAAAATAACTTGTCAATTACATCATCATTATCATAAGTCATTGTTTGACGTAGCTTTCAATTCCGCTCTCGTATCTGCTAACCTTTGCATAGCGACGTATTTTTTCCCTTTTAAATCATTAATAACCTGTACTACGTAACTGAATTCTGGTCCGTCCCTAATCCGTCTACCTTTTCCCCCATTCTCTACCATGATTGCCATAATCAGGCCATCATGTTTGAATACTCATCATCTCTGGTGTGGTAAACTAAGTTTTCCTGCCTTCTCCTTCGGGTTTTTTGCTCATTTCTCTTTTCTTGCATAATCTTAAGCACTTTCTCAGTATAAAATTTCATCCTTTTTAAGTTCCTTTCCATTGCTTTCTTTTATATTTTACTTTCTATCCTGTTAACCCAGTCTTGTCCAATTAGGTTGATTAATAATGTCTTAAACTGAGTGTCAGATTTCTCAAATTTCTGATCAGTACCTCTCTTAAAAGTATATCAAAACTTTATGAGATCTCTGATAGTACTTTATGACTAAGCTTTATGAGATCTCTTAAAGTTCTGACATCTCTGATCAAAATTATATTCTTCAATAATTTTCTCAAACAAACTTTCCAATTCCTCATTGTTCTGATTAGTTCAAATGACTAATTTTTACCATCCTAATCGTGTCTCCGCATATTAATCTGTTTAAAATCATTTAAAGGAACGCAGTAGGTATTCTGTTACCGTAGTATTTTGTTTTTCCCTCTCCTGATCCACATCACGTACTTAAACAGTATCCTCAAAGAGAGACAATTCCTCAAGACTTTTCTCCCACTTCTTGGCGCTATCTCATAACTTCCTCCGCCGATTTTGATCATTTTTCGGCAACAACTCATTCCGACTCCTCTCCACTCTTGACTTCTCCGCATCTGAGAACGTCTAGGATTTGTTCTCATGCAAAAATGTTCTTTTTTGTTGTGTTTTTAAATACATACATATTATTATTTGTTATTTTATATATTATTCTTTATATTTTTGTGAAATGAGAAAAAAGAAATTTTATTTTGTTCTGCCCATATATTATACTTTGTTCTTGTTTATTTAAAGTTATTTGTCATGCATATATTTCATGAGGATAATGCTTCAAAAAGTTACACATACTTTCTTTTGTTTTCTGGCCTGCTTTGAATTTAATTTTTAAGATGGTAGCTTCCATGTTGGTTTTTTATTTTAGCAATTGAAGCTATCTAAAGCTCCATTAACTTTGTGTTGTTAAAAAAGTGTACATTCAAGGTTAGAATAATAAATTCATTCATACATTCATTTATTCGAAAAATTGCTCCGTATGTAGTTAGTATCAACTGAATTGTTTCCATCCTTCTACGGTTGCATTCCCTCCAGATATATATTATTTTTTATAGAATGCCATCTTTTCTGGTGCTATTCTACTGACGAAGATTCTCTTTTTTCTTTCTTCACCCACTGCTGGTTAATCGGCCTCATAGGTAGTAAAACTCATTCACCTGATTAAGTTACCGTTTTCCTAGTTTAATATCGGTTACAATCACCTCTCATTTGCTGCGGGCTTTATTACATTTTCCCTGTACACTGCTTACGTTCCAGAAATTAATATCATCCATCGTCAGGACTTTGTGAAATAACAACATGAAGGTTCAGCTATCACGTGCATCATCAAAAGCCACTCGCAAATGTAGTTGCTGATGGTGACACCACTATTTCCGGAAGAGAGCTAGTAGAGAGAGTAGTCGGGAGCAAAAGACTATAATGTGTTACTTGTTGACGTCTGCTGGTTTATGTTTTCATTCTTTCTGCAATGGCCTTGATTATTGAATCGAAAGTATTTGACCTTGTATTATGTATTGATAGTGGCCGCCATTAAGTTAAGATGGTTGACTTCGGATGATGGCAAAATATTGCTTAATTCGAATTAAGTAATTACTTAAATGCGGGTTAAGCATTTTCGACAAGAGTATCCATCAAATGAAATTTGCTCAAGACAAATAGATTCAACGGGAATCCTCATTGACTAAAGTTACGATTCATCCAGCAAATGATGCAAACTCCAACGCTACATCTATTGCAAGATTACATGTAAGTCTGACTCGGTAAGGTATAAACATGTTTTTGGTGAACCTGAACGGTCCCCGAAAGTTCACGTTTACCGACTGCGAAATAGAAGTAAATTTTTCACTAAAAAATTTTTCAGAAAAAGCTTATTTATGAGAGCATTTTTCTCTTATTCCATCTCATAAAATTTTGATAAAATCAATTGCAATATTCACGGACGGCATCAAATTAGGATGATCATTCGCGCTAAAACAACTTTATTTGCGCAAGCGCCTTTCCAAAGCTTTAATTGCTGGCCGACAGGTTTCAGGCTTCACTTGGGTTCTCGAATGAAACCGGTTATGCCTAAAATAATCATCTAAATATAAAAAACTTATAAATATTAAAATATTGACCATGTACATTGAACGGGAATATTAGCTTCGAATAAGCAGCATCATCAATTTTTCATTGTCAGGCCCAATATTTTCTTGGGAATACTTCTTGTTTTTCATTTAAAAAAGCCTCAGTTCGCTTGCAGTATTTTTAGTACAGCATTTTGATGTATTCTGAGAGCATTATTTTTTACTTGGTGTTTTAATAGAAGACAAATTTGAATAATTAGAGTGCCCCGGTTCAAGTACCGAACCTATTCGTAAATGACGCATTAATTCTACCTCTGGAAATATTTTTTTCATGGTTGAATATTCTTTCCATGTCATAAAGTAGATTTTCAGCAACTATGACCATTCATTTTAATCGCTTTTGAAATAGATATTTCAGGTGGAATAGTTGTTTTTGTGCATTCTACAGCAAAAAATTGACCTCTTTTTGTTTGAAGATATCGGTAGGAATACAAAAAATTCTCATTTTATCCATAAGTATTTAGTGATACCCAGTCAGGTTTGCGGTATGAGAACTACAGATGTCATTTAAGATAGAACGCACTGAACAAAACGGTGAAAACTCATATACTATTATTATTATTATTATTATTTATTGTTTATATATATGTTTTACAATCAATTGAAAGTATTGATATTATTTTTACTTTCATTTAAAATCCCAACTTTTATCTGGATAGTTATTTTTGGCTGGCTGAAATCCGAAATCCAACCAATTATGTGACTGCACAAAGTTTTAAGTATCTAACGTTATTTCACCCGCAACCTCATTTTTATGGAATCAGTGTAATTTATGCAACGTTTTATCTTCAAGTGAGTCAAGTTTGTTAAATAATGAAAGATTTTTCCTTTTGCCACATTTTTTTGCCCTTGATGCTTGTGCTAACGGTTCGAAAACATCCCATTGGAAACGCATATTAAATAAAATGGGGAAAAGGAGGCATCCTTGCCGGACTCTTCCCAGTCGTTTCCGGAGTCCCTGACCACCAACATCCCATCTCTATTCTCTCTCCTTCTGAATCCATTCCCACCCTTACTTTTCTTTCTTTTTTGTGCCCTTCCCTCGTCCAGTCACCACCTGCCAATTTCCCATTTGCACCGGACCCGTCTCCTCACGCAACTTATGCCCGAAAAACCCTTTTCTTTCGAGCCGTCTGTCCGGCGGCCAACCCATTTCCGATTCCCAAAGAAATTCCGTTGAAGATGGGAAGGATAACGCCGTAGCTACCAGCAGGAAATCGTTGCTTCTACCGGCCATTCTATTGCTGTAGAACCGCTGCGCGGTAGTTCCCACGAAATGTTAAAATGCAAATAGCAAGTACGGCAAAATAGGAAACAGAATTGAAACTAAAAATCATACGTTTTTATTAAAATGTCAAAGCATTTCCCTCTTTCTGTCCAACCACAAAAAGGAAGTAAATAGAGTTTTTATTCTAGTAATGGTGGACTTGGAACGTAAAGATGTTTTATTCATGAAATGAAATTTTTAACCCTTTCATTGTCACAAGAATTTCTGTTTTCACTCCCAAAAAGCACAAGCCTTATTCAAGAGAATGACAAGTAATATATGAACAAACATATTTGCAAACAGTCATATTTGTTTATATAGAACACTGTCGAAGAAATACCATCTCTTCGGGGGTGACAAAAATTTACGTAATCTTCCGCAAAAAGTTGAACTATCTCAAGATATATAAAAAACGAATCCGTGAGATAAAATACAGGGCCTACACATCGTTAACTAGGCCGTTTTAAAACAAAAACCAAAAACCAATATATAGACATCTTGAGCGTTTAGGTGTTGAGGTTTACACATTTCTTTACATTACTAATTAGATTTATTTGTGCTAGCAAATCTTGGGACTAAATTGTTTTAATAAAATAAATCTTTAGTGCATTATTTCTATGAAAAAGAGATTAAAGTCAAGCCGTAATCCCAATCAGTAATCCAAGCAGTATCTAAAAGCAAATTGTAATTGAAAACAGTTTTGAATACGTTTAAAACGTTTGCTCGTTAGCTCTGTTTTGATATGTAAAAATGAATCAATCTTTTGAGTAGTATTTGAATATTTGGAGATATTTTACTTAGAAGAGATCTCGGCACAGGGTTCTCATTTTTTCATTTTGCTCTCTGCAGTTAGAGAGACGTAGAGGAAGAAAATAAAACTGATTGTCGGGTAGATATTATTGTCATTTGTGAAAGTTGCTGAAAAGTTGAGAACTGTCGTTAAGGATGAAAATTATATGGAAAATAGTTTTTAATTAAAATTTTCAAGTTAAAGAACAAATGTTCTAGCCTGTAATTTAGGGTTACTTATCCTCATGTTAGAATTGGTTCTAGTTGTGAAGGGTATTAGGAATTCGGCAGAGCGTTGAAATAACTTTTTTAATCTTTTAATTGTGAGAGTGATATTTTTAGGGATTGATTATTTTCTTTTTCTTCCGCATCTTTTTATCTTCTCATCCCATCGTAGAATGAAGTAAAACGCATTTAAAAATTTACCATATACCCAAAAAAATCATTGCGAGGATAATGTTCATTTTTAGCCATCACACTCAGGGTGAATATTTACTTTGCTCTAAGTCATGCCTAAGTCTTTTCACCTCCTCAAATTCGATCACGAACTAGATAATGGGTCCATTTCCAAACAACATCCATTATTTTCAATTTTACGGCGACCTTTTTCGCTATATTTTTTCCGTAATTTTCCATTGTTTGTACTTAAAATGAAAGTCATAAAAACATCTTGAAAGAATTTTTTTGCGTTTTTTATAGCTTTTAAATTCATCCCGGGGTGATTGAATTTACTGGAAGAGATATTTCTTGCATGTCCAGTTGGCAAAAAATCATTAATGAGCTTAAGTTAACATGTGTATAAATAGAAAAATTGCTTAAATACTCAGCTGTAATTATATATATATATACCTTCAGTAAAAACAAGCTAAAATATATATCTTGATAAATAAAAATATTTCAGAGAGAAAAAGTTACTTGTTGTATTCATATTTCTAAATGTGCTCCAGTTAGTTACTTATCCACTTAAGTTCAATTATTTGGATTATCATGCCATCATTAATTTCTGGAGGAGAATTTTTAATTTTCGTAGTTTAATCGCAGATTCTTGGCAGAAATTGCAGTGGATAAAATTTCAACACGACTATATTGTTAAATCATTCCCTGAATAAATTTTAACAATGTCACAAGAAACGCAAGGGTAAAATGTTATTTTCACCAAGAGAAAAATACCCCCGGTTTTCACGGCGAATTTCCCAATCGGTGATTTCTGCGAACAATCCAGCGGTGTGCCTTTACGGAGTCACCCGCCAGTGTAAATTTAGTAGTCAGTCTACATTTTATTACCATTATATCAAAAAATGTAAGAGTCAAAAAATTGAGTTAAAATTTTTGATCCCTCTGTCATTGAGTGCCAATTTTTAACACTTTTCTCCATTGACCTTATTAGAATAATTTTATGGCCAACTGCTACATAATTTACATTGAAAAAAACGTGAGTTTTTTATGTTTTTCAAAATAATTTATACAACTTTCTACTCTTATAATAATTTAATGTAGTGGTGATTGTAGAAATCTTCGGTGAACACATAATTAAAAGCCGTCGGGAGAAATAAAACCGATGAAACGATCAGTAAATGGTCGCTCTGTCGGAAAGAGGAGATTTTTCATGAGCGAAGAATTTTATCTTTTTTATTCACGCTATCAGAATTTCAAGCCGAGGGTTGATATGGCTAAATGAGAGTAAAGCTCATCTCATGTTAAGACATAGGTGAGTAAATTCAAAATAATTTCATGGCAGAGGGGCAAATTTCTTTCTCTAGGTCATATCACCCTTTCAAGATCTTCTGTTTTAGGGTACAGAAAGGCTTCATTCGGCTTCAGAATATAAACCCGAATCCCTACGGTCATATACCAAGGGCTCAACGTATTAGCTTAGCTCACTCCCCTTGTATAAAGCCATACGGTGCTCAAAACTATCAAATAACCGCTTGACAAAAGTTGTGAAAAATTTTTGTTATTGAATGTAACACAATGGCGTAAATGTATGTATATCAATGCCACCCTGTTGGTTAATCCTAGTTGTTCGTTAACTTAAGAAGCGCGGTACTTGAAAAAAAACTCTAGCTCATTTCTGTAAAAATTTTAATACGGTTACTTGTCAAATATGCGGGTTGCCGTTTATTTTTTTACGTTTCAAGAAATTGATGTTAGTCTACTCAAACAAAGTCTTCGACGGTCGGCGAAACGATCATCCTCTTTCTTAGGGGTTTATTTTAAACCCTCACGAAACTCCGCTACTCCGGTTTTATTTAGTTTTTTACTCAAATTAGCGTAAAAATATTCAATAAGCGTGCATTAGTTTTTCAGTTTTTTCATGATGCCCACTAACCCCTAGAGGAAGCCAGAAACAACTTGGCTATATTTCATCAGAAGGAAAGGAGTGACTCACTGCTGTTCTGAATAGCCTCATGTGGACCTCTCCATATGAGTTAAGTCGAAAATAAATCAGATTGATCCATTTCTTCGAATGGGGGGGGATTTATTTTCAAAACTAAGTCTTTTACAAATGTTCATTTGTCGTTGGCTCTCAAAGTAAACATTTTTACCAATTAAAAAGTATGTGTTCATTTTCAGTGCTTTCATTTCTATCTTCCCAATGCTCATTGTTTATGAGAAGTGAAATTCATTTCTTTTAAGAGAACCATCCCCCCACTGCCTTTTAAAAATCATACTTTCACGTTTTTGCTTATTTTTACTCATTTGCGTGCTGCAAATCTTTTCTCTATTGGGGAAAAATATTTTCTAGAGCTTTCCTCGGGAATAAAAATCTTTGTGTGCGGAGCACGACGCGTCGATATCTGGTGACGCCATGACTATATTCCTGCGTTTTACTGCGAGCACCCTGGAGTGCCCCAGGTGATTAGGAGGCTATTCCAGGCTTCCTCCATTGCACTTCATTTGGAGTAGGACTTCTCGGTTTCCCTATAAGGTTGAAGGTTGGGCTCTAATTGCTGCGTTCGCATGCGATGGGCTTCATGTTCCCTGGTTAATAATCTCCTCCCTCTTCCACAAATAGCTTCAACTACGGCATCCATGAAGCACGCCCTTTGCACGATTCTCGGCTGGGATTTGCGCTGTCATAATCTAAAAATGCCAAAGAGTAATTTTGTGATGCAATCTGGTGATGGTAGTCTACTTCTGAGAAGGAAAATTAGCCAGAGAAATATTCTCGGTAGATTAAGGCCGTTCTCAGGATTTCAGGTTCTCTTTTTCGTTAAGAAACGTTTTAGGTAATTTGAAGTTTTATGCTTCCAACGAAAATAGTTTTGAGTCGTCGCTATCCTGCCTTTGAAGATATAATTTACTTAATTGAGTATTTGGATATCCTAAATTCGCTGCAGTTTGCGTAATGCCGAAATATGGCTATATCAAGAACTGCTTCATTAATAAGCCCATGTTCTCAGTCCTCTTCCACCGATTGTGTTAGCTTGCTTATACTCTCTACTTAGAAACCTTGTCAGACTCTGCATTTATGAAAGATGAGAAATTTTTAGAACTTCATAACGGAGCAAAGAAGAAACTACGAAATATTCAAACATTTTTTGAGAGTGTTCATCTTAGGAAACGCCTCTTATTTTTCAATATCAATCCAATGAGTGAAGGGGCTATTATTATGAGCCATCATTGATGAAATCACGTCATTTAATGACGAAAAATTACCTAATGTCGTAGCCAATTTGCTACTTAGATAAGTTGCAAACCTTCTGTTTTATGCAGAGATTTAGTGGAGGCAAAACCCTTAGAAAGAAAGAGCGCAGAAGTAGTTGAGCCTTGCCACCATCTACCCACTCTTTTATTGACGGTCGAGCCCTAGAAATCAGGTGACAGATTTAGAAATTTCTTAAGGCATTATCAAATGCTTAAAGTGGGCGTGTATCTACAAGATATGCCATTTTTTTCATTATTTACCATCTGCAATGAAACAGAACACCAAATAATACCGTTGGTAATCATATACTTAGAGTAAGAATAGTAGAGCGTAGAGAAAATTTACATTTTATTACCAGTATCATAAAACATTCCCTGGAAACTGTTTGAAAAATTCTCTGCCAACCACAAATGCTAAATTTCAAATCCTGCACCCATATGATATATCTTCAACTTATTATTAATCGTTGAAAGTTTGCAAAATCGCTTTTGGCCAAAAACACACGACCTCCAAGTTTTTCGACATGAAACGTTAGCACGCACAACACGGAGTTTCCTCTTCGGCATTTCATATTTTATTTTTGTTTTGCGTTAATTATCAATTCTCATCTCTCTCTGGAATTCTCATAAAATTATTTATGTAGGCTATTCTAAACGAGTAAGGGAATCCTTGGAGTCAAGGGATGGTTTGTTGAAATAAAAAGTCTTTATTCCACGTAAGAAGATCTGTAAACAATGCCGTTCTGCGGTGTTCTAGTAAGACTAATTCGATAGCAAGACAGGTTTTCGTTACCATGCCAATCAATCCCATATTTTGAAGAAAGTCATGGATTGCCCCTCAAACGGATCTGAGGACGATGACGTCTTTGTCATCTCATTTGCGCAACATGAAGATCATTATCAAGTTGGCTAGTTGCAAGTTGTGACGTCACTATGCGAAGAACATACGGCATGGCTTTTAGGTATCAATTTAACACGACACGAAAACAATGCAAATTAATAGTCAAAATGAAAGTTAGCAAGGCTTAAAATGGTCTGGATACTTGCGTTCAGATTTTTTGAAAACACACACCACCCAGTGAAAAGAAATTCAAGAAAATACATCGCGTATGCAAATATTCTTATAATATTTTACTTTAAAACGCAGTAAAATATAACCCAACTAGATTCATGGTTTCATTTTCCAAACTGTGTAAGAGAAACTGTCAGACTATTATCAATGGCAAATTATTCTTTTATGAACAAAGGTATTTAAAAATAGTCCCCTGTCATTGTCTTGAAACGCAATTGCCTGTTTAAATTAACCAGACAGCGGCCACTAAACTTCTGGCTCATGATATTGGATTGGGTCTGGAAACACAACTTAACATTCTAGTCATGTTAACCATTGTTCCCGTTATTCTACATGAGAGATTTAACTGAGCTTTTATCATCGTAGACACCGCAACCAAAAAACTATACTAGAGCATATGTATTGTCATTATTATTCTCTTCATTGATTGAGAGAAAAATTTTATCGTCAACTCTTTTTTAATTACTTTGGATAATTTTTGATTTTTACAGTAATTGTTAACGTATTGATGTAATGAATGTAGTTATCGCCACTTGCCGCTCCAAAAATATTTATATCGTGGATTGTACTAAGTCTATATTATTTTACAAAACGAAAAATCTTTCTCCGACTTGGCCCCTTTCGATTTTTTCGTAGGAAAGCATAATGATGCGGGCCCTGTTGATTCGCAACACCCGTGGAAAGCATTTGGGAACTTATCGTTACATTTGTAGCACAGAGCTTGAATTACTGGATTCGGCCTTAATCTTAACGGCATTGATTTAAAACCTCTTACTCTTCACGGTTCCTCATGGCATGCAACCTCTTCTCACGTTTGTACCCTCTGGTCTCTACGGGGCTACCTGGTTCGCTGCATGGGAAAGCGAATCACTTGGTTCCTGATGCTGACGAATGAAGTTCCGTTTGAGTCAGATTTTCATCTAACACAGCAGTATTAAAACCCCAAAAGATGAAATATCACTTGGTGTAAAGCGTAGAACAGATTTATAAATATTTAAAACTTAATTACAGCTTCCATTGTGGCTTCTTGATGGTATTCTGTTGATGAGTTTTTGATGGCTGAACTATAATTCCTCAAATTCATATAATATCATTTTCGCCCTTTTTTCTCGCGTCTAGTGATAGATGAATAAGGAAGGGACAGCTCCGAATGAGTGGCATAGGACAAGGTGAGGTATAGAAGATGATAATCACTGCGAAAAGGCTGTTTGATAAGGGAGGGGATTTGGTATCTGCGTCCAACTAATTTTATGATTGCTGACCTATGATGATGAACAAAATTTCTTTATGACACTTCAATATTTCTTGCCATGTGAATGATACTTATCTCTAAAAATTCTGCTGCCGAATGAGCATGGATGCCAAGTGTTATAAGTGAAGTAAAGCCAATCAGGTGAATTTAATGCCTCTCCTCAGATTTTGGTATTCATTCCTTCCGCTGGAATCAGTTTTTAGTAATTTTGATATCCCATAATTCAACTGTCTATATTAGCCACCCTCGCGCGTTTGATATCCTATTCTCTCTGAGAATGTGTGCGTTGGCTCCGGGGTCTTTTATGTGTGGTTTCTCCACAAAAGAGATAGGCTAGAATGAATAGCTCAGCGTTTTGCTATAAAAGAGACCAGGAACCTGGCAAAATTCCAGTCTGTTCCGAAGGGTTAATGGCGTTGGTGGTACTATCACGGAAGCGGCACTGTTTTTGTGTGTCCAACTCCCTTAATCAATTCCCCTCTATCCTATATTATTTAAAGTTCTTGGAATATGACTCACCTTTTGGTTATCTCATTTAGGTGAAATTTTGGTTTGGATATCATATAAAATGCACAATCAGAGGTATTGTAAATATTAGAGTCATTAACGGTCAGTAATCCTAATTTTAGTTTGACGCAACTCTCCACTCAACTCTCCTGTCAGCTAACCTTTTTTCTATTTACTGTATTATTTTTACACTTCCTTCATTTATATTAACTGAACCTTTATTCTTAGAAACCTGACCCATTTAACTCCTCTAGTTTTTCCTTAACTTTCTTGCCATAAATAACATTAAATTTACAGCCATCGTTTCCACCTTTTCGTCACTAATGTCATTATGAAAATACCCCGATAGTTGCGTTAGTGTGGAAGCCATATTCGGTAATAAATTTTCATCGTGGATTGTATACAAAGAATTTTCCTCCCCCTACTCTTCTTGATATTAATCTCATCATCATTACTGGTCAATAACCCTAAGATTCGTTTGATGCAGCTCTCCACTCCATTCTCCTATCACCCAATCTTTTCTCACCGGCATATTTCTTCTCTTTAACGTCCTTATTTATCTTTTCCATAAGTATATTTTATTCGAATTTTTCCTTTTACATTTGTGCAATATTGTCCCTCGACCATTGCCTCCATCAGACCAACATGCCTTAAGATAATGTCGACTGGGTCATTTTTTCTTCTTAAGGTTTTTACGAGACTGATCTTTTCTTCTGATTTGCTTGGGAATTCCCTCTTAACAACTCGCTCGATCCATTTGATCCTCCGTACTCCAGAGTAGCACCATGTTGCGAAAGTCTCCATCCCAGATTTCTTCACTGCAGTCATTGTCATTGCAAGCAACGTCCACAAACTAGATTTTTTCTCAAGTTCATTTATTTGTTGAAATATTTCAAGTTGATAGCTGAAACCACCTACATAGGTAAAGAAGAATTAATTGTGCACTAGCATAAAGGCTGTGTTCTTTATCGCTGCTCACTAAATCCATCGAAGAGCCACGGCTCTTCAACCAATCTTGGGAGAGCTCTTCAACCAATCAAGTTCTGTGAGTTTATAACTGCGCATCATTACGAAATTTTTTAGCGTCATCGTTTGGCCCAGCTACTTTAATTTGTCAACTACTAACAATAGTACCTCAATCTGCATTGTAGTATATTGCATACTTAGTTGTACGGAGTATTTTTATGAAATTTTAGTATTTTTAAATTAATATTTCATTTTAATATTTGTGGTCCTCAAAAAATTTTGAACACGCTTCGCGGACTGTAATTTTTAGACTTAACCCATTTCTTCCCAACGTTGCGTGAACGCAACGCAAACTTTGCGATTTTTTTTCTCCGTATTTGTTGTTGATAAGTAGTTAATATTTTTAACATAGGTAGTTCAATGCTTTTTAAAACGTTACAAATTTTTCTACGGAAGAAATTTAATAACTTTTGTTTTTACAATGACCTTTTCATTTATATGTAAGGCGTTATTCTAGGCTATCTTCTAAGTTTACATATTATGTTAAATCTGAGGCTCTCGATGATTACATCTCTCTGCAAATACAATGATGCATTTGATTTTTGGCCATTGCAACAATTTGGGTGAATTTTACTAAGTGGTTTTTAAATTATTTAATAACAAAGGAAGTGTTGCGTTCACGCAACGTTGGGAGAACCCCGGTAATCTAAGTAAACGGCGCGCCGCGGTGGTAGTCGTTTAGAATGTTTCTTTTTGGACTGAAAAATGAAATGCTTATCAAGAATATGTTACCTTTTTATGGTGAAACTTTAGTTTTAGGCAATTGTACAGTATTTTAGTCCTAAATATACATCTACATAAGTGTTCAAGGGTCCTCACTAGGATGTTTGGCAGGTGGTGAGTTTTTGTGTGTTTTTGTGTGTGTTTTTAACTTCACGTATCAAGCAAGATTAAATCAGCGTTTACTTGCGCTATAGTGGGAATTTACTGTGACATACACTAAAAGGTACATAAAAACTTTGCTATAGAGTTGTCCAGAAAAATGTCCAGATTTCTGTAGGCGTCTGCAATTCCAAGATATACTGGCATCCTATGGTTAGAACGATCTGCTTACCACAGTTGACAAGTATGCTAAAAGCAAGTGAGTATGTGAGGGTTAGCAAATAGATCGTAAAGTCGTATTTACGTGGTGTTGTTGACTAGGATTGTAAGGGAAGGTAGTGGGAGGGTAAAATGCATAGTTAGGTCTGGCGGGGATATCCCGGCACCAATGGGTCTCCGTGCATAGCGGGGGTTGGCGAGTGAGCAAAATGAATGGAGAGATAAGAGGGATCACACTATCGCAGTATTTTCTGAGAAATTCATGCCCACTGGCCGCTGACGATAATGAGCTGGTAAGGCTCCTAATGAGGGCGCAGGCCATTTCGAAAGAAAGTTTTTGAGAACTATGAGTGACGATGAATGCACTGGGATTCCAAGAAAAATATTTCTTGGTATATTGACTAAGGTAAAGGACTTTATGGGTATTACGGTATCTAGAAGGGACAATGTTCTGTTCCATCTGTTTTTACCATATCTGTGGTTGTCTGTTGAACAATCGTTCCCTCCAAATAACCTGAACTCACATTTGCAGCCTAAGTTGTTCACTAACGCCAGTGATCATAGGGCGTGAAATTCTCAGAAAATACTCCAATAGCGTGGTATTTCTTCCGTTCTGATGTTTAGTGGTTATTACACCTTAGACAAAAATATTACTGGAGTTAGGACGCGTTCCTAATGTTCGTCAAACGATGTCCCGGAAGCGCTTTGTTGAACCTAAAATGTTCATACGCCTGGTTGGTAACAGAAGTTTGGACAAGGGGGTATAATAATAATGATAATCTACAGCCGACGTTTTGGAATCTTAATACGTGATCAAAGATAAATCTCTAATAATCTCTGATAATGGAAAAGAATATTCCAATACTTTGGCCGAAAAAAACTCATTTTATGACCTAGCTTTAAGATAAAAAATTCTACCTAATTTAAAAAATTAGATATAATTTTTTATCTTAAATATTGAAAAGGAAGCAGTCAAGAATAAATAATCAATTTCCTAATTTGTTTCAAATGCAACGATTGAGCTACGTTCGCAGCATTCCTAAGCACCTTGCAGTCAGGATTTTTCAGCTACCGCGATTTTTAACTGAACGCAACTCTTTGGTCCGGCGTAAATGTTGCTCCACTACTTGAGAGAAAGACATTTTGGCTTCTTCAGAGGCGAGATTGCAATAGCCAAGAGAAAGGAAATGTATCTCACTCATCAGGGGCCATCATCCACACCTTTCCCCCATCCCTCTCTTTCGAGCATCGATCCATGGAACATCATTGCCTCGGGGCTAAAGAGGTTCATCTTCAAGTGCACCAGGGAAAAAGAGTTTGGAGTGGGACACACTCTTTCTTCGCTGCACGGGATGAATCGTCCGAATGTCACGGTCGGATCATCAGCATCAATCCTGCACACCTTTCCCCGCGTCATCCTCCTGAGAAAGAGGGAGCACTTTGGATGCTTTTTTGCGAGCATCACTGACTGGCCTTAGATGATACTTAAAAGACGTGAAAAAAAAGTCCTCTCTTGCGTGGGAAGAGTTTTGAAGGACGAAACCTAAGTGATTTTGCACTCAAACATTTTTCTGTTTCGAATTAATGTGATGACGACTGCAATCATCGAATTCGGTGTAACTTTGCTTTGCCACTTGCAGCCATTTGAGTATTTTCTAAAAAATATGGCATTGCGCTCATGTAGTATTTTGCGGAATCTTATTTTCTCTATCGCTATACCTGCAGTATTATTGCTCGAGGAAATACTTCAATGATCCACATGTATTTGAGAATGCAAAAGTTCAGTGGGCATCACTGACAGGCTTGTGATGATACTTAACACCGATGGAAACGTGAAAAAAGTCCTCTATTGCGTGGGAAGAATTTTGAAGGACAAAACCTTTATGACTTCGCACTTAAACATTGTCCTTTTTCGAGTAAATGTGATGACGATGGAAATCATCGAAGTCAGTGTCACTTTTCTTTTTTATTTGCTGGCATTGCAGTATCTTTTAAATAGTGTATCATTGCGCTCACTCAGTATTTTTAATTTTTTTTCTGTTTCTCTGATACTGCCATGAGATCCAAAAGCAATTAGTGAATTCAAAAGGTTCAGTGGACATCTCTGACAGGCTTGTGATGATACTTTACACCGACGGAGACGTGAATAAAAAGGCTCTTGCGTGGGAGGAATTTTGAAGGTCAAAACCTAAGTGAATTAGCACTTTAACATTTTTTTCTGCTTCGAATTAATGTGATGACGAAGGCAATCATAGAAGTCAGTGTCAATTAGCTTTTCCATTTGCAGTAATTAAATGAATCATATTTTTATAATATATAGGATTGCTCTCGCTAGTAATATTTTTTGCTCTTGTTTTATGTTTTTTCTGATCCTAGGGCGTTATCATTCGTGTGAATACTTAAATGATCCACGAGTATTAGGGAATAGAAAATTTTAGTAGTTCAGTGGGCATTACTGAAACGCAAGCAATGATACTTAACAACGATGGTAATGGAGAAATAACTCTTTATTGCGTCAGTAGAAATTTTCCGAAGATACTTAAGTGACATTGCACTTAAATATTTTTCTGTTTCAAATTAATGTGATGATGACGGCAATCATCGAAGTCGGTGTCAATTTGCTTTGTCATTTCGGTCATTAGGGTATCTTTTAAAAATTTAGCATTGCACTCTCGTAGGATTATTCTCACTCTTATTTTTTATTTCCCTGGTCGTGCAGTGTTATTTCTCGAGGAAATACTTCAATGATCAACAATTATTAGCTAATGCACAAGTTCAATGGGATCACTGACAGGCTTGCGATAATACTTAACACCATCGGCCGATGAAGACATGAAAGATAATCCTCTTGCGTGGGAAGAATTCTGAAGGAAAAAAACCAAAGTGGCTTCGTACATAAAACATTTTTCTGTTTCGGATTAATGCGATGAAGACGGTAATTATACATGTTAGTGTCGCTTTGATTTTCCAATGGCAGTCATTAAAGTTTATTTTATAATGTAGCATTTGGCTCCCTTATAATATTTTTGACTATTTTTTTTATTTTCCTGATCCTGGTGTGTATTACTCGGGGAAATACTTCATCGATAGGATTGTGTTAGAGAATATGAATTTTAATGGGTATCACTTGGATATGGAGGCTTACGATGATACTTAACACTGATAGAAATGGAGAAATAATACTTACTTGTGTGGGCAGAAATTTCCTAGAGTGATAGTGATGATAGATCAATGATGCTGGGTAGACTTTTCCGATTTCGCAATTTCCGTCAGTTTCTCATTGTTTATTTTTTTAATAGATGGGTTACTGGAGAGGAAGGAACCACCCTAAACATTTGCAGCATTTTATCCACCTGCTCGAACTATTCTACATTTTTCAACTAATTAATTAATCTCACAAGTTACTAGTAACAGCATACCACGTCATCTCCGATTACAAGTTTTTCGATTGCAGAATGTATTTATGAGTTATTAGTCTAAGTATTTACTAAAAAGCCCTGCCTTACCGCTTTACGAAGGTTCATCCATATGAACAATACTCTTGGGTTAAATATCCAGCCAGTATTTTTAAATTCAGCTTTTCTATAAATTATAAAACTTAATCCTTGCAAAAGATATTCAATATTTATTTATATGCTGAATTGATGATAGCTTTATCTATTTTCACAGTAAATAGAACATCATATTTAATTGCCATTGGAATCATAAGCACATTTTTTAGTTGAAAGAGATGCTTCCTCCTATTTTATCTCTCGCCTCAAAATTCACTCCGTAGTCTAACTCATGACCGAACGTAAATTTATCAACGAGCTTCTTGGTCTGCAAATTTTCTCTCGCTATTTTTTGGGAAGGAACGGTAATTATGGAAGTTTATCCTTTGGCGAGAAAATGAAATACATCCGCGATAATTTTGAAAGTGATAATTGCCCTGGACCTTTTTCACCACATAACGTCTGCTATCCATATTATACGGAGGGATTTCTTTTCCTTAAACCAATTTTCTCTCCTCTCTAAAGTAATCTATTGGCTTTCATTATGTTAATACCTGGGAGTTTACAACTCTCTCTCACTTTACAGTTTTGAATCTATATGCAAATTGGACGAAGGGTAAGGATTATATCAGCCGTAAAGAATGTCTGAATTGGTTAAACTAGTACTACTCCAAATGTATATTTCCCTAAAAGCCATTTCAAATAATACATTGTGTGGAACAATACATATCTCCTCATGAAAAACCGCCTTTTTCCATCAAACTGCGGTTTTCACCCTCCATAGGTTATAAAAATGTCCTCCTTGATAAAAAAATGTTGGCTATATTTAAACTAGGTATAAGTGGGGTAAAAAATTTCTTAAAAGCTATTTTCCGTTCACATATATTAAAATTTCATCTAGTAGTAATTTAATGTTTCTTTTAAGTATAAAATTAAATAAACGTAATATTATTTCAATTCCACTCCGATTCACATAGATTTAAAGAAAGACGAAAAATTAATCCTTAAATTTCAAACAGTGCTTTTTCAGGTGTTTTATTAACTCCCGATGCTGCGATATATATAAGTCTAACATATTTTGATCAGAGTGACGTTTTTACTTAGCTTGTTACCCAAATGTCAATAAGATCATGTGCCTTCGTTTATTATAATTGTTGTCTGACATTATTAGTTTTTTAAATTGTTTTACATTACACACATTCAATAGTTAATTTTATTACATTAAACCTTTTAAACCTTACCTAATACTAGACCCTAACTCCTCGAAGAAATGAGATGATTTTCAAGTGGAAATAACGGATATATTTTAAATAAAGTTCAAATTTAATTTTCCTTCGATAAAGTACAATTTAGGATATCTTAATTTTTTCATGAAAATCACAACTCCCTCTTCCCTGTGGAACTCATCATCCTTAAATCATCAAACGCTTGACATGTTCGCCAGCGCTCTAAAGGGAGAATAATTCTGGGATGGAATGGGATTGCGGAATAGAGATTCTTCAAGGAAAAGATAAGAGTGAACGAACGTCCCAGCCACCGACCGCTCTGATGTCTGTTTGTCTAACAATGCTTTTGAATGGCAGAACCGGCTAGCCTACCCCGCGACACGCGGTGGTGGATTTCGGAAACAATGACTCGGTTTGTGTGAGCGGAAAAGGGGAGAAAAGACGCAATTTGAGGCGAAAGATAGACGGCATCTTCCCTTCCTCTCAAAACCTCATCCGAGTTCTTGGCTTCCGCCGTATTTTCATCTCCCGATATTTCTTCCCTCCTTTTCCTAATATAATCTTCCGCTCCCAAACCAACTCACTGAAAATTCGGAGAGGGAATATACCTTCTATTCCATTTCTTTCATACTCTTCCCATTGTTCATCACTACTATAATGATTAGCTCAAAAAAATTGATTTAAATGTCTTCATACCGGATTCTCTGCGTAATTTAGCAGTTATTGGACCAGAGCACTGCCGCATTAGCGAAAACGCCGGATTATTGGAAATCACTGATTATGACGCAACTGAACGGTATAAGCTATGTGTCATTGAATACACACATGTATATAAGATCAGTACACTCAATGGAAGTGTAAATAAACTTCAATAGAGAAACATTAAACTTGTATTACAGTACTGTGTTTTTCGTACATTAGTCCAATGAATTTTTCGTGCAATTTTCCCCCATCAGCAAGCACTGCTTCCCCTAAACTACTAATTTTCTAAGTTAGAATAGGCTCCCCAGCGAAGTAGACTACTCAAAATCAACGAGTTACCCGCTTGGTAGCTGCGTGTATAAAAACGCCGGATTTCTAGCTGGGCCGGAAAAGTAAAGCACCGGATTAAAGAGGAAGAACGGTAACTGAAAATATGAATGATTAGCCCGGTATCCGGAAATCTCCGAAAGCACTCTTTTTGGTGGCTATGCAACCGTCAATTATGGAGAAAAAAGTAAATTAACCTGTCCGGGATTACTCTATCCCCATCATTGAACGCGTTCAGAAATTGTCTTGTTACCGGTAGTGGTTTCCTAGCCAAAAAAAACCTGTTTTGGAGACTTTAATTCCTATTTTATTGGTTTTAGAACATGGCCCTTTAAATTTAAGTTCAGCCAAAAAGGAGCAACACCAATACTAACCTAATAAGTACCTTATTTATAGTGGTAGAATGAAATCAAAGACATCTTACTATTTTGTAGAGTAATTAGCTTGTGAAAGTTATTCATGTGAAACCACGTGAGCCTATTGCATAAATTACGTAAATGCGTTGGATATTGAAACCTTTGAGAAAAAATGTGTTTCAAATTTAGACATTGGATTTACCACACCCTCTTGAACCAAATTTGTCATCAATTTATGCATTTCTTGAAATCTTAACTTAAACATTCACAAGGTATGTCAAATACATTGCACTTTCCAGCTTTAAGGAGATATAACCTTGAACATAATTCAAATTGTGGAAAAATATCCGAATCACTGCAAGGTAGTTAATAATACGTGGTTTCGCGATTTAAGGCCTAGTTTTTCTAACTTCTTACCACATAAGGTGAAAGCTATATCGACAGGCTCTTCCCTTTGCTTTTTGCTTCTCCCTACCCTATTTTCAAGTTCTTGGCTTTTCCGTCTTCTTTTCATCAGAATACGTCTCCTCTTCCCTTTTCCTAATATAATCTCTCACTCGTGAAGGGAAGGAGTGGGAGTTTTTCCTCCATCCCCCCCTTCCTTCTCTGCGAATGGGATGCTCAAGATGGCTCCCAGCGTGCTTTCTCCGCTTCAATTACGCTCCAGGGATATCAATCCAGTATGATATATATATATACGTATGGTGAAATGTGGGGAGTAGAGTGTCCTTGATTATCAGTTTCGGATGAGAAATTTTGTCTCCAGAGCAACGACGGAATATCTTGGCGTAATCAGTGCGCGGGAACGCTCAAAAATGAGGACATCTTCGCCTTTTCGGGGAATAAATTTCTGAAGTTTTTTTACGGCGTTTAGCGCTGAATATTCCGCTCAAAGGCTCTTTTCACTATCTGGCTGAGAGAACGGCTCAGTCTGCCGTCTCTTTGCCATCATCTTCTCGCAGAATCGTTTAAATCATTTATTTGGAAAGCCGTTTCAAAGCAACGTGAGAATACGCTAGAACGATTGCTGGGATTATTTATCCCTCTTTATTTTTCTGTAGGCTCTTTAGTAATATTACATATCACACAGTAAAAAGTGAAAATGCAGAAGAGGGAGTTACATATTATTCAGGCGATTTTTGTCGAATGTTTACCGTTTTATATGAAAAAGTTATGCTAACAAAACAGCAAGTTAATGCTTTAATCACGCCAATTATTTTCTCTACAGCTTTTCTTAAGTACCCACTTTCCGTTTGTTGTTGCCTCAATAAATAAGGAGAATAAAGTAGGATGATTAAGTTTTTTTCTTTCATAGAAAAGTGTACTTGAAAGTACGTGTCATATGGTTCGGAAAATCTCAAAAATGTATCCTTTCTTGCGTAAGCTTCCATTTAAATCATCCGCGCATGTAAATGGAACATAAACAAGATAATATTAGAATTTCACCTTCTCCAGTTGTGTTTCTTGATGTGGTGATAACGGTTTCGAAAACTATCCTGCTTTCGTCTTCAGATCGAGGGTTGAAACCTTAGCTATATCGCCGCCTTTATTATAGCTCGCCGTCCCTATACTGAACACATATTGGCTAGTACCGTCTTCCACGCGTTATGGATGAGGTTATGTCACATTTTCCCGGTTGAAATAGATTATTTCGATGATATCCAATTTGCCTTGGATAGTAGATAGTGGGTATGTTTTGCCTATATTTTCGTCCCTTCAAAAACAAATTTAGTTTCCTGTCTCATTCCATACATGCTTTCCAGTGGCGGAAAATATGAACTTCCTTTGTTTGGAGGCCCTTCTATTGCAAACTATTGTCTTCCTACTTTAAAAAAAACGCGGCTGTCGAATTTGGATTGCTATAAACATTATAAGTAACACTACGGAAACGTTAGCAGGACTTGAAGCCTTATTTTCAACAAATAATGGTATCTGAGCAAGAAGTACTAATCAACTATTAGTCATCAATAGCCTAAGTTATCGTTAAATTGAAAGGCAATGAATTTTTCTGCGAATCACGGCAAGAAGCTTTAAGATTTCCAACGCAAAATAGTGTATGTGGTGGTCTGAATCTCAAATACAATATTAATTAAATATTCAAATAAATTCAGAGATAAGGAAAGAAAGGCATTGGAACATATAATAGAAAAAGGACAAGGACAACGATGCTGTGGTAGATGGAAAAAGCCAGAAATCAGACGGAAAAAATACTACCTGACTGGGAATTGAGCCCAGAACCTCCCGGTTGCCGGCCGAAATATGTATTAGAACATAATAAAAATATAGAATTTTAAAATTGAATATGCAAGCTAACATTAACTACCCTCCTTCCCTTCTCACATGGCGCAAATGAGCTCAGCTCTCGGTTACCTCTCCAAATAACATACCATCCCATACATTTTAGAAAATTGTCAACTCAGACATGTATACTTGAAATTAAGGAAAATATTGAAAAGAGTATTCTATCCATACCTTAAGTATTTCAAGATAATTGCATCCAATAGAGTTAATACACCATGAGAAAGCACCTGTCGTGCGGAAGTAGTTAATAGTGATCTGTTTTTCCTCAACCCCGTTCTTTCAAACACATCTATCTCCACATTGCCTATTAGTTATGTAACTATCGGATAGTGTCTCAGTATTTTTTATTTTTGTGCTTTTCAGGGCGATTATTTTCATTTGAATTGATAATTACCCAGAACTTCCATCTGTAGTTTATTACGCTGACGCCAGGTTTCTCTCCACCCTTCCTTCAATACACTTCCCTCATGGTTTAAATGACTTCAGTTGACGGTCGTCTCCTCCAAATGCCATACCATGCCATATATTTGAGAAAGTCCTCAAACAATATATCAATACTGGAGAGAAAGGAAAATATTTGGAAAGGTATTCTCCACATACGTATAGTTTTTCAAGGTAATCGCGTTCTAAAGGATTTATACGTCCTGTGAAATTACCGGCCACGTGGAAGTAGTGTATTATTGTCCGTTTTACCTAATTCCTGGTTATTAGAACAAATCTATCATCATAGAGAGGTTTTGGTTTTTGTGTGTGGCTAATAATTTGTTTACTTGCAACGCCTAATTTTGAGTTGTTTTGAGTTGGATGTTGGTGTGACGATTGATGGTAGGAGGACAATGAAGCGGGCAGTAATGAGCAGCAGAGGGGAATGGATGAATTGTTGTTGACGGCACGGGAGGGAGATTAAGAGGAGTTGGATTGTAAATGTTGTTGCGCGCGGATGTGTTCTTACTCCCAAGTTTATACAGTGTAATAAAAATATTTGTGAAGTTTGAAGTGGAAAAATAAAAAAAAAAACTTTACATACTATTGAAACGTTTTTCAGTATTTTTTTGTTTTTGCGTTGTTTTATGCTGAATCATTTCATTTAACGTAATACTTCGAAAGATCCACAGAGAAAAAATCATCCGCCGCGGGACCGGGATCCCGGTCAAGGCGGATGATTTCTTTCTCTGTGGATCTTTCGCACGATTGTGCATTGTGGGTGACTCCCGTAAAATTTATCACCGTGGCTAGTCCCGGTATACTTTATGCCAACTTAATAGTTCACCCAATACGTCATTTATTCACGCTGATGCCGGGTTTCTATCCGCCTTTTTTCTATACCCTTTTGACATGGCTTGAATTACCTAGGCTGCCGTTCGCTTCCTCCAAATACCTGCCGGCTACATTTCCCGCAGGGGGAGGAGCGATACTTGATAACGTTGGTCACGTGGCCTCTCCTCATGCGTTCTTGGCACAACTCTTGTTACCATCCTCGATCATTCCTCTCCAATGGCTTGGATCTCATTCCATTGCAGGCCATATCCCACTCTCTCTCGGCTTTTTTTCCTCCCGCCCTTGAGCTAACAACCTTTTCTCCGTGTTCTCCGAAGCGTTGAAACCGTTCCAACATGGCAGAGGCGTTACCTTTTGGTCTTCATTGGCGGCTCTGTTTTCGCAGCACGTGAAGGAGTGGGAAAGAGATTCGGTCGAGAAAATAACGAGAAGTAAAAAAAATTTTAATGGCGGGCCCTGTGCGTGGCCTAGTCTTCTTCCTTTCCTCCGTGGGTGTTCTGAAGTTTGGCGCGGAAATGTGTGCTGGAAATTGGAGCGAAGGAAGGCGATACTAGATTACTCTCTCTCTCTCTCTCTCTGGCTCCAGTACCCGTTAGCGGTATCTCTTTCCTTTTTTCAACTCCCGAGTGTCGATTGGATTAAAAATTGGTCTTTTTTTCTATACTTCATCCCAATATCCTCCTGAAATAGTTCTGCCTCTCCAAAAAGTCATTATCGTGACCTCAGTGTTGGTTTAAAAATGAGCTAGCAATGCAGGGAATTCACAAGATGTCTCGGCTGTTCGAGATTACAGGCATCGGTCGATTAAACTAGTCGATGTAAATCGGCCCTGGGGAATACTCATGTTCAGTCTCCTACTCTCAACAATTTACTCTCTGAACCAATGATTTTTGCACGAGAGAATGCTATTATTAGAGACTGCAGTAAATCTTAATGATTCAGTGGTCATGAAAAAAAATTCCCATCCCAATCCCATGTACTTTTCCTATCTAATCTCTACTTCAGTGTTTAATTACGTATTACATCGTGTCAAAAGATGTGCTAGGGTAAAACTAAGGGAATAAATACACAGAAAATGTCACGGATTTCATATTTAGTTCGCAATTTTCTCCATAAGAATTTAAATAATTCTTCACCCTTTGGGACGGTTTATTTTGACCCAAAATTATATTTTTCATACAGTATGATTAAAAACTTTTGGGCTATGTCGCCGCGTCAATGCTTGGGTGGCCCCAACGTATCCCGAACGATGCTGGTCGCTTTTTCAATGATCTTTTATATAGGTATCTGACGCAGATGCCTATATAAAAGATCATTCATTCCCATCTCTTTACAATCCCTTGAAAAAGCGACCAGCATCGGTCGGGAAACGTTGGGGCCACCCAAGAATTGACGCGGCGACACAGCCCAAAAGTTTTTAATCATAATGACGAGCACCCGCGAAAGTTTTAACGAAGAATTTTTCATGCATATTTTTATGAGAATAATAATAAGAAATATTGTAATTTTGATTGAATTAGCATGATAAAATGGATACGTAGATATTTGGGAAGTGATTCCGCGTTGGTTTAAATACTGCAATAAAACTTTCGTAAACTTCAAGTTGATTGGATTAAGCACGTTATGCTGTTACAATTCCCCGATTGATTAGGGGATTTGAAGGATATGTTACGAGTTGCGCCTGCAGTTTATGCTCCGATGAACATTTTGTGGAGCACGCTGATTTTTATAAATATCGTCAGCTTGGTGTGAATAAGCGCTTGTACGTTCATAATTTCATTTCAGGAATTACCTTGTTTTTTGAAGGTGATAGCATTAATGATAACACGTATCTGGCAGGCATATATTCGAAGCAGATTCCATAAAGACTTGGATTGTGGAATGTATCGAATTTCTCTTCATCCGGTCGGCTCATCAGATTTTCCAATTACAGTTTCTCAAATTATCGGAGTTGAGTGGCTAAACTCAAGGCAAATATTGATAATTGAATGCTTACCAGAACTGTTTGAATTTTACTGCTTGATTGTATTCTGATTCTCCGCCTTGAAATATGCAAACGTTAATCGTCGGTACGAAAATATTTATTGGAAGGAAGATTCAATGCAGACGGGAATACCTGGGAAGAGAACAATCGCTAGAGTGAAAATTTTCTTAAAATACGTCAATTATTCGTTATATTTCTACCTTTTCGCATAATTTAAATACGTTCGGTAGGCGAAATCAATTCTTGTACACTCCACATGTTATCCGTACCTGTGAAATCATTATATATTCTTCCTTTTACTTCGTTATATAGCATGAATTTGAAGCTAGCTGATTGATTAGAGAATTTAAAGGATATGTAACACGTTGCGCCTTCAGTCAATGCTCCGATGAACATTCGTGGAGCGTGCTGATGTTTATAAATAGGGATCGATCTGTTTGCTATGAATAAGCGCTTGTACATTCATAATTTCATTTAAAGATATTCCTTATTTGACTAATTGTAAGTAAACATTTTAATCTCAATAATCGCCACATAACTGAAAATAATGGAATGATGGCGCTTCACGCCGCGCACGGGAGCGTTTGAAGCCAGGCTGAAGCCCACTCCGACCATTCCAACATTACCAACCACCATGTAATGTTAATGTGAATTTGCGAAAAAATTTTATTTTGAGTACTTAAAAATGAGTCTTTTAGGATCAAAGTAATTTCCCATCCAAGTCATACGTAATGAATGAATCGATGAAATAAAATTTCAAAGTTAATCGATTTCCCAATTGTTTCATAAGGTGAGAAACTCTGGATGTAATTCTCAAGATTGGCCATCTTGAATTGGCCATCTTGATTGACTATCTTGCACAATAGTTTGGCTTCATCTGGGGAGGGGTTATCAGCAAGCACTTCTTTTCAGTAAAAAGGCAAACACCGCTGCCAAACAATTAGTAACACCAGTGCTGATATTTTCGACTTCAATAATGAGCAATGTCGAATAATATTCATTTAAGACTATATTTCGCCATTAATCAGTCAAGCTGAACCTCCAATTGTACGTACATGTTCCACAACCTTGCTAAGGTTATTTTTTCATCGGTCACGACACTTTTTACTCTTTTGGGAATATTTTTTTTAACATCGGTTGCAGTGAAACATTAACTTGCTAAATAAGTAAAGTTAATTAATATTGAATAAATTTTAACCATCCATTTTCAAAAATGATGTTTCATTCTTTCAAGGCAAATGTGACTTGCTGACGCAAAGCTAGCCTTTATTCATCATCGTAAATTATCAGAGAATGCCAAAACAATTTTCGGTAGAAGTTATGACAAAATACCTTGATGTAGTAAAAAAGCAATGATAATTTCTTATATTATAACCTGATTACGAACATTTATTACTCATATTTTTTGTTTAAGTTAAAACACCTGCCTTGAAAGATGCTTGTGATTAATTCTGATCGCTGAAACTAGGGTCTTTTAAATTTTAGCAAGCCCATGATTTTAGCCAAAAATCATGTTACAATCGACAACCATTTTTTAATAATGAAAAGTAAAGGACGGTTTAAATAAAAATTAGCAATTAATCATCTGTATGGAGCACTTAATGAGGCATTTAACAGAACCCTAAGGTCAATATCTGGGATCATAGACAAAGGAAGCGTAATTCATGCGTAAATTAAAGGGAATACATTGCGCAAGGTTGGATCGAATTTTAATTGGCCTGGGAAATTGATTGCCTAGAGCTCTCTTCGTTTTTTCATGCTGTGTTCATTAATCCTTGCAAACTAAACTAAGAATCATTTAAGCATATGTATCAAGACAAAATATAACATTGATATTATAAAAATATGAATCGGAAAATGCATCAAGACTGATAAAGAACAACTTAACTTTTTTACAGTGTATGGGGCGGTTAGCTTTTAGTTAGGTGGAGCTCACGTTTCGTCAGGCGCAATATTTGAATTGCTGAGTTCAGCCACAATGTGCCCGACGGGCACGGTTGTGAAAAACATTATTAAACCATGGCAGGGCTCATTGGAACAATTTAAAGTTTAAATCACCATTATTAGTGTAGTCAAACACTTACTCTATGTCTTTCGTGCTATGCATATACCATATTACATGCCGTCATACGGCCCCAGACTGATCCAGCAAGGTGCGATTTCACGTACTCTTTAGGTTATTAGGTCATATTATATGTAATATATTTTATCATGCATATTTTTTATGCATGTAATGTATATTATCATGCATGCATATCATATTTATTTTAGCATGTGATTTCTATAAAATAAGTGTTTTTTATTTTGCCATCGTACTTATCTAATAATGCTTAGTTTTGCTTTTTTGTGTCATTATTTCATTTACTTGTGCTGAATGATACGCCTCTGATCTCTCGGCATGAATGGGAAAATCAAAAGGCTGCATAGCGCATGTCAAAAAATTCACTTACTATAAGCACCAAGGTTCTATGCCGGCTAGTGTAACGAAGGAATGAATAAAAAAAACTTTTGGCGCTGTGGCTGTCGGATCCGTTCTGCCCGACGCGACGGAAGATTAAGATAGATGCCGTAAAGTGCATATTTATTAATCGATAGATGTCTAAGAGCCCTAAAGGCAATTACATGTTAGGTTAATTGTATATTTATTCCTATGATATAGTCTTGAGGATAAAAATCAATGGCTTATTCCACTACTAGTTGCATCACGGTGGATTTTAACCTAATCCAGCTTAGAACTGGTGGGCGAGCTTTTAGCTTCGGTTATCATGTAGGTTCCATCCTAGTCTTCTGTGGCCGTGTGGTTTTTTTCCTGACTCCCTGGGTAGAAGTGCATCATCATCCTTCAAGCTATTTAATGCAAACACTGCTTTAAAAAACATCCCTCAAGGAATAGCGACTCGGTAGGTTTTTAATTTCTCCGGCAGTGGCTTAGGATGCACAACCTTAGTCACCAGTGCTGTATTGCTGCCCTTTGGATGTCAGCCCTTAGTTTCGTTGACCCAGTCTGAAACTTAAGTTGGAATAAGAAATTGGTTTTACTACTGGTACCATACCGAGAGATCCGGGTATGAATCCCGGCCCTTTCTTTTAATTTGTAGAAAATTTCATTCTTGGTGCAGACAAGGGATGTTCTTTTGCGGGGTGTATGTGTATGTTGTTTAGTGTGTTAAATACTATTGGTTACTAAAATATCTGGGATCTTTAATCCGACAATAAAAATAATATGTTT
The DNA here is from genome assembly GCF_921293095.1 of Ischnura elegans. NCBI lineage: Eukaryota > Metazoa > Arthropoda > Insecta > Odonata > Coenagrionidae > Ischnura > Ischnura elegans. Next base: position 61,148,585 of record NC_060255.1, on the reverse strand, counting down.
TCGACATCATTATTTTACTCTTTTCTAATTGAGACACCTACGATTATATTAGTCTTAATGTGTTATTTTCACTCTGGTAAATGTGTTAATATTCCATCGTTGTGGCCACAGGATCTGAAGTTCTTATCATGCAACCATAGAATAACCGAACGTTTCAACATAATCAATGAATATTTTTCTTAAAATTTTGGAAAACCATATTGACCTTAATTTATAGCTATACACTCTATAGGGATTTGCTACAAGTTCACTCTTGCTCTGTAAAAACTAATTGACAGCAAATAAATGACCAGAATATCATCGTTTGCTATGTATTGTGATTTGTAATATGGCGTGAAGCGCAAAGTCCACTTCTGTCTCAATCTGCCATCTCTATTGAAAATGCAATCTCGCATCTGAGTAATATCGTCCTTCTTTTTTTTTTTGTTTTACTCTCTTCTAACAGAATGTCAATTTCTCGTTTCTGATCGTCCCATCTGGAAGCTCCATCGATAACCTGGGATTGGCAACGTAGAAGAGGCCCGAGAAAGTAAGTCCGTTCATCAATAGTAATTTTACGTATCAGTTTTAAGCAACCCGGCTTATTTTTGTGGTAATTTAACTGTTGTATCAGTCAGTATTGGAAACATTGCTATTGACTTGTGCTTCACATTACTAAATCACTTGCTAGTTCATGTAACAGAGATAGTAGAAGCATAGTTCATCTCCTATTTCTCGAAGCTTCTATGTATATCTTTTGCAATGAATGTAACATCTGCAGCTCACTTGTGATCACTCCGTTACGGGATTTCGATGTGTTTGTTTACATATCAGGGTTCTTAAAAGATGTAGGATACTAAGAACGAAATTTTCGTGCGTCTATTATTTTTAATCTCTTTTAAGTTTTTAGCTTTACTTGCTTTTCTTCAAGCGGGGAACGTCAGGAATTCCGGTTAACATCATATAGCATTGCAGTTTTCGAATTTTGATCTTCATAAGTATGGCCTTAGTATGACTTATAGTCAGCAATAAAGGAAATCGAAAATAGTCCATAAGCCTATGTAGCGTATTGTAGGGAAACTTTTTTGACACTTTCGGCACTTTTGACACTTTAACTTTTTCGGCCTCTCCGGGTCCTCAGATTGCTTGGCAATCTGATTTTCTTTTCTTCACTGCCGAGTTTAGCCTCCTATTCCTATCTTATTACACTTTTTGAACTTTATTTCACGAAGTGTAGCACCTATTCAGGCACTTTCTGGACATTCCCTGTTATCTCACATATGGAAATTGCATAATAAATACGGATTCATTATTTTAAAATTTCTAAAACAGGCCCATGTTTACTTCATTCACTGGGAATTCCACGATTTATGTTCATTGTTTGTATTTTAAAAATGTTCGCAGTAATAGTAGAAGTCTCTGGTTTTTTAAATGTAAGATGATTTTATAAATGATTTTTAAAATAATTTGAATTAATTTTTTTTTTGCTTTTCCTATTTTCCTCAAAATCACTTTCTTAGTGGAAAACCACATTGTTTTTCTTTGGAGCCCGCAATTACAGAACTCCTAGGCCACCATAACTACAACAAATTTATACAAATTATGACTGTGAATCTAGTTAGTGAAAGGGGATCGAGTTTGAAAACGATGTTGTTTCCGCTCGAATTGCATTGGGTGTTTGAGATACTATTAATGCAATTAATCATCCTTATATCAGATTTCTGCGAATAGCCAGGTGAAGAAATTGAGGCAGGAAAGACGAAGTCTGCTTGGATTATCTAGTTTTAATACGTACTACTTCAAGGATAAAGACCGGTGAAGCAGAAGATATGCGTCCTCTTAAGCCTCGCTGAAAAAATTGGTTTCACTTCTGTCCCTGACTTTGGTTAAGTTTCTATTTGGCGGATTGAGGACTTTTAAAAACTCTGGGGTGGAAAAAAGTTGATCTAATCTGGTTTGAGAAGGGAAGAAAGAGTTCATCGTCTGCCAAACCGATTGGAATTCTCAAAGTGAGCAGTCTCAGGAGGATTTGAATGAAGACCCTTTTAGGAAAGGGTTTGTCGGGAAAAAGTTTCAATCCGCAGAATCAGGCTGGGACCATCAGTCACACTGTATTGAAGGGATTAAATAGCCTGCGGGGCGGAGGGTGAACGGGAAATGTTTAGAAATGTTCCTCAGGCCGAGGTGTTCGAGATGGGCTGAGGCATTATCCTCTCAAACCCATGGAGAAGCTGCTCAGGGAAAGCACTGTAACCGGCGATATTTCTCCCTCTTAATTGCATGTCTGTCACTAGCAGCAATGCAGCTTCGTTCTAAGGTTCAGCCGCTTGAATTTACTGCGACTAATCCCGTGATACTTCTTTTAATGAAATGGAGTAATACTTTAAAGGTATATAGCACAATGATAGAAAAAATTATAATTCTTATATTTGTTCCAATTCGATCACGTAGAGCATAAAACACTGCATTTTATTCGCAGCTCAAAAATAAATAAAGTTAACAAGTACACTAAATTCGGATGAATACAAATGCGGAATAAACTATAATAGATCACTACATATGAATTTGAATGCATTGTTATATTAAAGCAAGCCTTTTATTCTTTTACTGCGCAAATATAATGCAAATATCATCTTTTAAAAATATATTTGGAAATCGCATCTATTATTTCGCAAGGGATAATAATCCATAACCTTATCCCATTAGCACCAAAAGATTCTTCGTAAGTGGTAGCTCAATATGAAAGAAGTATGGCATTAATTTCACGATGACAAAATTACTTTTCCTTTATGAATGTGAAAAACATTATGTCACTCTTCAACAGTGTAATAACAAGCATGTTGCTCTAATATGAGGGGTTGCGAAGCCAAAGGATACAAGTGATTTCTTTTTCAAGGATACAAGTGTTTTCGATTCCTATAATTGCATTATTGGAATAGAAAACTGATCAATTAAGCATAACTGTAGGGAATGTATAACTAAGAAACTTCACAAGGTATACTTTGATGATGTGGATCGCTACGACTTCAGTCATTATCAAAACTCAATTTAAGCATCAATTTTGCACAATACCGTTATGGGAAGGGAGTTGAGGACAGGATACAGTTAACGGTGTGCTTTGATTAGGCTACTTCGAGGTGTCCTCATAAGTTAAAATAAGGCATTGCAATTTTTTCCATGAATTTCAGTCATAACCTATTGGAAATTTACAGTGCTTTGTTTTAGCATTTTCCAATATTGTGCCGAGAAAAGTGATTTTTATCGTTTTCAATTGAAAGTAAGTTGTTTTCAAATAGGGTTAGGTTGTCATTAGTTTGGCCAATCGAAAATCAGCTCTCATTTATTAGTTCTGACATACTTTATGGCGACGAAAATAAATTTTCATTATTTTTTTCTAAAATCACTAACATTTTCATATAATTTAATTTGCTCTCAATGTCACAAAAATTCTCTATTTTCAATCAATCATTAATTTTTGGCCTATTTATCCATGTCTTTTTTATTATTTCCTGTAGCATTTTTTACTCCCGAAGAAGTCTTTTTTCATTACTTTTTTCTTCAATTCCAACTTCTTTTCGCTTGTATCCCCTGCCACTCTCACGGGTGGTAACCCCAACTACTTTTTTTTTCCTTTTTTCCTCTCCCAGACCCTTTTCGAGAGACTATGACACCCCCATTCTCTCAACCAAGGCAATCGCATCTTTCCCTCAACGTTTTTTTTTCTGTGCTTTTTTTCCCATTCTCTCCCCGGCTTCTACTAGTGTGTCTCTTCTTTTTTCGCTTTTTTTCCACTTCTTCCTTTGCAAGAAGGTGATCAATTTGGGATTTTCTTTCGACTCGGGATCATCGGTCTCACAAACTGCTTCTCTCTGGCCATTCCCCTTTTCCTACCTCCCTCTCTCTCTGAAATTCTCTTCCCTTCTTTCTCTCCGTTCATTTAAGAAACTTAAAAACTGTTTCATTTGTTCTCGTGCCCTTCCTCCACATCCAAATCCAAAATCCTTCCAAGTCAGCCCCTTACTTTTTTGGACCTTCGACCTTTTTTTCCACCCAAATTCTTAGTAAGAGTTGATGGTTTGGCTGAAAATTAGTGCGTGAAAGATAGTTTGCACGGTCCCACTAAAAAGTCAACTTTTTGCGGAGAGATATCCTGGAACAACATATATAATGATAAACGTAGATATCAAATTGTCAACACATTTAAATAACAGCATAATACACGGTTTTAATTGTTACTTAATCGTCACCAGGTACTAAACTAACAGTTACAGGTTAGTTGAAACGCGTGTAGGACGCTGTTAATAAAATATGTGGTCAATACGATATCTTCGTTGATCATTTGTCTGACTACAAGGTTTATCAGGACTAATCAAAGATGGACTGTGTACAAATGAGTAGATAAATATGCTTGATGATAAATATGGATGAACTTTTGAATTCTTCAATCGGGAATAAATAGGTCCAGAGACTTCTGTCACGTAAAGGATGCATGTGCACTTGAACAAATGATAGAAGTAAATTAAAGAAGCATTTTCACGACACGGGGTTAGAATGTAATGATAATTGGTTTACTACCCATTAGCAATGTTGGGGTCCGTATTAGTTACCATTTTGAAAATGAGTATAAATTTGCCAAGAAATCATAGTGAATTCACTGAGGAATGGAGAGCAAGAGAAATGAATAGACTGATAAATAAGTTAACTCAATTATATACCATATCCGGAGGGTAGTGATCAAAATGGTTTTATTTTCAATAACTAAACAATACTGCGCGGCAGAGAAAAGCATTACTCCCGATAAACGATTCAAAATTGTTTCTGGTACAAAATTGTCAATGGTAACTGGAGGATTTCCGAGTTTTAACCTACTAAATGGATAAATGCTAAGACCCTCTGAAAACATGAGATAAATATTTCAAATATGAGTTAAAGTTATGGTTATAAATAAATCTCCTGAAAAAATGAGCAATATTCGAACCCGTTTAATTCCAAAACAAAATCTTCCAGCAAAAAGTAAAATGAAAGCTCTGCAATAGTCTTATTTCATCAAATTTTGCAAAATTCATTTCGCAGCAATAATTATATAGACAAAATTATTGTTTAGAAAACACACAGTAAATTATCATTAAGTAGACGCCTATAATTCCTATATATATTTATGAAATAAAGAATGAATTGATCTATTAATATCATTTGCTGTATAAATGCACATAAATTTGTACATGCAAATTTCCGCTAGAAATCGGCGCTACTTTGCCGAAAATCGATTTTTTCTTTAATGGTTTATAATTGCGGGACCACGCTAATGAAGCTAAGTGACATGGTAACAAATGCATTTATTTTTTTTTATATTGGAAAATAGTAAAAGAGGGAAAACGCCTTTTCAAGCATCGTACGTATCTTTAAGAAATTATAATATACAATACGTCATTATTTCTCTCTCCTTGCTTTTTCGACAAATGTGGAAAACCATCTATCTACCTAATGTTTTAAACTGCTTAATGCTGAAGCGCACAAGTTTATGACACTCTATAACTGGGCTAATTATTTATTTTATATAGGGCAGTATCCGTCGGGCCATTGCATTTTTTTTCGAATCGTGCACTTTTATGTGAAAGTTGAATTATTTTAGGATGTTCGCATTTTCTATTGAAAACCCAAAATATGCTCTCGCTATGGAACTAGAGTACGAAGAAAAACATCAACATTTCTACCGGTCTTTATTTCGTAGGGTCAGCCGCGGGTAACTCCAATCCGAAGGGATTTGGAAAACATTCTTTGTATGATCTCACGATTCCAATTCTGTGGCTCCGATGGAATTGAATTCCTACGCCTTGCAAATGAAGTCGGGAAGCTTTACGGATTTGGAGATGGAAAAAAATATTTCGCAATCTGTATGCAGTTAGAGGGCTTTGCATTTCCGAATATTTGCATGCCTTCTCTTAATTCAGAGCGTGCGGTTATAAAACTAGAAAGCATAAGTTTTACCGTTGATCCTTGCTCCGAGTTGAGTAATTAAAATTATTGAGAATTTTTTCTTCGCATTCCGTAGATTTTAGGGATCGTCTGTATTTAAAATTTTCTGGGATTCATGCGTAAAATTAGCTAGGTATTTTTCGCATTAAAGAGGTGAAGCCAATTTTAAACTGAGGTGTCTTTTCCTGAAAGCCGAGTCTAATATCAAATGTGCGCCTCACGCACGGAGATTGTATATTCAAATTCATGAAATTTATCGTATACTATGTAAATTCGTTTCGCATAAAACATGCTCACATATTTTAAAACATTATAGGCATACTATTTATTATTAGCTTTGGCTTTTCGGAACAAAATGCTCAATACTTCATGCAAAGACAATAAACGAATTAAAAGTTAGCATCTGTCATTTGGGTCATACGTGCATATACCTCCTGTGGCACTTTTTGGTGTCAATTATAGCCTTGAATATCTTTAAAGACCACTTTAGGGACAGAAATTTATAAGATCTACGATTTCTACTTATGATAAATTTTTTGGATCGTGATGTTTGGAGGGAAATAGCGTATTATTTCTCCATAACAATCTTTTACTTTCATTTTTTGGAATAAATTAAGGAAAAGTTAAGATTGGATGAGGTGCATATTGATTTGACTAACAATCATAGGGGAATTTTGGTATTCCGATTACATTAATTTGATGGTAAGTTATCTTTACAGAGTCCACATAATAATATTTGGAGAGAAATACTTTTTCATTGTAATTTTTATAAATAAAAAAACACAAAACCTCGACACACTTCCTTTATTTTAAAACGGGTCAGGAAATCTATTGCTTCTATATTTAAAAATATTATGATTTTATTGGCTACGCAAGCCACGATTTACACTTTTATTATTTTTATGTTTGATTTTAGTATACTTTGACTTAAGAGCTTACATTAAACTTTTTTCGTTAATTTAATAAAACTTAGTGCACATGGATTTGAGTTACGTGGGCTTCCCTGACAAAATGAAAATTTTCATTTAACCATACCACTACACTATTTTCATCTCTCTAACTTATAGCTGCATATTTTATTCTTTATTGAAAATAGGAGGAAGTTACATCGTGTATTAATTCTTATCTCCCGTAAAACAGCATTTACTTGATTGGAATGTTTCGGAGACGAGCCAGAATAATTAAATGCGGCAATTTTTAATGTTTTCATCATTAATTACATATTTTTGAGACAACTAGTATTAAAATCTTGCGCTTTACGCGCAAAAGCACGAGGAATAGTAGATATGATCCTAGTTTTCTTATTTTTGTTAAAGTTAGATTAATAAATTGGTCTGAAACAAAAAATGGCGCACAAACAGGTATGAAGTTAAATAAAACACTTAGTACCCTTTATACACACTCTTTCCTTCTGAATAACGTACTTTTTCACGGTAATGATCTCTCTTTGTACAATAATTTTATACCTTTGGCAGAATAATTAAGATCACGCAGCTTAATATTTTCAAATAGTGAGCAATTTGGTTTATTTTCTTATACGGATTCAAACTTCAATTTTTCATACCTAGTGTTTTTATTTATTTTAAAGGAATATTTAAAAGGTGAAATTATAACCCCGTGCAAAATATTTGAGAAAAACTCAATTGACATGTATGTTTGCTAATTTTTATGCAACTCATTTTGCATTCTCATAATGTTTTGAGGACTTTAAGATGTCTTACAACATCCATAGCATAATGACTTCAACTCTACTATCCACTTCTTTAGCTGGAGAAAATGCATTAGAAAGCAATCATCACCATGGATATCAAAACTCTACAGTGTCATCGCTAACATTACTCCTAGAGCACTCTTCTCCAAAATAAAAGCGCCCTAGATAAGTCGACGTTGACTTAATGGACTGCGTGAAGTCCTCTTCGAGGTGGATATCTATAGTATACTCCTACCGAGGTCACATTTCGCAGGCCGACGCCTCTTATTTTTTTGCTCCCGTTGACCTGATCTAATGGCAGGAAAAACGGACATTCTTTCGTTAGATGCCAGAAGTGGGTGAGGAAAATTCTTTCGAGAACAATCGTGGCTGGGTAGCTTGTGGATAGCAGATTTGTATTTCTATTTCCCTTCTCTTGTCTTTCCTACTGAGTCGTTTACATCGAACCATTCATATCGCTTGCACTTAGAGAAGAGGATGGTTTTCATAAAAAAACTAACATTTGGGATGCTTTGGATCTAAGGTTTCCATGGCGTTTCTCCATGAGTCACGGCTTTCGGGCGTTCCTCCGCGTTGTGTTGTCCATTGGCGACGACAGTTTCTCCAGCCATTCTGTTGGTGTCTTCAGGTCAGACGTACATGCCTCTTTTTTCTATCTATCACCTACTTTTCCAGTTGTTCACGACGAAAATTCGACGGCCTTGACCATTTCCCAGATTAGTTGATGACGTCACGAAGACGTACCGTGCATGTCACCGCTTCTCCCTTAGTCTTTGTCCTAACACGTTGCATTGACCGGAAGACGCCAGCAGGATGGCTGGAGAAACTGTCGTCACCTATAGACAACACAACGCGGAGGAGCGCCCAAAAGCCGTAAGCCATATTTGGGTTGTGTATTCAAGATTTTAAATGCAGAGCGGATAAGCAGTTTTAGATGAAGTTACGATGTGATTCCGGATAAGCACTGAGCTAAGTTTGAATCTCACAAAATTAAGTAATTACGCCGAAAACACTTAAGAGAGTGCATCACTACCCCTTGACCGGGTATATTTTGACATTGTTGTGACGTTTCATTATTCATAAAGTGATTTTTATTTTATGCTATGTATGTATTCGTATATGTTCACAAACGCTGGATGAAATTATAACTTTTACTTGAAACTGGCTCAGGATTTTGATAAAGCTTCTTTCATTTCTGTCGGGGTTTCATTGTCTATCGGGGTTATAAATATAAGAAAACCTATGTTTCTTTTTTATATCTATCACCTCATTCCAATGCAGAGAGATTATTTTTATTTTAAGAATATTTTCATCGCCTTAATAGACGTACTAAAAATAAAGTACATCTCAATTTGTATTTGACTTTGTGTTTCACGACATTTGGGCTGGTTATGTAAATATTCACGGATGACGGATTCTGACACATGGGATAAAATTTTCTTTTTTTAGATACTGGCGAATGCCCACAAACATGTGATGCATATGCTTTAATTATATAACATGGCATTGCCAGTTCTGAAATAGCAATTTGGTATTAATAAACAAGCGGACGAGAGGGAAGACTGTGAGATGGTACGCCAAAAATCAAACGTGTACCAGTCTTTCTCGTGTCTTGCAACTACGAGAGAGGGCTAGGTTTAGCGGATTCAAAGCAATGAATCATGGCTGGCTATGTGCTTTCGAGCCCTGAGCAAACGATTTATTGGCTTTACTTTTGCGACGAGATTGGGGCAGGGTATGTAAATGTTGTCGGAAAATATAAGGGTCACGGAAAACGGATGGAGGCATGGCCCAGATCATGAAACCTACTTCACAAGCAAGAAAGGTGGCAAGGCATGGAGAATTTGGCTCTCTTTGTGGATTATGAAATGCGTAGATCGACGTTATAACCGTGGATTTGTAGCCTTTTTGTGGAAAATTTGTAGGCTTAGTTACAAACAGGTGATGCAATTGAATGCGAGTATAAATTAGCACCAGGACAAGGATGTTATCTCCGTCGCATCCAATACATGCTTTTTCGGGTTATAAATTACACAAATGAATATATCTTATTGTTGCCCGTCTTTGAAATGGATAAGGGGGGTCATAATTGACAGCACAACCACTATTTACTTTCTAAAGAAATAAAGAGGTTTTCTAAATAATACGTCAAAAATTGTTAATCTCTCTATTTACTAGGTCTGTTCTTTTTTTGGTAACATAGATTGCCTGTCAGCGACTATCCTTTAATAAAAAATAATTCTTTTCTTAAACGGACGAACGAAAAAAATCGCTTACATCCACAAGGAAGGCAATGTTTTCTGAAATTTAAAAGGAACGTATTTTTAATGGCACGTAAATGACTGTTCAATATTTAATAGAAATTTTACATTGAATTCAGTCAGATCTAATACTGTTTTGGCGTTACGTCTTTAAATCTTGCATATTTGTAACGTAAGCCCCAGACACAGGGAACTCCGATCGTCTGTTACCTGCTGGATAAGGGAAAGACTCGACAAACAAGAATAATCAGCAGTCAAAGAAAAAGTTGTCATAAATTTACGAGTCATTTTCAATCAAAATTTATTCCAAGTGGAAATATTCAAAATCAAAATTATTACAGAAAGCAACGATGATAACTAATAATCTCACAAAAAGCATTACCAAAAACTAAGTAGAAAGCTGTGTTTTCCAGCCAGCACCAAAAATGATTTTTAAGAAATCACTCTCTCAGTCAACCGATGTGTTCGCTGCGAACGCCGAGATGTAAGAGAACTGGTCGACCCCCGAGTAGTGTCAGAGAGGAGGGGGGGATTTTTCAAAGGAGTGGGGGGGTATGCAGCGATGTCCAAGTTAGCTGAATCTCCGGTATAAAACTCCCGGTAGGCGCCCATGGTGACTGGAACCTCTGTAAAACGTCTCGTCATCCAAGCCGGGGTGGGGGAGAACAGCGTACCACCGGGTTTTCTCTCCTCTATCTCCTGGGTTGGAGACATAGCCAAGTCGTGTGATAGCTGAAAGAGGCAAGTTATTAGAATTCAAGGTGGGGAAAGATATAGTAGGATGAATTTTTGGAGGGAGCGAGAGTTGTGATAGGACAAAGTGGAGTACTTCTCACTCCAAAATGCATTCTTATGCCTCAGCACTCACTTCCCTTATATTGCCCGGAGTAGGTATTCCTCCGCCGTATTAGCTTGTCTTGATCTCCAGGTATGGCTGCTTCGGATGGCAGCTTTGGAGGACAAAGTTCGGAGGACAGAGTTCGGAGACAAGAGTTCCGAGACTTTGAGTCTCCGAGCCTTTGAGTCGAAGGGCCTTTGGCGAAAATCCTTTGCGCGAAAAACCTTAGCGCGAAAAGTCCTTTGCGGGAGAAGTTCTGCGGATATGTTCGGAGGAAGTTCGGAGGAATTTCTGGGGGGGGATACCAGAAATATCAGGGGAGTACACTAAAAATGCCACATAGTCTAACGCTAAAGGTGAGAACCATAGAGTTAATTTTACTATGGAAGGCTCAACTAGGGAGAAGTTGCCGCGTTACTATGAAACCAGTCTCTGCGCATTAATTTGTACACCAACTTTAGTCGCTAGTGGCGCAAGGATCGGTAGGTGTCAATGTATTTGAGGTTGAATTCCCTTCAGGACTCCGTGTGAATATGTATCGTCGTTGTACAATGGCTACGGTATGCGATTGCTACGCTGAGGTTCTCAGATTGAGTATCATCTGCGGTACCTTTTTTAATATATATTTCCCCGCTTTTTTCTATTGCAGAAGCCTGTTTTTCACAATTAATTCCATGATTTTCACTGAAATTTCCAGATGAAAATGAAATAATTCAAAAGAAGCTTCCGTGTGAAACATCAGGGGTAGCAAGTGTACAAAAACATTTCCTCGTACAGAATTAAAAATTTCAGTGAAAATCGTTAAAATAATTGCGAAAAGTAGGTTTCTGCAAAATAAAAAGTGGAAGGAAATAATGAAGAAAAGATACCACGTATGGGAAGCGATCACGGAACTTCAGAATGGTTTTCCAGCATCGTAACCACTGGACCAAACTAGCATCTACTTGAATAATGTTTTTTCACTTGTGTTTAACTACGTATTTTTAAGTATTAGATACGTAATTGAGCAATTTTTAGCAATAAACAATTACATTCTACACGTAGCGTATCTCTCGCGGGCTAATACGTATGCAAACATGTTTCGAGCGACTGGAATTCCGCTATTAATTGCAACCAGTGGGAACCAATGGATCCGTGGGAATGGAGAATATTGTGTAGAGTATTTATGGTCAGAATATTGCTGTTCACAAGAAAATTATTTTGACCTTGGAATAAATTGGACTTATCTCTTAAGATTATATATCATTAATACAAGGATACTTGGCTCAGTTCTATATCTTCAGAGCATTCTAAATAAAAGAATATTTTATTGAGACTTCTAAACATATTTACACATAAACAGTCTTTTTAAACGTCCAAGTATTATTGCATGCTTTATTTGTTTTTATTCGCATTTTTTCGCCTGGAGTTTTTGAAACAATGATCAACTCCAATTTACTGGAGTGATTTTTCTAATTTTTTTTTTCAAAAAATGAAGTAGTATCGGTGCAATTTTAATACATGGCATGCTTGATGCACTTTAACTTTGTCACATTCATCCATATTTCATTTGAGAAACCGCATTTATGAACCCTTATCATTTTTGGTAATGAAAGAAAGAATACCATTCTTTATAGGACGGCCAAATACATTGGTGAGTATATGTTATCTTTTTTTACATTCTATATGGTGTCTTTTATTTTTGACATCAATTTGTATAGATTTTTTTACAGCTATTACATTTTTCAAAGAAATTAATAATGTTTTCATTATTCGAACGGCTCTACCGCCGAACATTGTTTGTATCACTTTTACTGTATGGTTAGCCTACCTTTTTATTTTCATAGAGCAATATTGGAGGAAGTTTTCCTTGGATTGGCCCAGGATATTTATTTTCAGCACCGCACCGCATATCCTCCGATTTTTCTCTTCCAGGTCGAGACATTATTCCCCGCAAAATCTCATGGCAAGATAGCCCCGGATAATCTTTTTCCAGCATCCGTGAAGACCACTCTTGTCTCCGTCCATTACATTCTTCATTAGTCCCATACTTTCCAGCGTGCGCCAATTAATGCCGTCTTCTAAAATCTTTTTTTTTTGTCTCCCTCTCTCACGTTCTCCTTAGCCTCTCCGCTCTGGGCACTGCGTAATTGGTCATCCTGGCTGATACTTGAAGTTTCGAGTCTTCTTCCCGGAAATATAGCGCGAGTTTTGCTCCCGTCATTATCTCACATACCACTTTCCTCTCAAATTTTCTATTTCTGTTGTAGGCCAACATATTCGAAGAAAAACAATTATGTTGAATTTTGGTCATCGAGAATTTTTAATTTATTCAGAAAATATCCAACGGAATTTCTCGCCACAATAAAAACTGACAACACAATACTGAACATAACCACAACTGGTTATTATTATTTGGATGATAAACGAAACTATAATTAACCCATTAATGCCCAGAAGATTTTTTTCTAAAAATTTTACTTTTTTTGCTTAAATTATGATTAGGCATCATATCTGATACGGGAAAAAATATTTTTAAAAATCTCTGACATTTGCATAGTACTTAATCCTACACGTATCTTAAGATACATCTGGGCACTTAAGGGGTCAAAAATGCACATTATCATTTAATTGTGTTTATGCACGTTTTTGCTATATAATTCATTACCCATGCCTTCATCAGTAGTTTTTAATACTTGAATTTGAATTATTATGCATCAAATAATATAATTTTGAGTATTATTATAGTATTATAACGTGAACAATTTACATTTGCATTTTGACTTTTTACAGCAGTGTGATACTGTATCCGAGTTTTTTATACCGTAACCATCCCTGTACAACAGATACATCCAAGTATCATCTGAAATATTTGAACCACCATTTTTATTTCTGATTGTTGTCCGGTAATTTGCCAGGAATTGATCACACATGTCCACTCCACCCATGTGAGAATTGTAGTCCGCGATCGCCACTAGCATTTCGGAAACAGAATAACAAACAGGAGTTTTCATTTTTTTATGTATGCTAATATTTATCAATTCTGATATGAAAAAGTTGTCGGCAAATATGTTTGTACCTGATGGTAATTTTCACTCATCCACTAGTCCTAAAAGTACATCTCCTTGACCAAGATCTGTTCTCTGAAGGTTGGCTACAGCATGATAAAGGTTGACTTGATTCGAAAATACACCATAATTTTAACCAGAATCTTACTCGTTTCCCTCTAATACATTGCTTGCAGCCATATCTACCATAGTAGAGGTTGGGTCATCCACCAAACAGTATTCTCCAGCGCATACAATTTTGAAAGTCTAGTTCAAAACCTCAAACTAAGGTTGAACTTTATATAGCCTATCCTTGCCATCATTCTTCCCATTATAATAATTATCTGCCACTTGCAGAAACCTTAACATTTCTTCAAACCTGTTCCTTCGCATTGACTGAGGAAGTATTTCGATGGTGCAGTCTGGAGATGACCTCCGATAAAGCCATCAACTAAGTAGACGGTGACCTGAGAGAAGCAATATTCCAAACACTTCATAAATCACTTCGATTTGTACGTACGAAGAATGTACTAACATTTTTAAAAATTGTTCATAAAATTTGTCTTGAATTTTTTCTGCTGACAGTGCTGATGTTAGAGCTATTTCAGATTTGTTTCACCTCTGCTCCATCAAGGTACGTCTTCTCTTCTCAGTGGTAAATGGGAGCCCCTATGCTGTTTTCTTGACTTATATAGCAAGCGGTGTGCAACAAAATTAACAAAAAAGTATTTACAGAAGAGAGGGTTGAAAAGTCTTTAAAGCGCAGATTCCTCCTTATGTCAGGTATTTCTTTCGGAGACTCGAATTTGAATACAAAGTACAGAGTTTTTGGTGATGGAGCGTAGTACAAAGTGTCTTTATCAATGTTCACCAAAGTTGCTTATTTCGTACACTGATTTCCGGCTTGCAAATTGGATATTATTGCCAGGGGAAAGTTGAACGAGAAACAAAGTAATCAATCGATTCCACCGTCGGCGATACAGAATACAAGTATGTAATGCCATGACAGTGGCAGATACATATGGGGGGCGAAGGGGGAGCGCGCCCCCCTCTTACGTGGCCGCCCGCATTGCCTAACAGGGCAGAACTACAATTGTAATTCTTTCATATCATATAATGGCAGTGCCTTGTATATATAACAATTATATAATATATAGAATAATAATAATGCCTTGTTTATAATCATTTTAAATAAAACTTTCCTAAACTTTGCACGTGACTTGATTATTTTTCATTACGATGCAAGTGAAGATAGCTCAAGATATCTTTTGTGCCTCCTGGAATTCTTTTCTGAATCCGCTACTGTGCCAGGATAAGCAACTTGATATTATTGATAAGCGAGTATTTGCATTTCA
Source organism: Ischnura elegans (assembly GCF_921293095.1). Classification (NCBI taxonomy): domain Eukaryota; kingdom Metazoa; phylum Arthropoda; class Insecta; order Odonata; family Coenagrionidae; genus Ischnura; species Ischnura elegans. The sequence goes on along the minus strand of NC_060255.1, from coordinate 61,133,439 downwards.
AGAAATCCAATACTGACTCATTTTCTACTTCCAATGAAAGTACTTAATCGCAATTCAAATGAGGATGCACAACAATTCTGAGAAAATTCCTGCTTTGCTGTATTTACCTAATTGTTCAATATTATGCTTCATGAAATGGCAGGAATATAAAACTGTCTTCGATCTATCACATAATTAGGTTTATAAAATTATTACTTATTCATCTAGTCAATAAATAGAATGAAACACACCTATAAGTCAAAACTTGAATTTTTAGTGCCACAAGTGCCCAGACGTATCTTTAGATACGTCAAAACTTTACTGATTAGTTTTGTGATGAGCTTGAAAGAAAAATGAATCTCTTTAAGAAGATAATATTCCTTATACATTCAAAATAAAACAGGTAAAAACTGGATTCAGATAACTCAATGGTTTATGTGAAAATTTAATTTTCACATGACCATAGCGTAGCGATTTCTGAGTAGTTCATGACCAGCCATGTGTAAGTAAGCATAACAATTTTAAATATTGGCTTAAATAATCTAAATCACTTTTGTACCATTTGAAGACTTTATTCTGTCATATTACGTAAAGAAATCGCATTAACAACAAACCACAGAGTATTTAGGAATTTTTAAAGTGTGACGTATCTGAAGATACGTCTGGGCATTAATGGGTTAAGACTAATAAAATGCAATAAGCAAAACTCACAAGTACGTAGTATAAAATTTAAAAAAATGGAATTATTTTTGGATAAAGATAATAAACCAAAAACTTAATCATGGTTCTAAATGAAAATGTATTTTAATAATATTGAAGCTGCAGTATCTAATGTATCTAAGAATAAACGCTGGCAGGTAGAATGCATACATAATATTAATACGCTGAGGGGAAAAATAATTAAGGCATACCGTAACATCATTACCATCAGTCAGTAATCCTGATATTTGCTTGACGCCCAACCCTTATTTCTGCCATAATATAGTATTTTGGAGCAGATCTTCAATTTTAAATGTGCACAAATTGTTAATCAATGAAAAAGACTCAACATAATATGTAAAGGTTTATGACCAAAGATGAAGAACCCGCATTTTGCTATTCATCCCATTACATTGCACATAACCTTCTGGCCCCCAATGCAAAAGCAATGTGAAAATAACATCACCAAAATAACGTATGATATTATGATATCGCGTTTTTTTGTTCCAGAAAAATGTATAAAAAGTAAAGCATGTTACACGAAAAATTAAATGAGTCACCCCTTAACATAAGAGACTACCTTCCTTGCTGACATTACTGCTAAAATTTTATGTTCTATCGATAACCCAAGCACGTAGGTTTTTATTGCAAAATTATTTCAGCTCACAAAGGTTGGGCAGAAAAATTAAACGTATTTTATCACCGTTAATTGAAGAACTAGTCTAAAGGACGTCTCATTAAGGAATGTGCCTGTACAGGGAACTGAAAGAATAAAAATATGCTGTATTTTTGAAAGCCTCGATGTAGTGCAAAACAGAGGTATTTTAGGATGATTTGGAATGTAATCCGCCCACAACCTTGATGGCTTTCAAAGCAGTTGAAATACCGGTTTCTCTGGCATTAATATTTTTCAACCAGAATTGGCCTTTGAACTCTAGCCTACGGAGATTTTCTGAATAACATATGGAAGAGGAAATTGTTTCATAACATTTGAAATTGTTTAACATATTGGTTGAAAATAGTAAAAAATGGCATACAACGTATTTTACTTACATCAGTCGTTAAAACACAAAATGAAATAGCTTCAAATGTGTGAAAATCGTTGCTCTTTTCTATTATGCGCGAGTGGAGATGTAACACTTCTAGTTTAGTCTTTCTTCAAAAATGTCAAAAATCGAAATAGGTACGTATAAATATTTTTGTCATGAAAATGCTCTTTTAATAATCATCTCCAGTGATCAAACATACACTAGACATTTTATACCTAAATCTGACGCCGTAATGGTCATGACATGCAGTGACATTGTTTCATTGGCATGGAAAGAGTAAAATGCGTTTTCATTATTGTTTTTTTTCTCTAACAATCGCAAATATTTTGAATGTTAAAAAAGGTGATGCCTTAGGCTCTCAAGTCTTCCTATGACCATTTAACATCTTACATTCTTACGTAAGAGATATTAACCCTTTTTCTAAAGACCGAATTATTTCTTTCTAACCCATAGCTGCTTCTGGGAAAAATCAAATTTCAATAGTTTTCTTTTTGAAAACTTGAAAATTTTGCACTCAATCATAATTACCGTGGCAGCTAAATATTTTGTCATTTCAATTTACGCCACAAAATAACGCGTAGTTAAGATATTTCCTAAATAGAGCAGAATATTGATACAATTCTGATATTGCTTAAAAGCAACATTGGGTTGTAATAGCTTTATTTGTGTGAAGTCAAGTCCAGGCAATTTAGTGATATGAGGAAGCAGAGGTCAGTGTGTTTATATTGGTGTGGGAAGTCGTAGGTAAACATAATTTACGTTGCTGAATTTTTACGGAGTCCCCGGCCTACTTACGGCTTAAGTGTCTGCAGTGCTTGGGGAGTGGGTAAACGGGGCTGTGTGGAAATTACGTTTTGCGAGTGATTTGCTAATCCTGGGGAAAACTCCTCCGCAACTAGGCGTCGAGGGCGAGAAAATTCGCCAGCAACCGCGGGTTGTCATTTGAAATTACTTCCAGTTGGGAAAACATTCGTGAAGTTTTGACGCCCGGTTCTTCGTCATTATCCTTTTGAGGGTGTGCTTGGTCGTGAGTCCTTCAGTAAAAAGACTTAAACTTCTCTGAACTCAAAACTACACGGCATGCTTTTGAGTGGCAACATATTTCAATCTATATTTTACAACTAACTTATAGCATTCCAGTACACATCCAATGTTTTCAAAATGCAAATTTCTTGTTTCAATTAAGCCTTGGTACACGTAGGCATGACATTCAAAATCTCAACATGTTTTGATGCAAACCAATCATTTCATAATTCTGAAAAGTTACCAAAGTTTCTACCCCAACATTTAACCATGAATACGTTTGTTACCATGTAGTGCTTATTTATGAACAAGATCGATGAAAACTATTTCTTTTATCAAAATCCATAAAAACTATTAATCCTGAATTCTAAACTGGTAAACTTGCGGTATTAAGTAATTCATGGCCTCAATTTTGAAAGCATGAAATAAAAAGTAGGTAACGGATGTTCACTCAGTAAATATTTCGTACACATATCCTTTTACCCTTCTTCTTCCATGTTATTAGAGATTTTACTTCGATTGTACCCCGTACATGGGCATTTTAATATGTAAATATAATCTATTCATGAATTAACTGCTCAGACTGTCCCCTTGATAACCGTGACTGTACGTTTCAAATTCCTTCCAAGTAAATTTACGATACTTTGGAATTTATAGCTTTCTTTTACTTGGGTTATTATACATGATTACTCACTCTTAAACTAGGGAACTAACTCATAAAATTTATTTTAAATAAAAACTTTCATGGTGATTGGAGGAAGAGTTGGGTTTCCAGCCGGGTCCAAGGGTTTTTCAGCACCGACGTTTCGAAGGCTAAGTCTGTCATCGTCTTCAGGGTGAATGGATTAAGCCAAGATGTGTTCGTCCTATATGCCGGCGCATTGGGGTCAGGTAGGCTCTGATTGGCCGACGGTCGGGCCAATGCGTGTCCTCTCCCCCTTCAGTTTTTTCAGGGCTGGTTTCCACGCATTGCTCAGATGGAAGCCGGCGTCTCTGTTCATATTTCTCTTCTAAATTCTGATTTCCACTGCCTCCTTGACGACACGGTCCCATTATTTTTTGGCATGGCATATTATTTCTATGTCTTGAAATTTTATCCGGTGTCCGTTTTCTAACCTATGCTCGGCCACCTTAGACTTATTGGGGTAGTACAGTCTGATGCATCTTTCGTGTTCCTTCAGCTGTTTTTCAATGATGCGTCCGGTCTCCCCGATGTACACTTGGCCGCATTCACACGGAATGCGATAGACTCCAGATGTCTTCAATCCCAATTTGTCCTTGGTGGTTCCGAGAAGGGCCTTTAGTTTTCCCGGTGGTTTGGTGATTGTCTCCACATGATGCCTTCTTAATATCCTAGCAATTCTTAAATCCTTCATTTCAGGGTGATTCTCCGCGTCACTGCTTGTGTGGCCCCAACTGCAACGTTTCTCGACCGATACGGTTTGCTTTTTCAAGAGTATCCGGTAGATTAAAAAACTACAAGCATCAGTTATCAAGAAGAATAATTTTGTTAAAATTGTGAATGCTCGAACGAAGAATTACAATATTGATCTCAGTTAGCTTTGTGAAAGTATTGTCTGTCCAAAATTAAATAATCAGTTATAGTAGCTTCTTAGGCAATAAATTCATGAAGGATGACTTCCCAGTCACATTTACGACATCTAGTGCCGCACGCTAGACCGCAATACATATTTAGAGACTAATAATTTTCATGCAGTCGATATTGTGATAATGGCACTAGGAGTCAAAAGGCTTATTATTTCGTTGCTGTTGCTTATTTACTGAATCGTGGCGAAAAAAAACGTATGGGGTAGCGTTCAAAACCGGGAATTTGAATATCTTAAACCCTTCTGCGGCAAAATCATTTATTGTTATAAAATACTAATTTACTTCAGGAATTCCCTCTAAAACGTGAACTTGACTTGACTCAACTAAGACAGAGAAATATGAATATTTCAGGTTTTAAAGTATCGTATGAGTGTGATTCTGAATCATTCTGTCAATAAAGAGTAGAAACTAGTATTTCGGGTTCATTTCTTAAGGTGACACTTCAAATCAGCGTGAGCCGGAGCTAGAAAGCTGGGGACGTGTGAACGGACATACTATAAAAGGACTCCATAGCATACGATGCGGAACATGTACAAGTAACGTCAGCAAAAGTGGTGTTGCAATGATACTATACATGTTACCGTTACCTCTTATTTTGGCTCTCTGCATTTGAATTTTAATTAAATTTTATTTGGCTCAAGATATTCAAAACTGGGTCATGAAAAATCACTGATCTGTATTAATTCATTGGAGAAAGAAGCTTAATTCTTTTATTAAATTTAATTGATCCGATGATGGCCTGGCGGACAAATTAATTGAAAGGTTTTCTTCTTCATTTGGTTCCACAAATTTCTGAACTGGAAACTTCAATTTGGAAGGGAATGCCGAATTATAGTTACATAAAATTTTCCCTGAGCATAAAAAAGTAGCAGAGAAATGAGTCTGCCATTTTAAGTGGCCTTCCGGTACCCTCCTGATGCCAAAGCAGAGGCAGGCGAGTGGAATTCCATTTCTTTTCCCTGCTTCCGTGGAATTGGGAGAATTTCCCTCAGAAATATAGAGGGAATCTAATATTAGGCGAAAATTATCGGGTGCCTTTGATGTATTCATCAATACGAACCTTTCAGGAATTCTAACGAACTCCATTGGTTTGTATCAAGTTCTTTTCTTGTTTACGACGTTTTCTGATCGCTCGATGAGGTTTTTCTTCTTCGTTTTTTTTTTCAATTATATCATATCGAAAATTTTGTTGAAAGATGTTTATGATGTTTAAGACTTACTCACTCGTATCACTTAAATTTCTTTTACCGAAATACTGGGATATATTCGCCTGCAAAATCATGCATAACCAGGAATCTAGTTCTGTAAAAGGATTTCAAAATATCCTCAAATGCAGATTAACCATTTTGGCTGCGGGCTTCATTTAATTTTGATTTTTAGTGTGGGTTGGCTTTTGATCCATTTCCGGGAGTCAGTTTTAGCAAAGCGATGATAATCATATCGTCGGGAAAGCTCTTTGAAGCTGAAAAAGTGCAAACTATATCTTTCATTACAAGTTTATCTGAAATGTATCAATTTATTATCTTTGATCAACTTTTTATGTCTGTTTTAAATTACTCTAGTTAACCTGTTGTGATAGAAATTTTCTAATTATAAATGGGAAATTTTTAAATTGATTTCATAACTAGATAAACGTCTACATGTGATTTTGGATAATAACTCATCGGTTGTCGAAATAAAACGTTATTTATCCTCGCTTTCTTCGCCGACGAACAAACGATAATTTTTATCCATGACATTTCCAAGAAAATTTTCAAATACATTTTTGAATGCCTTTCATGCATTTTTTTCCATTAAACTCAATTGCTGTTGAAATTTCACATACTTCCGCAATTCCCTAGTTTGTGACTCAATACAAATTTTTTCTTTGATCTTTGCCTCACTGACTTTAAGGGATTTTTGTTTCAAATAACCAGCATCATTTCTATAGATGTATATAACAAAATTCTATAAAGCCCTCATTCAATATGTAAAGATGGCGAAAGAATATTTTTGGATCCAGAAACGTGTGCTTTATGTTCCGAATAATTTTTTTTTCAAGTACCTTATGTTTTTTTCTGTATCTGCTATCCCACTCGCAGATAAGAAACAATATTTCGTGTAGCCAAGCTGAAAGCCTGCTACAATTCCAATTACTTGCAAGTAGTCACAAATTTTCAACTTATATATTTATAGTGATTTTTTTCTAATAGTAGCTGCATATTCTCGTAAGATTCTTTCTTGTCAGTTCCATGACCTATCAGTATTGAGGGGAGCTCGTTGCCATTATGTAAGGAAATAGCCTTTAAAATAACCTTGGAGGAATCAATTAACAAACTCAACTCAAAATTCAAATAACTCAAAAATAACTCAAAATTAAGAGTATCCATAACCCAGAGAATATTATTGCAAAAAATAAAGTTGTTCTCTTGAGAAAAAAAATTTAATTCGTCATGGCGATATCGATGCATAGAAATTTTCGTATTTGGATCCAGCAATTTCCAACATTTAAACCATGATCCTAAGATTTCACTTTGCTTTTGGTACAAATTTAAATCGTGCGCTAGATCATTTAAATCCTCTTTCGTTATAAAATAAGGTCCATCAGATGTACTCGGCCCACATTTGGGTTCTTCTAGTTTCCGTCTCCTTCATTCTCACGTCCTTGATTACTTTTTTTGAATCTTCAATAATATTAACATAATCCATTGGGTCTGGAACTTTTAAACTTTCAGAGTGAGGAATCGGTAGTATCGCTGATGCCAAGTTCTTCGGATATTTTACTGTTTCACCAGGAGAATTGAGTGGAGAGCTGCGTCAAACCAATCTTAGGATCGATGACTAATGATGATGATGATGTAAAGTAGTCTTTCAACATTGAAATTGCACAGTACAAACACTCGTGCCCTGGATATACCGCCTTAACTAGACGGGACTTGAAACCGCGACCTTCGTATTAGCCGGCGAGCATATTACCCTCTGTCAACGATACTCGGATATCCAGAGACTAAATTGTGTGGATGAATGTAGCGTTTCTACTGTCAGCATGTGCATATGTTTTAACCCACCATTGAAACTTCGATTGGAAAATTTTCTGGTATTTCAGCAACAAGACTAGTCATCAAGTAACTTCATTGATTATTTTTATCACTTTCAGTAACGAAATTCAATTTGAAACCAAACACGACATGTAACTTCAACCCACATACCACGACTACCAATATGGTCAAGATTTTGTCACAGTATTGTGCTTGAGTATTTTCTCCACTGGGCGCTTGGAGCGCATTCTGATGCTCCTTTGTCCATCTAGATATGTCTTTTCTTCTATCGCGCATTTAAATGAGTTAACATTCGAATTTTACGGAGATATAAGCAACAATTAGGGTTTTTTACCGAATTTTTACATCCGTATTGATCTGATCTCTAAAATTCATAAATTGTATAACTTTTCATTTCTATCTAAAATTGTAAATTAAATACTGAGAATACATTTTACAATTATTAGCATCAAAAATACTGAAAATAATCCTATCTTCGCATTTAAGATTTTTTTAGAAAATCGATTACCTCAATAAAGTAGGAAAAAAAACTCGAACTTCAACGAGACAGAACGGTGTTTCCAATCCGTGGTCTCCTTAGTCACGTGGTTCAAGTGTTGGCGCCAGATTTCGGCTTCTGCGCCGTAACGTTAGGGGCTCTGTTTGTACCCGCTTTTAGAATGCACCAATGCGGCACACATGGACGAAAGGCTAGGCGTGAAAAAAAAATGTCTTCGGCCCCACTTACCCGGAAAACATTTTGCTCCCGCAGCGCGAGAGAACGTTTCGCAAATTGCGACAAGGTCGCTCCAGCTTTTGAATCGCCGTGCGTTGCCGTTTGAATGCATTCTGTTTTCCTCTCTGCACACAGGCGAGGGCGACAGCTTGAAAAATGCTCGGTTGACGCAGCGAGGTTCCGGTTCGTGTTCGGAGCCTTACATGTTTCAAATTCGTCACCTGTCCCCAACAGGGTACACTCGCAATCCTAAGGGTGACCATGAAAATAGTAATGCAGCCTTGATGGAAATTAGTTTTAAGTATAACGGGACTAGCCACGGTTATAACTTTAAGGGAGTCGCCCAAATACAGTACACAAGGTGCACAAAAATTGTATAGAGACAAATCATTCGCCTTGACTGGGATTTGAACCCGGATTCCACAACATAGCCCGGTAGTGTCCGCAAATATCTACAAAGAGAAATGACACATCAGTAGATTTACTGACTAAAACATTCAACCGGAAATACAGGTTGGAATCCTGATCAAAGTGAATGATTTTTATCAGTGGATTTTTCGCACAATAGTTGGAATTTAATTATACTCCCCTGTAAAATCATTGGTACGATTGTTAAATATAAAAATCATTGTAAAGAGCGAAGATTAATAAAGAAATAATTACTCAAAGTAGTGTTAAAACCACAAAATATTTTTTTTAATAAGCTTTTCATCACTAGGGGACTGAACCGTGGGTGCTGATGCGGTTTTATTAGTGTAAAGTAATTATAAATGTAGAATAGCGTGATTGGTGAGCGATGTATTGGAATATACGCCTCATTCTACAAATTATGAAGTACTTATTTTTTATTTTAAGTTTATTTTGTTGTTTTGGAAAAAATACGTGTTTTACATTTTTTGATTTTATTTGTTACCAAAAACTGATTTTGTAATTTTAAAAAGTTAAAATTTTTAAAACAAAATTTTGGAATGGACTGCTCTTGATCCCGTTCTTTCCGACAATTTTTCAAGGTCGAAAGGAGGAGACGTACTAAATGTTTTGCAGGAAAATTTCTTACACTGTATCATTTTTAACATCTCTTTCGTTATTATCTTTTCCGTCCATTTCTTTAATTACTACTTATATTTCATTTTTTATTTCATTGATGACAAGCCAATAGTGTATGCAGAAAATGAGATAAATATTATGCTAATTCTTAGAACCCGCCGCGTGTTTAAATTTCATATTGATTAATCATGTTATTAACGTACTCATTCGGTTATGTGAAAAACAAATTTTACTTTTAATATTTACCAATTAAGTCAATAAGACATCGAGAAAGCCCATGTTATGCGTGATTTCGGTAATAAAGTTTTCCATCATTTCAAATCCCGGGTACACCCTCTCTGGCTAGCATCTTCGGGCTGTTGTGATTTAAATTATTGTAGGAAGAGTATCAAACATTACCTTCTCAACTGCGAGTGATTTTCCAGGGTCGATTCCTCACGAAGAAGCGTGCATCATCTGTTTCATTTCTCGATGCCAGCCATCCGAGAGAGAAAAGCGTAAAGTAATGCCCACACTGTCTCTGCCGTAACATCTCATTCGTCGTATCATTTCTCATCTTTTTTCCGAGGGAAAAAAGGATTACTTACTTTTTATTTTATTTTTTCAATTCCTCAATACCAGCCCCCCAAAAAAGGATGGGAAGGGGAGAGAAAAAAAGAAATATAATTTCAGGGTTCAGGGGTTTGGAAATGTGTGAGATCGTGTAGGGGTGTTTCGGGGACATCTCCGACCTGTTCAATTATTCAGGGCCCTGCCAAAAATATGGTTGGAGAGGCAAGGACGCACCGTACCTACTTTCCTTTCAACCCCTCTCGCCGTGCCCTCTGCCTTTCACACTCTACCTTTCCCTTGCGTTTTTTTTGTTTTTTTATATTTCCGTTTCACTTTCTTCTTTTTTTCACACACCTTCGGGTTACCTGGCCAATTCACAGCCCGTGTAGAAAGCTGAGCATGTTCGTCCCAGGATCTGTCATAAAAATATAATAATGGAACAGAATTTGAGGGATGCATCAAACTCGTTTCGCGACTGACACTAGCGAAATAAATTTGAAAGGTGAGAAGGGTTTGAATTTCCAACGATACTGTGTGTGATAGAACCTCTCATAGTTGTGATATTGGAAGAGAATACTAATTTTAAAAGATACGACCAAAGGAAAAGAGATTTTTTTGTTTTGGGCTGGGTAAATACTCCTTTGAATATTCTGATCACACACATAGGAATTGACAATTTCACAAATTATATTTTCAGCTACCGCGCTTTTAACTGGATTTAAATATGTCACCACTAGCGTCGCCGTCGGCATAGTGATCCAAATTTATCCGAGAAATAAGCTATGGCTCTGGTTGCAAGACTAAATTTCTATTTTTGGTGATGTGATCACTCAAATGCTTTTTGGCAAATGGCTTTTTAATGCTATCTCTCGTGATTACAAAAACCATATTACATATAGATTTATGGATTTTTTTTTTTAATATCCCGCGTCAGGTTATTAAAATGGCCGACGTTTCTTCTCCTATGCCGGAGACCTCATCAAAAAAAAATCCATAAATCTACAAACATGGACCGCGAAACCTTTAGTAATTTGACACATTACATCTGTTGAAAATGGATGAACTCCACTCATCACCGTGTTGCGGAAAATTTCAATATCCCATTAAAATGTGTCCTTAGAGACATAATACACAGAATTTATTAGTTTTACCACGCGACAGATATGATACTAATATATGATGCCAATATATGGTACTAAAAGCGCTTAGTCACGAAAGATCATCTTTTCCCAGCGTGTTATGATAAGTGTTTGGACCACTAATGTTATATATTATTTTCTCTGATGAGTTTAATTTCCCTATCTGTTTAATCTTATCTTTTCAACAATATTTCAACACACGCTTGTGAAAGGAGGTTGAAAATATCTAAATGAAGTGGTAGGTAGGGAATCAAATGATCGCTGCACCTTTTTTACACGAAGAACAAGTTATTAATTTTGAGACGTTGTTTGACCATTTCCTATTCTTTCTTTGTTTGCACTTTCTGAATATCCAGGAAATCCACTGCCAGTGTTGAAAATTCAGTTAATGACGGCCCGTCGGTGACTACCCTAAAATAATAATGTATGATAGAAATGCTAAGGTAGTCATCGAAATCGCTTTGCTCTACGTACCAGAGAAATAAAAAAATCCTTGAGAAATTTTGTTTTATTAACAACTTTCTGGATGATTGTAGGACCATTCATCATTATAATGGAGGAAGAATAACTTCATGCATTTCATTAGTCACAGATAGCTAAGAGATTATGAGAGCAAAGTCCGCATTTTTTTCTGAAATTTGTCAGATCACCTGAATTTTGTAATCGCTACTAAAGACTTCAGGTTCTAAAAGACGTTTCTTTCTAAAAAGCTTTCTAAAATGTGAGATTTGCACCGTTTTCTACGTCGTTGGTATCGTACAAAAACCAGTCCTTATTCTTAGAACAGTTTACCGATGCTCAGGTTACCTCCCCCAATTTTCTAACAAGCCAAATCCTCCAAAAAAATCCTATTGATTAACACTTGTGCAGCAAAACTCCAATACTACGAAGGTTGCTCTCGCCAAGCATACACGTAGGTAGTTGCATAAGTGGCTATTAATGCATAGGTATTTATGTAGGGACTAATATTTTTGCTTGGCAACGACCTCCATATCAAATGTCAGGTTTCACGTCGTAGAAGTTTAATAACGTGCTGATTGCTATTATTTCATTTTGGTCATTTCACGGGGAAAACTCAATAAAATATTAAAAGATACTGAACTTTACACAATAGAAAAACTAATACTTCACATCACAAATGCATGTAAATATTTATTCGATAAAATGAATGTATTATTGAATGCAACGATTTTTTAAATATCATAAATGCCAGTAGGGACAGTAGTAAGACCTTGAGTAGATGGTACGATGTAAGGGGCATAATGGTATTAAAAATACAGACGTGCCACCATGTGGTACTAAACCTGTGCGCTTTCAAAACGCAAACCTTGAATACATTTAGGAATCGTATATTTCTTCTCGATGATAAGTTCTTTCTTCCCTTTCTGCCAGCTAAAAATGCCTATTTGAGCAATTTATTTTACAATGAGCGTATTTTAAAGCCTCACTGAGGAGAAAACAGCTGGATGGGAATTGGATACGTCCTCAATAGGAAAAATGCTTGGAAATATAACCTGAATTGCAGCTCAGTGTTTTGACGAAGGCTCACCTTCTGCATTCATCAAGCTGAAAATCCTTTATAATTTTTTTTTAACTCCCCTTTTTCTCGCCTCTGGGTTACCTGGCTAATTCACCGCCCGTATAGAAAACTCAATGTGCTCGTTCATGGATATCTCGTCCCGTAAAAAAAATTATTAATCATAAAAGGCAAGGAAGGCATCGAACTTGTCGCACGTTCAACGCCTGCAAAAAATGTAAATGTGAGCTAAGGTATTTTTTTTATTATTTTCTGGAAGGTATCAAATTCATTGAACTCTGTGGTAGTGAAAGACCATTCTTTTTTTAGGGGCACAGTTTCTCTAAGGGTTGCTTCACTCAATGGATCATCATGGAATGCACTTTCAACACTCCTATTATGCGCTTCTTATTCTTTTCTCTTGAAAAATATCATTAAATAGGTCATAATCTTTACATTGGAGTTTCATGAATCGCTTAATATTTAGGTTTTTTCTTGATGACCCTGTTTTCCTTACGATTTTCACGATGTCAATGCTTCTCAGATGACAGTTTTCTTATATTTTTCAACCTGATTTAATATATAATTACTCTTAGGGGTCCGGTGTGGTGGCTAGAGTGTTGGCTTCACAAACCTCGGTAGAGAACTTGATAGGTTACCCGATAATTCAACGAATTCAACAAATAGTGCAACGCTCTATTCGTCCGATCACCCGTTGATAAGATGTTCTTAATTTATTTTTATGTAACGACTTGTATCCCAGCCGTAAAAACGTAGTCCCCTTGGCACCTTTCGTTAATGTCAGCCTAATACCGGCGCCAGGTTTCTCTCACCTCTTCCCCGCCCTTCCATCTGGCGCATAATACCTAAGCTGTCGGTCGCCTCTTTTCGCCTTAATTCCATTCCATACACACTCATTGAAATTTTTGAGGACATTTAAATTACTAAGCCAAAGCAATGTTTTACTGCGATCCTATTTTTGAAAGCACTGCTTTGAAAGAGTGGCTGATCAAATTTTTTCATCCCTATATCTCAAATAATTGATGGTGATTATTAGTTTGTGCCAGAAGTAAGTTAGTTGCATATGTCATGTATTTTTAATATTTATTATTATAAAGTATTATATGCCGTATTATACTATAACTTGTGACTAATTATATGAGCAGTGGATAGCGATATTTAATGCTTTGAACATTAGCCCACGAAAATAGGCATAGTGTTCTTCGTAACCGCGATAGGTAAATGGTAAATAAATATATTTTAAAATTGGTATTTAACTAGAAGCATCGTAGGTGTTCCCACTGAACTAGTTACATGATTTTCTCTCGGGTTCTCAACCGGATAAGGTTTTCCTCGGTAATATTATGGAAGGAAAAAATTTCCTCTTGAGGAAGACCTAGAGATAAGTTCTTTGAACATATAAATAAAGACACAGGGAAGACGATCACCAGGGAACTAGAGTAATGGGCTTGAGAGTAGACAAAATGAAGGACTGAAATTTACTGATACAATGGTTGAAACATAGGTTTATCTAAATATAATTGAAAGAAATGGTGCGGTTAGTAAGAGTATAATAAGAAGAGGGTGGTAGAGATTTTTCAGAGGCTGCCCGATCCCTGCTTGAGTGTCCTGAATGGGGCACTCCAAGCTCAGCACTCCGTCTGTCGGATGGGACGTTGAGTTTTGGTCCTACAGGCCCCTTTCGTTAGGTTTGAGTTAATATGGACGCCGGGTTTCTCTCTTGTCAAGCGGCTACTTACGCACATATTTAAATTAATAACTATGTAAAAAAACTGCTGGAAACACTAAAATTTCGAAAAATTAAAAAAAAAACAAAAGCACTAAATAATTATGTTTTCATTTAAACCATTATTTCATGATTGTCCTGTTCAATGAATGAATGAAGGCCAAGTGATATATATATATATATATATTTGGAGAATTAAAAAAGAAATTGGTAAAAAATTAGTGCTCTGAAGGAAATGGCCTCTAAAAGGGAGAAATACACGCCAGCGGAATACCAATCTTAATGTTTAAATTCCATAAATATGTGAATTATATTTTCGACGTTTAAAGTTCAGTCGTATGAAGTAGTGTGCCGGGTAAAACTTGGAAAGGAAACGGAGAATCTTGCGTGATACACTTGAACAGCTGGTAGTGATGTTCATTGGGATGCATGCATCTTCACATATAGCAATAGCAAAGTCGTCTCAGGAATATAAATGGGAACCATTCACATGCGCAAGAACCCTGCAGAACAGCCATCGCGACTTCCTTTGACAAACTGTTGCGGGAACCGGCAGGAAACAATGCCCTGGACCATTAATAAGGAGGGTAAGAGATGGTCTTGGAAGTAATTACTGGATCTTTTCATGCCAACTCAAAGAAGAGAAACTATCTATATATTGGTTTGTTTCAAGTAAGGCATGGAAATAAATTAGGCCCCTATACCTTCACTGTTTTCCCGTCTTAAGATAAAAAAGGTAGGCCACCATCTTTCCTCACGGAGCAACCTTCCTTTTTTTTAACTGTTTCTCACATTCATTTTACGTCAAGGAAAATGAGTGGAATCTTCTTTTCCGTCTTTCTTCTTTGCTTCTCAGACATAAGTACTGAAATTCTTTCTTCTTCTCCCCCGAAAAAAAAGCCTTCGCTCCCCGCTCAAGGGACTTGTTTTTCAGTCTGGCCCAGCTACCACGCCCACTTTTTGAAGGAAAAAAATAAAGTAGCAGCGAGGAAAAGGTTTACGGGAAATAAAAACGGGGACAGAATCGTCTCACATTGTTCGGAAGACTAAAAGGCGATAAAAAAGAAAACAAAAGAGGATCGAATGCGGAGCTGTGAGTTTTAAGTTGGAGAGAGGAGAGTGGTAGATGGCTCCGCTGTGCTTTGCGAGTTTCTTTTGTTTTTCATTTTGGCCTGTCTTTCCTGGTAGGTATTTCTCCTTTTAACTCTTTCACTTTTTCTCCAAACCTCGTGATTGCTCCTCAGGGCACCAACACCTGGGCGTCAATTATTTTGACAAATAAATTTTATAAATTCAATTGTGTTTTCTTTCCTATTTTCTACAAATAAAATCATTGAATAGATTTTTTTGTGTACATCGTGCAGTTGTGCATCAAATTTTGAACGGGAAAAAAATACAAAACTGATATTTCTCGATATTTGCGTCGATAGCATGCATTTATTGTCAGACTTTGTAGTAAAAACTAGACATGTTGGTTATGATTGTTGATGTAGACCGCGGAGTTGCTAGATAAACTACTACACCGTGGAGTGGTGTAGTGGTTGAATTCAGGCCTTCGGGTTGTCCTACGAGTCGTTTCATCTCCGTTCTTCACGAATGACTGTGACGGCTTAACACAACGAAAATGACTTCATTCGCAGCTCCTATTACAACAGAGGTACATCCCGTCCCCTGTACCGCCACACCAAGGTCACAAAAGCAACGAGTCGCTTCTATGAATATCAAAGGCAATCAGAAGCGGTAGTCTCAAAAGAGTGTATTCGTAGGCCCAGCTAGGCTTCAAAGTTGTGCTACGAGTCGATTCATCTTCGTGACGATAGTTTCGCCGGCGTTGCAGCGGGCGTCTTTAGGTTCAAACAGGTGTGACTACCCGGCATGATGTCCAAGCATAGGAGTTCCACGACGTTACTTAACAATGGGTGATGAGAAAACGACGCGGAGGACGCATCGGAAGCAAACGAAAATAGCACTACTGGCTTGGGGAGCGTAAGGTACGCCTATGTACTAACTTAGGTTGCAATTCATGTACCCGAATGAAAACGCACGTTTGATAACTAGCACCTATGACAAGGATGAGGATTCCGTGTCGATCATTATGATTTATGCATCTGCTTCGTCATAAGCGACTAAGCCTCTTAGAGCCACCCTGTTAAAATCAGACCATATTGACTTTTTCTCGGATAACATTGTCATCCTCAAACCTTTCAAGAATGTGATACGTTGCGTTATTATTGGCAGCATCCTAGGTAACCATCGAAAGATTTTTATATTTACCATTTATTTTACTTATTTATTTATTTACCTGTCCTTTGCAAAGGAAAAGCTTGCTGGCGAGTCTGAAGAGCAAAAGAACTGACGTCATGTTGATATTTTTTCTACAAATGGTTCGTGAGTTATTTCTCAAAATTAACTAATTTTCATCAACCGAAAATGACGGCAAAAAGCATGATTTTTAAGAGTCACTCGGCCAACCAACCAGCTAGAATTAGCCAACCTCTAGTAAATTTTCCATGAAACGATCCGCAAGAAGACCTTCTATCCATACTAATTCTCTTGCTCGACTATATCACCACTTTGTCCAAAAATGCTGCAATGTCTCCCCCACATTGAAAAAAAATACAAAACAGGACGTTATTTCCCTTTCCGTACCAGCTGGTCCTTAGACTCGTTTGATGAGTGCAGTAATTTCATAGCGACCATTACAACAGCAACATCTGCCACCTGTAATATATTCGTAATCGGCATGACTATGCGGTTATTCAGTCGTAGAACAACATAAACTTAATTTTTTCCTTAGGTAAGGTTTTTGCCTTTTAAACCTTTCTTTAAAGTTTCAGTGAGATGGAATGATATCTTGATTACATTATGATTAACCTCGCAGCTATTTTTTATAGGAAACAATTCCTACTGCCTTTCATTTATACTCGTGGACTGTAGGAAACGCTTGTTATGAGCCCGATTGGCCTGAAACCTCCGTATTAGTAGTATTTTGTTTCATGGTTAATACCGTATTAGAGAGAATTTTAACCTACGTGAATTCTATTGTGAAACTTGCACTGCCATTTTTACTACACAAAATCGACGTGACCCAGTCTCTTACTGTCAGCTCACTATAATAATCTCGGCGAAAGAATGCCGATGGAGACCAATATGTTCCTCGCCTGACGTTTGCGCTCCTTTACCGCAAAAAAAATTATTCTGGCAAAAATTTCTAACTATGCAATATCGATGCAATGTCACTTCCACAAATACTTAAATTTCACCAAAAAAAATCTCGGCATAACGATACCGATAAATATAAACCATCAATACCTATATTTTTCGCTGGGCTATCGCAAACCCTCCCGAAAAAATGTAACAATCTCCTACCTTCCTAAAAAAAGAAAAGATAAATAAAAAAACAGAAAAGTTCTCTCTCCTCCTGTGCAGCCTTTCCTTAAACTCGTTTGACGAGGACGAGAATGGCTTTTACACCCTCTTTGTTCACCCTCATCCCCTTGTCTTCTTTCCCGAACGCTTTTAATGAGCAGGGAGGTTTTTTTCCGCAAGGGGCGCCCGTGAAGTGAAGGGAGGGAAGATTGAGCTCTTAGCTTTAAGGTTGGAAGGAGGAGGTCGTCTCGAGTGAAGGCTGCGTTAGATGGGAAAAAGGCCAGCGGGAAAAGGCGAAAGTAGTCCAGGGGAAGAGAAGAGTGGGCGTCTCGAATATATTGGTCGTCCAACAAGTATTATTTTGCAGAGAATCGGTTGAGAACTTGAAATTTATTTATTTATTTATTTTCCACTTCCCCGTAAACAGCACATTTCGGCCTTTATAACGGGTTTCCAACATTAAAAAAGCACAACACAAACATCCATGCCCTGGTTATTGATTACCTACCCAGGCGGGATTCGAACCCACGACCTACGGATTGGCAGGCGAGGACTTTACCCCACCGCCACCGAGGCCGGCAAGAGAGATATTTCAGCCTCATTCTGATTGGGTTCTAGCATAATTAATAACTTTACACGAATCGCCTGGCGTTCGCGCGCCTTTACCGGAAAAAAACTATTCTGTCAAAAAATTCTAACTTTGCAATACCGTGCAATATCACTTTCAAAAATACTTAAATTTCACCAAAAAATCTCGGCAGAACGATACCGAAGAATTTCCCCCTTCAATATCTATATTTTTCGCTGGACTATCGCGAACCCTCCCGAAAAAATGTAACAATCTCCTACCTACATTTGCTATTTCCACATGGTAACATGGTGATTAATTATATCAATTAATTTACACGAGTACTTTACCACCAATTCTGATACATTTTCTAGACTTCAGGTCTTAGACTTAGAAGGCAGCGTAAGCTTGGAACAAGGAAGTAAATATAGCGAATGCATCGAGGGGAGACAGGTTATATTAAATATACGCTCGTTTACTGAGTATTTTTTAATACAAAATTACATGATAAATTGAGAAGTGACCATTCCCAGACATTTTTTTTCTGGAGGAATGGTGTAGGAGCGATCAAGGATGTAGGAGTAGAGTGGTACAAATTAGCTTTGAAAGTTGCAAATACGTAAATGCGTTAAGTTTACGCCATAGTTTAGATTAAAACTACCCACAGAAAACGTTAGCACTATTGCACATAATTTTACCATGCCGAATCATGTTTGACAATTTCGGCTGAGCATGAGGGAAAATAAACGATTTTAATTTCTCCTGGTGAATACTTCTGACGAATATTTCACGGGTTCTCAGCCAGGTTAATGCTTTTATATAAGCCGACGTTTCGAGAGACGACTTGACGCATCCTCAAGGCCGTGTTACTTTATGGAAATCCAATTTTACACTCAACCGGACCGACCGTTTACCGAGGACAAGAATACGGCTCAGGTTTCGTCCGATTGGCTGCAGGTCTTTTGAAATTCTTCACGTTCTTCCCTTATGTTTTTTAATATATATTATAGTGACCTTTAATAGTGTACTGCAGTGCTAATAGTAACAGTATAGTGCTCTTCATGTAACTATGGCAAACAATATATGACCCTAGGAATTTCTGGATTTCTACAACAAACAGTACGGATATAAGTTACAAAATTAATTTTTTTCAGTGTGCCTATGTTTCGACTTCCAATAGTTGTCTTGGATGTGATTGGCTATATATATTTTTCAAAGATTTCAACTTCATTTCAGGCACAATATCCACGTACTTGAAAAAAAATTCCATACCACTGAGTCATAAATAGCCACTACCTCCGTTCACGTCCATTATATGCATGAGATTTTAACAGAATAAAGTTCCTGATAAGAGATTTTCCCTCTTTAAAAGGGTTACAATAGGCAATATTATTGACTTTAATGATATATCATTATCCTTACAGTTTGATATTACCTTTCATAGAGGGACCATTTATTAGGGCCTTACAAAATAAATCTTGGCCAGTAGGGTGTTCCGAAAAAAGTCAAAGTCGTCCAATAAAAAAATGCATGTCTTAAAAATGGTATGCTAGCAGTAGAATAAACGGCATAAACTATTAGGCCTACAGGATGATACCATTAGATTGCGCTTTAGATATCATTCTTTGGACCCAGTATTTTATGTCATTTATTCTACTGTTAGTACACAACTTTTAAGACTCAAAGATTTCAACTTCATTTCAGGCACATACATGTTTTTGATCGGACGACTTAGACTTTTTTCGGCCCACCCTGTTGGCTAGTCCCCGCAATGCCAGAGAATATTCGATAGTTATTTATAAAAAGTCAGTCGTACAAAATAAGGAAAAAAGGAGGAGGTATCTTTATTAAGAGCTAACCTTGATAGAGAAAATGCATGTGGGAAGGAAGGCAAAAGTAAATCCATTGAAGGATTGAATTCTGAGAACAGGTATACTCATCAAATGTTTTCATCATTTTAATTTTTCATAACTGTTTTAAAGTGATAATTGAAGTTACACTGATGAAACAGCGGTGTAGTTTCAGGTGAGAATTTGAGGAAAGGTTCCAATGAATGAAACTGTAGTCCAGCTCAGTTGATATTAGTGTGGATTTTTATTAGCCTCCTAACTGTTTAAAGACTCTCTGGGGAATTGCGAACAAATCTATCCGGGATTTTCCTTTATACATGGCCGATAGAAGTTCCAATGTTAGAGTCAGTTCTGGAGATTACAGATTTTTTTCCAATCTTAGGGAAATGACAGCATAGAATCTTCTCATGCTCATCAAGCGAAGTCATTTGCGTAAAATGTAGCACCTAGCCTTCGGTTTGTTTAACGGTAATTAAGAAACTTGGACTTCCGTAGTCTACTTAACACAGAACGACCGGTTTCGGCTGTCGTGTCATCTTTAGGGATATCGAGAAACATGTCGTTCAGTGTAAAATAACTGTGAAAGTGGCAAAGTCTCTTCATTGCTGTTATGGAGCCCTTCCACCACGTCATAGCTTCCATTTTCTATTTGAATTCGGTTAGTTTATCTTCGGCGTGAAGTTAATAAGCATGATTTTCATGAACTTTTCTCACTCAGGATGTTGCCCACCTGAAGTAATATTATGACAGAAATACGATATCTATTATTCACAGATTTTTTTATTCACCAACCAACGTTTTGACGACTTATTTCATTTTCTAAATAAGGTATAAGCCGTCAAAACTAAATTGGGTTAGTAATAAAATTCTCTGCACCTTGCAAACTTTATATGTCATTTTGTTACCTGTATCATGGTTCCATTTACTCTAAAGTTTCTTTTTCTACAGTTCTTTACTATGAAGTCGACCTTAGTATTTGATGTCCATTGCTTGCACGTAACCATTGCAGCAATGAAAATACTGAAAAAAAATTGGAAGAAGCAAAGTCACAGATATAAGGTTTGATGGCGTTGAAATGGGATTGATAGATGGTAAGGAACTATCAATTTCATCGGGTGTGTACCAAAATGTGGTATTCTTTTGGTGTTGAGGGGTTTTCCTTTTCTTTCTTCGATTTTCCCCAAGGCATAGAAGAAGAAGAGAGATGTTTTCCTGCGGAAAGAAGTGAAAGGTATGCCTTTGAACGAGGATAAGGGAATAGATTGGACAGGGGCAAGTTGGGAATGCACCGGAGCGGAAGGAGACTTATGGTCGAGCGGACTGAAGTCCGGCCAAATTTGGAACATGTTGAGTCCCCCATGTCCCCTTCCAGCTATCAATAGCATTGGATGTGCTAACCGATGTAAGTCTCTGTCTCGGTGATGACTAAAATTACTCTATTGACTTCTGAACAGTCATTTGTTTAATTGGTTTGTCGCAGCGCCCCACTCCATGGGGAAGTTCGATCACCCCAGAAAACGTAATAATACTAAGGATAACGTGAATAAGGATTCATTAAAAGAATTCGGCAGATGGAATTTCGGTAGATTTTGTATGGTAGGAAAAAAAACGATATAAAACCCAAAATAATGCATTACCACCGGTAGTGGATCCAGGATATGAACTAGGGTGGGGCAGGGGCCTATCCTACGCATATTCGACAAAAGAACAATATTACCGTTTTATCTAGCGCAGCGGTTCCCAAACATTTTCTTTCCGCGACTCATTTTAGCCCACACGTTTTAGCAGCGACTCCCTAAAAATGGTTGTCTTAGTTCAGGTACGTAGTTCACCATATTATTTGTACACATCTCACGGCCCCTTTCCAAACGGCCCGCGACCCCTAGTTAGGGAACCGCTGATCTGGCGTTAATAGGTACACTAGGGGGTGGGATATAGCTCCCCCAAGCCTCTCACTGCATCCGCCACTTATTACCACCTAATTTTTGCGAATACGTTCGTCATAGTGTGCATTCCAATAGAACGGTGCACGAGATATGTGAAAACACAAATAATGTGCGTTACAATAGCATAGCTACGTTCTCTTAGATTCTTTGAAAACGATGGAATAGCGTTCATCTCTTCATGATAAAACAGTTTTGCTTATTAGCTGTAAATTTTTGTGATATATTCCATGTTTGTTACTATTTTGTATCTATGTGGTAAAGGATTTTCCGGCCTCGGTGGTGGTGGGGTGAAGTCCTCACATGCGAAACTAAAGGTCGCAGGTTCGACTCCTGCCTGGGTATGTTATCCGTGTCAAGGGCATGAGTTTCTGTGATCGCCCAATGTTGTTATTCATCATTCCCCGCGTTTTGAAGGTCTTAAATACGCTGTCCTCGGGACGTTGAAGGTATATAAAAATAACAATCTCGGCAAAAAATGCACCGCAATATATACTCAATTAAATAAAAAAGTAAATATGCAATATTCTTACGGAGGCTTCCGTGGTAAATAGTAGATGCGATTATTGTTTTGGGGCTACTACCTTGATTAGAAGAGATTCTCTCAAAGATGCCATTCTCAAAACCCAAACTTAATTTTAGATAATATGAGTGAACCTGACTTAAAGACCACTTCTAAAACCCCCTTCGTCGTAACATACACAGGTCCTTTTTGCATTAAACTCTACTTCCGACTTGAATATGCTTGCGGGATTGCCGGTGAACTGTCATCAGACGTCAAACAACACGGTGGGAGCCCTGAAACCATGAAAGACTTTCATTCGTCTGCAGGAAACCTATTTCATGTTATTTCCAAATGATTCATTCAGTACTAAAACAAAGTTATTTCGGGGATCAATTTCCCCATTTTTTGTTGTAGAATTATTTTCCTCTGTTAATTTTCCGAAGCAATCATTTTTGTGAGCCCATTGATTTTTTTTGTTTGTACTTATGAAAAAAAAATATTATTGAGAATAGTGTAAATGAGAACATTTGTACATTATTTTATTTCATAACTGAGTCAAAAAATGTAACAACACAGGTTTTATATTTTTACTGAAAAAAAACTTTATGAGAACTGTTCAGAGTTTTTGATGATGCATCGTTTATCTGTTGGTTTTTAAATGCAATAATTTCCATACCTAATCATATTAGACTATTTCCATACAATGAAACGAAAATAATACATCCATATTATCATCTAATACATGTGTGTGGACAGGGGCGCAGCCAGGAATTAAGGCTATGGAGGTTTGAGACGCAACTAATACTGTGGGGTACGGAATACCCACCAGCGTAAGGGGGAGGTGCGGGGGCCCTCCCCCAGAAAACTTTTACCAAAATGTTACAAAATGGCGAGTTTTGCGGCTTTCTGAGGGATATTTTATCAATCCTTACTCTATTACATAAGTAATAATGATTTAAGTAAAATTATTAAACTTCAAAATTTCTCATATCTTTTAGAGGGGATTTATCCCCCGAACCCCCCTCGATACACCATTATATGCGGATGCAATATTACGGAATGATAGACCTCTTTTTCACGGAATTCATCATCGAACAACGGGCTCAAATTGTGTATTAGATTGCATAAATCGTCGGTAAGGTCTCCCAAAAGCAAGGTAAATCCTAGAGTGAAAAAGTTTGAAAAAGTTTCCACACGAATTTTACGCTCCTAAAAGCAACATAAAATTATAGCAGAGCATGTTCTTTGGGAGTGACTTGTTAGATAACCTTCGACGTTAATGGATTACTTCATTCCACATCACAGACGCTCTTTTTCTCTAAATAATGTTTTTAAAACCCGTCTATCAAAATTATACCTTAGTTAATGTAGTTAAATAAAATTCCTGAAAGATGCCTTTTATATTTGGCAGGTCCTTTTATTAGCATTGAATAACTTTCAAAATTGCGTATTTGTAACAACCGTAAAATAGAAGCAATAAAAATTTTACGCTTCATCCTGTCACTTTTCAGAGCAAAATATTCCTGGAATATTCAAGCTACTAACATTCTATGGCAGGAATGGGTTAATTAGTATATATATCATGCAGAACCATATGCTGAAGTAATGTCCTAACGCCTTTGTTGAAGGTTAATTTTTAATTATGATTTTTGTTACTGATGCTACCTGATATGTTTGATACTCTCCCAAATGACTTGCAACTTTTCAAGAAATTTGGATTAAAAATTGTTGTATCCATGGTCGCCAAAGCCTTAAGGTACGATTTTTTGTTTCAATCAGAGTTCATCTGTGAACTCGAGTTATGTGATTGTACGCAGAAAAACTTGCTTTATTTGTAAATAATTTGACTATCTAAATATGGATTCATTAAAAAACATGAAGTAAACATATTTTCGGTGCATTTAAATTTGTGAAGGAGTCTATTGCTAGTTCCCAATTTGTGAGGGAGTCTAATGCTAGTTTCCAACTCCGTTAAAGCACTTCTTTCTTATGTGTAAACGGCTAGTGTCCTAACACCCCCTGTCACACGCCTTTTAGGCGGCTTGCGGGGTATCATTTAGATCTAGGTGTATTATTTTTTTATTCAAGTTATGATTATAAATTATATAAATGTGTTTAGCATATAATTATTTACTTTTACTGCTTCAATTTGTCGACATATTTTTTATAATTATTGTGGAAATCAGGGTGCAATGTTCAATAACGTTACATTTTAGGATGGTACTAGAGTGATTATCGATTCTTTTGTCGCTCCATCTTGGACGAAGCATATTTATTATTTGATTTGAATTATTTCGTCGTCCATAATTTTACAAATTAGAAAATATGTGTGTGTATCCAGCCATAAATTGTCTTCGACTATCGCTTTTTATCGCTGCCTAGGAAACTTCGGTCATTTTTTTGTTGCAATTTGAAAAAAATCTTCAGAAAAAGGAGTCTTGCGGTACTCATTTTTCAGATATACTATCAGTGGGCATTGGAATTCGTTATGCATTATGGCAGGGGAATGTGGTACGTGATGCTGCAAATTCTTATTCATGAGAATACATCGCGTCAGAAAAGATCCGCTGACAACGAAACGAAAAATGTTTTATCCGTTTTTCACATGACTTATTTACGTTAAAAGTTTCTTTGAGTTCGTATCTAGTTTCAATTATATTTTAATTAATCTTAACTACTTATTTCAAGCTCAGTAATTGCATTCAATGAAACTGGTTTAGACTTAAGGTTATGAATCGGTTTTTCCTGCTATATTCATAGCACTGAGGCATTAGCAAGATATAATTAAGGAGGAAATCACACATTTCCTGGTGTCATTGCTTCGTAGAAAGAAGGTGATTTACCTATTCGAATATGGGTATAAAGATTTTGTTAAGTATCTTGCTTGGTTCCATTCGCTGTAAAATATCACAAACGTGGTTTTTTTGGCTCTAAATAATTCACTATGAAGTTTTCCTCCCTCTAAGACCAATATTAAATGAAATTTTATTCATTCATTTTTGTTTTATTACAACTCACCCGCTTAAATTTACTAAATTATATTTACCAACAATTAAAAATAATAACAAGGTTACCGTCGAAACTTTCTATTTGATGATAACAAATCAAAATTAATATGCAAAAGTAGTTCCTGAACGCATATTGCAAAGATTTTTATTTATTTTTATTTTTTGCATTTAAAATGTTATAAGTATCCTCTGGCCAAAGTAAACTGTTCCACGGGCCTTTATATTTTTTCATTATTCTGGTAATCATTAAGAGATCAATTGGGTGATATTTTGGAAATCATCCAAGCGCAATTCGTCATTCTTTTGTCTCCCCTCTTTTGAAGCAGCTCAATTTGACCAAATGTTCGGAATCCGTCTTTCTATTGTTGCGGGGAAAACAAAAGCACGAGATTTCGAACAAACGTATGGCGTCGCTATCGAGAGGGAACTGGAAAGCTTAGCTCAATGCTTGCCCTCGTTACTTTCAGTATTTTCTACCCACTATTATCCCTGTTTATTGCCAAAGCTAGCAAAAACATCATCTTTGGTTTTTTTATTGGAGATCTCCCTTTGATGTGTGACGACTATCGAAAGCTCGTCAACCATCATAATTTTCACAATTGCTCTCTCTCTCTCTCTCTGACAATTTCCAGTGTTCCGCTAATTTTCTCTTTGTGCTCCCTCATAGCAACATCGTTTTGAAAATTAGGCCCTTAATTGGTATGATGTGAGTGGGAGCATGAGGTTAAATTACACATTTTCTCTTTGTCGCGGGAAACAAAAAAGGAGTGGCAATATTAATTGGTTTTTGAGCATTTTTAACGTTAGTCACCGAGGAGATATTGAGGTCGACTACATTGCCGGAAATTATACTAAATATGGCATTAAATCCTCAGTTGAATTATTGCCTACTATTTAACTTGCGCTAACAGTGATCGATAAAAGGATTGACACTAATCGCATTTTCCCTTTATTTTATAGATCAAATCATAAATTAGAAAATGATGCCACAGCATAGTCATGTACCGATATGAATCACCGGTAAACATAAATACCTTTTTGCAAATGTCCCGTTGTCTGCATCCATAACTTACTTTTCCTTTTACGATAATTTAACAATCGATACTTAGCCATTCACTGTTTTCCAGTTGGATTCAAAATAGAATGTAGTTCTATTACTTATCTTTTTCCCTTTCATTCTGACCATCTATGTCCATGCGTTGAACTAATCAAAGGACAGGAATGGAAAATAAATGAAATCCTACACTCTTTGGTATCAATTTTTTTCGCCAGGAGTAGGTGTACTGGTTTTTTTTTATTTTAACCCTCTATGCCCCAATTTTTGACATGTGCATGTGCAGAGATCTGACAGAGAACGCCCTTAGGAGGGGAAAAAACAAACTAAAATTAATACATGAGAGGGGATTGGGTAGGCTAACTGTTACTTTGAAGTCACAATGGTAAACAGAGGCCAAGAAATTTAAAAAAATAACAAAAAGTGCATAAATGCGGTATTTACCTCAAGGTCACCCTGGGGCATAGAGGGTTAATCAACGATTACAAAATGATAAATTATTTTTCTGTTCATCAAAATAGTACTCTTAGTCATAATTCGTAATAACAATTATAATAGTAATAAAACTTGAAAAGGATACTCTTTAAAATATCTACATTTATAATGATTGATAATTTTGGTAAATGGAATAGGTAAGATTATCAGAAATCTGAAAATTTTTAGGCACTATATTAATATGTTTTTCTTATAATTTTTAAAATTATTTCTCAAAACTAATCTGTCAAAAAGATATCATTGTTAATAGCACAAATGTATCAAAAATGACAGCCTTCTTTAACACCAGGGTGATATTTCTCATCGATAATAGATATTCTTTTCTATACCACTTAAGTTCCGAGAAGAAGTTATTTTATCATCAATTTTTAAAAACTGCTGTAGTATGCTGATGTGATTAACTGGCTAAGCTTTGGTCAGCCAACCATTTTCATCACGTGCAGAGGCATAAAACTTTGATGCTCTGGGATTTCTATTCACGTCACCTTCCCATCATTGGCAGTGATATCAAATTTATCCCTGGAAACAATCCTTGAGTGATATCACTGTTATATCACCTAGAGAAAGTAAACTCCATTGAGTAATTAGTGATTTAAGATTGGCATTGTTTTGGTACAGAAATTACATATAATATGCTTCAGTCATGGCAAATGCTTGCGTGTGAGTTGTCCCATAAATAAATGCTTGCGTGTATTGTTTTGCAAAATAAAAATAAATATAACTGCATTATTTTTCAATATTAATACATAAAACTTCAAAAATATATCGTCGCAAGCATTGTTCTTGAATCAATATCTATTCCAGGTTGTGGAATTATCCAAAATTGATCAACCTCGTCCATTTCTATTTTTTTGATCCTTTGCAAACCTATTGTTTCTCGATTTGCCCATTAGAGAATATGTCACCCCACAAATTCAGCCTATATCACCAAAAATTTGCAAAATTTTCTTATCCTTTTTACCTGAGTATACAATTAGAAAATAGTTATCAATGAACTTTCTCTCACACGCATTATTTTTTCGCTTTTTTTTGGCATGCTATATATTACCCAAGGGTTTCTTCAAACTTTCTGCTCATCATTCCCTGTTCTTTTATTTGAAAGGTAAAATAATACTGATATTTATAAAACAAGATTTATTCTATAAGAAGAAAAGCACCGAATTTTCTGAATTTAGTAATTCATCTAATTTTTACAATGGATCCCTCATCTAGTATCTGAATTCCATCTACCAAATGCTTGTTTTCTTACAATCATACCATCAACATTATGTAAAAATTACTTTGTCTAGACACCTGCCAAGCTCCATCACCTTAAAAATGAACTGGGAAGGAAATATCGTTTGCTCTGTTCTTTTAATATTGAAGTGTTTCAGCGACTTGGTCAATTAAAACTAATTTTTAGATTAAGGAGTTGAATGTTGTCGAAATTAATTCTTAAATCTGATATGTTGAAATAATCTCCGTTATAATTTATCACTGGCTTTCCCGCATCGATAGATATTTTTTATTACGTTTAACGTTCAATATTTCGTCCGAAAATCTTTTCTTATCACTTATCTGACGTAATCTTCAGTGTTAACTATCGTGCCTTTTTGAAATGAGGCCTTTCAAGCAAGTGAATTTGGTGTTCTTCATGCTTTATACAATAGCTCCTTGTTGGAGTCAATAAGATTTCATTATTACACTTCGAAAATTTTCATTTTTATCATTCATTCTGTATCACGCTTTAAATGAAGATGCTAATTCTAATCTTGCTTCTGTGGAAAGAACCAAGAAAATTTCGTTCTGTCACTCATTTTTTTCCCGGCTTGTCCCCAAAAATGATTCCATTCCGATAAACCTCCGTTTCCCTACTGGCTTAATATTCGTAGTCTGAATGGAATTTACATTTATTTTGTTTTGCTCCCGATGACTGAATCTGAAAATTTACCTGAAACTGCGTGCGGACATTAGTATCCAAGAAATTTCTTTAGCAAGAGATATAAAAAAAGCTTTCATAATTGTTTCATGCTAAAATTCTCTTATTTTTAATAATAATTTTACGATGTGTTAGATTTTACGCTCATTTTTCCTTATGAAAGAGGCCCAGCTGTCTTGAAAACGCGCAATATACAGATCAAATTATATTTTATTCATTATATATGCAGGCATGATTGTTTACCATAGTCATATTTTTACAATACTTGTAAATATTTTCTTTAATAAGGGCTTTTTAGATTTACATGAAATTGGTATTGCCCAATCATAATTAAATATCCAGGAAGCCGTTAAGCTAATCAGTATGGCAATAATAGATGTACCGAATAAAACAAATCTGATATAAGGTTTTAAAATGAACTCCCCATGAGCTGATACTGCTTTTCAACAGTTATTACAGCTCTTACGCTGTAAATACATAACGGTTCCGCCTCCCACTGTGAATGATGGGTAAGAGAACCAACAACTGAGGGAAGGCAGTCGTTTTTTTTTTCATTGGCTGCTGTTTGATAATTAGTTTACAGCTGATGTATTACTGGAAGAGTTTTTACGACCAAATCCTGAACTGGTGGAGGGAGAAAATTTTGAAGGAAGTTATAAATGGGATACTTTAAGCCAAACTCTTATAGTTATTTAGGTGCAATAGCTCAAGTGAAAATTGCGTAGTCACTGCTGTGTAGTCAACAGATATTGCATCACGCTCCCTTATCCTTGTATCTTCTTCTTAGTGATGAAGGAATTAAATCATAAATGAAATCGATGCAGTTACTGAGAAAATTTAAACAACTATGCTACAGTATAACCTCATTTCTCTATATGAAGTTATTATAAGAAGCAGTTATTTAATATTTTATGGAATTTTATGCAGTTTTTATGCATTTAATTTATCAAAAGGCAATTTTACGAGCAGCAACTGAAGTATTTAATGTTTTGCATATATAGTTTAGCTTTTAACGCTTATATTTTTATAGCTTAAATGTATGATACGAAAGCATTTTTAAACGTTGTTCGGTTCTAGTTCCAGCCGAGTACTGAAAGCAGATAAATGCACTCAGTATTGTTAGATTTCAAAACTCCTACACCGCCATACACTCAAAACTCCTACACCACATCGAGAAGTCTCTAATTTCTATTACAAAAAGCCATTAAAATGCCAAATGATTTATTCCTCACTTCTGGTTGATAATTGATTGTGTTTTTATAATTACGTTGAATTGCATTTTTAATTCATAAACCGCCACGGGATATTCTTTCCTAATTCTTCTCCTCAAGATAACAAAATTTTGTAGCTATGGGATTGCAGATCAAGAAAAGATGGACACTAGTTATCTTCTCCGAACGAAGGTCAATTTCTTCATGCAAAATATATCTTTTGATATTCATTTTCTTTGTCATAGTTTTTAAACCTATTTACCTTTATTCGTCCAACGATCATTATAACTTCAATTACTATCTTAGATAAAGCAGTGTATTCCTCAAAAGGCAATATTTCTTTTCAAATTTATTGTTTTTCTGAGTGTACATTGAGAAGTTTTTTAAACCACCGCTAACGGAAAAAATATACAGTGTATGATGTGGGTGTAAGTACACCGGTAGGGTGCTATAACATCAAATAAAAGAAATGAATTAGAAAGGAAAATGATATGTGCGTTGATCATACGTAACTACTCGTATCTTACATTTCAGTCAGAAAGATGAATTTTTTTACCCATCCGTTCGATAAAATACGTGCCTTTTATTTTAATGCTTTAGTAGGACAACGAAACGTGGTGAAGTATTTAGTTTATGTTCTTAACACTTTTAGAAAAAGTTTTGGGAAAATATAGCACTATTGCCAGCACTAACTGCCATTGACTTGTGTCGCTTTGGTTGGATGAAGCATAATTAAAATTCTGCATTGTACGATGATTATTATTGGATCAATGTGATAGAAAAAACTGAAAATGATGATTTTTATGCTAACGATTCCATTTTTATGTTCTTGCATTTCTTGTTACAATGCGTGTCAAACTGAATGATATTTATTATTTATAGCCCAATCCTTGTACGCAAATCAATTTCCAATGGAATAAGTGATCCCCAAAATAAAAACAAAAATCACAACAAATTCCACCTTTTGCGTTCAAAGGCAAAATATTCAAGTAAACGACGTTTCTCTTCGGTTTCCCTGGCTTTGTTTGTCTCCAAAGTCTAACATCCACCATGTGATTTATCTCCTGTTTTCTGTCTTCATCCAATTTTCTCGGCCTTTCTTTATTTCACGACGATCCATTATTGTATTTCCCCTCGCAGGGATTAAATGCGTCATCAAAATCCATTATGATGTCACTCTGAGAACGCAAGGCCTCTCCCAAAAGGGTGTTACGATCCATTCTTCGGAGTCACACCTTTCAAATCTCGCCCTTAGATCTCATCATCTTCTGATAACTTCTTAATCCCGGTGAAAATTCGTTAACGGGCTCCTAATGGGGTTTTTGAAGGACTATTTCTCCTATAGCGTTTTTCCGAACTCGTTTTTATCCTTTTAAAATGCACTTTAAGAGCCTCGCTCGGGAACTGAGCACTTCATTAAGGACTTTCTTCGTAATTTTCATGAGTTTTAATGAGAAATAAAACTGCATTAAGTCTTCAATTTATGAGCTGAAAACATGTCAAGTAAATGTTAATGCAACTCGTGTGAAGGCATAATGGCATTTCATTGGCCTTTTTTTCCTATTATATACATTACATTTCATTAGCCTATTTTTCCTGCTATACACTACTCTATCTGCGTCGTTTTCAACCAAATTTTTATCTAATTGCTGTGTAGTTCCGACTATACCGATATTACCGATACCAATATAATTATGTTTTTGAATTTGTAAATACGATTTTGGAATTAGGCAAAATTTAAGATTAAGATTAAAAAAATTAGTTAAAGATAATTTAATTTATTATTACACTCATTATTTGCATTAGCTTTCTCGATAGTAAATGGGGAAAGACGTTTTTGGCATTCGATATAGTTCACACAATTTTTTTGTCTTCATATATAACTCTTTATTATAAATTTCTGTTCATTTTTAAAACTCAATTTTATTCATCAATCCAAATTTCAATTATTTAGGACGATAAACTTTGCAATTAATTGTATTAGCTATAGATCCCAACAGAAAATGTTAACCAAATTAATTTTTTTTTTTTTAATCCGTATTCCAATAATTTTAGCAAGAACAAATATTTCAACATTAAAACTTCGAGTAAATTAATTCGCCTTGATATTTAAAGTTAATTTCCCGATAGTAAGACCATGGATGGCAGTTTTAGCATTTCTACATTATTTCAAGGCAATTTTCCACTTATATATGTGTTTTTCTCACACCTCTGTTATTAAGTTTTGTCCAAAATTGCGGAAAAAGTTTTCTCTGTCATTACATATTTGCACAAATTGTTGTTATTCGTATTGTGCCGTGGTCGTAGTTCTTATGCTTGCTTTTGGTTGTTAGGGGTTAAATTTGCTTTTTTGTTTTCATTTATTTCTTAATAACTTAAGCGCGAATTTTTTTTATCTGTTTGGGTACTGGATGAATTTTAGTAAGAAATTCTGTGAAGAAAGAAAGCAGTTTGCATTTTTGAAGAACCACAAAGATTTAAGAGTCGTTTCACAGTAAATCATCGGACCACCAAGAAATTCTGTGAAGAAAGAAAGCAGTTTGCATTTTTGAAGAACCACAAAGATTGAAGAGTCGTTTCACAGTAAATCATCGGACCACCTATCGGAAAATGCACGATTTTTTTGCGAATACAAAACTGTTCTCACTTCCTGCTATTCATCTTATCGCTTATCATCATATCATCCTCTGCCACGTTTATAATTTTATTAATAATTCGTTTAATGCGAGGTTCTTCCAGTAAATTTTCACATTCAGTATTTGACTCTACTAATTAAAATCAATCCAGAGTTCCAGAGGCTTTATGCCTTTGCGTAACACTACAGTCATGTCTTAGTGAGTGAAAATGGTTCCTAATTTCGTCAATGGTTAGTTTTTCTTTCATTTTCCCATCTTTTATTTACGCCGGCGACAAGAACAGATGTCTCGGTGGGCATTGGCGCTCGCCATCATGGTTAAACGGTTGTTTCGAAGTGCTGTAAAAGGACCGAATTGCGCCACCTTACACAGTAACGACGCTTTAGCATTCGCAGGGTTCACCAGGCAAGGGGGAGGGAAGGTCGATGGAATCGCGGGACACATTCGACCGTGGCAATTGGGATCCCTTTCACGAGCCAATCCTTTCTTTTTTCACCCTAAAAACTCCACCCCGGACCCTGTTACCCCCTTATCCTAACCCTTGCGAGAGGAGGAAAGGGTACAAGGAAAAAAAAGGATCCGGAAGGGGTCAGATGATGGGGCGCCGGGAACAGCGCCAGAAATCGTGGTGTTCCGCGCCGATCCCTCTCGTTCGCCCGCAAGGAAAACTGGAACGGGTCCAAGACATCACCCTGAGGTATACGACGCATTTATGGGTGCGGCGGCGGAGCGGAAGTATTTTTCGGGAAGTGGGCGGATTTTTTGGAGGTCTCGGAAGGTTTGGAGGTGTAAAAGAGACGTTAGAATACCGCCTTAACCCCACCTTTAGGCTATCGTCATTGGCTCATTGCAGAAAGATGCGCCATGCCATGTGGTATAGAGATACGTCATGTTTCGACTCTGTGCAGTAAGGAGAGAATATTTTTAATTTTTCGTACACATGGTAAACACTTCAGCTCTCGGAAAAAATGAAAATACTTGTTCATATAGGAGAGGTGCTGGTCTCTCCGTAGGTGTGTATACGTGAGATTACTTCGCGCTTGTTAAAGTATTCTTGAACAATAGACGTACAGACCATGACAGAAACCATGTCATCCCCTCCGACTCCTGCCACCACCCTTCTCATAAGTTAGCTGCCTTTCATGCCATGTTAAACAGAGCACTCAACATCACCCTCTCTGCCGAGAACCTCGCCATGTAAATCAAAACCATCAAACACATTGCGGTTAAAAACGGATACGAAGAAAGTGTCATAGATAAATTGTTAAGGAAGAAATGCTCCCTCCGGGCACAGAAAATGATATACCTCCCATCCATTCATAATGAGCATAAGAAACGCTGGTGCAAACTGAGTTATTACGGAAATATTTCATAGGCAACCGCAAACCTCTTTCCTAGAGAAGAATTTAAAATAGCATATTATAACACATCTAACTTAAGGGCGTTATTATGCAATATGAAAGATTAAATTGACATAAATGATAGAAGTGGCATTTACAGACTCAAGTGCAGTGACTGTGAGACCTGTTACATAGGTCAGACTGGACGTTCGTTCCGATTAAGAACAGAGGAACACGGAAGACATTTGAGGAACGGGGAGATAGACAAATCGATTTCGCGAAACACCTATGGGAGAGTGACCACAGGAGCGATTTTGTTCCGGAAATTCTCCACCTTGAGAACAAGGGAAGAAGGATGGACTGCTTGGAGGAGTTGGAGATTAGGAAGCACATCAAGAATGGAATTTTATCAAATGAGAATATTTTTGTCAACTATTTCCCCCTCTTGGAAATTCCCCTGAAGCTGAGTAATGCACCAACCCCAACGTAACCCTCCCCTACCAACGCGTAATAGCAACGAGATAAACAACAACAAAATAACTGTTAATATAACGATTTCTGTACCTGATGATGTCGCCTCTGCGACGAAACCGGTCGTCTTGAATAAATCGTGTAAAAGAGTACCATAACTTTTTATTGTTCATGACATTTTTTGTGTAAGCGAGAATTAATTTTTCTACCCCCTACCCTCATTAACCCCTGATGACGATGACGGACTTAGTCATGGAAACGTTGGGAACTACAACCCGATACGACACCCGGTGGGAAACCCGAGAAATATTCCTGCAGAGCATACGCCGGGAAAAAACTCGGATTCTAATCTTTCTACTATTACGGTGGCTTCTTGAAAAATTTCTTCAAAATTATGGCCGGAGGAGAGGAATAACTATTCCCTGATTTGAAATGATTCCCTGAAGGGAAATGATTTCTCATCTGACCAAAATGTGAGCTGACCTGAGCATTAAATTAATATCAGCATCGATAAAGGTAACAATTCGAAAGGGAGCAAAACAGAGCATGTAATGTGGTATCGGTGACGAACAAATTTGTCTTGTCGTAAAAAAACGTAAAATATATTTGCAAAGAAATTCATTAATCCCCTTAAATAGCCGGGTTCCTTTGGTTTGATAGGCAGAATCAATGTTAAGTATAATGGAAAATAAAAAAGTGTGCATATCAATAGCATTACATTCATAGCTACCTTCAATTAAAATTTAATTCGCAGTTCAAATCAGGTTGAACTTAAATGAATGGATTTATGTCATAGGCTGGAGCAGGTAGGCTATTGGTACATACAGACGATACAATTCAGGTAGGATAATATACGAAAAAATTATTTCTTTGTTAAGTTTCGTGCGCGTGAATAGGAAACGTTTGCAGCAGCTGTGAGAAGCCATTGATAAGTTAAAATTGAGCTAAAAGTAGAAATGACTTGGACAAGAAAAAGTAAAAATAATGAGAAGTTAAAATGGAAAACGTCTGAGTATACAACTTGATTTTCAAATTTAAATACCTTAAAGCTACTTTAATTGTTCTTACCCAACCATGTATTATTTATACGTTAAAGAAATTGCATAATGGCGCATCACCTCATAAAAACAGCATTTCCAAAAAAATTCGTTGGAATGGAATTTTTGTGATTGGAATTGGCACTGCACTGCGGTGATGGGAGTAGTAAAATATCTGTATCCATTGAAATGTGTGGGGGAATGAATTCAAATTATACAGCATCATGTTTAATCTCTCGGAGGACACAAAAGCAGTGGGTGAATGAAAGCAATAAAACCTCTACACTTGGTGTTAAAAAAATACTGCTACATGATATAGGTTTATCACAGAGTATTATCCTAATTACCTTAAATGAAAACGTACAGGTGGAAACAACTCGTTAGGGCTGGACTATTTCAAAATATTGAGGACTCATTTTGTAATTGCATTGATGGTGTGGCAAACAATATCACGATATGTATCCATCAACTCAATTAAGTAATCCAGAAAACTTCACTGAAATGATATCCCTCGTCACAAACTAAACAATCTGTCTCCATTGTCCATAGGATAATTAACTTGCAAACAGATGCAATCTTTTATCCCTATTAAAATATTTTTTAATCTCAAATGGATGCATTCATTTTCCCATCAAACTTCAGTTTTGACATGTAGCGAAGCCAACCGCAGGTCTTAATGGAAAGCTGAGGGGTACACCACTTCAATAGCAAATTTACACCGCATTTTAATTTATAAGCTTTTCAGTCCATTTCCAT
Source organism: Ischnura elegans (assembly GCF_921293095.1). Lineage (NCBI taxonomy): Eukaryota > Metazoa > Arthropoda > Insecta > Odonata > Coenagrionidae > Ischnura > Ischnura elegans. Next base: position 61,097,166 of record NC_060255.1, on the reverse strand, counting down.
CAATTATTATGCTTCCATTATTATCTATTTTTGTCCATTTGTGTTCATTGTTTATCTATTTTTCCTTCTTTTTTTAATTTTTGGGTTCCGTAACGTCACATCCCCATCGAGTTAGATCCTCAACCATCAATCCTGCACATTCCTGACTCTTTTCCAAATTTCTTCAGCTATACGTCTCCTTTGAATTCTCAAAACATAGGCTTGCCAACCGAAAACTCCTATTATTAAATTTTGTCAATGAGCAGTGAAGACCGGAGAAGATATGAGTGGAAAAGAGAGAGTATAAGTGGTAAACCACAGAGGCGTCCATTAATAAACTTACACAAGGTTATGGCCGCTGCGAATTTGAGTGGTGAGGTTGTGACTTTGCTCCTTGCTAACATTCCATCATATAGCACTCACTGCCGTGGGCTGCCGTGGGTATGGCCGGGGAAAACAAGTCGTCGAGGAGAAAAGTGAAAGGAAAACTTGGGACTTACCGATATCAGGCGCAATAACGCACTTCATTTATCTTCCCTCCCGTCCTAAAGGATTTAACACCTGTTTTCAGCGCCACCTGCTCCGCTCCTACTTTATTGACGTGTACACAGGCACGATCTTCACAGTACTCGTTGTAAATTCACCGCAGGTATTTACTTATGTCTTTAGAATGGCACTAGCAATGAACCTACGGTATTTAAAAAATATATATCCGAGATTTTTTTTACTACGGATTGCTCACCAGTGTTTGTAGGCAAACACTATACCGCTGTAATGGTAAATGCGTTCATAAACAAACGCGCAGTTCAGTTGATGGCGTGATCATTCATCGTCATCATCATCATTACTCAACATTTCGAAGATGGTGTGACATTTCTTTCCATTTCTCTCCCCTATTCGATAGCGTTTTCATAGCAACGTATTTCTTCTCTTTTACATCCTTTATATCATTACTATTATTTACAAGTTTCATTTCTGGTATTTCCTATTTTCTCTTAATGATTAATGTAATTTATCGTGTCAAACGAATGAAAAGATGCTATGGATAAGCCTCTCATAATACGCCGACTATTTATGCGGCGCGAACGTTATTGCATGATATCAATGTTTTCCGTAATAACTATCAATTTGCGACTGTATTTGAGGCATTGAATTACATGAAAGTCAAATTGATTACGCCTCCTCCCTTCGATTAAGCATTTTAAATGAATTGACCCAATTTTGAGCTCTCAGAATTGATTGAGGAATCAGAAAAGTCAATTTCATCCCGGGGAATGTCGCATGAATTATGACTCATTTTTTCCCCGCATTTTAAACTTGATTTTCTAAAAGTGCTGGAGGTGAAAAATACTCTTGCTCCGTCTTCACCAAATATTTCTTTAGTAGGCTTCACGAATTATTATGAAGGTATATGTGTGAATTCCAATGGGAAATTGAAAATATTACGGACATTCTTAACAAACAGTGGATATTTGAGACACATTTAAGTAAAATAAACACAGCCTAAATAAGTTTGAAGAAAGCCTTACTGCTGTCCTCACAAGCTGCGAGAGGATTATTTTGTAGGTAAAAATTAAGAATTTTTTGTTCCAGACCGCTTTTTTTTTAGATAGTTAGTCTTTTTTTTACCTCTTAACTAATATCTGAACGAGTGTATACCTTTTTATTAAGTCACTATTCTGACACAAATATATTAACTACTCTAACATCAATTAAAAGGCCTGAGGAATGCCCTTTATATGCCCGAAACGTTGGCTAAGAAAAGTGAAATCACTAAAGAAAATATACTCGCTTTTCCGAATAATACCTTATTTTAATGTGCGATGGTGCTCATAGAGGTCTATATTTTTCTGTATTCTTTTTAAATATGAATATATATATGCGAAACTTATGGGAAATTCAACTTTTATTTCTTAGAACTTAAATGCGGTGTGTCGCATATAAATATCCGCAACGTTGGCCAAAAATGCATTTTAATAAATAAAATAACATACATATACTCCACAAACAATATATATCGAAAAATCATGCCCGTACATGTATTGTATCTCCGTTAATCCTCCGCAATGCAGTTTAGCGAGCGTCGCCCGTATAATTGAAGATGTAATTATAGCAAAACTTTAATTAGAAAAGGCTTATATTTAATTAACTTTATAGTTAGTAGCATTGAAGAGTAATATATCCCTATTCTAGTCTTCAAGCGAGAAAGCGTAAGTCTCAATAAATGCAATGACGTTCTATAAGACAGGAAAAATAGTGCACACTTAGCTTAAAGTGTTTGAGGGAATCTGGAAGTTTTTTCTGTGAAATTAAACTATATTTAGAAGAGAATTATCAAAGCAAAAATATTTCTTTCCGGTCGATAAAATTATGAACTTCCCTGTTAAACTATTAAACAATTTTATTTCGCCACTAAACATCAATAAAATCAGACGTAAGTACTCTACGCTAAGCTATTAAAGCTATCACATTATGAAGGTAGAAAGTCAATATGTAAACTTGTTTACCTACCACAATCCCATGGAGGGCTAACTATGGACTAGATAGCATGCATATAAAATGTATCAACAGTTGTCTCTTATCATAAATACCTTCCTAAGTACCTGTAAAAAATTAAATTCCATAATCCTGCAATGCCTAAATGTAGTAGCATTCGTTATTATTATAGTTCGTGATTCCATTATCGCAATATTTAACGACTTTTACGTGTTGTGAAGCCTTAATGTAGCCTGCATATTTATAAATCGTATCCATTCTCACAGAAAAAAAATCAATTTACACCCAATGAAGACTTGTTATAGATTTGTTGTCTTAGAAGTGTGCCAAATTAAGCTTGCAAAATTTAATGAACACATTAGCAGGTAAAAATATATAAGAGGAACATGCTTTTTAAGTTCAGCATCTAAATACAGTTCATGTACACTTTTTTTTTGTATACGATTTTTTGACACCATTTACGCCCAAATTCAATCATATCGTGATGCTCTGAATGAAATATTTCGTTGATTTTCTCATTCCCCTATTTCATCTGATATTGGGTTATAATCCAACTATTGTCTTAAATTCATGGTAGAATGTTTACCACTGTTCATCGTTAAACAATGCCTTAAACGTTTGTGACAAGTGGGGACAAAGATTTTCTTTTAAGACATTGTTTTCAAAATTAGTCTTTAATCCTTGGAAGATAAAATTACAACTCGGTGAAAGCTTCACGCTCGTTCATTATCGGAAAGTGGACAACGAAGCTTCAAGTTTCCGCCTTTTCCCCCCAACGAATCTGAATTTTATCCGACTTTTAATTCGACATTAATTCAATTTCGACACTCCTGTTAGTTAATATCGATTGATGCTGCTTCTGATTTCAAAGCAGAAGAATCGGTTCCCGTTTTGGTTAGATCGATAAAAACGCGGACGAAAGATCAGAATTATGAAATTGCTTTTCCCACAGTCTCCGAAACATTTGAACGAATGTTTATATGATGAATGTGCCACATAAGTGCTCGTTGATGTAAATATTTTCTGAGAAACTTTTTTCATATTTCATTTATTTTACGTTCGTAAGTTATCTTATATATTAAATTCAAGTCACACAATAATTATAATCCTTTATAATCGAAACCGTAGGCTCCTTTTCAGAGTATATTTCCATTTATATTTCTTGGTTTGATGGGTAATCGCATTTTCGAGCGTCGTTTATGGCAGCATCAGAATTAATTTTACGTTGAGAAAGGTCTTTTTTTATATAAGGGTGAACATATGAAGCCCAATGTAATGCAATAGTGTATTCCGTTTAATTTTACTTCAATTATGATTCAGATTTAGCTGATAGTTTGCCTCTTCTTTTTAGCGCCGCAAATTCTCTTTACTCAACCGCCTTTCTCCTCCATTGCATATATAGCCTCATTAGTAAATAAAACTGCAAATAATATTCCAAGTGGCATATCGTTACCAAAATTTGCGTCAAATTTATGCTTAGTGGTACAACAGGAAAGAGTAAACTTATCGTTTTCTTGGGTAAAGAGTAAATTGAATTCCCTCTTTTGCAATTTGCAATCTATTGTTCATAATCAAAGAAAAATCTTTTACCCTCTCCAATATTTTATCATAGTTTGTGAATTATTATCTCTTAGAATAAGAAGTGTGTAATTACCTCTTAATGTGGAGGCTCTGAAGTGACAGCCAGACTGTAAAAATGAAAGTTTTATTTTGATATGCTTTACATTTGAAAGTATATTTAAAAAGCAGTAAATAAAGGCATCTAATATGATCTTGGTCCCTGATGTACGCATTCCATTTAGCTTCATTGCTCTGCTTTGCATTGTTTCATTTCCAATATTTGACTCGCTAACTGCAGAAAGGCTTAACGTCCAAGTTGGACGATTTTTATTTATTTAAGGTGCTGCTTGATGCAAGACTCAGCTTTCCTGCGAAAACATAAAACTGTGTTAGTAACACCGATCGGACATGTTCCCTTTAATTAGGAAACGATGAGTCGTGCACCAAGCAACAACTAACAAAATAGAAAAATCGTCCAACTTTGACATGATGTCTTTCTGCAGTCTCATTATAGTCTCATTCTCGTTCTACGAATTCATGGGAAAATGTTCAGTGCTAAGAGATGTATTGCAAAATATGATTATTAGCAAAATCCCTCTTATCAAAGTGATTATTTTTCTGTTCAATATTGTTTTAGTAAAAGTGAAGTATTGAAACGACTTTATCTTTTTCCTATTAAGCCAAAAATAACGTGCTTACTAGCTATTGGACTAATATTGTGCCCGTGGGAAGAAAATATTATATTTAACAAGACCTGAAAATTACGTATTTTCACGATGTATTTCCTTGAACAAATATCCACCTTGGATGTTTGCAATGAAAGAGAGATATTTTTATGCTTATGGAATGATTGTTATTTTTAAATGGCTTAATAAGCACATCGAGGAAATTTCCAAGAGAAGCTGATTTTATTTACCACATACTGCATAATAACGGAAAAAAACGTGTCGGCTATATGCCTTTTTTTGATTTTCGCATGGAAAGGACAAGTTTATCATCATTTGTTTTTAAATGATGATGTACCTTAGATATTTCATCCGAGATGAACTTAATAATTACTTTTTAAAAGTGCTTTGCTTCGATATACAAAAAAACGTTTTGTTTCCATGGTTATTCTCATATTTTTCCTGAATTTTTATTGTTTACTCTGCGTTTATTTGTGAACGTTGGTCCTATCCGAGGGTCAAGCACCTGTAAAACATAAAGAAGCACTCATAATGGAGAAATTTTTCCTCGTTTTCCCATAATATTTCCTTCGCTCTTCTTTTAGTCCCCAGAGCTTTTCCACTATCAGTAATAGATTAAAATACATCTCATATTTTCTAACAGGTGTAAAGAGCTTTCCTACAGAGGAGGATGGATAAAAAGCAGGAGATTTATAATCTCATCACAAGGCCCCGTGCTCCGTGGGGATTTTACGTCGCCGCCTGTAGCATTACGCTCCTACACTCACAAAGTTTCCTTCGGACCAGTCCGCGAGAAGAATAGAAATTATGGTGGTCCCGGTCTCCATGGGACCACGTCAGCCCACTAGGGGATATATGTTGGGGTAGAGGAAGGGATGGAGGATAATAGTTGGGAACAGATCCCAGGGGAGGACGCAAAGGTAGAAAAAAGGTACAATTGGACGGGATTATCATTTTTTCTGGTCGCTTTTTATTCCGGCGTAATTTTTTTCTCGGTGGACAAAATGGTGCTGGGGTCGACGCACGGAAGACAGAGCAGAAATGAGAGATGTGGTTTTTTTTAGGTAGAGATACGGCTAGTATCCATTTTAAGGTGTCTGAAAAGAGGTCGAGCTGCGGTAAATCCACAGCCAACCAGTTGCAATTATTATATCCTCTGAATTGCGGTCATAATTGGAACAAGTGACAGGAAAAGGGGGCGTGTTCAAATTGGATAATGGAATATCCGTCGATTCTTGTGTTTAATGTGTCTTTACTTATCAATTTATTCAAAATATGCATCATATGTTATCAATTTACCATTTGGTACTAAAAATCTCTGAATGATTAAAATTTCCGCAGATGAATAACAAAACTATTTTACTACAAATTAAAATATGGGATACATAAATATATGACCATATATACTCTGACACAACTCGGTAGACATAGAATAGATACATACGGCTATGGTACCCGTACCCATGGGTAGGACGTATGGGTATAAAAATGGTACTATTGGGTAATATTTTCAAATTTTCTTCTTGCGACAGAATTCTTCTTTGTACACAAAACTATACTAATTTGTAAGGCTGGGGATAATACTGCCACTCGAAACAACTTTCTTTTCTAGTGTGGTTTTAAATCCAAAAAAATGACAGATAATGGGATCTTTACAAGCAGGAAAATGCTTAATGGTTACAATATTTTTATATTGTGGCAGATTTACCAATGGATATAAAAATTACCCTAGGTAAATTATAATGTCCATGGATATATCCAATACTAGTATCATTCTACAAATAAATATAACTGATATAACTATCGTCCACATATCCTCTGAAAAACCAGGCGATATACATAGACATGTATTTATGCAGCCATGAGAGCAATGGATTACAATTGAGAAAAGATACGAACGAAAGACGCGAAGGTTGAGAACGGTAAAATAGCGCAGAAGCGTTATTTTTTATTCTGTTTTTATCCCTTTCCGTAACGAATATTTTTTATTACCGTGGAAAAAACGATGCTGGGGTCAACGCGCAGAAAACTGGACAAAAAGAGAAATGGTTTTGTAAGTGAGAGATATGGCTAAAATCCGTTTTCTGTTGGGGTTTAGATCCGGTTAGCCCAGGTCAACCGGTTGCAAAGGTGACTTTCATTGTAGGGCTCAAAACTGGAGCACACGACAGAAAGAGGAGGTGGCACACGTGATAAAAAATTTGGTGGTTACAATCATATTATTTTACAAATGTAACGATTGATATCAAAGTGATAGTTTTCAAATAAAATATTTCCGTCAACATTTCGAAAATTTTGAAGACACGCTTAAAAATATAGCAAACATAGCAGTTTATGTCCATATTTTGCTATAAAATTATCACTAGGCATAGATTATGTAATGAAACTATGTTATTTTTCATGATAGTTTTCAGAAGGGTTCAGCATCTTCTTATCCCCACGTATTACATTTTTTTCTTTTTTTATCCTTTTTCGACCTATTTTCTTTATCCCCGTGGATAAAACGAAGATAAGGGTGACGCAAGGATGACAGTAAAATTTGTGGTTTGATATGGCAGGGCAAGCATCCGTTGTGATGTTTCTGAATAGAGGTCCAACTCCGGCTTGCTCAGGTCAACGAGTGGCAATGGCAATTTCCATGCTAGTGCGATCAAACGTTCAACAGGCAGAAAGAGAAGGTCTTTGCTAACGGCTTCCGGGTGCAGCTGCGTGTTGCGCTTTGTCTTGCAAGCTTTCACGACCGTTACAGGGCGCATCATCAGGCGATGAATGAAAATACGGATGCCTGATGATGCGCCCTGTAACGGTCGTGAAAGCTTGCAAGACAAAGCGCAACACGCAGCTGCACCCGGAAGCCGTTAGCAACGATGCCTCTCGCTGCGAAAACCTACGTTCAAAGAAAGAGAAGGTAGAATAGGGAATCAGTGTGATGAAAAATTTTATTGGATTCAACAGATATAATCCGATAAATGTGTCGATTTATAACATAACTGCCGTTGGTAAATTTAAATATTCGTCGAAGCAAGTGTCAATTTACCTATCAATCAATTTACCAGGCTCGTGTGTTGCATGCAGACTTTAAAAGTTAATAAAATTTAAACAGCAAAAATTTTAAAGTTAATGGAATTAAAACAGTGAAACACATGCCCACTCTAATTGCAATACTATACATCAGTGGACAAATGTATGTGCTACCTGGTCCAATATTATTTAAATAAGGATATCTTATTTGAATTTAGGTTTTTAAAATCCTTCATTCATCCGCTTAAAAATGATAAGCACAGTCTTATTCATTGGCAACAGTAGTTACATTATAGTTAAATAGTTACTGCCGCATTTATTCTAAGAAATATGTGTGATATTGTGGTATTCTATTTTTACAACACCTGTACGTAACTCTATAGAGTGCCTGGATAGTCTTCTTCCCAAATAACACATTTACGTTTTTGCTGCATATTCAATGGGATGAAAGTGATTTTTATACGGCACTAATATTGTTCGTGAGGGTAATGTGGTTGATTCAAAACTTTTCGTAATTTTTTACTTCTCTTGAACGATAGGAAGTTCGTGTCGATTCAAGTGAGTTTTTAGATACCAAGTTGCGCCTAGGCATTCAAATAGTGCACGATGAAAAGTTTGACGAAAAAATGATAGGTACAAACTGTTTTTGAAGGAGTAAATATATGCATATATATACATGAGTGAAATTTCTCAAAAAATGAATATTGCAAATTTTATAATGTTTAATATTGGAAAGGCAGGTGTCTCCTTGGGAAAAATCTTGGGAAATAACTTCAATACTCACAGAGAAAATATTAGATTCTCTAAGTATAAAATGTCCTTAACCTTATAGATTTTCGCTCAACACTTTTTTCATTGGCAATTATTGAAAATACATCGTATTTTTCAATCTCATTCCAATGATTTTATAAAGGTTGTTTGATAAATAAATTTTCAAAACTTGCAAAGTGGTACAACTTACAAAACTTTCTCGGAGTATGAGTTATACATCAAATCATCGATACAATGATACGCTATTAAAGACTTAGTTTCAGGAATAAATGAAACTATGTTAAAACATATATTATTTATTTTCAAAACAGCAGGCGTCTAAAATATATTATTTTACGGAATTCTTTCCGTATCGGTAAAATTTTCTGGTAAATGTGTCTTATTGAATGTACCGCACCTTATAACACATTTTTAGGGTCAGAAAAGATTTGATGGTTTACGAACGTTCAGGACTTGGTCGAAGGAATCAACGGATGCCAGGAGAGAAAAAAGTGGGGAAGTCATTGAAAGGGGAACGGGAGAGGAATATATATGGGAAGGAGGCAAGGACCCCTAGGGTTTGGCGAAACAATTTCCCCCGGGGTTTTTCAAGTGTCCCCCTCGTAACAAAAATAGAAACAAGAAATCGCGATCCGATTCCAGGGAACACCCTCTTTCTCTCTATTTCTTTCTCGCCTGCACAACCTCACAACAATCGTGTGTGACACGCGGACGCGAGGAAATCAAATAAGGAGGATTTATTTCCTCCGCCATTTCCGGCGATATATAACAAAATACTGATATTGGATTTTTCACTCGCTCTCACTCAAACGGAATTTCCTGTGTTGAAAATGTATCAGTGATTCTGTTACCGTAAGCCCTCTGCATTTTACATCCCATTCTACGCGTCACCCCTCCAACTTGGTGGTAAATATGTAGGTTGGGTCGAATGTTAAATTTCTTCCTCTTGTATTTTATATATATATTTCCAATATACATTTATCGTTGTTTCATTGATTTTAGTACAGTAAATAATAAATAGTATTTTATTTATGTTTTAGTGTTATGTAAGTAATAAATAGTATTTGTATAGTTCAACTTTTTTCCCCAAGTCAGGAGTCATATTTGTTTGTCATGACTAAATTCGCTGTGTCCATTTACATTGATTTTGGGGATTCGCTGGGTGTTTTCGCAATCTCAACTCTGCTGTTTGTTAAGCCGCAAGTTGGATTCAAAACTGTCCTACCGTACACAAATCTGTTAAAAGGTGCAAGAGTTTGCATTCGTAAATGACTATGTTGACCAGATTTTAATGGCATAAAAACAGATAAAAGAACCCCAAATTATTACTGAAAGCAGAAACATGTAATGCGTAATAAGTAACTGAAGGGGCTTGAAATTAGCTATCATTATCGCTAATGCTTTACAAGAAATATAAAATTAAAGAATGAAATTTTTCAAATTTTTTCCAACTCCACATTTTTCCCCTTATCGCCATTTGGACTTCCTAAGGAATGATCTAAAGTTAATTCTTTCACTCTTAAGGATTCATCGAATTTTGCTCTCCTTTCTGTTTTTTTGGGATTTCTGTACGTATTTGCAGCTAAGATACAATCTAAAGTCAAAGCGTCTGTGACGGGAAGGCGACATGAAACTGAATATCACGTTTGTAATTGCAATTAACCAGTTTTACATGCTCTTATTTTGATGTGGTTATTTTAAAAGTTTTTTTTAAAGACGAGAGTTCTATTTTATACTTTTTCTTTTTCAAGCTTTTCATCGTTACTGGCAGCCAAATCTCTATTTGAAGCCAAAACCTTTCTTCGGTTTCTATAAAAATAAACCGATTGCATATTTCGTTATTTTAACTGCAATGTCTACGACTTTTTGGCGCAAAATGAAGAGTTGACCACCATTCATGGAAGAATAAAACCAATGCAAATTTTTACGGGAAATAGCAGTGTTTTACAATACGAATGAGTAAAACTGTGTCTTTCTAAGCTAATTCCTATTCATAGTTAATTTAATATTCATGTTTAACTTGCAAAACTACGGATATTTAAATGTTTCCCTCTAAAATTAAATCTGACCTGTTTTAGCTAAAAAAAACTTAGTTGCATATTCATTAAATTTCTCCTTTGGAATGCTATTTTTTTGTTGAATTTGAATGTATGATGATGTTATTGCCTGAGGGGCAGCATAAAACAGTCGCATTATAATTACAATTAATAAGAAAACTATGATTATCAAAACATCATATGTTGAATTTTTGTAAGTTAATTAAAATTTTAATTTACAGTTTTTTTCGATCAGTTAAAATTATCCTTATTATGCAATAAAGTTTTTTGTCACATCTGGCGTTCCAAAATAACCAGATTTATTTCTGTTTCTAAGTAAGAAACGGATATTCTCGCATGAATATAATTAATAATGCACCAAATTATTACCTTAATATTGCATTATTCTTTCCTAGTTTCTTTATCGATTTTGGCTATTTTCTTCAAAATGAGCATTTTGTAAACATTCTAGGCATTACATAAACGAGCACTTTGATGGTAACCCTAAAAAAAATAAAAATAAAAAAATGAAAATATTAAATTTTTAATGTTTTTTCTGTATAATAGATGGTGTAATTTCTTTACTGCTGTGCAAAGTATGTCCGTTGAATCGGATGACACATTGCAGAATATCGTGGAAGGAAGGCTCGGGCAGAGAAATGGAATCTAAGAATATCCACACTCGTAATCCCGTTAGTTTAATAGTTATTTATTACTTTTCACCGGTTGTTCCGAAGACGTTATCCAGACAATCTAATAAGTAAGAACAACTAGTTGGAAATATAGCTTAGCACATTTAGAAAACACATATTTATGCGCGATTGTAAATAAAATTTATGACGTTAATGAAAATGCAGATCTTCCGGAATTAACTCCGCGTCGGTACATATTTTTCTCCGGACGACTGTTTCCAACTAATCCGACTACAACGCCAGCAAAAACGCCGTGTGGAAGAAATATTAACCAACGCACGCGGAGTAAAATCCGAAAGATCTACATATTCACTTCCATCAACCCATGAACGCCTTCATAAGGAAAAAGTTTGTGACGATACAGATTATATCTAAACAAGAATAGGTCAGTTCAGAAGCACTTCATTTTAAGTGAAGGCCTTCTGCTATAGAGATCTTAGTTAAAATGTAAAGATTAGGCTTTTGAATGGCAATTTCTTTTCAACTATTTTATGTGAAATGAAAACTTGGACTAAAGAGACTAGATGCGTTTGAAATATCAAAAGTCTTGAGCCATGTTAGTAATATTTGGATCGAGGACAATAAATAAAGAAGTTTGAGCAGAGTAAAGAAAGTCGAAATATAATAAAATAATATTTTTCAGAATTGAGAGAACGTTGATTTGAGTAAATTATATCGACCTCTTGGGCAAAGAGACAATTGTAATTTACCTGTGGATGAGGTACATAATAAGGGGTTCAAGCTCCCTTTTATGCATTTTTTGGAATATTCTCGAAAAAAGAATCGGATGACCTGCTGACGGATGAGAGGTATCAGACCTCAGTCTGAACAGTGGTGGACGCATACATAAGGGGGACGCCCGCCGCCTTGTGGGGCCGCCCGCATTGCCGAACATTGGAGAACCACAATTCTAACTCTTTCATATCGTAAGATGGTAAAGTCCGGTCTAGGTGTATCAGCAGTTTAAATAAAACTTTCTTAAACTTTGCGATTGACTTAATTATACTTTTATTACGAAAAAGGTAAAGTTATCTCAAGATTTCATTTGCACCACCCCCTTGAGTTTCTTCTGTATCCACTGCTGAGCCTGAGTGTATATAAACAATTAAGATCACAATTAAGAAAGATGTGGCATTTAGAATACCAAGGTTATTACTAAGTTTTCATTCGAAGCGTCATTACAGTTTGGGTGACTCATTCGAGTGGTGACCTGTTACAAGTTCACTCAAAATGGGAGCTGTTTGAGAGCGTGAGGAGATATCTGTATAGCTAAATAAAAAAGAAGGCTTACATGGATGAGTGGAGGTCATGAGTCGAGCACAGGTTCACATTCTTATGTGGACAATGTCCAAACAGCGAGGCTTGTCACGCACAGGGGCAAATCCTGATCTTACGTGAGAGGAATCTTTCGAAGCTGCCTTTGCGCTCAAGTCAAAAATGTTTTCTATCAAACCGTTCTCCTATTTCATTCTATGATTTCATTTTTATTTCCCTCTCTACCATATTTATTTTTTGCCAGTATTTGGATATATTATTGAAAAGGCATGGGTAAAATAAACGCAATGCATCGTATCTAAAATCTAAATCTAGGTGATGACCAACGAAGATTTCGTATTGCCAACAAATTTTATTAGCACAGCTTACTGCACATGTTTTGATTGCTACACAATCATCATCAGGTTCCTGATATAATATTTTATGGTAATAGCATATGTTTTTAAGGATTAATACGACATAATACGTCATTAATAAATAAAGGCATTGCGTTATCTTTAGGTTCGAAACTTTAAAAAACTTATGCACAGAACCGTTATTTTATGACCTTATATTTATCGTTAATATCTTCCAGCATGGTCATTATGCAAACCCATGGAATTTTATTACTACTGACAGTGGAAGCAAAAAAAAGAAGCTCTTTTAAATTGGCGGTTTATGGAACTCCTTCAAACACGTAATAAAAATGATATTTATCTATGAAATATATAGTCATTACGATCCCAATCTAAGTAATCCACTTTGTTGTCTGGAATTAACCTGTTCCGTCTCTGAGTCTTGCTTTGAAAATAATTGGCCCCATTAAATAGATCGAATAAAATTTCGCTCGGAGTGGCATGGCATTAAGTTGTTTCTTTCAGGGTCAGATGCCGTTATTGGCGAGGGCGCAATTTACGAGGTGAAGTATTTTCCGCTAATCATTATATTACTTGAGCATGTCCTAAGAGCGAAGCTTATTTTCGAGGGCCGCTTTCGTGGGAGAATGCTTATCCTTTCCAGCAAGGGGGTTTTATTGTTCGTTTTTCTTTTGCTTCCATTTTCCCCTGAGTAAATGAGAGGAGGTAATTGCCTTTGGGGAGCTATTCTATGGACTCAAAAAGAGAATTTAGATGGCTTGCCAAATTTTTTTGTGGTTGTACGTAGCTATGATAAATTGCATGAAAGTATTCTAGAATTACTGTCTGATATCGTGACACAAATATTTCTTAGATAAATTCTTCTTGAATAACGTATATATCTGCTATTATTTACAAATGGAACTATGATATTTACTAAATACTATTGAAAAATATTTATCCATTTTTTTGAGCGAAGCAAAAATATTTCCTCACATATTCTGTCCATAATGATCGACTATTAACTAATAATAGCGGTATTTATTTTTAAATGAGTAATGAATAAGATTTATTTGTAAGGCTGTACCTAATAACTATGATAATGTTATTAACAACAGCGTAAAGTGCAAAGGTACTTCAAAATAATATAACCGTAGCATACTTTTTTCATCGCTTGCAATAAATGCAGAAAGACTTGTTCACACTGTCTTTCCACTGAAAACCGAAAGTGGCGTTACAGTCGCACAACATGAGTTTTGATGGGATAGTGTATGGCTGCAATGAAAGAAAAAGGGACGTACCCAGCAATACAAAAAGCAAATGGAAGGCCCATCGCCGATGTTCAAATTTCATACTGAGGCTTGAACAATAGGAGGTATATCTATGAGCGCTATTGCTGGGAGTATCAAGTTTGAAACTTTAGCATCTTTCACTCTACTATTCTGGATGTCTTGGAGAGGGACCGTGAAACAAGTCGTCTTAAACGCTAAATGACATTCACAGCCATTCCAGACGGTGTTTCAGTAGTGTGTTCAACATATTTTGAATTGAGTTTAACGGCCTTTCACACAGCTGTAGAAAGATGAATTGACTTGAAAAACTATAGTCAACATGATCGGTAAAGTAAAGAATTACCGAAGTACTCATCTCATCTTCCAGGTAGCGCTGGGCTGTAAAACCTTTACTGATCAGTCGAAACGCTTCAGCATTATTCGAGATTAAAAAGTATATATAACTGTTTAACACAAGACGATTTTGATGGAAACAGAGGGATTTAAGAGTACTCAAAACAAGTCCGTTGTGATAACATGACGTTATATCCATTCGAGCAAGCTTGTTCGACGAAACTTGAACGGAATTTGACAGTGTGAAACCGCGTTGAATATAGTCTCTTGAATGAAGGCAGGATTCAACAGGATCGTATCCGGAAAAATTAGGTGTCTTATCCCTTTTTCGGAAAAAAAATCCACTCTCTTTCTTATCCAGAAGTATTCTGGGACTTGCAAATTGGGGGAAGGGAGGGAAGGTCGATTAAACGTGGTATTTTGGTGTGAGGTCGAAGGGTTCGCATCAATAAAGTTCCGATTTTCGGGACTTGGTTGAGGAAATGCCCTCACGAAAGGCCAGGAAGGAAAGAAAGAGGAGGACATTAAGAGGAGGAAACAGGATATTCGGAACTGCTGTTGGTGGGCGAGAGACCTGCTCCCTTATATTTCTCCGTTCATGTTCAATTTACCAGTGAGATTCGTTGCACGAGCGGTCATGAGCCAAAAGTTTTCTAAGCAAAGATTGCAAGATGAAGTCAATGTATTACTCCGGCATAAATTGCCGAAAGAAATATATTTATCTTATTTTATTCTTTCATTATTCATGAATAATTATTTTGTTCATCGTAATCATAAGATAAGGGTGATAGTCAGCTATGACGTCATGAACAGTGATGGTCAGTTATTTTTCCCGATGTTTTAATTTTTGGACGTATAGTCTTACGCTGTAGGAATATATATAGGCTGTAGGAATTCGAAAGAGCATCCCCGTCTAATATATTCTATCCTATTAGAGATCATTTAATATGATAGCGTCGACATCAATTCATTGCAGTATGTAATTAATCATCACCGGTCAACAATCGAAAGATTACTTAGAAGCAGCTCTCCATTTAATTTCTTTATGAGCTCTTCTCACATCCACGTATTTCTTTTACATGTTACTTATATTTTATTCGAAGTTTTCCGGTTTTGCCAACCACTTTTCCTTCTAATAAAGTCTTTAAATATGTCACTATGCTTCAAAATACAGCCGATTGGGTTGTCACGCCTTCTGACTTTTTTATAGGGCGTCTTCTATATCCTAATCTTCTAAGGACTACCTCATTGCTCTATCGGTCGATCTCTTTTATGTATATCATTCTTCTGAATTTTCCATTTTTTTATGTATCCCTCAGCTGCTCGTTTAGTTAAATAAGCATTCACAAAATTTCAGTTCAGCTATTGTTTCCTATTTCTATGCTGAAATTTCCCGCTCTTAATAGATATTTCTTAGGAATTATAAATCACATTTCACAAAAACAAAATAATTAATTAATAGAGAAAGTATTTACAGCCTGATTATCGATGGTATACGGTAGTCATCTACTGGGACTATGCGGACAAATTACCCTAAAGTTCAAATAATACTTGGACATTCGCCATTCGAAGGTCGAAAATAGGAAAAACGTATTTGAGTGCAAAGATAGCATGGGTATGGGAAAATTAAGATGAGTAGTTTCTGATTGGTCTCTGTCGGTTGATGCTGAATTGACTAGGGATCAATTTATAGAGCTAAATCTTAAAAGATCACCCTTTCGAGTGCATGTCACTTTTTTAAACTCCCTTTTTCACAAAATAGGAGACACTCCGATTACGTAAGTAGTTTTCGTTTTAAGGCTGCTTCACACACGGATTTTTATTGCACATTTAGGAACTGCATCCTCTTTTTTCTCAATATGGCGAGCAAATTCGCGAAAGCATGAACGAAATTATAACATGGGCTATTTTGCCATCTCACGTTCATGGATTCTCGTATGCGATCATGCAGTTCATTGCTTTACACGCGCTGAAATGCGCTCTCTTACGTATATCAGATTGTTTAAGCATGTACCCATTTTTAAAACAGGCTTTTGTGGTTCATTCTTAGCGTGCTGAAAATTCCTAATCATAAGTAGTATCCTCGATGTTTGCCTGATCTCATGATAGGTCCCAGTTATCCTAGTTTTATTCTTGCCCAATTCCGAAATCACCAATATTTACCATTTTAATGCATTAGCTCCTGTGCTTTAGGTAACTTTTGGAGTTATTTCTTAAAGACAACTCATCCTTCAGAAAATTGAAAGACGTAAGACAGTAACTTCATTTTGGTCTAGCTTATTGAGAATAATCAAGTACCTGAATGAATAGAGGGAGAAATTGGTATTCCAGCTATTGCATTCACTTATTAAATATGTCGAAAATATAATTAAATTGCATGGTTATACATGCAAAAACCTTGAAAATATCGATCTCTCATGTCGGTCTATGCCTCAAAGAATTTTATGTTCACCATAGTTCAAGACTTCACTTGTGTAAGGTTGTTAAATAACTCAGCGTTAATCTGAGGAATCCAAGCCCAAGTGATTCAGTTTTCCTCCGCAGTGCTTGCGTACTTTTGACTCGTAAATTTAAGATCCCATGTTTGACATGTGAGGGCTTTTCTTATTTTTTATAGGCAAGAGATTCCAGCAAATATATATTTTTCGATATTTCATAGCTTTATTATTACCATCTCTGACAATTACTGTGCATAAATGTCATTAAACAGTTCTTGATGATAATATATCTGTAGGAACCATAGAGAGCGATACAAAGGTAAGATATTTCTTAATCGAGACTTATCTTAAATCCTAAGTAATTTTGCATGTATTGCATATCATCCTGAACGAGAGTAATTATTGAACCTTTATGGTAATATATTGATGCTGAAACCATGGCTCATATCGAAAGACAACAGGAGAGCGGAAACTATGTTACGTTATGGTGAAAGATTTAAGTTTCTCCCGGTAGGAAAGGTGCTGAAATACTTCTCATGTTGTCACGAGAGAATGTCTCCTTCTCCAACGCTTCAGCAGCTCACTCAGCCTCCTTTGTAAGGGGTAAAGAGCCTCTTCTGAAGCACTCTTTACCCCTGGAGACGGTAGCTGAGTGAGCTGCCGTCTCCAGGGGAAAAAGAGTGCCTCCGTGCGTTTAGATTCATACGTTCACCTTAATGAAAAAAACCGTATTTGCTGCAAGGTTACATATTAATAACCAATTTTGGAAATTTCTCTGAAATTATAAGATATCAGATGAAAATACCGCCCGAAATCTTGGCCTTCGAACCCCGGCTCAAGTAATTTTCTTCCTCTTCTCCTATTTGCCCACGTCAAACTCTCAACCGCTGTGCTTCCTTCATAAATCCCTCCCTTATCACCATTCATCTAACTTCCCTTCGCATTTTTCAGGCGATCCTCCAACATAGCCTTTCCCCACACCCTCACCTTAACGTTTTTATCTCTTCCTTCGCCCCGTGAGGATAAATCAAACCCTGCTTACCCCCAGGAGCCCTCGCAAACTCCCCCATGGGGGGATCGCTTTGACCTTCAGGGGTTGGTCACGGGGAAGGGATAAAAAAGGGATTCCACCACAGAAGTCCTTTTCGCTGCCCTTCATAGGGTTCTCCTTCAGATCTTTCTCTTAAAAGGGGTCCTACATATTACTCTAATAGTGCAGGTCAACCTGGCCCTCATTAGTCCGGCCACTATCATATTCCCACGCATAACCTATGTGAAAAAAGCATATAATTGAACCCGTAGAGAGTGAATGAAGGCAATAAAACCTCCGCACGATATTTCTGTTGAAAGAGAATTTGAACTGAGCATAAAGTTAACAAAATTAATGATTTTTTATTCCACACTTCATTAGTACAATCGGTATTCTGTTACGTACTTACTTATACGGACTCGTTTCTGCGTTTATAAGCCTTAAGTGTGTCCCTATGTGTCTAGATAATAATTTATATTTTCTGGTAGAGTTACTAGTGAAATTTAGAATTTTTAGAGAAATTAACTACTTTAAAGTATTGCATCAATGTAAAAAGGGTAGGAACATGTGAAATTGAGACAATTGACAGAACTTTGAGCCACAATATTTAACACATTCATAAATTATTGTAATGGTACGCCCTTCCTCCTGTCCACCTGTCCTTCGATAATTGTCATCAGCACGTCATCATATGTTATGATGTGGACAACTAATTTGCCTCGTCTTCTTCGATAAGTTTTCTGTAGACCACTCATATTTGCTCTTTTTCATTACTAACTCAGTTGAGCTCCTCAAGGCCCAATTAGTTAGCAAATGAACATAATAAGAGATGAAATAGAATCAGAAAAATTCTGTTTTTGATTTCAAAGCGTGGAAAATAACAAAAAGATTTTCTGAAGCTATCATGCAAATGCTGAATGTTTTACGTAAAGGCCGATTACGTAAAGGAATAACCCGATTCTCACCCAGTACAAGTGTGAGGATCTGAATGACGATTCTCAGGACCGAAAAATAATTCTCTACGTTCTTACCTCGCTGAAACCAAAACAATGGAATGTTAGTGGCTAATACCACGTATAGAAACAGTTGAAGTCAGTCAGAAGCCCGCACGAGTCCATTAAATACGGTCAATTCTCTAGTGTTTCTAATCAAAAATGAGAAAGATTTGAGGTGAAAATCTGTCTTCATGGATCCAAGTAAATTTTTTGCCTATGCAATGCAAATTAATTGAGCTGAGAAAAAAATTGTTAGATTTAATCCCATCCCATGCATTAAATGGAGAAAATGTATGGAAGTCTTCTCAAGATGGCATGATACGTAATGTCTAGGCTCATTTTTGAGGAACTAGTATCAAAACATCATTTTTATAGTTCAGTGCCTCGTTATCAATCACTCGATACTTAAAATTGAAAATGGTATTTTAGGTTCATTGTTTTGTTATCAGAGGAAGCTTCCTTTTTTGTATAAGAGATTGGATACTCAAAAATTAACAGATAAATAAAAATATATCGATGAATAAGTTCTAACAACACGTATCTGGCCGGTTTGAGACGGGTATCTTAAACAAAGTGTAATGACATACAATGTAAAATAAAATTCAAGCATAGAGAAACTCTTTGTTTGTTTGTATGTTTGTAAATGTATGTTTCTTTTTCAGTTTTATGAATTATGTTTTTATTTCATTGTACAATTAAAAATATAGATCTTTTTTTTGCTCTCCTTAAAAGTTGCTAATTTTGAGATACGTGTTGTTAGAACTTAGCCATCGATATGATGATTCTCTAAAGAAATTAATGCTTGTTAGAATCTTAGATATTAATACTTAAGGATTGCAGTGCAACGGTCATAAAGAGCAATTGATTTCTGGAAAGTTTACCAGGTTATTTGTGAATATACCTGGTGAACGTCAACCTCGAAATTTTCATCTTCGAGGTTTATGAATGAAAGAGCCATATTAGTTTTCGGATAAAGAATCGATTGGACGGCTTCCACTGAAGAGTCTGATGGACAATGAAGGATAACCTTAATGATGAGAGAAAGTATAATTCCTGTGATATACGAGAGCAAGAAAAAGTGAAAGGGAAGCATTTTAAGAGGCAATGGGTTATTGATGATTTGAACGAAAGGAGGATTGATAGATGAATTGGCCAGAGAGCGTAGTGGAATGGAAATTTTGGTTGCCCTTTTGATTGTTGGAAAAGACGATTAAGCTATAATACTTATGCTAAAATAGGAGGTAGAGGAACAAGGAAACATATTAATGGACCCCTTCATCAATTTACTTTTGTTGTCGATTCTTATGGATTTGAAAACTTTACGGAAGATTATTTTTTCGTTTTTGATCCCTCAACTACTTCACAAGGTATCTGTGACTATTTATTAATATCTTTAGCAATATAAACCTTGTCTCATCCAAATTCGATTGCAATTTTGTCACCATCTTATTTTTATCTCTCTGAACATTACGTGCGCTTAAAGCAGTCGTATTTGTAAGTTACACGTCAAATATATGGGATTAGAATACTCTGTTTTCCCAAGCTTCTCACCGAATCTTCATAGGTTTTACGTTATGACTCTTTCTCTGGAAATGTAAAATGTTTTAAATACTTGGGGTGCTCCTAAATGAAGAAATATGTATTCTTGTTTCATATTTAAATCATGACGCGTGTTCGGCGATGAAATTTCTATTCTTGCACATGAGATTGAAATGACCTGAACCGGTAATCGAGCGGAGAACCTTTGGGAGCTTCAGCTCCAACCCATCTGACATGTTTGCCCTCACTTCCCTTGATGCATCTTGGAGATGTACCGTGGGTACCAGTATCCTAAGGACACCATGTTTCAATATTCTCTCAACATTCAACGTTGAATTTAACCTCCAGTGTTATAAAAATGAACGAACTATAAATCTTATTTTATGCAATGCATAGTTTTCAAATGCGTGCGAATTAAGAACAAATATCAGAAAAACCGGGCAAGCCGCATACCACCCACTCTCCCTACGAAGCGAATTTCTTTCCTGTTCCTACCTATGATTTGATTCCAGTTCCAGGGTGATTTAATTCCACTACAATTTACGTATGAATACATATTTTCAACTATTTTTACTCGTAGTTACTCACTAAAACTCGTAATTGCAGCCGCACTTTGTTGTACAAAGCACGATAGCAACCGTACAATGTAATATAAAATACGGCTGCTATCGTACATCTATCTATCAAATAGCAGCCATTATCGGTTGTAAAAAGTAAGGCTACTATTTATCTCTCTGGCTGAACTCTTGAAGCGTTCACGAAGCAGTGTACTTTAAACGTTGGTGGACGAATCGCGAGTGTCTTTCGGCCAAAGCGTTCTCAGTCTCCGCTTCCACTTCTTATGTCCTCCCGCTGTACCCGTGACAAATGGACGGTGAGCGCACGACGCGATTCAACTCTCATCCGTCGCCGGCGCACGTCTCAGCCAATGAAACTCATCCCTCTTCTTTCACTGCCGTTATATTTCTCTTCCCCGTTACCTTCCCTTTCACTCTTTGGTCAATAGCCGAGTTGTAGTAGTCACTTTCATTTGCCATTCATTCATCACAATCCCTTTTTGTACGCCGTCTAAGCTATTTTCTACG
The DNA here is from genome assembly GCF_921293095.1 of Ischnura elegans. Classification (NCBI taxonomy): domain Eukaryota; kingdom Metazoa; phylum Arthropoda; class Insecta; order Odonata; family Coenagrionidae; genus Ischnura; species Ischnura elegans. The sequence goes on along the minus strand of NC_060255.1, from coordinate 61,075,603 downwards.
GCACTTTCCCAAGGAGACCGAAAGCAAATATTGTTTTCTAGACGATTGATACCTCTCCTCCTATTAAAAACCTTTCCCATCTGTCTCTACCTCGCATTTATTCTAGTCTGGACGATGGCTCGGCTGAAAGACGTTTTGAAGAGTGCTTAATTGGCACTCTATGGGTACCACTCCTTTCAAAGAGCCAAATATATTTTGAGTTTCTCTAACTCTAGTAAAATGCTCATTATTCATTTCTCATATTTCCTTCACTTTCATTTTCAAGACGATAACCGTACGTATTTAAGGCAACAGCTCATAGGTGAGACTTAAAGATCGCTTGAATCAGCTACTTCATCTTGCATGTTTTATGATCTTTCTCATGTTTGCGCATATTCTTTAACTATTTTATAGGTTTTTGTCTTCCGCTGTGACGAATGATGCATCAATCGTTTTTATATCAATCAAGTTCGATTAATTCTAGGGCTTCCAGTGTTTTATACCACATACCTACATACAATAAACATGTATTACAGATGTATTTAAATTTTAGACTAGTTACAGTGCTTTACGTTGAATCCGTCGCATTATCTCGCGGTAAAAGTGCTATATGTTAATTTTATGATTGATTTAAACCAAGTTCACTGAGTCTTAAATGGTTCTCAATTTCTACTTTGCATTTTTCAACAATTTATCAATAATATAGATCGTGATTATCTGAGCCCTTTCTCTGGAATATAAGCATACTCAAGCCCTCGATAAGTTAAATAGTTCCATGTCATCGTTTAAGTTTTTGTCATTTCATTATTCGTTATTGTCTCATTATGAATGCGTCCTTTGTCGTTATCTGTGAAAAGTTAGTCCTTATTCTTCTTTGGTAAACTAATGTTGCTTAAATATGATTCCTAGAATTTTTGACTATGTGCTTGCACCCATAGGCATCAGACATATTTAACGTTTATAATACTAGCAAGGTTTCACTTTGATTCAATCATATCTACTTATGATGTAAATGCTTTAATTTTGAGTCGATTCCCCTTGAGGCTAAAATGGTCTCTTTCATCCTTTAAAATCCTTTCTTTTTATTAACTTTTTCGCCCTGTTCTCCCTCCAACGCTCCACCCCTTCCACCTTCCCGTCCATTGTGTTCTCGGAGACAGAGCGTTCATTGTAGGACTAATTTGTGTGTGCAGGGCGCCGAATAAAAGTTAAGCCTTCATTTCGGGGAAGTTATGGAAAAAATGAGGGTTTTAAGCATCCAAGGAATGCAAATATGGAAAAGGTTGAATGGATAAATTTGAGCGTTGAAAATAATGAATGGGTCACAGGGGGTGAAAGTCAAAGGTGAAAATATGAGGGTAAGGGAGTGAGCACTAAGGTCAAAAGAAAGGCTTCCTTCTTTTTTTTCTGAAAATCTTAAAATTTTGAGATTCGGCTGTTACCCTTGCTCGTTAATATTTGATTTCTCCCATTGTTCTTTGTATTAGTTCAGGGAATATGGATGTAATTTAATATTTATGCCCTTTATTCAAAGGGTATTGGACAAAAATATCATTTATAACGTTACCGTGAGTGGATTTTAATAATTAAAAAAGCACATCTTCAATGGAAATGCTTCAATTAATACGTAAATATTAGTATTCAAATTGCGAACTACAACCAAACCTTTTTAATGTACATGTATATGTATTTTTACTATTATTAAGTGCTCTCTTTAGCCTATCTCTTGGTTCTAGAGGATGATAGTGAATTTAATTATATTTCCATTTATGATTAATTAAACTCGCGGCTTAGCTTCATGCCACCGAGTGCGTCCACTGGATTGCGGATTACAAGCGGCCGGTGCATACAGAGGGTAGCAATGATGTAAGCGAGATTACTCATCAAATAAACAGTTATAGAGAAACAGCGACGGTATTCCGAGGTGCGAATGGTCTATACCTGGGCATTGCAGGCCATCTAAATGATAAATACCGAAGTCTATTAAGATGCCGAGACTTGGCAAACAGAAGACCGCGAAAATTAGGCTTCCCATCATCCGGAGGAGATGATTGAGCCGCTCATCACCTGATGAGTGGAGATTTAGACCACACTGTTCATAAAAGCAACAGTAAATTTTTTCACTGAAATGCGTTTGAAAAGCTTCTAGCTGTGCAGTGAAAGGATATTTATGGTAAATATAGAGGCTAAACCAGTAGATGCAGTTGTACTATAGGTTTATATGCATACGGCAGATCACGAGGATGAATAAGTTGAAGACATCTTCGAAGATATCGCGGAATCAATAAGGAAATAAGACGTGAATAAAGATTCGTATTTTTGTAGATAACTAAAACGCTGTCGTCGGCGAAGGCTATGGTGGGAGAATAACTGAAAAAAGTGGGTTAGACGGATGCTATAATAGGAGGTAGAAGAATAAGGAAACATATTAATGAGCCCCTTTATCAATTTACCTTGAATTTCGATCTTGGTAGAGCAGAATTTTAACCCTTAGCAATTTCTGTGAATTGTACCGTTGTTCACGCTACGCCTTTGAAATTCATCACATGTTTTTTCATTCCCTTCCACTGTTTACCTTTTATCGCCATTTTTCACCTAAGCTCCCCGTATATGATGCTATTTTTTCCGCATTAATGTTATTTCAAAACCTCACAAAAAAATGTTATCTGCAGTGTGACTGAAGCAACTTCAAACTCTCTTCTATTCTCATCGTCATCCGTATGCATTTTTAGCACCGGTATATTGCGAAATCAGATTATTAATAAGAATAAAACAGCACGCGAGAAATGTTACGGTAGCAACCACCGTGTTTAGATTTCATTCCAATATTTGCATGTTAAAAATGTGTGTGGTTCGATGTATATATTTGACTACTATATTATAAGTACATTTGAGAAATGTTATCAATTATAGTGTAAGGGGATACGCTTAGAAAGCTTAAAACCAATACATCGGATGGAAACAATAGCATTCCATCAATCGGTGGCTTATAATGGCAATAGATGATTGTTTCACATGTTCAACTCCTCAATACTTGCAGGTCAGAAAACCTTTCATTATTACCATCCATCCCAATACTACTATATAATCATACAATCATCATAAATATGCATCGCAATACTGCTATAATAATATTCTGGAAACTTGTCAGATTGACTCCGTTTCTCAATCACAATCTAAATGCACGAGCATGTATCTATCTCGGTTTATTATTTTTGTAATTACACTTCTTACACAAATGATTATTTATCTCAGGAATTGACGTTATTCAACGATACCAACACATATGAAATTCTGCTCCGTATCCTTCAATTTACTACTTGATCAACTTAATGACCAGGCCGACGTTTTTAATCTCACTCAAAAATGGCATTTAGAATTGAAAATAATGCATTTTACAACAGCTAAAACGCTAGCATACCGTTTGGAGTTATCATTTTTAATTTTCGTGGCTACATTCAGTACAGTAACGTCAATCGTCGTCAATGTAATTATTTAAATAATTGGCTTACCTTATCGCGAGCACAGTACAAAAAAATATTTATTAAGAGTCCTGTTGTTTCTACTAAAATTTATCATCAACGTTTATACAATCTGTTACAGGACTCTTCATGACTCTGTGGTTGGAACCATTGTAAATCGGCGCAAGTATGTGTTTCCTTCAGCAGAGTGAACCATTTTCTTTAGCCAAGAAATTTAATTTTCATTTGTCGAGAAGGACTTGTAACTCAATATCTTTGATGTTCAAGGTTCTCTTTTAATGCAGATTTTGAGCTTTTTATATATATGCCAGTCTCTCTTGATAGTTATTTCGTAAACAAGCGAAATAACTTTTTCCATTATCTTACCTGCTGGCATTTGCAGTCACATGAAAGAATTCAGCTGCTAATAATTAGTATTTTGTGCATCAATACAGGTTTATTACCACCGCTGATGTTTTATTTCCATATAAAGTTTTATTAACCGGATCAAAAACATTTTTTCCCTATTTTAGTCACAAAATTTATTTTTTGTTATATGTTTTAATAAATGTTAATCTCTTTTAATTCACAATCTTTGGTATCTCAAACAAATTTGTTGAGTTCAATCTTTCAACATTTTGAGCATTCTTAGGATTAATAAGAAGTTAGAGAAATCCCTAAAAATATTATCAATAACAGGCACTTTGTTTCTTCCAAAATATTTTTTGACCGGTTTCGACTGTTACACTATTATCAAGTACAGAAAATATTTTCTGTAACTGATAATGGTTTAACAGCCGAAACCGATCAAAAAATATTTTCAAATATATTGTGGAAGTAAAAAAGTGTCTTTTAATGATAGTATAGCCCTTCCTCCACGTACAAGCTTCAAGTTTCAATTTTATTCCTAAAAATACTTAACAATATTTAATTTTTGAAAATATTTACACATTTAAATTTTTCTCCATTAAAGTTTTCATACCTATATCAAATTATTTTGTGTTAAATCTCTTGAAATTTTCATCTATCGATCTATTTTCATTTGGTTGTGATATTACTTTGTCTGATAGCTTTTTCATTCAAATAGAATGCTCAATACGTTCGCAATATCATATGCGAAAAAAATAAGGGAATAGAAAAATTTCTTGTAAATATTTTCATTTTTTCGCAAAACTCGGTCGAAGAAACTTATTTTATTTATTTTTTAGTACCCTGGGTGCTTCTTTTCTATGAGGAGGAAATCGGATTCGGGGCACGGCATTGAGAATTGAACCCCTGAGGGCGGAGACCCCTTAACCTTGAAGATGGGAAGACAGACATCCTCCTTCACTCCTTTATATATATTTTATTTCGTTCGAAATTTACGGGTTTCTGTGGTGTTCCGAGGGTTTTGTGGCAAGTTGGGATACGCCTCTTCGGTGAAGGAAAGAAAAGGGGGATCATCGATTGCTTTTATTTCTCTCTTTATTTTTTTCTTCTTATTTTCGCGAACCCAATCCACCGTCGGGTAAATTGATTTTCCACCCTCGCGCCCATTCTATGATGCCTCCTCAAAAACTACCCCCAAAAAATCCTCACCGCACTTCTACCATCCCCACCCCACTTCCATTTGACCCATGTAGCCACGCCTTCCAGACCCACCCAAACAAGGCATCGTCCCCGGACCCTTTTTCTTTTAACCCTTATATAAGACCCTATTTCACCCTTCTTCCTTCCTCTCTCTCTCTCCAAGGGTACTTGTTTAGACCCCTGTTCGTTTCCTGCCAGTGAAGAGGCTAAAGCTATTATACCGGGTGTGGTGATTTTTATTAAAGCGAAAGAACCTTGAGTTGAATTAGGCCTGGACTTGTCGAGAGTGTTGGAGCGAAGTGGGTTCACTTATTTGTAAGAAATTTTTAAAATACTCTCTATTAATGCACGATTCAAAGATCGAATCCACTTTTCTCTCGGTAGATGATTTGGGTTTCGCCTTTTCCTTTTTAATTGAATTTTTTTAAGCACAGTATTTTCGCTGCCTACCCAGCCCCAACTTACATAATTTATTGAGCAGCCTGTCATAAATTGATAGATATCTTGTTCATTTATCCTAAAAACTAATGTTCGATCTAAAAATAATTAACACAGGAACTAAAAATTAAAAAGAATATCGAATATCTGGGTGTGATGATTTTTATTAAATTAAATAGCCTCGAATTGAATTAGACCTTGACTTGTCGATAGTGTTGGAGCAAAGTAGGTTTATGTAATTGAAGGAGATGTCTAAAGTACTCTCTGTTAATGCACGAGATTTCTCATGCTTTTTAAAACGGGTTAGGCCGAAATAGTAACATAGCTCGCATCCGTCGTGAACTGGGTGTGTGCAACAGCTTATTGGGTATTGATTTTTTTTAACACAGAATATTGTCACTGCTAAACAAGGCCGAAATTATAATTTATCGACGATCCAGTCATAAATTGGAGAAAGACCCAGAGCAATAATCCTAAAAACTGAAGTTTTATTTCAAATGGAATTAATACAGAAATATAACATTAGGTTAAAAGTCTAGCCCTGTAATTCTTGATATGATACATCTTTGATGTATAAGTTCAGAAATTTATGGGATCGAAACTCAGTCCCTGAGGACGACAGCTGTCGAAATGTTGGAGGAGATGGATCAACTGACCTAGGATCTTACTTTAGAGACCATCATTACTTTTCATCAGGGACCATTATCAGTTGTTCTAATTTATAATGCTTCAATTTGACTTGATTTTTTTTCACAAAAACAGCCTATAATATTGTAAAGTTGCAAATTGTAAATTTTTTTAAATTGTGTCTGCTTTTTTCCTGCTCGTTGATCCGTTTAGTCTTAAATTTAACCTTTACTCGAATCGAATTTGTACTTGGGTGATAACTTGGGTATCGCCTTTTCATTTCGCATAGATTTTATGTAGAAGAAGTATTTTTCATCGCCAACTTAGCCTTCACTTCAAAGATCATTCCTACTCAGATTGAAAAATTGGGAATGCATCACTTTGAATTTACGTTATTTTCCTAATATGAACCTGCAATGTCGTAACATTGTAGTATTGATCTCCGGGGATTTTTTTTTCAATTACTTTAATTTAAAAAAAACTTAATTCCAAGATCCTTCCTCCACATTCTTCCACATCAATTCTCTGCCATCTGCCATTCACCCATGTAGTCATCCTAGCTCCCGCCCACTCTACACTCATTTCTAAATAGGGTATCATCATTGGACCCGTTTTCTTTTAACTCTTACATAAGACCCTATTTCATCCTTTCCTTTCTCTCTCTAAGGGTTCTCGTTTGGATCCCTGTTTGTTTCCCACCCGTGAGTAGGGGAAATATATTATGCAGGGTGTTGCGGTTTATATTAACAAGAAGAAACCCAAATTGAATTAGGGTTAAGAGTGAATTTACGAGAGACAAGAGTGTGTTTTTATCGGGAGAGCGTTTTGAAAATAATCGCTTTCGACGCATTAATTTTTTCATCTACATAGAGTCGGTGGGGGCGTAAACAGGCTCTTTTATTCCAGCTCAACCTGTAAAGCACCTCGACCAAATCTCTCCTAGGCGGGACTGGTTTTAGGGCAACATATTCGATTTTTAAACACTTAACATCCAGATGCCTTTCCAGGAAATTGCTCCTACCATAGTTGCTTTTGTACACATCATAAAAGCTTAAAGCTATCGCGAAATTAGTGATCACTCTGACTATGAAATTCTAACATCGGACTTTGACAACGTTCATTTATGGAGGCAAGAGTGGGGACTCGAACTTAATCTGAGCAAATGCATTACGGTACATTTCTCGCGGAATTTGTCCAACTATAACCATGTTTATGCAGTGGATGGAATTAACATAAAGGCAACAGATGAAGTGAAGTACCTGGTAGCTACGATAACTTCGAACCTCTCGTGGAGAACACATATAAGGAATATTTGCGCCATGCCCTGAAGAAATTAGGATTCGTCAAGCGTATTGTGGGAAGATTTTCGGATAAAAAAGTAAAACAAAGGTGCTATTTCGCACTCGTCCGACCGCACCTTGGATATGCATCGATCGTATGGGATCCGGTGCAGAAAGACTTAATCTGCGAACTGAATAAAATACAAAGGAAGGCTGCGCGTTTCGTCAAAAGCTGCTACGGGCGTACAGACAGCGTTACCCAGATGTAAAGCGAATCAGGCTGGGAGCCGCTGGATACTCGAAGGCTGCGCGCTATGCTTAGATTACTTGAACAATTTAGAATGGATATCTTTGGGAGCGACACAGAGAATATAATATTAGAGCCACTCTATATTTCCAGGTCCGATAGAAGTGATAAATTAAGAGAGATGTTTTGCCAAACGGATAGATATGGGAATTCGTTTTTCCCTCGAACCATAAAGGACTTTAATAAACGCTAGTCCCAACTTCGTTAGAGCACTTCTTTTTTTATCTGTAAACGGCTGGTGTCCTAACACCCCCTGCCACACGCCTTTTAGGCGGCTTATGGGGTATTATGTAGATGTAGATGTAAACTTGTTTAATTGATTGAAGTAATATTCCCTTGGTACTAAGAAATTGTAAACTTTAGTAAGTTAAAAATATAAATTGCGTGTGTCTATACTCAAATGTGTTCAGCCTTATTAGGCCTGTTGCTCTACTATCTTGCTTTTATATTTTTGTATTAAAACCGTTAAAACATTTAGATAGAAGTGAGATATTCCTTTTCATATCCAGCCACAGTTTTATAATTTTTTTTACTCTTAAATAACGAAATGTTGCCGTCAGGTAATTTTACATCAGTATTTAGAATCTATTGCTTACCTGATTTTCGTTGAGTATGGTTAATATACCGTATATTTTAGAAGTCTTTCACCCACTAGCAATGTGGAGGAATTATATTAAAGCACTAATAGTATTGTTTGAATGCATCCGAAGACTGGAAGGCTAATTAACATTTAAATTTTGAAAAAGTAAATGCATCGTAAAATAGTTTTTCGATTGACTGAGGCAATCATCAGTGACACTAAGTCATCATATTTACCGTAGTGCTTATGCCGCGCCGGGTTAACACCTGTTCTCCTTCCCGTGGACGATTGCGTCAGAAAATCGCAAAATCAATTTCGGATATATTTATCTTTTCCCAATTAAATGTCATTTGCATTTCCTGTATCGGACATATTTACTAGTGATATTTTAATGCCAATTATTAGTTTGAAATATAAATTGTCATTTATTGGTGCCTTTGTAAACACTTGGATTACATATAACTTTGAAAAAAGCGGATATTAAAATAGAACCAATATAGTATTTATAGATCTTAGCACAGTTGTACATATTGCTGATCCAGAATTGATAAAATTTCCATGTCATCTAAACAGTTTATGATAAATGAAGTGTTTTCATCTTTTTTCAAATATTAACTACTTTTAAACAATTTTTATTTTATTTAGTAGATTTTTTCATCGCTATTCTTCACAAATATTCAGTTAGGTCACTCAAAAAAATTCCTTGCATTATCTACTCTTAATAAATCTGGGACACTAGTACCAGCCTTCAAAATGTACCCATAGCATAGAAAGCATATTTGAATGCTTTAGATAGTAAAGTGCATCGATGTGTGCACGCATAGTGGTTCCATCTATGCTTAAATCCGGTTGCTGCAACACGAATAGAACTTCCTAGTTTTGAACCATTTCTCGACAGCTGAAAATGGGACGCACCACTTTTTCTTAGCTCCTTCCGTCTTTTCAGACTGGAGTAATCCTGCATTATACCTGCACTCCGCCGAACACCTTCCGCTCATTGGCGCTCCACGCTGAAGGAATCTCAGCCACCAAAACTTTTAAATTGGGTATTTTAAGTTTTCCCTTTACTCAGGCCGGAAGAAATGTAGCGTGGCGTTATGGAATATGTACGTGTTCCTCAAACAATGAATTTATAAGTAGTTCCTTTCAGCGTCCCAGCAGAAGAAAGGCGCAAGAAATCCCATGGTGCTGCGTTGAGCGATATCGAATGTTTGCTTCGTCCGTTCGTGTCTAAAATTGAGCACCTTTCCATGAAGGTTGTTTTTTTCCTCTATCTTTCCTATGTGCTTTCACGTCCAAAGATAAACTTCTTGAGTGTTTTCGGCTAGATGCAGAAGCCTCTCTCAATGTTGATCGTGCGAGTGAAGTATTATTTTTTCTCTTCCCTCTGTGCTGCTTATGCAATAAGAAAATTTTGCCTACGCAGGCTGCCCTATTTGGTTCGAATCATTCAATCAAGTTGTCTCTGCCGCTGAACGCATGATTAAACTCCTCAGCACGCGGCGCTGCTCCACAACACTGTTGCCTCCTCTTCGTCAGTTCCGTTCCACATTCCGTCTGTCGGGTGAAGCTCCTCTAATGGTCTCGTTTTTTGTTTCAAAAACGGGACCAAGAGGAGGAACGTGGCATAGAGAGTTTAAAAAAATCATGAAGAGGTGTTCAAATTTATCTTTTACGCGTTATCTAGATTCCTTAGTGCGCAGAAATGTTATGAAAGCATTTTCTCATATTCTATTCACAAAACCAGTAGGAAGAACGTAACATTAGGAGTTGGAACAAAGTGTGAAGAGGTATTTGGTAGTGAAATTAACCTTCTTTAGCTTTATCTGAATTCTTTCACACACGCAGAAACATTATGAAAACATATTCACATATTCAATCGACAGTTTTCACGGCGGCCCATGACTTTGTATACTTGCGGATTATACTGTGTCTTTTGGCGAAGAGGCACAGCATACAGCCGCAAGATGCAGTGCAAACAGATGAGGTTATCGTTTTACTTTTGAGAAGTTGTACCTCTACAGCATCAATTGAAATGTTAGCGAATAAATACAGTCAAGGAATAAGAAATTATAAAATTCAAAACAATCTTTTGGCTGTTTTCTCGAATCATGCTGCCATACAAAAGACCTGTTGGAAGTCACATTGTCACTGGGCCATAAAATTTGTATAATTATTGATTTTCTCATTTATGAATTAGCAAGAGATTAGGAAAGGCATGATATAATATTATTTCACCAGTGAAATCATGTTTATAAAAGAATATTGCTAAATTTCTCAGATCATTTCGAATTTGGTACATCGGTCACTTCATTTTTTAGGTTATTTTATCTAACTTTTGTTACTATTTTTTCTATAGTAGCATAGAATATTTTTTCAATTCTTCGGAGTATATGTTATGGTCATCTTCTCATATCGCTCAAAAAAATAAGATGCCTAAGATTGCCCTATAGCGAATTATTTTCATATTCCAATGTTGTGAGTAGGTTAATAACTTTTTCGTTCTTTAAATTTTTATAGACCAAATTTAATAACCAATAATCACTGATGTTTTTATTATTATTTTTGAAATACCTCATTTTCATTGGATCTCATTACTTTCTAACAAATAAATGTTTATCTCTATGTTATTTTATCCTTTCAACATTCGCTCCTGCTCGTAAAACCCGCAATACTGAACTTCTACACCAGCCCAACTTCCGTCTGGCAATATCTCAACGATCCCTCTTTTCCCGCCTACCTTCTATTTTCAATTCAGTCTCCAATACTTCTTCCTCTCTTGACATCTTCGCCTCCCGCTCTAATTTTAATAACCAAGTGAAAAGTCTATCTTTCTGACACTGACCTTTTGTATCTGTTATATAAGCTGAAAATGATTGTTATTTATGATATTATTTTTTTACATGTTCATTATTATATTTATATAATTTATCTTGTTTATAAGCCCAATTTAAAGGCCTTAGTGCTTTTTTTGGTGTGACATAAATAAATAAAATAAACTAATTAATTAATCAGATTATTGCTACTGCTGGGAATGAAATTTTACGTTAAGAGTATTAGCGTTGATCGAATATATTCCCCTATACCCTTACAATGAACTGATTATGGATATAAAATATTTTCTGGAAATTTCAATGAAGTAGCCCTTAATGGGCGTATCATTTGGAAATTTTGAAATAAGTCACTTGTCCGGATAGTGTACCCGTGTGATTTTCATATGGTAGAGTTTATCACGCGGTAGCTATATTGCGTGGAAGAATTGAATTCCCTCAATCAAACAAATGCTTCCATAAATTATTATCCTATTCTCTGTGGAAATTCCTCTATTTTTTAGAGAAATTTGCAACCACTACATTTACAACCATTTTAGCAGGAAATTCTAAGAGAGAATATTTTACCATGCATTTCTTAATTTTTACCGTTGAATCATATTATTCATCCAGATATATAAATTTTGACATAAATACCGTATATTTCTGAGACTTCATCGGAGGTAACTGTGCATCTACAGAATACAAGTCTACCTTGGTATCGTTACATGGTAAGAGCGTTGACCTTTATAACTATTCCATCTGATAAAAAGGCGAACGCTTCCTGTCTGCATAGATAAGCGTTTCGAGGTATCGGAGTAAGGCCCCAATATGCACTCCCCAGAACAAACATCTCTTACTGCTATAACGTTCATTGTCTTCTCCCTCAGGGAGGAATAAAGAAGGGGATGTGAGGCTATAATATATACCTTTCCTCTTACATTATGGTGGGAGGACTGAGGAAAGAGTATTTCGTTACTTCATTCCTGAAGACCCGAGGAGTTTAACCCATGAACCGTTCACGTTGTTTGCCGAAAATATTTGTAAGCAGTTCACTGCAGTGCTGCGCTGCTCATTTAAATTTCTTGACTAATTAATCACTACCTTATCTATATTATTCTTGCACCATATTTTTTGCACTCACTACGTCTTTCAATGTTTATGACCTTTTATAACAGCAATTGCCTTCCTAAAAAATAAAAAGTAATGCTAAACCTAACTTTCATTTGAAAATCCATCGCCTCTTATCATTCGCTGCTTGATGTTTTCTAATGTTACGGTGAGTACAGATAAAAAAACTTCCTTTTATTTCTGTTTTGTTCATAAGTCTTCAAATTGATATTAATTAGCCAATTTTTTCGCTCCCTATCTGGTTTTTTGACCTGTCATTATGCCAAACAAAAAACATCATACATTGCCATGTACTTAAAATAGGACAAGTAGCAAAAAATGAGCAGCCTATTTTTAATACTCGTTAAATATCTTACTTACTTCTGACTGATTTTTATCTTTCTTAAATCATATAAATTAACGAGATTTTACACTCATCACCTTTGTGCACATTTTACGATGCTCATACCTTTCCCCTCGTCTCCATTACTGCTTTAGTATTCTGGTATTAATTCACCCCTAACATCTCAAAATTTATTTTACTTTACGTGGGTATAATTTATCATGGTTAGCAACCGATGAATTGTTTCCTTTCCACAATCAATTCATCACATCTAGATTAAAATATAAATGCTATTTGATGAACAGAAATCGGTCAATTATCTTGAGCCACTATGATAGTATTCATAGATTTTATTTGTCTTTGAAATCAAAGCAAAGGTGTCAGGAGTGAATGTTCATGGGGAAACATTAGCATGCTTCGATTTGCCTATGACATAGTGGTCATAGCAGAGTCGGAGAAGGATATGACAGTGATTCTGTTATACTATTTTGGGATAATGGGTACATATCAGCCTTAAATTAATACAAGCAAAAGTTTGCATAGAAGAGAAGTGAAGATTATAAGGACATTAAATATGGGTAATAAAACCGGAAGAGGTGAAAAATTCTCTTATTTGGGAAACAGAATAACAAACGATGGACGAAGTAGTAAATTAAGTACTCATAGAATAAGCACAGATCAAAGACCATTCCTCCAAACGAAATATAAACTAGCAGTGGGCAATTAAAGCATATAAACAAAGAAACAATTAATCAAAACCTTATACATCAAAATATATTTGAGCATTCTTTTCTACGGTAGTGAGGTATGTACAATGAGTGGATATTATAAATTATGGTTAACTAGAGAAGAAATATGAGGTTAACATAGATCGAATGAGTAAATAATGAGACATTTCTAAGAAGAGAAGGAGAGAAGAGAAGAAAAAACCTTGATAAGAAGGTGTAACAACTCAATCGGTCATACCTTGAGACGTAATGAAGGCAATCGTTGAGGGACAAGTTGACAGAGATAGTACAGAAGAAAGGCTTATTATAAAAAAATGAGACAGGTATATAAGGATGAGAAAGAAAAGAAATACTTAAATGTGAAAATATTAGCTGACAGGACAATTGAGCGGAGAGCTCCGCGACGTAAGATTTTTGACTTGCGATGATGATTTCGAAATGGGATTTTGCTCACTTTGATGCATTTTCTCAACGGCCAACTTTTAACAGAAATATTTCGTGCAATTCCTTTTGTCTCATGCTGCAATCATTTTTTCGCAATGGGGTAATATTTATTTCAGTTTTTTAAATGTTATGTACAAAAATGTGTTAAAGTATTGCATATGAAGTCGATATAATGCTAATAGCATTTTTATTGCTTCTTAAACATTTAAAAAATCATATATAGTAAACTAGACTTTATTAACCTGTTGGTATTTAGCCTGTTGGTAAGATGACAATTAAAAAACAATCACAATACTTTGTATGTTTTTAATAATAAAAACGTTTTTAGACGAACTTTTGATGCATATGTAAAAGACAGTACATGATACAGTAAAGGAAAACAAAGAATTTTAATTTCATTTATCAAAATTAAAAAAGGATTACGATTTGAAAACACTTCTTTGAGATATTCCCTAAAATATTTTTGTTGTTAAATAGCCATATATTTCTCATCTACCCATGTGTCCAAAAGAAAATAGTTACAGTATGAAAAAATATTATATTAAATATGTCTTTGAGTGAATCAGGAAATTGTTGATAATTGTGTTGCATTAACCCTGCTTTTCTATTTTTATTTAATTTTAATATGGTAGGGTATGTGACATTACGCTGTAAAATTTGCATCAAATGAGGAAGAAAATTTGCCACGGAAACAAATGTTAACGATGTCCTAAAGCTTAAACAGCAATGTGAGGAAATGTGACCGTTCTAGGTACTCTTGGAGCATCTAAGGAAGACGAGGGCGTAAATCGAGCAAGTGTAGGCATAAGCCTTAGAAAGTCAACTCCTTTTATAAATTACAAGACCTCCGCCAGAAATTCCAACCAGCTCGGTCCGAAGGCTCCTGTCCGATTTCTACTCCTTGTTTTCTTCGCACCATGCCCTCCTCCTTATAAGGCCCATCTCAATTCCTCCCTCGTCTTACTATACTCCTCTCTGCTCTTTTGCCTTGGAGTCTTCAGGAGTCCGTTTACGCTCAACTCGGCAGGAGAGCAAGGTTTTAAGAAAACTCAGCCATTTCCAACAGGCAATATTTCGAATTTCTTCACAGTTTTGTAAATTTTTATTTAAATTCATTCCATTTGTTGAATTTTTTTTAGACGTGAATGATTGAATTTTTAAATAATTATAAAAAATACATAAAACTTTGTTGACAGAGGCCTCCGCGGAGTGGTGCGGTAGACTAAGTTAGATATCTGGGTTGTCTTCCGCGTCGGTTCGTGCTCCTAACCGGCACTGCAGCAGGGGTCTTCGGGTTTGAAGTGTCGAATGCAAGTTTTTTTCCCGTGTAATGTAGGCCTTGGTTT
This sequence comes from Ischnura elegans, assembly GCF_921293095.1. Classification (NCBI taxonomy): domain Eukaryota; kingdom Metazoa; phylum Arthropoda; class Insecta; order Odonata; family Coenagrionidae; genus Ischnura; species Ischnura elegans. Next base: position 61,060,581 of record NC_060255.1, on the reverse strand, counting down.
TATCCAGGAGAGTCCTGATTGGAAGGTCTTTGGAAAAGTCTTTTCCAGGCTTTGGAGAGCAAATATCTGTCCTCCCTGTTGAAATTAGGTGTTATGACTATTCTAATAGTATCTTATACGAGCCGGGGATAGTTAATCTTATATCTAGCGATGAGTCTAGCATTTTCAAAGTCCAAATCGTTCGTCGGCTACGTGCAAGGCGATGACTGATAAGCGAAACTGTCTATTCTTGGTGACCCCTTAGTATTTCTTTTTCATTTAGTGGCTGTAGTATGCATTTCATAGAACTAGTAATAATAACTTTGGTGTTCCGCATATGTTTATGGTGTATGAAGTCGATCTTCTTAAAATTCTGTATGCATGTACTTGTATGCATGGACATATATGTCCAACATGTATTGTCTAATCTATATATCTTGAACATTTGAATGCAATAGCATAATGTGACATTATTAAAGGTTTCTGGGTGACCAGGGGTAATATTTACAGCCTTTGAAGTAGTTTATGTCGTTGAAATAACTTTGAACTATGGTCTTAGACTAAAATAAGCTCTGTAAGAGTAAAACATGCCGGACTCGCAGGAAAACTAAGTATGCCATGAAATGAAAGCTGCAATTTGGGGAGGAGAGTTGTACGGAAAAGTATAAATAAGAACCCCTAAAACCAAATTGTAATGATTTCTTAGGGTAAAATATACGCTAAAAAGAAAACCTTACACATTGCATTGATTATATTACACTATGATATGCTACGTTAGATAAAATTCACATTGAGTAGCATTAAATTTACATTGCTGCCAGTTTATAATGTATATTAACGTACTACAAAATACAAGCTAAATATCCATTTCATATTGACAGTATTGTTAATTGATTGCAATTCAATGTGAGACAAATCCAGTTTGGTGTATAATAATTTATTTATTTAAGGCAGTCCAAAAACAGAACGAGACCGATTACAGAGGACTCACAAAAAAAAGCAATTACATTATATTAATCAAAACTTAACCAACAATGAGCAACATAATATTCAACAGTACTTACAAATTAATAACAAAGAAGGTAGACTTCATAGAGTGGTGCGAGGAGTAGGGGGAAAATTACGATGGACATGGTGCAAGGTAGATTAAGGGTAATGTAATATGAGCAATACAGTGAGCAAAACATGTTTCTAAACATATATTTTACCATGAGAAAGCATTACTATTTGGCTTCTGGACTTCTTATTTCTTCTTTTCCGTGCACCTCCCTTCCAGACTCTCCTTTTCCACCAAGTCCTATCACTCCGCCCCACTGCAATCCGCTTTCGTCAATCCACTTGCCAATTTCAATCTCGGTTGGTCGCCTTTCCTCGCTGCTTGTATCGCGTCAACTGTGAATGGGCGCCCGCCCCGGAGGAATCCCTTTAACTTCGCGGCAATCCACTGCGTGAGGAGACCTCTACACTTTCCCCCAACATTCGGCGGAAAAGACGAGGACGGGAGTGGAGCAAGTGTTGGCATTGGCCTCGGGAAGGAAACCTTCTCCTTTACCTCAATCCTCCTTCTCTGCAATCTCCAGAACCAGTTCAGTCCAAAATCTCAATCCCACCGTTCCCACATTCCATTTCTATTTTTGTATCCCACAAGGTCCCCGTCTGAACCCCATCCCAATTCCAATTCCTTCAATTTTTATCACACCACACCATCAAGCTAAAATTTTCGTGGTATGTGGCTTATCTCGGGCATATCAAATATAAATCTGACAATTACTGAGTTTGATATTGTAGAAAATTCTCTGCCAGCCCAATTTCAAGTCCTTCAATTTCTTTATTCATACAATTAAGCTAATATTTTCGGGGTACGTGGTTATTCGTTGTCAGCTTCCCCATGCATATCAAATATAAGTATTCATATCTGACAATTACTGAGTTTAAATAAAAATAAAAACATAGGTATGGGTCCACTCTATGTAGAAACTGAATTTAAACTCCATCAACTTGAAATAATAATGGAGTAAATTTCTGTCAACATACGCCTGTGTAACTAGCATAAATGTATCTCGTTTGATCATTATTGAATTGAAATTCCAGTAATTCAGACAACTTTCCATGTGAATAAAAATGCTGTTAGGTGTCAATTCCGCATAAGAACTAACCTAAATGAGAGGAGTATTCAATATGCACCATAATGTAACCACTACTTCTAGTTATGGGAAACATGTATCAATTGGAAAAGAAAAAAATCACTCTTTGAAAAGAAGTAAATGGAAAAGTTACAAGAATAACCTCAATCACCCTTACCTTAGCTCTTCTTGCATTCCTTAAAATTTACCACTCATATTTTATTCATTTACACTTGTCTTGAAAACGAAGATGCTAAGGGTGCAATTATTGTGATAGTTTTTAGGAAGCCATCTCCTTTTCTATCCCTCTCTCCCGCGCTGCCATCCCCTGACATTCCTACCAGTTCCATCCAAATTCTTGGCTCTGCCGACTCTCATATGTTTTTTACCTTCACATGCGGTCCTCGTATAAACCCCATCGCAATTCTTCCCTCGTCTCACTACTATACCCTTCTTTGCACTTCAACCTTGGAGTTGCTGAGGGTCAGATCACGCTCAACTCTGCTGGTGAGCCGCAGGCTTAAATGTAAGCCGAACGTTCAACTCAACTGACCGTATTTCGTCTTTTTTCCTCCCGTGTTGTATTTCTCTTGTAAAAATTGTATGAAATTGATTTTTTAATACCCCTTCAATTCCAATAAGAGTAGTTTAAGTTTGATAAAATATTTCGTTCAATTTTTTTAGTGTTTCAGTCTGATCTTTGGCAATTGACTTTTCTCATTTAAAAAAATTTAATCGCATTGTGACATTATTCTAAAATTCTATGTGAATGGTGGTCATACGTAATTGTAGATGGTTTTCCAGCGTGGAGATACAGGAATTGGATGGCTTAAATAAGAAATATTATTGTTAAAGTGATTTTTTTAAGTTTCTAAAGAAGGCGAGGACGCGTTAGGTGTAAGTGTTGGCATTTGGAACTCTCCTGCTATATCCGACCCAATTTCCTGCAGGAATACCTTTCAGTTTGGTTAGTAATGTCTCTTCCACCAAACCGCTTTCAATCTCTTATTATTTTCCGTTCTTAGTGGATTTCGTGTAATACCTATCTTTAGCCCCCTCTTATTCCAGCTGTATCTCTTTTATCTCCTGTCCTCGAGTTGCTGAGGATCCTTTAATGGGCAAATCTACCTGAGTGCAGGCTTAAGAGAAACGTAGTTTTTCGGCTCAACTGGTTTTATTTTGTCTACTTCCTGACGAATTTATTCCTTTTTAATTTTTTCTAACGCAATGGAATGAATGGATATTCTGGCAACATAACAGTTACATTCGAGATAGAAAATGATTTGAAAAAAATGACAAGTATGGAAAAAACTGGGATATTAGCATGCAGCATTTGCGGCAAATATAAACTAGTAAAACAAAAGCTGCATAGGTGAAAGTATGGTGTTCCATAGGAAACCGAATAACCAACTATGGATGAAGCAAGAAAAAAATGATGAGCAGAAATAACATGAATTACTGATTAAAAACAGAGACTAAAGTCCACAGTCGTATCTGATGTATCTGAACAATCATTGAGTGCGTCAGTTGCCAATTTTAGCTGAGATAACGATTGCTGATTGAGACTTTGATAGTTGAGTAGGAACTACTAATATAAGGACTAATCGAAAAAGTCTTCAAGGCAGATCACTGAAAAATTTTGCACTCATGAAGAAAAATTTGCAAAAATACTAGTATAAGATATAACAATGTTAGTGCTATTCCATTGATTATTGGCACTCAGGTCCCATCTTCAACTCACAATCGATGTTTGAAGGAAAAACAATTAGAAAATTTGCTACACTCATCATCACTAATGCTTATATAATCAAACAACTAAATATTTTTTTCATTACTTGTATTATATTTTATCTTTAGCTAAAGAAACATTTTCTATCTTCATGTTATCATTATATCATTTCCTCATATATCTGTTAGTGGCAAATCCCCCAGTAAGATTCCCATATTACTATATACCTATCATGTAAGAGGAGTTTTTATTTCAGAGAGAATAAACCTTTCCTAATGTTGATAAATAGGTTTGCAAGCAATAAACTGTATTTCGTGAATGGATAGCCTAATTTTTTGTCACATACATCTGCAACCAGATTTCAGTGGATTTCGCACCAATTGCCATCAAAATCTCCTCACTAGTTGTATATTGGTTTATCTTCACAACCAATTTCATATTATCCCCTTGGTTCTATTTCTGCCACATTTCCAGCCACCACTTCTATGCCCATCTATTTGTCCTGCTGAAAAATCTCGATTCTTCCCCCAACCCGTCTTATTCCCTTCCCCGGCGATCGTATAACCTTTTCCTTACCTTTCGAACCCAATCTTTTCACTTCTCAGTATTCGTCACCTCTGCCAGGTTATTTTGCGTTGAATACGGGAAGACGTTCGATGAGAGGGAAAAAAGGTGTCTTCTATATCGAAAGCAAGAGCAATAGCAACCAACTTTGCAGCCGGGGATGAAAAGCTTTTTGCCATATACTGGCTAAAATAGCATCCTACTCCACAAATATAAAATCCTTTGTCCAAATTGAAAGAATACTATTAAATATAGAAACTGGAATGAATGCAAGTCAAATACTAGTCAATAGAAACCAGAAATGATCGCCAAATGATAAGAAATAGCAGTTTTAAATTCCAATACTGTATTGAATGAAATAAAATAACTTTGTTTTATTTCATCCAATAATCAAGCAATTCCACAAAATAACGCCTGAGATCGTGTCTTCTATCCAATACTGGATAGAAGACACGATCCTGTACTATACACTACTAGTATTCCATTAGTATACATAGTACTAGTATACATAGTATTCCATTGGATATGTACTATATCCAATGGAATACTATGGAAAAATAAACAAAATTATCAGTACTATTACTACGAATAATGGGCACTGTGAATATGGAAAATCGGGGCGCGTTTACAAATGGGGTCTCTTTATACACACGTCACCTTTAAAACTTGATTAAGAATGCATCTCAGGTCTACTTATCTTAATTATGTTTCCTAATGGTCCGTCATCTAACTTAGCTGTGCTACTCTAACAGGGGTCATAGTTCGAGGAGAATATTTCCTTTTCTCATTATAGAGAATAAGTAGTTTCTATATTGCATTGCGTTTGATGTATAAGTTATAACTCGGAAGTTTTATCAAATATTTAACTTAAAAAGTTGCTATTTCTAATTAATTCCTGAAGTTCTTTTTATGTCGCAACCATTTATCAAGAAAATCAATTGATATCAACATTCTAATTATACCTACACTTAAACAATACCTTTGAATTCACTTATTGACACTAATAATAATATGATCCATTTTATGCTTTTATTTGTGTTTAGTTAAATTAACTGAATCATTTATAATAATCAGGCTCGTTAAAGCTAAGAGTGAAGTTTAGTAGAGTGCTGATATTTTTAACATGAAGAGAGAAATTTTAACACCGATGAGCTTGGGAGAAAAAGCTAGGCACATATCAAAATTGACTACAATATGTTAGAATATTTTTTAACTTTACAAACAAATTACACGTCAGAATTTCCCTTGATCAATATTTCTGAGTACCCAAATGCATTGCAATGGTTTACCACCCACTACTCTAATGAGAGCCACGTGCTCATAAACCACGTTAGCATCAAGACATTCGACGTACTTTTGGACCAAAGTAGTGGCAATACCCAGTTCTACTTATCTTTGGCCTTATTATTTCGAGCTTAGGAGGAAAAAAGGGCACATATGGGTATCAATTGGGAATCTTATCATAACTATTTTTGCGTACACAAAATTTTGCTTATTTTGGAAGTGTTTGATATCAATGATAGAGATGTATATCAGAAGCGTAATTTTACTGGTATGTATATTCTTTTGATGTAAACTTTACAGAAATAAATTAATATGAATCTCCAATCAATTTTATTTTTAAATCGGACAATATAAACGAAATTCTTTTTCTGAACTCCACTTCAAACTCCAATGATTACTTAGCAAAACATTTATGTTATTGTAGGCCTTACAGACTAATAATTATTCCATGAACACTTATAATATTTTTCTGTTGAATACTTAAGAATATTTATCCCAGAATTTGAAATCGTTGGAGAGCATATGACCATTTCAATGAAATGTTTACTCGCCTTCATCAAATTGTGTGTAAGCGAATCTATTATTTTTTAAAGATATTTTGCTAATTTACCTTTTTTTGAGGATTTATTTTTTCATTCAATGTGAACATTTGCAGGAGAGGTGAACTTTTCCTGCTTTTTCTTTGATAATCGCATTATGAATATCTTTTTTTTTTATATATTTCAATTGAATATTTCTGACAGTAGAAGCTTCATTAATTAACATTTTCCTGGAAAATTTTTACGTGTTTTCCTCCCACAGTATTATCTTTTAATTTTTAGCTTAGTCTTTTTAGATATAATACATTTGTTATTTGAATGCGATCGATGTGGAAAATAAACTAAAGCTTAAAATGACGATCGTACGCCTGGTTTCATGAAGGCCATAGCATTTTATAGAGCTCAAATATTTTCCTTGAACATAAGTCCCTTATGGCTCCGGGCTCTTTCTTTTAAACTTTGAGTTAATCATGAACACATTTTTTTGGAAAATACAGCTGTCTTTGATGAAGAGTTTATTTAACAGTGAAATTCTTGTTGTTTGAAAAAGAGCTGAGTGCTAAATCCATTAAGGTACTCATTTTTATTTCAGATATATATTCATGAGGAAGAATAATGTAAGGAATTCTGGGAAAGGTAAGGATGAAGGCAATGCTTTGCAAGTGACCTTTCTGATCCCCCTTATTTTCTCCGAGTTTCCACTCAGTTTAACAATAAGTCCTCTCCCACTCCTCCGAGTTACTCTCTCCGTAGTCCTTATGATATTCATACGGATGTATTCAAATTAATTTTTTCTCTTTTCCAATAAGAATCACTTCAGCTGGAAGGGACTCATTTTTAGGCTTTTATCTTCCTCTGTTTCCTTCACTTGCTTCTTGCTTAGTTTATATAATTTGCTATATTAAGGAGGATCGGTTTTTGTTGCGATACTATGAATTTTTGGCATCATATTTTGCGTTGTGGTCTTATTTACTCCCATGCTGGTCACTGGGTTAGCATCGCATTAACAATACAATTTCGCAATACAAGGCTCTGAAATGAAGTATTCGGCACTTGAAAAAATGGCTTCGTAGGACCTTACGTCTCCTTTTTACTGATTTGGATTTCTCTATGAAAAAAAAGTATATGTTTCGTTAACTTTGTACTATGAATGACTTTGCATTTAATCTTTATGCATTTAATCAAAGTAATTATATCTATTTCTGCCCAAGTGTAAGCAGCCGGCATGGAAACTTTAATTTTTATTTTATATTTTAAAACAGTATAGGTATTTCTAGGGGTTTTTAAATTTATAAATTTCCAGAGATGATGTTGCCACAACCTTCCTCGTAACAATTAATCGCAATTAGGACAAAAATGAGTTTTTCCCATTAGCATATTACTCTCATCTCGTGAAATTATTCAGATCATTCATACGAAAATTTTGCTCCTGCGTCTTTTTCTTTGTTTTATATAATTTATAGGCTTTTGGAATAGGTTTTTCATAGATTTGATGATATTTTTTATTCGTATGGCTCCATCTTCGAACGCAATTTTTTTCCAATGCGTACCTAAAAAATACAATGGCAAAACCGAATTAACCCTACGTTGGTCACGTGGCGTCTACCAGACGCCATACCATTTTTTTTCTTTGCCTACATCGTATTTTCATCGTTAGGAAACTCATATTTCTTGTATCTTATTATTTCATGATTCTAAAATAGTCACCAGTATGATCATACGTTTTGTCACATTTATGGAATGAATTTTGATATTTTTGTTTTAGGAGTCGGGTAGACGCCATCCGACAACTTGAGTTACAATATTTTTCATGCTAATAGCTTCGTAATGTTCATCGCAAAGTTTTTAAATACATTTATAATTTAAGCTAGCATGTATTTAAATCATTAAATTTTGGATATGCGTCTAACTACACTGGGCTGAGAATTTTTTTATTGTAATCAATTTAATACCTGAATAAAATTATTATTGCGAAGAATTTGATATGGTTCTCACATGATTTTAGTGAAATTTGGCTTATAGTACAACGTTCACCCCCCTGCTACAAAAGTGTATGGTGGCTTATTACATTGTTGTAGGTGCATGACATTAATCGTAAATATACGCATAGCAATTTTGTGGTGCATCAAATAATAACTGTCCAATCTGATAGGAGATATTTCGGTTCAAGTTCAACTGAACGTGCTATCAATTTAAAATGTCACCAAATACCTATAAATCCCCCTGAAGTCAAAATTATTTGCTACGTCATAATATAAATCTTTGCTGTGAAACTTTGAAAAATATTTGTGAATTTATTGTCCAAATTAATAATGTTGACATAATTTCGATGAAAGGAAAACTGTAAGAAACGTAAAAATAAGTAGTACCCAGTCTTCTATTGATACAAATATTTAAATAATTAATATCCATAAATTTTTTGTCCATTCATGAAATCAAGTATTTAATGAATAATTTATTGCAGTTAAAACTGTTATTTCTACTTTCATGCATTTTGTTTGACCATTCCAAAATGATATCTGTGAGACGCCGCGCGACAGATGGCGTTCAAAAATGTGTCATGACTGACGTAGGGTTAAAAACCGTGCTATTTTTACATTGATGAGCTGGATTGGAGAAAAAATCTGATCAAATTATAGTTTAATTAATACCTCAGGGATCGCCCAATTCTCAATAATTCTGAATTTACATACTCCACATGGGATCTGCTGCATTGTTATTGGAAGAGACACTATTTTTACCAAAATAATAATATTATATTTCTTTCAAATGCCAATATAAAATACATTTCATTTGATATGTATGCATCTTCCTAATTTGCTTCACTGGTCTCCGAGAGAACAAGGAAAATCCTTGAAAAATAGCCTTACAAGAAAATGAATACAGCGTATGCAAAAAAAACATATTTTACGAGGCGTATTCAGAAAGTAAGGGCCGTTTGCTTATATTAAAATATTGGCGCTTTAGAACACAGTTTTACTCCTGCAGCGCTATCTACTGATTCATTGAGAAGCCGTAGCAGCATCTGTTTTGTTTCAGAATTCGTTTGCTTATCAGAGCATGCAAACAACAAAGTACGCGACAATCGCTGATCCCGCTAGCTGTTAAGTAGGCATGGGCGGTCCTTAAAAATGTACCGGTATTTTTGTGATGAGTATTAAAAAGCAATAATAGTACTCTCTCGGTAGTACCGGCGAAAAAATACCGGTACTTTCACAATTGATAAAATATGTTAATAAGTTGAGATTTAACGCTTGTCTTACCCTAATTATCCGGTATTTCGGCAAATTAGCGTAACATACAGAAGGAATACACTGAAAAAATTATTAACAGGATTTTTTTTACGAAAATTTATCGGAAAAATACATGAAGGCTAGAATCTCTAATAGTGAGAAGGGTGATAGCGATGAAGTTTCATTTCTTGGAAATGGCCTATTTCGCTTGATATATTATCAAAACTCAATTGTTTAAGTAGCTGGGTAGGTAGTTGATTGATAACACATAAGATGGCAGAGCCGTCGAGATACCGGTATTTCTAGTACCGATACTGCCGATTCTTGTATGAAAAAGGATTATCGGCTGCTGAAATTCATCGGAAGTTATGCCTAGTTTATGGACCCGCAGCTATGAGTGAATGTAAGGTTAGACAATGGGGCCGTGAAACCAATTTGAAACAGTGGCACGGTGGGACAACGTTTCCAAACCGAAAAGGAACTCAAGAACAGCATTTTCAATTCGTTCAACTCTCAGGCGGCGAGCTTCAGAGCTGCAGAGGGGTTAAAGAAGCTGGTGCAGCGGTACGAAATATGCTTTGAAGTGAACGGCGATTGTGTAGAGAAGTGAAGTAGGTTTGTAGCTAACTAAACGTGCCAATAGCATGTGTTTCACATGAGTATATTTTTCCCTGTGACCAAACGGTCATTACTTTATGAATATACCTCATACATTGCACTAACTGACAAGGCGTACTTCGTACCGACTAGAAATCAATTAAAAGTAGAGTTATATAATTTATAAATCAAAAGCGGCTGCTTAGATTTTACTAATTTTTGACTCATTACAATTAAATTAGAAATTTTTTTTTTAAACTACAAAATTAGGTATTGCAGTGGCTTTTCAGACAGAAATTTTCTTCATTCAATCTATATTTCAATGGCTAAGTTCTAATAACACGTATTTCAAAATTTGGCCGGTCTGAATTAATACTGCTAATAGTGTTAAAGAAAAATAAAATTCAAGCAAAAAAACAACTCTTCGTTTGCAAGTGCATGCTTCTTTTTCAGTTTTATTTATTTTTGGTTTTTAATTTCAATTAAAATTATAGAAGTACAATTTTAAAAAATAATCGTTAAATGAAATGTTGCCATTTCCTCTCCTGAAATGTTGCTATTTCTGAGATACGTGTTGTTAGAACTTTAGCCATCGATATGGTAGACCGTGGCACATATGTGAAGATTTTTTACAATTAATTTATAATATTTATGTTTTAAATCAGGAAATTTTAAACTCTATGGTCTTTTAAAGCAGTTACTAAATTCAAAATTAATGAATTCAGTTGTTAACCTTTTTTTGATTTTAACAGTAAAAAATGTTTTTATATCAAGTCTATTTTAAATCTCGTGAGAATATGTCATGACTTGTAGCGCGCTACTTATGACTCGGTTCGGAAAAGTGCACTGAGTAATCGTGCCCGTCCACCCAACACATCGGTATTGTTCTCATTTAGTCAAGTAATTCTGATGTACAAAAGTTTTTGTTAAATTATTGGGCACAAGAACAAATAAAGTGGATTGTTTACCAATACGTGAACACACATATGTGTATTTCGCATATGTGTATGCCACATATATGTATTTCGCCATAACAAAAACGTGTTTTTTTATTCAGACCACAACTACTCACCATGCAATTTGTTAATCGTAATCGCGAATGCAAAACAAATTTGTAATGGAGTCCGTTCAAACTCAGAAATTTTTGGCTGGGTTCATGAGAATCATCTTTATGAGAACTTCCTCATATTTAAATTTTCCTTTAAGTAAAGTAGCGTGAAACACTATTTATCAGTATTTTTTTTATCGCCAAACGCATTCCATCGAATAGTTTTAGTTGGTTTAGGTTTCAAAGCATCACGGACACCAAGCCCACCTTCAGCTGTAAGTTGTGTGGTGGTAAGCCAGGCACATTCAAGAAGTTTAAAAATTCAGGTGGATAGTTGGAAACTTCGTCTTCGTTTGTTACACAGCAGACTTGAGCGAATAGAGCGTACATACCACTTTATTCTGAATTATGACGCTTAAGTCACCCATGTCTTCGTTCTTGGCAGCCAAAGATTCTCGATCACTCATAGCCCGGTCAAAATAGACATTGACCCTTGCATAAATTGCCTACAAGCTGAAAATTTGCATGAACTTCAAGGATACCACTCTTATGAAATTCTGAAAAGTCCCCATCGATCCCGTGTGTGCAAAATATTTTATTCAAGGTCAAAGGTCACAAAAATGAGTTTTTTGCATTTTTTGGTCAAACGGTTAGTTTTATGATAAAAATTGCTCAAATTAAAATTGTAGATCAAAATATTATCTACAAAATTGTCATTTCAATTTTTTCTCTAAGATTTACCGTTTCTGAGAAAAAGCCTGTCGAATATAGGCTGGAGCTGTACTCTTCGTAATATGTTTGACTATATTGTTGCGTTCTCCGAACATTATTGGAACATTATTCATTATTATTTAAAAGTTTTTTTCTCAGAAACGATAAATCTTAGAGAAAAAATAGAGATGACAATTTTGTAGATAATTTTCTGATCTACAATTTTAATCTGAGCAATTTTTATCATAAAACTTACCGTTTGGCTAAAAAATGCAAAAAACTCATTTTTGTGACCTTTGACCTTGAATACAATTTTTGTCACCCACGGGATCGATGAGGACTCTTCAGAATTTCATAAGAGTGGTATCCTTGAGGTTCATGAGAATTTTCAGCTTGTTGGCAATTTATGCAAGGGTACCCCTATTTTTTGGGCTAATTTGACCGGGCTATCAACCATTTCTGATTTTTGTAGCTATCGATCATATTCGGAGTTACTTAGTTGATGATGAGCTCATTTTGCGATGTTACGAAATAGCACAAATTCCGTGGAAATGAGATCAATCTGCTCGATTCGTTGACAGGAACACGGACATTATCGATAGTCAGCATGTGCTTGGACATTTGTTTACACATAAGGTAGTGACGTGTTTGTTGACGACTCAACTCGAGCTGGGGATACCTCAAATTATAGGAGTTAAATATTATTTTAAGATTTGTAATAGGTTTTTACTACTAAAATTTGTAATATTGTTACGAAATTCAGTCATTAAATTGGTTTAAACAAAAAAATCAAATCATCTTTTGACCATTTCGACAGCTTTTACAGGGTTGCCAACTCCTGGAAAAAAACCATTAATTTACGAGTATTTTTTTCGTGAACTTATACCATATTTTAATGTGTATTCTGTTATTCGGGGCTGAGACGAATTTTTAAAAATCAACTTTTGACTTTTTTTATATGCATAGATTCTAAAATGTTCAATTCAGTGCATCACCAGTTACAATCAAATTTAACGAAGTGCTAGCGATTTGTTAGGCCACGATTCTGCATTAATATCTATAAATTGAAAATTAAAAAGTGAAAACTTCACCAATCGGCGTTAAGGGATTCAAAGGAATGAAAAAAGGAAACTCAACAATAAAAAATAATTCAAATGAAGAAGCACGACAAGGGTTTTTTTGGGAACTCACCCTTACCTCTTATTTTAGCTGCTTTTGAAGATTTTTGGGGTACGATAATTGGAAGCACCTCCCACTCACCACTTTGTGAAAGGTGTTGAAATTTCTTTCTCAGCCCACCGCACCAGATGAATGGGGTGAGACTTCTTTCACTTTGCGAACGAAAAACATCAAAATAGAGGAATTTCTTCTTATTTCTCAACCTTCTTCCTTTTTTTCTTATTAAAGAAGGCCCTCCCTTGAACACGCCCACGCATATAACCTTTAGCTATTCTCAGTAAGCCCTCCGCAGAGCCTAGAGCGGTGGAAACCATACGAAGGTCGCCTCCCTCAACTCAACGTCCTTCCATTCGTATGCCGAAATTATCTCCGCCCACCTACCCCTAAACTTCCTTGCAGGCCCCCCCATCCACTTATCCCGGCTTTTGAGGCCTCCGCGTATGTCTGCGACGCCAATCTCCCTAAACCTACCATTACCGTTGTCCTTCTCCTCCTGTATTCCTTTCCCTACTCGGGCCTTCCTTATCAGAGTTCCTCTCACGAATGCTCACCTGCCTTCCTTACTCTAATCCAGTGGGCGGAGTTTCCTATTTCCTTGGTCCGTTCCGGCGCTTCCACTACTTTTCCCGTGGCCGAAACACGCGCCCCTCTCTCTCTCATCCCCTGCGCAATCCCATTAAATGATGGAATAATATTGGTCGATTCTGCGAGCAATCAATTTTTAATTGAAACGAAAAGATCAAATTCTCAACAGAAAAAATAAAAATTTGAAACGAGAGATCGATAAATTGATAAAAATCCTCGGTCCTTTTCTTTAAATATAGTTTAAACAAAAACATGTCCATTATACGCTCAAAAACACTCCAAAAAAACCCTTTTAGATGTAGAAATACATCTGCGTAGAATACATGCGTGAATTATTAATAGTAAACTTTTGCAAATACACCCACATTAAAGTTTTGGGATCACAGCTTGCAACCATTTAGCTTTAATGAATTTTTTAATAAATATCAACTGATTACGAATTTTTTCTTGATGATACTTGTACTATGTAATTTTGCGGGTCTAAGAGAAAAGTCGTTCACATGGGGCGAATGACGTTATCATAGATAGATAGTGATGACGCTACGATTACACGAAATGGTCAGGATCGAAAACTCGAGTTTTGATTGAAAGATCGAAAGTTCAAAGATCAAGACACCACCTCAATTTCTTAAATCTTAGGCATTTCGAACTCGATTTTCGAATTTAATAGAAATCGATTTTTCCATCACTAGTCCTATGCAATTACTGTTTCTTTCATTATATTTTTTGGAAATAACACGTGGTTAATTCTGGTAGACACCTTGAATAGTCAAAAGGACGAGGCTGATATCGTATGTTTTGGTGTTTTCCATTATCATGTTTGTAAATCAAGCAGTCTTCGAAAGATTATCAAGTAATGGTTTGTCGCTCAAATATCACCGATACTGATATGAACTACGTCTTACTCAGCTACGGATTTTCCGAAGTACAGGTATCTTACATTTCATATCCATTATTTTTACCTTATGAATTGTTTCCTATGTCAATCGTAGGAGGACATGTAACTGAGTTTTAGGGTTGTTTTTAATCTCATTTGCTAGTTTCTGAAAAACTTATAGCAGGCTAAAGCACTTGACCGGGAACCGGGGGATTCTGATTCTAATCCCGGTCAAGGCGAATGATTTCTTTTCTGTATATTTTTCGCAAAATTTGTGCATTACGGGTTACTCCCATAAAGTTAACATCTGTTTGTTTTCTAAGTCCGGGCCTTGCTTTCCGGCTGTGGCGCTATGAGCACGATTTTGACTGATTGTCGCATCAAATGCCCAGCAGTCCATACCACCATGTCCAGTAGTGTCCATAAATTTCCACAGCCTCGGTAGCTTAACTGGCTAAAGTACTCAACCGGAAATCGATGAATCCGGGATCGAATCCCGGTTAAGGCGAGTTATTGTCTTCCCGTGCATTGTGGGTGACTCCCGTAAAGTTATGACCGTGGCTAGTCCCAGTATATTTAAACTAAGATTATAGCATTTTCTTAGATACATCTGGCAAAGAGTATTTCTAGAAACCTAGCATTGCCAAGTACTAGAAAATATAAATATATCTTTATGAAATACTCTTACCTGCCTTCCATATTCACATCCAGTGGGCGTAGTTTCTTATTTCCTTGGGTTACTCCTGAGACTCCACTTCTTTCCCGATGATCAAAATATACGTATAAATGAATGAATGTAATAATTTATTACTCCAACCTTGAATGTACACTTTTTTTTAACAACACAAAATTAATGGAGCTTTAGGTAGTTTCAATGGTTAAAATAAAAAACCAACATGAAAGCTACCATTTTAAAGATTAAATTCAAGGCAGGCCAGAAAGCAAAAGAAAGCATATATAATTTTTTGAAATATTATCCTTATGAAACATAAATGTGACAATAACTTATAATAAACAAGAGCAAAGTTTAATATATGGACAGAACAAAATAAATTTCTTTTTTCTCCTTTCACAAAAATATAAAAGTAATATATAATAATATGTATGTATTCACAAACACATCAAAAAAGAACATTTATATTGAACATATCAAAAAAGAACATACATATACGAAGTTCTGTGAAGGGAAAAAATACGACTTTCTGTATCTTCCCCTTCACAAAACTTCGTCATGTTTGCTCCTTTTCTTTTTTATGGAAAATTCTGTGTTCACCTAGGTAAGAAAAATACATCGTTACCAGTTTTCTAAGTACCTTTGGCAGCCATATAAAATAAGCTGTGACACAATTTTATCCTGTAATAATGTTTCCTGTCATTTTACTTTTTATTACTATTTTTATTTTTTAACTATTTACTAAAACATATGTCTACAAAAGACGGTCAAATTTTATACTGATGCGTTTTGATATTGGAGCTGAATTCGCCTCATCCAGCCCATTTGATCATATGATTACCGCTAAATGCACCTCCCCCTATCGCAAACCAGCACCTTACTTTTCTTAAACTGTATGTATATGAATTGATACATGTTATCCAAAATCTACAGTTCACGAATTTACTTATCTTTCGGGTCATTTCCATCTTCAAGTGGTTTAAGTATGTTAGAAAATCCGCAATAGAGTTCTACGTTTATGGTTTATTAGTTACGTATGTGTATATAAGTAGATAATTTGTTTTAAAAGTGCCTGTTTACAAAATCTCACTAACAAACATTTACTTTTTCTAACATGTGGAGTTTGCTAATTCATCGTCCTGTTGCAATGCCTCCACTAATTTTCCAAATACCGAAGCAACCTATCACACTCCTTTACGATTGTTACTTCCTTTCTTTAATCATGAAAATTGTACGGCTAATTAGGTGCTTTTAGACTTCTTTGCCTGAGGAACCTTCAACAATTAAACGTAAAATATTTCAAGTGTCATTAATTTGTGTTTTTTATTACTTTTCTGTATTATTAATTATTTAACTCACTTTCGACTCCGCCTACGGCGCGGCGTGATGTTATAATTCCTCAGTATCATCGATTTTTTTACCTCCAAATTCCTACAAAATGTAAAAAGAGGCAGAAAAGTTTCTCCGGTTTTCCACCGGTTGATGTCGTCCATGTCTCCCTACGTTTCGATCCGCGACTTGCTAATCATCCTCAGGGGATCTTCCGAATTCTTCGGCAAGTCGCGGATCGAAACGTAGGGAGACATGGATGACATCAGCCGGTGGAAACCCCGAGAAACTTTTCTGCAACTGATACGCCGGGAAAACCTAAGTTCATACATAAATAGAGGCAGTTGGCAATTCTGTAAAATATAGATAACCTAGTGTTGCCTGAATATTTCTTATGGTTTCATATGATTTTAGATAGGGTCGTTTCTATGATATTTTGTCATATCTCGCCTCGTTCACCCCAAGAATTTGTATAAATCAGTCACTCAGCGGTCGGACGTAGGTTTCATTGTACATACATTGATTACCTATCATGGGTAATCGTCGTAATTAATGCATCATCAATCTCAACAAATGTGAAATCTAAAAGGACACAAATAAACATTTTTTTCGTTGAATATACACGCGGATCATGTGGAACGCGCGAGTCAGTTT
This sequence comes from Ischnura elegans, assembly GCF_921293095.1. Taxonomy (NCBI): domain Eukaryota; kingdom Metazoa; phylum Arthropoda; class Insecta; order Odonata; family Coenagrionidae; genus Ischnura; species Ischnura elegans. The sequence continues at coordinate 61,043,477 of NC_060255.1, read as the reverse complement.
GCTGGCTCTGAGTGCAGCTGTACCTCCTTGTTGGATTGCATACATTTGATAACGGCATCAGCCAGCTGATTGCATTTCTGAAATGGTCTCAAAAGTGAAAGAGGGGGTGGGTGGCTCATGGATTATGGTTGTCGTGATTGGAATGTTTTCGTTTTCCGAAGTGAAAGATTCCGCGGACCCATTATTCAAGATCGGGAAACTTGGAAAGTGAAAGGCAGGTCGCTGAATCAGCCAACACTGTGAAAGTAGACACATCAATTAATGCAGACTATGATCATGATGAGGGATTTAACTCGTATCCCGGAGGCAAGATGGCTTATTTTACGTTCGACGGGAGAAATACTTGATGAACGATATCCGTTGACGCTAATTGGCAAAATCGCGTTCCCTCCACTGGTCGATGCTCCAGGGTTCATGATTTGACGGAGATTCATTGGATTGCGGGTAGGGTGGAGGTTACAACGATAGTGCTCGGTAATCCCTGAGCCGATGTTGACGAAATGCATCCCTTTTACACACTCGCAAGTTAACGGATTTGATGGGGAGATGAACGGAATGGATTTATGACGATCTCATTATTAAAGATAGGTTGATCCGCTATTGTCTTCAAATTATATTTCCCCTTTTAGAGAAACAAAGGGAGGACAGGGTGTGCTAAAGGTCGAAAATTATGAGCATTACAAGCACAATACCAGTTATGGATTAATTTTAGGATAAAGGTCATAGGAGTAAAACATGACTTAATTTTAGGATAAAGGTCATAAAAGTAAAACATGAAGGGAATTTAAAGTTTGTGAAACATAGGGAAGAATGGAAAATGTTATGAGGCACATACATTTCGGGAGAATGCTGACGGAGTTCTTTGTTTTTAGATAACCTTTGAGGAGCATTAGGCGCATCAAAGGGCATTATTTATTTTTATATACCGTATAATTACATTTAAGTAATTATCTGATAGTTTTCACAACTTTAATGCTCAAAAAAGTTACCTTCCATTATTGCTTTTCCAGAAATGGTCACCCAAAGAGATACTGCATGAAGTTAGAGACTTAATTTTGAAGCACTGACATCTGTCTCGCCATCAGTCTGACTTTGTTTAGTCATACAGTTCTGGTGCTTAAGCTATCATCTTAAGTACTGCCAGGAAATGGTGTATTTAGTGATTCCCTTTGAAACGTGGGCCTTACCAGATGAAAAGATGAGTGCAAAAATAATGAGCAGTTGTACAACCTTACCTCGGCGTCAATGATCTAAGGAAGTATTTCATCATAAATTACTCAGGAATCTTTGAGTAGTCCTGTACTTTCTTTGCCCGCCCTATTTCTCTCCCCAAATGCAAAGGAAGTCTTAAATGGCCAGATTCTGCACTCAGGAATAGATGAAAACGTAGCATATACAACGCGTGGCAGAGTAAACGAGGGAATTGGCAGTGCCGCATGGTACATATCATGGAGAGGAAACAGATAAACACCACTTTATTGTAGTTAGATATTAGTGAATTCCATTCAATTACACATTTCAGCAAAGTTATTTAGGGGCGATTTGTATTGTAACTTAAAATTTCCACACAGTTTAATTGGGTAAACCACTCCTAGGTTCAAGACTCACGTTTTATTCTCAACGCGAAATATATTTTAACCTTAACAAAATCACGAAATATACTTTTGAGAGTTACGTTTGAGTAGAGAAAACGGTATAAGGTTGCCAGATATAGTTGAATGTTTTTTTTTATACTTTCATGTATTTATTTATCTTTCAAATATAAAGTTTCAAAAATACAAACTCACAAAACGCTACTATTATCGTCAATTTGAATGTGAACGCATTTCTAAATATGATTAACATTAAATTCACGGGTACTTGTCCTTGGTAGAGAATTTTGTGAAAGAACTGTTGAGGATTGACTATGGGAATGTAACGGATATTTGACCTATGAGAAGGTAGTTAGTAACAGGGATACATCAGGCAAGAAGCTGCAATCAAAATACTGAAAAAGGATGGTAAGTGAGCCGTCATAATAGGAGGTCTACAGTAAAAGTAATATATTTCCCATTCTAAGCCAAAAGTCTGTTCTTTTAATTATTGTAGAGTGTGATTGAGTTGGAGAAAAAATTATTTAAATCCGACGACCTTAAACCTCTCGTACATAAGTTATTGATTTTACCTACTAGTGCGTCAGACTTTATTGGTCATTTTATGCCATGAGAATTAATAATATAGACTTTAAGTTTAACTGACTTGCACGAGCATAACCTGTATTTTTTAATGTAGAAAAATAAAATGGAAAAATGAAATGTTTACACAATATTTTTTTATAGTGTTGGGATTTAAAAATGTAAAATACCCATCAAAACGTTTCAGCTAAAGATGGCATTGAATTTTCAAGTTCAAACATTCTATATCCTATGTATTACATTTCATTGCCTGTTAATGAAATGCATTAGAAAATTTCTTGCTCAAGGATGTGAAGCATGATATTGCTCTAGAAGTTAATCATTTTTATCTCGAGTGCTATCGGCAATTGATTCTTGTAGGAGTAACTTTGGAAGGTCCAATGTAATGCACAGTATTAATCGTACCCAAAAATTTATTGTGAGTGTAGTTTGGATGCAGTTCAATTCAAAAATCGGCATTTAGTGTCGGCAGGGCAAGGGCTGGATCCCTTAAGTTGTAATTCTCAGTAGTAGTCTCACTCGAGTTAAGCACATTTTGTCTCTTGATACATCCCAAATTTTTATGCAACAATTTTTGCTTAGCAATCATGCTTTTTAACTGTCTAAAAGTGAAGTTTGATAAAAATTGCAACATACAGTTTACTGCTCTATGTGAAAGATTTATGCATGCGGCAAACAAATTCTTTGATAACTGCAAAAAGAATAATGTATTTCTGTTCTCGCCTCCATTGCCCTGCACGAAGAAGTTTTCATTGAGGATTAGAGGCGTTTAAAAATCTTATGATGTTACTGCTCAAATAGCGAAGAATAGAAGATGCGGTAATAATATGCTTGGCTAATGGAGGCAACTTCAAGAACCGCGCACGGTACTAAAGGAGTTTAAGAGGGTTTTTGCTCATCAATTCTTCATTAATAAGCTTCGAGCGTGCATTATTTTCCTTTTCATCTTTACTCATCAGACTTTCTTTCCTCGTCCTCTTGTTTTCAGAATTTCTCTCTGCGCTACGCGCTGTCACGTTGTCAAGGCAATTTTTAAGGGAAAAATATGGTTTTTCCTATGGGGAATGTTGCTTGAAGAGTCACTCAAGGTTTTATTTAGTCTCGAGTAAAATGCTAATGCTCATTTTTTATTTGCGCATCGGCCTTTATTTATTCAGATATTTTCATTAGTAAATCGAGTAATGGGTTTTTTCATTCAGACTCGGAATCGCAGTTCACTCAAGGAATTCAGAATGTGTTACGACGATAAAAACTATCTTTTCAGTTTGAGAGTCCTTTATAGTTTGAGATGAGAAAATACGAAATTGTCCGCCCACTTTGCAAGAGTCGGTGACGTCATTAGAGTTTTTCTTCATGCACTTGGACAAGAAGAAGCTTTGACTGAGGGGAAAAATCGCTCACAATTGTGTAAATAACAACGCTCCACGTAAGGCACAAGGTTGAGGAGTAGCTGATAAGCTGATGTAAACCCGGCATTAGCTCATGACGTCGTGGCATGCCATCTACTTTTTTTTAAGGATGTAATAATTATTTATTTAAAGCACATTACAATACATTAAAAACATCCCCTTTACAAATTCTTAATACACTTTTCACTGTATAAAAAACACTTCATAATCAGAGAAAAGAGAAAAAACTCTTAAATTACAATATTTAAGAATAAAAATATATATTTACAATATGGAGACCTTCTGAGCCAAAACAGGCTCATCAGCACGTTCTCCATAATTATTTTGCAAGAAGTTTAAAACATCTAAAACCAATAAAGGAAACAATAAAAAAAACTTACATTGCCTTGAAATGAAAAATTCAAGCCTTCCAGTAGATAATTTAAAAGTTTACTTTTGACAGCCGAATACGTTTCTAAGCCTTGCATTTCTTTCGGTAATTTGTTGAACAGTTTAGGAACGGTACCCTCCATTTTTTTTTCACCATATTCATTGAAAAATTTGGGGATTTTATATTGATTTTATTTTATATTTTTTTTACTTATCTTCAAATGAGTTAATTTTCTCCTTTTTTCGTTGCGAATATCTCTATTAGCGACAGATCCAGAAAGAGTATGAGGGTACCCCAATTTTTTCATTATCGACAGCAAAACAATATGATCAACCAACCCATTCCGAAATTTCTGCATCAAATAATTAATTATTTAAGAAACGTCGTAATTACCTCCGGAATTTTTTTTCTTTTCAAATGTGAGATAATTTGGTATTTGTGTATGCATACTTCATCCAGTTTTCTGCCATTTGCAGTATAGGAAGTTCATTCCTATCGCTTATGAATCTTAAAATCACCTTCACCATACAGATATTAATATTTTGTCATCCTTGTCATCAAAATCACCAATCCTGAGATATATATGATGCAGCTCTCCACTACACTCTCTTCTCTGCTAGCCTTTTCATGCATGTTTTTTACTTCTATTTTACATCGTCAATAACTTGTACTACATAGCTCATTCTATGCCTTCCATTTTAATGAAATTTTCCCCTTCTGTTGGTATATCATTTTGAGGGAAGAAGTTCGAGATTCAAATGTCTTGCGATAAGAGGATTTTCCGTGTGCAGTGATCCAGTAGGATGATCAAGCAGACTTCTCATGCATGATTCGTTTTTCTGGCATGCCATTTTTCCGGGAAACTCTCTTTCCTAACCCGGCAAGTTCTGGATATGGAGGGCAAGGTTTCCTATCTAACATCTCTGCTACGACAGGTAATTTTGGGAATAGCGAGTGATTTGAAATTCTAAAGAGCTACTCCGTTGCATGCTACTATGCCGGTCGATTTAGGATGAGCAACCCTGCAACTTGAATCACAGTGTTGCATAAATAACTGCCTGAATGTTAAAGAAGGAAACCACTACAGAATAACGCGATGCGTCAGGCATCATTTAGAGCAATTTTGGCTTCAGATTTCCGAGTAATTGAGGAAGCTAAAGAAAATAATTATTTGAATGATGAAAACGGAACTTGTTACAGAAATACATGAATTATCAGGCATGGTTTGGAGCATTTTTCGCTTTGATAGTTGAATTCAAGTTTACTCCTGTTGAAATTATATTATCATATAAATTCTAATGAATTAGAATACAGTATTACTTGGTGTGGTCGAATTTCATGTAAAACTAGTGTATTTATCTTTTTTATGCTTGATTTGCTTGCTTGGGGTAGTTTTATGAGAAGTTAATGCAGCCTCTGCAAAATTCGAATCATTGATTCTGCAAATTTTGGGTTAAATCTAAATTTGATCAAAGCTAAGCCGTCTAGATCATTAAGTCTCAGTTAAATAAAAAATTCACATCAAATTCATCCGTATTTTCCTCATTATCTCACATTTATCCGATTCACTGATACTTCATGTAATATGTCATTTCCATAGAATTACATTCGAACTTCATGATTTGCAATATAAAAGAAATATACTCCTATGAGCACGTATGCCGAAATGTATTTTGAGAGTGTTATTCGCATAGGTCTAAAGGGGGAATGGGTTTAACTTGCCTTATGACTGCACCTATAATTAGTATACAACACAATAATATCGTCGTTTTAAAATTTAATTCATGAAAATTAGCGGTATATTTCCTGAAAATTGCCATCAGTAAGCGCATTTTATATAGGTGCTTAAAGCGTTATTGGACTGTAAGCATACCAAAAATATTGATTAGTGCTACAATGTTTATGTTTTAAAACTTACATAGATTATTCTTATTACTTTACCAGTCATGGTAAAAAATTATGCTCATGATCAGAATATCTTGTAAGTTATTAGCAATTGAGTGCCGCAGTATATAAGTCAATTAACGTTATTTGTATGGTGAGTCTGTAAATGTTCCAATATCAGGAAATGTCTTGACAATGAAAAACGTGAAACTGATTCATCCAAATTTTATGTTCTCCTATTTTTCTTTTAACCTGTGTGGATGGTGCTCAAGATAAAAACATGATTTCAGTAGCATAACCAATAAATATTTTTTTCAATCGCACATTCACAAACCAACTGTCTTAACCCTATCCCTACCTTACCAAAGCTGAGTTTTTGTACAAGGTAGATAGTGTCGTTGCAGTGTAAAAAGGGCCTCCGTCACCTTAATGTACTCATGGAAGCATTTTGGGTACTTGATTCTCATGCGTAGCCAGCGCCGTGGCTGTAAGCTATTTATTTTTAAACTCAATTGCATGTCTTCCTTAAGATCCTTAACTTTAAGTTTAATTTAAAAAATTCACATCTAATTCATCCTTATTGTCCCTATTACCTCAAATTTATCCTATTCACTGAGTACTGATTGTTGATATTTTCTGTTTTATGTAGATTTTTGCAGATACATCAATGTTTGATTTGGTGTTCAATACACTTATGAAAAGAAAATCTTCATTCCATTATATTCATCCTCTGTCAGGATTGCTCCTTGAGGCTTCAAAATAAAATGGGAATTGACGCCCTAAGATCAAACTGTTCCCCAATCCGTTACATCCACATTGATGCAGGCCATTGCTAGTTCTTTTTTCAATGCTCGCAATGAAATGGAGCATTAAATATTGATACTGATATTTATGGCAATTTTTACCTGAAACTGTGATATCTTTTTCAAAATGTGTTAGGAGAGGAAATACTTTTTCACCTCTCTTAAAAATTCTCTTTTTACTCCTTCCCTCATCTTGCATTTTTCTCCATGAGGATACGGTAAAACATACGAATTGATACACCGAGGTTCTCAAACTGTTCTCCATTCCTTTATCCCCGCATTGAGGAAGACGACAGATCCACTGCTAGTTCTACTTTCATTTGCTCGCAATCAGAAGTTGCTTCAATTTTTTACGGGACACGTCGGCGGGCATTATTGCCAGGAGCAAATGAAGCATGGATTACTGCCCATTGACCATCCCCGGGGGACTTTTCATGACTCGTCAGAGGGCTACGCGGAAGGCAGCTCATCTGAAAATTGACGTGATGATCTTCTCTCGTCTGAAGCGCACTCGGAAAAGGGTTCGAGGGCTAAGCAGTTGAGTCGACTGTGATCCGTGGATCGAATGAGGGGTCACTGTCCGCACTCCTATCTTCCTCTTTTTTTTTACCCCCTTTAAAGAAATTATTAATTTTTTTCCTAACTCTTCCGACTTGCACCCCTACCGTGTATCCTCGGAGTATTTTTTTTCAACCTGGTTATTTTTCCTCCATCCCATTTTAGCCCTAACTTTTTCCTAGGCTTCACTTAGGGTCTTTCTGTCGTTTTGTCTGGTCAAGTTTTGCTATCGATTTTTTTACCACTTCGCGACTACCTAGAGCACCACAACTTTAGTAATAGCTCCGAACAGGGAGACAATATGAATTTCATGCGCTTTAAAGTGTTTGGAACAGTTGCTTTAGAAAGAAAAATTAAATACGGAAAATAGTTCCAAAAATGGTCATTGAAATTCAACAGATGAACTGCAATGACTTTAGCTGAATCAAAACAACGTGAATTTTATACCATAATTATTTTCATACAATAATTCAGCAATCGAAGCGTGAATTGTTTTATAAATGATTTGAGGTAATGGTGGAATATACCTTAACAATCCGCCTTTAATGGACACATGTAGCTTCATCATGCTTCCGGTTATCATACATTTTATATTATCAATTGAAATAAAACTACTTTCAGAACCATTCGAGGTCCATGCAAAAATACCCACCTAAAACGAAAGAGATTATAATACATACTACATAAAAACTTTAATGATCCGTTTTTAACAATAACTAAGTAAAATAAAAATTTAATTTTAGGTTGACAAAGCCTCAGAATAAACTGTTCCATATGCAGCGAAAACCTTTGGGCGCATGTAGTTTTAATTGCGATTATCCGCATAAATTTAAGAATATATTATAACATGTGGAGCATGATAAAGTTACATGCGCCCAGCATTTTTGGTTGTGCGTGATGCAATTTATTCAAATCTCTTGTCAAGCTAAAAGTATGGCAAATTATTTTACTTTGTGGTCATGAATTCCTCCAAGTTTCAGTCGAAGCAATAGCACATTGAAGCATCTTGAGTATATTGGCGCTTAGATGTTTGTATTTCCCTTTCCCCTGCCATCGGAAGAGCATACTTTTATTTTGTTTGCCTCTTTTGGGTGGGAACCAGAGAGGGATGACGGGGGCAGACACACATGTGCCTTTGCCGAGACAACTTGTGCATTTAACTTGTATTCATAATACAGTTAACTAACTTTCTTTGGAGTTGATATTTTCTTAGCATTTTCCTACTCCTAACCCTTCATCGGGCACAGCGCGAGTGTTTTTTTTTCATTTCTCCGCTGCTCTTGGCGGCATAGACCCTAGACGCTTATAGTAGGTTTTGTTTTGACATGCTCCATGCAGCCTTCTGCTTTTCGCATTTATGCCGACAGATCAGTGGTGGATGTTTAATCATAATTAAGCAAAACAATGGCACAATAAATAAAAATAAAAGCATTATTAGCTGAATTAGTAAGCAAAATAAAAAAAACTGATCTTAATGAATTCACATTCTAAAATTCATTGCATATAATAATCAGTAGTATCCAAAAGAACACGTTAAATCGCACCTTGTTGGATCGGTCTAGGGCCATATGACGGCATGTGAGAGGATCTGTCGTGTGCATAGCACGTGAGGTATCGTTTATGTGTTAGACTACATTTAAACTTTAAACTTTAAAGTGGTACCACTGAGCCATGTTAAGAGTTAATAATGTTTTTTAACATCTGTGCCCATCAGACAATTTGCGCCTTAACTAAGCAATTCCAATATTGCGCCTTACTGAATGTTAAGCGGGAAAATATTCGGTCACAACACTTCGAGCCGGATAGGGTTATGGATACGAATTGAACTTCAATGTTACAATTTGTGATTATATTGCTAATGCCTCTTTTTAATTTTCAATCATCAGTAAACAATCCCGTGATTTATTTGACACAGCTCTCCGTTCCACTCTCTAATATGCCAGCCGTTTTATATTGATACATTTCTTTTCTGTTGCATCCTTTATAATCCGTCCTATGAAACTCATTCGGGGCATAAAAATGCACTTTTCTGTCGTCATTAGGGTGATTGAAATTTGAAAATTCCGAGAGTACTTCGCGCAAATAATTCGCCGGTAATAAATTACATCATATTTTACCTACCTAAACTTTAAGGGTTTGAAGAAAAAAAATGTATAAATATCTATTTTTCATACTATTGTCGTAATATATACCGCATTTCACGAAGTTTGCCTACAATTCTTGTGATAAAAGAAGATATTTGTGTGCTTACATATTTTTTTTCGCTCCGCTCATCAACTGTCGCATCTGACCCTTACTTACCCTCTTTCCCCTTCCCCTATTGTATCCCTGGACACCCCTTCCCCTTAACCCCTTCCGCCTCCTCTCGGACATAGCTATCCCTTCACTCTTGAGTCCTTTCCCGCGGGAAATCAGGAGTGGTGTAGTCGCGCAGCCTCCCAAGGCATCAGAAAGTATCCCTTCCGGAAAACGGGTTAGATGCCCTCTCGTTTCGTCCGGGTGGAACGGCGGAATGGGACGCCAGCTGGTGGCTTATATTGGAACTATGGAAAGGCGAATGTTTGCTCGCGGTGGGTTTAATATGTGGAATGCCCGTGGCCTACGCTCGTGATTGTGGTGTCTCTTTTCTTATACGCTTTCACTTCGAGTCACCCAGAGTAAAGTTCATGGGAGAGAGGTGTATTACTAAGGTTCCATCTTCTCGGAAAAGGACAACAAAAAAGTTGTAAAAGCAAATGATATGATTTTTTTCAATTTTGGAAAAGTAAACAACGTATCAATAAGTTTTTCACCGAAATATGCCAAAGATGGATGAATATCTTGATACTATATGAATAAATCACAACAAAAGGCACCAATTTTTTTCAATAAATTGCAACTCACATTTTAGATGAACGAGATTTCTTTTACAAAAATATTAATATAGAACATATCAAAATCGTTTGTGAGCAATAATTATGGTCTGTATTACCACTATGGGCTTAAATTGTTTAAAATGAACAAACACCTTTAACGCTATTCGCAAACAACCGGTGCATCTACGTAGTATTATAACCATTTTGTTGTTATCACTTTTCCATTTGGTTTTATATGATGAAAAATTTCTCGACACTTATAATTTTCTGATCAACTACTTTTATTACTAACAAAATATTAATTGTAACTGTATCTATTGTAAATATTAATTTCATTGTTACATTGGAGCACTGGTCGACCTGAACTACAAAAACAGAACTCAACATCATTAGCTACACATGCATTGTTTTTACTTGCTTTTACTAAAGTTTTATTCATAATCTTCTCGGATTTGGATCTACCAGCTTGGGTCGTCTATTGATGGTAAAGTACTTCCAGCTTGGGTCGTGAAAAGAATTAATTGTTAACTGGAATACCCCATTTTAAGTTTGCCAGAAGTAGCCAAAATCGTTTTGACAGTAATTTAAAACACTCCCACAATACGTATAACTTGCTAACATTATATCTTAACCTAACTGATAGGAAACAGGAGCTTAATAGCTTTATCTTTGAGGAGCGAAGTGGTTTTGATACTAAGTAACATTATAACGGAACTTCCAAAACTTCCAATGATTTATTTTTTACTTTGCGCTATTCATTGCTACCGTTTAGATGTGAATAAACAAGCTAGATAATATTTACAGTGCCTTATTTATAATAATATGTGTTCGCTAGTGGGACAGAAATTTGCAACCAATAATAAGGGATTTAAAGAATTATGGGATAAGTTACAATAGGTTAAAACATTATGCTTCTCCTCAATCCATTAAATTTCATTTTATTAGTTAATTGCTATTTTATGAAATTCAAGATGCAATTTTTTGGACTATAAGCAGCTTTGGCCAGTAATTTTTCATTATTAATTGATAAGATTTTTGAGATTAATCTATTCTTTATTGGAGATAAATCTGTTTTTTTGAAATGGTTACATTTATGGAGTGTGAATTGCTTTGGTAATAATTTAATGACGACACATTTCCCTGAACAATTTATAATTCTGACTCAGTTTTGGACACTTTTTCACAGTTGAAAGGAGGCTTGGAGTAATTTATAATAATGAATTATCAATTTCTCCAAGTAAAGTAGTCATTATTTATTCCTATATTCAGGTAACTACCAATTAAAACGAATTACAGTCATATGCATTCCAATATATGCTTCGCAATTTCTACCTATCTGAGCGCATGTTTTTTTGTGTGATATTGACTTTCGAATCAAAATGTTTCAACGTAAGATTTTCGGTGCAATACTCGGAATGAAACAGTGGCGAGAATATACGATGCATATCGATTGAATTTCATGTACAAAATTGAGAAAATATTCACTGTCAAAAAAATAAAATCGATTTGAAATTTCAGCCTTCTTTCCCACCGTGTTATAAATTGTGATGAAAATGTTTTCACTATTGCAATTACGAGGGTAGTGTGAAAGGTTAGAGCAACCTTACTATACTCGTTGTGCCTCATTGTCTCGCCTTTACAACGTCCGTCAGATAGCAGCAGCAGCGGTCGCTCTTGAAAAGCATTGGAAGCATAAAGAAACCAACGGAAAATTTCGTATTTTTACAATTTATTTTATGCTTTCACTACACGCGTCTTTATGCCTTGCGTTGTCACTATAGCAATTTCCTCAGCTAGTTGTAAATGTAAGTCATTTTACTGCGTCAGTTGCTCTGTTGAGCATTTCGAATCAACCAGTGTGCTGAGTGAGTTTACGTGATAGTTTGTGTTAGATAAATCATAGTGTTCTTATGGGGCTAAAAATTTTAATAAAATTACGTATGTACTCATTAGAAAAAGGCATTATGGAGGAGGGCCATTGCGATATTGCGATTGGTAAATAAGGAAAGGTGGAGTGAAACCCAGCGCCGGCATTGGCCTGCTGTTACCGAATGGCGACATTGGTGCCACAGGTTTACGTTTCTGGTATTTGATGTTGATTCCACTATGCGCTCAAGAAGGGAAGTTTGTTTCGAATTTCACACTCTCGAAACATGAATTACTTCCAAAATATCATCATATCTTAATAATATCGTAGTATGTGTAGCAAAGTGAAGCTCTTGGACACCGCCTGATGAAAACCTCGAAATGCTAGGTTGTCCATGGAAAGCAGCTGCCCTGAATATGTGATACGCTTATGATTTACTTCGGAGTGATTTCTACCATCGCCTATCCAAACCTACCTTCGGCTTTAACCATTGAGTCAGTGATACAGTAGTACTACACTAATTTCATAGTAGTTATTGTAATTCATATCTGGCTACTTATTGGGTTTTTCCGACTGGAATTTTACAAAATGACGTCCGGGCATAGGGATTGATAGGGTAGAAAGAGTGAGAAAAATCCGGCGTAGACATTAGGTACGAGACCTAGCTTTCTCTTAACTAGTAGTGGTATTGGTGCCACGGCTTTACGTCTCATCTTACGGACGCAGTGCTGAGGTTGAGCTGTACTTTGGACTCAATTAGGGACCGGGCAGTCTCTGAAAATTCTGCATCACTGTCGGGATTTGAACCCAGGCCCTTAGGGTGTGAGACCAATAATAAAGTTGTCATTCAAACTCAGGATCTCCTCTTCATTAATTAGATCGTGCATTAAATAAGCGTATGGACAACCGAGAGGATCACTTTTGAATCATTTTATGTCAGCATAATAGAGACAGATTAATCCGTGATAATATATAAACAGAAATTGTATATTCCACACTTTAAGTAGGAGCCGACACATTCCATCAAATTCCATTCCAATTATTTCTACACTTGTGTCATTTTCAAGGTTTTAATGCCTTGAAGATAGTGTCGAAACCATGGTCGATGGTAGAGATATATATATTAAAGTGTCGAAATGTTTTGTTCATACCATGGATAAATGCATTGGTGTTGTTCCTGGCTGAAATTATAAAATATGCTGCCTAAGCACAGATTTGTTAAATCATTTTTCTTGGCATTAGTATGGAGAATGTATGTGTAGTTCTCACGATGATTCATAACATTTGCATCGTAAGTAATGTGATATTGATTCATGAACGTCATACTACACCGCTTTCCTTTCTCCATGAGTCATCCTTTCCCCAATTATTTTTCTCGTCCCTTTCACTCCCTCGCCGTTGATGATGAGATATTGCGGTCCAAGCGATGGATTTCGTGTTTTTCAAGGACGCGGAGAACTTTAGTGGGAGAGTGTGAAAGGGGAGGTAGAAGGCCTGAATCTGTCTCCCTCAACTCCGTACCCTCGCTCTCCAAATCTCCAACCCTTCTCTCCTCAGAGAAGCTGGGGTAACGAAAATTTTGCCCAGCAACTTGATGAGTGTACTTTGAATGACCTAAATCACTTTTATACATGTTTCCATTCTTTTTATGTGTTTCATTTTCTCAATTTCAATTGTTGTATATGCTTTTTTGATATTTTAGTGTTTTGTGTGGTGCGGGAGCCTTGGTTACACAAAATGTATGTTTCTCTGGAGAATATTTCACTCACGTTCGACAGCTCTTCTTTTACGGTGAATTACTTTTTATAATTTTAAGCTACCGCCTTGAGATTTTCAGCTTAAAGAAAGAGGTTAGAAACCAAGATATCACCTAAAAACATTCGGTCAGCAGAAAAGCGTTATACCCTCTACTTATCTACCACGCTTTTAGTATTCAGCACATTCCTGAATTGAAATGTCTTCATCTCCTAATACTTTTCGATGCCTCGGTAGTCGTAATCCCGATGGATTAACTTTTTAATTCTTTAATACTGATATTATGATGCATGCACCTTTTTTCATGTTTAGTGATAAAAGTAAACGCATTAATAATTAATCCTCCACCAATAAGAACAGAGAGCTACCGAGAGAGTTCTCGAATATCTCATCAAATCTATTATCCTTACACAGTATCACTAAAAAAACATTCCTTCTAAATCAACTTTTACTTCTTCAAACTGCATAATGTGTTTAATCGTCCAGGATGAAGGCATTTATTAGCACATTCCTTTCAGACACTTAGAAAACAATTTAACACTGCCTAAACATTTCCTCTCCTATGATCCGTATGTCTTCAATGAGTCGAATGCCTTCAACTTCTTCTAATCATATATTATTATTTAGAAATATATGACATTTCATTATTTTTTAATGTGAATATAAATTCAAAAAAATTATAAAAGTCAATTTAAATTCGCCGCAGCGAATTATAATACATTGTAAAATATGAAAAACAAAATATCGAAACACGAACAGTTTGGTTAAAAAATATTAAAATTGGTTATTAATTATTGATTTGTTGTACTGTTTCCAACTTGTGCAAAATTAATTAGTTTTTAAGTTTCCTCTTTTGCACAGACATCTCACTGCACTGTCACCGGTGCAGATGCGCCATTATGTTAAAATGCTTCTGTGAATTGGCTGGTTAGGGTTAGTTTTGGATACAGCCTATGAGCCCACAGTCGTGAGGAATCTTATGAAACGATGGGGATGTAATTACAGGTCCTTCTTACTTGTACATAAATTTACTCTACAACTATTGCTAGAAAGATAAATGCATGATGAATTCGGCTGTTGAGAAGATAAACAAATAATTATATACTCCTAAATTTGCTTGTTTTCGGCTGTATGTACATGGATGCAGTTGGCTTACTAGCTGCTTGCTTGAAGCAGATAGACGTACCATATCCTCGCGTGACATTCTCCACGTTAGCAGGCGAGAGCGGCAGTTGAATCTTCATCGAGATTAATGGACAAATGTTTGCCCCGAACCTTACGACACAAAGATTTTGACGCGGGCAGACGTGACGGTTAATTCCTCTCCTCTTCTGCCTTAGCGTTCGTCGGAGCTGGCCTAATCGATGATTTAGGGCCTCGCCAGGGTCAACTCGCGCTCATTAATTGGGCACAGGCCAAATAATTATCATGCCAAGTTCTCCGCCCAAATCTGCTTATCCGTCTCTCCGCTTGTCCGAGATCGTCATCTGTTCCGTTGCCCCAAGTTCAACATTGCGCGTGAGACAAATTTGGTGTGCGTGCTTGATTCCGCTTGTCATTCAATTTGTGCACATTGTTGTGGCTGTGTGCAGGGACGTACTGGTTGCCCTAGAGTCGTCGCACTACACTTAAATATATTTATAGATACACTAATATATATAATTAAGATCGATACGGAGAAAATACGAAGAATTAGTGGATCACGTTAATGAGTCAATAATTCTAAGGTTTAACTGCCAATAATAGTAACGTATATCTATTCTTTCACGTCGTAACTAACCTATCCTATGTAACTCATTTGGAGCTATACCAAGCTCTTCTTTCCGCCCAACTGCCTTTCAACAATTGTCTTCATCAGGCCATCTACTTTGTCCCGTCACTTTCTTAGGGTTCTACGAGATGCGTCTTCTCTTCCACTTTTCCTGGCACTTCCTCATTACTTACTCAGCCGATCCGTCGATACCTCCACTGTAAAAACGCTCAACAATCGCCCACCGAATCAAATCCGCTCACCTAGTACTACTAGGCCTACTAGATGAGCGGATTTGATTCGGGCGATTGTTGAGCATTTGTGCAGTGGGGGTATCGCCATTTTACTTTCGTAATTCATTCGTAGAATCAAATTTTGAGTACTTGCACTGTAAATTTCTCTGCTGCTGTCAATATCAAAGTGAAGCTCCATGAAAAAAATTTTAGAATTGTTCTTTTTATTTCTATGCTTGTTTTCTCAGCTGTATGATACGATGGTATGAATGCTTTGCATTGAAAAATAAATAGACACCTTCATTTGGATTATAAATAGAAGAAAAACCATTAGAATGTTCAGCAATCATTTATCTTTCCAGGATAATTTGGAGGAGGTGACTTAACTTCACATCCTTGCATAAAGAAAATATGCAGATGGCAAAAATTCAGGCGTTTAAGAGTAAGTACTTATTTATACCGATATTTAATTTTTCTCAAGTCCTGTTGTAAAATGCATACGACGGTATGCAAATATTGCTGACTTTCCATCATTTTATGACTGCCATCAAGCAATAAATTGGTTCCAAACGTAATTATTTGAGATGAAGGATGAATTACAGTAGTTTGTATACCGATTTCTTTCTTCAGTAAATTATTCGTTGCTTGTTGAGAAAACCCAGCTAATATAATGACATACCTTTTGAGAAATGGACTGCTGGAAAGAATCTTTTAGTGTCACTTTAACATACTGTCATTCATCAGCTGCTCCCGAGACTCCATTTTGCTCTCCGACTATCCGAGAAGTTAATCGTCCTTTCCGGGAACGAAGTTTGCCCGTCTCCGTACATCAGCGAATGCCTTGTTAAATAAAGATAGTGAGTGTTAAATGAGGATAGTCATAACCTGTGTACGTGCTTGCCGCTTCTAAATAGAGCTCATCCGTTACAGAGATAGTTGGAGGCATGTGATGCTTGCGCTCGTGAGCCGGTGAATTTTAGTGGACAGGCGCGTAGCTAAGGAGAAGGGGGAGCTTTCGAGCCAAAGGTCCGCTCCCTCTCCCAATTTGTTCCCCTTGCGTTGACCACGATACATATCCTGAGGAGACGATTATAACCACAGTGTGACACCCTCCTTTGACTCTCCATTTGCGGCATTGTTTCATTTCATTTTTTCTACCACTTACCAACTATGAATTTTACTGACAGCATCATGCATAATGCAATATGATTGGGTGCGAAGCTAAGGGATACAAGTAATTTCTTTTTTTCTAAAAATAGTATGGTACATAATTAAGGTAAACAAAACAATAAAGTTCATTTAAATACATAGAAGAGCATTTTCTCTTCCTCTAGATGTCAGCACATAACAGAGACTCACTCGTATCCCTTGGCAACTAAGTGTTTTGTACATTTCTTTTAACAATTAACTTTACCTAATTTTGTTAAAAATAAAACCACTTGTACCCCTTTGCTTCTCAATTCCTCATATGTAGTTGCTTTATAAAAATTTCTGTTTTTCCGATGCGTATAAATAGAGAGCAAAATATCGGTGTAGGACTACCTCACCCATTTTTTACTTTCTGTGAGATTTGTTTTCAAGACGCATTAGAGATCTTGCACTGAATCGAAGTTTCCCATCATCGTCAATTATTATCGTAAACAAACCCTTCCGGCAATCACTGCTCATGCCGTGGGTACTACCAGCTTCATTTATCTGCGCATTTTGTACTTGCTACGTATGTATTTCCTTCAGGATTAATCATATTTGTATTGAACTTCGTTATGAAAAGCTTTTTTAGTCAAAGATGCCGAATTAAGGCGAGTAAAGGCGGATAGTCAAAGAACAAATACGTGTCCTTGGGAGAAATTACAAATAACAATCAATAAAACTGTATTTTCGAAACAAGTCATGTCGATTTTTTCTTGACGAATTTCAGTTTCAGTGAATATATTCATCCGAGCGCAGCGAAAAAAGCCACAAAGTCACTTCTTGGAAAACGTCTTTCAGTGAATAGCGACGAAATATGGTTTTTCTCTATTCATTACGACTTAGTGAGTACGACTTCCGTCTCCTGTGACAGAGTGGCTTTCAGACGTTAATTCAGTCGTTGATGTTGTTCAGTTAAGCCAGCTTCAAATTCGGTTTGGAAGAGGATGGCTTGGTGGTGTGCGAAGTTTGTAAACCATACCAGAAATCGGAATATTGGTTTCCCGGCTAGGCCAAATATATATTAATGTAGAATTTCACCATTTGTGAATAAATTTCGCATCAGAAACGTTTTTTCTTGTCTTTGTTATTATTGGTGTTATTTTGTCGATATCCTACAAAAACATTACCCATGCAAACAGACCCTGTGACGTCAGAACTTTTTTTTACTTCTTCAAAATAAGTTCGAAAATATTGCAACTTGAATGATTTCCATCATTTTTCATGTGGGAATAATTTTTTTACCGGTTATGACTCACTGAAGTTGTAAGTTTAACTGAATAATCATTCATAAGCCGGCTCTAATCCCTATTAATTACCTAAGTCATTAGACCACCTTTGCACAACCAACCAGAAAGCATTACACAGATCTAAAACGTTATAGGCTAGGAGCCGCTAAAGGCTTGAAAGCTCTGTGCTAAGTTTGGATTAATTTGTAAAAGATGTCTTTCAGAGTGGCACAGATAATAATCATCTGAGCACTTCACAACATTTATAGATCCGATGGAAACGATAGTTTAAGATAGTTATTTTTCCTCACGTACAAGTATACGAATTCGTATCTCCCCATACAATAATGAATTATAGGTGGAACTAAGTACGCATATCTCCTTTCTTTTATTTTTAATTTTTTTTTTTATGGTTGATGTCCCAAGACCTCGGTCTCACGTCTTTTGAATATGCTTGCAGACTTAGTATGTAGATGCACACATTCTTCCTCAGTGATGTAATTCTGAATGAATCAGTCGTGATTCATATTCAAATGATCCTTTAAGAGATACGTATTTTGAATATTCATGAACCATTGAGGTTAATGCTCTTACTGCGCTTCGTTGTCCCGAATAATGCATTTCTATCTAGTAATTCAGATATTAAGGAACGGCTATGGGATCCTTAATTACCTATTGTGGGTTACGGTGAACCATAGCCAATGAACTTAATTCCTACTGCAAAGCATATTACCGTTCACAGCTCCATGATAATTGGGTCTTTATGTGGCTCCTGAGAAAGAGAATTCAGTGGTTCAATGCACCACGAAGTTCAATCTAGATAGCCTATTCGCCTTCCATTGTCTTGATTTCTAAATTCTTGTCATTATTTCCTTTTTATTTTTATTCTTGCAAAACCCAGCAAAGGTCAATTTGCCTGCGTATATTACTTTACAGCAGTACATGCATTCCTCCGTTAAAAACGTCACATTAGTGGACAGTTCTTTCTCACATGTAATCAATTTTCTCACTGACGGCAAAACGCTACCTAATCGCTTGTTCTTGGATTTAAAGTAAATGCTAAGCAGAAAAATTAAAACTATTCATCTTCAGTAGATACCTATTCGACACATGATGTGCTAGTTATAAATATTTTGAATATTCTTTGTCTTTTAGGCTTCAGAGGAAAGATAAATGGGCATTTTATTTTCATGTCGGTTATGAAACTTTTGTTGGGTTTCCTCCTGACTGATTTGGAATGCCCTGTGCTGTATAGAATGCCAATCAAAAGAAAAAAGGCTAATTAATTTTCTCTTATATTATAATTGAAATACAAATGGATCTGATATTACTGCTACGAGTAGGTTCGGTGCAATTACTGTGGATTTTCTACATTCGTTTTTTTTATATAATTTGGAAAAAATGCAATTATTGGAGCAGTCTGATACGCAAAAATCAAAATATAAAACAGGAAAAAGGTGATCATCAAATAATATTATAATGAGATCCACTCCTAACATAGCAGTGAGAGTCGGCCTGTATTTCAAGCTGCAGATATGCTAGTTATTATTACTGCTGTCAGTCAAAGGAACATGTTATTGTTGATTTCTAAAATAAAATATATTTTATCCTTGAGCCATGACTTTCAGGAAAATTAATAAAATGAACCTGAAGTGTCATAAACTCCGCCATTTGCTAAAAAAGTCGTATCATTATACCTTGAATGAATATACTTTTAGGAAGAAAAATAGATGCACTGAATCCTTTCTATTATGAATCACAAGAGGTGGTTCAATAGGGTATCCTGAGGTCTAGTCACTACAAATTAGATTACACACAAGCCTACTTTGCCAAGTAACATACATTTGCCGACTTCATGGCAAATGAAAAAATGGCGTAATTGTTGATAAAGGACAAACAGACGTATATTCGATATTTAGATGGATAAAAAAGGGTTTTTCATAGGTTGGAACATTTTATTTGAACTGAAATTCTATTCACAAGACAAAATCTTCGATGACAGGTAACATAAGTTTTTCCTGAAATGCTAACATGGTTTTGATGGCAAAAATTATATTGTTGTGAGTTGTAAATTTGGCCTGATTTTTTTAAAATTATATTTCTTATTTTTTCGCATATTGTGCCTCCGTGGTTTGGTGGGTAGCTTTTAGCATGCCATCGGGTATTTCTCGTTAAAATCCGGGTAAGTTTAATAATATTTGTGGCAAATTTCACCCCGGATGTAAATTTCATCCGTGTGCGTGACTGCGTACAAAATTCATAGTTATATGCACGGAAAAAAAAGTTTAGTCAGAACTATCGAATTCTGATGAAATTTATCAAACTTTTGGGTTCATATGGCACATTGAAAAATTCAGTAATTATTACCAAACCAGATTGATAAATTCTATCAAACTGATTTGGTAATTGTTACCGAAATGGCTACAGCAGCTCGATAAAAACTATCAAAATCGAAAGGGTAATAAAACCGACGTAGCATGCACATGTGTAAGATTTTCAAACCAGAAAACACTATTATGATTGAAAATCATAAAATTAGGAGTTTGGCGTAAGTTTCTGCAAAAGAAATACAAAAAAAAGTGGAAAAATAACAAGCCTGCATGAAGCATTGAACATGGGCCCCCCGCGTGGTAGAAACGGACTCTAACAACTAGTCTAAATCGGTTGCCATAATAAATGCTTATTTAAACGCTGTAATATATTATTATTGCAAGTATTTAACCTTTGTTTTGAAATGTGAATAAGGTGTGACTACAGTTTCCCTTTGTATGCTTAAGAGGAAAACTTGATGCACAAAATTGCATTAGGTAGTTACTCCATATGGATATCTAGTGCAGATGCGCAAGAAAACTTTATTTGCAGGCTTATTACATCGATATAGAGATGGCTTTAACGTGCTGGGTGATATCCTTTGCATGGATTGGGTCTAGTATCACGGCTTTTATCACATGTTATTAAACATGATCGCGAATGATTATACCTCAGGAATACCTCTAATTAAAGTTTTAATGTGTCGAAATACACAAACATCTCCTTACAGCTTTAATATCTATGATAATATGCTATTCAATCAATGTCTTTGATGCACCAGCTAATGGGTAGTATTGTAATTTAAAGCAGGAAATAACAGAAAAATGAACGTAAACAAAATTAAAACGTTATCGCCATCACAAATAATGAAAACAAAATCATTTCTACCCACCTATCTTTTATGTAAGGCCTGTTTAAGAATCTTTCAACTGCAAATGTGTATTGGTATAAACATAAGAGGAACGATAGACCGTTCGATAGAATACGAAACACTTGGTAATTTCTATCAAACCAAATTTGCATAGCGATGTAGAGTTTGATAATTTTTACCAAACTAGCAATCACCTTCGTAAAATTAATCATAACTTCGATAAAAGTTATCAAACTCAGAATCGTTTTGAATTAATTCGGTTATTTTTACGAAACTCTTCCGTACAATTGACCAAATTATGCAATACCAAAATGTTTGATGAAAATATCAAGAGCTCACGCTAGCGTTTGGTAAAATAAATCAAGTGCTTAATAATTTGCATCAAAGTTTAAGTATATTTAACAAAAATACTCCCTATCACACCAGTTCGATAGTTTTAATCAAATCTTTTTTTTTCAGTGTGCATTGATTTGTTATCGAAAGAATTTTTCTCGCTATAATTATTTTCTATCGAATACTGTATCGGGTATATATTAATCTGACTGAGAGTAAGGTTAATTTTCCTGATTGCGTTATTTGTAGAGCGTTGTTAATACCGATGAAGGTCGAATAATGTAGGATATCGAATAAAATCCACGTCTCCATCAACTGAGGCCAATGACGTTTACCTAATCACTTTAGCTGCTTGCACACCGACCGTGCGCCACAAGAAATTTGTAATTCCCGTTCGGAAAGCAAATCAGCCGTGGCTCGAGGGAGTTCCTAAATCATGGTTTCCTTTGGTGGACACCGCGACCTACGTAAAGGAACTTTAGGGTTAAATTTTCCGGTCCCACTGAGCGGGTATAGCTTTGGTCGACTGCTTTGGACGATAAATATTTATTTGGGATGCTTTGGACGGTTGACTAGCGAACCAAGAGCCTCTTCAGTCCGGCCTCTTCATTGGCCCGAATTTGCGATTCCAACCTACTGAAGACGGATCTCGGGTATTCCTCGTTTTAGTTTTATACGCGCCACTGATCTCAGCTTGTTTGCTTATTTCCCTTGCTCTTTAGGTCTTCTGCGTCTAACAGTTGGTTCCAAATAGTCCTTTTGCTTAATTCAATGCAGCTACTAAAAATATATATAAACAGAAGTGATCTAGTCTTTTTTTTTCAATGAGTTTCTGATAATTTCTCTTCAAAATAGCCGATTCGCTATGGATTTTTAAATTATTTACGTTATAAATAAAATAAAAGTATACTACTTTCAACAACTGATGTATCTTTGTAAACTTTGTGATTTAAGTATCCGATTTAGCCTGTGTTGATTATTGATGCAAATAGGGTTTTCATTTCGGAAAATATCGCTATTTATAATCAAAGAATATCGGATTAATGTAATATTTTTAGCTACTCATGAAAACTCTCCTTTTGATGCATCCTTGGTTATAAAGACCTGCTGTTTAATTTTTTCGATTCATTTTTTAGGTATAAAGAGTTTCTTTTAACAGCGAAAATGTTTGAATAAGATGCAAGTATCGGTGCAAAGAACTTTGAGGCTGTTTTGGAAGTATATATGTATCCCCAATAACTATACAGTTTGATTGGTTCTCGTGTGCGCGTATGAAGCGTATTACCATTCCTACAAAACTACCTATCCTTTTTTGAAGGCAAGTTATCCATCTTTCCCTTATTTAATGAACATATAGCTTTATATTTTAAGCGAATAGATATTTTTAACTGAAAATTATCAGAAAATAGGCATCGTTTTTTGCACTCTTTTTAAATAAGGCTTTACTTGCCAAAGAGGTTTAAGCATTATGAATAAGCACCCTAGATATCTCCACTTCGTCCAACCGAACCCTTCTCTTCCTTCCTGATTAGAATTCCAGTTTTATCCTTTTCATAAGCATGTATTAATTTTTTTCGTAAATCACCCATATTCGATACGGGGGTAAATTTTCGCTTTGAATAAATTGCGCCAGTCATCCAGGTTATTGACGATGACGTAATCGGTTCCTCGAATTCTATCAGAAGTCTTGTATAGTTCTCAATAGTAATCTAATCTAGCAAAATTGCTTAAAAATAATTCTCAATAAATATCATAAAACATTATATCCGATTTGTTAATTTAGGTAACTCATTTCAATTTCTCTTGTAAGAATAAAATTAGCTAACACTCTAATAATATAAATATATGCATCGACGACAAAATATATGCAACAAATATTGCTCCCGTGTCTTCTGTAGCATTACAACAGATTAAATGAACAACTACAATGGATGCAAAGCTCTGGAATGAGATACATTTTTAAACATTCCTCCTGATGCACATTTTACGTCATTTTATGACGCACTCAGCTGGTTAAAGATCGATAAGCGACGGGAATATCAAATATGTATGATAATGTATAAGCTAATCAACACCAATTGTCCCAGTTAACGCATGTAAAAAGAAGGACGAGAATACGACGGTTCTCTTACTATCGCACTTCCTCACTTCTGTAGGGGAGGCCCGGGAAAGTGTAGACAGAATGATTTTTTAGAACAGAACTTTCAGAGACAGAACTTGTAACTTTTTCAGAACTGTAAACAGAACTTTCTTCATTATAAATCAGTACTTTGGCTTAATCAGGCTTTGAAAACTCAAAGGGCAATGCCAACACCGGCTGACTACTCAGAGACCACACTCCACTGTGTCAAACAATAACGAGGTACCTGGCCTCCGGGCAAGGGTATATGTAGCAAGAGGAAAGCTCAATTGGACGCTTATCAGCCCAAAAGGCAATTGGTGATTCGAGCTTCGAAACGTCTGCTGGAAAAACCCTAAACCGGTGGAGAACCCGAGGAATAAAATTTATTTAAAGATGTCACGTCACCGGTAAAATGTGAGTGTTTGCCTCATAATTCTTTTTAAGTAGGTCATTCGATCTACAGAAAAAGCAAAATTAATTTTCAAATATTTTTGCTAACAATATATACATGTGGACTTATAACATAAATCGATATTAACTCTTATTATTTAACGCCCATATTATTTAATGATCTTTAAATAATTTAGTAATTGTTAAAGAATTGTAGAATACCCATATTTTAAAGTGGCCCTCATCATAGTTGCGCCATTATCAGGGATCACCTCAAAGATAATTGAGAGTTGTCAGACCAAATTGAAAGTATATTCTACTTCCAAATACCTATTGACTTGCTATTACTCACGGTTGTGACTACTCATCTGTGTCATAACCCGAGTTGAGCTCTTTTATATTTAAAAGAAAAGTTTTTCTTTTGAATTTCTGGATTAATTCTTCTTTTATGATTAATCTTCCGTGGGATGAAGCAATGGAATTTTCAGTCGGTGTACTGAAGAGATGACGTTTTGGAGAAAATCTCGATGCGAAAAAGATAAAAAATATGAGCTAAGCTATACTGCGGACAGTGAGGTTCCCACATTATTTTTGCTGCTCTTCCGATGCGTATGGTAGCCTTCATTTTTTTTCATTGCCTTCCAGGCTTCGAGAAGTGAAGTATTCGTTTTTGTCGAGAGTATTCACCGATGCTTCATCCAAACGCGCAATGCAATTCTTCGGCTTGCCATTCCGGCCTCCCGTGTGAGTGGCACACGCGGATGCCCCGAGTTTCCTCTTCCGTTTACACCGGCTACTGTTTGCAAAAGCATTCTACTTTCGGCCCACATTCCTGACCCAAACCGACGGCTACGATATCTGGGTGACAATGGCGTCATCGGTCGGTATGGTCATCGCCCTACAACCTCGGGCTCCCTCCTGATAACAGTTGAGGGCAGGCGAGCGCAATATCGTCAGAGGAAAACGTTCGGGCGCAGGAATTTTGTATGCGGCAATTATGATTCGTTTACCTTTACACCCACATCACGGAAACATAAATGTAATATTAACTAGCCATTTTTAGTCATTCAGTTTCATGTGATTATATTTTGCTTTTCTTTAGTGCAACCTTTTTCGTTGGTTTAATATAATATTAGTGCTGAAGGGGTGTGTATAGTTAGTGGGAGGAAGAAACATGATAGCGTGTAGAAAAAATGAGTGTTTTTGAAAAAGGAGAAAAAATGCAGAAAAAAAGAAACATGTACGTAGGCACGTGCAAAAAACCGATCGCCGGTGACACGGACCCGCGCGTGGGAATGTAAAAAATAAGTAAAAAAACAACATTAGTCTTTTGTTCGCCACCGAACGGCGCGACGCGGTTTGCGTGAGCTGGCTACCAGCACACGTGCACACACGGATATGCCGTGATGCATAACTCAAGGGGCGGTGCAGCGGGGAATTGTGGGTACCTCGAGCTATGCCCGACCGTAGGTATATGTCCCCGAGTACGGCGGATCACACCTTTTGTGCGAACACGGTCAAAGTGAAGAGAAAGGTGCTGTATATTTTATTTTTTTTATCTTGCGTTCACCTGGCGTCATTTGCTGCCCGAGCTGTCGTCATTCCTTCTTTTTTTTATTCAGAAAAAAAAGTGAAACTTTGAAGCGGAAGATTAAAAATGTGAGGAAAGAGTTAGAAGGCTCGTCTCTTGTTCGTCAGAAAAAAAGTATGCTTCCCTGCGAGCTTGGGTTTACAAAGATTCATAATATCGTTCCCGCAGCGAACGGTTAGTGGATAATTTTCAAACGCTCATGAGCACTTCTCTCAAAATCCCCACGGTTATCTTATTTTACTGCTGCCTCTTGACCAAGTTGCTTCGGACGCCAGGCTAAGAGTTAACAGCTTAATACAGTATGGTGAACGATCTTCGCTTGCTTAACCTAAGCTTTTCATTTGCCATGAAGAAATCTTTTTGATTTGTCACATCATGAAGTTTACCGTTAATGCATCATAAAACAGCTTGTGAATTGAGGACTTGCAAAGGCATTTTAAATTTTCTCAATGGTACGTTTGCATTGCATGGAAATTTGTTCCGAGGGCGAAAAAGTATATTCTACGGGCTGAATTATCCCAGAATGCACTTTGACGGATATCATGACTGTCCCTTGTGCGTTTGCTTAAACTTTCTACTTATGCTAGGTGAGAAGGTGAAAACGTTTGAATAGACTGCAATTTTTAAAAAATCTCCAACTGCATGTAACGCTGCTTCAAGAGGGTAAATGTATTCCAGTTATTTTCCATTTGATGTAAGGCCTCTAACAATTTTATTTTATCTTATTCAATTCTTTTGATGACTTCAAAGTTATAAAATATAGATATTTTATCTCATAATTATAACTTTATGACGCCTATTACGATATGTTGCAAATTCAATCTGACGTTTTCCACTGACTTTTTCTCTGTCAACCGTGAATATATAATCATCATTTTAGTTCTATTTTCCCGTATTTTAAACCCTATACTGTTCTCTTTGTATCTCATTTTATTGAAGAATGATATAATGCCGTTTATTAAGTCTAATACAAATATGTTAGAAGGAAATGGCACATGGTAACTCCCATTGATGGAGGCATCTTAGTCTACGTGGTCAATTTGAAGTAGTCAAGGAATAAATATTCTGAAGTGAAATGTAAATTGGGTGTGCGAATTCTGTAGGCAAAAAAATGGAGTATATCGTGTGAAATTCTCGTGAGGAAATGGCAAATCATACATTTTTATCGTGATTACAGCCGCACATTGCAAGTTTCATCTATGTTTGCTTAGAAGTCGGAACTAACGGGCTAAATCAAGCTTATTCAATTAATAGCTACGAACATATATAGGGAATACGTTCATTTATATTTTAATATTTCAACGTATACCTCAGTTGTTTTCGGCGACTGTATTTAACGAGCATAAAATAATCTAAAAGAAAAGAACCTTATCCTGATGAAACAGGCTTAAAAACAGAGTAAGACCGTGTGCAAAGTAAAGCAGCCGGGTACGTAAAAAGGTTTATCGATAGCCTTGTCAGTGTTAATGACCTCTTAGGACGACTCGAATGGGAATCACTTACAGAACGTAGATTGAAAACTAGACTAAACATGTTGTGCAAATTCAAGAGCAGTTTATTTTCCGACGAATTTAAGCATATATTACTATTGCCAACATACTAAGGTAGATACGATCATAAAGTTAAAATAATAGAGATAGACTGTTGGACAGATAGATTTCGCATGTTTTTTTCCACGATCGATAAGAGACTATAACGGCATTGCTGAGACTAAGAAGTATGTTAGTTGAGAGGTTGCGAAGCTTAGTTTTGCATGCCCAAGCTTCTTAGGTAGAGAGCCTTCACTGGATTGCCAAATATTCAAGTAGGATATATTAGTATATTAAGTGCCACATGTGTACATGACACGTATTGCATGTCGATAAAAAATGAATTTCAATCCTTTGGTGCATGGTGGTCATGGTGAATACCCTGCCAAACACCTCTGAGGGTGGAGTAAGAAGAATTAGATGAGCATCAAAGAAAAGGCGTGATTGTTGATTTTTCACTCGTGCTATGCCATAAGAATGATGAAAAAACGAACTGCTGTTTTCGGTGAACCTCATCCAAAAGTCGTTATTTCCTCTAGTTAGATTGGATTTAAATGCTGCTTAAGAGTATTTTCCAATGAGAAAATGATACTTCCCTAATGAAACATCCTTAGGGGCTTTTCTGAGAACACCATTAGTGCTAATTGGTGATGTCGGGGTAACGTAACGTCATGACGAGTAGGAATGCGAATTTGTCATCGGACGCGTTTCCTATCCTATGCGAAGTTCATTTGATGCTAATTAATTTCCTTTCCGATACTGGGAGATAAATATTTCCATTCCACCATTACTTCCAATACTATTTCAGGCTTTGCATCGCAAGCATAGGCGTCAAGTTGGACCAAAAAATGATTTTTTTCAGTGTCAAATTTGCCATCTGCGGGAAAGCTCCTCCATCCGGTTTCCAGGTCCGATATTTTTTTTAAATAGGATAATATGAAAAACTAACCTCCAATCTCAAAAATTCACCTAATAAATGGCCTATCGTCGCGAAAATTCAGGTGAAATTTGTCATCAAAGAAATCATCATAGAAAACGAAATGCATTGATTGCTATTCGTTACCAACCATTAGGGTTTTCATAATATATAAATTATTTGGTTTTAGAAATCCCAGTTTAGGCGAATGGCAACGGTCAATTTTAACCGCATTTGAAAAAGGCCAGATTGGCGCCCATGCGATTCCACTCCCCGTGACGTCACAGGGACCTAGTTTCTACTCGAGAGGATAGGAGTTTTACATCGTCTGAGATTACCAATGCATGCATGAGTCATAAAGCTAAGGGAAACATCTCTTAATAATCACTTATTAAAATGTCTAAGGTCGGAAAGTTTACTCCGTTTGATAAGGTAGTAATAATCCATATTTAAGCTAAGCGCTACCAGCTAGCAGGGTACTCTGCTAGCTGCTAGCAGCCTGCGTCGTATAAGTGCTCGAGCCTCGCCTCAAGGTCACCTCACAGGGCGGCAGAGGGAACCAGAAATACGTTACACGGACTTTTCCCATCATTCCTACTTAGCCGTCGCGTTTTCGCGCGCTTGAAAATTTTCACTTTTCCTTTTAATCGTGAAACATAGATATCGTCATTCGAAAATCTAAGAGCGTGAAACGCGTACTCCAGGAGTAATAATCTTTCGATTTAGGCAATAAAAAAAATAATAGGAAACCACCCTATTGCTGACACCGTTGAGAGTTGAATGGTATAAAGTGACCTAAAAGACGCTTTTTATCCATGATTGTTATTTCATATTCTTATTTCCATAGAATTTGACCATGAAAAAAATAATTTGGTTTAGCCGGGATTCCTCTTACTTCATCGCCGATTAGGTTTATGTTAAAATTTATTCCACCAAGCCAAATTCATTCAAGGCGAATCTCAGGCTGGGTTGTTCGAACAAGTTATTGACGTTCAAGTCCACACTGGGGCACTGGGAATGGGGCTATTGCTTACCAATTCACTGTCGGAGAATAATTTCCTATTTATTTAATTATCCTCTCTATATTTCCTTTTATATTTCCCTTGCTGACGTAGTCGCTGATTTATACTCCGTGTTCTTAATTATAAATAATTTACTTATTCATTGTCATTATAAATTTAAGTCCAAATATTTTATATTAAATATTTTGAATTAAATGTTAGCGGTATGCAGTTAAACAATTACATATTTCATTCCTCTGGGCTTTCTTTTCTTAAGGTGACTGTCATGACGTAAAAACATTTTCAATGTGGAACTCTGGATCTGAAGGGCAGATGCAAAAATAGAATGGAAACTCTTGCCGCAAGGTTTTTGCGATTTGTCGAGTATATTTTTTTGAAAGATGTTTATTTTAATGTCTTTCCCTCAGATACAAAATCGCAATTCACTGAAAGAATTCGGTCGAGGAAAAGTAAGCTGAGAAATGATTTAGAAATCCTTATATTTCAGCCTCTATCTCAGAAGTTGCATTTCAAGAAACGCGAATTTTACCACACACTTTTCTTGATTTGGTGACTTCAGTACCATTGATTTTTATTATATGAACCCTCATATCTTTTTGAATTTTACCTTTTGACGTCAGTGTCTTATTCATAGGATATTTTTATGATTTTTATTTTTTTTTCAGTTTGTTTATGAAGTCAAAATATTTATGATCTAGAAGCTCATTAACGTTATGACGTTATTTGAGCTGGAATAATCTCTTGTTCGGAATCCAAGTAATTCAGCACCCAAGTCGCAGCGTCATTCTAGATGTACTGGGAACAGAGGTTATAGTTGCATGAGGTTATTCTCAAGAATGCCAGGTGTCCAATTTTTTGGGTTCACATTGGGAGCGGGTATCAGCAATCCATTGTTTACGCCTCAGTTAAAGAAATAGGTCAACTATCCCATTGTTGTCTAACTAAGCTATACCTATTTGGCCAACGGAGCCTATTAAATGGTGTTTTTGAGGGAAGCTAGTCACATTAACAACTGTAATGGACGATTGTCGCCACTGCTTTTTGCCTCGTACGTTTATCGCCCTTTTACACGTTTTCCGTAGTGATGTCCCATTTCAGAATTCTTCATAATTCGTGTCTATTATCCCGACACTCTATTTTGTTGGCCTAAAGATGACCATCGAGCACGAACAAGCCATTAGCATATGGATGTTGGAGGCATTACACAAGGTCTATGTTGTTGGAGTGTAAAATGTTAGGAAAGCGTCAGACCTGTTAAATTGGATCATTTCCAATAATACTAGTTAAGCATGGCTGACTAGTATAAAATTAAGCTAAATTTCTTCACTACTCTTGTGTGTACCGTATTACACTTTTAAATAACGAATTTTGGAGTATTACTTAAAAAATTCTTCAAATGGATAACATCTGAATTGTATACTATGTACCGCACAATAGACTGCACGACTGTGGAATCGATACATATTTAATTATGCTTTTGATACACACGTTATCCCGTTTTTTACACACTCAGATGGTTGAAGATCGATAAGCTACGTAAATATCAGGCATTAATGCGGATGTAAGAAATGATCAGCACGAAGTGTCCGAGCTACTTCCTGAACAAAATTATCTACTAGTAAAATATCAGCATATAAAAGGATTGGCAAGGTTTACAGAGGTTTTCATTCTGCCAGCTTTCCGTCCTAATGTGTATGGTAGATCGGAATATGTCACTTATGGTATAATGTGGAACTCTTTGCCTGAGAAAAAAAGGTCCTTTATAAACATAAATCAGTTCAAAAAACAGGTCAATCTTTACCTATTGAAATAAAAAAATCGCACATTTATTATATTTTGCAACGTCAAAAATATCATACATTTGTAAAATCTCACCGATGTGATTCAATTATTTTATTAGTCATCAGTATAAAATTGCAAATATTATTCTGTAAGTGCTATTTTTTGTTCAAATATTTTGTTGATTCATTAACTCGTAAAATGATATTATTGATAGCGATTTTGATATTTTTTCATTATTCAGTTTGAACGTTCAAAGGGACAGCATACCCTAGGATCTAAATATGTAGACACGTATATTTATCTGCAGGAAAGGAAAAAATGCGCAAATGTGCCTAAAGAAATCCTCGTGTTAAAAGCCTTATTTATAGCGTACTTTTCACCCCTCACTCAGTTATTCAACCCAAAGATTGGTTTTGTGAATGGGCGTACACAGAGCTCGCCCCAGTCTAGTCTGCTGGCGCGTGAAACCCACACAGTTAGGGCTCGGGAGGGTAGTTTCCCTGGGTCACCATGCATTTCGAGAATGTTTATGGGTGTGTCTGAATGCTTCAGATAAGGTTTGTTCTCATGGGCCTTTTTCACTGTCCCAACGCTTCTCCTAATTAGCCCCATTGTTTAAAAAAAAATACTGCCATGCATCCAAGCGGAATGCATGCCTGTATTTTATCTTATCTCGAGAAGGTGAATAGTAAACTGTAATTTGATCTTTAAATATTATTTTTATGCATTTGTACACTTTTAATTCAATTTATAAATGAAATCATTTATACCCTGTTTGTCTGAATTTATTTTATTTTCTGAAAATTAAACCGTTCACATTGCTTTCAAATTATTTTTTTTCATTAAATTAATGGATTATCATAAAATTATGATGTGAATGCAGTTATTTGTTGTAATAATAGGAATAGGGTGTCAGATTTTCCATAGGCTGCCCGATCCCTGCTTGAAAGCCTTGAGGAGGGCACATCAAGTGTAGCATTCCGTCCGTCGGAGGTCCTAGTAGTAGTAGTAGTCCTAGCTCCATGGTCCGAAGGATGAGGCCCCTTGGCGCCTTTTGATAGAAGTAGGCTAATATCGACGCCGAGTTTCTCCCTTTCCGAGAAAATTGGGCGCCTATACCTACAGTTATGTAGGAAAAAACTGCTTGAGGCAACAAGAAAAAAAAAAGATCATAAACCGGAAGAAGTTCTGTTTTCATTTATATCATATTCAAAACTGCACCATTCCTTTGAGGTTACATTATTTTTAATAAGCCATTCACCACTAAAAACTACTTGAATATGAATATTGAATATTTGGTTAAATATTTGTGGATTATATCTAGGCACTATACCCTTTTCAACTTGATTTTATCTTGTTTCGTTGAATTCATTTTCTTTATACCACATGAGAAATGTGTAATATTCTTTTTCTTTAGTCGTTCTCTAGTCTTCTTCTCTAGCTTCCTCCTGATCATAGATCTGCCCAAATTTTCTTTATGTGACCAATATCACTAGATCTTAAGTTTTGTGTCGTGGCATTAGGTGTTCACCGGATTAATCAGAAGACGAAAACTAAATTATAATGAAAACTAAATACAAATATTCCGCGTTTTTTTTGTGAATAATGGAGGCGCTATTTCCGTCCATTCTGCGGTCGTTTTAATAATGGCAGGTATCGCCCTCAACACGTGTTTTGGAGTAATGGAGTAGAGTAGACCTACACGGTGAGGACTCACAATTAGTTCATAAGCGTTATGTTGAGAGGGTCATTTCCAGCCGTCGCTTTGATTCTCATGGGATGAACTAAATGCCTCCCCAAAAAAATGCTTATATGGAGGAGAGAATTCCACAGAGATGTTCACGTGCATTAAGCCTCGGAGTTTCTAACACGGGCAGGAATGCGATGCTGTTTGAACATTTTTTTTGCGAACCTACCGTTCGTAACTGATGTTATGCAGTAGCTGCGCAAATTAGCAATTAGCCGTTTATCATACGACAGGATCACTATAAAATTATATTTTTTACTTTTGTACTCTAAAAACAGTCGGTTTATAGACATGGAATATTATTAACTTGTCCTTTAAGGCACATAAACCTTGGGTAATATATATGTATTTGATGGCAGAAAGAAGTTAATTCAATGTAAGCTAGAGAAAATGAGCAAAAATTTCATTCGCCGTCTTTTTAAAAACAAAATGAAAGATTTCACCGTACGTAAACTTAATACTACCCTCTAAACATGTACTTCCTGCACCCCCTAAACATGTACCAGCCCCCGGTAGGGTTGGTACAAAGATCACAAATCAAATAAAACGTCTATATCCTTATTTATTTTGGTAAATAGTCTAACTCATGAAAATGCGAACCATTAGGCATGAAATTTTAACAGATTGGTGTCTAAAAGATACAATTCAATTGATTATTTTGATGGAGGGAATCAAGCAAAATATATAAATGGAAAAATAACATTTCTTCGGCAATGTTGGAAGGAAAAATTTACTTAAGGATAAAAGAATCCCCTTCACAAAAAAAATTCTTGATAAAGAAGAGGTTTTGTTAAGAATTTTTCAGAGAGATAAAGTTGGTGGGGAGTGAATAATACCGGGTGATGCATCTAGTCGGGCGGGCTGTGAACTTGAAGGAGAAAGACCAAGTTAACTCTCAGCCACTCTCCCACGTTTTCCATGATTCGAAGGTATTGGGAATCTGAATATCATAAAACACCGATGATAAAGTTATACAGATGGCAACAGGAAGATGGCGACCCTCAGAAATGCTAAAAATAAATATGTGATGCAGAGTTTCATTTCGGATTAGTTTGGCCTAGCTAATTAAAAAAATTAATATTTTTCCTTTTTCGCGATATTTTATTGCAAAATACGTAAAGGGATGTATGTGCATTTTTGGAATATTCACAAAATTTTTCCCTTGTCGATTCAATGCAATTATCGCGGTAGCCCCACTTATAAAACCATGTTTATAAAAATCCTCATCACACGCATCGTCAAAAAATTTACTGATATAATAGCTCTCAAAAACACTCATTTTTTACATCGAATATTCATATCTTAATTGTATATAATTTCCTCAACTTAAGGTATTTAGGTACAATATGGGGCATTTTAGAGGCAAAGATTTCCAAATGGCATTACTAGCCTAAACATTTGGGAATACGAGCCCTTCTAAATTGAATATTTATCTAGTTTCGACCTTCCATAACCTATGTTTTGAATTCATTATGGAAATACGGGTTACAACGCTAGTTATTATAAAACTCTCGCCCTTTGGCCCATTGGTTAGAGGAAAAAAAGTAACTTTTTGTACTTTCACCGATGCCATGGTTAAGAAGCATTTTAAACAAAATTTACAGAAATCTCATCCGCTCAATAAATTTATCCGGCTC
This sequence comes from Ischnura elegans, assembly GCF_921293095.1. Taxonomy (NCBI): domain Eukaryota; kingdom Metazoa; phylum Arthropoda; class Insecta; order Odonata; family Coenagrionidae; genus Ischnura; species Ischnura elegans. The sequence goes on along the minus strand of NC_060255.1, from coordinate 61,009,152 downwards.
ATATAAATGTTATTTTATGGGAATATTACTATCTCAATGAGGTAACTTTTTAACAAGTAATTCACTTACTTTGATCAAATTAATATTTTAGAGGTCAGATTCCAGACTGACTGATTCAAGATGAATAATTTTCGGGCGTTGTTAAAACATTTTTTGTCTTGGAAAACATCGAGAGTAAAATCTTAATTTGTGTTAAAAAGGGTGGACAGGAAACCAAGTACTATAGTACTACATATGGTATTATAATCCCTATAATATTGAGTTAACTATTTCTGTGGCCATTTAAGCCCGCCTTGTCGGTGAACAAACATGAATACGCTACAGTATGTGCCTTGACTTTCGAACAATTAATAATATACTCCTATAAAAATCCAAAGTTTTATCTTCGTCATTAGCATTTACGATTAATATAATTAGGGTTAAATATTACTTAAGTATAACGAGTTATGTAAAAGTTTTTTGTCCAATTGAGTTACATATTGTGGTATCTATAGAGATTTTTTTGTATTCACAGGCAAGTATCGTCATATTAGCTATGTACAAATTCGGATATTAATTCATAATTTCAAAAAATATGACAGAAAAAGGCTGTTTTTTCTTGACGTAAGTCAATAGTTGTAGAACACCAAATTTTCAAGAAAATTACGTAGGTCTTATTACACATCCACCATCATTAAATTCAAATTAATATTCAAGCTATTATTCCAGATCATATAGCTCTATCATTGCCGTCGGATATTGTGAAAAAAATTCTGCCCCTCCTAAAGTGGTCGTTTTGAAAAATACCGTTATTCAGCCGTCTCTTCATAGCGCTGTCGTGTGACGCAGCGGCTTAGCAGCGCAGTTGCCGGGACGTCTCGCAAGAATAATCGAGAGAAGCATTTTGGCGAACGTACCCCCGGCTTGATTTACGCGCCTATGTGAAGGTGGAATTTGAATAATTTGCCCGTGAAGCCCGTCCTACTTCATGCTCTGCGAGGATCATCCGTCAGGGTGAATATAGTACGTATATATTCCTCCGAATCTTCCCTACTATTTTTTTTTTCTTCATTGAAGCGGGTGGTGCATTAGATTCCTGAAGTTCATAGTGGTAGTTTGTCCCAGATAAAAATATTGCTGTATTCTTCCGTGCGAGTCGATTCCCTAGCGGGGGGAAATGAATCAAAAAACTATCTGGCCGCAAGGAGAAGTTGGAGCAACGACAATCCGCATGCAATTTTGATAACTCGTAATATGGAGGAAACTAGATATCGATAAGTCATAGCCTGCTTTATTCAAGATAAGATCGTGACATCGGAAAATCAGAACTCCAGTTTTTCAGCAGGTGCATTGTGGATATTAAAAATTGAATTCGCGCTTGATTATTTTATATGCTAATTCTTTATTCCCTTACCGATTCAGAATATATATTCCCTAGCAATTACCTTGCTTTGGCTTTTCCAGGAACAGTTTAGGCTACATTAGCCTCCTGAAATGAATGCTGTTATTTCTCGGTGCTTAAGCACAAGATTGTCAGTGAGTTAGGTATTTGAAATATGAACTAATATCATGATGAAAGTGATGGAATGAAATATTATTCATGTGAGATTTCAAGATGCGTTATTTTTTATGTTCGTGGAGTAGATTCCAGGGGATACGCACAATGCTCGGTTTTCCTGTACAGATAAGTGAAATTAATCTATAGCGGATGAGCAATTGAGAATTCATATGTTATTACTATTAAATTTATCATCTTAGCTAGGTTTTACATATTGTTTATCATTCTAACCCAGGTATCATCTGCGATTGAGAAATTAGCTCCGTCTGTAGCTGTTACACTGTCGCAATTGTAATAGAGTGTTAACCAGTATTGAAGTTTTATTTATTTGATTGAGATAAGTTTTCATAAAGTTACGCCTTCCACCATCAATTTCATCAAATACTATTATGGTTTTGCGTAAACTGTCTGAATCTAGGCATTGATTTCTTTTGTCGAATCCACCATTACATCTCGTAATCAAGAAAGAATTAAATTTATTTTCTCTGGGGAAAATCTGTGATTTTTTTTAAAGATGAAATTTTATGTGGATGTTTATCGGATTAATCCATCATTTATTTGTACGATTCCAATCCAATCCAATATCATACCCCATGGTATTTCGTTTGACTTTCTTGAGTTTAAGGTTGCACCTTTGACTGAAACGGTTAGTTTTGATCTCAAAATTTTGTTAAAATTTCTAGATATCATTTTCACTGAATGGAATTTTTTGCAAGGTATTTGATTAGGAAAATTGAGATTATTTCAATGATGGGGAGGGTTTTTCATTTGACTTTAGCTTCCTCTCCATATCAATGGGAGTGATGGGTATAAAATGTGGCATACGTGTTTTATTTTATCCTTAATATCAGTGCGAAATCGACTCAAAAGCCCCGTTAAACGGCTATTGAGGGGCTCGCGGCCTAGTTTGTAGTTGTAGTATGCAGATAAAACCAATTTAAGGCTTCAAACAAGGTATGCTATGGAGATATGAATCTCTATGAAAGTATGAGTATGAATTAGTGTGAGAAAGAATGAGTATGCCATGAAAGATTCTGAATCTAACATGGATGGAGAGGAGATGAGGATAGAGAAGACATATTGAAGACGAGTATAATTAAGGGAACTCTGGAGCATTACTCGCTTGAGAAGGACCCGGTGGATAGGCCATTTCATGAGCCACATGTGATCAGTGGCGCAGAGAGTGGGGGAGGTTTTGGGGGATAAAACCCCCCCAGAGCTCAGAGAAATTTTTAAGTTTAATCCATTTTACTTATTTGGTTCAGTATTAATTATTGAATAGTGTTAGTATTTATCAAATATCCATCAGAAAGCCGAAAAACTCGACATTTTGAACCATTATTATTCAAATTTTTCTGGAGGAGGGGCCCCGCAACTCCTGCTTACCCTGATATGTATGCAATACCCCCATACCCGTAAGTATTTGTTGCGCCTAAAACCCCCGCTAGCCTTAATTCCTAGCTGCGCCCCTCCATGTGATTACGAGAGATGTATCACTTACTTGGTGGTTCAATACTTATGTTGGTTTGGATAGGCAAGGGTAGAGGTCATTCCGGTCTCACATTCGGGGTCAGTGATCCAGTCCCTTTACCTGGGCCACCTCACACTTCAAGGATTTCGATTCGCTGTGTCCGTGGGCTTCACCTGGGATCAAACCCGGGACCCCTGGGTCAGCAGCCAATAGCTCTACCCGTTACCATGTTACCTCATTAGTTTACCATGCTCCCAGTCACAAATCTAACTAAAGGAGAAACTAAAGGAAAATTACTCCAGGTATGGGGCAAACTTAAGGTAAATGAAGAGGAAATCGTGAGTAACTAGATAAGGAAACTAAAATGACTGCCCCGATAAAGGAGGAAATGGAGGTATATAAATCTTTGTTTGGATTACAATGGTGTAAAAGATTGGTAAATACAAGTTTATTTACTCTAGGAATCATCCTTGGAGTACGAGAAGAAGATAAAATCTACCGTTATGCTGTGTGTTTGTTGTCTGCATCGCGGACGGACTGAAATTCAATGAATGTAAAATAATAATGGAAAATACCAGACAGTGACGGGCCACATCAAGTCTTAAGTTATACTTAAATAAATTCATGGAAAAATACTGAGTTTATAACTTCTCATTATGTTAAGTCGATTCCATGATGTCACGTTCGAGATAACAAATTCTTTCAAGTAATACGGCATTATTTATAACTCAAGGGAGGAAAACCAACCTGAAAGTACAATAGCCTCACTATGCGCAAAATTTAAATTTCGAAAAACGTAATTGAATGACATAAAAAATAAATTTTTCGAACTTATTTTCTGCATAATTGTAATGTATCCTGGTAACGCGAAAACCGCAAATAAAATCTACTTCATCCCACACACCAATCGATATGAGGTCAAACTCTGGCCCCTCAAGGAATTCATCGCATGGATAGGAGGCATTACCTTTGTTCCACACGACCGCATATACCTCTTACGCACACAGCAGGGGCGATGTTTCGACTCGAAGCGGTTAATTGACCGCAAAAGAGCTAGGTTCCCCATCGACCGAAAACGGAGTCATTCCGAACCAGCGGCGGCCGATGAGAGGGCAGGAAGTGAGAGGGGAGTACTTCTGGTTGCGTGAGCCAAACTGCCCACCTTCCATCGTTTTTGACTTTTGAAAGTGAATCGCCGTCATCTTCCGGTGATTCGTCTCCATCTACCGGATTGGGGCGGAATAAGATGGCGCTCGCCGCGAGTGCTTTGTTTAGAAATTCACCAGACCTTTCCCTTATCCGAGGTCGACAATTTCTTTATCTCTCCGCATCTAGAATGTTTACTCCTTTCCATCTTGCCTATTTTCTTCCATTCCGAATATTCCTCTTTGGTTATTATTTCATCCTTTCCTTTCCTTTTGCGGCTACAGCAAAGTGTAGATCTTTCTGCCACCAGAAAGTTTACATGCTCTGGTTGCCGAATATGATTCCGTGCCGATTTAAGATTTCTGATGCTGATATTATTTTTAAAGCATTAATCACTGAATTGGCTATCAGATTGGTGTAGTGGCTACAGCGTTGTCTTCCCCGGCAGAGTTGGAGACTTTTTGATACTATCCAACACTTGCTTGAGCGCTTTGTGGAGGGCACTTAGCAGCTCTCCGTTCGTCGGATGGGACGTTAAGAAGTGGTCCCCTAGACGCCTTCCTTAAAGATCTAGCTAATGCTGAGGCACCCTTCCTATCCAATGTCAACTATTTTCTAAACTCTTGGTTGACTTCTGCAAAAAACATACAATGCAAATTTACGGATAAGATTCCGTGCGAACTGTAGGGGGATTTTTCTAAGGCTGAGCTCATTGTAGAGTCAAAACTGTGAGTCGTCATGCAGCCAAGATTTCCGGATTTCAACCGTGTTGTTAGATGCCTGTTGACGATAGTTTCGCCGGCAAACCCGTCATTTTCTCCAGATCGGAAGTAAAGTTTGATGCAAAATGCGCCTGTATTAATACTCCGAAGTTATGGAATTAAGTATTTTTCCTCATGTTTTCTCTGATTGGCGTAAGCTGGGGTTTGAGTGTGATATGAAGATACATTCAGAATTCCCGATGAATCTTTCGCCATCAGATGTCAAGTAGTGTTGGGAAAACTGTGACAGCATCTGCTACTCATCGCGAAAGACTTAGCAAGGTCGTAGTCACCATCTTCGTTTTTGTGTATTGTCTTCCTTGGGAAATCAAATCTTTGCGAAACTATTAAGAGAAATATATCTCTTCAGAGATCTCCACAGACTTTGTAGTCATCATCATCATCACTGGTCAACAATCCTAGGATTGGTTTGACGCAGCTCTCCACTCAGTTCTCCTATCAGCTAATCTTTTCACACCTACGTATATCTTCTCTTTCACATCTCTCTTTACTTGTTCCATATATTTTGTTCGAGGTCTTCCTTTTCCATTCTTGCCTTCCACTTTTCCTTCGACGATTGTCTTCATCAGGCCATCATGTCTCAGGATGAGGCCTATAAGGTTGTTCCTGGTGAGAGAATAATAAAATATACGATTTCACAGAGAAAAATACTGATTATAGCGTAAGCAAAGTGAATATTGTGAAATTTTGTTACCACTTCAAAGGAACTATGTGCAGGAAAATTCCTAGCTACGAATAACTACTTTCAACTCTCCGTGACGATAGTACTAGTTGAATATTGAGTGCAGTACTTACGGGTAATATGTGCTCCCATAAACGTGGCATATCCAATCGGAATATCTTTGGTGTATGGTGCCCCACAGTTGCTTCTCGTCTTCTACTCTTCCTTGTACCTGCTTGTTTTCGCTTCACCTTAACCATCTTCCTCCGTCACGAAGTCTCTTAACGTGTGTATTCATTTCTGAACAGCTCTTCCAAGTATTCACATATTCTGATTTGTATAGAAACGTTGTTTTTGTTTCATACTACCTAGTTTAATGATTTTGGCGAAGTGCATCGGCATATTTGTCATCTGCATTGTCTTGGCTTGGCCTATGTTACGCTTTGATGTTTTTAACTAACGAAGCGTTTTAAAATACATTCAGGTACTTCAGAGGATCCTAACCCTAAAATGTATCCGTATCCCAAGCATAAAATATTTTCTCTGTTAAATATCTGTACTTGAGCACAGTAAAAATAGAGGAGTTCCAACCTTATATATCAAGAGCGAATATTCACCATAAATCTACCCGTCACCTGCCCGGGATTTGAAACTACGTCCCTCGGCTTGAAGTAAGGATGATCCATCCATTACAGGAATCAATCACGCACGGATAGGTGAGGAGATCAACTTTGTTGCCCGTGTTGCACGCTGTTAATGATGAATTGGGTTAACGCGGGAGGGTCAGGGTGATTCTCGCCCGGCTATTCATCGAGAACTTCTGATTCGCCTCGCTCCGCGCGTAGTTGGGCCAGTGAGTTGTGGCGGCTTAAGAGGACGTGGGGAGTTCTGGGATAGGAAAGTTCAGAGTAGGGACATGAGATGGTTACCAACTCCTCGCGCGTTGTCTACGAGATGTATATTGTGCACAATGGAACACGACCTCCCCCAATTTTATTTACACGTCATGCGAGAAGCTTCCAATTCTCTTTAGAGATTTCAACAAAGTAAAACATTTATATCTTCTCACGCCCCTCATTTTTGTGCCAGAGTGATTTCCTTTAAAATATTTTCAAACGAAGAAAATCATTGGCATCGTTTAGACCGAATTTTACGCAACTATTACCAGGAAACAATAATGAGCTTCGTCGACTCATACAGGACTTCTATGGCAGAGTTTTAAATTATGAACAAATTAATTTATTTGCACGGTGTATTTAAATAGCTCTTCTATTTCATTTACGACGTCATCGCATTGTTGTATTATTGGGAGAATAATAACCATACAAATAGCACATATAAATCTTCCAGATCAACGTGCTTCTTTGAGCTATGCGCTGATATATTGAAAAAAACCGCGTGAATTGCCTTATAAGCCGTCATTTATTTATTGAAACCTACTGCACTCATAAAATATTTTCAGCTCAAATACGTGAAAAATAAATATTCTGTAGTATTTCCATATTGATTAGTAGTATTATGGATCAGATGGCAATCGAAATTTGGGCCTTCTGTTCTGTGCATCTCGGAGGACACGTGTGGCGGCTTAGGAGAACGTGGAGAATTCTGGGATACCAAAGTTCAGAATGTGGAGTTGGGACGCAAGATGGCTCCCAACTCCTCGCGAGTATGCCTTTCCTACAATACTGTCGGTTTGAATGCCACGAGTCGTCCCGAAAACCTCCCTTCTCCTACCCAACCTCTTCCCCCTTTCTCGCCCCCCCCCCCCCCCCACCCCGCCCGAAGGCCATTAAGCCGACCAGCAGCCCACACACAGCAGAAGCCGAAGTTGAAAGTGATGTTCGCGGAGTTCCGGTCATTTTCACCCTTGATTAAGGGTCGGCGGAACCGAGACTTCAGGGAGGAGGAGAAGAAAGAGTGTCCACTTGAATACGGCTGGCCCTGAGGATTTAAGAGAAATGGAAGGCCATTGAGAGAGGAAGAGTGAGATGGGGGAGTGCCTGCCTTCTCCTGCCCTATTCAACCTCTCTCTTCCCTGCCGGCGACCCTTTTTGACCAGCACTATTCGACAAAATCTTTCTCTCAAATTCGAATGCGGACCGGCTTCTCTTGTATTGCGGCCGCCTTCTGCCTCTCACACAGCATAATAAAAAATTTTGCCCATTCATTGACGATCGAGGAAAGGTCTGTACAGAGTTGGACAGAGTCGTTGGGGAAAGGATCAACAATAAGGCTGTTGAGAGTCAAATGGCATTCTCTATTCAGGGATTGTCCAGGCATATTCCCCACTATCCCCAGGTGAAGTTAGCGTAACAATTGGATCTAAAAGATTTTCATACTCGCACTCCCAGACACTTCCCCTCCAGCCTATACGGATAGGTTAAGCCGAAGGAGTTAAATGCTTTGGCTTTTGTGATTCCAAGAGGCCTCGCTCATTTCTCTTTCCTTCATTCAGTACATAACATTTATCGCACAACTGAAGCAAAGGAATAATTAATATGGGTTAGCCGCGAATGCTTCAAATTAAATGCCCAATTATAACTTATCATAAATATTTTATATGAAATTCTGCCTTCATTACCGATACCATTCAATATTTAACCTGGAAAATAAGGTCAGTTTCTTGCTGATAAATAAAGAGATTTATGAGTAACAAAGTTTCCTTCGTATTTAATATACTCTAGTAATATAATCTTTACAATTATGTCTCATCGTAGTAATAATTGCCAGCGAAAATCTTTTAGGACGTATTTTTATCATCTTTTTTGTTTACATCTTTGCGTAAAACAAATATTTATCATTCAAACTTTTTAAAGATATGTCTTAATCATGTGAGTTATGATAAATTATTCTTATGGATAGGAATTAATAACTTTATTTCAGTCGTTATCTGTTCATGATAGGGTATTGGTAATGCATGATAGGGAAGTTGAAAAATACCCTTCCGCGATTTGGCTAACTCTTAACGGCATTTGCTAATGTAGCCCTTTACAGAAGATAAAAATTCAATTTTTTGCCATAAATTTTAATTCCTGTGTTTATTGGCGGAATTTATTGGGAAAAATGAAGTAAAATAATCCCTTTGGCTTTAGTCCAAGATATAAATCAGTTCCGTCCATCTACCGAGTTTTCTTTAAAATAACGTGTTGTAGTATATTTGATTCTTATGATTCAAGAGAAAATTGCTCTATCCATCGTTTAACAAGAAATTTTGTTGTTATTCCACTTTGTATGATTATGCCCCACGTCGTGGATGAACATGATCCACGAAAATTTATTAATTCTTTTATCTGGAAAGAAACCACGATTTCGATATCTTCACTTACCTTATGTTTTAATTACTTTGCCCCAGCTGGCTCGTTGGAAAAGAAAATGCATGAAACATTGCAGGTTTAGAGATACGTTTGCAATTTACTTGAAAAATGAAATAATAAATTTAAAGACAATTTAAATAATCAAAAAAATTCCTTATACGCTTAGATCAAAACCAATTGTATATTCTAATTTAGACGCAAATTTGGTATATGAATATCTATTCCTTCTTTTAAGTATATTGTCTAAATTTCCACACTTCATCACTTAAACTTTTCACAAAATCCAATTACTTGATACAAAGGAATACCAGTCATAAATTTAATTCTTGGCCAATTAAAACATCTTGCCTTATGGTTTCTTGTATCTTATGTGAAAATAAAATATTATAGTTACAACACAATTATTTGACGACACAGGTTGGTTCGTCCGTCTTTGGTCTGGAAAATCCTCTCAGCCTGCGTGGTGTTCGTCCTTGGCGGGCCCTCAGCTTTTTGAGTATCGTCCTGAGGTAAAATCTCCCGTTCCCCTCCTTAATTCCAGCTCCTTTCAATCTCCTTTTCAACGTGGGCTATGTCTCACACGATGCCACACTCTGAAACTTCCCTCTACCAAGAACTTGCGTGATCTCTCTTTACATGTACGTACACTACGACGGTTTGATCAACAATGCCCCTATCGCTCGTCTTCCACTCCTTAGGTTTATTGTTTATTCTCAAAATTCCCAATATGGGTTGTCCCTTATTGGTATTTTAAGCCATGGGGTGGTAAAAGAAAAAATGGTGAGGCCAGCGTTATGTTACAATCGTGTTCCTCTGGTTTGTAATTTGCATGAAAATTCTACTTCGTAGTTTTTTCGTTTCACACACCGAGGACTGATATAATGCTCTAAGAGCTCTATTACTTTCTTGGCCGGTATTTTAATATGAATAACTACGCAACGGAATGTTTAGTCTTAAGTGAAATTAGATGGAGACTATGCATTGAAATTATCTTTTCCCTACTTGGAGTTGATAGGAAACGATTTTTACTCTTCCGAATACTAGTGGAATCTTCATTTTATACAATTCAGGAAACATTGAAATTAAATTAAAGGGAAATATTTATTACTTCCAATATTTTAATAGTTTCAATTTATCGGTTAAGTAGAGTAAGGGCGGAATACATAAATCACTTTATTTCACGCATTACGATGCTCTGAAACCGTATACGGTGGAAAATTACCTCTTTAAAATGTCAAATATTTAAATATGAAAATAAAATAATTTCATTTAAATTAATTTTACTCTGGACAAGTTTTCAGATTGCATTTTTATTTGAATATTAAAAGGGATAATTTAATGCTTATTTATGTGGTTCCTAGTTGTTTAAGTAAACAATTAATTATTACTTGACTCCGTTTATTTATTTGCGGTTTTTACTTTGATTTAATGAAAGTAAATTGTTGTGTTTAAGGTCACTAAGCGTTTCATCAAACCTCTCAAATTAGTCTGAAACTATTTGTCACGACTCTAATTATATTTAAATGCGGGTGTTTAGGGGTGTTTTCCTCAAAAGGTAAAATATCAAAAAACGAAAGCAAATATTTGAATAACAGAGGAGTAGGCCACTTTGCTCCACCGATGATATTTTTGTTACAATTAAGGCTCCATCTCTATTCCCCCCCCCCTGCTTTTCAAATTTATACAGAGAGAGAGAGAATACATGAGAGAATGATAATTCTCACTTCTGATGTGAAAATTAATTCTAAGTAAACATTTCACTCTTATATGCCTCCGGATATTTATTTCCGCTTATTCTCCGATATAATGAAATCAAATTCTCATGATTAAGGCCGCAATGCATTCCATAACAACTCTCAGTCATGCAATCTTTACGACTCCGTATTTATCCTTAGTAATGTTTAAGGTTTACCATTTTATTTTGATGCTAGCGTATTTACAGTGCATTCCATTTTTTATATTTTTTCCAATTTAATATTGGGTCACTTATATTCTCCTGATTTAAAAGGAAAGCATAAACTTTTTTCAGCAAGGTTTTTGATGTTGCACGTAGCCATTTAAATGTCACATCGGTGAAAGCTTTCGAGGGCAGCCATTAATAGGAATCTCTGGTTAACTAAAATGTTTTCATGAAAAAACGTGATATTGCACTTGCTAAAGAAAAAATTTTATGATTTGGTTATGAATTAATTGGAAAGGGATAGTTTCATAATTTTTTCAGTTATCGAATTGCAAATGTCGAAATATTAACGGCATCAGTTTCATTTTAAATATATTATAACTAAAACGATTGTTTTATAACTAAAACGACGGAATCGACTTTATGTTGTATCAGCGTTGCCTTTAACTCACTTAAGGTATCGATATTAATAATTGAAGACCTCCCTAGGTACTAGCGAATCACATAGTTTATTCCAATAATTTACCATCATTCTGAAAAGTTCTGTCTATTATTAAAATTCATACTTTCGATAGATATTTCTTAGAACAAAGCACTTCTTCAATCCTTTCCCGTGTTTTTATAAATTGGCTAATTAACTAAGAGCCATAATTAAGGACCTAATTTTCTGCTATAATCAAAATTCCAAGATTTCAATAGTAGTAACAATAATATCTCGGATTTTCCGGGTAAAAAATATTTCGTGGAGAAAAAAGATTTTCGGCGAAAAGGTAGGCATCTCACTGAATTCCTCTGAAAAGACACTCTTTAATGTATTAGATGGACCAGAATTGCTTCATGAAAATTAAGTGCCAAACCATTAAATAATAATAATAATAATTGCATAATAAATCAGGTGGACTACGTCGAAGATGTCACACTTCATCTCATAAAGACAGTCTTTTATGATTTCTTGATTTTTGTCCTCATTTGGGTAATGGATGGTAAGATATATGACTATTTTTATCTATTTTTCCGTTTTTATATGTTCGTGGTGGAGCGTTTTTCGGATGCTCGTTGGTTAATCATCCCAAGAATCGCGTGCGTAAATGGAAACACATTGCTTTCCAAGTTTGGTTCAGCCGTGTTATTCCAAGAATCCTTCCAGCGGCATGCAATTCACTCCCATTCGAAGCGGAAATCAAATGTGCCTTCAGACGAATCCAACCGTCACGAGATGGACGCAGGCCTGAGGTTTTTTCATTTCCTCTCAAAGTCATTCCGTTTCTTCCATCCGTCATTGAGGTGAGCTGCTAGAAAATGTACGCCCAATACTAAAACCCTACGATACTACATCTGGTCTGTTGGGTATTAGCGCTGTTAATGACGTTTGGCGTTTGGTCATGTGAAAAGAGGTTTATGGGCTTAGAAAAAATTGATTTATGAGGAGGTAATATCATAATTTTATATGAGGAGGTAATATCATTTGCCGACCTCAGTGGCGGTGGGGTAAAGTCCGCGCCTATCAAAAAAGAGGCCGCAGGTTCGAGTCCCGCCTGGGTGGATTTCCCTTATCCAGGGCACGGTTATTTGTGTACGTAAAATTGATAAATTTGTTGAATATACGTGTATGACATTAAATGGTCGATATGAGCTGTATTCGGTGGTTTGGGACTAAAATAAAAATAAAAAATAACACGTTCAATTTTCCACTATGAGAGTTCTGGCAACTTTTGCTTTATTTTTATAAGAAAAAATTAATTTCATGTGATATTTAAATTGAAGTTGCTTTTAAAGACTTCTGGTGAACTATTTCTTTGATTTGGCGTAACTACGAATATGCTTTGGCGTGGGGACGGGATGGCCTTGGCAGGGTTACCCCCCCCCCCCCCGGGTAACCCTAGGTTTGGGAAAATGTTTGAAAAATAACATCCCTGGAAATATATTTTACATCATTTTTGCACTCAATATTTAACTTTTAGCAGATGCAGTTATTGTATATCAAAAATAGGGAATATTTTTAAATATTTCTTTATTTCTCTGTGGGATGGGGGGGATCTACCCTGCAATATATTTTTCCCATTACTCAATCATTCCTTTTGAGGTCAATCTTATTATCTGGCTCACCGTCATTGCTACTTTGAGAGAAACGTATTTTTGATTTTTTAGGTTTCATTTTGCACGTTGAAACATATGAAAGGCGTTTAGAAAACACTTAAATATGCGTTACCAATATTAAATTTAATTAACTCCTAACCTATTCCACATCCATAAAATTTTCCTTGGTGTTCCTCAGCTACTGCATCCCTTTCAAAAATGTTTTTATCTCTTATCTCTCTCCACCAATTCTTTGCACATGCCCTACCCTTTAAATTCACGATGTTTTGACTTTTGTTAATAATTCTCCTTATCCTCCATTCTTGATTGGTCCATGTATTTTCGGGATATTTTTTCCCAACACTGACAAATTCTAGAATCTATTCCTATGCCCAAATGACTCCAAAAAATAGGTGACTAATGATCTAATGAATTTTTTAATAAAAAATGATTACTATATATTTAGCCCACGAGCGAAATTTGTTCTTTTCCGTGATTCTAAAAATTAAGTTTGCTAGATTTTCATATTGTATTATGCTTATCAAAAAGACGCTTATATGTTTTCTAATGTCAATTAAATATTTTTCATATGCTTAGCCAAAAGTTTACATCCGAAACTGTATAGAAATTCAAAATTTCAATTTTATTTTCCGTAAACGGCAGAAATAATAGGCTATATTTTTCGGAGCATAACTCAAGTACCTAAGTATAATTTTAAGTGTACATTTTGAAAATTTGATCAATATGACTTGTCTTTCGTTCCTACTACTAACCTTCTTAAGAAAACAATGGCCCAAAATCTTAAGGTGAGATATGCATTCATTCCTCTCTCGTGTCACGATCAGGCCTGCTACTTGGTCCCTCCAGTCGCCCACGGTGATTTTGATCCGTGTTGCGTTCGAGGGCTTAAGGAAGTTCGGACACGTCTCGGAAAGACCACAGCGCGTACTCAAATCCGAGCACATGTCAAATTCCTCGAAACCCTTCGCCGCCTATTTCGGCATGATCACGGAGTCGGACAGTTACCGCTGGTTCGACCCCTTGTGCATTTCAGATTGCCTTTCACCCTTGTTGGCCCTACTCTGTACCCAAACCGTAACTTATGGTGACTCAGTCACAGAATTCAGTTCATAAATGGCGACGTTAGACTTTCCTCTCAGAAAGTCACGAATATTTCAATAGAGTAGGTATTTATTGAATTGGACAAGTGCTTTTATAATGTTAAATATCACCTAATTATGCCAGATACTTTTATCCTTTATCGAAATTCAATACTATATGAAAATATCTTGCTCAGAAGAGAACATTTTGCGAATACACTGCTCTGCAAAAAAATAGTTCAAAAAACTCCTGGCTACAATTTAGGGTGTTTCTGGCTAATTTTGGGTCGCTGAATCCGAAAATGACCTCCGTTTTTTTCTATCACCCTCCATTGTTACGCAACCCCTAAATTTGTGAAAACAACCCCTTATCTAAACTTATCGCTTTTCGAGGGGTGTTTGTATCAGTGTGTTCATCCCTTAAAAACTTTTCCATTATCTACCATATCATATGTCATAAAAAACGAAGAAAAATGGTTATTGTAATATTTTTGAAAGCTTTTTATTCAATTTTCACCCCCTAAATCTTTTCAACCCAAGTGAAGTTTGTCTCTCAGTTGACTCTGATAGCCTTAAAATGTCAGTTTTTTTTCAATCAGAAGCAGATAAAATTAGTAAAAGTCCCTTGAAAAGCGATAAGTTTAGACAAGGGGTTGTTTTCCCCAATTTAGGGGTTGCGTAAAAATGGAGGGTGATAGAAAAAAACGGAGGTCATTTTCTGATTCAGCGACACAAAATCAGCCAGAAACACCCTAAATTGTAGCCAGGCATTTTTTGTACAATTTTTTTGCAGAACAGTGATATAAGGGATTTTATCCTCTCGCTTGAAAGCAAAATAAAATCTTATTGGTGGTTTTCTGTGATAAATCTGGCATGTAACCATTTTCGTTCCGTATTTTGTTAGCCCGTCGGTGCTTTAAGCATAATCGTGAATCCAATGTGTCATAAGAACTTCGAGGAGGTGTGCGGTTTACGCGTGGGAGTCCTATTCAGTCCGCCACGTGTGGTGCTCGACTTCTTTTCTCTCTAAACGAAGTGGTCACGTTCATCCACTCACAGTTTCCAACAGTTGCCATGTTAGTTGTCGCAGCATGGCAGACTTCCATTTAGAATACTCGGCAATTTTCAGCATTGCGCCTTTCGAGTATGTATGTGAAAGGCAGTTTGATTACGTGACATTCAAGCACGAGTTATGTGGACAAGCTACGGAGAATTAGGCTTAGAAATAGCTAAACCCTGAGATGTGAATTTAATAATCTTTGTTGTAACGTTTTTGATCGCGTCTGTGTATATTATTTCTAGGTCATGGTAACTAACAATAAGAGCTACTGTATTTAATAAATGGCAAGGAAGGTATTTGCTTGCTATTTATGTTGCTTGTTGAGTTTTTAAAAATCGTTCAGAACTACTATGTATTCAATTTGAAATAGATATTTATTTTGCCTGCTTTTTAAAGTGATAATGCATACTTGCTTTAGATCACGGGCTAATATAATTTTTTAGACTGAGGAATACCATAGGTTTAGTTAATCACTCCTATCATCATTATGCGCTAATACAAACTTTTACGGGGAATGAGATCGACTGTTGACTAGTTCACTTTGAGGAAATTCACCGATAGTATTGATACAAACTGCTGTAGTAATTTTACACACTATTTTAATTTGCTCATCTGGTTCCAATGTTTACACATCATTATCAAGAGCTATCTTTTACAGGGAAGTCCGCTTTAGGTATCATACACATTCCTTGTGGCTTACTTAAAACAAAAAAATATTCCTGAAATTTAACGTTAAAAGTTATCTATATCCAAAGTAAGGGATAAAAATAACCTTTAAGGCTTGTATTAATTCTGTTGTTTCGATTAGAATTATTTTATTTATTTATTTCTAGCATTCAGCAACATTTTACAGCAGTGCGACATCATTAAGCATGCTGTAAACAATGAATAAAAAAATGCGTAAAACAATTTTATTTTCATAGAATGTCAGTAGCTTAATTTCCAATCTCTATCATTAATATATTTCCTCCAGCCACGGATAAAACCGTTACCGCAGAGTAAGCATTCCTTCCGCTCCACTAATTCATTTGGGTTACATATTTCTAGTTACAAACTTAATGAAAAAAGTCAGTGTCACGTAATTGCACGCATTTTTGAAGAACCAATCGCATTGTAATGCGTAGTGACATGATCCTCTACCAATAATGTTTGCTGTGTCCAGAGCAAACCCTCTCGTTCCATCTTCGTAATATCAAGTTTTAAATCAAGGCAACGCATTACGCTATGTATGAATGGAGGCTTCATCCTCGTTGTATGGATTTAAGCTTGTCACGCGTCACCAATAACAACAAAGAGGGAAATGCAGCCGTGTTGACAAATTGAGTGAGTTAACTGTTTCGTACAATGCTTTGCGGATTTGTTTTCAATGTCACCACTTGAAAACGCAAATAAACAGAGCGAAAGGGCGAGAGAGAGAAAGCTTTTCACGTATTTAAACATGCCTTCCTTTTAACGGACCGATTCTCCGGCGTTAATTTAGTCGTTGTCCAAACACCCATGGCACTTGGCATAACACACACTTGACAGAACAGATATTTTTATAAATGGAAGAGATAAATTAAATATACACTCACTCTCAGTCTCTCTTTGTTGGACACATTTTTCAGCAAATTTAGAGATAGCAAATTAAAGTTTATTGACAAATTTCCCATATTTTTTAAATTTTCCTTCACATCCGGTTTCAATAGATTTTTCTCGTGATATTTACCTGAAGATAATACAAAATGTATTGAGACCGATCGTGGAGTGAGATATAAGTATTTGGGAAATTTTCACGTAATATGAAGCTTACTAATATCATAGAATTCCACCGCATTAGGACTGCGACATATTTCTATACTGAGAATATGTGTTCAGTAGATATCTAATAATTAACTTTTGCGACAAACCGGTGGAGCAAGGTGGAGATTTTGAACCGCCTAGCAATAACCCCATTTTTTCGGTTTTCAACGAAATATTCCTTTATTTCATCTTCTTAAAACTTTTATATTTCAATTTTTATTGATCCCATGCCCAGTAATCATAAAATATGTAGAAGGGAGTGGGCTATGGTAGTAGCTAGATAATAGCTACAAAGAAGTGAATTTCTACGTGGGTATGCAAAGAAAATACATCGTACATGATGACATTCATTTCAAGCAATCGTATTCAGTTCGCATATAAGGTTTTTTTGTACAGACAATATCAAATTTGCCGAACTTTAAAGTGCCTCCCTTTCCAACGACCGTGTCTCCGTTTTTTTTTTTATTATTAGTGCAATCACCCGTGCCAACGGTTTAATATACACTTTACGCGAAATATTTGTACAAATTACTCAAATATAGGTATTCGAAAAAGGTTATTCGGGCTTCCAGTCGGGTGGTCTCTCTCCATTCTGCCGACGTTTCGGAACACGAGTCGGGTTCCATACTCAGGGCTAATGGTGAGTGGAGGAAGTTTGCCAGCTTACAATCTTAAACTTAATCCACTTATCATTAGCCCTAGCGATGGAACCCGACTCGTGTTCCGAAACGTCGCGTCGGCAGAATA
This sequence comes from Ischnura elegans, assembly GCF_921293095.1. Lineage (NCBI taxonomy): Eukaryota > Metazoa > Arthropoda > Insecta > Odonata > Coenagrionidae > Ischnura > Ischnura elegans. The sequence continues at coordinate 60,991,576 of NC_060255.1, read as the reverse complement.
GAGAGATACCACCCGTCCGAAAGCTCGAATACCCTTTTTCGAATATATTCGCCGTAAAAGTATCAGATATTACTCCAACTTATTATATATATTTCCTATTTCATTCTCTCTTGGAATTGCCCAGTGGTGAATTCAGAGACTATAGTTATATAACAGCTATCTCAGTTAAGATCAAACGGTGAACCGATCAATTCCTAGAGGCAGCGGCAGGAATTTGCAATATTCATATGGAGGTGAGTTTTCTACGAATTATTAATCTGTGCACTTACCTCAAAACTATTTTTTTTTCAAGATTATTAATTGGGAGGATAAGTATGTATATGCAAAATAAATATGAAAAGGGTCAGCGAAATTCTATATGAATACCGTTGAAACCCAAAAATGAAGTAAAATAAATTCACTGCCGAAGATAATATTTAAATATTATTTAATAAATAATATTTTATAAATATTATTTTATGGATATTTATGCTTCAATTTTAACGGTGTGGCAAGTATTAGAAAGAATGTGATAAGTACCTATGTTGAAAAAATGCATTTTTATGAAAATAAAAAATGCTAAATTCAAGAAATATTGGGACATAAATTATTGCAAGCCATTGAGTTATCAGCGTAAATGTAAATCCGGAATCATTAATCAATCACTGACGGAAACTTCTGGGAGGTCAATGTTAATTTTGGAAAGAAACCAATCTATGGGTTTCTTGTTTAAACGCATTTTTATGAGAAAGGCAAATGGCGAATAATATTATATCGTGAAAGACTGTTCTGTAAGCCCTTGATTTGGCTTATTCAGACGAATGTATTGATAAGGCACTTTGAATATAAGGATTACATAAAGCAATGAGAGCATTCCATATGCGGAGGTCAGTGCATTTGATATGATAGTATAAATTAACTTGAATAAAAAAATCAGCCCTTCAATGTTTTTAGAGTAACAATCAAAATCAATTGTGCCAGTATACCACATTTTATGATTCTTTTCAAAATTTCACAGTTATTCTACCACTTGTTAGGGTTTTGCGCAGATTACTTACATGATGACTGCTAATTTCCGGGTTCTCCAGCCGCGTCTGTCGTTTATAGTTGTCAACTATAAACGACAGACGCGGCTGGAGAACCCGGAAATTAGCAGTCATCGTGAACGACGCCGCGGAAACCTACGCACTAATTACTTACATGTATTGGTACTACATTTTACTTGTCTTCGCCTGGAGAACACGTACCATTCCCTCGGCTAGCAATTGCTCCGTGAACGTAAATGAACTACCACTTCAAATGCTAAAAGCTTTTAAAATATAATTCAAATGGTATTTTATGCAGCGATACAAATTTAATGTTGCAGCAAAGTCTGTAAAATTCAGGGTTATTATCCGCGCAGCTTTAGAAGCGGTATACACTTATTCTTCATTTAAAAAAATCATTCCAAAGCTGATTAAACAATGCGTTTATGCTCAAACTCTACTCTTCATGGCAACACGTTGTAACTATTTAGGATTTTCCTAGTATCCAGATTTTATGAATAGGGTATCTTGATGTGTAGGAATTGTTCATGAAGTTTTTCTCTGATTATTGGCGACCAGAAAGACAAAGCACGAGAAGAATATATGCCATCTCAACTCGTAAGCGTAGGTATTAAAAGTATAAGAAATATAATATAAAAAAGAAACAAGCAGAGTATACCCACGATATTTGAAGCTGAATGGAGAGAGATAACTGCCGTGCTTGGGGTCACATGGTCGCCTCCAAGATGAGCGTTGCTTCCTTATTCTTCCATAAGCCCCACGTCTTCACCCGTGGGATCTCTCGCATCGATTGAGGTGAAGCAACCAAAGCCTCGAGATATGGATGATAATCACAATGGCTCCGACATCGCAGCATCCAAGGATCCACGCTTGGGACTCTGCTGCACAAAAGGGCGAGGTCGTGTTATGAAGGAAAGGGCAGGCAACGGCATAGAGAAATTTTTCCACCGCTCGAGTCATATGCCGAATAAGCCTCAAAATATGCAAAGTTCAAACATAGAGCACACCTCATGGCATGTACTAAAAATATGAAGCTAATGTGCAGTGTATGGCATGTATTTCATGGAATTGTTATTGATACAAGTGGTGGAAAAGTATTTATATTAATCTTTTAATTTTAATTAATATATTTATAGTTGTTTATATTAATCTGACCGCTCTGTCCGTGGCTTATTTTGTCTCTGGAAGGCGTAGTCAAGTTTGGAAGCTTTGGAAATGTGGTGTTGCAGCAGAATTATATCGATCAAACGGTGTGGTTATGTTAATAATGGATCGGATTGTGTTTAAGAGTCGGAGTAATGTGGGCATTCTAAGGGGGTTGAGGGTGAAGTCTATTTATAATTTTGGATAAAAGACGGCCACATCATGGAACATGATGACTAAATGTAAGCTACCATTGAAGGGCAGGCGGACGGCAAAAACCGCCGGATTAGATGCATGTAGGAGGTAATGAAGTATAGAAAGAAGAATTAAGTCTATGTTAAAACATTGCCATTGGAGAATCGAGTGGACAGCTGCGTCAAGCCAAACATAGGGTTGTTGACTTTCAATGAAGCTGTCGAGGAAGGAAAACTCACGAACTTGATGGGCACGAGATGAGTTGGGAAGACCATATTGGTTACGAGACAGAAAATATATCGACCTTCAAGAGGTTGAAATATATAAATATGTTAATAGTGACCATTTTTTCTTCGCGAAGAAAATTTATTGTTAATATGAATTTCACAATGCGCGTAAAATTGTGAAATTCCAACGGAAAATGAAGTCCATGCCATTATAGCCTTTTTTAATAGCGGTATTGAAATATGGAGATATAGTTACGTTGATAGGGAGCGATTATGTATAACAAAATATTATGCGCTGCTCGAAAGTGGTACTTAAACATTTTAATGAAGCTAGCACTATTTTACGATTGAATAAATAATAGCAGGTCAAAAGATAAAATTCAGATAGATTTTACGCCTTCTTTTGATGCAGAAATGGCTTCCGAAACTATTATTTCTAATGCTCAGGATAATTGCTATTATTAATTCTTTCAATCCTCTCTAAATTGATGTCGCATTAAAATAAATCACTTATATTAAATATTTATAATTTAAAATAATAGTATTTCGCTAGAATTTAAGCGATAAATATACTTACCGTAGCAGTGGCGTAAATAAGGATTATCTTAGGGGGTAATTAATCAGATATACCGCGTAAGAAATGCGCTTACGTTTCCTTTGTATTGGGTGAATCAGTTTTTTTTAACTGATAGAACTCGATTATGGTGGAAATAATCGTAAAATATTAATTGGATTAAATTGTATATTCTGATTAAATTCATCAATTCGGCATTCACTTAATGAAAATTAATGATGAACGAATATATGAGAATTTCATATAAAGTCACAGTATATTTTCACAAATTTTATATTTGTTACGATATGCTAAGTTGTATTTTCGAGTACCAGAAAATGATGCATTAGCATCGGAATAGGTCTAATATCCAGGGCTGGGCAGTATTCCAACTAAAATTATTTTGAAATATGTGTTTGAAATGTACTTGTAATTTTTATTTGGTATTACAAATACACGTCCTGATTTTATCTTATAGTTTGTATTTCAAATACAGATTTTTGGTATTTTTCTATTCTTAAAAAATAAATAGTTTTGCATAATACTTTTGAAATAGCTCTGATTAAATTTCTATAACATTATCCTTCAGAGGTTACTTCGTTTTCGTCAGAATCGTTTTCATCACGTTTGCAACACTCCATAACTTGCCAATGCAGATTATATTTCTTAAGTATTGTATTTTAAAATGTATTAAAATACTATTTTGTAGTTTGTTTTTCAAATACCCGATTCAAATTTTATTTTGAATTTTTCATTTCAAACACATTTGTACCGCTGAGCTGCGGCGTAACTAGGAATATGCTTTTGGGGGGTATGGGATGGCCTGGACTGGCGACCCCCAGGGTACGGGGTCCGGGATCAGGGAATATTTTTGCAAATGAAATATATTTTACATCATTTTGACACTAAAATTTTAAGTTTAAGAAGAAGCTGTTATTAAATGCCAAAAGTAGACAATAGTTTGAAATAATTTTTTCTTGTTATGAATCTTTGGGGGATGGTCTATCCCCTCATCCCCCCCTGTATTAAGGCCGATAAGTATTTAGTATTTTGTATTTTAAATACTCCTCAGTCTGTATTTTGCACAGCCCGGGTCGTGCCCAATAAAGCAATCTGTGAAAATTTACAACGGTCGTCCATCTTCATTCACTCCATAGGTCTAATAGAAACCAAACCATGCCATTACTGTTTTTAAAAGAGTAAGTTTACTGTGACGCGAATATTAAATTATCATATTTAGGGTTCTGGAGTGATTCTATTCAGTTGCGCAGCGATGGGGGGTTTTGGGGAATAAAACCCCCCCAAGAGTTCATAGAAATTTTTAAGTTAAATCTATTTTACTTAATTGGATTAATATTGCTTATAGAACAGTGTGATAATTAATAAAATATCCCTCAGAAGGCGGAAAAAATCACCATTTTAAACCATTTATCTTAATTTTTTTCCGGCGGAGGGCTTCCGCATCTCCCGCTTAACCTGGCGGGTATGCAATACCCCAAGCCCCACAGTATTAGTTGCGCCTGAAACCCCCCCTAGCATTAATTCCTAGCAGCGCCCCTGATTCTATTCTCTTATTGCCCCCTTAATTACGCCACTGAAGTGTAAATAGAGATGGGCGATTTTTGACAGGCGCCCGTCATTGGCAAATTTCCTCCCGGGGAGGTTGGCCCCTTCGCCACCGAGGGCCGTAACTCCTCCTCGACTCATTTTCACCCCTTCCCACAAAATCCTTATATTCTACCCTAACCTCCCACCCTCGTACCCTGTGCACGCTTATTGGCTCTCTTCCCTTCGCCAAGTAAACTCATCCCTTGGGGGGATGCCTCAGATAATGCATGCAGCTCTCGTAATGTAGCACACATTGTGAGAAGCAGGCCCGTGGGAGTTGAAGGAAAAGGGGGTGGTTCTTCCTGTACCCTACCCCTTACAATTTCGTCGAGCCATCTCTACCCTTGTCCCCCCCCCCCCCCCCAAGGCAACGCAAGGAGCTCAGGGATAAAAAATATAACTCTCTGTTCCCATGCTTCGTATCTTCCCGCGCTTTGCTATGTCGACCCCATTCGACTTCCCCTCCCACACTTCCTCGTTCCCTCCATTTCTGAGCCTCATTCAATTCCCCTCTCTCTCCTTCACACACATTTCACTCTCGCCTCAGACCTTTTTCGTCACCAGCAGCATACCTTGCATGTGAATATATATCGCCCTCATGTATACGCACACGGAAGAGTAGTCCCTCATTCTCCCGCGTGATCTAGTCGTAAGCTTCACTATTGGTACGCCAATTTAGATTTTATGAATTAGGACAAATATGCTTTTGATAATTTTTATTCACAGCTCCGTTTGTTTTCAGAGCAACCCTGGTATAATCACACATATTGGCTCACGTCGGATTATCTCAGTGTGCATTGCCTTCAGCCTTTGTAAGATTAAGAAGAAATAAGCGCGTAAAAAATTTATTTTCAGCGCCATTAATCTGTTCCCATTCACTACGTGCTGTGGTGTTTTTGTAAGCTTTACTGGTATTCTTTCTCCGAGCGAAGTCTCTATGCAACAATATCAAATACTCTGAGACCTTGGGAAAAAACTTGCTCCCATAACTCAAATGCGTAAATTTTTGCACGCCAGTAGCCTAGTCCGCAATGATATCTACGTTTCCTTATTCAAATATACCTTTCATATGAGTCGTTTAATGAAAAATTAAGAAAATTAATTTGTTGCCCTACTATTTACCCTTGCGATGGAAATTGGCGGATGCATATGGGGGCGCAGGGGGCACGCGCCCCCTCTTTGCGTGGCTGCCCGCATTGCCGAAGATTGCAGAACCACAATTGTAACTTTTCAATGCCATAAAAAAGCATTGTCTTGCTTAAGCGTACCATCAGTTTAAATTAACGTTATCTTAAATTTTACCTGTAACTTGATTCGATTTCACCTCAAAACTGACCAATCACAGACGACTTGACCACCCCAATGATGTATATAAGCCCGACACTAACCACGTCCATCATTCGCTTTGAAGACGATGGCAGAGAAGGCCATTAAAACGTTGGCAGCAATGTCCATCATTACCCGGCTGATTTCCCGTGAAGACTTCATCAACAACATTCGCTGGAAAAGCACCAAATCCTTCTTCGATTTCACATCATGCAAAGGGCCACAATGCTCTATGCCACTTCGCCACCACATCGATAAAAAAAGAAAAAATATAATTTAAAAGTGCAATAATCTTTATTGGTTAAAGATTTCAATCAATCAATTCAATTTTTGACATTGGTTATTTTTGAAGAGTTTATCAATATTTGGTTTTATTTTTGCTATTGTCCTCGGAGTGTCATGCCGTGGATTGAAGAACCTTGCCCTAAGACAACGGCGTTCATTACAGTGTTCTCATAGTGTTCGACGATTCTGTCGGTGGCTTATTTTTTCCGTGGCATTCTCAGGAGCCTAACCTGAGTTAACGTTTTTCCAGGGACTAGACCTGAAATGGTTTACCCCCATTTTCCGAGAAGTGAAAAACTCACCCAGACAGGATTCGAACCCGCGACCCCAGGTTTAGCAATCGAGGAGTTAAATCCGCGGCTGGAGCCTAGATATTATATTTTAAATGGTTAACAATTATCTTTAACAGTTAAAAAGAACACTCTTGTCTTAAACATTCTTTGTCCACGACGTACATTCCTTTCACCTACCTTTAACCTTCCTCCCTAGCGACAACTGATTTCTGTGCAATTCTACAAGACAATATCCGTTCATTAAACTTTAATAAATATATTAATTTAGTTCCAAATGAGAGAAAGGATGTAAAAGGCAAATTCAATTAATTTCATTTTTAAATGGAAAGTATTTGGTTATCTCTTTGTCGTATGGCTTCATTTTTAATCGATTTCAATTTATTACTACATTAAAAACTTTAACTGATTACTGAGCTGTAAACTGTCTCTAAACTATTTTCAAATTACATGTACCAATCTATGAACAAAAAATACATTATTATTGCATGGCGCATTTTAAATCCTTCCAAAATAGATTGCTTCAAAAATGACTGGAACCATTTATTCTTATAACCAATCACCTGACCATTATTGACCTTGGTGTTGATGAAACACAAACCCCAGCACAATCCTCCCTTGTTCTCCTCGATAAACCCTCATCTGCCAACGCTACGTGCCCTTCCACCCTCGTTGCCTTCCCGACCCTTCCCCTGGCTATTTTCCTCCAGGGTCTCCTCAGGATCCCATCTTAACTGTATTCCCCTGGGACCTTGGGCGTGATAAGTGGTATCCCCACCTCACGCTGCACTACCCTTACAGTCTTCCTTATCGCAACTCGCCCTTTCTCACAGGACCCTCCCTTCCCCCAAAATCATCATCTAACACCCCGTATCTTCACGTTGCTTTCACCTACCCTTAACCTACCTCGCAAGCGAAAAGTGATTTCCGTACCATCCTTCGAGACAATATCCGTCCAATTCTGTTACGATAGTGCGTAAGAATTTTTAATAGTGCAAATAACCACACAGGATCTTGGTTTTCGAGTGACTAGAGCGCTTCGCTCCAAGATACACACCCATATTCCGAGCGGTGAAAATCCTGGGCGAAGCCTTAACACATTGCCGTCCGCATTTTTTTATTGATATTAATTTTTAGGAAAAAATAAATAGTTGACAGGATAGTTTGTTGATTTTTGATGTCGAGTTAATTTTTTTTAAATTTACAATGTGCATCAACAATCAACAAAACAACAACAATCAATCCTGTCAACTATTTCTTTTTTCCTAAAAATTTATATCAATAATAAAATGCGGGGCGCAATGGATTAAGGCTTCGCTTTTTTTTAATTTACAATGTGTATATCTTGAAGGGAAATCAGGAACCTTTTCAACTCGTCAGACGTAGTAGCCGTAGCCAAGAGCCGCAGATTGCGATGGGCAGGGCACATAATACGAAGGGAGCAAGAGGCCCTGGTAAAACAAGTCTGGGCAGAAAACACTGATAGAAGACGACCTCCAGGAATGCCGAGAAAAAGATGGAAGGATGAGGTGCTGATTGATGTGGGGAAAAAGTGATTCAGCGAGGCGGATGCAGAAGTGAGAAAGAGTTGGAGGCAGACAATGGGCGAGGCTAAATATCATTGCGGTATAAATGGCCATGGTAGTGAGTGAGTGTATATCTTGAAACATTGCCCTGGAATAATCGCAACGCTGTGTGATGTGGAGCTCAGCCTGATGCCAGCACTAGGTCCATCGAGCCAGTCTCGACGTCAATAAGTCAACCAAAATTAAAATCCTCAAAGTCAGAGGTGGTACAGGGAAAAAGACAGCCTCCCCTGCCCAGAATTTGTGGTATTCACTCACCTGCGGCTGATTCTGGGGTAAGTTTTGCCATCACCTATCCAAACTAACATTCTGATTTGGAATTTGGAATCACTGAGGGACTTATACTACGCTTTAGTCGTCTTCTTACAAATACGTAGCGTCGTGAGTGCGTGCGTCATGCGTCAAAAAAGCACATATTCAACCATTCTTTATTTTTTTGATAAAGAAACTCGGAAGTTTCTGCTTACTTATCGTAATTTGAGCTCCGGATCATTTTCTGGTCCTGAGAGAACCGCCCATTGAAGGAAGACTAGGCTCAAAATAGTTTACAGCAACGAAACATGTGAAACCAATGCGAGTGGAAGAGGTATGGTTGTGAAGCTGTGACCCACTCGGCAGGATTCCGCAGCGCCAATACCGGATGTTTGAAATACTATATGAAACACATCATATCACATTATAAAAATTAGATTTTCTTTCACCATCCCATCCTTAATAATTTTCCATCATTTTAACGCTGTGTGGATATTTTTATATTTACTCCTTTATCAATTAATGGTAATATTTCTTTGGATACTTTCTCTTTGCCAGGACAGAGTAGCTAGTCAGATACGTATACAAAACAAGTTGGATCTATTGATGGATCGAATCTTGTTTAGACTACCAGTACCGGAAGACAAAAGCGCGATTCAGCCGGGAAAAGTTTCTTCTTTGTAGTCTTGATTTCTAAAGATTCTAAACGCATGCCTTCAATTTTTTGTCCCGCATAGGTATAAAAAAACGGATCCAGAATTGGAAAAATACGCAATATTTTTTTTTAACCATCAGAATCGGCAGTGAATAAATTGGTGGGCGCGTCCATTGGGGCAAGTATAAGGTAAGGAATTCCAGCGAGGAATCAGGATTCCAGCCATGGTAGATGTCATGCTGATAACGACATATTCTGAGATGATAACATTCAAATTATACTGTTACCAACATAATTTACTAATATACACTTAAGTAGTGCATGCATCTGAATGAATTATAACTAAGTATATTTCTTAATTTAATGTTTTCCCAAATTATTTCAAAACTGTTTCTCTCGTGTCTTTTTAGTGCTTTTGATCCATTCAATAAGTTACCCTTGTACCGATTGCGGTTATTTTTAGTAACCCAATTTTCCTCGGTGTATTTTTTTCCTTCGCAACCTAAACACAATCAATTGTTTCTTAGAGTGTAAAATCGGAGGAAAAATTTGCTATGAAGATGTTAGAATTTATAGTAAATTCATAGCGGATTATCATCCATAAAGCATCGGATTTATTTTATTCTTATCCACTGAAACATACATCCATCTTCCTTGAGTTTTTAAAGAAAAAGGTTTTTTACGTACTTGATACATCATTGTATGTTTCCCTGACATGAGTCAAATTTTTTCCATGTTTCGGAAAAATCTCAAATTTTATTTGCTTGTTCATCCTATTTCCTCTTGATAATGGAATAAAACTAAAAAAGGAAGAAAATGTTTATCACTGGCTGCGATATGAAAATTAAGCATCTATTTCTCGTCGGTTTATTTTTGGATTTTTTTTCGTCGTCGTTCGCTAAATAATTACAGATTAGCCCTTAAATACCTGTTAAATAAAAACTTAGCTATGAATTTGAACTGAGCACTTAACGAAAAACTACCTTTCCAGCGTAGCGGCATTTAATAGAAAAATTTGTCGACGCCACCTATAATTCTTCTGAAGAACTAAGGCAAACTCTATCACACGAGGTATAAAATTGAGTTTTTTCTTACTCGCATCGATATCTTTTCCGTTGTCTATTCCTCAATTCCTCATTATATCCATTTTATTATTCAACCGGAGATGTCATCTACCATGATTCGCAGTTAGACCCAACAAAACACGGATGAAAATCGTATGAAAGAAAAATGGGCAAAACACCGCGCGTTCCAATGTTTCACGCTAATTGAACCTTTAATTTGACCAAGCCCCACGCTAATTTATTCTATGCACTCCGCCATTGACGTATTGGTAATGGAGTCTTACGCGAAGTGCCCCATACGACTAATTTACTGCTGAATTCTTCTATTAGCTCATCGTGTCTAAAGGCCGTGTCTATCACACGCATATTTAGATTACATGTGGAGAGTAATTATACATAGACATATACATTTTTTAAATGAACACTGAGTCAACGATCGTAATTTAAGACTTAAACGCACAGCATGGTAAGAACCTATGAAGAACATCTGTACAAGAGAAAAGCATCGCGATAAGTTGACCTGTCTATCCCAAAACCCCTGCGTATTAACTTCTTGAGCTCCGATGTTATTTCAGGCCAAATGCGGCATGACTTCCCGGGGTTAAATGTGACTCCCTTATCGACTCGTTTTGAGATACATAGTAATTAGCTTGCCGTTGGGTTCGCGTCGATAAGAAAGGGAAGGGCCCGATTTTTCCTGGGCTATTCGTGGTCTCTCGCGGAGTAACGACTTCCCGAGAGAAAATCAGAGCTTGGGTTCCAGTCAAAGATACCGCAAAGATATACGCCCACTGTATTTCGATTCACATAGTAAGGTTGTCTATCTGACGCCAAAATCGCATATGTGCAAAATCGAGCTATCCATATGGTGCACTTATACTGAATGTCAAAATATAATGCCATCTAGGTAACAGTTATACTTATTTTAAATGATGTGGCCTATGACATTCGTTGGCAAAGAAATATTTTATAGAAAATAATGGTAATTTTATATTGATTTGCAACAAAAGATTTACAAAAAACTCAGCTTCCCAACGAAGCTAAGGGAAGCTAAAGGTAGCTTCTAAGAAAAGAAACATTTAATTTTATCCCTAAAAATAATGCAATGCAAAAAACTTCCGCATAAACTGTGTACAATACGACTTAGATTTTGACGTGGCACGTCGTTATCTGATGCTACGTCGAAACCTAAGAGAGCAATTCATTATGTTAAGTTGATTCCATGAATTCATGCCCTAAGCAACGAATTCCCCTCAGCATATTTGATAATGCATTAGGTGATGAAGCCGAAGTTTGTTGAGCTATTTCTTATTTTGCAAGAACAGGTACCACTATTTTTATTACCATCAAATAAAATTGACAAGTTTAGGTATTTGGTTGGAATATTTTCGTCAGTATTATTATTTTCCATCCGCGATTCGTTTTTTCTACCCGGTGTTATATTAACTGAACCAATCCTAATTCTTTCAGTAAATATATTGAAAATTAAGTATCCTAAATAATTTCAATGCCTGTTTTAATGAAGCATAATATTTTATCAATTTCCTCACTGTCTTTTTTTATAAAATCTGGACTTAAGTATGGTTTTGAACTCGAAAGCGAACTTACTTTTTAGTAAAATAAAACTTGGCTTCAGAGCAGTAAACTTCATGTTTTTCCCAAAAAATATTTTTCCCATTTATATGCATTGGATCATAAATTTCTTATTTTTCCGCTGGCATTGTTTATGTGCAACGTAACTTTTTACTGCTATGTGCTTGAAATGTTGTTTTTTGCTACTTGGCAACCACTACATTATTCTTTTCCTTTAGTTGAGGCAACTGTTTCCTTAGTAGCGGCCATATTTCGCGTTTTGACAAATGTTTGTATATATTTTGTGGAGTAAAGCATTGGCTACTTACGCATTTTTTCGGTAGGGTGTGGCATGGGGTTTACAATTTTAGGAACGCCAAAGATCCTACCACGGATGAAATACAAATTTTAGGTGTGATAGGCTAAGAATTCAGTGATTATAAAACTCAGAAATAAGTAAACAGTTGCATTTTTTGAAGCTTCGTAATTTTTAATTTCGTCAAGACATGACGTTTTATTATTTTTTATTTATTTATTTCTTCATTTTTAGGCTTAGGCTTGATCACCTGGTCTGGGATTTCTTTAAAATTCCCTATAAAACAAATACAGGTTTATGGACTGATTAGTCTCTAAAATAAAGCATGACGTGGTAAAGAGTTAAAAGTAGTAACGTTACTTTTTTATTCATGAAGGATTCTACTAGGCATTATGCTACCTAAAATATAAAAGTGTGCTAAGAATAGTATTGAAATTCTTTAGAAAAAAATATAGGTTTATGGACTTTCACATTCTCTAAAATAAAACATAAAATGGTTAAGAGTTAAAAGTGGTGACGTTACCTTTTTATTCAGGAAGGATTATGCTAGGCATTTTGCAACCTAAAATATAAAAATGTGTTCTAATAATTGCTTGAACGTATGCAAAAAGCGTTCTTTTGTGATAATGATGCGTGAGAATAAATTCAATCTTGAGAAAGGTCAGATTGCAACATAATTGATATGAATAAAGACCTTACTTGAAGATTTACGAAATTGATAAATGGCTTACGAAGCTTTTTTAAGTTCAAATTTTTGGCGAAGAAAACGGAGGTAATATCAATGTATACTAATAATAGCTTGAACGTAATCATGAAGCTTTCTTATATGAGAAGCATGCTTGAGTATCAATTCAATCTTAAGAAAGGTCGGATTACAACGAGAATGATATGGCTAAATAGACCTTACTTGTAGATTTAAGTAATGTGATAAATGACTTATGAAACTTTTTGAAGTTCCGAAATTGACGAAGTAAAAGAAGGTAATTCAAAGAGCAGCGTGCAGTTTAAATTGTTTTCCGGTTAGCAATCATCGTGGCGCGTTGAAAAAGTCTTCTGAGAGGTCAGTTTTCCACTTGCACGCGAAGTTAATATTCTTTTGATCTTCCAAGCCTCTCGAAGTGTTTCCGCCCCCGAATGGTATTTTCGGCAGGGCTTTGAGGGCCGAATCTTGATTGTGGAACCAACACCCGCCTCCTGCCCTTTGCTGATCCGTCTTGATCTCGATAAGTGGAGCGGTTCCTGCCCTTTATAGTGACCCGTAGCCACATCCGCGTTGTTGGCTTGAAACTTGAGGGCGGAATGAAACAAAATTCACTGGCGCATGATTAAATGGGAGTTACTTGCAGTATTTTTGGGAGGAATGCACTCTGTGTTTCAACCCAAAGTCCATTTGTTTAATTGAGCATACAGCATCTAACAGCTGAGAATAAAAGCATAGAAGTAAGAAAAGAACTTCACTTTGTCACGTTAGAGTGCCCTGCCATATTGCTTTCCATGTTAAATCGCTCATATTACAACACTAATATCTCGAAAATGACCGTGGTAAAGGGTTAATGTTAGTTAATTAAGTAGAACAAGTTATAGTAAAAGACATTTTACAGTATTAAGACTCTACCAACAGCTGAAAATAAAAAAGTTTAAGTAAAGAAGAATTTATCTGATGCTACATATGGAGTATGTTTCTCTATGGAAGCGAGGATTGGACGTTGACAAGAGCAGAGACGTCACAAGTGGAAGCATTCAAAATGTAGACCTGCCGAAAAATGGCGACGATAAAATAGATAGACCGAACAAGTAATGAGGAAGTGCTGAGAAGAGTGGGAGAAACGAGAAATCTTCTAAAAACCTTAAGCAGAAGGTGAGACAGCTTAGCTGACCAAGTTATGAGGCATGATAGCCTGATGATGACAATCGTTGAAGGACAGCTAAGTTACAAGGCTAGCAGAAATGAGAGAGGAATGGAGGGCTACGTAAAAACAATCTTAGGATTATTGACTGATGATGATGATGAAGAACGCATCTCGGACTAAAATCGGTGCACCAATTGCGAAGCTGACGTCAATAGGCTATTGCATGGAGTGATATTCATAACCATAAATTTGCGAAAGGCATCAATGAAGCGAAGCCATCTTTGGGCGAAGATATAAATCTTTAAAAAAGAATAAATATGGAGAAGGCCCGGGGTCTGAATGTCTACGCTCAGTGAGTACAAGTGATAAAGAGGACAAGTACTCCAATATAGGTACAATGAAATGGAATAAATATTATTGTGTGGTTATGAGTGAATATCAATGTGGGAGGGTGGGGAGACATCTACACCTTGCATTACCGTACCACCACGCAAGCCGACCCAAGAAATGATGAGGAGCGTTAGGACACCAGTCGTTAAAATAAAGGGAACGAAAATAATAGAAGGAGATACGCGAATAAAATTTCCACCTATACTTTATTTACGTCCGTTATAGTCCGGGGAAAAATGAGTTCTCGCACATATCTATTCGGCTAAATACCTCCCATTATTTATCATTTCTGCCGGGCATAGAAAAATATTGATTATTTAAAAAGTGTTCTACAGATTTAGCTAGGTTTCTAAAGAATATTTTCGAATTATTTCAGTCTCCACTCTCTTCAATTCACAATAAGACCTACTTCTTTTCATTCTATCAAGAAATCCTATTCTTTTCCTTCCTCTCCCACATTATCCAACTTTTTACCCTCGAACATTATTTTTGACTTATCCTCCCCGCACAGTATTCGCTCCATCCATGCCTTCTCTCCCTTCTGTATCTAACCTAAAAGATGCCTCTCCTCTCCCACTATGGCCAACACTTCATCGTTCCTCTTCTCCGTCCACTTCACATTCTCCATTCTTCACTAAACCCACATCTCAAACGCCAATTGTATTATTTTCATCGTATTGCTTTGAAAGATATCTATCCATTCTTAACTGCGCAAGATATCTCAGCCAATCACGTACTCACCAGACTTAACACTTTGAGTGTCGGCCGCTAATTTGAAAGCCCTACTGAAAAATCCAGCCATTTTTACAAAATTCGCAATTTTTTTTTTTAAACTTTAGTATCAAAAATATATTTATATCGATATGCATTTCAATAAAAATTGACTTTCCTCTTCTTTATGAATCAGTTGGATAACATTTATTGCTAACTTTTAAATATATATTTTAATAATGAAAACCTACTGTTTTTGAAAAACAAAAAAAAAGTTGTTACAAATGATATACCGCCATAAAATGCCATAACAAATTTTTATTACGCTCAATTTGGACTATGTAAACCAAGAAAATCATACAAAAGCATTGTTCCAAGCAAATCATTCAAAATCCTGAAGGAAAAAAAGGGTCACTGCACCCTCCACGAACGGTTCTTTCCTCCAAAGAATTTTCACACAGATATAAGGGTGCCGGCAGCTACAGAGGACTTTTCGTCCTCAAGACATTAAAAGAACTCTTTTTCCATCGAGCAGTTGATTTTTTAAATAACAGAACCACTAAGCAGTAAACTGGAAAAGTACCATGGGCGAAATATTACAGCTTCACGCCAGCAAAGTCAATAAAATAGATACACGTAGCTACAGAAGGATCAGTAGGACGTAATAGTACGCCCATAACACGCAAAGTGTTAAGCGACAGTAGATTAATTCGTGTAAGAGTTGTCAATGCTTTGTGTGCGCTAGTAGCAATTTCTTAATAATCGCGCAGCTTTTCTTTCTATTTTATTTAGTTCATAGACTAAGTCTTTCTGTGCCGGATCCCATATGTTCGCTGCGTTTTCAAATAAGACCTCCCTTTCCCTTCTTTGTCCAAAAACCTTATCACAACACGCTAGCTCCTTCACTGCTTTGCCACAAATATTTCTTATATGAGTGGGTTGGAAGCCAAGGATTACAAGTGATTTCTCTTTTCTATACAGAGTTAGGTACAGAAATTAGGTAAAGAAAACAAACGAGATCAATTAGATACTTAGTAGTGCATTTGATTTTCCACTCGCTGTCAGCACAGAACAGAGACTCACTCGTTTCCCTTGGCAACCAGGTTTTTTCTTGGTGATGGTTTTCCGGGTTTACACCGCGTTGATTCATGTTTTGCGGACGACAGTTTCGGGCGCGTTCCAGCTCCCGTCTTCGGGTCCAAATGATTTGCAGATCTGTGATCCTTATTTATTTATAGCTAGTCAGGCGGATGTTGATTTTTAATTCCATTGTTGGAAAAGCCGTTTGAAAGATGAGGATAAAGGATAGCCGTCTTCCCTATTGAAGTTGATAGCGTCTTCACTATCGTAACGCCCATATGTTTGACTTTATATGATCACTTTACGTTTACGTAGATTGTGCCGATTCGCAATACACTCCATCCATAGCAATCTTAACTGGTGAATTTCTTTAAATAACTTTAATATCCTGCCTTACGCTCGTACTCATGTCCACTGCCCTTTTCCGTATGCTGTCGGTATAAAATTCATCCATGACCCCGCTAGCACAACGTGCATCGGGGTCAGCGCCGGGGACCGAAGGTGCTAATAAAGGTTCGGAGACATGGAAATATGGTCCACGATTGATAAATTGCAAATCACAATGAGAGACCGTGAATCATCCCGAACTAGGTGACGCTACGTGAGATGCACGATATATCACGGAACATTATCGCCAGCCGTAGTGATGTACACGCTGACGACGACCTTAGCAAACCATGGGCGTTTTTTTCTGAATCGTGTCTATCTCCATCGGAGATGCGTAGGATGCTAAAAAAAAATAAAAATGGGTTAGCCATGAGTTTGGTAGGCATAAATGAAAAATGTGGTTAACTGCAGTTTATTGTATTTCGTAAAGTCATTATGTGCAGATATTAAACATGAATTGAGTGCTACAGTGGAATATGCTCTCAACGTTTTTGTATTGGAATTGAATAATATAGGGACTATGTCTGACTCACAGAAATTTATTTTATTTTTTAAGTCCCTCAAAAACACGCTTATCTTCTATAAAAACTTATTTTCATATTGTAACCTACGTACCATGCGCTCGTTTTACTTGAAAGTGAAAATATTGCTAATTGGCCATTCCATTTGTGACTGAATTACCTTTAGAGAAAACTATGCCACATATATTTCGATGATATTCTAAAATACAAAAAATTTCAAATTTAACTAAGCATGATCAAAAACATTAATTAAGGTGATTTTCATATGCAGAAACAAAATAAGTTATCGAAGTACCTTCTAAATATGCCCATAATGAACAGGTGACGGAATTACTGCCAGGTCAACCTGCTTAGTGTAATATTTCAATCATCTTCAAAACTCCGTGAATCGAAGTATAATTTGAAAACCTTAAACAAGGCTGTGAATAATGTTTCGAATACATAATTCATAAAATAAAACCACTTAGCTGTAGATTAATGAAGAAAAAATATCTATAGCCTAATTATTAATTCGAGAGATTAAGTTGACATTTACATGGAAATGCCCCAATATCCAATCTAGCCAACTGAAAAATAAACGATTCTCAAGTAACAAATTGCAGACAAAAAGTATATGACCTTACACAGTGAACAAAAGAGGCCGTAGGCCTTTTAAGGGGGGACCAGGGGGGCTGACCCCCCCCCCCAGCGAGCAAATGCGAGTCTAATCTAATGTGGACCCTGGACAAACACAATAAAAATCAATGGCAAGTATTGTGCCAGTCATTTTATAGCATTTCTGAAAAACATTTTTTTGCTATTCTTAAAGTTTTATAATCTTCGATTAAACATTTCTAGATTTTTGTGCTATAGATTTTTTTGTTTTAAATAAGTGGATCATATGAATAAACCAGAGGGGAAATTACGTCATCGGGACGTTTTGTTTTTTTTTTTTTTTCTACGCCCTCATCATGAAGGGTTGGGAAATCAGGGGGGAAAAAAGATCACATCCAAAGTTTTGGGATGCGACACAGCTCGCTATCAACACCAGCCCTTCAACACGGTGCATGGTTACATGTTCGGACATTTAAATTGGACGGGAAAACAAGTGGAGAAAACGTCGCTACGTGGACATGTTATTGACAACAATCCATGGACAAAAAGTGGTGAAATGAGTTTGGAAACATATTTTTTGCCCATATTGTTGTCGGAGAGCTTCCTACAACCGAGTGAACCATCTCCACAGATTAATATGAAAGCTTTCGTTCAATCCACCATCGCCAATAAAAAAACGGAGAAGTGTTATTCGGGGGAATACAACGATTGGGACAAATGTGTAATCCTATTACCGCAGATACAAGATAATGTCGTGCGCTTGACTGTACGTTGCGGTGTGTTTGGACTCTACGAGCTGGAGGGCATTTCGCTCGGTTAAAATGTGAACGCGGCATATAGCAACAGTAAAAAATATTTGTGTATTACAGGGATGTACGTTTATCCGACCAAAATATCCTTAAAATTACCTGATCAGTCTTCCATTGTTTAAAATGTCGCTCGTTTGGGCACGTACTTTATATTGGAAACGTCATTATAATTTTCGTTGTGTGCCCATTCCCCGTGTTAGTTGCAGCAATTACTAAACAGATATCTAAATTACCTTCCTCAATGTAAAAGGCAAAAATAAATCGCAAAATTTCTGCTGGTTATCAATTGCAAAAGCAATGATCAAAATTTATATACATGAACAAGCCCAGTGAACTCAAATTATTTGGCGTATACTTGTTTCATAGTTTTATGCGAAAATGCTCTCTTTTTAAATTAAATAGAAACGGATTTAAAATAATATGACATTATATTATAAATGGTCCTTTACGCGCACATATATAGCCCTAATATGCGTTACCATTGTCAAAATGGTCTATGTTGCCTGAAAACAAAATACTTAAATTGGTTCATTCTGAAAATAACCTTTTTGGTCACAATTTACCCTTCAAACTAACTATTTTCATATTCCTTCTGAATTATGCTCTAATTAATCACAACGGAATGTGCACTATGGATAATTTAACACGCAGAGTAGGTACCATAAAAACTTGTGGCATTATGATTGTTTTTTTTTTTTTTTGGCGTTTTGGCCAATTTTTTCAATGAGTAGAAACCTTACCCTATCTGTCTACAATTTAATTTAAACCCTTTGTATTTCCTAATTTCCAAAAAGATAAAGTCATCTTCCTTACTGTTAACTTCACAATTATAGCTATGCTGTCTCAGGTCTCTTATAAATATTCCTCATGAGTAAATTTTGAATTATGAGTGAAAAGACACCTTAATACAAAGTTTGGTAAAAATAATTCCGTAAGTCATGCTCTATTTCCGCGTTCTAAAATAGTGAAAAAATTGTGAACAAAGTATAGCAATTCCAATAACATTTTAGCGTATATTTTGTTGGGAAACCATCTCTTCCATCACTAAAGCTTCCTGGAAAATTTAAATGGTGCATTTTTTTACGGCTGCATATGAAAGACGATAGATATCAAATGGCAAATTCCGATATGTATGCATTATAAGTACTAGAAATTTTTGACGAGAAATGTGTTCAGCTAAATCGAATATTTCAATGGCAGTATAATTTAGGATCATTGTGCTACGTTAGAGGAATTGAAACCAATTCTTATCTTAACGCGTAGCATGCTTCATAGATAATAAAGAAGAACTCAAAAGTGAGAATTTCCAGTGCCTTCTACTCCATGTAAATACTCGGTGTTGCATGCGATGTCACACTTAGGATTAAACTTAAAGATAACTTGCTTGTGTGGCAGGTCCAGAGACAATAATGACCAATAAATGAAGATAGGTGCAAAATCCCATATCAAAGTTAATTATATATTTTGTTATTTTCGAAATAGGTTACTCAAAACAAGCGAGCAATCCTATTTTGGTCACTTCGCTTCATTTATGTTTGCATCAATGGAACTTGAGAATTTTTTTAATAATTTTGCACATTTAATTAAAGCCGCCTGAACCACTATATTTAACTGAACCTCTATGTTTTAGTTCTCTCTTGAGTATTTATTTTCAACATATTTCATATTTTTATCTTCGTTTGATCATAATAATCAACTTTTGGCTTGATAGAATAAAGAACCTATACACACTTCTTGCCATACTATTTTTAGTGGATATTTCAGATCCCAGAAAGGAACTTAAAATAATTGTAATTATTGATTCCCAAGAACGATATTATCACTCACCTGGAAATACACGTACATAAGTACTAGATATTTGTCCTCTCTCTCCTGGGCGAATTTTATGAAAATAATTTCATTCAATCTGTCCAGCAGAGCAAAAATAAAGAGCCTTCAGAGGTCATCTGTGGAAAGGTTTCTGCAAGGGTTTCTGTGGAAAAAGTATATCTGCTGCATCGCAATAAATTCAGCATTTTGATATTCCTGAGAACGTGATGAATCTCTAAAATTATATTTGTGTGCTTTGAGGAAAACTGGGCACACGACTTTTTTATTTTGACAAGATATTTTTTATCCGTCCATACTTGGACGAGAACGAAATTCCGAATCCCCGTATTTTCTTTCTCGTGAAATTTGAAAAAGGATTGTCGTGCTCAGGGTTCGGCATGTATACATCCATCTCCCTTAGGGGATTATCAAAACGAACGAGAAAGGTTCGCGATGATTTCACTTGCTACTCATTCCCATCTTCAGCTTAAACACGGATTTTCTCCGTACGCTTTGATATTTTTGAGGACGACACCCGCCGAAGCCGTGTTTACCCTTCCGGCAAGATGTCACGATGAATTGGCCAGCTCCATGATGTATCGTGATTAAACATCAGCAGCTCGGCCTTTCACGAAAGCCATACGCGTATGAGGGATTTGCACTGACCTTAGGACAAGAAAAAACTAAAAAGGAACAATGAGAGGGAATATACATAATATATTATTTAATACTTTGAGAAAATACTAATGCTACGATAGTTATGATAATATATTAATATGTTTTACATTTAAAAAGGGGTGAAACGTTCATTACAAATGGCAATAACGATTCTCTTCAATAGACTCTAGGATGTAAAAAATTGTTTCGATAATTTCACCTTTACATAAAAAGTTGGTAAGGGCTTACGGTTGATTTCAGATAATATATCTTCAATGGTAAACCTCCGTAATTTCTTCGTAGGAAGGAACCAAGTGTTTTCAGTCTCTTATAGATCAAGCATTTTCACTGGGTTGACTAAAAATCATGACCCGTTTTGTGTAAGTGTGCCTTTAAATAAAATAAATATTGATAAATTATTTTTGAAAAATTCTCAATGTCGATTACATTCGCGAAATTTGAAAGTCTGTAGTAAAGTAGATTGTAAAGCCGGGAAAGTTTTTTTTCGATTTCAGTGCATAATTTCAACAGTTTCTGGCATTTTAATTGTTACATTTATTGCAAATAAGATGAATAAATGCTCGTGTTGCCAAATACGGGTAGCTAAAGCGTACAGTTTCCCAATTTACGGGGCGAAACATTTTTATAGTCACCTCCTCGGTCATATCTTAAGCAATTTAAATTTGGTGTTGTAATGGCATTTATTCTAATTGGAGTCTAAAGTTGACATTTTTGAATTAACCCAGTGAAAATTTTGTATCCATAGTAGGCTTCAAATACATGCTTTCCACTTACGAAAATTAAATAATAAATTACGACGGTAAAACATTGAAGACACATCTTCGGAAACAACCGTAAGCCATTACCGATTGGTGTGTAAAGGAGCAATTACAATTTAAAAAATTACGTCCTGGAGTCTATTGGAGAGGATAGTTGTTGCCCGTTGTAATAAAAGCATCACCTCTATTTAACCGATAGTAAATCTGATATTGAATTGAATTTTATCACTAAAACTTACATATTGAACAAGTTTTTTTTTACTTAATGCATTACTGACAGCCTGTCTATAGAATAATTTGCGAATCATCAAATAAAATGCTTACCTATAAATTTACTTCACGATTTTGATGTAATAATTATGCGCGCCATGTATTACTTGTCAAAGAGCAGACAGCAAGCTACGACGCACATTATAGACTGAGTACAGTTGTTCTTTAGCTGCTTAGCTCCTTTTTTTCGAAACTCATTTCTCCATTCTAAAATTCAAGTCCGTAGTAAAATTAATCCTGGAATGTCTATTGCCACTATTTAAGGTTTGAGTTAGTAAGAATTAAAATTGTTGAAACTAATGACAATGACACAGTGCTTTCAAGAAATTTCTCACCGATTCAAAATGGATAAAGCTTAAATCAATCTTGCCCATTTTTACATTTGTTAAAAGGATATGGTCATTTACGCGCACATGTGTAGCTACAGTACACGAAAGAAAGTACAAAAAGGGCCTAAAAATGAAATGCTTAAATTGGATCGTTCTGGTAATAATCTATTGGTCGTAATTACTCCATATTAACTTCTTTCATTTTTCTTCCAGATTCTGCGATCATTAATCACGCCAGGAAGTGAACCAGCGATTATGCAATACGGTGAGTACAACTATCATAATATTTATAACATAATCATTGGTATTTTGGCGCTATGACATGCTTTTTATTGATTAAAAAAACCTGCTCTTTCAATATATAATATAATTTTAACTCCTGAAAAGGACGTCGATGTAAAGTTCTTGTGACGTTTTTTCCAATCCACATCAAACTTTCAGAAGTTTGTTCGATAGGAAGGCCAATAGTCTACTTTCCTAAATGCTAATTTTTCGTGCATAAATTCGCTTAGCTATTCTAATTTAACGTCTAAGTCATGGAAATTCACCATTTAACCTTTTCCTGCTCAAAGAAGATAGAGCAGGTTCAATTTAGACTTAATTATACCTACTTCCACTAGTGGTCAAATGGCTCCTGGGAAAACTCTTACAAGATAGGGAATGGGAAGTCCTTTAATATTATAAGTAAAGTGACATTCAAGTGACTAGTACCTTTTTTTATTTCTTCGGAAAAAAACCTGGTTATCTGTACTCATTCGTCAAAATATTTATACGAATTGTGCCATCCTTAATTATTCTCATCAAGTCATTCAGAATCATCGCCTAATACTATTACCACTCCGAATCGTTTTTCTATTAATATTTGTTTTCACTAAGAATTTTTGCAGGAGATTTGTCCTTAATACAAGTACACATATATGTTTGTAAAATGGTTTAAATTACGTCCGGATGATCGTTATAGTGGCTAGAGCTGAAAGCTTACATTTCGGTAAAAATACATGCGGTTATCCATCAAAGTACACAAGATCCAATTATTGCTTTTAAAATTCCACCATTATCAGCACCATTGAGTTTAGCAGTTTTTCCTGTTGAATTCTACTTCATACTTCTACCGTACTTATCTTACATTTCGATCTTAACCACTTATTAGTGAAGTTGTCCACTTGTTGTAGTTTTATTTTCAATATTTATTTACAATTTGTTCACTTTTTCTTTGTCATGCATCTGTGACCTTTTTTGATTTATTTTTATGCTAGATTCTCCTTTCATTAAAATCTCCATTTTCGTTAGCACGGTATCGAGGTTTCCTTGAGTTTCAGGAATGACAAAAATATCGTTATTAGGATATCTAATTCTATTCTTTCACCGTATATTCTACTGTCCTGGTCTAATTTTTCCTTGAATTTTTAATCGGCTCCTTTGTGTAGAGGTTTAATGTAACGGACAATGGGATATAGCCTCATAGAACACCTTTCTGAATCTTTGCTATGCCTAATGCTAATTTTTTATGCCTTGTTCTTTACTTCCACAAAGTTCAAGCTTATGCTTATTGTAAGTGTTCGATTTTGATTATCGATCCCCGAAGTTTATTTTTTGTTCTTTCAAGATTAGACACCCTTTCTTCTTATCTTTTTTTTTCTTTTTAATGTGCTTTAATCTGTTTTCACTCTTCTTTATATCTTTTCACAAATAATTAGGTACATTTCTTCTTCTTTACCTCTACTATTTATTTTAACCGAGGTCTTCCTTAAGATTCCATGCAATCGACTTGCCCCTCGACTATTGCTTTTAGAGGCCATCATTTCTCAGGATACTTATAGACGATTTAGTTGCTTCATCTTCTTTTTAAGTTTTAAGATGTATTTTTTTCTCTCCTATCCTTCTCAGGACATCTTCGTTACTTTCTCGGTAAATTCATTTGATATTCATCTTTTTCTGTAGCCCCACATTACAAATGCCCCCTCCCTTGATTTTTCCGCTGCTTTCGTTGCCCGTGCCTCATTTCTATAGAGGAGCATGCCCCAAATATAATTTCCGATAAATTATTCCTAAACACACATAAAATGTAGGCATAGATAGTTGTCGCCTTACTTCCAATTTTTACATTTCCCGATGCTGGTAGATATTTTTATATGTCGAATGCTCTCATCGCATGGGATATTCCGCTTAGTATAATTTCTTTCTTTCCCTTCCATCACAAGTTATTCTGCTACCTAAATAACATATTCTTTCTCTATCTACAATCGCTATATTTATATGTAATTAAGCTTTCCTCCATTCCGTATGTATGACACACTTTAGAGTTTATATTTCCTATCGCGTTCCTCTATTCTTCCTGAAACCTATGTAAAGCCCATTAGCACAAGATTTTCATAATTTTGTGCATTTAGTTTTTCGTTAGGTGAACACCCAAAGAGTAAGAATTTAGCCAAGAAAATTCCCTGCTGAATGGTTATTTAACCGGTCCACACCCACGCATGAGGAGGTACATGAAAACACAATATAACGACAGCATAGCGCAGCGTAGCGTAATTCACTTGGCTTCGGCTTTTGTGAAAGTGGACAGAAAGTGACTGTTACCGAATAAAGACTGGAGAAGGAAGACAATATGAGTGAAAGTTAGGGAGTCGAAAAATGAAAGTAGCAACTGCGGTACCGAGAGAGTATAAACACCGGAACAATGTTTAAAATTGACAATCTCCTTTTTTCACCTTCATTTTCCCGTCGCATTTTTCAAAAACACTTTTAACTTCATTATCGAGTTTTTGTTGTTTTTTTCTACGGCGCAAGACCGTGTATGCTGGCGTTGGATGAAAGAAGGAAGGAGGAAGGGAAAATGAAAAGAACGCTAACAAATCGAACAAAAGAAGCTTAAAAGGCGGGCGTGAGCAATTTCCGCTTTGTCCCTCTTCATTACTCATTTCTCCTCTTTCATAAGCCATTCTTCTTCCTCCCCGTTTACCTCGGTTCTCCCTGCACCAGCCCACCCAAAACCAAAGTTTGAAACTTTTTGAGTTCGTGACGAACAAAGAAATGGCTAAATAAGCGCCTTATTGTTGAATACCAGGCCCGAATATCGTGCTTGTTTACCCAACGGAATACAGAAAATGGTTCGGGAGTCTGTATGATTAAATTTGTAGGCTCTTGCTTTTATATTTATTCAATATCGGTAGCGTTGGCACGAGTTTTAGGATTTATAAACCGCCTTCTATGAGGATACATTACTACCTTTCAAAACCATTTATTTCTCATAATATACTATGCCTTTAAATTTTAAGCTAGTACCTTGAAAATGTCATGGTGAATAAAGTAGGCAGAAATCGAGGGAAAATATTTGTGTTCAGGATTGCCTGCTATCAAGACGACAGTGGTATTCACACATTTTCTATTATTATGTTTACGATTCAACGAATAATGAGCAGGCATATAGTCAAAGGCTACATCTCCCCAGCCATTTCATTTCCGCATCCACCCCTGATGCATATCTGCTTGTTAGGAGACGACTATCCCAGAGGCAACTATATTTTTACACTCCATTTTTCTGAATAGCTACTATTCATAATGTCTGCCAGCCACTAAATATAAAATTTAACTTTCATAATTATGAAAACGAAATATATAGCGGATTCAATCTAATGTATGGTTTTCCTATGCGTGCAAATTGGCTATAAAATATCAGTATAGGCATAGTGGTCATTACATAAATCATACGGACTTCTCATTATTTCAAATTATTCTGAAATTCAATGAGCACATTTATCAGAAAAAGTTATGAAAAATAGCGAATTCAAATTCGATAAATAGTTGATATTTGCATAACTATTCCATAATGTTTAAAGTTCCACCACCATTAACATAAAAATTCTTATATCTTATCCGCCTTATCAGTCTGTCGCGTTCTTTCCGACTGTTGCAACCTTCAAGTAATCTCCCGCCTTTCTCTTTCACCTTTCCAACGTATATATGCCAAGCCTGCGGATAATTCGCTACTCAAATGATTGAACTACCTATCACAATATTAAAACCCTCGTCAGTTTATAAATCAGTTAGTGGAATTAAATCCATTTGTTTTTAATGTATTTGAGAAGCTTCCGCAATTGTAATTCTGAAACCATTGCTAATGAGTACTTGTATGGCAGAATTATTGTAAGTTTTCACGATAAAATTTATCATTTTTCATTCAGCTTTGACAAAAACAATGGTCAATTTTACAGCCAAAAAAATTGATGACACTTTAAATCTTACTGTCAAAAATGTAAAACCTTTTGAGGAAATAATTCTAAGAGAATTTAACTATCGATCTGAAAATAAACCATATATTTAGGCAAACACGAGTTTGAAACTTTGCCGGTTAATTTATTTTGATCTAAATAAACAGATACGTTTAAAGAGGTAGTTCAATGTACACTCCCCCCATAAAAAGTTACACGTTCCAGAGCGCTCTGCCTGCAAGTTATATACGCAGTGCGCCGCACATGCGGTGGAGTCATAAAAATTTTTCTCGGGCTCAATTTTCGCGCAATTGCTCTTTGGCTTCTACTGGCACACGGATCAATTTCAAGGACGAGAAACAAGCTCACATGAAGTTTTTTTTTAATTCCATGCCAAAAAATCAAGGCCATTGGGATAGCATAGCAGAGAAGACACGTAGTCACGGGTATAATCATCTGAAGCAGCAATAATACTGGACTCGGGGACAAAGCTTCAGATATCAC
Organism: Ischnura elegans; assembly: GCF_921293095.1. Classification (NCBI taxonomy): domain Eukaryota; kingdom Metazoa; phylum Arthropoda; class Insecta; order Odonata; family Coenagrionidae; genus Ischnura; species Ischnura elegans. Next base: position 60,964,578 of record NC_060255.1, on the reverse strand, counting down.
GCTCACGCACATAAATATTCGCATCGACTGCGTTGAAGGGGGAAAAAGCGTTCCTGTTGAAGTTATTTAAATATAGAGTATCTTATCCCTTTTTGAAAGGATCAACTTTATTGGTAGTTTATTGTCTTTTTTGTGAATTTTCTCTTGTATGAAACTTACGCAGTTGTCTTCGTTTTTCGAAAATCAGGAAATAACACCGTTCTCTAGTATGAATTCAAACATGAAAAAATTGCATTTAAGGGGGATCATGAGGGTACGGTGTCTGCATTGGTGGCTTCCTAACCCGAAAGCCCGGGTTCAAATTCCAATGGTGGCAGAGAATTTTCATATAATGCTCGAACGCATTGTCATTGCTACCTTGCCGAGGTATGTAATTTCGCTCTGACTTTACTCACGTGATGTCTTCATATCGGTTATTTGAATGTATTTATTCGTAATATTTTAGATATTTTCATGGATTACATCCTATTGGTAAGCAGGTACTGCATCACTACATTTATTACATTGAAATAGTTTTATATTTTCCATAAGTTTTCGCAGTTTTCGCAAAAATTCGTCTGACTTCTCAGTAATACTTTGATTGACTCGTTTTTTTACTGATCTAATGTGCTTTAAAACCAAGCAGGAGGATAAATATTGGCCTTTTTTGATATATTTGGCTGAAAAAAGGAAAGAATAGATCATTGATGCAAACTAAATTGCAGACTTCATAAAATTGGCTTTACGTGTGAAAATGTTAATATTGATCAGCATTAAGTTGGTTTTGTCGCGCATTATCTTTCGTATTAAAACCATCCGTTACACAAAACTGTCATTCACGTGCCTTTCTGGCTGCCTAAAGTACCGAAAACTTGGAACTGAATAATGCATTACCGGTCTTGCGTTAATATCCTTTGCATTTTGAATAACATACCCGATGACTTCTTTGCTGAGACATGCAGAACATGCTGACAGACACTGAGTTACCGAGCTGCTGTAGAGCTTCAATTTATGCACTTTACTCTACTTTACACTTCCTCACTCTCAGGCCTTATATGTACTATGCTTTAAACTAAATAATCGGCTTATGTCTCAGTTCCGTTGTTATCTACATCATACATTGGGCTACACTGCAGAGGATCAGGAAAACCGAGGCATCTGGTTTCCCCTAGCCTTAATCCGAAGCGTGGCTTGCACCAAGTATACTTTTGAGCTTGTGTACCCCAGTATTTACTCAACATAGCTATCTGAGTTTTGGCTCGGTACCTAATCTAGTGCTTTGAGCGCCGCAACACCGTTCGTAGTTGCGAATTCACGGTGTTGCTCCTCGGTTGGATTATCCCCTCTGCTTGCATTACCTTGTTTCTCGGTAACGAGCTAATATGGAAAGCGTGTAGAAATGAGCTGCGCTTCATGTTCCCATGGTGACTGGGTCGGCCTTGAATACCAACTGATGAAATTTCAACTCCTCGGTTTCTTATGCTCAACGTAAATATTAACATTTTCAGTTAGATATTCTTTTCTCTTCGTTGATAAAAATAATTCGTTTTGCTATTTTAATACAATTGTGAAGTCATGAATACTTTGCCAAATAGATTGCCTGTTTTTGCGTAGTAAATTGCATGGTACCTATATCCCCATAATTTTGAACAAGTATGGACAGTGGGAGGTTAAATCCACAGATTAAATGTCATGTCCATTTTAATGGACAGTAATACTGAAAGGTTAAGAATAATTAGTTTCTATATAAATTACATCATTCTCATGCCATATATCTGACATTGAAAATTAATGATATTTTCAAAATATTGCACAATTTGCCGCTTTTTCTTTCCATTGGCTCAGTAAACCTACTTCTTATTATCTGTTTGAGTGGCCCTAACTTATGAATCGTTATTATTATTATTTTTAAATACTTAAAACTTCATGGATGATTTCAACCTTGTGGCAATGAACAATAAAAAATAATACAATGCCTTCAATTTCCGACAACAAATCCTTTTTCGCAACCATTTACGCATGAGTATCAGTGCCTTGTATATGCACGGCAACGAATCGCCCATTTGTTTAGCCTGAATGTCAAACAAAAGTAAATTGTAAGGTATTCGACAATTTGTAAGTCCCATAAAAAAACATACCTCGAAGAAATATGTATTTTTCCGATCAATTTACTTATCAGTAATTTCGTAAAACTCCGCACCCGATTTTTCGGGAAACTGACAAATTAGCACTTCCCGGAGTTCATTTTGCAGTTAACTGCAGAGCACAAGCTTCTTTCCCTCTCTTTCTTCACCTCCAATTCATCGTAGAGCAACCAATATCACCGACATATAAAGGTATTTATAATCACCGACATAATAAGAACGGTAGCGTTATTATTTTATACGCTTCCTTACCGCGTAAGGACGAAAATGAATTTATTGTTAACATGGCCGAATGCGCATCGAGTGAACTCGGCTTTTAGCACCCTCTGTACTCTTTGAACATACTTTCTCTGTGCCCATACATTTACGAGCTAAACCGATATAATGAAGAAGGGAGTTCGGCAGTACTGAAAAAAGATTGTTATTGAAAGCCTATAACCAAGTTAACTTAATTTCTAGGTCCCTTGATGACGCAGCACAAATAGTTTGGTATGACCATAAACGAACTTCCTCTAACTCAAAAGCATCTAGTGGTCTTCTCCTGGTTAATGACTTCGGAACTAGCTATTATTGGAAATTCGATGATCCTATTTTTAACACGACGATTGTTACTAGATATCTCCATCGTTGGAGATAGTTCGTAAATTATCATACGAAATTGTTGTGCTGCGTTAACACGTAAACTTGAAATCTATTAAAGTTCATTATTGGCGCTTTCAAATGCGGCTGAAGACTATGCGTGGAGAATATACCGCAGCGAAAAAAAGAGGCCAGGATAAAATACGAGAACAAAATAGGGAAAAAAAATGAAAGCGTAAAAAACAAGAATGTGTCGGTTTGCATTCCGATCACGTTTAGCCTCAAACATTTCAACTTTCACTGGGACCGTTTTATTATCCCAGTATGGTTTTCCCATCCATTCCTTCCTTGGGTTTCTTGTCTCTTCTCTCCTCCTTTTCGCTTTCATCCTTCGTGCGACCTTGCTGTTATTGAGAATCAAAATAAATATGACATCATTTGCAATGGAAACATGCTGGAGGAGATTAATATTAAATATACTTTATTGTGATCAATATTGAAAATTTGTATTGTAAAATTATAACAACCGCATGTATTTCTATCTTTTTCATTTATCGGGAGTTAAACAAACAAGAAAAATTGAGAGAGATTGGTATAAGGAAAAAAAAGCAATTTTATTAATTTACTACGCAATAAAAAACAAATTAATGTTATGACGAAATGAAAAACATGAATGAAATGTTTAAATTATATATTAAAATGAATAAATTCATTACGTAGTTTCCATTGAATCTGTACTTATTTTGAAATAATCATCGAAAGTCTGTTGGTCATACTGGTTAGATATATTGTAGGTTAATCCATTTAAAATCACCCAGGCCATGTTGCACAACATTTTTAACTGTCTTAATTTTTTACCATTAGTTCCCTACAAGTAGAAAATCATATAACACCATTTGAAAAAATTAACAAGCCATACTATTTTTTGGCACACTTTTTAAAAAGGGCATCCGGGAAAAATTTGATGAAAAACGTGGTTTTCGTTAAGTTAAATTTCGAAGCTATTTTAAAAGATATCAGAATAACTTGAAAACTAGTGTTTAATATAAAAATAACTTTTTGAAATATTTTTTTTTCTATCATAAAACACAGTCAAAATCGTTCAGTAATAACTTAGGAAAATTTGTCAATACTAACTTTTTAGGCCATAAATTTTTATGAAGGAAACGAGACTCGCTAATAAAATGTTATTTCAACGTTGAATACTTAAAAAACTACTTGCAGTATAAGTTTTAGCACTGAAAATGCACTTCTTTTTTTCTAGAGCTTGTCAAACAATGCCGAAAGCCTTTTAACGTCGATTTTTGCAGGTCAACATCTAAAAAGGCACTGAATGAACAGAGGTGAAAATGTTACAGACTATTCCACTACATTTACGGTGGTGGAGCAGTGAATTTCAATAAAATTGCAACCACTTTACATGCTCCTGCAGTGCAAACATGGGCTCTTTCAGTGTAAGGCTTGATAAAATAATTAATGCAATAAATATTATTGTTCAAACTATTATAATTACATTTAAAATTACATATGTAATGAAAACTTATTTAAAAATAAAAATATTTTGCATGTTCTGCGTCGTGATCGCCATCTGTTGTAACCACAACGCACTCGCGGAAGTAAGCTACAGTACAAAATGGTTACAAAAGATGGTAATCACGATGCAGACCATGCAAAATATTTCCATTTTTAAATAATTTTTCACAAGTACAAACTCTGGATTAGTGATATAATTGTTGTGACAAAAATTGGTTACCATAATGAAGGAAAAAAATATTTTCACTCAATATTTTCTGTAACCCATAGTCATGGTAGCTACATCAAATTCTGCTAAAACTATGTTTCAACTCACTTCACAAGTGAGAGGGTAGAATGTTAGGTAAACAAGAGAGAGAAAGGAAGAGAACACGATTTTTAGATAGAATGAAAGGGACTGAACTTACTTGTTCAAAATAAAATTTTAACTACATCTTGTAAGTAAGCATGTTCTGCTTTGTGGAATGGCTACTTATTACATCCGTTACTCGAAAACATTCAAAGATTTTACAAAATTTAACTGATTTATAAGCATTACATTCATTGGCTCAAGTTAAAAAGCATGAAACTAAATAAAAACCTAGCTCGCAAATAAAAATCTTTCTAAAAACAAGCTTAACTTTAAGGTAAAATTAACAAGATTTGATGAAACTTTGGTCACATATTCTTTGAAAGATGCACTTTCGATGATCCAAAAGAAAAAGGATTCTCATGTGCCATTTTTGAGATATTTGACGGACGGAAATTAGGATAATTTTACATGAGTTCTTATGGAGAAATACTGTTTTTTCGATCTGATGAAGCTATTTGTAACGGACGTTGTTGAGATGGCACTCATTCTAAGCAACTTTTTGGTGACTTGAATCTAAATATTCAAGGAAAAGTATAAGTTAATGATAAAATAAGAGAGATACTTTCGAAAAACTGTGAGCTTTTTGTGAATCGTCTGAAAACTTTTCCTGTTACATTCCCGTCTCTGCATTCTCCCTCTTTTCCCCATTTCATTTGGGATCCTTTCTTTCAGCCTCTCTGTTCTTCAGTCCTTTCCAACACACCGAAGCTCTACTCCAAATTTCTTTTGCATTCCAATCACACACGTTTCTCGTTTCTTCTCACTTTGCGAATCGGAATAAAGTCTTCCACGCAGGATAAAATCCAAAAGTTTGTGCTAAATATTTTTCCATAGATCCACATTTTAATGTCACAGTATGCGCATTGACTGTGAACATATACATATGAACCAAACATCCTCATATGTATGCCACATTCACAAATATTACTTTACACGGCCGACGAAATTGCAAAGAAAAAAACTTGTGAAAGACGACAAAGTATAGTGATTTTTAAGCAATTTAAATTTATATTATGTTTGTCATTGAATATAAATCTCTTAGATTGCTGATCAGTCAAAAATATTATTAAATTCCAAAATAATGAAAATGTCAACATTCTAAGCTGATTATTGGCCAAAGTATAGATTTTTTATTAATAGATTGATAGTTCTTCCCTAACTCATCAGAATAACCATTTTTGTGTTTTTCCAAATACCTGTAACTTTATAAACAAATTACTTATGAAATTAAGAGCTGCCAATTTGTATTATTCTCAGAGATTTATGAAATTCATTCATTGATAAATATCCACGATACCCCTTCTATTCTTCATTCGGAAGAGCCCCTGAGGATGAACAGCAAGTCGCTGCGTCGGGAGACATGTAAAACATTAACCGGTGGAAAACCCGAGAAACTTTTCTGTTACTGATACGCCAGGAAAACCTATTATAATATGATAATTATCATACATATTAAAACATCGTTAAAAATATCCTGTAACGTAAACCGCTCACATCACTCATCACTACATATGTGGTATAACTTGCAGGATATATATTGTTATCGTTTGGATGCAATTTGGATATGATGAATTGAGGGGCAGAATTACTCAAACCCGTTAACTACTAAAAGAAAATTAAATCGGCGCAACTCGTAAAAAAAACAACTGCGAGCGAGGATCCGTATACTTAACGTGTATTCTCTGTCATCATATTTTGGTTGCAGCTTTGGAATTTTCGAAGGTGACGGAGCAGAGCAAACAGGATATCAGAGATGGACACACTTCTAGCTCACCAAGGAGAGTCTGCCTACTCAACAGGCAGCAGGTCTGCTAGAAACAGCCTAAAAGTCTGCGCTACATATATTCGCCCGTCATTTTTCATCAGAAACTATGAGAAATTTCTGTTAGGCTCGGGAGGAATAAATGTCACTGCAAACAACGATATCATTGCGGTGAATACGAGTTCACAAAGATGCTGAAGTACCATTTGTCACGTCAGCAGACGTAAAAAAACGCATTTTCTATTCTAGCGAATGGCTTAGCTTTATCCTTTCAAGCATGGTTGAATGCTCATTTAATCTTCTGTTCCCTTTAGAATGTTCCACTTGAGAACACTCTTTTAGCCACTCCTTACCCTTACAAAAACAGCTGTTCGGTCAGACATTTTCAATTTTTTTCTCCAGTTATTGAATCCCGGTTTCATATGGGTTGAAGGAATGTCCCTTGGCATAAATGTAATTGAAAATAGCATAAAATATGGGTTGGCAAAGATTGGCGTGTTTTTTATAGATAGATAGATTTATTGCTTACAACTATTTCGTTTTGAAACAATACAAACATGTTATGATTTATAGCTAGGTTGTCTACATTAAGGCAACCTTCACATAATATACTACGTACTATTTTATGCATAGTACATATAATACATTTTAAACATAGAAAATGATAATACAAAATTAGAAATATAAACTAATAATACAGTACAGGTGAGGCCAAATATGTAGTATGACTAATACGAGGAGCTATATTTAACTTTTCTGACAAAATAATAGAATTCAGGGAATATAGCCATCGTGAGTAGACTCTTTGGTTGGGGGCGACGTGTTTACTTCCATTAGAAGGCCGATTTGGATAAATCGTGTGTTTCAGGAAAGGATTTTACGGAATCCGATTGTCATAAATAATTATCACTTTCGGGGGCAAGGTTGAGGCATGTTGCAAAGTCGCATTTTTTTGCGTAGCTCATTCAAATGTCCATTAGTAACGTCGGAAGGTGGTCACATATTGAAAAGGAAAACATTTTTCTGAATGTCCATTTTTTTCCTCAACAGCTTCCACCTCCCATCTTCATTTTTTATTTGCAGTGAAATCCAAAATTTAAACTCCTTATCACTGTTGCAAGGGTAATTATTTTTACCCACTGACCTCCCATTCCTTAATTTTCAGCATGTAATTAATGAGCAGAAGACACTCAAAACTCTTAATATTTTAATAGAGAGATAAGTCGAACGAATACTTTGATTCATCCGCCGGCCTCCTTTTTGCATCAATACTAATTTCGTTGCGTAAGGGACCCTTGACCTAAACTCTGATTCGAACCTGTGTAAACGTAATTATAAGCCCCAGAGCATAGCATATCACAATCACCCAAAAAATAAAGCTAGGATATTATATACAAATTTAGGGTGACTCGACTTTTAATTTGGAAGCTGCATTGAAACTGGTGAATTTCAGTGCAAGTTAATTTCACGAAAACCAGTGGTATAATGAAATCTCTTGAAAAATATCCAACAATCGGAGCTCAATCGATTTGCTATCCACCAGCATCCGCATAAAATCAGCGGATAGTTTATATGCGTGACAATTGTCTTGACGATGAGAAGCGAGTCACTTACCGAAACGTCGGCAGCATTAAATTCATTTACCCGGCGTAAACTTCGAGAAGATACATCACAGTGATACAACATTTTTGCAACACTTACTACTTTTCGAGCCAAAATTTGTAAGACTTCGTAGATACCCGCGATATTTCACATTAAAACACTATTTCTGCATCATAGATGGTGCTGCTAAAATTGTATGTCAAACGATTATCTGTTCCACTGTCGTTGAAAATTCTTGAACTTCCATGTTGCTAAAAATATATTGGGCGTTGATTTCAATATGCACATTTTGAAAAATATTGTAAAAGTTTTCCTACCTAGTGGGAATCAATTCCTTATCGTAAGGTAAGCCTATGCGATTCGCAGTCATGTTGAAAAATATCATTATTTAGTGGCTGCTGTAATCAATTGAGTAACCTCGTACGTCTTTTGTATTTAAGCGCAGATACTTCTGTTATTACCTTTAACCTTCTAATGTATGAATCTTTGAGTGAAAGGTTGTCACGGGTTACCATTTAAGAATTTATGAGACTGTTTAAGGTCACTGCGGTCTGAAGTACATGCCCGCAAACCAATACAGTAATACCAAGGTCGGTGTCAGATGTAGCACTACATTACGATACGGCTTTTGGAGCACTTTATCTTAAAATTTCACACTAACCTACTAACGAAATATCGAAATGTTGATCCAAAGTTATTCTTGTCTATTGCACTCATCAACAAAGATGAACTCATCCCTATGCAATACGCATTTGAAGAGTCGTAAGGCTCAACGTCAACACGAAACGTATTTTAACAATAAACCAGATGGCCCTAATTGTGCCTGAACAACATCTATTGTTGCGAATCATTTCTTATGTGAATGTCAAGTATGACCACGACTTGTCCAACATAGCATCAAAAGCCAAACTTTCAACAACGTTGAAATGTTGTAATACTATTTTTTTAATTTTTTGGCATTTTTCTCCATATCTGGATTATGGAAATTCCTCCAATTCATGATTTTTCAGTACAAAAAAATGTTATAACGAGGAAGAAGTGGTGTTAGCAAGTTTGCCTGCTGCACATTGCGAAATTCTCCTCGCAATCCAGATACTGGTCGTTGTAGCTTGCGATTGTATGGTAAGGGAACTTCCTCGGAATAATGGTATTAATAAAAAAAACAGAGCTTGTAGTAGTTACCTGCGGAGAATTTCGCGTGGGGCCGCGGCGGAAATTAGCATATCGATGCGGAGGAAAGCTCATTCTGGCTGGCCGAATATCTTTTCCTTTTTCTCTCCTGCCTCACAGCCGTTAGGACGCAGCAGTTGGTTCGTGTAGAAGGTGCGGGAAAACTGCAGCGTTTTGCCGCTTTAATGTGAAGAAGTCGTGTTTGCTCCGCGAGGAAATAACGCGGACGAAAAAAAAAAAAGAAATTCGTGTACCTACTTGGCTCGAAACGGTGGCAAGCTCTCCATGTTTTACTTTAAATGCGCGATCGTGGCGATGCATAAGTAGGTGATTAAAAAGGCGCTAGGTGTCTCTGAGAATGCACCTTACGCGAGGGGAGGTCCTAAAATGGCCGAAGGAAAAGAACTCTGGATACCTTTTTGTTTCCCTTCCCTCTCGCAGCTCAAATTAGAAGCCTTAAGCGGAAAAAATGCTGCTAATTCATCAATTGAAATCCTTCCTAAAATACGCTGACTTTCACAATTAAAAGTCATATGTACTTCGCTTAAGGGTACTTACTAGCTCAGTAAAAACTATTCTTATAAACAATAATAATTTCAAATTACGTAACTAAATCTCGACCAAGGGGGACTTTAATTTTTAGATATACGCTTAATGCAAGGATGAATTTTGGCATTCGCTATTCTTCTTTTTAATAATGAACACGATAACCTTAAACCAACGTTCTCCCCAGTTTTACGAGACAAATATGATGTGGTTTCTGTACCAGGAATTTAGATGTCACATAATGGCAGCAAGTAATATTTAAACGACAAAATTCACAAAACGATTTTAAAAACGCCGAATTCAAGCAACATGCATTTCTTTTTTCATAAAATTTGGAATTTTTGAAAGCTCTTGCCTATGTATAAATTGATATTTTCACTGTTCACTCCATAGAAACTATATGTGCATATATGTGAAAGAGCTACTTTTGTGTTTCCCCGCGTCAACGATTAAAAATGACCAACTTTCTTCTCCTCTGCCGGAGACCACGCCAGGGCTCATCTCGCATATGTTGCGCGTCAAAATATAGTCGCTCACCGGGGTGGCGGGGTGGTGGGGTGGGTTTAGAATATTCCAAACGGTATTTCTTCCTGAAATTGCCGGAAGCCAGGTATCACTAATACTTTTCCCGTCGTCTCTATGAAAATGGTTTTTATTTTTCATTATCTCCAAATCTCCTCTGAAAATTCGCGTTTTTTAAGTACTTACCTGTTGCGAGATTAGCGGGGCTCTCGGTGTCGTGTCCTTGGACAGCTTGCTCTGCAAAGGCCACTTTTTCTGCATGTCGGATGGCGGCGTTACGTTCCATTGCTCTGTTTTTGATGGTCCTCCTAGTTTCTCCAACGTGGATTTTCTCGCATATCTTTCAATTATTCGGGCATACTTCTTCCCTCTCAATTTTATTATTATTCTGGAAGCATTTAAATGAGTCCCTGATTTTAAGAAAATTAATAAAATTTTACATCTTCCGATGGGGAAATCAGATTTACAGTCTCCACCTCTGGTAATTAAATCTAGTTTTGCCAATAGCCACTTCGTTCCGTCTTGGCTGACGCATGTGGCATGCAAATTAAAAAATCATAAAACGTAAGCAAGAAAAATCATGACTAATACTTGATTTTTTGGCCTTACTGTGACTGCTGCTGTTTTATTTTAGCCAGTTTGGTTAAATTTTGATGATAAGTTTATTTTAGATGATACCACCCCTGTTAACATTGAAAATGCCTTTTTTTCTTTCTTCAAAATCATATTTAATATAAGTTCAACAATATTGAAGATATTAAGAACTGAATTGGCACTTAAATGCGTAAGCACTACGTATAAATCCGGCTGACACAATTTTGTGTTTTAAATCATCTGTGAAAATTATGTATCACCATTGATTCCACTAAAACATTTTGCTATTGCTATACGGTGGCAAAATTATGATTTCACAAGCATTATTTTTTTCAATAATCCACTCGTATTGTCGTTCAAATTTTCGATGCATGAAAATTTAAATTTTCCCAGCCTCGCCAGAATTATCCTTCATGGCGTTTTTTTATCAAAATGACTTCATGAAAATCATGCTTAGAAAAATAGAAGCGGTCTATTTGTAAATCATTAACGTATATTGGACTTACTTGGACTTTAAACTTTTTTTATAAATATCCACAGTCGTGGAGGCATTTCCCGCATTAATCAGAATAGAATGGTCCTGGTGTTCGTGGAGGTAGGTCTTATTTTTTTTTATTAATAATTTTAACCACCTTAACACAAGAAGAATGAGATGGGGATAGAATTTCTTAAATCAAATTTAACCTCTAAATTCATGTTTTTTGCGTCTTCAATTTTTCTACGCATGTACAGTTTCTCCAATTAAGGTAATTGACAAGTACGGTATCTTATTTGTCAACAGGAAAGTTCTAAATGGACGTTTTCCCTATAAAGATGGCTATGGGTCATTTTGATCTACGGTCCCTCCGCGTTAAGGTCATGTTTTTCCTTTTATTCTCGTGAAATCAACTGAAATCTTTGTACAGAATTGATGGCACATTTGAATACATAGACATCATAATTTCAAATATTTTAAGTCCACGAAAATGTTTTTCTTTGATTGAGGACTTGCTCCAACTTAAGGTTGAGATATAACGTTACCTAATCTTATTAATATCAAAATTTACTTGAGTTCCTCTCAAAATCTTCTCTGAGATGCATATCACTAGTGGGGATTATTTTCATTATATCATGGAATGGATAACTTTGAATTACTTAAGTCGAAAAATAAAACATCTTGATGACAAAAATATGAATGAATTTAGAACATAATGAGGGTTATACCAGCCCTTGCGTGTTCTGTATTGTGTGAAACCATCTCCCTCAAACTTCAATTCTCTCGCCATAAAAGGCGTACATTGTAGTCTTGGAACTATCATTTAGGAAAATATAAAGCACCAGTATTGAATTTACGAAGAAATTACCCTAGTATAGTCCGTGCGAACTTTTTCAATAAAATTCAATTTTTTCCCTCGGATTATTCTTTCTGCCGTCTTTCCATATTTCGAAGAGAACTTTTTTGGGGTAAATTTTGGATTGTCTGCTCCACCTGGAATCGCAGCAAATTCTCTCATTCTGTTTTGTGGGGCATCATTCGATCCTGCTCGCTGAACACGAATCCACACCCAGTTGGTTCGGATTTCTATACTAACATTATGTGGTCATGGTTTTTACTTCACACAGAAGGCCAGCTCAAACTTTATCTAATTCAAACTTGATAACTTTACTATTTCTAGGGGTTAAAAATAAGCGTTTCAGCAGGCTTCTAATTTATAATCGCAAATATATAAATATCACGCTCCTTAAAAAATGTTAAAAATGCTAACTTTACTGTTACTCTCTCCGTGAAGTAATATCGTATGTTAAAAAATATACAATCCATTGCATGCAGCGCGATCGATTTAAGTGCCGTTCATGCCACTAAATACCTCTCTTTTCAATATTATCTAGTATCTTCTCAATTCTGTGAGGTAATTAAGATAAGTAGTTGTCACGTGGTAGTAAATTATATTTTACCAACGATAGTCACAATTCAGTCTCCTTTTGGATACAAAATGCAATTTACTATCATTGTATTTCTAATTCATAATAAAAAAATCTAGAGGGAGTAAAAAAATTAAGGAATCCTAATTTTTAGTTTGCCAGTACCATACTTCTCGAGTTATACGCGGCAAAATATCGAGGAAATAACCCTTTCGCAGTTGATGACGTCATGAACTCATACCAAACGGATCGCCGCTTCTCATCAAACCCTGGCTCTTGTATCCCAGGATTGTCAATGAATGTCCGTGTTTTACATTCTTACGAGCCATTTCATCCGCGATTGAAAGGTTCCTCGTGTTCGAGTCAATGAGCTAGAACTCAAATTAGGTCACCAACTCATGGAAAATGGGCAGCTACAGTCTCGTTTTATTATGCCAAACGTGCAAGAGAGAGGCTGATCAGCGAAGTCTTTTTTGTCATCCCCTTCCATCTACCGAATTCTATTAAGGAGCTGCGATTTCAGTAATTAGAGAACGACCCCACTTCAGTCGAAACGTTATGCACTGCACTGCCAGTGTACAGCCGATGTAGTGATGAAATAAACTTTTCGGGTCTTACCGCGTAGTCCAGGTTATATCCTGACGTTTCGCGACATCTACTCGTCGCTTCTTCAAAGGTTATTGGGCTGCTTCCGGTGTGAGATGAAATATATACTTTTCAAGACTTACCAGGCAAGGTACCACCACCAGATCTCGTTCAAATTTTGCCAGGTGATATGAAATGGGTAGCCATGAGTTGAAGTTTTGGTTTCAGCCGCCAACGCTCAACTTTTTTCGAGATATTAGGGACGGAAAGGACCCGAAACTCCTACGTGTATACAGCCCGCGTAACAACGATACACCTTCATATTCCGTTGCTAGGGTTGCTAGGCTACGGCTACTGACAGAAAATTTGAAGTGACCGTTGAAGTTCAGCATTAGGAGGGGCCGGATTGGTCGAGTCCCGATTGTTGTCGCGGAGGACCGTGGACCAGCGTAGACTTAGCTCTGGCAAGCATAACTCTATTAAGGGTTCTATTCGAAGAGCTGCTGATCGAAAATCCGGTGTCTCTGTACAATACCATCCCCAATCCGGCCCCTCGTAATGCTGGGCTTCAACGGTCACTTCAAATTTTTTGTCAGTAGCCTTGAGAATGGGTAGCGAGTCGGAACCCGAAACGTCGGCGCTCTCATATAATCTTACCCGCGCGGTATCCCGAGAAGAGTTTTTACATTTTCTGGTAGTTTCCGTCGCTAATATCTTGTAAAGTATTGAGCTTTGGCGCTGAAACAAATATTACACCTCGTGGATATCCATTTCCTATCACTCAGAAAAATTTGAACGAGATCTAGCGGTGATGCTTGAGGGACTTTCCTTGTTCGTTTGGCGTGGCAGGCGGAATGAGTGAGGGTAAGAAATTGAGGAGGAGAGGGCATCGAGGAATAGGTCGGTTGGATGTCGCCATCCTTGTAGAAATTGTGTAAATGTTTTCGAGTTTCTATAACCTTTCGAAACAACCGAGGTTTTTAATCTGCTTACCCCGGCGAGAACATTGCTCTTTTTTCAAAATCAATAAGTTGTCTTAGGGTCGTGATGAGATAGGGAATATTCTTTTAAAAAAATACAAAATCAAGACCTTCTTCAAACCTCAATCAAAAATAAAAGCCTGCTGAGAAAAGTCAAATGTAGGACGACTTTACAACTAGAAGGTGTGTACGAAATCCCGCGCACAACAACCGGGGTATAGTACATCGGTGGAGCGGGAACGGAAGCGTCAAAACAAAGTTAGATGAGCATCAGCGGACCACCCGACTCCAACAGCCTACAAAATCGGCGGTGGCACAACACGTGGCCCTGTACTACGCGGTAATATCTGAAAAAGTTTATTTCACCAACCTTAACCTACTATACCCTCAATGAAAAATTAAGCCACAGTAGTACTTATCAGTTAAGCTGTAAAACCTGCATAAATTTATTTTATCGACCATGAGCCGCTAAAGCCTCAATGGAGAACTGAGGCAATGTAGTGTTTGGTAGTTACGTGCTCAAAATCTGCGGGTGATACCTACTCTCGTCATGTCAGAATCAACCTGCGAGATAATCACTGAGGCACGCAAACACGATGTAAATTATAAACATATTTTTGAGCTACTAAACCTTACTTTGTCTTTTCTTTCCTCCTTTGTCGTTGGCTTCATTTAACCTTCAGCTCGAGGGTAAATGGCGGTGCACGTATAATTTGCTAGACACGCCAGATGAAGTTTCACTTGCTCTTATTGTGATTTCTTACCCATAGAAAACAGGAAATGTTCGTTCTCCTCTCGCCATTAAGGCTTGAAAGTAATGCATGTGGATGGATGCATCGTGTTTCCTTTAATCTCAAAGAGTTCCCTTCTCTTTGGTGGTTTCATATTTATTTTATACGACTCGTGATAGCAATATAGACTTTTTATGCATCCTGCTAACCCGGTTAGCAAATTTTGTTCTGTTAAAGGTACCTCACCTTAATTACCAGTCTTTTTCCCCTTGTTTCTGCACAAAGGAACAAACTGATTGCATCAAAGTGGTTAACAGACCTTTTTTATAAATATCATCAAATTAGGCTGTGTATCCCTTAAATTATATTTGCAGCAGCACTAAATTATTCAATATATATTATATTAATCATTTCATTCTTCACTTGGTTTATACTTATTCACTTCATTATGAGGATAAAATATAAGAGTCTGTATTATATTGTTTTTCTTTTGTCAAGGAATTATTTAAGAACACTTAATCTATTTTTGTATGCTATTATGGCGTTTCTTTTTTCTCAATATCCATCTTATCTAACTCAAGTTTTTGTAGCTAAAAATCAGAAATTCCCATTTCCTAAATACCATGTTAACTTTTTTTTACCGACTGTGTGACTTGTAATAGGTATGCGAAGTTAAAAAACCTATTATTTTTCGGGCTGCACCTTGAAGTAAATTAACGGCATTGCCTTGTAACAAATTGGTTTTAGCCCGGTAGCCTTGGTATTTAACTTTAATTTTACGTCGGTAAAGTACTTGAAATTTAGAATTTAAATCGGTTTTTCAAATTTTTAGCAAAGCTAATTGTACCGTAAATATTTCTTCACTTGGTCATTTGCTTAACATGTGCCTCATTTTCCGTTGAAGTTTATTTAAGTTCAACACTTCCTTCCTCTAAAACACGAATCATTGAAGATTATAAGTGAATCATTTATAATTGCATCATACGAGGCGTGTTTTTAAAGTAAGTACTGTTTTGATATAAAAAAACAACAAGTAAATTTTTTTCAAAATATATTTATTCACTTGAAAGGCCATACTTTACTCTACTTTTCTACATAATTCCCATTACTATTGAGACATTTATCGTATCTAGAGACCAGCTTTTGTATGGCATCGTCAAAGAAGCTTGCCGCCTGATTAGCCAACCACTGCTTCACGGTCGTTTTCACTTCGTCATCATTGAAATGGCGCTGACCCGCCAGATGCTTCTTCCAGCGCATAAACAAATGGTAGTCGCTCGGCGCTAGATCGGGACGGATCGGGGTTTAATTGTTCCCAGCCAAAAGAAGTGATAAGGTATTGTGTTCGATTTGCTGTGTGTGGACGGCCATTATCGTAGAGCAAAACGACACCTGCACTCAGCATGCCACGCCTTTTGTTTTGAATAGCGCGGTGCAGTTTTTGTAAAGTCGCAAAGTACGCTGTTGCATTGATTGTGTCGCCGCAAGTCAAAAAATCGACCAGCAACACACCCTTAATGGCGGGACAGCGCCATTCCGATGATGACGAAGTGAAAACGACCGTGAAGCAGTGGTTGTCTAATCAGGCGGCAAGCTTCTCTGACGATGGCATACAAAAGCTGGTCCCAAGATACGATAAATGCCTCAATAGTAATGGGAATTGTGTAGAAAAGTAAAGTAAAGCATGGCCTTTCAAGTGAATAAATTCTTTTTGAAAAAACTGTACTTGTTGTTTTTTTATGTCAAAACGGTACTTACTTTAAAAACACGCCTCCTAAATGGGTTTAAAATCAAAATACATAGAAATATGGTCCTGGTATATATAAGACTTAAGTCATTAAAAGACTGAAACTCATTCCGTAGCATTGCGTAAGCTACCTTTGTGGGACCAAATGTTCTACCTAGGCAATAAATTCTTTTACTTATTGTTATTATATCAATGTTTTCCTATTTAAGGTTATTTCAGGAGAGGATATGGTATTTTTGTCTGTAAAAATCAGATCTTCAATATTTATAGCCTTTTGCAGAGCTGTCACGGCCACATAATAAAAAATTTTTAGACTGTGCAATTGATTTCAAAGTTACATGCGTTGTCAAAATGACTTATTTGCTCTAATATTTTTATATAAAGTGTACCAGGGAAGAAAAAAAATTATCTTACATGTGCATGTAATCATTCCACTGGCCTTAAAAATATAAATTAATCTCTACTAAGAGAAATGATTAAGATGGTATTGCCAAAGAAAAGTAATTCAATTATTTCACATTCACCTCCATGCGAGTAAAATTCGATGTTTTTCGTGCACATCTTCCCGGAATACAGTCCCAGCTTTGCAAGGTTTTTATTAACAACTAAAATCAAAGTTTTCCCACATTCACTTCCGTTGGCGAAATGTAACAAGAAGAGAAATTGCAGGTCCGTAAAGCAGTGTGAACATTCTGAAGAATACGGATAAAATTTCATAGAGCGGTCGTTTTATTTTCAATGGCCTGATCAGAGCGTGTAATGGAAAAAGAGTGTGCTAGAAAGAAACCTATTGATTAAAAGAAATCTACGAACTTCTAGCGAATTTTCTATCGGAAATCTAGCCTTTAGAATCAGGGACGAAAACCGCCCTCCTTCTATACGTTACCTTTAATTACCTCGCCAATTGATCTAGGCCGGTTGCAGATCCTAATCACGTACGAATAATTTGGCAAAATTTCAGAGGATATCGCGTAAAATCTTGGATGTCAGCTCCCAGTTAGTGGAAAGAGGTTACGATTATCTCATTTCTTATGCCTCAACAAAATTTTGCAAGCACTTCAAGCTCGAACACTTACATTTGATTGCCGAGGCGTTATCGTAGAAGATGCCAAAGCATTCCGATTTTAATGACTCATGGTTTTTCTATGGGAATAAACACGCCTCCAATTCGGTGCTTAAGTATCATTGCAGTGTGGCTCAATGCTGTAATTATGTAGCCAGATATAATTCCATGCATACAAGTATGAAAGTACTGCAGGAACAAGTGACTTTATACGCAGTCACGCGCACAGGTGCAAAGTTACATATACCAAAGGATGAATTTCGCCATGAAAAAATAGGTAATACAAGTGTGAATTAACCATGTGCGAATTTTTTTTTAGGAAAAAGTAAGGTTTTATTGGAATACATTCCTCTTAATCAAAGGAACATACGGCCTCAACCCTAGAAAAAAAGTTTACCAAATTTTAGTGTATATGACTTAGAGTCGGTCAAAATTTAATGCACGATAGGTGTTAAAAGGTTCATTCCCGTCAAATTTACTTTTTTTACGGTCTCCTTGTTTGAAACGTCTTGCTTAGTAGCTCATTGCACTGCGATATGAGGTGGAAGTGATGGATTACTGCACCAGATAAAAATGTTGACAACTTCCACGTAGATATATATATTAAATTATACCAATTCAGAGTCTCGAGCACTGATCATTATTCATAATGAAAGACACTCATTTCAGCAAAGTTTTCGAAAAATAGTGCATTCGATATCCAGGGCTACATACAAAGAATTTGTGAGATTACGACAAATGTCATAAAATCTTCAAAACTCACGCAAATTTTGTTCTTGCGTTTGTTACTGTGTGTATTGAATGTTTTGAAAAATTTTCGTTCCCTCAAATACTGTATGTAGCCCCATTGATGGAATAAATTACGTTCCTAAATGTTTTCTGAGAAGAGTTATTTTTGTTATACTGACCGATGTTCGAAAAATTAATTGAATAATGTACTTATTTTCTTATTTTAATTTGAGACTTAAGCGAAATCATGTTGAAGCGAAAGATGGCACCTGAAAAAATATAGGCAACTTACATACAAAAAACATTAAGGTATACTTATTTCGTATTGTTTAGCATCGTCATGGCGGTGAAAAAATTGATTTTTCGTTTTCCTTCACCGTTTTTGACACAACCTAACCTGACAATACTATGAGAATAAAAACTTGCCTCATTAACTAATTTTTATGTGTGAAAACTGCCCATATTTTTTTATTTAATCTTCTTCCCACAAACTAGCTTATTATACATGCAACCTACCAAAAAAAGTTTCTGATAATGTAAAAAATAGAGGTTCTCATTGAGAACATTAGCTAATACTCTTGCTGTTATCAGGTTTGAAACGATCGTCGCTAAACAGCGGCTAAATGGATTTTCCCTCCGACGGAGTCTTACTAAGCGCGGGCTGTTCCCTGTGCCACAACTGTGACTTGAGATTTCAGCTCCTTGTTCGTTAGACTCCGTCTTTAAGTTAACTGGGTGGAATATTTTGGTGTATCCAACTAGTAGCATACCTGACCGGGAAGCGGGGGATATTGAATCAAATCCCGTCTGACCACCTTCATTTTTTTTCATGGCGAATTTCATCCATGGGCGGACTTCGTAAAAGATGGCTTAGTATATGCTCACGGAATATGCTCACAACTTGCATACACTCACTGAAATTAACTGCCCTCTTAGTCGGCATGCATAGTCAATCGTGAAAAACAGAAAAATAGCTCATTTATGCTTGTAAGTAAATCAAATTAAATTATTTACCTTGTGCAAGAAATCAGCCGCATGTATTTTTAATGAAAATATTTATAATACGTTGAATCTGTAAAAGAAACTTTTCTCACAATAAACAATATACATATTAGATAACATAACAGCAGTACCATGAAATACGAGTATATTTCATTTGTGTTCAGCATTTAATACTATTTTATTCCTTTCGAACATTTTTGACTTGGGAAGATCTTCGATAGCTTAATTTTCCCTGCTACATAACCCTCCCTCGGCAATTTATTAGCTTATGAATTTAGTTAATCGCAGAGTGCTTTGAAAAGTAATAAAATGCATTCATAACATCCTGAAACATCTTTATTGATCTGAAATCTTGAATCTGTTGGAATGTCTTCTAGAAAATCTTAAGCTTATTTTGTTTTGTTATGTGAAATTTCACCATTGCGGTAAATATTGTGAAAATATATACGTCCTCTCAAAGGCACCATCAAACTGGCCTTAGAGTTCCCCCTACCAAGTACCCGTGAATATGCGACCCTTGATGGAGACAATGCACGCCATTTTTTTATTTTTATTTTCAAATATTTTTATTCATAAAATTCGATACGTTCACTTTCCTTTGCAAGCTATAGCTGCTCAATCGGCTGTATATATTGGAATTCGATCGCTTTGACTGGTGGAAGTGCATGGCAAGTGATATGGAACATAAAAATATGGCAAACAAAGGACCGGAAGGGAGAATACCAGTGAGAGGATTGATCGAAAAACAGTTAAGGATGACATGACAACGGCTTTTCAAAGTAATACCCTCTTTCCAAGGTGAAATTGTCGGTAATTGGCGAAAAAAATCTGAAAGGAAAATGATTTTATGGAAATATCACTTTTCCTGACCTATTTCATTAAAATTGTCATTCCATATTTCGTGAGTTTCTGAGTTTTTTGCGAGGCAGTGTTTATTCCGCCTTTTTAGTATTTCATCCTTCTTTCGCAAGGGCTATGAATTTATGGAGAAGAATGCAAAGAAAAATTTAGTTAGAGAATGATTCTTACTACTTCTATATCATCAAATTATTTTTTTTAACAGAATAAGTATAAGCTATAGAAAATACATGCACCTACGCTAATACCTCGTAGCTTTCTTTTTATGAAATGGATGATAGTATCCAAATGTTTTGTTCATTAATTAGCAACCCAGAGAAAATTTTTACACTATTCAAAATTGATTAAGTTATTCAGGGAGGTATTGAAATATTTAGTTGGGAAAGTAATTCATGAAGAACATCGTTCGTAGTAAGCAGAAAGCAATAAAAAATATTTATGTTAGGTCATATAATGTTCAAAATTCCTATTATTCCTTTTGAACGTTGTCGCTATGGAATTCACTACATTAGCTTAATTACCCTCCCACACAATCAGGCATATTTGGCCTTTATCACTGGTATAGCGTCTTGGATGGGAGAAATATTGGGTACAGGCGAAGCTGACTCAATCTCTTCCAAGATTTGGAGTAGCTATGCAAGCAACTTAATCCAACGTAGGAGAGGAATGCGCGGGTTGCCAAGGAGCGTGTTTATCTCGAAGGCATTTGGACGAGGTTATGTGCAGATAGCCGAGCTGGATAAGGACAGCAGACTCTGGAATTTCACATGATTACGCTTTCGCCAAGCTAATAAAGCGGATTAGGATGGCGAACGGCAAACTCTAGACGACTCATCTTTGTTGTGTGAGAGACGGTGAAGTAAAATGGAGATAGCTATCAATGAGACATGCAATCGCGAATATAAATGGTGGAATGTATTCGGATGTGAGATCTTAGAGTAAGCTGCACATGGTATGTGCCTTTTAGTTAAAGTTTTTACTACCAGCATCTCCAAGATTCTCATAGTATTAAAATTATTTTCTCTATGGAGGTTATTGGAGATATCGTTAGTGCTTGAACGTGAAATCAGCAGACGCCACGTTGCTCAACGCCGCTTATTATGTTTTCAGTAAGCTTTCCAGGTAAATAAATGCTGGATTGATAAGTTAACTAAAATTTTATAAAAAAATATATTTCAACGCCCGCTGATACGTTTAAATAACTTTACGCTTTTCGACCCTACTAAGTCATCATCAGATACATAGGTTTTACAAAGAAAATTTTTTTCTTTATGTAGTCTAAAAGAATGGGTGTAACTATGCAAAGGAAACTATATATGGAAGTGTGTAAGCTAACTATAAATTAGACTATATAAAAGAAAACTTCTACCATGTAAAAACCAATGTACCTGTTGATAACGTAGTAGCGCTGAGACACGTTGTCCTCTATTAAAAGTCTCAGTAAATATTGCAAAATCTATGCCCTAATCTAATAATTTAATAATCTCCGTAACATCTTTCACAATATCTCATCTGACACCGTTGAATCTATCAATTAGAAATGTCATTTACCCAGGAAAAAGACACAATACAAATGCGAGTCGTAATTGAAGTCAAATTTGTTGACTGAAGACTTAAAATTTCACAAATAAAGGATTAAAATAGCAAAAGTTGTTGCTAATACATATTATAAATAAACTAATTTAAAACTGAATTTAAATTTTTAAAAACTCAATGATAAATCGTCAAATTTGGTATTATTCGATGCTGCTTAAATGTTCTGAAGGTACGTTTGAATTTTATTTGGCATATTCATCGTGATAGTCTGTATATTTCTTCATCCGATGTAGAATAACATGGTGGTAGTAGTCGGACTCTTGACGTGTCATCGTAGTTTAATTTTTTTGCTCGATCGCTTATTTTTCGTCTCTTTAAAAAGACTTGTTTTCTCTTAACATTTATATGGTTCCCTTCTCTCTGGGGGGAACAAAAGGCTGAATTATTGAAGATCTTTTGAAGTCCCTCTTCGGCTGTAGGTCACAGATTCACTGTCCCAGATTCCTCGCGTCATCCCCCCCCCTCTCTTCATACCATTCTGTCTCCTTCACTCTTGTTTTCTGCCAAAGGGTTTTCAGCAGTCAGGTGTAAAAAAAATTCAAGAGAGTTGAAAAAAATACCAAAGACTATCAAAAAAATCCAAAGAGAGAAGGATCGATACTTGATCCTTTTCTTTTTCGGATACTCCCTCGATATTTTCGTTATTCTGACTCCAAAGGAACGTTTGACGAAACACCATTCTTTCAATACACCCAATATCCATTTCTATTTTTTTTTATCAATGATTTTGATCTCTTAATCTTACGCGATTTTGATGTAACTTGCCACACATTTCAGTAAAGGCAGTATGTTTTGTTCACTGATAAATAAGTTTTAAAGTTTAGGCCTTGCGACTACATAATGCGAGCCCAAAAGATATATCAGATTTTTGCAATCACGAGTGCGCACCTGGCTGCCTCTTTTTACCTCTTCAATCTCGAAGTAATTTATAGTACCAGGAAGATTTTCAAATTTATACCAATTACACCTGTAATAGCTTTCCAAATCCATTGATATGGAATGAGATTTCTCAGACAAAAATGATGTAAAACCATTGATATGGGTAACAAGAAATTTTTTTTTCATTGTCATTGAAACTTTAAAAATAACAATTATTTGCCCAACTTTTATGGATTTATATGGCTCTATTTGGTGGTAGGTCAGACTTATTAGTGAAAAAATTGAAATGTTTAATGCGATCTTTATTACATGACGTAAATTCCATTGCAACGAATAATATATTTGCTTTATAATATATTTCTTGCAATAAATTTTTTTCAATTCTAAAGAAATATTTGGAGCTTTCCCGGAGAAAAATTGCATAGAAATTTATTGTGTTTACCATTGGATCTGTAACTGAATTTCTGCCGACGTTTTGATGGACATGGAAATGTAGAGAGAAATGCAGTACTGACTCGATTTTGATCCCGAGAACTCTCCACGCTTTTCCAATGCTATTTTCCTGATGCCATTGTACTTCATAACTGATATCCTTTTCCGTAACAAATATGGATATTATGGCTCGATAGCGGATCCAGGATTTTCTTTCTGGAGGGGCACAAAGGTCTGAAAGGCAAAAATTCCTCTCATATTTCAGACTAAAAACAACATACAAGAATTACTTAACGAAATATTCCCTTTATTTCATTATGACAGTCATTAATAAAAAATCAAGTGATTGAGGCTCCATAATACACTAAACAAAACGAACGTAATGATAACCGTATTAAAAGTCTACTCTATATGTTAGGCATTGTTGGGTTATGGGAGCACGTGTCCCCGTGCACTCCCCCAAATCCGCCTATGTTACGGCTGAAAATAAAAATGGAGCTTTTGTATGCATTACCGAAATTAGAAATTTTGAAGACAAAAATTCTAGAATAAGAATCAAATTTATGTTATGAAAACTTTTTGGCAAAATCAGGGGTGCCGACTTACAAAAAATATTGGGGGGCCCAAACCGGGGATCTTGCCCCGGGGAATTTTATAAGTAGTGAGTTCTATGTTTTTAAGCATTTTAGAAGAGTCATGTGAACAACATTAGAACCCTGATAACTCGAATCTCGATATCTGGGCAATCCGGGGAAAATTGACCAACGTGACATATTTTTTCCTCATACCTATAATGAATTTTTGAGGGGGCTCGGGCCCCCTCTAGCCCCATAGAGTCGGCGCCACTGGTCAAAATGTTGGTTATTATCGATTGTTCCGAGAGGGTAGCAACCAAACACGGCGCCTTATTGAACTCACTCGTAATAATTGTGAAGGAAGTAAGGCATTTGCATTGCACATTTTTGAGGACGATGTAGGTACGATATTTCCGGGAAGAGGAGGTGGACTAGATTCAGAGCGCTCAACCGATGTGTATTATTCAAGTCGCCCTCCCTGTTTTTCTTGCCCGGCCTCGTCTCGGAACAAAGGGCCTCTCACACACTCATTCATCGCCTCAACTTGGCTCTCTCACGTTTATTTTCCACTTAAAGAGGGGGTTTGTTTGAATAGGAAAACAAGTGGGAGTGAGAAAATAAAACTGACCCTCTGGTTCTCTCCAACAAACTCTTTTGCACATAAGAGGACAGCGGAGGAATACCGTGGTGTTGTGGTGGCACTACTGGGAAGAGATGCTATGTGCTTATCATTAGGTACTTCATCATGCTTTATTCAAGTAGGTTCCTCTATATACCGAGAATAAAAACTCTACCACCAACTTCATCTACTTCAAAGACACTAAAAAATGCTGATGAGTTGATCATTATTGTTGTGATAAGCAAAATAGTTTAACAATGTAATGCAAATAAATTATGAAAACATTCGTGCACATTTGATCGATGTAATCAACTCATATCAAAATATTTTTTGCAGTCACCCATTGCATAAAATATACATATTTTTCATAGTATTCACTGAGAAACCACACATCAGGAAAAAAATGAGTTTAGTTAAATGCCATTTGTTTTTCAACTCGATTTCAGCACAGAACAGGGATTTGCTGGCTTGGCCACCAATTGTTTTTATATTTCTTTTATAACATTCTGCACCTAACTCTGCTTAGAAAGAAAATCACTTGTACCCCTGGGCTTCTCACCCCCTCATATATGCTTACAAGGATTAGTATTTTTAGTAATAGGAGAGAGGGTTAAGGAGTGAAAATAAAAACTCTCAACAATCGATTTAGCAGTACATTCGATATTATATTAAATTGATTTACAAAGTAAGCATTACTGCATTAATAAATAAATGAGATGAGATGACGTCTGGGAATCTGAAGGAAAAAAAAACTTGGCTGTATTGTGCTTCTGGAAATGATATGATTATGCTTCTTATCAGGTGCCTAACAATGGTTTATTCAAAGATACCCGTAGTAAAAAATCTTTCCGCCATCGTTCTACCTGATATACACAGTCATACTATAAACTTGGGTACTTGGGTCGTGAGAAGCAATTAAGGAGAAAAAAGAGTAAATCAATGCTTGCAAAAATTTCTACGAAACTTAGATCACTTTTTTATAAGGGTTAGGATTGAATGGGAAAAATATATGAAGACCCATATTTCGTTACTGTAATGATTACATACTTATTAAATACTTTTACCTTTAAAATAGGTATTGATTGGTCATGAGTAATTATAACGTAAACCTTAGCAACTGCGGGAGGTATTATGTGATATAAATGACACAACGTTAGTTTTAGTTTTAGTCAGCGTGTGGTATAATCATACATATTATTGTCATTGCATGCCGCTATTACATTTAATTGTTTATTTCAATGCTTATTAACTCATTATTTTGGTGAAAATGGTAAGAAATTTTCTTTTAAATTAGTGCATTTTATTGTGATAGAAATACTGGTTTTGAAATTTAGTGGAGCATTAACTTTTCTCGCGACTTTTATGGCATTGGATAAATTTTCACCTTCAAGGTGGAAAAAGTGCTGTCATCCGCAACTCGGTGTACCGATTCCACACAAATACGTTTTATCGTGTTAATATTTTTATGACGTAACGGCTCTCTTGCCTCCCGTAGGTGACGTCATCAAGCGCCCCTCCTTTTCTTTATTTTCCCCTTCCGGCCCACCGATTGTCGACCGTCCCTATCTGCGCTACACGTTCTCCCAAGCGCTCTCGTTTTCCCGCCCTTTTTTGTGTGTAACTTTTCGCTTCGCTTTTGTTCCCTTTTCGACCCTGCCGGCGAAAAAACACACACATCCACGGGCGCAATCATGCAAACACGTTCAACTTCACCCACTCTCTCTCTCCTCCTTTTCAATAACGGATGAAACAGCTTTCCCCTCTCTGTGCCTGTGTTTCCACCGTTTTCTTGCGTAACTACCTCGGCTTCCAGCATCCGAAGCTTCAAGCGGCCCTTTTATGCATTCGTTTTGAGCTCTCACTCGCATACCTTGTTCGTTGTCCGTCGGTAATTTCCTAACGTTCGTTCATCAAACATTCTGCTATTTGGTTGTTCCATCTCTTGAGTACTCAGCCGAAGGATAAAACAGCATGGAAAGCGATTTTCAATCGTACAAATAGCATTCCAATTTCGGTTCACATAATAGATTAAAAATTAAATTTTGTTACATTCCACACACCGTGAAATAAAACCAAAGTTTACTTTTTAACCGATCATGACACGATTCCTCAAATGGAACACGCAAGCCATAGTTTTTTATTACATATTCCATCTTATTATCTAATCATAAAACAAATTCACTATAGCATTTTATTTAGTCTATTGTAGCTGTAAGGTCTATTACTTCTCCCTTTCCGAGATAAAAAAATATGTATCTACGGACATATTTCTATGCATATAAATGTATCTGTGAGCTGTTTTTTATCTTGGAAAGGGATATATCATAGACCTCATAGCTGCAAAATGTTGTCCTTCATATTTGTACGACTACAAAGTAGGCATTACTGTATTTATGAATAAACTGCTCACTCAATTAAATTGCGTTCCATACAGCTAGTAACTATAGATGCAATTTCTATAGTATCTTAGCCTTTAGTTCCATCTTCTCCTGTTCAATGGTGAAACTTTTTCTCACGTAAATGTTACGTTTTCTTGCATAACTACCTCAGCTATCCTAGC
Source organism: Ischnura elegans (assembly GCF_921293095.1). Taxonomy (NCBI): domain Eukaryota; kingdom Metazoa; phylum Arthropoda; class Insecta; order Odonata; family Coenagrionidae; genus Ischnura; species Ischnura elegans. The sequence continues at coordinate 60,937,537 of NC_060255.1, read as the reverse complement.
TTAAAGCGACCCTTTTAGATATTCGTTTTGAGCTCCCTCGCACATCTTTTCAACGTCCCTCTGTAATTCCCTAACATTCGCTCATCAAACATTCTGCTGCTTCCATTCGTTCTTGAGTATGCTTTTGAATGAAACAACAGCTTCCAAAAGCGATTTAAAATCGGAGATGAATGGTATTCCACGTCCAAGGGATGATGTAGCCAACCGTGTGTGATCGAAACCGTGCGTTTCGATTCTCGATTACTTTTAAAACCGGAAAGTAAAACAGAGACTTATGATTTGATAGCTTTTTATAAGGGATATGTAACGCATTATTGCCTCGACATTGACTTCCCATTCAATTACAACTTCAAAGTATTGTAGATTGTTAAAAATAATACGGTTGCTATAAAAAAACTACGATCACATTCATGAAATTCCAATACTAAACTGAAAAATTATACTAGTGGACGCTTAGGCCCCTCAAATCAAACCTGAAATCTTCTCTGCAATTTCACATGAAATTGTAATAAAAACAATAAATGCAAAAAAAAGGTTACTACCAGAGGAGTAGCACAAAATAGAAAAATACCCAATAAAATAATAGTACCTAATAGGTAACTGTTTCAATTCTGAATGCCATATATTTGTACTTATCAAATGCCACCCTAATTTGTGAAAATTTTAGATTCAAGTTTCTATTTCGCACAGACATCACTTTGCACCAACGACGATACACATGACCTATGTTCATGTTCTTTTGTGAACTGGCTGCTTGGGATGAGCAAAAGCGAATCAGCAGTTATCGACGTGACCTAAACATCATCAGTTCCTGCTGGCATCAGCTATCCAGGGTTAAAACCTCGTGGAATGACGAGTAATGGTCCTTGTAGGTAACCATATGACCAGTGGTGGTTCCGGGATAGGGACAAGAGGGGGGCTAAGATTACGATACTATCTAATGTAAATTGAATACCCAAGAGGGGGTATAGCCTCCTTCAGCCCCTCTTTGAATCCACCACTGGATTTTAACGCACGAAAGGCATGTAAAATAGGCCCTAAGTTTACAGCTAGTACAGTGGAACCTGAATAATTCGAGCATCAAGGGATCATTTAAAAACTTCGAAATATCCAAATATTCGAGATTCAAGTCCTAAATAATAGCACCAAAACAATAAAATTCAAATTTCCAATCAAAACTCTTTATTAAATTGACACTGAATACGAAATATAAATACTTTGATTAACGCCTATTAATAAGAATGACGTAACCTCAAACAAGAAATATTTATTTTAACAAACTACGACGTAAAGTATATAATAACTTTTTTATTCTATCATTAAAACGTCATCAGCAACATCTGAACAGCTGTTCACTTAACTTGTAATCACTTCCGTCTTCTTCTGCAACCAACTTAACTAGCAATCGTATACCCATTGACAGAAAGGAAGGGTGAGTCAATAGACTCTACGCTGGCACGCATTATGTCTAACACAACCCTTTTGACAATTGCGTTACTAAAGCATATATTCCGACGGATTATCTCACAATTATTTTGAGACGCAGATTATGAGTTTAAACTTAATTTGATACACTAAAAATTCGAATTATCCTAAATTCGAAATTATTCGAAATACCCACGATTTTTAGCATTCTATGAATACAAAATGCTAGGGGCCAAGAGAGATATTCGAATTAAAGAATATTTCGAATGAAATAAGTTCAAACTATCCAGGTTCCTCTGTATTTCAATTCGTTAAAGAAGCTAAATATGTAGGAAAATATAACAAAATACTTTCGTACATAGTGGCAACCTCCAAAAAATCTCGATTTTATCTAGTCCGTGTTTCGACCAAATAGGGGGGGCTATACGGCCCCTTAGATCTGCCACTGCATATAACCCCAGTCCTTTTAGTGTTAAAAATGGTACATTCTCGAGCTTAATATTATAAGTAATTTTGGTTCCTGCCGGCATCAGCTAAAGGTTACAATTTCGTGACACAATAGGGTAGTTTCCTTCATCAAAGAAAACGAAAGGCATTGATTGCGATTCATTACCCACCATTAGTGTATTCATGATATACAAATTATTTGGTTTTAGAAATAACGGTTTAGGCGAATGGCAATGGTCAATTTTATCCTCATTTGAAAAAGGCCAGATTGGCGCCCATGTGATGCCACTCCACGTGACGTCACAGGGACCTAGTTTCTATACGAGTAGATAGGAGTTTTACATCGTCTGAGATTACCAATGCATGCAGGAGTCACAGAGCTCAGGGAGGCATGTCTTAATAATCACATATTAAAACTGGCTAAGCTAGGAAAGTTTCCTTCGTTTGATAAGGTAATAATAATCCTGATTTAAGCCAAGCGCTACCTGCTAGCATCCTGCGTCGTATCATCCCTCAAAGCCTTGCCCCAAGGCCAACTCACACGGCGACAGCGGGAACCAGAATGACGTCACAAGGGGTTTTCCCAGCATTCATACTTAGCCATTGCGTTTTCGCGCGCTTGAAATTTTTCACTTTTCATGTAATCGCGAAAAATAGATATCGTCATTTAAAAATCTAAAAGCGTGATACGTACGTACGATAAATACGTACTACAGGAGTAATAATCTTTCAATTTAGGCAATAAAAAAATAATAGGAAACCACCCTATTTATCTCTACCCTGTATATTTGCATGATTTTTCCTCTCGTAGGTACTCTTCCATTTCCTCGATTCCTTCGAACATTCTCCTCCCACGATCTTCGAATTCCCTTCCGCTCGAGAGGGATCTTCACATCGTGCTTGTTTAATTTAGAGAGAAAGTCCCCTCCTCGACCTCCCGCGTGACCCCTGATCTTTTGATCCTCTCCTTAAAACCCTCCGCTTACCCTTTCCCAGGGGCCTGCGTGTCTTTTTACCGCTCTGTCTTTCCACCTCACTCATTCCGCAATTCCACTTTCAATCTCTTTCTGCCGGATCGAGAATCTTTCGAATTTGTCTCCTCCCGCTCACTACACTGCCTTTGTGCTTCATTCGAAATTGAAGCTGAATTTTGAAGGTTAGCCTCCGTTTGTGTCGTTCCGTTTGATCCTTTAACCCATTACAACCCAATGTTGCTTTTAAGCACCATCAGAGATGCATAAATTTTCTGCTCTATTTAGGAAATATCTTAACTACGCATTATTTAGTGGCGTAAATTGAAATGACAAAATATTTAGCTGCCACGATAATTATGAATGAGTGCAAAATTTTCAAGTTTTCAAAAAGAAAATTATTGAAATTTGATTTATACCAGAGGCAGCTATGGGTTAGAAAGGGTTAACCTCTTACGCCTATGCCTGAACTAAAGCATGTCTCGTACCTTCAAGTATAGGTGCAACACCGCGTTGTTTTTAGGATGAAATACTATTATATTGAACTCTAATCTCTCCAAAAATTTGGGATCACCGTTACATGAAGCGTAAATCAGATCACTAATACAATTATAGAAAATAACGCGCGTATTTCTAAAGCAAGGGAAAATGCGCAGCAATGAGGAAATTATCTTTTAATTACTCGTCCGTCCATCTCAAAAATGGCCCGGGTTATATTCCCAGTAAGAGGCCAGCTGCCGGTGTTGTATATACCACCTCTTTAGCGGCGATGAATGTGAGCAGAGTACTCACGTGGGAAATTAATGACACACAAGTGTAAAGGGACATTTGCAACCTTTTTAGTGCTAGCGAAGGTTTTATTTATCTGCAACGGGTGGTTTTCCTTTCCTCTAAGGGAATGGTGTCTACTTCTCACCCTGTTGGGCTCTAAGTTGTTGTGGCTGTAGTGCGCGCGAACTCCCGCGCCTGTCGGTGAATTCAGCCGTCTATTTGGTGGTCAGCCAATCCCGTAGATAAGATAAGGCGACGGTAGATATCGCAGCAGTTGGGGGTTTTTGTGGCAAAAGTTAGATTTTATTTCCTCTTAGTGTAGGAAACGAATATTAACCTCATCTAAACATATTCAGCACCCATACTTTATTCTCCCAGTGGTGTACAGCTACCTATTTTTTTTTACTTTTTTGCATTTTATTCTTTTTGGAAAAATTTTGTTCCTATTTTTTTATTTTTTTTTTCTTTTTAGGGGTGTACAGCTATTTGTTTTACTTTTTTGCATTTTATTGTCTTTTTGGAAAAATTTTGTTTTTATTTTTTTTTAATGTTCTTTCTGCTTTTCAGCGGTGAATCATGTAATCGATTTAACCAGATCCGATAAATATATTTTTCCAAAAAAGATATAACTAACGTCGCCTATTGAGAAAATTTTTAACTATTTCTCCGTGTCGATATTGATTGATTATATGGGACACAAAAGAGAGAATTTCATATATCTGACCACTAAATATTTTATTGCCATCAGACTTGGGCGAGTCTGCAAAATTGCAAGCCGATTCAAGAATGGAAAGTGGGTTGAAAATAAATTACAAGATTCAATCGATGTAACAAACGAAGCAAAAAAAACCGTGCAAAAAAAAATTTCCCTAGTCATATGTAGTAAGGATAATATGATCATTAACTAGTTAATTATTAACAAACTTTTACCTTTCCTTAATCGTAGGCAACTTATTTCCTTACTTTTTTTCGCCCATTTTGACCACTGCAATCTAGTGTATAATGATATCACCGATGATTTTAAAATGAACTTGAGAGGTATGTCAAATATATGAGTCTTATTTTCGACTCAGAGAAAGATGATCATATTTCTTCTGATTTAACTTGGCTTGCATGCCTGAAAGATGATGAAGTATAAAACAACTGATGAGATCTATATCGTATGATCTCTTTTAAAAATTTGTACCATCATATGTGACGTGTCTCTTCGCCATAAGTGGCAAAAAATTAAAATAATACCGGAAGAGATCATGGTTATACTTTGGCATATAACAACCACTTACCAAAGATTTTTCTGTCTTAATGGGATAATGTTATGAAAAAGATTCTCCGCAAAATAAGTGAATCGACTTCCTTATCCATTTTAAAAAGATGATGCTGCCATTATTTTTAAGTATTGAAAGGTTTATATTTTTTATTTTAATCATACATTCACAAAGAGTACTTAATTATTTTCTTTTATAATGCATTAAACCGCCTCTTTTGTAATTTTTTGTCTGTTTTCGAGCTCTGGATTAAATGAATATTTTTATGGACACACTAGAGTTTTAGCCCAAAAAGTATTTTCTGCTGAACTCCAGAACGGTTCTTCAGGTTGTAATACTTAATGTTAGGTTTTGGTCACCACTTTTTAGTCCTTTTTGCATCGATTGCCCTTTATACATTACTGCACCATCCAATCCGATCATTACGTGAGCTTGCTAATGTATTTAATTTTTGAAAGCTAATGTATTAACAACGGCTCAAAATAGTTCACCCAACAAAAGGAGTGGCGCCACTTATTCTCTTGGTCGAAATATGACATCCTATTGTTTTTGTTATTCTAAGACCTCGCTCATGAAGCCGATTAACATGGCAAGAAATGCATTTCTTTTACTTCTGACACAGAGGAGGTGATTTTGTAGACTTTTTTATTTACCCCGCATGATCACCTTGTATTAAAGGAATTACAGCGATGGAAATTTAATCATTCTCCTTGCTTATCTTAAATTCAAGAAGAACACTTCCATCAGGGTAGTAGGATCCATGAGGGTAGACATTTCTCATTATTTCGACATTCAAGTGCGTGACTTTGGATAACAAGCAATAATAGAGAATAAACACGCCAAGAACGAAGTACACCATGAAAAAAAAATATACGGCGTAGCCAGGATCTTCCAATTGCCGAGCAGGCATGCAAGCCAATTACACCACCAAGCTATCTTCTCAAAACTAACTTCAGGATGGGTTTTACCGAGCAAGTTGTTGACGTCACAATTCCACACTGTGGTCCATGGAGCGGAGGGCGTGCTTACTGTCGAAGAACTAAACCTACTTTGTCGCCATTCGGCGACGACGAATTTCGAACCACTGTATGAAACGACTGACTTTGCAGGCAGTCACGAACACGGCTGCAATATCGTATACCTACACCAAGGATGAAATCCGCCATGAGAAAATATTTGGCTTCTGGGTTCGTATCCTGGCTAAGCCAAATATTTTTCATGGCGAATGTCATCCTTGGTGTCATAGAGTTTATGTTACTTGTGTTCATGCTTGGTGTATATATATTCGCACCCGTGTGCGCGACTGCGTACAAAGTCATTAGTTTCAAAAATTTCGTTGAGATTAGAGACAGCTAAATAAAAAAATCCATTTTCTGAAAATCCCTCATTATGCTTTTATGAACAAATCATCTCCCATGACAACTAGTGATATTATAATTAGGTAATTAGCAATTGTGACAACACTTTTTAATTGATGCATGATTTTGAAATGTATTACTATCTATATTTTGATTTCTGCTATGTCGATACATACCAACTGGGGGGAAAAAATATGGACAAGTAGGAAGACGAAAATGGAGTTTCCCCAGTTTATATTTAAATGGGAAATGAAGTGTTATTAGAAATACAGTGGAACTTGGTTATAACGTCATCAAAGGGACCAGAAGATTTTTAACGTTATATCCGAGTGACATTATAAAAAAAGCAGCCTTAAATCTGAGTGAAAGCAAAAAGTAAAAACGCAAATGTTCTTCTATATACAACATTGTTTATTGAAATCTACTCGTACATTGGAATATGTATAATAAAAAAATGATATACACCATTAAATATTTTTTAGTCTAATAAAATCTTAATTTACTGTCGAAAAAAATCTGGGATCTTCTTTTGAACGGTCCTTTCAGAAATTGCTTGCTTTTGATGTTTCTACACATGGTTTCTATGAACCTTGGGACATAATACAATCACACTATCACTTTTGCAACCTAATAATCGCAAAATGTTTGACGCTATACCCGAGCGTCGCAATATTTGTTGACGATATAAACGGGTTTTCGTACAACATAAAATGTTCAGTTTTGGCTGGTCTGTATAAAATGTGACGTTAAACCCGAGTTGACGTTACAGCCGATGCCGTTATGACCAAGTTCCACTGTATATACACGCAATGCTAAAATTATTTTTTTTTATATTATAAAATTATTTCTGTAACTAGGGAGTTACATTAAGAATCAATTCTGTAATAGTCGTACATTTATTAATTTCTCAGATTCAGATTCATTGGGATAGCTATCCGGTGCACTTGCTTCTCACCAACCAGACATAAGAGTTATCGTTTCAAAGATATTGTTACAGATATAAGTGGATTCGTGTTATCTTTATTTAATGAGAGTTTCTAAACAAGAGCCAAAATTATTCGAATAATAGGTGTCTAATGCTTTACAACACCGAGTTTATAATATTTGAACGAAATTTTCAATCGATCATTTCTCACCTATTAAAGAATAGTATTAGCCATCAGGTGCGTTGAATATGCATCTGTTTTATCACTGGTGGTAGCTGATCACAAGCAATGCTTTATCTACCATTAGTGCTAAAAATAATCTACTTTTTGCTTCAGCGAGGATTTTTATTTTTCATTGCATATTTTAATTCACTAGCTTAACACGGAAATCTTGCAAAATAAAAAATTTTATAATATTATTTAGCAATCAATATCTGCTGTACCATTCGTCCACGGCAAATGAGAAATCAATAAATATGCAAAATCAGAAGTTTTAAAGTTTAATCAGCTATATGTTTCACTGATAACTAATATCCCTCGGTATTTTTCCCGTTCATGGGTGGCATTAATTAAGTCTAGCAGTAGTGAACAGCTCTACATGTGCTCAAAGTTCAGATGGGAAAAAGAGAGATAGTCTATATTCGACTGTATCAAAAGTTAATGAATCCAGTTACCCACCCCTCCCGAAGTTCCACGTAAAGCGAATAATATGAATTATTGCATCCTGTGCCGTGTACGGCCATGAAGAGCGGATAGCGTGTGCATTAGGCAGAAATTAAACTCTTTACCCCAGGGGAAATCAATGAGGAAATTCGGTGGAAAAAAAAGTCATTGTCCAGTCAATTTGTATGAACTCTAGGTTTTAATGAAGTCACATCGCGAATGGCCAAATGGGAAAATTTTGGAAATCAGTCTGTAAATATTGGAAGAGTTTAGTCAAATTATGTTTGAAAAAGTACCCATCCGGTAATTAAATGAAGGTCACAAACAGGATCAAGGGCATAAACTGTGTGCAGTCCACAAAAAAAATTCAATCTTCCTCATAAACGTAATAAATTTGCTTTGAAAATAAATTTTTCCGTTTTTTGCGTTACGGGTGATGATAGTCTTCGTCTATTAGAATAGATGCCGTGTCCTCTGCCTGGGGATTTAATGCCCCAATGGGGATGAGTGACCGTCGATGCCCTTCATTTCAGTGGTAAGAGAGAATTTATGTAAAATAATTGGATGCAAAAATTACTTGTTAATGAAAAGCGTAAAAGAATCTCGGTATTTAAGGATCCAAAAAAAAGCGACTTTGTGAACATAAGTCGTAAAAACAAAGGGTATGCCTAAGTATCACCAAACATTCGATAAGGCAGTTGTACCAGCTATTAAAAATAATTCTTACGCTTATTTTACATCACTTAGGCAGAATATCCCTCTCATTTAATTGATTTCATTGGACTTAGAATATTGTGCGGCTCATGTTCTCCCTAACATTCTGAAAGATTCCTCTTCTTAATCTTTCATGCTGTCTAAGACTAGCGCGCAGCCTCCATGTCTCTGGCTTCCAACCTAACTCGTGCAAAAGCTTTGAAGCAATCTCTATTCGTTTGTAGTTACGAGGTGTATTCATTAAATATCGGGAACAGTAGTTTCTTCATAATTATTTACTCGCCTACATTATTGTAATCGCCTTCATAATAATCCTCTTTGTATTAGACGTTAATAACCATTTATTTCACTTTTTCACGTATTCATCGGTTTTTGATGTGCTGGGTCGTCCTCAACATCTTCGCGGCCATCTTGGAAACTCTTACACCGCTCGTAAATTCTTTTTTTACTGATGGAAGACTCACAATAGTCCTTAGTTAACATTTCACACACTTTGCCACACTCGATTTGCTTATCATTCTTTGCCCTGCAATCAATCCTTGAGCCATTTCTTTCAACAAACGAAAATCGCCGAGCTCATAAAAATGCGTGTAACCTTTGTGGTTGGCACAGGCAAAGAAAAACATAAATACGGTTAAAAATGTTATCATGCATCGAGGGCATGTACACCAGAATCGTAAAACAATCGACTATAATAATAATACGTCTTTATTGGGCGAGATTGGGACTAGAAAGTCCCATCTTCCATTATCCTTTATTTAGTACATCATGTAAAAATAAAAGACCGTTCGGTTTTCTCCTATTGAATAAATTATGGAAATGAAACATTTACCGTATCATGGAATCTTATCATGGAATCTAAGACTATCATGGAATTCGAAAATTCCTGTTATTTTCTAACACAACCAGTACTTTTTGAAGGATCGCTCCGCTTTCCTCTACATTATATTCAGTTCACAGATCTAATCTAATTGCTCCGAATCCTACGTGTGCGAATATTACAGAATAGGATCCTCATGTTGGTCTATAAAGGTGTTGTGACCCACCGCGCATTTTAATGGGTCAAAAAAGTCGCCACTAGTGTCGCTAACGGACAAATTGATCCGAGTTTCACTGGGAAATGCGGTGAAATTATCAGTATAAACCGAAATTTATACACATGATGATGTGATGTATCAAATCATTTAATGCTATTCTTCGTAATGAAAAAAATTATACTGCAAAAAATTGGAAAAAATGGATCGCATTGCACTCATCACGCGCCGCGGATACTTTTGAAAACTGATTAAAATGCGACCGCAGTGGCAACAGAAATCAGTCTTCTTTGGGATGGAATCTAATCTCCTCTCCGCAGTCCCCTTGCCTACGTTCTTTCTGCGCATTGGAGGTGTCCTATCCTTCATTTTTTGCTCTGAGGCCCTTACCTTTGCACCGTTGACGAATCCTAAGGGCGGTATGATAAATTTTCTATTCTTCAAGATCCATTGTTAATCGAAGCCTTTTTATACGTGTAATAAGGGCATGCAATACTTTTATGCAATATGCAATACAATTCTGAATACAAACATATCGATAGCTAAGTTCTAACATCACGCATCTCAAATTCGGCCGTTTTGAGACAGGTATCTTAAATGAAGTGCAAAAACATTTAAAAAATAAAATATATGCAAAAAAACATCTCTTTTTTCGCAAATGAATGCTTTTATTTCAGTTTTAAGAACTTTTGGTTTTTCGTTTCGGGGCACAAGTAAAAAAATATTCATTTTTCTGTGCTCTCCTGAAAAGTTACTATTGTACGTATTGTTGGAACTTAGCCATCGATATTATGAATTTAATACCGCTGAGTTATGGTATTAATCTTAGCCATAATGTGTTGATATCTAATCGGTCTGGTCAAAAGGATTATTATGTATGTTAATTACCTGTGGGGGATCCAGGGCCTTGAGTATCCAATTTACACTGACAATTTACTCATGACAGAATATTTTCGTGGACCGGTAATCCAATTGCAGACCCCAAATCAGGGAATCAAAAGCAAGCATCGTTTATTCAATTATTAATAACAGCATAATTTTTGTCTTTGTTTCTACGCGTTTGTAGATCTTTTATGGTGTAATTAGTGTTTACATAATTTTTTTGCAGTCCATGGAAATATTGCGTTGTCTCCGAGTGTGAAGTGTTGCGTTTTGTCTCCTATACAAAATAACGTTTTTGTTTCGCTTAGTAACTTACATGTCACAATTACTGGATAATTTTCTCATTCATTCGGTGATATTCAATTTTTAATAGGAAAATTTTCGAGCATAAGGTGAGCTATTCTATAACTTGTGCATAGCCTGACGCAACATCAAGTGAGGCAAGTATCTCGTAAACTTCATTTCTCACACTTACCAGAGCTTGCTATTAATCCTGTGATGCTATTTATTACTTCAACAGAGTTTTATGGAAAAAGTCCATGTAGATTAATTATTGCCAGAAGCATAGAAGCTCTTCAGAACGTATACCTTTAATAATCTTCCTGAGAATATGATATTCGCCTTGAATTTTAAATTTACTATTTTTATTCATCATGAGTACTTTTTACTACTTTTTAAAGAAATATATTCTATTTTTTACTTCATTTGCCATCATAATATGTTCATGAACTTATCGAGTTTTTTCATTATTTTTATCCATTTAAACTTGATAAATTATTTAGCTTAGTATCACAATTCTACAGATTTTCAATCACTTTTCTCAAAAAAAAAATATGATATTGAGGGGTGTGGATCTGAATCATATATTTATTGTTATCACCCAAAAAGTTAGTAAACAATTATCTACATCATTTATATAAACTCGTTGAATTCCTTGGTCGGGTTATTCTACACTGTTTTCTTTATTTGCGTGGTACTTAGAATATGTGGTTGATAAATAATTGTTTGGTGGTTAATGAAATTTAATTTATGAAATTTTACGTAACCGACCCTGATTCCAGGAAATAATTAGCATTAGAAAGACATCAGAATATTTTCATTTGAAAAAGAATATTTTCATTCACTTGAAGTTTTATTTAATCGACTTTTGTAAAATTAAGCTACCTAAACGCAAAATACGGGTTGATTAATCATAGGTGTTTTCATCCCTGCAAACACCTGTCAGGGGAAGATTTTCCACTTCATCAACACGACACCGTGCTGAACTTATCCAGACGCGAGGTCGCTCCACATTACCATGCAATCACGTCACGCGGGTCGAACGTGACATTCGACCGGCTTGCAGCGATCAACATATGTTTCCGAGTAACGGTGGTGGAATAAAGGTCAGGTAACCGAGAGGTGTACGGGTCACTTGGCCAAAGGGCATTCAGTAGCCCATTGTTGTCCGACTACTCCTTTCGGGAAACCAAAGTTAGCCTTTTGTTGATGGTAGTGTGAGGAAAAAAGGCTGGTCTTATAACACTGGGAGAAAATATTGCTAGAGCTTTTCTTGAAGGCATAAATCAATGGGAGTTTTTTATAGTGGGCCCTGGTCTGCCCCGTAGTATGCTTGATTACTTCGCTCGATTTTTGATCAGTTCTCAAAAAAGTCCGCAGTGCATCAATGAATGCATGGCAATGCATTTTCTCTCTATATGAACTATAAAATAATTACAATCGCGAGGAACATCATTGAAATGCAGTGAATTTGAAATATCACATTATCGTGAATGTAAATTTTGGTTAATAACCTTAACTATTAGCAATTTCTCCATCTACTTGAAATCAATTTAAATTTACGGTGGGTGGCAGCACATTCAGTGCTAAAGTGGATCATTCCATTTTGTAATATTCGTAGAGTAATTGTAATGTGGTAATGGAAAAAGTTTTTCCTTTTCCTTCATACTCATAAGCGCCATAGTTGACTGCTCAAACGTCGATTTAAATATAACTAAAGCGAGCTGAAGGTATATTAAATTAAATATAACTGAAGCGAGCCGGAAAAAGCTGCAGCCATCATTGAAAACCTACAAGATCAATATTATAGTTAAGGAAAAGGATTTTATAAGGTAGGTATGGATTTCTGACAACATTGCAGTGGTTTTAAGGACGAGATTTACAAAAATTTTGCATGGAGTGTGAGTGTCATATGGTTGCAAATCTTGGTCAGTCAAAGATAGAGAATAAATGTTGCTAGGATGTACGATATGTGGCATTGGAGAGAAATGGAGGAAATGAAGTGGTCTGATAGAATGAGATATTGAGATATGACGACAAAAGAAAAGAAAAGTAAACTGATGATGCAACAAAGAGACAGGAATGAAAACATATGACGTTGATACGGCAGTGGTGTGGAGATGAAATGATGGCGTGAACAACGTGGGTGCAAGTGAATAAATTACTCCTCGCCCGGGAACCAAACCTTGAACTTTCTGCTAGTTACGAAGATGCTTGGACCACCAAGCTACCAAAATTACTCTTATTACCAGTGTTTTCGGCGGAGTTTTCATGTAAACAATATATTCCGCGTATTTAGCCCAATGTGTTTGCCAAAAGATTGCTCAGTGAATTATTTCCGTCTCCAGGAAATAAATACTCTGAAGAGGAAAATAAATGAAAAATTGACGCACTCATACATACAGAAGCATATATAGAGCACATGCGTTTCGGACAACGTCGATCTTAACAAGGATAAATTAATCACTCTGATCGCATACATATCAGATTCACATTCACAGAGGTCACCACCAGTGAATATACAAACATGAATATAAAATTTGATGAAACAAATAGACACGAACATAAATACATGACGTTGACACGGCGATGGCATGGAGATGTTTGTGTTCCTGTCTTGTTCCATCATTAATTTATACTTATGCTTGTATATTTGATAATGGCGACCCATGTGAATTGAATTAATTAGATATGTTATGAAACCGAATATGATAATGGGATTGCTTATTTGGAAGACTTTTTGGATAAACAATGATAATAAATCGACTTTCTTGGTTGAATTAGGACTAGAAAGTCCAATCTTCTATTGATCCCAATTATGTTAGGAAAATAAGGAGAAAGAAAGAATGGGAATGATAATGTTTTATAACGAATAATATAACCAAAGATAAAGGACACAAAATGAAGATGCTACGTACAAACTGCGATGGAGAGCATCTAATTGAAGTCAGCTGTTGGAGCGTATATGGCACGGAAGTATTTTCGTGGATATAGGCTTTCATGATAGTTGCTCGAAATTTTACTCACCGCAATAAACAACTGAAACAAGGGTCACAAGGGAATAACCAAAACTTTTCGTGGTGGCAGAAGTGGGAATACAGCAGAAATGTCTATTGCGAAACAATTTTCAATTTCCCGTGTTATTGAGAAACTTTAATGGTCCGTCGTAGCATCATCAAACCATGCGTTCCACTCCACTATAACTATCGTTTTTGCCAAAGTTGTTAGGCATTGAGTTCCCCGCTACCGCAACACAACTAATTCTATATTTTTTTATACCACACCTCAGTCGTCAAAGAATAAAAGCAGGCATCAAATTTATTTTCACCTCACTGAACTCTCTCATAGACTTCCGCGAATTGCTTTGCCTCTTTAATTTCAGTACACCTTAGATCTACCCATCTGCATTCCTTACTTACTTACGCCTATCCCTAGATAATCCCTTGTGAAGCGCTCAATTGAATGCCATAACTCTTCCCCTAAACTCTACCTGACAATTTTGATCCCTTTCTTCTCTTACTAGACTCATTCATCAAACTTTCATCGCCTTATATCCCAGGAAAAATACTAAACTAAGTCTTTCATATCATTAGAGTTCGAGGCGTATCCTGGGCGCTACCCACCTATGCACATATTACTTGCGTATTTTGATGTTACTACTGTGTATTTTTGTTGTGTTTGCTGATTAATTTCTTTCTTTATTAATTCTTGTAGCTGTAAAATATCAGTGTAACTGCACTGCAAATAAATAAATTATATTGATTAAATTTTGACAAACAATTGCTACTTCATAAAAAATTAGCTAAAAAATGGCAAGCAGTTGCTTCATTATTTTCCCGCTTATATAACTCAACCTTTCCTCTTTGAGATATATCAGTGTTAGTCCATTCCTTAATCGTTCAAAGTATTTTTCTTCCATTCCCCAATTCTTATGCTTGAGAAATTTGTAATTAGATAAAAAAATATATATTATTGTTTGCATCAATATTGATAATATCCTCCATGATGAAACAAATATTTTCAGCCCATTTTACGGTTCAATAAATATCAAGTCCATGAATTACCAGATTTATAAAGGTTTTGATGTCAACTTTATTTTAGCAAACGCGGCATGAATTAATTTTTTATCTATTAGCTCTCTTAGCGTGCCGTATGCTTCTTGTAAGACTTCAGATAGAAATCAACAATGAACTTCATGATAGAAGTATGCATTGTTGTATTACTGCGGATTGAAGAACTGTAAAATAGGCAGAATTATTTTTTTATTTTAAACATTTTTCGATTTTCAGTGAATTAGCTGTTTTACCTACTATTCTCCTCTAATCATCCAACCGGACACCCTAGAAAGCCTAAGCCTATCACATATTGAACTCTACTTGCGAGTAAAGGCAAGCTATCCTGGGTGCGGCTAAAGAATAGACTATGTTGTCCAATTAATAATTATTGATTCAAACCAATCGCCCGCAATATAAAAATAAAGAAAATAAAATAAGGTCACGAAGGGAAGGCCTCTTCCACGGGGTCAGTTTTGAAACGCTTGCCAAACAGCTGAGCTGTGTCACCATGCGTGTGTCGCCTGGAAAACGTATGAAGTTTACATTGTCCATCATCGTATTTTCCAACAATTCAGGCGGTCAAATTTCGTCCAGACAACCAACGCCGCGCCATTGTATGCAGCAAACGCTATAGCAACACATTTTGTAAAACGACCCTCAGCTGCTACCCTGGTGACAAGCGATAATGATTGTAACGTTAGAGGATTTAGCAAAACTCCTCACAGTACTCCAGTCCCTACACTCTCCCATCCGGGCTTAACGAATTAAAACGTTCCCGAAAGCTCCTGTCATGAAAACTCCATGCACTGCTCGCCATTAAGGTTCTACAATAGAATAAACTCCACGTTAATATTTAATTATTTTTTGTGCTGTTGTCTTCTCAATAGAGCGCCAAAATAGTGAATTCTGACGGATTTCTTTCGGAAATCAATAGAATAGATCGTGAGCGTGAACGTGGAAGTTTTTGTAAAAAGGCGCTGCAGTGCGTAGCTTCCGCTGTGAGTGGTTTGAACTCAACACTAGCTTCCAAGTTAGTAAACTTTTCAAAAGAGAAAATTTTTCTTCAATTTTGTGTGACTTTTTGGGTAAAAAAATGGTTTGTTAAGATATTAATTGTCTGAGCATAGCAATAGTTATTTAAGAACGACCATGAAAATATTTTTTTCAAAATCACTTATAAAATGAATCTATAGAAAAAATTACCTTTAATAATAATTTATTTTAATTAAAAAAAAATTATTCTAGCCGTGATAGAACTAATACTTGAATTATTGGAGAATATTTAGCCGAAAATCCTTCTTAAAAACAGGAAGAAATAGAATAATTTCAAAATATCCGTGAAAATATATGTTCAAAATCACTTCATTGAATCAAAATATAAATATTAAATTTTCGATAATATTCCACATTATTTAAAAATATTAATTAAAATTTTAATTTAGCTGAAGTAGGATCTGTTTTTATGAAGAGTAGGATAAAATTTTAGCCGATAATCATTCGTAAATACTAAATAACTGGTCTAAGAATGAAACAAATATTGTTGAGGTGAAGATTTCGGTAAAATAACCAGACCACGTGATCCCATATCCTAAATTTGATTGCCTAAGTTCAGCTTTTTGCACTCATTATTGTGATTAGAATTTTATTTTCATTTTTGTTAACATTCTGGGAGAAGAAGAGGTATCCAATTTTTAGTAAAATGTATTCTTAGGTATCTATCCCAATTTTCCATCTTCTATAGAAATATGTTTATCATGCATTTTTCATAATAAGTTTTATCGTAATCTTCGGCTTTTCATTACTAAACAGTCACATTGAGCACTATTATAAGTACATGTTTACTCTGAGGTTACAATATCCAGCAGTTACTCCAAATGGGTGGTTTTCAAGAGAAAGACTTATTCCATTATTTTTAACAAAATCAATAAAAGCTGTAGAATGGTTTTTTCTTGCGTTAGGATTTAGAAACGTCAGTTATTAAATCTCAGTAACCCTATCAAAAATCACCTCGGTTCTCTGTTAAGAAAAAGTTAAAAAACATTTGCATGTGTTTGACTTATTTGACGCTTACGGATGCGTAGATAGCGACTTCTAATAGATAACGAATTGATTGTAGACCTGGTCAAATTGCATTTGATCAATTAGCAATCCTAACATTTATATCTTCGTTTTGCATCAAATTTTCGTGCATATACCTTATAATACCTTCTTTTAATTGACCGCATTGCAGCAAATAAAAATTGGAGAAAAACATGATCGTATAAACAATAGCCTCTTCTTCTTGCAATCGAGGTTGGCGGTCAAATGGAGGTGGCGAAATTGTTTAATAAAAGGTAATGGACATAAATTACGAAGATGTGACCTTTTAAAGTGAAAGTTTTTGTCTCATTTTCAGTATGCCCTTAGTTTCCCCGCGGAGTTGAGAGTAAATACTGTTTTGGCAGTACAGGACGGAAGGGACTCTAAAACCAAGGGAATAAGCAGAGGTAAGGAAGCAGGAAAAAATGGATACATCAAAATTCAACGAAGGAGAAGAGAGAATATCTCAAAATGCGGAAGATATTGACAGAGGATGAAGTCCCTGAGATTGTGTTCCGGAGACGTAGGCCGACCATTCTCCGACAATCATTTCCTCGTATGTCCAATTTCCTCGTTTCTCCATATAAAATTTCGCGACGTTATTCCTAACGGTAGAAAGAGATATATTCCATCGGTTCCTGCTTTATATTCATCGAACTTAATACGATAAATACATCTTCATTCTCAATAACATGCTATTTGCATTAATTTTGTCGTACTGATTGATTGAGCTGAAAATACCCATTCTTCAAAATGAACAAGTTGCTTTAGGAGGAAGCTTATTTAGTTCACGTTGGGAATTCTAAGAGAAATTGTGGAAAACATTTTTGAATTATATATTTTTATATCATGAGCACGAGTTAAAAATTACGTCGTTAACGATAAATCTTTTTATCTGATACATTTTACACTTGGCACTAGAAAGTAAAAAAATCATTTTAAAAATAAATGAAAATTTTCTCCCAAATTTATCGTTTAAAAATTTTTTTCTTTCCTTTGAGCTGCTATACTATAAATCAATAATAGACGATACGTCGTAATATCAACTCTAC
Source organism: Ischnura elegans (assembly GCF_921293095.1). Taxonomy (NCBI): domain Eukaryota; kingdom Metazoa; phylum Arthropoda; class Insecta; order Odonata; family Coenagrionidae; genus Ischnura; species Ischnura elegans. Next base: position 60,919,616 of record NC_060255.1, on the reverse strand, counting down.
TCCAATCATCGGTCTAAATAATAATTCTATTTGGATGCTATGATGGCAAAGAATATAGATATTAATATTTTTATTTACCCAAAGATAATTCACAACTCATCAAAAAAAAGCTGGTAAGGATACATTTATGACACAAAATACCTATTCTTCTCCATTTCTGCTTTAAATTTGGTAACAGTTAGGTAAATTATTTGTAGAGAAAGAATAGTTAAAGTTCTATTTTAAATACAATATATTGTAATCGAACATATTTCTAAATAACGCTTACTTTTGGTTTTTCATGCGGTTTTTACTTTAAACATATCTGAAACAAGACTTACGCGGTAACCATAGATTTGCAACTGGATAAAAAATGCGTTAAATTATTTACATTTATTGAATGATATCAATCCGCATTTCGAAATATTTTAGATTTTATGCTGAGATTTAATGAGTTCAGTTGATCACGAAACAGGTCATTATGTGCAACATGTTCTAATGTAATTATAATAATTATCAGCTGCAAAGTGGGTAGAGAATTGGATAGTTGCTGTTGTAACAGTATGTTTAATGAAAGAAGTTTTCCAACGGTACCTTTAGTTCGCAAATTTTCCAGTATTTGGCAGAATAATGTGACACAGAATTCATGTGATTTGCAGTCTTTCTCTGATGACGGACTTCAAATTGTGGTTAACTAAATCTTGTCTTTATTAATGGCTTGCCCATAAATTCGCGCAATTGCATCGCATCGCATTGAATGTATCTCTCCTACTGCGCATTAATTCTATTTTATCAATTACTAGGGGATTAATATCTTCCCAAAGGGACGTTTTGGGAAAAACGTCCCTTTACAATATCCCTATCAAATATTTTCTAAATCTTTCTAAATTTCAGTGAAATTTTTTCTTTCACTTGATTTTTAGTGTATTGATTTTAGAAATATATTTTGTTAAATAATAAATCGTTTTGATCACTTTTGAAATATGCGTAGATTATCAATTTCTTACTTTGCGCAATTTTTTTAAATTTGCAGTAACCAAAATATATGACATTCTGGAAGAACATTAATGTAATTGTTTGGGTGAAAAATGCTGAAAAATGCCTATAATGTATATAACATAATAATAATATACACCAAAAATATAGTCATTGTCAGCTTGTCATCTTTATCATAGAGAAACTAAATTTTTGTGAAGTTGAACAATAAATCAATTTTTTAAAGGCTCTGTAGTCGTAACGTCTAGTCTGGGAGAAATCTTACTAGACAAAATTTGTAGGGAAGTTAAAGTTTTTCTTTTGAATATTCATTTCTTCAAAGTTCATGTTCCAAGTTATTAAACATAGTTTACAGTTATATTTTCAGAGACAAATAGTATTGATTACAATTTGTAAGAAAATGTATTTTGAACTAATCAGCCATATCCGAAATTGTTATGGAATCCGAGTTACAATCAAAGTATTAATACATTAATATGTCAGTTTATTCAGCATTGTGTCAAAGTTTGTTATCAAACCTAGTATTTTGATTCAGCGCCTCAAAAACCATTAGGAGAGGCAGAAATCAAAACTGGCACTAATCTTTCCTGGTTTAACTAAATTGTGACTTGGCTATCATTCATTTTTTCATGTTTTTTGTTTCCCCATACCGTTGAATTGAATTGAATCAATAACTATCAATGATTCTTCAGACAGTTATATTCTCGGTGACAAATTCGTAAGAAAGCTTATTTGCTTTCATTTAATTGGAAAACTATTCTCGAAAATGAGATGGGGTCCAAGTTATAAACAAATTTTTACAATACTTTTTAATTTTTTTCAGTTTGGTCAGCAATGTGGCGTCAAAGTTCGTTATCAAACGTAGTTTTTGGATTCAGCGAGGTGAGGAGAGGAAGAAATCAAAAATAACCATAATCTTTCCTGGTATAACTACATTGTGACGGGACTATCATTCATTTTTATATTTGTTTGATTCTCCTTGTGATTATAATATTTTTCATACTGATCTTTTATGACTAATTTAACTGATCATTCACCATTACTCGACTTATAATCTTCATTAATCACCCCAAATGTCCCTTAGAATAACCGCCAGTCTATTAATGTCACCTTAAATGGCCACTGCCCCTGGTAATATCCTACAGAAATGATGGGGATGAGCATTATCTGCAATCTTATCTCGCGGTTAAGTACGTTCTGAAATTGATTGCTGCAGTAATAACTGACTAGGACATCACAGTTTGTAATGCTATAATTGATTACCCAACCCTTGCATAATTATGGCTACCGTTGCACCGTATCAGTCGGTAAATCTTATTACATGATCACATTACCATGAAACAGTCTCCACGCATAATGTTGCTTAAATCGAAGCCATTTTCTGCAAACATAACCGTATGCATAGACAAACATGAGTGTTGGGTATATGCGCCAATGTGTTTTCTCAAATACGTCGTTTATAAATCAATTGTCTGTAAACATTAAAGTACGCAATTGGCTTTAAAGGGATTTAATTACCTATCTTCAATACTTCACGCCGTAAAATACCCGTCGCACACTTTTACGAACGCAGTTTTTAAAAACTCTTGAATAAATAGAAGTCTTTTAAAGTCTGAGTAGCTAGTGTAAGTAGCTAAACAATCGTCCAAAACTTCCTGTTGCCGAACAAAAGGGTCAAAGTTCCGAATTAAACCTGAAGCTGATTTCCATGATTCAAATGAAAGTTTCTATACATTGTCATATATTTTAATTGGATGTTCTTCTGTCATCTTCAGCCTTCTTCTCCCTCTACTCTTCTCTCCTTCCAATTTTTCCTTGCCTGCTGTATTTAAAATCCCCTTCCCTCTTAAAATATTCCCGATGCAATTCCCCTTTCTTTTTTTCGTAATTTTCAATAATGTTCTTTCCTCTACAACTCTTTCAAGCACCTCCTCATTTCTCACTTTATCCAACCATTTAATTCATTCAGGCTCATAAATTCTCAATTAAAGCTATTTGATACGCCTATTTTCTACGCCTTTACTTGAAGAGAAACTTCGTAAACATCGATTTGGGCGGAAGAAACAGTTGAATGATTATATACGCAAGGCTTGCCACCGATAATGCCTGCGTAGCGCGAGGTGCTAACCGTATGCAACACTTTTAACGCTGGAGGGCACTGTGTAGGGACGAAAAACCCTTGATTTGCGGCCGGGTCACGGTAAATCCTCGCCCAGGATAGGGGCTAACCGGAAAGGCCTCCTTCTCTCTTCGCGTTAGCGAGTTTTGTGTTCCAAATAGCTCGCTGCACCGCCCCGTGGTTCTATCGCGAATGGACCGGGCCATGCATAGTTCTGGAGGCCGGTGGACCCATTTGGCTTGCAAAAGGACTAAATTCTAAGGTTTTACCGCGCCATTAGACCTCGCTCAGTACGCCCGCCATAGCTGCGGTTTCCCCGGCTACCATTGTCGCGGGCTCCCTCTCTTTCTCTCTGTGGGTATGTGCCGTGTGTCTATCTACCTATATCCTTAATGGACCTCGTAAATACTGCACTCTCGTGGATGCTTTGCAATAATTCGCTCGAACCGAAACGACCCAGTTCTTGTGGTGCATAATGATCGTAGGATACCCTTTCAATTTACATATCTCGCGTTCAGTCGAGATTTTTTTCGGTTGTGACGAAACTTTGTGGAATTTACTCTTTACTCTACTTATCATTTTGAAATAATAAAAATAACTTTATTTTCCAACGTATATATTTATGACAAAAATTCATCCCAAAACTTCGAAGAGGAAGCCTGATGCCAGTAGGCCCTCATGCGGTGAAGTTTTGAAAAAAACATGTGTGGAAAAACTAAGTTCTTTTTTAAATCGTTTCAGGCTTGACATGGTAGAAATGAGACGTATCCTTGATTGTAATAGACAAATACCGAAAGTAATTTCCACACTCTAATACATACTCATTTCCCTGAAAATGACATTGAGAGTTGATACCATGGTCTGCAGTGGAGTTATATATTAAAGAATCGAAATTACTGTTGGTGTTTATATTTTATCATGGAAAGTCATTGTTATTTTAAAAAATCCATCATGCATATCGCATTTTTCTTATCCTTTTTCATGTTCATAATTTTTTGGTAGAGTGTCTGGTGCATCTATGACAATCCATGATTACTTTATGCAGGTCGGAAATAAACGTTTTCCTTGTTTTCACTGAAAATATTGATATAATCATCGTTAAAGTGATCATTTTTAAATGCCCGAAAAAATTGTTCAGTAAGCTGAATAACATGACTTTTTATTCCATGATTAAACTAGTTTTCCTAGTTGAAAAATAAAACATTTTCTGAGGCTCCACTGAAGATCCTTTCAAAATTATCACTCAAGTGGTTTTTTAATAGGTATCCTTAAGTCTAGAAATTAAATAATTGCCTCGTAACGTTGAGCAAATTGAAACTTCTTTAAACTAAATCAATTCCTTTTGATTAGAACATCGGAATTATTTCCCTTAAGTCTAGTCTTCCATCCCCCTCAACAATTTTATATATATACATATATTAGGAATGAATAGGTAATTAAAATATTTCAAAATCTCGGTATAAGCATAATGATGAAAGTACATCCCGCTTAGCTAACAGTAAAATATCAGATTCTCCTGTCATACAACTCAATATTTTCATACGTTTTACTGATAACAAGCTTCAATTTTCGATTAATTTTCTTGGTTTTTACTGATAATATTCTGTCAAAAGACACTTATTTTCCTCTCAATCCGGCACTCCGCGAGATATGTTTTGAGCTAATAACCATTCCAAGTCGATTCATGCCAATTTTAGTTGATGTAAAGCAGTGGACACATAATTCCTAAGTTACAACCAGTTTAAGTCAAGTTTAATTGTTTTGAACAAGGCCTAAGACTATCGAAAACCCACTTTCTACTAAACCGCTATCTTTCCTACCATATGTCAATTGAACTTTGACGATCATGTGAGGCTGTTCATGATAAATGCCATCCTTTTCCTCTCTCGTGCGAATTTTGCGAACACGATTGCTCATTTCCGTGTCAAAACCACCCCTCACCCTTCCTCGTATTGGCAAGTACCTCTTAATTACCCAATTATCGAGCTGTAAGCTTTGTCGCCGCGTAAACACTAGGTCGTCATGGTGAAAGGTATCCCAAACAGCCCTATAAGTGTCATTGAAGCGGTATAATACGTTCAGGAGTTGTAGCGATATGAGGAGAAATGTCAACCTTAACCTATCTTTACTAAGAGCTACATGATCAAAGGTTGCGACCAATATTTTTCCTGATTACGCATCTAGCTTTGGAATTGTTGGAAGATCTGGGGGAAAAATTAAAAAATTTCATTCCAACAGCGCACATTTGCTGAATCGCGGGAGAGATACCGTCGTAATTAGTTACGTCCGACATCCGAGAGGCGGTTTTTGACACCTCTACCGGGCGAACCTGGAGAAAAAATTTTTAACTCGAATATTTTTATTCATGCATTCGTATCTGTTAAATTGTCCCCAGGCGGCAGTGGATTCGTATGTGGCAATTTGGAAAAGCGTGGCGGAAAAGAATTGAGGCAGCAACTCGTTGAGTTACGAGTTTTTAGTGGTGTCATCCGATACCCTACCACCGTGAAGCCTTTCCTCCTCTCATTTCGCTGATGAACCTCAAAAATAAATAAAAAGAAAAAAACTTTACTCGTGCCGATTACTATTTTTTTTGTTTTCCGTATTCGCTGACCATCAGTCGTGTTGTTAGATTTCCACTGTCCGTTCTATACGAAAAATATACTTGATCTGATGCTTTTGTTTACGACGGTTGCGATGGAAACGCAGCTGGTTGGATTTTTCGCCTGTCGTTGTTTTTAGCGCCGTATAACACGGTTCGCTTGTGTCACTTTTTTCCAGACATTTGTCCGAGAGGGTTTAAGCTATTTGTCACAGCGGTCTGCAAAACGAGTGTCTGAAATACTCACATTACGCGTTTTTATGTCATGTCAACGTATCCCAAGTCTGAGCCTACGTGTGCATTACAGCGATCGAAAATCGTGTTCTCAGTAAAAAGGGTGTGAATATTCGTGTCACAAATTCGTTTTTATCCTCGTTATAATTCGTAATTTTCATTTTTGAGACATCAATCAATCAATTTGTCGCGTGTTCATCGCATGCATTGCATTGACAATTCACAAAAATTCAAGTTTAAGAGCCGTATGTTATATTCCATATCTTTCAGACGTATCGTATGACCGGAAAGTTTGCAATTTTTAAATGTAGGTGCAGATAAAATTCATGATATAAAAATTATCAGTGAACGAAAACGTGTAACTAAATATGGTTTCGTTCGCTCAGATCCGATAATCCAATTCATTCGTTAAAATAATCATTTAGATGGAAGGGAAAGATATGTTCCGACAAAAAAGAAATCTTCTCCATTTGGCCATCTTCTCGTAAGTATAAATTAAGAAAACACAAAAAATCCTGCTCTTTTTTCGTGAGTTGGTGACTTCAGTAAATCTCTAGTTCATTTACTCGTTCAGGTAGAAAATTTTACAGAGGGAAGAAATAGCACAAACACGTGTAAATAACAATGAGTCACACAAGGCCCGCGTACAAGCCCGAAGACTAAGGGATGAGCAAAAAAAACTCTCGGCTTGAGTTCGTGGCGTCATCAACATAACTACGAAATGATGAAGGTCTTTGATTTTTCACTGCGATTATCTTGAGAAGAAGATGACTGATCGAAAAGTGGTAATATATGGGTCACCTTTATTCAAACTCTCATGCTATCCACAGTAAAATTAATTTGGTTTACTATCCCACAGTGACTGGAAGGCATATTGGACAGTAGCTTATGACTAAACTGAAGTTATCTGAAAGAATCCTATTTTATTTTAGAGTAAAATTACCTACTGTATTTTCAGAACTTTTGGCGCACTGCAGCAGACAAGACTAATTTTACCTATATTTCTCTATTTTTTAAATCGGTCATTTTTACCTATCCTTCATGAATTTTATGGTAATTATCTTTCCTCAAAAGCATATGAACAACACAGTTATTACGGTAGTTTGGTAATGAGATTATCAACTTATTTTGATGAACAATTCGATTAGTAGTATGATATCGGAAATGAAATCGGAAAATGACCCTTACCATTTCACTGAAAAAAAACTTTTACTGCAGCTTCAGTCATAATTTTAGATAGGTACATGATTTTTAGCGAAAAACATGATTTTTATTAAAGGTAATCTTATTTGGGTATCCTCGATTCTTGAAATAATGCTGTTCACTCATGTTCGAGAATAATTTTGTCAGTCAAAACGAAATGTTAAAATAAACATTAAATATACTCGTAAATACGGTTGATGGTTCTGTTACCGTATTAATTATTAAAGGCCTTGGTAGCAGCTACCTTTCCAGCAAGCTTTTGTAATTTCTATAAATAGCTTATAAACATAAATACACAATATCTCTTTCTACAATTACCTTCCGGTGCTAATGTGAGGCTGCACTTATGTTTCCGAAGAAAATAAAATCAAAATTCAAAAATATTACGATAGCTAGTAAGTACTAAATCTCAATTAAAATAGGATTACACTCATAATCGGAATACCACAAACCTACGAGACATTCGTACGAAATAATTGCTAAAGTATTTCACGATTCATTCAATGAGACTGGGTTTATCGCAGCGCACTTCTAATACATTACACTGGACGGCAAAAAAATTATTTTTTCTCGAGCCCTGGTACCATTACTGCTGATTCTAATGTAAAATGACCTCCTAAATCCGAATATGACATCTGTTTTCCTCCACCACCCACCATTTTTGGGGGGAAGCCCCCCCTCTAATTTTCATCACTTTTGCAATAATTTGGAGGAATGAAAAGGATTATATTATTATTTATATTTCTTATTAGGTTTCTGAGAGGTGAAATGTTCGAAAACATGATAATTAATGGTAAGGATGTAGATTTGGGGGGATTAGTTTCCGTTAACGATTTAAAAAACGCATTAAAGTTATCAACCTTTCCTTTTTTCGCAATTTTTTCACTTATTTTCTTCATTTTTCAGCTCCCATTTCATCTTCTCCTACCCGAAAAATCCCAGAATGATGGAAAAATATACCAACAGCTCATATTAGCAATAATAAAAATATTTAAGAACACAGCATAGAAAAACATGAAAATTTGTGCCAACAGTTCAGAAGGTACGCTACCACGCTGACGCCCTCAATACCACACGCGCATCAACAAAGAGAAAAATAAAAAATGTGAATAACGATGAATAGCATAAGTAATTTGGAATTTGATGTCCTTTTCCTTCCCTTCTACTGAGGTAGAGGGGAAGGAAAAGGAAAACTTCATCGTAGAAAAACCAGCACTAGGCCTAATATACATACCAAGATGCCCGCATTCAACTTCTCTGAAAATCTCCTCTCCTTTGGTGATATCTTCATGGAACCGTTCCCTATGTTAATTTGAAACTGCTCCAAAATATTCTATGAAAAGGTCCAGGTGTGAATGTAGGAAATGCATTTGAAGTGATATGTTACACCCCATGGCCTAATACGCTGACAGCCATTCCTCGACATGGGCGACATAATCATCACTTCTTTGTCACCCAAAAAGTTCTAACACCTGTTTCAGAATCCAAGGCAGAGCTCAATTTTCTTTATGATTCAGGTGCTTCATAAAGGTTGAATCTTGGAAAAGTTTCCTATTCTGGGGTCCCACGAATTTCTTCTTTGGTTTTAGCCTCACTAAAACGAAGACTTTAAGTTAAAAATTGAATTTCAGCTCCTGTCTTGTCTAATGCTTTCACAAAGTATTTCATCTGTCTTATTTTGATGTGCAATGGTGGCAAGTTAATATCTGTCGGAACCAGGGAAACATGAGTGACATTTATATAACCATGAGTGAAGCCTTCTCGCAGAGGCTAGTTCCGTAAGATGTAATGTTTTTCTCGGGCGCGGCTGTTGTGTTCACAAAGGAAGCAGTTCAGAAGCAGCAATAGTAGTTTGACCAAGTATTTCGTCAAATTACTGTAACAAGTGGTACAGCAAACACTTCGAGCTTAATCCTAGCCCTGACCGCCAATTTGGCAGCCAGAGTAAAATTTATAAGCAGTTTTAAGATATTAAGAAAGCGGTTATTATTGAGATGCTTAAGTCAATTCACCGCAAACATAGCTGAAGCGATGAAGGTGATTTTTACACACGCGTAATATAATTGCACACATAATCGCGATAATAATCACAACTCAAGCCCACATACTGACAATCACTTGGAAAAAGGCGGAGCAAAACAGCTTTTACTGTTTTCACAATTTAAACTACTTTGAAAAAAGGATCCTTGTCCAGAACACCGAAAGGGTTGACTCTGCGATCACTAGAGGTATACCGAGGGAAGGTGGCGACAACTTCATTATACATAATTGATTTGAGAGGCTGATTCTTTGTGGAACTCCATGATTTAGGAGAAAGAATACTTTTTAACTCCAATGAGAATATAAAAATCTCAATCTCATATTATTCGTATTATTAGAAAGTATTACTTTTCCTTTTTTCGCTGCGAAAGCAAGAGAATTGCCGTCCAAGCCTGAGCGGGACAGGCGGGAGAGACCAGCGTAGTAAAGAGAATCTTTCGAGCTATTGCTACATATTTTAATTATTGTTGCTATTCTATGCAGCAAAATATTTTTATTATTACTGATGTTTCTTGTTGTAACATATTTTTATCATTCGGGGGAGAATGATATGCAATGGAAGCTGGAATTTTTTTTAAATACGTGAAATTTTGCGAAAAAAAATGTTAACTTTATCATTTTTAATGCGTTTTTACTCAATTTACGGAGACTAATTCCCCCCAAATCTACCTATTTACCATAAATATTATTTTTTAGGATTTTGCTTCCCTCGAAACCCCTAGAAAAAATTTAAACGCTAAAATAATTCTTTTTATTCCTCTAAATGACCGAAAAGTGATAAAAATTGGAGGGGGGAGCTCCCCCGAAAATGGTGGGTGATGGGGAAAAACGGAGTTCATATTCGGAATTAGGAGATCATTTTACGTAAGAATCAGCAGGAATGGTGTCAGGGCCGATTTTCATGCCGTCCTGTGTTATTAGCAGCTACAAACCTCCATTAATCTCTAAAATTTTCTTCCGTGGACGATTACACAAAAATATTTGCGTGCAAATGGGAAAAGCAAAGAAGTAGTGTATGCAATAAGGAAAATTACTCTCAGGTCCCAGGAAACCGGTAATAGTCACGTGATCCTATGTTTGCTTTCCGTGTACTGACCAAAAAGTGATCTACCTCATCCTATCTCGATGTTTATACCTCTCAAAGGATCAACAGGAGTAACTAGTAATTTGCCTAATGCACAATCCCAGTTATACGTCAACCGTCTATTGTTACGTCAACACTCGTGTGACTCCCTCCATTCCGAAGCGTTGGAATCATCGTAATTTTTAATCGCTAGGGTATCTTTTTTTCCTCGCGGGACCACTATCATTTATGCAACCGTTGATCCCAGAACTCCTGCCTTTATTGCCCTTTAGGGATCAGTGAATACGGTAGGGGAAAACAAAGCATCAAGTTTGTGTTTCCATTCGTCATCTCATTGACTCACGCACTGAAAGCATTCCTAGATACCACGTGGCAACTTCAACTACGTTCCGATCAAAGAAAAACTTTCCAGGAGGTGAAGGAATGCCGTTTACTGAGAATCTGACTAACCAGCGATGGATGAAACAAGAAAGAAGATTGCTGGCTGCTCATACACGAGAAACACAATGTAAACGGGTTTTTGCTTCCGATAAATTCATTAACTAATACGGGCGCCGAACAATTATTGCAAACAAGGATACTTCCATACTCGTCAGTAAGATTTTTATAGCGTGGTTCTTTTATTGCCCTTTAGGGATCAGGGGAAATGCAGTATTAGAAAAATTATCTTCAAGGCTGTTTCCATTAATTCTTTCATCGACTCGCAATCTAAAAGCAATCCTAGCAGGTGCCACGTGTCGTCACGTGGTAAGGTATTATGGTGGATCAGTCAAGTAAGCAAGGAAATTAACGACTTTCGCTGCGTTTGCTACATTATCTTCTAATGACAATTTGAATGTAGAATTGTGCCATTGAGAAATAACCGACACAGAGTGTAGTGTAATATATACTAAATAAAATTTAGTGAAGGATTGGCTAGTTTTATTACTGTAGAAACACAAGGCATTACGGGCGAAGAGATGGAAGAAGATAAATCCAGGCATCAACAGTAGTTTTTTTTGTTGCACCGTTTCGCTTGATTCCTTTTAGGGATCAGGGGAAATGCATTATGGGAAAAATAAGCTTCAAGACTGTGTTTCCATTAATGCTTTCATCGACTCGCAATATGAAAACAATCCCAGCAGGCACTACGTGTCGCCACGTGGTAACTTTATCGTCGTTTTGATCAAACAAACACATCAAACGAGTAGGTAGTGTTTATTAGGAATCTCAATAACCAGTGATGGACGTAACAAGAGAGAAGATTGTGTGCTATTATTTTTTAGAAAAACACTTTATAAACGGGCAGTGGCGCAGCTAGGGGGGCTTTGGAGGATAAAACCCCCCGAGAGCTCAGAGAAATTTTTAAGTTAAATCTATTTTACTTAATTGGATTAATATCACTTATATACAAGTGTAAGAATAAATAAAATATCCCTCAGAAAGCCGAAAAACTCACCATCTTGGACTATTATTCTTAAAAACATTTCTGGGGAATCATACCTTTTGCTCGTCCCGGCCGGTATTCCATACCCCAAGGATACCCCCCCCCCCCAAGTATTAGTTGCGCCTAAAAGTCATAATTCCTGGCCGCACCCCAGTAAAAAAGTGTATATGATGTTTTCATGTGTTCTTTTTCTATTTCTATATGGGTAAATTATTATTATTATTGCGATTAAATAACGCGTCGCACTGACTTCTAGTGACAATCGCGCGATGTAATTACTGCTGGCTTGGACGCACGCTCTGAAGCAACTGAATCAGTATGGCCATAAGTATTATTATTACCATTGCATAAATTCAGATGCTCCATTGGTAATGGAGCATCTTAATTCCAAAAAAATGGAATTTGGCTTACTATAAGCCCTTTTACCAAATTTATTTTTAAGTCGATTTTGATATAACTTAAAGAAGAAAGACACCAATATCTTTATGTTTTTATATCCGTATCCTACTTCTCTATTCGCGAAAAAAAATCAACGGCATTAACCTTTGCTGAGATCAGTTGATGATGTCATGACCTCAAGTGGAGAGTGACCAAACTTATCCCCTCGCTTCGGCTTTTTGAATGGGCCCCGTGAGATTGTTTGTTTTTCACAGGTTTTCTTCGATTCCTTCCCTTGGAGATTTTTTTTCCGCGAACGAAACGAGTAAATGATCCAGAACTTAATGACGTCACATAATCATGAAAACAGGCGCAGTTACTTTTGAATTATCTTGATTTAAATTTACATGAGAGTTTTTACAAGGGAAGATTTCTTTTTTCGGTCAGAGAAAACCAGTTCATGGTCTGATTATATTAACATAAACATCAGCTTGTTAATCCATGTGACGGGCGTCATTTTATTTAACTATTTAAAAATTATTTCTATGATTGGAGCCATTGATTATTTTGAATCAGTTACTCGGGTTTTTTACCTGGTTATTTATAATGGTGGATAAGTCAAGTTAGCAAATTAAGTAGCGGCTTTCGCTATGTTTGTTACATTATCTTCTTATGCCCAGCTAATATCACCAGTAAATAGCTTTTAGCAATTAAAAAATTCGAATTAACTCCCTGATCCTTTTTTGTGTGAATAATCATAATTAAACTGCATTATAAATGCTTCAGCAAGATTCTCAAAATTATTTTTTTTTACTTATTTCAATACGGTCTTTTAGAGTTTATAATGCCCTCAAATATTGGCTTGCTGTATCTAAGCCAGCAGTCAATGTAATGCAGCCGAAATTAGTTATTTAAGCTAAAGGAATTTCTGTTTAAATATTTATTTATTTTATATAACTAATCAATGATTTGACAAAAGTGTATAGAATTGAAATAAATTTTTCGGTCTAACAACATTTTTTACAATTCAGCAGTTTAACATAAAATTCACACTGTTTAATTAATTTAGCATCATGTTCCTGCTAAGCAACTCTTGGCTTATCATCAGGTGCCTTTTGTAATTTATCAGTATGGATTTTACATATCTCTCACAAAATTATTTATGTGCATAGCAGCCATTCCTTCTCATAACGACTCTTAAAGATTCCATATATTTTAATGCATCACAAATGTTATTGGTTTCCAGGACTAAAATCCATCAAAACACAGTAATGAAGGCTAGCTGCTCAACTTTAAATCAACTTCTCCTGAAAAACTGTACATGCTGAATGGAAAGACTTTTGAGGTGGGTCAATGGCCTTAAATCCACTTCTCCTTTGGGATTTTTCCCTGGAATCACGTCCTGTACTGGGAAAGAGACCATCACCTTATCGGAGAATCGCACGGGGGGGAGAAGAAAAAGGAATTTCAACACGGACGGAATCCGCGACGCTTTTGTTTTTGCGCTGCAGGCGAGAGAAAATACGGCTCCGATGAGGATTGTGGCGGAAGAGCATAGGTTTCGACGCGCGTTCGTTCGTGTTCCGAATTAATTTTCCTCATCAGTAGCCATCAATCCAAGGGCTCATGGCATTTCTACAAGCCTGAACTTCTGCCTACTATCCGTCGTTTCTACTTTACACTCCTGTTAATTAATGGATAGAGGGCTATTTTCAGCAATGTTCAAGAAAATGTATACAATTTTTTCATATCTATCGGTATTATGCTACGAAGCATTGAGTATTGATTCATAAATAAATTTGCGGTAGCCAAAGTAATTTTTATTTGCTATCGTATTTAATTGAAGTTATTTTAAAGTTACGAGATGTTTTCAGATAGTAAAGGGAATTTTATCTTTTTGAAAAAACTATTTATTTATTCGTCCACATTAACGTTGTCGCCTTCAAAATAGTACCCATGAGATATTCGTTAGAGTCGACGTTCATAGCCATTTCTTTTTCTAGTACCAGATATTTATCGGCTTTTTCTGTGCTATTTTGTCATCTTCAACGTCTTCATGGACTTCTTGTAAACGCTTATACCACACATAAGTTCTTGTTTTACTAATAACAGACTCACCATAGGCCTTTATTAACATTTCGTACACTTGGTTTAATAATTTTTGCTGATCATTCCCAGGTATTCAATCATTCTTTGATCCCTTTCTATTAAGAAACGAAAATTACCGAGCTCATATAAACAAGTCTAACCATAGTTAATCTGAACAGGCAAAGTAAATAATGAATACAGATGAAATTTTTATCATAATTTAGGGACATAAATACCAAAATAGTTTTTGAAAATTGGAAATCGGACGCTCCATGTCCGCAAATCTTAAAAATTTTATTTTCTGGACACAATTCTTACTTTTAGTTTTAGCTATCATCTAGCATGTGCGATAAAAAATATAACGCGATTGTGAAAACTCATATATAAATCCTTTTGGTTTATATGTAAATTTTTGTAAAAAAAATAGCGTTCAGCGTTTCTGGAGTTAGCCCATCCACAATGTACACAACACGAAACTTTTATGTATTATGTACTACATCATTCGATGAAAAAGTGGTATCGAAAGAGAAATCCCATTACCACAGACTCACACAGGAGGCTATCGTAGTTACACCATCAAATATTGTGCAATTATGCCTAAAATAGCAATGCTTAGTGATGTTCGTATAAAAAGTGGGAATAATTTCGAATAAAAATCAAATTCCTACAGTGAAACGTAAAAACTTTGTCGTTCCACATTTTAATACTGTATGACCGAGGGTTTGAGATGACATGTCATCATCTGGTGACCAGATTACATCATCTGTTGACCAGGTCGTACTGAATTAAGTTTATGTGGTATAAAAAAGTTTTTACGTTTCATTATGTTAAGAAAATTCCATGAATTAACGCCCGAGGCAAAAAATTAAATTAAAATCAAATCCCACTTTTTAAAGGCAGGTGATTTCATCCCAAATATATATATTTCACCTAAAGATGTTCTAGAATTAAGGTACTAAAGGGTAACGATCTGTGTTCCAACATCTCAATCCGCAAGGATATTGATGCAGCTTGCGGGATACTGTGCAGTTTTGAAGGTACCGAGAGGTATGAAAAAAGTGAACCTATCCTTGAACATTGCAGAACAGAATTTTGATTGGGGGCAGCAAAAAACATCCCGTCTCACAGCGGCCGGAAGTCTGGGACCGGAGGCCTTGCGCATACGAATATCGAACGTTGTACATCCCTATGAAGCCTCGCTCGAGATGAAAAAAAAAGCTTCTCATTATTTCGATCCCGGGTTGAAAAAAAAGAGGAAAACTACAATTTCCCAGGGGTGCTAACACGACAGCTGTGCCTTGCAGTTCTGGACGTATTTTGGAAAGGACTTACAGCCGTAAAATTGCATAATAGCCAGGAGAATCATATCTCCGCAGTGGGATTGTGCTTTCGCAAAATAAAAATTACGAAATAACAAAATGGGCATGCTTTTAGTTTATAGAGGTCAATCGAAAGACCAACATCTACATTTAAAAACGCGATCGTAACATTTTTGTGTAAAAATATTGTATATCGTTGTTATCTTTGTATTTTATATTGTTCTTGTGTTTATTCTTTCATAGCCCTGATGATAGTTTTAAATAAACAGAAACGTCGGTTTTTAACTTCTTTGCATAATATACGTTGACCTAAACTCCAGGAAATATTTTAACATCTACATTTCTATGTTGTGCTTCTGTAATATACCACGTGTTTCAAAATGAATAGTAGTAAATCAATCGATTTGGCTTTAACTTTGTGAAAATCCATGTTGAAATAAAAAATAAACATCCTTGGTAACTTTTCACTGGAAATTTTTAAAAATATCGGAGTACTTAAAAATAACGCCTCAGCGTTGAAACGCATCGTACCAATAAAAATTTCCATTGAAAAGTTACCAAGGTTGTTTATTTTTCATTTCATCATAAATAGTGGGGTTTAAATGCTTTCTAAAATTTACTAAACTAAACTTACCCCTATAAATCATGCATCAAATGAAGGAGCAACTGAGACAGTTTGACATACAGGCTTACATGTGTTCTATGTGAGTACTATTCATCACACGGCACTCATCAAGATATTAAGCGAGTTCTCCCCAAACGTTTATTAGTGTCTTTCGAGTAATTGTTGCAACAGCTGCTTCAATCGTATTTTTAATTCGAAAAGGTCAGCTAGTAGTAAAGGCCGGAATGATATTATCACCTGGAGGATCACAAGTGAACTTAATATGGAACGCACGTTGCACAGTGACTGCATATTCCGTCTTTGTAAACTGTAAAATACAAAAAGATATCTGGTAACTTGTCGCCATTTGTCCTACTAGCGCTTTCTGACGGATGGTGGCGGAAACATTGAGTGCACGTGCGCATTGTTGTTGTTAATAAACAACACTGTTATGTTTGCTCTTTTATTTGATCATTAATTATCATTAATAGCTGTAGTTAAGTGTAACAAATATTATATATCTTCAAAATACCGCTATTAATTTTGGAACACCCAACATTAATGCATAAACTGACTTATTTTATTTTGGTCTTTTCTTTCTGGGAAATTAATTCCATACACTGTACCTATAGCCACGCTTTGCGGTATTAATACATTGAGGAGGACCTACTAAAGAGCGATTTACATTGTATGTTGAATCGCCGACGAATCTAGTCGAGGAATGAGTTTAAAAAGCATCAGCACATGCAAAGTTTGCTATATAATAAAATGTGTTTCGTAAATAAGTAAGTCCTGTAATGACTTTGGTGATGAAGTGGCACGAGTTGAATTAAAATTAGCGGGATTAGAAATTTTAAAGTTTGCGAGAACAATGTGCTCAGATCGAGAGCGCAGTCCAACGTTAAGTCGTATCCTTCGTTGATCGAGATTCGGGGGTCTACTCTGTATGCTTACCTATGAATATGATTTTTTTCTAGAAAAAAATAATTCCATTCATCGTTTAAGAAAATGTAGATCACTTAGACTTAATTCACGCCATACAGTGGAAATCTCAACAAAAAAACTTCTATAGTTACTGACAATAGATAACAACATCATAGTGAACTTATAACTCTGCTCCTTACAAAAATCTGTCAAAGGTAAGATAAAAAATTTTCATAATCGTTTATTGTTTGTAAGATAAAAAAATTCAGAATCGTATATCATTTTGTAAAAACTAAGAATGGTGTAAAAAGAATATTACATCCAGGAAATGACCTTCAGAAAAAACCGGCTAATTTTTTCGTAGAGTAACCAATGTTAGAGCCATTTTTGTCAATTTATAACTTAGCAATTGAGAGGAAGATCAAAACCTTTTATTTTACACCCTAAAGCTGACCTGTAGCGGATTGTGATAGATTTAAAGTCGTTAAAGTGAAAAACTCAGAGGTTTTAGGAAACACGGAAGTGAAACTCACTTGAAAAAAAGGAGAGGAAAAGTTGAATTTGTAAAATGAAATCATTTTAAAAAATTCGTAATTGGCAATTCCCGATTGTTTTGCTTTATCTTTACGAAAAACGTTACATGACCCATCCATTAGGGCAAACTATTTATTAGTCTTCACGCGTGTAGTTAAGTGGAAAATCAAAGAAAGTCTGCCTGAAAGCACAGAAATGAATAACACTGGAGTCATTGACGGCATTCTACTGCAGAATAACGGAAAACAGAGAAATTTAAAAGAGCACTTGTTATGCATTCATTCTCCGTCCCAGGGGTATCAAGAAAAAGAAGCTTTAGAGATTTCTCTGATGCGGACGCCAACAATTAGGGATAAATTGACTCTCAGAAAGTTCAGAGAAAGCGATAGAGGTCAACATACTTCCAAGCATTTCTGTTACATTTTCTCCCTCAGTATTACAGACACTTGCAAATGAATCCAATTCAAACTGTAATTTCAAAATGCCTGCTGATTGCATCCACAGAGCAATAGAAATAGAAAGGCAAGAGGAAGAATATTAAACCTACAGGGAGCGGAAGTGCTTATGCTAGCTTGGCGGAATTGGTTTATAAAGGAATTTTAAGACAGAAATTAAGTTAACGTGTAATATAATTGAGCTAAGAAATAATAAAGGAGCCAACTCCGCGTTCAATAAAATTTCTTTTATTTCCATTCGTTTTACCAGTGAATTGAAGATTATATTTTATTAAATTATGTTCATGATTTTTTGATGAAGATCAAGGTTTTTTATCAGTAAAAAACTGCATTTAAGCCGAAGTTATCGGTGTTTTTTCTACGGTTTACATACAGTTTTTAAGACGTAATTGTGAGTTTAAGGATAAAATGAGCATTTTCGTGTTAACTTTTGTATTGAATTGTGATTATTTAACTCCATTTTTGTTTGAACAACTGAGAATGTTGGAATAAAAGTGGAATGCTATCTTTATCATTAAAAAAAGTCAGCAATGCATTAATGTTCATTCTATCAACAACGGTTAAAGAAAAAAATCATCAAATTTCCTAAAGTCAAGAACAATGACCTAGCTTAGTTTTCATGCTCTATTGGCGATGATTTTTTCCTTATATATCTTGTAATAAGCTCACGATAATTATTTTTAGTAATAAGATATACCACTCTTTTCTTATCAGAGACTGCAATATAATCTCCATACTTTCTTAATTATCGTAGAATAATTATGTAACATTATAAAAATGTATAAATAATTACAAAAGGCGAATACTATACATCAGTGGCCTGATATCAACATTTTATGACCAGAGTCATCGTCAATATTTTTCGAAATTAATCTACCTTGATGAAATGGCTTTTTTCCATGTTAAGTCCCTATGACATAGGAGGGATCCAACCCAATGTTTAAATGAAATTATATAGAAACTCTTTCCCTTAAAAAATTATTTGTAACAAACCAATAAACAACTTCATTTCAACATACCAGAATAACATTTGAAAATTGCATTAATTGCAACAGAGAATCATGATACCTGAAAGAATATTTCATCGAACAATTACAGTGCACTTTAATTTTCTCTGAAAAAAGTTTGTTGACAATGATATAGCAAGGACGTGGTACTTATTTTCGGTGTTGTTGAATTCTTTAGGCTATCTCATTCCCTAAAGTGAATATTTTTATGAATTAGAGCTTCCTTTTCTTCAATTGTAAGACGATATATCATTTGCAAACTACTCATGACAGATTATTAATTTAGGCACCACTAGTCAATTATGCGTTTAAACTTTTTAGTATAGTTTTTGCCTGCCCCGGTGGCGGCAGGAAAAGTCCTGCCAAACCGAACGAAGCGGGTTCGAGTACCCTCTGGTTGTTCAGAGTATGGGTGGTTTCCAATTCTTTTCGTCGATAAGGTAAAAACCATTAGAGAAATAATTTTAATAAATAATTATATTTTCAGCTAAGAGCCAACGTAGATTTTATCCAAGTAGAATGAGGATGTCGTGTCGATATCACCTTTTTTACGATGCTGATGTTACTCTTAGGTAACCTCAAACCCTGAAGAAGTTTTTTTTTATGAGTAACTGAGGCAGACCATCTCCTTCAGCCCATAATGACTCTTCTCATGGAGTCAACAAAAAACATTTTTTATTCAATCTCCATGGCGACGGGCGACAACATATCCCTTCTTCAAGGAGCTCATCTTTGCATCATTAACCCACTGCGTAGATCCCTGACTCGCGGTATGGACACCCTGCTTTTTATCCTCCATTTTCTCTTCGCTGGCGATGGTGAAAAAGGCTGTTGAACAGTGATTGAGCCTTTTATTATGAGATGCACGATTAAGTCACGCTCCACCGCAATGGCACTACATCACCAAACGCGGACCAAAAGGGGAAAGGAAAATGATGGAACGGAAGTCTCGCTTCTTTTTTTTTGTCGCTTTAATTTCTAAAGTGTCGTTCACCCTCGAGATTTCCCTCAACGTCGTCATCAAGCATTTATCCCTTCTCCAGAGATCGGCTGAGAATCTCACTCTAAGTACTCATGACACCCTATGGACCGTAGATTTCCTGTGTTAAGGGAAATGAGAAAATATCAAAGCATTAAAATTGAAGCATAAAATTGATAAATAATTTTTAAATTTTATCGAACTATTTATTATTCCTGTTGTTGTCAATATCAATCAGGGACGCAGCCAGGAATTAAGGCTGGGGGGAGTTTAGGTGCAACTAATGCCGGGGTGTGTGGAAGTATGGTATACCCACCAGGATAAGCGGTAGGTGCGAGATTAGTAAATTGCGGAATTATAATATAAATGGTTCAAAATGGTGAGTTTTACGGCTTTCTGAGGGACATTTTATTAATAATTACGCTATTATATTAGCTATATCAATGTAATTAAGTAAAATGGATTAAACTTAAAATTTTCTCCGAGCTCTGGGGGGGTTTTATCCCCAAAAAAACCCCCCTCGCTGCGTCACTGATATCAATATCGTTATTCTTGTAGTTATTATTACTTTTCATTATGGTGCTTGAAATATTTTAACAACTATTAAATATTTTGCTTACATATTTATTGCTGGTCAATCCAGCAAGTTATGGAAAAAATAGATTTATTTGTTGGTGCATAGTGACACCCAGAGGCAGTTTTTCGAGCGTAAATTACTGACATTTATGCGCATTTTAATTTTTCCATATTTTTTCGTACACGTTCCATGAAGCAATTATTTATTTTTATAACTCTACTTCGTGTTGTCATAGTAATAGTATCACGGTGCTTCTCTTATAAAAACATAATTCATTAATTATTCCACAGTAATGCCCAGGGATATTTTTTCCTCCTCGTCGTGCACAAAGGTGCTGGTGTTTTGTGCTCAAAATATCCAAGTCTCGAGTAATGATATAATGAGGATTCAAAACTTAAAATATATTGTAGGGAAGAATAAAAATATGAAAATGCGGATATGTGTTACATTGATCATTTATACTGGCAGATAGTAAACTTATGATCACCAGTAATGGTGATTACCATATTGAAATCAGATTTTTCTGATGCTAAATAAATTGAGTATTATGAAAAAACTATAAAAATCTCTGTTATAATAACCCACGTAGGTCAAGTGACTCTTCACAACTTTATGATGTTACTATGCTAGGAAATGTCTGAAAGCAAAATCTGAATTATGAAAGGCATTCAATTATATGAATATATTAATGAGGCTTGAAGCCTAGGGAACTAGTAATGTGTCACACTGATATGAAACTTTTACTCAGCAAATACCTTAAATTTGAGGATATGAGAGTAGCTTTGTTATCAAATGATTGACTGCATTTTATTATTTCTTTTATAAATATATTTCCTCAAAAGTGAGATCTCTTACCGTCAGAAAATCCTATTTCTGACGCGTCATAATCTACAGTCCGGCCGCCGAGAGTTGTCCGTAGACAGCCAAAAGGGGAAGGGTTAAGGATGCCAGGTAAGAAAGGGAAACGCCCTCGTCACACGTAAAGAAAAGGGTCCCGTGAAGAAAGCAGCCAGATGGGCCGACGAGCGTGAAGGATACAAAGGAAGAATCCTTTGTTTCGGCGATTCGTAGAAAGGGCTTGTTTTGGTGGTTCAAGCTTGTTTCAGTGCTTCATATGTATGTGACATCGTTGTATGACTAGGCGAGGGTGTGAGGTGCATTTTGGGAACAGCGATTGGTTGCATGTTGGTGCAGGGTTCTACGCCCTTCCTTTTAAAGTGTCATCGGACAACTCTCTCCGGCTGGACTGTATAAGAGACTGTTTTTTTATTCTAAACCTTTCTACGTAGTAATGGGCTCGTTTCTTTTACAAATGATTGCTAGAGAATTTATAAATATGATTTATTTTTAACCCTTGGTTGGTCGCGCGGCATCTACGAAACGCCATACCATTTTCTTTTGTTTGCCCACATCGTATTTTAGTGTTTAGGCAAGTCATATTCCTTGTATCTTATTGTTTTATGATTCTGATATATTCACCAATATGATCGTATGTTTTGTCACATTTATGGAAAACATCTTGATATTTTGTCTTTTTAGGAGTCAGGTAGACACCACGCGATAGCTTGAGTTACAATACGTTACATGGTAACAGCGTTCTCTTAAACTTTAATACTCTAAAACGTTTGATGTAAATTTAACGTAAATATTTCGAGGTAACTCGGTGTTCCTTTTCTTATAATCCCAAATAAACACAAAATTTCGACGAAAAACAGAGCCCTCCAATTTGTATCGTATCGCCGATAAGTATCGAAAAACAGCGAATAAATTAGGTTATATGAATGTTAAACAAATGTGGCACTAATTACATAAGTCTTATTCACAATTCACTTGCTGAAAGATTCACTTTCCTACGACCGTCGAGCATAGCATTCCCCGTGTCCAACAGCTAGCTCCGACCTGTTCCGCACGTTCGAAAAATCGATCTTAATTTCGGCGTCACAGGTAGTCGCAATTCTCTTTTTGGTATCATACTTTATAGGTTTTGTTGTTTATGTGGTGTAAATATCTCGATGTAACTCGGTGATCCTTTTTTTATAATCCTACATGAACACGAAATTTCGACGAAAAACTGGGTCCACGATTTTGTATCGTATCGGCCATAAATAATACAACTAAGTCGTGAAAATTGCCAAGAATTAACAACAATAAACCGCTTCATAACATTGTAAATTTTTGTTTCTGCTGAATAACTACAGTAGGTGTGGCATAAGTTTTAACATGCTGAATTTCAGAAAAATTCAATGCGGGCAATTTTTGCGTAGTTTGTTCAACATTGAGGCCAAGTAATTTGTTTAAAAAATCAACCTATGAAAAACAATTTGCGTCAAAAATGCACTAATGTATTGACAGAAACTGTGCAAAGTCGCAAATTCCGCACACAAATTAATCGTTTTTGAGGTTTTGTCCACCTTTTTTCGATTTCAGCCCACTGTGCGTCGCCTACTTTCCGAACTATTCGTGGCGAAAAATATCAACGGTTCTAACTCTTTCGCAAATAATTTAATGACGTCACTGACTCTTGCCGAGTGTCAAACCGCTTCTCAGTTAATTCTCCGCATTCGTTTCGCCACTATTAACTCCTTTTTAAGTCAATATTTCCCTCAATGATTGAGTATATCTGAACGAGTTATTTCATAATATTTTATCATAATTGTTTTAATATTTAATTTAATTAACAATTCTTACCTTACAGTTCCGCCAGCCAGTACCTGTCGACACGACGGTACGTATTTCATATTTAAACTCTCAATATTTAAAAAATAATATTCAATTCATAAAGGTCAGGCTGTCCATTACAATTAATATGTAACAGTTGAAGGAATATAGGATTACATTTGCATGACATATCTCTATGGAGAACTCTCTCTACAATTTCGATTTTTTTCGATACTTCGATTCGAACAATTTCGATATTTTCATAGTAAAATATTTTACCTTTACACGTTACCTCTAAGTATTTTCTGAATGCATTCATTTGTTCTGGGAAGATGTACTTCCGGTCCCTTCATCCGTTTACTTTGTACGTTCTTCCTTATACGTTCTTTTATTCGTTTACTTTGGGTATAACATATTTTCTTTCTTTAGTTTTAGAAAAGTAATTTTTAGGTTATTTTCGTCTCCGTGGTATTTACACAAGAGGATTAAGTACATGAAGCCGATTTTAAAGTCACTGTTCGAAATGCCCAGTGGCGTCACTAACTCATGAAAAGTGAGAGGCATCTTACATTTTTTTCATTTTCGGGTTATAAGAAAATGGCTGAATAAGGAAGTCCTATTTTTCGTAATAACTAATCTTTCTCATTCTTCTTCCAAAATATTTCATTGAACTGCGAGTTCGGGTCGGAGTGAACGACCCTATCGATTCTCAATTCAATGTTGACACCTTCGTTGCTGGAATGTCTCTTGATACGATCTCTCATTAATACAGGATATCCGCCCACCCTTTTACTGAGGGCTTGCTGAGGTGGCGACGCGCCAATTACGCGCTAATTAAAGCCCCACCTGACGTTTCGGTTGGAAATCGATCGAAGAGTCGCGGACGACATCTCGTACCATTATTTCTTTGGTGACGATTTCGACGGCAGGTGAATGACTTATGCAGGAAAAATAATGAGACTTGATGAAAATACCTGAACTCAACATATTGTATAGTTACATTTTAACAAAAAATTGGCACTTATTAAAATATAAATATGATAATAAAAACAATGTAAGATAATAAAATAAAAATTACATTTCGACGCGTTGGAACCGAGATACCTGTTTACTTCAGTATTTTTCCATCCAATAATCGTCTAAGCCAATGTTGCTAATGCCAGAATAATTAGCATAACGTTAACTTTAGCTAACTCTTAGCAGCGAAAGAACCGGAATAAATGTCTATGGTTTTAATATGGATTGTTAATAACGATCGTTAGCGAAAAAAAATTACGACTCGCGCCGCCACTGTTGAATCATCTCGTTATGGCTAGATAATGTTCGCTGTCGATATCCCTTGGCGACGAAAGAACCGTAATAAAGAATGTCTGTCCTGTCTTGCCGAGAAAATTGTTCCAAATAAATGGATTTCCTCCATGTGCGTGAGGTAATTGGTGGATCGGTGGATTGCCCACTTGCATTTAGAAAAGTCCTTTGAGCGATTTATTTCGTTCGTAGACATTGAATATGTCCTTCGCATTGCTGCCTACGCTGGAAGAAGCGGAACGCAAAAAAAGGAATCAAAAAGTGATGGCTTAAAGGCATCGGTTGCTTTTTGTCACCTCGGACGATCCCACGAAATTTTCCACGGCTATTACGATGGAAGAAGGCCTCATCACACCTTCAGATTTCCCAAGAGATGCGCCGGATTGTACTGGGTAGAAATCAATATGTCGCCCAGGATTTTTCCTTATTATCTGTCCGGTGGATGTCTATCCGTTGGAAGATTGCTCTTTCAAGTGTTCTTTTGTTGTTTTTATCAGGCTTGATTTACTCTTGAAATTCCTGACGAGATGACCGATGTTACACTAAAGAAATATTTTTTCTTGAACTGAGAGGGGAAATTAGCTAACGTCTACGCTGTGGTAGAAGGACCTTCTTAACTGACTTAGTCTGAAACCTAGCGGAAGAGCTAGAAGATTACCCTGAAGATATCACTCGAATCATCAGATTTTTACCTTAAACTAACCTCTTTAATGGAATGTGATTGCAGATATTTTTAATTTATTTACGTTATTTTAAGAACAGTCTTTTTATAGGCATATTTTTCTCTCTATTCAGATGAGTAAGTGGTGCAAAATGTTCTGATTCTCCGACGCACTCTAAAATCTAAAAATTCCCACTTTAGGTAGTAATTAAACCATTACTACTTTAGGTGGTACTAAAAGAAGCTATTACAAAAGTGGATTTTATATCCTCCAATTGATAAGATTGAGAACTCAACATGGATTCAGGAAAAGTAGATCATGCGAACCCCAGTTAGCGCTTTTCGCCCATGATATTTTAGTCTCCGGAGAAGACAATATTCCATTATAAGCGATTTTTCTTGATTTCAAAAAAGAATTTGATAAAGTACCCCACGGAAAGTTGATGATAAAACTGAAATCTTATGGCCTAGATGAAGATGTCATTTCCTGGACAAGAAAACTTTTGAGCGACCCTGTCCAAAGAGTAGTATTAGACGGTCAGTCTCCAAGGAGTTTAGAGTCACTTCCGGCGTCCCTCAGGGTAGTGTCATTGGCCCACCCCTATTCCTTCTTTATATAAACGACCTTGGTCAAATAGAACACAGTAAGCTACGATTTTTTGCAGACGACGCTGTAGTTTTCAGGGAAATCCGTTCCAGCTAAGATATGGAAGAACTAACGAACGACCTTGCTGCTATCCAAACGTGGTGCGATGCATGTCAATTAGAATTAAATTTGAAAAAATGCGTCGTAATGAATTTCTGGAAGAAGAATAACTCCCTACAACATAACTCTATAATTCGGGGTACCCAATTAAAGAAAGTTTAATCCGTGAAATATCTCCGAGTTAGACTCAATTATGATCCATAGTGGAATAAACATATTCGGGAAATAACCGGTCAAGCTAATAGTAAAATGGGTTTTGTTAAAAGAAAATTAGGAAAGTGCGACGACAAAGTGAGAGAAATTAGCTACTTCTCCCTCGTTAGACCCCAATTAGAATACGCTGCCAGTGTTTGGGACCCCTCATGAAAAAGGCATAATAACAGAGTTATAACGCGTGCAAAGAAGAGCTGACAGGTACGTGAAAGGTAGTTACGATAGTCTTGTTAGTGTAACTGACCTCTTAGATAAATTCGGATGGGAATCTCTGTCAGACCGTAGATTGAAAAATAGACTAAGCCTTTTAGATAAATTCAAGATCAGTGTCATTTCTAACGAAGTTAGCCTTATCTTACGGACGCTAATATACTACGGAATATCAGATCATAGAGATAAAATAAGTCAGATATACTGTAGAACAGACAGATTCGGAGTGCCTTTTTTTCCACGATAAATAAGAGATAATGGCAGCATTAGAACTCAAAAATATATTAGATGTGTAGTGTGGCCTACTAACTTATGTAAAACTTAATGAATGTTTCTGAATTTTATTATTATTTCTAACCGATAGTATGGTAGTAGTAGTAGTTGTTTATGGGAGTATAATTTGTCAGTATGCGTGACGTTTTCCGGATCGTGTGGTGTGCATGTAGGTGTCCAATTGCATGCTGCATGCTGGTGATTGATTACCTCCTTCGAAACACCCTAGAGGTGGCTCGTAGGACATTTCGTAGATGTAGATGATACAAATCGTATCTCGGCTCTTAGATTTACCGATGGAATACCCAGCAGCTAAAGTTTCGTATCGATCTTCACTTCATTATGAATATAAGCTAAGCGGCACCGTCAGAAAGAAAAAATGAATGCCTCGCCTAAGTGCCCTTTTATGGAGCACTCGTCGTTTAGGAGTTTAATTTTTTTTTACTCTACAGCGTCTGAAAACATGCAGACATTCTCGCATCACAGAGAGTATGTAGATGCATTAGCGTACAGAAGCATGCAACACGAGTCGGGGCGTTTAAAAATGCACCCCGCGCTTTGCTTTCGCGGGTCGTTGTTCACTTTTTTAATTATTATTATTATTATTTAGACTCGCCATCTCCGCCGCTTCTCCAGGCCAAGGCTCTCTCTTCATAAAAAAAGACTACCACTCGACTTTATTGCTTCGTTCTCGAGCCTTTACTACCAACTCAGCTCTACTTTTTTTCCTCGTGGATATATAAATGGACGTCAAACGGCGCAACTAGGCGTCGCTGTTGAATGCCCGGAGGTCGTCGGCCTATAGCGCCGGGCTTTTCAAAGTTTCTTGTATCAAAGCGTCGGTATTTGTAGGCCCCGTCGAAAAGTAAAAACGCTGTGATAAAAATAAAACACGATGGATTTCACTTGCTCAAATCCCCTACGCCGAGGAGCCACCAGCCCACGAAGAGTTATCGCCAAGGGGGCTGCAAAGAGGAGGCCTAATCCCATCCAACAGAAGGCTGATTTCTGTTTCCACTTTGGTCGAATTTTAATCGGTTTTCAAAAATTTTCGCGGCACGGTGATGAGTGCAATGCGATCCAACTTTTCTCCAATATTTCTACTACAATGTTTATAATTGCGAAGAATAGCATTGGGCTTTTATGAATTTGATACATCACATCATCATGTACCCGTATCATGTAAATTCCGGTTATGGTCCATAATTATACCTCATTTCTCCGGGAAACGCAGATCACTTTGTCTGTCAGGGACGCGAGTGGCGACTTTTGTAAACCAATTTAAATTCGCGGTGAGAGACAATACATTTTGAGGTCGACTTTAGTATCCTCTTTTGTAATTTCCGTGGTTTCTTCCATCAAAACGACAGTGTTCGTAGCCCCCGTCAAAAAGTGAAAGCGCTGTCATGATAATTTCATTTGCTAGAATCAAAAAAAATTTAATAAACCGTGTGCTACAATAAGTGATGGCCAATGAATAATTATGTTTAATTAATTTTTCGTATAAACTTTCGCAGGGGCACGTCATTGTAGTTAAAAACTTTATATGCTATGTCACCGCGTCAATTTTTGGGTGGCCCCAAGTTTCCCGACCAATGCTACACGCTTTAATTTTTTTAATTCCTACCTCACCAGATAAAGCGATCGGTATCGGTCGGGAAAAGTTGGGGCCACCCAAACATGGGCACTGTGACATATCCCAAAAAGTATTTTACTATATTACGTTTTATTAGTTTATAAAAACGTGTAATTTTTTTTGTAAAAGGGATACTTTTCGCGTTCAATAAAAACAGTTAATCAATAGCTGCTTCCTTATGATACCTGTTCCAGCTTTATTTATGTTGCCATTCATGGTCCATGTAACGTTATAATGTTTTTTCAAAAGTTTCCGCCGTTAGTTCTTCAGAAGAATGATAGATAGCACCCAATTAACGCTAATGTTTCTCTATATAAACGCCCCAAATCTTGGAAACTAATTTTTGGTGAAGTGCTTCACCTAAATTTCTATCTTTTTTTGCTATTAAACGGCCAAGTCTGAAGTAGAAGCCACTGTTTTTTGGCGTGATATCAGGCGAATTGCAGCTTATCCGTACGCATCCTCATCTCGTACCCATTTCGAGTCAAAGCTCTCCGTGTAAAAGCCCACCGCCACTCGACTTTATTGCCAGCCGCCCTGCGAGTCGCTCACCGGTAATCCCAACCCACACACACATACATCGACCAAGCATCAAAAACTACTCGCCGTTTGAATGAAAAAGGTCGGCGACCTTTAACATCGACGACCTCTATCACATCACCCGACTAAGATCCCTGCGGAAACAACTCCATGGATTTAGTGGGATGGTTAATCACTCCGCCTCTACCGGTCGTATTAGATCTCTTTCAGGGAATTTTATGGCTAGGAAGAGAGAAACAGAGGGCTGCAATAATCCAATCTTAAGGCTTACATCCCAAGCTGCAGACGATATCCATCGCATATCTAAATAAGGTTGATAGATCCCAAACACGTTGTTATTACACGATTAATATTTTTACAACATAACATAGATATACTATACATAGCATCCACGGGAAGTGGTAAAATTAACGTTACATACATATCCATGTTGTGATATCCGTGATTATTTTAAATTTTTATCCAAAGCTGTAACCATAGGCAGCATACATCCCGTATAAAATTGTTTTTTCTGTACGTCTATTACCAAAAACCAATATTAGTATAATCAATTATCTACTCATCAGATGGGGGTAAACTCTTCTCGGGATTCCCACCGGGTTCATTTTTCCATAATGACCAACGTTTCAAGCTCCGACTCGGAGCTCATCCTCAGGGCTAAATGTTGTTTTTTATCATCAGGTCATAATGCTTAATAATAAAAATAACACATATTAGCCCAGAGAATGAGCCCCGATTCGGAGCTTGAAACGTTGGTAATTATGGAAAATTTAACCCGATGGGAATCCCGAGAAGACTTTACCCACATCACTCGCTGGGAAAGCATCAAATCAGTTTTACTCAATAGATGTTTTGAAAATCTCTAAAGGCCTGGTTATACGGGACATTAACACGTACAAGTTAATGTACGTTTGCGTGAATGATTTTGGTGGACCGGAACGGAAAATGTGTGAATGCATGGACCAAATTAGAACAGGTTCTATTTTCTGTGCATGCATTCGCACAAGTTGGGTGGTTACACAGTGCATTTCAGCGTTCATTCTCGCGTTCGTACATTTAGACATTAACCCGTACGTGTTAATGTATCGTGTAACCAGGCCTTAACATAAGAGATATTGTAATATGGACCTCTATTTCCACTGTTGGACATCGCTGCAACGTTGTTTCTTGCGGGTTCTTTGGATATTTGGCAGATATCCATGTAACATTAACTGGATTAACATGAATATCGCACGGATGTCACATCCTAACGTCGACAATGTTGTCGGGATATTATTGGGACATTGATTGCTGCTTGGGATACTACAATGGTACTATAGAAGAGAATTATTTCTCATTTGAAATGCAATTGAATACGTTGAAATTTTGTGTATGTTTAAACAAGGAGCGTATTGGGTTAAATACATATAAACGACGGTATTTAAAGGTAGAGGAACAACGTACCTGGGAAGAGGTTTTGAGATTGAAAATATGAGCAAATTTGGGCGAACTCCCTTTGGTTTAAACATAATTACAACTCTAATGTTTAAAATTTAACTTTACTAAATCAAACATTACGATACGTCCATCCATAATAAATAACAAGCAACAATTGGAAATGTGCTACCGAATACCTAAATCACACTTAAAAATTGTTTGAGTTAACAAGCCTAAATGACGAGAATCTTCGTCATCGGTCCGGAACGCTCAGAGAAAAAATTACGAGAATTATCGACATCCTTACGTAACATGTTAAATAGACCTCAGTCAACATTTGCCTTAATCTGAAGCCTAAAAAAATTCAATAAATAGGTGGGTGGAGATGTTCATTGGCTGAAAAGAAAATTAGAAGTTAATATCCTACAATCAGTTAAATAGTCATTATTTTTAAATCACTTTAGGGCAATCACTTCTATATTTCATAAAAAAGTAACGTATGCAAAATTTCAAGAGTAAATATTTCATGCATGATATTTTGCTTTATTATCTTTTCAGGATATATTTCGTAGACATTTAACAGCATTTGCCTGTGCCCCAATTTTTTTATATAGTAGACAGGGAAATGCCGCAGTAAAGTTCCTGAATATCAGATGATGTCAAATGTTTTCCTGGATAGGCTTAATACAACAAGAAATATTTCGAGGTGATTACGTAATTATTATAAGCATTAAGCATTGTGGCCTGATGAAAACAGTCGCTGAAGAACAGGAGGACAGTGCGAAGGACAAGGGAGGGGTTCGAATGAGTTACATCGGACCTGTTACCTACCAAGTTTGCAAAAGAGAAGAACTGTATCACTATGAAAAGGCTACATGAGCGGAATGGAGAGCTGCGGAAAAACAATCTTAGGATTTTTGACTTATGATGACTATTGGAACTGTATCTCTATTTTCATTCAGAATTTAGCATTGTATATGGAGATGAAGCGCTGTGCACATTAAATGGAAAAAGAATTAATAGAAGAACTCGATGATTTCTTTTGTTTCGCAATTATTACTTACTGAAACAAATTTAGCATATATTAGATTATTGCATTGTGCATTGAGGGTCTGCATATGCGAAATTG
This sequence comes from Ischnura elegans, assembly GCF_921293095.1. Lineage (NCBI taxonomy): Eukaryota > Metazoa > Arthropoda > Insecta > Odonata > Coenagrionidae > Ischnura > Ischnura elegans. The sequence goes on along the minus strand of NC_060255.1, from coordinate 60,888,318 downwards.
ATCGATTTCAATATTTTATCTTAATCTAGATATAAGAAAATAGCACTGCAATACAAATATATTTCTTTACAAAAAAAACATAGGCTCATGTAACATATATGCGTATGTATCCACTGTAAGACTCAATTTATGCATAGCATTGTTGATATATGATAATGATGACGAAATTTATATTTTTATTTAATCTCATTTTCATTTCCCAAGCTTAGTTTCATCCAGTCATTCCACCGAATCCACCCTTCAACCTTTTCGTAGTGTAGGCCGGGGCCAATTCAGGTCATGAGAGCGACAAGGTCCGAGTTAAACCTGCCCGCCCGAATCCGACCGTCATATTAATTCCAATAGCGCTTGCGCTGCCTAATAGGATTAAGATGGAAATTGGATATCGCCCATCCTAATCAGATGAACGGTTGGACTGTGGTTTGGGCATGAGCCCTCATAGCCATAACGCGTGGAGTCTCAGCGCTACCTGTGTGTGAGGGATGTTCTCGTTGATTTGTTATTGGTATCCTGAGCGGCCAGTAGTCAAGGTAACGAAAACAACATGCTTCTGATAACATTTTTTCTATGAATTGCCATTTCAGGGACATCCTAATGAGCACAGGCCACTCTTCCTTGACTTGCCTCATTTCATGACGTCTTTACCGTAGAAAATTTTATTTATCGCCATACAATTTCCATGTTTTACAGAGCAATCTTAATGCAGCTGCGTAAAAGCAAGATAAAATAAGAAAGGAGTCAGATAAGGGTTTACTCTGCCCCCGTAATTTTCAATCTCCTCATTAAGAAAGCTATCAATGAAATATCCAGGAGTGAAAATCCATGGTGAAAAAAATTACATACTGCGATTTTTCGATGACGTAGCAACATAGTAGAGACTGAAAGAGCCCTTAGAAAAATTCTACAAACAAATAGTAAAAGTAATGACTTGACTCAAGCGGAAATTAAATGAAAGCGTTGGTTTTCAATAGAAGAGAAGATGAGAAGACCAACCTGAAACTAGGAATCCATGAACTACTATCTGCGCAAAAAAGGTAAAACGCTCAACTTTAAACACTTGTATAAATCCTGACGAAGCTCCACAGGGTCGAGTCATATATCGTTTTACTCATTGTTTATTCAACTACAACAATGAATAATTCAAAATTGTTTAAACGTAAACGTTTATCTTCTACGGTCGAAAGAGCGAAGAATAACACGCGAAAACTATGAGAACGGCGGCACAGTCATCTTCTTCATCTCGTCACGGGCAAAATATTTGATTGGTGCATTTCACTGTATTTTTATAGAGAGAAAAACATCTTCGCATTAGAAAGAGCTTTTTAGAATTAAATTTTACCCATTCCTTTATTTTTAAAATGGCTGAAAGGTAGATTCCAATTTCCGAGGTTTAGAAGTGTACATGAATATTGAAGTTACGTATGGTATGTGTAAAAAATATTTCTAAGCTTTTCATGTATGGAAATTTTTATATTGTTCCTCTCACTTAAAATAAATCAAAAAGACTATTAACGCCCCGTGGCAATGCACTCCTTAAAAAAGACTATTTTTTAGTAGAGAAAGTTAAAGAATCATGCTACTTGGGTGCAGGAGTGACAAATCATGGACGGAGTCACAAGGAAATAGGGGGCAGAATGGCCAAAGTGAAGATTACAACCCTCAAAAGTGGAATTTTCTGATAGCTGAAAGTATAAGCGTTGAAGTTAAGAACCAACTTATCATGTTCTACATCTATCCATGTCAGTTTCATGAAAAATATTATGTGACTTAGCTACTTTTCTATTTTATGACAAGAATAAGTCAACTTTGGTACTTCAATATAATTATTTCTTTTTCTTTTCCACTCAATTCATGATAAGTCAGCTTTTAATTATTATCATGCTCTAGAAAGAAGTTTTACCACAAAAGTCACTGTTGAGAACAATTTCAGCTTGAACTTTGTCAAACCACTGTAGATAATATGTTTGAAAAATGTAAATATTTAAACACAGTACAATGACAGTCATTGACATTGATTCTCGCATTCCTCATTTTTCATCGCCCACCAAATACTTGGTCATGTAGGTGAGGTAAATGTTTGGGCTAAAATTGCACAGGAATTCAGTATGGACATTGAGTTGAATGTAGCGTTGAATCACCATCAGTGACGCATACAAAATCAAAATATAGCTTCAGTAGCAAAAACTCTATCTCTATTTTTTTATTTTATTCTTTATTATTTCATCCCATATCCATTCCTATTTCAGGTATTTTTCCGCACCTTCCTGGAGGACATCTCCTGTCTAAATTAAGTTATTCCCGTAAACTTAGTTATCGTCCCCTGCAATGCAGTATCTCAATTGAAATATGCAGGGAAAACGGATTTTTTGGATCTTATACCTTGTTTTTTATTCATTCAACCAATCGTTCGATATCTATACGTCCCGCTTCCAGTTGAATACATAAATATTAATGTGCATGCCTGTTTGCGCATACGACATTGGTTATCGTTATCCTCGTGTGAATCGGACAGAAAGTTCGCTGACCTGTTTTCTTTTTCCATTCCGCAGTCGCTGGATGTCGCGGATCAATCCAAAATGAAGGTTGGGCGTGAAAACGGATGTTCCCGTATTGCCTGTTACGACTCAAACGTGGATTGATTCGTTTGTTTTTCTCCACCATTATGCTTCATACCTCCCAGTGGGTGTTTGTGCAATTGGCGGACATCTCGCTGCGCTCAGTCCCTGATTTGCTTTCCTTATAGCCTTAAAACAATGTATCACGTTGCTTTAGTGCCATACACGCTCATTTGACAGTGCAGACCAACAAGACTGCAAACAAAAGGAATGAAGTACACAGAAAGTTTCATGAGGAAACTGAAATACTTCAGAATGTGGCGAGGAAGAACATTTTTTGCATTTTTTGTCCATAAAAATGGAGTCGCATTCCCTTAGTTACAATGGCATTGCTAGTTGCTTCTTAGTTGACAGTGTAAATATTATTATACACTTCGCCGTTACCATGAAAACGGTTTTTCTTGTGTATTCAGCCTTTTCTACATTTAATACATTGGATTTTTAATGGCATTAAATAACTAAGGTTAGACGAAAATGTGCGATAATAATTGTCTGAAACAGTTAAAATTTGAGCTTAATTAAACAAGGGCTTTGAGCGATAATCAACACGACTGCGTAATCTCACCCATTTTGAAATTATTATACAAAATATACCCCATTTTAATATAGTGTAATCTTTTGATAGGAATTTTGACTGGTGGCCATTCTTGAAATAAGTTTAATATGCGAAAAATTAGAAATAACTGAAACGTCATTACGACAGAGTAAGTAAAGAAGAGTTAGTACTCTCTATCATTGCCTTGCCTGAAATAATGAAGTTCCCCGGAGGTGAACCTGGGTAATTTTTCACAGGAGAGTGATCAGTAATGTGTAAGCTATGCACTGAAAAACCCACTTCCGAAGACTCACTGACTCACTCACTCACCCGTACAAATGTTTGGAATGAAAGAGATGTGATGCGACAAAAGTCATAGAATTGATGCCCTCTAAAATCGCCTGAAACCCCACAAGAATTTGTCAAACCACTGAATTTTCTATTTATTATGATGTTACCAACTGCCCATATGCCTCCCCTTTTTGGAGACATTTGAAAGATAAAAAAATTGATCTTTCAAATGCGTTATTTTTCGAATCTAGGCCACGTGATACGTCGAGAAACCACTTTTCAGACCGATCGGAGCACTTTTAATTTTGGCCAAATCGCGCCATTTCACTTTCCCGTGTACTGCTATCTCAACAACGGAGGGAGATACGCTGTTGCGTCACAGAGGGTGGCAGAGACCCCTCATCCCAAGCGAGAGCATAATCGAGTTGGAGATTATGTTCGCTAAACTAACCGTGCGTAATCAGCTATTAATCCTGTTGTAATCAACGTTATCAGTTCTTAAGTAAGCTAAAGCCTTAAATTACCGGCAAAGAATCCAATTACGTATACATATCCGCGCCTTGTACATGTATAGCAAAGAATAGCGTATAATTTGCCACTGTATCATATGCACAAGTAAATTGCAACTTATAATTTCCAGGCGCGAGCGAAAGTAGACATCTATGAAAAATGAATTTTTCGATCAATTCATTTAGTGTAAGACTAGCAAGTATTTGCGATAAACACTGAATTATCTCAATATTTCGGGTATGTGAAAAATCTGTAATATTCTTTCATTCTTCATTTATTTTTTCAGTTAATTGCGGAGCCTATCCGCTTCTTTTTCGTTCTTTATTTCTTTTCCTCGTGTTTTTTTCCGTAACGCAACTATTATGATCGGCTGTGAAAAAAATTTCAATGTGACACAAAACAACGCCAGCATAAATATCTTAAATGCTTGTCTTATGCTGAGCGACCACAATTAACTTATATAGGACATGGCGAAATGCACATCGCGAGTGATTACCGCTTTTGAAGCCCTCTTGTTCTCTCTGTATTTACTTGCTCTGTGCCCACATTTCATGTGATCCGCAATTTCTTCGATTCATCCGCCATTACTTGCAAACGGTTGCTTCTCACGCCATGCCATAAATAATTCACTTCTGCAATTTCACTAATTATAAGTTAGGCCCAAACGGGTTGAAGCCATGGCAAACGTGAACAGAGTATTTTGACCAAAAGGTCAAGGATATTTGGTGATCCATAGGGTAAATCTTAACGAGAAAGAGATTTAATCCATTTTCGCGAAAATTCCTGCGTGTTTCTCAATCGCTTCCTTATTTCACTCTATTTCTTCAATTCAAACGAATTCTGCTTTGCATGTGATATTTTGAAAACTTTGTAATCCTTTATATTCTCCGATAGAAATTCTCATCCGTTCGCCAAATTATTGTATATTACTGTGACAAAACTTGTTAGATAATAATGGTTTTTTCAATATGGAGCTCGCGCCATAAAATTGGGAAAGATACAAACTTTTACATAGCCACCTGACCTCACTATTTTGGAATCGTTAAAGTTCTGCTCATACTATTTGCCTAATTTAAAAGCTGAGAGGAGTGAGCTCAATCATCTGTTGGTCATAAACGTCTACGCAATGAATGTTCACTTTATTATTTAAGATATAAATAGTTCAGAGGTACAGAGAGGTTCATAACTTCTTCAACAGTACAAGTAGATACTTCGTTTTAAGTTTTTGAGGGTTATTCAGTATTTACATTATCATCAAATACGTTCGCTATGATTTTCTTCAATGTGTAATGGAAGAAAAAATAACAAATATTTTGATACAAAAAGTTCATACTCATAATTTCGTACTTTAAGGTAAAACATGGCATACAAAAATGGTGAGCAGGAAATTAGGTATCATATTTTCACGTAAAGAATGAAATTACGAGTATTACTTTATGAAATAAAATAAAATATTTGCTCACTTTCTTGTTTTGAAATCTTCCAGCGCGGAGTGTGGTCAAGCGAAGGAGCGAAATATCAGCAAAAGGTGATTTAAAAATAGTTGATCAACCCTCCATGAAGTTTATAGGAACTCGGTAAAGGAATGAGATTCCTTGGCGGTTCATATAGGTGCGAATTCAGGAGATACGATTTAGTATTCCAGTCAAGGCAAATGATTTTTTTCTTCCATATAATTTTCGCTTTTAAAGTGCACTTGCCGGTGACAACAGAAAGGCACGCCGATGGCTTGTGTTTGATTTTTTGTTATTCCTTGAATAAATTGGTTCGTTATTATATAAGGGTTAAGGAAACAAAATATTATCCATATTCCTGCTATTACCACTGCAACTACCTATCTTCGGTTGGATTCACTCAAAAAATTGATTTATTTGTTTTTCATAGCCCTTTTTACACCCAAATATTTTTTACCATATCACCGAAAACAACACAATATTGGTCTTTCATATCTGAGTTTCCCAAAAACTTACCTGTTAAATTCACACGAATAATCACGCTCTTAATGGGACAGCTTACCCAGGCGGGACTCGAACCCGAGACTTCCTGTTTGACAGGCTTTGACTTAATCCCGCCGCTACTGACTTCGAAAGATGTCTTTAGAAGAGGAAGCGGTGTTTCAAAATCTACTAATTATTATATTTACGCTAAGATAAGTTTAAGCCATTAAAGTATCAGCCACGTAGGCATAAATTTGCTACGGGGGGGCGCTTTGGAGATGAGCGGGTTGCCTATAACTAAATCGAATCGATGCGGACACACAGGAAAAGCAAAGGCATAAAGCATTAAGTTTGTTAGAAATGCTGAAAATTAAATTTATCGATAGTTATTGATGTACATAATGTAATTTAAATGGATCGAAAAAGGGAGATGAGGATATTTAAGTAAAGATACAAATGGATTTGGGGTAGAGAACGTAGATATAAAAATGGACTGATTTCTCGTCCTTTTTAATTTTCTTCGGATGCATTGATGAAGAAAACTTTTGATACTATTTTACTCTACAAGAACTGATGATGTTGAATCAATGATTTCCAACGATTCCGATTTTAGCTTTCTCCTCAATTGTCGTGCTTTATTTTGGATTCAATCCAGCATCTTTCGTTTCGTCAGCTGGCCTCTCAAAAATGCTTCTTCATTATGGGGAACTTTATGCTCTATACTGTCCATACATGCACAAATATCGCATAATTTCAATGATTGGAATATGAATGGTTTAAAACTGTTTGAGTTTTGTTTTTTAATCTAACCCTTCTTTTGGCCTATTCGCATTTTTCCGTAAGTTTTAGCACTTCCAATGGTACCGCAAAACCCATTCAGTCACAGACATAATCGAAGAGAAGAGCATCTCCAAAGTTCGCACAGCCTTCTAGCCACCCGCGAGGCCTCTTCATAGACCGCAGGCTCCTTTCTAGCGTTCTGGGATTTTAAAATATTGCGAACAATACAAAAAAATTTCATCCTTCTCAAAAAGTTGGTAACGTTGATTTGTTTATCGCCAACGAGACGCCAAAAAAGGGACAAGTCGTGGCACTGCGCATTCTTTTTTACCTTCTACCATCTGCCGATTCATCTTATCAAAGATGAGCGCCCTCCTAAGTAGCAGCAGAATCAGGATGAATTTTGCCGAATCCGGGGCTTGGGTGAAGGAGAGGCCAGCGGGCGCGAGCGGCTTGCCGCTCTTCTATCCGCGACGCTGCGCGGGTGTTGGAATGTTTTCTTTCGCGGACGCGTATCCAAATTTGGCATGTTGTGGCTTGAAGATGGAAAATACGTCAAAATGCACGAAATTTTTGTTCCAGAGGTAAGTAACTCGGCATTGTCTATAGGAAATGACCATTAAATGTTAAAGTTTTCGAAATTTGACCCTACCCCCCACATAAATGGCATTTGAGCGAGGGTAAGGGATTAACCCTAGAGTTCTCATATTTTTCAGGCCTTATTTTTGATCAGTTCCACAACTCTTTTTCATTGGACCAGATGGATTTGAAAAAAATCGATTTTTCAGAGCGGTCTAGGCCACAATGCTCCACGCCACTTTACCACCACATCAATAAAATAAATAAAACACTATAATTTCAATGCGCAATAAACTTTATTCTCAAAAAAAGTTCATTCAATCAATGCGATTTTTGACATTGTTTATTCTTTTCGAGTGTGTCTATATTTAGTTCGCAATACAATATTTTCTTTAGCCTGCAGGGTTTAGGCCCCCCCAATATTTTTTGTAAGTCGGCACCCCTGGCCGCGGGTTAAACACCCTTGGTCTAAAGCATCTGGAACACACATGTGCCCGAATTGGGAGGATGGCCTTCGGTTGAACTCAAGGACTGTTGACTCGTAAAATTGTATTTCCTTTGATTGCTTCATGTCGCCACAAATCACGGCAGCAATTTCATCTTCTTTGTGTCGCCAATAAAAATCTGTGCGTGACCGCGGAGCTTTATTTGGGTGATTTTCCCCATCACACGTCGCTTCTAGGCGATTGTCCCCTCTTATTGGGCACCATCTGGGGAAAAGGACTATGTTTCTTTTTTAGCGTGCAGCTGTTGTATGTGGCTCCAACTATGAACCGCAATTACGTGATTACTCTATCAATAGAGTATTGGCTCACTTCTGGGAAATGTAAAAAAATCAGTACTATACAAAAATGTTAAAATTTCAAATCTTACATCCATTGGATTGATTCATTTTCAATTACTTAATTTATTATTATTAAAATCTACGAAATAGCAGTTGAACTGGAATACTTGACCCCCTAGAATCTCCGCCTTAATTTATGAGATACGCTGTTGTCATCGTCTCTTTCTTTCTTTTGACGCGTGTCTTTGGTTGCGTTCGGGTGTCTTCCAAGTGTGGTTTTTCTCACTGAGCTCATTAATGGCGACGTTAGTGACCCGAGCTAGAAATTGGGTTGTGGATGATACCAACGACCCTATTAGATCATACGACATGCTCCTAGTGGACAAGAAATTTGAAAGTCTCTACTGTTGTCGCCTTCTTGTCATCGTTCGCGCCATGCCATCAAATTGGCGCCTTCTCGCGGTCACCTTCCCACTCATTCCATTAACCATCTAAAACAGTAGTACCATTTGATTAACAGAGTCTTAATATATATTTACGCATTTTTTACTCTAAAGACTTCAAAACTCTAAACCTTATCGATTTAAAAACCTCAGTAATCCATGTTTAATCATCTTCAGACGACAATTCATATCCAATTATTCTTAATCCATCTCCTTCCACGGTAGTGCCTCGGATATCAACTCGGAAATTCACTGCTTTGCCAAAATCAATGCGGTAAAAATCTGCTTTGCTAAAACTTTATCCGGCCAGATTGTTTGTTTTTTCAGAAACTCGACGGAGAACGACACAACTTCCCCGTTGAAGGCAGGGTTCAAAAAGCATTAAATTTCGAGTGCTGTGAGCCCGCATGGAATTTATGGAGGACAAGGAAGTAAGCCGAGCGTGTAGAAAAAGCATTCAATTCTTTAGCCCATCGATTTGAGGCTTGGTAACATAGCAACCTGTGTATTTGTTAATTTTTTAATCAGGGAATTGTAAACTCCGATACTGTACCAATCGGAACACTTCTGTTTAGACGGTTTACGCCAAGCACGAAAAATGCACATCTAAAATAAAGGATTCGTGCCGGAAGTAATGCAATTATTTTATTTAAATAAATTAATTGAGCATACTTTCTCAAACACTTTAAATACTTCAAAGTACTATCTTTGGACTTCTACATATTTTTTCCAGAGACTTTGCAATACGTGCCTTGGAAGGCTTCTTCGGGAACCTCCTCGTCACGACTGATTGTGTCTCTTCTATGAGCAAGAAATGGATTCATTTCTGGGTTACTTTAACATGAGGTAACAAAAAGAAGTCTACTGAGGCGACTTCAGGACTATAGGGGGTAGGGGCCTCGTCTTGAACCTCGTATTTTGCCTTGTCTTTTGCCAGGAACCCGCGGACTCGTAGCGCGTTGTTGAAAGGAACGTTGCACAGTGGGCTAGAATCGAAAAAAAGCTGGCCAAAACCTCAAAATCGATTTTTTGAGCTAGGAAGTTGAAACTTCGCATACATATTGTCAATTAAATTTTGCATCACTTTCCAGATTATTTCTTACCTGTGTTTTCACGTTCATAATATATGTAAGGTCGAATTTGAACAAATTTAGCGAAAAATGACCAACCTCGATTTTTTCTTAAGATTGCCAACTTTATCCTCGTGCAGTGGTTTCATGAATAGTTTTATGGATAAAGCTGTTATACCATCGTAATTGACACTTCTTTTTCTTCTATTTGAAGGGTTTTTAAAGATTTTCTTTCATCAATAACCATAGATATATAACAAAATGGCGGAGCCTGTTTTCAGCCCATTTTTTTACATAAACGTAGAGAAAAAGTAGATATTACCACGTATGTAGATATAATGAAGAGCATTGATGGTCTGTTCTTCAGAAAACATCCTTAAAACCCACTCCTCTAATGTCTAAAAATACAATGAGCATTGATTTCAATTTTGATTTGCTCATTCTTGCAACTTTAGGCATTTATCTCTTCACGGCCCTTCAAGGCCTTAAACCTCTTTAAAACTTATGAGTAGGACACAACAGAGTCTCCGTAAACCTCACGTATAATTTTTCTTGTCTCCTTAAGAGATTTTTAAAGTTTAACACAAAACTTACACTTTGCTTGATTGTCGATTCCATTTTTTTCGTGACACGGTCGGTGCGGAGAGGTTTACAATAACTGACGCCCTGCCACTTTCATAGCTTGCATAGCACTAATTGTAAGACTGGTATCGTGGTAAAGCCCTATCTACTCCGAGTGTTTTGATTCCACTCCAACGAATCGGAGCGGTATGCCGCTCCTTTGCCGCGGCACAGGAAAATTCAATTGCGTTACTTTCGGAGCGCGCACTGTATTCCTACCAGAAAGTTCAATGAAATTTATCTGTTAGGTATGCCTTGTACGCATTATTGTGTGTGCCAATTAAATTTATAACATGTATGCTCCAGAAAAAGCAATAGTATTATTTGAGACAGAGTTTTAGGATAATATTACCATAAAATAACCAAAAGTGACGTATATTCATACAATATTCTTATGGTGGAGTTTCAGAAACATGCACAATTATATATGTTCGCCTGGCTTATTTTATGAGCCACCGCTCTTTCGTTTAAAAAATGCAACGTAGCATTCTAGGGAACTAAAATAACCAAATCATTTGCTAATAAAATTCGTTCCGATCTACGTGTTTCTTTGAACGACGCGGCGTTTTAATATATTGGATAAAATAGCATAAAACGCATCATGGGCAATCAGTAGCGATTGCTTGATAGCTAAGATATTAATCATATTAAAATTTAGTGTATTAACTAAATATTAGCAGCTAAAATAACTTTACATCAGAAAATTTTGGAGTATCACCGTTTGGACAAACGAAATAACAGGTCCACGGATATGAAGATGAGATCAGAGCTTCTACTTCCAAGCAGAAGGTAATTAGTCGAAATTCAAAAGTTCTGGTTTGTACATCTCGAAGACTACGCAGAAAATATTGTGATTAAATATATCTTTTCAAATTGGTACTATGTTTCATCACCCAAAAGTAAATAAATTATAACTTAGTAAATTTTCTCACTCGCTCCACTTTTACACGCTTTTTGCTTCGTCCGTCAGTTTCATCGATGGAATTTTGTCATTGATTTTTAATCAGCTTCCTATAGTCGGATCGGCTTGAAATTTTGCACGCTTGCTAGCTTTAGAGGACGATAGAATTTTCTAAAATCATTCATTTGAAAGTTTGTTCCATTGTCCCTCAATTAATTAATTAAATATCCATTCGGAAAATTATTTTAAAATTTTCTCAGTAGATGACGTTGGGTCTAAATATTTTTCTTAAATTTGTTTAACAACCATGGTTTAATCGATTACACGATTCATCACTAAATCTTAGATCTTAGAAATCTTTTCCAAAAGCAGTAAGAAATTCACTAAAAAGTATAAAAATAATATTAAATTTTAATATTGCATGCCAATACTCACCCATTATTCTCTTCTTGAATCACTTCTTAAAAGCTTAATCACCTTAAACCTTAATCACCTTAAACCTTAATCACCTTAAAAGCTTAATCACCCACGCTTTATTTTTCGGAATGACGAAAAGCTTACGTAATCCTTTCAGTGCACTTGTACTGTATTCCGAAAACGTGTTTTATATTTTTTATTTTGTTTTTATTTTCTTAATCTATCTTTTTAAAAACTTCAAAGAGAATTTCAACATTATAGAGAATAGATACTGAAAATCATTTCGATCTTTTAGTGGATTGCCTTGAATAACATACAACTATGGAGACAGTCAAATTTTATCCCGGAGAACGAGTGGCGCCACTTGATGCGTTGGGAAACTTTTTAGGCCTATTATATTTTTTATACGGAATGGAATTTTTTCATGCGCAGAGGGAATTTATCCATTCATTATAAAAAATGCAACTTAGCTTTTCTTTTTCTACTATTTGATTTCCATCCGTCGTCGTGCTCAGAGCTGGTGACATTATCCTCTCCAGACAAAACCACGGTTTCTGATACAACCTCACAAAAGTTTTCAACGTCGCCATTTGCGAAGCTTAGATCCTCCAAGTGATTTCGACTTACTTACTAGTCCTCCATAAATTCCATGCGGGCTCACAGCACTCGAAATTTAATGCCTTTCGAACTCTGCCTTCAACTGGGAAGTTGTGTCGTTCTCCGTCGAGTTTCTGAAACAAAAAAAAACAATCTGGTCGTCCCTGTTACACTGATACTACTATCATCTACCTTGGTTTTCCTTACTCAACGAGTAATTTGCATTTATAACTTAACTGCACTGTAATCTCTACAAAAGGTATTCAACGGAATGGGAAATCATTTTTGTCGTGCTTAAACAGAACTGATATCGGCAAACGAAGCGAAAGTCATCGTACTTCTAAATGGAAAATTAGATGGTAATTAATAGTGCCTAACACATTAATCGAAAAGGTTTTTAATTTTTTGCAAGAAAAGTATTTCTCATTTCTATATTTACTTTTAAATTCTCATAAAATTTTTAATTGTAAGTTTTTTACATCTGCCCCAACAAATTTTCTGAAAGAAGCTATCATCAGTCGTAAATATTTTCATCATTTACAATATAAATTATAAGTTTAATTAAGTTTTTTTAATATGAATAAAAATATTAATGGTAAATTTTGTCCTAATACATTTATATGGGAAGTTATTTGCTCGTAATTTTATTTTCCATTTTTCTCTTGCGCGTGCATTGATCATTTACTTATTCAATGTTTGGTACTTATTCAAGTCGAAATTCGGTTTGATTGAGTTTGGCTAGAGATCACCCCGAATTAACCCTTAGAGTTCCAGGGAGCGAGCGCCATCGCTCTCTCCATTCTCTCGCGAAAAGTGCCGATAGCGCTCCTCCTGCAATGTCTCTCTTAGATGCTGATAGTTCACTAATCATTCAATAGTCAATATTCATTTTATTTTAACATTACCAATTTTCTTTAAATTATAAAAATTAACTCATATTACCAAAAATTTGTCAAATAATAAATTAAAAAGGTGAAACCACATAAAATAAAGATTTCCTAAATCTTTTTAATATATACCTTTAGTTGTTTTCGAGACCTAATTTTTTTTCCTAACCTACTGCAAAATCAGAAAAAATGCCTCGGCACTTTTAGCATGGTACCTAGAAAATAGGTTGGTACCTACTAAAAGGTTAAGCCTCACTAAAGTAAGACAAACTAAAAATTAGAACAGTAGTAGTATAATTAGTAAATCATCCTGTGCAAGTATTCAATTTCAAAAAAATAGTATTGATTGGGGAAAGGTTTGAATATATAAAATACAAGAAAAATAAATTTCATAAATGTTTTGCCATAAAGAGAAACTTGATTTTCCTATAATTAGATATTTGTGGGATATAAATCGTACATTTCAGGTCTTCTGACCTGAATATGGAACGCTGAGTAAGTACATGATGAAATGAAGCCATGCAATATAATATCAATAAATACTGGGTTAAGTGATTAAACCGTTGGAGTAAATTTTTGAAAAGTTGATGGTCAATCTTGATAGCTAGAGTGGTAAGTATGCAAAGAATTTATTTTACTACCCTCCTGAAAAATTGTGATGATATTTAGTTTCGCTTACCTTCATTCCGCTTGTGACTTGGAAGGAATTCGGTTGATGATATACTTGGTCATGTTTTTCAAAAAATTATGAAACGTTCCTTTGAAGTGCATACTTGAACGGATATGATGGGATTTACCTCTTCAGCTTCCTACACGAAACGACATTGCCGAGCCATTGAAAAGATGGGAAGTTATAGAGAGGTGATTTTCATATTTAAAAACTTAACCTCGTGCATCTCTACGACCTCGCCTAGGATGCCTATGCGGTGGAGGTCAAGCGATGCTATTTTGAATGGGTACACCGATCCCATAAACTTCACTGTTGCGGAATGTGTTGCGAAGAGGAGAAAAAATGAAGTTTTTTTCTTTTTAAATGCCGCGAGGATTTTAAAAGCGAACTTGCAATGAGGAGAGCCCATTCAATTATCCTTACGCGGCGCAAAATTTCCCGTAGGTATACGTACCCAAACGTGCTATATCCTGGATGCTTTTCAATTCTAAAGTGAGTTCATTGCAAAGCTCGGGATTCTGCAGGTATGCAAATAGCCAGTTTTCGTCGAGATTAAAAGGATTGGGTGGATTTAAAAAAAAAACTATCTCTAAATTAGCCATCTGGAGAGTGACATGAAAAAAAGCGGGGCAGTCGTGGGACTGGCCGACAGAAGTGAAAACTGAAATAATTATTATCCATTTATTTTTTATATAGATTTAATATTATTAAAGAAGTAATTTTCCTGTAACACTAATTTTTCAACAAAAATTGAAATTATTTTTTTCAGCAAACTGTTTATTATTAAATATATATTAAAAATACGATGTGTATGAATAGAAAGTAACATCATTTATATATTAAAATACTCGCTTAGCTCGCTGGGGGGGCTCTGCCTCCCCTAGGCCCCCCCGAAAAAGGCCTCCGGCCTGTTATGCTCACTGTGGGAGGTCTTACACTTTTTGTTTGCTACTTGTTACTAAAGGATAGTTTACTTTTAAGCTGGCTAGCTTAGGTATAAGCAATATTTCCACTTTCACGTAAAACGAGCGCATGGTACGTAGGCTACAATATGAATGTAAATATTTATAAAGAGAAACGTTTTTCTGAGGGGCTGAAAAAGTAAAATAAATTTCTATGAGTTTCTTTAACTTATTCAAATACAAAAAGCGTTGAGACCACGTTCCACTGTAACACCCAATGCATACGTAATATCATAACATAACGACTTTACGTATGACAATGAAAAACACGTTTATTAATTATTTTCCACAAAACTCAACCAAATTCTTATATCATATACGAATAAGATGTAACAGCTGTTCCCCGCTTCGTAAGCGAATTACGTAGGGACTGAATATCAATATCTAGAAACAAATGCGCCTTAGCATGAATTGGGGCTAGTATGACGAATTTTATCGAAATATTATTGATCGTGATCGCGAATGATTTCACTTCAGAAATACCTCTATTTAAAGTTTTAATGAATCGGGATACACAAATATCTCAGCTTTAATATCCAACGCAATGCGCAATAAATCTGGTGAGTAACGGATCACAGCCTTTCGTGTACAAGACATTGTGAATGTCAAGATTTCGATAATTTTCACAGTTGAATAACTTAGTCACTCAAGGAAACGTGATTTTCGCAAGACAAATAATTGAATAAGAAATACCTTTATTTGCACTTATCTTCCATATTGTATTATTCACTGCCTATTCGCTCCTGCAGCTCACGGATAACATTGTACATTAAAAAGGAAATTAACGGAAAAAAGAACGTAAACAAAAATAAAAAGTTATCACCATCACAAAACACGATAATAAAATCATTTTTACCAACCTATATTATGTAAGACTTGTTTAAAAGTCTTTCTACTACAATCGTGTATCGCCAACAAGATACGAACTATAGTCAACAGCACGAATCATATTTCTAATATGGCATTTAGAGCACTTGTCAACTTTGAAATTAATAACCACCACCCTCTCGATGTAATATACCAAAAACAACAACTAATTTCTTACCTTACATTTCTCCGCTTTTGATTTGAATGCGCTTTGATTTAAACAGATGTTTGTTCTTGCGGAAAGAAGACGCAAAGAAATAGACACTTCAATTATTACTTTCTTAATTTCCTACCTTATATTTATCGGTTTTTCGTTTCATTTCTCTTATCTTCTTTCCCAATTTAGCTCCTCTTGTTTGCATAAACAAATATGTTGCTATGATTGTTCGTTTGTATGACTGCCGCGCCGCCATTGGAATTTGGTGGCCATTTTTTGAACTAATCCCCATACACTCAATTTTATATGAATAGACTGATAAATAATTGTAAATTTAGTGTTTTCATAATTTTTCCTGGGGTTTCAGACAATTTTAGAGGGGGTCTTCATTAGACTTTTTGCCGTATCTCGTCTCGTTCACCCCAAACATTTGTATACGTGAATGAATGAATGAATGAGTGGTCGTTAAGGGGCTTCATGTTATATAGATAATATTCATGTTATGCTTTTATTTCTTTTATTTAATATGCTTCAAACCTATAATTGTTCACTATGCACATAAAAGAAACTGCCTTACATTGTACTGACCTGTATTTTTATAGCGTGTACACTCTTCTGCACGTTCATTCACGAGCTCTTTATATTTAATTAGCTTATACAATATACAATATAGATTTTTATTTTCAATTTTAATATTTTTAAAACAAAAAGCCTTTCACAGTCTATATATTAACAATATGTTAACAAAGTTTATTTACTATACCTAGTCAGCTTGCGTAGTTGAAATATCCGTTGTAATTTGTTTTAATTGTATGAGATTGAGAAAAAAATCCTCCCCGGCGGGGAATCGAACCCCGGTCTCCCGCGTGACAGGCGGGGATACTGACCACTATACTACCGAGGATGTGATTATAAGAAATGAATTTTAAGAGGGAAATGTATATCTCGCTGTAGCGATCGCGGTGTCGGGTCGGTGACGCTCACGCGAATTCTATGCTTTTTCCCCATCCCGCAGAAGTGCTTAACGCCGCTAAAGAAGTTTTCACCTCAGAATGGTCGAAGAGGTTTAAAAAAACAAAATTTCATATTAATGCAATAGGCCGCCTCCAGGGAATTTATCCAGGTGTTTAGCTCTACGATAAAAGGGTCACGCTGGGTATTTGCGACTTTAAAGAAAACTAGCAGGTCACCTGGCGTTGCTCGGGAAGGATTATACCCAGAAAGGTGGGAAACTTGGACCTTGGAATTCAAAGTCACATGGCAGGATTTTTAGGTTGATGAACAAAGCAAGAGTTTCGATGGTATGCAAATGTAACAGCAAACGATGGAAAAACGATTTCCGTATACCGCGTATACGCGAAATAAATATTTGATAAGATAAAGTTAAGATAATAACAAAAAAAAATGCGAAATTTTGTATTACATATGTTTTGAATGTTCAAATTTCACGCATGATAAAATTAGAGCAAATAAGTAATAGGGTAGTTTCCTTCATCAAAGAAAACGAAAGGCATTGATTGCGATTCGTTACCCACCATTACTGTATTCATAATATACAAATTATTTCGTTTTAGAAATACCGGTTTAGATGAATGGCAATGGTCCATTTTTATCCTCATTTGAAAAGGGCCAGATTGGCGCCCATGCGATGCCACTCCATGTGACGTGACAGGGACCTAGTTTCTATACGAGAAGATAGGAGTTATACATCGTCTGAGGTTACCAATGCATGCATGAGGCGCAGAGCTCAGGGACACATGTCTTAATAATCACTTATTAAAACTGGCTAAGGTCGGAAAGTTTTCTTCATTTGATAAGGCACTAATAATCCTTATTTAAGCCAAGCGCTGCCAGCCAGCAGGGTACCCAGCTACCCGCTAGCAGCCTCCGTCGTATCAGCGCTAAGCCTCGCCTCGAGGTCACCTCACAGGGCGGCAGCGGGAACCAGAAATACGTCACAAGGAGAGATTTCCCGGCATTCATACTTACGCGTCGCGTTTTCACGCGCTTGAAATTTTTCACTTTTCATTTAATCGCGAAAAATAGATATCGTCATTTAAAAATCTAAAAGCGTGAAATACGTACTCCAGGTGTAATAATCTTTCGATTTAGGCAATAAAAAATAATAGGAAACCACCCTATTCAGTGTTTCAGTGTAAGGAGAAAGGGTTGCAATAACTTGCAAACCTTTCTCATTAGCTACAATACCGATATCAAATATCTCGGAATAAGTTTACATCCGGCAATGAGATGCCCACCTTTCTGCTTAGTTTGATACATCTCATTCGTCCCCTTTCCAATGTCTGCAAATAATCTGACGATGTTTTATGGATTCAGGGGAGGGAGACAACAATATGACGTTCAACCACCGGACGCTTTCTCCCAAGTAGTAGTAAAATATCCAATATACATATTTGGCAAAATATCGATAGGACGTAGTATTTGGTTCCGATCACTTTAAAATATCCTATGTCCTCAGCTTTCAATGTCTATCTAATACACAAAAAAACTTGAAAGATAGTTATTTTGGGTTTTCGCCATTGATTCTATTTTTTTAATTGTAAACAACAGACACCTTGTTTCGTGAACTCCCTCAGAAATTCACTTTCGAAGATGATAACTTAGTAAATTAAATGCATTAGCACACCTCTGTTTGTCGAGTCGTCTGTTTTTTTAAGCCATCATTGCAATCCTTCCCAATCTACAGCATCTTGGATTAAAATAGATTATTTTTTCCAAGAGTACATATTAGGTAATGGCTTGCATTCAGTACATACCCATTAGATTTTTAAGTGCGGATATCTATATTGCAATGCCCTCACAATATCTGTAAAATATCAAAACCTGGAGTTAACCATCTATGGATAGCCGCAATCTAATAAGGAAGTCTAGAAGCCATCGCATACGTCTTAGGTAGCAGCGCCAAACATACTGATGGTATTACGTTAGTCTTAATCAATGCATTGGCCTACTTGAGTTATTATATTTTGTAGATATGCCTCTTTCATTTTTCATATGCGCTTTTTATGCTGTAAACGAAAACGTTCCTCCGTTACTCCGGCATAGTTGCAATTTGCGATGAGAATTTGCAATGAGCAATGTAATTTTTCTTTTATTTAAGCGGCTAATATCATTTGTGTAAAAATATTGAAGTTAACTTCACGTAAAAAAATCAAAGAAAATTCAGAGCTACACATGGTGCCCTAAATCACGAAATAGACCCTCTCCGTCAAAACTGCTAAGGTAGAGGCTTTGAGGATTTGGTATTGGTTTCCTGAATCCCTGATGACGATGGGCGAGTTGTCCGTCGAAACGTTGGAAAGAGAAATGGAGGACCTGACCCGGTGCGAAACCCGAGAAACTTCACTGCAATTGTTCGCCGGGAAAAAAACCAAAAATTATATGATAATCCCTTGGTTACTAGGGAGTCCTTGAATTTTAATCATCTATCACACTTGTTCTGTTTCTTTCCTTTTGATGCCTACATTCTAATCAATTACAGATTGCCAAAATTTTATATCAAAAATATGTATCCCCATACGCGTGATAAAATATCTTATTGATCAATGCGGCTAATTATTTTGCGTATCATGTTTAAAAAAAATGAAAAGCATATTCATGAATTAATTAGATTTCATCGACATATTGGACTAACGGTGCATGCACGTTGATTAAACGAATTGCAACCTAAGCTTTTAATCAGTATTTTAATTATGAATTCAAACACTTTAGAATGCACACTTTCTCTGCATGCTAATTTGTGTCTCAAAATCGTTCATTAAAATTAATTTCTAAAGCCCTCACTGCATTGAAATAGAAGTGTAAAGATAGAAAAAAGGAGTTACGTAAGCCGTTTTAATGAATGTTACTCCGAAAATTCAATGCAGTGCTAAAAACTGTTCCCCTCTATTTAAGTTACGACGGAGGGATTTGCGAATGCAACAGAAATCACGACTTTTTAAAAATCCATTACATCAAAATGATATGCCGTGGCCTAATAATCCCTTGCCCAATGTCTTTCAATCTCCTATTTCTTTCTTCACCCACCAAGATCCCTTTGCTCAATAGGTTTCTCGAAATATTTCGAACAGTTAACATCCTATCCATATAACTCACTCCTTTCTGTCCCTTAGTAATATATTGTTTTAGCTTGGATAAAATTTTAAATTACTTTTGATATGGTATGTTTATCTTTATCCTATTTCTCTATCCATTCCTACATTGTCCCTCTCCTAAATGCGTTTTTCGGAATATTTTCCTGTAGTTATCATCCTATACATGGATTCATGCCTTTCTGTACCTTGTTTATTCAAGTCGGGTCAAAAAATGTTTCATTCCTTTAATACCAAATTACATCTAATAATATATTGATAAAAGAAAAATTCTCGCAATCGTTGCTGCAGATTAATGAGTGGAAAATCCTTAACTTCAATTTTCAGAATTTAATAGCTCAAGTAAGGTGCTGCGTAAGATTGCTTTTCATAAAATTATCTCAAAGTTAAAACATTTTGTTTCATCAATTTAATTATATCAATAATAATAAATTTCTATTTTCGTAGACCCAAAAAGTCCTAAAGACTTTACTGATATAAAATTTAGCTTGCTTTTACAATAAGAAAACAAATAATAACAATAAATTCCGAAGAACTACAACAGACATATTGAATTCAGCAGAAAATAAAGAGTTCCTACCTTCCATGTTGCAGCAAAATTATGGCCTAGAAATTTTGAAATGCAACAGCAATTAGGGCATTTTAGGATCTATTCCTTTTAAAAGAAAAGACTAGGGCCTTGTCTATTTTTTTCCCATTAGTTTATCCATTCCAGCAAGATTTCTCTGCTCAATACGTTTCTCTGAATATTTCGACCACAGTTAGCCTCCCATCCACACTTTTCCTCCACCATTGGCTCCCATTTTGTAGGTCATCTCATCCATTACACATGGCTCTCCGATTTTCCACCGAATTACCCTTTGCGTCCATTGTTCCTACTGCGGAGCAATCCCTCTTTTCAAAAATCGCCCCTCCCATTCATTGTCGTATGCACTTCGACCTCCACAACTCCTGTTCCCGCGCGTATTCCGTCTAAAGTTCTTTCCTTATCTATTCCTCCGCTATGACGTACCGTCATTACTTCCATATTCTCATTCTCTCCTACCCTACCTCCCTTTTTGTGCTAAAAAATTTCATTTTTTTCAACACAATCCCGGCAGTTCATTGCCGCTAAATGTCCCTGAGGAAACCCCTTCTGCAGTTCGTTTCAACTCGGTGAATTATTCATGGTTTTCTGCACCGTTTCCCGACTGCATCAAAGCTTCGTTCCAGAACTCTCTCGTGCTCGGTACGAACGATTCTTCTTCTCCGTTCGCACAATTTCATCCCATCAATCCACGCCGATTTCTTTTGTGCCGATAGTAATAGCGCCTTATTACATGAATATTAAACTTAAGTACCATATGCCTCTGTCTCAATCACTTAAACGTTTGAATAATCTACTCGTGTAGGTTATTCAAATGTTTAACTGAGTAAGGGAGAACTTGTTTCAGTGGTAGAAACAACTTTTTCTTCAATTCATGTCGATAGTAATAGCGCTTTATTATATGCATATTAAACTTGACTGCCATTTCCCTCTCCGTAACTCACTTAAATGATAAAAAAATCAACGCTAGAGTTAGTTATGGAAACAATTTTTTTCTAAATTCAAATTCCGGCATTCGGAAAGTCATAGGCCATCCTTTTAGATGGGAACAGAGAAGAGTAGTTTCTTTCATCAAAGAAAACGAAAGGTATTGATTGCAATTCGTTACCCACCATTAGTGTATTCATAACATACAAATTATTTGGTTATAGAAATCCCAATTTAGACGAATGTTAATGATCAATTTTAACCTCATTTGAAAAAGGCCAGATTGTCGCCCATACGATGCCATTCAACGAGACGTCACAGGGACCTAGATGCTATACGAGTAGATAGGAGTTTTACATCTTGTGAAATTACCAATGCTTGCTCGAGGCACAGAGCTCAAGGATATTCTTTCTTAATAATCACCTATTAAAATTGCCTTTGGCCGGAAAGTTTCCATCGTTTGATAGGGTATTAATAACCCCTATTTAAGCCAAGCGCTACCTGCTAGCTACTCTGCTACCAGCCTGCATCGTATCGACGATCATAGCCTCGCACCAAGGTGGCCTCACACCGCGGAAGTTGGAACCAGATTGACGTCACACAGGCTTTTCCCAGCATTCATACCGTCACGTTTTCGCGCGCTTGGAAATTTTCACATTTCATTCAACCGCGAAAAATAGATATCGTCATTTAAAAATCTTAAAGCGTGAAATACGAACTCCATGAGTAATGATATTTCGATTTAGGCAATTCAAAAAAAAATAGGAAATCACCCTATTATCATTGTCTAGTGGAATAGATTTGTAATTTTTTCAGTGCCGTTGTTTTTTATTCGTGGCAGTCAACACGGAAATGAAACTAGAGATTAATTGAAACAGACCGCTCAGAGCTTTGCCAGCAATTTACGATCTGTTCCAGTCAGTCTCCAGTTTCAGCTTAGTGTTGACTGCAATGAATTAAAATTTAACGCGGCACTCAAAAAAAATCTGCTACAATATTAAATAATTCTCTTATACTCTCTAAAAGGATTCCTTTCATTGGTCACATTATTTACTAATCGTTTATTTTAGGTATTTATGAAAAAATAATATTACACTCAGGCCCATGGCCGGAAAATATTTCCCTTGTGTCGACTACCCGCAATACATCTGCTGAGGAGACCACTAGCCCTAGGGCATCTACCCCTGAAACAGCATTTTTATATGTACATAGTAAGATTTTATAGCGTCAGCCAGCAACTATGTTGGATTTGAATTTCTGCATCATGTGCATGAAACACAGGTTATCTAATGAAAAGAAATGGTTTTCTGTAGCACACGAGATAACTACAAAATATGTATCCTTATATACTATCCCCTGAAACTTTATTTTCCAATGTGAATATACTTTATCATTTCTACCAACAGCTAATGATGAATTTAACTCTCAGTATTATGCAAACAAAACATATTATCTAACTTAATGAAACGTATGGTCACCGGTTGGGTACAAATTGAAAACAAATAATAGTGTAGGCAACCCGCATTTCTCAAAATCACCCTGAAGCAAAATTTGTGGCTGTATAGCTGATCAGTGGCATAACTGGAAATATGCTTTGGGGGATGGAGGGTCTAGGACGCGAACCCCCTGCCCAGGAAACGAGGGATCTGGGAAAAGTTTTCGAAAATTACATGCCTGGAAATACATTTTATATCATTTTGGCACTTAAAATTTAACTTTAAGCAGATGCAGTTATTATATGCCAAAACTATATACATACATATTAAATAACGAAATACTTTTTTATTTCTCTGAGGCTTTGGGGGGAGATCTATCCCCTCATCCCCCCCCCCCCAAAGTTATGCCAATGTGCTTGATTATAGGTACCTTGTATTTTTATGTAGTTTTACAAAAAGACCTTGATTTGAATCGATGAAGAAAACTCGCATTAGTAATAAAGTAAAATGGATTGCAATTTTCAGTAATGCATTCAGGTATCCTCAGGTAATATTTTATCATATATATGTTGTTAAAAAGAGTTGTGGTAAGTGAACTTCAGTTAAGCGAGAGGCGTATTTCTAACAGCATAATTTAAATTAGCCGTTCCATTGGCTGACTTTTTTTGACGTGACTATTTCACATCCATGAGCATCTATAAAGTTGATATGCCACACTTACAAAAAATCTAAGTGATTATAATCTTTTGCAGACCCAATTACTTCATTTAGGGAAAAATATGCTCTTCTTTACTTTTCTCATGCTTATTAAGAGAGTAAATGAGAGTTTTTGCTAACTCCTTAGCTGATGTACAGCAAGATGATTTCTTGAACAGAAAGAGTGCAATCTTGAGTCCAAGTTGATGTCACAGCAATAAGAGAGTCAAGTAAAGAATTCCTAGCCTACCATTCAAAGATGTAAAAGCAATTTTAGCCCCCAAACCTAAATCTAAATATTTATATGTATGTAATTAGAAAAGCCAAAAAAAACTTGTAAAAGAGAGAAAAAAGTTGGAAAAACAAAGAGGAGTCAAATAGATCCCCACTCCTATTCAATACTACCCGGACCCAGGTCATGGCCCCCCTCAACTTTTAAGCTGTATATATATTCCCCTGGATACTGGGTACAGCTACTGTCTCCAATCACTAAACTTTGTAAATCCTTCAACTTCCTGAATACTGAAATGATTTCAATTATTCAACATTTTTTTCCTTTTATCTATTGAGTTATTTTATGAATTTATTCATTACTACTGACTGTCAACACTTTTCCTCCTTTTGGGAATGTATGTCCATTTATTATTCTTTCCCCAACCATTTTATACTCTCCTTTATGAACTGTAAACTCTCTTTTGATTTGGGCAGCTTTGCTTATTTTTTTTTTTCATTGTGGTTATTGCTTTCCCCTCTACTGCTATAATTCTTGCTTCTTTTAGTGCTTCATTAGCTTGAAAGGAGTACAAGTATGTACATGCCATTGTATTCCTCCATTGTGTTTTCCATATAATTAATGTATGCATCTCATCAATACGTAGTTTTAATGAAATGTGAATTAGGTAGGTAACCATAATTAATTTACAGAAGGAATATGAAGGGGTCAGAAAAAAGATTAACTACACTATGGCAGGATAAAAAAACTGATTTAGTTGCAGAAACGGTGAACCATGACAGAGCAATCACTGCAGAGTTACAGGCAGTGGCAGATACAAAAAGCACTCAAAGGGGGGGCGCAAAAGATATACATATTGAGTTGCCTTTGCTTTTATCATGATATAAAATAATCAAGCCACAGGCAGAGTAAAATAAAATTTTAACTAAAGTAATCATACACATATATAAGACAATGCCATATTATGATATAAAAAAGTCACAATTGTGGTTCTGCAATGTTTGGCAATACGGCCAGACCCGCAAGGGAGGGGCACGTGCCCCCCGTGCCCCCCATCTGTATCCGCCACTGGTTACAGGTGTGAATAACCATAGTAAAATTGTAAACACAGTGAATAAATTTTTGTAAAATAATATAAATATGACACTCATGGCATGACTTATCCTTCGCGTCCATCTTCTGTTTATAGTGCTCTTCAGATCCCTTTCTTCTCCAATTCCTCATTATACCTTTCCGATTCTCATCCCATCCATCCCCTTGATCTTCAGCAGCCATCGCCAGCACTAGGTCTCATAGGTCTCTACTCCTCTGGGATAAATTTTTGCATTGGTGTATGCGTTTGTCATCCATAGAGTGCCACAGCCTGCACAATTTTTCCATGTATTGCATCCTTGTCTCCAGCCTTACACCCTGTGACCAGAGCAGAGACCTTTTCGTCCTCAATACTGTCTTCACTTAACCACAATATTGTCAAAATAGTCTCTCATACTCCCTTGTGCGAAAAAATCATTTGCCTGCCTTGACTGGGATTCGAACCTGCATCCCTCGATTTCTGGCCGAGTGCTTTGGCCAGTTAAGCTATCGAGGCATCATTCTCCCCTGTGCAAAATTTGTGGGCTATACCGGACAAGGTGGTATGGACTGCTGCGCATATTATGCGACTAGCAGTCCAAGACGTGCGCACGGTGCCACAGCCAGGGAGCAAAGCCCGAACTTTGAACACAAAGAGGTTCTAGACTTATTTAAGCTTATATATTGCAGGTGACTCCGTAAATTATTACCGTGGCTAGTCCCGGTATACTTAAATATGTATCTCATACTCCCATTATCTGCCATACGGGAACAGTGCCAGATTAACACACTAGGGGGCATTGAGACAGTTGGAGAGCTGTATGTACACACAATGAAGAAGATCCTCAAGTCGGTTTCTAAATGTGTTGTCAACACTTTTGTCGCTGACGGACAAATTAATCTGAGTTTCACGGGGAAATAAGTTATAATTAGGGGTGTTAAACAAAGTTTATACACAAGGTGATTGCGATCTATCAACTTCATACCTTTCCAATGCTATTCCTCACAATTACAAACTTTATATGTACTGCAAAATATTGGAAAAAAGTGGATCGCATTGCATTCATCACAGCGCCGATTTTTATAAATCGATTAAAATGTGAACAAAGTGGCAACAGAAATCAGCCTTCTATGGGATGGAATAGGGCTTCCCAAATAATTGTCATTTTTCCAAACATATTCCTCCAGCAGTGGTTTAACAATAGTTTAAATTGCAAATACAAGTTGTGAAAACACATTGATGTTAGCTATACATACTTATCAAATATACTCAGTTATTTATGAAAAAAATACAATAAGGGCAGAAATATATATTTTCCTGTTGTTCAAAGCAGTGGCGTATGCAGAAAACACTCAAGGGAGAGGAGCAAAAGATCTTAAGCTACTGTTACTTTTATCATAACAAAAAAATAATCAAGTCACATGCAAAGTTTAAGAAAGCTTTATTCAAACTGATTATAGTCATACACAAGACAATGCCATCTCATGATATAAAAAAGTTACAAATGTGGTTCTGCAATAATCAACAATGCGGGCTGCCTAGTAAGGGAGGGGCACACTCCCCTCACACCCCCTATATGTATCCGCTCCTGGCTTCAAGGTGGATTGGCCACCAATCAAAGCGCTTACAGCTTAAAGGTTCTTTTATTTCCCCGAGTACCTAGTTAATACTGCATTAAATAATGTCATCCTCAAAAGCAATAGGTCCATTCAAAGAATGATCCATTTTCACCTGATTTTTTTTACCTGTCCACATTATGCTTGCACAGAAACCCTGTTGAAGAGCATCATCATCTACATCTGCAAACTATCCCTCGATCCATCTATGAAGGCAAGGGCATACCCAGGAGCATGACTAGGGTGGGGCAAGCCATGGTTGTTCAAGTTATAGCATTTTAGCATAGAAAGCTGATTGAAACCAACATTTTAAGAAATCTCTATTACAGCACTTCATTAGTTTTTTAAATTATTTGCTTGAAAAAAATAAATTTAGTTACATGTCTTGCACTAATATCATTTTTCATGGGTTTAAAGAAAATTTGTTGAAAACTTTCGTTTCAATCCAGTACTGATTTTCCTTAAGACTTTTGTGATTTTTGCTTTTATGGGGGGAAGCCCCTCGCTGGGTACGCCTAAGTAAGGTGTTCGGACACCAGTAGTCAATCTGTTAAGATAAATCTGTCAAAAGAAATACTAAAAAACTAACATTTTCTAGTTGGTTCAAAGATTTTCATGGCATTGATCAGATGATCTCTGCATTTTCTTTGGGTTCTCGCTGCATCTGTAGGCTTTAGTTGACTTGTTGATAACAGTTTCACCGACATCGCAGTCTGCGTCTTCAGGTCGAAGGTGATGAAGCATGGAAATCTGCTGCTTTATATAGGCCTTTTCATCCAGGTACTGAGCTCTTATTGGTCCATGGTTGTCCATCCCTAATAGCTGATCTCTCATTGGCCAGTGATTGAAACCCTTTACTATGCATTCTGTAGGTGGTAGCCTTGATCTCTGTTTAAGTTTACCGGGACTTTAAATACCACTAAAGCTTCTCTGATCAGATGAGGGGAGTATTTGTTCTCCTTTGCTATTTTTTTGGCATCTTCTAAGAGTATGTCATTTCCAGTTTTGCTCCATGCCTGCTTAGATATAGCCAACAGTTGGTTCTGCTTGTTTTTCATAGACCTGTAGTGTTCCTGCATGCAGACTTTCGGGTCATCCCATGTCAGTTCACCCAGGCATGGCACCCACCGACTCGGATTTTAATAAAAAAAATTTCACTAGCTACTATCACCTATTTAATGACCCTTGTAAAATATTTCTTCTCTCACTCTCATAGTTTGCGAAAGATATGAGGGGTCGAAGTTAGAGACGTTTCCTCAGAAGTTGCGGTAGTGGGATTCAAATTTCAGAGTGCAAGGCGCAAGGTAAAAATTTACAGCTCAGAAACCACTTCATATATTTCAATGAAATTTTGACCCTTTGTCTTTCCAAGTACATAGTTTCCATAGTAAAGTCTTTTATCTCCCCTGCATTTCTATGTTAGCCAAAATAATGTCAAAAGTTTTTAATTAACCAATTTTTTAGCTCAAAAACATTACCTCATATTTTCAGAATTACCACCTAAAGGAAGAGTAGTTAACTCATCCAATATTTTTTTTTATTGAAGGTGATCATCATCATAAGCACATGCAATGTATGAGTGAAGCTTCTTCAGTGAAAGTGAGGCTGACTTTGAACAACACCACTTAGCTCTGCTGCTCAGCAAATCTTCTATTCAACATGTTTCTGTTGAAGTCGTTCCTTCGTAGTGCTTCACTGAGATGTTTCTTCCTTGCAGCTAGTAATTGCATCTGAAATAGCATAGGTGTGATGTACATGTGTTGCCATCAGGGAGATTTTCTGCATTGGGTGGTGCTGCAAGGAAGCGTCAAGGTAGTAGTCAGTGTGTCTCCTTTCTGTAAATGACATAGTTGAAATGCTCCGCTCAAGTTTATGCCCACCTACTTATATATGTATTTATTCTCACATTTTTAGCCTGCAATGCTGCGCATAACGCATCCACTAGAGCCTAAAACCCTCTCGCTGAATGGCTAATCAACGCCTGATCATCAGTGAACCTCACCAATTCAAACATTATTCCTCTCACTTTAACTCAAGCTTCCAACTCATCCCATACCTCACTTAACATCCCCATTCCTCCAATAAATGCCTGTTTCCTTAATGATGCCCATTAACTTTAACTAGTCTACTCTATCAAATCATCATCATCACCGGTCAACAATCCTAAGATTGCTTTGATGCAAGTCTCCACTCCATTCTCTTATTAGCTAATATTTTCACACCTACGCATTTCCTCTCTTTCATATCCTTCTTTACTTGTTCCATAAAAATATTTCATTCGAGGTCTTCCTTTTCCATTCTTGCCATCTATTTGTCCTTTGACTGTCTTCACCAGACCATCATGTCTCAAGATATGGCCTAAAAGGTTGTTCCATTGTCTTGTCTGAACTTTTCTGTTCCGATTGGCTGGACATCCTATACGTATTGAAGTGTTCTGCCGATCGAGGTAGGTTTGAAATAAAAAAACATGACGAATCCTCTTAGTTCAAGTGGTGAAATGTGGTAGAAATCTGTGACAGGTTCTCATGAGGCTTCCCTTCTCTCCTACTCATCTTTGGACTCCAGCAAATGCTTTTTTAAAAATTCTAAGACGCAGGAAAACATGTCCTCAATAAGTTCTATGTTCCTTTCCACTACATACCTCATTACTACTATTCCGCTCATCGCCACTATTCATTACTGCTCCTTTTCTGGACCCAAACGGATCTACACCCAAAGACCCATTCGCCCTCACCTCCATTCGTTCGTTTAGTATCCTCAATACCACTTTCACCACATGCAATATTAGGCTAATACCTAATCCTATAATGTCCTCATCCTACACCTATCTTTTTTTTGGTAGCGAAAAAAAATTTTTCACAATATCCTCCACAAACATTCCTTCATGCAGATCATGTGCACAAGTTTGAAAAGCCCATCCATCCCCTAGTGATTCTTTAGAAGCTCACATGGGATATTGTCTATGCTTACTGCTTTTCTAGCCATCATTTCATGAAGGACTCTCTCCATTTCCAAGCCTATGACCTCCGGCCAATGATTATTTTCCTCCATTGTACTTTCCTCTAGCAATAGGGTAGTTTCCTTCATCAAAGAAGACAAAAGGTATTGAATGCGATTCGTTACCCACCATTAGTGTATTCATAATATACAAATTATTTGGTTTTAGAAATCCCAGTTCAGACGAATGGCAATGGTCAATTTTAACCGCATTTGAAAAAGGCCAGATTGGCACCCATGCGATGCCACTCCACGTGACGTCACAGGGACCTAGTTTCTATACAAGCAGATAGGAGTTTTACATCGTCTGAGATTACCAATGCATCCATGAGGCACAGAGCTCAGGGAAACATGTCTTAATAATCACCTATTAAAACTGCCTATGGTCGGAAAGTCTCTTTGTTTGACAAGGTATTAATAATCCTTTTTTAAGCCAAGCGCTACCAGCTAGCAGGGTACTCGCTACCTGCTAGCATCCTGCGTCGTATCAGTGCTCAAAGCCTCGCCTCAAGGTCACCTCACTTGCGGCAGTGGGAACCAGAACGATGTCACACAGAGTTTTCCAGGCATTCATACTTAGCTGTTCCGTTTTCGGGCGCTTGAAAATTTTCACTTTTTATTTAATCGCAAAAAATAGATATCGTCATTTAAAAATCTAAATGCATGAAATACGTACTTCAGGAGTAATAATCTTTCGATTTAGGCAGTAAAAAAATTATAGGAAACCTACCTATTCAGTCTTTCCAGTCTTGTCTTATTGTTATACAGATACTCCACATATTCCCTCTATCTACTCTAAACCTTGTCTTCCTCTGTAAGCATCCTTCCATCTTTAGTCTTCATTGACAAGGCTTGCCCTCTTTTGCTGCCAGATAGCAGCTTTACCTTGGCAAACAATGCAACTTTCTCTGCTTGCTACTGAAACTTTCCTATTTCCTCACACGGTCTTTTCTACTAAGCCTCCCTTTCCCCCATAGTTATATGACTATTATTTGCCTACACATCCTTTTGCCCAGGTCAGTGTTCAAATTTTTTCACTTCCTTCTTTCCTCCATTTCTTTTATCATTTCCTCCATTATCCATGGCTTCTTTATTCTTACACTGTCAACGTAGTCAATTGACCCCCTGGCCGCTTTCATTATTCCAGTTTTCTTTTTATCCTACCCTTCCTCTACAGCCTGTGTATCTTCAATCTCTTTTAAGCTGTTTCCAACTAGTTCCTGGTATTCTCTCCTCATAGTGCCCATCAGCATTTCTATGCTCAATTTTCTTGTCTTTCTAGTTCCCATTAGTATTTTGAATCTTACGTTGCATTTCATAAGCTCTAGGTAGTGAACTGAATCTGCATCCACTCAGGGAAGCTGTGTTTTTTCAACTATTCCTAAACCTCTGTCTTACCGTGATGTAGTCTATCTGAAATCTCCCCATATCTCCTGGACTCTTCAATGTGTACCTCCGCCCTTTAGAATGATTGAGCATTAAATATTTTAATGGCATTTAAGATGCGCAAATGTTATGAAAATTCTGGTAACTAATAGACTGATATGGGTTTTTAGTTGAGCTTTTGAGCCAGCTGAGTTTTTGCAGGACTTAAACTGTATTGTTCCAATAATAAAAATAGTTTAAACAACCTGAACATCTCAGATAGGGATACATTTATTTAGATTTATAGATAGAATAAAGTCTCCATCATTTCACACCATTAGAACACTTAAAAGCATGGAAACACTTAAACTTTCTCCTTCCTGGTTTTATCCACCGGTGGTTTGTAGTTTGGCGTCCATGGCCCAAGACTCCCATGTGCATAAAAATCCATTGGATACGATGGGCCAAGATTACACTGTCCCTTCTTATCACCTCCTTCTGAGCACTTGCACGAGTCTTTGTCTTTCTGCCAGGAACCACTACTGTGACCCAGAGCAACGGTTGCCTCGTATGGCGTTAAAAGAGGCTGTTTGAACTCATGTCCCCAGTCGATTGACAGCCGCGGGCAGGCGACCTGCACCCATGCCTCCACATAGCTCTTAAACATATTTAGCTTGCTTGGGAAAATTTCAGACATCAGGACAGTGACGAATTCCTTGTCCCCAGATGCTTCCATCATTTGCTAAAAAAGAAATAGAAAATGCTCAATGTACTTAATAAGAGATAAACAGGGTGTCCACAAAGGTAAAAACAAGTACTATGGCAAGAGATAAAATATAAGATATGGTCAGATTGGATCTGACCCTTGCCTTTTTGATCATGAAAATATTTTAGTTGGGGCCAAGAGCAAGAGTGCATCGGCGTGAAACTGAGGTAGGTTTAAAAATTCCCCAACCATGTAACTTCAACCACTCGTACACTTCAGGTCATCTGGCTGATATGTAGAGCTTATGGTTGAATTTACATCCTGTGATGTGAGGGGGAAGCGGGGAGGGGAAAAATGCTTAGGCCAGATCCGACCCCTATCATACTGTTCCAAGTGTATTAGGCAAAATTTTTACAAAATTTCAGGTTGAATAGTCATGCATTTCATAAAAACCAATGAAACTTCCAGGTGTATTAGGCAAAATTTTTACAAAATTTCAGGTTGAATAGTAATGCGTTCCATAAAAACCAATGAAACATAAATGTTTCGGGCAGAATATGGTTTTTTCCTCCATAAATCCATAAAATGTAGTCATTGATTTATAATTATTAATTTCAAAAGGAATAATACAGCAAGCAACATAATATGCTGTTTCATTGGCAGTATTTTTAAAACTAAATCATTAGAGATCTACATACTACATATTGGCTTCTAGTGAAGACCACACTGGAAAATGGTTGATGTGATCATATTTTCCTGACTCTCACAGTGTTTTTTTTTGTCATCAGGATGACTATTCTCTGGTCAAAAGTCAAGAACCACACATAAAATATTTAGCTTGATGTACTCTTTATTTGTACGGTAACTGACATTTTATCACTGGTTGATTTCAAGGGGAAGGGGTAAAGAATTATCATATGTGAAATTCTAGAGGTCAAACTGTCACATTTGAGACGGAGATTAATGTTGACATAGGTATACTCCACATGCACAGAAAATTTCAGGATTGCAAAAAATGTTTCAAACAAGCAATACAACACCAAATATTGAAAGGAGGGTATGCATCCTATTAAAAATTTAATTTGATATTTTCATTATTTCCCTGAAAGCCAGCCTCAAGGATGAATTATGCATGTTCCACAAAAGCCATGTATGATTTACCATTAGCTGATCCAAAACTTTAGGGCTTCCCTGACGACCAAGGGTTCCCAATATCAGACCAAAGCGTTTGGCAGAGCTTGCTTTCACAATGGCAGCATGTCTTGTATTCAGCATCCTGTGATGGTCATACAATTCTTCTGTCAGCTTCTTCTCATAGGGATCATACCTATTCGAGGTGGAAAGAACAAAGGTCAAAAACCAAGTCTTAGCTCACTCGTTGCAGCACACAATACGTCATACATTATCTATACTAGTACTATATATCTAGCCACCAGAGTACAGGGCAAAAATTAAATAATAAACAATCTCTGGTAGGGAGGACATTAAAATTGCATCATCACTTTACAGTAATAAAAATACCTCATAAAAATCAAAAGAAAGGATGAAAGGCAGGTCATGGTGGAAACCATAGAGGTGTCCGGAAATGGTGTTCAGTGCCGTGTTTACACAATGAATTCACCGATACAAGTACATGAAATGACAAATGCTCAGATGTACAAAATTAGAACAAGTGCCTGACCATGAGTGCATTTCCTGACCATAAATTTGTGTATAGATGCAATTTGATGGTAAATGTATTTACAAATGTTACCAAATGTACAAATGCACCAAGTAAACATTTTAGTTATAACTCACCAAGTAAATATGCCCAATTATATATACACCTAATTAACCATGGGCAGGTGAAGCCAAGGGTCTACAATATCGTCCTAGTTTGGGTTAACCAGAAATACTGTATTTATCTGAATATGGCACTCAAAAAATGCCAGTGGTAAAAGTAAAGGGGGGACTATATTCAGAGGGAGAATATACTCAGAGAAATACGGTAACTGTTTTTTAAGATACATATGGTGATGAAAATTCAACAACTTCTAATTCTCTAAAAGAGCAGCAAGGTCTTTTCAACACATAAACAAGGAAAGTTAGCTGAATGAGTAAAAGATGTACAGTGGCGGAAAAAATTAACACAAAGCTTGTTGGCGTCTGAGAGCAGTCAGTTCAGGAACTACAGTAGACTACAACCTACAGAGAGTTTGAGGGTTCTAGGTGAACCCTTCGAAGGATACAACGCACCGGGGCCGGGAACCCGTGGCTTATACGCCCAGACACCCGGGGACGGGAAGGCCAGGAAGGAAAAAGGATAGAGGCGCCACCGCGATGGGAGCCCGCCGACGCCTCTGGGAAAGTATAGGTACGGAAGGGACGGGACGAGGGAAAAACACCCCAACGCTATTGAAGCGAAGGGGGCCATACTATTAGCAAAACCAAGCATAAGCAATTAATATTCTAGCGATCCAAGTGGATTTTCCTATGAGGAAGAAAATCCATTGATCGAATCGCTAGATACTACAACCTAAGTCCAGCCACCGAGAGTTGTCCGATGACAGGCAGAATAGTCTAGATCGAGGTAGGGGGCAAGATTGTCAGGTAAGAAAGGGAAACGCCTACAAAGGGTTCCATGAAGAAAGGAGCCAGAAGGGACGAAGAGCGTGAAGGACCCAGAGGAGGAATGACTTGGTATGTTGATTTGAAGAAAGTACTTGTATGGGTGGATCAGGCTTATTTCATGCTCCTTACGCATTTGACAACATTGTATTAGGTTAGGCTGTTTTAGGTGCGTTTGGCTGTAAACCGTGCTGGCCCAGGGTTATCTGCCCCTCCTATTGTGCCGTCATCGGACAACTCTCGCCGGCCAGAGTGTATGCAAGGAATAGAGGAGTACGGTTATCCTGCAGAATGCAACACTGCATTACACGTATGCGCTAACTCACGATTGTGGCAAACTGATCTAGCTGGCATGCAACGCATCCGGAACCAAAAAAATAGCTCCCCGTGGTGACAAAGAATGAACGAAATGCTGAACAGTTCCTAAATTCACACCGGATTCAATGATACTTAGTCCAGATATTGCCCACAGTGAGAGTTCCTTTAAGCCACACCACGTATCATCCGCCAATTCGTAAGGCACCAAATTCGAAATTGACAATTTTGAATGCTTGTATCTCTGAAAATTCATAAATAGAATGTGTGTAGGAAGATTGTATGTCCAATTTACAAGCGGTTATGAGTGGGTCACCATGACTCCACAGGAATGACACTTCTATACGATGTTGCATATAAACTGAATAAAGAACCATAATTGACGCTCTTGGGCACAGTACACGAGAAGAACTTAAATGAAGCGCGATTATTAAAATTTATCGTAGTGAATATCCACCTAAATGCCGTTGCTTATGCGTGGAACTTCGTAATAAAGTTCATTTTGTAACCACTGGAACCGGGACTGAGGTTTGTAATTTCGTAAAACCAAAAATTTCGTAATAACGTTTCTTTTACTATAGCTTGGATAGGCCTTTTTGTTGGGACCAACGATTTGCTTCATAATAACGTTGTTCGTATTTACGAGAGTCTACTGTACACTTTTTTTCCAAAATTTTTCCCTCGTAATGCTCTCATACAACCGGGAGTTTTATAAGCAATATACCCCTTATACCGGGGAAATAATCATGCCCATCACATTATGACAAGGCGCAAAAGATCCAGCTATGAATTCTTGCCATATTCTCCAAAGTATGCTTTGCGCACGAAACACCTAGAATGGAGTTTACTCTCGTTGGGACATCAGTGGACAAAGCCGACATATTGAGCATTGAGACTGCCTTAGAACGCAATCATTCCAGTGGTGTCTAATGCCAATTGAGGTGACTTGTTGTGTGGTATGTAGAAGTACATGAACCTTTAGCTTGAAACATACTGTTGGAAGACCGAGTTGCTCATGAATCAAAATAACAAACTTCATGAAATTAAGCCTGTGACATCTTTGTGAGGGAGTTCCACCTGGATGATATCGTTTTAGTACATTTGAGAATAGGCCACTGCGTACTAACCCATTCATAACTCTTCCTGGAAGAGAAAATTCAGCCCCAATCCATAGATTGCGATTGTCCACTAACAGTGCGATATCTCCCGACAAACTTTGAAAGATATCAGGTCGCATGGGTGAGTCACAATCTCAGGGAACACCTCACTGAAGTGCTACGAGACAATCCCGAACATGTCACTCAACTCATCACATTTTTAAGCTCAACCGACCTTGTTTAAATTAAATATAACTGTTATTCATTAAAAATTTTTTCCAATCATATTTTAAAATCCGACTTGTTTTTTTTTAAGTAATGTTTTACTATTTTCCCTCTTTTCTATCATAACGTGGTCCAAAGTGGCCATAGCCATCAATGTACCCTATATAAAAAATACTACTACTGTTGGCATTTCTCCCCAAACACACACCTTGCCCACCCATTGTCCTTACCTGAAGGCGCGAAGTGAAGGATTTGCAATCATGGCCGCTTCCAAGTGGAAACGCCCGTCACCCAAGTAAATGAACTTGTCAACATCTGGTACAGAAGGTGCTGTGCAACCAAGGATTTCACCAGGTGAGAGAGGTCGGCTCTGGGGAAGAATGACAGAGTGTCCTCTCTCCTTCAGGATTTTCACAGCAGCGTGCAGGGATTTCACAAACTGTATGGTGCTGACGAGGGCTAAACGATTGGATGGTTGATCGTGAGGGAAATTCTGACAAACAGTCTCAATAAAGTGGTCTAAATCAATTTGGATATCTACAAACACATATAAAACTGGAATATCTGTTATACTAACAGGTATGAGACATGAATGACCATAATGCACCAATAAATCCACACCAAGAGCCCTGAAAGAAAAAACATTTCCAAGGCATTAGAAAGATCAGGTAGAAGGCCATAAGGATTAGTATGTACATACAATTGTACATGCTTAAATTGGAAGAACCCTTCATCAAGTGAACTAATGAAATGGAGCAAAATACATTCAATGGTTTTCGGCTCAACTTTGTGGAAATTAATACACGAAAATGAAAAGGAGACTTCGTTGCTTTCCACAGATTTATTTCGTCCGTACGACATGTTTTGACCATAGAGGTCATCATCAAGTACTTAGCCTTAACCTTTTGTCAGATGCAATATCGAGATTGCAGAGTTCAGGGGCAATGTGCCTGACAGGCACAGGTGAGGAAAAACATTATTAACTCTAAGCATGGCCTAGCGGTACACCTTAAAAGTTTAAAGCACCATTATTATTGTAAATGAACACTAAAATTATGCCTTACTTGCTATTTATATACCCTTTACACACCGTCATATGGCCCGGGACTGATCCAGCAAGGTGCAATTTAACATGCTCTTCAGGCTATTAAGTACTATTACATGTAATGTATTTTAGCATGTGAAGGATATAAGAACAGTGTTTCTTTCATTTTTCTACTCTATTTATATAATGATGCCATTAATTTGCTTAATTATGCAGAATAATCTGCCACTGAACTATCGGTATAAATGCAAAAAGTGGAAGGACACATTGAGAGTGCCAAAAGGAAAGCTACTATGCATAAGTGCCAAGGGTATATGCCGCATTGTGGCACAGAGATATGAAAAAAAAACTCAGGCTGTGCCTGTCAGATCCATTGAGCCCGACAGAAGGCTAAAACCCATAAGTCTGTAAACTGGTAATATAACATATTGGTATCCCTGATTCAACCAAATATGAAGAGAGATTGCGAGAACCCTGGATAGACAATGATTTTTTAATGGGTCATTCACTATCTTTTATTTACTCTAAGTTGTGATAGAGATAAAAAAATTAATTGAGTAATATTCTCCATTTTCAATTCATCACCCACTTCACAAGGCATTTGGGATGAAATAGCCAAAGATTAAAACTTTTTGCAGAGAAGATGATGATGTGATGGACACACCTATAGGCGCATCATGGACTTGCACATGGGTTTAACATTTCAGTTCATTAATTTTTGCACTCTTGTAATCAATTTTATCCCTAAATGAAAGGCTCTTCCTCTACAAGTACCTAAATTATCAAGTACACAAATGACATCACCAAATCATGAAAAGTGGGCAGCAACAGTCACATTTTCTTAAGTCAAATTTCCAAGAGAAAGACTTTCTGATGAAAATATTTTTATTTGTCATAACTTATCTTTCCATTCCATTGATTGAATTCGTAAAAATAAGTAGAAAATTCTGGGTCTAAATGAAAGCTGGATCTAAATGATGGCTGACATCAAGAGTAATGTTTGGAACCCCATAAACAGCTTGGTCAGAGTGAGATTTTTGAGAAACAGTATAACAATGCAGTATGTGGATCAGAAGCTGTCAAACTGATAGTGAATGATTTAATATATTCTAAGATGCATGAAAATTTGGCGATTTAGTCCTTTAGCTAAATTAATAAAAACTAATCTGAAATAATCGTGACTTAAGGTTGAAAGCTTTATGGAAATACACCAGAGGATGACCATTTCTACAATAAGAAAAGGACATATGCAAATTTCATGGGCATATCCAAATGACAGAACGATCGTTAAATTTGAGAATGCCGTGGCTTCATAGATTGAATGCTATACTATCTAAATTGAACACTAATACTAACTGATAATAAAAATGGTAGTTAAATGACTGTTCCATAGCTATTACTGAAAATGGAATATTAAAGTAATAGTGACAGGATTAACCTTTTACGTTTTGTCTCCTCCAAAATGTTATTATCATGTGAGAAATAGACTGTATAGGGGCGTTGGGAAAAACAGGAGGATTGAAAATAGCCTAATCCACTCACATGATCATAGTTGCATATTTGTGATGCGACAATTCACACGCTAGGAGCAATATGCACCAACCAACAAGGCCGTCGAACCTTCTTGACTAACC
Organism: Ischnura elegans; assembly: GCF_921293095.1. Classification (NCBI taxonomy): domain Eukaryota; kingdom Metazoa; phylum Arthropoda; class Insecta; order Odonata; family Coenagrionidae; genus Ischnura; species Ischnura elegans. The sequence goes on along the minus strand of NC_060255.1, from coordinate 60,850,027 downwards.
AATCATGAGTTACATGCTCTGAAATGTAAATAGCAGTTACCTACTATCGACTCAAGACTGGCAGTAAATTTTCACAGAATCCTTAAATAAATGGCTAATGTGTTGCCAGGCGGCAATTCAACGACATTCATCCTACATAAATCCAACTTTAGCTACGGACGTTTCAACAGATATGTTTATTGCATCTTTTAAAAGATTTACATGGACTCTTACTTGGCAGTGAAGTCGTCGACACAACAAGCTCCATAGGTAACATCACCCATTATCACCGTGTCAGCATCAGTAAACTTCGTTATAATGTCAGCAATGGTTGTAGCAAACAGTAAAAGGCCCTCCGGCATCTAGTGAAAACACAACACTTTTTGTAATACAATCCATACTTACATGTTAGCGATATTGAGAGTTTATCAATTTTACCTGAAGGCCAACCCTTTTTGCCTTTGAGCTCCTAATCCGCCAAATGGTTTTCATTAATTCAAAGTCATAATTTTTAGGTAGCACATCACAGGCTTTCTTTAAATCAGGGTTCAAAAGAATGTCATCTGGTATTTTATTTATAACCTTCGTGAACACCTTTCGATTGGGATTTGCCCGAACAACCGTCACTCCACTGTCCTCCATCAGAGAGAAGCTTAGCTCCGATCTCCAGCTAAGTTCACAAACATATCCTCCGACACCCTCACGTTTTTAGAAGTAATGTTATGTTTTGAATTGATGAACTTTGAAACGTGCACACGGTGTGCGATCGCTCGTTCCATGGAGCGCTTGGTACAATTTTTCATATGTGATAGTCCGCTACCAGTTAGTCTTTTGTCAGGAATTTTCCAGTATGAAAACATCCTGTGTGGCGGTTCTTCTTGGATCTGCGTAATCACGTAGATGTGTTGTTATTTTTTAGATTTTGAGGGCCTGATTACACCTCGATAATTGGTTATTTGCCTGTGATAACCTTAGTTCTGAGTTTTAAGTGCTGCCCTGACTGATGAGTTATCCTGTGAAATGAAGCTATTAGCTCAACTCACTGTAATGAGGTGACTATTTTTTTGCTTGCTTACAATAGCTGCGTCTCAGTTCGCTATGGCTAGAGCGAGGAAAAGGAAAGGATTTACGACGAAAAGAAAGAAGAAGAAGTCAAGTAAGCCAGCTGTAGATTCAAGTAACTTGCCCTTGGAGGATGGGCCGAGGGAATGTGAACTTCGGGAATCAGAGGAGCCTACAACTGTGGAAAATATAACAAGGCCAGAAGATGGGAAGGAATCTCAGGAAAACACTACTGTTAACATTTCATCAAATACAGAGAAACCTAAGGAATCAAATGTGGGGGAAACCAATAACGATGCTGGCGAAAAGTCTTCGAGTGACAACGAACGCAATAAAACATCAGCATTGCCTTCAAAGAAAAGTAAAGTGACAAAAATGAAACTGAGATACAATGAAGAAGATTTGGATATGTTATGTGAATGGGATGATTGTGAATATAGAACAGATGATATATCCAAGTTCGTCAGCCATGTTGAGAATCATATCCCTGAGTTGACTGTAAAAATTCTGCCCTCTAATGAAGGTAATTATCGTGGCTTTGCGCATTTTTATAAACTTTATCCTTTCAACTTTGACCTTATTATTTTATTTTCAGTGGTATACATATGCCGTTGGATTGCTTGTGATTTCGAATGTGTCGATAGAAATGAAATATCAAGGCATGTAAATTATCATGCTTTTCACACGAAAATTAAGTGCATTGGTTGGAACATATGCCAGCGTTCAGGTGTACCCGTAAGTTGGACTTTGGCCTCTTGATAAATGAACAGTTTTACCTCAAACGTGTACTTCATGTTACAGAATGTCTCTTTTCAGGCATGTAATTACCACGAATTGGGGAGAAATGTAATACCTGACATTCCGAGCACATATAGGTGTAACTGGGAAGACTGTTCTGATGAATTTCAAAATGCACAGAAATTCTACAACCATGTAGAATGTCATGTAAGGGGTCACGTCCCTGACAACAGTGCTAAAAACAGTTATCAGTGTGCCTGGGGAGGTGAGATACCTGTGATAAGAGTGGATATGCTAATATTCTTGTATCAGCTCGCAATTTGACGTTGATTTTTCTCTCTTTTAGTGTGCAAATCTAAATGCCCAATAAGGCCAAAACTAAGAGATCACGTTAGAGTTCACACTCAGGAAAAGATGGTTGGGTGCCCAGTGTGTGGTGGTGTGTTTGCCACTCGCGCTAAGTACTACGATCACTGCAAGCGGCAGATACCTCTTGAAAGTAAGTAAAGACACATACTGTATCCTATTTTACTTTTGCCTTTTCACATAAAACGGACAGTTTTTCTCCTTCTAATTTTAATAACTAATAATTAAAAGGCTAAAACATTTATCATTCGATTCAAGTCATTTGGAGCTACATAAATTGTCTTGGTCATGATATTGATCTAAGAAATATTCTAGGTGCAATTTTTGTGTATTTGGTTGCCGACTTTAGAATCTTATGTTGTAATATTGGTGGCGGTGAGATCCATCGAGACATGGGCAGAGATGAAGATTGTGACCCATTGGCAACAGCATTTTAAGGCCTGTTTACACAGTACATTAACACGTACGGGTTAATGTCTTAATGTATGAACGCGAGAATGAATGCCAAAAAGCACCGTGTAACCACCCAACTTGTGCGAATGCATGCACAGAAAATAGAACCTGTTCTAATTTGGTTCATGCATTCGTACATTTATTTATTTATTTGCAATAAACCCAAAAACAGTACATGAGACCTTTTACATTGGATTTTTAAACAAATGGTACATGTTCCGGTCCACAAAAATCATTCACACAAATGTACATTAACTCGTACGTATCAATGCATCGTGTAAACAGGCCTTTAGAGACATCCAAGTTTGAATCCCTCCTCCATAAAGATGCATTATTTTAATTATTATTAATCCGACCAAATTGTATTCTAGTGCACGGTTATCAGTGCTCCCACTGCTTCAAGTTCTACCCATCAGAGCGTTTGTTGAAGGGGCACATGCGTCTTCATGTGAACCATTACAAGTGTGCTTTCTGCGACATGACGTGCCCAGGCCCTGCCAGCTTGAGCAATCACATTCGTTTCCGTCATTTGGATGAGAAGCCTTACAAGTGTGAATACTGTGAATTCAGGTAGGTTGCCAACAAGGATAATATGTAATTCTTTATATATGTATTACAACTCTCCTAGCATTTTTTTACTTTTAACTAATTAGGGATGCATCATCAATGGGTAATATCATCCACAGTTAATTTAATTTTTTTCATTGATTTCTCCTCTTTCATTTTCTTGATAGCTCTCTCAATGAACATATGGAAAATAACAGAGAACAGAGCACACCTTAGTGTCAATCCTACTCTAAACTTTGCTTATTTGCAGATGGGTTTAGATTTAATCACTACTTGGTTCTCATGTGCATTGCATTCCTATCCACGTTATCAAAAGCTTTTCCTAAGTCTATGAATGGCGATGTCTATGAAAGTCTATGAATGAAAAGGCGATGAATGTAGATTTGTTCTTCTCTTCTCTCTTGTCTACAACCAAGTAAAGGGCGAATATGATTTCTGATATGCCCTTGTTTATCCTGAATCCAAATTGGTCGTCATCCAGTAGCTCCTCTGCTTTTCATTCTAATCTCCTTTGAATGAGTCTTTTTAATATCTTCAATGCATGAGTTAAAAGATTTACATGGACAGAATGTGTCAATACATAGAAATCAAGGAAGAATAATGAAATTGTAATAAGGTTTAAAACATGGTTGCATATTATAAGTGATAAATTTCTTGTCATGTCATCATTACATAAATATGAGTTTGGCACTTTTCATTATCATGGTGCTGATTCTACCACCTGAAAATTTTTCCCTTGGAAACTGTATATTATTCTCATAATAAAAATGTTTCAAGTTTTTTTTAAATTTCATCCCTAAAGTGAGCATGAGTAAAACAAAAATCCTATGGAACATGAAAGAAAATATTTATGACTTCAAAATCAAACAATATCAGTGATAAATTGTTTTTGATATAAAAATTTGAGCAAAGACAATTTTGAGAAATTTAAAAATTCATTTATAAAGCCATTAATATGCTGTTTATATTCCGTTTTTTATGCCCATGGGTATGCGGATGAGCTCATTTGTAAGAAAATCCAGATACACACCAGGGTTAATCAAAAAGCATGTCATATTGTGATTCGATGTTAAAATTGAATATCAGGTCATATTGTGTTGTTTAGTCATGGTAACTTCATGGTAGTTGTTTGCTGGAATGATTGTGATTGCTCTTGGAAAATATGAATATGCATCTAAACCCTAAAGGAAAATTAAGGTTTTTAAAAGTATACACAACAGAGAAGATAATATTTACAGTGTCTAATATTTTATCGATTGTCTGAAACCCTTAATTTCCCTTTTCTTCTTACTGCCTTGTGGAGAAAGGTTTTGTCTCATTGTTTATTTGGTGTTGTACAATGGTTTATGATGGTGTTTTTGATGTTTGTTAGGGGGAAGACTCAGAGCGACTTGGCTTGCCACCAAAGAGCCCACCTGCCCGATGGATTTTACAAGTGCACCGAGGAGGGATGTGACTTCTCTGCTAGAACGCCATTCACCTTAAGCTGGCACTATCGCAAGGTAAGAAATTTAGCCCTTTAGTCATATATAGCTGATGCTGATTTTCCTCCGCAAAAGAATGAAAGTCAGGATTGGAAGTACCTAAACACACCCAAAGCAATGAACTCAGGCATGCCTCTACCCCTCGTAACCCAGCTTTATGAAGGATTAGGTCTGTAGTCTACCCTTCAACCTGTTTCCTGTTTTCCTCATCTCAAGCAAAATAAATGTGCGTCAAACATGTAGTATTGGCAATATTTTCATTAACAAATACTTAAAAACTCAGTGAAAATATAAAACATAGAATGGACCAATGAGGTCTATACTCATTCACCAATTTTCAATCAAAATTTTTGCATTAAAATTAATCGAGTTCTTTCATAGATCTCAACTCGCTGAAATGGTACCTATGTCAATGTTTTTATAACTCTTCTCAGAAAAAAATGTTTAGTTTAATTGATGTTTTTCTTAATTTCTATATTTTCATGTGTGACCACAGTTTTTTAAAATACTAGTGATAAATTGTTGGATGTCTTGGGAAAATATGTTGAGTCCGAAGTAAGATGGGGAATAAGGTTTTAACCCTTCCACTGATGTGAACTTACCTGGTACAATTGCAAAGTAGGTTGCTGTGAAGGTACCTTTTTGTTCTCCCTGTAGTGCACGGTGGAGTTCTTCAATTTTCCTGTGCATGTGACTAGTAGCTTTCCGGAGAGTGAGCAGCAGCAAAAAGTTTAAGAAATATAGTTCACAAACACGATGGTAACTTCTAATACCAGTTAATAATAAAGCTAGAAATTCAATTTTTAATCAATTACAAAAAACAATACCATGCTTTATACTACACCTCAGCAGAGTTTAAGATGTATCAAAATAATTATGTTCAACCAAACCCAAAATCACGATTCTTTATTAGAATTCAGTACGAGGAAAGTAAACTTAAGTTCTAATGAAAATAATCTTTGCCTTTCAACCATTCTCTTATAAGTTCAAAATAAGAAAACCCAAACATTATCACCCAATTTTTATGTGTTAATGGTATCATTTGCGTTCCGCTAAAGAAGTTTGTTTTGGGAGAACATATCAGTATAGAAAGGAATCACTCATGGGGGTGTAAACAAGCCTGAATCTCTTTAAGCCCATAGAAAGATTGGAGAGGTAGCTGGAGAGCGGCCATCCACTCTTTTAGTCATGAGCTTTCTGCCTGAGAGTATCTGGTGCAATCCAGCAGATTGTAATCACCCTAAGAGGAGCTATTCGGAAATCCAAATGAAGTATGTGATATCTGGCAGCCAAGAATCAAAGCCAGGGATAGGTGATCACTTGAATAAAGCTGTTTGAAGGCAGGTGGTTTCTGTGATTTATTGACAGTGTCCATGAAAAAGCGATGCTTTCCAAGAAATATGCACTCGTATAATTACCCTTGACTGAAATAAATTTTTATCAACTAAAGTTAAGTCTAAGTAGCATCCTGTACGTATGCACTTCTGCCAGACTGTCCAGGGACATCAACTACATTTTTACAACAACCCAAACCAGACTTGCACTCAATGTTGCATTTGATACAGAATTGATGACTTAGCTGATGAGATCCAAAATTTTACCCCATGACATTTTCTGTTGAATTTACGTGCTTGGAGAGCATACCCATTCACATATACTACAGCGGAAGAGCAACTTACAATACAGCATGCAATTAATTACTTGATTGGAAAATGACCAATTTCATGTCTATAGTCAATGACAATGACTGCTGTCCACCTTCAATGTTTTGTACAAGCTCAAAGACTGAAATTACAGATGTCTACACTAAATTTTAACTAAATCATGTTGGGCTAGGTGGTGGCAGGGATAAGTCCTTGACTACCAAATGGAAGATCACCGGTTTGAGTCTTGCGTGGGTACCTGGGGCGTAGGTGGTTTTAAATGTGTTTTGTGTACTTGCTTGTAATTGTCCTATATTGAATAGCTTGTAATTGGGGACACCTGAAAGCAGTATAGAAATTATTATTATTTAAATATACCAGCGGTCTGCTTGGAATACACATGGCGGTTTGTACCCAATCACCTCTCCACCGGTGATAGTATCCTGCCATAATGATGATAATGATTGTTATTTATCATTGTAGTATCATCATCATCGTCATCTACGATGTACATAATGATGGTATGCTGGTGGTACTACTGCCACCAGCCATTGGATTTGTTAATAAATTTAAATTAAGGAAATATGAATGTTTCTTTCATGTGATGGTGAAATCATTAGGGTTCAGGTTCATAAATTCATTCCTGGAGGACTGTATGGTGAAGAAATAAATCATTCTCTAAAGTGTAAACAACAGTGAACCATACGCGGCCGATGCACAAGGCTGAGAACTAGTTGAGGAGTGGTGACGCTCTCTGAATGAGTTCATGACTTCATCCACTTTTCTGTAAAAAGGTTGATGTTATTGATTTTTTGTTTCAAATGTCTCGAGAAGTAAACAACCACTCGAAAAAAAGAGAAATCCAACGCTCTTTATGTTTCAAATTCTTATCACAGTCTACAAATATAAACAAAATGGTTATTGAGCCCAATGCTGATAGGGTATTTGCAAATTTACTGTAAACAATTATTTATGAACTATGGTAAATTATGAAACTATGGAGTGAATCAGTTTTAAATGTGAGTCACAGCCCCTCCCCCTGATAGATAACTCGAGCTGGCATTGTCAACAGTCAATGCTTGCCACCTTGGCTAAGATGTGTTGTATGCAAGCTTAAAGAAACCTCAAAATATAGACAATGTTGCCCTCTCTATTTGCCTGTCCCTTAAGTTAACACTTGCTGTTGTGATATGTACCTTTATGCAACATCTGATATGAGCTATTGTTTTCCTCAGAAGCCCAAAAGTGTCAAGAAAATCATCTTAGATTCGTGGAAATATAATTTATGGTACATTTTATCTTCTTTCACTCCCGTATTCATTTCAGGTTCATGCAAATCAAGTCCATCCAATGTACTGCTGTCACATATGTGATCGCCGCTATGGAAGGGGTCATAACCTGACACAGCACCTTTTGAACAGTCATTCATTCCAATGGCCTTCAGGACACAGCAGATTCAGGTTTGTTGTCACACTTATTCATACATATACATAATATACATATTATCAACCACTTTTTTTAACTTAGATAAGTTCTCTCTTTAATTCCAATTATGTTTTCACCGTCATTCGGGCTACAAACAAAAAAATAATATGACAATAATCAAATTGTTTACATTTCGAGTATTTTGTATTGCTGTTTGTTTTGTGTCTTATCTTTCGTTAGTGGCCCTGATGATGTGAATAAATTCACTGAAATGTTGGTGTAATTCTATATTAAAGATTTATTGTTTCTTGACCAATACTCCAAAGAGAAATCTAGGCAGTAAAAAATAAAAGGAAACCACCCTATTGTAAAAATGTCTGTAGTGAAGGCTCTTATGAGCAGTTCGGATGCATACATTAATTAAATTGATGAAATTTTATTAGGGGTTAATTCATTTCAATGGTGCTTATGGAACTGTTTAAGACACATTAAGTTTCATTAATCTCCTCATTGTGGCACAGTTACAATCTACTTAATCACAGTTAAAATCCTCATTATATTTTCCTTTTTAGATCAAACTAATTGTAAGCATTCCGATGAGAAAATTTACAACTAGATTGCAAAAATGAGAACATGTTGGAGAATTCATTGCTGTATTACCTAGCTTAGGAATTGCCAGACTCGACTCGACTTATGCGAGTAGTTTTCAACTTGACTCAATACCCGACTCGAGATCAAAAAGTACCACTCGCACATCCCTACCAAAAATGTTTCTACTCATGAGTGGCACCACCTTGTGATGGCACAGCCTAACCTCGAAATTCAATTTGAAATGAAACTGGAGACTACCTAGCAAAACTGTTATATTCTATCTATGGATGAGTCGATTCCTAAATTTTTTTCGGTTCTTGGTACCGGTCCGATTCTCCCCCATCAGTTCTTGGTTCTCTTTACTCGGTTCTAAGAATGAACTCTTATTATCTTAATTAATAGCAATTTTAATTAACAACCACAAGAAGTGAATGAAAATAATTCCACTTAAGACGTAAATGAGCCGGAAAGCTCTGTAAAAATACTTAAGATCTTCTCCATAATTTTAGTTGCTAAGTAAAAGTTTTAAATAACATATTCTTAAAGAATGCATCATTGACCAAATTGTCACATTACATCAGGCAGCCACTGGTTCTTTCTCCAGATTTTAATTTCAAAAATTCAACATTTTTCTCCTATCTATTCTTTTTTGGCAGAAATATTGCCTGCAGTGCTGAACAGGTGTTAAATAATAACAGTAGTGTTCGATGTTGATTTTGAAGGGCAGTGCAAAATATGCTTGGAGCACAGTTTACATGCTGCATAGATAGTTATAGCTACAGCAGCAGGATCAATAGTGAAATTCCCCCAGCTTCTGGCGACATCATCCATTAATTTGTTGTAACTTGTGTGTTGGTTCAAAATATATTCTGTATTCTATGATGTAGCTTAAATTGTTGCTTATTTGACAACTTATTCTGATGCTTCGCTGTCACAGTTTTTATAGCCTCAACAATAATCTGCTCAACACGCCGGCACAGCGACACCATGGATAAACTGGGTGGCTATGAGTTAAAGCAAAATTGTAATCCAGTGATGCATTCTGCAGGATAACCACACTCTTTGATGCCTTGCATAGGTTTATCAACTTACCAACAAGCTCTCAGAATGCATCTTGCTCGTAATGTTTGTCAAAGAATTACTGCATGTGTACATAATTCAAAACATAAGACCACCGGAATGAAACGATTTTCCGCCAATCGCCGTTCACGGCACGACACACGGCATTGCAGAGAGCCGTCTCTTCTGAAAGCCACCTTAATTTCACGTGAACAGCAGCCGGGAAAAGTTGTGTTGTCTGAAAGCAGTCTCAGTGTGGCATTGAGTGTATTTCATGCCGGAGACATCGCATCACCGGGCTGGATTGAAATGGGCGCCATGCCATCAACGGTGCGAATTGACTCGTTTGGCATAGAGATCTATGGTAAGTTGAAAGAACGGCGCCGTGTCGTGGACGGCGGCAGGCAAAAAGTCAGCTTATTTGAAAGTGGCCGCAGCTATGGAAATGTTATGATGTTGGCGAGAACGACAAAATGACAAATCCTTAAATGTGCATGTTAGTGAAAAAACTCAAACTCTCAAAAGAAAAAAACGTGGACGCCATGCAATTGGAAAGTATATTATGCGCTTTTTAATCTATTTTTCACTTTTTGGCTTTGAATACGCTGGAAAACATTTCGGCTTTGGGCACCTAATTCAAATCCTCGTCACCGCTCCGAGACGGTTCCAAAGAACTGACTTAATGCGATCGGTTCTCGATAACGGTTCCATAGCCAAGAACCGGCAGTACCGAGAACCGGGAACCGGAACAGACCCATCTTTAATTCTATCCTATCCTTATTTTCTGCAACAATGAATAGCAGATGGAGCTAATAACGTTCTGATCTCATTTAATTGCAGGTATAAACTTCACGAGGATGGCCTATATCGTTTGGAGACCGTACGGTATGAGAGTTTGGAAGTCACTCAGAAGATGATGTCTGAGCGGGAAGCCAAATCTAGACCAAAAATTATTAAGCGGCAAAATAAGTGGCAGTACCCCTATAAAGGATTCGTTGAGACTGAAGTCGAGGAAGAAGAAGTTGATGACCCTGATATTGATTTGGGTGAGGGTGAAAATGGCAGCAGAAAGAAAAGGAGAAAGGTGAAACCTGATAGTCCGCTGAAACTCCGAGCTCCCACCATTAGCGATTGGATGCCAGAGGTATCAGGAATTGCAGATGACGGTGGTAGACTGATTGAAATTGCTGTGGAGGAGCTTAACGAAAAGGGTCAGGTTGTTAAACTGGAATTTATTCACACGAAGGAGGTCCGAGTGACTGCCGAAGAAGGCACTCAGATATAGTCAGTGTGGTGCCTAAACCTACAGTTGTGATATGAGCATAATTTTATATGCCTTCAATTTTAATAATCATTACACAATTTTGGCTTTATAATAGTTTTAAAGTATCCCATTTCATTTTATTTCTGTGATTTTGTCCCAAAGTTTAATTCTCTCATATTCAAGAGGTATTAATCTTAAGCATTTTTTAAATTTATAGTTGAGTCATTTTACTTAGTTTACGTCGGTACATTGGCTTTTGCTTTTATAACATTCATTTCAAATCAACAGGAATCTGGTGCCCTTTTTGTACAGTAACATTTTAGTTATGATTTTGAATTTTAATTTTTAAGACCTTTTTTTGAATTTTTAGTTGCATTCAAAGATTAACTGATTTTATATTTATAAAAATCAGTTTCGTTGTACTCCTTTTAATGCCTTGTTAATTACCCTTATTTCTCTTATCTGAGGGTTAAACTCATTAGGCTCCTTTGATTAGTATTCTGTCATTGCTAAAAGATTCATTGTTTGTTATCACAATTGCAATTCTTAGCGTGGAGTCCATATAAATTTTGATAACCCTATGTAGTCATAAGAACACTCTTCATAATTTCTCTCTGGAGCTTATGTCTTGTCTGTTTGTATGAAATCCCAAAATGAACTGTTGATTATTATTACTGTATGTTTTAAATATTTATTTAGTTTCGTTTAACATAATTAACTCTACTTTTGCCCTCAAATTTTATCTGAATGTGGAATGACAATGCAATTGTAATTGACGAGGAAAAGTTTTGTTATTAATGGTCAGTGTTTTCTAAACGCATTGCAGAGGTGTTTTTGTGGGAGAAGATAGTAGTTTCTCTAGTTAGACCCAACTTAACTCAATGTACTGTCAGTAATATATCTATTTTGTGTAGCTCAATCCTCGTGAACAATTAAATTTAATTTAATGCAGAAATTGCTTGTATTATTCATGTAATGATTCTTTTATGTTTGTCTAAACTGTGGTTAGTTCTGTATCGATTAGTTTAACCAAAAATTAACATTGTTTGCCTTCCTACAGTTTCATAAGTTTGGGGAAGATCTATTAATGATTACTCATACTAATCAACCACCCCTCTCAAAGACCGGTATTACACAGAATTGATTGCAGTTCCTATTGGTTCATAGTGTGTAATTAATCATCCCAATGAAAGATTACTTCTCAGGAATTTTCCCTCTTTTCAGGGATTGAAAATGGTGTAATTAAATTACTATTCATTAGAAAATTTCAGGCTTATCAGTAAAAATAATTAAACACACTCAGATCTTTCTCCTTTTCATAAATTCACAAGCCTATTTATCCCATTAGCCTGTTATCCCATTTTTTTCCATCTACGGACCTAGTCCATTGAAATCACATTAATTTACCCTTTTGGTGCCAACAACGAGGAGTGTTATAAGCGAGATATGAAAAGGGTACTTAAACAGAGTGCAGTACCTTGGAAAAAATTTTCTGTGGTGTCATTTTTTTTCATATATCTTCATGGTATTTTTTTATGTTTTACTCTTATAATTTCAATAATCAACTACATATGTATATGTAAAGGGTGGAGAAAAATTTCGTCACAAAATTTGGACCGTGGATAGCTGATGCCAGTAGGAACTAAAATTACTACGTACATACAGTGCAACCTCGATATAACGACACCCCACGGTGCACTAATAAACACTCGCTATAGCGAATTGTCGCTTTACCGGAGGTGGAGCAAATAATAGCCAATATACCTGTTGCGAACAGATATACAGGAACAGGAGTGGTGCGGCGACAGATAAACATCTATCCGATAAACGTAAGCATAAATCCAGACGAAAGGTGATGTTTTTTTGCATCTCTAAATTTCCTTACTCAAATAACAACTAACTATTCAAACAATTTATAAGCGCCGCACTGAATAAAAATCATGCAAAGCATTGTTTCGTCAATCATTATATTTATCGAACGACAGTGTACCACATGAATTTGAGACTGAGCACTCCATTAACTTCATTTCTAACAGATCGCTAGCAATTACAGAGGTTAAGGAGTCTTGATGAAAGTCTTCCGGCGGTGAAACCCTCGCTATGGCGAGAGCCAACACCGAAAGGGTCTCGTAAAAACAAATTTTTTAACACGCTGATTATAGGGTCAATTGACGGTGCATCGGCTATCTCTCGTAATAGCGGGGGTGTCGCTATAGCCCGTACTCGCTTTAACGAGGTTCCACTGTAGTACCTTCATATGCACTTGTTTCCCTTTCCTTCATTTGTTATTGTGAGTCAAGGTATTCTTACTTTTTTTTGTTCTTCAACCCACTTCCATCTATCGTCCAAAGTATCTCATCCTCATTTATCCATCATTTTATTTTCATCTTGAGTACAGTCAGTTTTCCTTATTTTTTCACTTGGTTTAGGATATTGGTAAGGATTTTTTCACACCTATAAGATAATTTGAGTGTACCGGTACAAGCCATGGTAATAACTTTACGGAGGCACCCACAATGCACAAATGTGCAAAAATGCCACGGGAAAAAAATGATTCACCCTGACTGGGATCTTGTACTGTATAGTCAACAAATATCCTCAGAGGGGAATGATGCCTTAGTAGCTTATCAACTGGCAAAAGCATTTGACTGGAAATTGGTGGATCCAGGTTCAAATCCTGGTTGAGGTGAATTATTATTTTTGCAGTAGAGTTTTCGCACACCCGCAGAATGTTTTGTGTTCTTTCAATGATCCGGTTTGGAAACATGTTCCTCAGGATTAAAGGAATTTATGGGAATAAGACGGACACCAAATGAAACCTCAATCTTTCCCTTATCCGAATAATTAACTAAGGTGAAGATCCCTTGGCTACTAAGAGTGTGAGAGGCCATCAACTGTAGGTGTGAGCTGAAAAACCAGAATTTCCTTGATTTTGGAGTTTTCCTCCAAATCACTTACAGTCCCATAACTTGGCAAAAATTGTAAGTTCTTCAGCTCTCCTGGAAGTAGTCTAGAACTTGTTTCTGTCCGTGAATGATAGGAAATGGAACATACCCAAGTTCAAATTTTACATCATCATTTTGAGTCAAGTACTGTAATAAATGTACTAAGGTTTTATTTGGGAATGCATTTGACCTGTAAATGTTTACCTGCCTTTTATGTTTAAGTTATTGGTTATACACTGGGTGCCCCATTTATCATGACCACCCGAAATAACTTTTTGTCCAGATGCAAATTCAAAAATATGTCAAGAAAATGTTCATAAGCCGTCAGCGGGACATTAATCAGCATGATTGCCTTCCTTGTAGCTTTGTTATTTACAAAGATATGAACAGCGGTATGTCTTTTTTAAATGGCACCCTATATTTTTTATTTGTCAATTCATTTCCTCTCCTATAACTCCTCCCGTTCATATCTTTGTAAATAACAAAGCAACAAGGAAGGCAATCATTCTGATTAATGTCCCCCTGACGGCTTATGAACATTTTCTTGACATATTTTTGAATTTGCATCTGGACAAAAAGTTATTTCGGGTGGTCAAGATAAATGGGACACCCTGTGTAACTCGATATGGGGGGGTGATTCAGTGAGACCTCCTGATGGACTTTAACACCACAAAGGTTGATGGAATTTTGAGACCCACATTTGGGGGACTCACTTGTCAGTATGTGTCCACTGCAGCTACTATATTTGTGATATTTCTTCAATCTACATCAACTCTTTATTCATCCTGCGACGACGCAACCCGCAAAAACTCCTCGTGACCTTTCCCCCTTTCAACGTGAACGAACCCCCCTGTCCCTTACGAGGCTAATTTCTGGCGCCGCGGCTGTTTGCGTGGCTCCCAAAGGATGTTGCTAGAAATAAAATCGTGTTCGTTTGGAAATGGATTGCGCATAAGTTCGCATCAGCCAAATATATTGGGGGATTCAAGTCACTTGCCTATCCACTCTTGCTCGCTTTGACGTAGATTTGCGTAGAGGAGCGGTGAAGTAGGAATATACTATTTATCTCTTCTGTTTTGCGAATATTTACAGCATTTTTTGTGTGAACTGCTATCTTGTGCCATTTTCCCTGCCATGCAACCCTTGAATATATCATTGTAATTTTTCTCTAGGAAAACATGCTACGAGACGCAAACGAGAATGCTCGTATTTATGCATGATTTGACTCTTGTATAGTGTTGAGGCTGGTTGAGACTGGCCATCTTTTCAATAATTATCCCTGCCTCTAAATAATATATTTGTGCCTCAAAATTAGTTGTCGTGGACATTATTCCGTATGCACCGTACGAGGGGGGACCCAAAATAACCGAACGGAAATCGCTGCTTGTGTCTCTGTAATATTTTGGGCTTCTCCCACTAGATGGGTGTTATTTCATCATTTCTCAGTCATTATGCGAATCGGCGTTGGCATGGATATAGAATGTGATGGACGGTTTCAACGAGCCCCTATGACAGTTTACATTCGAATGGTTTTTGACCTTTTCGATTTTTGAAATGGCTGATATTCGAGAACAGCATGCAACTTTGAAATTTTGTTCTCTGCTTGGTAAAATTGAGTCGGACACGGTTAATATGTTGTCTACAGCTTATAAAGAACACGCTTTAAATAACGTATAGAGCAGATCCTAGCGTGTCCACTCTCTCGCAAACGCTTCGTTAATACTGTTGCCTACACGGGGCGATTTCAAACTGTTTTCGAAAACGCTCATATCCCGGCGATGAGTACAGAGTACTCCAAGTTGTACTTATTTTGCTATGTATTTAATTCCCCATAGTAGTAATAGTAATTTATAGGGTGCGTCGGTGGCTAAGCCATTTTGCACCACTTAATGATTGGGGTGCAAGTCCGGTCTTAAAATATGTTTGGATTTACTAGGAGTATCATTTAAATTTTATTGAAAGGTCAGTAGAGCGTAAAAATGCTTTCAATCGAGAGACATTTTCGGGATTGTCTCCTTGCACCTCAGCTAGGTTCACCCCTACCCGTGCAATCCGAATCTTTCACATTCCGTCAAGATATGTCCTTCTGTTAGTGAACAATCGCAATGTACGCATCGGGGCTGGATTCTCTCTTCCGTGAAATTTGACTGGGTTACTACGCAGTGACCTATCCTCAAACGAACCAAAACGACTACCTCCAGGCGGAATTTCCCCATTAAATTTGCTATAGAGTGTTTGCAATTACGAGGAATAATGTGGAGAGATGAATTTGGTACATTTTTATCTCCTCGAATATTAATTTCCCTAGATCAGGGGTCCTAGAAAATTTAAATCCCTAGATCAGGGGTTCCCAAACTTTTTTGTACCACGCCCCCCCCCCCCCACCCTCCCCCCGCTACACATATCAGCTTTCCATTTTGCAATACCCTATTTCCACGGTGCCGTACCTACCAACTCCTACTTGTACAAGTACTTGTACTCGTACAGGTATGTTCCTACTTGATACGGTAAGTAGGTGGATTTTTTTGTTCAGTGTTGAATGCGGTAACGCAGAATGGAAAGATTCAATAATTGTACGTATGATGAAAATTAAAACAAGTATTTCATGAAAAACGAATAAAATTACTGATACAAAATTTAACATTGTAACACAGATACATTTTCAATTTAAGGAAGGTGACCAATAGGCCTACCTACTTACAAAAACAAAACATAAAATGTAATTTAGTGAGATGGGTGCGCTTGCATGTTCTGGATAAGTTGACAGATCGTGGGTTGAGTTTCAGACAAAGCACAGCGTAGGTCACTTTCGACATCCAGTTTGTTGCGGTACTTGGTTTTGATCGCCACTAGAGTTGAAAACGCTTTTTCGCGCATGTATGTTGTTGAAAAAGGCAAGTACATCCGAACAGCTTTCTCGGAAACACTGGGGTAAACTTTTAAGTACTTCGACCAAAATGAGGGCCTGTCCATTTTTTACGTATACGGATATCGCAACCCAGATCGGTACACACACCCGTTCCGTCTGACAGTAACTGCTATGGAGGGGGACGGTTTTGAGAACCTTAAACTCGTGTGTGTTTTATTGTTTTAAAAACTGTAACCTTCTGTGATAAAGTTTACAACTTTATTGAAACTTTACAGAAACAATTATGAAAACTTAGACAGACTTTATTTCAAAGATCTGAGGAAATTATTTTTGTAATTTTTTTATTTATTTCAGTTGGGTGTCATGCCCCCCTGGACTTTCTCCACGCCCCCCAGTTTGGGAACGCCGGCCCTAGATAGTACAGAGAGATATTAGCTTAATGGGGTAGTTTCCTTCATCAAAGAAAACGAAATGCATTGATTGCGATTCCTTACCCACCATTAGTGTATTCATAATGCACAAATTATTTGGTTTTAGAAATCCCAGTTTAGACGAATGTTAATGGTCAATTTTAACCTCATTTGAAAAAGGCCAGATTGGCGCCCGTGCGATTCCACTCCACATGACGTCACAGGGACCTAGTTTCTATACGAGTAGATAGGAGTTTAACGTTGTCTGAGATTACCAATGCATGCATGAGGCACAGAGCTCAGGGAAACATCTCTTAGTAATCACCCATTAAAATGACCTGAATTCGGAAAGTTTCCTTCGTTTGATAGGGTAGTAATAATCCTTATTTTTGCCAAGCGCTACCTGCTAGCAGGGTACCCTGCTACGCGCTAGCAGCCTGCGTCGTATCAGCGCTCAAAGCCTCGCCCCAAGGGCACCTCACACGGCGACAGCTGGAACCAGAAATACGTCGCACGGAGTTTTCCCATCATTCCTACTTAGACCCCGCGTTTTCGCGCGCTTGAAAATTTTCACTTTTCTTTTAATCGCGAAAAATAGATATCGTCATTCAAAAATCTAACAGCGTGAAATGCATACTCCTGGAGTAATAATCTTTCGATTTAGGCAATAAAAAAATAACAGGAAACCACCCTATTCCCCGTGAAATTCAGATCTCTCTGTCTCTTTTGTAAATCCGTTTAAATGCGCGGTGAGAGGCATGTCTCTATTGTAATATTCGTTCCCCTGACCAGTGGCGCAGCGAGGGGGGTTTTTGGGGGATAACCCCCCCCCCCAGAGCTCAGAAATGTTTTAGAGTTTGATCCAGTGACGGCGCTAGCAGGTGCGGGGCTAGGGGCGAACCTTCAGTGCGGGGCCCTTCACTTAAAATATTAAACTCTATACCCCATCTATAAACTCGAGCATTTTGAATCCCTACCACTCTCTGGCTAAGTATGTGTTCCCCTCCCAAATTCAGACTTCGTAATTACGCCGTTATGATACCATCACGCCTTTGAGTTCAAAATAGTATAATAAAAATTATATTTATTCATAAAATTATAACGTAAAATAAACATAAAAAGCGCGCTTTTTACTTTAAATTACTGCATTATTATTCCTTTTTCATAATATTATTTTTTGTCTTGCACGGACTTAACAATACAGTAATAGTTGAAATTGCGTTTTCAAACTATCGTATATTTTAATTTTTTTTCACGAACGCGGGGCCCGGGGCAGTCGCCCCGCCCTAAGGCCGGCTCTGGTTTGATCCATTTTACTTAATTGTAATGATATTACGAATAGAATAGTGTAACGATTAATAAAATATCCCTCAGAAAGTCGTAAAACTCACCACTTTGAACCATTTATCTTAAAATTCCGCAATTTATTAACCTCGCACCTACCGCTTATCCTGATGGGTATTCCATACCCCCATACACCCCGGTATTATTTGCACCTAAACCCCCCCCCCAGCCTTAATTCCTAACTGCGCCCCTGCCCCTGACATTAGAATTTGCCGAAGATTTCCCGTTTCAAATAAATGATCCGAGGTCTTATCAGCGTATTTAACCACGTAGTCCCCTTGGTACGTCTCATGGGCGACCATAATGCTTAAGCTAGCATTCACACGTGCGGTTAACACGACGCATCAATCCGGTTGTATTTTCCACCTGGTTTAGGTACTAAGAAGGTTGCTTTACTGTGGTCGTCTAATAACCGTAGGAAGAGGTCGTGCCTTTAGGCCTTCGGCATGACGCATTCAGAGTTGAGGGTGGAGAAAATATCGGATCGTTGCGAAGCTACGTAGAATGTAGTTCAGTTGCTGGGTTACCCTGTGAGGAGAGTGTTGAATTTTATTCCTGAGTTGTGTGCCTTTTCCGTCTTGTGAAGTAATAATTCCCACTTTACAATAACTTAAAGGAAGTATCTTACGCCTGTAAAACACGTGAATTGTTCGTTGCACATTGTAGAGAAGTGTATTGGTGTATATGGAGTACGAAAAAATCTGAATTTGTTAATCACCGGTCAGCGCACGGCAAAGAGTTAAGTGTGTTCGATTGTGTGTGTGGAATCATCTAGTGGTAACTAGTTGTGTTAGATTGTGTTGCTTGTTGTGTCACCATGAAATTTACGGAAGAGGAGTAACATATCAAAGGGTACTCGGATATTACGATTTAGCTTCATTCTCGTGGAAAGGGCGAAATGGTCAACATCCAAGGAAATAACCAAGTAGGTATCGACAATTTTAACCTCTTAAAATTAGTTATTATCTTTATCTATAGAGTTGCAGTTGAGTAAACAATAATATTGGCTTCATTAACCACACTGAGTGCATTTCGTATTCTTTACCGTCACGATGCATCATATGCTATGAAACCCACTTTAAACTACTGATTAAATGATTCATACAAGTATTTGGGGTGAACGAGACGAGAAATGACAAAAAGCAATAGACAATACCACGTTTAAAATCCCCTAACACCTAGGTAAAATTCTCTAAACACCAAATTTTGTATCTATTTTTAACCAAGCGATAGTTAGATATCACCGAAAAAACTAATCTTAGATTAATGGAAACCCTCTCTCTGCATTGCCTCCGTGGCGAAATCGGTTAGCGCGTTCAGCTGATACTGTGAATTATTATCTAGCGGAGCGCAGGAGTGACTAGAAAGTACATTCATGCATGCATAGGAATTGTTCATTGAAATACTGCGTATTAAGTTCTTGTAAAATGGTTTTATTTACCTGCTATGATTATATAACCACGGGACAATGGTGAAGTTCAATTTTTTAATCAAAATGTTCGTCACGGTTAAGGAATCAATAAAATCAATTCCCTTATCTGTCCATGTATCCATACTTTTTGATAATGTGGACTTGGTTCCGTAAAAATTCGGATTGGCGACACTCTACTGTAATTTAATTGGCAAATGTGGGAATGGTGATTTTTAGTTGGAAACAAGGTCAGTCATTCAAAGGGTCTAGCCGGTTACGATGGTGAAAAGTGCCCCCTGTTTCGAAAAATAAAAAATTGGACTTAAAGTGCATCAAAAATTATGTTTCCCCAAAGTTTCAGGCCCTAACAATGGAAATTAACCGCAAAAAAAATTGAAACACGATTTTTAGTTTTTTAACCATGTCTCCAGTTTTTATTTTTGTAAAATCGTGTTCTTGATTTTAAAATGTATAAACTATTACGTTCTACCATCCTGATTTTTTTCAAAAACTTTTCGCCGAAAACTAAACTTTTACATAAGTTTGAAATTTTCAAAATTTAATTTAAAAAATTAGGAAACAATAGACACGCTGAAAAAAATATATGTTGTTAACCCTACATCAAAGCATAATCCTAATTTTTTCAGGTATTTAAAATAGGTGGAACACTGTCAAAAACACGAATAACAGCTTTGCGCCATTTGCATCTATTTCTGTGAAATCTTTACTAACAGCATGTGAAATATCCTCAAAATACAAAAATTCACTCTACATAGGACCAGGATGCTGCCCATCATTAAGGGTTTTTTCATAAAATTCTGTAATTTCTGCGATAACGTTAACATGTTGTACCTTTCCCCACAAAGTACATCTACGGAAAAATTCATGAGTATGGCATATACCAAGGTATGATGGTAACATAAGGACTCTCTGTGAAAAGTTCGTTTCAGGAGGGACCTGGTCTTGTAAAGTACGAGTTGAATTCAGCTCTTGGTAAAACCGGGCCCAGTGAGGTTATATGGTGTATGGACTCATAAAGTAAATGGGTCTTGTCATGAAATGTGCCCTAAACTGAAAGTCCACAAAAACACATGGTGAAGAGGGAAAATGTTCAAATTTTCATAAGGCGCTAAAAATACAAATGGTAACAAAATGCGCACAAACTAGGCCTAAAATACAAAAATTTAAGCCGGCATGTTGAATTAGAAAATGCATGCATAAAGACATTGAGCTAATCGATGTGTTTGACTGGGGTTTTCTTTGTTTTGTGATGAAATGTTCGGGCAACTTGCAAAATTTTATTTCATGTTCATGTGCACTAATCCGCCCTTTTACAGATAGACTAAGAAGATGGAAGGCAGCGATGAGAGCTCGAAGAAAAAAGCGATATGCGTGTGAATCTTGCGTTTTATTCGATGCGTAGCGTGATCGAGCGAAAATTGGATTTTGATCGCACGAACGACGAAAGGAAGGAAGGAAAATACAGAAGACATCAGGACAACAGGACCACAAGAGGAAGGAAGCGAGTGACTTACCTTAGATTTTGGGCCAATAGGGCCACTCTTATTACGTCGAGTAAGGTTAGGTTTATTTTAGGTTTCGTTAATTTTAGATTTTTTGTGTCGAACCGAGGTTTGGCATGCGCTGTGTACCATTGCAATAGACGGGATTTTACTGTGTCGCTTGGATGGAAAAGTGGTGATTTCCTCCTTGTGTCATGGTGCTTTCCCGTATATTGCAGTGGGGCGTATGCAATTCCTCGGGGGAAGGGTCATTTATTTTCCTTGTATGCCCTCTCTCCCCAGGCTCAAGACATCGGGACTTCACGTGAAGAGGACCCCAGCTTCACAAATAGGTTAGCTTTGGGCCCTTACGGCCAGAGTCATTGCGTCGAATAAGGCTAGGCATTTTTAGGTTGCGTTAATTTTAGATTTTTTGTGTCTAACCGAGGTTTGGCATGCGCTGTATACCATTGCAGTAGACGGGATTTTTTTGTGTCGCTTCGATGGAAAGGTGGTGATCTCCTTCTTGTGTCATGGTGATTCCGTGTACTGCAGTGGGGCGTATGCAGTTCCTCGGGGGAAGGGTCATTTATTTTCCTTGTATGTACTCTTTCCCCAGGCTCAAGACATCGGAACTTCAGGTGAAGAGGACCCGAGCATCACAACTAGGTTAGCTTTGGGCACTTACGGCCGGTGTCATTGCGTTGATTAAGGCTAGGTTTCTTAGGATCGTTAAATATAGTTTTTTGTTTGCGGGGGAAGGGTCATTTATTTTCTTGCATGTACTAACCCGCTCTCTCCCTAGGATGAAGACATTCCCTTGACCGAAGAGGTGAGGACTGAGGAGAGGAGGAAGTCTGAAGATTGACTCCAATAAATAACTGAAGACGAAACTTGTCAACCCAGAATTTCTTCTCCTTGAAACGGTAGAGCGGAGTTTCTAAATTTTTACCATCATACTCTTCTTTTTTTCTTTCTTTTCATTCGTTTTATTAACAGGATGAGCAATTATATGCTAGAGGAGTAAAAATAAATGTCTTCCGTACATTTATTTGGTCCCCGTATTCATATGCAACTTCAATTCGATCTTTCTCAATTTCCTCAATGGAATGCCGCTTAAAAATGATTTACCATCTAATTGTTTGTTTTAAAAATTTCCTTGAAGTTGTATTTAACATGACTTCGCAACAACCAATTTCTATATCAATTTAGTTGCATGTAGGTTTTTGATTTTAACATAATATTGTATGAATGAGGCTAATTTTTTTAAATTTTTGAATCATATTTTCCTTTTAGATTATCTTATTTTTTGCCTTTTCTATGTCAATAATAGACGACATATACCAATATTTCTTACTAATTCATTTTTATTAATTTCTTTAGTCTAAAGCTCTCTTTGCTTTGCATCACTGGAAGGCGCCATGATCATTGCATAAAATCAATCTCTCTTCATCATTTTTGTTTCTGAATATCCGAGCACTGAATTTTATTTGCAGTATTGATAATTTAATTTCTTCTTATTTTCCATTATTCAATAATGAAATCATTTCTTGTCCCGAAAAATGTCCAAAATTTCTTTCAGAATAGAATTCCTTTTAAATTTCTGTATACGTTCAATTTATTTTTTAGCAAATTAAATATATTTAATAATCCCGAAGCACGAAAGAAAACTAATATTTTACTTTTGCGTTCATCTTATTTTTTATCAATTCTAAGGGGACTAATATTGCGTTGAAGCATCAGCTCAAAAAAAAACTTATTATTATTTTTATGAGTAAAAAACAGTTTTGAAATTCTTTTCGAAAGTTTGAAGTCTCAAACTTATCAAATTAATAGGAAAACACTTGGTATATTTAGACAACCTGTTCAACAACCATGTTCCTACCTTAGCGATTCACAGGATGTTTCTTTCGTTTTTTCACAAAATCAATCAAATTTCATACAGCCTTTAATTAATATCATTAATATATACGTAGAAGTTACCTTCAGTATTGACATCATCAATTTTCTATAACGTAGTTAACAACTCTGAAGAAATTTACTAATATTCTTACGCCTGAAATTCAATTTATTTCTCCCATCATCTTTTTAATTTTTTTCTGGATCCTTTTAAATGGAATTTTAAGTAATGTGATGATATTTTTAGTTTTCAATCGGCCTTGATCAGTGAAAAAAATTGATTATTATTTCAAATTGTGAAGTATCTAGTTAAATACATGGGACAGCTAACACACCTATCGCTACTCCTATAAACTCATTTTTAATTTCAAATGCATCATTAACCATGAAATATGAGTTATTAATGAGCATTGGTGATAATTTCCCATTGTAAAGCTTTCATAATATTTATATCGTTCCTCTTAAGAGTGCTGAAATTATTCAAACTTGATGGCGAGCTAAACTCGTCATTGCGTGATTTCGCATCGTAAGTTCATGACGAGGTGGAGTCGTTATCTCAGCAAAAGGGGTTAAAATTATAGTTAGATTCTCTTTCGTCCTTGTCGAAATGAAGCTTTTTTCATTTTTTTCGTTTAGAGAAAAAAATATGTATTATATTTTACTGTTGAATTCAATTTGCGCACGGCTGTAAATTCATTCCTCATGTACTAGAGATTTTCGACCCATTGCCATGGGGTATATTTAAATCGACGAGGTAAATTCAATAGGGTGGTTTCCGTTTATTTTTTTATTGCTTAAATCGAAAGATCATTACTCCTGGAGTGCGTATTTCACGCATTTAGATTTTTTAATGACGATATCTATTTTTCGCGATTAAATGAAAAGTGAAAATTTTAAAGCGCGCGAAAAAGCGACGGGTAAGTATGAGTGCCGGGAAATCTCTCCATGTGACGTATTTCTCGTTCCCGCTGTCGCCCTGTGAGGTGACCTTGAGGGAGGCTGTGAGCGCTGATACGACGCAGGCTGCTAGCGGGTAGCTGAGTACCCTGCTAGCTGGTAGCGCTGGGCTTAAATAAGGATTATTAATACCTTATCAAACGAAGAAAACTTTCCGACCTTAGCCAGTTTTAATAAGTGATTATTAAGACATGTTTCCCTGAGCTCTGCGCCTCATGCATGCATTGGTAATCTCAGACAATGTATAACTCCTATGTACTCGTATAGAAACTAGGTCCCTGTGACGTCACGTGGAGTGGCATCGCGTGGGCGCCAATCTGGCCGTTTTCAAATGAGGATAAAAATGGACCATTGCCATTCGTCTAAACCGGTATTTCTAGAACGAAATAATTTGTATATTATGAATACAGTACTGGTGGGTAACGAATCGCAATCAATGCCTTTCGTCTTCTTTGATGAAGGAAACTACCCTATTGCTATATCATTTCATATATCTCTCTTCAGCCGCACATCATCTCGGAGGATGTGGGCAGGGAGTTAGTGGAAGAATGGAGCTAATCCAGAATCTGACGGAGTACCGACCACGCCCAACGGTAAGAAAATCATTTCACTGCCTCTTTTCTGTTGGTCCGTTTGTTATTTTAAAATATTGGAATGATTAAATTTTTATTTTGGTTATATGCAGTTTTATAATTTTCTCACAGTTGTTTGTTTTGGTATGTAGCGATGGTGCTGCTAGCTTTGGAACAAGAAGTAATGTGTTCCTGACGATAGTGGGTTATTATTTGGAGGCCTTTTCCTTATCTCTGGTTTTGAAGACTTTTTAGAGTGCATTTCAAGGTGAAAAATCAATGAAATTATAATATTCGAAAAAAAAATGTTTTAATTATCATAAAAATCTCTTCGATGCTTCTGGAGTACTATTTACGTTTACCGTTTATTTCACTATTTTAAAATCGATATCCGCAATCCGGTTTCCCACGATGAGTATAGTATTACTGTTATTTGAATGATATCGCCCTAATAATGAGCATTGTGCGTTGAAAAGTTCGAAACTTCTTTAAATTTTAAATTACAGCTTATTGTTTTACCATGTTTTTTGAAGGAGTGGCGGCCTTAAAGTGTTGCTTGTCATACTCTCTTCACTCAGGTTTATGCCTTTTTTTAAATCATATTATTTAATTTTTGCGACTTTTTGCGTTTCATCCAGTGCATTTATCACCAAGGCCGGATCCAGAATTTCTTCAGGGGGGGGGCCTGAAAGGCAAACGGTCTAATTATATTTGAAATTAAAAACAACATACAACGATTACCATGCGAAACATTTTCTTAATTTTAGCATGAAAGTCATTAATATGTCATTAAATGATTAAGATCATTTTTCTGTTTCGCATATGTCTAGCTTTCTTCGCTTTCTGATGAATGTCGTTCGTTATTCTCCTAGAGTTATACTTCTTTCCTTCCATGTCATACTTTTGAATTTTCTTTTGTCCACCATGACGTCTAAGACTTAACCCGAGACTATGATATGGTAAACAAAGCGAATTACATGATAACCGCATATCAATCTTATATATATTTCTTAAGCGTCACGTGCACCCGTGCACCCGTAAAAACTACGCCTTTCATAGAAAAACATTTCTTCACCCCAATATTCTATTGTAAGCATCATTTTTCTGTTTCGCATATGTCTAGCTTTCTTCGCTTTCTGATGAATGTCGTTCGTTATTCTCCTAGAGTTATACTTCTTTCCTTCCATGTCATACTTTTGAATTTTCTTTTGTCCACCATGACGTCTAAGACTTAACCCGAGATGCGTGCCTTTTTCTCGATAGCTTCTCTTCTCCTCAAAACTTCGATTTCGTCTTCCTAAAGTCCACTTTTAAACCTACCTTTACATAAGATGGATGTCCATCCTCATTACATTATGATTACTGTCAACTTCCTTCCCAGGGTATCGTTTGCAGACCTTCGTTCATTTTTTTAACCTCTGATACGCTAATACGTAGTAGAAATCTTGTATACATTCTTCGTATATGATTATTAAACAATGAGTTTTGTCCTGTGCAGAATTCTGGGAGCATTTCTTCTCTTTCATTTTATTTTTCTGCTCCGTATTTTTCCGTTTTTCTTCCATCTGGAACTTTACCGGCAATTCCAGTCCAGTAAAATGATTATGAGAAAATAGAAATTCGATATTGCAACAAATGTGATGGAGATGCTTTAGTCAGCTCGGCGCACTTTATTATACAATTCTCATACGTCTGTGTGGATTTTCGCGTTGAATTACCATCATGGCTACAACCTCACGCTATGGCGGCTCTTTTTTCTCACGAGGAGCCGGATTATCTCTCAGTGATCGAGGAAGGGAATGGGAAATGGTTAACCTCGAACGATAATTACGCTTTTTTCAGGTTTCGTACATATGGGGCCCAATTATTTAGCTCGACTCTTTTCATTCGGAAATTCATTCACTCCTCCTCATCGAAAACAGTACACAATTGCGCTTGGAAGTATTTTTGAGTAATTTCATTTTAAAAATGCGCAGCGATGGCGGATATCTTGGAACCTGGCGGTTCAATTTGGGTTGGGGACTCGAATGAGGTCTCGTAGTACCAACGTCGAGTAGATGGACTCGAGTTACGCTCTAGAACACGACCTTGATGATCAAAGTAATTGCAGTATAAAGTGAACAAATTTCATGAGGCGCCGGTTCAATGTTTAAAATAGTCGGTTAACGTCAAGTTGCAGGAAGTTGTTATCTAATGGTTAAGGATTATATTTCTCGTAAAATTAGACCTCAAATTTTACTGATTGGTTTGACTTCAATCGTAAGATAAATTTCTGGAAAAAATAATCAAAATTAAAAAATATCAGATTTTTGCCAAAATTAAGAGGGGATGGTAAGGGGAGTAAAATACTTTTCTGTCCGTTTTTACACAATAATATTTATTTTTATAGTTATTTATAGCAAAAAGATCATAAATACGCTCTTTTTGTAACTAAAACATTGATAGGGCCATCCCAATTTTTATTATAATTTCTTAAATGATATACATTTCTGGCACCTTTGAGGAATGAAAAGTTATAATTCTTGAAACAACAGTGATGATATTAATTGAATATAAAATTAAGTTTTTGACTTACACGTTGAGGTTTTATAAATAACGACATTGATTGTCAAAACTGGTGAAAAATTATTCAGTTTCGTTGCTGAATATTCGATCCATGCAAATTATTTTTATTTTCGAAAATGAATAATTCTCTTTAGAATCGAGACTTTTAGCGGAAAAATTTAGCGGATGCTTAATTTAGCTTCGATATATGTTACGGACTCAAAGAATGCGCTGGCAAGTCAGAAGCTTGTCTCGGAAAGCGCGCGGCTGCAAGGAAATAGTTTCTTATTCTTAGAGAACCCATATCTTACCGTAACGCACCCGCATTTTGCTAACCACACTCTCCTAGGTCTTTCATAGCTCCCATCAGCTCAAACATTGGAAAGGGCTCAAGAGATGCGGCGGGCTCTACCCTACCTGCCGCGTTAACCCCTATTGTGTCCGTAAACCCTACCTATCTTACGATTTTCATCAAGCGTTTAAGAAGTTTGGTACTCAAAGCATAGCTGTCCGTTTGTAGAAATGGCGCTTATAGCTTTAATGCCTCGTTGTATGAAGAGTTTTTGCCATTTTGAGGATCGCTTATTTTCGATACGGGTGATTTCTTCGAGGTGGCTCGCACAGGGATTTCCACCAATGCTTCTTCCCAATTGACTGAAAAATATTCCTTTCAGGATTTTACCGTGCAAATTAGCCAGCTTTTACTGATTTAAGTATTTATGTTAATTTATAATGTTCCATATATAATTTCAAGTTTTCAATCGCATTTTCTTCCAAATATAAAATGCTTGCGAGGTGATATCTGATGAGTGATATATCAGAAAAAATGATGACACAAAGTTCAACTATTAATTAACTAAGTATTACTTATATCTTGAAACGCACAGAATTTTTTCATCATGTTCTGTTTTATTCCTTCTTTTCATCCGTGTTTATAAAAAAATATTTCTCGCTGTAACCTTAGTAACCATTGTTTTTCGCATCCAAGTGTGACTTTCAAGCAAGCTTGCTGACACATATTGTTACATTTCATTAATAATATATTATTTTAGTTGGATTAATTTCGTGTAAGTATATATCAAATGAGAAACCTCAATTTTTCGTTTGCCACCCGTTTTTCACTTCCGTTTCGAAAACTGCAAGTGATGATATCTTCATTACGTAAAAAGACTCTACATCCATCAAAATAACATCGTAAACCACAATTCAATACTGAAATTTTATTTTTAAATTTTGTTCTATTCCCAAACACCGAGTACTGCTCATATCGAGCCATTTTATATTGTGTGTTCAAAAAATGTAACAATTAACTACACTAACAACCAACCTCTGGATAGGGGAAATCTACCCAGGCGGGACTCGAACCCACGATTTCTCGTTTGGCAGGCGGGGACTTTACCCAGCCGCCACCGAAGTCGATGACATTATTCTGTCGTAATGCCTGCTTACATAATGTAAATAATATCGTCAGCAATTTCGGAAAAGGTGTAAACTCAAAAGGACCTTCGCATGTTCGCATTCACAGGCCTATTTTTTCAGTGCATGAGAGAGGAACACGGCACTCATAAGTTGGCTTCTAATATTTTTAATTGGCTCGCCACAATTTAGGTGTAACATATCAACTCCGACTGCGACCCCTGTTCCAGCGACCCGTATAAAATTTATCATGAGTATCAAATTTCTCCTCGGAGTCGTCGCGGGCGAAGTTGGGAGGGGAGTTGCCTTTTTCTACCCCACCCCCCTTTCTCTCCCTCAAGGCGCTTCGGATTCAGTCTTCATATCCCGGCGCTGCGGCCAGAGGGCTTCGTGAGCCGTTAAATTGGGAAATCCAAACGCTAGGGCGCCCCCTAAATTACTCGGCTTCCGGTGACACGTGACAGCGAAGGAAATAGATTTTATTCCTCGTAATTTGTAATTGACAAAAAATTTACTGGCCACCTTTGGCATATTCAAAAAGCATTTAAATCTCTACGCCATATAGATGAGAAATAAATTAGTATGTTTTGAAAATAATGGAAGGTCAAATTCCCGTAGTTTGACCCTCTGAAATCTGTGGATGTATCAATCCCGTTCTTGCAGGTTCGTGGTTTTAGCATAAAAAGGGAATAGCCAATTCACTATTTTACATTCTTTATTTTGCGTGTGACTAACCTTAGTCACACTTCACGTTTAACTGTAACACATTCATAATGCAGTTGAGCTCTGCTAAAATAAAATGAAAAACTCATTCCGTTCCTTGCTTTGTTACAATCCGACTTGCATTTTATTTCTAACAACTAGATTTTTGCAGCATCCCGCTCTTCAGGCTTCTTTCGTGGCCTATTAATTAATATTTAAAAGTTTGATTAGTGTCCTGAAAATTTCCTCGTCAACTTCCTTTGTCAAGATTTGCCTGAATCTCAGATATAAAATGTGATGAAAGCACATCTTGGTGGTAAAACATTTTCATTGAGACGCAAGAAAACGTGACTTAATTTCTATCGACAATTCCTGGAACTTTTTAAGCAAGTAATTGATCTCGAAATAGTTTTGTTTTCGGTCAGTTTGAAGTGATGCGTTCTTTTAACTATTTCTGTATCATTCATTGGTTCATGAGATCTTCATATAACTCATGAATTGCCAGAAAGGTTTCTGACGTCCTTGTGCAAATTCAAAAAGCGTTTATATCTCTATGCCACATCTGATGGAGAGAATATAATGTCTTCAAAATAATGGAAGGCCACCATTTTGACCTTCTTATAACGATTCGGTGTGAAAGGCACTGACGAAATTCTCAGAAAGTAGACATCTTTTATTCATTCACTCTCTCTTTCATTTCAACTGTGGTTAATGATGTGAATATTCAGCTGATCTATTTCCTTTTGTAGGAGTTCCATGCGTGAAGCCATTAGTCCAACGAAAGTGAGGTCAAAATATTCTATTCATGTGGCGTTGCGAGGACCTCTTCTAAAATAGGCATGCCTATTTTAGGAGAGGTGCTGGTTATTTATGATAAGCACTGGTCCTAGGATTGGTTTAAGGCAGCTCTTCACTCCATTCTCATATCAGCCAATCTTTCAACACCTACGTAAGTATTTCTCTTTTTCTTTGAACGAATCTCTCTTTCACATCCTTCTGTAACTGTTCCAATTATATTGCTCTAGATTTTCCTTTTCCGTATTTGCCATCTACTCATCCCACGACGATCGTATTCATCATACCATCAAAATGTGGCCTATAAGGTTTTTCAATCTTTTTATCAAACTGTTCTAAGGCTTCTCTTTTTAGTATTTCCTTATTGATAACTCAATCGATCCATTTTATCTTCATCATTCTTATTTAGCACCACATTTTGAAGGCCTCTACCCTTGATTTCTCCGCTGCTGTCATTTATTTTGCTACTCTGATCTATTTAGCCCACACCGCCCGAGTTTTCAGCAATTATATGATCACCAGAGGAAATTATCAAAACGTCTTGGTATTCGTTGCAACTGCATTTCGTGAAGGGGAAGTATTATTGTATGTAAGGTGGAGAACTATGGAATTTATTACCTTGATTATGGAATTATTATTTAAAACTTATTTGAGTGATGCATTAGAAATTCTAGGAAAGCACAAATTTCGAAACCGTGACATGGGTATCCTCATAGTTGGGCTATATCGAAAGTTAATGCATTTAAAATATGGGTCATTCCACCTCTAATCCACAAACGTTTGTCCCTTTACGGTCTCTGAAGAGTAAATTATCGGAGAAAAAGATACCAATTAAAGCTAGAGCCAGAAAATTAGCGATTTTTACAATAGAATGTACTTTTTATTTACTTTTACGCTACATTTTCTTAAAACAGATACTTTTATGGACAACTACTTCATCTCAATTCCTTTTTTTTATACCCGTATTTTCCGCGGCATTATCGGAATACTATCATAATTATGGATTTAAATCGTCGCTATTGCAATAATGGACCCCTTACTCAATTTTTTGAAGCAGCGGTAAAAATATTAGTAGTACAAATCCCCCATTTAAAAATATTTTCCGCAAAAAATTTCGTGGTAATTCACAATGAAATTATAAAATTTGTTACTTTCATCTTCAGCTCATCCAACGGTCGTTATTTATCTTATTTAGTGACTTTAACAATGGTAACTCTACTACCCTACTCTATGCACTCTGATCATTTCAAGATGGTTGCTTAATTTGTGAGCGAGTCATAAAATACGTCTCCAAAAGACAAAATATGATGACTTCTAATATATCCTCTTAACCAATCTGGAATTTCACGTGTCTTTAACTGGATAGATTATATTTCATTAGGGTAAGCTTCAACGGCAAGGATAATTTACTTAACGCGGGTAGTTTTCCCAAAAAACAGGGATAACAATCAACTTAAGGCTGGATGGCGATATTTGGTGGAACTTGGAGACAGGAAACATAATAAAAGATACACTGAGTTGTATGTTCCACAAAATTTTAATTGACCGACCCAGGTTTCGACATGTACACTATGTCCTTTAAAAATGACATACGTTGTGTACATGTCGAAACCTGGGTCGGTCAAGTAAACTTTTGTGGAATATACAACTTAGTGTATCTTATTATGCTCCCAGGGATAACAATAATCGCGTTTCACCAGGTTCATTTACTATTTCCTTTTTGGACAGTTGTACTTTTATATACTGCCTATTTTTATCCTTTTACTGGCGTTATTCCTCCGCTGAAAACTTATTATCCGAGTTAACGTTGCGGTATCATTGCGCACATGCGACTTCATCAGGTCATCAGGTTATCATTCAGGTTATCCTGAGTGTCCGAATGAAAATGACAACATTCGTAGTGTTATTGATTCATCAAATGAATCGTTCACTGAGTCGTTCATCGCTCGAGGAAACAACGAAACTATAGAAATGAACAGTTGCGTGGAAGTGAGCCCTTCAAGTGAGCCGTCACTTGCGCGCCGTAGGTGGTCACTTATTGAACTGGAAACAATACCCGCATTTGCAAGGCCGGATCCAGGATTTTTTCAAGGGGGGGCCAAAGGCGGGGCAGGCAAACGGAATTCTCATATTTGACATTAAAAACAACATACAACAATTACTATACGAATTATTCTCCTTATTTTAATTTTAAAGTTGTATATGTAATTAAACGATTGAGGTTCCGTTATACACAAAATAAAAGAAGCGTAGTGGTAACCGTATTGAAAACCTTGTCTATTTTTTAAGCGCCAGGGGGGCACGTGCCCCCTTGCCCCCCGATTTTTAGTCCAAATTCCGAAGTACAAAATAACCCTGCAGCTGTTTTTGTGGGACGTAATGATTTAAAATAAAATATTTAGTGTCACGAGTGCATGCAGAGTGTCAACTTGAAGTGGATATAATCTACATTCTTTTCATATCTAATTTTACCACCAGTTATTGCTTGATATGAGTGACAGTGACGAAGGATACGGTCATCATTATCGAAAGTGACGCCCGCATGGATAAAATCGCGTGAAGATTATTTTGATGCACACCTATGATGATTATGATTAAAAACTTTTGGGCTATGTCGCCGCGTCAATGCTTTGGGTGGCCCCAACGTTTCCCGACCGATGCTGGTCGCTTTTTCAAGGGATTATGGAGAAGTCTCCATAGTCCCTTGAAAAAGCGACCAGCATCGGTCGGGAAACGTTGGGGCCACCCAAAGCATTGACGCGGCGACATAGCCCAAAAGTTTTTAATCATAATGACGAGCACCCGCGAAAGTTTTAACGAAGAATTACCTATGATGATGTCGGTGTCGTTACTCATTACAAGGTGACGAAGTAATCTGCAATGGCCAATCTCGCTCTCATTGAACAATACTCGGAATTTTGCACAGGCAGGTCTGACTTGAATCATCCAAGCGTGTTCCGAATATGCAAGCAAATGAATCCAAGGTCCATGCCGCAGGGGCAAGTATTTTGACTCTCAACCCTACCTCTCATGGCTCGATGGTCTGGCCTAGCCTAATGGTCAACTTGCTGACTGGTTACCGCATTTTCAGATGCGATCTTTCATTAGTTTTTTGTTTGGCCATCCTTAAAGGTCGCGTGTGATGGATGACTGGAGAGGAGAATGTACCTGGTAGTCGTGCCTTTCGTTTTCCTTGATCCTAAGAACTAAAAAAACCTGTTTTAGGGTGAAAATTTTGCTGCATCACATTTTCGATACCACTATCAATCAAAGTAAACGTATAGAATAGACATGTCAAGGAAATCTTTGTCTATTAAATATAGGTTTTGACTTTAGTTTGGTATGCAATCTAGAAATGTGGTTCCATAATGCCACGCAACCGATGTTTGATAACACAGAAATACTAGGGCAAAATAGGGGCCTAACCTGGACACAGAAATTTAGCCCAGTCATAGAAGCCGAAAATCAGCAGTGACCTTCGAATTCTTTAAAACTTGGCCATTTAACTTGTTTTGTACATAGATAAAGAATCAACGAAATTTTTTTTGCAGCATAATATAGGTATAGTACCAAGGTATTTATGGCTGGTGAAAGGGAACATTTTTAGTGAATACTTGAATCGATGTATTCGCCTTCAAGTAAAGGATAAAAGATAGATTTTACAGGTATGATGACTACCAAACGTTTATATTACTTTAAAAGACCTTTAAATGAGCTCTGACATAAGTTAATGATAGTAAAATAAAAGTCTTCAGTCAAGAGTAACACAAAGTGTTGATTTATTTTTTAAAAACTTCATGTTAAAAAACATGTTGTGCAAATAAAATTTCAGTGGAAACCTCAAAGATTGATTATTCCATCATGTTCGATATTTTCACCAGGTTACTCCTGAAGCAGTCAGTTTTCATTCGGAAGAAAAACGTTGTCACCATCCAGCCCTTATTTACTCTCGAGATACGGTCTTTAATTAGCCAAGCTTCGGGTTTAATTGTTGAGTGAAAGAATTGTAACAGTTATCGGATAATATTACAGCATTTCGCCAATATACTTTCGTTCATGATTCATTAAACTAATTGAGATTATGATCCTCCTTTTTGGGGGGGTAAGACTTGTCCCCTCTCTCATATTCGCCCCTGGCCCAATCTCTTCTATGACCTCGCCTATAAATAGTTGAGTGGGATGTAGTAGACGCACAAAATTATTGGCACAACTTTCCATTGACTGACGCGTCCCTGACTCTTCCATGTCTATCATTCTTTTTCTTCCGATGTATTCAGATTAAGGGCAACTGCTTATATCCGGAACGCTTTTTTACCTATCTTATTTTATAAGTCGTGCTGATGTCAATCATAACTCTAGTCATGTATTTTATTGATGATATAGGCATGGGGATATTTATCACCTGAATTTTAATAAATCTAGGCTAGATTGAGGTGAAGTGAGACCCTGTCGCTCTCAAAAGCAGTGACTTAGCAAAGACTTGGATATGGGGGGGATGAATCAGATTAGCGCACCACAACTGGGAAGAGAACACAAATGTTTGCCTTTTAACATGAATATAGTCAAGAAAAAAGTCTTCATTTCATATTAGTTACAGTAAGTTACACATCTTAGAGTATTGTGTCAGTAAAATGAAAGAAAACTGCAATAATAAGCGAGAGAGTTGCGGATCTAGATTTGGACCAAAGAGAGTCTGGGGATTTCCTTCCAGCCGAACGTGGGTTCGGAAATTTGGGATTCTCAATGCTTAAAAATAGTTCTTTTCGACTTCTTTGAAAAAAAGGACACAAATATGTTCTAAGTTTAAAACTAATTTGACATTCAATTCCTATGAGTCGGTAAATTTACCCGGAAATATAACAAAATATTTTTGTGCCAAGTGGTCAACTCTAAAAATTTCGATTTTATCTTGTGAATGTTTACCCAATGCGTAGGGGGCAATAGCCCCATGACCATCCCCTCTTTCCCCATAGATCCACCACTGGTTCTATCCCCTTCACCACCTCCCTATAGTTGCGCCGTTGCTTAAGGCCTTGTTACACGATACATTAACACGTACGGGTTAAATGTCTAAATGTATGAACGCGAGTATGAACGCCAAAATGCACCGTGTAACCACCCAACTTGTGCGAATGCATGCACAGAAAATAGAACCTGTTCTAATTTGGTTCGTGCATTCGTACATGTTCCGTTCCGGTCCACCAAAATCATTGATGCAAACGTACATTAACTTGTGCGTGTTAATGTACCGTGTAACCACGCCTTTAGAAGTGAATTTAGTAAGACATCCCTTGCATGCCTCCCCACAGGTAACCTATTATGTGAATCATCCGCATGCCCTTTATGCAATTATCTTGAAATTTTCAGCGAAGGCTGAGGTTGCCCTCTTTAAAATTTTACTGCATCTCAGTTAATGAAAATATTATTTCTGAGGAAATAATGGAAAGGTAAAAGTTAACCATATCAAATTTAGCCAAAACTCTGTATCCAAATATTGCCAACACGAAACTTCATTAATTTTCTATTTTTGGGAACGGCTGATGTTCTAACAATCCCGCCGCCAGGGGCTTACAGTGAAGTGTATTTGTGGAAAAAGCTCTTGTTATTATGTAGTTAATGGTATTGCTAAATCTTGTTGTAAAATAAGATAAATGGAAATAGGCATACATAATTGTACTTTGTCCATCATCCATCATAAGCAAAACTATGACGATAAAAACAAAAACTAATTCAATTGATTTGGAGGGTATAGAATAGGGTGGTTTCCTTCATCAAAGAAGACGAAAGGCATTGATTGCGATTCGTTACCCACCATTTATGTATTCATAATATACAAATTATTTGGTTTTACAAATCCCAGTTCAGACGAATGGCAATGGTCAATTTTAACCGCATTTGAAAAAGGCCAGATTGGCGCCCATGCGATGCCACTACACGTGACGTCACAGGGACCTAGTTTCTATACGAGTAGATAGGAGTTTTACGTCGTCTGAGATTACCAATGCATGCATGAGGCACATATCTTAGGGAAACATGTCTTAATAATCACCTATTAAAACTGGCTAAGGTCGGAAAGTTTCCGTCGTTTGATAGGGTGTTAATAATCCTTATTTAAGCCAAGCGCTACCTTCTAGCAGGGTACTCTGCTACCTGCTTGCAGCCTGCATTGTATCAGCGCTCAAAGCCTTGCCCCAAGGTCACCTCACACGGCGACAGCGGGAACCAGAATGACGTCACATGGGGTTTTCCCAGCATTCATACTTAGCCGTCGCGTTTTCCCGTGTTTGAAAATTTTCACTTTTAATTTAATCGCGAAAAATAGATATCGTCATTAAAAAATCTACAAGCGTGAAATCCGTACTCCAGGAGTAATAATCTTTCGATATAGGCAATAAAAAAATTATAGGAAACCACCCTATTACAAACGCTGTGATTAGATGACGTAGCAGTATTCTGCTGGAATGCGTCTATTTTTTATTGGGGACGAGGTCCTTTTCCTCGTGGAAGAATTTAGTGAAACCTTAAGATAGTAGCGCTGGCCGAAGCGAAAAATCACTCAAAGAGTCCTTGAAACGATTCACCAAGCTACTAACTCATGACGCACCTCAGTCCGTTGCATCCATCTCGGGTGACTCGTCGAATCTAAAGACCGGTTTTGAGAGTAAAATAACGAAATAAATTTGAATTTAGTGGTCATCCAAGAGTTATCTTCATAGCTTTGGGGCATTTATGGAAAAAATAACGCGTACCTATCGACACCATCTACTTACCATTCTTGTGCAGCGCATTCTAAAGCCGTGTCCCAACTCGCTAGGTATTGGTGATTACGGATTTGGGCGAACAAAGTTTGGGCAGCAAACCCAAAAGGGAGCATTAGTTGGGGACAGGGACGCCTTACAAAAAATATTGGGGGGGCCAAACCGGGGATCTTGCCCCGGGAAATTTTATAAGTAGTGAGTTTTAATTTTTTAAGCATTTAAGAAGAGTCATATGATCAACATTAGAACCCTGATTAATCGAAACTCGATATCCGGACACTCCGAGGAAAATCGACAAGCCTGATACATTTTTTCCTCACACCCATAACGGATTTTTTGAGGGGGCTCGGGCCCCCTCAAGCACTAAGGAGTGGGCGCCACTGGTTGGGGAATCCTAACGCATATGCTGGGGACGAAGCCAATGAAAAACGAGAGAAATATGGAATGAACCCTTTTTGTTCTGTATGTACTTTTCCACACCTCGGAAAATGATATCTACCTCTCGGCCATTGAAAAAATCATAGAATGGGTCAAGTTTTATTTAAAAACGATATTTATAATTCAAAGATATCTCCATAAAAATATAATGGAATTCTCCAATCAAATATTTTGCCCGTGGCGAGATGAAAAAAGGAACCGTTTCGCAGTTTTCATAGTTTTTCGCTTATTCTTCTTCACTGTATCGGCCTTAGAAGCTAAACGTTAACGTTTAAAGAAAATGAAAATCACATTTCTCTTCATTGCTAATTTTTATTAAAATAAAATGAAAATTATTATATTTAAACTTCTTAATATATGTAACTGAAAGTGAGAGAATTTATATGTATGCCTCGTGTCTTGTCCACCTAAAATATATCTTGCGTCGTGGAATACAATCTTTAGTTCTATATTTGAAAAAAAATTCTTTATTTACAGTGTCTAAGGGTTGCAAAATTACTTGTGCCTAGTTGTCACCAGAAAACGTGAATGTGATACCCATTCTTGGACTACATTCACATTTTACATCCTTGATATAAATACTTAGTTAGCGTTACTCGTTAAACAGAAGCCTTCGCAGAATTTGGTCAATATTTTCTGTGCCTGAAATTATATAATCTTACGATTTAATTATTTTCCCCGAGTTTCTGGTTCTTACAGGCTGAGGCTGTAATGGTTATTTCCGCATTCCATTGGAAAAGCGGTGAAATAGGTACACGGGAAAGGGAAGGATAATGAGGATAAGTCGGAAGCTAGGTAGGATCTTACTAGTTACGCGTCATTTTCATTTCAGATCTACATGAATGTCCTCAAATTCCTTTGCGATATTTCATAGCATTGAATTAAAACTGAACTATTATCTGAGTTGTCCTCGGTTCAATTTTTCTGAATTTTGAACGAGTGACGTGTTCGAGTCAAAAGTGCTTCAGTATCTAAGTATAGCCAATTTTTTCTTTAAAACCTCTTATGATAGATGTCCGCCATTTAAAAATAATTTAGACATTCTAAAATCCCATTGAATACATTAGCATACTCGAATCAGCGAAACTTTCATTTCCCATTTGACTGATATCAATCAAAATTTCATTGTGTACGCGGTCATATTCCTCAAGCTTATAACGTAAATGTAGATGGGCAATGGGGATAGGACATCGATGCACGAATTTCCTTAGCAATTCATTAAGAATGCCTCAAAACATTGCATTTTAGCTTCTGTGCTATTATATGAATCTTGAATGAAAAGTGCTTTTAGATCGGTACTCTTTAGAATCCTACCCTCTATCAATTTTTCGTAAAAAATTTATGCAGTGCCAGTTTCCCCTCAGTTATTTTCCAGTATAGATAGAATAAAATTTAATACAGAGTTGGTTTCCATTCAAGTCAAGTCATTAAGTTATAGTTTCAAGGTAGTTCAAACAGTCTATGTTTAAATCTCAACTCTCCCTACCACACGCTCATTCTGTGGGTAGATGAATAAATGTGAAATAAATTAAACTTACACGCGAAAAGAAGAGCCAATTTATTTTTATTATTCTGCTGGTCTTTTTTTAACGCAAATGTACCGAAAAACGTGATTTACACGATAAAATCTCCCTATTACTCAATTTCAGAGTTCAAGCCTATTGTCTCCCAATCCCGCGTGACGTCATGTAATCCGCTGTTGCGTGACGTCATTCCTCTTTATCCGTGTGCGAAGATTTCCGTAAGGAATTTTCTCCATGAATCGTCGTTCATACAAAAATTGTAGCTGCGATGTTTGTTAAGATGAACATTGACTGAAGATTGATAAATTACTCACGTTTCAGATGAGTGTATCAGTAGATGGAACCTCCTTTATTTTGACTCTCTGAGTTGAGACCGGTTTAGAAAAGGAAACAGTGAAAAATGTGTTGGAACGTGAGATTATAGTCCCTTTAGATGGATGGTAGCGTTCATTGACAAATTATCGCGAAAAGTGGCTGAATTAACAAACATTAGCTCAATATTTGCCCAAATTTGATTTTGCATGAAGTTCCATGAATGTGCAGTGACTTTTTCATTTGATTCACTGTTTTTCCTCCGTGTTTTGTTTACACACACCGTGAGAAATTAAAATAGTCATCCATGGATGTAAAGCAATGATTTATTCCTAAATAAGGTCCGTGGAAGCATATTTTACTTAACGTACAATTAACTAAATGTTAACGCTATTTGTGCTCATCGTTCTTTGAAGAGGGATTGATGACATCCAGTACCTTTTACTTTTTTTTGGTCATCGCTTCCGGGATTCATAGATAATTTACCGTTTATTAGTGAATTTGATATTATGGTAATGTTAGAACGTATGGTATTATGGTAACGGAATTATGGTAACTTTTATGAAAAATCATCTTTCAATCAAGTCATGTTGTTTCATACCAATCTTTCCTGGGCTCCCAATTTCTTTCCGTTATCCCCCTGCGAATAATATCTAAATACACAAGTATTGAGATCACGGATATTAGCTTTAAGGATTCTCCAGTCCACCACTGGATGTGATGTCACCCATATAGCATTTAAATTCACTTACAAATGGATATGAAAATGAATGAGTGATACAAGTTAATTTCTGAGATTCCAATCAGTAAGCTAACAGTAGAGCGATCCCTACTTCACAGGTAAATGTAATTAGTGCTGTCAACCGATATATAAATACGTAATAATGGTATTATCTATCTAATCTATAAATTAAAATACAAACCTCGCGAGTGAAAATACTCTATTGCAAATATTTGGAAGAAAATTGTGTCGCTTTGTACTCACCGCCGCTCCGCGGACAATTTTGGAAACTTCTTACAGTGCTCTACAACCGGAAACGTAAATAATGCTTCCACGAGACGGACTGTGGCTTCCTCTATTAGGTTCCCTTGCTTGAGATATTACCAGACGACGTGAAAATACGTGCAATCGTGTTCGAAGTCCATTGCAAGGCCGCGTCTGTCATTCATTGACCGATAGCTTTCCTTGAAGCGGACGGTTACCTGGACTGACGTCATGACGGAATCTTGAGGAATGACATCACGCGATAGTCGAAGCATCTGCCACTAGCAGTCTTCCGGATGTCGGAGCATACCGTAAATTCAAAGGAAAGTTGAAGAGACTCGTCGCTTTAGCCAAGGAGTTGGAACTTTTACTACTTACTATCTCCCTTACTTACTTACTTATTAGAGCAAGACTGATAATTGAGTTATTTCATTTATTAATGGGCACGCTCACCAAGATTTTTGTATTGTATACTGTGATAGTGTTCGAAAAAAAAAGAGGTAATGAACAAAAAAAGAAGTTATTTTTTCGGTTTATCGATCTGTCACCTTCTTCTCGAGGTATTCACTACTACGAATAGACTGCCTTATGGACGGACGACGGACTAAAGTTCGTCACGTCATCAAGTTAGCTTCGCAGGTGAATTGATGACGTCACGAACTCAGGCAAAGCGGGCAACCTCTTCCAACTTTTCCGACCCGCGGTTCGGCCTCAAATGGTTTCTAGTTGTTTACACTTCGGTGAGAAATTTCGTCACTCAACGAAAAGTTTTTCGAAACGCATGAATGAACTAGAACTAAGATGACGTCAAGAGCTCGTCAAAAATTGGTCGCAAATTCCGCATTTTCATTTTTTTAATTAAAAGAGAAAGACTATTCGCAAGTACCGTTTTATAAAAAAATTAGCATTATATTTATATCCTGCTAATAACGGAAAATTAGCTTCACAGCTTTGTAGCGATTATAAAAAATAATACGTATGTATATGACACAATCTACAATTATTCTGCTGAATTATATCAGTAAATTTCCGCACGTAATTAACTGCAATGAGGTTGTTTATTAGCCTCAATGATGTTTGATTTCACATCTCAATTCTAAATTATATCCCTTTTATTTTCATTCTGAGATAACTATTTCGATGATTTAAGGCAAGGAGACTACAAAAAGGAGGGGCCCAATTTCATCCCACACGAGGCTCGATTTCTGTTGCCACTTCGGTCGCATTTTAATCGGCTTTCAAAAATATCCGCGACGCGGTGTTGAATGCAATTCGATTCACTTTTTCCAACGTTTTTGCAGTAAAATGGTTGCAATTGCAATGATTAGCCTTAAGAAGGTATGACTTACATATCACATCGTCATGTATATAAATTTCGGTTAATACCCCAAATTATACCTCATTTCCCCGTCAAACTCGTATCACTTTGTACGTCAGCTACGTGAGTTGCGACTTTATTAAACCCATTTAAATTCGCGGTGGGTGACTTAGGAGGCCTATTGAGGATCCTCTTTTGAAATATTCGTGATTCAAGGTTAGAATTAACAAAAGACAGATGAAAAGCGCATGAAAAAATGACAACGACTTTGGGCGTTTTAAAGTTTCACCCTTATATTTTCGTTAGTTAAAAATGCGTCAAACACCACGCTAATATTCGAGTTAATTTCTCCATCTTCCGCGTTTATTTATTCTATGAACGTAATGATGCATTGACGTATAGGTACTGGAATCTTACGCTAAGTGCTCTCTATGGTTAATTTAACACCAATTTTTTTCAATGATTTGGCCTTAAAATTTTTTCTCCGTTACTTATATTTCCTTTCTATCCGTACATTAATTGTAATGATTTGCATTTTTGGATCTCAGTGATCTTATTCTTTATCCTTTCGTCGCATTTTCAAATAGGACCGGTAAAGCGGGAGTAATTTGAGTGGGGATGGGGTTGGTGTGGTGGATAGAGTGTTGGCTTCCCACCCAGTGGGCTCGGGTTCAAATCCCGGCCGTGGCGGAGAATTTTCAGAGACTGCCCGATCCCTGCTTGAATGTTATGTGGACATTTCAAGCGCTACATTCCGTCCGTCGGATGGGACGTTAAGCCGTGGTCCCCTTGGCGCCTTTCGTTAAGAGCAGGCTAATGCCGACACCGGGTTTCTTTCCACACTACCATAACCCTTCTGTCATGGTGCAAACGACCTCGGCTGTCGGTCGCCTCCTCCAAATACCAAAGTAATTTGAGCTCTAATATTCGTCTTTCTTCGTAATGTATTCCTTGTTTGTCTCGCGGCACCGGTAAAAGGAACCTGTCTGGGGGGATACAAGTAGTGGGGTTATGAATGAAAATTGTACTTTGTTTTTCCATATATATTTATTTACACGCGACCGCGGTTCCGACGCACTGCGTCA
This sequence comes from Ischnura elegans, assembly GCF_921293095.1. Classification (NCBI taxonomy): domain Eukaryota; kingdom Metazoa; phylum Arthropoda; class Insecta; order Odonata; family Coenagrionidae; genus Ischnura; species Ischnura elegans. The sequence continues at coordinate 60,807,611 of NC_060255.1, read as the reverse complement.
TCATCTGTCCAGATTCATCATGAGCAACTTCCATAAAGCGACGCCTCAAACCATTAACTTAACTAGTGGGGTGTTGCGTTGAAAAGTGGGACGATTTATTTCCGATTTGATTACTCTCCTTTGATGCTTTTTTGGTGATGAACTCTTCCACTTTCACGCGATTTCCGTTTTCAACACCAGAATGGTCAAGTACAATTCAATAAAGCTTTTTGTTTCCATAAAATATAACAAACAAAGATTGGGTCCATATTTAGGCACCTTTATCGTCTAAGGGTCACCTAATCACTTTATTTTTCGCTGCAATTTTTTCGGTAGTTTTGAGTTTTTGCAATAATTTGCCAATATTTTTATGAGACAGTCGGATGCAAGGCATCCCCTTGCAACTCCTATTTTGCAACTATGTCTCACGTTTTTCATTTTGAAATGTTCAGGGAATATTGAGTAAACACCCTCCAACGTTTGCTTCCATCCCATACCTATAAATTTGACCCCGGAGAAAACCTTGCGGTAAAATTTTCATAGATGAGATAAAATCAAATGCTGACGACGAGCATCTGAAATAAACCTGATAATCTTAAAAAAGACCCGCGTATGCTGTGAACCTCAGGGAAACAAGAAAAAATACGAACGGTAGTGGAGGAGTGATGCATTTCCTTAAGAAAGCGTGTTATTAAAAACGGCCTACTTTATTAAATCTGTAATGAAATGAATTCATCTCCAAAAAAATAATGAGAAATATAGTCATATTTAGATATAGGATACAGTTTAGTGTTGACAAGGGTCTATTTTGTATGCCATAAAGTTCTAGATAGCTGAGACCTTAAGTTTTAAACAAGTACAAGGTACTTCTCCTTCATTATCGATCGAACTGGAAGAAAGCCTAGCCTTATGAACGTGGGCATCGCGAGCGAGTTTCGCGGTCCATGGCAATACTTGTATCACTTTTCCCATCATTTTTTCCATCTCTTTCGCGGGATAGATTCAGCGATCGCTCCAATGATGGCGGAAAAATGACCATTTCACGCAACCATTCTCCGCGATAGCTCCAGGGACGGTAATCCCATCCCTTCTACCATCACTCGGTATAGCCCTTTTTCCGTCGCTGAAACCATCGCTGGTATCGTCCTTCAGCCAATCAGGACGCACGACCGCTAACGGGAAGTGTAACGCCACGCTTTGCCTTTAACCCTTTAACTGAATGACAGTTTTAAATTAGAAATGTGACGGAAAAGCGAAGAAAAAAGTGGGAATGACTGTGTGATTCCGAAAACGATGGGTTGAGGCAGGGGCGCAGCTAGGAAATAAGGATAGGGGGTTTTAGGCACAACTTATACTGGGGTCAGGAAACGTAATAAAAGTATTTGGTATTTGGAGGAGGCGACCGACAGCTTAGGTCATTTGCGCCATGAGGGAAGGGTAGGTAAGGAAGGGTGGAGAGAAACCCGGCGTCGGCATTAGCCTGCTCTTAACGGAAGGCGCCAAGGGGACCATGGCTTAACGTCCCATCCGACGGACGGAGTGTTGCGCTTGAAATGTTCTCCACGCAACATTCAAGCAGGGATCGGGCAGTCTCTGAAAATTCTCTGACACCTCAGGGATTTGAACCCGAGCCCACGGGGTGGGAATCCAACACTCTAGCCACCACACCAACCCGATCCCCACATAATAAAACATACACTGCTTTTTACACATAGTGTAATGTCGAAACCTGGTTCGGTTAATTAAATTTCTGTGGAACATACAACGGTGTAGCTTTTATTATGTTTCCTGTCACCAAGTATCGCCATCCAGCCTTAAGTTGATAATACTGGGGTGTCTGGGGGTATGGAATACCCGCCAGGGTAAGCGGGAGGTGCGGGGGCCCTCCGGCTTATTTCCCGAAAAAAAATGATAAATGGTTAAAATGGTGAGTTTTACGGGTTTCTGAGGTATACTTTATTTAACCCGCCTATAAAATAACCTTTTCGATTAGTTCTTTTAAATAAAACATCGGGTTACCTTCCATCTTCTGAAATTTTTAGTCATTTATTTTTTTGATATTTTTTGGCGGAGAATGTTGTAAGCAAATTAACGAATGAAATTTTGTAATCGCAAAAAATTTGGTCCACGTAATCTGGGTTTTTTTTTAATGGAGCTTTCACATACGCTTCATGACAGACGCAATCGTTGTGGGGGACACAAATTTAAGGGACTTTCATGGGCGAACCCGGCGGGGGGCAACTGCCCCACAGAAGCGAAAATAAATTTAGTTCAAAACAAAAGTAATGAACAAATTTTCCTTTTGAACAAAAATGATACTAGTATAAGACATGGAACTAAAATAAAAATCATTACTTTTTCAATCAAATAATTATAAAAAAACTAAATAATTGCTGTCATAATGCCTTTGAAATTTTGGTTTCATTAACCTTTTCTGTGCAAAAAAATTGAACGACCATAGGTAGTTTTGCCCCCCCCCCCCCCCAGTTTTGATTCTGGGTACACCAATGGGGCCTTCGGCGATTGCCGACCAACCAACCTGGTCAGACCGCCATGATGGTATATATGTGTATGCAATTTCAAGGTTCATTTCTCTGAGTTAATGTGCATTGATCTTTGTTGATTTTTTTCTATACTTTTCAGTGTGTGAATCTTACCAAAGAGAATACTTGTGCTTTTAAGATTCAAGTTACTAATTAATTTCCATCCAGCTTGAAAATCATCCCGACACAACACGCCCCTGGGCTTCAATGTGTTAATGAAAGAGATTTGCTATTAAAATTATTCAGTCTTTATGAAGGTGCCCAAGGGCGTACCCAGGATCAAAACTAGAGGGGGCAAGCCATGGTTGTTCAATTTGTAGGTAAGATTTAAGCATGGAAAAGGTGAATGAAATCAACATTTTAAGGAAACTGTAACAGCTCTTTGTTAGTTTTTAAACTTACTTGCTTGAAAAATATTATTTTCCTTAAAAACATGTGCGATTTTTGCTTCTAGGGGGGGCAGCTGCCTTCCCATCGCTGGGTACGCCCGTGGGCGGTTACTAAAATGTTTTTTAAGCGAATAATTTTAAAAACTAATAAAGCGCTGTTATAATTGTCTTGAAATGCTGGTTTCATTCACCTTTTCCATGCTAAAATGTAAAATATTACAACTTAAACGACTATGGTTTGTAAACCCCTAGTTTTGATCCTGGGTACGCTCTTATATGCCTACTATTAGTCTTCCAAGAACGGAGTTCGATCAATATTTAGATCAAAGATAAAAATCAATGTGAACTGAACGTTTGAAATCCTAATAAGATTTCAGAACGGAGCAAGGTGGCCGCATGAAACGTTTCCAGAATACATTGGAGTATCGAGAACACCATGTATCTACATCTACATGATACCCCGTAAGCCGCCTAAAAGGCGTGTGGCAGGGGGTGTTAGGACACCAGCCGTTTACAGCTAAATAAAATGAAGTGATCTAACGAGCTTGGGACTAGCGTTTATTAAAGTCCTTTATGGTTCGGGGGAAAAACGAATTCCCATATCTATCCGCTCGGCAAAACATCTCTCTTAATTTATCGCTTCTATCGGACCTGGAAATATAGTGTGGCCCTAATATTATGTTCTCTGTGTCGCTCTTAAAGATATCCATTCTCAATTGTTCAAGCAATCTAAGCCTAGCGCGCAGCCTCCGAGTCTCCAACGGCTCCCAGCCTAATTCGCTTAACAACTGGGTAACCCTGTCTGTACGCCCGTAGCAGTTTTTGACGAAACGCGAAGCCTTCCTTTGTATTTTATTCAGTTCGCGATGTATCAACCTGTCGCAAAGGTGCCTCCTGCCCCTCGCTAGGTACGCCCATGAATGTTGCCCAAGTATGAGTTTCGCGGCCCGTTTCTTCAGGCACACCTCTGACTGTGATTGGAAACGAGACATTTGGTCTCCTCACCGTCCTCGGCATTCAACAGCGGTTTGGACCCCCCTCCGCTCCGCTCCCTCCTCTTAGGTGAGCAGCAAGCAAGCAAGCGGCCTTGCACATTCATCTTTTTCACCGCGTGGTCTCTCCACTCACACGCTGACTCCCTCTCAAACCCCCTTCCCCTAGAAAAACACAACCCCCCTCCCCGCCCTCTGTGATGCCGGCTATCGGCCGTGGCCGTCGGGTGCCTTTTCACAGTCAGTGCCTTACGGTCTTTCCCGAGTGTCGGACGAACTCAAGTGGTTTGAGTGCCTTGTGTCTTATTTCCGTCCGAAAAGTGCCCCCATCCGAGCATCTGCCTGTCCAGGAGCTTCCTATCCACTACCTACTGTGTCCAGTCCACCATGGCCTCCAAATGGTGAGTGAAGGTGTTAATTAATAAAAATGTTTTTTTCAAAATAAAATGCCTGGACTTAATGGATGCAGTCTTGCTACTCCCAAACCACATGGTAGGTCAAAAGGTTCCACGTATATCTTCATCGGGTTGGTGTGGTGGCTATAGTTCTGGCTTCCCACCCAGTCGAACCGGGTTCAAATCCCGGCCTTGACAGAGATTTTTCAGAGACTGCTCGTTCCCGGATCGAGTGCATTACGGAAGGCACTTCAGTCACTCCGTCCGTCAGATGGGACGTTAAGCCGTGGTCCCCTTTGCAACTTTCGTTTAGAGCAGGCTAATGCCGACGCCGGGTTTCTCTCCACCCTTCCCTCCTTACCCTTTCCTCGGCTGTCGGTCGCCGACTCGAAATACCATAACGTAGCAGTTATTGCCTCTTTTTACAGATGAAAAAAATATCCACTTTACGTAGCTTTAAAGGATTCTTTATGATAGAATTATATCCTGCACTTTTTGAGTAATTGCTCTCTAAAAGTGATCATTGACTGAAAAATAGCAGCTAACCAAGTGAGATATATGAGAGATAGTATATGTTTTTTAAAGATTTATCCTGGCCATTTCTTGACCTCTCGTATTAACCTCTAGGTTATTCAGAATATGTTCACGAATTAATTATCTATTTGTGCATTCTGGTATAATAGTGGTACCTATTGACCTATGACCGCAAGATTTCATGTTTCTGTAGTTCATGTTAATTGAATGATATATCTCTCTTCTCCTTATTCTCCAGGGTGGTCATTGGTTTGTCAAAATAAAGCAAAAGAAAACAATCGCCTACCATAATATAAGTAGAACTTGTCTAAAAGCAGTGTTTTTACCTGCGTACGACTCGGCTTCATTTTTGTATTGAAGTTAATTTTTTAGCCGCGTTATCACCTCAGAATGCAATCGTTTTAGAACGGAATTTGCTTTTTAAAACTATGTCTGTGATTATGGACAGGGACAACATACAATTCCCCGACTCTTATTACTAAGCCGTCAAAATGTTTCTCGTGATTCAAAATTTCCGTATCGATTCCGGAGGCCAATGTCGAAAATATCTTGAAGTATGAGTTATTCTTGTGTTCATTAAAGCTATGCATTTCAAATATGGAATTTTGTCTATTTTAACTTAGGATTAAAGTTGTTGGGTTTTTAAATCTGGAGTTCAATCTTTAACAAGTAGAACTGGGAAATTACGAGTATGGAGTGATTTATTCCGATTTCGTCACCAAAATTGGTGTTCAATTTATTTCTTTTCGATAAACGAACCATGGGTGGTCAATGTAATATTTTAACACGATCGTCCGCGATCATTTAACGAAACGTGAGTGAATACGGTTTTAAAAAATACGACTTATGTCTTGACCTTCTCATTGAATATTCTTGGAAGAATTTCCATATCAATAGAAAATGTGAGGTTATTTATTATACCACAAAATAAAATTTTCTAAGGAAAAAATCGAGGAGGTTTTCGTCCGGATGCGATAGACCAGAAACCCACGTTCTCTGAAGCCAGTATTTTATCCGTCTTTGGAACTATCGTTTACGAAATATGACGGTCTAGTTGTACAAAAGCATCAAAATCTCACTCCTTTCAAATATCTTTCCACACGACCCAGCGGTCAAATATGTATTTGAAATGGAAGAGGACGTTTTGTGGGCAGATCCGCTCATTTTAATCTCTGAACTCATTGCGTAAACACATGCCCCACGCGCTGTTGGAAAAAAAACACAAGCCGAGATTTTCGTCTCGCTGTAAGTCTCCTAACAGCACGCACGCGCTGCTTCTGTGGGAAGAATGAAAAGAGAACACATTTTATGAGGTTATTAATAATGGTCGCAAAAAAAAGTGCTGATTTTAAATTCCCTGACTCTAACGTGACTAAATTCCTAATTTTTCCTGACTTTTTAAACAATCGTTTAGATTATTACATAACCTTTTCGAAGATTACGAGTAAATGGAATATAAAATTCTTTTAGTTGTCCCGAATTGTAATTCCCTGACTCTTCCCTGACAAGTTCCTAAATTTCCCTAACTTTTTCACTCATTCGTTCCCATTGTTGCGCAACATTTTCGAAGTGAAAGAGTAAATAAAATATAAAACTCCTTTAGAAATAAATTCAAACTCTATTCAGTCCTCATATTTGACAATTAACACAAAAACTATAACATGTAAAAATAAGCTCAGTCATTTCAAAGTTAGAATAAGCTCTTATAAAAAAAGTTTTTTTAAAAACCAGCCTTTATATTTAGATTACAGGGGATGAGCAACGTTTATATATGACACAAAGCAAAAAAACTCAGTGACCCCGAAAAACCAAAAGTGACGTATTAAAAAAGTCACTATATTTATTAAATTTTCAGTGAATGGTAAGCCCCCTATGTTTCAAAATGCCACCCCTATGCTTTTAAATGCCTACCCCTATGTTAAAAATGCCACGAAACACGAAAATCGACCATTTGGAACTTCTTAGATCAAAAACATGTTTTGGGGGGGGGTTGACTGGGGGGTGGTTAAAGGGGGGTTGGAGAGAAAAAGTTATATTTTCATGTATTGTCATCGGAAATGAAGAAGTGTGCAAAATTTCAGCGTTTTTGCTTCACAGGAAGTGAGTCAAATTTGAGTTACAAGATTTGTACCAGACATACAAACAGACAAACAAACAGACATGTTGGTGAGTTGATATAAAGACTGTAATAAAAATAACGCAGCGGAGAGGCTCTTTTGTTTCGGCTTATTAACTTTTCCCCGATGTCATGGACAAGATTCCCTGGCCCATTTCACTTTTCCTTCACTTTGCTTACACTTCCTCGATTTATCTGTCCTGCGAGGTCACTGAAAATGTTATCGAAGATTGGCGATTGAAAATTCAATAAAAAGCGCCATTATTCAAGCTAATTTTTCAAGGAGAAGGAGAGAGAAAAAGTTTAATTACATTCCTAGCGGTAGCTTACGGGCATGCGCAGTAGACGATTTTGGGATAGGATTAATTAATTCCCTAAAATCAAGTTGTTGTTCGTGGAGAGATAGCATCAACGGGAAAATGTATACGATTTGCGTCCCCAACTTTTAAATCTGTCAATTACTCAAGGGCGTTCCCAGGATCATAACTGTGGGGTCAACCCGTGGCCTAGGGGGAGGGAAGCCATTTTTTGACACCTTAACATGCAAAAGGTGAATAAAACCAACATGTTAAGAAATTTTTAACAGCGCTTTATTAGTGTATGAGATTATTTCCTTGAAAAAATAGTTTTATTTTAGTTACATATCTTATATTAATACATATCATTTTTCGTGGGTTTAAAGAAAATTTTTTGAATGCTTTCGTTCAATTCAGTGCTGATTTTGTTTAAAGACTTTTGCGATTTTTGCTTCTAAGGGGGGGGGGGTGCAGCTGCCCCCCCCCCCCCCCCGTTTCCCTCGCTGGGTACGACCATGCCTGTACTCTTACTGAATAGTGATCCCTACAGCCATTATAGCCGCTTTCTGGTATGGATAAGGCCTGTAGCGTCTGCAGATAGGCCTGTAGCGTCCCTCCCTTGTATTAACCCCATGAAATTTAATATCCAAATTAACACGGATAAAGAGAGCATTTTCAATTTTTATATCGCTGAAATCTAGCATAATTGAAACTGATCGTGAGATGATTTCTTTGTGAAATATTGCATGTAATTTTAGTATTATATATCTAGCAGTTAATTTTATAAATGAAGTAGGTATCACGATAGACTACGATTTTTTATTTTCTTACTTCATTCCGCATTTCAGAGAGGCCCTGTGCCCCACATTATGTACGCCCCTGAACTCGAAATTGTCCCCTCTCTCCTCAGGGGCGGCTTCACACATGACCCATACTCTGGAAGGAGTTAAATTTTTAAATGCAGCTCAGAATTCCACTTATACTCAAAGACACTGAGGTACAGTTGATAATAGAGTCGGCATGTTTGTATGACCATATCGAAGGAGACAACACGAGTCAAATAAATACACGAACTAATCACTCTTGAAGTAACTGTATACCGGGTGAACTGTTAGGGTGAAAGAAGTAAACAGCTACTTGTACATAAACAATGATGACGTCATGAGCCTTAGCAAGGAGTCGCCGGAGTAAAAATTTTTGAAACACAACAAAGTCCGATTGCGTAGCAACTGAACGCAAACAACCGTTCGGCATGAAATTCGTCTGATTAATAACGACAATTTACCTCTCATGGATTAGATCTAGTTCCCGTATTTATTGAGAATTCACCGCTAGTGTGCTCGTTACGAGGAGTTGAATTGTTCTCGGATCGCAATTCTGCCTACGTTGAGACGCCGAGATACAATCGAAAATAGAGTCGGCAAGTTTGAATGGCCATGTTGACAGAAATGAAGAAAGTCAAACTCAGAAACTAGCCATTCACTCTTGAAGTAACTGTACACGGAGTTAACTGAGGGTAAAAGTAGTAAACAGATAGTCATGAATGAAGAGTGTGGTGCATGAGACTCCACACACAACGTCTGTTGGAATGATTTCCTATTCCGCGCTGATTCATACGAGAATGCACTCACGAACGCAATGACCATAGATAAAATATTGAATGGGATAGGGCAGGTGTGGTGGCTATTGTGTTGGTTTCTCATTCCACGAACCCGGGATCGTATGCCAATGGTGCAGGATATTTTTAAGCCCGATAAATGCTTGAGTGTTGCGTGGAAGAATCTTGGCAAATGCAACACTTCGACAGTCGTATGAGATGTCTAGAAGAAATTTGTAGGCTCCTTTCTCGATCGAATTTTCCCGCGACGAATATGTAAAAAGTTTGGATTCTTAGATAATGACGAGAGTAGATTGTTATCTTCAATGATTTAAATTCTAACTTTGAAAGGCGAGACGTATGCTGATAAAAATACACGATTTTTATCCGAGTTCAACTTCTGTTATGGTAAGCGATCGTTACGATTTTCGGTTTTTTGGCCAGTTCATTCTTTCGGTGGCGGATTACCCACTTAAAAGGCATATTATAATATTGAAATTTTATGGGTAGGTAGAGTACAGACATGTCGCAATTTGCTTGTATCTCAAATTTGAAAGTTTTACCTCAGCATTTTTTCAGAGGTTATTTTTTTATGCTTGAGAAACAGACTAATGTTTACAGAGGTCTACTCTACATACTTAACCGCACTATAGTATAAAAAAATTAAAATTAATAATTTCGGTTTAAAAAATTAATGATTCACAAAAAAAGAGAGCATACGACCATTAGAGATAGAGGGATGTGTCCTTTAAAGCCTTGGTCTCCTAGGCTACCTTTGATTTTGAGCAAGCTAATGCCGACTAATGGATTTCTCTCGACTCTTCCCTACCTATTCCTCCCTCTCTATGGCGACCAACCCAAATAAAAGTTTAAATAGTGAGTAAATTTTGGTCAACGATTTTTCTTGAACTGTCAACTGGTCATCAGCTCTATAAATTTGTATTTTAATCTACTCTGTAGTTGCTGAGATTCGAGGTAAATTTTAATTAAACTGCGGTGGGGGATAATGGAGAGCAATGTTGATAGATGGGGTTTGGAAAGTTATTCCGTAAGTGCAAAACCGTGGAAATTTAATCATATACTTGAGATTTTAAAGCATTAGCAGCATAAATATTGAATTAATGCTATGATGTAATTAATTAACCAATTTCGCAAGCCACTGTGGCATAGGATTTTTAATTATCTCAAAAACAGTATATTTATTACTATAATTGTTAATGTTTCACTCGGGGCACGTAACTGGAGAGGTTAGAAATAAATTAATTTGTGATATTGCGCGAATTCACGAACAAAATTAGAGCAGCGGCTTTTTTTCCACCTCACGTTTATGCAGTCTGGCATGCGTTCTAGCAATTCACCGCTTTACACAATGCAATTTTCGTTACACGCCTTCGTTCTCACGTCAGATTGTGCTACTACGTGCCCCATGTAAAACTGCCGCAATGAACATCACTTCTGGAACAGTATACCTATAGAAAAGGTTCATACTGCTGGAATGTTAAAATGTTAGATCAAAATCCAAATAATTCCCGTCATTGTTATTCTGGAAGTGGCTTAACTAGGAATATGCTTTGGGGGAAATGGGGTGGCCTGGGGTGGCGACCCCTCTCCCAGGTCCGGGAAAAGTTTTGAAAACTGACATTTTGCATCATTTTGACTAAAAATTCAGCTTAAAGCAGATGCGGTTATTAAATGTCAAAACTAGACAATATTTTTAAATATCGATTTAATTTCTCCGAGGCTTTGTGGAGGGGGGATCTATCCCCTCATCTCCCCCATATATATGCCACTGTAGTCTGGTATTCAAATTCATTCTCTCTCAAACATTATGTGGGGAAATTTTGCAAATGATCAGTAATTAAAGTCAAATTTTTGGGTTTGTAATCCCGGCAGACAGACTACATATAGTGGAGGATGCTCACATTTTTTGTGAATTGTAATTTTTCTAAGTACGCCTATTTAAGTCGTTTACTGAGCATAGTTTCCGCAAGACTGTTTACCTAGGGAAATATTTTTCTACTTTTTCTTACGGTAGCTCTCGTTTCATTCCTCTCGACCTATGCGCTGAGAACGGAGCTACTCAAACGGTAAACACAAGTACTAAAGTGCGTTCTTGGAAGCTATTTCCAAATGCGAACTCGCTGGGGAAAATACCAGGAGTTAATTTACGGTTTGAACAGCGCAGCAGCTGCATTTCTAACGGCGGATGGGTTTGCCCGTGAAAAGGGTCTGCTCCGTCAAAGGCCTTACCTGCGCCGGACCCTTTTCAACTTCTCTGCACCTTTTCTATCCCTTCCGCTCCTCCTGTGTCATCGTTTCTGTGACGGATGGTTAAGATGAGGACTGGAACCCTGTTATTTAACTCGCGTAGCTCAAATAACGCCGGCGTAAATGTAATGGTTGGTTACTAGGTTTTTCAGTGGAGTATTCTAAGTCATCAGCGTCGACGTTGTTGGCACAAATTTTGACCACGTAAATAGTTCAACTATTTGGGTAGTACATATACAAGAAGGAAAACCTTGACAATAGAAGTACAACAGAGTCAAAATAGTAAATATTTTAGGAAGCATTAGCAAAGGAATCAGCTGATGAGAGGGTCGTTGTGTAAGAGTGTTACGATAAGGCTAGTGAAGAGTCTGATTTGAAAAGTAGAGTTTTACGTTGTGGAACCTCGATATTACCTCTAAGGTAAATTAATAATACTTGATTAGCAAGAAATTTTTGGCAAGACTCTTCTCTACAGAAAATAAATATATTATCGTAATTTGTACTCTAGTAAGTCGTTGCAAAATATAAAAAACCATGCGCGACCAGTAGAGCGGGAGTATTGCGTCCTCTGATTATTGTTTGCATGGACATCGCTAGATCTTCGTTGAAAAGGTCGTATGTGTATTTTGCCATAAGGTGTTTGTTTTAGAGCCATTCAGACGTGGCACTGTCACAGTCACGCATCTCCCTTTGTCCTACTTGTCACGGATGAGGAGGCGTTGAGACGATGGAAAGAATCGAGTTTTCACAAGCATTTTCCCGAGACCGAATTGTTCCCCGTGCTAATTTTTTCAATTCGAGCATTCCAGCTTCAACTCATCTCCATAAATAAAAAAGGTTTCACTGTTAGCATGTAGTGGCGGATCCAGTATATGGACCAGTGGGGGGACTAAGATTACGATTCTATCTACTGTAAATTGAATACCCCAGAAGGGGGCAATAGTCCCTCTCAAGTCCCTCTCTTGACTGTAACATATCAAAAGCATTTAAAATGGGCCCTAAGTTTAGAGCTACTTTGTATTTTAATTCGTTAACATAGGTAAGTATGTGTGAAAATATAACTAAACACTTATGTACTAAGTGGTACCCTCCAAATACTTCGATTTTACCTAGTGTGTGTTTCGATCCAATAGCCCCCTTGGCCCCTCCCATAGATCCGCGACAGGAAGCATGCATACCTGACCGGCAATTGGAAGATTCGGCTTTGAATATCGGCTAAACCAGATAATTTTTTATGGTTATTTCATCCTTGTTGCATATAATCTAGCATTCCAACGCGTGACTGTGTACAAAGATAACTGTTTGATGCGGAGCATTGTAAAAGGATGTCTGTTGCTCCTCATGTATCGCCCGACGGAATACGTTATTATTTAAGTATTCTACCAGATTGAGGTAGGTTTCCATGGAGTATTTAAGAAGTATTCTGGCAGTCCCTTGTTTAATAAACATTCTACCCGTAGTAGAATGTTTGTCCTACCCTCAGTAATGGATTCATCTATACCTTCTGTCTCCTCCGTATGTCATCTATTAGCGGCTTCTGCTTACACACCATGTCCAACACTTCATCGTTTCCTTCCTCTTCTCCGTCCACTGATCAAATTTACTCTTCCTAAACAACATAAATGTTTACAGGATGTGTATTTTAAGTAATGGGAACAAATTCATTAAAGGAAATTTATTATAGATATCGCTGCAAAACTCTAGTCAATCGCTCAATGGACTCGATCGCCTTGAGACTTCAGACATTTATGTAGTTTTATAGGCAAAGGTTTATGTGCGATCTAATTTGCTGTAAGTGGCCATCCGTTGGTTGGTGGACATACGCTAAGCGTTGCAGTTTTATTTTTTGCTTATTTATTAAAAGTTCTTTAAGTTACGATAGAGTTCTGGGACTTTTTGAACTGTTGGGTAAATGAATGAAGATTTTATTTGCTTCGATCCATTTTATTCATAAATACTGTTAATACTAATATTTATAGAACTTTTTTCCTGCCAAATGAACAAGTATTCAAATAAATGTTTGGGCATAGTGAAATCTCTCACAATGTACACCTGAATTAATTCTGTACTCTCTCATAGGGCAATGGCTGACATTTTCGACAGTACCTCTATATAGTGTGGTGTAGTATACGAGCGATTATAGCGAGTGTTACGTGGAAGGTTCTATTATTGTCCTTTAGTGCTCCTTGTCCTCCACATATGATTTGTACCTATGTACTCTTAAGGGTTACTTTCACCTGCATTCAAAACTTTTTCAGTTGAAATACTAAGCTTCCTGTTTTCACTTTTTTGTACAGATTCGTGTAGTCACTTTTGCATCTCTTTACAGTTCTCGCCTTTGGAACTAAAAATGAAGACTTCATCAAATCACCACATAATCGGAAAATTCAGGGGTATGATTAAAAATATAGAGTCACTGATGCTATCCGTAAAAGGATTGTTATTGAACAAGCAAAATTAGCAATATTAATAGAAAATTATTATATTTCAATAATTTTAATGATTTAATTCGCAATGATAAAACTATTTTCTGTCATAATATTTAAGCACAGAAACCTGTTCAATTCGAAAAGACAAATTTGTTAAAATATTCATCGGTCAAGGTTAATATGATTTGATAGTAGGAAACTGATCTAGGTGCGTCGAAACGGTTAACTTTGTTTTTTCTATTTATTCCGGATGCTCGTCGGTCTCTTTATGAGAGGACATAATTACGTATTGCGCACAATGGATTCATACACGATTGACATGATACGGTGTGAAATCTGAAGGGATATGAGAGTGAATCTGAATGCTGATTATATCAGTGGGTACTCTTCAATATTGCCGGCAATGTTGAATTTCCCTCTTGCGTCACACTATATATCCGAGTTTATGAAGATCGTATCCATTTGTTAACCGGTGTGCACGGTGTTAAACTGCTTTCGCTCCACTTAATGACTGCATTTACCTTGCCTTCGAAAGTACTTATGGAGAGTTAATGACAGGCGTTCCCACTCACCTTGCCTCCTTCAATAATTCCTTTTTATTTATGTTATGACTTTTCCATATGAATCATTCCCTTGTCACTGGAGACCTCAACGACTGCAACGGATGCACTCCCCTGTTACCAAGATTATAAAAGCTATCACAAGGATTCTCCACGTCATTATGAGATTGTATATCCAACTTTTATTGTATTCGATTGCGATAGATAGGAAAAAAATAGTTTTCCCTTGATTGATCCGTCACCTACTTAACGAGATATTCAAGGCGAAAAATCGGCGGCCTTAACCCTTCCACAAATATGCTGATGACGTCATGCTCTCCTGCAAAGCGGGTCTCCATTTCTCCGATACACCTCGGCCTTTATCTTTGCCCTCAAGTATTTGGTCGTTGGTTCCGCAATTCCATTAGTTAAAGAACCTCTATGATCGAATTGGCAAATGAACCAAATGCAAATTGCGTCCCCAACTTCTAAAATTAGGGCGGGAAATAGCAATTTTTTCCTATTTTAAATTTAAAGAACTTAAAACTTTCCTAATTTAAAACTATATTAAAGGGAATGGCTAAAAAGGGAAAATATTTTTCGGTGTAACTTCTTCTTCACTTCCACTTACCGGTCATTTAATGAATGGCGATGTATCAGGTCTGAGTGAACAATCACTGTATGTTACCCAACCCCTTTATCGAATAGAATATCTTATATACGAATGAAGGGATATACTGTGTTCCTGGTAGCAGTTAAATTTTATGTATTTTTTACTTGTAATAATCGGTTCATTTTCAAAATTATCACTAGTTATGTCTTTTAATATTACAATTACTTCAACCGTCTCTGAAAATAATCTCTCTGGGCTATTGAGTCAAATGGCCTGAGCTAGGCACTTCGTGTGGTTCCAAAAGGCTATTTACAATAATTATTTTATTTTCACCAGGGAATTATGGATTCAATATTTGTCAGTACCAGTGGCATGTATAGATCCTCATTTGGAGTGGGGGTCCGCGCCATCACCCCATGACATTTTACATTTAAATTAATTCAAATTTTATTATATTTGAAGGTGTATAACCGTATGGCATGGCCATTCTCTCATTTGCGATTCATTAAAATACTTCATTCTATGTTTATTACTTAATTTGTTACGTATTTACCTCATATAGTTGGGGTTCCGTTCCCTCCCTTCATTTTCAAGCAGTTTGTTTTAACAGTTCCTTGAAAAAAGTCTTCAAACAGTTTCTTTTCACTATTTTAATTGGTACTTATAATTAATTATAATTTTTAATGGTATCTTAATCGAAGCCCACTTACCTTTCCATTGGTTCTTCAATATCTCTGTTGGTGTACCTATATTCGATACTACCCATGTTGCAGCTAATAAAAAATATCCTTTCATAGGTTCAGGTATATTTTTTATATCCGTTTATGATTTTATTTTAATTTCTTAATTACGCAAGTTGCAATTCGTTGCTATCTAAAGGGAAGCAGAATTTTCACTTTTGTTGCCTGTATTTCATGGAAAATTCTCTTTCTAAATACTATTCTGAGAAACGCTTTTCACATTTCTTCACTTACTGAGGGTAACTGTTAATTAACTTGATTGGGTTTAATTATCACTAAGGGTAGCTATGGTTCTATTCTCTGTAGATACGTATTTTTCTGTGACTTAACTAGCCTTGATAAATGCACTAATGATCCTCATGATAATATTTGTCTTGCTAATATTAACTAATGCGCTTGGTGTTTATACGGAAATAAGCTGTATTATTAGTATTCAGAGATATCATAGACTCTTGTTCATATTTTTTGCATCAATAAAATTTTTGCGAAGACAACTCTTTCTTCTAAAACTCACGCACGTTTTTTTATTGGCACTTAAGAGAGAAAAGCTGACTAAGGATATTGTATTTCGATGTAACTTATCTTTCCCTTTATTCACCGATTTATTTTACTCAATTCTGATTTCGGTACAGAATGAACCGACCCCAGTCCTATCAACACTCTTGAGTGACACACCAGCGCACCAACAAAAAGACTTGAAAACTTTTCATTCACTGTTTCTTGAAGAGAATATGCGGAAATATTGGCTTCCATGGAGAAATTCTCGAGCCGAGATATCGCACCGTTCTCGCTCTGCTTTATTGTCCGGAATACATTACGCTTGGCTAACCAAGGTCGGCGAATGAACACGTAATTCAGTTGTCTAACTTTCAGAAAGGGAAGGCTCCTCCAAGAAAGTTCATTTAAATTACTGTGATTACTTAACAGCATTCTTAGTATCGAAATGGATTCTGAACTCAATTAGATTTCCATTGGAGTAAGCAGTTTCAGTTATCCCTATAGCTCGGTCCACGATTATTTCCAATAGAGGATTTTAAAGTCGACCGCTGATAATGCCGTCACCTGCCGCGCATTAAAATCGGTTTACTACAGTTGACACTTGCGTCTCTGACGGCAAGTATGTCCTAATTTCGTCGTGAAATAAGCTACCATAAGGGCTTTTGACCGCAATTTATAATCGCCATGGAATGCCCCTTCAAAATGTTAATGTATTAATGATAATTCTCGCGAGAACAAATATTCTTTTGAAAACATTGGTAATGAATGGATCGCGCTGCATTTATCTCTTTGCTGAGAAAATTTTTGAAAATCTATTAATATGCGCTCGAGGTGTCAACATAAATCAAGCTCCCACGGGACCTCCTCCACGTAGTCCCTTAGGCCCGGGCCTTCTGCTGTAGGGACTTCATAGCCTTTGGCTGTACGTTTTGGCCAAAGGTAGCTTTGTGGACCATCGCGTAAATACAAAAATTCACACCTTGATATTCAGTTAGGTTGACGTGTCATTTGGCCTGGCATGTGAATTACATCGCCACAAATGCTTCTACCGCGAAGCTGTTTTATTTGAAAATAAGAGCAATGAGCTGTGTTATAACTCCAGCTATAACTTCACGCCATAAATATTCCTCTAGAGTTTGCCTGAACAAAATAAATTCCCGCTCTTTTATTTATTTTATAAAAGAGTACGGGTGATAATTAATGCTTTTCCTTTCCAATGAGGTCCAGTCACATCATGTATACATAGTTTAAATTGATTTTGAATTTCGGCTGTAATGAATGGATAATGGGCAAAGATGTCACAATCTTTTGTTACTCGATGCATTGCTTTCAAACGTAGATAAATGAGCATAATCGTCTTAACAACTAGTTGCGGTAAAAACGCGAACTTTTAGTAGAAGAACTCGGACATTTGTAGTACTTTAATTTTTATATACACTAAAAAATCCATCCACTCATCATCATCATTAGTCGACAATCCTAAGATTGGCTTGATGCAGTTCTCCATTCCTCTCTCCTATCCGCTAGGCTTTTCATAGCGACGTATTTCTACTCTTTTACATCCTTCATAACCTGTCCTATATAACTCATTCGGGGCCGTCCCTTGCCCTTTTTCCCTTCCACTAGTCCTTCAACGATTGTCTTCATCAGACCATCGTGCCTCAAAATGTGGCCAACTAAGTTGTCCCTTCTTCTGCAAAAGGTTTTTAGGAGGTTTCTCTTTTCTCCCACTCTTCTTAGCACTTCCTCGTTACTCACACGGTCAATCCATTTTATCTTCATCATTCTTCTTATATCCTTTATAACATGTCTTATGTAACTCATTCGGGGCCGTCCCTTGCCCTTCTTCACTTCCACCTGTCCCTCTAGGATTATTTTAATCCGGCCATCATGTCTCATATTGTGGCCAACTAAGTTGTACCATCTTCTGCATAAGGATTTTAGAACACATCCTTTAAACTTAGCACACTTACACGACCAATCCATTTTATCTTCATAATTCTTCGATAGCAGCACATTTCATATGCATTCACTTAATGCAATACCAGAGAGTAAGTATATACTTACTCATAGGCGGATCTTACTCATAGGTCTGGGGGGCACGGGGGCACGTGCCCCCCAGACCCTTAAAAATATGCAAGATATTTAATACGGTCCCATTATCATTGTGTTCGTTTTGTATTACAAGGTATCCTTGGGCCCCCCCAGAAAGAAATCCTGGATCCGCCCCTGTACTTATTCTATGGTAATACGTATATATCCATTTCCGAGATAAAATTTACGTGCATAAAAGGTTAGCTTCTTTTTGAAATTAAGAAAGAAAAGGCGACGACTCACGGTGCCGTGTAGCAGTTGACCTTGGCTGACCTTACGCAGCCGCCTCTCCTCTAACAACATCTAGGGATGGACCATGGAATCTTGGACCATAACTTGCGTTACGCTATGGGACTACTTACTTGTTAGTGGAAGCACCAGTCCGTCCCATTTAAGTTTCATTTTCGTTGCCACGATGGGCGCATTTTAATTGGCCGTCAAAAATGTCCTCTGCTCGACGATGAGTGCAAAGAGATCTATTTATTCACAATATGTACAACATAATATTTATAATTGCGAGTAATTGCCTACATAAGTTATGAATGCAATAGATCGCATGAACACGAATAATAAATATAATTATTTCCTCGTTCTATCACGGATAGCAATGGTATGCATAAAATTTATGGCGTCACTCGCGAGGACAACTCATTACATTTTTTTCCATTTTACCTTGCACAGCTTCGCTGAAGGAATTACGAACCTTTGGAAAGTTTTGCCTTTGCAGGAATATGCACGTATTTTTTGTTATTATACGTAATGTATTTATAATCGTGTGGTTTGCATGTGGGGGTCCACTTGCATGCTGATGATTGATCACCCCGCTGCCAAATTCCATAGACGTAGCTCACAGGGTATTATGTAGGTGTTGATTATAATTTCGCTTAACAGCCTAAATTACAAAGTGAAATACGGATAGCTCTGCCCCTCGGAGACTCAAGTGGTGACTTCTGCTAACCTATTTAAATGCGTGGTGTGTGCCAACACATTCAGAGGAAAACTGCAGAATCTTCAATTGTAATTTCGAAAAGCAATTTGAACTTAAATTCTCGGAAGGCACACGACAAATTTAAGAGTTGACGTGGCAAATTGCAAACATTAGCTACCCTTCCACACACGACTACTAGCGTTAAGAAAATAGACACTTCCAGGCCCTAAATTGCTGTTAGCACGATCCTTTCATCAACACCTGCATTTTACCCATCTATCTTCCTCAATAGGTGTGTGGCGGGGGGTGTTACGACACCATCTTTATACGAAAAAAGAAAATAAGGTGGTTGTTCGAGATATTTGAGTGCTGAGTCCTACCTAGCATTTATTGAAGTCGGTTAATATTAGGGGTTAATACGATTTACTTTGCATATACGTTCGATAACATATGAGTGGGTTGGAAGCCAAGGAGTACAAGTGATTTCTTTTTTCTGTACTAAGTTAGGTACAGAAATTAGGTTTAGAAAACAAACGAGGTCGACTACATATTTAGTGGTGCATTTGATTTTCCACTCGATGTCAGCACAGAACAGACTCACTCGTTTCCCTTGGCAACCAAGTTTTGTGTATTTATTCTAACAATTAACTTCAACAATTAAATTAAACAACTTTAACAATTAAATTAACTAACTCTGTTAAGAAAAAAATCACTTGTACTCCTTGGCTTCTCACCCCCTCATATCTATTTTATTTTTTCGTTTCTGGCAGTCCTGGAGACATAGTTAAGTTCTAAGATTATGTTCTCCGTGTTGCTCTGTTCTCAGTTCTTAGCGTAGCCAAAGCCTTGCTTGAAGTATTCGAATCTATGGTACCTCCCAGCCTAATTCGGGCAAAAAATTTGTGCAACGCTCTCTGTGAGTTTGCATCAGTATTTGACGTATCTCTTTCGGGGGTAATGTGCGTTATAGAAGGGGAGCGATTACCGATTCAGAGCCCCGCATTGATCCGTAATGCTGGATGGACCAATACGAATTAGCCATATCTTACGAACGCCAACATACTACGGTAGATCAGATCATTAAAATATAATAAGATAGATAGACTGTAGGTAGAACAGATAGATTCAGAATGTCGATTTTTAATATTTAATAAAAGACTATAACGGCAGCGTTAGAACAAAAAAATTGGTTAGTTGACTTACCGCGTAGCCTACTAACTTATGCATTTCATAAATGCATGTTTCTGAATTTTCCTAGTATTATTACAGCAGGTTTTGCATGTTCTAGATGTATAAGTAGATTTCCTTGGCAAGTTTTGCCTTTACATGAATGTTGAAGTATAATTTGTTAGTACGCGTAGCATTTTAATGACCGTGTGGTGTGCAAATGGGAAACCTGTTGCATTATGCATGCTGGTGTTTGATTACTCCCTGCCAAACACTCTAGATGTTGCCCGCAGGATATTATGTAGATGTAGATGTTTTTTCGGACCTGGAAATGTAGTACAATTCTAGGATGATGTTCTCCGTGTCGCTGTGACAGATATCGGTTCTTAATAAATATCATTCAATGTAATCATAATGCGTAGCCTTTTGAGTCTGTATCGGCTCCCAACCGAAATCGCGCTAAACTGATGTGTAAAGGCCTGGTTACACGATACATTAACACGTACGGGTTAATGTTTAAATGTATGAACGCGAGAATGAACGCCAAAATGCACCGTGTAACCACAAAACTTGTGCGAATACATGAACGGAAAATAGAACCTGTTCTAATTTGGTTCATGCATTCGTACATGTTCCGTTCCGGTCCACCAAAATCATTCACGCAAACGTACATTAACTTGTACGTGTTAATGTACCGTGTAACCAGGCCTTAACAGTTGTTTCACTGTTGGTTTGTAACATTTTAAATTAATCACTTTCGCGGAAACTATGTGTTCTTCAATAGGAGCGATGACTGATACAGTCCGTGTTCCCGGATGCTGGACGGATCTTGGCGTTCCAGTTGCTGCAACTCTTTTAGAAAGTAAAAGCCGCTCAGAGATATAATGACCTTGACCCCACGCTCGCTTGGCGGCAGTGTACGCGTCATCGTAGGTTGTTCGATCACCTTGCCCTAGCTTACTGATAGGAGCCGTAAATATCTTCGTGGGGAAAGAAAAATTGATCCTGCTCCCGCAAATAGCTTCTCATAATTTTTCAGCGCAGTTTCACTTTTATTTCCGCGACTCGAGCGATATTTTCCATTCATTTGCCTCTTTTCCTTCACTTCTAGTTCCGACATCGAAGCATTACAGACCATAAAACTGTCTAGGTAACACTAGCTGCTGCTGTTTCTAACACCTGCTACCTTTGGCGTAACTGGCTTAATTACCTTTTGTCTCTCATAATGAGAACTGATATTAAGCCCTTACATGCATAGTTTTTTCGCCTTTGTACATACCTCATTATTACTATGTACTTATTACAACTATCCCACATGAAAAGTTAAAAAATGCATCCTACACAGGAGACAAATAGCGGTCATCTCCGAGTTTACGACTTCAGTACAATGTATTTATAATGGGTTACAAATACAGGGTTATCATTAAAGAATGGTGCAGTTTCATAAATTCATGAGATAGCAAATCTCACTCCTTGCAATTTTTTTCCAATGGAGCTACATCGAAAGCGCTGTTTATTGACAAAAAATTCGCGACCTAAAACATTTCATGAACAGAATTAATATCAAGTATATATAATAGCAAATCTCACACCTTGCAATTTTTTCCTGTGGGTTAGCTACATCGAAAGCGCTGTTTATTGACAAAAAATTCGTGACCTAAACCACTTCATGAAGAGGATTAATTAAGCAATGATTGTCATTAACGAAGTAATGGTTGGATAGAAGTTGAGTATCGTTTGGACATTTTTCGAACGACTAAGGGCACACATATTGAAATTTATTAATTATGCAAGAAAAACTGTTTGAGACTAAAAATTCGAAAAACAGAAAACATTAACTCTAAATAAACCTGTTTTCATTTATAAAATGGTTAAAACCAGGCAATAATTTTATTATAACCCTGTATAACGTAATACTCCATGACAGTGGCGTAACTAGGAATAGGCTTTTGGGGGGGATTTAGGGTTCTGGAAGGGCGACCCCCCCAGGCAACGGGGAGTCCGGGAAAATTGTTGAAAAATGGCTAATCTCGATGACTATTTTGACTTACTGCCATGATATTAATAAATGGTCTTTAACTTTATGCAGATTCAGTTATTATGTGTCAAAAATACACAATATATATAATATTTTTTTATTTCCCTGAGACTTTGAGAGGGGCTGAATCTATCCTCTAATCTATTGGAAATTCCACTCCCGTTTTTTTCCAAATTCGACTATTACCTCTAGATGTCTCCCTCGTTGGAGCTAGTTCATAAATTGCCATTTAAAAGCGCTTACCTACGTCACCTAGTAAGCTTGGAACCAAGTTAACTAAATAATTGGCACTTAGAAACACGGCCCAACATTACCTTAGCACAAGAAGATAATACATCAATCGTAGAGGTATATATTTGCTCATTTCTTCGTTAACTAGAGTTAGAGGCTGCTAGTAGTAAACAGAGGTAACGCCCAGGAAACTTAGTGATCGGGAGAACAAGGAAAAAACGAAGGGTAAAATTATTTTGGTGTCGTGATCATTCTGCTTTGACTTTTGTTATTTCTCATTTGATCTGGGAAAACGGCGCTTCAATCATTCCAACTTGATGCTCCACCGTTGGATAATGTCTCCGCGGTCTCCCATAAAAATGTCGGATTGACGTCGAGTGCCGTCTAGACCAAGAATAAATAATAACCACTCGTGAAATGAATTGAAGGGCTTCTTGCTTCCCACCTGAGTGAATCGCTTTTATGTTAATGCGTGGTAATGACATCACTACCTATGGAATACATACATCCTCCCATTATGTACACATTTTTACGAACCTTAGGGAGGAAGCGTTCTGTAGAAAACACGATATGATGATGTATAGAAACCACAGCAGAGTATTCGACTTAACTATGAGTGTAGGAAGAATGTGGGCTATTAATTATCACACCTAGTTATTGAAGCTTGAGCTGCCAATCTATGACAATCTGTATTTGAAATCGGCCGACAGTTCTTCTTATTTGGACCTTTTCAGGATTTATCCTTCTCATCCATTCATTCGCCGAAAAAGAACTAACGTAAAGAAGTTTGAATAGGTATAGGCCTGCTAGAAAATACTTCAAGCGTGATTGAAAAGTTCTTAACATTTTACTGCGTTGCCCGTACTTACTTGTACTCTTTACTAGATATCGTTCTCAGGAGAAAACGGAATCATCGTTAAAAATATTGTTGTAGGGTCCGTCGGAAGTTGGTTTTTTTGATCACATTTTATGTTTGATCATGCCAAAACAGGTATTAGGATGGTGATGAACTTAATTTATGAGGATTAATTTAAAAACTACTTTCATTTCCCTTTTTTTTGGCAACCTTTGGTCCATTTTAAAGCGCAAAAACAATCGAAGGAGAAGAGTAGGCCTCATTAGACTGTCCCAAAAAAAAATTTTAATTTCAAAATCGTCAATCGGATTTCGATGACCCTCGGGTATACAAGGATAGGCAAAAAAAATCGAAAATGTTTAAGTAATTAGTTAGCGCGAGGCGCCTAAATACCAACACCCTTAATTTGTCATATGATTTCGCAAAAACTGCCAAAGTAAGGGTAATCAGGGTAAGTTATAATCTTTCTATTTAGGCAATAAAAATAATAGGAAACCACCCTATTGTTTGGAGAACCTCGCGCGAATTTTTCGGGGAATCTGGTTCGCATCTTGGTCAGTGCAAATGATTTTTCTCCTGTGGAACTCTTGCTTTTTAAAGTGGATTCGGCATTCTATGGAACTCTCGCTTTATAATGAAAATTTTGCGTTAAGCATTTAATTTTCTGATAATTTTTTTATTAACTAGCCTTTTGCCAGTGCACTGGCGGCTGCCCGCCAAGGCTTTGTGACACCAGCGGTTTGAGACCAAGGTGAGCATTTTTACGATCAGGGCGGCGTGGATTTATGACCTGCTCTGTACGCTGAACGTGATCTTTCCCCGGCTCAAAGAAATTTCTCAGCTGCTGACATGCTTTGCCTCGGTTTAACATCACGTGCTGTTCCGTTTCTAAAATTAAGTTTTTTCTTATCTCCTTGAAATGTGGGTGGTGCATAACCGAACGATTAGACGTGATTTTCTTCGTATTATAGATTAGTGATATCTGTAATTCACAGAACTCATTAAAAATCACTGCCATTTATATATTTTTCATGAGAAAATTTATTCCTCAAAGACATGACTTCGTCATTGAAAAACTGAATTGCGTAGTGAAAGACTTCAGCTCTATATAACTTGAAACCTTAAATATAATACATGTTCCTTAATGACTTAGTTTTTAAAGCAATAAATCATCGCGTCTTTCAAGTGAAATGCCGCATTCTTTGCTCTATCGTTAAAATAAACTGTATTATTTACCTAAAAGATTCCAATTACCATTATAGAAGTGCATTTAACGAATTACTGAAACTTATACACGATGCACGGTGAAAATTCTCTTTGCCTCCATGGAAACTCACTCCCGAGGCTTTTCTTTTGTCTCATTATTGGCTTTCACGATGTCAAATTTGAAAATCTTGGGTCTCAAAGCACATCCTACCAACATTAGTGTTCAAACTATAAAAATCATCACATGACGTTCAGTCAAGCGGAATGTCGCATTCTTTTAATTATCGTCGAAAACTGCATTATTTACTGTGCAGTTTCCAATAACTACTGGAAAAAACGCATTAGAAAAAAAATTGGAAAGAATAGTGGTATATTCCATCCCTAACCGTAATCTGTGAAAAACCTGTTTATAAATTGAATCGACACGAGATATACTTTGGCTGTAGATTTGACCATTAATCACGATGTTGTTCGCAAATGTGAAATGCATTGATTCCCTGGTTGGAGGATAAATTTGAAAATATATTTTGACTCAGCCGAGATTAAATAAATAAATTATGAAAATAAATTAATAAATTGGGAAATCCTCAGTGTCGTGATTGCCAACGATTTATCCAACGATTTAATCGATGGATTTTTCTCATTTATAGGAAAATTCACCAAAATCGTTGGCACATTAATGGCTTTGCCTGGTTTCGCTAATTAGTAGGGCCTTCTTCGCTTTTATAGCGTTGGTGTGTTTTTCCCTCTCCCGTTCCTTCCGCACTTTTCCTCTCCCAGAGGCGTCGTCGGGCTCCTATCGCGGCGGCGCCTCTTTCTTTTTCCCTTCCTCTCCTCCCCCTCCCTGGGTGATCGGGCGTATAACCCACTGGCTTGGTTCCCGGCCCCAGTGCGTTGTACCCTCGAAGGGCTCCCCTGAGCCCTCATACGTTGTCGTGATTGCCAGTCAAGAATGTTAATATCCTACGTACTAAGCTTGCTGGTGTAACTGGTTAGCATAACCGGCAATCAGGAGCCCTTCCATGGCGTCCCAGGTTTGAATCCTTCCTTTTATTTCCATAACGTATTACACCTCTAGTGTATGCACTCGTGTTTGTTACGAACTTACACCCGTGCGCGTTAATGTGTACAAAATAACTTGTTTCATACAGTTTTGGAGATAATAAACTACTTTCTTGGGCATTGTTTCGCCAACAATTCTGAAATACTTCATCAGGGCTTGAAATAAAAATTGATATAATTTTGTGATATAAACAAAATAAAGGGTTACTACAATGTTTTACAATAATTTACATTATAATAAAATACATTCAGGGGTAAATAAAAAAATGGAGATTAAATTATTGACACATTTTATACAGTGTTTGTACATGGTTACTAAGCTAATTCAATGTATGGTTGCCTATCAATTTTGATTGATTAAATAATAATAAAATTTGCTTAAAATGTGAGTTTTTGCTACTTTGTTGCAGCTATTTTTAGTTTTGTAAGTATATATCTTTTCTTTGCGTTATCTTTTTGGTAAATTATATTAAGTATCAAAAATTTTGGTATTTTCAAAGTCGAAAGTATGGCTATTGCCAAACATGGTACCTTATATGTTACTTAAAGTTAAACATTTAACTTATTTAATTACCTTATAATGGAACCGCTAGTACCGTAGAACCGCTAGAAACGTTAATACCTTATGATAAGGGTGTATTTTAACAAGGTTCTATTGTACGGAGAATTACCTTGAAATTTTCAATACTAAGCTGATTTTTATACAAAGAATTGCGTCAATAAAAAACACTAGTCGCACTGAAGTGAAGCGTCATCTTAACTTGATGTGGGATTGGGAATTTAAGATGAAAGGATGGAGCTCAAGTCCGTCTCGTGTGAGAAATAAGTACTAATTGTTTGCATTGTCATCCTGGCAGTTCCGTTCTAATCGCAGCTGCTAATGATATTATCCCCGGGAGAACGTAGTGATGCTGTTATGATGACTAATAATTCTTCGAAACTTCCCTGCCTGAAAGTCAAACAAGATACGTCTCTCGCAAATATGAAATAAATTGATGCCCATGTTGAGGAATAAAATATGCTGTATTAGTTAATACTAATTGATAGTGTACGTGAAAAATATTCTTAACCTAAATATGGTTACGTTTAAGCCCATAGATCTAGAGATATTGTAATTTTATTAGTTGTGGGAGTCTTTTTTTATGTTATGACCGTTACCGTGATATTTCACCCGTTTTTCATACTATTATAGTAATTTCCAACGCGATTAAAATGTATTCTTAATATTACCTGGATTAATTTTAGCATTCTTACCCATTTTTGTAACTCCATAACTTGTGATTAAACAAGAAAATTGAATTCAAGTTTTCAAAAATTGGTCTAAAGCTTACTTAGTTACTAGGGAATTTCTCATTATTCTCTCTCCATTGCCATCGCCTAAAATAAGCGCTTACAAAAAATGAATTTAGAATCCTTTCATTGGAAATCTATAACTATATTTATAACTTTTCTTCCGTTGGAATCGATGAAGTGTAATGGATCGAGATTAAGGGAAACAAGAATGTGCTAGATACAGTGGGCGAGGAAAGGAAACTTCATTAGGAGATATGGAATACACGAAATACGCGACAGGTTTAAATGGAGCGAGTGCTGAGCGGGAAGTTTATGGAAAATGGAGGGGAGAATTTTAGGTCAGATGATACAGAATGGGATTCGGCTCCTCTGAACTCCGCAAATTTTAACTAAGTACCTCTGTAGATAAGAACGTCTGTTTTCCGCACAGCGCCCAAAGCTGCCTTGACCGCGACTAACCGTATTTCGCACATTACCACTAACCCAACTTTCCAGACTGCAAGCGTCAAAACTTCGCTATTACTATTAATTCAAGGGCAATAAGTCGTATCTCGGATCTTAAGCAGCTATAGGGTTATGGTACCTGTGGGCAGAAAACATCTTTATTTGTTGCCAAAAAAAAGTTGTAAATATTCGAGGTATATTAAGACATAACTGACCGAACCAAAATTAGAGGGTCTAGCAGGTTTAGAAGGTGTAAAGTGCCTCCAGATATTTTGAAAAATAAAAAATATACACTTCAAGTGCATAAAAAATTATGTGTTTTCCCAGGTTCAGGGCTCAGTAATTGAAATTACCAAAATAAATTTAAACACGATTTTTCGTTTTTTAACCATATTTCCAGTTTTTATTGTTGTAAAAACGTTTTCTTGATTTTAAAATGTAAATGCTAATACGTTTTATCATCATGATTTCATTTTTTTTAATTACCGAAAACTAAAATATTGCGTGCGTTTGAAAATTTCAAAATTAAATAAAAAAATTAAGAAACAATAGACACGCCGAAAAAAAATATGTTGTTACCCCTACATTAAAGTCCAATCCTAATTTTTTTCAGATTTTTAAATTTGTTGGAATGTGGTCAAAAACACGAATAGCTGCTTTGCGCCATTTGCATCTATGTATTCCACGTGGATATTTGATTTGATTGTTGAGAGCAATGATTTATTATCAGTTAGTAATATTATTGTGTGAGAATGAATATTAACAAAAATAATGTCTATCGCTCAAACAAAAATCGTAGTTTATGTTAATAACCGTACTATTAACTTCTCCTACCTTTGAGAAATACAACGTCTGACGAAAATGATTTTTTTCGTATTCACTTTAGGAAAACAACAACACCCGCTTGGAACAACTACGTAGCTACTGTTCATTTGCGGAATACAGGCGTACGGATTAGAGGGCCTTGATTAGACCCTGTTTCACGATCATAAATTGTACGAAATGCGACCATGGGATTAATAGATAGAAATAAAGTGAATATCCCTTTCTGGTAATGGTAGAGGGAATGTTAATCTGGGAAGGTTGGACAGGTCGAAGTGATTCGTAAATGCTCTATGTAAATCTCCCTTAACTGATAGAAAACCATAGAGATAACAATAGCTCTTCCAATTATTGATTTAACGTTTGGGCTCTATGTACCCTTACGAAATTTTGAGTTTAGTTGGTGACGCATTCTGTAATGATGAACACAGTATCTGTATGATATCTGTACTTGATTGCTCAAGCAATATCAGCTTTCCGCGTATTCTTCAGCGGCCCCGTGCCTAATTTTTCTAAAAACTGAGTAAAGCTTTTTGTTCGCTCGTAGTAATTTTTCACTAAACCCTAGGAACCTCTTGTACCCCTTCGCTCGCCACGACTTTGCTGAATTATCCGCGAAACGGATAATAAAGAGTTGACCCATAGCCAGTGAAATCCGTGAACCATACGAGGTACAGAAAGGTAAGTGTCTGTGCTCACGAAAAAACTGAGTGTTTCAGAAAAATTCTTCCTTCCTACTTGTGATTCAAGGGCACGATTCCCACGACCGTATGCAAAGAGTAATCTATCCACTGCCGAAAAACTGACCTTCAGGGATGGTTTCAAGGGCTGGCATACTACTCGCGCGAAAGAATGGGGCATTGTGATAGAGGAATATCCGGAAATTACGGCAAATGAAACCAGTAGTTAGGAAAGATTTTTCCCAGACATTCACCGGTCAAACAAAGGTGAAGTTCTCTGTAGAAAGAAATACCATATATATAAGAAGTAGTGAATATACCCGTCAGGATCACTTAATAGAGGTAAAATATCATGAAAGAGAAATTATGTTTTGATTTCACACCCCATTTTACTGTCAAAAGAACACGAAATCGACCCCAAATACATTGTTTTTACATATTTCGCTTATCAAGACAAGGTATATTAGCTTGATGTATCTGGGCTATCCAATTTGACTGCTTGTGATTCAATGTCAAGCTGTCCATTTACTCCTGCGAGGAATAATCTTCTTGCTTATTCCGCTGTCGAAAAACCAACTTTCTTGGGTAAGACAGCGATGTTTTCAAAGATTGACATGCTACTCCACGTAAGAGCGGGTCATTGTGAGAGAGGAATTTCCGGAATCAAGACTGAATAAACCTGTACTTATGGAAGTTTTTCCCCACGCATTGTCCGGTCAAAGGAAGGAGAAATTCTAACCAGGAAGAAATAGCAGCCACTTGGGTTCTTAGCATATAACGAGCAGGGGATGTGAGAAAAAAATTTCATTATATCTTGATCCCCGTTATAATTTAAATCGTAGAATTTATTTTGATTCCACTCACTATCTCACCGTGAAGAGACCATGGATTGGCCCACTGGTATGTTACCGTGGCAAGACAAGGCATATTAGCTTGATGCATTAATATCTTGCCTATTCCGCTTGTCTGCCTGTGATTCAAGGACACTTATGCCACGATCTTTAGCCAGGGATAATTTTTCTTACTTGTTCCACGACCAAAAAACTAATCCTCTTGGAAGGGCAGCAAATATTTTAAAAGACAGAAGGGTTTGTCCGAATTTAATTAGCGAATTTTGTGAGGTAAGTATCCGGCAATGAAGACGAAAGAGACATACATCTACATCTACATAATACCCCGCGAGCCGCCTAAAAGGCGTGTGGCAGGGGGTGTTAGTACACCAGCCATTTACAACTTAAAAATATGAAGTGCTCTAACGAGGTTGGGACTAGCGTTTATTAAAGATCTTCATGGTTCGGGGGAAAAACGAATTCCCATATCTATCCGTTCGGCAAAACATCTCTCTTAATTTATCGCTTCTATCAGACCTGGAAATATAGTGTGGCTCTAATATTATGTTCTCTGTGTCGCTCTTAAAGATATCCAATTTTTATTAAAGATATCCAATTCTCAATTGTTCAAGCAATCTAAGCCTAGACATATATTTAATGGACGATTGTTTTTCCAGGTATCCACTGATGAAACGAAGGTGAAATCTAATTAGGAAGGTACAGCAACCACTTGGCACATTAAGAGATAATAAGTACGGAAAATGGGTATAAAGTACCATAATTTCATATTTACTGTAAGAAGTACTGGCTATAATGTGCGTTTCATCACGATATCAAAACTTCATATGATTCCATACTTGATCTCATCATAAGAAGATCCAAGTTCCGGCAAAAAAATCCATCAGGATGGCATGAGTTATCTGTTCTGACTCGGCTTATTACAGTGTTACGAAACAGAGGGAAAATTTTATTGCAGTAAATTACATTTTGAAAGCATGAACTATCGTATACTAATAAAAATCCTGTCATAGGCCGCTAGTACATTTTCATGACTCATGACATGATTCGCCTAGCAAGACAGGGCATATTATCTTGATGTATTGTAACAAATCGCAATTAGCTTGCATTTCCTGCTTTTCAGCTTGTGATTCAAGGTAATTCCTGCCACGATCTTTTGTAAGGGATGATCTTTATTTCCTAATCCTTTGCCGAAAAGCCGACTTTCTTGGTGAAGAAAGCCATGGTTTCAAAGACTGACGTTATTTCCGGCTTGTCTGAGTGGGGCTTTGTGAGGACTTCCGCGAATCAATTCAAAAGAGACTTGAAAGGCAAGTTATTTTCTCGGGTATTCGCTGGTCAAAGGAAGGTGAAATTCTAGTTGGACAAGTAAAGCAACTAGTCGGCCCCTTACGAGATAGGATAACAGATAGATGATATGAGTTTGAAATGCCAGGTGCGTCTACAAGTGGCTTTTAGATATTCATCAATAAATTTTAAGCATTGTTTGCTATTTTGGTGAAATAATAACTTTAATCGCTGAGCCGCGTAAAATATTATCAAGTTTTCGATTTTTTCTATAAATTACTGTTGGGTTCTTGCCGCTCCGCTGAACTATCTTCTATGATCTGCGCTGATCCTGAGCTATATAGTCTGCGCTGATCCACCACTGAATGTACATTTCATTATGAAAGCAAAAGTTTGTATGATTCCACACCATAAAAAGATTCAGATTCTGGAGTTAAGTTTAATATAATAATGATATCATTCACTTATCACGACGAGGCATATGACATGATATTGATACAAATTGAAGTGGTACTCTACCTTCTACGAGCAGCAGTTTAAAAAATAGGGCTCTCTGCGCAATGCGTGATATATTTTTCTTTTCCTCGAGTATCTACAATTATGAAGTATCAGCATGGAGATTTGGTCACATATTTATTAATATTTTAATATTAATGCAAATGTTTCGGTAGAGTTATTACTATATTCAGAGCTGGTAATGAATAATATATTGCAATATATACTGTGAAAATAATTTATATGTTATCACAGCGTTAAAATAATGTAAAAAATCAAACGGAAGACGCAATCATATTAAAATTATTACACCCTTAGATAGAAAACATAACTCACCATTTTAGTCAGAATATTATTAAATATAAGCATTCCTTTTTCCTCATCCTGATCTTGGATGAAAATTTTTGTTGGCCTTCTCTTTCTCAATGCTCTTTGGAATGTCATTGATGCCTTTTTGACCGGTCCCCCGATGCGAGATTGAGGCGATCCACAGGGACGCGTGTGAGAATGCACGAATATATCTCCACTGGGCCAAGGCCTCACGTCTTCTGGACGATATTTATTCACGAATGCCCGTCCACCTTTCGGCGATAAAATCCTTCGAATAATTACGACTCTCTTTTCTATGGTGTATGTGAGCACTATGTGTTTCACGGACTTACGCTCGAGTTAAAAAAATCTGTCGTCACCAACGTTTCGAATAGCACAATCTTATATGAGCCCAGTTACTCAATCAGTATACCCTGAAGGCGATGAGCAATGCGCTCATCGAAACTTTGGCGACGATGAAGTTTTTAACCCAAAAGTATAGGCCCAATAAGCATCCGTAAACTTATTCAATGCCCTACCCAATGAGCTAAGAGGACCAATGTATTGCTTTGTAGTGTTGACACCGTTAAATTAAGTCAATGGTAATTCGGAAGGTTCGGAAGAAATTTTTAAAATATACGTATCGTCCACCAACAACTTATTATATTTATTTATTATTATGTTATATTTTAATTTTCCCGGGGCAGTGGCGTAGCCATGGGGGTCCGCCCCCCCCCTTTCCCCGAAATATAAAAGCACAATTATTTTCCTTCATAAAAGAAAAAATATTGAAAAATCATGAATTTGCAAAGTATTTCTACAACAAATGAAGTTTTTTTTCGATTATGAAAAGTGTTAAAAATATTTTAAAACCCTCTACTTATTACCCTGTCTTTCAAAAATTCTCCCCCCTGGTTTTTGCCCCCCCCCCCCCCCCCCCCCCCCCCCGAACGAAATTCCTGGCTAGCCACTGTCCGGGACATTTATAATTATAATGAAACATTAGAGGGCATTCATTAATTAATATTTTAGGAGTAATGTCGACGTATCGGTGAAGTTATCACTATTTTCAGGACTAGCAAGGAAAACGATACTGCAATTTGCTATTGAAGTTATTTCAAATTTAGGAAAATGCAACAAATTATAGCCAGTCGAAAGGCTACTCACATTAAAATCATTACACCCATGGATAAAAAACATAAGTCACCATTTATATTAGCATATTATTTAAAGATATGCAATACCTCTTGCCTCATTCGTATTGCTCTTGGAAGAAGGTTCCAAGCATCTATTTTTGAAAATTGATGATGACATTTTTTTGCCTGCAGGTTGCGGATAATTTTTCAAAAACGATTTAAATGCGCCCTAAGTGGCAGCAAAAATAATGCTTCTACGAGACAAACTGGGGTCTCCTCTTTCTTTTTTCCTTGCTTTGGAACTATGCGTGCGAAGATTTTGGAGATTTTTTGACCGTGCAGTCGCGGTAGAACAACACTGAAGGAGCCGGTAGGAGGTGAGGCCACCTCATCCATTGTCCACAGTCTCTCTTTGATGTTTCGGTCGAGCCTTTCGCTGGAGAAAAAAATTCCCACGGCCGAGGAATTGGAGTCATGCTGCGCCTCGTTTTCGACGTGGGCAACGAAGCGTGTCAAGTTAGACCGTTGCGAAAGGGGTTCCTCTGAAAGACTGACCCAGAGAGAATCAAATTCATACAGAATCAAATGGTGCCGTGATTCATACACTTGGCGATTCACCTCTCAATATTGAAATGCAAGGGTAAATAGAAGGCGGGGGCCTAGCTTCTGCCCGCACCTCAGAAATAAAGGTGGTGTTGGCGGGAGGCAATAGTTCGGATTTAAAAGGTCCATGAACTCACAATCAGAGTCGGTACTCAGTAGTTCCCGAGTCATTGCAGCACAAAAATTCCCAAAAGATGTGTTTAGAATACTATCTATGATATACTGTCGCATACCTAGTTATTTATTTATTAAAATCTCATTTCATTAGTGAACAGGACCGACAACGAAGATCACTCATAAAGTAGTAATGAATCAAAGCGGCTATATAATAAGAAAACTTCAACATCACCTGAAACTACTTTATCTTTCTTTATCCCTTGCATATTAAAATGGCTTTTTCCACAACAATCCCATGTTTCTCTCTCATTGTCAGTGACCAAGGCGCCAACTCAACAGAAAACACTAAAAAATCGAAAAATAAATACAGCAAACGACGAATGAACTTCAGAAAAGGAGACACACAAAAGAATGGAAATGTACCTATATAAAAAACATGTAAAAATGTGATGTCGGTCATTCCTAGTGCATTCATTGACCTTCTAGTCCCTAACTTATTCTGATGACCGACCTATTTTTTTTCTATGAATGTAAACCGCGAATTTCATGAAATGAAAATTATTTACCCTCAAAAGCATGTTAAATTTTTGTATTTTGAGTTATCTTGTATAAGTGATGTCTTTAATGAGTTGAGAAACAGCTCATTAACAGGCTTTTTGTTGTTAATTGTCCAAATCAAAAATAACTCGCAGTAATGGCAGTTCAAAGTAATTTTTATATTGATAAGATAAATAAGAATTGGTTGCGAAAAAAACAATAGCTCAATAAATTGGAAAAGCAATATTATTGTAACGAATTCTAAATAATTACTTACCAATGAAGCTTTTTATTCGCAAGGTTAATGAAAAATATTTTATTTTACGATGTAATAAAATTTATGGTGCGTGAGGTGAAGATTGAGGAATCGTGCGCGAAAAACGTATGTAGGAAGACACAATGAAATGAATGGAGAAAGATGACCAAACTCCGTATTTATGACTTTTTTAATGAAATGGAAGTCGTGGATAGGAAATCATGTTGAAATGCATATCGTTTGTAAGGTTATGGATGCCATGTCGTAATCTCTTGAGCGGTAGATTTTTACTCTCCGAGAATAAATAAAAGCTTATCCTTTTTTAAGGAATGGTTCGGAGACGAATATTGCGTCATGTTCTCAATTTTTAGCAAGTCGTATAGAGTCAGAGAAAAAATGAGGAACAAATTTAGGTATTAACAACCTCCGAGGAAACAAAAATTAGATTAATTTGTTGTTCTTACACACAATACACATACATTTATTTGGTCGCAAAAAATCTATAAAACGAGTTTTTTCTTCATCGTCTTCTTTTTTGACCTCTTAATTGGAGAGTAGTCCTGGTATTGAAAAAATTAAGACGCAATTCTTCCAAATTTTCTGTTTATTTTTAAAATTTCATTAAGGCTTGAAATTAAAATGGATGTAACTGTGAGATGTTTACAAAGTATAAGGTAATTTAGCTTTAAGTTGATTACGGTAAATTTTAAAAACTGTAAAATATTGTAAAACCTTATTAATATAACATTGTAAATTATTTTGAAACATTATAGATACTAAGTAAAAATATTCAATGGTAAATTAGCAAATAAGAAACTAGAATTTTGACTCTTATCTTCTCTGCAATGTTTTTAACTGCAATTATTGCATTCTACAAAGTTTGTTTTGTGAAATGTTTACGGCCTGTGAATATGGTTGTTTCCTTCATCAAAGAAAACGAAAGGCATTGATTGCGACTCGTTACTCACCATTAGTGTATTCATAATATACAAATTATTTTGTTTTAGAAATACCGCTTTAGACGAATGGCAATGGTCAATTTTATCCTCATTTGAAAAAGGCCAGATTGGCGCCCATGCGATGCCACTACACGTGATGTCACAGGGACCTAGTTTCTATACGAGTAGATAGGAGTTTTACATCGTCTGAGGTTACCAATGCATGCATGAGGCACAGAGCTCAGGGAAACATGTCTTACTAATCACCTATTAAAACTGGCTAAAGTTGGAAAGTTTTCCTCGTTTGATAAGGTATTAATAATCCTTATTTAAGCCAAGCGCTACCAGCTAGCAGGTTACTCTGCTACCTGCTAGCATCCTGCGTCGTCTCAGTGTTCAAAGTCTCGCCCCAAGGTCACCTCACTTGCGGCAGCGGGAACCAGAACGACGTCACACAGAGTTTTCCCAGCATTCATACATAGCCGTCGCGTTTTCGCGCGCTTGAAAATGTTCACTTTTCATTTACTCGCGAAAAATAGATATCGTCATTTAAAAATCTAAAAGCGTTAAATACGTACTCCAGGAGTAATAATCTTTCGATTTAGGCAATAAAAAAATGATAGGAAACCACCCTATTCCCAACAAAATATTCTGATTTTCAAGCGCGAAAACGCGTATCAGTTGCGCTATCTATTCCGGCACTGACCTTACGCCAAGGACGAGAGTGCTGTCTGTGGATTCCCATTCCCACTTTCAGTATAATATCGCGCTCTCTCAAGGCGATTACCTCACTCACTCCTTTCGGCTGCAACATCCGTCTCACTCTGACTCGCTCCGATGGTTCCACTCGCGAAAGCTCTTCTCAGAAGGTGAGATTCCTCGCCAAAAAAAAAGAAAGAAGTGGCACTTGCTGCCTCTGGATATACTCCCGAAGTTATGGATTTCCTGTTCCTTACGTCAACACCGTAGTGTTTGCTAGGGTACTGTATGACCGATAAGACAGGCCTTTCGCTCGGTTGAAACTGACCGCGTCGAAGAAACGAGATATTCGCTGGTTTGGAAATGAATGTACGTGCGTACACTGACTTAAATTCATACCAACTGAACTCATTTTATTATTTTATTTATAAATGACTGATAAATTTTAATTTTCAGCGTATCTCTCCTCGTTTATCTCGCAGACGATTATGGCTCTCAAATCCATCTTTCCATGGATGTTTATCTTTTATTTATTAACGAACTAATGAATATTTACCTCAAGATACCAATCTTGTCAAAGGTAATTATATTTTGACAAAAAATTAACATTTTTTTAAAATAATATTTTATGTTGTTCTACCTTGTATTACTAAACCAACAAACCAATTTTTGTCCAATTAATGCAATTTCTAAGAAAAAAAAATATAATCGACGCCATTCATCCCTTCCACCAAATTCACCTCATTTTTCGCTTCCGTTTAACTTTATCATATACAACTTCGTTTGCTGCATTTAACACTTCATTTGAAACTTTCTTATAAAATGGAACGACCTAGTTTTCGGTCCAGTTTCTATTTTTAATTTCAGGAAACCTAATTGGTTCATGAAATAATAAATACCAAAAAAAGCGATCAGTCATCCCTAAAAATAACTTACGACGGAAGTTTTTCATGAAAAATTATGATTATTCTTGCATTCAATTTTTCGCCCAAAATAGTTTCAACTCGACGCATATTTGCTTATTTTACGTATCACTTAAAATTCATGGGAAGTTAACATTTTTTCAAAGCTGTTTACACTGCCTCACCATGGCATGCAGCGCATTTACCACCAATTACCTACATGTTTCCCACCCTTCCTTACATCGTCCATTCCACCAAATTCACTCCGTATCTCACCTTCGTATATCGTCTTCGTACTTGATCAAGGTTTGTTTTTTCTCTCCATCGCCCAGGCGCATTATGTGATTAGATGTTTATAAAACTTCTTCCTCTATTTGATTTCTCCGATTACTCCCGCTGGGATTTATGGCACTATATCTCTCTGGTCTCCATTGTAGCCCTCTTACCCTGATTAAGTGGTATTGACTTAGATAGGGGTGAGATCGAGAACCACCGCCAATCCAATCCAACCTTTGGGTTGAATCAAGGATTGAGCGATTCTGGTTAAATTGGGCTAAAAGTAACCTTCCCCGGAATCAAATATGCCATATTAGGAAAATGGCTTCATTATTGTATATTATTTTTTTCCTTTTCTTTACCTTGTTTAATATATAATATAGATGATATTTATACAGATATAAATATGAACATATTTATTGATGATATAAATATATCAATAAATATGTTCAAAGTTTAGAGCCCTGAAGATGATTTAAAAAATAAATCGAAACGTTGGCTGAAACCTATTTTATAAATGACCTAAACTCCAAGAAATACTATATTATTCATTATTGTACCGATTGATTTTTGCACTGCAGGATTGCATGTGCGATATTTAAAAGCAAATGGGATTACATTAGCCGCTGAAATAAAGACTTTAAAATTCTGTGAAAATGCATGCGCTGATTAAGAATAAGTCACATTGACCCACCCACCACCGTATAGGCTCACCTTGAATTAAATCCATCCATTATTCGTTATCTTCCTATTTCAACCATGCCATTATTATTTTTACTTGTGTTCTGTGTTTTTCTTGTCACTGTGTTCTGCGGTTTATTTATCAACCCTTCATATTGGGGAAAATTATTATTTTCGCCCTCAATTTTAGGCCTAACTTACTAATTAGCTGATTTCAACGTAAGTCTCACTCAATATAGCAATTCTAACCATCCTCTGCTTTCATTAAATGTGTATATGCCAATGTGCACAAACGATCAGTAATTCAATAAGAGAAATTTTATACTTTTATTAAATTCCTGATGTTATTTATCCTTCATAAAATATTTTTTGTATAAGTTTGTTCTTTAAGAGTTAAGTTTCCTAGGAAGCTGAATTACCAACGAAGGACTAAGTGAGAAATAAATAGTCAGTGGAATAACACTGGTGATCAGTGCTTCATACAAAATGGAGAATCTACTAAGCTGAAAATTTGAAAATTCAAGTCAAGAAGTTAAAAAAAAGCAAATCATCATATTGAGCATGTTGATATGTATTGAAAAAGTATTATTTTCCTTAAAGACATTTGCGATTTTTGCTTCTGGGGGCAGCTCCCCCTCCTGCTCCTCGCTGGGTCGCCCATGCACATACGTTTAAGTATACACGTCTAATATAATGAATTGAAATTCCTCAGAACGTATAAACTCATTGCGCATGACTTCAGTTCTAATACACCCGTGGGAATTATCATGGAAATAGAATCCAAGGTTGACCACATTGCAATGACTAAGAAAAGAGAATCTAAGTAAGGCGGAAAATTGACCTAGTCATCATGCCACGAGAAGAATAGGTCTACTCTTGGTAATGGATTATGAGTGGAAACCAGCCCGGCATCCGGTTCATGACGTTAATTAATGCTGTGAGCTGAACGTGTCTGCGGAGAGCTGACATAATAGGCTGGATCTTTTTATTCCTTCTTGACGAGGGAAAAAACACGGCAAATCATAGCATAATAATGTCACGAATATTACAGTAGCGGACTCTACAGTGGGCCACTAGGTATGTTGTCACCCAACGCGTATGTAACCACGTTCACTCGACCAAAAGTCGCCGCTTGCGTCAAGAGCTTACCCAGGATCAAAGCCGGGGGGGGGGGAGGGGCAAGCCATAGTTGTTCGAGTTGTAGGTAAGATTTAAGCATGGAATAGGAGAATAAAACCAACGTTTTAAGGAAACTGTGACAGCTCTTTATTAGTTTTTTAAATTGTTTGCTTGAAAAAAATTATTATTGTTCTTTGTGGATTTTTTCTATATGTTTCAGTGTGTGAATCTTACAACAGAGAATACATGTGCCTTTAAGATTCAAGTTACTTCTTAATTTCCATCCAGCTTGAAAACCAACCCGAGACAACACACCCCTGGGCTTCAATGTGTAAATGAACGAGATTTTTTATTAAAAGTTATTCAGTCTTTATGAATGTCGCCAAGGGCGTGCATAGGATCAAAACTAGGGGGGGCAAGCCATGGTTGTTCAAGTTGTAGGTTAGATTTAAGCATGGAAAAGGTGAATGAAATCCACGTTTTAAGGAAACTGTAACAGCTCTTTATTAGTTTTTAAAATTATTTGTTTGAAAAAAATATTACTTTCCTAGAAAACAATTACGAATTTAGCTTCTGGGGGGGCCGCTGCCCCCTCCTGACCCTCGCTGGGTACGCCCATAACTAGCGGCGCTGACGTCACAGCTATCCGAATTTCGCGGGGGCATAAGCTGTATTTAGCTTTTAACCGCAATAAATATAATGATGATATGGTCTACCCGATTCATTACTTTGAAATGCTATTCCTCGCTAGTTCATAATTCATTTTTGAAAACCGATTAAAATGCGATCATCGAAGTGGCAACAATCATCAAGCTTTTGCGAGATGGATTGGCGTCTCCTCTTTGCTGTTCTCTTGGATAATAGTAGCCAGACTTTAGGCACAGCTTTTTTCCGCTTCACTTTCCGCTACCGCGGTTAGCCATATTGTGATTTAAAGAGGGGAGTACATGAAGGAGGGGGAGGCTGCCATAATTCTTCTTAGGAGTACGTAGCCAGGAATTTCGTTCGGAGGGGGGGGGCAAGACCAAGGGGGGTGGGAAATTTTTGAAAAACAGAGTGCTGGCTTGAGGGTTTTAAAGTAATTTTAACACTTTTCGTGATCGAAAAAACTTTATTTGTCAAAGAGTTCTTTTGTAAATTCATGATTTTTCAGTATTTTGTTTTCTTTTATGTATGAAAGTAATTGTTTTTTTATATTTCGGAGGGTTCCGAACTCCCGGACCTCCCACTCGCTACGCCACTGTTTCTCAGCCCTTTCAGTCAGTGTGTCCACTAAAATGGACACGACTTTTAAGGGATTTTAACCTCCTAATGTGAATACTTGTCCATAATTATGGACAATGACGATAAAATTTACTTCGAAAAAATAGCCATTCTTTTTGGTAAAGTGTTCATGATACCATAATTAAGGTTACCTAATATTTAATAAGTAATATTAAATGAGTAATGATTTTCATCGTCATAGAGAAAAATATATCTGACTGAAATGGTTAAGTATTCCATGGAAACCTACCTAGAATACCTTAATAATAATAATGTTCCAAGCAGAGATTTAAAATCATGACTTGAATTGGATGATGGAATTCCAGGCCCACAGTGCAGTACCGAGTGGATGGAGTATTACTTTTTTCATCATAGTATGTGCCAACTAACCGGCGAAATACTTAGTGTGGCTGAGCAGTTTACAGCTAAAAATAGTTTCAGTAAAATAAATTATCATATTCTCTGCTATTTTTCTCTTTTAGGTCTTACTTGACTTTTAAGGCATGAACATTTATTTTGAATTTTTAACATTGTATTAGTTGACCCTTGGGGTGAGGGAAGAAGGGGCCACCTGGCCTCATTCACTCCGGAATAAAAAAAAAACAATACTATAGCGCCCTATGTCGTGCCCCATTCATCCTCAGAATTGACGTGATGACTAGTAGGTATATAGGAATGGCCTACTAAAAAAATAGGAACGGTTCCGGCTCCAAGGCCAGCTGATGGGAGATTCCAAGAACGCAATTCTGTTGAGAAAAAAATTTAATGTAGAAGGTGACGTCAGATTTCTCCTTTGATATTTGACTGAAAAGGACGAAGAAATATATAATAATACAAATTTGAAGTAAAATGTTTACAGCTGACGGCTGTTGCCTTTGAAAATGATTGCTGACGACGAGAGACTCACATGATAAAAAAGCCTCTCGAGTCAGTTCTTCCTCGAATACCTCAACACAATTTAATTTTCGTTATGTATATTCAATAACTGAGAAGAATATTGTTTTTCTCGATTTTTGTGGCCACCATAAGCTACGCTGCGTGAACAGATTTTATTTTAAACTATTTTTGTACTATTTTCCATAACGAATTACGAATTATTTTGTTACTCTCAATCATCGAAAGTCACAATTTATTGAATTTTTACAAAACTTGTCAAATAAATCACACAATAGTTGTATATAATATTAGATTTTCAATCTGCGAATTCAAATTCCTGCGAAGAAAAAATATTCGGCTCAGTTTTCGTTAATTGCGATGGAAATTCATTTTTCTAAAAGTATTAAAAGCATTAATGCAGAAAGTGCGTGCTGAAGAGAGTGAATGAGCCAGTTTTTTGTTGAAAAAGGTTTGCCAAGTATTTGTTTCGGCGATAACTTCATCGCCGCTTTTGGAACGCCCCGAATGTTGGACCACAAAGCTTCTGCTCCCGGAGTGAAAGTGTTTCCTCGGAGCACAAAGGTCCGACTGGACAGCGCGCTGTTGAAACTTGAATTTATATCTTACGATCATCGACCCTCCTAAAGTCAAAGTGGTTTCCACTCGATTCCTAGCCGGTTTATATAGTGTCACTTACCTCTTAGAACAACACGGAGGGAAATCACAGTCAGGTCGTAGATTGAAAAATTGACTAAACCTATTACATTAATTCACGAGCAGTTTATTTTACGGCCGTTTTATATGAGCCCGTCATTGCGCTGGTTATACTTCATTAGTTTCTCATTATAGCGTGGAATTTCGCAAATTCGCGAAAGTGATTAGAACAGGGGCTATTTTGCCATTTCACGTCCATACATTTTCGCATGCGTTCTAGCAACTCACCGCTTTACAAGATGCAATTTTGACTGCGCCATGGTACACGCGTTAGGTTGTGCAATTACGTGCCCCGTGTAAAACGGCTCGTACGAACTCCAACACACTGCGGTAGATCAGATTATAAAAATAGAATAAGAGAGAAAGACTGTAAAACAGGTAGATTTAGCTAGTGTTTATTTCCACGATCGATAAGAAACTATACCGGCAGCGTTGGGACTCAGAAATAGGTTAGTTATCTGGAAATGTTGCTTACTAACTTATTCATATCTCAATGCATGTTTCTGAATTTCCCTAGTATTTGCGTAAATTTTGACTAATGAATACTCTATATACCCTAAAAATTTCAACATATTTCCGTGATTTTTAAGCAAATAGTACCACCTAAGCTGAATTAAGAACGTCGTTTGTGTAAAATTGTTCGTTGGATGGAAGGGAGAGGTGAAGGAGAAAAAAGGAAAGAAAAAGGGGGTTCATTACTTCCCTACCCTTCCCTCAAATTACCTCACAATCAGTTGTCGGTCGCCTCCTCCAATTACTATACCAAGGGGAAGCGTATTTCCTGCTCGACTGGTGTGT
Source organism: Ischnura elegans (assembly GCF_921293095.1). NCBI lineage: Eukaryota > Metazoa > Arthropoda > Insecta > Odonata > Coenagrionidae > Ischnura > Ischnura elegans. The sequence continues at coordinate 60,765,008 of NC_060255.1, read as the reverse complement.
GTTGTTGACAGATTAGGTACTCACTTGAGTCTTTTTGAAATTTTCGCATTGTGCCAAGGGGATCGGGTTGGTGTATTGGCTAGAGTGTCGGCTTCCCTCGCCGTGGCCTTGCGGTAAATAGGGTGGTTTCCTATTATTTTTTATTGCTTTAATCGAAAGATTATTACTCCTGGAGTACGTATTTCGCGGTTTTAGATTTTTAAACGACAACATCTATTTTTCGCGATCAAATGAAAAGTGAAAATTTTCAAGCGCGCGAAAACGTTCCCCCTCCCGCCCGGTGAGGTGACCTTGAGGCGAGGCTTAGCGCTGATACGTCGCAGGATGCTAGCGGATAGCTGAGTACCTTGCTGAATGGTAGCGCTTGGCTTAAATAAGAATTATTAATACCTTATCAAACGAAGAAAACTTTCCGACCTAGGCCAGTTTTAATAGGTGATTATTAAGACATGTTTCCCTGAGCTCTGTGCCTCATGCATGCATTGGTAACCTCAGACGATGTATAACTCCTATCCTCTCGTGTAGAAACTAGGTCCCTGTGACGTCATGCGGAGTGGAATCGCATGGGCGCCAATCTGGCCTTTTTTAAATGAGGATAAAATTTGACCCTTGCCATTCGTCTAAACCGGTATTTCAAAAACCAAATAATTTGTGTATTATGAATACACTAATGGTGGGTAACGAATCGCAATCAATGCCTTTCGTTTTCTTTGATGAAGGAAACTACCCTATTGTCGGTCAGAGAATTTTCAGAGCCCGATTCCTGCTTGAATATTGTGTTGATGACATTTCAAGTGCAACAATCCGTCGGATGGGACGTTAAGCCGTGGTTCCCTTGGAGCCTATCGTCAAGAGCAGGCTAATGCCAACGCCGGGTTTCTCTCCACCCTTTCTTTCAAGCCCTTCCCTCATGGCGCAAATGAACTCAGATGTCGGTCGCCTTCTCCAAATACCATACCATACATTATACCAAGTATACCCGAGCGAACATTTTCTTTCACCTTACATATGAAAGTTTGCACATTACTATCAGTACATTTTCAGAAGTATCACTTTTATGCCTGAGATACATAAGTATTGAAAAAGGAATACTCTACAAACCCTAAAATTTTTAAAATGTAAACCTGATTTTTAAGCAAATAATACGAGCTGGGGCGGATGGGTGAAGGACTGAGTGTGGGAGAATTTCATCCGTGGCGCCTTGATAGGCCTTCAAATACGCAGCGTTTGACGCCTGATGTGCGTAGACAAGACTTTTAGACGTGCAATATCATCTGCATAGGCATTCGGCATCTGCATAATACATTCAGTTTTAATCCTACTCCTATTCCCTGGACTTGCAGTTTTACTTTTCGTAAGGAACTTTCTAAAGCTCAATTATATATAAAATATAAAGTAACAAAAAACTTGGTTTAAAGAGCATGAAAAATACTAAAACACTACGTGTTACTAAATTCACACGCTAAGTTTCCCTAAAATTCAAAATCTTCCAAACTAATTTTCGCCCCAATATTTCCAGGTCAGATCTTTTCCGTTAACTCCGTCATTTTCGCCTTAATTCAACAATAACAGCAACAACAATGCCATCCGCCCCCCCTTTCCCTTAATTTGCCATGAAATACGACGCGAACAATGGCTTTATGCGTCCGATTGAGTGGAAGTGATGAGAAACTAGCTTCATATTGATGAACATAAAAATTTGCGGCATAGTCCTCAGGCTGTCGCGAGTCAGCCACGCTCCAATTGGACGCAGTGGAAGCGAGTGATGTATTTCAGAGGCATCCAAGCGTGAGGAAGGAAACGTCATTCTGCTTATCATTCGTTCCCATGTAAACTGGGAGGAACACTGAAATCGACTGCCAAAATTTCACGATCACGAATACCACAACTGAGTCGTTCTAGACGTGTTGTCACCCTCCGCGCATATAAATGGGTTTACAAAAGTCGCCACTTGAGTCGTTGACGCAAGGACGATCAAAATTTCACGGGGATGTCTGTCACTGGGACTGTCAACCGAAGTTCCTACTCGAGATGGTTATTAGTGCTGGTGAAGCCTTCTCGGGTTTTCCAACGGGTGAGTTGATTGCAGGCCGTCGTTTCGATGGCTGCCTCTGCTATCGTCGTCAGGGCATGGCAAATTCGAGACAGGTGCCGGTCAGTTTCGCGCCAAAACTCGTCAGGTTACTTCTGATTGACTCGCGCTAGTTTCCTTTCCGCCTTGATTTTTCTTAGGAATGGGTTTCAGTCGGCGCGTGCAGCCTGTGTCACGGTTGAAGACCTTTCTCTCCATTCTGCTTCATGCTCTGCCACGGCATATTGGTTATTAGTATAACTCCACCCAGGCCCGGAACTAGGGCGAGGCAGCGGGGGCACGTACCCTGGGCGGCAGAGTTCAAGGGGTGGTACAATTTGAAAAGTTTATTTTTTAAATTTATTAAAATTTTCAAAAATTATCAATTTATAAATTATTAAACAATAAAATTAATAAAACTTCTTAATAGCAAACATACAGTGTGTAATTTCAGCAACTGCATCTCAAAGAAATTGCTTATGAATGTACGTATTATATTTTAGTGGTGGAGGAGGGAGGGAGCAAGAAAGGGAACAGGGGGGAGGGGGTGGCAAACTGATCCTCCCCCCCTGACTCTACTGGTTCAGGAAGATTTAGATTTTGTAGATTACCCCCAACCTGGCTCCCATCCCAATTTTAATTTCCCTCTTTAATTCACAATAAGGCCTACTCCCTTTCATTCTATCTAAAAAAAAAATCTTATTTTCATTCTTCCTCCCCCTTAATTACCGTTTAATTCTTCTGCTTAATCCTGTGTTCAGCATCCCTTCCTTATCAGTTGCAAAATTAAACATTGAGAAGTTTTGCCATGAACATGAATCATTTGCAATTGATTGTTCTCTTACAATTTCCAGGCTTTTCCTGCAATGTCTGATAGCAGTGGCAGTAGCTACAACTACAATGGAAAGTACAACTTCTGATGATGACTACACATCCACCATTGCAATGACAACAACTGGCGATGATTCAACTGTTCGGTACGAAGAGCCATCACTCATTAAGAGGAATGGTATTAATGTGAACATTCCAAGTCTAAGGCCTGAGAGACACAAATTCACAGAATTAATACCAGAAGACTACAGCATTCATGACCCTCCTCCTTTGATTGATGGTGAGTTCAGAATTTCCATGACAAACCTCATTATTTTAGTTTCTGTGCAATATACTGTAGTCTCAGTAATTGCCCTGATAAAAATTATGAAGCAATAAGAGACTTAGGTTATGTTAACAAGAGTATTTTGAATTGAAATCTTCTTTAGACCTTAATGAAGGTGTCTATAAAGGATTTATATAACTCTGAAGAATCCTATTGTTGTGCTTGTTTTGAAAACCTCTGGTATTGTCGAAAGAAATTTCTTTAGAAGTTTTGGATACCTTTGTTGAAATCTTCTCTGAATCTATGGTTACGAAACCTCCACAAATCCTGCTGAAAACCTCTTTTTGGCACTTAGTAACTAATTATTTTGATGAGGCAACATAGAAAACCTCAAACAAGTCTCTTGGAAACTTCTAATGAGAAATTCAAGGCTATCCTTGGAATCTTTCACAAAGTGACTCTTGGGAAGCCTCCTAAATTTCTGTTGAAAATCTCATAGCCCTTCAGAGGTCAGAGATGAGAGCCTTTTTTCTGCTGGGAGATGCAGAGCACATAAAAGGCCTTTGTTATCTCTCCCGTTCCTTTTCCTGAGGGCATGTGGGGAGGATCCCATCCCCTTTGCAAAAAACAAATACCCACATACTCGTTTCTGAGTGAAAACATCTTAATATGCTCATTCCTTTCCTGAATGGCCCCATGAACACCATTCCTCTAGAAAGTGGAATGTGCCAGTGCCCACTGATGGATATCAGCTTTGCTGATTTCTGAGAAACTTTTTTGCTACCTGGGCAACAGACTGAGGTAGTGGCGGTTCGTGATTCAAATGCTGGGAGGGGCACACTCCACCGGGGGGGTCAAAATTTTTTAATATTTTGTTTATTTTAGTGAGTTTTTCAGGCAATCTAGAGACCACTAATACACAAAACAATCACTAACACTAAAACACCAACAGTCACCAACTGGATTAACTCAACTACAACTAGCCCTATTTACACGAAAACAATTTACGCATAGTAATTCAACTGGTCACCAAAACAAGGTATTCTGCAACACCAAGATTATACGGCCGCCGGGTGGCGCGGCGATGTCAACTCACTAGATACATCATTCTGCGCATGCTCGGGCGGCGTCCCAAGATTTCCATAAGGCACAAGCTTAGACTCGTCATAGCACCAGCAGCCCCCACTACTACCATTCTTCATATAACTGCATGGTGTTGGATTGGGACGTTCCGGCCAGTGCCCTGCGGCTACAAATGTGTACTTCTCGCGCTATTTTTGCGTGTTTTCCCTGTATTTTCGATGTATGAGATTGAAAATACACCTTGGTTAATAGATGTATAATTACAATTGAATGGGTATTTAATTTATTTTCCTTTTTCAAATCTTTGGGAGGGGCGGTGTCCGAGAGTCCTTATGGGCAAGCTACCACTGGACTGAGGCCAGTGTCAGACGAAGCATTGGTTTCATTTAACTCAGACACATTTGCAATGTATAATTTTAGATGAAATAACATACTGGCCTAATCTCAAAATATTTAGTTGGACTCCTTTAAATTCTCTCAGCATTGACAGTTGTGAAACTTCTACAGTCCTTTGGAAAACCTTTCAATTGCATTTGAGAAATAATGATTTTGCATTGTCAGGTTTCCTAGAGATTTTGAATGGGACTTAGCCTTGAATCTCTCTTGCAGGCTTCCAAAAACCTCTTCAAACAGAGTCAATACATACAATTCATTAAATCTATTTGTCCATCTCCTTTTGGAAGCGACCCCATTGTGGCAGTGGGATCATGTAAGAAACAAAATGTATGTGTAGCATGCAATAAAAATAACACATGGAAAATGCATGTATTTTGTTCGGCTCAAATAAAAGGAATAATTATTGCAGTCATAAGTGGTGTGTTCTACAGTGGCACGGCAAGGGGGAGTTTTGGGGGGAAACCCCCCCCCCCCCAGGAGCTCAGAGAAATTTTTAAGTTTAATCCATTTTACTTGATTGGATTGACACTACTAATAGAATAGTGTAAGGATTAATAAAATATCCCTCAAAAAGCCGTAAAACTCACCATTTTGGACCATTTATCTTGAAATTCCACAATTTACTAATCTCGCACATACCGCTTATCCTGGTGGGTATTCCATACCCCCACACATCCCGGTATTAGTTGCACCTAAACCCCACCTCCCCCCAGCCTTAATTCCTAGCTGTGCCCCTGGTGTTCTGAATTGTGGCTAGAGGTCCATTTCGAATGGTGCCATCCAGTCTGGCAGGAGAATTTCCAACCCATGGTCACACCTTTAACTTCTAGTCTTACCATGGTGTCACCAGGATATACAAGGGACACGCCAACTTTCATGATGCTGACTTCTTATTTCCCTTAATGGGGACAGCTGAAAAATGAAAATAGTAAAGTTGCTATTGCATGGGGTGGAGGTAGAGTAGGACTCATTAGTGGATCATGCTGTTGGGAAAGTGTTAAATTGGATATGTACTCGGTACAGACAAGAAATCCTTAGCGTACTGGATTAAAATATTATTGACTTTTTAACTGTCACTGATTAAATGCATGGTTTCATTTCTTAAAAATGCAATATCTTCTGCTCTAGGTGGACCTGTTCCTGTGAAATTTTCTGTGAGTATAAAGAACATTCCAGACATCAATGAACTCAAACAGGTAAACAAATCAGGTTAAAACAAATATGTATCTGTAAATGAAAATATTGATCATCAACTAGTTATTTGAATGTAGACTTCGGATTTTTCAGATGATCAGTGTTGAAATGAATTTACGAATCTACTGGCAAGATACAAGACTTGCTAATGCTGCTAATTCTCTCTTTCAAGGCAGCAAAACAAACCATTCGTACCTCAGTTTGAACCCAGTGGCTTTGTCCAGCATATGGGTACCTGATATCTATACAGGTATGAATTTCTACTTGTAACTGAAGTATGGAGTATGGTTGATTTCAATTGGAAAAAAAATTTTCATAGTAGGAATATCACCATTTATATGAGGGCTATTTTTATTCAGCCAGCTTTTTGAAATGCTTTTATTTTATCCTTTATGTATTTGCATTTCTATCCTACAGACTATGCCAAAAGTGTATCCAACCAACGCATACTTTCACCGCCAATTTCCTTAAGGATTTATCCAAATGCTACAATAAGATATTCTGCTAGGTAAGTTTCACGACTCCTGTATTCATCTCCTTATTCAAGGCAATACATACCATTGATCCATTGGTGGTCCATAATCAGTCCAAATATTTTAATTAATCCAATATAATGGGTCATCTAAAATCATCATTTGCATCCTTGATGGTTAGTAATCCAAATTTAACTAGGAATTAAGCCATAATTAGGGTGGTTTACTAATATGTGCAGTGATTATTAAAGATAAATATCAGTCAAATAGATGAGACAAATAAATTTTTTACGATTTTCCTCTGAATTAAAAATACTACTCTACTAGATACATGGGGAAAAAATTAATTGCTAAGCTTGCATCATCTATCATATGGACATGATTGAAAAGTGATTAAAATAGTGCTCAGTAACCTTAGTGGGTGAGTTTTATGGAGTGGTTATAGCTAATGAAACTAGATAGCTCAGGGTTTTATACCTATAGCTGTTTCTTCAAAAGTAGCCACCATAATTGGTAACAAAAATCAAGTATCCATAGAGCAGAAAGGGGCCTTGTTTATGAATCTGATAAATTCTTTATTTAAAATGACAAGAAGCTGATTATTACAGTAAAATAATATTGAAGTTTTATTATGAAACATCCATGTGATGAAGCTTTTTACAAATTGTTGCTGTTGCAAGAAGTACCCTTGTCACAAGTAATTAAGTTTTTGTTAAAACTTCGCAGCAGAAGTGTGGCTCCAAAATTGTGTGCCCTTCTTTCGGATATATGCTCGTGTACTTTATGAAGAAAAAATGTTTAAAAAGTTCTTTTTTTGTTTTTGAAATGCCATGATTGCCCATCGCTCGCTGCCATAATGAAACATGCATCATATATGTAGCATCTGATGAAATTTTTCCTTTCTTATATGCTGGTATTTACAGCTCTTACTTGATTCATCTTTACCTAGAATTCTCTCTTCAACCATGCTATTCTACTGGCAACTTATTTTGTGCATCATCCATCACTAGCTAGCATCTTAGGTAGTGAAACTCTTACACAACTTCAAGATTTGTTTTCTTAGTTATATGTTGGTCCTGGTATCATCTTCTAATGCATTCTAATAGCTTTGTTTCCTTTTTACAGATTTTCCCCAAATTTTTTATTTAAAGAACCTAAAATTTTCACAGTTCATGAATGTATATTAATTCCTAAAGCTCTCTGAGAGTCTCTTTGGGAAAAAGAAGATTTTTAGGGAAATAAATATCAAGTATTATATTTTTCACAGATTGATTTGCCATATTTTAGCCACAATTATTTAGTGAAACTTCATTTTTTGGCAGGATAATGATGGAGATGGCATGCCCAATGGAGTTCAGAATGTATCCTGCAGATTCACAGCGGTGTGATTTAAGGCTTGAGAGTTGTAAGTTTTTTTATTTGGGGAATTATTCCATGTATTTCCACAATTGTTGCAATTCAACCATTTGGCTAGGTGTTAGTGATGGACACAAAATGTATAAAGGACAGATTATAAAATATGAAGTACAAACATTAATAATTATAATTATTCGCATTATTTATATAGTTTCACTGGGGGTGTCCATAGCTCCTAAAACTCCAGCAGGATTTCTGGCTCCCCCAGTTGATTTTCCATATTTTAGCCACAATGATTTAGTTAAACTTTATCACACAAAACTTTGTCATGCTTTTGATAAGTACCTATCCATTATTAATTTGGAAGGGCTCCCATTTTTTCGCAGGTAACCTCGAGCACTCTCATTAAGTTTAGCATTCTCCTGTCCTCCAATGCAGGAAGGAAAATTTTAGTGTGTATGAGAGCAAAGTTTAATCCATTTTACTTAATTGGATTGATATTACTAATAGAATAGTGTAAGGATTAATAAAATATCCCTCAGAAAGCCGTAAAACTCACCATTTTGAACCGTTTATCTTAAAATTCTGCAATTTATTAATCTCGCACCTACCGCTTATCCTGGTGGGTATTCCATACCCCCACACACCCCGGTATTAGTTGCACCTAACTCCCCCCCCCCAGCCTTAATTCCTAGCTGAGCCCCTGATGAGAGCTGCCTCAGAGGTTCAATCTTACTCCCCAATTGTGATCCTTCCTCCCCAAATAATAACCTTTTTGAATGCAGTATTACAAATGCAGGATTGCAAGATTACAAATGTACTTTTGCTTTATAGTTTGACTTAATGCGTGCTTTTTCCTCCTTGGCTTTAATCAATTCCAGCCCAACATGCCCAATATCTCCATAAAACTTGCTTCCTTATAAAACTTAACACTACTATTCTTGCAGCTAAGCACTGAACTCTTTTCTGCTGTTTAATCTCCCCTTTCAGATGAGGATCACAAACTGGCTCCTAAGTTACTATTAAATAGGCTTAATATGCATTTTTAATGCCAAGTCTTTACATAGTCGGTAACTTTAGGAAATCTGTGAAGGTGTGAATGAGCATCCTAATGCATCCTTTTTTTCATTTTTCAGATGGGTTCACCAGAGAAGAGCTCTACTTCTCATGGGTTCCTGAGGGAAAGGCAGTGAACATTGCCCACCGCCTAGCCCACTTTGATTATGCTGTCAACTTGATTGGTGAGAAGGGAGATGTCAATTTTCCATCAGGTGGGGATATTTTGGTGAATAATTAATTGTAAAAACTGTAAAAAAAAATACAAAACGCAAGCATATTCACATGCATAAATTGACATTAGACAAGTACATAGCCAAAAATTTGCCACCGTGTGAGCTTGGATCGTATTTAGGTTGCCAACACCGGTAATTTGTAGTCAGATCCTTTTGAAAAGATAAGATCAGTTTTCTGATGCTAGTCAGATCCTAGCATCATTTTTATTATGCTGAGATTTAAAGTCGTCACTCCTTTTTACCGAAATGGCCATAGTTATTATGGGTTGGTGTCAATAGTCGTTTGCTTCCAAAATCTGCCTTATTATTTAAATTTTGAACATAGGGCTCAGAGAGCACTTACTTACCTTAATATTGCAGATCAGTGGCTTTTGCTGGCCATTTCAATACTTTTGTGTAATTTCTTAACAATCAACCTTCGATCCAAAGCATTGGTGTTTCATATGATTTAAAAGAATGAATTTTGCTTTTGTTTTTTTATTTAGAGATTAACTACTTTATTTTAAAATGGCAAACTACAATTTTTCAAAAGACAGCATAATATTACTCCTTCAGCAAAAATCGAAAAATTTTAGATGACGTAATATTACACCAATAGTGTTAATATTATCCCATTTTCAGCAATTTCAGGTATTTGATACTGATATCACTTTACAGCTCTAAGTAATTTAGAGAAATTTAGAGGGTAGGTACCCCTTACCATGGTATGGTATGGTATTGGAGGAGGCGACCGACAGCTGAAGTCATTTGTGCCATTAGGGAGGGGGAAGGTAAGGAAGGGTGGAGAGAAACCCGGCATCGGCATTAGCCTGCTCTTAACGAAAGGCGCCAAGGGGACCACGGCTTAACTTCCCATCCGACGGACAGAGTGTTGCGCTTGAAATGTCCTCCACAGCATTCAAGCAGGGATCAGGAAGTCTCAGAAAATTCTCTGCCACTGCCGGGATTTGAACCCGAGCCCACAGGGTGAGAAGCCAACACACTAGCCACCACACCAACCTGATCCCCAGGGTACCCCTTAGCTTTCTCCAAAGGGATAGTTCATACAATTGATGCAGTTCCAAAAGCAGGCAAAAAACTTTTGGTGGGAGAGGAGGCTAAAGCCCCACAAAGCACCCTCCATGGGTAAATGACTGCCCCTAGATGAAATCAATTATGTATTTGTATTTTGCATTGAGTAGGAGACAAAATATCACAAAGTATGTATCTCATGGCAAGCAAGTCATTCACTCATTCAAGATGATTAAAAGCAATTCTGAAGTGGTAAAATAATGTTGAAAAATGGTTTTAGAATTAATTTTTTTATTTTCAATCAAAGCACCTTATTTTGAGCCTTATTTACTTTTGAAATAGGAAGCTATCCTGCAATTTCTATCTGCATTAGATTCCAAAGGCGAATGAACTATCACCTGCTGCAGACGTACATTCCAAGCGGTCTCTTTGTTGTCGTCTCGTGGCTGTCATTCATGGTCCCGAGGGAATGTGCTCCTGGAAGATTGGCAATTTGCATGACAACACTCCTCACTCTCACGGCAATGTTTGGAGCAGTCAGGTAAGACTCATTTGTGTACATGAATGTCGTGTTATTGATACCTCTGCATTGAATAAGATGATAGGGAGAGCCTTTCAAAACAGTTTCCGTACTTGACCACAGTCGGTCAGCTGCTGGTTGGTCGTTTCCCATTCCTCATTCTTGACAGAGAAATGGACAAAGAGCCTGCACACTTATGGGGTAATCAGACACCTGTGGTCAAGAATGGTTATGCTTAATCGTGGAGTCATAGTCATACTTACCCAACTGACCAAGAAATCATGCCTAACTTTTAGCAACTCCTCAGAATGCTCCCATTAGATACAGATTCGAGCGAAGAAAATTTGTTAGTGAATGCCCAAACAAGTGTCAATTCACCTGAATTCATTCATTCTTGCAGGTTGACAATGCGAATGAGTGATTGAGACAGCCACACTCGGTTAACTTGAGGCTCATGCGAATCCATTTCCAGCTGAGTAAAAGTTAGTGTGCTTGGGAGGCACTTTGCAGGGCTCTATTGACAGAACTGGCAAATTTTTAGGGATATTCCTTAACTTCAAAATGTCGTCGGCAGATCAAACAAACTTCTTTAGCAGTAAACTGAGTTCAAGCTGTGTTATTCTGAGGTAGCTTACATCAATAGTTGCAAGTTCAGCATTGTCAAGCCTGTACTGTGATTATTTCCACTCCCATGTATTTAATATGTTTATTATTTGAGGATGTATCCATCTTGTGATGAAAATATTCCCTCTCCAGAAAGGTGCAATTTATCTCTACTTCCACTTCCCTTGCTGCCTTCCCTTCTGCTATTCCCTTCTCTTCAGTTTGACTTGACTCGACGCAGTGTAAACATGCCTGAGTTCGTCAAAATTTCTGGTTCCCTTGGGCTGTATTCAACTGCATGCAAGGCCACAGCATTAATTGCGCATTTGCAACATGAAATATTCAATTAACGATCGTAAATAACATTATTCTTCATTTACACATGCTTAAACATTGGCGTATCTTCAATAATTAATCAAGAGTTTTTTTTCCCACCGCTGATCGTCGTCTGCAATAATAAAGCAGACGTCCAAGTAAACTTGAAACATTCCTTGTCACTAAGTAAATAAAATAATTAATTCCCTTGTACGAAGACAATTCTAATGGAACAGTGTAGCCTTGCATTAAAATGCAAATATCCTGATGCTTTTACGTCATTTTTATTTTTTTCATAAAGACAGCAGAAAATATCGAAAAAGTATAAAACTCGTGCACGGATAAGCCGCTGCCTGATAATCGGAAGTCTACTGTGCTTTGTTCCAACACAAATTGGAATGTTTATTTGATAGCCAAGAAGCCTTTAAGAAATCTGAATTATATACATATATAAATCATTTTGGAATCTTTACGAAATCATGATTGTATGCATGTTTTTTTAATAACCATGATTTTTTTCATTTTTTTTTAATTTACCCATTAGACTTTGTACTGCATTGTGCAAACCTTTTTGGAGGATGTAAAATTACGAATTTAAAATTAAAATTTTAAAATTTTTTTCCATTTAAGAGAGGAAATGTTTTTGAATCCCTCCATCTGGTCCAAGTTGCTGTGGGATGACCTATATGCCTGTACTAAGTCAAGCTTTTTCAGTCAATTTTATTTTATTTCTCTTCTTAGTAATAAAGCTGCAATTTCCATTCTTTTTAAATTTGCAATGTTTTTATTCTTTTTTACAAAGCCACTATAATCCAACTGTAAGCTTGCTATTCACATTGCATATCGACATTGATAATTATTTATCAATGCGGTTTTAAGGTTCTTCAAGCAATATATGTACATATAATGTTATTTTTAGGTACATGATATGTTATTTGCAATTTTTATAACTTGCTAATTTTCTGTACTATTTTATAAAGGCAAAATACTCCCACTGTGAGCTATATCAAAGCCTTGGACATCTGGATGGTTGGGTGCATCATTTGCGTTTTTTTTGCCTTGGCTCAGTTTGCTTCTGTTCTTCGGTAAGTATATCATTACTTCTTTTTCCTTATTTTCCCACTTATCTAGCCAGCACAAACGATACAGCATCTTGAGTACAAAGGACTTAGTGGGGAAAGCAAAATGAGGATATCAACTCCTACTACAAATTTTCAAATGTCAGCCAATTTTCAGTCTCTCCATTGTTAATATGAATGTGGTTTATGTCAAACTTTGGTTGCTTTCTCTGTTAAAACTACTTGGGTTAAAATGAATACCCCTTGACTTCCCGATGCCACAAGAAGAACTGCTTCAATTTATTCATAGGCGGCAGCACATTACATAAAAACAAAATACTCACTGAATGCCATTTGAAATGAATATTTGAATTACTAACACCTCCCTTCATTCAGGTATTATTTTAACAAAACTATCTTTCGGAAAGCTCAATAATACGAGTACAACTATGTTATCGCCACTGAAAAGATTGCGAACTGTCAAAGAAAGCTCTCAATGAGTCTGGGAAGCACTCTTAAATAACAGAATAACTGCATAAATAAATTGTTTTTATGCATATTATTATGAACATTACAAGACATTTAAGTGAAAGTTTGGATTATCCGTGTTTTCCACCGTTATCCACTTTTGAATTATTCGTGCCATCTCTCCCCATCATTAGCCTGGATAATTGGGAGTGTACTGTATGTGGTAATGTATGTGCCAATCTTTGGCCAGTTAATATTTTTTACAGTGGCTTGTGAAAGCAGTTATCTCAAATGGATGAGAATATTATTTCTTCATTTTGGCACTTAAGTGGTAACTTATATGTGATGCCTATTTCAGATCAAAGTGATATGTGTAACTGATGTATTGTGTGTCAAAGTGATTTATAAATTTTAAAGGTGGTTATTGTATAATATGCAGTTTTAGTGAGTTTTTCTTGAAAAAAATCCCATTTCTTTCAGGTTGGATAAGCAGGCAAAAGTCAAAGAACGGAAAGCTAAGAAAACTCCATCACCTACCTCAAAATCTGCTTGCAATGGCAAAGGGCACTCAAACTGGGGCTGCACCAACACAAATGGCCTCTTCAGAACTCTTTCTCCTGAGTCAGAGGGTGATGTCAAGGTAAATTTCCGGCCATACGTATAATATAAAATGAATTGCTGTGCATTAGTCTTGCTAAAACTCAAGAACGGCTGGATTTGCTTCTCTTTGATTTTAAAGTATTCGGGAAAGTTCAGGGAAGGTTTAAAAGGCAAGAATATTATTCTGCAGGGCCCATCATTAGCCCTTGAAATGGGCAATGACATTTACATAAGAAATACATGTTAAATTCCTTATTAATGCCTGCAGGCCTTTTTCCTTTTACACACTTGAATTAGTGATGATGGTCAGATATAGTTGAAGAGTAAAATTGGAAAGAAAAATAAATACACATTCTTATGGCAATCAATTTTCGTTTTCCACGTGATTTACCGTGAAAGGACATAGCTGAATAAGAGTCCCCCCTCCAGGATTTTTTCCTTATTTAAGGCATGCGATTTGGGATCAAATAGGACTAATCTTTCCACATTTCCAGCATGCTAGAGGCCCACTAGGGGCCGGCTAGCTCTAAAATACGACTCACTTTTTTTTAGATATCTCGGTCAAGAAAGCCTATTGTTGAATGCGGTTGCAGCATTTGAAAGCTTACTTAATAGATAATAGAAATTACAATTGTTTTCAGCAATTTTCAGTGGGAAAAAGAGAAATGTCATTAATTTGAAAATTTTGAATGCATGTTTTCATAAAATATTTTTGAGAGGGCCATGAAGAAAAAATGTTTTCCGGGGGCATTTTTAATACCTTTCGACTAGCGTATTGGAAATTTTTGCGGTGGTGAAACATGGCGAAAAAAAAGAATAGTATACGATTTTGGCTAATTTGTCCTTTTATCTCTATGTTCTGCCCCTCCATATCATCCTTGAGATCATTTTATAAACATTTTGCCCTCCCACAAATGCAAACGCTCATACCGATTGTAATACCCACCACAGGGACTGATGTTTGTGGAAACTGGTCCCGGGAATTGCTCCAAAAACTGCCACATTTTGTGAGAATGTAGATTATGAAAATGAGCTCAATTTGAGTTTTCCTTGCATATATCTATGCACAAGTGTTGTTTCATTTGTGGATATACCGCTACAAAATATCTCTGCCCCATACCCTTGGAAGCTAGATTGCAGATCGTCATCTGAGAGGAGGTTGATCATTCCCTTAAAAAATGTGGCCTGTAAAGATCATCTACAATAAGCGGATTTATACCAATGATATTCCCACCTTCCATATCTATTGCATCAGTGTTTCCTTGCGTGTATCTGAAATTCATCTACTTATTGACAAAATTGCAGATTTAGCAGACGGCATGTGCCACTTCCATTTTCCAGAGAAATGTTTGTTGGCAAACTCTTACAGATTTGTCATGAGAACGAGTAGCTGAATAACGTAGTATGTTAATGTCGACGAGAAAATTGTATGTTAGATTATAGTTACTCAAGGGCTGATAGTTATTCTTTTCAAGCTGCAAACTGGTAACTTTAACAGTACTAGTTCCCCTTTGCAAACTATTCACCATACACTCTAAAATCAATCTTGCTATTGGCCCATCCATTCAAAATGATGGGTTGTGGTTTATATGCCCGGAACTTATTTGGGCAAACAAAATGATGCCAACACTATAAAATTAATCTTGCATCCATTCAAAACTTTCATGGAAAAGGGTGACATTTCGATTCAGGATAGAGGATTTCGGGATGTTATGTTATAAACTGATGGTGATTTAGACTTCAGTGTGCTGATACTGGCATTGAAATGCATGCCTGCTCAATAAACGACTGAAGAATCGAATCAATCCTGATTCGTCATTAAATAAAGATGGGTAATGGTAATATATATCAAGGGAAAATAAATTTGGATAATGAAGGACAGGAAAATATTGCAGAATAGAGTGTTTTCTCAATAATGGAATTGGGAAATGGCGTGATCATGATGCTGAAATCAGTGAGGAAGTTATAAATGCAATGCAAGCTAGAGAAGGTTCCGAAAATATTTTGAGAGCAGATGTTACATTTATTGTTTATGCTGAGACAGTCATTCATTTGTGTAGTTTACATAGTGACACTATTTAATGCTAAGTGCACAAAAAAATTCTTTTCTTTGATTATTTATAATGCTAAGATTAAGACTAAGATAATGCTAACTAACTTTCCCGCTAACCATACTCATGACCAGCAAGAGACAGATAATAATAATAATAGTTGTATTGGCGTATCAAAATTGCATTATAGAGTGACTGAAAATGAAGCAGATATAGACTCATTTTCATGCTCCATCTCCTTAACTTTTACCCTTTCAGCCAGGTCCAGTTGAAAGGTTAATTTGACGTATACTTCTTTTTTAATTGTAATTTTAACCTAAACTTTTTCTTCCACCAGAAATGGAGCCCCAACTCAAAAGAAGACTCACATTCTTTGGACTTACGGATAAATGACACTGAAGGATCTCAAAGTTGCCAAAGAAGATACGAAATGAGTATTGAGTTTCTCATACTAGTAAGGAAGAGAATCATAGCTTTCTGTCCCTTAATAGCAATTGGAACATTCACAGTGTTTAATATTTGCTATTGGCCATGGATTTTAAGTGCTCCATCCTTTGGCAAGGAATGTGACTGAGAGGAAAGGACTGAAATATGACTGAAACCCATTTCAGGGTCCTCCTTTTTAAGGTAATTTTTAGCATATATGTGCGGACAAACTGCGATATCACGAATGAAAAATAATAGCAATAATTAAGATATTTTTCAGGGCATTTAATATGCTACCTAATGAATATGAAAATTTAGTTTAGTTTAAAAAAAATAGTAAAATTTGATTCCCCAGAAGATATAAATAATCTTATTTAGCTGTTGCTGTTAAATTACAGCATCAGAGTAAAACAAAAATAAGGCATACATAACTCATCAAAGTAACACGTGTCCATGTATTGTGGATAAAATTATATACTCAACTTTAGTGAACAAATGTGCAAAACGAATACACAACTACAGAATCATTCATAAGCAAGTAATAAAATGATGGCACTTTCTTTGCCAAACGGTGGGGACCTATTTTTATTTACATCACAGTCCAACCAACACAGCAATATATCCAAGTCATAATTTTGTAGTTGCATACTTTCATTTTAGTATTTAAAAAAAGTAAATGTAGCTCTTGCAAAACTGGGAGCTTCTCTAAGTCAACATGTTTAATCACTCCAACCCAGTCAGCACAAAAGATATTTTACCCCATAATTACTCTAATTTTACACATATATAGTTTCACATTATATACACACTATCGATGAAAGGCTATGTTCATTAACAAAAATTCAAGTACTTAAAAATTACCTGATTATTTTCGTAAATATTTAGAGAAGAGTACTAATTTTCATTGGATAATTATTTTTGTAAAAATAATTTTATGAAAGATCGAATTCACATCTTGGCAGTTGGCTATTTTGGATCCTCAACTGCGATTTGCGACTAGTGGCTACGAGGATTAATCTGAGTGTGATACGCATTGTTTATGCTAATGTTTTTTTCTTAATCAATAATATTAGAAACTGATCTACAATCGTTGCTCTCAACAATCAAATCAAATATCCTCCTGGAATACATGGATGCAAATGGCACAAAGCAGTTTTTTTTTTTGGCCTTGATCCACCAATTTTAAAAATCTGAAAAAAATTAGGATTATACTTCAAGGTAGGGGTAACAAAATATATTTTTTTCGACGTGTTTATTGTTTCCTAAAATTTTTAATTTAATTTTGAAAATTTCAAACTTATGTAAAAGTTTTGTTTTCAGTCAAAAAATTTTGAAAAAAATCAGGATGGTAGAACGTAATTGTGTGTACACTATTAAATCAAGAAAACTATTTACAAAAAAAAAACTGGAGACATGGTTAAAAAACTAAAAATCGTGTTTTAATTTTTTTGGGATTATTTTCCATTGTTGAGGCCTGAAACTTTGGGAAAACATATCATTTTGAATGCAGTTTAATTGTACATTTTTATTTTTCAAAATATCTGGGGGCACTTTTCACCATCTTAACATGCTAGACCCTTACTGATATACATATTACCCGTTAACATGCAGGTTACCCAAGGTTCTTAGAGTAAAGGTTGCCTCATTCACGACTAAGGTTCCCATTGGCTTGACGTCACTGTAGACCCAACTTCCAGCGCCATTTCAAATTCTAGCCTTTCCGCAGGCGTAACTGCTCACCGTAGCGAGCTCTTGAAGTTACCCTCTATCAAACACTATAAGCCGAATTTTAAATTGAATGCTGATTTAAAAAAAATGATAATGTTAAGATTTAAAAAAAGACAAATTCGTGTATTTAGACGCTATAATGTCCTGATTAAGTGATGAAATGGGAAGGTGTACGAGTTAATTCCGTGTCCACATTTCCTTCCCGTAACTCTCAAAACACTGTTTTCCTTGCTACTTCCGCAATTTAATTTTAACTTAAGATTAATGTGGCTGGGAGTAAATATGCAATAAACGAATTAGTTGCTTAAAAAATTACAGTTCCGCCACTTTTTAAATAGAAATTATGCTTGTTTTCATTCCTCCTCGGGCTTTGAAAATACATATATGAGATAAAGGAAATTTTGCAAGAGGACATTGAAATCCTTTACTGCAATGGGAAGAAAAACATTGAAAAGAGTTGCAAAACCCTTATTACCATTTTAAAATCATTCGTAATAGGAATTCAAAGTGATTATACGTTAAGCAATACATCATACAGATGAAACGGAACTAACTTCAATATTATGCTGAGAGAAATAAGAATTGCCGGGTAAAATAATTTCTAGAAATGGAAAATGAACCACCAACAATTTCCGTTATCAAAACAGCATCATAGTTGCCTGCTTCAATTGACCAATCAGAGGACTCTTCTCTATCATATATCCCACAGAAAGTTTCCACTGCAGTCTTTGGTCAAAAAACCTAAAAGAAAAATTTCAATTTTTCTTTTAGGTTTTTCTTTTAGGGAAATGTTTCATGGCACCAAAAAGCACTGCAAGAGACAAATTCGATAATTTTAAGTGATAATTGCTAAAACAAAAACTTAGGCTAATGCATATATCAGCTATTTGGTCGATCATAAGTCTGTTGTAGAAATATAGCTCCACCATCAAGGTTCATTTTGAAGAGGGTATAAATAATAAGACTCAAGAATTTATGTAAAAGGATTTACAGAACAGTTTTTTAAATTTTTTTAGTGGCACTCTCAAAGTTGCTCTTCCTTGTTGCATTTTTTTTGTTCAAATATTTTATTCTTGTGAAGACCCTCTGCTTCCCATAAAATTTAATAATTGCTTTGTCCAAGTTGGAAACACAGCACAGAACATTGGTAATTTGTTGAATTAGTCCTAATTAAAGGGTAGAGTCTACTTCATTACAGTTTGCTGGTAAATATAAATGAGAAAGAGTACATAAAAATATTGTATGGCTTGACTCAAATCAACATTTATAAGTTTAATTAGGCTATTCTTAACCAATTTACTAATACGAGAGAAAATATTATGATTAAAATTAACACAAGTTTCTTTTTATGTGAACTACGATTTAACACTTGATTCCTGATAAATATTTTTATGCATGCTAAAACTTTTATGTCCTTTAATTCCCTAAATTAATAAACAATTTTGCACAACCATGGCCTCGAAAATTTCTCATTAGCTCTCAAAGACATAAAATAGGACTCAAATTTACAGACTTAGTACTAGAAATTTGTTTACCTGATATCTTACCATTGGCACGCGATGTTACTCATAGCATACGAGGTAAACGATTAATTTGCAAAATAGTCCCTGCATGAATGAGTGTGCAAGATATTAAGTTCAATTTGCCTTAAAAGGGAAGAATTCCTGGATTTCCAATGCAATAGGAGCATCTAAGTTTTTGATTACTAAATCTTTAGCATATCCACTTAGTTTGTCTGACTGATTCACTTTCACCACTTTTTTCACATGTGTAGGGGGCGAGACACGGTCAATGAAATCGATTAGTTTATATATACGATAAAAAGATTTTTCAATTTAAGCACCCGCCTGTGATATGAGACATTCCGTCCAGCTTTCTTCGTTTTCGACAAGCTGTTGGAGCACGTTGCCACAGTACAACGGGAACCCGGCATATCCGACGGCACTCTTCACCCTCAAAAAGTTCGTCTTATGAGTAGTGGATTACAAAGACGATTTCCAGTGTAATTGCAGGAAATGTGTTCAGATTCTCGTTAAACACAAGGCGGCGCAAGGTCTCAGAAACTTATTCTCTCTCAATTTCTAGCGTGCAAACAATGAAATGGGTAGGATCAGCTAGGATACAGGGCCGTCAGTGACGTAGCGGGACTTCTGCTGGCGCATGCGCAGTTACGAATGAGGCAACCTTACAGTCTAAGAACCTTGCAGGTTACACATCTTTTACCACAATTTTACCCTTGTAAAATGAGGGTAATAATGGGGTAAAATATCTTTTGTGCTGTCTGGGTTGTTTCCTAAAATTTTCCTAAACTTCTTTAAACACAATCTTAACTTGCCACAGAAATTTTCATCATGTTAAGAACCATGCAATAAAACCCCTATCTATTGGAGCAATGGTCTGAATTATATGGAATACATTGCATATTCTTAATGAAAAACATGCAATCCCTAGTTCAAACATAAATGAAAAATTTTAGAATAGCCAGCGCTTGAACCAAGGTCCCTATATTACTACAAGAAAAGACAGAATGCTCAGGGAACGGTTTTTTGACAAAGCAATGACACTTCGTCTACATTTACTTTTTAAAATTTTCAAAATTTTTTAAGTACTAAACTGAAATTATGCACCGACAAAATTCTGACTTGTATATATTGTTGTGTTGGTTGGATTGTGTGTGATCCATAAGGAGTAGAGTAGTAGTATTGCGTTAACAGTACATACACCCAAATATGTTTAATGCTGATACCTAATGGTGTGGTGTACATGTTACGTGAAATTTATGAAAGACCATTTGACCTTCAATTGGCCCTTGAATTTTCATCAATTCCTCCTGGGTGGTTAACAGGGTCTTTATTCACGTTATTGAAACCTTCCCTAGTTAAAATTCTACCAAGAAATTGGCCACCTCTAGTAGGATCCAACTGCATCTCCAAAAATGTTGTTCAAACATGATTTAATGAACTGATCCCTGAGCATTCTGTCATTTTATCGTAGTAATTGGGAAATTGGTTCAAGCGCTAGCTAATTAGAGTCAGGAGATATGCAAAAAATCATTTTTGCTCATGTTGTATTTCTCAAAGCTTAAACATTATGTTTATAAACGTAATTATTTTTAGTATGATAGCTATTGTTTTTGTTAATATTTATTCTTAGCCAATAATATTACATACTGTTCAATAATGGTTGTCTCAGCAATCAATTCAAATGTCCGCATGGAATTTACAGTAGAAAATGGAGTAAATTCGTGTTTTTTAATGTGCTCCACCATTTTTAAAAATCGGATAAAAATAGGATTGTAGAATTAGGATTAGAATGCTGTTATTGCAACACCACCCTCTGCGTTAGTAACAGGGAATAAAGTTCAACACATGCCACGGAAATCTCCATTCTTATAATATATATTTTTTTGGCATTCTATTTTTTCATTTCTATTGTTCCCTGAAATTTTTAATTCGATTTTTAAAATTTCAAACTACCTAGAATTTTTGTTTTTAGTCAATAAATTTTGAAGATTTTTCAATTTTCAATTGAAGAATTCAAATAACCTTGTCAGCAGAATTTTCAGAACAGGAGATATCATGTACCTAGAGATCACGTGCCTAGAGATCACGCAAAGTAGTTACCTACGTTTTTTTTAAATTTCATTTTACAAGCATACTACACCATGAAACCACAACGCCCATGAAAGTATTCTGAATTCTGAGTTAATTTCAGCACTGAATTTAGTGGAGAAATAAACCATATTCTCGTTAAGAATGATCCTATGTAAAAATATTTTTATAGTCTTACATGTTATTCAGACTCTTGCTCCAATAGAGAGACAAAGCTTGTCAGCCTGATGAAAAATATCAAGATTTTAATGTCTGTTTTTACCTTCCAACAGGTCTGTTGAATGTTGTTACTGGAGAAACACTGTGAAAAATCAATCAAGCAACACCATGGAAATTTATTACGTTTCCAATGAAAATTTTTCACCATGATCCAAACTGGAATTATCATGCTGACGCATGTTATGCTTACAAGTATTTTTATACAGGAAGTTTCCTGCTGCTCCAACAGAAATGTGAAAACCCGAAAAAGATTTGACGTTGTACCTTGGTGTGCACAGAAAATAATTATTTAGCTTGCTCTGGAAACTGATGAGATGAATGTACAAATGCCAAACAATAAAACTAACATTTTTATTTACTCTCTCACTATTTTTATAGCTAAGGCAATGTGATTTACATTGGATGTATCACAAAAAAGTCAAGGTGGCAGGTAAATACATTTTGGAGGATTTTGATGAGGGGGTTTATTTATGGTGGTTCCATCTGGAAGAGGTATATTTGATACCTTATTTCCTAAATATTTCTGGGGTTCCCAAATATTTCTCATTGCTCATTGCTGTGAATGATAATATTTTACTTAACTTCCTATTCACTTTATAGAATGATGCTCTAGTAACTTCTGTATTGTATTAATTACACCTATCATGCAGGAATTTTGTCAGGTCTTTGCAACCTGAAATGGAACATGATTGCAGCCTGTCTGTAACCTTTATTACCTATACCAGAGGCACTACCTCACCGATTATGCTGACACTGATTATGATACCAGAGGTGATCATGTTTTCAAAGTTGAGTAAGCAGATTAATTCCATTAAAAATTATGAAAAATTAGAAACATTGGCACTTTAACTCTTCTCCTTAAAGTGTTCAGGTTTAAATACCTGCCAGAACAGGTGGGTACGAGGGATTAAAACACTGCCATGCACATTATTTTAAACTTGTTTCCCCCAGGTATACCAGATATTCTTGCAGGAATAGATTCATACGTATATTCAAATATGGATAATAAATTCAAATACAAAAAAAACATTAAAATTAAAAAACACAACATTATTTTGCAATTTAAATGTCATTGGAAGGAAAACATTCTGGTAGAAAATACTGCGAAACCTTGGAGAAAGGGACAGGAAGGGTTAAAAATATTTTGTGACGCTCGGAAACATGTTGACATTCAGAAAGGAAAAATAATATAAAATTGTAAAAACAACTAGTAAGGAAGAAAAACCACAAAAAATGGAACATTTGTATGAGTCCAGGATGTGGAGCACTGTGGATCACAAATTTGCAAACTCGAAATTTGATATTTACATGAAATTTTGATAGTAGGTAGGGACCTAAGATTGAAATCTATGATATGCTAATGAGCCCCAAGTGGTGGTTGACACCCCATTTCTGAGGTGGAATTTTTTTTACTACTCATTCGCCACAAGAATTGACCGACAACTTAATTGTAAGAAAAATAATTGCCTACATTTCTTTCATAAAATTGATATTTTTCGAGGTATCCCGCATTAAAGTCACGGTTTTCAACCAAAAATCAATGCTCTCCATCGTTACTGTTATTTCACAAAATATTGAAAAATTGCATTTCATAAAGGAACTGTGCATAGAAAAAGAATAGCGAAAAAAAGGACAGTGTAAGGAAACAATTTCCTCGAGGAACAATTGAGACAACCCTAAGCCTGTTAGGGTTATATTTTGTTTCTCATTACCAAATTTGTAAGATTTATCATCACAAAGAAAAACATTCGCCTTTTTCGCCAAATAACTCTTTCATTAATACTTTATTTTCCATAATTTATCAGTAAATTTTCTTAGAAAGATTAAATGAAATTTTTAGCATGAAATTTAATCAAGTTATAATTTAAATGAGGTAAAGCTCTAGGTTCCATAGGAAAACGTGAGGTCACAAAGACTTATATTTTCTGCATGTGTCATTTCGCATATTTTATGTGTTTGTGTCTTTTCGCAATTTTGTTACTTCGTGCTGAAATCCTGTTTATAGCAATAATATTCAATTCCGGAGTGTCATTTCGCAATTTTGTTACTTCGCGCTGAAATCCTGTTTATAGCAATAATATTCAATTCCGGAGTGTCATTTCGCATTTTTCTTACTTCGTATTGAAATCGTGTTCATAGCAAAAAAAAACAATTCTGAAATTTTCATTTTGCATTTTTCTACTTCGTACTGAAATCATGTTTATAACAATAAAATTCCTTTCTGGAGTTTCATTTCGCATTTTTCTTACTTCGTACTGAAATCGTGTTTAGAGCAATAAATTTCAATTCTTGAGTGTCATTTCGTATTTTTCGTACTTTGTATTCAACAGGTGTTTGTAGCACTAAAAGACAAATCTGGAGTGTCATTTAGCATTTTTCCCACTACGTACTGAAATCGTGTAAATAGCACTAAAATTCCTTTCCGGAGTGTCATTTCGCATTTTTCTTACTTCGTACCGATATCGTGTTTATAGCAATTAAATTCAATTCCATAGCGTCATTTCGCCTTTTTCTTTTTTCGTACTGAATTCGTGTTTATGGCTATAAAATTAATTTCTGGAGTGCCATTTCGAATTTTCCCTCTTCGTACTAAAATCGTGTTTGTCATTTCGCATTTCCTAACCTCGTACTGAAATCGTGTTTATAGCAATAACATTCATTCATTCTAAAGCTATTCAAATCCTGTTCTTAACAATAAAAATATTTCTTGAGTGTAATTTAGCATTTTTCTTACTTCGTATTAAATTCGTTTTTATAGCAATAAAATTCTCATCTGTAGTGTTATTTATCATTTTTCTTAGTACGTATTGAGATTGTTTTTTAACACTAAAATTCAATTCTCGAGTTTCGTTTCGCATTTTTCCTACTACGCACTGAAATCGTGTTTATAGGTATAAAATATATTTCTGGAGTACCATATCGCATTTTCCTTAGTTCGTAATGACATTGAGTTTATATATATTCGAGAATATAATGCGAAATTTCCATTTTTCTTACTTCGTAGTAAATTCATGCATGTAGCAATAAAATTCAAATCTGGAGTGTTATTTTACATTTTCTCTAATTTGTACTAATATCGTGTTTATTGCAATAAAATTCAATTCTTGTTTGTCATTTCGCATTTTTCCTACTTCGTGCTGAAATCGTGTTTATAGAAATAAAGTTCATTTCTGGAGTGTTATTTCGAATTTTTCATTCCTCGTACTGAAATCGTGTTTATAGCACTAAATTTCTATTCTGGTGTGTCATTTTTCATTTTTCTGATTTTGTATTAAAATCCTGTTCTTAAAAATAAAAATATTTCTGAAGTGGCATTTAGCATTTTTCTTACTTCGTATTAAAATCATGTTTATAGAAAAAAAATCAATTCTGAAGTGTTATTTGTCATTTTTCTTAGTAGGTATTGAAATCGTTTTTATATCACTAAAATTCAATTCTCGAGTGTCATTTGGCATTTTTGTAACTTCGAAATGAAATCGCATTTATAGGAAAACAAATTCATTTCTGGAGTGTCATTTCGCATTTTTCTTACTTCCTTCTGAAATGGTGTTTATTGGAATAAAATTCTGATCAAATGCGTCATTTAGCATATTTCATACTTACTGCCTACATAATGATTATAGAAAAAAATTCGTTTCCGATTTTTCACGTCGTATTTTACTTACATCGATTTGAAATCTTGTTATTAAAAATAAAATTGAATTCTGGAGTGTCATTACGCATTTTTAATACTTCGTATTGAAATCTTGTTAATAGAAATAAAATTCATTTCTGGTTTGTCATTTCGAATATTTCTTACCTCGTACTGAAATCGTGTTTATAGCAATAAATTTCAATTCTGGATGTAAGTTTGGTACATTGTATTCAACTGGTGTTTGTAGCACTAAAAGACAAATCTGGAGCGTCATTTAGCATTTTTACTACTACGTACTGAAATCGTGTTAATAGCACTAAAATTAATTCCGGGAGTGTCTATTCGCATTTTTCTTGTTTCGTACTGAATTCCTGTTTATGGCTACAAAATTAATTTCTGGAGTGCCATTTTGAATTTTCCCTCTTCGTACTAAAAACTTGTTTCTAGCAATAAAATTCATATCTGGAGTGTCATTTCGCATTTCCTAACCTCGTACTGAAATCGTGTTTATAGCAATAACATTCATTTCTGGAGTGTCATTTCGAATTTTCACTCTTCGTACTGAAATCTTGTTTATAGCAATTATTTTCATATCCTATTCCGTGCTGATATCGTGCTTATAGTAGATAATAAAATTCATAACCGATGTGTCACTTCGTATTTTACTTACTTCGATTTAAAATCGTGTTTATAGCAATAAAATTGAATTCTCCAGTGTCATATCGCTTTTTTCTTACCTCGTACTGAAATCGCGTTTAAAGCTTTAAAATTCAATTCTTGAGTGTCATTTCGCCTTTTTTATTTACTTCGTACAGAAATCGACCTTAATTGAAATAAAATTCATTCCAGGAGTGTCATTTCGATTTTTTCTTACCCCGTACTGAAATCGTGTTTTTAGCAAATAATTTCATTTCTGGAGTGACATTTCGCATTTTTCTTACTTCGTACTGAAATTAAGTATATGGCAATAAAATTCTAATCTAATGCGTCATTTCGCATTTTATTTACTTCGTACTGAAATTGTGTTTGTAACAATAAAATTCTAATCCAATGCGTCATTTCCATTTTTCCTACTTCGTGCTGAAATCGTGCTTATAGTAATAAATTTTATAACAGATGTGTCCCATCGTATTTTACTTATTCTATTTGAAATCGTGATTATAGATATAAAATTGAATTATGGTGTGTCATTTTGCTTTTTGTTGCTTATATAGCATTTTTCAAACTTCGTACATGAATCGCGATTAAAGCAATAAAATTCATTACTGGATGTTCATATAGCATTTTTCTTAATAGGTACGGAAGTCATGTTTATAGCAATAAATTCATATCTGGAGTGTCATTTCGCATTTTTCTTACTTTATACTGAAATAGTGTTTATAGAAATAAAGTTCATTTTTGGAGTGTTTTTACGAATTTTTCTTTCCTCGTACTAAAATCGTGTTTAAAGCACTAAATTTCAGTTCTGAAGTGTCATTTTGCATTTTTCAGACATTGTATTCAAATCCTGTTATTAACAATAAAAATATTTCTTGAGTGTAATTTAGCATTTTTCTTACTTCGTACTAAAATCGTGTTTATAGCAATAACATTCATTTCTGGAATGTCATTTCGAATTTTCCCTCTTCGTCCTAAATTCGTGTTTCTAGCAATTAATTTCATTTCCTACTCCGTGCTGAAATCGTGCTTATAGTAATAAAATTCATAACAGATGTGTCACTTTGTATTTTACTTACTTCTATTTGAAATCGTGATTATAGATATAAAATTGAATTCTGGAGTGTCATTTCGCTTTTTGTTGCTTCTATTGCATTTTTCAAACTTCGTACATGAATCGCGTTTAAAGCAATAAAATTAATTGCTGGATGTTCATATTGCATTTTTCCTCATAGGTACTGAAATCGTGTTTATAGCAATAAATTCATATCTGTAGTGTCATTTCGCATTTTTCTTACTTTACACTGAAATCGCGTTTACGGAGAAAAAGTTCATTTCTGGAGTGTTATTTCGAATTTTTCTTTCCTCGTACTTAAATCGTGTATGTAGCACTAAATTTCAGTTCTAAAGTGTCATTTTGCATTTTTCAGACTTTGTATTCAAATCTTGTTCTTTACAATAAATATATTTCTTGAGTGTCATTTAGCATTTTTCTTACTTCGTATTAAATTCGTGTTCATAGCAATAAAATTCTAATCTGTAGTGTTATTATCATTTTTCTTAGTACGTATTGAAATTGTTTTTTAACACTAAGATTCAATTCTCGAGTTTCGTTTCGCATTTTTCTTACTTCGTTCTGAAATTGTGGTTATACGAAAAAAAATTTAATCTAATGCATCATTTAGCATTTTTCCTTCTTGGTGATCCTTTCGCATTTTTCTATCTTCGTACAGAAATCGTGTTTATAGCAATAAAATTCGTTTCTAGATTGTTATTTCGCATTTTCATACTCTTTACTGAAATCGTGTTCGTAGCACTGAAATTTATTTTATATAGTGTCATTTCGCATTTTTCTTACTTCGTACTGAAATTGAGTTATTTGCGACACATTTCATATATGGAGTGATATTTCCCATTTTTCTTAATTTGTACGGAAATTGTGTTTATATCAATATAATTCATTTCTGGAGTGTCATTTCGCATTTTTTATGCTTTGTATTGTAAATCATTTAAAGCAATAAAATTCAATTCGGTAGTTCCACTTAGAAGTTGTCTTAATACGTACTGAAATCGTGTTAATAGCCCTAAAACTTTTTTTGTGGAGTGTCATTTCGGATTTTCCTTACTACGTAATAATATCGTGACTTTACAATATAATTCAATTTTCAAGTTTCACTTCGCAATTCTCCTACTTCGAACTGATAAAGTTTTTAGCAATAAAACTTATTTCTGTAGTGTCATATCGCATTTTTCTTACTTCGTACAGAAATCGTGTTCATAACATTAAATTCAATTCTGGAGTGTCATTTCGAATTTTCTAACTTCGTACTTAAATAGTGTTTATAGCAATAATATTCAATTCTTGATAGTCATTTTGCATTTTTCTTAACTCGTACTAAAATCGAGTTTATAGCAATAAAATTCATTCCTGCAGTGTAATTTCGCATTTTTGTATCTTCGTACTGAATTCGTGTTCATACCAAAAAATTGATTTCTAAAGTGTTATTTCGCATTTTTTTTTACTTCGTATTGAAATAGTGTTTACAGCAATAAAATTCAATTCTAGAATTTAATTTCGCATTTTTCTTACTTCCTACTCAAATCGTGTTTATAGCAATAAAATTCCTTACTGGAGTGTCAAATAGGAATTTTCATACTTTGTACTGAAATCGTGTTTAATGCAACAAAATTCTATTCTGTAGTGTCATTCGCATTTTACTTAATTGGTGATGAAGTCGACTTAATAGCTAAAAAACTCATTCCTATGTGTCCTTTTGGATTTTAGTTTCTTCGCACTGAATTAGTGTTTATAGCAATAAATTCATTTCTAAAGTGTAGTTTCACAATTTTTTTTCTTCAGCCTGAAATTGTGTTTAAGACAACAAAATTGATTTCTGAAGTGTAATCTCGCATTTTTCTTACTTCGTAATGAATTCGTGATTAATTCAATAAAATTCTCTTCTAATGCAACATCAGGCTTTTCCATACTACGTAGTGAAATGAAATGATTATAGCAAAAAAAATCAATCTAAGAGGGTCATTTCGTAATTTTCTGACTAGGCACCGTAATCGTGTTCATAGCAACAAGATAATGCTATATTAAAAACGCGATATCACTAATCGGAGTGAAAAAATTAGAAATGTGATTGGGAGATGAAAATCCATGTTATAAACACGATGTAACTACGCGGGATGAAAAAATTAAAAATGTGATTTGGATAGGAAAATCGTTGTTAAAAACTCGATTTCACTACGCGGGCTGAAAAAAATTAAAAGTATAATTTAGATTTGAAAATCCTTGTTATAAACTCGATTCCACTACTCGGAGTGAAAACACTAGTAACAGAGTATGGATATGAAAATCCTTGTAATAAACTCGAAATTAGTACGCGGAGTTAAAAAATTTTAAATTAGATTCAGTTATGAAATTCCTTGTTGTAAATTCGATTTCACCACGCAGAGTGAAAAAATTAAAAAGTGATTTTGATATGAATATCCTTGTTATAAACTCGATTCCACTACTCGGAGTGAAAACACTAGTAACAGAGTATGGATATGAAAATCCTTGTAATAAACTCGAAATTAGTACGCGGAGTTAAAAAATTTTAAATTAGATTCAGTTATGAAATTCCTTGTTGTAAATTCGATTTCACCACGCAGAGTGAAAAAATTAAAAAGTGATTTTGATATGAATATCCTTGTTATAAACTCGATTTCACTACTCGGAGATATAAAAAAATTAAAAATGTGATTTGGAATTGAAATTCTTTGTTATAATTTCGATTTCACTACGCGGCGTGAAAAAAATTAGAAATATGATTTGGAAATGAAAATCCTTTTTATAAACGCGATTTCAGTACTCGGAGGGATAAAATTAAAAAAAGTGATTTTGATATGTTAATCCCTGTAAGTAGTTCGATTTCACTATTCGGAGTAAAAAAGTTAAAAATATGTTTTGGATATGAAATTTCTTGTTATAAAACTCGATTTCACTACTCGGAGAGAAAATATTAAAAATATAATTTGGATATGAAAATCCTAGTATATAAACTCTATTTCACCACACGGAGTGAAAAATTTACAAATGCAATTTGGGTATAAAATTCAATTGTAAACGCAATTTCAGTACACTGAGTGAAAAAATTAAACATGTGATTTGGATATGGAAATCCTTGTAATGAATTCAATTTTGCTACGCGGAGTGAAAAAATAAAAAATATAATTTGGATATGAAAATCCTAGTATATAAACTCTATGTCACCACGCGGAGTGAAAAATTTACAAATGCAATTGGGGTATAAAATTCAATTGTAAACGCAATTTCAGTACACTGAGTGAAAAAAATTAAGAATGTGATTTATATATGAAAATCCTTGTTATAAACGCGATTTATTCGCTAGGAGTGAAAAAATTAAATTGTGATTTTGATATGAAAATTCTTGATATTACCGCGATTTTTTGCTCAGAGTGAAAAAATTGAAAATGTGATATGGATATGAAAATCATTATTATAAATTAAATTTCACTACGCGTAGTGAAAAAATGAAAATATAATTTGGATATGAAAATCATTGTTAGAAACTTAATTTTACTACGCGGAGTGGAAAAATTAAAAATGTGATTTGGATATGGTAATCCATGTAATAAACGCGATGTCACAACTCGGGGTATAACAATAAATATGTGATTTGATATCGAAATCCTTACCATGAAATTGATTTTAAAGGGCGGAGTGAAAAAATTAAAAATGTGATTGGGATAGAATTATCCTTGTTATAAACTCGATCTCACAACGCGGAGTGAAAATATTAGAAATATAATTTGGATATGATAATCCTTGTTATAAATTCGACTTAACTACTAGAAGTGAAAAAATTATAAATATAATTTGGATACACAAAATATATGGGATTTTAATATCCAGAATGAAAGAATTTAATCCGCAATATAACTATGTATATACTTTTAAAAACTCGATCATCCTACGCAGAGTAAAAAATTAAAAATGTGATTTGGATATCGTAATCCCTGTTATTAACGCGATTTATCTACTCGGGATGAAAATATTAAAATTTTGATTTGATATCGAAATCCTTGTCAATTGATTTTATTACGCGGTGTTAAAAAATTGACAATGTGCTTTAAATATACGGAAGTGATTTGAAAGCGGAGTGAATGAAAACTATGCTGTGGAAATGAAAATCCTTCTTATATAGTCGATTTTACTACTAGCAGAAAAAAATTTGAAATATGTTTTTGAAATTAAAATCCTTGTTGTAAACTCGATTTTAGTACGCGGGGTGAAAAAATAAAAAAAAATTATTTGGACTAAAAACCCTTGTTATAAACTGGAACTACGCAGAGTCAGAGTAAAAATGTGATTTGGATATGAAAATGCTTGTTATAAACTAGATTTTACTACGCGGAGTGAACATATTGAAAATGTGATTTGGATATGAAAATACTTGTTATAAACTAGATTTCACAACTCGGAGTGAGAAAAATTAAAAATATGATTCGGTTATGAAAATCGTTGTTATAAAGTTGATTTTAGTAGGCGGACTGAAAAAATTAAAAATATGCTTGGGATATGAAAAACCTTGTTATGAAGCCGATTTTACCTGTTATAGTGAAATTTTTTAAGATGTGATTTAAGGTATGAAACTCCATGTCATAAACAAGGTTTGACTCTTCGGAGAGAAAAAAATATAAATTTGATTTGGAGATAAAAATCATTGTTATATACTCGATTTTTTACGGGTGGTGACTAATTAATAATGTAATTTGGATATAGAAATCCTTGTTATAAACACAATTATACTACGCGGTGTGAAAATTTTAAAATATGATTTGGATATTAATATGCTTGTTAAAAAGTCGTTTATTTTACTCAGGCTGAAAATTTTAAAAATGTGATTAGATATGAATGTCCATGTTATCAACGCGATTTCACTACTCGGAAAGAAATAATTTTAAAATGTTATGTGGGTATGAAAATCTTTGTTATAAACTTGATTAAACTTTTCAAATTGATAAAATTTAAAATATGATTGGAATATGAAAATGCTTGCCTTAAACGTATTTTTTACAACACAGAGTGAAAATTTAAAAATATGATTTGGATATGAAAATATTAGATATAAACGCGATTTCACTTAGATATATGAAATAAATTAAGACAATGATTTTAAAATGAATACCCTTGTTAGAAACGCGTTTTCTCTGCACAGGATGAAAAACATAAAAATGTTATTTGCAACTGAAAATCTCTGCTATGAAAGCAATATTACTTCGCATACTGAAAAAATTAAAAATATGATATGTTTATTAAAATTCTTGTTATAATGTCGATTTTAGTACACGTTGTAAAAAATTCTATATGTGAATTGATTTTAAAAATCCTTGCTATAAACGCATAATCACCATTTGGAGTAAAAAAATTACAAATGTTCTTTAGAAAAAAATCCTTGTTATAAAATCGATTTCACTACTCGCAGTAAAAAATTAAAAATATGATTTGGAAATAAAAATCCTTGTTATACACTAGATTTAAGAACGCGGAGTAAAAAAATTAAAAATATGATTATGAAATGAAAATCCTTCTTGTAAGATCGATTTTACTACTCGGGCTGAAAATTTTAAAAATGTGAATAAAGTATGAAAATACTTGTTATAAACGAGATTTAACTACTAGGAGAGAAAAAATTAAAATATGATTTCGAAATGAAATATGTGAAGTGAAAATATTATAAATATAATTTGGATATGAAAAACCATGTTATAAACTCAATGTCACTACGCGGAGTGAAAATATTAAAAATATGACTTGGATATGAAAATCCTTGTTATAAAATCGATTTCACTAGTTGGAGTGAAAATATTAAAAATATTATTTGGATATGGATATCCTTGTTATGAACTCGATTTCACTACTCCGCGTGAAAAAATAAAAAATGCGATTTGGATATTAAATTCTTGTAATAAACTCAATTTCCTTAGCGGAGTGAAAATATAAAAATATGATTTATCAAGGATATGACAAGGATATAAAAAATCCTTTTTGTGAACGCGATTTCACTGCTCGGATTGAAAAAATTAAAAAGATGATTTCGATATGAAATCCCTTGTTAGAAACTCGATTTCACTACACGATGTGAAAATATTAATTGTATGTTTTGGATATGAAAATCCTTGTTATAAACTCGTTTTCACTGCTTGGAGTGAAAAAATTAAAAATGAAATTTGGATATTAAAATCCGTGTTATAAACTCGA